>NW_028274808.1:181003940-183503940 GCF_037043125.1 Eumetopias jubatus | reverse complement strand
ATCAGCTTTTATGCTACTGGATGAAAGGCCGGGTAGAAAGACCCACCACTGGTACAATTAGTCTGGTCACTCAGGGACCATCCACTAGTTCAAGAAGAGCTTGCAGGTGAGTGATGGACAGGGTCATCGCCGCCTGACTGTATCAGGGCCTATTATGACAGTCATAAAGAGAAAGGGAAAAATTGAACAAGGGAAGAATTACTCCTGAAAGGGACATGAAGGAAGACACAAATGCCTTCATAGAAAGGATAAGCGTGAGAAAGTACCAGGGGAGCTGGGCTGCTTACAGTAGTCAGAGTGGACAGCATTCTTTGAAATTGCCAAAGTTTGAATATTAATGAGAGGTCATGGCCTAACCAAAGCTCCGGGTCCATCTGGAGAAATCCAAGCTGTCCATTCTGTCCTCTCAGGTGAAAGGTGGCACAGCTGGGCCAGAGAGTTTGGATAAAGAAGTCACAGTTAGAGCCTTCTTTGAGTTTCTAGACAGAAATTAAATGTAAGGAACTCAGTCCTGTATATTAGCTAAAATCCTCCATCCAAAATCAAACAACACATTTTAATGATTATTTTGTTAGCCCTAAGGTTGGTGGTTTATTTCTGAGGATCTCCAGACAAAATGAGAAAGAAGGGGGAATTACTTATAACGTTGATATTCCAATTTAGTGTGCTCCGAATGAATATATGCATGGGGATGATGCATTTTGGAGTGGTGGTTTATTTCGGGACTGGGTAAGAAAGCAATAAAGGGGGAAAGTCTAGGCAATTCCATTCTAAAGCAATGTGGGGGAATTACTGATTTAAGAACAGCTCTGCTGAGCTGTATTTGTCTTGACTAATGGCCCTGTAGCCAAAGAGCTTTACTATTGACAAGAGAAAAAAAAAAAAAAATCAGCAGCCTCTTTATCAGAAGAAATTTTAACAGTTGTATTTTTTAAGGGAGTAAGTAATCTGACAGATCATACGATGAAGTTCAACATTTCATGGAACATTGGATTACTTAGTGCTGTTACATGGGCAAGTCTTACAGAATGACCTCAAAACTCCACGAAAATCTTTCAGATCTGAAAATATGCATGTGTGTTTGTATATATGTCTCATTTATCTCTCCTTATCAGGCATTAATCCACACAGGAACTTGTGCAGATGAACCAAGAAGTTGACTTGCTCAAGTACCAAATTTTTTATTAAAGCATTGAATGGAAAGATTGCAAAATCATTTTCATGTTCCCCCCATCTTAAAAATTATTTAAGAGATCTGATTTTTGTAGCATTGTGTGATATTGCGAAATGACTGTTAGGGAGCTGTTTAGAAATGTAGCCCTGAAAAATACAGGGCTATGTGCCCTCCAATTAAATAGTTCCAGACAGTCCTATTTCGAGTGCTTGCCTACTTTTTATCATTTTTTTGTCTCATCTCCTCTGGTCAGGGCCCACCTCCTGCTATGATCTCCATGCCTCTACTACCTCATTACCTTTGTAAATCATTTCTTCTAATCTACCATGTGCTCGGAAAACAGATAACTAGATTGGTTTAAATTATAAGTAAAACAAAAGGAAGCCAGTGGTAAGTGAGGGCTGGAGAAGCTTATCTGGGAATAAAACGCATTAAGTACGAGGGTATGATTTTTCTGCCTCTGGTTTGGCTTCTCCAAGACATTTTTATAAATGGTGTGTTTCTCAGCTATGTTTCAGACAATTAATAATACTAAGTTAATAATGGCCAAAGAAATGAGGTCTCCTCATATGAATTATAAAAATAACCACCGTGATTAAGTAAAAATGCATCCTATCTGTGGAACATACATCTTCTCTTTCAGCTATGAAACACGTAGCTGGAAATAAAAATGAACCAGCAACTAAAGGGAACACGCGGGATCGGTTTTGTTTTGTTTTGTTTTGTTTTTCTGTATCACAAAAGCAGCAGGGAGGTCACAAGGTACCATTGGAAGGTATCAAGGCTTTTGCTGACTCAGGGAAGAAACACATTTGCCATTCGAAGACAAATTAAATGGTGCATGGATCATGCCATGTGGATGACCAGACTCGGTTATCTGCCAACACCAGGCAACATTAGATTACCTCCCAATGCATCTAACCACAGACAATTCTTTGGTTCCACGCAGACAGAATGTCTTTGTCAAAACTTTTGGTTGGAACCAACATTGCAAAGCAGCTAGACTAGATTTGTCCCAGGAGAAACTGACACAAATTCCTTTAGGACGGGGCAGCCACCTCGGCCACACTGGTGGGACTGCTGAGTGACAGGAATAAAGGAGCTAGAAAGTGGCACCTTGACCTAATGTAACTCTCAAATCTGCTGCCTGCAGAGCCCTGGAATTGGGGAGCAGCAGGAGTGAGAAGTCACTTAGCCCATGCAGCATCGTTGCACTCAAACGCTCAGGCATTCGCCCAGACTCTCCTCCAGTAGGAACAGGAGGCAAGCTTGCCCATCAGGCAGCACTGCCTGAAATTAAAAACCAGGCTGAGAGATGCAGCTCAGACAAGAGCAGGGTGTCCCCACTAGGCATGTACTGGCAAGACAAAAGAGGATCTTGACATGAGAACATTTCTGGACCGTATCTGAGTTGGCCAGGATCCCCGGACACCCAGGAGAATTATGTCTGGAAAAGAGAAGCTCCAACTTCACATCTGAACAAATGAAATGGTACCCAGGGAAGCTAATGTCCTTAGGCCAAGAGCCCATGGAAAAACCAAGGGCATTCCTATAATAGAGGCACCTTTTTTCCCTACCTAAGCACCATTCAGAAGCAGAAATGAGCTTCTCAGAAACGACTGGCGAGAAGAGATTTAAGCCAAGGTATTACAGGAAATACTGAGTACAGCTCAGTAGGGGTGTAATGCTTGGCACCTCCACAGAGAAGAAAAGGATATGTCTACAGTCTACCCGTGCATGCTTCAGCCAAGGGAACAAGACAGTCCCTCTGTAGGACTATCCGATGAGGCAATGAGCAGAGGGCTCTAAGAGATAGAAAAGCCACATATCCGGGATGTCACATATAGGCAAAAGCATGTCAGTCCTTCCAGCTGGACAGAAATATCATTTTCAGAGAGAAAGGTCAACAGGCCTAAAATGGTACAGAATGGTTTTTATCCAAAGGAGCCCCACATACTTACAAGGGCGCAACATTCTGGTCACATCAGCCCGGCACACGGGTGAAAGAACTTTCTGCTGACAGCTTTGCTCTCTTCCCTTGGGTTGGCTTCTTCTTGTCTTCCCTCAGCAATTCCAATGAGCAAACTGCTGTTTTCCTTAATGTGCTACGTGTAGAACTCCAGAGACCTCAGGTCTCCCGATTTCAAACATTCTGTCCCACTGCCCTGCGCTTGTTGGACCCCATGCCTGGGCTCTCTGTTTGGAATAGACGGCCCCAATGACGAGGAGAAATGCTCTCCAGAAAAATTCCACTTTCTAAAGATGATAAGTGTACCAATTCAGAGAAGGGTAGAATTGATCTATTAGCGATGACCAGGATAATGAGCAGGTGGAGAAAGTCCCTGCTTTGCTCCCTCTCTCAGACAGTTTATCTCACTAGATTTTACTGACCTGTCTTTATCACTAACCATGAGCTCCATGATGCCACGGACTGTGTCTACTCTCCACCACTGTCCCTCCAGAAATTGGCAAGGACGTAAGCATGCTAGCAGTTGGCAATAATTTTTTTTTGATGGATGGTTAAATGAGAAATAGAAGAACTTTTAAAATCCAGAAGCATGAAGCCATGTGAAACTATGCAAAAGTTGGAAACCATATGGGAAAACGTAACCACCTATATCACAAGTGATACGGGATGAAACGATCGGTGGGAGTAACGATCCTCGCTAATATCTGCCTTCTCACGCACAGCCCTGAGGTTTTGAGTTAACCACCTAATGGGATAAACCACCGGGCTTGCAGACACAGCCTGAAACACTATCTGTCTTCAGGCCATTTGAGGAAGATGGGAGAATCGAACCCATCTAAGAACTTCTCAAAAGTGAAAAAGTACTCGGCATCAGTTTCTACTCTTGCTTCTGGTGCAGAAAGATCAGCCGCCATGGGAAGTGGTCTCTGTGATGCTCCCTAGCTCTTGGTGAAGGCACCGCCTCTGTCCTCTCTTCCCCTTTCAGTAAGGTGCACTTTGGGTTCAATAATTTCCTTTCTCCCTCTCTCTAACTCCTCTATAGCAGGAGAGTTCACCCAAAATGCCACGCTTTCACCAGAGATCTGGTAATGAATTAAGAGTTAACTGAGGTGCCGAGACAACAGGAAAGCTTGCCAGAGTAGAGCTAGAGAATTTCACGACAATTAGCGCTGATTTGCGCTCTAAGAATAGAAAAAAAAAATTGTTTTAAAGGAGAACAGAAAAAGCTACTCACACATACACAACCCAAAAAAGCTTTCTAGCACTGGCTGAAAATGATACCATTGGATGACAGAAGAAACACACCAGATTAGCCAATTAGCATTCACCCAAGAAAAACAAGTGCTTTGGAGGGAGGGAAGAAAAAGGACCCATCAACACTAATATCAACTCTACAATGGCCTTGACTGTTTATCTCCCCAAAGGAAGTGCTACCTCCCCACTTTTTTGTGACCCTCTCGACAATTGTGGGGGGAAAAATGTTAGTTCAACATTATCGCAAGCCTGAATGTGACTCTATTTATGTGACAAGTTGACAACATACAATTTCATGCTTGTTGAACTGATCGGTGTTATATATTCGCTGTGAATATTATGAAGCCTCACCATTATAAATATGAAACAGTATACACTTATTCAAAATAACTCCAGCAGTGGGAATTTATAGCTTGGTTGTTTGTGTTCTTATGAAGTCCAAATACCACCTTAAGAAGCTGCAGTGTGCAGAAACAGATGTGCAGTGTGACCGCGACCAAAATGGATCGGCGATGACCTATGTGAGAACGGGCTATTACATTCTGGTCTGCGTGGCAGCTGACACTGGTTTGTATTTAGATATGTGGCTGCTGAGAACACCGTGTCCTTAAAGCTCTGTTTAAACATGGGCCAAGGCATTTGTCTACTGGACTAATTATTTTACCACCCTTCTATGGCAAGTATCACTTTTTGTTTTCCAAAAAAAAAAAAAAAGAAAGAAAGAAAGAATGTGAATGTGTCTGCACACATACAGGCATGCATTTCCACGATGCTGCCTAAAGTTCCAGCAAGTACTTTAAACCTTGGTCATGTCAGGTGACTGTTGGCAAGGGTTCCCAAATGCCTGCATAACAGGATTGTACCACTTTTCTTGATCAGGTGCCTGGGAACGGGACAAGGCCACAGACCATCAATTCAGAAGCTGTCCCAGCAACTGTTTTCGGTTGGGTTTTATGTATTTATTTATTTATTTATTTATTTATTTTTCCTCCTCTTCCCACTCTCCTCCCCTTCTTTCCCTTAGCGAGCTTCAACCAATTTGCAAGTGTTCGCTTCCACAAGGACAAATTTGGAAGAGTGAAGAACAACACAATTTATCCAAATGTGGAAGGAAATGAAGGAACCAGGTGCCTTGCTAAAGCTAGATATCAAAAATTTGCATACGTAGTTTTCCAACAACAGAGGTGCTATTCGGAACAAAATAAATTGCTTGTATTGTATGCAAGGACACAAACCTTGACCAGGTTTGCAGTTGCTTCCCTGCTCATGTTTCTTGAGTACATCCAGATATTCCCACTAAGAAGCTCAGGTTAGTTGCCCTCCATAGGTAGACCTGAAAAGGTAATTGTTGATTTATTTTTTTATTTGATTACTTATTTTTAGGTCAACTTAAAAAGGCTATTGCTTACATCGGACGGAGCCTCTGGCAGTTTTATTTGGCTAAGAAAAATAAGCCCCCAACATTTGAAATATCAATTAAGCGGGTCCAGGATTGTCTAGTAATTCTTTTGTGTCCTAGTTGTTTGTTTGTTAGCTTAGTATTGGGTGATAATTTTCGCTCTTGTTTTGAGACCTAGCAAAGTATTCAGTGACTGGGATCCCGGGTCTCTTTGGAAACATCTTAATTACAATGTTCTGGAACTTCCCCATTCTAACAAAGTTTGCTATCCCAAATCTGCATCTCTCTCTACTTTTCCTGTTGGACTAAAGTGAAGTTGTTGTCGGTCTGTCTAGTAAATCCAACCCACAAGATAACATAATCACATACATTCATTTCTCAGGGACCTTGGCAGTTCTTATCTCCTTGCTTTTATGATCTCTTATGAACAGCCAGGAATAGCAATTTGCTGCCTGTTTGTAAAGCCATCTTCGTCTGAACCTAGCCTTCTCCTCTTTTATCACACGGCAATATTCTGCAGCTAAATCCCATTCGCCACATCGAAATTTGCTCTGAGCTCCGTTTTAGAATAATGTAAGTATCCTCTGCGTTCATGGAACATATCAAACACAGAGTGGAGGGCAATTACCATTTCAATGAACTATTTATTAATAGAAGATGGTTTGTGTGCTTTGCTTAGATTTATTGATGCCCTGCCCACTGTATAGCATAGCCTGAAGCTACTTCGTTCGCGGTTGTCAGCATCTCAGCCGAGCAGGTCTGCAGTTCACACAGTCCCGGTTCTTCCGTGTGCTTTGCTCAACTTGATTTTACCATTCTATCACCTAAAACATTAAACACGAGGTTCGAGTTCTGTGTTAAATCACAATTGCTTCCTATTAAGTGTTCCAAGCTACCCATTTTTATTAACAGTTACTTTATTAAATCCTTAATAACATAGATAGAATAGTTAGTTAATTTGTGTGTTGAGCCATGGATGTTAATTTGTAAACATAATAACATACTGCAATCATTTGCATAATAGCATTTTAATCTTTTTAGTAAAAGCTGTAATTCCCTACAAAGTACACTGAAGCAGAAACTAAGTGACTATTGGTAATAATACAAAAGGCCTTAAAATTCTGATCCTATTATAGTGTTGGAACATACCCAAACTGCTTCCATAATCTCTGAAATGTTACTGTTCTCTGATTTAGGTGTCTGTGTCAAGAATAAAAATGAAGTATAACTGGTAGCAGCAGACTATTTCCTAAATGTAATTTAGTATTCACTAAGCACCAGCACTTTGCAAATTGCTCTGAGGCTTTCCTTCAAAGTTCAGAGCTACAGCTATGCATATTGTGTGAGGAACACGAAGGAACTCACTCTAAACTTAGTTGTGCTGAAGACAGTGCTCTGATAAATCATGCTGGTTTGGCACATGGAAGGGCATCAGCCACCAAGGATTTGGCCATTGAGTCTCCCCCCTCCTCCCGGCCCTATCAGCCTGCACGCAGCTCCTTGAACTGACTGTCTCTGAGCATAAGTTTGGAAGAGAATGAAAAAGGGAAGGGGGGGAATATGAAACAAAGATACTTCTGGGGAAAAAAAGGAAAAAAAAAAAAACTCTATAGGAGGCTTGGTCTCTAGAGCCAATTAACACCAATCACAAGACTGGCCAAAAAAAAAAAAAAGTAGTCGTTTAAAAGTCAGGCCAAGTCATTTTACGCAAGATCTGGTAATTCATTAACCCATCCAGCCACAAACCTTGAATGAATAACTTGCAGTAGTAATGGAGATGGGCAGATCTACAAGGTAATAGTGTTTAGAATCTCCACCTATGCAAATTATTCTATTACTTGGGAACAGAAAAGGCCCAAAAGTATCTCCGATCATTGTTTTGGGACAAATGGCATAATGGATAAGAAGTCATTTATCTTCATAAAATTTTGCCCTTGCCAAGAATGAGAGTATTTATTTCATTGTGTACCTCTCTTCCCCTTTTCCTAGCTCTCATCCTAGCTACTTGTAATTCAGCATCTTTGGCAGGCTACAGTAAAATACAGTATCTCTGCTTTGCTTTCAAAACTATATGTCAGAGTGCACAATCTTGAGAGTAACCTCACAGGTTAAAGAAGAAGGAAAAAAAAAAACCACGTCCTTAGAAAATTGTTTTACATTGCAGGCAATTCATTTTGTAAAACCCACAATAAAAGTTTTCATTGCTAAAAGAATAGGCACATAATTATAGCGACAAATTAACCTTGTTAAAAATGTGAAGTCTGGGATAGGGAAGAGTAGAAGAGCAATTTGGCTCTCTGTTTAACAATGCAGTCTCGAAAGTTCATCTTTTTATCTGCTTTGTGTGTTGATTTCATTCAGAGGTGAGCCATCTGCTGGGCTGTGTCTCCACAGCATTGCATATAGACAGGGAGACATGGACAAACAGACACACATATGTGTAAGGCTACTATACAAGCATACACCGTTGCTATACAAACAGTTTGTCTGATCCAGCATCCTGAATCCTGATTACTTTAACCTACGCTAATATCTTTCAAGTAAATCTAAGAGGCAATGAGCCACTTTTTCCTGATTCCTCCCTAGGTTTTTCTCCTCGTGAATGTGGGTCTCCACTTTTCTGGCCCCAAAGAAATGTAGGCAGAGTTATTTTTAGGTAAATGACCCTCTGGAGAATTCAGAAGGTGGGAAAAGCCCAATCTATGCCCATAAAATGGTTCACCTGCATCTGGGAGCACCTAAAGTATCTGACATGAAATAAATAATTGGTCTCTAGTCAAAAACAAAAACAAAAACAAAACAAAAAACCCGCCATACACAAAATGGCACGTTCTATAATCATTGTGCCTAATGAAACATACAGATTCTCACTTTCCAAATTGCAAGTGGCTAAGAACCAGATCGACTTCCATGACAAATAGCAGCCAATCCCATCTCTTGTAACCACAACTTACATTAACAAAAGCAAACCCCAGGAAAGTTGGTGATGGTGGAAGATGTTCATGTAACCAGCACCTGCGACTTACTATTTATTAGTGGGGTTTGATGCCAATAGACATAGCCCTGTGGGTCAGAACTCCTGAGCCATATTTTTTCAGTGGTCAGCATAATGGCAGGGAGGAAATAGGGTGATAAACCAGATATTCCCCAGATAAGGCAGATGTTATCAAGGCAAGAATTCTAAAATAGTCATTAACTGAGGTGTGTAGATGACCACACACGCACGCACGCGCGCACATGCCCACAAAACACTATTTAGTCCCCTTGCAAGATAAGCCGACAGTAGAGGCTGAAAATAAAGCAGCACACAGGCTGGGTCAGATTGTTGCTTCCTGATTTGTGACTCTCCAAGATGAACATCTAACTGATTTATACCCAGAATTTGGAATTTTGTGGTAGACTACAAATGCAAAGATAAGTACAACATAAATTTTTAAAATACTCCATAAGTCTCCATGAGTTTCAACATTTTTCAATGTTCTTATGTTACAGCCAATTATCTCCCCACTTAAATGGCTATTATTTTCTTCCTTGAAGTCGATGTTCTCCGTTAAGTGTCATTGCCAAGTGTGGCAAAAATATGGTTGGGGGCTGTAAATTTAATTCAAATGACAAACATTTATTGATTGCAAATTGGAAATTCCAGAAATCTCGAAGAAGTGATTATTGTAAACTAATTCAGTGTCTCCGAAATAACAAAGGAGAATTTATTCTCTTGATTAAGGTGGGGTTGTTTTGACACAGATTTTTGTCTCTGTTGTTTTGTTAAAATTCCAAGAGGTTTGCCATTCATAGAAAAGTCTGTCTGACCACAGGCTGAGCAAGGAGCAGGAATTCATTACCATGGAAGGCTGCAGAATTTCCTCTAAGGAGACAACTGAAAAAAAGCAGACACCACGTAAATTTGTGGATTGGGTTAAATATGTTCTGCCCTGGAGGCAGCAGAGAGACGGAGAGCCCCTTTATCAAATGATTCACAAGTCTTAAGAAAGTACTTCAGCTCCTAAAGGTGAGCAGAAACGTAACCAGGAAGATATCCAGGAAGTTCGGATTCTCTTTGGAATATTTTTGAGTTAGCATTCGTTGCCACCTCCCTCTCTAACCAAACTCATATTCATCAGGGCTGATGGAATTTTCCTTCGTGGTGTTTCAAGTCTTTGTTCCCTGGACACCAGGCCCTCTGCTGTCACCTTGTCCCTTCCCTGCACCTGCATTGCATGGGGTTCGGAATGCAGCAGGGCCTGCTGTCCAATTTCTGCTTGCCCACAGTGCTTACAACAATGGCAATTAATACACTCTTAAACACGATCTCCATCAGATTGTTCTCCTGCTAAAAATCTTCACTGGCACCCTATTTCCCACGGTGCAAACTCTAAACACTCCCAATTGGGTTCTCACGGTCTGCTGTAATTGTGTACCCACCCTAAATCCAAACCTGTTTCTCCTACCGCTGTGTTCCCATCAGTACATATTTCACTTTGGGTAAACTGAGCTTCTCACCTTCATACCCCTGCTATGAAAACACTTCACTCTTATTCTTGTATCAGCCCTGTTGATGTTATTCTTGCTGCTTCCCTCCTTAGCGAGGATACACATGCACATACACACACATGTATATGTGTATATATGCATACACACAGTCTTGCAATTGCTAATATATATATATATAATATATATAACTCCATGTATCTAAATATACATGTACACATATACATGAATATACAGTGTTAGATTATTTTCAATTGCTAATAAACATCTATATATGTACACATGTATACGCAGTGTTGCATTGTTTGCTAATTGTTTCACACTTCTTCACTTGACCTCTCAAACTAGGTTTAGGGTTCTTTAGGAAACAGATACTTTGTGCTTTATATGTAATTATATATTACCTAATGTAGCTCACATCATCACTAAATATGCGATGGTCAATTCATGCCTTTAGTCCCAAATATTTTTTGCGTACTTACTTTCTGTTGTTTTCTAACAAACTACCTAGAAAAACTTCAGTGAACAAGACAAGCAAGGTCCTGCTCCCCAAATGCTCACAGTCATTTGAATAGCCAAGTTTTTGGAAACTTTTTGATAAGTACGTAATATACGCCCATTTTAGAAAAAAACAAATGAGACTACAACTGAAAGTCACACGAAGAAATATCAACTCACTTGCAGTCCCATCAGAATAACCAGGTATTCTTGAAAGCTTCCAACCACCATCCCCTTGTTGGCATGATAGACAGATAACGGGACACCACCCCGCGCTTTGTCTCCCACAGAAGTCCACAGTATCAGACCTTACTGAGCATCCCCGTGATCACTTGATCTGAATGTTGGCTGCAGCTGTGGGTGCTTCTCTCTCCATTAGCAAAGGCAGACTTCAGAACATATTATGAGTCATGACCTAGAGACAACAATATTCTCACTTGCCGTGTTCTAAAGAACCCCAGTGGCTGCATTCAGAAGTAACAGACAAATGAATGGAAGATGCTCATTCAGGTGTGTCAAGGAGGCATCGAAAGCAGATGTCTAAATGAAGCAGGGACAAGGTGGCCCACAGTGACCAGAAGGGCCAGTGTGCTATTTAAACTAATCCCAGGCCACCCATCTTTATATACTGCCATGCTGTAAAAGCACTCCTTTATTCTCCTTCTTCAAACAATGCACAAAGGCAAGAGAGGGAAGGAAGTTATGTTGCAATATTCTGAAACATAAATCTTGCTACCAACCACCTCAGAGACAGCATCCTGTTTTCCTGACACATGGATCAGATTCACTGGAGGCTGCACCTATAAAAGCCTGTGTCCTGTTTTTCTACGTGGCTTCTGAATAAAACCTGGTCACCTGCATTTACACGTCCAACACAGGTTGTGCAAACAGAGATTGGTGTTTGTGTGTCCAGTTTCTCAACCAACGTGGACAATTGGATATTGGCACCCCTCACTCCCACTGAGGAATTCACTCTTTCCCGAAGTGGGCCATTCAATTACGTTCTTCTTTTCTCTTAAAGTCAAATAAAAACAGGGGTGCCTGGGTGGCTCAGTCAGTGAAGCGGATGGCTCTTGATTTCGGCTCAGGTCATGATCTTGGGATGGTGAGATGGATCCCCGCGTCAGGCTCCGCGCTCAACGGGGAGTCTGCTTGGGATTCTCTCCCTCTCCCTCTGCCCCTCCCCCTGCTCATGTGCTCTCTCGCTCTCTCTAAAATAAATAAATAAATCTTAAAAAAAATAAAGTCAAATAAAAATTAAACTTAGATTCAAATTTACGAAAGCGGCCCAAGGCAGAAATTTCTATTTACTCCCAAGATTTTAAAATTTGGCTCTACTATCCATAGACTACCTATATCCTATCTGTATCTCTAAACACCCATTTCTCTCTGCTTTGATTAGAATTCAGAAATCCTGTGGCCAGTTTCCAGGGGTGTCATCAATGTGCTACTGGAGTCAGGGAAAGTGTTGAACCGCTTGGGGCCTCATTTCATTCTGGGAATCAGAGGTAGATCATGCTTGTTACTGGCAGATCAGAGGTGGCGGAAACCATGATTGTTTGGCTTGCTCAAGTACAAAGCCTTCACAAATGTGATGAGGCAGGGCTTTGAGAACTGGAAGAAAGTGAGCACGGGTAAAGTCCATGGGGAGAGGCTTAAAGGCACAGGCTCTTGGAAGGGCTTTGGGGGTGGGGCGTGGGGTCGGGGGGAAGGCAGCTTTGGAGGAAGCACCACAAAGCTGTGGCCCATCAAGGGTTACTGAGCTGCCCGTGGACCTCTCTCCCAGGGAGAGACAATTTTCAAAGTGTATGCTCCACACACACTTTTTTTTTTCTCCCATTATAAAAGAGATGTCTGAGTTTAACGCTAGAGGGCAAAGAGTAGAAGCATCTTGGCTGTATGCAAATGCTCGGGAAGCTGCTGCCCTGTCACAGGATTGCCACATACGGCCTTACCCTTTGCACAGACAAAGAAGAATGAGGTTTGTGACATCAGAGAAAACTCTTACAGGTTATCTCAACGGTCACTTTCACTGTCACTAAGAGAGTTCCTGACATCTCAGTCCCAGGGCCCTGGGCATCCCCATAATTCTCTGTGGCTTCTGATTCTTCATATCCTGTCTCTTAACAATACTCTATCTTCTCTCTCAAAGCTGATCAGTCCATCTTCGGTGTTTCATAAAAGGGAATTTCAGTGACTTTTTTTTTTAGGGATTCTCAACCTCAGCACTACTGTCATTTTAGAGCTGAACAGTTCTTTGTTGTGGGAAGCTGTCCCGGGCCCTGTGGGTTAGTTAGCAACAACCCTGGTCTCCACCCACGAAATGCCAGGAGCAGCCTCTTGCCTTCAGTCCTAAACATCAAACCCATCTCCAGACACTGCTACACGTCCCTTGGGGGGCAAAACTGCTCTGAGTTGAGAGTCACTGGTTTAAAATGAGCTAATGAGAAATTAAATTAAATGAACCTTGTGTTTTAGAGCACTGAAAACAATTCTATCAGTGGTAGAAAGTGATACGGGGAAGCAAAAGGGGTGTCTTCGTACAGATTAAAGCATCTATATATAACTAGCTGGTGAACCAAGTCTCCTAGAGGTGTAAATGAGAAGTACCCCACGCAGGGGCCACAACACCGAAACATGGGGACACAAGGTCATGAAGAAGGGAGTTTTTGAAACTAGCCCACCAGGGAGGCACTGACCAGCCCTCCCCCCCACCACCAACCAATTAGTAATTCCCTACTCGTCATCTGCAAAATGCATGGCAATCACCCAACATGGAATAGCCGATTTTTAGATAAGAGGCCTACAGAGATGACATTTTTTAAAGTACTGTTTATTTAATGCAGCATGACTTAAACGGGCCTGTCGCCTGACAAGCGTACTGAATGAGGAATGTTCAATTTACCAGTTCTAACTAGCCAAGTCCTCACATGAACTTTCTAAGACCCGGCTGAGAAGCCTGGGAAGTGTAACTAAACCACAGTCCTTCAGGGCTCCTTCTCCGCAGCCCCGACTCCCCCGCCTTGAGCGCTCTTTTAAGACTCTGTTCAGACATCTTAGAAAATCTTAGCTGTGGCCAGAACCTACAGCCACCCCAGCTCCCCCCAACCCCCCAGTGATCCCGGCTTCCACGTCAACCAACACTGAAAGGCACGAGTCCATTCTATCTTTAAATACATTCAGCAAAGCGGCGGCTTGGTACGTCTTTGTAAAGGATGGTGGTCACCCAACCTCACTGCTACTCTGTTTTTTTTATCAGTGATACAGACTGGAAAGTCAGATCAATTTGGGATTCAATTCTCTGGTCTTCATTTGTCAACTGTGTGCCCTGGAGAAAATCACTTAACCTGAGACTCCATGTCTGCATAGGCAAAGTGGGAATGACACTCAGGGTACCTAAAAAATAGGCTGTTTTGAGGGAACTGTGAGAAGACACATATAGAGCCCGGGGCTCTCCAAATGGTGGCCACTGTTGTTATCATTCATTATTATTGTTATTAATACTACTATAGTCACTATTCACTCATTAGTCAACACACATTTATCCAACACCTTCTGTGTGCTGGGTGCTGAAAAACCCCGGTAAATATTGTAAAATTGGTTTTCTTAATGACTCAATAAACATTTATTCAGTGGCTTTTATGTGCTGGGTGCTGGAAAAACTCGATAAATATTGTAAAATTGGCTTTCTTAATGACTCAAGATTTCAACCAAATACACTGAGGTTTAAGAAATGTCTCTGCTGGTGGGATTAAAAAATACACTCCAAGGGCTTTGCATGGAGCCTGGCACATGTTAGGGAGAAGAAGTCAGATGATGACAGAGGTGTGCGTGGCTGTGATATTGAAAAGTAGTTGATTTGACGATCTTTATTCAATTCGTTTGCCAGAGCACTCGATCTCTGTCCCTACAAGAAACCGCTTATTTTCAAGTAAATGAGTGCTGATCTTGTGAGAAAGAACTTTTTTTCAAAGTAACACTTTAATAGGAGTAGATTAACATTCCTTATTATAGGGTAGGCTTATAATAAGAGTCTGGAGCCTGGGAAGTAATTTTCACTATTGAAAGGTAAGCGAATTTTTACTAATTTATAAGTAAATATTAGAGTAGCTGGGTTTAGAAGTTTCTATGACAGACAGAAATCAGAGGTATGATCACAAAATAACAATAAGAATAACTGCTCACTTACTTTGTGAGGCAAATAAAGGTAAACATCTACTCTCTTGGATTAAAAAAACGCATTATTTTACATTTCACATTAATTTACATTAGGCCCTTTTCTGTGGGAAATAGACAGGAATAAACAGGTTTAGAGTTTTGTTCTTCTTTGTCACTAATTCTTTCACAACCCTCTTAGTATTTCAACACAGTTTAATACACTCTATTGGGGGCCCTTAGCCCCTTAATTCTCAAAACAACAACAACAAAATCCATTTATTTTGCAAACATTGCTTTTCCACAAAATTGGAAGTGCCTACCTGTGATAAAAAGTCTTTTGATGACAGCAAAGTAAGAATGCATTATGCTTTCAGGCCAATAATCATATTGTGGCCCAAGCCAAGTTCGATGAGAAATTAATTTTGACCAAGGGACGCCCTTACCTCAAATATGTTTGAAGGCTCATTGTTGTACTGATTGGATATTATTTCTGATTGGTCACTGCACCACTTGAGTCCACCCAGAAAGCTGTCTGTATCCAAGTCGTTCACGTCTAGTTCAGAAAGGTCAAGTTCAGGAAGATCTGGGCAAAGAGGCTGGTCTTCACCAACCAGAGCGGCACACTGTAGGAGGCAGGGGGGAAAAAAGCTTTCATTAACTGCAGGAATTTATTAAACTGCAATAGCATGTGATAGGAATTAAGCCTGGCTAATTCCACCACACCACCAAAGCTGGTTTCCAGGGTTTTAGTCACCAGAAAAAAAAAAAAAAAAAAAAAAGAAAAAAACCTAAATTCCTTTACTTACTTTGCTCTAAAAGGATACTGTGCCTGATCTATTCCATCCAAAATTCTGCCTCCAAATTCATGGTAAGTGCCATGTTTCCAATGAAGCCCTCTCTGATTCTTCCAGTTAGCAATCAACTGAATCTGTACCTTTTTTGACGGTTAGTGCTTGAGTTTGAGTTTCAAGTTGTTTTCTGGTTAAACATATGCAAAATTTTACTCTACCCTGAGTATAATCTCTTGAGGGAAGGATACAAACTTGATTTTACCTTGGATTTGCCATCCCACATAATAGAAACAAAATAAACAATCACTCAATGAAAAATAAAAGCGTAAGAACTCTACCAGGAAAACTTTACCCATTTACACCCCTTTTAACCTTTGCAATCCACATAATTCCGTTAGCAACAAATGACGCAAGCCTTTTTACTTGTCTATGGTTCTCTTGAATCGTTATTTTAATCTTTTACTCTCAATTTGACTTTTCATGAGCTTTAGCACATCATCTTGAACAGGTCAAAAACAAGTTCCTTGAGATAGAGACAAAAGTCATAAGTTTTTCTATATGATCTTTACATCTTTCCCTATGTTTATGTTGCAAGTCATGTGTGTTGGGGTGTGTGTGCAGTATGATCGGGATTGCCTGACATCTACAAAGGAAAAACCACTATAGCACTCCACAATTATATATATATTTTTCATCATTTATGTATTCTTAAACTATGCTGAAGTGAATTCAAAAGAACTCTTCTTCTTTGGAGTTTTTACATGATTTCAATCTATTGAGAGGTTGAACATAGCCCATACTATGGCTGAGCTGTTTGTCAGCAAGGCTATTTCAGATTGGAATAGTCTTCCACTTCCTTGCATGGAGTAGGGTGGCCTTTCAGTTGTCCCACACTGTGGCTTTTTGAAAAAAGGTGGGCCACCTGATTGAAGAAGTGGTCTTCTAACCCCAAATTGGCCATCTGACTGCTGATTTCCTCACTGCATCCTGTGAAGAACCCTGCTGAAGTTTCCTACCGCGGGGGCCTGAGGATGCCAGAGCCCCAGGACTTTATCCACCTGCAAGCCAAGGTGTCTAAATCAGCAGGCACACACTCTGAGGTGGCACCCTCACGGCCCTACCTTCCAAGGTCAGGAGAGATGCTGTGGAGTTGCTCACATCCAGGCAGCAGTTGGGCATGAAGCTGAAGATCCCGCTTGACATTTAGGTTTTGAATAAAATAAGTTTTATGCAGATTTTTTTCCCGAGCACCCCTGTCATCCCTGGCAGGCTACATTACATGGGTCATATGCAGCAGCATGATCATAAGCACCACGCTGAGAAGTAGGTACTGGGTAATGGAGTCAGCAGTTGGTACGGGGAGGCTAGGAGCAGCCTGAAGATGACTGTGATTCTTCCCTAAGACCGCCAGGCCCCAGTGAGATCCCAAACTGAGGGCACACAGGTGATGCAAAAAGAAAGGGCAAGCCCCTCCACCTAAACTCTTTCCTTATCATTTTATTGGTCATTCCGTTTTTATTACCCGAGGTAGCCCCAAGTTGCAGATCAGTATACTTGACTAGGTTTATAAGGAAGCGGGGGCCGGGCTGGGGAGAAGATTTTGTTCTGGTACAATGTTCTCATTCTGTTATGGGTGTAACACTTCTCAGGCTCCATACATGCCCACATTGCTTATCCTCCGAGGACAAACACACGGTGTTAACTCTTCCACAGCACCATCAATCCAGAGACCAGGGGATAACTTTTTTCAATGGTGCAAAACCCCCTAGGACTGCATTGAGGGCTAGTCCTTAACCAGAAAAGCATAAACAACAAAAACAGCAACAACAACAAAAAAATCAAACGAGGGTAGGAAACACAGGAGCTCTCCAACTGGCTTAAGTTCCTGTCATGGAGAGCACAACTTAGGAACCGTGCTTTGGAATGCTGGAATGCCCTACGGATTGGTGAGCAACTTCTTGCTGTCTCTCTCCTTCACTGCCTTCTCCAGGCATGGCTCGTTCAAAATCCTTCACCCTTTCGGGAACGTGCATTTTGTAAGTAACTTTTGAAAACCATTAAAAAGACCAGATCAATTTCTGTCATTTTGCTGGGCTGTAACTCACACACTTCTTTCCTTTCCTCTCTTTCTCTCTCGTTTTTGCTCTTATGTTATGGTTGAAAATGTGCGTGTGCTCTTGCCAATGTTGACATGCTAATAAAATCAGGGTTTCTGAATGTGCCATTATCCTGATAATCTAAAACACATTAGTGGTAGCAGGTGTTCCTGTTATTAATTTATATTTGGCCTTTGGATGACGCCAGACTTAACAGTCCGAGCCCTGTAACTGTCCTCATCTGACATGTTGGTATTTACTGCTTCCCTATACATCTGTAACAGGTGAGCTTTATTGCAATTACAGAGACACATTCTACTGCCTCTTTGCAACTATGACAGCTATTTCCCAACCGTAGCCTTAATTTTATAATAAGATTTAAGAGGATAAAGCAGTCACTAAACACAAAAGGCTAATTATTGTACGTTTTTTCACCCCAACAGACTTTTCTCTTAGTTAAGGAGCAGACAATAAATTAGCTTAACTGCACTGATGATAATGAATCATCATAATTAAGTATAATTCTCCATTAACCTTTCGGAGGTTTTTGTGCCATTGATGGTAAATTTTAAAGAGAGAGAAGAAAGAGTGGACTTGGCCACATTAATTATATTAATGAAAAAAGAATTCTTACTTCTTAGGGAAAAAATTAGTGAGGACAGGGACAAGGGAGTAGGGCGGGGGGCAGTAAAGAATGACAGTCTTCGTGGAGTGCATGTCATGTGAATTGTCTCTATCAATCTTGGTAACCTTATTGTACATCACCTTCATTAAACTGTGAAACACTGGGGACTCCGAGTAGCTATAGTGATCGAGGCCCTTATTAACCACTGCGCTGTCCTGTCATTATGTGCAAAAGGGCATAATACGTTTTAGGATGACAGCAAACATTAATGATTCAAAAAATGAAAGCTGCTTCTGCTACCTGCTGCTCGTAATAGGTTAGACTGGCCGAGGTGATTCCCAGAGCGGCCACCGCGAAGGCAAGGCTTCTAGCAGCTTGCTGTCTACCGTGCAACAGAGAGGTGACTGGCCAGTCTCAGCCGCCCGACAACTCAATCCACCGCTGGACACTTAGCCCGGGAACTCACCTCCTTCGGAAAAACATAAAAGGGCCCCTGTTCTAAATTAGCTCTGACGCTTCCTTGAAAATGACTGCAGGAATCCCAGTGATTAAAACAAATCCTCCATATTTCCATATCAACTCCCAACAGCATCAGGAATAAGACAAGATGGAAAAATGAAACTATAGCAGCTGAGCCCCCACACTGGCAGCCAGACAACCAGCCACAGGACACTCCGGCTACTCCAAGACAATGAGGACTTTGAAGCCACTTATAACCCTGACTCAGAAGAGCGACAGGACATACGAATCACCCAGATCTCTCCCACCTTACCAAGAAACCACGACAAGATAAGGACAAGCAGGATCCGCAAGGACCATCTGCCAGGGCAGGAGAGGGCAAGCCGAGCCCACTTGTGCAAATCCGGTAAAGAGTTAAGAACGCAGGGCATGGCTCACTAGAGAGGAGAAATGCGTTCGCAGGCAGCCCCGGCCAAATTATTTGCACTTTAGATGTGTATCGCTGCACCACATGGACATCTTATTTAACCAAATCACGTGTGGCACTTGATCCTCCCCCTCACCCTACGTGCCCCCAGCTACCCAGAGGAAGCACTGGCAGCCCTCTCTCTGCCAGACTCATTGTTAGCTGCTCCGATCCCCCGTGCAATGCAACTGGGTTCCAGCTCATCACGGTCCACAGAAAGTTTAGCTTCTTTCCCCAAGTTGCCCAAACTTCCCGAGAACATTCCATTGTGCTGAATGCAAACACGCCGCGGTCCTCCGTCCCCCCGTTAGTCACTGGAGGCTCCAGAGATTATGAGGAAACGGCTTGCTTTTCTCCCCCTGTATGAATTGTGGCCAGCAGAGACTGTGGAATTGATGTATTGCCGTCTATTTTTACACAAGCAGCGAGCAGCCCCACACACAGCCCTGCATAAACTCCTCTCTCCGGCTTCAGGCAGCTCTCCGTGGTACAGAGAGATTTAACCATTGGCTTCCCTGCCACCGACACTAATGGAAAACCTTGCATCGTAAGGCAGAGATGTATTTTTTATTTGCTGACCAAATCTTTCCACCACATATAGGTGTTTTAAGGGAATCAGCTTCGTTGTTTTGTGTGCTGTGGGGAAAGCAATCTAAAATAGCCTAGCAGGATTATTTAGGATTTTGTGAGTTCTCTGTCTGATGAACAGAGAGGGAAAAAAAAAAAAAAATCCGGACTAGAGTCAAAACTGACTATATTTGAGCACATCCATTTTAATATTTTTATCTTCAACTTATTATAAATAGAAATGGCATTTTTCCAACCGGGCCACTAAACACCACTGGAAAGACTTCAGCTTCTGATTCATATCAATATCTTAGAGCATAAATATTGCATATGAGTAGAAACAGAGCCAAAGGCACATGGAAAGAGTTTCCAACTGCAACAGATATGGGTGACAGCAGCTAAGCTTTGATTTGCTCAAGGGATCTCAGAGCCACCTTAAAATAGCAAACTTATTGGAGTTAAGATAAGATTGAGATTCCCTTCCAAAAGCTCCTGCCCGGGCTACTTTTCTGCCTCCTCTCCTTGTCCAAGCCCTTCCCCCCCTACAGGAATCAGTGCATCGGAAGGGAGGGAAGCTCTCTAGTCCTTCCTGCAATGCCCAGCCCAGCCCCAGCTCACCTCGATGTCACTCCATACAGAGTCCTGGTTGCACATGTCCCACGCCATCCAGCTCCTGAATGACGCCAGTCAAGCTTTTTCAACTCCAATCCACAGTGACACAGAGCACACACTCATGCAGGCAACCAGCCCCTTACTGAGAGTGAACTGAAGGCACCTGTCTTACTACAGTCCCCAGTCACATGACAAAGCTATTAAAAAGTAGGCTGGGCTGTCACTCACCCAGCCTCCCTTCTCCTTGCAGCTTGCTGCTCAAACTCGTGACGTCACTCAAAGGCAGCCCTCTGCCTCAGTGAAGTAACGTTTAAAAAAAAAAAAACGGAAAGAAGAAAGAAAGAAAGGAAACACTTGGACTTTTTGGAGGCTTCAAGCATCATGCTGTGATTAAAGCCAGCTTTGAATGCCACAGACTCAAAACGGAGCCCTGGCCATATAATAACTAAAATCCCCTGCAATCTTTTTTTAATTTATTTTCCTTCCAAAACAAGCAAGTGGCAAAGCTGCCTGTTTCAGGACAGAGTAACTATACTCTTCGCTAAAACGTGCACTCCCTAAGGATTCAAATTCGAAGACCTCCAGTGGACTCTAGCTCGGTTTGGGACTAAAGCAAGAGCTTATCACATGATGCATTTTTATGAGACATTTTCTAATTGGGGGAAGTGTTTGAAAGCAGAGAATGGGTCAAGCGATTTTTTTTTTCCTGTTTAATCAACAAAAGTCTGTATTTGTTAAGGTATAAACAAACTCCTCTACCGAGGAATCGGCTATTCCCGTGGCAGGAGGGAACACCAGCTCCCGAAGTGTTACTGCAATGTGCTTTGCTCCTTATAAGGAAAACAAGGAAGAAAATACCACCCTTTCAGGTTCTCTAATTATTTCCATTTCTCTCATAGGCTCCCAGAAAACAAGTGTTAGTAAATACAGTTGCTGCTGCTGTGTCTAGATCAGCTGAGTTTCCTGGCTGCCTTTTTTCATACATGTAGCATTTCCACTCCAGCTACCTTAGGGTGCCTTTTTGAATAAACACTGGATTCCAACCCTAGTGCCTGGGTTGTGCAGTTTGCATTTGAGACCAAGAATGTCCGTGGAGTAAGGGAAAAATACTGACATGCTATTAGCAGAAATGTTCATTTCTGGAGCTTTAAAATTTTTTTTTCTTATTTCTCAGCTTCTACCCCGAGACAATGAAGGCTAATGCAGGTGCACTGTTTTAAGATGACATACATATTGAATACATAACAAACTCAAGGTACTAGATATCACCGAAAAACATTTCCCATAACACCACAGTGGTCTGATTTAACCCTTCCAAGTTCCAGGGAGAGGCACCCATGGTATATATATTTGTGATTACATATGTTTTTAATAGAATTTTAAACCCAATATACTTTTAAAATCAGCTCAATTCTTTTCCTTGATAATAACTTCTCTGAAAAAAATCCCCCAGGTATCTAAAAATAATTTTAAAGCACTATTAATTTAATCTCCTGTTCTACTAAGGTTAATTTAATGTGTTCTCTCTTGTCCATCTCTTTCTAAAGAAGAAAGAAATGGTGATTTGCTCTCTAACACATTTTAGATGTGGAGTTGCTCAAATATTAAAGTGAAAGGAAGGAAAATCAAACAAACAAAAATCAGTTTCTTCTTTCAGACCACATGTGTTATAAGGTATTTTTCGACTCTGATATCTGCAACAAGTTGCCAGCAAATTCCTGAATCATGTGACGAAATTGACAGTTTGTCATTACTGGACGTAAAAAGATGGCCCAGAGCTTTGACATTTTAAGTTAGCTGAATACATTTCACTGGCACATTTTTCCCTCCTACAAATAGTGGAAAATTACTGTAGTTTTAATTTTCTAAATCAAGAAAGAACAGGAAAATACAACCTCGGGAAGGCTTTTATACATGCAATTAGTGGCATTACTCTGCACTCCCCACAAAGAAACACTAATTTTCTTCCCAATTATATTCCGATTTAATGTAAAACTACAGTAAATTATTAAAATTCACGGCAAAGGTCACTGGCTCAACCCTCAACACAGTCAACTGTGAAATAATACTGGTCACTTGACCAAGAAGAGTTGATGTTTATTAATTATTATCAGGTGATCCCTGTGGTGAGTTTTCTCTGATACTTTTAATTGTGTTCATCGACTGCAAGGTATCCATTATGTATATATTTATAATATAATTTATATATTTATAAAATATATATTTTTGTATATAGGATATTGATAAATATATACATATTTTTTAAATCATGGTCACACATTTTGGAGACGTTCTTTACATTGGAACAATTTGTATTGTTTTTGCTATTTTAACCTGCTCACATTGTGTTGTTGGAGTTTTCTTCTTCGTCTTTTTTGCCACCTAATTCCACTTTTTCTTAATCAAACCAGCACATTCACTGAAACCACAGGTGGTTTTATATACTTTTTTTCCCCTTCATCATCACAAAGAGGGTTAGTTAGGAGTCAAAACACTGAAATGACTTACAAACTACAGCCTACTGCATTTTCCCCCCAAAATTCTACTACTGTACAATCCAAAGTTTAAAAAGATGCTTGGGATGAATTAGAGTAAATTCCACCATTTTTTGTTGTTGTTGTTAAGTCTCAAAATTACAACTCTAACGAGAGGGATATTATTGAGGTCTTATAATTTGGTTAATTAGCTCTTCGGATTAAAAATTCTCTCCTGTCCATGTTTTTTTTTTTTTTTTCTTTTCTCAGGAGAACATAAATTGTTAGTTGCTCACCAACCTTGCTTTTTTCTGGCTTCCCAGGCGGTCTCTATATTTAATTCTCTCTCTCTGCCTTGACTGTTTTTTCTCTTCCTCTCTCCCTGCAGCCCTCCTCACGCCTCTTCATCAACTTTGCCTCTAAGATTTCCAAATGTTTGGTTTCAATCAACAAGGACCTATTGAAATTTTACTGTGTCCACAGCAACGTATTGCAAGGCCTGCCAAGAAGGCACATGACATGGACACAAGGGAGCTGACAATTTTAGGGGGATGACAGTCCTTAAAAACAGAATGACTTGATATGAAAAAACAATGCTACTTTGCTCAATATCCAGATTCCTCTTCTCCTTAAAACACACCCTTTTTAAGTACAAGGTCCTTTCACTAACCATTACAATTCACACCCAAATCAACCCCACTTTGTCCCAACAATAGAAAGAGGTATTTATTAACATCTGTTGAGTGCCCATAATGTTCCATATCTTCACAGAGCCTAGATTCCATCCTCAATGGAATTTCTCCCCCCACTAGTTCTGTTAACGTTTCCCAAGACTCCAACATTAGTGAAGGCAAGAGATCTAGCTTCAGTTGATAACAAGAGAGAAAATACACCTTCAAGAGGATAATTCCACGCTATAACAAAAATATTTGACAAAGTACGCAACATTTCCCCACTGCTGTCCCAAACTACAGGCTTTTCCCACTCTATTTCAGATAATTGCCGCTTAAAAAAAAATAATAAACGAAATCAAACTCAAACCCCCAAGCAGACAACAGCAAAGACAATTTGTTTTGATGTCATTATTGCATACAGGTGAGAACCCAGAAGTAAAGCGTTACTAGTATAAATATCTCTGCCCATTTGTTTTTATAAACTTAACCAGAGATGTAAGGACAAATTTAAGGCTGAAATTTATAAAGAAAGAAAATTGGAGAAGAAAACATATATAGCAGAGCTTACATGAGCTTGACATTAAGATCAGCATTTTATATAGCAAATTTCAATCAATTTTGGTCCTCAAACAACTCAATAAAGATCATCTGTGTACTCATTTTATAACTGAGAAAGTATTAAAAAAAAAAAAGCCAAGGGTTTAGGTAGCAGCTAAAAGGGCATATAGATCTCTGAAAACCCTTCTAGGAAGAACTAAGTTTCATACATAAGAAAAATATTCATTCCCAAATCAAAAGCACAGCAAAGACCCCTGCAGAATTTTATATCCAAGAGAGTGTCTGCATAGCTGGAAACCAACATTCCTGGGAATGCTGCCTGCCTAGAGCACTCTTCCAGAAAGGAAAGGGATCTGCCCAGAATTGCTAATATTTCTTAAAGTTAATCATTGCTAACAGGCATTCAACTGCTTGCTTTTAATTCCTAGAGGGGCTAATTGATTCTGATATCCCATGTCAGTTTCTGAGCACATGCTCTGAGCCTCTGGGACACGTCTGAAACTGAGGCCATTCCGGGGACAAAAGTTGGTGGCAGGGCAGGGTATACCAGAGACCTCTAGCCTTAAACCCTCTCAAATCAAGTCTTATTTTGCACAAAACTGCCACGATAATGTGAACAAAGCACCTTTGGGGAAAAAATAGAAGAAAGTCAGTGGACAGTTTTAATGCCTCCTTGCGCTCATTTATATATTTTTTTCAAATAAACTGAAGGTGATAGACAACCTCAGCAACACATCTTTTATCCCCAATAAAACCTTCTGCACAACAGCTCTATGCAAATGAGTCAGCCTGTATTTTAAGACAGACCTCAAAATCTGCTCTTGCCATGTTTCACATTAGAAAAAAATAATGTGAAAAATGTGAGCTGCCGTCAATTGGACTAATCTAAACTAAAGCAAAAAGTATGCTTATTAGGTCCACAGATAAGAGAGAACAAAAGGTGGTGACAATCTGCTTTTGTCTATTTAATTCTGCTGTATTTGTGCCTCTCCAGACATTTTCATTTAACCTTAATTATTTCAGGTTAATTCATCTATAATGCAGTGAGTTATTGATTATATGAACAAGAAATACTCAATAGGATTATTTAGCAATTGTTTTTTTACTGAAACTGAAAATAAAGCATATCATATTTTATTAAATTTGATACTATTTTAAAA
Organism: Eumetopias jubatus; assembly: GCF_037043125.1. Classification (NCBI taxonomy): domain Eukaryota; kingdom Metazoa; phylum Chordata; class Mammalia; order Carnivora; family Otariidae; genus Eumetopias; species Eumetopias jubatus. The sequence goes on along the minus strand of NW_028274808.1, from coordinate 183,478,518 downwards.
ATTTAAAGTGCTACTGAACCTCACTAACACAACACTTCCCTCAGTAAGACTGTTTTATCCCCTAAGGAACTTAGTGAGGGCCGGGGGAAAACTGAGGTATGCAAATTATTAAATTGAAAAAAAATATTTGTTAGTCAAACAGTTCCCCCTGGTACTTTTTTCTAGAGCTTGGGTCCTAATGAGCTTAACTTTTCTTGATTTTAGGGAAGTAAATTGTATTTCTCAACTAGTCTCAAAACGGAAGAATTAAATAAGTGAAGTGTGGTTTTTGTTTTTGTTTTCTGTTTTGCTTTTTCTTTCTTTCTTCTTCTTTTTTTAATCCCATCAGACAAGCCTAGGAAAGGTTTGGTGATTTTGCTTTTGTTTCTGTTGTAGATCTTTCCAGTGCTTTAATATTTGAGTTCAATTCTAGCAGAGCTAATATATATCCTAAAAAATGTGGGGACGTTGAAAGGAAATAAATTCCCATCTTAAAAAAAAGCAGTTAGCTTAAGGCCTAAGCTAAATTTTGTAATGACTTACATAAAATCTTACTTTATATTTGCTTGCCCCACTGCACACAGGATTATTGAGAAAACTTTCTTAACTAAGAAGACCATTTCTAAGACTGACCTCCACATTTAGCAGCTCAAAGTAGATGTCAAATACTACTGGTAGGATTATAAATGGGTACAAATTTTTCTAGAGGACATGTAGGCAATATGTATCAAAAAATGTTAAAAATGGGCATCCCCAGAAACCCAGAAATTCTACTTCTAGAAATCCATCTTAAGGACACACCAGGGGAGATGTGTGCAGATTTTTGGTGTGAGGAGAGCCAATGCTACATTATTTATATCACTGAGAACTTGAAAGCAGGGTAAATGTCCAGCAGTGGTCGTCTAGTTAAATAAATTATATAGCACTATATATACATTCATGTATTTTTATATATATTCATTATATATATGTATATTCAACGCTAACATAAAAAACTATTGCAAAATACATTGAATGGCAAATGAGAAAATGTTCAAAATACATTAAGCTTTAAAATTATGTTTGAAAAAACTATAATCACAACTTACATATCAATATATACACTCAGAAAGAAAAGAGGAAGGAGGACCAGAACATGTCAGAAGGTGCTAACAGTGGCTGATGATATTATAAGTTCTTTTTAATTTCCTTTGTGTGTGTGTGTGTCTTTCTGTAATTTTTAAATTTTCTGTGATAAGCATATATAACTTCTATATTCAAAATTAAAATGAAACTCTTCCTTTTTCAAAGAAAGATTCAGGCTTAGAGCTATGCCTTCTTAACATACAGGGAATGTAGCAAATAGAAATAGTCCCTGACATCCAATATAAGTCTCAAATATTCATCACATGTTTAAAAGGAAGCCATTTCTGTCTATTGCACCAACTGTAACCGACACTCCTCTCAGAAGGCAAGCCTCACAAGCAACGGGGAGAAGTTACTCCTTGGCGCTCGGAAAAAGCCTCTGAGCCTTGAACTATAGGGTGAGGGGAGCTCTCAATTCTTATTAGCTTGCCTCACAGGGCACCCCAAATGCCCTTAGCATCTTCACTTTGTTTCTGAACCTGAAATTTCATCAATTAAGTTAAATAAACTTCCGGTTCAAAAACATAATTATCCTTGGTAGGGTAAAGGGGATTTCAGTTCCGTATACAAAAGCATCTACCTGTTAGACCAATTTTTCTTCCTTGCTGGCATTTAACAGAGGTCAGAAGCCCATACCACGAAAAAGAATAGTAAATGTTTTCAGAATGGCGTGACTCCACTACGAAACAGAGTTCTCAGGAAGAGAGTTTCGCACCTGGGGAAAGAGAAGGGGCAGTCCTAGAAGCGGAGGGAGGAGTTGCTGTAGATGTGACTTCTTCCTGAGACAACCTAAACGGACGGGGTGAGGAAAATGCCATCCAAGTTGCAAACCAGTGACTTGCAAGTGAATTTCTGGGACACGGTCCATCCTAACTGGGTAGCTACTGTGTGCCTGCTATCACATGGCAGCCCTGTTCTAGGGCAGGAAGCTCATTCTAGACCCTCCAAATATCCTGGGGAGGTTGACCCATGCTCTTTCCCCAGGAAAGCTCACTATCTCCACTCTTAGCCCCTTGGAGTTAGTGTTCTCACAATTTCGTGGGCCTTTCCTGCAAATCACTCTTCCTACAGTTGGGTGATCATTATTTTGACGATTTAGAATTTTCGTGAGAAAAGGGGTAATGAGGCTGGAACCAAGGCCAAGTTCATGAGATTTATAGTCACGGGAATAAAAGGCATAGCAAAAGGAATATAGTCAATGGTATTGTAATAGCCTTGTATGGTGACAGATGGTAGCTACACATGTGATGAGCATAGCATAATATTTAAACTTGTCGAATCACTATGTTGTACACCTGAAACTAATGTAACATTGCATGTCAGCTATACTCAAATAAAAAAACAAAATAAAAAAAAAGTGATTACATGTGGCTCAAGTCTATCTAAGTAGAGGGACTTGGTGGATCTTCATTTAGCCCAAAATGTTAGGAAAAGGATGGTGAGAAGAACATGGGCCCTCATTCAGCTATGTCACTAGCCCACAGTTAAGCTTTGGGCAGTTCACTTCATGGCTCTGAGCCTCAATTTCCTTATCTGTCAAAGAAGATGGCCAGAGGCAACTACATCTTGGATCCCTGCCACCTCTCAAAGGCAATGATATGTCTGCCTTGACAAAGACAGGCACCTTGGGAAGACCTCTTTATGCGGAGCAAATCCAGATGTTTCATTGCACAAACGTACTGGAATCAGGAAGCACGTGCAGGAAAAGGTACTGGTGCTCAACTTTGCTGAAAGAGCAAAGCTTCATCATTTCCCTTGCAATATGGATATTTAACTTCCTAACCATTCCAGGAAAGGAATACAGGAGAACTTACTTTCACTCATACTGACTTACAAGAAAACTGGCTTCTACAGACTTGAGTTTCTTACAAAGCCCAACAGTGGTCCCAGAGAAACAGCAAGTTTCCATCTTGTTTCTCATGAATGCTATTAAGCGGCACGTGTCATGTGTGAGACCAAGTCCCTACTCGCACAATAAAAATGAAAACCACACACCTGGTGTGACAGTAACTATTTACTTTTGCCTGCACCTAGATGCAACTTAACACACTAACATGTTCTTTGGTTTTACAACAGGTGAGAAAAGATGTTACCAGGAGAAAGAAGATTTAGAAGAGAGGAGGGATCCTGAACTTAGGGTTTTTGTATGTAGGAATAAGGTCTCTGGCATCTAGGGAAATAAGAGTTTAAAGTAACCCTTCTGCCTCCTCACACCAGAACACTCCCCCCGCTTAAATGAAAACCTCATTACATTTGGTCAAAGGAGACCTTACCCCTTTTTTAATTTGAAGGAAATCACTTGAGATATTATTGCAGGGTGTGGAGCGAGAAAAGGTCATGTGCCTAAAATATGTTATCATGGCATTATTAGCAGATGTACTGAACCAAGGCTGTATTGCAGGGTAGTTGATGTCTCGTTGGGAGTTAATAAAATCTCCTGGTCAGCTATTTCCTTTGCACATACAACCCAACTTAGCAGGAGGTGTTTCAGAGCCATCTAATGCCGTCCAGCTAGAGATTTTCCTTTAGGGCTGAGTGAGTAGCCACAGGCACACTAAATTCCCTCATAGGACATGTGGAGGGAACCCTGGTGACAAAGGAGTAAGCAAAGTAATACCAGGTAAATGATAAACCTCGGGAAGGACAAAGCCTCGATAAAGCATACAATGCTGGATATCCGCACAGAATTCTCCAGCATGCCATACTTCACGTGTCCCTACACCCAGAGGAAAGAAACAGCAAGAAAACGAACATGAGGAAAGCCTGATTTGGGTGCCTGGGAAATAATCTCCAAAAGGCAGTTTGCAAGAGTTTCCCTTTTGAACAGGTCAAAAGTTTTATTATGCTTTAAGGAGACCAGGTTGGACTCTGCCCCAAGCAGATGATCAGAAAGGATTCTTTTCCTGCCTCTTTTCAAAGCAAAAATCTCTGACAGCCCCTAAGGTGTTAATTTTCCACCCTCCATCTTAGTGGATCTACTTCCACGTAGGGGACCTAAAAATAGGCCACACCTAACCTTCTGCATAGGCGTGTGAAGCTGCTTAGTGGGAACTTCAACTTGGTGCTGTCCCTGGGTATCTGCAGACTGTGCTCTTTGTCTTCTCTACGATATTACCCTATGTTGGCGAGCGCATAAAAACACAGGACCAGAGTGGCTGGCTGGGATGTACCTTGCATCACAACCGCGAAGGTGGTTGCTCAGCTGCTGTGTTTTAGATTTATTAAGATGTGACTTTTTATTTTTTTGTTTATTTAGATTTATTATTTTATTGTGTTTTAGATCGAATCAAATGAAACTATGGATGATGATGTTCTGGAAAAAAGCAACTGAAATACCGTCAATGTTCAATACACTTATAAATTCCACTTACAATATTAAGGTGGTGGGGGCTCTTATCCTTCAAAAGTATAGCCAAGTACATCAATGAGAAGGAATGAACTTCTGTGATACATCAAAATATAGATAAATCCCCAGAAACATATTGTGAAGCAAAAGGAGCCAGACATGCCAAAAAAAGTGCATACCTTATCATATTCTATATAAGTACAGAATCAAATATGCCTAATTTATGCATCTGGAAGTCTGAATAGGGGTTGCCTTTGGTGATGGTTGGGAGCTGGGGACATGGGCTGTGGGAAGGGGCTCCAGAAAGCTCGTTACAGTCTATTTCTTGCCGTCAGTGCTGGTTACGTGGGTAAGTTCAGTTAGTGAAAATTCATAGAGCTGAACACCTAGGATACACGCACTTTTTTAGGATTTGTATTATCGTTCAATAAAACGTCTAAAATGTATAGAGGAGAAAGAAAAAGGAGTCTTCCTATAGTAATACAAAGTTCCAAAGATTGCTACATCTCTGTTAAAAAGAAAATTCTAAATGTTCAACTTATCTTCTCAAAAGAACCATTAACCTACATAGACAAATCACAATGGAGTAGGAATCAAGCGACCTGATGCCTAAGTGTGTTTGCCTGCCCTTGGACAAGGCCCCCTCAGCTTTCTAGATATATTTTCTACCAAAAGATTGGATAGGATTAAGTCTTCTCTGGATGTATTTCTTAAATAAATCAAGAGAAGGAAACCTCCAACTCTAAAACTCTAGTATTTTGCCCTTGGATCAAAATTCATCATTGACGGGTGTCGCTGACTTGGTTTGAAAACATGGTCCCATTCTCTGAGAACATGACCTTGGGGGTCAATCGGCGTAGATCTGCCACTTAGGAGCTCTGTGTGATCCCAAGTGAGGTACCTAAACTATCTGACCTCACATTCTCAACAATAAAAATGGCAATATAAATACCTATTTTTCATGGTGGGTATTAGGGTTAAGTGAGATGTCTATGAACCCAGTGCTTGACATATAATAAATAACTCAGTAATGACACCTTATAGTCACATACAAATACTTCAAACTCAATTTAACATCAAGCAACATTACAGTAGATGCATAAGTTTGCCCTTTGCCTGGCTTCCTCACCTAAAAACAAAACAAACAAACAAACAAAAGTCTGGAAACAAAGCAGAGAGAGCACTTTTTTGAAGTCTTACATTAAGCTGACTTTCCATGAGAATGCACACAGATTCACCACCTCAGCTTGCAGGGATGCCAAAATTCTGCTGGTTTCTCTGTTTACCTGAAGAAAAGTAAAACCAGCCTCATACTGGTCCTGACCTGGCTGTACCTCCAAAGACACCAGAAGCAGCAAGTGCAGAAAACAGTGTTTGTTTCCATTAGGCTGGCCACAAAAGTTATTTGAGCCAAAAAGTCTGGGAAGAGTCTTTCCGTTAAGAAATAAGACATCTATATGGTTCAGGGAAACTGACAAGATACCAGGGGTTTGCAAATGTGAGAAGAACCATAAAAGTATCACAACGTGTTTTAAAATGATGATATCTATGGGGGAAGAATGGAAAACAAAGCCACAGGAGCAAAATAATTCAATAGCACGTCAATTTTGCCACCAGGGGCCTATCAACTAGATGGTGTTAGTCATACTCTTCCTGAAAACGAGTGATCAATCATATAATCACTATCTAAATTGATAAAATGACATAAAGGATATATTATGTTTTGTCTTAGATATGTAAGGATTTTTTTTGTTGCAAGTCATTTTTCTGTGTAACGAAATGCCGAAAAGTTGGCATATAAATTGACTGTGCTGCCCAGTCCAGTAGGCACCACCCACATATGGCTACTAAGCACCTGAAATATATCTAGTCAAAATTAAGATGCGCTATAGATGTAGACTATGCATAGCATTTCCAAGGTGTTGGCATGAAAAATCAAATGGAAAAATCTCATTAATAATTTATATTGACTAGATGTTAATAAGATATTTTGGATGTACTGGGGAAAATGAAAGATATTATTAAAATTAAATTCACTTTTTTTCTTAAAGTGGCTACTAGAAAATTCAAAATTACATATGTAAGGTGCAGAATCTTCCCATTTGACAGTCCTGGTCTCAAGTTTTGCGCCTTTCCTCAAGTAAGTGATACCATACGTGCAAATAAAATTAGTGAATTACAGCATCAGGGAATTTCACAACGAATCTGAGGTAGGAGAGCAGGGCCACAGCAGTGCACAACTCTAGGGGGCACCCGTCACATCGCAGGCCGTGAAGAGTGATCACTGGAAGCTTTATAGCATTCTGCTTGCACTGCTCTGCATTACATGCTGCATAATCCATCCTCCCTACCTAATCAGGAATCCCTTCTAGAACATCCCTGAGGCAACCCCATCCATCTTTTCAACGCTCTCCACAATTTTCCAAAACATATACATAATAATGAGGTGCAAATTTATAAAGTAAGTTCTACCCAGTACTCTGGACTGGGGGAGGGTAGAAAATAGAGCTGATCATATTGTAAAATTCTGATAGGATGCCGGAGAAGTCCAGAGTAACAGAAAGTATGCAAAGTCTGAGATATATACTGGGATGCAATGTTCTCAAGAAGACAGTTTTCTTCCTGGCGACTAGAAGCATTTTTCGGAGGGTAACATCCACTTTAATTACAAAATGCACCCGCCTCTCTCTTCCAAGGGAGAAAAGCCTGTTGTTGCATCTGTAATGTAACTTTAGTTTTTGATGCCAAAAATGATTCAGTAAACACAGTTATGGTATGGTACACTATTTCTTATTCAGTACTCAAATTAATCTCCAGGCAGTACTGGCATTAATTCAATTTGACGCCTGTACTTAGGATTTCACATAGGTGCCTTCATCCAATTCTTCTTCGCAACTAATAAAATCTTAATTCATGGTAATATATTTATTTCTAGTTCAGTTCATGTTAAGGAGTGCAGTACTTTACAGAAAACTAATTAATATCAATCATCTATTATAACACTTTTAATGGTTCAGAGGAAAATCCTACACTGGGGGAAAGATTAGATGAACCAAGGGGTCTGAGCCCATCCTATTTACTCTATTTTTAGGATTTGAGAAAAGATACCGAGCATCATTTCAAATATTAATTTAATTGAAGGTGTGCATCATGGGAAAGCTGGGGATTAAGAACCCTGGTTCTGATCCCTAATAGGACATGGATTTGATGTGGCCCAAGAATGTCATTTACACTCTCAGAGATTCCGTTTTCCACCTATTTTGTGTAACAGCCATATAATTTGCAAGTTGGTAAAGATATTCAAACTGAGATGCATGGCACTATTAAAATAATGAACAACTTCACTAATAGCAAGCCTTCTGCAATTGTTGGTAACAATTCTATTTTTATGTAACGTTTGAGTAATGTTGATAGCCTCGTATTTTCTGGGATTGCACATATAGTTAGCGGGATAGTTCAAGCGTTGAGTCCTCACTGTGACATAAACAGTGCCCCCTGGAGTTGTGCAGTGCAGGGGCCCCCACATTTCCTTAGGGAACACCACTTAAAAGGTTTTCTCTCCCCCCAGCACGAAGAGCTGGAACAGTGATTGTACAACTTTTTGAAAAAAAAATAGTAATAATGCAATAGGTCCCTTGAAATGCACGGTCATAATATCCAGTCTTTCCAAATTAGGCATTAAGCATTTCATTCACTCTACAACAATTTCTCCATATTGACAGGCTACCAGCAAAAAAAAAAAAAAAAAAAAAAAAGCACATGCTATTCTGTTTTCCTTTTCCTCCATTTTTTTTTTTTTTTGGCCTCTTTAGCAATCTACACATAAAACCTCCAAACTTGATATACACCTATTTTTTTAAAAAATTCCTGATCGTTAGAAATAAAACAAAAGCCCAAACACCAGCAGCATATTCACTTCTAGGTGCAGAGATAATACCTCTTGATACTCACTTTCAAATCTGAATCCATTGCTGATAACCCCGAGATGCATGTCATTCATTTTACTGCAGTGCAAATACTTGCATCGCAAGCTGAGGGAGCACTCGGGACAGGGGCTTGCACGAGCTACTTTTTAATTCACGAGGGCATGGTGATGTGGGAGGGCACCTCGGAGTCACAGCTCAATGAACTCCACAATAGGGCATGAATCTGAAACCCAATCTGAGCCAGATATGGACGTAAGAGCAAATATATACAGTATCATGTGCTTTCCAACAGCCCTGTGTCTCGAGGGAGCTCTCTGACATCAGCAGTTGAGACAGGTGGTTCCCTTTCCAACTGTGGAAAAAAAAAAAAAAAACCCGATTGCAGAGGCACTAAGTAAATATAGCTGTACTGTAATTTTTCCTTGGTGCACTCTCCCTGTGATTTCTGTCCTGTGATAAGACTTTATCCAAAGAACCCATTCAGGACATTCTACACTAATAACGGACCGCGCATTTGCAAACGGGCTGCAGCTGGCTTCGAAGATAGTTTGCTGCCCCAGTTGGTACAACTAACGTTTTCCTCCTCTCGTGTTTTCCGAATAGATTGTCAAGTGGCTGCCCAGCCCTCTGCTGGGCTCTGTCACCCTTTGTCCCCTGTTCCTAATACAACCCAACGAAATGACAGACAAGAGTCAGATCATCTTAAAAATCACATGCACAGAGCAGATCAATGCCAACCAAATCCAGTTGGAGTCTGAGAACTAAAATCAGCTGAGATGTACTAAGCCCTCTGTGACCACAACTATTTGCTTTTGCATTTAAGAATTACTAGCAGAAGGGCACCCTGTAACGTGTGTATAAAATTACTTAATTCAACTTCTATTTCCCTTTCTGAACGTAGATACTTTTACACTCTGACAGCCGCTGGCTCTTAAAGCATTCTCCTTTTTGTTGTATCTCCTTAGAAACACAAATCTTGTTCCCTGGCAGTGGCGGCTCTCGGCTCTCCGGGCCGTACCACATGCCCAAACTGGTTCTCCCTCACAGCTTTAATTCACAGTAAGTGGAATGAAAGGAGGTCAGCCCTTCTCAAAAAACACTCGGAGTTCTTTTCGACTTCAGAATCTATTTTGAACAGCCACACTCCCTGCCACGTAAAGAGCAGTTTCCCATTTTGAAATTCTGGCTTATAACTGCTGGACCACTTAGGGCATGGTCCGCAAAGGGGCAAACACAGGGTGATGATCACAGTTTCAACCCGGGGTCACAGTGCTCTGTGAGAATTCAGGAAACTGGGAGACGAGCAAGTCAGTAACTGCCATCCCCTCTTCACCCCCAAATTACCCTCTCGCTTGAAAACTACTTACGGTGCACAGACATGCTATAGCTTTCCTTTCCCGAGGTGTTCGTTGAATGCTTAACTCAATAATGCCATCTTAATCCTGAAAGTTTCCATGGTAACCTGCCACTGTAATAAACAAGTCTAAAGCATGAGAAATGAGGCAAGGTACTCCCGCTTTCCCCATCCTCCTCCAACTTTCAAACAACAGGGTCTTCTCTAATCCTCTTTCAAACAACACAGTTCAGAACTACTTGAGCTAGCAATAAAGCATGAGAGCAATAAAGAAATGATAGCCAGCATTTGGTGAATATTTCCGTGTGCCAACCACTGTGCGAAGTAGTTATGTACAATGTCTCATTTCCTTCTTGCACTACCAGTAGGAGCAAGTAATCCCATGATGTTGAGTCGAGGGATCGGCTCACTGAAGCCTTGAGAGATTAACTTTTCCAAAGACAAAAAGCTGGTCTGGGGGAGCCATGGGACCTGGAGGTCCTCTTGTCTGACTTCCAAAATTTTTGTTTGTGTCCAATCATCAGGTGACTTTGACATCTAGGAATCTTCCCACAAATCAGAAGGGAACCATAGCTTCATGTTCTGATGGAAAGTAAAAACACCACATGCATCCTAGTCAAAACAACCAGGGAAATTAAGAAAAGGCATGACTCAAACAGGAACACAGCCAATACATGGCACCCTTCTCTGGTCAAAAGAAGCCAAATTACAAGTATCTTGGAATGTGATCTAGCATATCATTTAAAAGAATGCACCTTTCTTTGTAGACCAACCTCTAAAGTTAACTTGGAGTATCTCACTCAGATCATTGAAGAGCACTCCCAGAGGAGAAGAAACCCTTACATAATGCCACCTCTCTCCCTAAATGAAATTGAGATTTCTTTTGAAGATGGCAATAGCAAATAAAGGCCAGATTAAAACATATCTTAAGACCACATGGCAAATCATATTACAAAGGTGTTTTCCATGCTACAGATGTGTTTCCATGCAAGTCTATATGATGAAGTATATACATTGTGTTTATCTCACTCTAGACCAGAACTCAACAAATAGATTTTAACTCTATTTAGCTCTTGACTCTTAACACCAGTAATTGAATCAACTTCCAATATGTATTTTATAGCCTTGGCTTGCAAGTGTGGTCAAATGTGAAAAGATCACATGAGTTAGAGGCATTCAAAATTCACTGTGGTACGAGTTTTTGGAAAGTGGCACTAAAATATGTAGTTTTCCAATCTCCTCTGATTTTGGAAATATAAATAAACTCCATTGAATGTATTTCCAAAAAAATGTAGGCTTTGAGAACCTTTTGGCTCTGGTCTTGAGACAATTATAACTAAGGTCCAAAGTACCCAGCTCATCTGGCCGACTGAAGGGCCATCATTCAATAGGGCAGGTTCCAAAGTAAATGGCCCACAATACAAAGCCAGAATAGGCTGCTTCCTCTGATACCCTCCCCCTTTCTGGAACCTAGAAGAACAAACCAAACAGGGATGGTCTATGACCATTTGAGGAGGTAGCCATGTGATGATTAATTCTGACCTCCCCATACCCCTGCACTTTAAAAAAATCAAAACCACACTGATTATTATTGGAGAGGAATAAAAGCTTCTTGTCTTTATTTTTTGTTGTTGTAATTGTTTTTTGTTCATTTTGTTTGTTTGTTTGTTTGTTTGGAAGTTGCATGCCTTTGGTCCAGAGGTAATACTATTGAAAAAAGAAACTCACTTTCCAAAAGAGCAGTAAGCCAAATTCACATTCAGGATCCTTTTCTAGGTATGCAAATTATGCTGCTTGGAACAAATACTCTGAAGCAGATTCAGAGCCCAGAAGGACACAGAATAAATACATTGGCTGTGGAGGCTATGCACTCAGCTAAGAGTACCAGGAACAGGAACATACTCTGAGTATCTACCTCAGTGACTATACTGTACCTCAGTGCCACAGTTGAGCCACTTAATATCTTTGAGTCTTTGTTTTTCCACTTAGAAAATGGGGGTTAATACCCACCTCACTGGATTATCATGGGGCTTCAACAGCAAGAGCTGAAGGGATGCTGGTGAGGGGACCTTGCAGAAGGCCTCATCTGCAGCAGTTACTACACAAAGGCCCATTTCCTGCATCGCTCACGTTTCTCAGCTCCAACTATTTCTCTGTCCTCCCAGCCTCTACTATTTTCTTCAATTTTTTTTTTAAATAAAATATATGCTATAAGACATCTGTACTTTTTCTCCCACTGAGGGGACACTGTGATTTGGGCGACAAATGTGCATGGGCAACAGGGCTCGTCCTTCCCTCTCTGCATGTGCCTTGCCAATGTATAGAGGGGAGAAGAAGCAACAGCTCTGCTTGGAGCATAGAGGGAGCCTCAGTAGAATGTGTAAGGAGGCATTTTTAGAGATCAAAGATTTGTGTGAAAGAAAAGTCTTGAAAACTTTGCAAAGGGAAAAAAAAAATTGGTATTTGGATTTATTGCCAATGCTCAGTCACTGCAAGTTTGGGCAAAGGTTTGAGTAAAGATGTAGTGAGAATTGCCACTAAGTGGAACTTTCTTTAAAAGAACTAGTGACAGACAATGTCTCCACTTTCCAACTCAAGATCTCTTTAGGTTTTTAAAGGAAAAACTATCAAGGACTAAATATTAAAAATCAAAATTTTGAAAACTCAAAAATACGTGAAATTCAGTAATTGCCCATATAGAAAAAAAAATAACAGAGGAAAATGGTAAAGCTAGATTATTCGTATGCACTGAAGCTTTCTTTGAATGTTTGCCTCATAAAATACTCTAGAAATGCCTACAGCTTTAAGAAATTAAAATATATTAAATGGGTGAAGAGAAGAAAAGAAACATAATCCCAAAATCCATATATTCCTTTTCTAAATATTATCAATAACAGACAGCACTGGAAAGAAAATACCATACTGCTTGGAAAATTATCCACAAAGACTCTCTCTCTCCAATTCATGTCTACTGTTGTTATTTATAGTCTCAGACAGTAACTTTAGACTTGTCAAAAGTTGTGGAATGTACTTCCTTCTCGTGTGCCTGGGTTCTGCTTAGCTAATACCAAATGTGCATAGTCTTCCTACCTTGTAAAGGTAAATAAGGCTGGTCCTAAAAATTAAAATTAAAAATCTTGGCTAAAAGACTTCCAAAGAACACAAGATATGAGGACAAGCAACCAGCTGTTAAGAGCCAGTAAATCAGGGGCACCTGGGTGGCTCAGTCACTGGGCGTCTGCCTTCGGCTCAGGCCATGATCCCAGGGTCCTGGGATCGGGCCCCGCATCGGGCTCCCTGCTCAGCGGGAAGCCTGCTTCTCCCTCTCCCATTCCCCCTGCTTGTGTTCCTGCTCTAGCCGTCTCTGTCTCTGTCAAATAAATAAAATCTTAAAAAAAAAAAAAACAAAAAGAGCCAGTAAATCAATAGGAATCTACCATGATGTAAAGATAGGCCAGCAGCATGCCAGTTGCTTAACCTATGTTAAGATTTTATATCCTCCTGCCCTGAAAGTGCTTATATTCTAAGAGTGACTATGCCCACATGTGAACAGAACAAAAGCAAGTGTGTTGAGGGAGAAAATATGGGGATCATTAGAGGTTCGAAAACAGATCTAATTAACCTTATAAAGAGCCTAGAATGAGAATGCCAGCCAGGCCCTCTGAAGACTTTGAGAGGCCCCTCTGTCCCATATGTAATTCAACATAAAAACTAAACTCATTATTCAGTTATGTATGTATAGAGAAGCGCATCAGAGTTCTAATCTTTGTTGTAATGGGAGCTTCAATGTTTACTTTAAAAGATCAAATATAATAGCCTTTCAAAGGAAAAAAATTGGTGCCCCTGCATGGCTACTCTGCTTTGCTGGGGGCTACTTAATAGTTCAGTGTAATATTGGGCGGTCCTATGTGGGTGCCAACATATGAATAAAGAAAAACAGAGATGTGGCTTGCTAGGGCCTTGCCCACCCATTCATGGGAACGCCAGTAAAAGTTCTGGGGTCCAGAACAAAGTATTAAAAGAAGCATACTTGGCTGGAAAAGAGCTCGTGGATTTTTCTAGCTTTGGGAGTGACTGCTGGGCCCCCAGAAGAAGAGGCAGAAAGAGGAAGGATAATGAAGGAGAGACAGCATTCTCTTTGGAATAAGACCAACTTGGGGGAGAACCAGGTTCTGACACTTCCTGATTTTTTTAAAATTTTTTATTGTCATGTTAATCACCATACGTTACCTCATTAGTTTTTGATGTAGTGTTCCATGATTCATTGTTTGTGCATAACACCCAGTGCTCCATGCAGAACGTGCCCTCTTTAATACCCATCACCAGGCTAACCCATCCTCCCGCCTGCCTCCCCTCTAGAACCGTCAGTTTGTTTTTCAGAGTCCATCGTCTCTCGTGGTTCATCTCCCCCTCCGATATCCCCCTTCATTCTTCCCCTCCTGCTATCTTCTTCTTTTTTTTTTTCTTAACATATATTGCATTATTTGTTTCAGAAGTACAGATCGGTGATTCAACAGTCTTGCACAATTCACAGCACTCACCATAGCACATACCCTCCCCAATGTCTATCACCCAGCCACCCCATCCCTCCCACCCCCCACCATGCCAGCAACCCTCAGTTTGTTTCCTGAGATTAAGAATTCCTCATATCAGTGAGGTCATATGATACATGTCTTTCTCTGATTGACTTATTTTGCTCAGCATAACACCCTCCAGTTCCATCCACATCGTTGCAAATGGCAAGATCTCATTCCTTTTGATGGCTGTGTAATATTCCATTCCATTCCACATCTTCTTTATACATTCATCTGACGATAGACATCTTGGCTCTTTCCACAGTTTGGCTATTGTGGACATTGCTGCTATAAACATCGGGGTGCACGTACCCCTTCAGATCCCTACATTTGTATCTTTGGGGTAAATAGCCAGTAGTGCAATTGCTGGATCGTATGGTAGCTCTATTTTCCACTTTTTAAGGAACCTCCATACTATTTTCAGAGTGGTTGCACCAGCTTGCATTCCCACCAATAGTGTAGGAGGGTTCCCCTTTCTCCGCATCCCCGCCAACATCTCTTGTTTCCTGACTTGTTAATTTTAGCCATTCTGCCTGGTGTGAGGTGGTATCTCATTGAGGTTTTGATTTGGATTTCCCTGATGCCGAGCGATGTTGAGCACTTTTTCATGTGTCTGTTGGCCATTTGGATGTCTTCTTTGGAAAATGTCTGTTCATGTCTTCTGCCCATTTCTTGATTGGATTATTTGTTCTTTGGGTGTTGAGTTTGATAAGTTCTTTATAGATTTTGGATACTAGCCCTTTATCCGATATGTCATTTGCAAGTATCTTTTCCCATTCTGTCGGTTGTCTTTTGGTTTTGTGGACTGTTTCTTTTGCTGTGCAGAAGCTTTTTATCTTGATGAAGTCCCAGTAGTTCATTTTTGCCCTTGCTTTCCTTGCCTTTGGCAATGTTTCTAGGAAGAAGTTCCTGCGGCTGAGGTCGAAGAGGTTGCTACCTGTGTTCTCCTTTACGATTTTGATGGACTCTTGTCTCACATTTAGGTCTTTCAACCATTTTGAGTCTATTTTTGTGTGTGGTGTAAGGAAATGGTCCAGTTTCATTCTTCTGCATGTGGCTGTCCAATTTTCCCAACACTATTTGTTGAAGAGACTTTTTTCCATTGGACATTCTTTCCTGCTTTGTCAAAGATTAGTTGACCACAGAGTTGAGGGTCCATTTCTGGGCTCTCTCTTCTGTTCCATTGATCTATGTGTCTGTTCTTGTGCCAGTACCATACTGTCTTGATGATGACAGCTTTGTAATAGAGCTGGAAGTCTGGAATTGTGATGCCGCCAGCTTTGCTTTTCTTTTTCAACAGTCCTCTGGCTATTGGGGGTCTTTTCTGGTTCCATACAAATTTTAGGGTTATTTGTTCCATTTCTTTGAAAAAAGTGGATGGTACTTTGATGGGGATTGCACTGAGTGTGTAGATTGCTCTAGGTAGCATTGACATCTTCACAATATTTGTTCTTCCAATCCATGAGCATGGAACATTTTTCAATTTCTTTGTGTCTTCCTCAATTTCTTTCATGAGTATTTTATAGTTTTCTGAGTACAGATCCTTTGCCTCTTTGGTTAGATTTATTCCTAGGTATCTTATGGTTTGGGGTGCAATTGTAAATGGGATTGACTCCTTAATTTCTCTTTCTTCTGTCTTGTTGTTGGTGTATAGGAATTCCACTGATTTCTGTGCATTGATTTTATATCCTGCCACTTTACTGAATTCCTGTATGAGTTCTAGCAGTTTTGGGGTGGAGTCTTTTGGGTCAACAAACAAAAGCCCAGGGCCAGATGGCTTCCCAGGGGAATTCTACCAAACATTTAAAGAAGAATTAATACCTATTCTTCTGAAACTGTTCCAAAAAAATAGAAATGGAAGGAAAACTTCCAAACTTGTCTTATGAGGCCACCATTACCTTGATCCCAAAACCAGACAAAGACCCCATCAAAAAGGAGAATTACAGACCAATATCCTTGATGAACATGGATGCAAAAATTCTCACCAAAATACTAGCCAATAGGATCCAACAGTACATTAAAAGTATTATCCACCATGACCAAGTGGGATTTATCCCTGGGCTGCAAGGTTGGTTCAACATCCACAAATCAATCAACGTGATATGATACATTTACAAAAGAAAGAACAAGAATCCTATGATCCTCTCAATAGATGCAGAAAAAGCATTTGACAAAGTACAGCATCCTTTCTTGATCAAAACTCTTCAGAGTATAGGGATAGAGGGTACATACTTCAATATCATAAAAGTCACCTATGAAAACCTACAGCGAATATCATTCTCAATGGGGAAAAACTGAGAGCTATCCCCCTAAGTTCAGGGACGTGGCAGGGATGTCCACTATCACCACTGCTATTCAACATAGTACTGGCAGTCCTAGCCACAGCAATCAGACAACAAAAAGAAATAAAAGGCATCCAAATCAGCAAAGAAGTCAAACTCTCACTGTTTGCAGATGATATGATACTTTATGTGGAAAACTGACACTTCCTGATTTGTTGAAATGGGCTAAGGTGCTTAATCTCCCTGGGTCTCTATAAAATAGAGATGATACTACTAGACTCATGGAGAATGTAAGGATCAGATACCTAGCTTGGCACCTGGTAGATATTTGGTAAATGTTAGTTTTATTCAATACTAAGGGACTAGAAAATAAAAAGTACTGGTTCCAAATGATGAATCATACAAGGTCCAGTGTTAGCTGCTAAGGGAAATACAAAGGAATATGAAAAGTAGTGAAAGCCAAAACTGGGCTCTCAACTACGTGGTGGGATGTAGTCACTTATGTGATATTACTGAAGATGGGTCTTCAACTCACAGAATTCCAGGAAGTCACTAGAAGATGACAGATACAAAATCAAAAACTGTTTAAAATGGACGTAGGTGATATTTTTAAAAGTACAATCCAATGTATGATGCCCACCATGTACACACTACTCTTCTTTTTTATTTTAAGATTTATTTATTTATTTTAGAGAGAGAGAGTGCCATGGGGAGGGGCAGAGGGAGAGGGAGAGAGAGCATTCCAAGCAGACTTTGCATGGAGCCCAATGTGGGACTCAATCCCACCACTGCACCACCCAGGTGCCCCCCCACTACTATTCTCAATGTTTTATACATATTGTCTCATGAAATAGGCGCTATTGCTATCTCCCGTATTCTTGTTTTCAGATGGAGAAATAGACACAAAGAGAGTTAAGTGACATGCCCGAGGCTACACCAATAACAAGTGGTCAGGTGTGGACTTGAACCTGGCTGCCTGATTTCAGGGTACATGCCCTTAACCCCTCCACCAAACTGCCTCTCATGTAGTTTTGAATCTTTACTAACTAAAGTTGAGTGAAGCACTGCAACAACACAGTTGAATTGGATTGGGATCCTGGCCCCACAGAGCCCACAGTTGACTAGATTTAATGGAATCGATGAGTCTGGAGCAACAGAGGAACCTGCAGGACACAGTGACTGAGACACAGAGAACAGAGAACCCTAGGCTGCCTGCAAGAGCAGGGAAAGGAGAAGCAGGCATTATGGGAACAGAGCCCTTCTCCTACCTCCCCTTCTTTGAAGTCATTCTGTGGGTGCCTAGCAGAGTGTGGGGAGCACTTGGTGGAAATAATTGCCTTTGTCATCTTTGGATTCTCAAGATAGTGATCTTTTCCACTGCTCTCACTCAGAAGTATGAATAAGATACAATACATCCTCTCCAGGAGTTCACACAGAGACATGGATGGACTCAAATAATTCTGATCTGAGCTCACCTGATTTGTGGCAATGACCTGACATCTCAAGAATGAAGCCATGATACACAATGAGAATCCCGATGTAATCAAACCACATTCTGAGAGTTACCTGATGCTCTTCCTCATGGGCTATCAGTCTGCCAATATCTGCTGTTCACTGGAGATAAACTGAAATCAATGACTATGAACTTAACCAAGAAACACATACTAAATTATAATTAGTTAATAACTTTCCAACTGGACAAAAAGTTGACAGTAGCTACCAATGATGATAGGTGACTATCAATTATTTTGTCAAGAAATATATACTAAAATGCATTTTGGTAGCTTCTAAAAAGCACCTATTTTTAAAGACATGAAATCCTAGAGGCTGTTCAGGAACTTCACAGTCCCAAATGTAACTAACTACAAACTAACCAATCACAAAAGGGAAAATTAAACCACACACAGGTCATCAGGATTAAGTTTGAAAAGACACCCAGTGGGAGAAACTAGTTTTTTTAGGTAGGAAAAATATCTTTGGGTATTTTTATTTTTATTTATTTATTTTTTAAGATTTTATTTATTTATTTTTTGACAGAAAGAGACACAGTGAGCGAGGGAACATAGGCAGGAGGAGTGAGAGAGGGAGAAGCAGGCTTCCTGCCGAGCAGGGAGCCTGACACGGGGCTCGATCCCAGGACCCTGATATCATGACCTGAGCCGAAGGCAGACGCTTTGGATATTTTTAAAAAGAGAGAGAGAACTCCAGGTGAAGAGATAGTGCTTTCAAAAGCGTGTTTTTGGTTTCCTAGGCCAGGCTGAGAGACAGCAAGGTACAGAGCAGAGCCTCATACCCTTGACTCTGACGCTGACCTTGGCTCATAGCCACATGGAAAGGTATGAAGGCTCTCTGTGCCTTAGTTTCCTTACCTCTAAAACTGGGCTCACTGTGCCCTTTTCTTAGGTCTTATTAGGACTCTATAAGGATCATAAAAGATAATATATCTGATTGCTTATGTATCAACTTGGCTAGGCTATGGTGCCCCAGTTGTTCATTCAAACACTAATTCAGGTGTTGCTGTAAAGATCTGTTTTGTAAATGTAACTGACATCTACAATCAGTTGACTTTAAGTAAAGCAGATAACCCCTCATAATGTGGGTGGGCCTCATTCAATCAGTCGAAGCTCATACAACCAAAAGCAGACATTGCCTTAAGAAGAAATTCTGCCTCAAGAACCTCTTGATTCTGCCTTAGAATCAGATGTCTTAAGATGTAAGAATAAGATAACTCAGAAATCTTGCCTGTGTTTCCAGCCAGCTAGCCTACTTTATAGATCTATAGATTTCAGTCTTTTTAGCCCTCAAAATCATGTGGGCCAATTTTTTCAAAGTTCTCTCTCTCTTTCCCTTTCTTCCCCACCCCACCCCCATGTAATAAATAAGGATATAAAACAAAGGTCCTTCATTTTAATAGTAGACCAACTGGTGAAACGTCTAAAACCCCAGGAATGTAATTTTTAATGTGATTTCAAAGATAAATTTAGGACTCTCGAAAGAGAGAAAATGCAAATAAAATGAGGCCTAAAGACATTTAGAAGATAATCTCCATGAAGACAAGAAAATTGACTTGTTCAGACTTCCGTTCATCCGTCTAAAATGGTGACCGAGCAACTTAAAAGACGTGTGTTGAAAGTGAATGAATGCTGGAATTTCACAGCTGTGGAGAGAAAAGTGGGAAATTGTTTCTTGTTCCTTAATATCAACCCAAACAGTTTTACTTCTGAGCTAATAAAGCATCATGGAGAAGGCAAGTATTTACTCATCCATCTCTATATATTGCCCATTCACAGAACATGCACTGCCTCTTTCTAGAGATGGTGCCAGGCTTTGGACTTCAGAGACAAAGAAAACAAGTCTTCGCTTTGGAGTAGCACAGTCTAGTAAGTGAGCAGATGAATAAACAAGGGCAATGATGTTAGTAGAATATGTTGGAGTAAAGGAATGCAGAGGGTGCTGGGGAACCTCAGAGCATGGACACCTAACCTCTTCTTGAAGGGATTCATTCACTCACCCATGCATGCATTCATTTCCAAAATGAATCTTTATGGAGGTGAACTCTATGCCAAGCACGATACTAAACCCTGGGCCTGCTCAGATAGTGTCATAAATAATAATAACAGCTACATTTTATTGAGTGCTTACTATGTTTCAGGCATTGGTCTAAGCCATTTACATTCATCTACTGCGTCTCTTCGTACGACTGAGGAATAGGGTATGTATTTTCCATATCCTTTCCTGTAAGACAATTATACAGGCACAAATTCACATATTTACTTTTCAAGGACTTATTGATCACCTATACCTAAAAGGCACACCGTTAGGCACAAATTTGATCAACACATTATCTCTGCCCTTAAATCTACCAAAAGAGACAGACATACCCACAAACAACCACAATTTCAGACTGTATGACTCCCACAGTCTTGCAAAGGCCCTGTCATAGAGTAAGTGTGCCATCTCCAAAACTTCCCGAAAACTCGAGAATATGATTTTGAACACAACCAACAGAAATGTGTCGAGAATGTCCTCTCCTTTCACAAGGAAAATAACCAAAAAGAAATACTGCTAACATGCATGAAAGATAGATCTTCAAAATTATATTTGAAAGCAAAACACTCTTTTGTGACTAAGGACTAGACAACTGCAGGTCAACATGGTCTGAGCCTAACTAGCACAGATATCCAGAATGTCAGGCAACACCAGTGTTTTCAATGACCTTGCAGGCACTAACACTAGCATAACACATTGTTCTCAAGATCCCAGGGCTTGGGGCACCTGGGTGGCTCAGTCAGTTAAGCGTCCGACTGTTGATTTCCGCTCAGGTCATGATCTCAGGGTCATGAGTTCGAGCCCCACATCCAGCTCCACGCTGGGCCTGGGGGAGCCTACCTGGGATTCTCTTGGCACCTCCACATACATCCTACCCCCACGCGAACACTTGCTCACTCTCTTTCCAAAAAAAAAAAAAAGATTCCAATGCTTAAAACTGTGAGCACAGCAACAGAAGACACTGACATAAATATCATACATTATTGATAAATAGCATGAATCTGTCATCAATTAACAGCAACCATAGATTGCAACAATTCTAAGTGGAACCTTATAAATAACGGTCGTTTTAATTACTGGGAAGAACTACCACATCCATCAACATTCACGACTCCTGCTAAGTATCAACATGGTCCTAGGAAGTTCAACAGTCACTGAAAATGTTTACAGCAATGAAAGAGTAAAGATTTTTGTACATTAGAGGAAAGAAAAAGAAGCCCATTCTATCCAGGAAACATAAATCTAGACTTTTTTGGAAGTGAAAATTAGGAGAGAGAGAGAGAATGTGTACTCGTGTGTGCATGTGTGCGTGGTGCACATGGGGGAGAAAGCAATAACCGACAGAAAAGAGTCCCCAGTCAAATCAGAGATGAGATTATTCAACAGTCAACATGGGTATAAAGGAGAAATTCCTCCCGTTAAAGGAAAATGGGCTGTTGATTCTCTTTTGTACTTCTCATGGACTCCACTCATTTTTTTTTTTTTTATGTTTAAAATGCGTATCCTATCTATTTCCAAAAATGGGATTCTGGATTACAAACAGAGTTAGACATATGAAACAAGACAACAGGAATGGAAACCAGATCAAATCAGGTTAAAAAGAGCAAGAAAGTAATGCTTGTGTAGACTTGGAATGAATTACTTTTTTTTTTGTAAGTCACTTCTGAATTTAGCTCTGAGTTCCCTGGCTGTTCTGACAAAAATCAAAATTTTTTGGGTTAAATAAATATTCATTATTTAACAAAAGGAGACTGGCCTTCCTTGGCCTCTCTAGTTCCATTGTGACCCCACCTCCATTTCCGGTACCCATCCATTAGTACCCGTGTTCCGTCTGTATTGTCCTCCATAGCATCGATCAATTTTCATAACTTTTGCTTATTTTCTGTCCCCTTCCACTAGAACCTAAGGCTCATAAACAGACCCATAAATACAGAGAACAAAAGGATGGCTGCCAGAGGAGAGGAGGTGAGGGATGGGCAAAATGGGTGAAGGGGAGAGGGTGATGCAGGCTTCCGGGCAAGGAATGAATGTCATGGGAATTAAAGGGCACAGCATAGAGAATAGAGTCAATGGCATTGTAATAGTGTTGTATGGTATCAGAGTGTAGCTACACTTGGGGTGAGCACAGCATAACATATAGACCTGTGGAATTACTATACTGTACCCCTGAAACTAATGGGACATTGTGTGTCAACTATATCTCAATTAAAAAAAGAAGAAGAAGAAGAAGAAGAAAACAATACAAGGCTCATGCAGACAGGATTTTGTTTTGCTGTTGTTCACTATTCTATCTGTGCTTAGCACAGAGTTCACCTTAATAAAGATTCACTTAAGAAATGAATGCCTGAATGAATGAATTAATCCCTTCCAGAAAAGTTTAGGTGTCCATTTTCTGAGCTATATAAATGCGATCAAGAGTGATTTTATTTTTGGGGCGCCTGGGTGGCCCAGTGGTTAAGCAACTGCCTTTGGCTCAGGTCATGATCCCAGGGTCCTGGGATCAAGTCCCACATTGGGCTCCTTGATCAGCGGGGAGCCTGCTTCTCCCTCTCCCTCTGCCTGCTACTCCACCTGCTTGTGCTCTCTCTCTCTCTCTCTCTCTCTGTCAAATAAATAAATAAAAAATGTTTAAGAGTGATTTTATTTTCAATAGTGAATTCCAGTAGAACTTTATCATGAAGTCCCCTAAACACTAGGGGATGTTACACTAGGCTATGAGGCTATGCTGGAGTGGGCCGTTAATGGCCTAACAATCCATAATAAGCATAAAATAAAAGGCACATGCAAATGTGTAGTGACAGGGCACAAAAGCTGCTACACTACACATTCACCGACACCGGACTCGATCCCAGGACCCTGGGATCATGACCTGAGCCAAAGGCAGACGCTGGTTTTAAATACTGCCTCTGTATGCTCATAAGCTGTGTGACCTTTGACAATTTCCTCAACCTCTCTGTGTCTCACTTTCTTCATCTGTAAAATGGAGATAATGACAGAACCTACCTTAAAGGATCACGGTGAGAATTAAATGAGTTTATCTATGAAAATCAATCAGAACATTGCCTGGCATGTAGTAAAACTAAGTACTGGTTAATTTGAACTTGTGCACCTCCGTTGTAAAACATAAATAACAACTCCCCTTGTTGTAGTCATAAGGATCAAGCGATCTTAATACGTTTTTAGTGGATGACTTATTTTTTATTTTCATGAAAGTAGTGTACGTTCACCATAAGTTTTTCAGAAAATGCAGAAAGACGGAAAATAAGAAGTAAGAATCCTCTATATCCCAGTGAACAGTGACAACCACAGCTAGCCTTTTCCTGTGTAAATCTCCAGATTTCTTGCTATGCCAGATCCACATGCAGATATGTATGTGTTTGTGAAAATATATTTTTTAAACAGAGCTAGACACATATAATATACTGCTCTGAAACCTGCTTTTTAAAAACTTATCATGGGTGTTATCTGATATCAGCAAATAAAGATCTACATCATTCTATATAATAGCTGCCTACTATTCCATTGTATGCAAGTGCCTTGATTTATTTAGCCAACACTCCATTCACAGACAGTTAAGTTGTTTCCAATTTGTGAAAGTGCTTTGTAAACTACAAAGTAATATACAAATGTTAGCTATCATCACCATTATTTTTAAAATAAATATCTAGACATCACCGTTAAACTCCTGAAAGGTCTTCCTTCACTATTTCTTTAACTGCCCTGGCATGATGCTTCAATCTAATTGTATTCACACCATCACTCAAGAAGCCTGACATTTAGGGATGCCATATCTGAACAGGAAAAACATGAACTACTAAGTCAGAACTGGGGGAAGGTGTTGTGGAATATTCCCTTGGGAATATTCTCAGCACAAAAACAGTGTACCTCTTCCCAGCACAGAGCACCAGCTCCCTCTCCTTGGCTCATAGACAGTAAGATAGCACTACCTTTCAGAACCCGCCCATGGCCTCAGAATCTTTTTTGACAATGAACTCCCAAGTAACCATTATGAAACAGTCAGAAGAGGCCAGAGAGATGAGATGTGTTTGCTAACTCCATGTCGAAGATATAAAGCATGAAAAAAAAAAAAAAAATTGAGATCGCCACCCTGAGTACTTACTGAGTAGCTCCCACGTGAGATACACACGCTGTACTTGGCAGGTGTGCAGCTAAATTCATTCCCATTATTGCTCTTCCTAGATTCAGAGCTCCTCAAGATTACGAACGAAGTCCTATCCTTCTTCGTAGCCTCCTTCTCTAATAAAATGCCATATAAGAGTAGATGCTTAATAAATGTTCACGTGTGGGTAAGCGGTTTAAAAAAATATCTGAAGTTCTTGATCTCATATGAATTTTACTTTCTCATTGATTAATAACTGAAATCAAAATAAAAGTGCCAACATATTCTCCGAAAATAAAACCTGCCATATTACTTCTGGTGGGACGTAGTTGGGTAGGGCATCCAAATGCCTGAAAACAAGTAATTTTGAATTGCTACTCATTTTTTTATAATAAATTTTTTCTCTATTAATGTTGTGACTTAGAGCAAATGGGCATGGCAGGAAACAGAGGGCCCTGCTGATACTAATTTTACAGAAGAAGGTGGTTTGTACATTGAGATATATTACGGATATACTTCTTCCTGGCTCAGGTCCCAGCATGAGTTGGATGGATTCAGCTTATAAAACTCTGGCCTTTGACCTCTTCAAGGCTACAATTAACCTCTCTGCAAGTTTCATTCATTCAACAAATATTTACTGCATGCCCAAAATATACCAGGCACTGCAGTAAGGACTGACTTAGAGAGGTCCAACGTGACAAAAAGATAATAAATTCAAATAGATAAGACATTAGCATTTCAGGTCTCCTAACAGGGGATCACTATGACAAATATTACTCAGGACTATCAAAGGTTGGGCTTCTATATTTTTATCTCCCAATATTAAAAGAGTAACTCATCACTCTAACCAGAAATAGCTTTTTCGTTGGACAGGGGGATAAGCAAACAGATCTCATTGTCTTCTGTCTGTTCTAACTACTTCAAAATAGCTACCAGGATTTCACTGTTAAAAAAAAAAAAATACTTAACTACGTCTGGATCCTGGGAAAAGTTCTGCAACCAATGAGTGACGTCTGCCATAAACAGAGAGGGGGGCAAGTGGCCTGCATGTCAAGGATTTGCCATTCCTATTCCGTATATCTCATACTGACCCTGCTCCTCTGTCCTGTGCCATTCTTTCCGAATAACTCTGTTCCACTGGTTCTTTGTGAGTTATCTGAGGACCCATCTATTTTATTTTTTATTTATTTATTTATTTATTTATTTATTTTTAAGGATTTATTTATTTTTTTAAAGATTTTATTTATTTATTTGAGAGAGAGAATGAGAGAGAGAGAGAGAGCATGAGAGGGGGGAGGGTCAGAGGGAGAAGCAGACCCCCTGCCGAGCAGGGAGCCCGATGCGGGACTCGATCCCGGGACTCCAGGATCATGACCTGAGCCGAAGGCAGTCGCTTAACCAGCTGAGCCACCCAGGCACCCAGGACCCATCTATTTTATAAACCATGACCCAACACAGACAAAAATGAGCATTGCCCCCACCCACACTGCACCATCTCGCACTTGATTATATGCCCAGCTTCCCCCTTCTCCAATTTCTGCATTTGGAGAGGTCTTGCTTTTAAAAGCAAAATCATAAAGCTCCTTGACAGCAGCAACCTTTTACCCTGACCCTTTTTAGCCTCTACAGCACTAAGCACAGTGCTCGCTCTATCACAAATATTCAACAACTAACTTTTCATACGATTGCATGAGGAAAGAATCAGTCTCAGAGCCCTGAAAACCTGACTTCATGCACTAGTTCTTCACTTATCTCCATGCATGACTGTGGATTAATGTATTTCACTCTTTTGGGCCTCAGTTTCCCCATCTTGAAAATAGAGAGGTAGCAACGGACAATCTCGAAGCTCCCAAATCAACCTCGCGTTTGATGAGTCTACATATCTTAGAAGAGACTGGGATTCGGGGAGGACGTTGGCAGTTTGAAATCTCCCTTTACATCTAATAAAAACAAGAGTTTTTCTTCTTCAAAAAAGAAGTGCATTGTGAATCCTCTTGAGAGGCCGGCAGTTCGGCTTTCACTCCCTCTCGCTTCTAAGTTCCCAATAAATGAATGGTGATTCTCTCCTCTTGCTTCAGCCCTGAAAAAAGTCCACCCTCTTACCAATAGAAAATGGGATTTGAGTGATGGCCCTTACACTAATTGGTCAGGAGCCCTAGATAAAATATTGTTATTGACAGAATGTTCTCCCTTTTCATGCGCTGATAAAGTAGCTTTGCAGAGCACATAGATAGAGAATACAGGGAGGACAAAGAAAAAGTACCTGAAACGTGGGTCAAATTGGAAGAATCAAGGCAGCACTGCAAGGTTCTTGCTAATAAGAGACCCTGCTAAGAGGATATCACAGAAGCCAACATATCCAGCAAGACAATGAGAACAGGAAAGCAAGAATCACTAGTGGTGGGTGAGAGGTTAAGAAAAGAGCGAAGATCCAAAAGTCTGACTTGCTCTGTTTGACCCTTGGGTTCCACATAAGATCAAGTATAAATGAAATCATTTGAGAGACTATAATTTTTAACTCAGCCAGAAGAGTGATATGCATAAAGAAATCCCATCACAATCTGTGAAAAACCATCTATTGATTTTAAAAGATAAAACATAAAATGTTCAAAGGAGCATCGTAAATATAATGGCATGGGTTAACATCAAGTGCAGAGAAGCTTCTATCGGTGGGGCTGTATTCTGCGGTGGCAGGTGATGAACTCACTCAGTGATCTACCAGCTCTTTTACCCAGAAAGGAGCCTCTGGCTACTATGACTTGATCTATCTAAAGGTTTTTTTAAAAAAAATGGAGCCAAGGGCAGTGTCTCCATTAGTTTTCATAATGGTAGTAGTTTGTTTATACAGTATTGTCGTCAAGCCTTCAATTTGTCATCCCTTAGCACTAAACTATTCAAGTGCAGGAAATATCACCTGGTCAGCAGCTTGGCAGTGCATTGAGGGAAATGGGGACCCATGAGGGGGACAAGCAAAGCCTCCTGCCCCTAGCTAATTTGACTCCATTGTAAATATCATAACCCTTTGGTTTAAGTAATCTGTGGATAAACCAAAACTTCCTCGGTCCTGAAACCCTAAACTTGTCTAGGAAGAATGCTGAAATTATTCCTCTTGTCTTTTTGTCTTCCCATACCAATTTTCCTCCTCCTAACTGTCCAATCCCAACCCTCGCTGACCTCAGCAAAGGGAAATTGGGTCAAATTTTGCTGGATTTCTTTTATGTGGTCTCCCCGATCCTACGGTGTCATCACTCAGCTCCTAGAATCCCCGTTCCCTGCTTGTCCTGCTATTGAAATGACCAGAGGCAGGCCAGATTCAGGTTTCTGTTTGGAAAAAAACAAAGAGGTTCCTCCCTTTCTTCAAACCAGTTCCAGTGACAGGGAGCCCACCCCAGCCAGAGCCGGAACTCAGTCTCCACTGAGGATAGACCAGCCACACCACCCAGCCTGGGCTTGCCCATCAAGTAAACAGCAAGGAGCCAGGAGGGCATAGCCCAGAGGACTGGGGCTTCTTCTATAAAAAGGACAATTGAGTTCCCCACATCACCCACCTACCCCCTTCCTACCATCCGTCTCAAAGAGAAAGGAGTGGGATACACACCACTTTGAGCACCAGGCAAAGAGACAATTCCTCTCTCTCCCACTGTCACATTCTTCTGAGGAATGGGGCTGACTTTGATTCTTCAGATTACATTCACAATTAAACTCTTCAAGACTTTGTACTCTGGGAAAAGAGTAAACAACCCAACTCTTGTCCTCAGATAACCAACACTGTGTGTGTGTGTGTGTGTGTGTGTGTGTGTGAGTGTTGGGGTGGTGCAGAGTGTAAGGAGTTGAATTGAATGAGGAGGGATTCTTTAACTTCTGAGAAAGTCACCACACAGAGAAGCACACGTGAGTGAAACACCTTGTAATTTAAAACTATGCTTCCTCCGGCTTCTCCAGGACTCAGCCTGAGCCAGGCCAGGCGTGGGATTTCAGGTGGCTGCCCTTACGTTAACAAATGCGCTGCGCGACAGGCAGACTCCGGGGTGCCAGGCAGCTTCTGGTGGAAAGCCCCCCGGGCACGCTGAACACCATTTTGTTGGACGTTTATTTCACTGGCGACCCCAGAACCGTCTGAAAGCGCTCAATTCCCAACAAGCGCAGGCAGGTGGCTGGGGAGGGATTAACAAGATAAGTACACTTTGTGTGGGGCTCTTCTCGAATTTTTGGTAAAAGGCACATGGAGACTATGGAATTCAAGTGAAATTATACTGGTGCAAATTTCCTGGATTACTTGGGAGGAAAAGTTATTTGGACTCCTCTTTCAAAAGGAAAGTCAACCCGAAAGGAAAAATAATAAGAGGTCCGTGGCTACAAGAAAAATATGGCATTCACCGAGAGGAGGTCTGTACTGGCCCCCAAATTATACCATAGTGCTAGTGATGTTAGAGAACATTTTCTCCATGTTTGAGCCTTCCTCTTTACCCATCAATGGGAAGTAATAGCGTCCATTCATTCCATCAACATTGAATATCCTCATTGTGGACGAAATGTTCCTACCATGCTAGAAGGTAGGCAGAGCAAGGAAGGATGCCCAGATAACCAGAGCTGAATCTGCAGTCTGATGGGGGAAATGATTCGCAAACACCAAAGATCCTTCGGTGCAAGGGAAAAATGTTAGGCATGTTCAGAAATGGGCCCTGAAGGACTGGGTGTCTGGCACTCAAAAAGAAATTGATTCCAGCCAAAGCAAAGTATAGTGCTTAGCTTTGGTATCCAACAGAAGACGGGGAGTCCTCAACATCCCATCACATCCAGAAAGGAACATCTCTAAGACAACTTCACTTTCTTGCCAAGATATGCAGGTACACATCCATGTGTGGGCTGAATTTCTATAGGGATTGAGGGGCTTTCTCGCTCTCTCTCCACCAGGAACAGCAGGGGAGAAGACGTGTTCACACAATAGGTAAGCTTCATTTTTTTTTTTTTAACTCTGTCATGTTTTAAGAGGATTAGCTTTATTAGTTCAGTTGATTCACTTTTCTTTGTTGTGTTGTGAATGTTGAAAACAAACCAAGAGTAAAAGCAGTTTATTTCCGTAGTTCATGGTAAGGCACGAACTCTCCGGGTCCGAGGTGGAGGCTTCTGCCAGCAGGGTAGCTCTCTGTGTGTTTGCTTGGTTTACTCCTGACAGAGACAATGGAATGCTTCAATGAAAAACACCCAACTCATTTTCCACCTATGAATGAACAGAAGGCATCCCATGGCTAAGGAGGGATAAATATTCAACCCCACCAGAGGCCCGCTGGCTCACCCTTTCTGCGCCATTATTGTATCCACTCTGGCTTCCACATGTAATTTACTAAAGTTTGTGCTGTTTCCTGGCAGGGTGATTTATCACTGACACCTCTTTGCCACTTCAACTGGGGGCCACTGCATGGGGGCAAGGTTCAAGGAAGTTGGCCGAAACCGAAGTAGACATTTTATCAGCTAACTATTGTGTTTTCTAGCTCTTGACTTTTCCCCGGGAGCTTTTGGTTTTCATTTTGTTGGCTGCTATTAACTCCTCTGGTGCTGTACAACAGCAGGTTATTCCTTCTGAAAGTAACAGAACCTCCAGCACGGAGGGGGTTTTTTGGCAGAGGGATATCAAGGCTCCTTGCCTCTAACAACAGAATGTCTCACCATAGTTTTGAGTGTGAGAGAAGTATTTCTGGAGACACTGGATAGATGGGCAGACTAAAGTATGGAATTAAGCCAAGAGCCTTAAGTCATATACAGGCCAACAGAACACTGGACTCACCCACTTAGAAACAATCCTATTCTAGCATCTGTTCCTGTCATAACTCCTTCACTTGTTCACTCATTCATCCATGTATTCACTTGTTCATTCATTCAACAAATGAGCACTTAATAAGAGAAAGATCCTATGTAATGGTAAGATGCTAGTGACAGATAAAATGTGAGTAAGATAGGGATGCTCCTCATAAGGAATTCACAGTCCAGGAGGGAAAATGCAAACCAACAAATACTTTTGATGGAAAGAGAAAGGAAGGAAGGAAGGAAGGAAGGAAGGAAGGAAGGAAGGAAGGAAGGAAGGAAGGAAGAAAGGGGAAGGGAAGGAGGGAAGGAGGGAGGGAGGAAGGAAGGAAGGAAGGGAGAGAGACAGAGAGAGAAAGAAGGAAGGAAGGAAGGAAGGAAGGAAGGAAGGAAGGAAGGAAGGAAGGAAGGAAGGAAGGAAGGAAGGAAAGAAAGAAAGAAAGAAAGAAAGAAAGAAAGAAAGAAAGAAAGAAAGAAAGAAAGAAAGAAAGAAAGAAAGAAAGAAAGAAGGAAAGAAGGAAAGAAGGAAAGAAGGAAAGAAGGAAAGAAGGAAAGGAAAGGAAAGGAAAAAGGAAGGGAGGAAGGAAGGAAGGAAGATGACTACCAGACAGGAAGTGCATCAAAGGACTGTCAGAATAAAGAGGAAGGGAGTATAACCTGATCTGCATCTATTTAGAAAGAGATTCCCAAAATACTCCACTTGTACTGAAACAAAATTTTATCTTGCCCTTCTGAGTTGAGAAAGAGGCATTATACCTTCTCCTGCCTTTCCCCTGAAATATGATATATCCAGAAAAGTTCACTCTTGAAATAATTTGCCCCCTTTGTTTTTCTTAACTCGACCCCTACCCTCAACACCTTCTTCAGGCTCCTGTTGAAGCCACGTGGTTTTCTTGGAGAGGCCCACGACCCATTCCAGGGCTGGCCTACACTCTCATCCTTCACTAAGGAAGGAGGTCGTTTCTGAGTCTGGGAAGCAAGAGACCTTCATTTCCAGGCTGACTCAGTCCTGGCCTCTCCTCGGCACAGGTAGAAATGATACCAAACTATGTTAAATCACTTATGGTGGTTTTATGATGCAGATAATCAGTCACAGGAGATTTGATTGTGACCGTCAACTTCATTTTATAATACCGGAGAACAGGTTGGACACCACATGGGCCAGTCTGAAACTTCTTAGCCTCCCTCTGTGTAGACAGATGAATGTGCTGCCCTAACTCTCCTCTGAGATTCCCTACTCCACTCTCAAGGATTCTTAGTGCTATTTGGAGACTGGACATTAACTGGGCAACTCAGTTAATGTCAAAGGTAGATGTTCAAGATTCTAAAAAAGTAAAGGAAGAGTTTTTTTATTCCATTTCTTTTCTTAGGACTCCAATCACAGGGCCCTGGGACAGTTGACCTTTCACATACACACACTTCCAGGCAGCACCAGGCCCAGGAGGACCAGCTTCCTTGTGTGGTTTCTCATTGCATTCCTCCCTCATCCATATCATCAGACAGTATAAGGCGTGGGGCCGTCTGTCACAGCCCTTTGGTCACACAAACTCCTGCTCTCTCTTCTTCCTTCCTCTTTCTCGTACAGCAGACAGAAGGACGGTTTTCTCCCCTTTCCTCTCTTGTATAGAAGCACGATGGGTTCATGGTCATAAGATCAGAACACAGCATATCAATTTCCAGCAAGACACATTTTTGTCTTGAAAAGTATGAACTACGTGAACAATTAAATTGTTTAAAAGACAAACCTGCAAGTGTCCTCAGAAGAGATGCGTAAGCACAATTTTTTCCTAAAATGCAAACCTGGACAACTAAACAGGAGCTGGAGTGCATTCTGTTTTTAATTAACTTTTCTAAAAATCCTCTCAATACAAGTGATCTTTCACTGACCCATTGTCAACTAGAGGAAACCATTATTTTGGTCATTGAAAGAGTCATTTTTTTAAACAATGAACTGTCATTAGCAATCAATCTAAGGTTCTCTGCATACCCCTGCACTAAATACCAAAATGGATAGGAGAATAAATCTGTAAGTGAATAAATTTTCTGCACATCAATCCCCGCAGGCCATGTGTTTATAAGTCAACAGCTTAAAATGAAAACATCTGATGAAGGTAATACACCTGTTAAAGGAGCATAAAACTCCAAACCCAATGGTAAAATATAAAGATTATAAAGCCTCTTAAAGGAGCCATCAAAGCAAACTATTAAATGAATACATCTGCTCTGTGCTAGAGTCTAGTTTATAAGTGCCACTCAAAATAAAAGAGATTTAGGACAAACATTTCATAAAAGGATGTGAGAAGCAGTGAAGAGAACATATTTTGAGGATGATGAGAGAAAATGGAATAGATTCAGTTAAAAAGAAGTATTGACCTAAAGTCAGTCCAGGACTCAAACGAAAGGTTTTATGAGGTAGTTGTCATTGGAAGAGGGGAGACAGGAGGGGATATAGGAGGATCGTTTTTATGTTCCACTTTAGGTGTTAGTCTACAGGCAGAAAGAAGAAAAAATCAGTTTAGTGCTTAATAGTTAACCTGGAATGAAAAATAATACTTAAGGAAAATACTAAAACCAAACCAAACCAAAACAAGGCAACAAAAAGCAAAAAAAAACTGAAAAAAAAACCCCAAAAAGACAAAAACAAAAACAAAAAAAACAATAAATCCCCAGGCAAGGCAGTCAAGACAGTTCCCATAAAATTTCAAACCTAAAATGTTACTACAGAATGGGATGAGAGAAGTATTGTAAGAGAGTAGTATTAGTTGTGCATCATTGTATGTCTACCGACCCTCCTAATTTGATCTTGGTCCTATTGCATTTTCTGGTTTCCATGCCTCTCTGAATGCTATTTCTCAGGGTTGCCTCCTCTCAGTGTCAGTGCTCCCTGTGATTCTGTTCTCAGCTCACATTGCTTGTGCTTCTCACTCTTCCTTGGATGATG
The DNA here is from genome assembly GCF_037043125.1 of Eumetopias jubatus. Taxonomy (NCBI): domain Eukaryota; kingdom Metazoa; phylum Chordata; class Mammalia; order Carnivora; family Otariidae; genus Eumetopias; species Eumetopias jubatus. The sequence goes on along the minus strand of NW_028274808.1, from coordinate 183,445,520 downwards.
TCACTGCGTCTCAAGGCGTTCACTATCTTCACTGCCCCGATGCCCCTCCCAGTCTCTGCATCAGCTGGCTGCCAACCACCAACACCCTGCAGTTCTAGGGAAAGTCAAAGTTCACAAAATGGACTTGACCCTCCCCATCCAATCCAGATGCTCCTCGGTGTCTGCTTTTTGTATCATTGGGAAAGCAGCAACAAGTTTCATTCAGCCAAAAATAGGAAGCTCACTTCTCATCCCTCATAATGCTTAAATCTGTTTTTTTCTTTTCCATTCCACTCTCAATGCCCTGCGTCAGGTCCTCATCAACCTCACCCCAGGGCTCTCTTCAAACTACAAGTCTGGCCATACTCTACTTGTGTGTGCATCATTCAGTGCCTCCACACTGAATGATGGCGGGAGGTCTTCAACATGGCAGGGAAGTCTTCAACATGGCAAGGGAGTCTTCTCTGACTGCCCCCTGCTCATACCCTCAGCCCAACTTCTTATCACCCCCCGTTTCCAGCTTCCAAAAGAGTGCCTTCTCTCATGCTTTTGCTCAAGCTCTCCCTGAAATCTCCTTCCGGGCCTTCTTTCCTTATCTGACACCTCTTTATCCTGTAAGAATCAGCTAAGATGTCAGCTCTTCCAGGAGGCCTGGTTGACCCCTTGAGGATAAGTTAGGTCCTTCTGCTCAGGACTCCCCAGGTGCCTAGTGTACTTGCCTACTACTGCACCCAGCACATTCTAATCACTGGTTTATACACCTGTTTCCCCAATAGAAAATGAGCTCACTGATGCTGGGGCTCTCTGTTATTCAACTCTGTATCTACCATACACACAACAAGAAGCAATTCTTGAATACCCATTCTCTCTCACCAAAACACTTAGACACCTACATCCTACACATAGATATCTTAAAGACACTGTCATTGTATCCTGCCCATAAAATAACAACCTCACATATATTTACTTCATGTCATCATGAAAAGTTTTATGGCTTCTTCCTTGGTTTTGCTCTGTGCTGCAGTTAAGGAAAAGGGCAATTGGAGCTGTTTCACCTTTTCTTAAAATTAATCAAATTTGAGCATGAGTTTTGCAAGATTTCTAATAACAACAATACTAAATAATAGTCCTTGCTGAGCACTTACCAGGTTGAAACACTGCTATAGGTTCTTTAGATGTCTGAATTAATTTATCCTTGCAGTAGACTTAGGCAGACTGGGGTCTGGGTATACTACTCTTCCCATCCACCCAAAGGGAAACTAAAGCATTTGGAATAGTTCATTGAAAGACACATGAATCAGGTGGGATGGACTCTTGATGCAACCCAGGTTCTTCAGTTGTGTACTATGCCGCCCTCCACCAAAATTCAGCTCACGGTGACTGACCTCCACATCAGGGAACAGAAATGTGCAACAACTCAAAAGCATTGTCATCATAACAGCCAACAGGGAAATGGGCAACAACCAATCCAAATGCATCCTAGAGGTCCCTGCTGTAACAATGAATACCTTGGTTCCTGGATCATGAGGCAGCCAAGGGGTTCTAAGAGCAGAAGCCATGGTGTCAGGGGCGTGGACACTCAGAGGGCTCCAGCAGTATTTAACCCACAAGCATTTCAATATTTTAACAACTGATGCTGCCATAATATCAGCAGAATATCAACTCTGATCTGATCCATCAGAATCAAAGTATTGGGGGAAAAAGGGTCTGGCCTATTCTCAGGCTTTAAGGTTTCCCCCTCCCAAGAGTCATCATCCTTGGAAAACTGCCATTGAGTAGAATCCTTAGAGGGAAAATCCACAATCTCTGGTGGAAGAATGGAAGCAGCAAAATTATTCTGGGCTTCTAGGCTCTTTTTCTCCAGTATCTCCAAGCTCTAGAAATGTATCCAGCACAAAACAGTCCCTCAATAAGTATTGTTCAATAAATGAATCAAGGGCTCACCAAAGCTGGATGAAATGTTAGGCCAGCTGGGGAAGTACACAGAGCACCAATCAATAAAGGGCGCAAAAGCACTGTGGTAGAGAAAATGAGACAGAGTGCACTCTATGCCGAGGAAGGAAAATGGATAAGTTGCTTGCCATGGAAGAATGAAACCCCCAAAGATGTGTTCACATCATAATAGCCTCCAGCTAGGGATGTAGGCCCAGATACCCACAGGCCTTTGGAAGGCTGGAGTGGCATATGCGAGTTTGGGGGCAGAGCTGAATTGTTCGGGCAATAGAGGTCAGGCTGATACTGCTTCCAGCACTTGTCCCACTCACTCTCTCATTTTTCAGGAAGTGGTCCTGGTCTCTCAGCAGTAACAAAGCGTGAACAGGGACATAAGCAATAGCAGACACTTTATTGAGAGGAGGAGGTGTGGCACTCATCGTGGGGGTGGGGATCGGGACCAGGGAGGTTGGGAGTGGCCTCACCCTCGGCAGGAAGTCCACATTTCAAGTCTGCCTTCAAAGTGTTCTGCCTTCTGCTACGGAGCATGCAAAAAATAATAATAACTAGAATAACACCTGCCACCTTCTACTGAGCACTCATGCCCCAGGCTAAGCCTTTCTAAGCCTCTTCTCATTAAATCTTGTTAACAACTCTATGAGGAAGGTACTATTATTATTCTATGTTACAGCTGAATGTTAACAGGGCATGAACTCACCAAGGAAATCCTCAAAACTTGGCGGCTGTCCAATACCTCCTGTAGGTTTGCAGACCCCACTGTGTGTCCTCCAGGGTCCCCCACTGAACATAATTCAATTTTAGCCCCCGGGACATCTTTTAAATTATGTCATATGAATTCTGATCTAAACTCTGTTTTCTTTACTTTTAAGTCCCCAAACAGGGTTTGAAATTCCTTTTTAATTCAAACATAAAGATCATTTGTGGTGTTTCACATGGCTTCAAGAAGGACAAAATCCCTCTCCACCACATGAGTGGCTCTGAATTCGATTTTTGGGGCGGCAGACCTTGTGCAGTTGCCTAGTACCGTGCCGTTCCACATACACCCAGGGCAGCATGTACATAATAAATAAGAGCATTTCTTATGTTTGCCTTGCACCATCCAAGACGCCAATCATCTTGTGGCGAGTAACCCCTTCTCATTGTTGACATTTAGGTACAATGTTGAAGGACTATTTCTCTAGCTAGGACTTCAGCGCAGTTCTCTAATATCTTAAAGATCAACCTTAGAACAACAACAACAAAGGCATAGGATTTTATCAGTACAAGGTGTAAGAAAAGAAAGGTTCTGAAATATGAACAACCATCATCATTGATTTTTTTTTTTTTTTGAAGCCCAAAGAGCATATTACCACTCAAGTTCTGGGGACAAAAATACATTGTTGCTGAGAGGCCATCCAAATGGGAACCACTAAGACCCTTTGAGGTCCAGCGGACTTTTTTTGCTTCTTTGCCCTTCCCTTCCCTCCCCAAGACTCCCAGGGGCATCCACTTGTGTGGGAAAGCGATCCTGGAAAGAATGGGTTAACAGAAGTAGCCTAGTGCCCCCAGTGATGCCTTAAATAATTGTCACATGGCCCCTATAATCTGTCCCATGCTGTCAGCACTGGGTTAGTCATAATAATATCAGATAAGCGCTGTTCAAAGTGACACACTAACCAACATGAGAACCACATGACTTTCTGGCTTGACTACTGCCCTTCAGCTGAACTTTGGCTTAGAACGAAAGCCTCCCAGAGGCCGCCCTGCACATGCCGCAGCCTGGAGTGTCCGGTGGCATTTTCCGTTACTAGGGCCTCTGTTGCTTCACAGCCCCGGCGAGAGGCAGCTGGGGCTCGGTCAGAGGCAGTCGCCAGCTCACCCCCACCTCGGGGGGGGGTGCCAGGAAGGGACTCTGCTGCTGTGGTGGCTGCTGCCTTTCTGAGCTGTGCTGGGACTCCCTGTCCCTTCCACACTTGATTAGTTTTGCAAATGTGTGTGTTGCACGTTATGCCAAGTGCTGTGGCGGGGAAAGTCGGACCCCCAAAGGGAGTTTGTGCTGGAAGAGGTAGAGAAGGAATGTGACTCTTGGCTCAGAGGACGCAAAGGCAAGGGCAGGAGCGGAAGGGGAAAAAAAAAGAAAAAAAAGAAAGGAAGGAAAGCAGTAACCTCTGGGTGGAAGGTTATTGTGGACTGGCTCTGTTTTACTTGTGTTCTTCTGGGGCCCACCCCCACACCCTTTTCATGCAGCACGTTTTAAATTTTTAATTTGAAAAGGAAACTCATATCTTCTTCTTCTTCTTTTTTCTTTCCCAAGAAGGAGAATAAAAGAAGCATAGTATAGTGAAAAAGAGGGAGCAAGGAAGGTGCCCCATCCACTCATGGCTACATTCACGAAGCAGAGAGCAGAAAGGAAGGAGCAGGGGGCATCTGACACAAGGTTTGAGAGCATTTATTAGCCATGTGCCTCTGGTGAACTCATCTGACGTCTCTCTTTAAGCTTTCTATTCTCCGCAGTAAAATGGAATAATATTAACTTTACCTACGAGGATGGAAACAGGTGATGTTGGCTACCTGGCCAATGGGGCAGGTGCAGATACATGGTAGCTCCTGGGAAGCCACAGACGCTGTGATGTTCTTTGGAGTCAGAGCTACCCGGGTACCCAAATTCTGACTCCACTTCAGGCAAGTTATTTCACCTTGTTGGGCCTTGTTGGGCCTCACTCTCCTCATCCATAAAATGGGAATAACAATACCCAACTGTCAGGGTGGTTGAAAGGAATTATGGAAGTAATGTTTAACACGTGGCACAAAGTCGGGCACATAGCAGGTAGTCAGTCAACAGGCACAGGGGTTGTAATGGTGGTGCTGGTGCTGGTGGTGGTAGATAAAGAGGTAGGTAGGTATTTAGGAAAAAGCAAATCCATCCATCTATTCAATAAATGGAAATTACAAGAAGTGCAGGTAAAAGTAATGCATGGAGGACATTAGGAGAAGGAAGGGGAAAATGAAGGTGGGGAAATCGGAGGGAGAGATGAACCATGAGAGACTATGGACTCTGAGAAACAAACTGAGGGTTTTAGAGGGGAGGGGCATGGAGGGATGGGTTAGCCCAGTGATGGGTATTGAGGAGGGCACGTACTGAATGGAGCACTGGGTGTTATACACAAACAATGAATCATGGAACACTACATCAAAAACTAATGATGTAATGTATGGTGATTAACATAATGTAATAAAATTAAATTTAAAAAAGTCATGCTTATATAAAGGCTCAGGGAATAGACAACTAAAAATCAAAGATAATGGTCAATAATGATAGAAAGGTTCTAAAAGGACACAAATACCTGAGAAGACAGAGAACTTTAGAGAATGTCCTGAGGGGGGCTCGTCATTCTCCCTGTAATTGGAAATGACCTCCTCCAACTTCCTGCTTTCAGGGAGGCGATATGCTCTCCTTCCCATTTTACAGATTGAAGCTCAGAGATCTGTAATGACTTTTCTAAGATCACACAGTTAATAGATATCATAAGGGGGCCTAACTTGGGGCTAGCGCCCCATTCTCCCTATTTTCTTTTAGAAAAGATAGGTGGATAAGTAAAAGCATGACAAAAATTCTGTGTAAGTCGAGAAACATTAGCAACTAAATGAATGGCAATAAATGGTATCAGAGGAAGATTGCTGTTTTACACAGAGGGAAATAGAAAAGAAAATCACCATTGTTTTTAAATAGACACAACACAGTATTGTGACACCATAAAAATGTTAAAAATGAGAAATAACAACTGTATTTAGTAGAAAGACATCTTACTGAAAAGAAATCGAAGAAGCCAGAATTTCCTGGAGCGAAATAGGAAGAATTCCGATGGGAAAAAGAAAAGCTCGATCTTTCCTGTTAATGTACCCAAGTCTGATTATTCAGGGCACTGCATGTTCTAAAACTCCCTGACAAAGGCCCATAGCACTTTGCTCGGTGGAAAGGAAAACCACCAACACATGGGGTCTAGGACTCTGAGACTTGCTGGTTGTATGCGGTTAACATCAGGCAGGTGCTTCGAGAAAGAACACTTGCATTGGCCATTGGGCACACTGTTCCCTACCAGTGGTGACTCTGGTGGGATAAAAGTTGAAAGACCCCCAAGGGGAGGTGAAGCTCAGCAGGAAGGACTCAGGGCCACCGCCTGGAGTCTCTTCCCAATTATTCTGGTGCCAACATTTCTCAAAGCTCTGTGATTTTTTTTTTTTTTTTTAAGTGGGACCATTCCCTTTCCAGAGGCTAAGTGATGTGCTAGAACAGAAAACCACACAGATGATGAGGTCAGCCTCTCTCTTGTGCCACTCAAGAGATCTGTGGCTTGGGCCTGTCCCTGAAACTCTCACTACCACCGTCTCATTTTCCTCAGATAGACAAAGAAAGTCATCAGGGTTGTTTGGAGGATTAAATGAGATAGAGAATAGAGATGCACCTGTAAGTTATTAGTACTATTATTGTAAGTTATTAATATTATTATTCTCTCTTTGCTTCTAGAAGCATGTGTTTGCAGCCTCCTCCCCACCCCACCCCCACCATGCCCAAGTTTGATCTGTTGATTTACCTGCTGATTTACCTGCTCACCTCATACTGGTTTGAGGCTTATGAAGTTTAAGCAAGAGAAACTAACAATAAAATGGATGACAGAGGAAAACAGAGAATGGGAGAAAAAGAGGAAACATGATGCCATATTAAGGAAAAGGGCCTACTGGCCCAGCATACTTTGAGGCACTAGAAAACATTTTATTTCAGACAGCTTTCTGGCTATCATGTGTAGTTGATGAGCACTAGCCTCGCTTATGCAAAATGTATAAATCATCCTGCCTATTTAATAATAGTCATAATGGCTTGCCTTTATATAGAGCACTTTAGTTTAGAAGACAGTTTCACTACATTACTTAATCATTCCTGTGACACTGGGTCCCGGCAGGTGCTGGCCTCTCATCTGCCAGGGATGGACAGGGCAAGTGTTTTTGGAGTTATGTAAAGATGAGGCCCACGAGCACCAGTTTCTTCCAAGAAAGAGGTAATATATCCTGTGTGGCCCAACAAACATGTCTCCCAGTATTCCCCGCTACGCAGAACTGTCCATTGAAGCGAGGTAAACACATTGTCACAGGGGATAAGGAGACCCTTGGAAAGAAAGTTTGGAAGGTCTCATTTGATATTCGGTGTTACTGGACTCTTTCCAGTATAATGAGGCAGTCCCACCTAAGGTCCCAAGGAGGACCCATAAGAAGTGATATGGAGCCTAACTAGGTAGCAGGGGGAAGGATGGACTTTGCTGAGGTTGGAAATCTACCAGAGCCTGCCACCCTGTCTTGGTATGATGCTATAAGGAACATTTACTTAGCATGTGAGGAGGATGAAAACCTGTAACAAACCGGAGCCGAAGCCAGGGGATGTCTTTGGGATTGTACAATCGACTAGCCCCCACTGTGCTATGCAGGATTACCATTCAACAGTGACCCTGTGTGGTCACAATAGAAGGAGCGGTGTTACTTAAAAAAAACAAGGCAACCACTTGAACCGCTAGCGCTAGCCTGGTGTTTAAAACACCAGGCTCAACCTTCTGGATAAAATTAGCCCCTCGTTATTTCAAACAATTAGGATTGTGATCCATGAGATGATGGAGAAACTTTAGGAGAGCAATTTCAACTTCCTGCAACAATGGCACCCAAGATACTCTGTTGATGAATAACAACAATAAGAAACATAACTGTGTGGTCCATGCTGGTGAAGTGAATCATATTGGCTACATCTACAACAAATACTGACTGAGCAACAGCTCTGGGCCAGACACTATGAGAGAGGCAGAGAAATCATTATTAGTCCCAATTTCTAGAGGAAAAGACTGAGGCTCGTTTAGCTTAAGGAGTTTGCCTAAGACCCCAGATCCAGGAAGTGGATGAGCAGATCCCCTTTCTAATAGAGATGATTCTAGGTAAACAAGAAACACTCCTTTGGGACAAAGGTGGAACATCCCACCAACCATTGTGGAATTATCTCTGCATGTGAGGCAGACTCATTTTCACAGAGGTCCCCTGTCTTTTCCACTCCCCTGCTTGTACTTGGGCAGAAACCAAGCTCAAGGTTCTGTTCACATGCTTGTGGTTTGGCTCTCAGCTAGGGATCACATTCCCTGCTCCACAGGCAAACCCAAGGATCCTTCTGGCAAAATACTACTGGTGTCCTGGTACCACCTCCCAAAAGAGCTGTCTATAATACCTGTATGCCTGTCTACAGTACCTGGGGGCACGATCGAGCACTGGTGACAGAACATCTAGCAAGAAAAGTTTATGCCCCCTCTTTCCCCCATTAAGTTTCGTAAGAGTCAGGAACTTGATCACTGATAAATACCACACACATTCAGGAAATCTTGCAAATATGAATTGGTGAAATTAAAGGGAGACAACATCTAGGAGTATCTAATATACCAATTTTGGCCATTTTTTTCCTGCTTACACATTGGGTGAGGGAGAGTAGTTGATCATGTATTTCTGGCTCACAGGTACTTTTCCTAGCTGTATCATCATAATGATAATGTCAGTAGATACCAATTTTTGTTTCAGGGCCACCTACTGAACAACTCAAAGGGATGCCATTTACATAGAACACAATATGAGCAGGGGCCCCCCAGAGGTGGGCAATAAAGCTATTTCTATTGAATACTTCCCTTATGCCAGGCACCAAGATGATTTCCATTCAGTATCTCTTTTTATCTTAATGACAAACCATGTGGTAGGCATTGGTATCTTTGTTTTACAGTTAAGGAAACCAATGGGTACTGAGAGTTTAAATGATTTGCCTGCAGTAACACAACTAGTAATTGCAGAAGCAGGATTCAAACTCGGGATTATCTGAGTCCAATGCTCATGTTGTTAACTATCCCACTATCCTAACTGATGCCCTAATATAAGAGTTAGTCATGAGCCTTTATTTTTTTTTAAATATTTTATTTATTTATTTATTTATTTATTTATTTATTTATTTATTTGACAGAGAGAGAGAGACAGTGAGAGAGGGAACACAAGCAGGGGGAGTGGGAGAGGGAGAAGAAGGCTTCCCGCTGAGCAGGGAGCCCGATGTGGGGCTCGATCCCAGGACCCTGGGATCATGACCTGAGCCAAAGGCAGACGTTTAACGACTGAGCCACCCAGGCGCCCCTATCATGAGCCTTTAAAAAAGAATTACAAAGTTGCTTAGACCCTATACATAAGCAGACTTTTAATTCTATTTTTTCACAAAGACAAAAAGGCAAATGGATTAAGTTTTCTGGTCCTCTTACCATAGAAGCCTTTTTAGTACATCTGTTTAAGTTAGTGAATATTAAGTATTGACATCAGTGTATATTAATTTGTGTCCACATCCAGGAAAAGTTTGATTTCATTTAATCTTAAAGGATAAGCCAATATCATCACAAAGCCTTCAAATACTAACTGACCCACCAAAATGATTTCAAGAGCTAACAACAGAAGCTAGCACATTATTGAGTATCTACTATGTGTTAGGTACAGTTTTAAGTCATGAATATAACATGTCTCATCCTCAAAATACCCTTATAATGTAGGTACTATAATTAGTCCCACTTTACATGGATATTGTTCAGGAGCAAGAATATGAACAAAGCAGTCTGGTTCTGGGTTCTACTCTACTGACTCAAAGAGCTGGAGCAATAGGACATGGAAAGCAATAGCAGCAGGAGTCCAGAAGGGGAATCATATAAAAACAAGAAAGAAAAAGGCTCCCAAAACAGGGTAAAACACCAGCTCCTGTTGATACTAGATATCAAAAGCATAGACTTCTCGATAATACCCAAGAACGAGGAAGCACTCTCTGTGCAAAATCACTACGAAGAACAAAAACCAGGAGTGATACTGTGAAGGGTGGTTGCCACAGTGACAAACCACAAGCTTCACGATCTACAGAACAAGGCAAATCTTTCAATCACATCTTCTTTTACAGAGAAAAGAGAAGAGAAGTCAGGAAATACCATAAAATTACAATATCCCCAAGGTCCATGTCATGTCTACTGATTTATCCTACATTTGCTGCCTCTATGGTAGTTTTACAAGAACAGTTAGTTCATCCTTTGTTTATTTAATGTCTTTATTCCACCAACATAGTGTGCTCATGCAATGTATGATGATGCATTCAAAAGTGCTGCTGATCCCATTCCGAATCAGGAAATTGGGTCAGAAAGTTCCACTCTTTCTGCCCAAAGTAAAACTTGGCACTAAGCAAGAGGTAGAATTGTGGGTCGTACCCAAGAGTCCCAATTCCCAGTCCACAACCTCCTTATTTTTTTTCACCAGGAAAAAAAGTGAACCCAGACATAAACTCTATTGACTCTCTTCTACATTTTTTCTATTAAATTAAATTTCTGCCTGTCCTCAAGAGGTCTACTTCCTCCAGAAAGGTGGGAAAGTACAGCTAACCATCCAATTATTGAGCATAAATTCACTCATTATCCCATTATATATGGGATAGTCCAGAAGAGTTAACAGATCTCTAGCAGAGACAGAAATTATCTCCCTGCCTCTTTCTCCTCAGGAGGAAGAGCGGAGCTGTTGTGTGGTCATATTTTCTGCCTCATCATTACAGTCCATTCAATTATACAACTTCTTGTTATTTAGGATTAGTCCCTTTGCAACATGTCCCAAAGGGAAGTGCCTTGACAAACATCCCATTCATCTTGGTAGAACTTTGCAAAGTCAGAGTAATATGCATAAGCACAATTGGGTTTGGAGTTAGATCCAAAAGAAACTAATGTTGTGACCCATGGGAAGCTCAGAGTGGCCAAACTAGGTCCTATGAGACCTAGAATCAAGGCTCCAGAGAGGTTACAAAAATAAGTGACCTGAAGAAGTAGAGTTTCACAAAGATAGGAAAATCAGGGGAAAAAAATAGATTTCCGCTAAATACAACTTCTGGTTCTTGCTGTGTTTAATTTCAGCACCTTTGAGTATCTTGAGTAAGAACTGTTACAGAGAACATCTGAGGCACCATGAAAAGTCCCTTCTTGGAAGGTAGAGGCACCAAGTGACACTTCATCATTTAAAAAGAAACGCCTCTTTTCCTAGTCCAACAACTCCCTAGGTCATTCATTTATTCCTTCTTTCATTAAATTTTTGCAAACTAAGTACATGTCATATGTTATACTAAGTAATCACTAGAGGATATAATGACAAATACGACATGCCTTCAAGGAGTTGGTAATAGAGTCAGCAAGGCAGACGCTAAAAGACTGATTAAGAAGTATAGCTAAAGGAGCAGAGAGGAGAAAATGACTAACTCTAGAGATGACAAGGAAGGCCTCCTTGAAGATGTGATGTGTAAAGCACCATGAACAATGAACGCAAGTTCAAGAGGCAAACAAGTAAGAGAAGGCCACTTCAGGAGCAGTAATACTGTGACCCCTTTCATTAAGTAAGAATCACAACATGAAAGGAGGGAAGGAAGGAAGGAAGGAAGGAAGGAAGGAAGGAAGGAAGGAAGAGAGGGAGGGATGGAGAGAGGGAGGAAGGAAGGAAGGAAGGGGGAAAAGAAGAAGGGAGGGAGGGAGGAAGGAAGGAAAGGAAGTTTGAGCAAGAAGGTTAGAAACAAAGGCCAGAGAACTGGTGAGAGACAATGTCAGGGAAGCGAACGTTCCTTCCAGCCCTTTAGGACACGACTTCCTTGCAGAAGTAAAAGCTATGAGGAGACAGTATGTCTGTTGCCCAGCAAAGGTCGGCCTTTGGCAGCTAGGAGGCATCCTGTGGCTGCCTGGGCAGGTGCTCCCTTGGAGTCAGGGAGAAGCCTCCACAGCTGCTCTTGCTCAGAAGCTCATCAAGGCTATTTTGGGCTGGATAGGGTCCATGGTGATAATTGCCTGACCGGGGCAGCTTACTCAGTATTACTTTTTAGCATTCTGTTTTCCTTGTCATTTAGCTCTGTACCATACAATTACTCAAATAAGGAAAAAAAAAAAAAAGGAAAGAACATGACTACATCTTATTTTTAGTACTCAAATCAATGGTGGCAACGTCCTCTGCATTTCAATAGGAATTTTGCATATCAAAATTCCCCAAAATAAAGCATAGTAAACATATTAAAATCCATAATGACATTTTTCTTTGCTGTTTCAAAATATGTTTGTTTGTTTTGCAATACCAAAATGGCTCAGCCTAAATTAAAGACTAATTCATTGACAGATGGGCAAAAATAATGTATAAATGCAATGAGCATCCTCAGAAATGTGTGCCTCACCTTACTGCTCTCTAGGTCAAAGAACATTTAAAAATAACAACTGGGTTTGTTTTCTGTTTTATTTTTTTAATGTCTATACACTCTCCTAAAAAATTCAAAGCACATCTCAAATATTATCATGGTCATAGTATTCTATGGTGGTAAGGATTCTCAGAGATTTTGCTGTCTTTGCCCTACACATGAACTTCTCTGGAACATGAATGTCTACCTCATTTGAAAATCAGAGATAGGGAAAGGATTAGAGAGGTGCTCACTAATAAATGCCACAAACCTAGGAATTAGATTCTCACTTCAACACTAATAATGTCTACCTTTCAACCAACCATGCAGAGACAAATGCAGGGAACTTGACACGCAACATCATAATGTAACTCTCCCAATGACTCTAGAAGAAGCTGATATTACCCTAGTTTTACCTATGAGGACAGTGAGGCTCCAGGATATACAACTTGTAAGAGAAGGATATAAGAAGTACCTTCAGGAAGTCATCTTTATATTTTTAAAGATTTTATTTATTTATTTGACACAGAGAGAGAGCACAAGCAAGGGGAGTGGCAGGCAGAGTGAGAGGGAGAAGCAGGCTCCCTGCTGAGCAGGGAGCCCAACACGGGGCTTGATCCCAGGGCCCTGGGATCACTACCCAAGCCGAAAGCAGATGCTTAACCAACTGAGGCACCCAGACACCCCAAAAAGTGATCTTTAAAAAAATTGAATGTCAGGGCTCCTGGGTGGCTCAGTCAGTTAAGCATGGGACTCTTGGTTTCAGTTCAGGTCATGATCTCATGGGTCATGGGATCCAGCCCCACCTCTGGTTCCACGCTCAGCTGGGAGTCTGCTTGAAGACTCTCTTCCTCTGCCCCTCTCTCCACTCAAGCATGCTCTCTCTCATTCTCTCTCTCTCTCTCTCTCTAAAATAAATAAATAAATCTTTTTTAAAAAATTATATGTTACCTCTTAAAAAGGGAGTAAACAAAACCCACTCATTAATTTAAGGTATCTCTTCTCATCTTCCCTCCCTTGGAAGTGGCCAGAATCTGCATATAATAAACAGATGGATTAGAAAAAAATTTTAATCCTTTGGCATCCCTAAAATCTTTCCTAGAACTCCATGTTCTCAGCTTCCCCTTATTGGTCTAAATTTCTAAAATGTAATCAGTGATTTACCAAAACCTAGAAACATTGGGTGAGTCTCTCTTCAGTAATTAATTTACCAAACGTGTATTAAGTGCCTTCTTTTGTCATGCACTCCTCTGTTTCTCTACAGGGATAAAAGAATACCATTCTTGACTTGAGGAATTCAAGAGACATGTAATAAATGGTGGCAGCAATGTAACCATTCCATCTTATATCAGAGAACTATGGAAGGTACTACATTGAACATTCTACAGAAAGTGCAACTCTTCCATTAGCTTCACAGAAACTTCCAGAAGAAGGTGATATTTCATTTAAGTCTTAAAAGATGAGTTGAACTTTCTCTGGTTACCTCAAAAGGCAGTTGTCAAAGGAGGGAGGACAGGTTGAAGTACATTCTAGATTTCCATTTGAGAATATGCTCTGGTTCCCATTCTCATGTCAAAAACAAACACGCAGAGAAGAACCATCTACCTTCCCTGATTCACTGACTCTACATGCTTCTGATAATATCAAATGAATAGTAATTGTATGGTCAGTAGTAGCAGCATTATGAAGCCAGATAATATCAACAAAATTAATCCACAAGATGTTTTTAATCTCATAAATTCAAGTGTGTGTGTGTGTGTGTGTGTGTGTGTGCGCGCGTGCGCAAGCATGCATGCACATGTGTTGTTTTGCTTTTGTTTTTGTTTTGGAGTTAGTTCATGGAATCATCTTGTTTTAAGGGCTTTCTGACAATCTAGACTCTGGCCTCACAGTCAGTCTGTAAAATCCAATTCTAATTTGCCTGACTCCTTCTTGGTTGCTTGCTACATATGAGCTTCAGCACAAGATTATTCCCCTGCAGACCCTAGAACACAACTTAGCTCAGTATGAAACAGATGAACTTAAAAGCCCCAGATGTAGTGTCCCCAAGCCATTAGGTTCAGTGAGAATGTCTTAGAAAATTAATGTTTGTTAAAGAGAGACCTTGGCAAAACCAGAACTCTGAATCACTGAAAATAGATTTTATAAATGCCTTCTGTCTAAAATGAGTTAACTAATCCACATTGCTTTGTAAGAGAGAAAGTAAAAATCCAACCCATAGATTAGAGTGTGATACCCATCAGACTAGATCAGATGGGTCACTGATACAAATAAAGAACTTCAGTATTACCTTCTAAAATGGAACTAATGACCCACCTTTAACCTTGTCCCTGAAGGGACTTATAAACACCACAGATAGAATATATATTCCATTTCACACATACCCATTTTAGAAGGGAGAATGGCTCAGGTGACGGATCTCCATGTCAGAGGGCACTTAGTGTTGCTTTTTGGAGCGGGAATTCTGATGCAAGACCATTCTAGCTTTATGGGGGCCACGTGCGGTCCTAGGGCATAGTATCACTGCTAAGTGGGCTTCATAGCCATCGATCCTTTCAGGTATTATTTCCCTGGATACATGTTGGGCATCATCACTACAAAAACCTCATTGCATGAACCCAAGCCACAATGCTGACCGCCACAACAATTACATTATAAAGAATGACTATAATATCTTTCCTTTCCCTGCTTACCTATACTACGAAGAACGATTTTAATTGGATTTGGAGACGAAAAACCCTGCCATTGTTTCAGAGAATGGCAAAAGCTCTTTGTCCTCCCTACTTTAAAATGGGAAAAGACTTTAGCTCTTAAAATCAACAATCTAAGAGTACTACATATATCAGTAGATACAGTCTTCCCATTGCAGAGGACAATGCATTTCTAAAAATCAAAGGAGAAACAAGAAGAAAAAGAGAAAAGAAGAAGAAGAAGAAGAAGAAGAAGAAGGGGAGGAGGAGGAGTTTGCGGAAGAGGAGGGGGAGGAGGAAGAGGGGAGAGAAAGAGGAGGAGGCAGTGGGAGGAAGAAGAAGGCAAAGAAATAGAAAAAGAAGAAGCAGAATTTCATGAATTTTTGACCTCACTGAAATGATTTTCAAATTCCACCTCTTGCCCTGTTGATCCAAATGTATTCTAAAACAGTACAGCCACTTTGGGAAACAGTGTGGAGGTTCCTCAAAAAGCTACCCTATGACCAGCAATTGCACTACTGGGTATTTACCCTAAAGATACAAGTGTAGTGATCCAAAGGGGCACATGCACCCCAGTGTTCATAGCAGCAATGTCCACAATAGCCAAACTGTGGAAAGAGCCAAGATGTCCATTGACAGATGAATGGATAAAGAAGATGTGGTCAATGGAATATAATTCAGCCATCAGAAAAGATGAATACCCATCATTTGCATTGACATGCATAGGATTGAAGGGGATTATGCTAAGTGAAATAAAACAAGCAGAGGAAGTCAATTATCATATGGTTTCACTTATTTGGTGGAACATAAGGAACAGCATGGAGGACATTAGAAGAAGGAAGGGAAAAATGAAGGGGGGCACTCAGAGGGGGAGACCAACCATGAGAGACTATGGACTCCGGGAAACAAACTGAGGGTTTCAGAGGGGAGGGGGCGAGGGGCTGGGTTAGCCCGGTGACGGGTATTAAGGAGGGCATGTATTTCAATGAGCACTGGGCGTTATACACAAACAATGAATCATGGAACACTACATCAAAAACTAATGAAGTACTGTATGGTGACTAACATAATAAAAAAATAAATTAAAATAAATAAAAAAATAAATTAAAATAAATAAATAAATAAATAATAAAACAGTACCATCAACAGCATAGGTCTCCATGGAGTAAACAAGGAACCAATGGGCAGCGAGAGGAGTAAGTAATTGAATTCACTGAAGAACAGATGCAAATGTCCCTTTGGGAAAGGAATTGACATCAATATTTAGATTTTGACTGTATCTAAATGGTTCCCAATTTCTTATCAATTCTACATGATCAGATTCAACAGAACCAGTGTTCTGCTGTTGATACTCTCAGAATTTTTCTGTTTTGCTCTGGTAAGCAATCTGAACACAGTCCATTAAGATCATCACAAATAGTATAGGGTTTAGGAGCAAGATCTCAATCTTTTGAAAGAGCCACATTTCTGTTATTAATTTAAAATTCACTTCCACACTTATTGAATCTGTGCAGCTCTGTTTCCACCATATCCCATTTAGTGCTTGTATACTTAGTATTAGTAAATTGGTCCCTTTGGGAATCTAAACTTAGGCGCATGTAACACTACATCTTGGAATTCATAATTCTTTCATAATCACCTCCCATTTGGCATCTGTGAACTCACAAAGGCAGGTTTCCTCAGTGAAGATCTGTTCAGAGTCCAATATTTACATAAACAATTTCTGTTTGGAGTGCAGGTTCCTTCATGCACCAATAACTGCTCCATCTATGTAGGTCTCTAAATTCCATGTTAAATAAATTTTAGCACTACAGAAATACTTCAAAAAATCTTCACTATTTTTTTCAGCGTGAAAAGTCATATAGACTGTCTAAAGAGGTATTTTGTGAATTCTTAAAGGAATAAATGTAAGTACCACTTGAATTGTAGATATTATTCAAATTGCAGGAAAATTTTGAGGGTTTTGTTATTGTTGTTATTGTTTGGGTTTGTTTTTTTTGTTTGGTTTTGCTTCTTGTTATTGTTGGTGTTGTTGTCGTGTTTTGTTTTGGGGGCTTTGTGTTTTTTGTTTTGTTTTGTTTTTGCTTTTTTGCCTCCATCCCTAGACAGAAATATCCTTGGGAGTAGGAACTATTTCCCTAGCCAGGACATGGTCTAGCAAACACCCACCAAATTAACTTTTTAGTCAACTTCAGTTTGTTCCTTGTAAAATAAGAAAGTGATTATGACTTCTCCGCCAAACTAGGCCTTTGACTAGAATACCTCGATATTCTTCTTTTAACTGTATACCCTCTTAAATGCTTAAATTCTCTGCTTAACAAATCATCAAAGATAAAATGAATAACACACAACATTGCTCTGGTTTGGTGGAGCCAGCGCTCCACAGTTAAAATAGGAATCACCTTTCTAGAAAGTCATTTGTCAATATAAATTTAAATACTTTTATTTTTTTAATTTTTTCATTATGTTCAGTTAGCCACTGTATAGTACATAATTAGTCCTGGATACAGTGTTCAACGATTCATTAGTTAAGTATATCACCCAGTGCTCATCACAGCACGTGCCCTCCTCAATACCCATCACCCTATTACCCCCTCCTCCCACCCTCATCACCTCTGAAACCCCCAGATTGTTTCTCGGGGTCCATAGTCTCTCATGGTTCATCTGCCCCTAAAAATACCTCTGCATTGACCCATATGTATATAGAGGAGATTATCCTAAAGAAAGGAATTGGAGGGGTTCAAGGACATTTGTAAAAGATAGTCATGTGGCATCACTTTAGCAGTTGCTACAAATGAGAAAACCTCAATGTCCATCAATAGGGGGCTGAAGAAATCAGTTGTGGAACATCCATGCAATGTAAAAAATGCAATCACGCTCCCTGCGCAAGAACGTGGAACGTAACTCCCCAGCCCTTAAGTGTGGGCTATACCCAGTGACTTGTTCCTAAAGAGTACAGTATGAAACGTGCATAGGAAGTAACTGAACAGTGGAGAAATCGGACACACAGACCTTCACCAGGTGATCGAGATTAACCTCATAATTCAGGGTGATGGCATGGATTCTTGACATGTTATGCTGAGGATGGCATTTTACCTCTGTGGGCTCCCTCCCCAAGGCCCATAACCACAGTCTAACCATGAGAAAAGCATCAGACCAATCCCAGTCGAGGCACATTCTATAAAATATCTGACGAGCGCTCTTCAAAACTGTCAAGATCATCAAAAACAAAGAGAGTCTGAGCAACTGTCACAGCCCAGGGAAGCCTAAGGAGACATGACGACTAAATGGGATGTGGGATCCTAGATGGGATCCTGGAACAGAAAAAGGACATTAGGGAAAAACTAATGAAATCTGATTAAAGAACGGAGTTTAGTTAATAGTAATGTATCAATATTGGTTCATTACTTGTGACAAGCATGAAGCATGCCATAGTAATATAAGATACTAAATTAGGTGAAACTGGGTACAAAGTATGTGGAATTCTCCGAACCAGCTTTGCAACTTTTCCATAAATCTAAAACTATTCCACCATAATAAAAAAAAAAAAAGCTATTTGAGAGAATGTAGTCATGAACAACGATGGTACATAAATATGGGCACCGCTTCCAGATTCAGGTGGACGTTGCCTCGTGCCCCCACAGTACCCTGAACTGCTCTGATCCTAGGGCACAGATCACACGTATTTGATTTTTCAACTGTCTTCTCTCCACTTCATGAGAGCAGAGACTAATTCTATTCTGTGCAAAGTTCTCCTAACGCTCTGTGTGACACATACCAGGTACTTAATAAATTCCTGTTAAAGAAACAGATGGATTACTGTGTTGTCAAATGAAAAAAAAAAAAAAAAAAAAAACTAGGTTACAAAACCCTGTGTATAGCATGCTCTATCACACCTTAATGATCCGACCTTGGACAAGTCATTTCACAGCTCTGAGCCTCAGTGTCTTAATCTTCAGAACAAAGATGATCGTTGCATGTACCCTATAGGTTTGTTCCAAGGATTTGTGGGTTAATATATATAAAACACATTTTTCTCTCTCCTACCTCCTCTTTTTGTGTCCCCGTCATCCAGATGAAGTAATTAAAACATATGTCTATGTTAGGAGCTATAACCTAAAGTGAACAGTGTTTGCCATTTTAAGATATGGTTTTTCAATAAATATAAAATTATTATTTGTCTCTGCTCATAATTTTTAGATAATGAAATCATATTACACTATCAATATTAATACAAGATTGATAAAAACAGATGAACATACATGCACCTACACCAATGATACATAACAAAGACACAGAGGATGTTGTTCCATCCTCCAAATAATTTATAATCTAGCTGAAGAGACAAGGGACAAACAGCCAGTGAAAAGTTGAAGAACCAGTTAGGAAACCAATATATTAGATGCTTTAAAGTGATCTCTAATGAGAACCAAGTGAAGAAGAAGCAATCATTAGGACAGTACTTGAGAGAAAAGAAAGGATGAGTGGATGAGAAGACACTGGGGAAGAGGCAGGCCGGGAGGGTAGTCCCAGGAGGAGGGAGAGTGTGAGCAAAAGCACAGGGTTCGCAAAGCTCAGGGTCCAGCAGGGTGATAGGCACAAAGCTGGCCTTTTATATCTACATCAATCTGGGTCCTTTAACTGTCCCCAAGTCCCCACGTTGTTTTTTATTTTTTTTTTAAAAACCCTCCTGATTAATGAAACCCTCATCAAACCTTCCTGATCTGCTCCCATTACATAGAAAGAGGAACAAAAGACCAAAAGAAGCCTAACCTGATTTCTGAGTTTGTATTTCCAACGCCAGTGACGCACATGTCATCATGGTCAGCCTCATGTGACCTGCAGATGTGAGTCATAAACGGCTGGAGATGCAGAGCTGGCAGAACCCAGCACAGCTGGAGGCGGTCACAGAGTGACAGGCCAGACCCTCCCTCCTCCCCCGGGCAAAATCCAACTCTCTCCATATCATAATTTGGCACGGATATCTTTAGGAGGCCGTGCTCCCCAACAGAGAGTGGGTGAAGCAGGGAATGGATTTCACTTCATTACCCCCCAGCACATCATGGGGGAGATATTCTCTCCCATTCCCCCAGAAAGGATTACCCATTTTGTCTACCAGGAGAAGTTATGGGCTTTTAAAAATAGATTTTGCCAAACAATTGTGTGGGCAAATGCTGACTTGCAGTCTGGGAGATATCTCTTCATCAGGCCCAGCAAGATTAAAGCAGGTTCTATTTTCATCTTGAGAGAGCCCTGAATGGAAGCACAAAGGAGAAATTCACTTTTCGGCGACATCAAGCAGAGCTCCTCACAAGCCAAAGCGGGGCTGGCTCTAACAATTGCCAAAGTAGCGCACGCGCACGGGGGGCGGGGTGCCGGGGCGGGGGGGTGGGGGTGGGCAGAGAGCCTTCAGCTGGAAGAATGGCATCGTGCGGCTACAAATCCAGGACAGGAGGATTTCCCATTGCCCAGCTCAAGCTCAAAATACAAAAAAAAAAAAAGAAAAGAAAAGAAAAAAAAATTCTTTCCTACACTAGTGTGCCAGGAGCTTGACAGTAGCATAATATTAGTAGGAAGGGCAGCTAGTAGAGCGCAGCACAAACGGGAAACAAAAAGAGGACACGAATAAAGCCTGCTCCAAAAGTATAGGGGGTTGGTCCTTTTTTTGATCCTTTTTAGTTCTACCCCCCGCCCCACCCAGGGCAGATTCTGGCCTTCGAGGATCAAGGCTGAGAGTAGTTTTCAGCTGTATAGGTTTCTTTCCTGGGGGGGAGGTTTAAAAAAAAAATTAACATCTATGTATATACGTGTGTATGTATTTTCCTCTCTTATTAGCTGCCACAAAGATAGCATTTTTGAATATTCCCATGACACCTCTGGTGTAAATATCTCCTTACAACAATCAAACTGAACTCACAGAGCCCGATTGTGCACTCAGCCTCTGGCAGGTTAGTGCGAAATTCGATTTGTACTAATCAGCCCCTGGCTGTTGAAGCATGTAATATACTTGATGTGACAATTCCCTGTCTTACAATATCTACTTTTGCCCCCTGGAGGGCCCCTGGTACCAGCTAACTGGGAGCAATCGCCTCATTGAGAGAATTTGGTGTAACGAAGGGTCAGGGTCAGAACCCACGAATAATGAGGCTAATGGGGATGATCTTCCTCGTACTGATATGAAAGATAGCCGTTAGTAATTATTGCGCACCTCCCATGTGCCAACCACTGGACTAAATGCCTCGCGTGGATTATCTCCTTTTCCTTTCAAAATACTCCGTAAGGTAGATATAATTACTATCAGTGTTTAATAGATGGGGAAACAAAGGCTTAAGGAACTGGCTCAGTCATGCTACTGTTCATTAGTGGAGGCGGGCTTCAAACCTGGACAGTCCAACCCCAAAGCCTGCCCTCCGGCCCACTACTCAGATCCATAGCCCTCTCAAGAACATCTGCTCATGCCCCACTCCCCAGAGCTTGCTTCCAACCCCTTAGTGCACACGGGGAACAAAAGCCACTGGGTCGAGACACGGCCCATCTGATTTCACAGACATTCCTCGTGGAGATCTATCTCCTCTCGGGTCCAACAGAGGAGCTGACGTACTCAGGCTCCAGGGGCTTTGGGTCACACGCTGGGCACGCGGCGGCCTGTTGGAGCAGCCTGGAAGACGAGAGCCATGTAATTGCCGGTGTGGGAAGCAGACAGTGGGCGCAAGGAAAATTCCACGTGTTTCTCCCTTCCTGCCGTGCTGGGCTCCCTATCTGTTGCCTCTCCATCTCCGAAACACAGCAGGAACTGGGGAGCCAAATGGAGACAGGAGGGCCCAGTTTTTCCTTGGGTATGACAAGCCCTTGTAAAGAGCCTTCTTATTTTGCCACTCAGCTTAAGTTTCCATTTGGGAACGGCCACCGTACGTTCCTGTGCTTCCTGAATTCTTAGCAGCCAAGAATGCGGCCACCCTCCTCTCTGTCTGAAAAACCTCTACTATTCTTTGACTCTTTAATTCGTTCATCTAGCCAACAAATGTTTGCTGGGTACTGCTCCGTGCCAGGCACCATGTGGTCAGGATACATGATTAATAGAACACTGCTGCTAACTTCAACGGGCTCCGCATTTAGTAGGGAATGCAGAACTGTGGTTCCTACCTTTAAAAATGTGTAGCAGTTTTCTTCGACATAGGACAGGTGTCCCTACGGGAAAGGGAGGAGGGGGAGGGAGGAGGCAGAAAGATGAGAAGACGCTAAGGAGCACCTCCTATGTGACAATCCCCATTTTAGCCACTTTCCACACATCTCATTTAATCCCTTCTACAGTTCTGAGAAGCAAGTACTGTAATCCCCATTTTATGGCTCACTGAGGTTCAGAGAGGTTCAAGAGCACCTTCTCCAAGACAACGGTGGCTTCAAGAGTTCTGCCTGGCAGGTTCAGCGGGGCTGAAGTCCAGCCCCTCCATGGGGCTTGTACTGAAGTCGCATGTGGAAAGCGACCCCACTGCCCTGATTTATGGACACCACATATTCCACTATGTCCAGTGTGGTCCCTTTTTGTGCCTCGGGTCCCTGAAAAATTATTACAAATTCCTCTTTTCATGTTTATATGTTCTACTTTGGTAATAACTTACTTTACTTCAACTTTACTCCTATTTGAGTTGGCTTGGAGAAGACTGGGAGACGTTGTTGAAGCTAACAATTCTGTTTCCAAAGCCAGCCCTGGGGAGTAGCCAGGCCCAAAACACTGGTGACCAACACAAGGGAGATTCTTCCCCAAGTGAACGCACTCCAAATCCAGAGCCCTTTCCTCCAGCATACCCACTCCTTAAGAGAATCATAGCTGGACATGAACTTATAGCCTAACTCCCACATGACATTACTCTCCACTGGCCTAAACTAGTTCTTAGTCAGCAGGCAAATCAATAGCTGAATGGCCCAGCACTGGTTCAGTGAAGATCATTTCTGAATTAGCTTCCCATTGTTAGGGAATCCAAATAAAGATCAATTAACAGACCACTCCAAAATTCAAGGAGCCCTCATCCAGATAGGGACCAGGTACAGCTTCACTTGTCCCGCAAAAATCAATGCAATTTCTAATTTGTCAACCACATTTGGAATGAGGTGCACAAAAGAAACAAAGAAAAAACATCATGACGCTTGCAATCATTGACTCTCTCTGTGCTGGGCCGTTCCATCACGGAAGTCCCAAAGCACCAAGCAAAGCACTAAATTACGTACAGGTAGTGGCTGGATATAGGCTGCCAGCCGGCTTTCAGCAACATCCCCCATATGGCTAGGAACACTTGTGCCAGTTAATTAGCACTGGCATTAATCGAGGGAAGGAACATTGACCAGGATATCAAGGTTATCCTTAGACTATTTAAATATGTCATGTGATCACTCGTTCCATCTGTTATCAACATACTTCACACTTAATCCAGTAAATAAACTCCCTACCATTTTAAACAAATGGATTCCATTTTGCTGGGCCTCCCTAGACTTTGCAAACCTCGAGATGTTTTTGTTTTTTTTTTTTTCTCCCCCTAGAATCTATATTGCGAAGTATCACAGTGTCCTGATGTGAATTCAAGGACAGAGCCACCCTTTCCCTCCATCCATGACACCCTGGGGAAGTATCCACAAGACATGGGGGAATAGAAACAATCACATGCCATGACTCACTCAAATGCATCTTTTTCACTTTGCAGCTACCCTACAAATCTGCCTTGTTTTCTTTCCATGCTCACAATTCTGCTGAAAGCACATAGAAAATAAAGCCCATTATTCAAATGAATTTCACCACGCACTAAAAATGTGACTGAGTTTAGACAGAAACCCATTTTAAAAGTGCTCTCCTCTGAAATGGATGATGCCAAGCAAGGTATAAAACACTCGGGTACTTAGAAAAGTAGATAGCAAATAGTACAACCCCAAAACACTTTATTGGCAAATTGACTCATCATAGGCATAGATCCAAAGTAGATTTCCAATCCACTTCCTAGAAAGGTATATTTTCCATACATCTTTAAGAATACTGATATAAATCTTCCCTGAGAAACTTATCTTCAAAAGAGTCTGTTTTCTTGCCCTAAGAAAAGTTATACATTCAATACACCATCAATCTCTAGTATTTCTTTAGCTACCTCTTCTATAGACTCCCTTTGCCCTTCTATAGACTCCCTCCAAAGCCAATTTTTAGTAGATTGATGAAAACATACTTCATTTGCCCAATGCACAAGACAGCCTTTAAGGAGAGACCAAAGCCTGATCAAAGCTATATAACATAGTGAGTATTGGTTAGATGAAAGTAAAAATAATCCCTAATCGTGATGGAGCCTTCTCTCAGTGCTGAAAGACATCCTGGAATAATGGATAGAAAGCACTGGACCTGACTCAGGAGGACTAGGGTTCAAATCCCGCTTCCTCCAGAATGGTGACCTTGAGAAAATTACCTGATCTCTCCCGGCTAAACCATGACAATCGGATCCCTATTCTCTCCACATGACAGAGTCGGGGTGAGGATCCAGGGTGATAACAGACATTGTCATTGCCATCCTATTCGCTGTGGGCTTGGCATGATAGTGATAATTAGGGTTAGTTCCCTGCTCCACTACTTCACATAAAAGATATTACCTAATCTGCAATTTAGACTTCACAAGGAGCCCAACTTACTCCTTCAGGTAGCTTAATGTGATGAAGCAGACACTTACTGGTCTAATTTTACCCCAAGCACAGGGAAAATCCAAAAGTCATCTCAGGAGCCAATTAATCAGAGAGAGATAATTAAATTTTACACATTGGACTAAGTTTTAACTAGGACACTAAAGTACCTTGAGGATTACATAGTGTTTCCTGCTTTGGGGGAAATGAAAATTTTATAATTATGCAATTGTTCAGTTCAACAAATACTTATTGATGACCTGCTTCATGCCAGATCCTGCACACTCAGGATACGAAGAGAAATTAGACCTTGTCCCTGAGTCTGAAAGCCCACTGGTCCAGAAAGTAGAGTCAAACACTCAATGTCGATGCGCTATATGATACATGAACGATGATTTGGAGGGACAGAGAGATTGGAGGATGATTCACTGGAAGGGGTGCCACGTCTGAGTCAAGATGAATATGAGTTAGATGAGTGACCAGAAGCAGGAAGGGTATGCCTGGCAAAGGGAAGAGCCCACACAAAACCCTACATGGAACCTTTATAGGGAGCTACACACTGGCCCTTTCTACTAGAAAACAAAACTAAAAGAGCAAGGTCTAGAACATGAAGCTAGGCAGTATGATAAAGAGATAACCTAAGAATAGGAGAAAAGGTGCTGTGCATTATCAAAGGATTCTTGACTTTTCCGTCGATATATCACACAGTTTTTCTTCAAATAAAGATCAAAACACACAAGCAAACTGCAGTCCAGTTTGTAAAACCCAGGCTTACAATAGATTCTGAAGAAAACAGCCATTACCCAAATAAGGAACAGCAGGATACTTGTAACGATGGGGACAACAGTCAAAGGGAGGCTGAAAAGCTGACTCCCTCTGACTGAAATTCTCTCTCTCTCTCTCTCTCTCTCTCTCTCTCACACACACACACACACACACACACACACAACCTCAGAGTTGAGAAGGGGAAACCTGGAACTTAACCATTCAGCTTTAAGCTCCTCAATTGATTGACTTGAGTCATTCGCAGTCTCTCACTCTAGAACCCATTCATGAAAAGTAAATTCGTCCCCCTCTGCCCTACCGGAAAAGCCATTTCCTTTAGGAGTCTAACACTCGTATCCATCACTAGTGATATGTGTAAATATTTGAACAGTTATTAATGAAAGCTCAGGCTGAAAGATAGTTGTTCGTCTGGAAAGTGTCTGTAGGTTGAATAATTTTGTTTATAATTCATGGTCATTTCCTTCCATGTCCACATCACGGTTTACCACATGGGACACTCTGGCCCACAGTTGTCCTCAGTGTTCTGTTACTTGTTCTGACAGAGGCTGTCGGGCAGACCAAGGCCTGCAGTACAATTTTAATGCTCTCTTTTATTTTATTCTCCTCCGAACTTACCATTAGAAACCTCCCTCGCCAATTCATGGGTTCACAGAGGTCTCTAAAAGGGTCCGAAGCATGAAATTGGACATTCATGTCATCTGAATTAGAAAATAGGTCACAAAGGTGATTTTACTACACCTCTATAAGTAGCCTCTTCTTTCAAGTTCCTTCATTTAAACAATCTGTGTGGATCCTGGGTCCCTCAGAAATCCTCACCCAGAAGCCTATTCTAACATACCATGTGAAGCTGTGACAGACAGCCTTGTGTTTTCTTCCCCTATTGCCTCCCTACTTGGGAGACATTAAAGTTTCCTATAACTTAGTCCCAACTTTTGAGTCTCAGCTTTCTTCCCAAAAGCAGAAGTGAAAAAATAAAACTAGACAGGACTAAAAGGAAATACTTTACTTTTTTATGAGCTTTTCCAAGCACGTTACAAGCTAAATGTATTGGGTCGGTGCTCATTGAATGCATAAAAGAAATATTAGGGTATCTCTCCAAAGACATGTTCGGTCAACTTCGATTTTTAGCAGCTGTAATTGCAATGCACTATCTAGCATTTCTAAATCACCCCCTGCTGCTCCTTTCGAGTAAACCTCTTAGTAGCCATCCAGAACAAAGTATTATTATGTTACAGAAGAAATGTATTATGGAACCATGTTGGTTCAGCTCTCACCACACAGAGTACAGGATTCTGGAGGTATTCGGTGCAGATGTTTGAATGATCAGCCCCTTGCCTTTACTGTAATATCCAGGGTATGCATTAGAGATTATGCAATCATTAGATTATAGAGTAATATCCCCAGCGAAGTGGCCAGAGCTTGATTTTCCTGAGAATTTAAAGCTCATTCAGGTTATACTTGCAATAGCGTATTGTATGACCTGTTGTTTCTTTTCAATTTTCAGAACCATGTCATTACTAATGTCCACAAATACTCAGTAACGAAATGGTGGACATTTTATAATTGATTCAAGTCGTCAAACAACTTCACTTTCCAAAGTCAGAAACTTGAAGAGCTCAATGCCAAGAAGAAAATACAAGGCTACATTGTCACACCTGGAAATGCATGATGGTATTCCAGGGACCTCATATGATAAAAGTGCTTCAAATTAGAACAGTACATTCATTGTAACTAAGATTCCGTATAAGACTATGCTGTCCAGTAAGAAATATTCACTGGAAGTTCCTTTGGAATATGGCTTTATTTTTTTCTGATATCATCACTTAACCACCTAACCCCCGACAGTCAGTTGTTGTTTTTTTTTCTTTTCTTTCCCTTTCCTTTCCTTTCCTTCCCTTTCCTTTCCTTCATTTTCCTTCCCTTTCCTTTCCTTTGCTGTGTTTGTGTTTGTTTGTGTTTGTTTTTAACCCATTCATAGTAACTTTACAACTTTAGAGTTTAAGCTGCTTATGGATGCTGGCTACCTTTCCCAGCCAAGTTCAAATTTTTATTATTATGTTAGTGTTTCTAGGATGGAAAGGCAAGGCAAGGGAGTATGTGATCTTCACAGTGAGTTCAACCATACTGAATTTGGTACAGAAAATAAGCATGCTTTGTTCTTCTGCTCTAGCAGTTAAGCAGTGCTAACTATGGGGATATCCAGAGTTTTCACAGATTGCACATTTTCTCAGAGGCTGGTCCCAGGCACATGTTAGTAACCAAATACAAATTTGTTTTAAGCAATGGTAATTTTAAAGGCTTTTGGGTAATTTTGCACTATTTGTAATTTAAATGTAACGTGTATTTTTTATATTCAAAAGAGCTCTAGAAAATTCTTTCACACTGTTTTACAACTTAAGGTCTTGTGGAAAGAGTTTATATATTTAGATGTTTAATATGAAAAAGTTCAAGTAAAAGTTTGAAATAGTCTCAATAATTATATAACATAATTTTAGCATAACTATAATAGAAGCCAATGGGAAATACAATGTTTATTAATAAAGCACAATAATATGGAGAAAAAGAATATAAATAGAAAGCAAATGAATTTGTCTCTACAAAGTTGAGAAGAAGTAGATTGTTTCATATTGGAGCAATATTTCATTTTTTCATTTGTGATTATTATAACTTATTAGAAATGTGAATTGGTTTCTCTATTTCCTAACCCTTAAAGTCTGTACTAAGAAAAGATACTTACAATAATTGAAGATCTAAGGAAATTATCTGATACTTAACACCACAACCCAAATATTCTATTCACAACCAGGAAATAGCAGCACATAAACTCTCAGCTCTGCTGTTGTCTTGCTCTTTGCACTAATTGTCCCTGGATACCAGTATTTGCTGGAAAAGATATCAGACTATAACTAATAAAAAAAAGGCACAGGCAAAAAGGCAAGAACATTCCATTTTCTTGAAACGGTATCTTTCTTTTGAGGAAAAGTTATACTTCAACGGACAAGATAACCAAAATGTTTATCTGCATTTCATTTAAGTTCAAATCAAGGTCCAAGTATTAAATACCAGCATGGTTATTTGCAGCATTCCCTCAAATTGGGGGAAAAAATCCATGATGGTGATTTCTTTATAGATGCTTTTAAAATGTGTTCAAAACACCCCATGCTTATTAATTCTTTACCCTAGAAAACCTCTGGAAATGCACACAGCATCTGCCCAGAATATAAAACAACATTGATTTATGCCTTGAAAGTAGAATTACAATGAATAACAAGCAAATTCATTATGATGGCATAAAAATATCAGAATAAATTACTCCCTAGTATCTACACCACATTGTAGGTAATTAGTTATTAATATCATTATTCATGACAGGCCTAACTACTGATGTAAAGGAGCAATTTTCATTATTAGGCATTCCTCTGAAACTGGTTAGTTGAACAAGAGCAGAAATCAAGGTAACTTAGAGCGAATGTTCAGAGGGATAGCAGTGTCAGATGTGTCTAAAAAGAACGGCACCTGTGAGAAACATGCAGGATCAAAGCAAAAGACCTGGGATGTGCCATGATCATTTGTTAACACTTTTATTGAGTAATAAGAGCCAAAATGTACTGAGCACTCTATACGTCTTTGGGATAAGTACGGTCTTTGGGTAAGTTACAACAGATGCATTATTCCTATATAGCCTCATGATCCCATGGGATAGAGATTTCCTCTTCATTTTGTAAGTGGGAAAAATCAAGGCACAGAGACTTTAAGTAACGAACTCCATATTGGTAAATAACAACAGTACAACGAGATCCTAGGGCTGCCTAACTTCTAAGTCCTTTCTCTAGACCAGAGGCCAAGTAACTTTCTGTGAAGAGCCAGATGGTAAATATTTTTGGCTTAGTGAGTCAGACATTCTCTGTAGCAACTAGTCCGCCATTGTAGAGCAAAAATGACCATTGATGACGTGTCAAGGAATGAGTGTAGCTGTGTTCTAGTAAAATTTTACTTAAGGATACTGAAATTTGAAGTTCACATAATTTTTTTAAAGATTTTGTTTATTTGAGAGAGTCAGAGAAACGAGAAAGAACATGAGTGAGGAGGAGAGGGAGAAGCAGGCTCCCTGATGAGCAGGGAGCCCAATGCGGGACTCGATCCCAGGCCCCGGGATCATGACCCGAGCCAAAGGCAGACGCTTAACCGACTGAGCCACTCAGATGCCCCTCCTTACTCATTCTTTTAAATCAAGTCACAGCATGGAATAGAAATCTTACCTCTAGAAAGCCGTGGGATCATGACCTGAGCTGAAGGCAGACGCTTAACCAACTGAGCCACCCAGGCACCCGTGAAGTTCACATAATTTTTAATGTGTCATAAAATATTCTTCCTTCACCTTTTCTCAACCATGTAAAAATATAAAAACCACTCTTGGCACACAGGCTAAGAACAAAAACAGACAGAGGGCTAGATTTGGTCAGGGGGCTCACGTTTGCAAAATTGGCTCTAGAATGGTGCTCTTTGAACTTTAATGCCCATGCACATCACCTGGGGATTTGGCTCAAATGCGGATTTTGATTCAGGAGGTCTGGGGTGGGTCTGGAAATTCTGACGCTCTAACAAATGCCCAGGTGATGTTGATGCTGCTCCCAGGTGATGTTGATGCTGCTCCATGAACCACATTCTGAGGAGCAAAGCTCTACATTAGAATGCTAGCCTAAGCAATCTCTAAAGATTCTAATTTTCCTCTATCCAGAGTTTGGGTTAATGACCTCTCTTAAGTACACAGCTCTCCAAGCTGGGAACCTTGGAGCCCTCTTTCCCTATCATTATTATTCCATCTCTAAATTCTCTTTCTAGAGGCTCTGCCCCCTCTCCATCTCCAATCTCCAATGCCACTGCCCAGTTATATCCTCCAAATGGTCTCACATCTTCAGGCTTCTTGGAGATCTTTCCTCTATTTGATGATCTCTCTAAAATAAAATCCAAATATTTCTCTCCCTGACTAATACTCATCTCAGTGGTGGGCTAATGCATACAGAATATAATTTAAATGCTAAGTTCTTCACAGTCTCACCTAACCAGTTTTGTCAATTTTGTCTTGCACGTTTTCTAATTATAATAATAACCATAGCCCCAAACTTTTGTCAAGCTCTTACTATGTATAAGGCACAACTGTATTTCTTTTCATCTTTGCTCCACACAACTGTATGAGGTAAGTCCTATTATTTCCATCTTATAGATAAGGAAACTGAGACATAAAGGGTTTAGTAAACAATAGAGCTCGTAAGCCACAGAGTGAGGATTCTGACTCCAGAGCCCACAGCCTAACCACTACAGTGTATTCCTTCCCAAAGTTAGTTCACATGCTCATCATGCTTAATCACTTATGGGTCCCTAACACGGGCCATGTCATTTCTGGCCATGAGCCTCTGCAGCTGTCCACCCTCTGCCTACAACCTCCTACCACCATCAACTCTTGCGTTCTTCTTCTCTCTGAATACTCAGCTCCTCTCCCCAAAGGAATACAGATGCACACAAAGTCATTCCTGTTTTCCTGTGTCTGATTCCACTACTCACATTGACCTCCTTTAAGGCAGAGTCGCTGTTTTACTCTTTTCTGGTACCACCATCAGTTAATAATACTACGCTTTGTAGGAGTAGGTGTTCAATAAATATTTGATGGATGAAAAAGAGGAATAGAGTACTAAATGAATGGATCAGTTCACAAACCATCTTGAGCCTAATTTCTACATCTGTTTTGGAAAGGGGTTGAATCGGATAAGTTTTAAATTGTTCCCATCAGCATTCATCATGTACTCATTTATTCACTCATTCATTCATTCACTCCCATGTTTATTAAGTTTCTACACGTTAGGCATGATTCTGGGTCCTGAGCAGTTAATAGCGAGGAAAGCAAAATCACTCCCTTTGTGCTTTTTGTAGTCTGATGGGAGAGAGAGAAGACTGTAGGTCAGTGATAGATGCCACAGAAGGAACAAAATGTTGATTAAAGGAGCACTCTTTTAAACAGATAGTCACATACACATAAAAATAGATAGCTATTTATAGGTGATATTTATAATCTTATTAATCAACTCATATTGGGCAAGTAAGAATCAGTTTCTCTGGTCTTTAAAAAACAGGTACTGTAGGGGGGCGCATGGGTGGCTCAGTCGTTAAGCATCTGCCTTCAGTTCAGGTCATGGTCCCAGGGTCCTGGGATCGAGCCCCACATCGGGCTCCCTGCTCCATGGGAAGCCTGCTTCTCCCTCTCCTAATCCCCCTGCTTGTGTTCCCTCTCTCGCTATATCTGTCTCTGTCAAATAAATAAATAAAATCTTTGGGAAAAAAATTTAAAAAATTAAAAACAGGTACTGTAGGAATGCTTGGGTGGCTCAGTCAGTTATAAGCGTCTGCCTTCCGCTCAGGTCATGATCCTAGGGTCCTGGGATCGAGTCCTGTGTCGGACTCCTTGCTCATCGGGGAATCTGCTTCTCCCTCTCCCTGCTTGTACTCTCTCTCTCTCTCTCTGACAAATAAATAAGTGAAATCTTAAAAAAAAAAAAAAAAAAAACAGGTACTACAAATATGGCGGAAATCTGGAATGTTGGCAAAAGGACAGGGGTACCTGAGTTTAGGTTGATGATACCATCCCTTTGGGGTCTTCAAACTGTGGTAGTAGTTGCTAGTAGTAGTTTTGCAATTTATATAATCAGTTGCTAGCAGCCCGTTCCTGGGTGTGCGTTTAAATAAGGACACTGCAAACAAGAAAAGTGGTAGAATGGGAAACAACCATTTCCCATAGTTTGAGAAAGTTATCTTTTAGAGGAAAGAAAAGTCATCTTTTCCACTGTATATGAAAAGCACAAATGACTTAACTTCATTCAATTCAAGTTTGAATTAAGTTCCAAGTACTGGATTAGTTTAACAATAATCATCATTTTCCTTACTTTTCATTGTACTTGTCAGTCATTTTTTACTGTCTATAGAATGACAGTTACAATAAAAATATAAGCACACCTACGAAAAAAAAATATAACCTGAAATCCTTACAGAATTTTCATAAAGCCCCAGTAAGATAAACTGGTAAATTGATATATTAAAGATTAAAAACAGCAGATAACTTGACTGCAAATTCATAGCAAAAATAGGTATAAACCCAGGGGCCTAAACATACTTTCCAAGTTCATAACTCAGAATTTTCTTTACCTCGTTTAAAATTCTGCTTCACCTTAATGAAATGTATCTGTAGCACCTGTAATCTACTTCGATAATTCATTTAACCTTAACAATATCAATTTTGTTCAAGCACAGGGTAGTTTTCAAATAAATGGTCTTATGTGGATATCTATGTTTGTGAACGTAAGTCATTGCACTTTCTGTAAGAAAACATAGAAATACAGAATGATGATATATGTTTTCTTGTACAAATGTGTTTTCTTATAGACAACATGACTAAAGGAAAATAGTTCATAGAAATAAAGTATAGCTTATGGAAAAATAGCTAATAGAAAATAATGTTTTCATAGTGTTTATAGTAAAATTACTTCTAGAAAGTGCTTAGATGTACTAATGAAACAGAATTGTCTTTAGCGTAGACTAAGGCATAGAATAAAAATAGATTAATATGCCCTTCCTACCAAGGAAGGCTAAAAAATGTTAGTCTAGATATACCCAAATAGAATCCTAGTTCTCTTAATTTCTTAAAGAGTATGTTTATTAGTATGATTTATCCCCAAAGGGTTTATGGTTTATTCATATTGACAGAGGGAGTGGAATTTGGAACACATCCTAGAACTTCAGTATGCAATTAAATGACTTTAGCTAGTATCCTTGATGCTTTTACCATAAAAAAAAAAAATCCCTCCATCCCTCTACATTCAGTTCTGCTCCAAGCACAGGGTTCTTGGCGTGAGCGAGGAGTCTCCCCTCTCCTGTCTCATCAGAGCATGAATGCAAATGTGACCACATTGATGGAGGGGAGGTACTGCCTACCATATGGCCCTCCTCAATGGAGTCAACATGAGGAGGGGCTCTTTGCTGACAGAGAAATAAGCAGCGAACAAAGTGAACACCTGGTCAGATAAAAATCCATCAGGATATTTGAACTGGCTGCCCAGTCTCCAAATTATTTGCCGGCATCAAGTCCTAGGTAAAATGAAATGCGCCCCTCTTGCATATTTCAGTAATTATTGTGGCGTCTGAATGTGTGCAACATGCCCCTGAATGGAAAAACCTCCTCAATTGGCTGGTATGATTCTTAACTCTACTGAAGGGGATGGTAAGATATGATAAACAAAGTAAGAGATTAGAAATGGAGAATCCTCCCTGTTTCTTCACTGGGGGGGGGGGGGGGCAAGCCAGCACAGTGTGGCTTGGGGGAAAGCCACTTGCCCTATCTTCATCTTGGCTGTTTGGGAAGATGGCAAAAGGAAGCATAGAGACTCTTGCTCCCCTCTTAAACCTTCAAGAGGCTGTGAGGTCTCAGACCCTCCTATGAAGGTGCAAGAAGGATAAATGTGACAGGTCAGTCTTTCTCCTTCCTAGCTCTCTGATCAGCTCTTCTTTGTCCTTCTCATTTATAGAGCAGAACTTCTATATCGGCTGGGAAAGTGATGGCAGCACAAGATTTTGAATTGTTGGATGCACAAGTAAAGGCTGCTTATCAGTAAGTGCAGCAGGCCATGGTAAACTCAGCGAGCTCCTGTAATGAGTGCCCAAGAGCAGAGGGGAAACCTTGAGTCTGTAAAAAAAAAAAAAAAAAGCAACTCAGCCTTAAGCTTGGTCAGCCTGGGCTAGTGCTCAAAATGGTGATTTCAAGGCCAGACTAATAAGCTAATAAATTATAGTCACTTCACACACAACATGGTATGATTTCTCCTGCTGAGTTGAATCAGGTAGCAATCTAGGCTAACCTTTAAAACCTGATTTGAAATCTCCCAATAAGGTGGCCAGAAAGATTCAGCCTCTATTTTAGATATGAAGGTCTAAATTCTCATCCCTTTGTGTCAGAAATATCTCCAGAGCAGTAGCGATTTTGTCCCCCCGGGGGATAGTTGGCAATGTCAGGACACATTTTTAGTTGTGACTACATAGGGGACAGGGATGCTACTTGCATCCAGTAGATGGAAGTCAGAGATGCTGCTCAACATCCTACAATACACTGGAAAGCCCCTCCACCCCCACAAAGAATGATCTGGCCCAAAATCTCAAGAGTGCTAAAGTCTTATCAAGAAACCCTTCCCTAGAACATACAAAGTAGGTAAATCATAGCTAATTTGACCAAAAAGAGTGAGCTGGAAATCTCTGGCTCCTAATTGGAGAGGCAGGAATGGGCAAAACCTCCAAGTCTACGTGAGTTCCCACAGGGCGTGAGTTGGTCAAGTAAATCCTGTATGGAGTCCCATTGAGCATAATGCCTTTGTCCTATGAAAATGACTAAAATGAAAAAGGAGTAAAATTATCATTATTTCTGGCAGAGAGCCTCATCATCTTGAATTGTGTGATGTGTCCTGCAGATGGGTAAGATTTAACGAGCATGCTCAATTAGCTCCATTACCTCCACCTACGGTGAAAGTCATCACGTTGTTACAGTGCTTGAGGCTTCAAACTCCCCTTAATCTGCCCAAATTCATAACAAAATAAAGCGCTGCTAAAGCCTCTCCACTTTCGCTGGGAATCTGATGGACTAATGGACTTACACATACATGGCAAAATAACGGACGTTAGATTCATCCCTCTGATCAACGAGTACACTCATTCAGAGTTATCAAGGAAATAATCTATGAATCATTGCATTAATTATGCTTCTATGTTTTAATTTAGTTAAGTCTACATATTGGCAGAAAAAGCAAAAAGATGGCTAAAACCGCACGCGTGCACGCGCGTGTGTGTATGTGTATATTTTCCTGTTAGGTCTCTGAAAAATAATCACGTGACTAGGCAGCTAATAAGAATGTCAGGAAAGAGGCAGTGATACCATTTTACTATTTTCATCTTGTAACGATACTGTCTCCATAAAAGATCTGCCACCATAGCAGAAGTTCTGATGACAGAAGACTCATTTAGATTTAATTTCCCTCTGATCAAAATTTCATCAAACTTGAAAAAAGGTCAGACTCTCCTAACTCAAGGCCCAGGGCACGGCAGTCCCACTTGTGGAGGATTTCAGGGATGCAGCTCAAGTGTATGACATGATTTATCCTTTCTCTAGAAACCATATGGTACCCGGAAGTTCTCGGGCTGCTCAACTGTATCTTCAGAAACTACTGGGGAGACTGGTCCTTTCCCTTGCCGACCACCACGTTACCCTTCCTATAAAAGGTTAGGACACTTGGGAGTCATTTCAGCATGAGTCCAGTTCCCAGAGCAACACATGACAATGAGGCTGGCAAGGACACAGGATCTCCCATCCTTCCATGTCATCTGTTATTGCATTATAAGCACACGGTACCAGAACTGGCCTTTCTCCCTGTGGCAATTGGGACAGGCATTAATTGGCCACATCCTCTGCCTATCACAAGGCTCCCTGTGCTTGTTATGCAGTGATGAGATGCTCATCGCAGAGGACGCTTCCCGAAATCATCCTTCTCCCCGCATGGTGACACCGGGCCTAAAGGTGTCCAACTGAGTACTTTAACTAATAGGCTGTTTTGAGGACTTTGGTTAGAGAAATGGGTGTGAGGATCATGACCAATAAAGATAATGAGCATTTGCACTGTTAGGTGCCATTTCCGACTAAATCAAACCCTTCTGGCCAGTAAGAAAAGAATAAGGGAAAAAAATAATCAAACAGCAAATCTGCTGAGAAGGCCGAATAGGTCCATCTTCCACAAACCTCTCCTCTCGTTTTTTCTTAAAAACACCAAAAAGAAAGTCAAGGCAGCAAGAGGGCAGTTTTTCTTCTAGACAAAATATAGTGGGATAGAAAAGTCTGAATATTCATTCAGCAATAACTGTCAAATTCTGTTGTCCATCGTGGGTGAGAGCAAAGCATCCCTGCAAGGAACTGAACCAAGGTTAGTCACCTAAGATAGCGTGTTAGGGCCATGAGACCACTGGCTCAACGCCTGCGTTTTAAAGAGGAGGAAGCTGGGGCACCTGGGTGGCTTAGTCGGTTGAGCGTCTGTCTTCAGCTCAGGTCATGATCCTGGAGTCCAGGGATAGAGCCCCGTGTTGAGCTCCCTGCTCGGCGGGGAGTCGGTTTCTCCCTCTCCCCCTGCTCCTTCTTTCACTCTCTCTCTCAAATAAATAAATAAAATCTTAAAAAATAAAGAAATAAATAAAGAGGAGGAAGCTGAGGCACAGAGAGGGTGAATGTCTTGCTCAAACAATTCTCAAGTAAGAGCACCCACCAGGAAGCAGGACTTCCCATGTCATCCTGTTGCCTCCCCTGTCTGTTCCACTATTCAGATCCACGGCTGAGATTCCTCTCCGTAGCCCAACATCTCTGCGCTCAAGCTGCTGAAGACAATTTGAGAGCAGGAAGGACTCGGTTCTTCCTAACTCTCAAATCCAGACTGGGTGTTGGAACTTGGGGTTGGCTCTTCCTAGCCAGAAAGACATCTGTCTGAGTCTGAGCAATCCCAAATGTCAATGTAAGAATCCTGTTTGCCAAAGGCTTACTGTATGAACTTGGTCCACTGAGAGCCCAAGGCCCCCTAGGCACCTGCACGTATAGATTATAACCTTGACTGAAGCCCCAGCAGAGGAAGTGATGAACGTAGCTGCCATTAGTCTGTGCCTTTTACCTCCCCTGTTTCAATTGTCTGCGAATCTCACCTGAGCCCACGGGAAAGCTGCACAGCAAGAAACACAAAAAGAAGGGAGGCCTCTTAAGCTCCAGGGACTTGAGCTCCTAGCTGCAAATTTCCTTTCATTCAAAAGAACACTCTCCACCTTTTTTCTCAGCACAACACTTACCATGCCCATGAGGGGGGAAAGTGTTTCTCACCAGGAATAAGCTGTAAGGTATATTTGAAAATTGAGATTTTTGAATTGCAATTGGCATCTCTCGGTGCCTTTCAGATGGGGGCCATCTAACTGCAAAGTGACATTTTGTGATGCGGACGTAGCAGAGACCCAGTGAAAAACCACAACCAATCCGTTTCTAAAACACAGGCTGAAGAAACTGGGACCTAGCATTAAACCTGGAAGATCTTTTATGATTGTTCGTCAAAGGAAAATAGCAAGAGACATTCATTTTTCAAATTATTCTCCCTCACTAGCCTCTCTCATTGCTATTACCATGAGCAATATCATTCTTCACCCACTGCAGGAACCTTTTGTGAGCAAAATACCATAGAAAATCTTTACTTTCAAATCCATTCACTCCTGGCAAGAAACAATCCTGGATGAACTTTTAGAGTGCCCAGCTGAGTAAATGAGTGACCTTTGGTTGATCTAATTTACCTGTCTCTTTTTATCCACATATGATTTATATCACATGCGTATTTAAGCAGTGCCTTTGTCTTCTAGCACCTGTAAGTCCTTCATGATCAGCAGTTAAGCCCCTCCATCCATTTGAAAGAAGAGGTGTCTTACTTTTGAAGAGGTGGAGAAAATTCTGGGAGGATTGGAGGTCCGCATGAAGGCAGAGTCATGACTCAAGCCCTAGAGGGAGCTCAATACATTTCCCAACCCCCTCCAGGCAGCTTAACTGTTCATAAATGTGTGGCCATAATATTAAGTTCCCACTAACTACATAATTGCTTTTATGAACCCTGGCAGTGCTACACTTGCTCCTGGGTGCTCTTGGAAAGTTGGCCAAAGGGATGGAAAATGAGGGTGTGGGAGCGGGGCTAGAGTGAGGCCAGCCACGGAGGAAATAGTGAAGCTTGGGATGTCTTAATCTTCTTAAAACCGTGTTCTTTATAATAGGGTCAAGCAGCTGTGCGGAAGAAGCACTAGAAGGAGTCAAAGCTGGAGGCCGGGAGGCCACTTCGGCCGTCTTGCTAGGGTGAATCCAGAAAGTGCAGTGGTTATGGGCATGAGTTTTGGTATCAGTTGGTTATGAGTTAGAATGCTGGCTTGTGACTCACTTAGATAGGTGGGCAATTTATTTCCCTTCTTCAAGACTCAGTTTTTATACCTGTAAAATGGAACTAATGAAAACCCCCAGAGCACAGTGCAGATTCTATAATCAGTACAATAAATGTTCAATTATACTCAGAGAAACTTAAATAGTGCTTACGTATGCTGGCATTGTTCTATTTTTCATCGAATCCTCACAACAACTCAGGAAGTGGGTCTTACATGTTGCCTCCACTTCACAGATGAGGGAACTGAGGTACAGAGGGAATTAGTCATTTAAGTCATGGAGCCAGAATTTAAACCCACACACTGTCTTCGGAATCTGTGCTCCCTATCACTCCTCTACTAATGGCCACTAGTGTTCATCACTGAGGCCATAGATCAGGAATGAAGACAGATTTAAGATATATTGAAGAATGAGTGCCTGACAGGATGTATGGAGGATGGGAGAAGCGATATCCAAGACTGGTTCCTGGTGTTTTGACTTAAGTGGTGGCCCATGGCATCTCTTCTGGTGGTAGGGAATATGGAAAGAGAGGCACATTTGGACATGTTGAGCAAATCTGATGTATTTGTAGAATATTCAGGCACAATGGTTAATACACAGGTGGATATATGGATCTGGAGCTCAAGAAAGAAGTAAGGGCAGATGTTATAGATTTGAGAGTCATCAGAAAGTACTTGGGAACTGGAGTCATAGGAGTAGATGAGGTCACACAGTGTATGAGAAAGGAAGAAGGCTGGGAAAGAAGAGAGGGACACCAATAGTTAAGGGTTGAACACACAAGAACCCGTAAAGGAGAGCTAGGAGTGGCAGGGGAAGGAGAATACTTGATGGAAGCCAAGAGAGGAGAGGGTTACACCAGTCTTCTGCTTTAAAACTGTTTTTTACTTGGGGAAAATATTTTATCTTACTCCACTTACTTTTTAGGATACCACTTCCCAGTGAAATGCAAAGAATTTAAAAGACTGTATAGATGGATTAGTGCCACGCCCATTTATTTCCTGGGAAAATAAGACAACTCACATCATGATCTAAGGGAGGTCAGTCGGCCCATCCTTCTCCCCAACTCTGACTGTCAAGGATTCAACTCAAAGACTACCGCCATTCTTCATCTCAAAGTCTATCTCCTCCATGACGCTCTTCCAAGCACTCCAGTTGGAATTAAAGCCATGTTCCTTTGTAGTCCTAGAGAATTCTCCATTTATCTAGACCACATCACTTTTCTCAGTCTGATTCACACCACAGTTGTTTGCTTATCATTCACTAGACTAAAAATCCATTGATGGCAGGGGCCAGATTATCTGATCAGTTCTGTGCCACTAATTCTTGGTGCCATGTCTGACACACCGGGGGTGCTAAGTAAATGCTTGTAGACCATGAATGAATTTAAATCTTTAGTTAAGGGGCACCTGGGTGGCTCAGTCGTTAAGCGTCTGCCTTCGGCTCAGGTCATGATCCCAGGGTCCTGGGACTGAGCCCCGCGTCAGGCTCCCTGCTCTGCAGAAAGCCTGCTTCTCCCTCTCCCACTCCCCCTGCTTGTGTTCCCTCTTTCGCTGTGTCTCTCTCTGTCAAATAAATAAATAAAAACTTTAAAAAAAATACATAAATCTTTAGTTAAAGCAGAACAGGTACATTCAAGTCAACCTCCACCTTTCTCCGGATTCATCCTGATTCGCTATACTCGATGTACAGACATCGAGTACTGCATTTCCCTATCTGTAAGGTGAGTAAAACAGAGCTAGTGGGAATTAAATGAGATTATACACTTAAAACAGCAAGCATCCAATACTCATTAGCTATTAAGTGCCAGCTTCTCAGCTCGAGGGCTGGCCAAGGCCCTTGGTGCAGGGTTTTTAGAAATCCCTTACCTTGTTTGGACTTGGGCCCCTCAAAGACCCAGGGGTCCTGATTTCCAACCCACCCCTCTAACTCCTGTCCTGCGAGATTTATAGCCTGACTGTGACAACTAATTTTGGAACTGTAATGCCTCCTGTCATCTTCCATAAATTTGACATAAATAAATCACAAAATACCCTTTTTATATCGCTTTTTATCTTGCCATGCTTCTTGTTTCTTTTGGAAACAGTTTTTATGGCAAATGTAGAGTGTAAATCCACCCAGCAATAAAGCATGCCAAACAAGCGTGTAGAACAGGCACCTGAAAGGAAATTACCCACCATTTGCAGCGCTCCACACAATTACCAGCAGGATGTTCTAGAGTGGGCCTATTCAACGCACCGCACTGGATTCCTTACACACGATTTGCATAGCCTCCGTGTAAACAACGTCGTTGAACAACGGGCAAGTGGGCACCCACTGGTCCACGTCTTTATGCTGGCCTCCTCTTGTGGTCACATGGACTCTGAACCTTGCATGGCATCCCCCCTGCCTGTTTCTTCAGAAAGGTCATTTCTCCTAAGGCAGCGAGGTCCCATCAAACTTTCTGCAATGATGGAAAGTTCTGTATCTGCGCCGATCAGTACGGTGGCCACTGGCCCCCTGCGGCTACCGGACGCTTGACGAGTGGGTCATGAGACAGAGGAACTAGATTTTAAATTTTATTTTAAGGGTGACCTGTTTAAATGTCAACAGCCACACGGGGCTAGTGGCTACCTTAGGGACAGCACAGTAAAGATTGTTTGATAGATCTTCCGTGTCAGATACCTTATCACACACACCTTCAATTTCAAGTGCCAGGAATCACACTAGGCTTCCACTAAGTACTTTCTCACGCATCCTCTACTTTCATCCTGCTGGTGACTCTGTGGAGTAGGTATTATTACCTCCATCATCTAAATGAGGCACCTGAAGTGGAGACAGGTCAAGTGACACATCTGAGGTCCTTTGACTAACATGTGGTGGGGCAGATTTGAACCCAAGGCTGTCTGTCAAAGGCTTGGGGCTCTCAGAGCCGTGCTTAGGCCAGGCATCCTGGCTTCAGGTTATTATGCTTGAATCACCAGGGCAACCTTCCTGTGAATTTGTTAGCACCGTGGGGCTCAACATTTAGGTCAGCAAAGCTCTCCATCTAGGAATGGACACATCTAGCTTCTCATCACATCTTACCACCCACTAGCTGCTGGAGTGAGTCCATGTACTTTCAAACATTTTTCCTCATGTGTGTGGACAGGAAGAAACACCGGTTCCTGCCTGGCTCACAGGCTTGTTGGGAGCATAGATCCATTTGAGGATGGGCTAAAAAGTGCTACATAGATGTAAGGCCTTCTTATTAAAGGAAATTCTGATGAATCCTACTGAACCCTATTTATTTCCTGCCTGAGTTGCCACAAAATCCATGTGCAATATCATTACCCATGTCGATACTCACCAGACACCCCTCAAAGCCTACATTCTGTGCAGCTAAATTAAAGGAACACGTCCCATGAACTTTTTATAATGCCAAATTAAAGCAATGACAATCTACAGCAGAAAACCCACCCCACCGCATGCCGATTATTAACATGTTAATTTCTATGTCCCAGCTTTTTAAAATGATTCTGGGAACTACTTATTGAATTTTTAATTTGCAGATTATCGACCAGATTGGCTGCAATGGCTCTGAGCAGTGGGGCCCGCATGTCAGCTGGGCAGGTGAAGAAGATGTGAGCAGGCAAGACTGGCTCCCGTTCCGATGGGAGGAGTCAGCCCGCCTGGGAACTGGGCTCCTCAGTGGCTCGTGAGAGCTTCAGGTTCAAGGGCAAGAATGACATATTTCCCATATGTGTGTATGGGGAGTGGGAGGGATACAAGAATTCTGCACTATGGAGGCTTCCGAGAATTATTCTCCCATCTGAACTTCCAAAAGCCCTATTTATGAGGATTATCTCTTAATACACATCCTCCCTCTTTCTTCCCTGTCTTTCCCCCTCCTTCCCTCCCCCCTTCCTTCCTCCTTTCCTCCTTTCTCTCTATCCTCCCTCCTCCCTCTTTCTTTGCTACCATAATGAATAAGGCAGAGCCTGTCTCTGCTCGCACAGAGCTCACTGCCCAACTGAAGGCTCAAAACAGAGATACTGGGTGACACAACAACATGACAAGGGCTGTGTATGGAAGTACAGACAGAGCCGTGGCCGAGAGATGGGGAGGGAGACTGTCAAAGAGGCCTTCCTAGAAAAACAAAATTAAAGAAGGAGCAGGAGAGAGTCAAACGGGTGAAGGCAGAGAATGTCTCAGGCCGTGCGAACAACAGGCGAGAAGAACGAGAAGTCAGAAAGCCCTGGGCGCTATCCTTTACGAGGGCAGCTGGTCCTAGGTCTGCCCCTCTCCAGTGGAAGCGACAGAGCCCCGACGGTTGAAAGCCTCCCCTCCCAAATCAGGCAGAAGGCAGAACAGTGCCCCGATCCCATCAGCACCACTCGTTAACCACATGTACTCCAGCAAGGGGCTTAACCATTCCAAGCCTTATCCTATTCCCATCTGTGAAATGGGAATAACGAGAGTATTTTCGTGAGAATTAGAGAAGAGTACATTGGGGAGAGCAGGTGTCACAGCACCTATAAGGGCTGCATAAATACCAGGGGTGGCTACTTTGTCATCCGCATCATGATCATCTTGTCACGGAACTGGTCACTAGGCTCTCGTCTGGTACCAGCCGATCTGGGGCCTCCATTTCCTTCAGGTCAGTGCTGACCCCACCACACCCAACAATCCTCTCAGACCACTCTGAGATACTGCCACCACCCTTCCATTCATTCCCTATTCAGGCTACCTTATATACACCGTCACCTTGGTCTTCTGCATCCCTTATTTCTGCAACTAGGTCATAACAACTTATTCTTAATAAATGCCTTATTAAAATAAGAATTACTGTGACTTTGCACTTGCCCAGAACTTTGTAGCTTGGCAAAGGGCTTTCACCAGAGGGATGGTTATGGAGATGTGTGGAATTACCTCCTCAGTAAGGAGGGCAAGTATTACAATCCTCATTCTACTGCCAGGAGCGCTGCGTCGAGTGACTTGTCGGAAGCCACACAGCAGTTTTGTAGTTGAGCTGGAGCTCGGGACCTTATAGCCACAATACTAAATATCAGTGAGAGTCTTGATAAAAGGGCTAACATCTATTGGGCGCTTACCGGGTGTGCTGTTGTAAAAATGTTACATGTATAAAGTACATTGACCTCACAATAATCCCGTGAAGCAGTGACTACCATTTTGTGCTTTGTTATGGACAAGGAGACTGAGTCACAGAGATGTTAAACAGCTTGCCTGGGGTCCCTAAACTAGTAAGGATGCAGCTGTGACCTCCACCTAGGCCAACTCGTAGGCACGTATCCATAGCTGCTCCGCATACTGCCTCTCTTGACTTCTCTGATACTTGCTAGGAATCCTCCAGCGACGGGAGGAACACATTGAATATCAGAGAGGCGCAACAAATATTTATTTATTAATATTTATAACAGCTTACTCTACTGTTGGGAGAAGTAAGTATCTTAGAGTATTGGAAGGCTCTGATTGTTTATTTTCTTCCAAAATTCCCATAATGACCATGGCTGCCCAGGAATCAACTCTCTCTAATGTTGTTTTATATTCAGTCTCAACCCTAGACCCATGGACATTCTGTCATCTTATTTCTCTCTGCCATCGGGTCACCCATGGGGCCCACCCACATTGGGGCTCCCAGACGTTATGTCTGCCTCAAAGGCAGCTGCTGAGCATGGATTACACTCTCTCAGCAGAAAGCAACTTCACTAGTCTTTGCTCAAAATATCCCATTCTCTCCCTTAATCTTTTCTCCCGGGATGGGTAAGGACTTTGTCCTGTTCCCTTTTTCTTTTCCCACAGAGATGAAGAAACAATTCCCCTCAACATTTCAAAAGCAAACAAAAGACAGCAAGACAGTGACACGAGATACAGTTGCAGGCTAGTTACCTTGAACATTCTATGGGATAGTTTGGTATGTGACTACACCACTTCTCATTTACCAAAAATTTACACAGACTTCTATTCTACTAGATACGTTTCACCTCTGGGTTTAAGAATCCCCCTGTCAATCTGCAGGGGACTGGTGAAAAGGCTCGAGTACAAAAAAAGTCCAGCTCACCGTAGTGTCAACCATGGGATAAGACCAGAAACCAAACGATACAAGCAACCCTTTTTCCACCGCTGCAAAGGGGTGAGGTGCTCAGGTGGCAGCCTCCCTGGGCTCTGCTC
The DNA here is from genome assembly GCF_037043125.1 of Eumetopias jubatus. NCBI lineage: Eukaryota > Metazoa > Chordata > Mammalia > Carnivora > Otariidae > Eumetopias > Eumetopias jubatus. Next base: position 183,401,038 of record NW_028274808.1, on the reverse strand, counting down.
CTGAAGCCGAGGCCCAATGAGTTAACAGTAGGCTGCGAAGTCAGATGAACCTTGCAACACTTTGAGGGGAGCCCTGCTATTTTGCAACTTAGCAGAAAACAAGCTATTAGCCACATGTCCCCGCCTAGCCCCTCCAATTTTTCAAATCATGATTTATATGCTTGGCTGCTTATGTAATACGTGGTTATAGCAGGGGGGAGGTAACAACGGGGAAGCACTACCTAGAGGTTTCTCACAATGAACAAGCTTGCATTTGACCCTCACAGAAGGGTGGATACAATTCATAGTCATATTATGTTCTTTGCCTTGATCAGGTTATTCTTGAGAGCATTTGCTGATCCATACAAAATGTGTTACCTGCAGCTGAAGGACCTCAGGTCCCTACTTTACATCCTTTCTTCCTCCCTCTATGGAAGGAATACTGGGTTGGTACCTATTCTGAGTAGTGTCAGTGACTATGATTTTGATTAAAGGTCAAAAGGTCTTCCTACTCCAGATTTTTTTTTCTCTTTGCAATTTTTCTAAAACAAGAAAAATTCTATTTCCTAGTATCCTTCTCATGATATATGCCAATCTGATATTCAGCAAAGTATTGTGGAATTGGCTGTTAAAATATCACACCTCCCTGCTGGTATATGTAGGTGCTCCAGTCCTTACCCCCTGTCTGTCCAGTCCCCCTGGGATCTAACAGCTAAGAGGGGAGCACCCAGCACAGCACAGCAGGGGGGGTCCACAATCCCGCGCCAGGCCAGACCTGGGTCATTCTAATTGACCATTACCCAAGTTGTACCTGTGGTTATATATTCCAAATATCTCCCTAGATATATGGGATAATAAATGCAAGAATACTTAGAGATTTATGGATGATTCCATGCAATTTCGAGAAAATATTATAGCAATAACTCATATAATCAATATGATTAGGGTATAGTGTACACAGAACTACCTGATCCGTCATTTACTAAAAATTAATCCACTTCCACAGGGAAGCCACCTGAAGGAGACGCCTTCACCCCAAACAATGGAGATAGCACCTTGGACCTGTTTTGCAGACGTTTGACTTGCATGGCCGAGCTTTCCCTAATTCACATTTTTAGCAGAAAACAGCACTTTTTCACCAAATATAAATACAAAATCTGTCCTCTGGCCCATCATATATACTTAGAAACAGCATGCTGTGGCCGCCGAGTTGTTTATCTTCAATGATGTTGATCAAGCAGGATGGAAGCCAGGAAATCCATCCTCCCCAAATGACACTGGAATGAAGGCACAGACATTTAAAGAAATAAAGGAAAATCTGAAATGTAAAACGTCAGAGGCAGTGCTCAAGAATAATGAAACTGTAAGAAGTTAAACACAATCAGGTTTAAAGAGATAATGATAAAAATGAAAATCTGAAATCTCTTGCCAGTAGAGTCAACCTCGTCTAGGAAGATGAATTCAATATTTCCTGCAAATAAACAGCAGTTTCTAAAAATAGAAAGCACAGCTGTGCAAGCCAGAAAGTTTCAGAGGATCATAGGTAGTGACGGTCAAAGTCTGGCTTTTTGTGACTCTGTGGGATTACAGATGAGTGATTGCAGCCCCTCGGGTAACTGAGATTTTATTAAACTGACAGACCGTAATTTAACACATCCTTGATGGAATATACACGTGCTCACTTTTCAGATATAATCTGTTACGGAAGTGCTTTGTGAAGCACTAAGCCAGTTTATCTTTGAGTGTATTTCAAGGAATCAAAGACTTGTGAGATACTTAGTGAAAAATCAAACTACTATTTCACACCGTGTTTCTCTCTTAGATATCCACAACACTCGGCAGCCTATTAAAGGCTCTGAAAAGTCCTGCAATGTTACTTTTGTCTTTTTCTTTAATCAACATTCCCCCAAGTTTGCCTGAACACAGAAACTGTTTTATTTGTCATCATTGGGAGAATATTACATTAGAAAACTTTAAGATAGTATCATTATGCTATTGGTAGCTTTTTGAAACACAAATTTTCTGTGCATATCTTTAGGAGTCTGATGCTAAGGGTCCTCAAAAGACCCTCTCAGGCTTCTACCGGTGACTTCCTATCTGTACCAGTGATGTTGGTTTGAGGGTCCTTCAGCTGCTGGTTAAGCAAAGATTAACTGCATTATTATTCAACTGCAGGGATTCTACCCAATGTCAATTCCCTAGAGGATCAGATAAGCCTTTCCACTGGGGTCTTCCTGGGCTCAGGATGCTGGCTTGCAAGCTTCCCTAATTGCTTCACCCCCTCACTTCCTACCCTGCACTTTTATCAGTGGCAAGTGTTTGTAGGAAGTGCAGTCCTGTGGATGAAGAAGGAAAGAAAATTTAGAGCAAGTGCCTTCTTTTAAGGAGAGCAGCCTTAGCAAAAATGTTACAAATTAGCTACAATATCAGGTTCTCAATTCTTTCCTGATTTCCTCAGGTGTCTGCACTTGGCACTCCAAAGGTTTTCAAATTTTATTTTCCTTTCTTTGATTGTGCAGCGAGAAAGATGGAATTCTAAAGGAAATGCATCATAAAATTTATATTTGGGCAGTCTTATCAGCATTGGACATGCATAATCTTTCCTTACAAAGTTTTTGCTATGAAATTGCACACAAATTTGTTTCTAAAAAGAGAGACAGAGACAGAGACAGAGATGAGAGAGAGGAAACCCTCTATGTTTCTATGGTGTTTGATGTCTATTTATATGTTTCTTAAAGATAAAGCATTTATTCTGTGCATGATTTGAATTTTATGCATCTCTTCTCTTTGCCTTAACGGAAGTGAATTCTTATTGCATAGCCAAATTTCACACTCAATTTATTCTGCAGAGTAACTCCCTTCCTCCAGATGGGACTATAAACCAGTAGAAAGAAGTTTTTTAAGTGCTCCTAATTGAATATATGGGGTCTACTTCTGACACGAAATCAAAAGCTTGGGGAAAAGCTCAGAACATCACTGGTAGAGAACACCATCAGCCATAAGACAAACAAGTGTGTCGGTGTCTGGATGGGTGGCACTGTCATCATCAAATCACAGACAAGGCAGTGAGGAGGAGGAAAGAGGGGCTCGAGCGGTTAAAAAGGAAAAAAAAAAAGATTTCTCCAGCTTCTTTAAAAGCTACTGGAGATCAAAGAGAGAGACTTCTAATGGCCTAACAAGATGAAAAGGGAGAAGAAGAAGACTAAGTACGAAGCCATGGAGAACAGCCCAAGTATTAGACAGATGGAGAGGTAAGAATTAGTCACATCAGGCCCACTATTTATTGAGGTTCCAAAAATGCTAACATGGGAAAAAACCCTTCTCTGCTAAAGGATGTGTGCGTGTGCGTGTTTTCTCCCAAAACATCTGTGACGAGGCTATACACAAGCAGGCATCAGCTATGGGACCCAAAACAATATAAGAACAATAACAATACCACCTCATACCATGTGGTGGGTGCTTATTATGTATTAGGAAACTGTGCTAAGCACTCTTCATGTATTACGTGATTCTCACAGTGATCTCTGAGGTTAAACCTGGTGTCTAGCATTCACAGTCCCATTAAATACTAAATAAATATACACTGAATTAAGAAACATTGCCTTGATGTGGTGACCATGTATTTCCTCTCTTGCATATGAGAGAATTGAGTCCCAGACAGCCTGGAAGAGGTTAGGATACCACACATGTAGTAGTTGCGAGGGCTGACTTGCACCCAGGACTGTTGGCATCTACGTTTTCTTTAGACAATATGACCTCCAGTGGGAAGGGACGTGCATAATATTTCTTTGCAAAGTTTGCAAGGGGTGGGGCTTCAGGGTGTGAAGCCATGGCCATAGGCACAGTGGAAAGCCAAAGGAGAGGAAAGAGAATGGTTAGAATACAAAGAGCCATCTAGTTTGAGTTTGAGGTCCCTTATAACTAACTGCGTGACCAATTTAACCTCTTTCTTGATCTCAGTCTCTTTATCTGTAAAATGGGAGGATTGAAATATAGATTAGTCAATTACGAAAATTTGAGACTGTAGAAAAAGTGGTGTTTGAGTGTTCAAAACTGTAAATTTTATTTTTGTCATGAGTAATAAAGATAAGAATCCCAGTTGCCTAGTTTGCTGGGTGGCACCCCAACATATGACCATGCGGGAATAAGGACCACATGGGATCTTGGTTTCTTCATCAGTCTGAGGAACTGAGTCAAATTATGGAGCGTTGATGGAGTCTCCCCCAGATTTAAATTATGCCACTGACTCCTAACAGCCTATCCATTAATAATGCAGGTGGCAGAATGGGATCCCTGAATTCAAATTCTTACTCAGCTGCTTACAAGCTATGAGATCTTGAGCAACTGACTTAACCTCTGAGGACCTTCATTTCTAATTTCTAATATGCAAATAAGTACTTATTGGTCTCAGTTTCCACATCTGGAATACACGTACAGTAGTAATAAAAGCTACTGGATAGGGTCGTTGTAGGACTCGAATAAGTTAATACACTGAAATCAAAGTCTGGCCAGCTAATGTCGGCAGAGACGATAAAAGTAACTGTGGGGTGCCTGGGTGGCTCAGTTGGTTAAGCGACTGCCTTCGGCTCAGCTCATGATCCCGGGGTCCTGGGATCGAGTCCCGCATCAGGATCCCAGCTCAGCGGGGAGCCTGCTTCTCCCTCTGATCCTCTCCCCTCTCATGCTGTTTCTCTCTCGCTTGCTCTCTAATAAATAAATAAAATCTTAAAAAAAAAAGTAACTGTGATGAGGATGATGGTAGCCTTTTATCAGCCAGCTATTGGGGATTGAAATTCTCAACATACTAGTAAGTCAGGTTTGGTTTAGCAGATATGAAACATCAGAAAAATGAAGGGTGAAATTTGGAATGAACATGCATGAGGGCATGCAAGCTTTGATGGGAGCAGGAAAGAGAAACTAAGGAACCTTTATGTAGTCATTAAATAAAGAACATTCCTAAAATCTAGTGGTTCTGCTACAAACACCTTTTTAGTAATGTAAACTTGGGACTCTGAAAGAGGAAGATATTTGGTCTCTGGGACGAGAGATGCTCTGGAAAAGAGACGTGTGATATTAAAGGAGGTGGCCATCAAGATGGGAGTATTGACTCCTTCATGGATAGATCTCTCTTGGATGTGGGAATTGATGTGGGATATGCAACTTTCACTTCCCAACAGAGGTCTAAGGTATCTGTTCATACAATGCTCTAAATGGACAATTTATCCAGACAGCTTTTATGGTAGTTGCTTTGGACTAAAGTGTTTCCCCCAAATTCACATGGTGAAGCCCTAACCACCAACGTAATTGTATGTAGAGAGAGGAAAGTCATTAAGTTTAAATGTGATCATAAGAGTGTATTTGGAGAGAGGAAAGTCATTAAGGTGATATGTGATCATAAGATTAGTACCATAATCCTATAGTACTGATGTCTTTTTTTTTTTTAAAGTAGGCTCCATGCCCAGCATGGAGCCCAACATAGGGCTTGAACTCATGACCCCAAGATCAAGACCTGAGCTGAGATCAAGAGTCAGATGCCTAACCGACTGAGCCACCCAGGCTCCCCAGTACTGATGTCTCTATAAGAAGAGGAAGAATCACCAGAAGTGTGTGTGTGTGTACAAAGAGAAAAGACCACGTGAGAACACAGGGAGGAGAAGGTGGCCACCTACAATCCAAGGAGAGGTTTCGGAAGAAACCTGCCCTACCAGCACCTTGATCTTGAACTTCCAGCCTCCAGAACTGTGAAGAAATAAATGTCTGTGGTTTAAGCACCCCAGTCTGTGGTATCTTCCGATGTCAGCCCACACTCACCTAGATAGTATCTCTAAGAACATACAGGCTTAGAGAGTTCCTCTGCTTAACTGTTGAGGAAGAAGCAGGAGGAAAGGTAGCAGGCATTGTAGGAGGGGAAAGAAGAGAGGGAGGAGGAAGAGGTGCAGGAGGAGAAGAACAGCATCCCTTAGGATCTAGTCTGGGTCAAATATAAAATCATCGCTGCTGAGAAATGCTGAGGATGGAGCTCGCTTCACACAGTGCTCAGCCCCACATGTGGTGCCAAATCCACTCTGCCTTCCTCTGCCTGTGCTCTAAAACCACAAGGATTGGCCACCCAGTAGGTTTTCGGGCCATGGCATTCGCTGAAATTGAGCCTAAAGCAAAATGATATTCTAAGTAACATCACCTCCATTCAAAAGAGAAGAAGAAAATGGAAGCTTAGCTCTCTGTGAAACTTCTCATTGTTTAAAAGATAAAGAAAAGAATGAAAAGAAAAAGAGAGAAGAAAAGAAGCAAATCTCAGAGATGCCGTCTACCGTATATGTGGCTGCAATGAGTGAAAAATTAACGCATCAAAGAAATGGATGGCTTGAAGATGAATACAAATGTGAAAAAGTAACGCATATTTCACTTTCCTTCCACTTCTATCATCATCACCCCTTCCCGCCACACTTTGAAGGTTAACAGGGTACCTGTTTGCCAATAATAAAGGTAAAAAGCATTTTGAGACATGACTGTGTTATAAGCCTCCTGATACATTTTCATCACGATTTATATTAAATGTATATTGGCTGCCTTCTCTCTCACATACTGTGGCAGCCCAAGTAAGCTTAAAAAACTGCTACCACATCACAATGACAGTATTTTCGGCTGGCATTTACAGGACTCCGTTCAGATTTGAACAGCCATCTTCAGCAGCCACCCCCCCATCTCTGTCCCCCCCAACCTCCAAGCCTCCTCCCATCTGCATCCAGTTTTGCTTACTTACCAGCTAAAGAAAAGCTCCAGCGTTACTTTGAACCCACTCCAACCTGACAGGGGAGGACCATTTGAAAGGAAATTATGTATTCAATAGTAAAACACTTGCCTGTTAAGGTCACCTAACCATCCTACTCTATTCTGTTTGAATTTACTGGCTAGAGACTACTTTAATTCATTTTATAGCAGAACAGTTAGATTATGCTCCATTTATTATAAACATTTGGTTTGCATAGAAGATTTGCTATGTTTTATTAATCTATCACATAGTCTTTCTAAAAATATGATGAACGAGGTAGCATAAAATGTCATTCTTCATACACTTTAGGTGGTTTGGCAATTAACACATCAAGCCTTTGCAGCTCTTCTGAATCAAAGGCTGTTTTCTGATATGGATCCATCTTGCCCACATCATCTATGGAATTACAAAACATATGATAAATCCAAGCATTTGACAGTGTTATTTCTATCAGGTTATAACCCTATTTGATAAACTCAAATCAGCAGCAAAACTATACCAGATTAATGAAAACCCATCAGAAAGTGCACCATGCCATTTCATTTCTGGGGAATTACAGCTAAGATACATTCTAAAACATTCAGAACAAATGGGGCAGGCTTTTTAGAAGTATATTTTATTTAAAGTGACTGGGGAAAAAAAAAAAAAAACACCTGCAGAATTGTATGTTCACCACGTCATGTCCAAGAAGCTGAAACAGGAACAAAATAAAATTAAATGTGTTTTTCGCAGATGAACAAAAGCTTCTTCAATTATAAAAGAGTAAACTGATAATAGAATCCCAGAGACAAAGAAGTAATATGAACACACGGCTCACCGCTTACCATACATATAGCATGGAAACGAGTTACACCTTATTGCACAGAGAAAGAGACAGGGAAAGAGTAAAAAAAAAAAAAAAAAAAAAAAGACAAAATAGAGGAAAAATAAAAACTGTACATTTTACTACATTTAGCCCATGCTAAATTCAAGCAATAATTTCATGTCTAAAAATGGTTTAACCCAATAATTTAGCAAAAAATCTGTTTTATATGTAATTATTGAAGAGCGCTAGCACTTTTTTTCTTTCAGAAGATAAAATTGTCATATTCAAACACTGACCTTTTACCATGCAATATAAAACCATTAATAAAAATTTATTTTAACATCAACAAGCCCAAAATGCTTTGAAATATCAATTTTAAAGGATATTTTCTCCTGTATCCTTTATTATAAATGTTACACAGACAAAGGCAGAAACCAAAAATCAATTTTTAATATATTTCTTCCTACCACAGGGCATGAGAAACATTAATGGTTTCTGCATCTACATGGTTACAATTATTAGCTTTGCCTTTCTAACGCAGTGCTCATAAAGTATGCTTGGCTTCTGATTTGGGGGATGGGGTGCTGTTCTTAAGGTTTTTCTGGATGTAAGTTAATAAGCAACAATCCAGGATCTTGAGAGTCATGCCATTACTTGCTTCCCCCATCTAACATCCTGATATTTACATGATCACTTACACGGAAGCAGCAGAACAACTTAAAACTTAATGATCCCAATTCACAACCCTGCAGGGGGGATAAGAAGCTGCTGTAAACCTATTGAGGGATGTTGCCATGGGTCCTCGCTGTACAGAAGGGGAAAATAACCACTCCAATGGCTTTGTTTCACCTTTACTCAGATAGACTCAGATATATTTTGTGCTCTTCACTTCAGATGTATTCTTCCTTCCAGATCCAATGGTTTTACGGCTATTGCTGAGGACAGGTACAGTGGACATCTCCTCTTTCATCCTCTCCTAGGGCCTGATCTCTCTGGAGGACCACCTCTCTCTCCCAGGGGTGGTCTTACTGGTACCATTCATCTGAGTACATGGCTGTCTCCTGGACAATCAGGGTGAGCACAGGCACTGACCCATTGAAGATGGCTTTATAATTCCTAGTGTCCAGTGCCTCAGGAATGCTCTGGCCCTACTTTGCTGAAACCTGGTTCCCCAGGTTTTCCTCTGATTCAGTAAGCTACTCCACAGCTTTTCTTTTCTGTTTTAATTAATTTAGCCAGCATTACTTTCTGTGGCTTGAATTCAAACCACCAGCCAGCAGAAAAGCGGAGATAAGCCGCTTGGTCTTTACTCTCCTCCAAACTCACATTCAGTGATGTCATTTATCTACTCAACTATCTTCAGAAGCTCCCCTTCTCTATGGTTTAAAAATCCTCATTCCTCTGCAAGGCATTCAAGGCTCTTGCCAAATGGTCCCACCTATCTATCCAAGCTTAACTCCTGCTTTTCACTGCAAGGCATCCACTGCTTGAGTGATTTCACTTTTCCCTTGCTTAATTCTCTATTCTGAGCATATGCATATTTTCTTGGTCATCCCATTTAACAAATCTTCCGATCTTTATCAGCAGCAATTCTTAGCTGGAAACAACAGATCTCATCTCTGCCGGTTGAAGCTGACTTAAAAAAAAAAAAAAATATCCAAGAACCTAAAGAGCTTCTCAGATACTCCAAGAGCATCAGGCCAGAGGCTAAGCAACCAAGAGTAATGCTCAAATAGCAACCCAGGCCTGTTGTTCAGTGGGAACCCAAGACATTTGAGGCAGGCCACATATTTCTCAAGGAAAGAGGCTGGCATGGGACTTTCCCCAGATTCTCTCCCCCTACTACCCCTGATGGCCAGTTCCAAGCCACGTCTACTCCTCCCCAGAATTTAGATCCAAACCAAAAATCTCACATGGACACAGAACTTAGGTCACCTGCCTGCACCTTAGGAAGGACCCTGGGGAAGAGTTTCTGTCTTCTGCCTTCAGGGAGACACAAAGGCACATGGTGCTGGGTGACTGTGAACTTGACAAGCATCTACTATCGTAGCCCTACCTTCTCCACAAGGCCTTCTCCAAGCTTTCTATTATGTAATGTTCTCCCTTGTCTCTGAATTCCTTTTAACTTATTATCTACATCTCAAATGTTCAGCTTAATTAAACACATTTAAACTACATTATGATTTGCAAAGCATTTCCACACATATCATCTCTTTAGATCTTCCCAACGCCGTCAGTTGGGTTTCCCTAGTGGTCTCTTTTTTAATAGATGAGTAGGTGGAGTTTTGGTGAAGATGAATGACTTGCCCAGCTTCCTACTTAAAACACACTACACATTCTCCTCGGTACACACACCATGAAGGCAGAAGGCAGGAACTAGCCGTTCTTTGGCTGACCATTTTCTCAAATTGCTGGCCACATGCCTAGGAGAGCATGAACAACTTTGTGCGATCTCTCCTTCTGAACTTATAGGACAAAGTTAAACAGCACACCAGCCACGGGACATTGCATTTCCGAGGAAGAGGAGCAGGAAATGTGTCAAGGATATCATTGCTATGGAATTCTCCGTCTCTGTCTCTAATGAACAGTTGAGCCAACTGGGCAGCTTGAGGGAAATTAGATGTGGGCTGGAAAAGGAGCATTTCTGGAAAAAGGGATTGGCATCATCTATCAAAGAGAAGGGGTGTCAGGAGGAGGAAGGGGAGAGGTTCACAGTACAGAAAGAGAGAGGACAGGTCCAAACTCTTCAAAGGGAAGTCAACAATCAGAAACAAAGGACCTAAATCCTGGAAAACCATAGGCTTTAAAGCTCTGTCATTTCTCCACATGTGCATGTTTTTACAAATGATTATCATTATTCCCTGTTTCTGTTTGGTTTTACTTTGCCCTTATTGTTTTGTTTTGCTTCAGTTGGTTTGATCACAAAGTGATCAGCAGTGGTACTTTTCTTTGAGGCCACAATCAATGGGAAAGCTAAGGAGATGCTGGGCTCAGTGGGAAGAGGCAGCTCAGGGATGGGATGAGGGTAACTGAATTATAGAAAAGGAAAGCAGAAGAGGTTGTATGACCAACAGGCTCTGAGGCAACCAAGATAGAGGCCCAGAATGAACCACACAAAGAGCAAGATGTTTGACGGAGACACATCAAGAAAGTGACACATTTTCATCTCATTTCTTTTCGAACCCAAAGTTGGTACCCACTCCCACACATAAGCGAAAGATATTCCTGAGAACTATCTCAGAATGAGCTCCCTCCCCCTACATTGGGTTTTTATATTAGTAAGGAGACAGATTTATGGCTATAACAAAGATCCTCAAAATAACAGCAGCTTAAACAAGATAAAAGTCTGCTTCACATAGCAGCTCAAATGACACGGCGTTTTAGGCTGAAATGCTAGGTCCATCTCAGGTACTTAGCCTTAATGCAAAATACTCAACACACTGCCTCCAGGTCATGATCTAGAGAGCTGCTCAGCTCCTGCCGTCATGACAGCATTCCAGCCAGTCAGAAGAGGAACAAGACAAGGCAATAGGCATACTTCTCCCTTTTATGGGTTGGGCCTGGAAGTTAAAGCATCACACTCCCATCTGGTCAATCCACTGATGAGAATTGTCACAAGTGTCAGTCCCTACCACAAGGAAGTCAAGGAAATGCAGTCTGTAATTAGCATTTGGGAGCTCAGCTAGAACTTAGAGCTGCTGTATTAAAGGAAAGAAGAAATGTTGGATATTGAGAGACAACCAGCAGTGTTTGTCAAAGAGCCTAGAAATAAAAAAGGTCTGGGATAAAATCCTGGCATTGTCACTGATCAGCTGCTTAACCTTCAACAAGTTGCTTATCTTGCTTAAGTCCTAGCCTTCTCATCTGCAAAATAAGGGTAAAAATATTCATCATATAGAAAATGTGTGAAGATCCAGTGGGGTAATGCTTGTAAAGTACTTGATCCACAGAACTGACAACTGATAAATAACAATTAGTAACATTTTGTTGTTATTATTTTTGACAGGGGTTAACAAACTACAGCCCAAAGCCAAATCCGGCCCACCATCTGTTTTTGTAAATAAAGTTTTATTGGAGCACAGCCATGCCCCATTTGTTTACATATTGTTGATGGCTGTTTTCACAATAGAGTGGCCGAGTTGGTTAGCTAAGACATAGGCCGTATGGTCTGTGAAGCTTAAAATATTTACTCTCTGGTCCTTTTAGGAAATAAAAAGTTTGCCAACCACGGATGTATAAAGTCGAACGGATCTTTCGTTTGCCGAGTCACATACGTTCTGTTACAAATGAATCGTGATACCTACTTCATGGCAATTATTGTAAACAAAGAAAGAAAGAAATTATGGAAAGTACACTGCCCAGCAGCGGTCACATAGTAAACCCTAGATAACCTTTAGACCGGTTTTACTTTCCTTGATGTACTGTCGCCACTGGTCCTAAAAAAACACTGCGAAATATGTGCGAGGTGTCATAAGACCAAATCAAATCTCTCACTTTGATGTGCTCACATATTCAATGCAGATGCAGGGCCTTTAAAACGTTGGCACAACCACCCAGGGCAGGGACGCCTCGTGTTATGCCAGCAATACCTGCATGCTCCCTGACGTGCATATAGGGGCAAAGCACCCACAGGCACATAAAGGGTAAATTCGTATCTAAATGGGGCCAAAATACATAAAGCTTTGAATGGGAAGATGCTAAATCGGAGCCAAGAATTTCTAGAACTACAGAATAGAGGAAAAGATGGAACAATGCCTGGTCCGTAGAAATATTTATTAAATGCAAAGGAGAAGGGGAGGAAGGGATCCCTTTAAAGGCTTTCTAGTGTTCCCCAAATAAGAAAAATCTTAACTCCCTATCCTAGCTTCCTTTAGAACCCATCACACACCAGCAGCCCCTCTCATTTTCTGCTCCCTGACCAGACCGCTCTCCTTGACGTTTCCTAAAATTGCCCATATTCCTCCTTCCTTGATCAGACACTTTGTCTGATCCTGTTCTATCTGGCTCAAATAGTATTTTGTTACATTTTTGATTGTATGTTTCCATTAGTAAAAATGTTTTAGCGCCCACTGGAATGCATGATTATTTAGTCATTTACAAATTATTACACATTGTATAAATACATTCTTCTCCTAAAATGCCAAAAATAGAAATGTAAAGGCTATATAAAAAGTTATCACAAAGCTAATTTTTAATGTTTTCCCATACCCCCCGGACATGCACACCTGCATTTCTCTCCCCAGCTTCTGCCCGCAACCCGTTCTACTTCAGGCTTCATCTCCAGGGTCACTTCCTCAGAGAACTTTTCACACAGTGAGGCTAATGTTCTTTTCTCTTAGAACTCTTGTTACTGCCCCTTCATGGTACTTACCACCGTTGAAACTACATGCTCATTTGCAATCACTCAACTGATGTCTCCCCTTCTCCCTGCCAGCCCCACCCTGTCACCGATTCAAACACCTATTCTACCGTCCTCATGAGAGTGGAGATCGAGTGTCTGTTTTACTTACCAGGGTGTACTGAGCATTTGTGCTGTGACACCTTGTAGCTCTTACTAAATATTGATGAAACAAACACAGGAGACTGCTCTATAAAAGAAAGGAGGCTCCAAAAAGCTTTAGAAAGGCTAAATTTAGAAATATGTAATATCTTATTGAGATGGTGTCTGATAAGATGAAGCCAGGTGAGTCAGTACCTATCCCATTCCAAGAACAGCTTTATGTTCCAAAAGCCTTTTCCATCTGTGATCAGATCAGATTTTCCCAACATGTCTTCAGGCAGATGAGGCGAGGGATTTTTGTGCCCATTTTACAGATGAGGGAACCGAAACTCGGGGATTTAGAATGAGATTCTGAAGGCCACACAGCTAGTTGATGCAGAACAAGAACTCCCACGCAGTCTCCCCACCCACCCCCGCCCCCACGCTGCCCACTGTCAGGCAGGATGCGGCGAGCAAGCCCAAGCAGTGGGACCTTCCTGATGCCCTTGGGAAGCTAGGAATTACCACTGTCAAAGGACTCACTATATGCAATGCCACATCACACTGACAAACATTTCAGAGTGGCCAGAAGACAGAAATGGAGGTAATTAAAGCCCCGGGAATTAAGAATGAGAAAGATTACAGGGCTACAGTGAAAATCTGGAGGACAGAAAGTGAGGGAGGAGCTCCGAACAGCCTGCCGTCCATCAGTGCTTATTACATGGAAGGTGGGCAGCCGGCTGCTCTCTGATTCCAAAGACTCCCCAAGAAATGGGAAACGGTTTTAAATTATATGAGGATACACTATCCATTCATTACATTGACGTAACACTACATAGAGCAAAATGGTTGTTAGACCACAGAATTCAGTCCCGAATGGTTCCCCATTCCCTGGTGGTGAGGATGAGTAGACTCACCACACAGTGTCCCATCTGACATAACGTTAATAGAAGAGGCAAGTCGTTCTGGTTCCCGCTGACCAGCACACAGCAGAAAAGGTCAGGAAAATTAGATACGTACCCACAGTTTTTCCTGCTGACCATTCCTGAACTGCAGACATTGATGCTTAGGTTTTTTTAAAAGCAAATATTTTGGGTAAACAGACAAGTAGGAAGCAGAAGTAAATGCACATCTAGCGAGTATGGTGATTTTGGCCGATTACTTATCTACGCGGCGGTGTTTTACAAATTGAGAATGAGGTAAAAACAAAAAACAACAAAACGACAACAACAAAAAGCTACCTAAACATAAAATCACACACAAATTACAATTCTCAAGGAACTGCAGAAAGAACAAGAGGAAATTCAGATGTGTCTACTTTACCTTTAAGTTAATGAACAACAACAACAAAACGAAATGGCTTTTATTGAGACTATTTCTCATGAAGGCTAATCATGCCAAAAGCATGCTCTATAGCACACCTCAACCAACTTTTTAAGGAGGGAATGATGGCAGAAAATGGTTATCTACTGGTGGTCAAGAAATCAGAAGGTCTCCCCCTCCAGCCTCAGTTCTGAGATTAAACCCCAAGGAAACACCAAAGTATCAAGCCATGTGACCTTGGGCAATGACCCTTCCTCCCTGAAGACCTGTTTCCTTGTCTATAAAATGAGAAGATTTCATCTGGCACTGCCCAAGGCTCTTTCGAGTTCTAAAACAACCCAGCTCTCTGATTTTCAATCTCCGAAGAGGCGTTAAAGGTAAACTACGTGTTGAGGGCCTTCTTGTCAATCTGGAAATTAGAGAATTGCTAGTAAACATTTGGAAAGTAAAGTATTCATGGGGATGCATCTCAGTATTAATTGAAATGCCTTAAGGCAGAGTAAAAAAGTCTAAAATATTTACATATACTTAATAGAGATTAGCTAGGGAAAAATAGAAAGAAGATTTTACTTTACTTTGGTTCACGGCATTCTTCATCAATTAAACTTAAATGTAATGACATTTTGGACTCAGGTTCTCAAATTAAAATGATTTGTATATGACCCCAGGTAACATTCAGTTAAAAGTAATAGTTAATAAGGCTCTGCTTGCAAGGGTAACGGGCCGGTATTTATCAGATGAGCACATCTCTGCATGGCTTCTCCACAAGCTCAGAGCAAGTCAGCTTCCTTCCCTTCAGGGGGAGGGGGCAACTCTCACCGGAGAAGCCCACGGACACACAGGCTACGTTAGGGATTTGATCATATGATCTCATTTCATTGCGTCCATCTCTGTCGGTAGGCTCATCTACATTTTACAGCTAATGAGATTGAGGCCAGGGAAAGTCAGATCTGCCCTGGGTCACACGGCCCAGTATCCAGCAGAAAACAAATTTAACCTCAAGTGTGCGAGTTCTCTCCATTATATAGTTATCACTTCTCTAGGGTATATCAGGAAACAATGAGGCATGACTGGGCCTCCGCGTTAAATAAATGGCATGTTCAGAGGGATTCAAAAGGAAATGCGCAAAATGACTATCAAATATTATCAAGAATATAATTTCTCTTTCTCTTCTTCAAATTCTCCAATATAACTTGGCAGTTGCAGGTGGTTAAAAAGTATTCCAATGGTAATTCTACCACCAAGAACACCAAAGTCATTGTATAAGTAAACACCGAGGTACCTAAGCCTACTTTCAACTATAAAGTCCCATAACACTTCTTGTGGCACGCATAGTGAGTCCTGCATAGATGCAAAATGGACTCACCCTTAGGTAGCCGGTGTGCCAGAAGTATCAAGCCAAAGGCCCAGAATCCGAAAACCACTTGCTGAAAGCAATAATAAGAATATGGATTTTCGGGTGCCTGGGTGGCTCAGTTGGTTAAGCGACTGCCTTCAGCTCAGGTCATGATCCTGGAGTCCCGGGATCGAGTCCCGCATCGGGCTCCCTGCTCAGCGAGGAGCCTGCTTCTCCCTCTGGCCCTCCCCCCCCATGTGCTCTCTCTCTCTCTCTCTCTCTCTCTCTCATCCTCACTCTCTCAAAATAAATAAATAAATCTTAAAAAAAAAAAGAATATGGAGTTTCTTCACCTGCATTTAAGCCAGAGATAACACACGCACACACATGCGCACACGCACACACACACACACACACAGTGTCCTCCACATCTAAAGGACTGCAAAAAGTGATTTCATTGTAGCAAGACTTCTTCCTCTATAGACTCTACCCTTTGCTTGCTGATTAAGACTCATATTATAACACTCATTCCTCATCATTCTTCCTCCCAGATATGTTGCAGCCTCTCCGAGCTACTTTTAGTTCCCTAAGCCCATCATGCTATGCTTGCCTCTGAGCCTTAGCAGATGCTGTTCACTCAGCCCAGACAAGCCTGTGTTCATCCCCCCCCCACCCACCTAACTCTTTGCCTTCAGGTGTCAGTGTCCATGGAAGCCTTTGTTAATCCCTGCCCCACCTGCCATGCCCGTGAGTGGTGCCCCTTCCCAGAGCATCTCATCACCTCTGTGTTCTCACACATATACTTCTAAGGTATAATCACCCGTTCTTTGATTGCCTAGCTTATATATCCTATAAGAGTAGAACCTTAGTTTGCTTACCGTGGTATCCATAGATCCCAGGTGAATGCTACCATATTGTAGGTTATCTATAAATACTTGTTAAGTGAATGAGAATGAACAGCCCTGGTATTCGATATTGTTGGGAATATCCAAATGCAAGAACTATCCTCAAATAAACAAGACTTTGAGAGATAACTTTGTTAAAAAAATTTAATGTACTGAAGGTTAATAACTTTTCTTGCTCTCTTAAGTATTTGGAATATATTTATGTTTTGTATTCGTAGAAATCATCCCAGTAGTATACATGGGTTTACCACTCTTCATAGAGAAAACTGTATACACTATGTCTGTATGAATATTTATATACATACCTATTCTATATATATATATTTATGCAAAATAGATATTATTTATAACACATAAAGAGTTGTAACCATAAAAATAATTTGCACCATAACTTTATGTATCTGTGTGTGTGTGTGTGTGTGTGTATAAAATAGCATACTACACTAATTCCTTGACCTCTAGGGAACAAATCTTACATTTGAACATTTCCTAATGCAGACACTGTTACACAGATACACAGGTTGGAAAGACTTCCAGCAAGTATATATTTATCAAGTGCTTCTAATGTCCCCATCATTACAAGATCTAATACCTTCTAAACTTTCAGATTAATGGCTTTAGAATTTGGGGTGGAGTTTTCTTTTAATAATGCACATTTCAGTCCTCAGTTAACAAGAGGTCATGTCAATAATTAATGGTTTCTGTAGCAGTTCAACCCTGCGTCACTTCCTTGACAGATTTTTTAAATGTCTGCTTTGTCTTCATAACCAAGTGCAAGTGGACAAGGGAATGGGGAAGTGTGACAGGCGGCATTTGGGCTCTGCATTTTTCACTTGTGCTCTAAAGTGTTCTCACATATCATCCCACTTGACAGGCACAAGAAGCCTGCAAGGAAATTAGAGTGGAAAGAAGAGGCACAAGCAAGAACAGCGGAAGACACTATTCTGTGTGTTTCTAGAACTGCAGAAACCAGAATGCAGAAAAGTTGTGTAACTTACCTAAGAACATCAACTCCATGAGAATGAAGACATTATCTGCTTTTTTCTTTTTCACTGCTTGCTTTACCCCTAGCATGGCATTGCTCAGTAAGTATTTAGTGAATGAGATAATGAATATGTGAGTGAATGAATGAATGAATGAATGAGTAAATGAAAACTAAATTTTTCTACAGAAATAGGACCCCCAACTCTAATTCCCTAATTCTCCGTCTCATGAACTCCCTATATATATGAAATATTTTGTTCTCAGCCTACTTCTTGACAAGATTAAAAATGAATTAAAGGAAGAATAGTTACACATACTCAGAGCAGACAATTAGTACATTTATCTCCATCCCAAAAGGCAATACTTGTTGAAGAATTTTTTAATTGGCTTTCTTAAATAATTTGCCCCTACCATTAATGCTTATGTATGTGTGTGTGTGTGTGTGTATATCTATGTATACAAGCATATGTATGTACATATACATACATATATATGTGTATATATATGTAATAGATATAATATGTATTTCATGAAAAATAATAGAATCTTGAGCTTCCTTGTCAGTAATTTACCAGGTACCCTGAATGCACAGAACAACAATGCCAACAGTAATACTGTATGTTATATTACAGCCTTCATTGTACTATGTACTACACACGCATTCATGCAGCAATTCTACAGCCTGGCCTGACCACAGTCGTTAAGGCATCTAGATTGTATTAAGCAGAACCCATGCACATTAGGATAGATCATTTTCCTACAGTAATTACTAGGATGCTACATTATCCGTAAGAAAACTGCCCCACGCTTTCAAGAAACAGAAGGAACAACATCCATCTCCTGTTCCACTGCAGTGAGAACTCTGCCGGGCTCTCTGAAGAGTGCGTCCTTGCTGAGAAACACACTGGCCATTTCCTGATCGCTGGAGAACCGCGTTGCCACGCTCGCTTCCGGCTCAGAGGCGGGATCATCGAGCTTCTGCAGGCACCGCTACCTCACAGACTATCAACAGAAAGGCAAGAGCACCAAAGATACAATGTTTCCCCAATTCCTGCAATTGGCGGTGGGGAGGCTTGGAGGGGGGATGAAGCCTGACCACCTGACAAAGCACAAATCAAGTCAGGTAGGAGAGAGAAAGAAGCATCCCCATCCAATACAGAAATTGGCATCTGTTGCTAAAACTGCTCCCGAAATGCTAAAATAAAATAAAATAAAAGTATCTAAACATCTCAGCCTGTAAGAATACGGCAGCTGCAATCAGAACATCCTTGTGAGAAGGAGACTTGTTTGAATTGAGTTTTCCCACATCCATTTAAAATGAGAAATAAAGAGCTCTTCAGAATCATAGTGTTGACCTGGAGGGACAGCCTTTTCCAAGCCCAATCCCCAAAGGCCAGTCACGAATGACAGGGCCACTCTACTCTCTGAAAACGATGGTCACTCAGAGACAAGGCCAATTAAGAGAGAAGGGCAGGCAGATGGCTTTGTTGTTTTGGGTAGGGTGTAAGACACCAAGGAATGTTCTACAGAATGAGGAACTAAGTCTTCTCTGTTTTTGGAAGCCCCCAGGGCCAAGCGCAAGGCTGCTCAATAAATATTTGTTGAATGAATCAAAGAAGTGATTAATCTAGAATTAGCAAAAATTAACCAGGGAAGAGAAACATCTGACCCTGAGAAAATGCTCACACAAACAGAGTCTCTGTTGCTTTCCTGTCCATGTTGGGAGTCCGTCCTTCCTCCTGGAAAGAGCCTCAAGGGGAACACGGAAGGACAATTGAGTGGCCAGGCAGTGGGACAGACGAGCCGACAATGGGTCAGTCCTGCTCTGGGGAGCCTAGCCCGCATCATCTGGATTTATTCGCCAACAACCCTACTACAAAGCCACTTTTATAAGCGTCACTTGACCAACGAGAAAACAGAGACTGGGACAGCTTAAATCAGCAGCTCAGAACTACCCACTGACAAGATGCAGAGCAGAAATGGGAGCACAGTCTTCTGAAACCCGTGTCACGTTGTCTCCTCATCACCCCAGGCACTTTAGCAAGTAGACTAAAAAGTCAGCATGTGACCAAGGTCAAAAAATAAATAAATAATGGAAAATCTTAGCCGAGGAACACTGCAACTTTGGAGCGAAAAATCACTGGTGCTGAATTTCCCCAAATCTAGCAAGTTTTCTTTATCCCCTACTAGGCAAGATCTCAGTTCAACAGAATAAAACGAGTTTCCAGGCACTGCATTTTGGAAAGGATTTACTGTGGGATTCTTTTTATAACATGCATCGAACAATATAATAAATGATTCTTGCATCAACTACCGCTTGGTGATTGTTCCCCCTCCTTCCGCGTCTGAGGGAAGGGAAGTTTCAATCATATTCCCTTGTGTCTGGGTCACATGGAAACTAGAACTCTCTTGGCAGTTCCATTTATGTCCCTGCGCTGGTACAGAGAACAGGAACACACCTGATTGTATTCCTGGGGATATTATGATTACCATCGGGAAGTATTATTACTATTCTGCTCCATTCTTATTGTGTGCCAAGCATTGTTCTGAGCACTGTATACGTTATTTCATTGTATCCACAAAGCAACCCTATAAAATAGCTATTCCATGTCTCCACCTTAAAAGAAAAAAATCTGGAAGCTGGGAGCCTGAGAGTTCACCTAACTTGCCTACCAAATGTGCACCCCAAAAATAGCAGAGTTAGGATTTGAACTCACGTCAGCTGGACACCAAGACCCATCCTCTTAACCACAGCTAAATGGAGGGTGCCAGCTTTGTGACTGTTAATTGTACCTTTTGACAAGCTACATGTTCCCATTTTCAAAGAGTGATTGAAAGACTCAGTATAGCCCATTAATTTTATACCCACTTGTATCAACGTCTCTTCAATTCCCTCTGCAGCTTTTCTGCTTCCATTTTAAACTCTGCTCCTTCCCTCTACTGCTCCTTCCATTCTGTGCACACAGCAGAATGAAGTCTGGAGGCTCCTTCTAGCCTAATCTTCCAACATTTGAAGAGCCAATGAAAGCACCTTCTCTACTTTCAATTAAACAATATTTAATCCACACAGCAATTCCTTTCTGAAAAATTCAAAGAGCCTTAGGAGCTTTTAATCAGATTCTCTTGGTACCCAAATTAATGCTTAAGTTTAACTGTGTCCCCTTTAGATGACAAATTAGCTTTATCCCCTAATCCAAGAATCTGAAGGGAATGGGCCTTACTCTGTCTTCCCTTAGAAAACGAGAGCCACAAAAACAAACAAACATACAAAGCAAAACAAAAGGTTAGAGTGTGTACATAGTAATAAAAAAAACAATTAAGGAAAAGCAATACTCCATGTTACTGCATTATAAAAACTAGTAAGAATAATGATGGTATTTAACAATTATTGAGTATATTCTATGTGCCAGGTAACACACTGTCTTAGATTATTTCTTCCTTCAGTACTGAATCATGCCAAACACCAACTCACTGTAAAAGGAGTGTATTTAACCCCTGCAATGCCCAGAGAAAATAACAAATAACAGATAATAGAGGACAAAGTTAACTGGACGAACACAGCACGAACAAAACACTGACACCTGATGATCCTCAGTCAGAAAACGTTTGCCAATTTCTTCCATGAAGTCAAAAAGTAAATTCACATTTGCAGTAGCGAGTGTGAAATTAACCATGCACTGCCTGTTTTAGTTACTTGATATATTTGGTTCAGAGTTTACCTTTATGAACCAGGAACTATTGCCATCAGCCCCATTTTATGGATGTTGACACTGAGGCTTGCAAAGGCTAAGTAACTTGCCCATCAGGGCTAGAGGCAGGGTTTGGACCAAATTCCCAAGTCCAAGCTCTTGACCACAAGCTAAAAGACTCTCATGACAGCTTATTACCTACCTGTGGTTTCCAGGCTATTAAAAAGTCAGCACATATATGGATGACAGAAGGAAGGGAATGGATTTTTTTTCTAAACAGCACAGCAAAGGCGTAATCATTTCTTGAGTGACTGGGATGCCATTCAGTACCCTTAAGAGTAATTTTCTCAGTTCTATCCTAGGGGCTTGAAACAATGCATTGGGTACTTTTTCCTTCCTAAAGGAACTTCAGAATTAAAAACAGTTATCATTTGTGTTTGACAATTTCTCCTGAGGTCAAAAGGGAAAAAGAGAGAGAGAGAGAGAGTAGAAGTTTCCAGATAATGTGAACTGGAGGGAAAATATCCTAGTCCACTCAGATGCCCATGCCATGAGCTAGTAATAAGCTGAGGATGAGAACCTTGGTCACCTCATTTCCAGGCAAACCCTCTTTGTACTACTATTCTGGCTGTTTTCCCTGTGTCTCGGCTTAAACCCATCCCGCCCCCATCCATGTAATCCCTGTATGTAGGCAGTAACCAGTTAAAGGCTCCCGAGCAGATTTAAAACGTTCTGAAGCTCCAGGAGCCCAGAGTTCTTTTGATCCTGCCCGGAAGATTCAGCAGAGAAGCTTTAAAGTATACCAGTCAGAAAGTACTAGAGAAAAGGGCTGTTTTGTTTCCTGGGGCAAAAATCTTCCAGGGGGTTGAGGAGAGAAGTGATCTGTACGGCAGTCGGTCTTCCTGCTAATGAAATAGGCTTTTCTGATGGGCATAAACATTCACCCAGATTGGACAGAGAAAGAGAACGCAGAAAACACTACTACTAATAAAGCCCTTTTGCTATCTTATTCTAGGCATGGGACTGTAGCAGACACAACACTAGGCATAGCGCTCATGTCCAATCTAAATCTGACAGTGATCTGCAAGGTAGGTACCAGTAATTCCATTTTTACAGATGGAAATGAAAGAATGTAAGCAAACCAAGCTCACAAAGATACTAAGTGACACTTTCAGATTTCTACCTCAAGTTTGTAACATTTCAAAGTCCACCTTCCTTCTCCCATGCCCCATGGTCTCAAGACCAGCGATGCAGCAGCAATACATTTACAAGGATGCAAGAGGGAGGAGTATGCATTTAAAAATACACAAAATGGCTCAGTTGGTTAAGCGACTGCCTTCAGCTCAGGTCATGATCCTGGAGTCCCAGGATCGAGTCCCGCATCGGGCTCCCTGCTCAGCGGGGAGTCTGCTTCTCCCTCTGACCTTCTTCCCTCTCATGCTCTCTCTCTACCATTCTCTCTCTCAATAAATAAATAAAAAAATCTTTAAAAAAAATAAAAAAATAAAAATACACAAAATATCATGATAAGGAAAGAAGCCAATGATAGGGTATGAAAGGAATTTGGTCAGGCTTTGCAAGAAGGGCAACCGCAGTGCAGTCCTATTAGAAATGACAATGACCGGACACTACCAAGGAACGGATTTGGTCACTGCAACATACACCAGTGGAAGCAACAATCAACAGAACAGGAAGGAGACTATCCCAGACTTAAAATGTTTACCAGTTCCTTCTGTGAAGGATTGCTAGCCAAAAAGAAACTCATATTTACAACAGTCTATTTGAAATTGATCGTGTCCTACCTAAATGAGGAGTTTAATATAATTTAGTGTGAGTCTAAATCATTGTTATATAATCAATCTCTTTTGGTGACAAGTTCCAGTTAAAAACCCCCAATGGTATTGATTATACCAAAATGTCTCAGGTCTTCCTAAGTAAAGTCTGCAGAGAAGAAGAGAAGGCAAACAAGGACTGGCAGGTTCTTATTGGTCTTACCCACCTTCTGTGCTGCTCAGTAGGAAATAATGCAGGGAAGTCATGTAGATGGACTCTCTGAGAGAAACACACACACACACACACACACACACACACACACACACACACACACACTTGGACTTCCCCATCTTGCCATGAGCTTATTCACCTTCTAAGTGTCATATTTTGATCTACAGTTCCTTTCTGACCTCCCCAATACTCTTTGAAGGACCCATCCACCATTTGATCATGTCACTGTCCTGCTTGATACTCCTCAGGGTCCTCAGCGGTCTGGCAGATAGAATCCAAATCCCCAAGGACTGCACCTAAAGATTTTTGTGATTCTCGCCATGACGGCGTCCTACCACCAGCCAGTGGTACAAATGCTTTCACCTCCTCACTTTGATTTTTACTTTCATCTCCTTGGCTGTACACAGGCCCGGGATCCTCACCCCGCTCTCTCTCGTTCTCTGCATTCTATGCATCTCTCAACATTCAGCCACAGAGTCCCTTCTGAAAGTAACTTCTCGGGGAAGGAGCAGACCCTCCTGGAGCATCACCGCAGGCCCGTCCCTTCCCTCTTCATCCTAATTGTCATTTACTTGCCTATTCCTCTGGTAGACTGTGGGAGGAAATGAGTCATATTCAGTTTTATACGTTCATTGATTAGTTAAATGAAACAATGAAGAATCCCTTTTAACAATACAGAACACTTTAAAAGGTGAGGTAAATTCTAGTCAGCCTTCCAAAGGGAACCTGACTTTGAGGCCAATCCAGATAATCATCACAGGCACGTTCTTCTCATCTTTAGCAGGATTGATGTCTGCATGGCACAAGCAAGGGAACCCGTCACATTCATCCAGACCTGGCCGTTTATAAGCACTTTTGGAGCTGAGATAGCATTTTCTACCCTGATGGAATGGAGTGATGGAAGCCAACGAACTCTTACCTCCTACCAGCGCTTCGCATGTATCATATCCCTTAGTACCTGAATAGGTAAGCATCATCTCCATTAATTATGCAAAACCCCAAATCACACAGAAATGAATAATGCTCATGATTCCAACTCAGGCATGGAAACCTAAGCTCCTCCCACTATAGGGCAGCGTCTACAGGTAAGAAAAATCCTTCTATTCATTCCTACCTGTCTCAATCAAAAAAGATTTCCCAGTCAGAATTGCAGAATAGGATTCCCCATGAAGCAGGTTTCCTGCTTCTCATTCCCAGTGCCACTCAGACCTGGCCAAAACCTAAAAGATCAGCTCACGGAGCCTGGCTGAAGCGTAGCTTCTCCTTCTGCTCCATCCTCCTCTTCTCCCTTCTCACCCTTCCACCCTGTTTCCCTGAGAAAGCTTCCCCACATGTTCTGTTTCTGCAAAACAAGGGAAGCCAACACAAAGGAAACCTATAGAGATCTGAGCTAGGGGTCAACACAGTTTTTTTGCAAAGGGTCAAAGAGTAAATACTTTCAGGCACTTGAAAGCCATAGGGTCTCTGTCATAACTACTCAGCTCTGCCCTTGTAGCATGAAAGCAGCTACAGACAATACGAAAATGAATGAACACGGCTGTATTCCAATAAAACTTTATTTCCCAAAATAGGTGGCCAGCCATATTGGGTCCGCGAGTTACAGATCACCAATCCCCTGGTCTAGGTCAAGGGCAATAAATAAATGTCACCCCATGTGCCAGCTTTGATCAATGAGTACTAGTTGGCTTCCTGGGGCTTGGTGTTCACAAAGATTCTAAGGCTGTATCTATGGGCTCTCGGGAGGATAGATGCCGTGACCAATTAGCAATGTCTGTGTCAGGTGTCAGAAGGATCATGGTGGTACCTGTGCCACATTAGCCAATTTCAGCTAAGCTTTGAGTGTACAAATGGGTTGCAAAGAGGCTATAAAACAATATATAGTTTTCAAAAAGCCCAAGACTCACCAAAGCTGAGCAGTAGCCAAGCCACCGCTCTGCCACCGCCTCTTTCCCTAGTAAATTTCATCTCCCTTCTATTCTAAATAGGTCACAAATCAGGAATCTGTGATGGGGAAAAAGAAGAAAGTAAGATCAAATCTAAAAGTAAATCACACTTTGAGAAGTTGGATTAAGCAAAAGTCCTTTTTTATCTAAATTTTGTACATCACATTACCTAGGATTAAGAAAGCATCCTGCTCTCTCGGTAGCAAAAGCAACGGTAGCAGGTGGGAATTGTTTTTTCTTTTTTTTTTTTTAAACAGACTCACCATTAATAACCGCCAAAAAAGCCCTTTCTGCAAGCAACGCTGTCGTCAACAATAGGGACAGTTCAAGAATTGTACTCTGAGTTAATATTGAACTTGCAAGTAAATACATAAAGCTGCAGCACCATAAAGCTAATTTAAAAGGGACATTTCTCTTTATAGTTCCCTGGAGTATTATAGACTCGACGATATTCTTCTGCCATAATGTAGGATTCATTAAAGAACTGAAGCTATAATTGTCTACATCAGTACATGCGGGCCGACTGGATAAATTGCCCAAATGAATTGGTTAATGCAACCTCAAGTCTTTGGTATAAAGTTCCCCACCTGACCCCTGGCAGGTGGGCAGGAAACCCAAGGGTGGATTTTACTGTGAGAATATCAGAGAAGGGAATTCAAAGAGAATTGCCAAAGCATGCTAATCTTTACAAACATAAGACAATTTCTACTTCACAGTTTTATTCCCCCAAATGGAAAATGATAAAAGAGATAAAATTATATACATATGTAAAACACATACATGTGAATCTTTAAGATTTAGGTAATAATTATTTATATTGTTTATTGTGATTAATATTATCTTTCTCATTATATCAGTAATGGGAAATTTAAAATGAACTAAAGAAGTATTACAATTTGGCCATTTGATGGCAAATCTTTTTTATTTTTATTTATTTATTTATGTATTTATTTATTTATTTTGCCATCATGTTTCTACATTATCTCTGTAAAATGTCAGAGTAAAGACAGAGTAACAAGAGAGGAAAGTAAGCAGTATGCATAATGGTTACATCTTAATTAATCAATGAGAAGGCCATGTGATAACAGGAAACTTAGAATAACACAACTTCTACATTAAACTCAGTACTGATTTTACTGGCAACAATTTTGGAAGAGTAAGAAAATGCAGAGTACATTGGCCAGATATAGATATAATTTTGTCTGTTTAAGATTTCTGTGCATTATCATTCATAAAATATGTATGGCTTTATTGACTTCCCAGGGAGAAGGAGAGGTTGCTTCCCTTTAGAATATGAAAAGTCAGGAGAAGCTTAAGAGTCGATAGCTCTCATCCTAAATGCTGTGGTAGCTTGGTGAATGGCCTATAACTGAATGTTTTGATCTCCCTTAGTTGTTGTCAAATTTGAGGATGATTTCAGGGATTAAAATTCCAAATGGGGCACTGTGACTAAAATCAGCAATGAAGATGCTTGATTTATTATGTATCACAAACATTGCGATCAACCTACGAAGACATATTCATTTATTACAATAAAAAGAGGCATCTAGGATAACAGGGAGCCCTGGAGAGCCTCGTGCCCATGTTTTATTTGGGCGGGTTAGAAGCAGCAAAGAAACCAGTGAATGCGGCATTCCTAGCAAGTGCATATCTACAAGAATACCAAGGGCCTCTTCCTGAGCGCCTTTATAAGCCACAGTATTCCCTACCCTCTTCTGTGGAAGTTATTGCTGTATTAGACGTTGTTGAACATATTTGATATGAAAGCATTGTCTGTTTGCTACCAGTATCTAACGAGTCTCTCCCCCAGAGTTGCCAGCAAGGTGCTGATTAATTAACTGAAGTAGTGGAGCTGAATCGTACAACAGCTGTTTAGAGAATTGTCATTAACTTGGTCTTCTTTCTCATCTATTAGCTTTCTTTCAGCGCTCCCACTAAAATGCAAATCTGGGAAACTCAGCATCACAATCTACCTTCACCTCTGTGCCCTCTTTGATGCCAAAAAAAAAAAAAAAGTGAATGGCCTGGGCTGATTTTTTTGTTTGCTCTTTAAGGGAACTCAGAGGAGGAAGCAGGAATGGATAGAAGAGAAGGTACAGAAGGGATGTGGGAAACTTTGCAGAAGTTACGGTTTGTCCTGTCACTTGTCATTGGCAGCTGACAACACGACAGTCCTTTGGGCTGAGTGTCAGACCAGGAGCTGCCGCTATCCGGAGCTCATGGAACAGTTCATGTATCTGGCAGTCTCTGGCCAGGACCTCCTTGCTGGAGGGGACAAGGCACCCTCATGGAGAGACGAAAGGCAAGGAGCAACGTGGGGAGGCAGATGTAGCTCCCACTCTAGAATGATGACAGTTGGCGAAGGATTCCAACCTGTAGACCTCAGCTGCCTCAAGAACAAGGATGATTATTCATAGGAGCAGAATCTGTATTAAGTGGCAGATTGGAGGGAGGGTCGAGTTGATGATGAGACACAAGCACGTCATTAAAATGTTCCGTGGTGAGGTGTAGTGACTCAGACCAAATCAAAAATGATGGGATTTTTTTTTTTTTTTTAGGTTTCTTTCTTGCTTTCTTCCTTCTTCCTTCCTTTATTCTTAACTTTCTCTTCTCCCTTCTTTTCCCCATCTTTTTCTTTTCTTTCTTATATATATTTCTAAGTCTACCTGGCACATTTTGTGAGAGGCCACATGCCTTCCACACGCAGACCAACAAAATTAATTCATAACAGAGGCTGTCACCGTTTCATCCCAGGTATCGCCTGATAACCCCAGTAAGCTCTGCTTATTCCCTCTGACATGAATCTCAGAGATTCGGTACCAGAGAGCTCAGATGTTAACACCTTCTGTCACTGTACTGGTTACCCCGTGCAATTTCATCCACTGTGGCACCCCTCCATGTCGGACTCACTTCATAAACTACATAAGGAATTTTTTAAATCGTGAAGCAGTAGAAATTAAAGATGTGGTTAAATGGCACATAATCGGGTCATCAGGACATATAATAAAGAAACCAAATACATCCCCCCAAAATGCAGCAGGTGCTTTTTTTTTTTAATGAAGCAGATAAATGCAGAAATGAATACACTGATACAGACAGAGCATCTGCCTCATGATAAAATTAAGTCTTGTGACAGAAATAAATCACTGTGGGGGAGAATGTAACCCATTATCCAATGGGATTTTTTTCTTTTCTTCTTATGTGACAGGACTTATTGGATTCCCCGACGCTAGGCAGCTAAGTGCATCCACAATTTGATGATAAATCAGAAAGACTGCAGGATTTGAAATTTAACAACTACTTAGTTTTCTGTGATGTAGAGATAAGGGAAAAATTTCGGTGAGTAACTGTTAAATTGGGAATCTCCTTCTTCCCTGATAATCTGATCTTCTGGTACTATGTCATATCATCACACAATGCCAACAACCAGCAGTGAGTAAAATGGATTTTGGACTAAGATGAATAAGGGACCTACTTATCTTTCCCTTTCCTTCCCAATATTCAGTTTTATCTAAAGAGTACCACAGAAAGGTTACTTTTGACATAAAAATATACTGCTCTTATTACACTTTCCTTTTTATCCCCTTCAATATTTTAAAAAAATGGCAATAAAAGCATGTTTTTCTTTTTAAAACACTTTCACATTTGAACAATAGAAAAGGAAAATCCATATATCATGTTAAAATCCACAGGAACTAATAGAGCTCGAACTACTTTACCATGTTTGATAAATGTGACTTGAAAAAAACATACTTGCACGTTTTAATGATTTCCTTTGTTATAATATGCTATTAATTAGTGTGGGGGGGCATAATTCATCTCTCCAAGGTGTACCTTTATTTCTTCGCGTCGAATCTTTGCAGTACCTCGGTTCTTTGCTAACCCTCACACCAATCACAAGCTCTCGTCCTGAACTATATAGATTGCCCTTGTAAGAAACGGAGAGGGAGAAATCAAATGATTTTTTTCTCCGCGTAATTTTTTTAACTGAGAACATGGTACATCTTCAAAAGGAACCCGATCCGTTGTGCAAAAATATAGGATTGATCTAGCAACTGACACGTCAGAGAATACTCAGAAACAGTGCATTGTTGAGCCTAGGTCTATTTCAAAAGTCAGACCACAATCAGTTTTCTTGTAAACTAAATCAAGCTCACTATAAAGCTGCTATCGCTGATTTCTTTCCTTTTCTTTTTTTTTTTTTTTTCTTTTACATCCTCTCTTGTAAAGGGGCAAAGGTGGGGTTGGGTGGAGAGGCATTAAACATTGATCACTTAGTAATTACGGTAATCTCCTTCAAGAGCGTTAAACGCTGCAAAGTCAGCCTGTCTTCAGAGAGCTAACTCCATGTGACAACACAAGGAAAGCTGTTACAGAGCTGTTACTCCTACAACTGGGTACCAGCCTTTAATTAGAGTGTGGCACCAAAACAGACGCTCCTCGAGTATCCAAAGAGATATCCTGAATCTATTAGTTCAAGAAGTAAGAGATATAATCAGCCAAATCATATGTCTATCACAAAACATACCGAGAAGAAAAAGGGGGCCATACAATCAGCCAAATGTCAAGACCATCAGGAAGAGAGTCATTCGAGATGGTTTGTTATTTAGTGGTTCTGTTTCGCACAAATTGAATGATAAAACAGAAAACTTGAAGACAAACATTTCCAGGAGTGTCTGGGAACTTGGAACATTCTTTGAGGCTTTAGAAATTTAGTTGGATGTGATTTGTCATTTCCAGAAAGCAGAAGTCACTGATCTCCTTGCAATTTGCCGTTGAGAGAGTGGAAAGGGTTCTACAAAAATCAAGCAAGAGGTCCTGGCCTAATCCCAGCATTAATTATGGTTCTCAAAAGTGCATGCTTGGGGGCGCCTGGGTGGCTCAGTCATTAAGCGTCTGCCTTTGGCTCAGGTCATGATACCAGGGGTCCTGGGATCCATTGACCCCTGCATCGGGCTCCCTGCTCAGCGGGAAGCCTGCTTCTCCCTCTCCAATCCTGCTGCTTGTATTCCTTCATTCGCTGTGTCTCTCTCTGTCAAATAAATAAATAAAATCTTAAAAAAAAAAAATAAAGTGCATGCTGATTTGTTGTTCTTGTTGTTTTAAAAATAATAATAATCATGGTGATATTTCCCTAGCTTTGTTTTCCACTAAAACACAAACAAAAAGAACTAGACACACTATTGAATTGGCAAATTCTCCATAGAATCCTCGATAAAGGACTAGAAAAGATATATCATAGTGCCCTTTTCTATGTGACCGCCTCACAGTTTGGATCCAGCTACTTGGCCTGCCACATATACCTACAAACATCCCACTTACTGTGATTTTTTTTTTTTTTTCCCCAATCAGGCATGCTAAAAACAGTTCCAGGGGAAAATGGACCTGCATGCCTGGGACTGGGTCCACCTCACAGGGTTTTGCAATCTTTTCCAAAATAGAAATAATTGGAAATGGAGAGCCATGTTCATATCCATCTGGTTGGATTTGTTTAGTATGATCCTCTCTTGATACCACAGAGAAATCCATTTTTATGATCACATAAGGAATCATGGCCCGGCTTGAAAACTCTGTCCAGGAGTAAGAGATCAAGTCAAAAGCATCTCATTTTCTAAAAGGGAAGCTATAGGACCCAAGAGGTGGATGTGTTGCCTACACCCATACAGCTGCTTAGCAGGTGGGTCAATCTAGGACACACATCCCCCAACTCAGAGTCCAGTATTCTTTCTACTCTACCCAGCCTTGCATCTTCTTACCCTCCAAGTGAACAGCATCAAAGGGGAAATCACAAAGATATGCTCCTACAGCCCCTGGGAACATAGCTGACTATATTTTTAATAATACATGAGGCCTAAAACAGACATCCAGTAGATGAAAGAATACAACTAGCAGAGGAAAGTGTGCATTCAAAGAAGATTTGAATGAGGAAGAGGGTGTGGACTTGGGCTCTGGAATGAACACATCCAGGATTATTCCCCAGGCCATGAGGATTCATTCAGCTGCCGCCTATTTCAGGTGTCAAGGAGCCAGCCACATAGACTTCTTCACAAGAAGCATCCTAAGCCCAGACAACAGCAAGTGCGAAGACCTTGAAGCAGAAATGAATTCCAGAAAGAGGGGGAAAAAACCCGAAGTGGCTACAACTGAGTAAGCAGGAGACAGAGTAGGGAGGTAGGTAGGGGTCAGCTCCTACAGGAACTTTTCAACCACAGGAAGGAATCTGGCATTTGTTTTGAAGGCAACAGGAAGTGGATGGAGAGTTTCAAGCAAGGATGTGATACGATCAGATTGATATATTTTTTTTTTTTACGATTACTTTGCAGTCTGAAGAAAGAGTTGTAAGAATGAGATAACATACATGAAAGTCCTTTTGAAAAAAAATGTTAAGGTAAAATCCAAATGGAACAGTCATTACATAAACAGCATCACAATCCCAAACAATAATAATGCAGTGATATTTCTCGGAGAATGTCTTAAATTTTGGCGCTAGCCAAAAGCACATGGTGTGTCCATGTTCTGAAACACTGAGTGACAGATCTTTGAAAGAGAGGCAAGAGGGAACTGATGTGGGGCATCGTTGGGTTGAGTAGTCACTGCAGTTCAAGCCATCTGTGTTGCTGGTACAGATTAAGAAAATCCAAACTCCGACAGAGGCAAGTCTCTGGTGCTCAAAGCTGCAACCATTTCAGAATTTTGTTACCTAAGCTTTCCACGTTGAATTCAGGGAAACAATTCTTTTTTTGCATAGAAGGGCCCAACGATCCTCTTGCTTCAAAAAGAGGTGGTGTGAGTGATCAGAGGGACAGAGATATAGGCTCTGCCTTGAGAAAAGGCAACACTCCAGGACTTTAGGGATCAAAGTCCAAATCAGGTGGGTTGATTAAAACACAAACTGGTGATTTCCTGTGATGAAGGGGTAGTAAACACCTGCACTGCACTGAATTCAAGCCAATTAATTTCATTCTGCCAATCTCCATTCAGTTTTAGTAGTGACTGTGCACTACTAACCCAAGGCAGATTTCACCTCTAAACTGCTGCCTCTTGATGATAAATGTCCAGGAATGTTCAGATAAGGCAGAAAATGAAAGGGACAGTTTATAAATCTCTTTAGGGAAATTACTGATGGTGTTACTGGCCTTTGGTAAAAGATAAATAATTAAATTGACAGCTCAAAAACCACACATTATGAAAAATTCAAGTTCTTAGATCTGAAAAGGCAAACTACGAGAAAACCAGGCTTCATTAAAGAGACAGATCTGGGTTTGACTCCTGGTTCCACCCTTTGCTGCGTGAGGGACTTGCTGATCCATTATTTTTAACATCTCTGTGCCTCAGTTTCTTTATCTGTAAAATGAAAGTCCTATTGACAGCTGATTGTTGGGAGGGTTCAAATGAGACCATGTCAGTAAGGTGCATAGTAGGTACACAAGAAATGCTCATCCCATACCAACTTGCTCATCCTTTTCACCATTTAGGGCTTCCCAGTAGCATTCAGGACTTAGACTCCACCTGTGCCATAGACTGAGTATTTGTGTTCCCCTACCCCCCCAAATTCATACGTTGAAACCTAATCCCCAGTGTGATGATATTTAGAGGTAGGGCCTTTGGGAGGTGGTTAGGTCATAAGGACGGAGCCTTCATGAATGAGATTAGTGCCCTTCTAAATGAGACCCCAGAGTTCTCTTGTCTCTTCCACCAAGAAAAAGGAAGCAGGCCTTCATGGGATGTTGAATCTGCCAGCACCTTGATCTTGGACTTCCCAGCCTCCAAAACTGTCATAAATAAATGTTTGTTGTTTAAGCCACCCAGTCTATGGTATTTTTGTTATAATATCCTGAGCTAAGACGATCTGGTTACAAACAGAGATAAGGTCTTCAAGAGAATGAGAATCCCTAAGACAAGATCCTGAAGAAATGTCCTGGGCCCTGAGGTTATTCCTAGGAAGGAGGATTTACATTTAAAAAGCAGCAAGAGTCTTGAAGTCAGTGACTTGAAGAAAATTATAGCACTAAATTTGTAAGAAAATTCATATTCGTTTTTAAAATGTGAAATAAAAGAAGAGCTTTTGAAAAAAAAGATATGATTCTTTTTTAAAACAGGTTTGCAAAACTCAGAAGGCAAAATAAATAGAAACTTAAAATAGGGTACAGGAATCTATTGTCCTGGGCATTGTTAAGGATGAAGTCAGTTTGGTATGCTGGAGACAGCATGAGATAGCAGCCCAGAGAGTTCTGTCTTAAGTTACCACGACCAGCTGGGTAACCTTTGGTAGGTCATTCCCCCATCCCCTTGAGAGCCTGCTTATCTGTTAAATAAGCTAATTAGCTAAGACAATCCCAAAAGATCCCACCAGATCCAGCATTTTTATACTTCTATGGACCTAATAAGGTCACAAGACTGAGAGAGCAAGTATTAAGTGCCATATGAGTCACATTTTCATTTCTAGACACAACTGGAGACACCTAAGCTGGAGGAGAGAACACAGGGCTGGACCTATGAAAAGAACAAATACCAGGAGGGGGGGGGGGGCGGGGAATGTAACAGAAGGGGAGAAAGGCAGGGGTCTCCCTATGGCATAGTAACTGGCATGGACAGTGAGTCGATTGGTTAAAAAGAAAGACGGAGAAGAATCAGTGGAGGAGTGTAGGGCACAGAGGGCATACCTACACAAAATCCAGAGATCTTATGAGTCATTGTTAAATGCGGAGGGGGATTCAGATTAAGAGCAGGGACTGGAAGAGTCCTGGCAAAAGGAGATTCCTACTGAGTTTCACAGGGGTGACATTACTAGCCAAGGTCATTCAGCTAATTATAGATCTAGGATCAGAACCAAGATCCTTGGCTATTGACCTGTAGAGCTCCTTTTGCTGAGGATTCCACAGACTGGTTCATAGAGAGAAGGCTACAGTGCCCAGTGGGGGAGGGCTGCTGGGAATATCCATTCCTGGGGAGCAGGAGTAATGGCTTTGCAACTTAGAGGTTTGTCCTTAAACATTGGTTCGAACCACTGCTAATTCATTACTCCTTTTCAGAGTGACATGGTGCTGAAATAAGCTCAGAAAGATGCATAAACATGCTACTCTACAGGAGCTGAGCAAGAAGATATGCTCGGGCGTCTCTTTGGACTACATTCCATACTGTTTGTAACTTGCCAGTCCATTCATCAGTGCATACCATTGATACAAGCTATGATATCTTCCTCTTGCTACATAGTAGACTGCTCGTCATAATCTCAACCACCTGGAAGTTGAATGCTACTTCTCGCCCAATGATCAAGGCAACACCTATGTAACTAGATGTGCCCAATCCATGTTATATTATGAGGAGAGAAAAAAAAAGAAAAGAAAAAACAGGTTTGAGGTCAGCAGTGGCATCCTGATATTCAAAAATGTATGTGTGGTAGCACCAATCCTCATGGTCATCACTCATCAACCAGCCCTACATCCATTTGACTGTCAGTTTAGCCCATTTTCCTTAAGGACAATATCATACAGCTCCAACGTGCATTTATTCCAAGATGCTCATTTTTCCACATTTTGTCATCTGAAATTTTGATGTCTAATACTGGTTGGGGGGAGGCATTTTATAATCAATAGTATGTCATATTTTAATTGGCAGTGTTTTTTCATTCCTTGTGATACACAAAGTAATTGTGTGTCATACAATTATGGGATTTTTTTTAAAGATTTTATGTATTTATTTGAGAGAGAGAGAATGAGAGATAGAGAGCACGAGAGGGAAGAGGGTCAGAGGGAGAAGCAGACTCCCCGCTGAGCAGGGAGTCCGATGCAGGACTTGATCCCGGGACTCCAGGATCATGACCTGAGCCGAAGGCAGTCGCCTAACCAACTGAGCCACCCAGGTGCCCCAATTATGGGATCTTAGACTTAATGAAATGCAGTATTCAAAGTGGAAATGGAGAACTATTTCACCACTATCTTCCATAAACTACAGAACCTCTCTCTCTCCCTCTCCAGCTCCCCCTCGCCCCCTCATGTATTCTCCTGCAAGTGTCACTCTCTCTCATTCTCTTATCCTTTCCTTATTTTACCTATGATGTATCAGATACCTCCTCTGTGACAGCACTATGCTGAGCACCAGGGATGGATGACGAACCAAAACAGAAGTGGCGCCGCCCACATGAAGCTCATCATCGACTACATCTCTGTACAGATATTGATCAAGTAGCACAAAAACATATGTAAACCCACAAATACAGGAAAGTGCTGGAGAGGAGAGGTTCATGGTGCCGTGAAAGAGTGAGGAACAGAGCAATGACCTAGTTGGGAAGACTTCCTGAGGAAGTGAAGAAGTTGCTGAGATACCATGCTTGAGAAGAAATAAAGGTGAAAGTTGAAGGCAGAGACTTCTGTGCAGAGAGAATTTCATATCGCAAGGCCCTTTGGTAGTTGGAAGTCAAGCCTTGAGAAAGCCATGTTTCTGGAGCCCAGAGAACAAGGGGAGGTGGTACATATGTGGGGTGAGTTGGGTCAGGAGACAGACTACAGCGGGGCACTGTCTTGATATTATGAAAACTTGAAGGCATTGAAGAACTAAAACCAAGGGAAAGGGGTGGGAGGGATAAGATGCTTAGATCAAATACAGCATTGTAGATGCCACGCCAAGTCCACGGGAGGGTGCAGGTTAGGAGGCCCTTCTAGCGGTCCAGATGGGAACTGAGAGAGAAAGAGAGACTCGGGGCTGCTCTTCTTCCTGGCTCAGCCACATAGACCTCAGCCCTACAGTGCAGCCCTTTCCATCACCTCTTCTGTACACAGACCTGGCAGTGACAGCCTGGGAGCAATACTTAGAGAAGGAGGTCAGAATATTCGATAGGGGGTCTTGCCATGGAAGGGAGAGAACCGTGAGCAAAGCCCAACAGAGAAGGGAACAGGGCATGCACAAGCAGGGGAAGGAAGCACAGCCCATACGGTCTGCCAGGTCTGGCCCAGGGGGAAGTTACGTGAGCAGCCCAGACCCTCCTCTGAACTCTCCAATGCTGCAAAAGTGCCACTGGCCAGGACCTCATTAGATGCACCAGAAACCTCACAACCAACTTGGGGAAGATAGAAGTTATTTGAAGCCTGAAGAAAAAGTGCTCTTTATTTAAAGGGAACACAAAATGTCCTTAGGAACTTTTTTTTTTCTTGGAAGATATTGACTTACAAGCCTATCTTCTTCCACTGGTTGGAATATATCTATTTCCAGTCCTTGTACGTCTACCCTATGAATTGTAATTTGATGAAGCCATATGAACAACTAATAAAGTCTCCATGGAAAAATGCTATATGTTCTTAGGAAGGGAAAACATAAAACTTCAATCCATGTTTTATTAAAATCCCCAGGTAAGCACAGTTTACAAAGCTAAACGCCAATACGTATAATTCACCCCCATGATAAGGTTGGCCATAGAGTAACTGCTATCTCTAGCCGCATTCGAGTTTGGTTGCCCTTCAGAAGTACTGAAGATCTAACTCCTAATGGCTTTTTACATAAAAACAGTCTTTGATTGACAGAATCTAATCACTAGAAGGGCAGCAAACAAAAGCTGGGCAAAGCACAGTTCCCTGTTAATTTTTTTTTCTTGCAAGATCTATAAGCATCTGATCACACAGTTGTGCAATTATTTGCTAACTGGAGATGTTATTATTCTGTTACTGTCTTAGAAAAATAGTAACCTTTCTTGGCAAAGATAAAAATATGTGGGTTCCCTTCCCGCGGTTTATACATCTTAAATCTGAGGTCATTTTCACAGCAGCTTTCTTCTGGACTCTCCCACCATTTATCTTTCCATTCTCAGCAAGGGCTAGTTTACTTAATACAGGAAGACCTTCACATAACTTTCTGGTATTAATTATTTTGGTGGCACAAACTCCCATGTGAAATATTTGCTGCAGTGTGTCCCGCAGCCTATTAAAAAAAAAAAAAAATACAGTGAAGGAGAAAAAAAAAATGGAAGGCAAAACACTTCTGATGATTATCCACTATTTTACAAGAATTTTACATAATTAATCAAGAGTTTCACAGTAGAGCACAGTGCCTCTCCTACACTGCCTTACACTGGGAAGCTAATATAAACATTTTCCGATTGCGTCTCCAAGAAAAGGAAGCAAGAAAGGAAGGGGGTCAAGGTTCTTACACAGGTTTCATTCTGAGAACAAGGTCTGATTCTGCTCTGGCTAGGTGAGTTCTGGCAATGGAAGAGAATTTTAAAGCAATGTGAGTGACATTAAAATAATACAGCCCCAAATGGAAACCGATAAGCAGTTCTAAAGAGTCAATCAGCCCATTAGGATGACAGGGGTGAGAAGCTACACATTTCAGGGCTGACAATGTCTTCTACCTTCCTTCTTCTCCCTCTCCTTGTAACTACAAACAACTCTGTAAACTTCCATTCTCAGAAGAAGCGAGGTGGGTGAGACACAGACCGGGTCAATATTTTAAGGGACAGCTGTGGGTTGAACTTGACAGAGGGAAAACTGACAAGATCTCTGTTGCAGAACACAACACTCCAGTCTGTTCTGAAAGCCATGGCAACTTCTCACAAACAGACTGTCGTTCTGGCCCGGCTTTGGGGCATTTCACTGTTCATTACCCCCTCCACCAGGAATATCCGTGAAGTAAATTGGTTGAAACCGGTCAGTTTACCCTACTGGTGCATACCTACACCTTCTCTCCCAATCCCAGCTCCTCCTTAGCAGGTCGAAAATGTGAAGGCCGTGCCACCAGGAACCCAACATGGCGCCTGACATAGAAAGCCCTCAATAAGAGTAGGTTAGTTCATTGGTTGGCTGAATAAGCAAATCAAAGAAAGACATTGGAAGGCTCTAATGGTTCAAGGGATGGCTTAGGAGTTAACCAGACCTAGAGTCAAATAGTAGCCCCTCATCTCATTGGTCCTGTATTCCTGGGCAAGTCTTTAACCTCTGTTAACTTTAGCTGCCTTGTTTACAAAATGGGTATATTCATAATTCACACTTCATAGAATTGTAAATGAAAGATTTATGCATCTGTCAACAAACTTATCTCAGTACCTAGAACACAATAGACCATGCAGTAAATATTAACTTTCAAGGCAGCTTTGTATAGTCTAGAGTATTTAAAATTGCCCCAGCAGAATATTCAGAAATACCCTTAAAAGAAGAATTTGACATTACTGCCCCCACTTGTTCACTAAACAGACTTCTCAGGTAATCCATTCATTTAACATTATTGAATGCTGACCATATCCCTGCTCTGAGAATATGCATTGACTACAACAAGATTCCTGCCCTCATAGACTTAGAGTCTAGTGTAGAAGACAGCTAAAAAGCACATGTCATAAAGTAATGATGAATAATAATCCTTCATTCATTCATTCCATGGGTATTTACTTATGACTGCTTTCTCCAAATCACCGAACTTATGTGGCGTTTTTTTCTGATCACAGAACTTAACATAACATTTTTTTTCTGATCACAGGATAATTTT
Source organism: Eumetopias jubatus (assembly GCF_037043125.1). Classification (NCBI taxonomy): domain Eukaryota; kingdom Metazoa; phylum Chordata; class Mammalia; order Carnivora; family Otariidae; genus Eumetopias; species Eumetopias jubatus. Next base: position 183,362,349 of record NW_028274808.1, on the reverse strand, counting down.
TGATAAACATATACCTAAAATACCAAGAAATAAAAAGAGATAGGAAATTAGAACTGCTCACATAGCCTCCTCAGAGCAGGGGCTGCATCCCCCATGACATTTGCCTAAGAAGTACAGTAATGCAAAAAACTGTGACTGCTGACACATTCCAGGTTGGGGCAGGGTCTCCAAACACTGAAACTAAGATCTTGGTTTTAGAATAACAGAGAGTTCCCAGGAGTGTTAATTTCTCCTTGGCATCATACAGAATTCCAGAGAACTGCTCAGAACCATCTGTTCAACTATGATAATGAGGGGCAGTGGGTTTCTTTGGGGAATGTGCCAGGATATATGAAGAACTGGTAGCAGAAGCAGGACCTCGCAGTTTTCAGAACAAGTGGAAGCCACAACCATCATCCTGTCGGCTACCTGGACAACTCCCGGCTGCTACCCCTCTCTTTCTCCTGTGACTGCAAAATGAGTTAACTGAATAATAATAGACTTTAATTAGGATCGGCTCCTTCTTTTAAAAAAGGTCAAAACTTTCTGTCCCTTCTCTCTGGAGCTCTTGGGCAAATGCATCCATGCAGGGACTGTACCATCCACTATCAGGATATTGGCTGACTCTGTATACTAAAATCTTGAGGAAAACAAAAGAGTACCCCTCACGGGCTCATGCACACAACACACACTCACACACTCCAGCATGTACCGGAGACTCTCATTCAAGGAGTTTACGGAGCTTCGCATTCCCATGCTTGAAAACTCAACAAGGCAGTTTGAGCCCAAGAAGGAATCTGCCAGAGTCCCTTGGCTTTCTAGCCTCTGGGCTCTGGGGAGAGTCATCGGGGACCATCTGAAGGCTGCACAGAGACTGTTCTTGTGTGTCCACAAAGTCCTGGACTTTCCCATTGAGCTTCTCTGACACACAGTCACTGCAACTATATGTAGCAACTCCGGCTCTTTCCCGCTCAAATCCTGATTTTGGTCAGCTCAGGGCCTAAAGGGAAATGGCTGGATGGTAGAAAGAGGACAAACTGCCACAAGCTTGTGGGAGCAGCTTCACGGGGGATCTGTGGCAAGCTTGCGCCATTTGTGAACAAGTATTGCCTCTTTAAGGACAATTGTTGTTAGGTGCAATCTATAATTTATTCTGGAGGTTACTGGTTTATGAAGGTATGGGAAAACTGCCAACTTATCGTCTGAACTGCAGTTATGAGTAGTAACAAGGGTTATAATTTACATTCAAATTCCGTTTTTAAGTTAATGAGGTATCTAACGTGCAATCCAGCAAAAGGCCTTTTGTGCATAAAACCTCTTGCTCCCTAAAATAGAAATCTGGGTTTATATTACACCTTTCATACTCTGGGCCCCCTCATAGGAGCACTTACAATATTCACTGCAAAAACAGTGAGAGAGCTACTCTCCAAAAATGGAGCTGCCATCACGTAGCCAATGAGTCTTAGAAAGTAGGAAATATTTTTGTGAAGAGTGTCAAGAGCGGTGAAAGCTAAAATTGCCTGTGTACATAGAAGTGAGCAAAAGTATGTTGCAGACCAGCCAACCTCACTGGGCAAGTGGGTAATTTCTAAGTGTGGATGGTGATATTAGGAAAGCCTATTGTCAAGAAGTACAGCTCAGCTTCTAATTCTTGACCTGAAAGTCTTCTGCTCCTGACCCATTCATCAGACAGGACAAATGATTTCTGCTCTTCACTCTTAACCTCCCTTCCCCAGTAGCATCTACCTGGACTCCCATCTTTGAAATATTCCATGGCCATTGCCATCCCATTTTGATTGAAATCTCTTACTCTCTCCTCTGCCCCAGATTCTTTTTTTTTCTTTTAGAGTTTAATTTATTTATTTGAGAAAGAGACAGAGAGAGTGAGAGAGAGGAAACACAAGCAGGGCAAGGGGCAGAGAGAGAAGCAGACTCCTTGCTGAGCAGGGAGCCCAGTGCAGGGCTTGATCCCGGGACTCCAGGATCATGACCAAAGCCGAAGGCAGACGCTCAACCGACTGAGCCACCCAGGCACCCCAGCCCCAGCTTCTTGATGACCTACCTGGTACTGAGCTACTCTTTTGCTCTGAAGCCCTATTTCATAACACTTTCTAGATCTGGATCACTTGCCCTGAACTCAAACCCGACCGACTACCTGGCCTCCAAAGCCCATTATTGTCCCTAAACCTGGTAAAGCATCAAAAAGGAGAATCTACCCAGACCTCAAGAAATCTTTATTTATTCCAAAGGTGAGACAGGAAGGAAGACTAATGAATGAGATACTGTTTTGGAAAATATATATATATATTTGTACATTCAAAATATACAGTGAATCCCACTGGGCTATCAATGAATTCATTCGCAGCTCTGCTTTAATGACTGGGAAACAGTGTTTTGTGATTGAGCAATCATTTCCATGTAAACCGTTCATTCTTCCCACTTTTTTGTTTCTACAAATGCAATCACACAATTAACCTTATTAGAAAACACTTTTGACGGGTTGCTCAGTGGCAAGACTTATTCACTTTGGACTCAGTTGGATTTGAGCATCAACTGCAGGCAAAACTATCTGTTAGATACAGTGGAGGCAAGAGAGAATGAGGTGGAGACGACTCTTGCCCCTGGTGGAATTTACATTCCAGTTCTCACCAATTCTAAATTAGCAGAGTATTAGTTAATTAATTTTTATCTTGCCCTGTGTCGGGTAGTATGAAATTTTCCCTAAAATTCTAGTTTCAAGCCCAAGTTCAAGATGGGCTAAAAAATCAATGAATTCGTCATCACCGCACACCCTTCTTCTGGCTAAATTCCCTTATCCAACTGCAGTTCAAACCCTTCTTCCCCGATGCCTGCCCTACCCCTCCTGCCCCCGTAGAGTTTCATCTTCCTGCCCTCTTATCCTTCATTTCTTTGTATTTGTGGCTCACGATCTATCAAGGGTTCACGAATGTTCATCTTTGCATGACTGCTGCCCTAATAGACTGTAATCTCCCTGAGACACGGTTCAGCTTTCTAGAACGGTCCCCTCGCAGAGCTCTAGGGCATAAAACAGCAAAGAAGGACTTGAGAAACTAGAGTCTATGTTCTCAAGGATTCCCTCACCGTCCTCATGTGAACAGCTGTCCCCACTCTCCCACACAAGCAATGGCCATTGCCATTCCTGCTAGCGCGAGTCCAATAAACAATTAATTTCTGGCAAAAGGAAACGCAATAATTGCACACATCCTATGCCTGGACATTTAGTCACTCAATTCATACCTAAGAAAGTCACAGTTGTGAAGCACTGCTATGGTGCCAAGAATTAATTACCCCCAAATAAGTTCTTGGGGAGGGACCAACTTTCCCTCATCGACATTCAAGGCAGATGCCACCACACAAAGGGAAGGAGGAAGAAAAAGCCCAGAAGCCTGAATAGGAAAGGACATTAAAAAAGAAAGTAGGGAAATAAAAGAAGTATATTATGGCAGCCACACGCCTTCTTCCTCACGCAATGATGTAGGATGACGTGTCTGCAGGGAACGGTCCAAGACCCCATTCCTAGCATCAAGTGTCTGAAGTTTCCAAACCAAAAATATTTTTTTTTTTCCTGGAAAGGGAATTTCTCCCTATTGCAGGAACAGCACAAAGTAAATAAGAATAAAGCGGAGCTCACAGGTATGGATGCAAAAGCAGCAGCTGCAGCCAGCATGAACACAAGGCTTTCTCTGCACCTCGGGCTCTCACCTAGATCCTTTCTTTGGGTCACTTATGGATGGAGGTGGAGGCAGCAAGGTGCTGAAGAGGCAGGTTGCAGCAGGCCTAGGTGCTGTCAGACCCACTATCTGAACCTGCAGATCTTTTGATGTTTGTATTCATTCTCTACTGTTACGTAACCAATGACCAAGACTTTGGTGTCTTAAACAGCACACATTTATGATCTGACAGTTTCTGTGAGTCGGGAGTTGAGCACATCTTAACTAGGTCCTCTGCTCAGGGTCTTACAAGGCTTTAATCAAGGTACTGGACAGCCTGTGCCCTCCTCCTGAGCTCAAGGTCCTCTTCTAAACTCAGACTGTTGGCAGTTCTCAGTTCCGTGAGACTCGAAGACTGAGACTCTCGGCTCCTAGGGGCCATAGGCAAGTTGCAGTGTGGCTGGCTGCTTCATTACAGCCAAGAGAGGAGTGTCTGTCTCCTCAGAAAGGACCTCGTCCCTCTTGTAAGTGCTCTCACCTGATTAAGCCAGACCCACCCAAAATGATCTCTCTTGTAATTAATTCAGATTCAACTGATTTAGGACCTTAATTACACCTGTCAAATCCCTCCTCTTTTGCCTTTTAAAGCAACCTAATCACAGAAGTGACATAGCATCATATGCCCAAGTCTTGACTACAGTCAAGGGGCTGGGATTATACAAGGGCACATACACCGGGGTGTAGAAGTCTTGGGAGCCATTGCAAAATTCTGTCTACCACAATGTTGCAATTCTCTCTTGACATTTACAGTTTCTGGTTATTTCTATAGTGTACAAGAAAATAGGGGAAAGGGGGTAGGGAAAGTAGGAAGAAACCCACTCTGTGCTCAGGGTTACTAGGCTGAACCATATGTGAAATCACCATATTTCATCTTTTTTTTTGGCAACAGAAATAGACAATATGCAGTGGGCATAAGATATATATGTGTGTTTATATATATATATGTATGTATGTAGGTACATACTTTTATGTGTATATACACACATACATATAGATCAGATACAGGCCTGGATGTTATAGGTACTGATAGACACAGGATCAGTCTCTTTTCATAAAGTGACATCTTCCAAACCACTCTGTCACAGAGGTGCCCATAAAGACTCTTCTTAGTTTGGTGCATATTATGTGTGTTTGAACTGAGATTTCAGTGGCTTTAGGGGTAAGATAGTTACTATTTACAAGAGAAAAACAAGCGAACACTCATTCTCGATCAGGCTTTCCTCAAGACATCAGTGGCTCGGAGCTAGTCTCTGTTCACAGTGGCATGTGCATGTCTGTGTGTACGTGTGAGTGTGGCGCGCTCATATGTACATGCACTTGGAAGTCTCTGGAAGGAAATGCCTCCAAAGTGCTTGTCATTTCTGACAAATGAATTAAGTCAAGTCTAACAGGCAATTCATGCAATTCACACGAAGCTGCACAGAGAAAGCCTTGTACAATGCCGCAACATAAAGCACAACTAAACTAAATGAATGTTCATTTCATAGGGTGGAAAAACTTCCAGAAGACATCATATATGAACTTGGAGTACACATTCTGGGTTCAATGCCAACAGTTGCTAAAAGAGGTGAGATTGTTCCGTGGACAAGCCCCAGAACATTTCAAAGGCATGAATAGCTTGCAGGTTGATACACGCACAAATATGCGATCGTGTGTACTTTGGATTGATAAACCCTCTGCCGACAGAGTGCCGTCACGGACCGCGGCGTTTGCAATGTAAGAAGAAATTATGAGCCCCAGAATTCTACCCATAGTGTAAGTAAGGCAACAGTTTGCAAATGTTCTGAAAATTGGAAACCATTATTTGAGTGTAAATCTGTTGGAAGCATGAATTAGAGTCAGAATCACCAATACCTATGACCATTTTGAGGGCCCACGGTAAGTGAAAATTGAACATTTACTGAAAAGCTGGGTTATAATTGTAGTGTGATGGGAATCGGGAAGAAATGGGAAGAAGGCAGCATTTTTTCCCTTGAGCAAATGTTTGAACGACGCCAAATGTAACCCCCGTTTTCTTAGTGACTTCACATGTGACCAAAGGTAGGTTGTTTCTCCTCTCTCTGTGTCAGTTTCACAAGACTATCTAAAAATGTTCTTTCATTTAACAAACATCTATCAACGACCAGGCAACAGCATATTCAGAGAGATCAGCCCAGCCACAAGGGGCCATGCCAGGGAAAAGTCATCAAACATTTGTGGTGGGGGGAGGAAAATTCAGGACCCCACAAAACACCCCTTCCCAAATCAGAGGAACTATGAATATGTGTGTGTTATTGGAAACTAGACTGGCACCAACCAAATTTTTAGGTTCTTTCAACTTTGCTGTTTTTCAACTACTTGAGGTACTACTACTTGTAGTAGTAGTTAGTAGTAGTAGTAGTAGTAGTTAGTAGTAGTAGTAGTTAGTAGTAGTAGTAGTTAGTAGTAGTAGTTAGTAGTAGTAGTAGTAGTAGTTAGTAGTAGTAGTAGTAGTTAGTAGTAGTAGTAGTAGTAGTTAGTAGTTAATAGTAGTAGTAGTAGTTAGTAGTAGTAGTAGTAGTAGTTAGTAGTTAGTAGTAGTAGTAGTAGTAGTAGTTAGTAGTAGTAGTACTACTTGTTCAAATTGTGACAAATATACTTAAGCTCAAAAAAAAAAAAAATGCTCAACACACCTCAAACATACCAGAGAATGAATTATACCAATACAGCTAAACGGTTGATTAACTCAGATATCAGGAACCTTGAATGACATTCACAGAGTTCTTCTATCAAAATTCTTTGTCTTGGGTCCAGCTTCGGATATAAGCCAAAGAGTCATCTAAGGGATAACCAGAGGTACCCCCTGTTACTGGCCCAGCCATTGTAACTGGAAATCCCATCATTGTCACTTCTTCTGGTGTTGGGGAAAGGGGGGTTCCCTCAGGGAGAGGAAGCTGCGGGTGCAGAAGGGAAGAGAACAGAGGTGGCAAAGCCAAATGCCTGCAGAGATCAGGCCAGTAACATGGACCAGTGAAGACCCCAAAGGGTAGGGGAAGGACGGCGATGTATTAGAGATCATGGGGAGCCACCGCTCTGCTTCCTCTCATTATGATGACCCAGGATGCCGAAATCTTTTGATCTTTTTCAAAGAAAATCCAAATTTTCATGTAAAACCTTAAAGCCCTGGCAACCAATCAAAAAAATTTAAATAGCATTTGTATCAAAGAAAACAACCGGGTAGCCAGTTGCGACCTCTATGATAGACCATAAAATACTAAGACATTTCTATCTCCTCACAGGATGCCTGAATAATAATATAATTCTTGGTAACTAAAAGGGCTCTAAGGAAATGCACAATGAGGATAAATCTTACTGGGAGAGCTAAGACCTCCATGGCATGAGAGGGAATTGAAGGAGAGCAGGGAGGGTTTTTCACATAAAAGTGGTGTATGCCAGAGAGAACAAAAGAAAGACAATACAAATAAGCAGAGACAGCAAGCATATCGAGAGAGAGGGAGAAGAATAGAGGGAAGAAGAGGGAGGGGGAGGGGAAGAGAGAGAAGGAGAGAGAGAGAACACACAGAAACAAGAAAAGGAACGAAGGCAAAAATGGGCATTTCAGGGAAGTAAATAAAATTTCTCGGAATTTTCACTTAGATCAGTCTTGCTAGTAAAACAGTTTTTAGAAAGTTTTACTAACAATAATGTCATCATTTACAATAGCATCCAGCATACTTGATGAGGCCCAACTTTTGGGTTGTGTTAGAGATGAATGGGACCCCAGAATAAAACTGGTTATTCCTGGAGTTAAGTACTCAACAGACAGAAAATGTGTCCGTGGACAGATTTGAGAGTACGATGGTGTCAAAACAAATGTTATTTTTCCTTTGCAAAATACCTGGAATTAAAAGGGTAAAATATTCACAAATATGTGTTAACCCTTTGGAGGAAGAAAAAATGAGGGTTCACAAGCATTTTGGATACAATCGTATATGTGATCACATATGTACCCCATCTCTAAAATACATGTTCAGCTGGAAGCCCCTGAAAATTCTAGAACTCTCGGGGTCAAGTTGTAGCATCATAAAAATGACAAACCACCATTCGTGAAAATAATTTTCCATTTACGAAGAAAATTAAGGTTCTAGCCCACTCCTGAGGTATGAATATAAATAGATATTTATAGCAATCATGTGCTCCTTCCCAACATTATTTCAATTTTGACAAAATCCATTGGGATTTAGACCCAACTATTTCAATAAAGACTCAATATGAAACTATTCTCAGTTCTTCTCATTTTTTCTCTCTGAACGGGTACAATTTTCCTTTTTCTTTATTTTTTTTTTCTTTTTTTTAGCAAGAGTCCGTAAAAGTGTTTAAAATGTCACAAGTTACTTTTTCAAAATCTCCATCCGGATAAGTCATATTTTGAAAACGACAACTAGTCTTTCTGCACATAGCAATTTTAGAAAGTTTTATAGCTTATCCAATTTAATCCAGAGGGTGGATGGGTGAGGGTTTGGATGTGGGGTGAGGGCAGTGGAGGGGGGCAGATCACGCCTTGTACTGCCCATAAATGCCAATCACCCTCCGTGGCGCAGGCCTCCATCTTTCAAATGTCAGTAAGTCTTCCATTAAAAAAAAAAAAAAATCTATGGGGCCAAGCGACTGTATAGTTCTCATTCTTCATGATCTCATTTTCAAATGTGCCTGATCTTTCATTCCTTGCTTATGTTTTCTGATGGAGTGACACAACCTCCAGCACACCCAAGTTCACATCCCAAAATCTCTGATAAAGCCATTCTGATACTGGGGCTTTTTTTTTTTTTTTAAACCATTACAGGATATTCCCCAACTGGGACCCTCAGCTTATCTTAAGGTTTTTCTTTTTTCCAATCAAAAAATAGATTTTAGTTGCGTATAACACCCAGTGCTCATCATAACACGTGCCCTCCCTAATACCCATCACCCAATTACCCTACCCCTGTACCCCCCTCCCAACTAATGAATTGTTGAACACTACATCAAAAACTTATGATGTACACTATGCTGGCTAACTGAACATAATAATAATAATAAACAAATATGAAGTACATAAGAACAAAAAAATGATAAATGATGTGCAAATTTAAAAATCTACGTGGAAATTATATCCTCTTGTCTATTCAATTATCCCTGGAGAATAACAATAGCATGTTTTATTTCTTACTTTAATATCTGTATTAAATTCATATACACATATGTGAATAAGTGTAAAATACATGTACTTTTTTTAATGGATAGAAGTAATGCTTTTCTTGCATTGAAACTGGTTCTACTTGGTGATTTTTTTTTTTTTTTAATGTCCCGTGAAAGCCTGTATATTCACTCGGAGTTGAAGAAATGCAAAATAAAACCAGATTCTTAATAGTTGAAAAAAATAGATTTTAATTAAGAATAGCACGTGACATTGTAAAAAAATAAAATGAATTAAAACATTTAAAAAATGTATTCTATCACCCAGGGATACCTAGATATACTTTTTTGGTGCCAGCCATTGTATTTATTTTACATAATCTATTCAGTCAATCCAGTTTTTCATGGTTGTAGACACTCTGAGGAACCCCTTTCCAATGAAATCTTTGTATATCTCTGTTACTTTGTACACGTTTTAGGATAGATTCCTACCAACAGCAACAGTGACAATAATAGAAATAATATTTGTTGAGGACTTACTTTGTGCCAGGCTCTGCCTAAACACTTTCCTACATTATTCCACTTACTCTTTGTACCGATCCCAGTTTACCGGGTTAGAACACCAAGATGTGATGAGGATAAGTAACACATCCTCCAAGGAGTATTCCCACATCTCCCAGATCTGGCCGAATCTAAAATCCATTCTTTCCCACACCCACACTATTCTACCACCTCGGAGGTGAGGTTTTCAGCTCGAACAATATTCACGTTTCAAGCTACTTTGATGAAATTCAACAAATGGGCCCTCTAGTTATAGCAACATCCATTGTCTCTGTATATTTGCGGGAATGGTTTTCTGGGCTCGCCCAGCCCCCCTCCAGACACACCTTACCAACACCAGCAACACCATTTAAACACTGCCTTTAAGTTTGCTTTAACATCGCAGAAAATGGTGCTATAAAAATAAGCAAAAGACCCGGGACTCAAATTGAACATAAAAGTTGTTGCAGATATTGTTTCTTGACAAACGGCCTCTCTAAACCACATAAATTGTCCAAAACCTCTTAAACCTTTGCTCTACATCACCCACATAGGTCTGTAAAGGGACTATCACAAAGGAACTACAGGCTAATTGAAAAATCATTCACTTGAGATGCGGTAAGGATCATGCTCCATTTCTACAGATGTATATAGAAACTAGAAACACGTGGAGTCCTCCTCAAACCAAGCAATTGGCTAATCAGCAAACTCAAAGGGAAATCATCTGCTTTTTCCTCCCTTGCACTGCTGGATGTATACTTAATAATTCATGGGAAATGAGAAAAAACACACAACTCTACCGGCGAGATCGGGTGTCCCGACTCCTTCCATCCCTGAGCCCTGTCTTCTCCCCTTTCAAAGAAAAGCTGCAGCATTGACTGGGTGGGAAGCTATTCTACCGCCCAAGAGCTGATGTTTCTAAAACCTATTGTTCAAAGATCATTATCATGGTTTTCCATTAGCAAGACTAAGTAAATGCTTTCCTAAATAATCCTGTCAATGGTTTAAAAAATATATATTTATTTTTGGAAGAAAGGCTCAATACGGTGCTGGCAGGGGGATTATATTAATCCTCATTTTGGAGGCTTTTTCCCCTCTGCTTTTTGGAGGGACAATTAATATCGACTGTACCTATCATTAATTTTCCACAGTCAGTAGGGGCTTTTAGGTTTTATAAGTATAATATCAATATGGACTGTCTTAGAAGCTCTTATTTATTTTATGTTTTCCTCCTGCATTCAATGTTCTCCACACCCCAAGACAATACTTCACAGGTTTTAGGCAAGTGGCTACTACAGAAAGGCATCCCAAGCTTGTAAGGAGATGGACTCTCTTTGTCTTTCTGGAAGGATCAGGATGTGCAGGGGAAAGGCTGGGAATTCACGGCTGCCCCGTCCTAGGAGGGTGGGGGAGAGGGTGCTGAGAGCGGAGACAGGAAAGGGAAGAGTGGACACAGCAGGTGCACCAGCACCCCTTTCTCTTCTCCAGCACCCCTTCTCTGTGGGAAACCTCCATGCAGCAGGCATCCATCCAGACATGCATTTTTCTCCCTGGGGGAACACATCAGTACTCAGTGTAGTTATAGCCTACGTTCTCTTCCACGTTTTTCACAAACTCTATTCATTCAAGAATCTCTAGGAAAACACCACCAAAGACGCGCACAAGAGGTAACGTGCGGCCTCATGGCTCTCTGCTCAAGCCAGTGTGGCCTGGTCACCATTCACTATTCCCTCTGTGTTTGGACTAACGGTTCCAGTCAAGTCCCCAGGCTTTATTAGCAAAGACCTGCAAGGTCCTCTAGGCATCTGAGCCCCCAAATGAGAGTATGGGTTTGAAGGCAGGCTTCTTGGCCCTGATCTGTGTCCCTTCCCCCCTTTCAGGCACATGAGAATCTGCTAAGATCCTGCTGGCTGGGCAGGAACATCCCTCCTCCAGCGACCTGTGCCACCTCAGACGGGCTGACAGTGCAGAATGACACTCAGGTCTTCCAGAGCCATGGCTCAGAAGCATACCGGTCACTCACAAGCCCCTCTCCTGTATGGATACAGGCATACATCCCTGCCTTCCTCAGCGATGTAGTCAGAGCTGACCCTGCCAGGTGCTAAGCTACACTCCAAACACATCTATCCTGTCTTCAAGTAGCTCACAGTCCAGGAATATATATTATCTGGGGTGTGGGAGGGAGGGGAGAGAAGGGAAGGCTTGGAAACATCATGAAAACAGTGAGAAATCTAATGTTAGGAAGAAGCACGAGGTGTCCATATTCATTCATTTAGGTTAGAAGAGTAGGCTGCTCTGCTGTTTTGTAAGCTGGGTTACCTAGGGCAAGTTTCTACACTACTAAGAATTGAGACAAGTTGGTGGGAGCCATTAAAGGGGCCCCAACCCAGACTGGGGTATGGGTTGGTCCGAGAAGCCTTTTCAGGGTCGATGCAAGAGCTTGGTCTCTAAGAAAGAGCACTTCGTACAAGGAGGACCGAGCTGAGTGCTTACAAGAGTGGAGACGGGGGAGGTAGGCGTGGCCAGCGCGAAGGGCGGTCATATCCTGAGGGCACTAGGGAGGGACCGCTGACTTGCAGGCAGGACTGGTCTGTGCAGAGCTGGCTTCCCCAGAGGAAGCAGTGAGAAAGGCCTGCAGGAGAGGGCAGGGGGGTAGGGGAAAGGCTGGAGGAGTGAGGAGCAGGGGCGCTGGGGAGGGCAAAGGAAGGGGGGCCATGCTCTTGTCATGAGCAGATCCCTCCCTGCTGTCTATCTTTCTGTCTGCCTCTCTGTGCCTCACTCTTTCCATCCATCTTCTTGCTGTCCTTCACAGTTTTTCTTTCCTCTTTCTGTCCAGTCTCTGGTTCCAATCTGTCTCTCGGTGTATATGTGAATATCTCCCCCATCCCCTCTATCTCCCATTGTCTCTCTGCCTGTCCCTACCTTTGTGTCTCCCTCTCTCCCTGCTCTCTTCTGCCTCCCAACATATCTCTCATTTACTTATTGTGTTCATCTTGTTGGCCCCCTCCCCTGCCCTGTGGAGTGTAAGTGCCAGGCTGAGATTCTCCACCTCTTTGCTCACGGACACATTCCAAGCACCTAGAAAAGTATTTGGCTCATGGTAGGCACTCTGTGGTAAATCCGGCATCTGTTGTTATGGTGGCGAGGGTCAGTGACTGGCTTGGGAGGGGAGGGAACACGGGATGCCTCCCTGAGAAGGGACTGGACATCTGATTCCAACTTGGCATCATCTATTGCCTCAGATTAGAGAGTAGACAGAGCCTCTGGGACCCCAGGAAGTAGGGGTGGGTCACAGCCCAATTGATCCATTTCTGCTGTGGCTTGACCAAGGGTCCCTTCTTTTTAGCTTCTAAAATCTAAATTAACAAAGAAGTAACAGGTTTGGACATGAATAGGTAAGCTCAATTAAGACCTTCATCAATAAGTAGGGAAAGATGGAGACCAGTGCCCTTTGGTGTTGCACATAGGGCTGCCTGCTCTAATGTTGAGGGCACTTGTCTCTGGACTCCAGAATTTTCTAACCATGATACTTCAAGAAGATGGGAGTTGATATCACTGGAAATATATACCCTTGGGGCCACTGACTTAATTCCTATTTCCTTTGGACACTTAAAGTAGAGATGGTATGATCACTGGCCAGGAGAAACTAAGACAGATCAATAAAATCATCCTCCAACATTTTAGCAAACTGTTTATTCATTCAACAAACATCTGTCGGGCTCCTATTATAGCTGGGGATTGTACTGGATGCTCTAAATGCATCAAATCTAGATCACATAGGGATTTGGTCTAGGGGAGATTAAAAACTCCCCAAACATGGTAACACAGGGTAGAATATTAAGTGGCCTAAGAAAAGTAAAAATAAAGCATGTGGGGTGATCAGAGCAGGCGGCATCTCTGACAGTAGATGGCTGAGGTAGTTTTGTTACAAACCCTCAAAGCAGGTGCAATCTAAGCTTCTCTTAGTACATTCCAAAGTGCAGCCAACTTAAGTGGCCGTTTGGAGCTTAAATGCTACCCTGGGATGTCCCTGTTGCAAACTGTGGCATAATTCACTTATTTCTGCCTTTTCTCTGAGTATAATCAACATCTAGGGGCCACAGGCCACCCACACCTACTGAACAGACTAGAATAAGAAATGACAAATGTCCTTTGTGTTTGGATCAGTATTCAAATTGATCTCACTGTTGGACACCTTACTGTGTTCAGGGTCAGACTTCTGATCCTGCCAGGACCAGCAGGTACAAAGCATGCTCTACCTGTCAAGCCCAGACCCAGGTGCCTTGCATAAGCCCACTTTACAGACTGTAGTAGTTACTATGCCTGAGAGGCTAAATCAAGTCACGTAGTGGGTAAATGATGGAACCAGCTTCCCAATCCAGGGGTGTCTGATTCCACAGACTGTGATCTTCCCACTGCATCAACGGCCAGCTATTCCCCAGCTTAGTTCACAAGAAGCAGCTTCTGCCTCCACCTTCACTGTCCACCCACATCCTCCTACTTAACTCAATCTCTGGTTTTGCCTTTTCTCAACAGCCTTGTCACAATGCTGCCCACAACCCAGCATGACAGTTCCCAAATTCTGATGGGCAGCAATTTAGATCCACTTCATCCTGCCCAGTTTCTTCTCAGAGATTGACTTCAAGGGTTCCCTGGAAATGAAAAGCATCAAGCATTATGGTGCCTAATGGCAATTTAAACAGACCAGCCAATGGTCAAGCTCCCCTATTGTCTGAGTGTATCAAGTTATCCCCAAATAAGCAAGTACTAGATCATGCCACAGCACAATGCAAGGATAGAGAAGCACTGCCAAATATCTGCTGTGCTCCGCAGTTCTGTACCATTTATCTAACAGCTAATATAATATCAAGTGACAGTTTAAACAGGCTACTTTCACCTAATCTGTGCATGCTGTATGCAAAACAGCTCTGACCCTGGCTTGATTCCTTAAAGCACGTAGGATTTAATTATCTCCCACTGTTATAGAAATAATGACAAGTTACTTAGTACTTTTAAGACTGATACATAAAGTACTTTTGACAAGTGAGTTGGAAACCAACCCTGTTACAAAGTTGCAATATAAAATGGCCCTGTCCCTAAACTCAGGATTTCCTTTCCTAAAGACGAGAGAAAATGATCCCTGGTCCCATAACACTCATCATGCCCGGTCACTCTTAAGTAGGGTACACTCAGAGCGATGAGTTCTGCAATGCCTTTGCTGAAAGAAGGAACTTCTTAGGTGCTAAATGGGATATATTAACAAACGGAGAGGGGGATCATGAGGAAAAGAGAAATAGAGAGATGCATCTGTGTATTTTATTAACACTGAACTTCAAATAAACATCTGTGGGAGTTTCAAAGCACTTGACTACACACCATCATCTTTATGTCATAGCTAAGGCCCTAGATTTGGAGAGCGCAGTTGAGATTTATCTGCAGTGATAAAATCTCCAGTTTCTCTCAATTCACATTCATTTCTCCCATCTTTCTTAAAGGAATACACTCTCCTCCCTCCCCAGAAATCACAGATCTGCTCCCTCTCCCCAGGCTCCCTTTCTAATCTCTCTTATTTAACTGAGTTTGACATGCCTCTAATACTTATTTAGAGCTGCCAGTCACCTCTGTCCATTGCCTCACCCTCACAGATGGGTATTTGCCACCAGAAAAGAAGATATGGATATTAATACAGGGGCTATAGGAGTCTGCAAGGCTTCCAGCACAGCAGACAGAAATGGAGTAAGTGACGTTGTCATAAATAGATTTAAGTTCACTAAAGAAGGAGCTGTTCTCAACTGACTTAAATATAACTCCAGGTTTAGGTGATTATTTTAATCATCATATAATTCAATTAGGAAAAAAAAGCAGGAAAAAACTTGTGTTTTGATGCATTACCCTGTCATTAGCAAAGTTGAGGTTTCCCCCATGTTTTCTGGATCATGGTCTCTTTCAAGAATCTGATGAGAGTTATAAATCTGTGTTTACACATGGGTGGCCCATGGTTGATATCTAACCTGACGCCATGCTGCGTTTGGCCTGTGTTACCTTAAAAACCCCTAAGTGGGTTTACAATATACAACTGAAATATTTTACATAAAGTCCAAAACAAATGCGTTTCTCTTGAAAAGTTCAGAGATCTGACAGTAGTGGGCCGGCATTCCCCTGTGGTAACAATTGGCTGATTCTGAGTGGCAACTTTTCCTTACAGGGAGGTATGTGGTATCCAACTGGCCATACTCCGCACCTGTCCCAATTGCGCTCCACATGACTGTGTCACTCATTGGCATGATCTGTGGGCCCGTGAGTGTATGATTTCTCCCATAAACCTTCTCTTCTGAAAAATGTTTGTATACACAAAATTCACTGTCAAGGTTCAGAGGTAGATGGAATCTTTGGTAAAGTTTATCCATTAATCAGAGCTTCTTGAACTCGGCCAAGTCAACTCTGATCTTCAGCTTCCTGCCTATAAATAGTGTGCATGACCATCAACCCTTTATCCTGTTGAGTTTAAGTGAGAGAAAACACCTCCAAGCCTCCTTTTAAATAAGTTGCTCAAGGGGTGCCTGGGTGGCTCAATCAGTTAAGTGTCCAACTTTTGATTTCAGCTCAGGTCATGATTTCAGGGTTGTGAGATCGAGCCCCCCAGTTGGGCCCTGCACTGAGCATGGAGCCTGCTTAAGATGTGCTCTCTCCCTCAGCCCCTCCCCCTGCTCCCGCACTAAATAAATAAATAAATAATAAATATATAAGTAAATAAATAAATTGTTCAAGATAAGTGTGGAACGTTCTGAGTGGAACACTGGGTGTTATGCACAAACAATGAAACATGGAACACTACATCCAAAACTAATGATGTAATGTATGGTGATTAACATAACAATAAAAAATTAAAAAAAAAAGGTAAGTGTGGAAAACTCAGAGTTTCAAAAAGAAAAAAAAAACCTTTTTTTTTTTTTTATTCTGTAGACCAAGAAACAAGCCACTACCAATGGTACATTCAAAGACTCCATGGGGAAAATTGGCAAATCTTTAGACACACGCTTTCACCAAATAATCATCCATCCTCCACTGTGAGTCATGGAGTGTCCACTTTGCACAACAGGCAATCATCTGCAGTTTCTTGAATGAGCCGAGTGTAAGGGAAAGCTGTGGGATAAGAAATGCAACCTGAGAAATCTCTCTGTCCACAATACAGCTATACGTGTTTGGGAAGAGAACCAGCACTCCAGGACTAAATCCCAAGTAAGAAGCTGATAACGTATTTTCAACTGCTCTGTTGGGCCTCCATCCTGACTTCTTTCCCCAGAATTGTATAAGTAGGGCCTAAGTATACATTAAGCCATTCACGTGATGGCTATTTTCTAACGGGGCAGTAACATGGTGGAGACACACAAGAGAAGCTGTATTTTGTCCTCCTACTTGCAGAGTCATGGGCTTTTAGTGGCAGAAAGGACTTTAAAGAGGCCCTAATGCAACCCTGTCATTTTACAGAGAAGGGAAAACATTTAACGGAAGAAACAGGATAACGCACACCTGCCCCAGGCTGATGTGCATCTGTGTTTGTTCCTTCCCTGCTTAGAGCCAAGCATGGGCTGCAGAAGCAGACTGCCTGAGTTCAAAGCCTGGCCCCATTCTCACTACCTGAGCTCCCTATTTCCCTTGACTCTGTTTCTTCATCTATACAAATAAGGATAATGCTGATACTTACAGGATTGTGTGAGGAGAAAATGAGATGATTCATGCAAAGGACTTGGAAGAGAGCCGAGAGAACAAAGTAAAGGCTACTTCATTATTTATTTTGCTTCTAAGTAGAATTAACTGGAAAACAGTGAGGGGTTGAGTCAGGTAAATCTTGGTTCAACTTGGGGGGGCCTCTATACAATCATCCTGGGACACTGAGCAAGTAACTTGACCACCCTGAGATTTAATTACCGGTCAGAGAGAATTCTATGAAAAATGTGTGTGGAAATGACTAGCACTGGGCCCAGCATATACAGGTGCTAAAGAAAAAACTGTTCTAATTAACCATTAATATTAGCACTGGTTTTGGCAAACTTTCTGGTTAAAGGTCACATATGAGCAACAGGTGATATCTCAGAATCTCACCCTTTCCAGACAAATCAGAACCAGCAATAACTAATATTTGGCAAGTGCTTATTATCCACAAAGCACAGCCAAGTACATTGTATGTACTGATTCATGGAATCCTCATAGCAACACAATATGACATTAGTTCATATCATTATCATCCCCACTTTATCGATGAAAAGACTGAGGCTTGGGAAAATTAGTTAAGTCAAAGACCCACAGTTAATAATTGGAAAAACAGCAACAGGCATCAGACCCCACATTTTTTTTTCCTGGCTCCCCAGGGAAACAAAATCTATTCTCCTGATGAGTTTTATAGCTGGCCATTTCTGTCAAAGCGTTTAGAAATAAATGGGCAGAGATATTAAAATGATAAAGTTAAACTTAATTTCTTTTATGGAATAAAAAAGCCATTGACAAAGTGTTTTCTGACAAACGTGACAGTTGCGACACATTGGCATGTGGAATATTAACTGCACCAAATCTAATAATCCACCCCAAATCATTATCAAAGTGCCACTTGGAATTTTGTCGTTGTCAAAATGAATGGCTTCTATTTGTTGGACACCCATGCCATGCCAGGGGCCATCTATGGGCCTTTGTCACTTAATCCTAATGTCATACAGGTGCTAAATGACCTAGTCAGGACTTACCCGGAGTCCATCCCATCCTATGCCCAAACCCTGTGCACTATGAGTCAAAGCAGAATGTGAAGAGGTTAATAGAGATGGTTCTGGAAACAGCTGCCTGCCTTCCAAAGTCGGTTCCTCATCTCACTGGCTCTGTGGCCTTGGGAAGTTAACACCTGTACCTCTGTCAATTCTCCTGCAACATGGGGGAAATAATCCTACCAAGAATTACCACATGTGAGTTGCTTAGAGAAGGGCTACTCAAAGTGTGGTCCATGGACCACACCAGTCAGCATCCCGTATGTCGTCACCAGTCCACGATCAGGTAAATGCTGAAATTGAACATCTCAGAGGGAGTAACTTTTATGTCCATCAACTCCAATAATAAGAAAACAGTGGGGGCTTGTATTTTCTATGCCATTTTAAAATTTCGTTTTTCTATTAATTGATTGTATCATATTTTAATAGGATAACAGTCCATGACAGATTGGAACTTTTTAAGAAAAAAAAAAAGAAGAAGAAGAAAAAACACAACTTCTTAAGAAAAGAAAAAAATCCAAGGGCCCTATTCCAACTACTACCCACAAGTAGTTTGGGAAGCATTAGATGGATGCTTACCTGTTATACAGAAAGTTCTCAATAAGTGTCAGCCAATAATATTAATTATTTGCTACTCTGTCCCTCCACTTCCTACAAAGGGAGCTAAAAATTCAAGCAGCAAGACAAGAAATTCCGAGACATAGGATGCTGGTTACTTTACTGACCAGAGCTTGACTCCTTCTAAGCCCTGATTCATGATCTAGGGAGGGACACTCTTAGCAAGTTCTGAGGGTTTTGCTGGATAAGATCAGTGGACTTCCAAGATCCCCATTGGTGGAAATGGTGAAAAATAACTTAATCCCTCAACTTATTCCCTGCATTCCATGTCCAGAGTTCTCCCATTTTCCAGTTCTTTCCTTAACTTTCCCTGATCCTCTCCTTCCCCTTACACAGAGAGTAGTATTTGATGGGGTTTACCAGAAGGTTGGAGCAAAGATAAATCTGGACTGAAAATCCCAGTTCTCCACTGACAAGCTCTGTGTTCTTAGACACATTACCTACTGTCTTAGAACTTTGATTCCCCATCTGAATAACTGGGATGATCATGCCTACCTTAGCACGGAGCAAAGACGATACCGTGTTAGAAACATCCAACAGATTTAATTCCCCTTCACCATTCTCCTTCGTAAAGCAGCTGACACGGCAGTTAGTAGAGGTAGTAGGGGAGACAGAAATGATAATGTCCGAGAATTACTGCAATAGAGTTCCTTCACACTTACTATTTATGTAAAGCCAAGACTCCAAAATGTCTGTTAGACCACAAGAAAAATAATAATAATATGAAAGAGAACATTTCAATACCACTGCCAAAAACAAAAACAAAAAGCCTGTGAATAAGGTGGTCTGACTGAAGACCTGCGAAAAACATCCTATATTAAATAATTGCTGGAGAAACACAAGCTGTCAAGGACTCCCTGTACAAAGGAAGTGTGTTGGTCTGAAAGGGGCTTTACAGAAAAACCAATATTAGAGAGACCCCCCCCCCCCCGCCATTCAACAGTCAGCCACCCACCATGCAGATACAGTGCCTTTGCTTGTGAAATGAGAGGGGCTGTACCATAAATTAACCCTAATAACCTGTTGACAGGGACAAGAGACCATTGACCAATTTAAGCAATCCTAAAAGAACTGAATTAACTGCTACATAATAGTTTTTAACAAACACGATCACTGTTTGATGGGTTGTCAATGTCTGTGCTGGGTCAGAACTTCCTGTTTTGTGGCGACTGCAGGTACCAGAGGTGAAGTCGCCCATACAAAGGTATCTAATGTATCTGAAAACCCCCACCCCACCCCCACCCCCAAAGACTTAAAAATACAGTCTCTACCAGAAAATACAGTTCACACTGGGAAACATCAATCATAATGGCTGATGCCACAAATCTGAGAAAGTTTTACATTCAGTGTAAATAAGTCAGATTTGAGAAGTTAACGAATTCCACTACCCAAGCTGTTCCTTATTAATTCATACAACTCGAAGACATGCACTAAAAATAATACCTTTTAGTCATACACCATCTTTATGGAGATCATTAATATTTCTCCATGATAGAGCAGTTACCAGTCCCATTATTTCCTTTGATCACCTTCATGCTCCTGACCCCAAACACCAGCTCATCCACAATTCCCGCTTGTGTTAAAATTGGCCTCAGATCCCATTAGCCTTCCTTTCTTTGAGGGACAGTCACCTCTATGCACCCCCGTGAGACCTCGTCCAGAAAGCTGTCCTCTTCGGTCTCCTTCTCTCTGTCTAATTTACAATGCACACCCTGGAAGGGACAAGTCTCGAAAACTGCCTAAAGGCTGGCCTTCAAAGCCTTGTCTCCATTCATCCACTTGCTCTCTCCCTCATTCTTGCAACAACATTGTGGAGTGCCTGCTCAGTGCCGGGCACAAGGCAAGATGCTCAGGACACAGAGAAGAATAACACCTGACCCCTGCGGGGGAACAGCCAGATAAACAGATGACCCAAGAAGGCAAGTGTAGGGCCCAGTAGGAAGGGAGAGGAGGACACCTAGCTCACCAGGAGAGAGACAGAAAGGAAGCTGCTGGGGCTGGGACTTGCCTCGGAGATGGAAAAGGGGAGGGAAATTTCATATTAAAGGGACTAACTCTGTTTTGGTCTACCCCAGCAATAGCACAGAACCTCGCAGGTAACAGGTATTCCGTGCACAGTAAGTGATTGGATTAATGGCACAAAGGGACTCCCAGGAGAATCTGATCACTCATTGCCCATCGGTCCCTTGGCAAGTTAGACAGTGATCCATTTCTAGTTCCTCTGTGGCCCCTTTACACAGAAGCTGCTTCATGTTCTCTACTCTAAGGTGTTCCTTATTCCATTTCTTATGTTGTATGACACCTCACCTTTGTTCCCAGCTGCCTAGCATGAAAAGACAGAAAAGAATAGCAAGAAAGGGCGCCTAAACAACACAGTTTGTATGCGGCCCCTTCGAACAACCGAGACACCTAGGAAAATAACTGTGGATGGGGGTGTCCATGCATGTGCAATTGTGGCTCAGCCCCCATGTTCTGAAAACACAAGGTAAACATTGAGCAAAGATTTCTCAAACTCAGTATTGTTAACACTTGGGCCAGGTCATTCTTTGTGGTAGAAGTCTGTCCTACACATGGTTAGATGCTTAGTAAAATCACTGGCCTCTGCCCACTAGAGGTCAGTCGCATCCCCCAGTTATGACAATTAAAAATGTTTTTAGACATGGCCAAATGTCCCTGGGGGCGGGTGGGGCAGTCAAAATCACCCCCAGCTGGGAACCACTGTATGTGATAGGTTCCTTGGAAACCCACCCTTCTGAGGGTCTCCAATGGTCTGATGTAAAATCTCAGAAGACCATCCCAGAATCCCCATATTAAAAATGATGTTGTAGTTCATCCAGCCCAACTCAGATGTTGTCTGTGAAGAAACTAAAGCTCAGAGAGAGAAGATGGCTGTTCAAAAATCATCCAACCAATGGTGGTAGAATAAGCCTCCGGACAAGAATCTTTCTTGTCAATCAACCAATGTCTTCCCACCACAACATGATTCTATATGACATTCTTTCTGAGGCATCCAAAAAGAAAGGAAATTAACATTGATACAGCAGCAATATAATGGTTTCTTACAATAACAAAGTTATAATAATAATAATAATAAATAACAATATGAATAAAAACTAACATTCACTAAGCAATTGTAATGCCCCAGATACTAACAACTTTTTGCATTTTCCTATAACCTTTTGAGATGACAGTCACAGAACACTGCAAGGTACCTATTACCAGCTCCATTTTTATAAATGAGAGACAGGGCTAAAGGCTAAAAAACTTTAAAGGCTAAAAACCTTGTCCATGGTCCCAGAGCAGGCCAGTAGAAGAGACAGTGCTCACATGGGGGCCCCCAGCTTAGGATGCCTCTTGTCTTTCCACTCTGTCATGTGTCTGCAGAGCTCACCCTGCTTCCGGGGATGGGGGCGGGGGGCAGCTCTCAGCTGAGAGCTGCCCCCCGGCCTACCACTCTTTCTGACTAGAATTAGCTGCATGCAGCTCCATCTGAGTCAGCCCTGCTCCAGGCTCCACACTTCCTGATCACACTGCCATCTGACCTTTGCATTTTTAAGCCACATTTGGTGACAGTCTTCAGCAGCTAAAGTAGTCCATCTAATCTAACAAGTGTTTGCTGAATTGCTCCTACGGGCCAAGCTCAAAGTCAGCATGTCTGGGGAAACTAGGAGTTGTTTATCCCTTTTTCAGCACTTGTCAAGATTGGTCATTGTTGATTTTGTCCACCTCTCCCACTGGACAGGAAGCTCCAAGAGGGCATAGATCATGTCTCTTCAGGCCATTCTTATATCCTCTGTGCTTTGCACAGAACTCATGCTCAACTAAAGCTGGTGGAAACAAATTGATCTGATGGAACATCTGCTCTGGGATAGC
The DNA here is from genome assembly GCF_037043125.1 of Eumetopias jubatus. Classification (NCBI taxonomy): domain Eukaryota; kingdom Metazoa; phylum Chordata; class Mammalia; order Carnivora; family Otariidae; genus Eumetopias; species Eumetopias jubatus. The sequence continues at coordinate 183,339,722 of NW_028274808.1, read as the reverse complement.
ACACTTTGATATTTAATATCATCTTATTTGATCTCATAAAAACACATCCTTGTCACCTTCCATGAGCTATATCTCCATTTTAATGACAAAAACCTTGGAGCAGAGATCTTTAAGGGATTTGTTTAAAGACATGTGGCTGGTATGTAGAATTGCCCCAGTACCAGAGCAGAAGGAGCATATGATCCAAAGTGAATATATCTAAAAACTCCAAAGAGGCTGAACAGAACAGTAATTAAACATACAGGCGCAGGAGCCAGACTTCCTGGGTTGGCATCTCTGCTCCACCGCTTACGGTCCATGTGATCCAGAACCAGTAAGTTCTCTCTGCCTCAGCCTCCTCATCTGAATAATGGGTGTAATTAGAATACCAATCTCAGAGAGTTATTGCAAGGAACGAATGAGTCAATATGCACAAAGTACTTTAAACATGGCTGGACACATAATAGCTAATACTTGGGTAGTACTTACTGTTTCCATAGTAAAGGAGAGAGAAGGAATAAATAGATGTACACACACACACACACACACACACACACACACACACACACACACTTTCCAGTTAGAAAACAGTGTAAGCATGAATCAAGAGTGGTACAGAGAAGAGTGTCACGGGGGGAATAATCTTTCCCTGCCCCACAGGAAATAACACCTTGCATTCAGGTTTTTGCTATTCCGTTTAGAATTGAAAGAATGCATTCCTGTCTTCAGCATAAGCCATCTTTTTTACTAGCATTAAATTCAATTTAGCTTTATATGCTGTTTGAAAGAAAGAAAGAAAGAAAAGAAAGAAAGAAAGAAAGAAAGAAAGAAAGAAAGAAAGAAAGAAAGAAAGAAAGAAGGAAGGAAGGAAGGAAGGAAGGAAGGAAGGAAGGAAGGAAGGAAGGAAGGAAGAAAGAAGACGAAAGAAAGAAAGAAAGAAAGAAAGAAAGAAAGAAAGAAAGAAAGAAAGAAAGAAAGAAAGAAAGAAAAGAAAGAAGGAAGGAAGGAAGGAAGAAAGAAAGAAAGAAAGAAAGAAAGAAAGAAAGAAAGAAAGAAAGAAAGAAAGACAGACGAAAGAAAGAAAGAAAGAAAGAAAGAAAGAAAGAAAGAAAGAAAGAAAGAAAGAAAGAAAGAAAGAAAGAAAGAAAGAAAGAAAGAAAGAAAGAAAGAAAGAAAAGCTATTCCAAAATGCCTTGGAGTGAATGACAGAGGGAAAAGGCACACGCACAGACATACAAAAGCAGTTATTCCTGGGTCATGCTGCTACCCTGTGTGAAACCGGCTAGGCAGATCACTGCAGAAGTGGCTTCAGATGGCTCCAAGAGACGGGGGCTGTGTGGAGCCAGTTGATGGGATACTTAACTCCAACTCATATTCATTTACTGCTACATTTAAGCTACTTTCAAGTTGATTTTCTCTCAAAAATACCATTCATATCAACATGGCAAGGTTCTGGCTCTGATGCCTGAGGATGCTGAGTGACCCATTTTGCCTTCATCTTCCTAAGCATGTGGGTGAGCAGAGCCGTAGACAGGTTAGTAGTACCATAGCTCCATAAATAAATAATTATGCAGATATCCGTTGGACATGCAAAAATATACATTTCTAAACAAATAAAGAAGCTTCATTATTTTCTCAATGACTAACTCAGAAGTCAGTCCTAAGGTCTTTTTCTTTCAAAATATTTAAGGTGGAGAGAAAAGAAACTCCTACATCCACATTCCATTTTGTTACTCTCAACTCAAAAGTTGGAAGTGATCAGGCTCCAGTAAATAAATTGCATGGTAAAACAAAAGAAATGGAGAGGGTCTACAGAGTCAATGAAGCTTAAAAGACATATCAACCAATAGCAACACGTGGATCTTATTTAGGTCCTTACTCAAATAAATTGTTCAAACATATGACATTTATAAAATAATTGGAAGTTTTAGGACTGACTGTATATTTGATAATAATAAGAATTATTGTTAACCTTTTTGATGTGCTAATGGTAATGTGATTGCTTTTCTTTAAACATACATGATAAAATATTTACAGGAGAAATGATATTTTGGATTTGCTTCAAAGTAATGTGGTAGGAGGAAGTGGATAGAGGTATTAAAGAAATAAGTTTGCCCATGAATTGCTAATTGTTGAAACTGGTAATAGTCGTATAGTGGTTCATTATACTGCTATACTACATTACTAAGTCCTAGTTACTGCTTATTTTTCTTTATATGTTTAATGATGAAAAAAAGGAAATAGATTCAGGGAACTTGAGTGGCTCAGTTAGTTAAGTGTGTGACTCTTGATTTTGGCTCAGGTCATGATCTCAGGGTTGTGAGATCAAGCCCTGTGTGGGATTCCACGCTGGGCATGGAGCCTGCCTGGGTCTCTCTCTCTCTCTCCCTCTCCCTCTGCCCATCCCCCTGCCTCTTCCTTCTCAAATAAATAAATAAATAAAATCGATTCATTTTTAAAGGAACAAGAAAAAAATATTTTAAAAGGAAGTGATTGAGGATGAAGAGAGAATGGCTTTTTCTCTCCCTCATCTAAAAGTGGCACAAATTAGCTGCTGTCTACACAGCATGCAGGGAAGCACCTGGATTAAAGACAATGGCAGGGAGAACGCTGAGCAGCCTTGTAGCATATTAGATATTCTGACTTCCACTACAGCAACTTGGGGCCATACCAAATTTGGCCCCCTCCTCCTCCATTAGATTATCATCTCCGTGACAATGACTGTGTTTTGCTTATCGCCTGCCTTCCAGAGAGCCAGACATAGCATCTGGGACACAATAAACATGTGAGAAACACTTGTTGAAACTATTGAGGCAGTGTTTATATCTTTAATATTAACGTTTTCATGATTATGGATAGCAACAAATTTTTTTAAAAACTTCTGAGCACTGGGTGATTTGGATAGGCAGATCAACACAGAGTGTAAGTCGCGGCTTCCGAAAGTATGACTACCACTGTGGTATGTGTGCAGACAGATTTCATACAGCTCACAGACAGCTTTTCCTTAGGAGTTATGTATTTACTTTTAATATTTACTAAGATGAAAGTAACTGGTGTTTACATAGATGCAATAGGTTAGGAAGAGGCCACAAGGGTTTGTATTTTAAATAAAATAGGTAAATATTTGTACTACTGGCGAAGAGCTGTGGCAAAAATGTTTGAGGGTACTATTCATACGGATTTAAATGGCAGAATCCCAGAGAACAGCTACCTGTTTACTCCTCATACTGCCCCACTGGGTAGCCAAGTGTGTTAGGATATGGGCTCTCGAACAAGGTTGCTTGTATTCTAATACTGACTTTACCACTGACTAGCTGTGTGACCTTGGGCAAGTTACTTAACCACTCTGTGTCCCAGTCTCCTCATCATGAAATGGGGATAATGATAGTGCCTATCTCCATGGGTTATTGTGTGGATTAACTGTAAGGCATTTAGAAGAAAAAGAGGGAGAGAGAGATACTACCATATCATCCACCGGAATGGTTAAAACTTAAAAGACTGACAATACCAAGCGTTACCACAAAAGTGGAGTGGCTAGAATTCTCATATTTTGCTGGTGAGAGTGTAAATAGGCTCAACCACTTGGAAAACTATTTGGTCATATCTACTAGAGTTAAACACGTTCCTACTCTAGGACCTTGAAACTTTGCTTCTGGGTTTATATCCAAGAGGACTAAGTATGTATGTCCTCAAAAGTCATGTATAAAAATGTTTCCAGTACTTACACTGTATTAGCCCCGAACTGGAAACAACTCATAAAGTCCATCAGCGGGAGAAGGACTAAATAAATTGTGGCAAATTAATAAAATGAAATAGTACACAGCAATAAAAATAAAGAATTACTATATGTGCAACAACATGGGTAAATCTTACAGGCATTTTATTGAGCAAAAGAAGATAGACATGAAAGAATAAATAATGTATGATTCCATTTATATGAAGTACGAGAACAAACATAACTAATTGATCATGATGGATATAACCTCTGAAACCATCACCTCTTGGGTAGGGAACTGACTTGAAAAGGGTACTAGGGAAGCTTCCGGAGTGTTAGAAATATTGTATACACATATAAAGATCCATTGAGCTATGCATTTAAGATTAAAGCACTTTACACACTTTACTGTGTTCTTTTTACATCGATCAAAAGCAAATTTGGAAGGGAAAAGTATTTAGAATAATGTCAAATACAGAATAAGTACGCTGGAAGTGTTTGCTATTATTATTTACTCTTATCTTCAGTTCTCTATCCATTGTAAAGAATCCACAAGCACTTCTCGGGAGCCCAAATGTGCTAGGATGGTATAAAAGTTATCAAATACAGTGCCTATCCTAACACATGGACAAATTATTTGAGGAGACTTGTTAACTAGTTCTAGTCACTACTCTGGAAGCACCACCATGGCTTAGCAATTAAGCATGCAGCCTTTGAAGTCAGAAAAACCTGTTGCTTCTGCCCTTACCAGCCTTGGTAATGTTATTCAACATCGTGGAGTCTCTGTTTCTTGATCTTTAATACACAGCTGATAGAAGCTGCTTCATAAGACATTGTGGGACGCTTACAAAAAATTTCTCTACTATTCCTCTTACTAGATTGATTTAATTTTATTTTTTGGAGAAAAACAATCAGGACCAAAGCTAAATATCTTAGAGGCATTAATTACAATTGAGTTGGCTATGCTCCCAGGTTCACCTTTGTCTGAGTCATTTCAGAATGTTTATGTAGACATCACCCCAAAAAAGCCAAATGATCTTTCAGGATCACAGGGGAGTATCAACTCCAATTTATTTTCAGACGTGCTTGTGAAAACCTTTCAATACAGCAGTCAATTATGATTTTATTTTTAAGTATTATCCCTATTACCACAGAGAAAGCAGGGCATTCCTAGCTGTACATTTGCATTTGTCTCGTGACTACTGACAGATTTTCCAATGACCTAAAAACAAAGATGAAAACAAAACAAAAAACAACAGAAAAACGCATAGGCTTCCCTGCACATATGAGTGTATATTGCACTAGGATTTGTGCATGTACCTTTCTCCACCTTGCCACACTGCCTAAGCCTCCTCCCTCTTTGTATGGATGGCATGCTGTGCATATATACTTTTATCACTGCATACATTGCATGAGAGCCCCTTTATCCATTTACCTGACTGCCATCCCCACTGGACCACAAAGCTGCTAAAAAGCAAAAGCTATGTTTGCTCATCTCATACCCACCAGAGCTGTGCATGGTGCCTGGTACAAAGTAGATACTAAACAATTTTGTGTTGACCTAAATGTCTAGAATGATCCAAGCTACTGCTAGCCTAAATGGCAGCTTATTAAAAATCAAAGATACCCCTTTCCCCCAGCACAAGCAGTCACCCACCAGGACACACAGCTTAGCAAGCTGAGAACGGACTGGATTTCAGCCCTCCTCCTTCCCTCTCAAACCCAGTCCCCTGTGTAGTAAACAACCCCCCCAAACATAAGTGGATGACCAAGAGAACATTATGACCTCGTAGAGCAAAACAACACAGAATGCCCATGGCCTCACTGTGCATCACTGTCTCCCTCAGGATTACCAGCAGTCCCTCCTATGAACTTAATCTGGATGTCTTTGTCACTTCTAGATGAGATTACTGTACTCAAAGCATGCCCAACTATTATAGGAGCTTGACCAGGGCACAGAAGTGGCCGCCCAAACTCTCCTTCAATAGGAGAACCAGTGGCACCCATCTGCCGTAACTCCCACACCTGCTGAGCCAATGCAATTAACTCAAGGTTGGACTAAAAGTCTATGAATGATACCAATAATTCGGGGACCAGGGACCAGAGTAAATATCTCTCCTGATTCTGACCCTCCAATGTTATTTGGGTCCAGCCTGCTCTTCTAATTCTATCTCCCAGTGAATCCATGGTAAGAGTTCTAAATTCAGGCCCAGAAACCATTCCAACTGCTCTCCCTGAGGGGGGATATTCCCTCTGGAATCTTCAAAGTATAAAAGTCTTTCTACATGAGTTATTGGCTTGGGTTTTTCCTTTTGGTTCTTTTCTCTCTCTCTCTCTCTCTCTCTCTCTCTCTCTCTCTCTCCCTGTAGTTGTGTTTATGAAAGCAAATGGCTACATTCAGCAATGGACCCAACTCCAGTTTAATTTCTATTTAAACCTTGTAAGTGCGCCCCAGTCACGGCACTGAGATTGGCATTCCAGAATCTAAATAGAGCAAGTGATAGATGGCAGAAGCTAGCAAATCCTCCTCTTAACTCCTCAGCTTGGTAATTCCCCACAGAACACTGACAGGCTCACCTCACGTCGCCACAGAAATTTAATAGCTAAGAGCCACGGTGAGGCTTTGTCTTACACAATTTAATTACACTCATGAAACAGACAACAGTGCATTTACTGGCCCACCATTAAATATTATCATAAGTAATTTAAACTCAACTTCACTTGTCCAAATATATGGACAAAATACATTCTGTCATCCCAAAGCTTTAATGTTCCCTCCATAACTGTGAATCATCGACAAATCCTCAGTAATTTATTCTGCTTTCCAACTGGAAGCATATCTTAAAGGAAGAAAAGTCAGAATGTGCAACACTTCTGATAGTAAACTTGTCCACCTGCTATCCAACATAAATTAAGGAGCCATACTTTAGTGATTCAATTACACCACTGAGTAATTGAAAATACGCAATTACAAGGAGTTGAGGTTCTTAGGAGAAATATAATGTCTGCATTCCAGATTCCCTAGTATTTGATTTATAATTGGAATATTGGCATAATATTCTACATTTAAGAGGAATTGCTCCCTTCTGGATAGTTGTAGAATCTGAATATTTAGGGCTACAAAGACCCTTAGAGCTCCTCTTGTTTAACCCCTTGTTTTATGTAGAAGGAAACAGAAGGCTCAAAGACTATTTGAGCTTATAAATTGTAAAAGGAGGCCCCAAAAAGAGGTTTTCTGACTCCAATTCAGAAAGTGTAGCATCATGGCCAAAGTCACAATCTCTGGAGTTGGACAAAATTCAATCTTGATGATATACAAGCCACTTAATTTTTCTATGCCTTTCTTTAGAAAGATAGTAACTCTAGAACAACTAGAGACTACTATCAAGTTAAATAAAGATGTCTGCTTCTTCCTCTGTTAAATAAAGATGATAATTCCTAAAGCAACTAGCAACAAATAGAGAGCAACTCCTAGAGTTGCCGACAGAGTATGTTTTCTAAACACTTAGCATTGTGTTAGGCACACAGTAGGTGCTCAGTAAAAAAATTAGTTGCCGCCACCACCACTACCACCATCACATGTCCAGTGCTAGTCACTGTATCATTTTATAGTCTTTTATTTAAGTCCTATTGATACCCTCAATATCTAGCCAACAATTTGCCTACAACATAGTATGATTACTATTCCACAGTAGCCAGAATATCTTTACATGCTATCCCAAAGATGGTACTTCCCCAGTTTGAAAAACTGGATCCCTGTTCATTTGAGAATAATATACTAACCAACCACTAAACACCTAATGCTTTATTTTTCATTTCCTGGGTTATACGCTGACTAGGTATGTTTGCATCAGGTGCAACACTTTATCAGATCAGCCTTCCTTCACTAGCTGTCCTAACTCAAAACACTCACAGATCTGCCATTTTAGCTCTGTAACTAACAGTTGTAGATTCTGCATCTTAGTATGCAAATATTTTTTAAAATCACAAATGATTATTCCCAGCATTGACCTCCGTTCTGTCTCTTGAAAAAGAAAACCATAGCTTCTTTGAAACCCAAAATAAGCACACATGATCAAATGCTAATTTAGCAATAAACAGAAAATTGACTTCAAATCATCTCTCTGTCACTCTAATTGATTAACAGTCACACGAAAATTGATAACATGATTTTCAGCAACAGAGCGTGTGGCACAAGCTCATCGGTTCTATTGGCTTTGGATATTGACTTCCTTCCAAATGAAGCTTTTTAAGAGTACATTAGTGAGTCTGCTAATAATCTTAAAAAGCAGTCTAATTACAATAATGAACTCCGTACAATGAGTTTATGCAGTACTGGAGCTTACAGATCTGAGTCTCTTACCGAAATAAAAACAAAGTACAAATTCTGTTGAATATAGTACAATCATAGTTTTGTTTCACTAGCCGTGAATAAATGACTATTGCCCTCCTTGCTTCTCTAGCATTCCAGCAAAATATGCTCACATGATATCTACCTGCCTTAAAATTTTCCCAACATCCTTAATACTTATCTTAACATAAAATTAATTTTAAGCTGCTGATCCTCTAGGATTCACACAGCTCAATTAGAAACCATCCTTAAGAAGTAGAAGATTGAAAAAAAAGTAACCAAACATAAAGCTGCATTGGTCTAGATTGTGAATATTTCTAAACCGAGAAAGTTATAAAAGCTGGACTTGGATTCAGTTCATATTGGCAGTAGAAAAACAGACATCGGGATTATAATAAAGCAGGCTAGCTAAGTCTCACTACGCCATTCTCTGATTGCTCCTCCAGATCCATACTTCATCCTCTGCTACCTGTGCCCCAGAAGCTGACATTTAGAGATTGTATCCATGGGATTCCCTGCCTTCCACTCCTAAAGAGACTGAGACACTAAGAGGCACTGAGGCCAGGGAGAAATGAGGTGGGTATTTTCCCTCCAGCTCCCTCCCTGCTCGGCACAGGTTGAAAGGACTGCACTCCCCCACCCCCACCAAAGGCTGCACTCCTGAGATGTGCCATATCCAGCTACAGCTGTCTGGTTCCATGACAAGTTCCCTCCCCTGGAAACTTCGGGTCAAGGGTGGTCCTGGCCTTCAGCTGTTGCTAGCCCTGGGGATTCATCACTTGTTGGTTTCCTTTAACCCTTCCCACACTCTTGAAAATAGTTTTTTTATTAAACTCTAATCCCATATGAGTTTGCCATCTGTCACCTGTCAGAATCCTGACTGATATGTCTACCTTCCATTAACTGAGTGGTTCTCTACCTGTTGGGGGTTGTGTACCCCATTAAGAACATAAATTAAAAACACAGAGAGAGGGACTGTTCTCTGCCAAAATGCACATAGTCATATGCATGTGAATTTTTTGATACAATTTCAAAGAACTGACAGATACCCTGAAGCACGCCATGGATCCCAAAGTATGAACCCCAACCACGGCAAGATAATTTTTAAGAAAACAGCTTTTATTTTCACAAGTGAATTATGTGGGTACCATGTTGTTCTTTAAAGAGTCCAACTTTGATTATCAGATTGTAGAGTATGAAGTTATAAAAAAAAACCCACTCCTAAAAAAATCTCCAAAACAAGGGTACATATAAAATATTTTATATTACATATCTCATTTTACCTCTTTCTTTGTTTTTCATATCATGTAAGTATTTACCACTTACACCCTTAGAATGTTTTTCCATCAGCCAGTGTTTTACTTACTTGTAAAGTTTATTATTCATCATTTTGAGTGCCATCTGGACTACTGATAAGTAAATGTCTTTAAAAATCTCTGAAAGAGATTTCTTAAACTTTTACCATCTATCAGACCCACTCAGCATTCCAAAGCCTGATCCCCAAGGATGCTGGTACGTATTCAGCTGTTTTTTTTTTTTTTTTTTTATTAACACTGGTGGCTTCATAATATTAAAAATGTATACACCAAGTTACCCCAATAGAAAACCTGCATGGATTGTGATGAAAAATAAATTCTACTTCAAATAGTCACCCTCTCTGCCTAGATGCCTTCCCCATGGTCCAGAAGGAGTATCTTTCTATAGAAGATAAAAAAAAAAAAAAAGATGCTGAAGTCCAACACTCCAGCATGTCTGAATCTCTCAAGGTCTCTATCAGTGGCTATTAAAATTTAAAGTTCACTGTATAATCCTTGACTGCAGAAAATACATGCTACTTATACCATATTCCTTAAGCTACCAGCAGCTTAAGTTATTCTCTGTGGTTCAGAGGGGAAAAAAGAACGAATGCAGTAGATGTGGGACCATATAAATGTCAACCAAGGACCATGTGGAAAAAAACAACTTAGCTGTTTTCTTTCTAATGCCAGTCATCTTAAATGACCCCGTATTTAAAAGTCGTCTTTTTAAAAAAAAAAAAAAAAAAAAAACTTGTTTAAATACCATGCTATATGTATATAGACTTGAGTGTGTCCTATGGGTATATAAATTATTCTTTTTCAGCCACAAAAATAAGATTAGCATAAAAGATACCTTTGGTGTTCATAATTTAAAAGAATACATGAATATAGAAACTCCACAGTTTATTAGCAATGAAGTGCCTCTCCTTATTATGCTACATTGTTTTCTTTACTCACAAAGATCTCCTCCCTTTAACTAGCTTCAGTGACTATCTTTAATACCCATCAGCAGCAGCCCTGACACAGTGGTCTATCCTAAGATGTTATTTTTGTCCCTCATGATTTCCTAATCTGACAATCTTGTAGGCAGCTATCTGGGGTCAGCAAACTGTGATGTCTTCCCTTCATCCTTCCCCCACACTGTTTCTCTCCTACTGAATCAGGAGATGACTTCTGTTTAATCTTAAAAGCATAAACATGCAACCGAATTCAGAAGTCTAAGCCCTCTCCTTGTTGTCTTCAGCTCACCTAGGGGATCTTACCCCTGACTCCATCAAACCTGCTGCTGTCAAATTAATCTTTCTAAAAGCACAGACCTGAGAGTGTGCCCCCTCCCCTAACACATCCCGTTCAAAACCCTTCAAGGGCTCTTCTTTTCCCATGAAAGGAGAAATTGTTTGAACTCACAACCTGGGATTCAGAGCCCTCAGTCATCTGGTACTGGCTTTACTCTGATTGCCATTTTCCTGCTTGGTGTTACTGGGGGGTTCCAAATGGATTACATCACCATTCACTGGAGGTGCCATATTTTTTTATGACCATGACTTTGCTCATCTTTCCCATCTACCAACAAAGAATGCCTTTTCTAAGGCAGTTCAAATATTACCTCATCTGAAATATGTTATGACATTGTTGGGCCCTACAGCCCAACCTCCAGTGATTTATCTGGTAGTAGTTTTTACCTATTTGTAAACTACTAAATCTAGTTTATCCATTTGTAAAATGGGGTTAATGAGAAGTTTGAGGATTTGATATGTGAAATACTTAAAGCACAGATATGGTTTTTATGTTGATTGTTGTAGTTACTGCTTTTATCTTAAACCAGTTACTATATAGTAAGGAACTAGAACATTGAATGGGATTTTGTTAATTTTTTACCTTCCACCTACTCTACCCCAATACAGATAACTTACAAATGAATAGAGGAAGGACATATGAAAGAAACTACATGTCCTCAATTCTGGGGCAAAGAAAGAACCACAGTTTCCGATTCTGACTATATCATCTATGCAGATCAATTTGGCCTGGAAATGCCATATGTGTACACTGGCTTTCACTTAACAAAGAGTGTTAAATTGGGTCACTGCACTATCACTAATTGAATTCTGAGAGATGTCAACCATAACGCCTCGGCTGAAGCTCTCTTGAGCAAGATGGCCGTTGAGTGTAACAAGGATCCCTGCTGCTTTTACCAGAGGAATTGAGTCTTTGAGTAGAACCCACTTCCTGCCTTTCAGCTTTCCTGAGCGCTCACTTACATAGAAAGCAAATGAGATGCCACTTTGTCATCTTGGTCTGAAGTTTCTCACAAAGGCATCCTCTTTTAAAAGACCTTGAGGGTCAGATTCTAACCTGAGTTGTACTGTGGTAAGTCTCTTAAAAGGACCACTCTGGGTGGCTGGATGGCTGGGTGATGGACACTGGGGAAGGTATGTGCTATGGTGAGTGCTGTGAATTGTGTAGGACTGATGAATCACAGACCTGTACCTCTGAAACAAATAATACATTATATGTTAAAAAAAAGAAGAAGAAGAAGAAGAAGAAGAAGATAGTAGGAAGGGAAAAATGAAGGGGGCGGAAACCGGAGGGGGAGACGAACCATGAGAGACTATGGACTCTGAGAAACAGACTGAGGGTTCTAGAGGGGAAGGGGTGGGGGGATGGGTCAGCCTGGTGATGGGTATTGAAGAGACCACATACTGAATGGAGCACTGGGTGTTATATGCAAACAATGAGTCATGGAACACTATATCAAAAACGAATGATGTAATGTACGGTGATTAACATAATAAAATTTTTAAAAAAGTTAAATAATAAAAAAAAAGGACCACTCTGATGCCTGTGAGCACAGCAGAATGTCTTAGGAAATACAACCTCATTAGTCACAATCATGGCCGCCTCACAGAACCCTCACATAGGATCAGAGCAACCATTTTGGTTTAGTAAGGAATACACACCTCACAACTATCTACCAAGCATTAACAGGTTTTGTTCTGTCAAAAGTTGGCTTCCTTAATCTAGAGCTTGGAGTGAAAAATCTGAGCTGAGGCACATTCAATTGCTCTGAGACATTTTAGGCATTGCATACACTCAGCTTGTAGAACCTCTGAGCCAAGAGAGCACTGGGTCCATCTCAAAATGACATATGGTGACATAGAGTTCCACCAGAGCACAGGGCACCCAGGTAATTGGCAAGACTGGTCACCAGAAAGCACACTTCACTCACCAGCAGTTGAAAGGCCACTTGGGCAACAGCCAAAGAAACACTTGAAGTGCAAAAGAATTGCAAAACTCCCTCCAAACAGCTCCCATGACAACCAAAAACAACTCCTTACTTGCACTTGTCTTCTACACTTGCCAGGCAGTGCTCATGGAGCAGGAAAGGTAAGTCTTTCTGCACAGCCAAGTATTTTAAGCCCTGCTGAGCACAGAAGTTCTCCAGGGAACTACCCACAGCCTGCAGGGTCACTGCTTCCTAATTTCCCTGGGTGGTACCTGATGACTCAGCAAGAGCCTACATCCTAATTCTTGTACGGAATGGATCACCCTAGTTCCAGGAATGAGTACTAAAGCCAGAGGATCTCAATACACTCACTAGCTATGTGAACTGGGGCAAGTTCCTTACCTCACTAAGAGTTGGTTTCTTTTTCTCTACAGGAGAAATTGTTATGAGAATGAGACTATATATAAAAATATTTCTATAATTTGGTAATATAAAAATATTTTTAAATTAATGATTAGTTTAGATGCTAACCAAAGATATACTATTCCTCTCTGCAAAATGCCTCTTTCTGTTTGGTGCATTAGATACCACACTGTGCATTAGTTTCCTGGGGCTACCATAACAAAGTGCCACAAACTGGGTGCCTTAAAACAATAGAAATTCATTCTGTCACAGTTACGGAGGCTGGAAGTCCAAAATCAAGGTGTCAGCAGGGCTATGCCTTCTCCTTAGGCTTGAGGAGAAGAATTCTTCTGTGATGGTTAATTTTATGAGACAAAGTGGCAGGGCCACAAAGAACCTAGATATTTGGTTAAACATCATTTCTGGGTATGTCTCTGAGGGATTTCTGGATGACATGAGCATTTCAATTGGTGGACTGAATAAAGCAGATTGCCCTCGCATTGTGAGTGGGCATCATCCAATCCACTGAGGGCCTGGGTAGGGGGAAAAAAAAAATAGAAGAAGAGAGAATTTTACTGGTTGAATGGGGAATTCGGCCTTCTCCTGCCCTTGGGTTAGGACTTAGACCATCAGCTCTCCTGGTCTTCTCGCCTTCAGGTTTGGACTAAAACTTACACTAGTAGTTCTATTGGTTCCCAGGCCTTTGAACTCAGATTAGAATGACCACCAGCTTTCCTGGGTCTGCAGCTTACAGAGGGCAAATTATAAGATTTCTCAGCCTCCATAATTGCAAGAGCCAACTCCTTATAATATTTTTTCTATAAAAAAATACATGTATGCTCACATACATATGATATTTATAAATTTATTATTTATAGATGTATTATATACGTATATATGTATTATATTACACAGGTATATATCTCCCATTGGTTCTGTTTCTCTGGAGAACCTTTCATACCCTTCTTGTCTTTTCTAGCCTCTGATGGGTTATCAGCAATCCTCCACATTCCTTAGCTTGTAGATGCATCCCTCTAATCTGTGCATCTGTCTCCACATGGCATTCTTTCCTGTGCATCTGTGTCCAAATTTCCCTCCTCTTGTAGGGACACCAGCAATTGAATTAGCACCCACCCTGATCCAGTATGACCTCATCTTACCTTGATGAAATTTGCAAAGGTTCTATTTCCAAATTAGGTCACATTCACAGGTTCTAAGGATTAAAACGATATCTTTTGGGGAACATAATTCAATTCTTAAAAAGCACATTAGGCATCCCCTGACCTCACAATTTAAAAACAATACAACTACCGACATACTGGCTACATCACATAGCCCAATCAACCAAAAGACTCCTATTCTTTAGCATCAACTGCCAAGCATTGCAATTATTTGTTTCTGGCTGATTCACAGAGAGATTGGGGCCATGGTTTAGTTATAGGTGCCAAGCACTATTCTTGACACATATTAAGATCTCAATCAATGTCAAATGAATAAGTATTGTGAATGGATGAGCATATGGACCCTGGAGAACAGTAGATATAGAGCAATAGCACACTCTGGATATTCCAAGGTAATTCTGACTATAGATATGCTGGCCCCACCGCTTCACTTGTACATGTCAGAACATTTGTCTTAACACTGGTTTAGAAAACAGACTCACTAAAATATAGGACTCAGAAGAAAAGATAACGGGGTGTTTTGTTCTCCAAACTCTCCATTTCCCCTCACAGATTTCTTCTTCACCTATGTTTCTTTTCAGCAAATGACAATTGGGAGTTCTTGATTTTATTTATTTATTTGTTTGTTTGTTTATTTATTTATTTATTTATTTATTTATTTATTTATTTTTATTAACATAATGTATTATTTGTTTCAGGGGTACAGATCTGTGATTCAACAGTCTTACACAATTCACAGCGCTCACCGTAGCACGTACGCTCCCCACTGTCCATCACCCAGCCCCCCATCCCTCCCACCCCCCTCCATTCCAGCAACACTCAGTTTGTTTCCTGAGATTAAGAGTCTCTTGTGGAATTCTTGATCTTTCTACATCAATTTTTGTCCTCTTTGCCCTTCTTACTCCCTTCCACTTATCCTGTACGTTCAAACTCTTCCACGTGCCTCTATCAGGTTCCGCTTCCCCTTCCCCACACCATTTCCTTGGTTGAGGACTCATTGTGTCTCAGGTTATTCACTTTGTTAATGTGAATTTTTGGCCTCACCAATTTTTCTCCTACCAGACTGATCTTTGTATAATGCAAACTTGTTCATTCACTGGCTAATTTAATGGGTGACCTCAGTGACTGTACTGCCTTCAGGATTAAATCCAAGATCTTTAACGTGCCATAGTGGCCGACACTGCTGGCTCATTGCTGGCTATATGTCCATCAAAACTCATTTCTTCTTCTCCTGGGCATATAGGAGTTCACTGTCTAGTCTTCCTCGCAGTTAGGTGTGACCATGTGAGTGCATCCCTTATCAATAGCACTTGAAAGAAAATGACATGTTCTCTACCCAACCTAATCCATAAAAATCTCCCATGCTATCCCCCATGCTCTTTCTCCCCTAGTCTGCCATTAGATGCAGAGGGTCCACTACAGGGCCCTGGGTCCTAGGAAATGGTAGAGCCACAAGATAGAAGAAATCTGGGCCTCTATATTAATATTGAAAGCTACCTGCTACATGAATGAGATAAGTTGCTGAGGTGTAGCAGTTACTATAGCAGTGAGCCTACTCTGCCTGATGTACCATTTGAGGCTCTCATTTTTCTGGTTTCTACCTACCTTTCCCATCTCATCATTCATTCATTACTCTGTTTTGTTTCACACTGTCTTTCTGCCTCAGTGAACTCCTGTGGTTCTCCAAACTCATTATGTCCCTCTTGACTTTGATTCCAGTAGAATAACACTCTCTCTACTTAGGATAGTTCACTGGCCCATCTCTTTGCCTGATTTATTTGTCTCCATCATACTTATCACTACTTGATATATTGTGTATATATTTCTTTATTCTCTCTTTCTCACTAGAAATTAAGCTCCCTGAATGTGAACTTTAATCACTTCATTCTTATATGCCCATCACTTTGATGAGCAGGGTCTGCAGTAGACCCTTAAATGTGTCTTGAGTAAATGAATAAATGATAACTAATAATCTCAAGTGTTTACACACTTGTGCTAAGTGTGTATGTGCTAAGATACATACCTTTTCATCCTCATAAGAACTCCATGAGATCAACTATTCTTTACTCTTATTTTCCACCTGAGGAAACCTAAGTCTTAGAGAGGTTAATTAAGTTCCTTGACAGAGTCAGAACTTGAACCCAAGCAGACAGATACAAAATCCCTGCACTTAACCTCTAGTTCATGAATCAATAAATACTTTATAATTAGTCCTTTTCAGCCAACAGCAGAAAGGTACTCAGGGTCGAGCCATCCCTAGACCTGTCCCAGACCACTTTGAAGGCTCAGATGCCATCCAGAGAGTCTATTCATGAACACCCACAGACAAGCTGTACAAACTCCCATGCTTAACGTTGCTCTTAATCTTACAAGGAAGAAAGTTAATAATATCATTCCTTGAAAGTAACATAAACACTTAAAATGTTTTCTTTCCAGCTCTTCAGACTTCACACTTCACTTCCTGCCTTTTCTGGTTCAGTGCCATTGAACTTAGTGGGTAAATGGGCAAATATATATCTCCAGACCATACTAAGCATGTCTTTTGATGTGTTCAAGTTTCAAAATGAATGTTGCTCATGTTACAACCTCTCAGGTGCTTAGAAGTATTAGCAATTTCCCTTTTCCCTTGCTATTTTTTTTCTCTAGGCTATCTATGCTATATTACTTCAATCTCTTTTCGTACAGTAAGTCATGCCCTCTAATCCATTTATCATTCCCGTCATTCTTGCTTGCAGTATTTCCTTTTCATCTTTTTTTAAAAGCAAAATGGTGCTCTAACAAACACACCCATATACAGGCACACATTCACAGTCTCAGGCACTCCAAAACCAATCTTTCCATCAGAGTCCTTTCTCGACAACAGTTGACATAATTTTTGGCTCGTCTCCTCTCAGCTCTGCTCCTTGGTCAACACTGTACTTCTTGAACTAGATCTGTCTCTCTCATTGTTGCCCAATTATCTTCAATAGTTACAACTGGCTCTTTTATTTACTATAATATATGTAAGTAAACACATCTTATAGTTGAGTTTTAATCCCAAAGAGTGATGAACATAAGCAACTATAAATGGACCCTTGCAGCACCCTGTGAAAATCAGGGTTCAGACAGGGTTCAAGCCAGTCTTTCCAATATTGATGAAATGTAGTATTCCAAAGGATGCCTGTGAGAATATTGTCTATACCAACCTTAGCCTAGAGAATTTCTGAAGGAGAAATAATTTTGCATTGCTATTCTCATGCCTTTTTATAATTTCCCCCAAACTGTCCACGGCTCTTATTTTCCCCCTGATCATTCACTGCTCACACTCTGATCTTAGACACCAATCTCTTCTAAGCTATCAGTCAATTAATTTGATAAACTAATTGCAACTAATGGAAATTAAGGAAAAATTTTCCTATCTTTTATCAAATTATAGCATCTCTGAACCTTAGCTTCTTTATATGTAAAATGGAGGTAATATTCTGCTTTGTGTATTTCTTTATGTAGGGAATTCTCAATTATCCATATGCTTATTGCAGTGACAACACATTAAGTTTCACAGCCTCTTCCCTTCACTCTCCCCCCCAACAAAATAATTCTAGTATTGATATGTTCTCCTCCTATGAGTTCCTGGACCATTATATATGTATAATGTGTATAATCTATAATACACACACACACACATACATATGTGTATTATACATTATACACGTGTGTGTGTGTGTGTGTGTGTGTGTGTGTGTGTGTACACATATATATCAGGATAATCAAGGAAGGGGAAAGCCTGAGAAGGTCTAAAGACAGGATTTATTCTGAAAAAGGTAAAAAAAAAATAATAGGTTCAGGAATGGTGTAGAGGATAAGTCAGTAGCTTTCTGGAGTGGATTTGGGAAAAATTCTGGGGGAGAATGGAAAAAAAGAGTATTGAAGAGAATGACTATTTTCTGTGTGAAGACAAAATAGGAACAGAAGAAAAAGGTTATGGGTCTTATACATGTCCTACTTCCTGAGCATTTGTCAGAGAAATAACAATGAAAACTTAAATCAATGGCAATGACTATTTTCCTTTGACTTGATCCTTGACAAGACTGTTTTAGGAGAGGTTTCAGCTTTAGAAAGGTTGCATGCAGATTATTCATTTTTCCATTATCCAAGGCCATGGTTGGTTCCACCTTCCCAAATCCAGAATGGTCCACTCTTCCCTTTGCCCTTTTGAGCCACTGGCTCCCAACCTTAGTCAATGTCCACCAGGGGACTTCCAAATGACATTAGCAAATACAGTTAGAAGGTTCATCATCCTGATGTGAAGGGGACAAACACTGAAGCACTTCAAAACCAAACCAATGGTTTGAGGATTACCCACAAATTTGATTTATCTGAATTCTTCTCCATTAGTGTGCTTAATCAAGGACGGACTGTGTGGTGAATCACATATTTCCATGGTTTCTAATGTTCATTCTATGACTTCTCTGGAGCCTTTTATCATGAATTACTTCCTTTGTTCGCTCTTCCTTGGAATAGATGATATAATCTTGCTGATTTGGTATGGCATAGTTTGGTAGCTAGAAAATTCTTTTATTTAGCCTCTTATATAGCTTTCTGACTCTCCCACCAAAAATCTCCTCAACTTGAGCTCTTCTAAGCTTCTTGTCTCTGTAATTTAGTTAAAGGGTTAGGCTAAGTAATTGCTAATTAATTCCCTCACATCATAGTTCTCTAGTCTGGCTTCCCTCTTCAAATGAATTAACCTGTCTGGCCCCATGTTCTCCTTCACTTTCTAATTCCATTGCTTAGAAGAAATATTTTAGTTGTGGTTGTTTTTGGCATTGTGGAATCTACATCTACAAAATGCAAATTGTCCAGGGCAAGGTCTGATCCTTAAATATTCATTGACAACTAGCTTACTTCAAAAGCAATTTTATCAGCCTTGCTACCAAACCCAATGAACATTTTATTTAGAATCTAGTCTATTCATATAACTCTACCCATTCATTCCAGTATTTTATTGAATGGCAGGAAGTGTACTAAGAGCAGGAAATATGCTGAAAGATAAGTTTCCTGCCTTCCAGAAAGGGGTTTCAAAAGAAATATCTTCATATTTGAGAAAAATGGAACACATTTTTTAAAAGACTATATTCTATCATAAGTGATATCAATAATAATGACGACTATTTATTGTGCACTTATTCTATGTGGGCTCTCTATACTAAGGGCTTTACATTCATTCTCTCTTTTGATACTCACCACAGACCTATGAGTTAAGTGCAATTGTTATCCCCATCTTACAGGTAAGAAGAGAATGTAAGTTTAAAGAAATTAAAGCACTAGCCCAAATTATAGAGCTCCCCAGTGGCAGAGTTAGAATTCTTATCTACAGTGCCTGCATTTTAAAGTTCTAAAATGTAGACATGGCATGAGTGTGTCTGGCAGGTAGTAGGCACACAGTCAACGCTTGGTTAATTGTTAGTAAGAAGAGGGGCTGGGGAGACAATAGTACATTTAAATAACAAGTTTGAATCAGGAAGCAATGGAAGCAAGGAGTGGACATGAGGGTCAAGGGAGTGGCCTTGGCCTCCTCTGGGAATCCAGGTTGTCAAGAGAAACCTGAAACCTGCAGAGTAGGGGTAAGGCACTGAAGGCTCCTGAGTCGGGAATAAACTTGGTGAATGTGTCACTTTGGGACAACTATTCTGAGCAGTGATTGCACGAAGAACGAATTAGAAGAAAATAACAATACTCTATGGGTGAGGGAACCATGAATTAAATGAAGAGAATGGGCATCTTAAAAAAAAAACAGTGGGCAAGATTTGGATATTGGACTTTGCGGGAGGGTATAAACCATGATCCTGAGGCTCTGAAGCAGATAAATATTACTGCCATTATTGAAAATCAGAAAAAGACAGCACTTTGAGCTTGACAAAAATAACTGGTATATAGTAGACACTCAGATGTTCTTACAATGAATAAAAGGATGGATGGACAGATGAGTGGGCGGATGAGGTCTCTTTGGAAAGCTGAATATGAAGGAAAGGCAGAGACTTCCTGGTAGAATCAGATCCCATAGAACTGCCCCTGAATCTACATTCCTTGTACTCTTCCATGTATTTTTAATTTGCCCCTATTGTAGGCAAGCCGACTGGTTGTTCTTCCCTTTCTCCATTGTTTTTTTTTTAATTTATTTTATTTTTTTTATTATATTCAGTTAGCCACTGTATAATACATCATTAGTTTTTGATGTAGTATTCAATGATTCATTAGTTACATAACACCCAGTGCACATCACAACACGCGTCCTCCTTAATCTCCATATTTTTTTAAATTCTTTTTCTGAGTTATTTTAGAAAATGTAAATAAACATTCAGATATATAGAATCTGAAAAAACTTCTCCTATTGTATAGCAAGATTTTTTTTAATCCAGCAGGATTTCTCATTCGCCAATACCTCTATCCAGTTAATACAAGGGTTTGTTTTTTATTTTTAACTCTCCTTCAGAATATAAGTCAAATCAGAGGACCCAAAGGGTTACCCAAATAACCTAAGGAATTATTCTGATGTCCTGCACTGGATATAAGATATGTATGAAAAGGGAAAATGAAGAGGAAATGGAATAATATGGTGAAAATCATATTCACAGAAGTCTAGGCACCAGCTTTGATCACCACCAGCACTGTGCCTCAGGAGTAGCCTAAGTAAAAGAGAAAAGATGAGGAGCAATAAGAAAACAAAGAAGTGATTCAGAGTTCATCAATCCTAAATTTCTGAGACCATGAAAAGTAGAATTTTTTGATGGCTCCATCCATCCATCCAGAACGCAACATGGTGAATAAGAATGAAGGTTTCGAAGTCAGACAGATCTGGGTTTGAATCCTAGCCACTCTGGACATTAACTGATTGACATGGTTGCAAGATGCTTTGCTTCTCTGTTCCTCAGTCTCCTCATTTGTAATATGGAGATAAAGCCTCAGGTTAGTTGCAAGGATTAAATGAAATAATGTGCCTAAACACTTAGCATCTGGCTGGTGCACAGTAAATCGCTCAATAAACTGCAGCTATTATTCAAACTGTGATCAGACTGTGCTAGGGACCGAGGTGAGTCAAAGGAAATCTAAGTCTCGCTCCCTCCATCATGTACTCCCCACCAGTCTCGGCCAACACAGCTCTGCACATAATGCTGCTTCAATCATCAGGACACCATGAAGACATGAAGGGAACAAGAACATGTGTGGAGTAAATTAGAAAAATATACACCAGTTACTGGTATAACATTGCGGCTGCCTGGATTAAGGAGATCTGGGTCATCAGCTCACCAGTGTTGCTCAAAGTCAGGCTGAATTCTCTAATGGAGAAAGGATTAGAGGACAGAACCAGCTGTTGGAAGTATTGGCATTATAAGAATCTGAATGTGATTTTAAGAAGAGATAGCCTAAGGAGAAAAGAAGTGCTCATTTTCCTATGTACAGTATTATTGGCTCCTGAGGATGGGGGTATCTGGGAAGGAATGAAACACACTCTGTCCTTATAGTGTCTTAAAAACACACATACACATTCTCTCTGGGCACTTGGAACACGTGTTTGTTGGAGGAAGTAACCCATCTGAGATCACAGCCCTATTACTGATGTCTTGTGAGAAAGGAGAGTTTTTTGGAGATGTTTATTCCCCTTGAATTTTCAACTTTATGTTTTGCATATGTGTGTTTAGCGTTCTTAAATACTACTCTCTTGACTCTGTCACTAATCTTATTTGTACTCTGGAAAAAGTTACTCCATAGTGTGGTGGGTGCGTGAAGATATCTTTTCAATTGAGTAAGTTTTTTACATAATTTACATTTTACATACATATTTAACTCTCATGGTAAAAACATAATCTCACTCAACTGGAAAACGAGTCGCTATTAACATACTTTATTAATAATAGGAGGAATCCTATTTAAATAAAGAAATGTAATCCCTTTAGAGCTTGAAGTCAGCATATAACACCTAACAATTGTGCTTTAAGGCATATTTCATGAGATATATCTGACTCCCAGAAATGGTCACGAAGTGAGGAATGCTTTTTTTTTTAATTTTTATTTTATTTTATTTATTTATTTCAGAGAGAGAGAGAATGAGAGATAGAAAGCACGAGAGGGAAGAGGGTCAGAGGGAGAAGCAGACTCCCTGCTGAGCAGGGAGCCCGATGCGGGACTCGATCCCGGGACTCCAGGATCATGACCTGAGCCGAAGGCAGTCGCTTAACCGACTGAGCCACCCAGGCGCCCGAGGAATGCTTTTAAGCAGGCAGATGACTCCATCCTCCCAATAGTAGTAACTACAGAAGTATAATACTAATTGTAGTGTAGCAGTGGTGGTAGTAATAGTGACCCTATTACTAAATTACACCAGGCATTGTTCTAAATGTACCTTATGTGTTACCACATTTAATCTTCCCAACCCTTTGCCTTAAGTTCTTTATTATCCCTTTTTACAGATGAGCAAGTTGAGATGCAACAAGGAGGTTAGGTATTGCCCCAGATCATGCAGCTATTAAGTAGCAGAGCTGGAATCTAACCAAGAAAGAAAGGAGAACCTGAGATTGTTTAATACTTCTCTAGAACACACATCATTTGCATGACTACAAGGAAGGTGAGCTTGAATTCCAACCCATATCTGTGTGATTCTGGCATGCACGCCCTGATTATGAGACCACAATTTGTTTTCCAGAGGCTCTCTTGTCTTTTGGGCAAATGTTATCCTGAGGGACTCTTGAGTTCAGAGTATATGACCAGCCCTCTTCATCCAAGAAGTGGATAGGAATTAGGTTTGGGCAGCGATGGGGGGAAAAAAAAAAAAAAACTGAAAGTGCATCAGGGAAATGGTTCCTCGGGCCTTAGTTGAGAACCTTGCTCATTTCTGGAGTATAAGTAGAAGGGATGGAAGAAAGGAAGGGGAGAGAAGAGAAAGGAAAGAGAAAAACTTTAATGAACAATTACTAAGTGCCAAGAAAAGTGCTAAGAACTGTATATATGTAAGAACTCATTTCATTGGAGCACAGAGTTCAGAAAAAGAGCCACAAATGTGATCAAAAGACAGAATTATGTTAACTTGCAGAAAATTAAGAAAACTAGATTCTTTAGGAAAAGTCAGCTATTCCTTTTGCAGATTAGAGAACTCAGTTGGGAGATGCAATGGCATGCCCCAAGTCCCACATTAAGTTAATGCTAAAACCAACAATGGATCAGTCCGCTGGATTTCCCTCTGCCCAGTCCCCATGGGCATCCAACTCCAGGGAGGGCATCTTCACTGGGCCTTCCTGCTTCCCACTGGTGTCTGGCATGGATCACGTCTCAGCTAAGACATTCTATCTTAGTGACAAAATCATCAATCTGAATCAGGGATACCCCTTGTCAGCTAAACCAAAGGGAGCAGTGGTGGGTACCAAGACTGACTCTCCAGTGTACCTAAAAGGTTTTGTCTGTTCTCATTCTTCCTTTGGAGAAAAGAGGATAGATCTTATGAACCAGATGTTTTAACTCCCAATTTATAGATGAAAAAACTGAGATTCGAAGAAGTGAATAAATTCACCTAAGGTTACTGAGCTAGGAAGTGACAGATTTAGGGCTCCACTATAGGATTGCTGAACAAAAAATTCACCAGTGTCAATGAAATACATACATTTACATGTCTATGCCTTTCACTTTGGATCTAAGATAATACCTTCTGTACTACCAATTCTTCTTTACAAAGGCATGTTCTGCTTAGGCTGACAGAAAATACCCATTCTCCTTCCAGCCCTAGGTTGGTTCTTATCTGCCCAATTAGGAAAATTATTATGGCATAGAGAATAAATAGCCCCATTGTTGTTTAGCTTATTTTTCTTTTGCCTTTCTTAGAATAATAAAGGAATAATGTCTTTTTTTAATGCTCATATGCAAGGTGCAGAGCTCTGTGTCCCTGAGAAGGCATACGGCAATGTTAGCCCTTAAATGGAAAAAGAAAACCTTCTGATTCTTTGTTGCTCTGCTGTCAATACAGCCAGCTCAGGCGACCCCATAGAACAGGAACTTTATTTTTCTAGAAGGGCTCTAGAACCAGCTAAATTTGAATATCACCAGCTGTGTAGCCTCGAACAATTTATTTGACATCCCCAATTCTCAATTCCGTGATCTTTTTTTCCCCAGCTTTACTGAGGTATAACTGCAAATAAAATTATAAGATATTTGAAGTGTACAACATGATGATTTGATATATGTTTACATTGTGAAAGGACTCCCCCCACTGAGTTAATTAACACATCCATCACTCACATATTTACCTTTTTTTAAGAGATCATTTAAGTTCAATTTCCTGATTTTTGAAATGAGGAAAATAATAGTATCTACAGCATAAGGTGGTTGTGAGACATATAAAGTACTTAGGATGCCAACTTGCACCCATTAGGATGGCTACTATGAAAAAAGCAGAGAATAACAAGTATTGGTCAGGATGTAGAGAAATTAGAACCCTTATGATCTATTGGTGGGAATGTAAAATGGTGCCACTACTATGGAATACAGTATGGTGGTTCCTAAAAGATTTAAAAACAGAATGACCGTATAATCCAATAATTCCACTTGGGAATACATACCCAAAAGAATTGAAAGCAGAACCTCAAAGATATATTTTATACCCATGCTCATAGCAGCATTATTCACAACAGCTGGAAGGCAGAGCAACTCAAGGGTCCACTGGAGGATGGAAGGATAAGCAAAATGTGGTATACATCTACAATGGAATATTATTTGGCCTTAAAAAGGAAGGAACTTCTGACATATGGTACAACATGCATGAACCTTGAGGAGATTATGTTAAATGAAACTGTTAAGTCATTAACAAAAGACAAATACTATGTGATTCCATTTACGTGAGATACCTAGAGGAGGCAACTTCATAGAGACAGAAAGTAGAATGGTGGTGGCCAGGGCTAGCTAGAGGAAGGGGAGAATGGAGAATTCTTGTTTAATGGATATAGAGCTTCAGTTTTGTAAGATGAAAGAGTTCTGGAGATGGACAGTGCTGATGGTTACCCAGCACTGTGAATGTACTTAAATCCACTGCAAATACACTTAAAAATGGTTAGGATAGTTTATTTATTTGTTTGTTTATTTATTTATTTATGTATTTTTTAAAGATTTTATTTATTTATTTGAGAGAGAGAGAGAATGAGAGATAGAGAGCATGAGAGGGAAGAGGGTCAGAGGGAGAAGCAGACTCCCCGCCGAGCAGGGAGCCCAATGTGGGACTCGATCCCGGGACTCCAGGATCATGACCTGAGCCGAAGGCAGTCGCTCAACCAGACTGAGCCACCCAGGCGCCCTGGTTAGGATAGTTTAATAAAGGAAGTCATAGGAACAGCCAACTTGGGGATGGGGGAGAACAATGACATAAATCAAAATACCTGAAATGAAAAGAGACAAAGCACTTAGCATGGTGCTGGCTCATTGCAATTGTTCAATGAGTGTTGAACTGTTGGTAAAGATGGTGGAAAGTGGTGGCCGTGAGAGGTGGGGGAGGTGGTAATGTGATATTAACATAGCGTGTATACCTCTCTCCACTTTAGAAAAGATTGTCTTCTGAGAGAAAGCTGCATGCTTTGAATCCCAGAATGCATAGCAACACTGAATGGATTGACTTCTTTTATACAAGATGAGCCTCTATGGCAGCTGGAATACAGGTAGCCAACTGAAAGGGCTGGCCAGCATGGTGGTGGCAAGGCATAGCATTTGGGGAATTGCTCCAGCAATTGGAAAAACGTGTTTTAATTAGGTTGGTTGGTTGGTTGGTGATTCCCGAAGCAACGGGCTCCGAGGGGAAGGCAAGGGTGTGCATGTATGTGCTTGAGCACACACGTGCATGAGAGAGAGAGGGAGAAAGAGGGGGTGGGGGAGTGACTGACTGGAGAGAAGAGAAGCAATCTGCTATAAACAGCCCATTAGGCTCTGAGCAGGTGATACAAAACAGAGAGCGAACTCCTATACTTTGGGATCTTGGGGGCCAGTGGCATCTTCCTGTGGCACCGAGTGCAGAGCCTTGCCCTAGAGGGATGTGGCAGGGTGGGAGGGGAGGTGGAGGGCTTAGGGGATGGGGGCTGGCCCCATTGCTGCCACACTTCCTCAGCTGAGTCTGCCTGCTTTGTGTCTTCGAGGAAGGCGAGAGAGGTGAACATCTCATGGTCCAAGGCTGATAACAATAATGAACCCCCAAGAACAAAATTGACTGAAAGGAATAATATTTTTAAAATGAGACGGTTCTCTTTCGTTTCTGTCTCGGGCTACACTGGGGAAGGTTGAACACAATTTTATTGAGAAATCAATTGTAATTGGCACTCTGCATGATCCCTGGCAGAGGACACCAAAAACAGGCTCTCCTGAAATCTGCAAGCTCCTTTACTTCTGCCACCCACACCCTGACAGACAAGCCTGAATGGGGGGGGGGGCTCCTCTTCCTATCATACAACCAGGCGGACATCGATTTTACAGCCCCTTCCTCCTGTTTATGAGATAAACAATACATTTGGAAAAGGAAACAGAAGGGGATGAGTTCAGGGTAAACAGTGAAAAGCATGGCTGAGCGGACAAAGATAAAAGTGCAGATTCGAGTGCGTGCTAAGGACTGGGAATTTCTCGGATACAGTTGCCCAGAGAAAAGAAGGAAAAATAACTATATGTACATGTGGTAGGGGGCGTGGTGCCAGAAGTGCTTTTTTCACTGTGATTCACCAATAAAACCCGTCAGAAGATGTCTTCCTAATTTCTTCTCTGTGTTTATTTCCATCAGGCTGCACCACCTTAAGCAAAGAGAACATGCCAATACTGGCTGCTGGGGGGAGGGGGGGCGGGGGTACATCTGAACGAAATCCATAATGAGCTACGAGGAGCAAAAAATAAAAATGTGCTTTTTAATGCAATGCTATCCTGACCTTTTCCAGGGGAGCAGCTTGCCTCACCAGACTCCTGGATTATAGGGCTTTCCTCAGAATCTATCCAATGTATCGATGCAAATCCACCCAAAGTATCATTTATTTAGGTGAGAATTGTCACGTTGGAGGCTTAAGGCTCCCCCAAGTGTACCTTGGAATGTACTGTCCCCATGACAAGGCTGAGCAAATGGCTTTCAAACAATACTCTAAACAGCCAGTAAACTTCCTACTTCGCAATTCATCTTACTGACAAGCACCCAGAGCTTCTCATGAGGTGCTCTTTGGTGTGGGAGAGAGAAAAGGAAGAAGAGCCAGTCATTTTCCCTTTTCCAAAGAGCCAGCTGCCTTTGACTCTGTACCCATGCTCATCCCTCCCCAATCCCCAGTTCCCAGTCCCCCCGCCTGGGCACAGCCGTGGCCATCACACACTCCTGACAGGGGTTGCTTCTCCAAAAAGTAGAACGGCATCTTCGAGACAAGCCCCAGTGCAGAACAACAGCCAAAGGCCACCAGTCTTCCGAGTGCACTCACAATCTGGGTTTGGCGCCCCATGCGAGGACTGTCCTCCCATCTTGCCCTGGCGTCCCCAGCTTTCTTCAGCCCCTCTAACAAGGATCCCTTTCCTCCATGGTGTATTCCCAGCAGCCACCAAAATCTAGGGCACCATAGCCAAAAATAATCGTTTCCTTCAAAGCCACAGAAAGCCCAGAGCTACTGGGGTCCCCATCTCTCAGGACCCTCCTCGAGGAGTCGATTTGGGAGCAGCCTCTCTGCACCTCCACCCCCGCCTCACAGGAGCACACCGGGGACTGCCCCAGGCACCGGGAAGCATGCAGCACCTGCCTTCCAGAAAGGTTCATCACAAAGCTATTTTTTCCAGACTCTTGAGCTGACCAGCAGCACATGGCTCTAAGCTCTGAAGATCCAAATCAAGAAGGAGTGAACTTCACGTGACGAAAGCCCAGAAAGTTCAAAAAATGAACAAACAAACAAAAAAGGATACAATAAATTTTAAACACAAAAGTTGGTAGCAGGTGCTGGTTATGCATAGCCCCACACAGGCAGACCTCAGAAACCAGCTTTTTTTCATTTTGCAAGCAAACCACTATAGAACACAATTTCAGGAAATATATGCCGTTAAAAGAATATTACAAGCAGCTTACTACAGTAATACCTATAATTTTTCATTCATTTTAACATGCCTGTTTTTCACGTTTAGAGTTTCTAGTAACTCTGCCTTATTATGTTCTCTTGGTTGATATGCCTATATAATCGGATAAACATTTGTCTAATACGGGGCTGTGCTATTTTTAAAAGTACTTTTGTGGAACAACAAAAACAAACAAACAAAAATCACTATAAAAACAAAAGCACCCAAGCACTGCATTTTAATATTTAAGCCTTTCTAAGGTTGGGGAAAGATGTTACTTTAAAAAAAGGGATTTTTACCCAAATGCTTTCAGATTGTCATTTGATTACAATGCCCTGGCCACTTGGATTTTTCAAATCAAGTCTTTCTTTTTGTCAGACGAGGGGGAAAGAGCAATGTTTTATGAGGTCTTCCTTGGCAATGTTCTATATAAATGTATAAACATAGTAGCAAGGAGCATATATTAGATAAAAAAAATTTAATGAGTGATCACTACATGCCAGCATTTTATATGAGTTAACCCATTTAATCCTAACAAAAGTCCTGTGAGGTCTGTATAATATTTAACCCCATTTTACAGATGAGGACATAAAGTCACCTACTACTTTGCAGGCACAGTGTTAAATACTTTACATAATATTATTACTTTAATCTCTGCAACTCTCCCTATTATCCTCATGGCACAAACATCTTTATTTTTTCTAAAAAAAAAAAAAAAATGAAGAAAAAGAGGATTGAGAGTTACAGGATACGCCAAACATCACACAGGGATTCAACCCAGAGCCACCTCCTTCTAGAATCCACACTCTTAACTACTATGCTAACAGGGTGCTGATAAACTTTCTCAACACACCGACCCAATTTTCACTATTCCAGCCTTAAATGCGTGAAGGTGGCTGGGTTCACAGTGCTGACAAACAACCACGTTGGCTGGGATCCAGCTTTGGCCCGATGACTAGAACTTGGGAGAGGCTGTGCACACTGAACTAAGCAACACTGGCCAAAGGGAATGCTGGACAAGTGTCTTAGTAACTATATACAATTTATGACAACAACGTTCCCATTTCTATTTCCTTTGGGCTCACACAACCGCAAGAGGAAGATGAAGATCCTCCATCCCTGCAACCACCAAGACCTGTCTTCAACACAATGAATCGTTATGCATCAATGCATTTGCTTCTCCTCCAGATGGGAGTCAGGACTAGGAGAAAAACCATATACTAAGCCATGGTACTGTGGGAGGGTATGATGAAGGGAGAGACTTCAAGCTGTTGAGTCAGCTTGCTGTAGTCTCTTTGGATCCAGGCTCTTGGGCGTCCTGGTCTCTCTGGCCTTTCTCTCGGGACTATTGCTCTAAATTCACACTCACATATGGCATCGAGGACAGGCTTAGAGCTGAAATAGAAACCAAGGGAAAGGAGGCCATTTGGGTCTCCCCAGTGTGAGTACAGGTGTCCTCAACCACCTGCTCTCGGCCTAGCCAGCTGATCAGAGCTTGGGTTCTGCAGAGTTTGGGGGAGGGGAGAAGGCACAGTCTCAATGATTGATTTAGTATGGTTTACTTTCCTTTGTCATCTATCTAATCTTCTTCAGGCACTCTATGGGAAGAAGCAATCATAGCTACAGCAGGTCTGGTCAAAGCATTGACACACAGAAACCTGAACCCTACCAAACACTACACCATACCACAAAACCTATCCTACTATCTGTTTAGACTCCAAGCAATAAACAAAGCCCTTTGCAAACTCAATCCTGAGATTCCATTCTAATATTACTGATAAAAACCTGAGAAGTAAGGAAACAGCGTGACTTGGCCCTAACAGAGTAATGCTAATGTCTTTCCTTATAATGATATCCAAGATGGGCTACAGGTGACAATGACAGCCTTTTCATGCCTGCAGGAGGCTCTTGACACCTCCCAAAATTCCATAGGACGTGACTATAACATTCAACTAGATCAAGTGTTTCAGAACAGCTTTTGTTTACCCATAAAATGAACCAGGTGGTCACCATCCAATTCCTAATAGGTAAAATGTGCCAGCCTCATCAAAGCCAGTTTGGGAAGAATATAATCTGCAAGTCGAATTTCTCTGACATGAATCACCTCTTCCTCCATGCTCCCACAGCACAGTGTACCAATCTCCGCGGCAGCTCATCTCACAACTCCATAATTATTCATTTGCATGTCTGCCTCCCCCAACTAGCCTGGGGGCCCCCATTGGCCAGGCAGAGGCTGTGTTCTTTGCAGCTACATATCCTTGGTGCCACACAGTCTATGGCCCATCGTCAGAGCTTGACAAATGCTTAGTAAAGCACCATTCCACCCACTATCCCAGACACTAATTGCTGGAAGCTAAAACTGCAGCACTGTCTCCTAGTATCAACCCAAATAGTCAGATATGTGCCTTCAAAATGGATGCTTCATCTATAAATGTCTCTAAACCACTTTTAAAAATCTATGTATTTTTCCAGAAACAGAAGTTCCCACATTTACACAGGAAAATGTACAACTACCCTTCATTCCCCCTGAACAACTTCCAGGTAAAGAAAAATATATGCCCATAGTTCTAGAATCCTGGGCCAATTGTCTACCCTTCCCGAAAATTCTCAAGACTCCATCAAATTAGGTGATATTCTCCTCTCGGCCCTCATATTTCCAGACCAAGAGTGTTCATGTTGCCTTTGGGGGGCAAGTCCCCCTTCTTGATCATTTTAGACATCCTTCCGTCAAGTGGACCTTTCCATACTTCCTGAAAGTTCTATAACTGAAACTGTCCACCCCACCCCAGCCACAGATTCTGAGCTGGCAGATTTAATTGGCAAGGTTAGCAGAGAAGTAAAAGACTGAACAGGCCACCTTAGCCAACTCCCTCAAGCCTGACAAGAGGGGACCAAAGTCAGAGAGAGGAGATGAGACCACTTGTCCTGCCTTCCTCCAGCTTGTTCAGGGCACACTCTGTTTTCTTCCGTTTAAACAAACGGCATTCTCCCATCCTGCCAAGGGCTCAGAATACTTTTCTGGGATCTGGCCCAGCGCATGGCCCCACCACTCGGTAGGTAGGGAGTCACTTCCGCCAAGTCACTTAACTGCCCAATCTCAAGTTCCTCATCTGTAAAATTGGGATAATATTTCTCAACCGACATCCCAGGTTCCTAGCAATAAATATTAATGTCCATAGAGGGCTTTGAGATCCCGGGGTGAAGGATGCAGCAGAGTGTTATTTTTATGACGTTGCAGCTTCCATAAAGCATCAAATTCAATGAGAAAGAGGAGAGAGGGGGCACTGGGCTGGAACCAAGAATAATGCAGGCAGATGCTGTTTGAGCTTCCCCCTACTGCTAATGCATCTCGACAGTCACCTGCAAGTCTGCTGCTATTCCAGTCCCGGGGCTTTCATTTTTACTGGTGACCTCGTTCAATGCTTCCCCATCCCCCTCTTGCCAGCATCGGAATCCCTATTTAGCATCATATTAATATGGAACTTCATAACGCTGATATGGATCTGTGTATTACAAACATCAGGGGGCCCGCCTGGCAGTCTGCTGGCATCAACATGCTACTCAGCAGGGAATCTGTGTTCGAGACTCTGGAGTGGGCCAGCCTTCCGGAGCTGGCCAGATGCCCACATCCGAACTGCCCAAGCAGCAACCCCCTCCCTCCTTCCCCTCCCAGGAGAGGCTTTCCAGGCGCCCAGGCACCAAAAAGTAGCAAAGACTGCTGTGCACAGACCTCCGTGACCAGAAAAGAAGCTGATTTTATTTTGGGATAAAAACTTAGAAAAGGAATCCAATAAGAACAAAAAAACTGAGAAGATGATTCAATGGAAATAAGAAAGGAGCAGAGGAGGTGGTTAAAATGTAATGCCCCGGCTCTATAACAAGTCAGTGACCACTCATTCTTGACATGTCTGGAAGGTCTTTGGAGAACGGCTGAGGGGAGGGGACCAGTGGGGACCTCTGCAGTAGAGGGCTGAGGGGTGATGAGTCCATTGCTGGTTGCAATAGTTCCCTTGCCTGGGCTGGGGCAGGAGGGAAACAGTCAAGGAGGGGAGGGAATAGAAATGACCCTTCCCCTCATTCTTCAGGCCCGGGAGTCAGAGCTGTCCCAAGGGCTGCCAAGCCAGGACAATCAGACCTGGTTAGAGCTGTCAGGGGACAGAGGGCATAAGCCAAGGTTTGGAGAAGATGTGGGGAGAGAGTCTCTACCAGCAAATGCGAAGACAAGACCACTTGGGATACTCATATACATGCACACGAGGCAGCCGTCCTCTCTCATGTGCCCTGCACCCCTTCCCACTGTCCCTCGTCCTTTTGTAACACCCCTTCTTCAAAATGCCCTCTGTACCTTCCTTATTTTCAGATTTCATCTACACAAAACACTGTCTTTTCTGGACTTTAAAGTGCCAACACGTACATCTCGCTCACTATGAAATCATTGCCCATTCTACCTTCCCCTTTCGTAACAGCCCCTCATGCGCCTCACCTACGATCCAGATTAGTGGATGCTGGGGTTCAAAACAAATAAGGAAAAATAAAGATCATCACTCGAGAACATAAAGGTCTGGGGGAGCTTTGCCCTAGCACATCATTAAGAAAGTTGTGCATCAAACTCTTTAAAGAATGAATTCATTCAACACCTTGCAACCTGTTTTAAGGGGAACATTTATTCCCCACTTGTCTTATTTCTATGGGGGAAGATGCAATTTAGTGCAACACCATTGGCTTCCCTCCACTCCATGCCTCTCTCTTCTCCAAGGTGGGCGAACAGACTTTTACTTGATTGACAGCTTGGAAGAAAGAACCCAACTTGGGTAGCTTCTGGGTCCTCTCATGAGGACTCGCCTCTCTGCCTCTGCTCCCCCACACAGGAGTCTTGCTCCACCAGTGTCAGGGTAGGCAGTTAATTTGGGCATGCAGACATTAGAAAGGCCCCCACAGAGCTATGTTATATCCTTCATTCAAATTCTGATCAACAATAGCCCTGATATTCTGATTTTTAGCTGATCGCCTCTCATGCCTACCTAACACAGGTGAAGTGACCCCCAAAACCCCGATGCAGCCCAGCTTGTTCTGTTTTACCATGCTGTCAGTGTGGCTAAGAAAAGAAATACATTTACTAAAATCTGTACTTTGCTTCTCTTGGACAGCTGGTAGGTCATTTTAATGCTTGAGAATGGCCCTCTGTCTGAAGAAATATGGAAAGGAAGAACTGCTCCAACAACAAACACCTATTGAGTGCTAACTCTAGGTTACACCTTGAGCTAGAACCTTCCCATGATTTAACTCCATGACTCCTCAGGAAGACACTATGAGGTCAAGCAGATTGCCTTCCCTAGGTTCCAGGTGAGGAAGCAGAGACCTAAGGAGGTTATGAAGCCAGTCAAAGACGAGGAGGATAAAAGCCAACATCAAGCTTACAGGTCCGTTCTTACCTCTGATTGTTCATCACAAATTTACTGAGAAGCCACTGTGCGCCGTGTCTGCTGCACCATGATGGAAACCCAGGTAGAAATGCATGCCCTCTGTTCCTTCTCACAAGCTCTGGGGGGGATCTTGCCTGTGGGATACTAGGTGTTTACCAACCCTGGGAATCAGAAATCTGATTTCCAGTGCAAGTGGGCTTCAGCCTCCAGGCTCCACAAAATCTCAAGCTACTCCTCTCTTTGCTGTTGGTCTGCTCGGGTGCTTAACCAAAGCTCTTGGCTGCATACCTCCCTCATGGGGGTCCTCTAAGACTCATTACTGACAGAGCCGCACAAGGGAAGCTGATTGAAGCTGAGCCCTGAGCTCCGGGCAAGTCAGGTGGAAGGATGTCCGCAGAACCTAGAAGAGTGAAAATCACCCTCCACAAACCATTGTCAAGTGAGTAAAATAGCCATTTATTTTTGTGTGTGGTGGTGGGAGTGGGTGATTGTTAGTTTGCAGGGGGAAAAAAAGAATATTAATATTTTAAAATTTGTTTCAGTCAAAAGAGAGTTTTAAAAGTAGAATTATGAACCTCTGAAAAGGAGCTGACACAAATCTCTATTAGCATAATGGCACCACAACGCTATCCAAGCCCTGTTAATGCAGCCCTCTGTCCGACTCCAAACACCAGATAAATGGAGCAAGAATATTATTCAGGGGTCTGTTCCTCCATCAGTGAGAAGACTGTTTGTATGCAGGGAGCACCCACTAGTGCTGATGGGAGCCACAGATGTAAATCCCCAGGTACGGGGGGGACGAAAAGGTCCCCTGGGATTTTCCACCAAGAACCCATCCACTGTGATAGGTACCTGGGAGCCACAAAGTCCTTCCTCATTAGCACAGCTCCACTCTGGGAGTGATTTGCAACCTCACTCTGAGAATGAGAGATTGAACTAGTCTTTCTTTGTCATGACATCTATAGCCTCTCATGTTTTCTGCCTCTAGATATTGTGCCACCAAAACCTAGCCTAAGACAAATGCCATTTTAATTTGCTTTAGGCAGTGAAGGCCAACACGCATTTCAGTGGAGAAAGTTATGTGTTTTAATTGCTTTATGAAGACATAGCATATGCCCTGACACAGTTAAATGATTAACAGATTACTCCAAATGCCTTTGGCATAGAATATCTATACATTCATTAGCCAGAACAATTTATCTTCTTGATAAAACTAAAATTACTTATACAGCAGGTTTATTTTCTATGATTAATAAATGATAAAAATCTAAATTATCCATCTGAAATGTCTCTTTTTGGCCATTAATCTCACATTTATCAGCTTCTATAATACATACTATTAATACAAAAATTCACTTTTCCAAGTATTTTAATTTGCTAAGAAAAAACAAAACACACTTAATGCAAAGGAGCATCTGAATTACTAGGACATTCTATAGTGATTCCTAAATAGTCCAGGAGTAAAAAGACAGTTGGTTTTCAACATGCCTTATGAAAACAGATAGATGAAATCTGTGGCATACACAGGCATCAAAATGCACCCAAAGTGATCCCTCTCTCAAATATATTTCTGGTAGCAAGACATCAGAATTCATGGAGAACTTGGGTACCAGTCTGTAGGTGCTCAGAAGGACAAAATAAAGATCATGCTCAGAAACAGAGCCCGGAACACGGTGATCTAGAATCCACTAAAGGTCAAAATGCAAGCCTTGCACGTGTCCAAGAAAGGGAGCTTCGGAAGCACACGTTTAGCTAGAGGGAAAGCCTTGGGAATTAGATCCTTCTGTCAGCTTTTTAAAATGTTTAAGACCGTCTGTCCTCCAATTAAACTGATCAAGGGAGTCCAGGATGGTTTGTTAGCGACTCTGCTCTGGAGAACACTCATTAAAAGTCCCAAGGCTGATTACGGACTTCCAGGCTCAGGCTCTTCGCTTCTGCTGTCAGCTGCTCATTTCTCTGAATTCCGACTGCCAGAGTTAACTGTGGAGGCTGAGCCGTGCTTCCCCCGCTGCCAGAAAAGGAGGAGAGAGACATCTGCCACTGTCCTGAGTCACCTGGTACTTACCTCGGTGACTCACTCTCCCGGAGGGGCCCGAACAGAACAGCTCCCGGGAGGACATGTGTGCATTTGCACGTGGTGTGCACACTCACTTGTGTTCACAGACAGGTCCCAAGCCCTCCCACGGGTCTGACACACAGCTCGGCACGGGGCTATGAGGTGCTGCGTGAGAAAACTTATGTCTTGCCCTCCTGGGAGCTAGAGTTTAATGATGTGGACAGACCAACAAAGAAGGAATTGCAGGGCAATGTGATAAATGCCAAGGAAGGAATAACTAGGGGGAAAGAAGCCAGATATGCCTTCTGGAAGCAGTGACGAACAAAACTGACAAGTCACCAGAAGGTGGGAAAACTGTTCCAGTCAGAAGGAACGGTATATGCAAAAGTCCGGAGGTGGGAAAGAACCTTCACATCCCTTCACTTTTTTGCCATTCAGTGAGCAACTACTATGTACTGGGCACCACCCCAGGTGGTAAGGTGACAGTGGGGTGTGACGGCCATGGTCCTGCCTTCCCAGGGCCTACATTCCAGTGGGCTTTGGGGAATTGCAAATTAATTCTATATGACCAGAGCACAGTGGGGGGACAAGAGCCGAGACGAAGGATTTGGACTTTATGCTTGGCCCACTGTGTGCGCATATGTGTGCGCGTGTCTGTATACCGTGGGAGGAATAGGGTATTGGAACAGGACACACGGACCTAGGCTGAATGGAAACCAAAGGAAAAGGTATGTAGTAATGTGTACTGTGTACCTAGCGATAGCCTGGGCGAAGCGTACCTGGTCGTAGCCCAGCCAAAGTGCTTAAGTGAGCAGTGTATCCTGCCCTGAAGGGTAACACTAGTACTTTCCCCTATAACTTTCCCTCATGCCACTCATCACCCCAAATCCTCTACTTCATCACGACACTCTCCCCACCATTATGGCACCCTCATGCTACCTCATTCTGTACTCCAGCCTTCTGCCAGTGCTGGAACCACCATGACCCTTTCCACAACTGGGCAGCACTGAAATGAGGGCAGAGTTAAGATCTGATCTATATTCCAATCTCAGCCTCGCTATTGGGCAAGGTGCTTGGCGATAATAGTAATAACCATACCTAGCGTCTATTGAGCATTTAGTATGTGCCAGGCACTTGACATGCAGTAATCCGTTCAAACTTCATAGGAACACTATAAGGAAGGTCTGTTATGATCTTTTTTTTTTTTTTCCCCAAAGAAGGCAGGCTGCCACATGCATCGCCTCCTTTGGATCTTGCAAGCTTGACTGCCCTGCATTCTCCTACAAAAGGACATTAAGAGCTTATTTGGAGGGTCTAGCAAGGGAGTGCAACTCTTCATATATCCCTGACCGAAGAACAGTCCTCTCTATCAGCAAAAGTCGTACTCTTCAACAGATCATACGGCTTTGGGAGAGACGTACATGGAACAGTGAGGGAGGAAGGGGGCACCCACCTAGCCAGCCAGATCAACCAAACCAACCCTGGTGGCCAATGAGGCGAAAGATGTAGCAGCCAGGCAGCCCTCACACCCTCTGATCTCCATTTTTCAAAGACAGAAACTAAGAAAAAAAAAAGGTTCAGTGTCTTGCATGTCATCACATGGCTAGTTAATGGTCAGGCCTAGAGCCAACCCCAGGAAATCTTAACCACTGAGCTATCTTACTTTTCTTGGGTGCCTCGGTTTCCTCAACTTCAGAGTGGATATAGTAGTACTGATGTTTGGTAAAGATTAAATGGCTAACTTCAGTGCCCAGCACAGTACACACTCAAGAAGTACTGATTTCCTCTGTCTATTCCAATCCTACCCATTCCTAGGGCTTGCATCAAATCCGTGCTTTTTCGTGAAGTCTTTTCCAAACATGGAGTCCACGCTGACATGTTCCTTCCTTGAAATTTCTTCCAACTTAACATATCTACCTTTCATGTTGGCACTGGTCATATAGTTCTGTATTATAATTGAATTTTTCCAAGCTTTCTTGTCTTTTCCAACAACCTTGAATATTTCTTAGGCCAATAATCAGATCTTGTCTTCCCCAGTAATTTGCCAGGGCATTTCTAAGGGTGGGGGTTTTCCAAACAGGTTGGCAAAATAAAGAATAAGGAAATACTCTCAGCACCCACCTGTGGAAGAAATACATGTTTGGAAGGAAATCAAGTAATTTATAAGTCAGTTCGGGTAGAAGGAACTTGTGCTATCTCTATTCATCCTAGAGATTCTGAGGAACTCAATTTTCAAGTTATGTTCTAATTTTTATTTAAATTCTCTTGTTTCCTTAAGTATCTATTTTCTTCAATGTCCAAAGGCAAAAAATCCCCACGTCAACAGAAGAAAAGGAGCTAATTGCTCAACACATTTGAATGTGAGTATTCATTTTTCACTCTCTAAGGCATGAGATGCCCTCCTACACTCAAGTCAATGACTTTTGCTTAGGAGGAAGCAAGCACATTAATAAAATGCATAAACACTCTCCACTGGCAATAAATTTTAAGAATAATTGACCTCATCAAATGAAAGTTTACAAGTGCCTTTAGATCCCAAGCCCTATAAACTCTAAACCAGAGGCAAGCTGCATGGCTGAACAGAAGGAACAAAGCATGTGGAGTCCAGTTTATCTCTGAGCCATAGCTCCACAACTTTCTACCTGTGTGACTTCCCTGAGTTCACTTTGCCATCCGAACCAGAGTTTTTGTAAGGAAGAAACATGTCCTCTTGAAGGCACACCATTAGTATATGGTACTACTGTCACAAACAGGGCCAGAAATCAATCAAAAGTATAGGGATTAGAAATGTGAATTAGACTAAGTACAAATGAGGGATATCAGTGACCAGTGAGGGATGTAACCGACACTCCTCGCTGAGTGCACTTCTGGGGTTTGCTGGTAAAGTAGAGCCCCTCTGACATATGGGAGGAAGCCAGAACCCAAAGTACAGGAGGCAAGGTTTCCCCACCAGTGAGCACCTACACAGAGCTATCCGAATGCAGAATGCACTTCAGAACAGCAAAAATCTTTAGAAGTGCTATACCTTTGGCATGATGGCAAACCTGTTCAGCAAATGGTCCATACAATGCAGTAAAGCACCCTCTTTGTTTTATCCACTGGAGTGCTTTGTGGATCAGGAAATGGGCTATTAGAGTGAAAAGATTACACACAGACCTTACTCTGTCTTCTGTCAAGACGGCTGGTCTATGGAAAACAAAGCAAAACAGAGAGTACTTAGATTCCAGAAACCACAAAATTAGGGAGGAAGAAAAGGGGCAGTTCCCTTGTACTTGTTTGCTGGGACAGCAGAATCATTTCTTAAGTCATAGACCCTAACCCTTTGTTTGGCTAGCCCAGTGGTGAGCAAACTATGACCCGTGGGCCAAACCCAGCCACCCGCCTGGTTCTGTGCCTCCCATGCGCAAAGCATGGTTTTCCAATTTTTAAGTGGTTGAAAACAATATTAAAAGAATAATAATTTTCTGTGACATATGAAAAGGATATAAAACTCAAGTTTCTGTGACCATAAATAAAGTTTCCTTAGACCACAGCTATGAGCATTTGTTTACATGTTGTCTGTGGTCATTTCTGTGCTCCCACAGCAGAGTTGAATAATTGCAACAGAGACCTTATGGCCAGCAGAGCCCAAAATATTTACCCTCTGGTCCTTTACAGGAATAATTTTGCCAACCCCTTGTGTCTAGGCCAATTATGTTTTCTTTCAGTGTGTGAAACTGACCTAACTGGCTTTGCAGCTCCCTGGTCAAACTCCTTCTGACCTTAAGACTAGATTTCAAGTGTGTCGGCCTCTGTTAAAGATGCTTCCTAGAATTCCAGAACACTTGCCTCTGATTTACCATCATCACCCCCACGTACATACACAGCTCCCCCCACCACACACACACCCCAGACTCCACTTTTTATTTCCTCAATCTTTGTATTCGCCGAGTTCTGCTGTCTTGCTATTACATTATCTTCCATAATTCCTCAACCATCAATACTCTGTTTCCACACCTTTCCACACCTTCCACACTTGAAGGAGCCATCAAGTATAGAAAGACATTACTAGAACTCAATATTAATATTGGAAAGCTCCTACCAATTGTACTTTCTAATGTTACATAGTTCTCTGTATCAATAATGCTTTATTTTTCCTGTTCTGATTTACCTATTTCTTTTTTTTTCTGCCAAACTGGGTCAATTTGATTTTTTATGATTTTTTTACAGGTACGTTATAATCTGCAGGAGTCTCTAAATGACAAATGCATCATTGCCATTACATTCACATTACCATTTTAGAATCATCTATCTGTCTAAAGAAGAGACTTAGTTTATGAGAGCCCTATTGAGGACATGCTTAAATGGTATCAAAACATGTCCTGAGCAGCAGTATGGGAGAGAGGAAAGGGCATCAGACCCAAGTTTTATTTTGTAGAGTGTCATAAACTAACTGTTTGACCTTGGACAAGTCACGGCACCCTCTCGACTGTCTTCATTTACAATTATATTGAGCTCGTTTAGATCACGAGGAGCTTTTCCATCCTCACATACCCTAATTCTCTGAAGACAGCTCACTCGTCGATTCTAATTAGTTATTTTGCATCATGACAACTGGAAGAATTAGATGGCAGTATTTGTTTGGTCAGAGTATTTAAATTTTTGTTTTGTTTTGTTCTGGCCTGGGAATCAGTGAGGGATAATACTATCTGCCCCTAAGAAATAGAGCTCAAAGTGGGGAGAAGTGGGCCAATTGGTTTTCATTAAAAGTCCTTTTGAACCATTTGACGTTTTTAAGGAACTATCATAAGCACATATAATTTTGATTTTTTTTTTAATTTTTAATTGAAGTTAGAGGGGGCTTTAGATTACTTCCAACTGATATCTTGATTGACAGGTCTAGATCTATTATTGAATTTTAGCCATGCTCACTGATTTTATATGCATTTTCCAAGGGTCACTGAGAGGACCACGTGGGGCTGAATGACCCTGAAGTCTCATCCAATGCCAGATTCCATACCTCCATCTCCTCTCTATTCTCTCATTTTCTCTCTGAACAATTCTCAGCTCATGAGCAGTCTCCTCGCTGGGAACCAGGCAGATGGAAAGTTTCAACTTTCAAAGTTCATTTATGTTTGAGTCCCCCCAGAAAAAAAATTAATGAGATTAAAATAAAAATCTTTTATTTCTCCAAAACCTCAAAAAATCAGATCTTGTATGAGATTTATCCCTCTAGGCTAAAATAAAGCATTAGAGGTTTTTGTTAAGGGAAACATTTCCTCCAGCTGAAAGGAAACAGAGCTGTAACGGAAATAGGAATGCAGGCTTTGCAATTCCCACCGTCTAATATAACATTAGAATTCTGCATTTGCGAACTGCTCCAGTTTTATGTACATATATTATTCAACGACAATAGAGTTTCTTTAGCTTTATAGATCTTTCCACTAATTTAATTGGTGATATAATTACTTGCTCTTATAAATCTGAAAATTAGGAATTCAAACACACGCACACACAAAAAGAAACTTGATTCTTACTGGCTTAGCCATTTTCCCCAGGACACTGATATCCCTTCAGTGGTGACTCCAGGCCCTGTGCACCCATCATCAAAGATTTCTAAATAACCCTTCTCAAAACGCACATGCAGACCTCTCCAGGCCACCCTCAAGCAGCCTGAACGTTTTGCACCATGACTGCCTGAAAGACCCTGGTATTTTACAAGGCTGAGGGTGACTCGGCCTAGCTCAGAGAAGCTGGAACAGTCGGTGACTCCTGGAAGGGCCCATTGGTACTAGGGGGACAATACCAGGTAGAAACATCAGTACCACACAGCCACACAGTGTATCACAGGTCCAAGGGAGACTTGCTAAAGGAAAGTCACAGGGTGGAAGTTCCTTAAAGCACTCAGAGTCCCGTGACTGATTTGCTCTAAGTCACAAATTTAAGTCCAGCTACAGGTGCATGGAAGAGATGTATGACAAAAGCTGCAAGGACAGAATGGAGGTCCAGGTGTCTTTCAAAATGTTCCCTGATGTCTTCTTTCATTCAATACAGAAAGGCAATCCAGAAGGCTTTCAGTTTTTTTAGAGAAACAGGTTTCAGAGTATTCTTGTGAACGGCAGACTTTATCCATAACAAAAATGGAGAGATGTATGTATGTGTGTGTGTGTCTTTATGTGTGAGGGAGGTGGGTTGAATGCTCACAGGAGTCAAGAAAAACATCAAGCCTGGAGGGATCTTAGGCTCACAAGCATTGTTCTTATTTCTGCCTTTCCTTCTCCTGAACTCCGACCCCTCCCTTCCATCACCCCCATTCCTGCAAGTCCAAACTTCCAGCAGGTGAAATCAATCTCAGGAGAAAAGAGCCAACATGCCCTGAGCACCTACTACATGCAGGCTCTTTGGGGGTGGCAGTGATAGGAAGATGATGCTGGTGATGATGTGATTTTCTTATTCCACACAACAGCCCTATGAGGCAGCTACTGTTATTGTCAGCATTTCAGAGATGGGGAAACACAGAGGGCAGCACAAAGAGTTTGAGTAATTGTCAAGTTTTCACAGCTTCTAAGAGGTAGAGCCAGGATTTGGATTCTTCAGTGTACTGATTAGCATTCAACCGGCCTCTCTTTACAGGCAGTCAGGAGGAATTGCTGGCCAATTGTGGGTCTCTGTTTGGAGACTGTGGCTCTGTTGGGGTGCAGGAGAGAGGGCAGGGAAGAGCTGTGATATCTTCAGACCCCTTGGTGGCTCCTGTGGGTATCCAGCACCACACCTGAAGAGAGACACAGAGGATGCCCAGATCCTCCTCCTCACCTGCATGGAGGCTTCCACAGAAGCAAATCATTACTGGAAGGAAAAAGGGATTGGCCCAGCAAACACTGGGAAGGGAGGATGCCAGTATAGAGGATTTCTAGTAACCGGGAGATATCTGGAAGAGAAAGGAATTTACTTTCCTCTCCCATGGAGGAAGAAAGACGATAGCCTTTGGGGCCAGGGAGCCCTGAGAAGACTGCCTGCTGCTACCTGTGGGAGCGTGGGCACCCTGCAGAGAACCCACCTCTCCATCCTTCCATTTCCTCATCTGTGAATG
The DNA here is from genome assembly GCF_037043125.1 of Eumetopias jubatus. Taxonomy (NCBI): domain Eukaryota; kingdom Metazoa; phylum Chordata; class Mammalia; order Carnivora; family Otariidae; genus Eumetopias; species Eumetopias jubatus. The sequence goes on along the minus strand of NW_028274808.1, from coordinate 183,296,961 downwards.
GCAATAATTACAGATTTACAGCTGCAGGTTGGCAGTGAGAATGAAATGTAAGCTATCACGTGGGCAGCATATTAGCTAAGCTGCCTTCTCCCTAGAGTTTTCTTCTTTTTTACCACCTTTCTCCATGGACACCATGTCTTCCACATGACCCTTTTCCTTTTTAACGTCCCCGAATCTTCCTCCTGTGAGATCAGCCTTTCATTCCTTCACAGAATTCTCTGGAATTTGGATGAAGTGTTCTCCCTGGGGTAACTCCCACTGACTGAAAATATTTGCCGGGTGCCCAAATGGTTGCCCAAATATGTGAACCATAAGCATGAACAGAGTACTATGAATGGGAAGCTCCCACCTTCCCTAAGCAGCAGAGAGTGTTCCCCTAAAAGCAGAAGGAAGGAAGATCCTCCCGGTACCCCTCACAGATTCCAGCTTTTTGTTCCAGAGATACCTAGACATCCCCTCTCTTCCCTTCAAGCCCCAGAAGCCAAGGAGCAGTCCCAGGTGAGAGAGAAATGCAGCATTTCCCTAGGGGGAAAGACACTCACCAGTCTGTAGAAACCTTCAGGTTTACAGAAGCCCGTCTCCACCTCATGTATCGGAGAACAGAGCTTATCATCCAACAATAAATACAGTATGTTTTGAAAATACTCTTGTACCACAACTGGTGTGTTTCCTAAAAACAAGAAAATTGCCAAATGGGCTTCACACTACAGACCAAGCTAGCTAGTGGTCCATTCTGCTTCCTTGTAAAAATGTGTGATTAACAGTCCTTTCCATCACGGACACCTCTAAAGGCAGGGATTAAGACCAAGCATCCCATTTTTGCTTAACAACTTCTCAGAACTGTCACCCTTGGAATTTTTCAATAATTCTTGAACCTACTTTCATATTCTGAGATGTCCCTTGAAATACCCTGTGGATAACTGGGAAAAATAACAAACCTTGTAATATATTACTACTATTACTAGCAGAACTACTGTTCTGAATGCTTCAATTGTTAAATAACACCGTCGGAGGCAGGGCCAGATTTAACCCACACTAGTGGTTGCTGAGACACCCGTTAGACCTAAAATTGGCACCATACCATCTTGGCTAGTTTCCCTACATATCTCCCTGTTCCTCTCACATTTTTATGTCATAGGTCCCAACAGCCATGTAATGTAATGTTAACATTACAAATATGTTCAAAAGGTACAATATTTGTAGCGGGTTATAGGGTTCAACTGTTCCCCCTGCTCTCTACCCCACAACCATGCTTCCACTGCTGCTACAACCATTAACATGTCTAAAGCGCTTCCATGAGCAAAGTACTATGTACATCCCTTCAAATTCATTGTCTGATTTAACCCTATGAGATGCCTACTATTTTTATACCCATTTTGCAGATAAGAAGACCAAAGCTTGGACAGATGAAGCAGTTCACCCAAGATCAGACAACTTGTCAGTGGATGAGTCAGCCCTCAAACCCAGACCCAGAGTAACAACAAAGCCAGCCCACTTGAATCACCATTTATGTATAAATTCTGCCTCTTCTTACAAAATAGTTTCCTCAACAGCACAATTCCTGCCTCCTAGAATGAAACTCACATGGAGTTTTTATTATGTAATAAAAATCACTGATTACCTATTTTAATTCAATACAAGTTTACAGAGATAGAAACTTCTATTGACTCATCCAACTTGGAGGTGTAGGAAAAGCCAAGAAAAGGCAGAGGATATTTTTTTGACAGACCTTTCTGCCATAGTTCGGCACCAACCCTGGGGGATCAAGACAACTAGATTCTAGTTCTGGGTCTACCATGAGCTTCCTGTGAAACCTTGAACAAATCATCCAACACCCAGACTCACTTCCCTTCTTGTAAATTATAATAGCCCATCTAACCACATTGTTGCATCAGATCTTATCTACTGGCTTGCAGGTATGAAAGGGGAGGATGGGGTCTTACACCACTCCTACTCTCTCACATGCATGTCCTCTCCCTTCATTCTTCCAAATAGAATTATTTCCAAGTTTTTGTTAAATAATGTTTCTGTTTTTATAATTATTTAAGTTTTGTTCATTGCAGAGCTATGTAATGTCTCATAACTAAATTAAAAAAATTTTTTTCATACATACTTTTTTGTTTTCCCTGGAACTTAAAAACTTGCTTAATCTTTTATTTACTTTATTTTTGATTCAATGACAAACTATGTCAGAGCTGAAAAATACTTCTTAATACATTCAATAAAGCTGAAAAATACCTCTCAATATGTTCATATCAGACAACTGTTCAGTTCCATTCTTTCCAAGAGACGTCCCTCTGGGAGTGCTTAATCCTTGCGCTGTAATTTGGACTTGCTTCTCTTCAGGCATCCAGCATAGCTGACATCCTAGAGCTTTCTTTTGCCATCATGCCAGGAATATGTGTTGCCTCTCTTTGGGTTTGGACCTCTTATTTCCTGGGACCCATATCTTCTTTCTTGATTTATTCTCTTATTTTTCTGGAGCACATTCTTTAGTAACTTTCTGAGAATTTGTAAAGACCTCATTATCTGAAAATATGTTACTCTCCTCCAAATTTGATCAACTTTACATTCATCATTCTAGTTGATCCTGTGAGATGCCTACTATTTTTATTCCCATGTCAGTGAGAGGCAGTGGAAGGATATTGACTTCTAGGTTGAGAATCTGTCAACATTTTGAATATAACACCCAATCTCATCTAGGTTCAAGGGGCGTTTTCTAATTTGATTCTCAATCCTTTGTTCATGGACTTCTTTCCCTCTGGAATCATTCAATAAGTTTATTACAAATGTTCTGAAATATTCCAATGATGTATCCAAGTGTGTGTATATTGGTGTCTGCGTCTGTGTGTGTCTGTGTGTGTTTCACTCATTATTCTGGGATTAAGTGAGTAAACCCTTCTATCTGTAAACTTATGTCTTTCATTTGATCTGGTATTTCTTTTTGAAATTCCTATTATTTGGATGTTCGACTTCCTAGGTTGGTCCTCAAATTTTCTTGTTTTTTTTTTTTCTTTCCTATTTTCTATCTGTCTTTTTAACCTAATTCCTCAGGGATTTTTCTCAAATGTGTTTCCCAACTCTTCAGTTTAATTTCAGCTTTTGTATTTTTAATTTCCAAGAGCCAATTCTGATTTTCTGAATGTTTCTTCCCACAGTGGTCCACTGTTGTATCATGAATGCAATATATTGTCTTACTTCCCAAAATAAATTAGAGTTTTTTTAATGTGATTTTTCCCTGTTCTGCATTGCCTTAATTTACTCCAAGTACTTTTCGTTTTGTTTTAGTCTCTCTCTTTCATATTAGAGGTCTTCTCGTAATATCTGGTCATCTGTTCCATTTAAGAGTAAACCATTCAAGGCTGACTGGAAGTTCCAGGACTATGAGAAGGAGTTACAAGTGGTGGGCTTTACTGCAATGTGGCATGAAGAAGAGTTGGCCTTTTCATAGGAGGCCTTTTCTATTGGACTGGCCCCTGGACTTTTCTCATTCCCCAGATAGGACTCCTTTGCTCTCCTCTCTGGCAAACAATATGGCAAGTTGCCAACACTCTGGAAAAGAGGAGAGAATTGGGGTCTCACTGTTTAATACGCAAACTTTCACTTAAAATGTCCTTATTTTCATTATTGTATATTACCAGTTCCTCCATGGTGCTTGATTGTCCCCAAATCCAGATCTTTTCTGGCTCAACTTTGTTAGGTATGAACTGTTTCTGCCTTGGACCACTGGGAGAAGGGACCTGGTCTCTCCACTGTTTTCTGCATACTTTCTACTTGCTTATCTATTCTCTATTCCATCCCACACCCTCACCTTCTAAGATACCTGGCACATCCACTTCCTGGGCATTTCCTGAATCTGGCAGTGCAAAACAACCTGCTTTTTGTTGATTCCTACCTTTACAAGCTTCACTATTATTTTAATGTTGTGCCAAGTCAGTTACAATTTGTTTATTCTCTTTTGAGTTTTCACAGTGTGGTTGACATTTCTTCACCAATGTCATCTCCTCTATCATTCTTTTTGTTCTATGGGTTTTAAACTTTTTAAAAGTTTTTTGATGTCTTACCTGTCTTTTGTTGGTTTAATCTGAAGTACCCTATTTAATCTAAAGTACATTTTCCATTATTTTCACTTAATATTATATCAAAAGCATTCTCTCCTACATTAAATATTGAAAACACCATTTTTGATGGCTGTATCATAGTGCACCTAACCATTAACCTATAACTGGAAATTTACAATGAGTCAAACTTGTTTACAAACAACATCAAAATAAAAATATTTTTACAAGAAGTTTTTTTTAAGATTTTATTTATTTATTTGACAGGGAGAGAGAGATAGCGAGAGAGAGAGAGAGAGAGAGAGTACAAGCAGGGGCAGCAGCAGGCAGAGGGAGGTGAGAAGCAGCCTCCCCGCTGATCAAGGAGCCCGATGGAGGGCTCGATCCCAGGATCATGACTTGAGCCAAAGGCAGCCGCTTAACCAAACGAGCCACCCAGGTGTCCCTACAAGAAGTTTTATATTTGTCTCTGATAACTTCCTTAAGATCTAGTTCTAAAATCATATCCAATCAAGTTTTAAATTTTTTAAACTATTAATACATGTTATCTAGTTAATTTCCAGAAAGTTGGTAATAATTTATACTTTCTCCTAAAAAAGCAGAGGCAATAGCTGCATAGGATTCATCTCATTATCACCAACATGACTACTTCTCAAAATCTTTACCGCTTGTGTTTCATTATTGTTTTGATTTCAATTTCTATGCTTACAAAACTACAGTTTTTTTCATGTATTTATTGATAACATGTATCTCCTATTAATTGCTTATGGACCAAATTCATTTTTTTCTAGTGGAATATTAAGTTATTTCTTATTTGTATGAACTCTCAGTTTGTTAAGATATCAAGCTTTTTAGGCCAGATTTGTTGAATTCTTTCTTACTTTATTATTTGTTGGGTTTTTATTTGTTTATTACATTTCTGACAGAGAATTTTTTAATTTTCACATAATCAAAATTATCACATTTTTCCTTTGTGTTTAGAAAGCTATCCCATTCCAAGATTAGGTAAATATTACCCTACATTTTCCTCTGTCATTTATATGTTTTGGATTTTTTACATTTTACTCTTTCTCTGTGGAATTAAATTTGTAGTATTTTCTCCCAGTCAATCAGATGACTCAATACCATTTACTCATAATTGTTAGGTCCTCAACTAATAGGTAATGTAACCTTGACCACATCCACATCCTAAACTCTTACTTTTACTAGATTCTGTTTCTGGTTTACTTTAACCCCATTTGTCTGTTGATTCTTCCTCCAGAACATCCTGTTTTAATTACCATAACTGTATAGTACATTACAATGTCTTCTAGAGAAAAGCCTGCTTTACTACTGGTCTTCCTAAAGAGTTTTTAAACTTTCATTCTATTTATTGTTCAAGATGAACTTTAGAACCCTTGGCCAAGTTTCCAGAAAACAATAGCAGCAATATGATTTTGATTAAAATTACATTGAATATGTACATTCGAGAAGAATTAAAATGTGGACAGTATTGATTCCTCCTTTCTAGGAAGATGATACCTTTTTCCATACATCCAAGTTTTCTTTTATGTCTCCTGTTGGTTTTATTGTTTTCTTCATACAGAATGTGCATTATCACTCAGTAAGTTTATTCTTAGATCATTTATATTTTAATACCATATTGAACGATTTTTATCTTCATATTTTCTAACTGGTTATCACCACTATGCCAGAAAGTTGTTAATTTTTGTATATTTGTTTTATATTGAATCAACTAATTCAACTCTCATTTTTCTAACAGTTTTTTAGTTTTTCTAAATATCTTTGCTTTACTATGTAAACAATAATTTTAACTGATATGATAATTTTTTATCTTTTTCTATATTTTACTTCTTAGTAGGTTGGCATGAATGGGATCATGAACAGCATTGTCATGATTCTGGTCTTAATATAAATACCTTTATAATAATAATAATAATTGCTAAGTTTTACTGAGTGCTTTTGATATGGTAGCCACTTTGCCAAGGAATTTGGGTAAATTACTTCCTTTAATTTTCCTAATTATTGTAGGAAAAAAGTTACTATTGTAATTCTATTTTAAAGGTGATGAAATGAAAAAAAAATAAAGGTGATGAAATGGAGGCTCTACAGCAGAAATATATCCAAGGTTAGCCAACTAGTCAATAGCAAAGCAGGATTCAACCTCACTTTGGTTTGACTTTAGAGCTCAAGCTTATAAAAAATATAACTAATATTACATTCTAGAATGTTAAGTAAGTGTGAGTTGATAAGCATTTAAAAGATTTTTTATTATACTTTTGGTTGAAAAAGGAGATGGGAGAGAGAAGAGTAGGCTGACTCTAGGCAAATAAAACACAGACATGAAGAGTACATTAATGATGCAGGAAAAGTACAGCATAAGATGCTCCTCCATAGTTCTTCAAGCCGTGTGTGAACACCAAGATCAATTACTAAGGAAAATAATCTATTTCAAAGACCGAGGCATCTAAGGGGTTATTATTATTCCCACACAAATAGCAAAGCTGTGTCATGTGACCTCTTGGTCATTTCAATTTCCAAAAATTTCTCAAGAAAATATTTTGGTCTCATTAATTCAGATTTTTGATTCACTGAAATTTGATTCAGCCAAAAGGTGGGGTGGAGGTGATTCATGCTATTTAAGTCACATCTTGGCAAGAAGCTGAGTTGCGGGAGATGGTGTGCCTCCTTTTCCAGTGTGAAAAAAAAGAAATTCAGCAATGCTGAAAATAAAGTCTCTTAGAGTGTTACACAAAATTATGTATTTCTGCAGCATACCCTGGGTTACTGACTGTGTAATAGCCCTGCTGGACTCCCACCCCTGCATGAAGCCCATGCCTGAAGCATTATGATCAGCATGGAGAAACATGAACATCTTGCTTTTTCACCAGACAATTTCATTGTTGGTGTTAGGGAGCGAAGCTCTTCCTCAGAAACAGTTACATAAAAGTTTTTAGCTTTAAATGTCACACTTTTTTAGAAAGGGGACAATTGATTGGGGCTAATTAGGTATTAATTTAAGAATGCAATTTTTTACAAGTTTCAGGAAAGCATACCCTTGGCCAGTGAACAGAGAGGCAGCTTGATCTGAGTGAACAAGCACAGGATTGCACTTCGTACTCAGGTTCTAGTCCTGGTCCTGTTGGGCACGGCTCTTAACCTATCAGCCCTCAGTTTATTCATTTGACAGTTGGTAATAATAACATTGCTGCCATTTCCTTCATAGGGCTTCTAGGAGATTGAAAAAGGAGTATAAGTGGAAAAGTGCCTTTGAAAACTGAAATACAATTGACATGTGTAAGGAAAGATACAACAGTTTCTAGGAGGCTCTCCCTAAAGAGCAGTCATATTTATTGCTCACCCAAAGTCCTCTGAAAAAGACAAATAGTCATCAACAGTAATAGAGTTCTGCAGAGCCAGCCTGTTTCCATTTCAATTCAAAGCCCTTGAGGCAGCAAACTTTCAATCCAGGCACTACCCCCGAGTCTCCAGTAAATTTGTCTGTTTCCCCAATACATGTGGTAAACACTTGAACAGAAGCATCAGACTATTCCTGATCATATTATCCTATCAGGCAGTGATAATCACAATTTAAAGGCGAAAGGAGAAATGACCTATTGTACATGGACTTTCTGAGAGGCCTTGGAGAGAGATGCCATGTGATCCCAGGACCACTTGGTAACTCAAGCTCTGGGTCACCACATGGCTCCTTCTTCCCCTCAGTCCCTTCAGCCAGTCATTTCTTTATACACTGTACAGTGGCTCTGTGTACTGGGGACTGAGCTTAAATTGAGCTTGAGACAGGGGCCATGGAATGATTGAGTAGTGAATTAGATAGAAAATTGTGGCTTTTGCGCCCTAAGTGAGAGAATCACTGCATTCAACCAGCTGCTACAACTTGAGTATTTCTCACTTCTTTTGACATTTTTTCAACAGGGGAACTTGATGTAAAACATATTTGTCTCTTTAGATGCTCAAGAGCTGCCTTTTTTTCCCTCAACCTTCTTTTAAAATCTGCCCTCCACATTGTGAATGTTCTTTAGCCATTGTCAGCATAGACTGTGACCTGTGTAAGTCACTGCTCAAGAAGGAGTTCAAGAAGGGAAAAATGTAAATCTTAAATTCACTCCAGGCTCACCAAGCCCCAATCAAAATAATCAGCCAGGAACGTGACATACAGGAGTATAAGAAACTGAATGTAAAAGGCAAAGACACCACAGGGAGGATTTGTTTCTCATATTGGTTTGGGGGGTTTTACACAAAACTATTCCCTTCCCAAGAGGTGCTCAAAATTGAGTCAAATTTGAAAACTGTAAAAATCCCTGAATTCATTTATTTGCATTTGTTCATTCATGCATAAACACAATTGGCTGTCCGAGACCAGGCAAACAAGGGCACTGGTTATACACAGCAAACTTTATTTCAACACACATGACTTAAGCCTGCTCCATGCCTGGTACTATGCTAGGACCTGAGAGAAAAAAGGAAATGAGTAAGATTCAGGTTCTGGCCTCCAGGGATTGACACATAACTCTGATCCAAGACAGAGTAAGAAAACTACTAGACGAGAAACATGAAATGCTTTGGCAGCCTCCCTGACTGATCCACAGCTTTTAAAAAATAAAGCTTCATGAGCATGGGTTAGGTTAAGGATAAGATAGCCAAAGCCTCCAACCCCATTCACGATTTGATGCCACCCAGATGGAAGACGCTCTTCCCAGCCTCATAGCCTGCCATGCCCATGACACAACTAGCCACTCACCGTTTTTCAAACATGTGCCAACATTTACTCTTTCAGTTCTTTGTTCACAAGGCTCTGTCTGACTAGAATGCCTTTTCACCCTCTTCACCACCTAGAAATCCCTTACTCTTCCCCTAAGATCCAACTCAGTGATCTGCAAGGTGAAAATGAACAATGAGATGTCATCCCAAGGTCTCTCCCAGCCTATAAGTCAATGATATGTGAATTTAAGAAGTATATCAAACAGTTTACCTTCCTTGAACCATGAAGTCATTCCAGATACCCTGAGTCATAATTCCTCTTGGTCCTCTGAACTTCCATCGCACATGCTGCTAAAGTACTGAACATACCAAATTGTAATTAGATGCTTATTTATTAGTTTATCCTTCCAACTAGACTGGGTACAGCTCAAGGGCAGGGTCTGCATCTTATTTAATTTTTATTTTATATAATCAACAGTTACATGGCCATAACTATGTGCCAACCACTATTCCAAGTGTATTGCATGTATTTATCTATTTAATCCTCACAAAAACCCTATGAGATAGATACCACCATTATCTCATCTTGCCCATGAGGGAACCGAGACATAGAGTTGAAACAACATGCCCAAGGTCATACAGCCGGTAAGCGGTGATCCATGATATGAACCTGGCTCTTAAGTGCTACATTATGCTGTTTTTACTTATCTTTGTACCCTCAGTGCTTTGCCCAGAGGTCTAGTATTTAAAATGTGGAGCTCAATAAATGTGTCTTAGCTGACTAAATGAATGAGCAGATGATCACTACTGGTTAGCCCTAGCTGGATTTTCTTGAAAATTTCTAGGCTATAGAAGTTAAGGGTAATAAGCAGACTTGGAGAAGGTTCAGAGAAACTCAAGAAGATGGAAATGAAGAATTATACCTAAGGATTTAGGTTGCTTAGCTTTGAGAAGCAAAAGCTGAGGGCTGCTTTCATAATTATCTTCAAGGCCAGGAAGGTTGATTCCTGAGGACAGTGACTGAGTTGTTTTTCTCCACCTCCAGGAAGGATGAAGAAGCAGAACTGGTCCTAAGCTGCAAAGGGTGTCATTTAAATCCACCCCAAGGAAGAATTTCCTTAACCTAAGAATTGTTTGTTAGACCTAAGAATGAGCTATGGAGAGAAACTGTATAAGGTCATCTATCTTCAACCCTTGGACTTGCTTCTGCTCAGAGTGAAGAGCATGTAGGGTGGAAACAAACAACGACAGGTTACCCCAGGCTCTCTTCTAACTTTATGAAGCTATGATATTTGAATCTAAGAAATACATCAAACACTTTACTTTCCTGGACCAAAATGAATGAATGAATGAGTGAATGAGTCCCACATAATTTAAAAAGCAACAACAAAAAACTACAACCAGCAAGGAAAGGAGTCTTCTTAAACATACCATTGTGTCAGAAATGTAACAATGAAGAAGAAAAGGAACTTGTTTTCTAACTAACTAAACTCTTACATGGTCTATGTTCAAATGTTTCTTGCTAGGTCCATTGCACCTTTGACATAAAGTTAGAACTGGTCAGTCTACAACCTCAGATGCCAACTTTGACCCAACAACACCATTTAATCACCTGATAGATTACTTTGGTATCTTGAAGCAGATTTCTCTAAACAAGAAGTAAACTCAAAATGTGAGTCATTATTCCATTTTGATCCCAATGTAAGGTGCCTCAAACATTAAAAAAATGAATCCTTTCCTGAGAACAGAAAACACCATCAAACCTATTTATTTTCTTTCCTACATGGAAACCAAAATGCAAATAGTAATGGAATTTGAAGGGAATTGGAAGAGGAAGAGAGTACACAAAATTATTTCTGTATTTGGCATTATTTCAATGACACAATTCTGCTTTATTTTCAATTAGTGGAAATAAAATCTTACACTCATGTGATGCTTTACAGCAGACAAAGTTCTTTCAAACACACAGTATTTCACTGAATTTTTACCGGGGAGGTAGATCTTTTGCTTCCCATCTTATGGAGAACAAAACAGCTCAGAGAGGGAGGGACTTGCCTGAAGCTACACATCTAGGACCAGTAGACCTTCCCTAGTTAGACCTCCAGCTTCCAGGCCTACCATTTCCCATACATCATAGCCTATTGGACATAGAACTGATGAGTACTGGGCAAGACTTGTTAGAAGCCTCCTTCACCATGTGCAACCTTTTTGGGAGCAATGGAGTTAGCCTGCACCACGTTGAGAAACTCAGCTAATCCAATAACCTTAGGAGACCTGTTGAACTCAGAAAGAGACAAGTACAAGAGACTGTTCTCTCTGCCTCATGTAAAGCATATCCACCATTAGTGAAGTAGGAGAGCCGGGATTCTGATTTTAACTCAGCCTTTTACTGCTCAAAAATTATGTTCCTCCTCAGACTTCAAGGTATATTACAAAGCTGCAATCATCAAGACAGTATGGTAATGTCACAAAGACAGAAACATAGATCAATGGAACAGAATAGAGAGCCCAGAAATGGACCCTCAACTCTATGGTCAACTAATCTTCAACAAAGCAGGAAGAATATCCAATGGAAAAATAGACAGTCTCTTCAACAAATGGTGTTGGGAAAATTTGACAGCCACACACAGAAGAATGAAACTGGACCACGTTCTTACACCATACACAAAAATAAACTCAAAATGGATGAAAGACCTAAATGTGAGTCAGGAATCCATCAAAATCCAAGAGGAGAATACAGGCAGCAACCTTTTTAACCTCAGCCACAGCAACTTCCTGCTAGACACGTCTCCAAAGGCAAGGGAAACAAAAGCAAAAATGAGCTATCGGGACTTCATCAGAATTAAAAGCTTTTGCACAGCAAAGGAAACAGTTAACAAAACTAAAAGGCAACCTACAGAATGGGAGAAGATATTTGCAAATGACTTATCAGATAAAGGGCAAGTATCCAAAATCTATAAAGAACTTATCAAGCTCAACACCCAAAAAAACCAAAAAATCCAGTCAAGAAATGGGCAGAAGGGGCGCCTGGGTGGCTCAGTCGTTAAGCGTCCGCCTTCGGTTCAGGTCATGATCCCAGGATCCTGGGATCGAGCCCTGCATCGGGCTCCCTGCACTGCGGGAAGCCTGCTTCTCCCTCTTCTACTCCCCCTGCTTGTGTTCCCTCTCTCGCTGTGTCTCTCTCTCTGTCAAATAAATAAATAAAGTCTTAAAAAAAAAAAAAAAGAAATGGGCAGAAGACATCAACAAACATTTCTCCAAAGAGGACATACAAATGGTCAACAGACACATGAAAAAATGCTCAACGTCACTCAGCATCAGGGAAATACAAATCAAAACCACAATGAGATATTACCTCACACCAGTTAGAATGACTAAAATTAACAACACAGGAAACAACAGATGTTGGCAAGAATGTGGAGAAAGGGGAACACTCTTACACATTGATGGCAATGCAAACTGGTGCAGCTACTCTGGAAAACAGTATAAAGTTTCCTCAAAAAGTTAAAAATAGAACTACCCTACATCCCAGCAATTGCACTATTAGGTATTTATCCAAAGGGGCACCTGCACCCCAATGTTTATAGCAATAATGTCCACAATAGTCAAAATATGGAAAGAGCCCATATGTCCATCGACAGATGGATGGATAAAGAAGATGTGGTACATATATATGCAATGGAATATTATTCAACCATCAAAAAGGATGAAATCTTGCCATTTGCAATGACATGGATGGAACCAGAATGTATTATGCTAAGTGAAATAAGTCAGTCAGAGAAAGACAAATACCATATGATTTCACTCATATGGAATTTAAGAAACAAAACAGATGAACATAGGGGAAGGAAAGGAAAAATAAAATAAGATGAAAACAGAGAGGGAGGCAAACCATAACAGACTCTTAACTATAGGAAACAAATTGAGGGTTGCTGGAGGGGAGATGGGTAGGAGGATGGGGTGCTTGGGTGATGCGCATTAAGGAGGGCACTTGATATAATGAGCACTGGGTTGTAACACTTAAATTCTACCCTTGAAACTAATAATACAGTGTATGTTAACCTGGCCCAAATGCCATCTACTCTGTAAAATCATCCCCGCCCCCGGCACCATGTGGTTAGACATAATCCTACGGTGCTTACAAACCCTGGATCCAGTCTGCTTTGGCCCAGGCCCCATGTACTAATTAAGTGCTCTTAACCTCTCTGAAACTTCCTCATCTATAAAATGAAGATAGTACTCATACCTCCCTAATGCCACAATAAGGATTCTATGAGTTAATATAAGGAAAATGCTTAAAACAGCTCTTGACACAAAGTAAGCTCTTGATCAGTGTATTCCTGATATTATTACCTTCTGTGAGATTTCTGAGCCCTCACAGGGTTTTGTTTATCCTCTAAAATACTATATTACTCATATATATTATAACTCTTCTCCACTATTTTGTTAGTTATTATCCACCCCATCATAAGCCCAGAGATCATCTTCTTTCTGGTAATCTCTTTTCAGATAATGCCACCCATATCCACCTAGACACCCTAAAGAAAAACTTGGGGGGCCATTTGACTCTTTCCATATCCTCAACCCCTACATCAATCAATCACCAAATCCTGAGGTTCGTATCTTTTAGATATTTCTGAATTCCTCCTCCATCTCCATCTTGTTTCCATAATCCAACCAGCCCTTACTAAAATAGTGAAGCAGCTTCTTAACTGGGTTTCTGGCCTCTACTCTTACCATACCCCAATTTATCCTCCACACTAAAATCAGAATGATCTTTCTTTAAAAAAAAAAAAATGATCCTTATGTCATACCTCTGCTTAAAATCTATCCATGGCTCCCCACTGCCATTTGAAGCTGTTTGGTCTGGCCACATAGGACCTTTCTACTCTCTCCCTCTTTAGACTCATCTCCCACCACTCCTTCCTCACCTTGAAAGACTAGAACCTAGGACAACTGGCTGCTTAACACCTACCTTAGAGTCTCTCCCATTCCTGTCTCTGACCTGTTCTCTCTCGGTCTGAATGCTCTTCCCAGTTCTTTGTCTGGCTTAAAGCCTTCTCTTTGTTTAATTAGCTCCAGTATTACCTCCTCCATGGGGCTATTCTTCAGTGTTTCCATGATACAGAGCATTTTATGGTTATTCTATAATTATAACCACCTGCTGCACTTGCCCCACCATGACCTCAAGTTCAAGGGCACTGCCTTTAGCCACTTTCTCATCCACTTAACTGTGGATATGCTTTGCACATAGTAGGTATTCAAAGAAACACTGAATAGCTGAATGCATTACATAGACAACAGGTAGACAGTAGCTGACACATACAGTGTGCGCTATGGGTCACTTAACAGTACTTACCGAAGTGCTCTTCTAAGCACTTTCCATAAATTAACACATTTATTCCTCACAACAACCCTATATGGTAGCTAGGATAATTATGTCCATTTTACAGGTGAATAGAGGATGAAACTGAAGTACAGAGAGGTTAAAAACTTTACCAGGTTACATAGTTAGACATTGATGACACCAAGTTTAGAATCCAGAAGACTGGCTCTGAATCCCATGTTCTTGACACTTATGCTGTGGCACCTGTCCAGACAGGGATATCATGATAAATAAAGATACCTAAACAGACACAGATAGTATTGTCTAGCTCCAATTTTATGGATGAGAAAGTTGAGACATAGGAAGTTCATGGAGAAGTGGTCCAGAGAAAAGAAAGCCAAAGCTCAGAATGGTAATCTCTGCCCCTCACTAACCAGCTGTGGGACTCGGGGCAGTCACTCGGCCTCCCTGGGCCTTGGTTCTTCAAGTGCAAAATCAGGGCCAGATCATGTCTCAGTTTTCTTCCAGCTCACATCTGCAATTCCCTCAGTTCAGCAAGCTTCATCAGGGTTGAGTGTGTGCCAGACTCAGTGCTAAGTGCAGAGGCACAGAGGCAAACAAGATGCATCTCTGCCCCAAGAAATTTATCATCTTGTGGGGGAGACAGGCACAGACAGACAGTATTGACAGACAAGTTCAAAATGGCCACACTGCAATCACATCAGTTATTTTAAAGGAAATGACCCCAAGATACAATGTTATCCAGAAACAAGTCTTTTGACCCTCCATAAGGTCTTTCAACTGACAATTGCCCAGAACAAGAAAGTAGCAGCATGTCCCCTCCCACCTTTCCTTCAAGGCCTCACTCAAGCATAATTCCCTCATTTTACAAGTGAAGAAGCAAAGTCTCTGCTTTAAGTTTGCCAGTGGTCAGATGGTTACCTGGTGGCATAAGCCACCGCCACTTCTGTTCCCAAGATTCTCCCATAGCTGGGCTATAAGAGGTAGGAGCATTAACTTTGACACAGCCACTGTTGTTTTCCAGTATAGGTTATATGCCTAAATGGATTTTCAGATTTACAGTTGATTCTAGAAATTGCATCTACTTCATTTCCAACTCCATGGGTAAGCTGGTTCATTTGAGGCAAACAGCATCCAATTAAAATATATTCTGAAGAAGTGAGTGAGCAAGCCATTTTTGCTCAACTCTTAATTTAAAACACAAACACACAAAAAAAACAAAAATAACAACTATCAGGGGGACTTCTCAAAGACCAAATCCCATCACATCATTGTGAGATGAGATAGTTAAAATATGGACGATCAAAATATAATTTGAAAATACACTCTGAGAGGCAGCCTTGTGTAAGAGCAGAGGCCTGAGAGCCAGTCTCAGTGGATGCACATCTCTTTTCAGCATCTTAGCAGCTGTGTGACCTTAGGCATGTTCCCTAACACCACTGAGTCTCAGTCTCCCCTCCTGTGCAATAGGATTAAATAATATCTATCTGTCAGAGTACTTGTAAGAATTAGAAATGTAACTTTGTGCCTGGTATAGAATAAGGGTTAAAAAATAAACTATTACAAAACATTTTATTAAAGTCTTAATGATTCAGAGATTGATTATTCTATTAGAAGATTGTCATGCTTTCTCCCTTTCTTCCTTTTGCTTCCTGCCTGCCCACGTCACAGCTGCTCATAAACTATTATTCCGTGAGATAAAAAATGAGATAAAATTCAATTCAGATCACACAGCAACAAAAGTGGAATTGGCATTGGAGTCAAACAGGCCTGAACGTGGGCACTGGATGGCTTTTGACAGGTTATATAACCTCCTCGAGTCTTCATTTCTTCATCCATAAAATGGAGGCAATCATATAAACCTTCTAGGCTTCTTACAAAGATATGAACAACCACACACACACACACACACACACACACACACACACACACACACACACACAAAACCCCTAGCACTGTGACTGGTAAATAGTAGGTAGATAGGAAAGTATTGGATCATTTCCAGTAAGAAATGTAGTACTTGGCTAAATTAAATCTTCAACATCACTCACAATTTGTTTTAAAAAGCCAGCTTCATCACTAGCATGGATGGCTAAAGGAAGTCATTCTCACAAAGCTCTTGCATCTGGTGCCATCAGATTTCATTTCCTCCCCTGGGGACAGCTTGACTGTCAGCAGAAGTGGGGAGACTTTGTGCATATGGGGACCTGGCCTGGCCATACTGATGACTGGAGGGTGGGGGCAGGGGCAATCCTCAAAGAGGGGAGGCAGGTGAAGCTGGAGCTGACACAATTGACATATTTTCCATCCACTGCCATGCATTTCCAAGAGTCAGGGAGACCAAACCAGAGATTAGGATGTCCTTTTCATAAGCACTACTTCCAATACAGAAGAGCTTCAGTTATCAAATGACAAGGGTTGACCAGCTATACAGGATCACATCTTTGGAAGCAAGTAGCAAAGAGCGTATGTTCATTATTTGCCTTTGAGAAATTACTAAGCTAAAGGTTCATGAATGCTGACATTATAGGACATGTGCTTTTTTACATAAACATTTGGATTTCATGTTTCTAATTTAAATATTTTGTCTACAGAGATCTCTGAGTCATCTGCTCACATCCTTCCTCCTTTAATCCTCCCTTGAGGCAAAGACTATATATATAAAATGCTAACTTTCTAAAGAAAAACACATAAACAAAAGACAAAAACCCTAAAGTCACAACTACCTACCATAAAATATCTGAATATTTGTTTAGACCCCCTGGAGACCCACCACATGATATTCTCAAAGTAGCACGCAGAGATTCATTCTGTATCCCTTCCTACTTCCTAAATAATGCTCCCACTCAAAGTGGAAGGACGCCAATTTCATGGCAGGCTGGAGGATGTTTTTTTCGGAAGCTCCTTACTTAACATCACATTGCTTAGAACAGAACATACCTGTCAATATCAGTGCCACATTTCTCTAAAATTTCTCCTGCAGAGGAGAAATTTTATGAAAAGTTTCCCTCTTTTTACAAAAAGAGAGAATTATTTTTTATAATTGATGTTGAAAATCAACTAATTCCTGAATCACCATTTTTTTCTGTGAAACATTCTGCTATAGACAAAATGGATAATCACAGTTTCACTTTATCCAGCACCACCCAAAAGAAATGCTTCATGCATGGAAGTGTTCTTTCTCCATAAGGCAGCGGCATTTAAGAAAAAAAAAAAAGCTCTGGCTTCGCTCTTCAATATTGTTGTCTAATTAAATAGCAATGCAGTGGATGCATAAAAATATGCATTAGAGGTGTGTAATGTGTAATGTGAAGAAGAGTAATCAAAGCCATTCAACAGGATTTAGGAAGGGATTTCAGTTGGCAGCTTACGAGACAGGAGCATATAATTTTGCTAATTTGAAATAGGTATTGTAACGTATAAACATTACTGCTTTGCATATTTTAATGAAAACTGCCTCTACACCAAAATGAATCCTTTAGCTTGAACTCTCTGCATACCACAGAGCTTCTACCTATTATGAGTTCAGCATAAATAAGAAAGGCACGCAAGCTGCATTAAAAGAATGGTCACCTCATTAAAATAGGTTAAAACCAAGCCCCTTATTCCAACCTACTATAACACCATAAAGTAAGTCTGATGACAGGTGTTGTATTAAATTTTTATATTATAATGAACTTGTACTTACACAAACCAAATCTGCACGTTTCCTTTGATATACACCTGCAACTTGTTAATTCAAGGGCCTTTATTAAGAAAGTATAAATTTAGCAACATCTATAGATTTGTAAAACTCTATTAGCTTGCTTGAGAATGTAGAGTAAATTCATTTGGAGTCTTATTTGCATGGTTTACAAAGAGATGGAAATTAATGAGGACTTTTCCCAAATGGATGTACCTGCAAATAATGCAGTTCTGCAAACAGACTGATGTGAATTACCTACACTTGGGCTAAAGAGTTGAGAGAGAGATCTGGGTCCGTCCAGAGCTGAGGACATCACTTACCTGCCAGCTCGCTTCTCGCTGAAGGCCTTTTTTCCAGTCTTCTTCCAGCCTGGGGGAGGTCTCATCCATTGCTGATGCTGCTTGCACAAACTGGATCCGCCAGTGGCTGTTCCTCCCTTTCGTTGCAAGCCTTTACCAAAGCGGCAGCGAGGACAGTTCAGGGGCAGACTGTCATGGAGAAAATGCCAGGCCAGAGGATGAGGGATCGGGCAGGGAGAAGCCACACAGGAATAAATCTGGGATACATGGGGCTACCCTGACAGCTGCCAACTGGCCAGGCAGGAGGCCAGCTCAGCCATTGAGCATCCAGAGATTAGGAAAAACTAAGCTCCAGGACCAGCGAACAATGGGTCATTCTTATGCTTCTGGCATAAAGGTCAGAGGAGGGAAGTGTGAAGGCATGCTCTACTAGAAATATGCATTTCTATGTGTGCTCCCATCGTCTCCTCATCCCAACACACACACTCACAAACACACACACACACACCAGAATTTGCATTGTTCTGCAGGGTTGTATCAATAGGCTGGAATATCACGGAAGTAATAAGCTACTTTACATAGAAGCAACACTTTTCATTTGAACACATCTCCCCCAGCACCATATGAATCACTCAGCAGCCAGTAAACATGAAAAATAGCAAACTCCCTTGGGTGAAAAAGAGACTGATCCCTATAGTTGAATCCTGAGCACCTACAGTCCCTGGTTTCTCCCCATGGGATGTTTTGCCACAGACACTCAACCTTGATCATGGACCTCAACCCTTTTCCCAAATGATTATCCAGAAGGATCAGAGGCTTCAGTTTGGACAGACTCCTCAAAATGTGGGGCTAAACCAAGCCAGATCCAACCAAACTCTGTCCTGCTTCAGTAGTTTCTCACACAAAATGACCCTCTCTCGCTATTCAGAATTGATTACCTATAGTTTTAAGGTGTGTTAGCTGGGGCTACTGTCAATAGCACCTATTTCTTTTCAGTTAGCACAGTGGTTCTCAAACTTGACTGCACAACAGAATCAACTGGAAAGCTTTGTAAAAATACGGTTGCAAGGCTTCATCCCCTTGAGAACCCAGGATTAAAATCACAGAACTCAGTTTTGGGTATCATTTGAGGTTTCTCTAATCTAATCACTCTTCCGATGCTTGAATCCCCATGACCCTGTCAATACCCCTCCAAACAATGCTTAAACCACCATAGATGGCAAACTCACCACCTCTTGAGACTCGAGACAGTCTTGGTCCATGGTTGATAGCTTTGCCCCCAAATAAATCGATATCCTTCCCCTTGTCACTTCCATAGCTGCACTGTTTTTTTTTTTTTTAATTCCATAAGGAATAAGACTAAAATCTATTCTGTAGGACAACCCTTCAAAGATCCAAGGACAATAGTGGTCCCTGCCTCAAATCTCTGCTGAAGTGTCTCTTTTCAAGGTGAGATGTTGCTAGTTCCTTCAGCAAACTATATGAGAGGCCTTTGGGTAATTTCTCCATCCTGGTTACTGGCCTCAAAATACATTCCACTACCTCTAGTGATAGTGATTGTAATATTCCAGAATCCAGTGTAGTATTTCTGCTATGATCTAGCATTGTACATAGAGCTTAATTATCACATGCCTTATTTGGAAAATCCTCCCAATAACAACCACCATAATAATAATAATAAGAGCAGCCAGCATTTACTGAGCTTGGACCTAGGTACACAGCACTGTTCCAAGTGTTTCATTAGCCTTACCTCATTCATTCTTTACACAGATTCTATGAAGTCATCATTATGCTCCTGATTTATAGGTGAAGAATTCAAGAAGCAAAGACATCTGCCCAGGTGATGGTCCAGGATTTAACTCAGATCTGGCTGCAGTGTTCTAGATCCCTCCTTCAAGCCAGTTCATGCTCTTTTATTTGTGCAGTCTCGGATTGCATTGCCTGTCTTGACAGTCACACCTCACTGATATGATGTCACTGCCAATTAGTACATGTAGGTTTGCTCACACCTTCAGATTATAGATGAACATGTTATTTAGACTAGAAATTGCTATACAAGTCTAACTTGCCATTACTGTCTTTTTAATAATCACAAGACTATACATTGCACCTCATCTCCAGCAAAGCAGATGAATGCAAAATCCTTCCTTTACTTGGTTGGCTTCTCTCTTTAATTGAGAATATTCAGATGCTTCTTCAGAGGTTATCCTGAGGTGTAAAAGGAGACAGGCCAGAGGAACAAGGGTCCAGAATATTTTCCCAGACCCTAGACTCAGTGGCAGCCTCACCAATCATCAGTTCTTCCCCATCTCCTATAAACACTTAGCAAGAGGACCCCATAAGGAGATCTGGGAGCAATCAGTTTTACCATTTGAATCACACCATCTGCAAGGCAGCTCAATTAATTGTTATAGAAGGCAGGACACAAAGTGGTTGACTATAGTCTTTGAAGTCAAACAGAACTAGGTTTGATTAGCAGCCCCATTATTATGTAGTTCTATGTCCCCAGCCAGGTCACCCAACCTCTCTGAACCCTAGTTTCCATGCCTGCAAAAGGGAGGCATTATCATCTCAGTTAGGCATATTATTGTTCATCAATATCTGGTTCTCTTCTATTCCAGTCACACAGCAAGATTGCATTGCCTTAAACCCCTTAAAATTAACCATAACCACATGACTTATTTTTGGCTAATAAAATATGACACAAAGGATGGGTATCACTTCCCACAGGGATCACTGGCACTTGACTGTCAGCCCACCCTTCCCCATAATGCAGTGATCATGAGGCATGTGTTGTTGATAAGGTGTGCCTTAATACCAAAGCAGACTGGACTGCTGAGCCGACTCATGGAGAACAGTTGCCTTGGAGAGTAACCTGGACTAACAACAGACACTATGGGAACAGGAAATAAACTTTCAGGGTTGTTTGTTCCCTCAGCACAACCTAGCCCACCCTGGCCAATATACCATTCTTGCTATACAGAATTGTTGTAAGAATAACATGAAACAATCCAATTAGAGCATTTATCACAAGCCTTGAGTAAGTCTGCAATATTATTTTAAATAGATTCCATGACAAGCCCAGTCTGCTCTACATATGTCCCTCACACTCCAGTATTTCCCCTTCTTTTACAGTCTGCATTTCTCCTGCTCATAAGTTAGTAGCATTAAGTGTGGCAATTTTCACAGATGACGTAGAAATATGAATTTTAAAAAGAAAGGGTAAAAGTGTTCAATAATGCAGTGTCACTCTGTCTCAGAATGCAAACTCAGAATAGCATGACTTTAATGCTACTTATCATTTAGTAAGGAAATTAATGAAAGCAAAATGCAGCATCAAATAATAAACGTAGCTCAGTATAAATTTGCTACTGATAAAGTACATGTCTCCAAAATGTAAACATAATGAGAACATACATGAATAGAGGAGCTTATTAAATAACATGGCTTTTATTCACTATTCTTAAATCAAGCAACTAAAAAAGAATCAGTTCTGTTTCTGTCTTTGTTAAATGTTTTCATTAAAGGAAGTTTTGACTATGAAAATAAAGTATAAGGAAAGTACAGATAACACTCTGGCCAGATCACAGCACTGACATTTCAAGACACAAACTGCAGCCTGCTCTGGGACACCACTGGGAGAGTCTTTTTTTTTTTTTTTTAATGGTTTTCAAATGCAAGTGCTAATAAATCTATGACCACATTATGCATTATATTGTGTCCTCCCACAGAGATATGTTGGAGTCCCAACCCTTAGTACCTCAGAATGTGACCTTATTGGACATAGGGCTTTTACAAAGGTGATCAAGCTAAAACAAAGTCATTAGGGTGGACCTTGATCCAACATGACCATGTATCTTTATAAAAAAGGTTGAAATGTAGACACAAAGACACACATGCGGAGAAGCCATGTGAAAATGAAGGCAGAGATACGGCAATACATCTACAAGCCAAGCAACACCAAAGATTGCCAGAAAATCACTATTTTTCCCTCAAGATAAGCAGCTTATTTTTTTATAAAGATTTTATTTATTTATTCATGAGAGACAGAGAGAGAGAGAGAGAGGCAGAGGGAGAAGCAGGCTCCCAAGGAGCAGGGAGCCCAATGCGGGACTCGATCCCAGGACCCTGGGATCATGACCTGAGCCGAAGGCAGACGCTTAAACATCTGAGCCACCCAGGCGCCCAAGATAAGCAGCTTATTGAGAATATCCTGACTAGGGGCGCCTGGGTGGCACAGTTGGTTAAGTGTCCGATTCTTGTTTTCAGGTCAGGTGATGATCTCAGGGTTGTGAAATGGAACCCCATGTCGGGCTCTGTGCTCAGTGTGGAGCCTGCTTGGAAGATTCTCTCTCCCTCTCCCTCTGTCCCTCCCCACTGTGTTCACTTGCTCTCTCTCTATCTCTCTCAAATAAATAAATAAGTCTTTTTAAAAAAAGAATATGCTGACTAATAGGAAATAGAGTCTTAGAATTTGTAACATTTCCTTATGGAAAAGTTATATAAAAAATTTTAAAAAAGGAAAAATCTATACAAAATGCATCAGCAGTCAGTCTTCCCTTGATTCTAAGGAAATTTCTTTTAGTTTATACAATAAAAATGGGTTAATACTTCATTTTAAGAATCAAAAGAGCACTGGGTGTTATATGCAAACAATGAATCATGGAACACTACATCAAAACCTAATGCTGACATGTATGGTGACTAACATAACATAATAAAATTAAATTAAATTAAAAAAAAGACTCAAAAGTCTAGAAAATAAAGAGTTTTCCAGGTGAATTAAACCATGCATTCCCAGTGTCAAATGAAGGTATGATATGGCCATAAACATATTCAAGTAGATACAGATACTCTGTCTAAAGGAGAAAATGAAAGGAAGTCTGGGCCAGGAGAGCAGCGGCACAATGATGAAAGTAAGTAGGGAGCCAAGGAGTCTCCAGGCATGGAAGAAATGGATGGTCTTTTACCCACTGATAGGATTTTGCACATATTTTCACTTAACAGCTGGGCTAGAATTTTTATGAGTTCTTACCACCATTTTATTACCACCTTCACATCCATTCTCACTAAAATTTTCCAAGATATTTCCTTATAAATATTTACTTCTGTTTTTGCTTTTTTTTAATGGGAAGCTAATAGTAAGGTATTAATCTTCAGAAATTTGCTTCACAAAAAAAGCAACTATAATAATGTATCAAATCCACAACACCAGAGGTGTCTGTATATTAACTCTAACAAAACAAAACAAAAACAAATAAACAAAACCAGCTATCATAAGAATGATAAATCTGAAATGGATTACTCTGGTCCCATAGTCATATTTTGAAAAGGAAGAAAAAATAGAGTGTTGGTCTCGAGTTCATTGTTTCACTGGAATAATTAATGTTTACCGTTCCCTGCATAAAATATCTAAACTGAACTACAGTGATACCCACAGTGGAACACTGTAGCTGGCAAAATACTCTCTCATATACCATGTACTTTGGGTTCGTACGCTTACCAAGATTCACTTGTGTTTGTTCCCAGCCCTATTTATGCCAGTTGTGCCTGTTAATGTAATTACATAATTTAATTAATAATATTTCTATAAAATGTGAGTTGTGATGGAAAGGGAGTTGTTGCTTTCCTGAAACTAGTCAAACGCTTTGGAAAGACCCAATAAAGAAAAAATGCTTTAAAAAATTGCCATTGTAGGGGCAGGGACCATAAAAATCTATACAGACCTCTCTACTTGGATCACTGGTCACTGTCTTTATACTCTTAATTAATGTGGAAGAAATTGAAACTGGAATTTGTAGAGGTTCCTTTAGGGATACAGCTTATACAAAAAAAAAGACACCCCTCCAACTTACAGCAAAGGCCTTGGCTCCACAGCAAAATAATGGTGAATAAATGTGCATTTATGGATTTTTAAGCAAAAGTCAAATGTTTTGTGTATGTGTATGATTTATGATTCCCCAACTTAATCAAATTATGTGATCAGTCAACAACCATTTTCAATTGTATGGAATAAGAAGTCTTCTATGACAAAAAAGAAAATGGTAAACCAGGAAGGACTTCTTCTTAACCTGCATATAATGAACAGGGATAGAAAGCAATAGACTCAAAAATTCAAACCAAGAAACAGAATCCATTTCAATACCCAAGTCTACTTATATCACTTACGTGAGAAACAGCCTAGCTATAACTATAAGCATTAAATGTTGTATAAATCTAAGCCACATAGACTCCAATTAATTACTGCATGATATTACTGTGTTTCCTATAACTATGCAATAATACCAACTGCCTATAATCAGAAGGATTTAGTAGACATTTATTGATGGAAAGCAGATGATTTCATCCACAGTGTCTGAATTACTTTGATATGCTTGAGCCTGAAGCAAAATAATGTAATAAAAAACAACATACAGATGAGAACCTCAATTTTTCTCTACATATGAATCTGTCACTGATTTGAGAAGAATCAAATCCAAGTCCATCCAGGTGAAGACGTTCCATACATTATCCTTCCCAATTCAATATAAAAATATTTCCTTTTCCAGGATGTTTATATACTGTTCCTGACTTTGTGGTATCCTGGACATCGAGGGAGCCCAGAGACAGAGGGTATTGCCTTAGCAAATGTTAAACAAAGCAGAGATGAATTACAGAATACTTTCTTAAAAGAGATTACTTGAAAGACCATCTGAAGTCATAAGCCTTCAAAATAATAACCAGTAGACTAATAAGTAGAGTGGGAAGGTAGATCTTATGAGTAAAATGAATGAGAAATAGGCTATATGCAGGCTGGAAATTTCTTTCCCTCTTCCTCCTCCTCCTACCCCCCAAAAAGTCCTCCAGTAGTCTGTCATGGAGCTAAAAAAAAACTCTACCAGTCATCCTTTTGGTTTTAAAAACTTTCCTATCACTATCTATGAAACAGCAAATACTCCTAGGAGGGGCAGCCCAAAGCTTTATCTCCTAACACTTTGTCTCAAGTTTGGCTTGGAAGAGTAAGACTTCGCAACCAGGTCAGGAATGAAGATGGGGACAAGGGGAACTTCAGAAGAAGAGAAAGGCTTGGATCAGAAAAGGTGACAGACTGCCAAAGTCCCTCAGGCACAAATAAATTTCCGAAATAGGAATTCAAAGACTCATGAAAATTGACTTTATCAGCCACCAAGTTCTTTTGATTGAAGATCATTAAAAACAATCCAGCTGGTTTACATACTTACACACATACTTAGGTTCTCATTGCTGTTATGAAATGTAAGTTGGCATGGGCAGGAAGGTGGGAGGGGGATGTTGGGATTTCTTCCTTCTTCATTTACTCTTAATATCTCAACACATGGGGAACCTCAGATACTGTTTGAGAATTTCAAAATAGGGTGAATTAGGATGTAAATTGGGTTGCAAGGTAGGCTTGTTCCTCCAAGTATACAGACCAGCATCACCCAGGAACTTGTGAGAAATGTAGAATCCTGGGCCTCACTCCAAATCTACAGAAGTTCATTTGCATTTTAACAAGGCTAATTCATTACGTTTAAGAAACAATGGGCTAGGAAGACATACCTTGAAGGCCTATTTGCACAGCAAGCTTTATTATTATTATTATTAGCATAGGTTTAGAGTAGCTTAGGAACAGAATGACTGATAAATGTTTTATAGGTTGGGGCACCTGGGTGGCTCAGTCAGTTAAGCGTCTGACTCTTGATTGCAGCTCACGTCATGATCTCAGGATCCTGAGATCTAGGCTTGCATCAGGCTCCATGGTCAGTGCAGAGTCTGCTTGAGATTTCCTTTCTCCCTCTGCCCCTCCCCCCCCCCGCTCACGCACAAACACACGCACATGTGCACTCTCTTGCTCTCACTCTCTCTAAAATAAATAAATAAACTTTTTTAAAAAAATGTTACAGGGAAGAGTTTAGTCCCCAACCAAGAAACTGCTTGATGCTACCTTGGGAGAAACTTCTCAGTGATCTCACTTTCAAAATTATTTAAGAATTTTTATAAGTATGATACAATTGGTGTGAAGGGAAGGACTCCTGCCCTTCAATCATTCAGCAACCTCAACATACATGACTAGTCTACTTATTAGTTCAGAAAAACAGCTGATGACAAGTGAAAGACGTCTCCTCTGGACATTTAGATGACTGATTTTGTATAAATCAATTTTGAGTGCCACAAAATGTCAGCAAATACCAAATGAGGAAAAAAGAATCAATAGATAACCTTGGAATTAAATGAGTGATGAATAATCTTTACCAACTAAAATAAATTAAATCATGAAAACCAAGTCAAAGTAACATCAAGGATTTGACTAAAAACCACAAAAAACAATATACAGATCCTCTTTGACTTATGATGGGGTTTCATCCTGATAAACTTATAGTAAGTTGAAAATATCATGTCAAAACACGTTTAATAATACACCTAACCTAACTTTATCATGTGCTCATAACACATTAACCTATCGTTTGGCAAAATCATTTAACGGAAAGTCTGTTTTATAATATAGTGTTGAATATCTCATGTAATTTATTGAATACTATACTGAAAGTGAAAAACAGAATGGTTGTATGGGCACAGAATGGTTGTGTGTCAGTGGTTTACCCTTACGATCACATAAGGGTAAGCTAAGTGGGAGCTCGGCTCATTGACGCCATGCAGCACCATGAGAGTATCCTACACATATCACTAGCCTAGGAAAAGATCCAAATTCAAAATTCAAAATACTGTTTTCTACTGAATGTGTATCACTTTTGCACCATTATAAAGTCAAAAAAAATCTCAAATCGAACCATCATAAATTATGTCTATAATTTAGAGGTGAGGCCACTTGCTACAAACATGGCTGTTCATTCTTCTCTCCAGAAAAGCATTATGACAGGAACTACAAAATAAGAGCTGAATTCATACTTTCTAGCTTCTATCTGAACAGCCATAATTTTTAAAGGTTCTACAACAAAGAAACCAATTTGCAGATGCAGACCAGGTATTAACCTAGCAACCATGAAACTAAGCACACATTTGTTTAGCACTTTCAGCATTTAGAGAGTAGGAGTAGGGGGACAAACTCTACAATATATTTAATTCACTTTATTTTATATTCTAAATGTGCCTCTTACAGCTATCAAATAAGCCAGAAATTTATAGACAGACCAAATGTCAAAATTCAAATTCAATGTTTTTCTGAGTCACAAACTGGCATCAGAGATAAATCCAGTCCTATAACAGAAGTCAAGACAAATGTCTTTCTCTATAAGTAAACAGCTGCAAAGGAGTGTCTTTGTATCATTTTATTATTCAAGGATGCTGAAAGCATGAATTGGACACCTACTATGTGCTAAGGGTGGTGCCAGTTACTAGTGATTAAGAGATAAAGAGAACAAGCCCCTGTCCTCACCATCCTCTGGGGAAATAGCTAGGTAAGCAAATCATTTCAGCTACAAATAATATCTGAGCTATGGAGAAGGAAACATGCTTGCACTAACTACCTCAAGGATCCATACCATCCCACCCCCCGACCCCAACATAGTTCAACTCTAGAAGTCCCACTCATATGTCAGTGTCTTTTAAGAAAAGCAACAAGGAGACCCTGCCCCAACCCTCGGTATAAAATCTAGATTTAAGGGTTTGGCTGGTAGTGTTTTTAAATAAAATAGTTTATGAAATATTTCCACAGTAATGTAGACCACAACACCAGGACTTTATGGTACTCTGACCTATGGAATCTTTTATCTTTTTAGACTCACTTCCAAATCCAAATATCCATGGATGCTGACAAGACACCACACAAACTCTCCTCTAATAGATTCTAGTTAATGGTTTGTATACACAGAGAAATTTGGGGACAAGAGTCCTTCTGACCTAAGAGCCCTGAGGCTCTGTTTCCCCAAAGATCTCCTTCAGAGGAAGAACAACTCAAGATCAGGAGAGATGGTCTTTTGAATGGCATTTAACAAAGGCATGCTCCTTTGGAGAGCTGCCATTCTTAAAGACAGAGGGATAAGAGCATGCCCAGCAAAGAGTTTCAAAAATGTAGCCTCTTTGGGAAGGTTTAGGGAGCGGGTGGGGACTGTATTTCTTGGACTCAGGTAGAAAGAGTGCTGTCTAGGACCTTTTTATTTCAACCTCATTGGAAGAAACCATCCAGTGTTTGCAGCTTTAGTTCCATCTCTCAGGAAGGGGGGTTGTGGGCTGCTCTTATTTATCGAGGAACAGCAAAGGAAACAGAGGCTGGGACACCTTTTCTCCAAGAGGCAGCCCACATGGAGCATAGATCTAACACTTGTAGATGCAACTTCTCATCTAAAGCTGAGTCTGCCACCCTACCTAAAACAGCACTGGGAATCAAGACCGTGAACAAATTTAGAAACCAAATTAAGCCAAGACCATCCTGCAGATGGTGAAGACATAGTAAATATACTAAACCAGGGGCCTGAATCACATCCCTGGTCTAGAAAATTCCCTGGCACCACCCTTTGTTACAATGGGAGACTTACAGGCTAAAGGCTGTTGAGTACTTACTGCATGATGTGCACTTTAATCTTTACTACAATTCTGTAAGGTGTTATCATTCTCTCTTCTATGGAGATGAGGGAATGGAAGCATGGAAAAGTTCAATAACTTTCCAAAGCTCTCATGGCCTTTAAGAGGTAGAACCCAGACGAAGTGGTGATTCCAGAACCCATTCTGATAGCCACACCGCCACCTGCTTTCCCTCTTAATTAGCCTTCACAACAACTAAAGGCCATGATGGCACCTGCCACCAGGTTGAAGACTCACCCAGGGACTCTTCCAAGTCACATCCCAGATCCACTCACAAAAAATGGAAATGATGGATCCTGAGCTGTGTGGGAAATGCAAAGGCATGAAAGAATACAGACAGAGAGCACAGCCCTCCAGCACAGATTCCCAGGTTTACGCTGCTTTAAGAAGGCCCAGTCCCTCCTTCTAGTTTGATGGGTACTCACGCAAGTTGTTTGCTTTTATTTTATTTTATTTTTTAAGATTTTATTTATTTGCAAGAGAGAGAATGAGAGACAGAGAGCACGAGAGGGAGGAGGGTCAGAGGGAGAAGCAGACCCCCTGCCGAGCAGGGAGCCCGATGCGGGACTCCATCCCAAGGACTCCAGGATCATGACCTGAGCCGAAGGCAGCCGCTTAACCAACTGAGCCACGCAGGCGCCCTCCAGTTGTTTGCTTTTAACGTGAGTTTGATGCCTTCTTTAAAGAAAGAGGAGGAAGAGGAGGAGGGAAGGAGGAGGAAGAAGAAGCCTCGTAAGTATATAATGAACCAGAATTATAGCTGCTGCTCTGATGCCGCGTGTTATTTTCGGCTGAGTGTCCTGCTCTTCTGGATTCTGAGGGTAGGGTGCTGAAGCTTGCTCCAGTAACACAGGCTGACTGCTGTCCCCAAAGGACCCTGAGGAAAACAAGAGGAACTATCTCACAGTCTTCAGCAGACAGGGGAGGTTTAACATAAAGAAACTCCCACTTAACGTTTTCTCCAAAAAGAATCCATTCATTATCTTTATTTCCGACACGGTATTTATGAATTTCCTTCCAGCAGGGCCCATCAGGGCAAACGTCACAACTCTGTGGTAAAATCTGATGGGCGCTTTCTTTTCCTCCTAGGGAGATTAAGGCCAATGAATAAAAGAAAGGGGGATGTGGCCCCTATATTTAGCTCTCCTTACAACATCATGTCTCACGGGTATTAAAAATAGACCCAAATCACTTGAAGACATTCTGAAAAATCAAAGGCTGAATAGCTTTCCAAGAGAAAGTTTTAAATGTTTGCTTTCTTTCTAGTTGAGATTTTTCAGGAACAAAAGCAGCTGAGTGGACTCCCCTTCTTAGGAGGCCAGGCCAGGTGGCTCCTGGGGTTTTATAGCGGACTCTGCCTCCTCTTGTCATCTCCTCAGCCTCCGTTCTTTGTGGTCTGGATTTTAAGAGAAATCTGGGCTGGCCCTTGGCAAAAGGTGTAAAATAGTCTGGGTAGAGAAATTCTCCTCTGTTAACAACCTTTCCTCCACCCAGCATTCTGACACTCCCAAGGTCCCTATCAAAGCGAAGTCAGCTCGGATTCAATTCACTGAACAAATATGTGTTATTTGTGATGTGCCAGGCACAGTGCCAGGCAGGGCAAAGGATGCAGAGGGGAGCAAAGGATGGAACGTCCTTGTTAGTGAAGGTGCCAGGTAATTCCACAATTAAGTAAAGCTTCCAGAGGACCACAGGCAACACAATTCAAAGAGAGAGGTGACATCTTGTTGGAAGGTATCAGAATGGATGTCATGCCAGACATGGCATTTGAAACAGACAATGAAGACAAGGATGGGGATGGAGAACTCAAAATACCTGAGCCCAGGTAGGAAAGAAGGTCAGGAATTAGCTTAGTGTAACACCTCTTCTCAAAAATGAATGCCCACTAAACCCAAAGGAAAAAGCCTTTTAGAACCAAAAAAAGGAATTTCCAGTTGGAGAAATCACATAGATTTAAGAATGCAGTCTCTTTCAAATCTTGCAGTTCCCCAGCAGTATAACTTGGGCAATTTTCTTCCCTTCCCTGAGCCTCACTTTCGTCATCTGTAAAATGGGGGTCATGCTCCATAGGGCCGATGTGCTGATTATATCGTATCATGAATACATAATACTTGGCTCAGTGTGTGGCACATGGGTCACGGAAACACTCAATGAACGGATATAACTCACTCAAGTGGGAGCTACTTAAATGAGATCACATTTCTAATACGCCTCCAATCACAAGCAGTACCCACTCTGCTAACATTAGGGACCCACAAGGGTAAGATGGTGTGGTCTTTGTTTTCATAAATGTCTAATTTTCAGACTGCTTTGTGACTCATACCACTCTACAAAGGAAGAAGGCCCCACAGCCATTTCCAGTTTCCAATTACCAAAGCAAATACAAAACCTTGAAAAAAAAATATTTTAATGGGACTTTATGTCAATTTATGCTAGTGTAGCTCATGATACTTTGGAATCATTCATATAGAGGTTAATGAAAAGTTGAGGAGTCTTTTCTAATGTAAGGTAAGAGAAAAAAAGGGGCCTGGGGGAGGTTAACAGTGAGGGAACAGAAACAGCAGATGTGAATATCAATGTTTGTGGAATAATGTGGTGTCTCTTAAATTTGTGTGAGCACACGAACCCACTGGGGATCCTGTTTAAAGGAAGACTCACTGGTTGATCTGGAATGGGGGCTGAAACTCATGAACTGCCAGGTGATACCTATGCCATGGGTCCATGGACCACACTTTGAATAGCAAGAGACAGTATTTCTTTAGGGCTTAGGAAA
Organism: Eumetopias jubatus; assembly: GCF_037043125.1. NCBI lineage: Eukaryota > Metazoa > Chordata > Mammalia > Carnivora > Otariidae > Eumetopias > Eumetopias jubatus. The sequence continues at coordinate 183,265,541 of NW_028274808.1, read as the reverse complement.
GAGCTGAGTGGGGAAACCGTGAGAACCCCAAATGAAAGAAGGTCAACGCAAACAAGATGGCAAGAGTACTGGATGGTTTGAGAGGCAGCCAAACCGAAACGTAAGTACAGATACACAATGTCCAAGAGGAAGGGCTTCAGATAAGGAGAGGTCCCAGCTCATGAAGACTCACGTTGGCTGTGAGTCACTCCTAGTCTTTTAGAATTGTTGACGGCAAACATTCTGGAGAGTGCTGCGATACAGGAATATGCTCACAGCCATTAACTATGAAGCACTAACTCATTTCAGCAGCCTGACACAAATTATGCTCCGCACTTGAAAAATAGCTATTGATCAGTCCCTTCTTTCTCATGCCTTCCAGTACTCTGGATCAGCACTTCCATTCACTTCCTCCCTACAGATGCCTTTACACACCTTGTTATATCCTTCCCAAACCAAAACATATCCCCCAAGACCTCACTCTACTTTCTTTGAGATTTTGCCTTTCAAAAACTAAGAAAGGAGCAAACCAAAAACATCTCTTTTCATTTCTCCATGTATCTGCTTCCTATGAACTTCCCAAAGTCTTTTATTTTCTCTACTCATTATAGATACAAAGGCAACAAATCAACTGATCTATCATTTCCTGTGTTAGAAGATAAGAGACTAAGAGGGCATGAAAAGGACAGAATATAGAATTAGCCTTTAAAGAATTAAATCAGCTGTAGGGGCAGATTGAATGGTAAAACCCTGAGCACCTTCAAGTAGCAGCTTGAGTATCAATGAGGCAAAAGCAAGCTCCTGGTCTTTTAAGCTAGAGTAATGTGCATCTTCCCTGGTCCCTTGCTTAATATTAAGAAAAACTGATGTGCATGTAGGTCTTCTGTGGCACACTGACTGCAGCATTGGGTGTCCCCGGTTCTCTGCCTCTCTCAGTACCCTGTAGCCACACCCTATGCCATGTCATTCTGTGGCTTCTCCCATGAGAAGGGGGATCTATCTCGCCATCCCTTGATTCTTGGCTGCCTTGTCTTACTTTAGCCAGTAAAATACGGTGGAAGTGTTTGTGTGTGTGTGTGTGTGTGTGTGTGTGTGTGATCTGATCCTAGTGGCCTTGTACTCTCCTGCTCACTCTCTTTTTCCTCTGCCTTTACCACGAGAATAAGCCTGAACTAGCCTGAGATCACTTAGAGCAGAGCCGAGGTTATCCTCCAAACTGCCAGCCCCTCACTGACCCACCAGCTGGCCCAGATACAAGTTTGAGCCCAGCCGAGATCATCAGAGCCTGGCTTAAACCAGCACAGCTACAGAGATGACCCTTAGACTCATGACAAATAATAATAGTGGTTACTTCAAGCCACTAAGTTTTGGAGTGCTTTGTGATGCAGCATTATTTGGCTAAATAAATAAATACATAAATACATAAATAACTGATAGAACTTCCTTTCGGAAAGCTGTGATAAAAAGTCCAGGTATACAAATAATTCCAACAGGACACTGGCTTTCCTCTGAAAAAATTATTAATGAACACAAATACACTGTAATAACATAATTGCATCATTTATAAAACAAAAAACACATTAGGGACTTAGATAATAAAAACACATTTCTATATTAGTTTTCATTTTTCAAGGGGTCTAATCTATTCAGTAATTGATTATATTAACTCGAGCAAATTTTTTTAAGTTTGCTAGACTCCAAACTCTGTTAGTCATTTCTTCTTTTCAGCATTCATTTACTGAGGATTATGATGAACAGAGTTGTGAGTTGGGTACTAGGGGGGTTCCAAAGATGAATAACACATCGGTCGCTGATCTCAAATAACTGCCATCTAGTAGGGTTGACAAGAGCATGTACTCACTTTTCATGCACTGCAGGGAACATGTCATGCCCCTGCTGCCGTCTCTACCATTTTAAATCTTACTTATCTTACCAGGTCCAGATGAAGGGTCCTTCCTTTTATATCTTCCCTAATCCCACCCTTATTTTTCTCTGCCCAGCCATAAGTAAACTTTCTCAACTTTAAGAACACAGTAAGGGAGGTCTAGGCAGGTTCAAGCAATAATCCAGGGCAGTCATAAAATTTAAGGCCTAAAAAAGAAGCTTTATATCAGATAGACCATGAAAGGCCTTGATTATTGATTGCTGAGTATACACTTGATTCCACAGGAAATAGAGAGCCATGGAGGGCTTCTGAGAAAGGGAGTGACATAATCAAAGCTATCATTATTGAGAAATCTCAGGCCCTTACTGCAGGGCCCAGGGTGATGGAGTTTCACAAATGATGAGATGGTCAATTGCATATGCTGCATAGAGGTAAAGCAGAGTGAAAAATTGAGTTTGCCAACTAGACAGCCTCTGGTGACCTTGGAAAGGAAAAGCTCAATGGAATACAAAAGAAGAAAGAAATGGAGCAGGTAGGTGAGACACCCAAACTACCACTTCCCACCCCAAGATTGTCTAGGGAGGAGGTAAGGTTGACCATTGTTTACAAAGAGAATTTAAGGACGCAGAGTATTTGAGGGAGGATTAGAGTCAGCCTCCCTATGATAAACTGTTTTGGTTGGTAAAAGACCCAAGAAACTCTAACATTTCTCAAAAATGTCTTATAGGCTGTTATTGGGAAAGAAGAGAACACTGAGGGCCCAAGGCGCACAGGCTGAGCGCGCAGGATCCAGACTTCTTGTTTTCATTTCAACAAGCTTAATCCCATTTATCTTCCTTAGTACTAAGGTTCCGTGCTGGATTTCAGTTGGAAAATATAAGGTTCCTTGTATTGATTTTAAAAAACAATAACAATCTGAAAACCATTAAACCAGATGATTGACATGATAAAATACTATATTAATTATCTTCCAAAACTTATAATGAGAAAACATTAAGGAGGTGAGCACCTTGTACCTCCTGAGTATATTATAGGTGGGGCAACCTGTTGTATTCTTTCCTTAGGTCTTCTCATTTAATTCACATCACATTTTCATTCTGCAGGTGAGGAAACTGAGGCCCAGAAAGATCAAATACCTTGCCCAAGATCTCAGTGTTGACCCTAGAGCCTGGGTTCTTGACCACTGTGTCACAGCTGTGCACAGAGTTGTGCCCACCCAATGAAGCCTAAGGCTCCTCCATGAGTTCTCAAGGGCCTATGTAAGTGAATGTGAATTTCTATGTACACATACAGATATGACTTTGGCCAGAAGATGCCACTAAACTTAAGGAACAGAAGAGAGATGTTGAGAGAAAGAGATAGCAAGAGGAAGACTGAAAGAACTAGAAAGAATTTGAAAAAAAAATATTAGTGAATTAATGGAGTCTGGAAGAATTGGTGAAAGCAGAAACCCTGACTCTGGAACTATAAAAAAATCATACACACACACACACACACACACACAGGCACAATCATAAATGCCATTTCTATTGTATTTTATTTTATTGTATTTATTTATTTATTTGAGAGAGAGAGTGTGCATGCACAAGTTGGGGGGAGGGGCAGAGGGAGAGGAAGAAGCAGACTCCCAGCTGGGCAGGGAGCCTGACATGGGGCTCAATCCCAGGACTCTGGGATCATGACCTGAGCTGAAGGCAGATAGTTAACTGACTGAGCCACCCAGGTGCCCATAAATGCCATTTCCAGAAAGAATATCTATGTAACAGAAAATGTATTCTTTACCCTATGTTGGGATAGATTTTAATTTTGAAAATCTAAACTTCTCTGAAAGAATTCATTATTATCAGATAATATTAATATAGTAAATATTATTAGATAATATTAATTATAATATCTAGTGCACCCCATATAAAAATTCCACCTCTCCTCATCTCTTTATCCCCTCCTGGCTTTATTTTTTTCTCCATTGCATTCAGCACCATTTTGTAAAACCATATATCTTATTTATTCCTTTTCTCACGGCCTATCTCTCCCCATCAGGACGTAAGTTCCTTGGGGAGAGGTGGAAAGGAGGTTTCTTGTTTCTGTGGTTGCTCATTCTGTATCTCTAGCACCTACCATAATACCTGGCTGCTAGGAGGCACTCGAGCACTCAATAAATATTTGTTGAACAAATGAATGTGTTACTTTGTCATGATTTTTACGGAATAAGTCTTTATACCTGTTCATTCCCATCCCACCTCATGGTATCTGAAACAGAAGAGTGCCCATCAATTACAAGTCTATTTAGCATTTATATGGCACTTTATATTTAAAACACACTGTTCAATTATTATCCCCACCATCGACCTTGAAAAGAGATGCTGAAAAGTGGGGTAGCTCATAGCTCTTTTCCTTCCTAGACCTCCACAACAGATGTGAGCCATGGGGTGGGAGAGAGGAGCAAGTTCAAGGATGTGGGAGAAGAGGGGAAGGATAAGGGAGATGAGGCGCATGGAGCCCCTGTTGTTGCAACTCCATTCCCTGTCGTACCTTTCCCTCCTTAGAAGTGATGGCACAGAGCCAGAGATCTGCCCCTCCAGCTGCTGCAGATGAGTTCAGCATCCCCGCAGAGAAGGAGGAGAAAGATAAAGCCCCAGGAGCCTAGATGAGGTGTGAGGGGAGGAGGGGGACCCCTCCCAGCAGGGGTCTCCAATTCTGCCCTCTGAGCTCTCCACCCTTTTTACAGGTGGCGACTAAACTGAATTCCCTTCCACACCACTTCTCAACTTGCCTGATGCCCTGCTGTCTGCCACCAGAAACCTGAGTCACTAGGCCTGTACACCAGTGCCCTCACTAAGCCAACTGATCTACCCTACTCAACTCCACCACAGGACTTAGCCTCAGGGGGGAAGACCAATGGGCCACACGGCATATGGCCCAAGAGTGATAAAAACAAAAACAGATTTTAACCTAAAAGCTTGTATGTCCTGCTTCACTCAGAAATACCTCAACCCTGGGCGCCTGGGTGACTCAGTTGGTTAAGCGACTGCCTTCGGCTCAGGTCATGATCCTGGAGTCCCAGGATCGAGTCCCGCATCGGGCTCCCTGCTGCTCAGCGGGGAGTCTGCTTCTCCCTCTGACCCACCCCCCTCTCATGTGCTCTCTCTCTCTCTCTCTCATTCTTGCTCTTTCAAATAAATAAATAAATAAAATCTTTAAAAAAAAAGAAATACCTCAACCCTGTGGTCTTTAGGAAGAAGTTGGCCTGAATACGGCATCAAGCAGACACTATTATGTTGCCTGAACTACACATACTAACCAAACACCTGTCTAAATCCCCTACTTTAGTGCAATGTAACTTTAAGTCTCAGCCCCAAACCCACCAACTCCTTCCCCAGCTCAGCAACAAGAATGATCAAAATCATCAGGAAAATAAGCGGGAAAGAAGGTCCAGGTGTTGGTAGCCAGATAGGCATTCTCGGACAAGGCAAGAAACACAGTTAGGAACAAGCAGATCATCTTCATAGGCTTAGTACAGTAATTCTGGCTGCTTCTGGGAAATTCCTAACACTCAAGGTGCAAAAAAGCTTTTCTTCATGTAAAAGTAAAGGGAACTAACCCTTGAGAAGCACATCAAGCATCTCCAATGTGCCCAGCACGATGCAAGCTCTTCACAGAAACCGTCTTGAACTTCTCAATTACCCTATGAGATATATGTAATATCTCTCTTCATTAAAAGAGGGAAATTGAAAAGGGCTCATAAATGTCTAATAACTTGTTTAAGGTCCCACAGTTAACAAGTGGAAGAATCAGGTCTAAAAACTAGACCTCCTAACTTTTAAGCCCAATCACTCTGTCTGGTCATTGTATACAAAAAAAAAAAAAAAAATGCTTTTGTTTTTGTTGTTGTTGTTTTTAATCTCTCACTGAATATTTGATTTTTTCCTGTTTTAGGGGCTTAAGGGAGAAAGCATTTAAGGTATTTTAATCTTTCTCTAGTGTTACTCTGACATCACACATCTTGCATGGTCCCAGGGAGATTACTGCAAACGTTATTTATTACAATACTGCTTGATCTCTGGGTATTTATTGAACACCTATTGATTGTTAGTAGGGATTCCTAGTTGACAGAAGTATCAAGAGGGCCAACTTTCTTTTTTCATTGTTTTGTGTATTGACTTCATTATTTGAGGCCTTCATCTTATCCTTATGAACATTCTCCAGACATATTTGCGTCAAATACATGTTCACTCCACTGGCATTTCTAATCTTCAGTGGGTCATACATTATGTACACATCAGCTCAGCTAGTAAATACATTTTAAAAGATATGTTTGACACACATAAATTCACATTGCATTATACTTTGTGCAAGAAACTTCCAAGCAGCCAACTTGCTATCAGACCATTAATAAAAATGTTGTAGAAACTGCTTCTAAAGGGTGGCAATTAGCTACAATGATTAGACAAAACATGGTTTCACATTAAATTAAATTGATATTTAAATGTAATTGTTTTTAGCTCTGTGGTGTCAAGGTACTACATAAATCCATTATTACTACTATTTAAAGCAATAGTAACAACCACAATAACTCGACCAAATTTTCCGAGATTGTAATTTGCTGTGCCCCAATGAAGTTAATTGCATACTTGGGAGGGGGGTTAACTCTTTCAAGCCACTTGGGATAGTTTAATGACAGTTTTTGAAAGAGTTAATTGCCTCCCAAAATGTCTCCCAGTGGAAAGAGTTCATATACATATACAGTATAGTTCTAAAGAAACATACTAATTTACACTTAGCTAGATTAACTCTGCCCAAATAGTTTTACTCCATTTAAAACGAACTGAAATGTCAACACATTATAAAGAGGGCTATTAGCAATTCAAATATGAAGTTATTCATGACTTTAGACAAAACAAACAAAACAATAAAACCTTTAGAAGATAGTGGTAAGCTTTCTCTGAGGACTTTGAAAAATAAAAAAAAAAAGTGGAATGATTTCTAACTGAGTAGAGTGTATCTGTTCTGTGTTGCCTAATTCTGAACTGAAACCTCTACATCAGGGATGCCAAATTCCAAAGTATCTTTTCTCCACCAGGGAAGACAAATGACTCACGTAGCTCCCATGTGAGGCAATAGGGAGTGGTAGGTATTGTGGCAAACTGAAGAGGTCATGCCCCGTTCAAAGCAGTTGGGCAATTATTGCTGTGTGGGATGTGGACCCAGAATCTCTATATCTTTCCATTTTTTAAAGAAAGTCCCCAAATTTGAACTTTTATTTCTTGAAATTTCATGATTTTGAAACACCACATACATCCAACAAAACATGACTGTAGGCTGGATTTGACTAGAAGCCTCAAGTTTGCCCCTCTGCTCTAAATGGTTTCTGACTTCAAGTCTAAGTTGGCAGGAAGGCCATTTGTAGATGTATACCTAAAAGCTATTTATGCCATTATGTCTTGGAAATGTAGCCAGGTATAGGGCTGTCTGCTTCCAACAGGAAAAAAAAAAAAAAAAAAGACCCCATCAATGCCATGATCATTCATCACTGTTAATGTGGCTGATGATTTCTATTTCTTCTCCTGGTTTTTGCTGTAGTGATCTTGCCCTGGATGCATTACTTGGAGTCATTGGTGACATAATTCCAATAGCAATCTCATCAAAACCAGCCACCCAATTCATCCACAAATTCAAATGCACTCATTATCAAGTGAGGCAAAAGAACGTCAAGACCCATCTCTTGCCCTATCAAGACTCCTTTCCTAACCAGAGACCACTCCACCCCTAGATGTGTCCCTGGCAGCCACAGGAAGCTGGGGCAAGAGAAATCTGTCAAAAATAACTCCTGAGAGGATCATGGAAATTTTTTCCCAATGACAAAGCGGCAGAAAGGGCTATTGTGTTTAATATGGATGTTAGATAGATATAAAATGTTCAAATCTCATCTTATTCCAGAAAGCTTCCCTAATTCTCCCACCTCTGAACTCCCAGTTTAATTCATACTTTCTATCTTGAATTACAATTACTTGGGCATATAATTCCCAAAATATATCTTATTTCCAAAATATATCAAGGTTGCTTTTAGAGCAGAATCTCCGTCTGGTTTATCTCTGCATCCCACAAAGCAATTAATACATTCCTGGTAAATGGCAGCTATTCTTCAAATACTTGGTAGGTGGATAAGCAGGTGGATGGATGAATGATGATGGGTGGGTAGATGGATGGATGGATGGGTGGATGGGTGGAAGGAAAGCAAAAGGATAGATGAGAAAAATCTTCTCTGTCTAGGCCCAGAGAGCATGATCACGAGTGTGGACTAGGAAAAATGTTTACCGTGCAAAAAAAATCTTATAAATTGCATTGTGTCAGACAACAAATGTTGGTAGCCATAACCCCACTTTTTCACTGCAGAGAAAACCCCTGATCTTAGGGAACAGGGATCCCTCTCCATGCCCCAGTCCAATCCTGATAATTTTATTGCTCTGTAGTAATCTGTTTGGGGGAAGATAGGGTCAAATGGACAAGCCGTGGCCCGTGAAACTTAAGGAGAAGCCTACAGAGTTTCAGGGAGGAGCTTCTTTTCTATAGAAACAAAAAACAAACAAAATTACAAGACTTCACCCCTTCCCTTTCTGCTTGCAACACTTAGTGTGAGGACGTGATGCTTGGAGCTGTGGCAGCTATCTTGAAACCATGTGGCAATAAACATGAAAAGAAAAAGCTGAGAATGATAGAAAAGAGGGCGGGAAAGAACCTATATTCTTAATGACAGAGCTGAGTGAACAAACAAACCCCGAGACCACCTATGTCCCCTGCTAAGTAAATACTTAATGTACTCATATCATAAACAATGGTTAGTTTCTTTCATCTCTCAGCGGAAATTACTCCTTACTGACATAGCCTTCCACCCAAAGACAGATGACAATAAACAACCACAGTCAGGATGACGATGGAGCCGGGAAATTAGTGGCCAGGTCTGAACGACTTCCTGCAGCAAAGCAAAGTCTTAGGGAAAAAGCAGAATTTTAACTGCAATACTCTGGCGTCTCCTTGCTCCCACTCATCAGGCAACCACACACTCCAAATGAGTTCCATTCCTAAGACTGACAACTAAGGGACTCATCCTTTTGTTCCCATTTGCCTCAAATCACAGTCCTCCAGCATGCCTCCTGGACAGTATTTATGCAGGGTGGAATATACGGCTCACGTTAGAACAAATAGAACTTCCTAAATTAGGCAATTTGTGACTTTGCACCTCAGGTTTCACTCATCCCTGATTTGAAATGCACTAAAAGCACATTATTACTGTTTAAGATGCAAACTACTGCCCTGAAAAATATTGCTTTTTACCTGAGGTGAAACAAGTTATAAATTAATGGTTGGTCGAGGGTAAGTTATGTGGGTAAATAGAAATTCCTTAGAACCATGTGGAGGCCATTCTGCTAATATGATGAGGCTATACTTGTGAGTGGATTAATTACTCTTTTCTTCTAACTTAATTTATTTCATACTTTAAGAAACCAAAATGTCCAGTAGCCACTATGCTTGTGACAAAGAAACACAATAAAAGCAATTTCTCCAGTACAAAAAATAAAGCGTTCCCGGTAATGCATTTTTGAATCCAGCATACCTTCGCCTAATGAGGTTTCAGCATGCTATAAATAACACTAATGAGACTTTGTCTTGCCCATGTAATATATTTCCTTGATATAGCCTTAGATTCTCCGTGTTGCGTGGAAAACTAACAGCCTCAGAAAGAAATGTCGTCCAATAGCACATTAAACCAAAAGCACAATTAAATATAAATGAATTCAGTAATTTAATTGCACAATTGTCGCTTTAAAAAATTCAGAAGAAAAGTAATGATGTCATTTTTTTAAATCGGTAAATAATAAAAGTGCTTGTGGGGATGGTGCAATATTTAAATAAACATTTTCTGGTAAGGGTAGGTAGCAAAGGCAGTCATACATGCTTAGGAAAATCCTGTGGCTTGCAAAAAATTGAGTATCTTGGCATACATCATTCTGCATATGTCATGTGGAGAGACAAACACCTCAGTTTCGATCTTTATTGAAAGCGTAGCCCATAGGTGGAAGGTTTTCTGATTCTGAACATTACCAACCAAGATTCACATTATTCCCATTAAAATAGGATGCAAAATGGCAGTGTGCCTAAGATTCTCTAACCAGCTCCCAGTAAGATGAGAACCCTGTGTGGCTCCCAGAAATGCTATCATTTTCATTACCAACGAGGTGCCTTTTTAATGCTGACCAAGTATTAGAAAAATCATTAATGGCTATTCTTGAGCTCCCTTTTATCCAAAGACTGACCCAACACATCCTCCCTTTGATTGTCCTCCCTGACAAGATCAGAGACCTGAAACTTTGTCTGAAGGAAGATCTAAAGGAAGGATTTGGGTTTCACTTTACATTGATTTTTATTCAATTCCAATCAAGAACACATCCAAGAAATTTACTTACTCGGTTCCAGCATTGTGATAAGGAGAGTGGGGGGGGAAGAGGCTTTTTAATTTTAAGTCAGCTATTATCTTGCAACCCAGTAATTGGAACAGGCACAAGCAGGTGAGAGAAACATCCTTATGCAACCACCTAAGCAAGTTTTCTGGTAGAGGCCATGGCTGTATCTAAATATCCCAAGCAGATCTGCCTCCATGTTTTCCTTGTATTTGTGCTTGATATTTACAACAATTTGTATGTAGGATTTTCATTTACTGCATCTTGAACAACTCATTTACTTATTTTCTCATTCATCCTTTCAACAATTATTAAGCACCCTCTCTGCCCCAGGCACAATTCTGGACACTGGGATTATGTGTTAACACCGTCCCTGCTTTCAGGAGCTGACACTCTAGTGCATTTGGGGTCACAGATTATCAAGTAAGTAAAAAGATCATTTCTAAAAGCAATAAGCATACTAAGAATGTAATGAGCATAATAAAAATATGAAATAAAATCCTGCAATAGAAACTCAAGAGTAGAGAGCTGACACTTCAGCCATGTGGTCAAGAAAGACTTTTCTGGAAGCTGATTTGTGAACATGATGAGACACAACCAGCCAACTCGAAGATCTGGGAAGAGCAATCCTGGTGGAAGGAACAGCACATGCAAAGGCCGGGAGTGGAGAACAAGCTTGGCACGTCCAAGGAACATGAGGAAACAGGCGAGATCTGTATAAAAGTCCCTATTTTATAGAGATGACACTAAAGCGCAGACAGGATTTGGGGCAAACTCGCTGGAGTCTCGAACTCAGACCTTCAGACTCCTAATCCCACCTCTTTTCCACACCACAGCCCTGCCCTGCTTAGGTTGAAAGACTCTGTCTCAGCCTTAGGTAGAGCATTCCGAGGTGGGGGGGGGAGCCTTGGGGAGCCCACCCTCGGGACTTGCTGCCTTCCCCACTGGGTTCTCTTCTAGTCCTCACAGTGCTTAGAAAACCAAGTTGATGGCTACACAGTGAAGTTGGTCAACAGTCAACAGTCTACTGAGCAGGGGCGTCCCGGAAGGCTTTCAGAACCCTAAAGTAATGATATCCCCCTAAACAGAGAGTTTTATACTTTTCCACGATGAGCAAGTGGCCCGAATTCGAGTTCAGCCAATGCCTTTACCAGCTGCATGGCCTCGGGCTCATTTCAACGCCTCACTTTCCTCTTTGATAAAACAGAACTAATAGACCAACGTTGTCCGGCGGCTGTGAGCGCTGAACGGGGGAATCCACACGAGGTGCCAGCTAGGACAGGGCCAAGAGCATACTCATGTCCTTGGGTGGTGTTTTTTATCAGTGTCATTCCTCCAGGAGTAAGTCCACAAAACCAAAAAACAGACAAAAACAAAACCAAAAAACAAAACAAAACAACAACAAAAAAAACCCTTCACTCCCTCAACTAGTGCGTTTAGCATTAGCTGTTTTCTCATTTCTCTGGCCCGTAAGTGCCTAGTGGGCAGAGAATGTGTCTTTTTAATTAAGTTTCAACAGCGCCTGGCACACTTCAAAAGGAGCCTGGTGGCTCCCCGGGAAAGAACACTGCCCCCTCTATAAATATCTGCCACTTGATATGAGGATGAAATGAGATTTCAGATACAAGGGCCCTGTGGAACTAAAGTCCCCTGCAGGCACAAGACATCATTGCTATTAGTAATAAATAGTAATAATCAGGAAGATCCATATGTATCGGATGAACTATCCTCACGTCCGCCACAGCTCTGGAACCATCACTTGCAAGTTGTAAGCAATTCTTACAGTGTCATCACAAAAGTCCCTGCTCTGCTCCATTAAGTCGAGCCTCATTTCTAATTCCTGCTTCTCCAAAGCACCATCTCTTTTTACACGTCCTCTGGAATTCCACACGACGGGAGCAACAGCTGTGTTAGGCCAAACCCATCATTCACGTTGGCGCCCCTCGCCATAACTCAAAAAGCCTGTGATCACTTGGAAACCACCTCTGATGGTAGGAGGCGGCATGGCAGACTGAATTTACAACAAAGCCCTGCCTGCAGAAATCTTCCTGTCACCTGCAGGCCACAGAAACCATTAGCATCCCCACCATCGCGCGCGGTCAATGAGCTACGCAGGCATTTCAAAACCCAGCACTTCGTCGCTATTTATGGGCCAAGTCAGGGACTCCAGCAGCATTCTGATTTTCTTGTCGGCCTGCCAGAAGAGAAGCTACAAAGAACGGCTGCATTACCCACCCTCCTACAGTTGGAACGTTTGAAGAAAATTAAAAGAAAAATTTCCAAATGTTAAAAGGTGCTGCTGTCCAACGTGGGCTTCTCCTGGCTCTGTGCATCTCAGGCCCTGCAAACACTTTCAGCTTCATTGCCGGCCGCGGCCTTCTGCTCAAGAGGAAATCGGCACCACGACATCATGTTTGTCTAATTGCCCTATGCAGAGCTTTCACCAAAGGCAAGCCACAGTGGAATATTATTATTTTTAGAACACTACCCGGTTTTAACATTTTAGCAGCCACATGATCTCTAGAACCACAATGGTCCTAAATGAACAATTTTACCCCATTCTCAGAAACAGATAAATATAGAGACATACATATATATTTTTAAATGAGCCCTTTACCCTCATGCAAGCTGATAAAAATATACTCAAAAGCCCATACTCGTATCTATTTATAAGCATAACATATACACATAAGATATTTCAAGTGCTGATTGGTCCTCCGTAATAGATTTTTTTTTCACTTGCATAGAAAATTAAGTAAAGGTCAACACAATGAAAGGTCTTCTAAGTCACTCCTGTTTATTAGGAAGTTCAGGATAATAGGCTCCAGCCTGAAAAAAAAAAATGTCAATGCAATCTAAAAATAACAAAAGGTGCATAACAAATTTGTCCTCATTTTGTTCTTAATAGAAGGTGTTTCTAGTGCATCGGCGAGAATGACCTATCAAACACATCACCTTGTACAGTCAATTTATTCCTTTATCAGGCAGTCACTGGGGAGGGATTTTGTTTTGCATTGTCTCAACATAAAATGGAATGCCAAGCCTGCTTTCCCTGAGTGCACGAGGGAGGCTCTTTTGTCAGGAAACCTTTTTAAAAGATGTTTGATCAAAACCAAGAAGATGAGCCACAGACATTTTCCTCCTTCCACCTCCAGACGCTGCCCCCACCGCTGAATGCCAAAGCCTCTCCATCTAAGAGCTAAGAGCCAGGTCTGAAATAGAAGCCCTTTCGGGTCTCAGGGTCACCACTTCACCAGAAAGAAACCCTCAGAAGGTTTCTCCCAAATCAGCTGTTTCCCTAGACCTAGAAGTCCTGGCTTTGAAGGCAGGAATGTACCCAGTTTTCAGTTGGAGAAAGTGAAAGCGTGGGGAGAGATGTAGGGACTTCTCTAGGGAGCTGCCCAAGAGGGTCACCAATCCATTTGTACCTCATTATTTTAACAAGCCTGATGAAAGCCTAAACCTGGCCAACTTTACATTGGTATAGTATACACATATGGCAAAAAAAGAAAAGAAAAGAAAAAGAAAAAAAATTACAACTAGCAACTGGTTGGAGGATTTTAATTTGGATAATATGGCGCATATTTTAACAGAGAGAGGAATAAAAAGAAGAAATGGATGCTTTCATCCATTTTTATTTATCTGGGATGAGCTGAAGAGACATGAATGTCTCTTCATGCATAATCCTTGGCCCCGAAACTTCCCCAAAACTCTGCCTGCTCTTCACTCTCTGAAACACATCCCAAACCATCTTCTTATACTTGTAAAAGGGGCTCGAAGTTCCTCCATCAGAAGCATATTTCTGGAGTCCTAAATGCCAGTCCCCTTCTTAGGTTACAGGAACACTGGGACGGACACCACCACTGGGGGCCTGAGAATAATGTCAGTACCAGGGGAAGGCAGCTCTGGGTAGGAGAGGAATAAAAATCTCACCGGTGTGGAATGCCTGCTATGTACCAGGAACATTACATATATTGTCTCATATAATCTTTGCAAAAAAATTCTTTTAAAGTAGACATTTAACACCACCATCTGGTCCCACCCCAGCCAGGCTTGCCAGCAGGGATGTGGGGAAGGATGGTTCGGAAACAGCACAGAGTCACTCCAAAGACCCTGGCGGAGGCAACAGCATGACGCTCATAACCAAGACTGAGTGAGCACTTACTATGTGCTGATTCCTGCCCACTATGTGCCGTCTCTCATTGAATCCCCATAAAGCCTTTTGAGATAAAGCATGGTTCTTATTTTAAACATGAGAAAATCAAGACCAAGAATGAGTGATTTGCCCAAGATCCTATAGCTAGTCAATAGCAAAGTGAGGATTCAAGGTCATCTGACTCCTCTGCTTTACTGTCTCTCCCTCTCTCCTGCAGCAACAAGTATAAAATAACTCAGCTTGCTGGCCATCATTCCAGCAAGCTACTTAATCTCTCTGGTCCCCAGTTTCCTCATCTGAAAAACAGAGCTGGTAATAACTGCCAGTTGGGGTGACTGTGAGGATTTGGGGTGAACCCAGGGACCTCCAAGGCAGTTGCATCAGAAGTCCAAGCAGCAAGATGGCCAAAGCACATGGTTCCATGACAGCCCTCATCCCCTTCAGAGAGACAGCTCTGGCCATGAAAAAGCTAGTGAGGGAGAACACGGGTTTCTAGCTATTGAAATGATGCTTTCTTCCTCTGTCTCTGAGTTTCAAACAACTTGGAACACCAACTAACCGTGCCCTCAGGAACCCTGAGCCTCATCATAGGTCTTGAGGGTCACACTCACTAGAGCTCCTCTCAGGTCCTTTCCTGCTTCTCCTCCTTATTATCATAGTTGCCTAAGCACAACTGCTGGCAACCGGAGCCATCCCTGCCAGGCCTGGGCACCTGTGATCTGCCCCCCCTCCCCCAACTCCTCCTGGACAACCCACTGGTGACCAGGGGCGAGCAATGCAGAGAAAACCACAAGCCCCATCCACAGCTCTATATTTTAAATAGCATCTCCTCTCTGCAGCCCTATGTGGGAGGGGAACATATGGTCCTACATTCATTATACTCCTGAGTTTAGGTTTGAAACATCATATTTTCATTACAAGTAAGCTTTGATGACACTGCCTATTGCCATGATTTCAACGCATGGTTAATTTTATCTGCAGCAGTGGTGAGAGTGGCATATACCAATTTACTGCCAGAGGAGAACAATCTGATTTTAGCATCTTAACCCTGAACTTGAGTTCCCTTTGTTCCTGAGAACATCATTTTAGCAAGACTCAAGACGCAAAGCCTCTGGAAAGAGGACGTCACTGACGCTGACTCAAAGGGAATGGAAAAGTTGAGGGGGTAGAAGCAAGCCGAGGGACCTTCGTACTCATGATGGGGGAGAGCAGAAGAGAAAGCCTGAGAGTCTGGGTTCGCTGGGACAGTGTGCTTAGAACTTCAATGCATCAAGACTTCTCAATTTGGCCAGGGACCTGGCAAGAGCAGACCTATTTGTGAGGTTCCTTTCTGCTGTATCTGACTTCAGGCCAAGCCAGGAAGTGGTAAGAAAGGCCTCAGTCATAGAGACCTTCATTCTGGGCCAGGAAGTTGAAAGCAAAACTAAAATGTGGAATAATGTTGCTGGTGCGGCGAGGGCGGGGGGGAATGGAAAGGAAGGTATGCTAACTTCTTAGCACCCCCATAGGAGCCAGAGCACATTATATACATATGAATATATTAACTTACTGCATATTGTTATCTATTTCATTATTATCTATTATCTATTATTATCTATTATATAGCATATCCATATATTATAAATATATATTTTGTTTTCAAAAAAATGGCTTCATTCTTACTCAGCACACTTTTCTGCAGCCATTTGGCTACACTTTATTTCCATCCTTCCAGTCATTTAATGAACACTCACTAGTTACCACAAGGTCCTGGGAAAAGAAACAGGTATCAAGAATATGGTCCCTGTGCCTGAGCAACTGAGGCCTAACCTGGGACCCAAAGTGGAATGAACCAATTACAGAGATGTGATTAGTTGTTCAGATATGCCAAGAATTCTGAAGAAGTACCTGGTTCCTCCTAGGGGTGCAAAGAGGTGGTTTAACCTCTTCTCTTCAAGGAGGTGGTTAAATAGAAATTGTATCCCAAGGATTAAGAAGAGTTAACCAGGGTGATGCCACCAGAGAGAACAGTCCTGACAAAAGCCCAGAAGCTAAACACAGCCTAGTGTTAGCATTTCAGCAGCTACAAGCACCGAAAAATCCCAGGGTGGTGTGTCATGCAATAATGTGAATTTGGACATAATTAAGAATTGGCTCCTCGCTCCAGCCCAAATTCTCAAATAGGGACAGCTATGATTCTTGCTCTGTGTGTGTGCACACGTGTCTATTGGTAGAGTTGTGTGTGCATGTGTGCACATGGTGTTCTCACACACACAGGGATGTTAACACGGGTCCCACATACCAAGTATTCTCTCATCCCACTTGCTCCTGAGTGGGCCAACAAAACAGATGACATCTAGCTAGAGATTCTTGGAATGACTGCTGCTATTCTGAGAGTTCCAGCCACCCAGAATGGTTCCTATTGCTAACCAAGCCGGAGTCGACCTTTGCCACCATGTGGTACAAAACTACAGATGGGACTGGGATGCATTTGGAAACTGCAGCGGGGTCCCTGGAGCCCACGTGCTTAGCTGCCCAAGTTCTCCCCGGTCCTTTCATCCACTTCATAGCCAATGTCCCTGCCCCCTCATCCTCCACAGTCGGAACCCACTCATCGCACTATGGAAGGTTTCACGATAGCTGGTTCAGTGTGAATGGCATAGAGACTAGTGGGAATGGAGCGCAATGCAGCAAGCAGATAAGCATAGAAACAAAGCCTGATTATTAAGAGTTGCATATTCCATGCTGAAGAGTTTAGACATCACCTTGAGGTCCAATGGTGGACCAGTGAGCGACTATAAGCCAGGGATTCAAAGTGCAAAACTGTGCAAAAATGCAATTAGTTTGGCCTATGCTAAGTTTTCAGAATCAAGACGTTCTGCATAAACCTGGATCTCTGACTTTCCTTAAGAAGCTGGGCTGACTTTCCCAATAGCTGGCATAGCTTTGGCTCTTTTTGGATGGAGTATGCTCACTTAGTCACCATAGGCCCTAAAGCACCTACTTGGATCCATGCCTTTGGTAAGCCTGGTCCCTGTAGGAATCTGGGTTTGCTTTAAAAAAGAGAGAGAGAAAGTGTGAGAGAGAGCTGTGATGGAATCTAATTTGCATGTTAAATATAGCACTCAAGCACCAGTGTCCAGCATGGGTGACGAGGATAGGGAGAGATTGGAGGCAGGAGAACCTACTGGAAGGTTATAATAATCGTCAGGGTTCCACACCTGAGAGGTCTATGAATACACCTCCAATAGCCACACTGCAGCTAGGCGTGCTACCTTCCCATGCTGACCCATAACCCCAGCATTGAAATGCAAATGTGGAGGTATCACAGCCTCACCCTGGTTCCACAATCCTGATGTGAAACAATAAATACTGAGGCAAACACACCAGTCAGAAGTAAAGTAAATTAATAGTACAGCTTAGCTGGGATCACAAATGAATCACTCCAAAAGCAATTTGATCCTGTTGTAAAATGAGATAAACACCTACTTGCCCGTTATTTTAGGAATAACACAAATCAGCCCATCTGTCTTAATTCACTGGTACTCATCATACATTTTTAAAGTTATCACTTCCTGAAGAGTCACGTTATCGATGCCAACACACACCTTACGTTGACGGTCGATGGCATGACCCGCAATCCGAGCGCCTCTCCCTGAGCTACCCGCCTTCCCCGGAAGTGACTTGTTTTCTAGAAAGCCAGAGAGCAGGGGGCCTTCACTTGCTGGCCAGACACGGTCTTCAAGTGACATTGGAGAGGGAGCTGAAGGCAGAAAGGCATTTTTTAGGAAGGTGATGCAAATGTTAGTACAGAGAACAACTTACTGCGAACTAAGTTACTAATCAATATCTAACAGTGCAACAGACTGTCCACCGCCGTTGTGAGAATCATCTTCAACCCATGATGGGAGATGCTAGCAAAGTGGGGGGGAGGGGGGGAAATGCTCTGTTTAAATTGTATCCGTGTTTTGGATTCATACATAAATAAGCTTGCTGATCGTATCACCATCTCAGATTTATGGTAAACACAGGACAGCACAAGAATTTCAGAAAACCTCCCAAGTCTTGCAAATTCTCAGAGTAAATACTTTACACTCTCTCTTTGAAGGAAAGAAAGCACGGGATGAGGGTCCAGAAAACCCCTGAAATTCACAGTTAGGAACACAAGGCTTCCTAGAAAATATTGGATTAGACAGCCTGAAGTTAGGGCAGCACCGTGAAAAGATCTCAAAATATGTTTTATGACCAACACAAACTGCATGCAGAATAATGACCCCCTGCTACATAGAGTCCTACAATGGTATTTTACACATCTTAAATTAATCATGATGCGGATCACATAATTAACTCCCACTTAACACTATCATTCTGGGCTCTCGAGAAACTTGCCAGGTCCTCCCTTCACTAGAGTGCCGACAAAATGACTATAAATTTGTTTTTGTCACAGACAGCAAACGTGCAGAGGCTCCTTCCCCACCCCCTTCCCCATGGTGGTCTCCAGGCCAATATTCTCTGCCCTACTGATTATATGATAGGGAGCTGGGGACTTCTGGCCTCTGAGTCTTCCAGAGAAGCACCAACACATGCCCTAAGGCATCTGCCATTAGTTTGAAGGATACCTGGCTGGCCCCCTTCTCTTTTGGCAGAAGCTGTTCCACTCCTGCCCCCCCCTCCTTTCTCCTTCCCTACTCCCTAATCCCCTTTCTTTGTCATTATCTCTATAGGAAAGACCAGCAATTTCCAAATAATGGCATCAAATCTGCAAAGTTGCTGAAAAGTTTTATAGAATATTAGAGGCTCATATAGGAAGAACGTGTGTGTGTGTGTGTGTGTGTGTGTGTGTGTGTGTGTGTGTGCATAGCCCAAATTACTAAATGTAGCATATGTCTTCAGTAGGGTAACCAGCACCTTGGTTCCTTGAGCTGAGGGGTTATGGCTCATATATCTGTCTGCCCCACCCACCTCTCTCAAGAGGGCCCACAGAGCTCCTTGAATAAATCAACTAATACCTCCCCTTGCCTCCATGAGATTGAAACCAAACCAAGGGGACGATGAGCTCAAAGGTGTTATTGTTTTAAACCCTTGGCTGGTTATGAAATGAAGGCTGCTCTTGAACCTCGCAATGAGTCATCACTATCCCCAATTTACAGATAAGGAAAGAAAAAGGAAGGTCAGAAAGGTTGGGTGAGGGGAAGGTTGGGTGAGGGGCACGCCTGGGTGGCTCAGTCGTTAAGCGTCTGCCTTCAGCTCAGGTCACGATCCCAGGTCCTGGGATCAAGCCCCGCATCGGGCTCCCTGCTCCATGGGAAGCCTGCTTCTCCCTCTCCCACTCCCCCTGCTTGTGGTCCCCCTCTCGCTGTGTCTCTCTCTGTCAAATAAATAAATAAAATCTTTAAAAAAAAAAAAAAAGAAAGGTTGGGTGAGGGGCCCACAGGGAGTGCCTGCCCATTGTAAGTGACAGAACCAGACTCCCATCCAGATCTTGCTGGCCCTACAACACATTGCAGATGCCAACAGCACATCATCTGACAATGACTAACTTCTCCGACTTGTGTGAGTGTTGACATAGTAATTTAAATCATTGCCCGGGCCTGGCTTCTCACCACACACAAACACAATCACTTTTTACATGAGTAAATTGACCAAAAAGGTCTTCTAGGTCAACTAATCAGTAATGTCCTTTGCAGTCTAAAGTTACACAAGGGACAAAAATCATTTCTCTGGTTCCTTGGAGGAAACATACCTCAAATGGTCTACAGGATGGTGAGTGGCCTAACTGGGATGTGTGACTTCACAAGGATTGAATAGAAGCCTGGTAGCAGGCTGAGACAGGTACTTTCCTTAGTCATCCTAGGACAAGTGAGTCTCAGAGATAGTGAGGCAGGAACCAGGTGAGATTTTCTGGCCCTTTCCCCTGCCTGAAGATGTCTCAGAGGCTGTCTAGCCATGATGGTAGGAATCCCTAAAAGGTCACCCGTGTATATCAAATAATCAGCAGAGGTGAGGAAAAGGTGAGGGGGTCTGACAACAGTGCCAATGTTAATTATGGCTTCCCAAGGGCAGCATTCCAGTTATATTACCTGTAACTTTCTATTCTGGAGCTTTCTCTGCTCAAGTGAATGAGCCATCACAAAAGCTGGCGGACCAGCCAATTTCTCAGACACAATTACGTTTTTATGATGAGGTTCAGGAAAGCTCAGGGCATCAGGAGGATTTCTCGGCACCACATATCACACCCAGAGCCCTTCTCTCTAGGTTCCATTTGTAAAAGGACGAGTCAGCCCGGGTGGCCATTTTCCACCCTTGAACCAAACTGTGGGTCAATAGCTTCCATGCCTTCCTTTCGCACTGCAGGTGACCTCCCAAAGTCCTGGATCACAGCTGACTAAATGAACTGGATAATTAAAAGAGGGGATGAGCCATGCCTTGAGATTTTGCCTGCCTCATCAAGAACATCGTGCCCTTTTTATCAATCTACTTGGGGTTTTTTGTTTTTATTTTCCCCCCTTTGAAAAATGATTAGCCTTGAGAAACTTCCTAACCAGGGCACCATCCAACATTAGCTGTTGTGGCCAGAGTATCTGAAAAGTTTCAAATGCACCCTGTGCTTAGAATATTCAATTAATAAAAACAGGTGGAAATGGAGGGGATCGGGAGCCTTTCTAAAGGCTTTCATAAACCAAAGCACCAGTTTTCTTCTGTATTTGAAGACTTTCAATGACATAGAACCCTTTGTTTAGAAACATTTTTATCTAATGGGGAAAAGGAGGAGATGGCGGTGGATCACTGTTTGATTATTAGAATTTCAGTACAATTCTCAAGAATCATATATGATATATGATATCAAATAAGTATTATGTATATACATAGACACGTGCACATGTAGATGGATATATACATAGTATTACAAAGCAAATACAAGTAAAGATAAAGATTCAACTGAATAAAAACTTAAGTTCTATGACAACTTTCCATTTCTTCCTGGAGAAAATTTCCATAATCAAGGATGCTAATTGAGCCACACAAAAATTGGTATGTGTGGAAGGAGTTATACAAATATGGCTAGTATCAGTATCAGTAAGTGTGCCATTATGAAAAGAAGGAAGGAAGGAAGAAAACGTATAAAAATCCAGGCATGGGGCTCCTGGGTACTCAGTCAGTTAAGCATCTGCCTTCAGCTCAGGCCATGATCCCAGGGTCCTGGGATCGAGTCCCACATCGGGCTCCCTGCTCAGTGGGGAGCCTGCTTCTCCCTCTGCCTCTACTGCTCCCCCTGCTTGTGCTCTCTCTCTTTCTGTGTCAAATAAATAAATAAATAAATAGATACAATCTTACAAAGAATCCAGCCATAAAGGAACAATAAGAAGCCATATTGGACCAAATGAGTCCCCAGAAATAGAGTTAGATGAAGACTAGATCCCTAGTTAATTTCCTTGCCTACAATAATAGCTCTGTAAATAATGTTTAGACCAAACACAAATTCTGCACACTGTTCTTGATTTCCTTTCACCCAAGTTATTATGTGCCTGCATTTCATTGGAATGAGCTTCCTTAGCACCCTCCATACATAGCTGTAGAAAAAGGGGTAGATGACAGAAAGTCCAGGCCACTGTCCTATAGCAGAGCCTTTTCTGTGAGGTATGCTCAGATCCCCCGTCACCTGGCAGTCTGGTGTGGTGCTTGGGCATTTAGTCCAAATTCTACCATTAAAATTCAACAGCTCTGGGCCAATTACTTAGCTTCACTGTGACTCAGTTTTCCTTCTTTATAGTGGAGAAGATGATAAGAGGACACAGCTCATAAGGGGTGTTATGAAAACTAAATGAATTGATAAATGTATAAAGCCCTTGGAACACTGCCCATAAGTACTAAGTACTAAATAAATGACGTAGTAGTAGTAGCATTTGGTTGCATGAGTAAATCATGGATCCTGAGAAGTTACATGTCAGTGACAGAAACAACAAATGCTGATCTCAGCTCCCAAAACCAGAGTCAACATTCAAACTTGTCACACTCTATTAATGTGTCTATGTGTGGACAATGATAGGAAGGAAATAAGCAAAACCAAAGCCAACAGATGTGTGAATATAGGGTTATATGTGGTTCCTACCTATATTTTCAAATTTTTCTTTAGTATCATTGTTAGATGTATAGCAATTAGAAAAACAAAAACCGTTCTCTTCCCCATCCTCTCTTACAACTCTTTTGTCTGCCCAGGTGAGAGCCTAGATGATTTTCTCCATGCCCCAAATAGGACTCTAATCCTCACCCATAAAGTTGAGAAAAGAATCTGAAGTCTGGGGTAAAATGAACTAGCATCTCCCCTAACCACCAATGAAACCTCACCCAGCGAATCATAGAAAGTGACCAAATACTCCTCACCCTCTAAGAAGGTGGGCAACCCAGAATACGTCACCAGGAAGAATACTTCAATAAGGAGTCAGGGCACCGAGTGACAGGAATGTATCATGTAAATAGGGCAATAATTTTAAATGTGTCTCCATATTTTAAGGACTGCTATGTTTTGTACTAAGGTTAAAATGAACTGATTGGGTGTTGTAATCGTTTGAAGCATGTGAATATAAATGACAAGACTGCATCTAAAGGAACAGTAACAGGGGGTGGCAGGTGGAAGATTTCACCTTCCAGATTGTAATTCTTCGTACAACCACTGAGACTCAAGATGAGGTGATGAGGGTAACTTTAGATAACCCCTTACTTAGAGCCAAAGGCTTCCACAAACTGCTTGGTAGAGATCTACAAATGGTGCCCAGCGTTCCATGGGATAGGACTGAACAGCCCAAGTCTACATGCCATCACCCAGCAAATGGCGCATCATCGTAACGTCTAGAAAAATACATCTGATCAAGTCCAAGATCTCTGTGGCTTTAAAGCTGTCTTGGAGAGGGTCAAAGAAAAGCAGCAGGGTATCCTGGAAAGAATATCAGACTAATACTAATTAAAATAATGCATTAATAATGGGTAGCATTTACTAGGAGCTTGCAATGTGCAGGGGACTGTGTTTTATATGCATTACCACTTAATGCTCACAACAACCGTTGAGGTAGATTCTATTATTATCTCCATG
Organism: Eumetopias jubatus; assembly: GCF_037043125.1. NCBI lineage: Eukaryota > Metazoa > Chordata > Mammalia > Carnivora > Otariidae > Eumetopias > Eumetopias jubatus. Next base: position 183,241,998 of record NW_028274808.1, on the reverse strand, counting down.
TATAACCCAGAATCAGAGAGGCCAAAGTTCAAACCCAGGCAACCAGAGGCAAAAGACCAAGCTTTTAACAAAATAATAATGTTCATGTTTCTCCAGCACATCATGCTCTCAAAGGCCTTCACACACATTGTCTCAACTCAGCCCACGACAATACCTGCCTACTCACTAGTAAGGCAGGTGAAATCACAGTCACCATTTTAAAGATGGATAAACAGAGGCTCAGAGAGATCGACCTGTTTGATGACATACAAATTAATAAGATGGCCAGACCCAATTCTGACCACAAACAGTCCGCCTAGCAATCTCCCAATCTTCCTATTAGGCACCATCGCCTCCAACTTACTTCATGTCTCCAGGCCTGAATTTCCTCATCTGTAAAGTAGGTAACCTTTATTTTAAATCCACCTCCAGTCCTAACATTTGATGGTTCCATAAATGAAAATTAACTCATGCCATAACTTACTCGAGCATCCACTCGCCACCTATGAGATATAGTTCAACTTCCTTAGTCCAGGAGACTGGTCCCACTCACCTCTCCAGACTCATCTCTCAAGCGCTTACCTCACTCCTATGCCCAGACCACGCCTGCTGATCCAGGTGGTCTGGATTTGGTTCGCTTGACCCAGAACACTCTCCCCCAGCCAAACGTTCTCCTTGCCCAGCAAAACCTGCTGAGCTTTTCTCACCTGCTTCCTGCAGGAAGTGTTTCCTGTGCCTTTCAAATAGACCTGGCCACCTCCTCGTCTCTAACCTCTCACCATCCTCTGTAAGGGCACTTCTTCCACTTTACTGCATTTCTTTACTCATCTGTCTACCTCCCTCGGCTGCAGCCAGGGGCCATATCTATCGTTAGTATCTAGCACAGGGCTAGGCACACAGGGCTTGGTGGGAAAAAAAAATGTTGAATGAGCAAAGGAAAAATTTGTAGGCTGAAGAGGTATTGACAGTGTTTTTAATCTGAGCCCCAAAGTTATATCTAGCACACAAAACAATCCGTTGATTGCTCTAAAAGCATTAAGAACTGACTTTACTAATTCCATCACCACTCTACCACTACAGCTATAATCAGCCAACAAAAGATAAATGATTGTCCGAAGTGCCAAGCATTGTTTGGAGACTATACATTGCACCAGTAAATAAGGCATGGTCCCTGCTCTGGTAGAAATCATATGCTAGCTCAGAAGTTAGGTATGGAGCATACTTCAGTAATGATACTACAATAGGACACGTGGCATGAGAAATTTTATACCAGGCCACAAAAAAACCGAGAAGGTTAAGCATCCTTCTGAATATTTCCCCAACTAATAAGATTGGACCAATGGAAAGAAATCACTTACTCTGATTCTATATATTATCCCTCTGCAATGTATATGACTACCAAACAAAATAAAATCACATTAGTTAAAACATCGCAACTGAAAATATAAACCACAATGCAAGGATTCCAAAGGTGACCTTGGTTCTATACTTCAAAAAGGAGTTTAATAAACCAATTCATTAATTGGAAAGAAGATCAGAAAGGAAGCTTACTCTTGCAAGCACCCGAGAAGGAACCATTTTGTACATAACATACCTCTCATGCATAAGCCGAGGTCAGCGGCTCTGATATGTGAATTACGAATCACGCCGCCGAATGTTAAAGTAAGACTCTCTAGATGGCATAGCGTAATTCTCAGGCACACTTGAAAATAATGAGCCCACGTTTATGTTAAAACATGGCATAATTTAGGCTTTTCGCTAGTTCACATTGGTCTTCCTCTGCATTTGTCTGGAGCATTTACAGAGTGGTGAGGAAGACATTTTGCATGCATCATTGAATCCTTCCAATGACCCCACAAGGCTGTGCTATTCATGATCATCCCCATTTTGCAAAAGAAGAAACTGAGGCAGAGACACGAAACATTAAACACATCCAATGCTGCACTCTTACAAGTGGTAGAACCAAACTTTATTCTCTGTTCTTTCTGACTCCTACATCCTCCAGTAATCTATATGCCATATTACCCTCATGGAATGTCACCAGATCAGAAAAAATTCAATCCATTATCAAAATCAATTACCAAACATCTTTTGGGTTTTGTTGTTGTTGTTGTTGTTCTGTTTTATTTGTTGTTGTTGTTGTTACTGTTTTGGAGAAAGACCTAACTGCTCTAAAGCTCTTTCTCAGAACTGCCTGGAGTCCTGATGACTTTGCTGGGACAGACACTATGCAGTGCTCCCTCTGTAAGTAGTTAAATAGCACAGAATTCTCGAGTAATACAGCAGCTGCTGACAACACTGTCACCGTTACACTGTTTAGTCAGCATTTGTACCTCAATGACTTTCTTCTCTTGATATGTGCTTAGGTTACCAAGAGAAAGCTGAGAGCCTGTTAATGCAAAATACATGGAATGCAAAATGTTTTCGCTCCACCCTCTGCTCTCTCAAAACTGACCTTAGCAATGGGATCTTCATAAGCCTTCCTGTGATTTAAAGCTTGATTCAAAATCTGGTAGGGAGTTTCCCAGGTATTCACGTATTAACATTTGTTGTTCAGATTTTTTTTCCAGACAAACAACATTTTTTTTTCCAGACAAACAACATTTTTTTTTCCAGACAAACCCTTTCCAAGGGTTCCTCTGGTACCTTCTTCACTTGACCTACCTAATTTAGAGCAGTCCCCGATGCTGTCTTGGTGGCGACGTTGCCCTATGATAGCTCATACACACGCATACATTACTGCTGACATTTAAAAACGTTCCTAACAGTTTGTGCAAGTACATGGTAAACAGATGCTATGGGATTTTTTACCCATTATCAGTCATCTCTGAAGACTGCAGTCAAGTGACAGGTTTTTGAGACTTTTCGGTCTAACAGCAAGAGATTTATTTTTAATAGAATATTGATATTATGGTACAAAATGGCATTTGGTGTTTACTTCCCCCCACCACCACCAATACAGTTCAGCTTCGTGGGTTATTTTGAAGCCCTAGCACCCTCTATTCTGCTGGTCTGTTTTTTTTTTTCCTTGTGGGGGGGAAAGTTGCAGACTTTTATGAACTCTCTGATTAAAGTACCTCCATCTGAATGCAGATTAAAAGTTCCAACACCTGAGAGCTCAAAACCAATGAATATTTATACCGAAAACCAGCAGATGAATACACTCTAAATCTTCAAATGCAAGTCTAGTCATGGGTTTTATCTTATTTTAGGACTTACTTTTTATTAAAATGAACTCTTGCATATTTACACTACAGAAATAAATGTTATTTGCAAGCACAATACAGTAGAGACCTTACAAATGTTTGCTCTGGGGAAGGCAACTTGCCTCCTCAAGCAGATTTTCTTTATTTATCAGGTCTTCGTTGAAGCGGGGTGTTATTGTATGTGGTTGGCATAATTTGGGACAGTGAAAATATATTCATCTAGGGGAGATTATTCATTTAGTGGCCAAGATCATTGTGAGTTCCCCCTTAGATGGAAGATTTCATTGATTTCACAATTTCCCCCTTACATGGGAAACTTCTTTCTGGACTTGCTTTTCTAGAAGGTGGAGATTTGGACAAGCAAGCACAAAGGAACACTATTTGAGCAACAAGTTGATTTGCCTTCTCTGTGAGGTGGCTTCACACACTTTGGTTTGATAGTTAATGCCCCAGTTAACAGTTATTAGGTGCTTCTTCTATCAGAAGAAGAAGCAAATGTGAGGTGTATGCCGAAATCATAATCTGCCTCCAAGAATATAATAGGAGTGAATGACCACTGGCCCTCCGAACAATTAGCTCCGGAGAATGGTTGGACTTGCAAAGTCCGGCCAAAGTTTAATGATGCCAGGACCAGAGGCTTCTAATCTGACTCACTCAATAACACAAGTGAAAGTAGGTATTGTCACCAACCAACACCATCAGACAAGCAATGACTCCAAAACACATTTAAAAGGATGATATCAAAGATACAGAAATGCTCCATCTTAGGATAACTAAGCTGAAGGTGAAAAATCAGCCCGTTCTTTCCCTAATCCCCTTGCAACATCTTGCTATTCATGAAAGTGCAATAAACCCCACATAAAAAAAAAAAGCCAAGTGGGATTATCAGAATTTAGGGAAATACAAATTTTAATTGAACCCACCATGCATCTTGAGACTTCCGTGCCCTCAGAGTATGCACATTTGCCATCATGTTCCTGAACTTATTCCTTCTTTTTCATAAAGTAAGCTTAGAGATAAATGTTTACAAATCAACCCCGTCATCATTTCTTCATTTTAATGCTTAAACGCTTCATTTTGATTGCTGCCTTTTTGACATTTCACCAAGGAAATATGTTTGCGTGTTCGCAATGCCATTGAATCAGCAATTAGATCTCCATATTCCAGATGTCATGAGAGTTTTCAATGCATCTTCCGATAAAATTTATTTCCGAACTTTGGAAAAAAAAACCCACAAATGTACTTTGTATAAATTAAGCATATTATCCCTATTTTTCTAATTGCTACATTTAACACAGAGAGGGCATCTGAGTTTATTAATTCAAGGATTTCACACCATTCTACATAATATTTTTTCTTGCAATTAATACAGTTTGGGATTATTTATGGGAGCAACGAAGGCATCTTGATTTGCTAATTTTTTTTTTCTGGTGAAACAGGAGACATGGAGACAAATTCCTGCCATTAGCAGCATGCTACTACACTATTCATCCTTTTGAGTCTGTCTTGAGCCTTGGCACTCTGGCTAGCACAGGAAATATACTGTCAAAAGTGGACAAAGAAAAATGGAATTCTGGTCTCATTCCTGCCTTCATTAAGACTTCTAACTTCTTAACTCTCTTCCTACAGATCTCACATTGCCCTGATTCCCCTTTAGCACATGAAGCTAGCTTGAAGGTATAGTTTCTGTGACACCTTGGCCATCATGTGTCACCAACACAAACCTTTCCCTTTTTCAGTCCTTGGTGAACTGAATATACAGTTTCCCTGCTCTTTGCAACAGACTCTAATTGACTCTAAAAAATACAATACACGAAAATGGCTATACAATGTGCAATATGGCACCACCATAATATTTAAATGGGAGAGCAGAGGTACCTCTGTTTACCCCAGGACTCTTTTCTTCTCCAAGATTCTGTTCACCTGATTTAGAAATGCACATGCACACCAAATCATCCTCCTCATTAATGTAGGAGCATAGCCAAGTGAGCAGAGTAATCCTTCCCTATGGCCCTCTTACAGGGCACACCCATCACCACTGAGGGCCCTGGCAGGCGGCTGAGGTTCCACTCCCTCTATTATTCTCGAGACAATTCTTTTGGCATTTTCTCCTCTAGTAAGAAAAATGACACAATCCAGTGCTCCTTCCGATGGAAGGATTTTGCTCGGTATTTACCCAGTTCTGAGTGTAACACTAGAAGAGCTTGACTCCCTGTTCTCCTCCCATCCGTAGAATGTTTTGCAGATACCTCCTTCTGGCCCATCCCATCTCTTGAAAAATGTGCCTGAGCAAAAACTCATCTGTTAGTAATAGAACTGAAAAATGCCTCATTCCGGCTAGAAGTGGTATGAGAGCTGCAACTGCTCCAGCAAATTTATTTTGCCTTTCAAGGGTTTAATTGCACACAACATGGTGCAGTTTTGATTAATCCTTCAGAATTTAATATATACTCTGGGGGGGTCAATATGTTGATTCTTCATGCATCGCTATCATGGGAGTAACTGGAATGCGTTTAAACACCACAGGAGGTACCCTTCTCAGACTTACCTGGTCCTGCCAAGGGTAAAAAGTGCTCATTAATGACTCCATCCAGGAGGGGAGCCAGCAGAGGGGGTGTGCTTCCTTTCTGACACTATTTCTGGTTTGCTTGGCAGGCACATTTCCCTTGGGGAGGTCCCAGGTGAGGCACACACTGGAATCTTCCAGGCTTATGCCCTGATCATTTTAATGAGAAAGCAGTGTCGAAATATTGGCACCTTGCATCTAGCCAACATATGGAGCCACTGTACAGGCACTTAATTGAACTGTTTCAAGATTATGAAGGGAAGAGTCAACCGGGTCAATGAGTGTTTATTCTGTGAACTCGGGCTATGAAGAGGTGATTCAAAGGTAATCACAAGTCCATTTGCCATTTTCACAAAGAATGATCTTTTAAAATCTAGAATCTATGTCCCTGTAGTTGGATGTCTAATGGAGCACAGAAAGACTATGAGTTACAGTGTGTTACTAAACATGTGAACAGGCATAATAAGATCTCATGATTTGAGTGAAGAGAAGCAGACTCTTAAGTTATCTCTGGAAAGTCAGAATCAGAGGTGAAGAACCACAAGAACAGTGCTATGGAAATGCTGCACTTGTGAACTCATTGTACCAACTAGTCCCCAGGAGGGAGGTCTGCTTCAACAGAAACAGAGGGGGAAAAAAATAGAGCACAAAACGTAGAATCAAAGGGTGACTCAAATCTTGGTTCTGCTGCTCTGTATAAGGTAAAACAGCCTTTTTCAACCTATTCTCTCACCTAAAAATTGTAATATTAGACCTACTTCAGGGGGGTCATGTTATGGGATGAATTGTGTCATCCCCAGAATTCATATGTTGAAGTCCTAATTCTTAGGACCTTACAATGTGACTATATTTTGAACTAAATACCTTTAAATAGGTAATTCAGATAAAATGAGGACATATGGGGGGGCCCTAATGCAATATGACTTGTGTCCTTATAAAAAGAGGAGAATTGGATACAGATCCACACAGAGGAAAGACCACGTGAAGACAGAGAGAGAGAAGACGGCCATCCATAAGCCAAGGATGAATGGCTCAGAATGAAATCAACCCTGCAGACACCTTGATCTCAGACTTCTAGCCTCAGACACCGATCTCAGACTTCTAGCCTTCACAACAGTGAGAAAGTAAATTTCTGTTGTGTAAGCCAGCCAGTCTTTGGTAGTTTGTCATGGCAGCACTGGTAAACTAATACAGATTGTTCTGAGTCTCCAGTGTCATCAGATACAGTAGGTGGTCAGCAAAGCACAGGCCTTCCGAGAATATTAGTCGCCATTCTCCCCAACCGCATTGTACAGATGCACAAACAAAACAGATCAATTAAGATGAGTTGCCTAAAGGTGATATAATAAGTGAGAAAGGAGGAAGTCACCTTCTAAAATTCAGAGACCCAGAGTCCCCGTGCATGCCGGCGTATACTGCCTCCCCCCACAAGTAATGGGAGTACAGTGGGCATAAGGAATCACATCAAACAAAGGGCCTACATGACATTCCTGGCTTCTGGCCAAGGGGAGATTCATATCTCAATGTAACTTCAACATTTCTAAGCCACAAACAAGGGGTGAGTGGGCCAAAGAATCAAGCAATGTCTAGCCCACCCCCCATATAGAGACAAAACTACTTGACAACTTTATGATGAGAACTAACCCAATTCTAACCATCACCCTCAAAAAGGACATCCAACATGATTGTGAAAACTTTTTCAGTCATATTCATAGGTTGTCATGAAAGCATGTGAAGAACTTCATGCCAAAGAGAAAATCGGGGCACCAGGAGGCCAGGGGTAGTGTGGAAGTCAAGACTCTGAATATATAACTGCCCACCCCCCCCGGGCTGAGTGCTCACCAGATTAAACCAGCTACGAGACATCTAAAAGTTAGAACAACAAATGCACTGCCAGGTTTGCAGTTAAGCTGCAGTCGGACAGGGCCACCAAGTCATGTGTGCCCCCCTCTTAATCCCCCCCTGAAGGTCAGGTGATTCACCCACGACCTGAGAAACATGCACACCCACTCACAGCCTGATCTAATTTGGTTTCTCTAGTTAAGTCAGGTCTCTCTCAACCTCCAATTCTTGGCATTTCTAAGAACCACAACCAAAGGGACAATTGGATGCAGTCCAATTGCAATGAAATTAGAAGCTGCCTTAGATACACCGGGGTATACAGAACAGGGACTTGTTTACTCAACATATAAGTTAAGGTCAACAAGGGAAGGAACGCTTCCTGTTCACAAATCCTTTCGGGCTGTTTGTTTTGGGGCGTCTAGTTTGTTCCTGGTGAAATCCCGAAGTATGTGCCTGGGAATAACCAGCTCGGTCACATGAAATGTATTCTCTTTTGCAAATCGCTTTAGTCTTACCAGGCCTACCAGGATTCAGTTCCTGCTTGTTCTTGTTAAGAAGCAAAAGGGTAGAATTGTGCCTCTTCTCACAAAAGCAAAGGCCTCTGGCCATGAAAATGGTCAGCTCTTCCTTTAGACTACCACTGGAAACATCAGGAGAAATCCACCTGAATGCAAAGATCCTAGTTGTGCATATGAATACATTTCACCCTTCCCAAAAACACAGCAGGGACTGTCTATTAAGCTACAGTATAGATTTAGAGACTTGCTCCTTTAACCTACAAGACACTCTCTGGCCTCTATCCAGCACCTCTTTTAACTTCTGTGTTTTTGGGCCATATATTGTGATCTACCGAGGGAAGCTTGTTTCCATTAGTAATGTCTCCTTGTAAACTCCATGGGGTTCTCCAGGGCAGTTTTTCTTCCTTTGAATCGATGGTGGATGCAAAGTGGGTTAAGCTATTTCTAAAGAAGCAAGTCACTAAGTTGTTTTTCTCCACCATCAGAAACTTCTAATTACATATGTTTACTAGTGAATATTTGCTAAATGGTTATTTAAAAAAAAATCAACTGACATTAATGACTCTAAGTGTGAAATACACGGATTGCTTGAGTAAACATTGCTTCCTTTTACAGAGTGTAAGTGGAGAGAAAAACAGACTTTTGCTCTTCATTGATGAAATACTGTCTAAATGATCTCATTTAGTGAGAAACAAACAAAATCCCGACACAAAGATCATTGCTGTCCTCCTGATTTGTTTCTTGTGGCCTCAGGGATACCTGAGGACTCTCGACAGTGCATGATAGGACCTTGTGAGTCCTCTACATGAGGGTACACTTCCTTCTTTCCCATATATTGATAAGCATTTAAGTGCAAGCATCAGGCAAACTACACACTCAGTAACTCACAAGGGAAGTGCTCATTTGTGAGCTTAAATACTGGAACTGAGCACACCAAAAAGGAGGTCTGTAAAACTGGTCTATTACGGCTCAATTATCCACAGGATTAAACCTTAAAGACAAAATCTCTGAAACAAGTTCATCTGAAAACCCAACTGGAAGCCTCTCCAAAAAACAAACACACAAACAAAATAGGCTTGCTCCTTCCCCATGGAGAATGGAGAAGAGCTGGGGTATCTCCAAGTAACAAGCAGAGGGAGGCCCGTCTTCTGCCCTTCTACTCCAGAGGTCATGTGGAGAGCGTCACTCAGTCAGGAGCCAAAAACTGCCCACGATGCCTGTCTGCCATCTGGCTGTGTGAGACATTAGACCACAAAGGCACGGGTGAGAGAATGATTCGCCCTCAGCATGGCACCAAGGGTAAACACAAGGCATATCATCTTCAAATGCAAAGGACATGCTCAGAGATAAAGGTGGGGACAGGTACAGATAAACTTGACTCACATTCAGGAAGGCATCCATCTTGGGTCTCCTATCTGATCACGGGCCCTGTAATCACATTGCCTTGAAACAGGAACAAGGAATTTCTTTTGTTCACAACAATGCCAAGGATCTGCGATTTTGTGCCCTGATCATTGGACAATACTATATTAAAACTTTCTAAAAATAGCATGCTCCTCAAACGTCTGTATTGCCAGAAGAGGACCAAGACAATACATTCTACCCTCAACTTGGTCACACACCATTAATGGCTCTAGAAATTCCTAAAATGAATGCCAAGACCCTGTTGTAAGAGAAGCTGGATTATATGCCAATGGCCTAAAAATAGGATTCTGCTGACAAAAAAGGAGACAAAGAAAGGTGAATCTCTTTCTTTGTGGTCACATACCTGAGAGAAGCATGACTTAGTAGGATTCTTTCAAAACCCCAGTTCCTGATGAACGTACTTATCCTCAAAACCACTGAGACATCAGCTCTTTCAGACAAGTAGGAGACATTGTCCCCACCCCACCCAGAACCTCCCAAAAGAAAGCAAAGATAGAGTCCCATCCAAAAATGATGGGAGGCAATCTTGACAACGCAGACTTATCTGTTTTTTCCCCATCTTGAATAATTCCCCGTATAACAGAAGGACTAACAGGAAGTGGGAGAACTCTAGGAAGGGCTAATCATTAACTGTAGGCTTCACAGCCATTAGAGGCACCAGAAGATACTGAGCCAGGATCCTCCAAGCAGTGAGTTAGGGAGAGAAATAGGGAAACAAGGAGCAGGCAAAATCCCTCACTCCAGAATAACTGCTAGACAACTCTGACAAAATGTTTTCTGTAATTCACAAGATGGTGGGCACACTGAAGGGGCACAAAGAGCAAGACAATTGCCAACTGGCCTCAGAGTCCACACATTCAGTCTCCAGCCTATTGTGAGTTTGCTTATCCCTCAGGGAATGGATTACTAGAAGCATCTACACAGACGTCACAGGCAGCTGTGAAGTCCCTCCAACACCTTCAGTGTTGACCTTGTGCTCAAGAACTGCTGAGCTGATAGTTTGACCCCAGATCCGGGGTTTTCTAGCCAGCTATGCCAAATTATACATTTCTCAGAGGAACCAGCAGGGATTCCAAGCAAAGTGGCTAGAGGTAGAGACTATGGAATCCAAAGAATTACTTTATCAAGCAAAAGCAGGAGGCCCTGGGGAAAATGGGGCATGTTTTCCCCCTTCCAATGCAGAATTTCTTACTACTAGCTTTCATCTCGAAATGACCACCGAGGCATCGAAAATTCAAATGAGAAACAGGCTGGTGAAGGAAAGTCGCTTGTTTTTATGGCATATCTTACTTGCTTGGAGGCAAAATCTGTTGCTGCATTTGGACTCCTGAGAGAACGGGCTGCATCTCTTGCTTCAGGATCTAAAGATGTGCCCATCTGAAGCAAAGAAAGAAACATTCAGTTTCCTTCAGTGAAAATAAGACACGACAGGTCGACAGGTTCTAAGAACAGCTACAGGAAAAGGGACCATGCTTCTAATCAGGGCACAAAATCTGCTACCAAACAGTGGCTCAAAAACCGGGGCCTCATGCTAAAAACGATCATGCATCAAACCAATTTATGACCCTTCCCAGAGGAGCTCAAAGAACCCTTTCATGTTCCTATTATTCTAACGTAAGAAAGTCAACATGTAGTATTACATTCACTCAACAAATTAAATCATCATGGCCCACACAGTCCCACAACCTAAAATGGATGGCGTGGAGGAATAGTTCATTCGGCAAAGATTTACTGCAACCAACACCAATAAATATTCCAGGTACTGTTCCAGGTACTGGGGAGGCAGCAAAGAAAAAAACAGACAAAATCCCCTGCTCTCATGGAGCTTACACTTCAGGAGGGGTGAAAATGGAGCACTGATTAGTAAATAAAATGTATGTTATATCAGTGATAGGTATTGTGGAGAAAAGGCAGGGAAGAGAGAAAATAGTCAGAGAAAGTCACACAAAATGATAGTTGGACAAGACCTAAAGAAAATGAGGTCATTGGTCATGTGGATATCCAAAGGAAGAGCTTTCTGGACAGATGAAGTAGGAGGTGCAAAGACCCTGAGGCTGGGGCATGCCTAGGATGGTCCAGGAACAGAAAAGAGACCACTGTGACTGTAATAATGTATTAGTGTGCTTAGTAATAGTAACATCGAGAGAGGAGCAAAATGGAGTATGTATTATGGGAGGGAAAAAGGCAAGTAAGAAAATTGTCAGCATAGGATGACTATGTTTATTTAAAAATAGATGTATAATATGTATCTTTTAAAAATAGGTGAGAATTGGGGTGCCTGGGTGGCTCAGTTGGTTAAGGGTCCGACTCTTGGTTTCAGCTCAGGTCATGATCTTCCAGCCACGGGATTGAGGCCCTCATCGGACTCTGTGCTCAGTGCAGAGTCTGCTTCAGATTCTCTCTCCCTCTCCCTCTTACTCACTGTCTCTCTCTCTCTCAAATAAATAAATAAGATCTTCAAAAAAAAATAGGAGAAAGTACACCAAAAATGTTAAGGGTGGATATTTGGGGGTGGGGGGGAACGAATTATGAAGATTAAGAGAGTGGTATTTGTTCTCTTCTTTTTGATTCCTTCGATTGTCCATTCAGCCAACGTTTACAGAGAGTGTGCCACATAGCAGACACTGGATGGGTAATGGTGAATAAACAGACAGAAGACTTTCCCTCCTGAGCTGGTATTCTAAAGGAGAAAGGGATAGTATAAATAACAGGAAATAGACAAAAACTATTGCAAGTTGTGACACATGCCTGGAGAAAGTGGTGAGGGAAGGTCCCAGTGAGGAAGTGACTTAAGTTGAGCCCAAAAGGATCAAAAGGGGCTGATCATGCAAGAGTAGCTGGAAGTGCTTTCTAAAGGGGGGGCTGAGATATGTAAAAGCCCTAAGGCATGAAAGAGTCCTGTTTGAGCATAAAATAAAGGTATAGTAAATGTGGAAATGTAAATTAGAATAGCATGAGATGGTGTGAATATGAATAACTTGTATTTATATATTTACAAAATATATACATTATAATGTATATATATAATGCATATTTATAAATGTATCTCTCACTTTTTGAAAGCTCACTACATGCCCCTTCATTTTTATTTTTGTTTTGAAGATTCAAAATATACTCTTTTTTAATTTTTTTTTATTTTTTAAGCAATCTCTACACCCCCACATGGGGCTCAAGCTCACAACCCTGAGATCAAGAGTCGCATACTCTACCAACTGAGCCAGGTGGCCTGCCACTTCATTTTTACCAAAGACCTACATCAGTACCTGTTTTTGGTAACTGAAAGAAATCCAAAGAGGGTTTTTGGTTTTACAAAAACATGTGAAAAGTAAAAACAGCTGTCAGTCTTGGTTCTACAGTCAACCTAGCCATGATAGAGGCAGCACACACCCCAAGCAGTGAGAGTGGCACCACCCAGCTCCTTCTCCAGGCATGACACTCAGCATCTCAGCATCAAGCCATTATGGCTTTGAACTGTCTGTGAGCATCTGTGCTTTATCTCCATTTATTCTGTGCATCCATCAGTAAGATGTGTCCTGAGGTATCAGAAAACCTAAGAGAGGTTATTTTGGGGGGTCTGGGAACACTCAAAATTTTTCCATATAAATTTATGATAATTGCTTCTTTACATCATTTTGGCTTACAAAAGTTCTCATAGGAATGTTCTGTTTTGGGATAGCAGGGGAAACCTGTGTGTTTAGTCTTACATGGTTATAGGACTGTGCCAAGTATTGTGATCACTTATTCATTCAACAAGCATTTGTTGAACATCTGTTATGTGCAAGCAACTGTGCTAGGGATAAGGTTGTAAATAATACAGAGATGGTCCCTGCTCTCAGGAAGACTTAAGTGAAATCAGAGGTAAAGCCAGGATCTCAGAACTCCCACTTGGCATTACAGCACATTGGGGAAGAGCCAGTGATGAATTTCAGGAACCTGGCAGTCGTACTCCAAGTATGCCACAAACTTCAAGCAAAAATAGCAACTAAACTGGTTTTCTTTAGCATGCTTTTGACTGAACGAATATATGTGCCTTTCTCTTATTCACATTCATGTTCACGTTCAACCAGCCCTATTGACCACATGTTCTATGCTGATGCTGATGCTGTGCTAAGAGGGAAAGGGATAGAGGTGGAAGAAAGTTTCTCCTGAGGGAGCTTGCAGCCAATCTGATGAGATAGACAGGCAAACAATTAGAGTACACAGAGCATCCCGTGAAAGGGCCTGCACATTCAGTCTTGTGATGACTAACATGTATTTTAGCAAATAGGGTGGACAGATGTTAACTGTTGTGACTACCTCAAAGTCACAAATGCTCAAAAGCCCTCACCAGCACCAGCACACATGATGTACGATGTTACCTTCACAACGGTATATATTATCATCAGGACACTCGGTGGCCTAACGAACACTCTGTTGGAGGTATACACAGGTCTGTGATTAGGAAACAGGGAAAGGGGGGTGCCTGGGTGGCTCAGTCGGTTAAACGTCTGCCTTCAGCTCAGGTCATGATCCCAGGGTCCTGGGATCGAGTCTCGCCTCACACTCCAGGAAAAGGTCTGCTTTAGAGCTTTAAGGATGACTTCCCAGGGGACGCGACGCAGGATCTGAGTTTTAAAAGAAAGCAGGAGTTCAATGGCGCCTTGGAGTTTCCATATACAGTTATGCAAGGCCCTCAGGGACCCTTCTCCACACGGACACTGACTATAGGTGTAGACAAGGCGACCCTGCTCCCGTCATTAGAGAACTGCATGGAAGGGGGACTGCCATGCAGAATAGGAGCTCCCAGAAATGGGCACCTGCTTCTCCTCCTCTCAGCCCCACCAGCCTGTCTCATCCACCTCCTCCCTTTCTCTCTGTCCTCCTTTGAACTTTTCTTGTCACCTCATCCAGACATTAGAAGAACAGAGCCAGCATCCCCATGAAATGGATGTGCCGTTCAAATAAATGTTGGCCCTCCTCTGATGTTGACATTTGGCAAAATAACCCAAGTGTTATTTCGCATCTCAGCCAGGGGTGTGTGTGTTTTCACTTGCAAACTTTGTGAGGGCAATAAACATGTTTCCGGTCTTCCTTTTACTTCTAGTCTCTGCATCCTTGAGAGACAGGAATTATCAGTATCTTGTATGACTCCACATTTTTCCACCCTTTCAAGTCTGTTTTGTGCAAAAACTAGTGTTTGCTGGATGTATATATATTCAAATATACATGCATGGGTGGCTGGGTGGCTCAGTTGGTTGAACATCTGCCTTCGGCTCAGGTCAAGATCACAGGGTCCTGGGATTGAGTCCCGCATCGGGCTCTTTGCTCAGTGGGGAATCTGCTTCTCCCTCTTTCTCTCTCTCAAATACATAAATAAAATCTTTAAAAATATATATACATGCATGCCAGGCATAGATCTAAGCACTTTACAAGTATTTACACACTTAATCCCCACAACTCCTCTGGTATTGGCTCCAGTTTACAGAAGAAGGAAGAGATGAAGTGCCTTGCCCAGAGTCCCTCAGCCAGCACCAGCAGCCATGACCAGGCAGCCTGGCTCCAAATCCACCTGCACTTGTGACAACACGGTGCCCTTTGTGCCACACTACATGGTAGGTAAGAGCTTTTGCCATCTCCACCAACACATCATGGCACAAAGATTCAGCCGGTCTGTGTTTCTTGCCACAGTCATGCCCTCAGATTCGGAACCCACTTCCCTGAATTCTCCGCCCAGTCCTTTTCTGCAAAATCCTGGTGCTCTGAAAGGATTTATGGCCAGAATGACAGATGCCACCACGGAAAAGCCAAAATCTGTCCTCCCCAGCTTTGGAAATCTCACTTGTAGGAGAGGAGATGTTAAAAACTCAAGTCACTCACAGAAAACCAAAATAATGCCACATTCCTCTTAGGTTTCTAAACACCCAGTATGAGACAGCAAGAGACAGGAGGATAATTCCAGATGCATAACGAACAAATAGCAAATTTAATAGTGTGGGCCTTGTTTATACTTCTACCATCAACTTTAATGATGAGCCTATTTATGCTAAACTTCACTACATTATCGGAGTCATTAGTGCCTGTAAGTGAGTGATAATGTGCTTGAAACTTCCACAAGGACATGTAGCTTTCTCCAAGCCTTACATTTCAATGTTGTGAGATGCAGGTCCAGTGAGTACTTTTGTTCCTACACCTAGAACAACCATTTGGTATTATGCCCCGGAAAGCAGCGTAGAGGCCAAACAAGTTGGAGAATGTGAGTTAAAGAGAGTTAAATAGACTTGTTTCACCTCAAAATCTCTAATGTGGCAGAAGGTGTTATTGTGTCCTCTGAATCTCCAAGATGGGACACAGTCTGTCAGATTTTCTGAACATTGACCAAAGAAATTTTCTTCAAAAGAGGACCTCTCTAATTATTAGTCTGTTAAAACACTAGTGTAATGAATGTTGAATTCAAAAACAACAACAAAAACCTGTAGCAAAAGCCAACATTTGAATCATAATAAAATATAAACAGAACGTGCATTGGTTCATCACTTAGCATTAGCCATTGTAGGCATGGGCTGAGCAAAGTGGCCCATCCTCAGCTGTAGGTAGTCCTGAGGATTTACATGTTACCGAGAATGCACATTTCTGTAAATGTGAAGTCCTAACTGAGAAGCGCTCAAGAAAGTTAGAATCAAAGCTTCAACAAAGAACCTCAAAGACAGCATGAGTGTTTCCCCTCCATCAATGTGAGCCAGAAGTTTTATATAACCTCAAATATTCCTACACTTGGGACCACAAGTTCCTTTGCCCACTGCCTAGGAAAGTCCAGCATCATTAGATCTTAAAAGGAGGTACATATTAAAAACTCCAACCAGCATCAGCATTTTTCCCAATGTTGAACCACGTTATTAGGAGACAAGCTATATGCAGCCTAAATTAGGCCTGAAAAATAATATCAGTACAATGATCAATGCTACACCTTAGCAGAGCTCCGAATGGGGCTAGTGGGAACGGAGCAGAGAGGTATTCTTATGCAACAGACCACATCATCTTCTGACAGTGTCCTCTCATCAGAAAGGCCTTCCCCTGACCATCTTGTCTGAAAAAGCACCCTCAGTGCCTCTTCAGCCCATTTCCCCATTGTGGCTTTCTATAACACTTATTGTCTAATAGTCTTATTATTTTTCTTCCATATTTCCTGCCTGCCTCTGACTAGAATATAAGTTTCCATGAGCTCAGGGACAAATTCATCACATTCATCACCATACCCCCTCCCTGCCCACCTGGAACAATGCTTGTCACAGAGTAACCATGCAATAAATACTCTCTGAGCCCTGAATGAGTGTTCCACTTTTGGGAAACTTTGATTCAGGTAACAGGTACCCTGTCTTGGGTAGGGGCAGTCCTGGGTTTAATTTCCCATGCTACGTTGACACAAGTGTCAGTCCTCCTCACACTCTTATTAGCCCAACCTAACCCAGGGCAAGAGAAGGAAGGAAAACAGGAAGTCTGGGGGAAGAAGGCAGAGCTCTGGTGCAGAGTGTCACCTGTGTCCTTGGGCTCATATGCTAACCAGAAGGTCAGGCTCTTCAAGAAAGACTCACAGGGAACTGTTGCTTAGCTTCTTGTACCAGGGTAAACAAGTCCAAGCATTGGTACCAGCACTCTGGGCACAGGGGACATGTCAAAGCCTTTGAACACTGAGAGGACCCATCTTTGTGACTTTTCTTGCACTGGATATATTTTATGGCCTGCCCTGTCCAAAGCCCCTTCTGAAGAACCTGAATAATTCAAACACCCTGGTAGGGCCACCTGCCCCCCTTACCAATCTCATCCACAAGGTCATAGCTAGCCTGACCTGAGAGAATATCTAAGAGTTACAGAAACCATCATCCCTTGGCCATGGGCCACAGAACTGTGAGGTCTTAACAGGTCAGGGCATGTAACCATATTGGCCCATAAAGGAGCAGAAGGAAACCAGTCAAAGTACAGTCAGCTGGAGAGAAGCAGGAAAGAGATGCTGTGTGGCTTCAGTAGTTAAGAAGCCAGGCTCCACCCTCTTTGAGCCTGGAGAGATGCTTTCACTACTAGCAGATGCCATATTCCAACTTGCCCAAGGTCTGAGCAGTTTTCATTCCTATATGGGTGAGTCTGCCTCCCCCCACAACCCCAAATATGCCCCCTTTACTTCAATTAGCCCATGTGGCTTTTCCTACTTCACAGCCAAGTATACTCTTGGCTGGGACACCTACTTTGGGTCTAAAACAAATTGGCATTCATGATTGGCATCTTGTTCTTTACCTGCGTTCTCAGGGCTATGTACATAAATTCTGTTTTCCACCCTTCCTGTATGGCCCTGCTCAAATCCTACCTGCTCTTTAAAGTCTTCTTTGAGCCCCAGCAAAATGTTCATCCCCCCCACTTACAAAATCAGCCATAATCTCGCACTCCATGTGGCATCTACTGAAATTCCTTCTCCTACGTGTTGAGCATCTACCTTGTGCTCTGTCAGGTTCCGGATATACAATGACCAGAGAGACATGGTCTCTGACCTCACGGAGCAACTAGCAAGATGACAAGAAACTAGCACATCAAGATAAGTTGCAGCACAAAGTGTTAAGAACTAAACAAAGCAAAATGGGCAGGGAGCCCCAAGATCTCCTGTGTAGATTCAGGGTCAGAACTGATACTTCTGTGTCTGTAATAAATCCTAAGTTCAAACAGGCTACGTCAGTGGGAAAATTTATTTGCTCACCATATCAAAGCTATAGGTGTATGTACAACACAGAAAAAAATGCTTTTGTCATGTAGACATGGACATGATGAAAAATATTTCCTCTTCATAAGTGAGGCCAGTCACAAACAGTAGCTGGGACAACCTATTAATGACATAGACTAAATGCCTCTCTAAATGCAGTGTAAACACATGTGCCTGATTTATCAGTCAAAACTGTTAACATACTCAGTAGCATCAAAGACTGCATTCAAATCATGCTGTGTCCAAATATTAATCTCTGGATGATTTTCCTTTTCACCATCCCCATTAAAATTATGACCACACTTATCTTTAAACGGGGGGGGGAGCACACCTGAATGAATGACAAAAATAAAATTGACAAAATACAAAAAGAATGCTCACAACTGCAAGGAATTAAAGGATAAAATAGTTTTGATCAAGACTCTTCTATATGAGCACAGTTATTATTAGCTCTATCTCTCTTGCATGGTAAGTCAAGAATAATGAAGATATGCCACCTGTATATATTTCCATAATTCATTATTTCCTCCTAAAGCCAATACTTCTAAAAGACAAAACCAAGGTAAGCAGTATTGAGTTGTTGGATTTAGAAGTTTTAAAAAGATTTTAATATCTAGCATCTTTTATGACAGTCCGCTAATAAAAAAAAGTAAGTTTGGAAGTAAAAAGAGAGAACCTGTGTCTACAGAATGAGGCTGGAGTTCAAGCAACAAGGCCTATTATGTTGCCATTTTCATTACTAATTTGCTCTGTCCACTTAAGGAATCAATTTGCTGCCATTAAGGGCTTGGATTTCATATATTTTACAATTTACACACATTTCCTGATGTGAATAAGCTACACAATTCATAAGAGCTCATACAAGCTAACCTCTGATGGTCCAATAGTTGCACATGTTCTTAAAATGTGTTTGTAAGTAGAACAGAAGTGCCATGATGCCTACCACTCAATAAACAGGAAAAAAATACTGAGCCGTGTGGAAGCCTTGTTCAACAGTTATATGTATTTATAGATCCTCCCACAATAAGGCAGTTGTGAAATAATAGAAATTAAGAGGAGCTTTCCTGGACTTGACTGTTTTCACCTAAATCTAAATCTAATTTTTCCTTAACTTACAGCAAACCTCATGGGAGAAGTTGAACTTCATTGATTTGGAATCGGATGGATGACTATCCTTCCAAAACCCTTCAGAAAGGTGGAGTGTGCCCAACTTTGGGGGAAAAAAAGAGTTTTTACAGATCATAGTAAATCAATAACTCATAGACAGTATGACAGATACAGAATATCCTTACTTAAGATGAAAAAACAAATTGTGCATTGCAATCTTTAATCAATAAACAGCTAACAAATCAGCAGTGCAAACAAGATGAGAGAGTCTTATTTTATCCTCAGTCACGAACTGAAGAGATACACCGGGCTGTGTTTTGTGGTTAAAAATTGTTCCCAGGATGGTGTGCTTGTGAGCTATTGAGTAAGAAGGTCGGTGGAGACCAACCGGCTGTGGGATTTGCGATGCAAGTGGGTGGAACATAAAAGGGCACTCTACATAAATGTCAATTAATGTATTATTCTTCTACAAACTTCCTTTAGCAAGGACTGTGGTGGCTTTGAAGCCTCTGTTGTTCTCGTGGGAGCAAGAATGAGACCTCTTGCTTTAGCTTTTGATTAAATGATGTTCAGAAGAAAACCTATCAACATAGACTAAACCATTCACATTTTAAACCAGAGGGCTTCACCCACCCCAATTAGCCCAACTCCTTTGAAATGTTACCAAGGGGTCCTTTCTTTTCTTGTGCCAGTTAACTCTAAAAGACTGTTGTTGGAGTGTAGCTCCTCAGTTGCAAAAATTCTAATGTGCACTACACACAGGAGATGTGCTCATCATAGCCATCTTTTGAGTGCCAAAAGCATTAGGGCTTATGTAAGTAATGCTCATTTTATAGATGAAGACTCTGACAATCAGAAACGTACAGCGACATGCCCATGGTCATACAACTGAAAGAGGCAAGGCTGGGACTCACGTCAGGTCAATCTGATTCCAAAACCCATTACCCTATGCATTACACTGTGGCTGGGGACTACTAGCCACAATGGCCCATTCTGATTTCCAATGCCTCCCCACATACCCTCTCCTCTAACATCATGTATCGCCTTCATGTCCCAAATGTGCCTTGTGCTCTGCCACATGCACTTTTCCACATGTAGTTTCCTGGTTCTGGGATCCCCTCCACTTTTTAAAGTCTACCACACTCGTCAAGGTCCTGCTATAGCCCTATGTCCCCTAAATGCCTCTTGTCTCTTGTTGCTTCCAACAAGGCACTTCCACTGCATCTAACATCAGTTACCTTTTCACGTTTCTCTACTTTGCTTCTCCTCCCTGCCACAAATTATATGTTGCCTGTGGGCAGAAACTATGCCTAGTGTCTCAGTCTGCTTGCTGGAAGTTCAAGATGAAGGTGCTGGTAGATTCAGTTCTTGGTGAGGGCCCTCTTCCTGGTTGGCAGATGGCTGCCTTCTTGCTGTGACCTCACATGATAGAGAGAGGACTCTAGTCTCTTCCTCTTTCATAAGGACACTAATCCCATCTTGAGGGCTCTACCCTCATGACCTCATCTGAGTCTGATCACCTTCCAAAGAGCTCACCTCCAAATACCATCACATTGGAGATTTGGGCCTTCAATGTATGAATTTTGAAGGAATATCAGTCCACAGCCCCTAGCTATTAGTACATATTTTTGCACCAAGCTCTTTGTATTGATTAGATATATTAATTCACTTATTCACAATAATCCTATGAATAGGGTTATTATCTATTACTAATACTATCCCTATCCTACAGATAGGGATGTGAAGGCACAGAGTGGTTAATAACACAGCCTAACATCATGGAGCTACTGAATGAACACAGGCCTTATGGTTCCAGAGGTTACCCTCTCAAATTTGACACCATGGCATCCTCTAAAAGGGAACCCAGCAAAGTGCCTCTGACATAGACAGAAACAAATAAATAATTGCAGAGTAGTTGGAATCATCAAATTCAATCAAACTCAGAGTCTGTGGTGGCAGGGAGCATCTGGTTCATTTGTTTAAACAATAAAGGCACAGGGAGGGGAAATGCATGGCCTGATGCCAGCACCAGTCTTTTGTTGAGGAAACCCAAGAAGAAAAGCATCGCTCCTCAACTGAGGGAATTGCTGGATGCTTCAAGATTTTTCTTTCTTCTTTTTAAGCCACTTGACCCAAAAACATAAAGATAAATTTTAAAAGAAGCTTTTCATTAACTAAAGGCCTTGTAACTGTCTCACTTTTCTCTCTGTACTTACATCTTTAAAAAAAAAAAAAGGTAGCACTAAGGACAAACTGTTTCTTGGGTTGGTATTAAAATCAATGAAAGTCTGAAAGTCAGCTTTCCATTCATTCAAACGTTTATGGAGCACCTGAAATGTGTGAGACAGTACGAGTTATCATGGGACAACAGCAAGATATAAGTCAACACCCACAGAGAGGGAGGGTAGCGTTTCACACAATGCAAAGGATCCCACCACCACGTGGAAAATATACACAAGGAATTATGGGAGTTATGGGAGCACACAGAAAAATCGGGGATTGAGTTGGGGCTTTGAGGTTCAGAAGAGTCAGGAGCTACATTTGTCTGATGCTACAACACAAACTGCAATAGAGCCTTTGCTGAAATATTTTAATCGTTTGCCATTTATTATTTATTATTGTTATTGTTATTCTTATTAGCCATAGCTAGGCAGCACCTTCCAATGAAAACAAAGGCATGAGCAAAAGTCACTAATTAGCTCCTTGCCAAGCACTCCTACAGTTAACTGTGGAGGTTAAAACACTCCTACCCCAACTCTAGCTCTTCAATGAATAAACGTCTATTTACATATCACAAACAAGGTGGAATTTCTCAAATCTCACCTTGTTTGCCACTCGGCAACACTTCCATGTGCTAACACTCTGTTCAAGACAGAAGACATTAATTAAATAATTAGCCTTGAGCTCAGACATGTAAACAAACACAATTCACGAATTTGTTAATTGTTCTTCCCTGCTGTGGACATGAGCTATTGTTAGCAACAGTAATAATAGCACTGACTCTGTTTTCAGAGAGACACTTGCGATACAGGAGACAAAATGAGCTCTGATGTGAAGGAGGTACTGAAGAGGCGCACAGAGTGTTTGAAAATACTGACTGTGGGGTCCTTCAGGTCACACGGCCACATGGAAAAGAAACAGGAATATTGGTCAACCGAAGAACCTAGTTGATGGATTTTAGAATTTGTACCAAACACTAAGAATTCAATTCTTTTTGCCAGGCTCGCATCTCTCAGAAATAAAAATCATTTAGATAAGATCTCAAAAAAATGACATGCTTTGAAAAAAATACCGAGCATTAGCACCTCCCCTTCTTTCAGTAACCAAAAGACTTGGCCTGAATAAAAATGACACTAGATAGTACAGATTTGCGTTCCAATATTCTTCCAAGATTTCTTTATAAATGAAGTATAAATAGCAGTTATCAACAGACATGTGTACACTGGGCATGAAAGACACCAGTTGACAATGGATTTCCAATAGGAAATCTTAAGGATAACTAGAAAGCACACCAAAATATCTTTCTGCTGTTTGTTAACATGTCAATCACTGCTTAGTCCATAAAAATTTCTTAAAATACCATACACATTTCCCCCAAGTTCTTCATTCCCATGAAAACCTAATGATATTATTTTACGTGCGATGTTAATGGGGGGTGGATGATGACTCCGCTGATGAATGGAAGTGGTATGATCTGATTTTCATGAGCTGGACTGTACAATTTCTATCACTACAAGCCTGGAAACAAGATCGAATTGAAACCAAATGGGGCCATTGGCCCCAGACGGGAATGCTGAGCTTGGCAAACAAAAACAGATTCTTCCAAAGACCCGGGTGGGGGGTGGGGATAACAGGTAGAGAACATATGTGAAAGGGGGAGAAGGAGAAGTGGGTAGAGGACAAATTACCTTGGAAAAGCCAGATGTTCTCACGAAGAAAGATAGAAAGGATCATGAGGCAAAGAAAAGGAACCCTCAAACCCAAATTCAGGAGCCAGCTTTCCCATTAAGACACTTGAAAGTGATAAATGCTGTTATTTTTAATTTTTTTCAAACTTCAAGGCCCAATTTGAATTCCATCTCCTCCAGGAAGTTGCCCAGCATCACCACCTGCAAGATGTATTTCCCCTCATCCTACGAACTCATAAGCCGTATTCCACCACAGTGACTAATGTGTCTGTATTGACTCTCCAGCCAGACCCAGGAGCTTCTAGGAGGCAAGAGCTGGGCTTCACACTCTTCAAATTCCCCACAGGACCGGGACATGCCATCCCTCACATAACAGATGCTCAGAAAAATGCCTGTCAAATAAATTAATCAAGCCAGTGACTTTCGTCTACTATTCACCGAATCTGAACATTTTTATTGTCTGACTGGCAGAGCTTAAAAAAAAAATTGCAGGAAAACTTGGGGCAGATGCTATGGGAAGAGTCTTCTGCAGGCGGTGGTGGTCTGGCACTTGACTAAAACCCAAAACACATGGCCAGCCAACCTGTTGAAAGAATTCCTCTCTGCCTTCTAGTATCAAATGTTCCCACTGACTTCAAGCCAGGTGAAGTGCATTCCCCTTTCTGGTCACAATCATGATGGCAATCAAGTCATCCAACCTTGAATGAATAAGTGAGTGAACGAATAAACAGGCACTGGGAATTGGGAACTCGAAAGGAGTAAAGCTCTTATCTCGGCCCTCATGGAGCACACAATCACCCAGGAAACATAAAGCAAGATACAGATATAAAAACCAATATTATAAAAGCCAGGGTAAGATTAAGTCCCAAAGAAAAACAGAATGATGTTGATTCAAATAACAGATTTAACAGGGCATGGCACTAGGAAAAGCCCTTGTAGTAGTTGCTAAGTCTTGAGCTAAGCCT
The DNA here is from genome assembly GCF_037043125.1 of Eumetopias jubatus. NCBI lineage: Eukaryota > Metazoa > Chordata > Mammalia > Carnivora > Otariidae > Eumetopias > Eumetopias jubatus. Next base: position 183,217,760 of record NW_028274808.1, on the reverse strand, counting down.
TAAGAAATGTATCAGATGCCCATCCATCAAGTGAGAGGCAAGGGTGTCCCAAGCCAAAAAAGCAAGAACCAGTATGACATAGTAAAAGAGCCTAGACTTTGCTCAAATCTACGGTCTAGTCTGAGGTCAGCCACTTATAAGATGGGTGACCTTATGTGAAGTGGGCTCTTCTTTGAACCCCAGTTTATCTATAGATAGGAAGATCACCACCAACTTCAATGGACCCTTACATTAAATGTGATAATGTATTTGAAATTGCCTGGCAAAATATTTTGCAAAAGGTTGAAGCTAAAGACCTTAAGGTGCATTTGAGAAACAAATCAATCAATGGAGTATTTGCAAGAGACATACCATGGACCCAACACTCACTACCAAAAATACAAGGAGAATATGAACAGTGTATTTCACTTCCCATGCCCTCATGAGGCTTACAGTCTAGTTGTGAGAACACAAACACCAAGGCAAGTGTGGCCCAGGGCTCAACAGAAACCAGCGTGACCAATCATCCAGGTCTGACCCCGACTGAGCAAGTTCCCAGGACATGGGCAAACCATCAGGAGCTGGTCACCCTCTTGGAGAAGTGCAAGTTACAAGCTTCACAAGAGCTCCACAAAAGGAGCTAACCCTAGGACCTGGATGATGGGAGAAGGATCCGTGCAAAATAAGGAATTTTTAGACCTCTGCATCCAGCTTCTCTTTCTTTCTAGTCTCAGGGTTCCGAACATTTTTTTTTTTTTTTTGAAAGAAGATCCACTCACCTTAAAACTCAAATTTAAATAGGACCTTGAGCTTTGAATATGAAACCTGGCGTTCAGGTTCTGTTGGGTAGAGGCAAACGCTGTTTTTCTCATTTTGAAGATGGATAAACTGAGCTCCACAGACAGGCTAAACAACTTGTTCAAATCAGCGACGCAGCTGGAAATAAAACCCAGTTTCTTTACCTCCTGGTTCAGTATGTATTTTGGGATATATAACATAGGCTTCAAACAGTGTTTAAGTTCTATTTAACCTTAGTGGGGAATATTCCAATTAACATATCCACCCCCGGGGTGTTTCTCCCAGTTGAAATTTTCTTCCTTTTTCGTAATGTGAAGGAGACACTCTCCCCGCCCCCTACCTATTTTTTTTTTTTTTTTCCTTACTAAAGCTGGCAAGCGTTAGTGGCTTCTTTGGCTTTCTGCTCAATTCGACTCAAGAGAAGCTTGAAATGTATTCCATTTTTTGTAACAGTTAGGAAGGGACTGTTAAGGGGTGGGGAAGATCAATCACTTGTGAAAAATGCTAGGTGTCCCATTATGGTATGATAAGTTCAGCTGCACAGCATATGCATTTTTTTCTCTCTGAATAAATGGCAGAAGTCAGTTCCCCATAAATTCAAAATGTATATTAGAACATGAAATCATATTTTAAGTGGATTTCACATATTGCTTCTCTTCATCATTCTAAATACCAAAGATTAAGCTTGCAGCTCGCTCTTGCAGTCTTTTCTCTGCTGTGATTTTTGTTACTTTGTTTTGTTTTTTTATTTTTGTTTAATCAGATGTGAATAGTGGTTGGTGGCCTTTATTGTTCAAATCTACCTGAAAGGGAAGGCAGAAAATGACCTCTACCTGCTCCCTCCATCCCAAGCAACATTTATTTTCATTATGACTGTTTCTGGCCTCTTTCAAAATGGTGCTGTTACTCAAATGGCAAAGTCGACTCCAAATACCTTTTCACTAAGCCAATCCACAGTCCCCATGCTGCTGCCCCTCTGATACAGAATATTCTCTTTTTTTTCCCCCTCCATTTAATTTTAACTTCTCCAAGGATCCCACAGACAAGATAGTCCAGGGGTTAAAAATACAGATGCTGGAACCAAGATCTCTGAGCCCCACCTCATCATTTCTGTCACCTTGGCAAGTCACTTGACCTCTGTGTTTCAGCTTCTATAAAATGAAAGGTAGCTGGTTTCTTTGACCATCATCAATATATTGTTCCCAGGAAAAGTCTCTCTCTACCAGACTCTCATCCCCAAATGGGTCCATCACTCTGCAATTACAATCCAGCCCTCAGTGTCTTTATCTTTAATTCTTTGTTTCTTTTCCCCCTTCCAACTGACCCGCCAAGCTTACTATCCTCTCACGGTATTACTCACTGTGGGGGCTCCTTCTCAATCTCTTTTGCATGCTTCTTGCCCCCTTCCCCTAAACATCTCAGCTCTATCTCCATTCACCCCTGGAAAATCTCACCTGAGTTTGAAATCATATCCCAAATTTCCACCTTTACCCGGGACTTTTCCCGTGAGCCCCGGACTCACATATGTGCCATCTGTCCCCCCCGCCACTCGGACACCTGACTGCAGATGTCTCCCTGCATGCACTCTTCCCAGCTTCTTCCTACCTCAGTGAGTGCATGACCACCCATTCTGCCTCAGAGTGAGCCTTCATTTCCCTCACCCTCCCAAATCCATACCCCAAGGCCTCCACCTCCAAAATCTTCCCTGATCTGGCCACATCTCTCCATTTTAATGGCACCACTGTAGATCTGGTTAGGATCTGGTCCCCCTGATTGCATTCCTGCCCCTTACCCCCACAATCTTCTCTCTGCTCTGTGGCCAGAGAAATCAGAAAAAAATAAAAAGCATGCTAGATTTTATCACTCACCAGTTTCATGACCCATCCTCCTCTACTGGTTTCCTTTTACATTTCAAATAAATTCCTTTACCCTCTTCTTGGCCTTGTCAGTGTCCACCATGACCTAGCTACCGCCTACCTCTCCACTTTCCTTCCCATCCACTTCTGACATTTCCTATACTCTCCACTTCTTTCTGTTCTGTGAATAGTCCAAGTTCATTTTTACCTTAGGGTCTGCCTCTGACAAGAATGTCCTCTCCCGCCTCCCACCATTCAGGTCCCTGCTCAGTAGTAACCTCCCCAGAGAAGCTTCCCTACTGTTCCACATAAAATAGCCTCAGTGTCAGTCACCGTCTATCTCATTAGCCTGCTTTATTTTTGTGATAGACTTCATCGCTATCTGAAATAATATTTCTGTTACCTGTTTATTATCTGTCTCCCCCCAAATTCTGTGATAATAGGCACTTTGTCTGGTTCATAGTCCCATTTCCAATATTTGAAAAAGACTAGGCACAAAGTAGATTATTCACAAATATTTGCTGAATGAATGAATGAATAACAAATGTTTAAAATCTCTTAATACCCCAAACTCATCCACATTAATTGGTGAGATGTTTTGCAGGCCTAGATAATTATATTGTAATTAGTCTGAGAGAAAGGCATTTAAGTTGTAAGTTAATAAGCAGATGAATGAGTGGTCTGAGGACAATGACCACTTGTTATCTGCAGAGTGGGAAAAATGAACAAAAGCTGGCTGAAATTGGTGTGGGACAGCTTGACTTGACGTAAGGAAAATCTTTTGGATTTTGAGGGTTGTGGATAATTGAGAGAGGCTACAAAGGAAAGTGCCAGCACTTGATTCTTAAAGCACTTGACAAACAATACCCAGTGATCTGCCTTAGATGCTCAAAAATTTAATTTATTGTCATTACTAATGGGTTATATAACCTAGAAACATACACAATATTTCACCCATTCTAAAAATGCACCTTTTCCCATATTCCATCTCTGATATCAGAATGTATCTTACAATTGATTAGTGCATGATAGTTAAATTGGCAGCATCCTTTCTTAGTGACATAAAATAATGGTACTTAATATATGGCATCTTAGACTCAAAAAAATATAGTAATTTATTATAATTTACACTCAATGAATGCCAGCTTTGGGTGAGCATTTACAAATGTTATATTAATCCTCACAACAGCTTATAGGATAGGTAGCATTAGGCCTATTTTATAAAGAAGAAACTAGGGAACAGGGAGAGTAAGTAACTTTTCTAAACTCATAGAGATTCTAAGTGCTTGATCCCAGAATTTAATCCAGATCTACCTGACCTCCAAACCAATTCTTGTCACCATTCTGCTATAATAATTATCAATCATTAAATTAAATTAGGTTCTGTACATAAAATACAAAATGCCCGTCACAAATGAGTCACATAGCAGGTGTTCAATTCATGAGTTCCCTTCTTCTCTACTCCGTTACATTTGCGTGAATGTGAGAGCATGAACCGTGCTCTGATTCCATGATTTATGTAAAACCTCTTAGAGGGCAAGCTTTGGCAGTCAGAGTTTGAGGTCTGGCTTTTTGAAAAGATCAGAGCCCATATCAAAGGCAGCAAGTTAGCTCGGAAATCAGTGGGACCATATAATGATCAGGCTGCCGAAAGACCACTCCCTGATGAACAGGGGAGAGCAGAACAGCCAAATCAACTCCCTGCCTCAGTCTTGACTCAGAGGACGCTAATGAGATTAGACTTTGGAAGCAGATGGGTCGATTGTTCTAGAAAGAGCAAGGGAAGTAGAGCACAGTGGGAAATGCATTGGTTTTCGAGGCTGACATTTTTGGATTCAAACCCTAGCTCTCCTTAACATCTTTGGACCTTAGTTTTCTAATCTCTAAATTAAAGGAGGTGCTATTCCTCTGCAGGCTTGCAGAAATGACGTGTTTAGTTCACAAATATTTATCGAGCACTTTCTATGTGCATTGGTATCACTGAGATGAACAAATAAACATCCCTGCCCTCATTTGGCTTACATTTTAGCAACTAGTGCTAAAGGATGTGGAGTGCAAATCACTTGGTGATTCATAAGTAATGGTCATTATATAAGCAATTCAGTGAAAGGATTCACATCAGATACTATGATTTGAACTAGTGTCCAGCTGAAATTGCCCAGAAATTCTTCATAAAGCACTAAAGTGTTCTACCTTGGAGCCCTCATGCCTGGATCTCCTCTGCTAAGGACTTTCTTGGCCAAGATCATCATATGTCTATCTCCTCATCATGCCGTATTCAGTCACATATCACCTCTCAAAGAGGAGATGCTGTCTAAACCAGCCTCTTCCTCCCTGCCTGGCCCCAGGTCTCTATTACCCCACCTTAGTTATTTGCTTCGGGGGAACCCTCACCACAGTCTGATATTTTCATTTTTTAAATGTGTTTGCTTCCTTATTTATTGTCCTATCCTCCATGAGAATGTAAGCTCCCAGAGCATAGGGATCCCTGCTCTTTGTACCTAGAACAAGTAGGCACTCAATATTTGCATGAATGAACATCAGGGATATCAGCTACAATTAATAAACATGTTAAACCCAAGAGTTAAGTTGGGGACCCCCTGAACAAAACATCCAAATTCTTGTCACCAGTAGCCAATGTGATGCACGGTTGGCAAAGAAAGCTTACAGAGGATGGCTCCCAGATTCTGGAAAGACAAATCACTCCATTTTATTCTGAGATCTGCAAACCTTAGAATCAAAATTCTCAGATCAATGAACACTGAATACAAAAAAACCAATGGGAGAATAGTAATGGAACCGAGGTAGGAGGCAGTGAATTCAGGTCTGCTTGACCAGGGAACTCCTCTGAGAAGGCATGCATGGGAACTAGGAGGAATGAATCCATATGGTTCATTTAGCCTCAAAAAAGACTTCTAACAATATTTCAAATCCACAGCCATTAAAACACTAAGCCATGCTGGCATTGTGGAAACTAGCCTGACAACAAAAGGGGATCAATGAACCAACAAGAAATTTATTGAACGTGTACTATATACCTAACCTACGTTGGGTGAGTTGGCATAAAGATACGACAGAGTGCAACAAGAGGGAGCCCCAGTGGCTACACTGATATTGGCCTTCTATGATACTTTTATAAATGATCTAAATAGAAGTATGCATGCAATCCTCTGGCTTTGCTGAGCAAAACAAACTCTTCAGTTAATAAAATGTTGAGCTGATTGAATAAAGGGGCAGAAAGAGTTCACAATGCTACCCGATGCTCAGAAGAATAGCAAAGGAGTAGCTTTATGAGTGTTGAATGGGCAGGAGCCCTCTGGGGAGAGTAAACTGAAAGGTTATGAAGGGCAAGGGCCTTCTCTATCTTGTCTGTAACCGCATGCCCAGGTCTAGACCACAGCTAGCACATGACAGATACTGATTTTGTGAAGAAGATGAGCAAAGGCACTGGGCAGCCAAGATGTGCCTTGCATTGCATTTCAAGGCACTGGGAGGAGAAGCATTGGATGACAGGAGACGGAGTTAAACTGTGCTCATGGCCAGCCTTATTTCTTCATTCCAGACACCTGAGCAGACCATGGTTTGTTTGTTGAGAACAACAGTCAACACCCCTGATTCTCATGACAATTGGGAAGAAGTGGGACAGGGGGAAGAAAGTAGGTAACTTTCATCATGGGCAAAATGGCCAAAATGAGAAGCCTTTGTCAGATGAGAACATTTAGACCCTGCTTCTCTTGGCTTAGCAATGCAAGACCCAAGCAGCAAAGGATTTTCTTTGTGGCATGATCTAAAATAAACATTTGACAAGCTTGATATCACTGGGCTTTCATATTATACCACTTTGTCACGGGAACTCAGCAGTGACACTGTTTGTGGTCTAATTTCTTAACTTCAAGGGGCTCCCTAGACAGAAACCTGAAACTTCACAACAGCATGAGAGAAGAAAAATCAAAACTGTTTCATTCGAAATGGGCTTTTGAGAATCTCTGGCTCTGTTAAATGTTCTCCCTCCTAATACCAAAACCAGGCATTCACCGGAAGGAGTAGCTGTGGAACACGTGGCAGGAGGCGGCAAGGAAGTTTCAACCAGGGCACCTTGCTGGGCCTTAGAGGGAAAACTCAACATAGGAATGGAGCCATATCTTCCCACCTGCCTAGGGGAAGGCAATGACAGGAAAGATGTGGGTGTGGACCCTCAAACATGAAGGGGGACAGCTGTAGGAAGAGTGATCTGTTGAAGCACTAGAGCTATGCTGGCTGTCCTAAAGAAGAAAGAGCATCATTCAGGACTGCAATGGTCAGGAAGAGATACAGCACAGTTAAAAGACTCAGGTCTTCTCTCAGCAAACAAATCTAAAGTACCAGAATCCCAATGACTGTATTCAAGGGTCCCTCTTCTCAGGACTGGCCACAGGCTTTCAAACAACTGAGCTTTGCTCATACTTCTTCATTCTAGCATGCTCCCACCTTAAAGGTCCAACTCAACACAATTCCATCCCCACCTTCGTTCCGCTCAGATTCCAGGCAAAAGGAACCCAGGCTTTGGAGTAGGGCACATTCGGAATCTAGTGCCAGATGAGATGTGTGTCTATGGAAAGCCACTGAACTCTAGTAAGCCAGCTACCTCACCTCCAAAATGAAGCCAATGGGATACATCTCATTCATGGGGTTGTAGTTAGACACTACAACAGAATTATTAGAAAAGGGAAATGGAGACCAGACAGGTAGCAAATTATAAATCAGCACTACAAGGCGGGGGGGGGGGGGGGGCTTATTTAGTTGAGGATAAAATACAAAGGAATAGCTAAGGGAAAGAAGCAGTTTGCCGAGGTTCAGAAGGTTAATTCGGAGGTCAGAGAAGGGATTGGCAGGGAGCTATAGTGTCACTGAGTGCCAGCCACTGCATAGGACCCTGGGAGACACAAAAGTGAACAAAAATGATATGACCCATTCACTCATGAAGCTTCCAATTTAATGAAAAGGAATGGGTTTTGGAGCCAGGCCCATCTGGGAGTGAATTCCAGCTCAGCCATATTTTAGCAATTGGTCTTGGGCAAGTGATTCAACCTCACCAAAGCTATTTCCTTAGCTATAAAATGAGGTTAATATTAGCTACCTCACAGAGTTCTTGTAAAGATTAAGTGGGATACATATGTAAGGAGATTTTCCTATAGAAGAAGGCACTCATGAAACAGACTTCCTTTATTTCCTTTTTACTGGGGTTCTCTGCCACACCAGAAATACCTAAGAGTTGTGTTTCCTCTAAATGTAATAATAGATTTGTAGAAAACAGACATCAAGTGTATTTTTTTCCATTTCTCTATCTAAAAAATAATAGTTTACAAGCTACTGCCATATGTGTATTGTTTTGGGTGAGCATCATGGCTCTTATAAAATATTCTTTATTTCTTCTTGAAAAATAAAAGATCTAACGATTTGAATGCTTCCCCCATGCCATGATCAACAGCAATGCTGATTTGTGTATGTTCCCACTAAATTATGTGCCATACTAGATAAAAGATTTGTTTTGAAAAACAGCCACTTCCAAAAATAAGAGTTTATCAATTCCAATCATTCTTATCCAAAATTAGTTGTCAAGTTTCAATGGCTGAAATGAATTTAACAACATAAATTCGGTACCACTGCAGAATGACTAATACAACCTTGTAGGGCAGTCCTGAATTCACAGCCCTGTTGGGGTTCACCAACTACATTTAAAATATCAGCACTTTTGTGTTATAATAGAGCCTATTAACAACAGTTGACTGACATTAGATGTAGTCAAACTAAGCATCAATTAAAAAAATATGCTGACTCCCTCAACATTAAGAAGCAGTTGTCCCACACTCACCAAAGGGAAATCGGAATAATTACTGTGGCATTAGGAAACCAAGTTATTTGACTAATAGACAGCAATATTTTTTCAGTGCCACAAAAAGCCAGCAAATGCATCATGATGCTGTAGCAATATTGATATTCATAAACCTCATTAGGCCAACTAGAAGTCAAACATTAGCCAATCATGCTCCCGATTCCTACTTACAGATCAAAGTTAAATACATGCTTTAGTCAGTTAAAAACAAAATTGAATCTGAGATCCACATAGCTCTCATTAAGTAGCACTCTGTGAGGCTGTGTTTGAGATGAACAGCCCATCGGGAGCTCTTCCCAAACCAACGAGAGGGCCTCCTTCCCATATCAGACTTGAAATACCATTTTCAAGCAGTCTGGGTTTCCACTGCCCTGATCTCTCTTTCCTTGGTCATTTTGTCTTAGACTGGTTTGTTTCCAGCAAAACCAAAATCTTACTTGAACCAAATAATTCTCATTTTCAAAATGAGCGTCTCTGTACTGTGTCCACAGTAGTATAGGCAACTCTCTTCCTTGCATGTTTATCTTTTTCCTCTCTCTGTCATTAGCTCTTAATGAAAACAGAAAGACAAATAAACTGATTTAAACAGGTGTTAGCAGCAAGCTGAACTCCATGCAGAGGAAAACGAAGTTGAATCAGACGGTAGCAGGGTCAAGCTGGACCCCAGTGCAGAAGCAAAATCTCAGGATCGTTGGTTGTGGGGACAGAGCAGGGGATCCTTTCTCTGGATAAGACCATATTTTAAAATTCCAATAAGCAGCACAAACACAGCAGCACCAGCAAAATGTGTCTCCCTTCATGCTGAGATGGTTCACTGCCTCTTCTACATCATTTATAGCCCACAGCTGGGGGTTATTCCACAGGGTCGCCAGGCCAGGGAGCAATACCCAGACACTGACAGCTTTGAGCAGAGCCTCACATCCTCAAATTCTGACTGTATCTCCATGGTGCCATATGTGTATATGTATGTATATGTGTGTGTGTGTATGTGTGTGTATGTGTGTGCGTGTGTGTGCGTGTGCCATCTAGTTGGTTTACACAAGGGACATCAAACAGAAAGAGGTTGATTTGATTTTGTTGTACCTTTTCAAATTAGTTGCCTTGGAGAATCTGTTTTAAAATTACTGAGAGCTCTACCACATTACATACAATGCACAGCCTTCATAGCTTGCAGCGCATAGGGAAAGTATGATTTAGTCTTTGCTTTGTTCCTAGTGCACAGATTGGAGGGTAAATAAACCTTCTGGCTACACACATTGGCAGACCCAGAATTTCTACAAGGAGGAGGAGGATGGGCAAGCAGGTTAGAATGGGGGAGCTGTTTCAGTGTGACATTTTGCACGGCAAATGCACTGCTTCAACTTAGCACATCCATTGGGTATGGGAGGAGAGCCCCCTGAGAGGGAAGGCTCGAAGAACCTCCAAGCTACTCTGACACAACTACTAGGAGTAACTACAGTTCTCTCTTGGTTAGGACCTATCTTACCTGACTCCTTTTTAAGCCTCTTAGAACATGAAAGCATTTGAAGAAATAGAAATAATTTAAGCAAAATATTAGAAAATTTTTTTCATAACAGAAATTTCTAATGACATATTATGCAATAAATTCTAAGGTTAAAAATGATTTATTTTTCATTTAAAAATAACTTAAAGCTGGTATTTAGGATCCTACACTCAAAAATGTACGTAATTTGGTCAAACTAAAATTACGACAATGGCAAAACAAATATATGCAGAAGTTTCAGGATAATGAAAATAAAACAAGTCTTTGTATAGAACCTTTCAATTTGTAAAACATTTTCAAATGATATGAACTCTCTAGATCTTTGCTGCAATCCTACAAAAGAGGTAGGCAAGCTACCAGGGTCCCCGTATTTTATATATGACAGAAGAAACTGAGCCTCACAGGTGAAATGGCTTGCCTGCATTCACACACACACTGACAAGGAGGAGTACAAGCTAGTGCCCCAAAGTGCAGCTTCAAGTTCAGAGCCCCTTTTACCATATCACAAGTCTGTTCATTCAAAAAAAGGTCTGTGATAAAGAAAACCTCTCTGGGCATAGAAGCAATAACATCCCAGTAATAATGAGGACTCCTAGCACCTTCTTTTTGGTTTCTAATACCATTCTCCAATAAAAGAAACCTATCTCCTTGCAGAAATGGCTGAATCTCAGACTGGGGCAAGAAAGACACAAAATAACCCTGGAGCATCTTGCAGTGCTGGAAAGTAATAACGTGTGCTCTCTCTCTCTCTCTCTCTCTCTCTCTCTCTCTCGCGCACACACACACACACACACACACACACACACACACATATACACAATGATGGAAGATGGTCAAAAGGACCCAAGAGCCCACTGAAAGAACTCACAATTGCCAAAGCTGAACAAGATGAATAACAGCACTGGATTATAAATTGCAGTATAAAATAAATATCCATGAGTCCATATGATATAAGTAAATGATCTGAACGAATAAGTAATGAGAGAGAAGAGACAAATCCAAATATTTTCTGTACACATGCCTCCCTCAAAGAGGTGTAACTCCAACTTTTTAAGTGTGGCCTGGGCATTGTGATTTTCTTCCAAAGAGTCCAGTATGGAAAAAAGGGAGATAAAAGAATAACTTGACAGTGGAGACACCTGAGGAACACTACTTCGGCCAGAGGAACAAGTTCAACACCAACCGTGGTAAGTCATGTTGATAGCATGCACCCTCATGTGACGTGATTAACCTCTGTCTTCTTCTTCCCCCAAACCCATAAGCCTACTATAATCATGAGAAAAACATCGGAAAATCCCAATTGAGGGACACACTACAAAATGCCCTGAGCAAACCTCCTCAAAACTGTCAAGGTCATTAAAAACAAGGGAAGTCTGAGAAACTATCACAGCCAAGAGGAACCTAAGGAGACATGAAAATGAAATGGAATGTAGTATCCTGGATAGAATCCTGGGACAGAATAAGGATATTAGGTAAAAAATGAAGGAAATCTGAATAAAGTATGGACTTCAGGTAAACAGTAAAGTATCAATATTGGTTCATTGACTGTAACTGATGGACCATACTAATGATAAGATGTTGATAACACAGAAACTAAGCGCTGGGCATATGGGAACTCTATTATCTTTGTAATTTTTCTATAAATCTAAAACTATTCTAAAATCAAACGTTCATTAAACAAAAAAGATAACCTCTCTGTACCAAAATCATATACATGACACATAAACTATTTATACGATCAGAGGATGGGCCCTAATTCAGAATGAACAGGAAGCTTAACCATGATTTCTATACATTGGTCCTCATGGCAACCCAAATGCTTCAGCCACCTGAATGTTTCACAATGAATATTAAAAAATCATAAGAGCATATAATCTATGGGCCATCCTTCCTCCCCATTGAGCAAACTAGTAACAGACCAGAGGAAGCAGCTGCTAAAGAATCAAAGGAAGCTTTAAAAAACAAAAACCAAAACAAAAAAAGTGTGGCAGGTGGTACCACCTGGACTATCTGATTCTGGCCCCAACAATCCTCTACCGAGTGATGGTGAAGGATGAAAAACTCACTATTGGGGGAGTAAGAGGCAACAGCTTCAGCTTAAGTGTGTCTGTACCCAGTGTGAAAGAGATCCTAAAATTGCAACTTTAAATGCCTTGGGTATTGACAGAGCAATCCATGTGGCAGCTAAGTGGACATTAATGTACTATAAAGTACCTGTTGGAGCCTCACAAACTAAATTATTTTCCCTCCTCCCTACACACCAAGAGGGTATAATCTACCCGGGGGAGGGGGGAGTGGAGAATTCTTGATTTTTAAATTGAGCTAAATGACAATGCCATGGCAGGGAAGGAGCCCAAGTAAGACTCTAGTCAGTGAAATGAAGTGTTGTGCTGAGCTCCTCAGAGGCTGCTTCACACAACCCACCTACAACCAACGCCAGGGCAATAACCCATCAGCTCATTGACAGAGCGGAGGCTTGAGTCTCATCCACTCAGACATCCTACCCCTTTGGCATAGAACAGCCATTTTCTATCTCCAAGACTCACGGTGCCATCTCAGTTTTGCAAGGGACCTGAAAAGCTATTGTACCAGCTTATTATTTATCACCTGATCCATCACTATAGGATCCTTGCCAAAGGCTCCTTCTGCCTCTCCTTGGGATGAGGGCTTCACTACCTTTCAAGCACATTCCAAGGGCATCTTGGCCCAGCTGGATCCCATTTCTCTGATGTCATCTCGAACTCTCTAACTCCCTCTACTCCAGCCATCTGACCTCCTCATGTATGCTCTATGCACACTCCAGCCTCAGGGCCTTTGCACTTGCTTTTTCCTCTATATGAAATGCACTTCTGCCACACACTCCCGTGACTCGCTCCCTCAACTTCTTCACATCTTTACCCAAATGTCACCTTCTCAATGAAGCTTTCCCTGACCACTTTAAATGGTCCCATTCCCACAACCATCCCCAATATTCTGCCCTCCCACAGCATTTATCACCATCTAACATACTATATATTTCACTAATTTATTTTTTTATTCTCTTACTCTCCCCTCTAGAGTATAGGCTCCATGAAGCCAGGGTTCTTTATTTATTGATGTACCCCCAGCACTCAGAACTGTGGCTGTCATATGTCACTAAATTGATATAAATACATGAACTAAATTCTTAACCCTTAAGCAAACTTTTTATTTAATGAGTCAGTCATATTTATAGGAACCTCATATGCCACCCCTATAAAAATGTTAATTCATAATATGCATGCATATGGCATTCCACTTTTACAACATTATAAACTTTTTATCAACCTGTCTTTTTAAGAATGGCTTTTGGTGTAGAAAATACTATCACCCTGCATATCAAAAGTGATGACAATAACAAAGGTTTCTTCGTTTATTATTAGGTACTGAGTGGGAAATTCAAAATACAAGTGAAATTCATTCCTCATTCATCTTTCTCCTCCTCTCCTCTACACAGAGCCCAGCACACTGCTGTCCTTTTATGTCCATACAAAGACTTGTACGTGAGTGTTCAAAGCAGCATAGGAATCAAAAAGTAGGAAAATGTAAATGTCCATCAACTAGTAAATGGAAAAACAATGCGTAGTGTGTTCATACAATGGAAAACGAATCGGCAATTATTACGAATGATCTATAGACACATACTGCAACATGGATGAACCTTCAAAACATACACTAAAGCAAAGAAGCAAAAGTCACAAAGTATATGATTCCCTTACATACAGAAAATACAGAAAAGGCAAATCTGTAGAGACATAACATAAATTAGTGGTTGCCTGGGGCTCAGGGCAGGAATAGACAGTGACTGCAAGTGGCCATGAGAAATCTTTCTGGGGTGATAAAAAATATTCTAAAGTTGAATTGTGGCAATGGTTGCATAATTATGTAATTGACTAAAAATCACTTACTTGCACACTTAAAACAGGTTAATTTTATTGAATGTCAAGTATACTTCAATAAGGATATTCAAAAATGGGGGGGGAAGTGTTTGGGAATCAACCAGAAGCTACCTTACCTCTGTGTTCGGAGTCAATATAGAGGACAGAGGCAGAGGAAGAACAGCCTCCAACAGCCATCCTCTACAGGGCAAAAACTACCACTTGTCTTATCAAAGGGAGAAAAGATTGATACTGAACCCAAGATCTCCCAAGATACATTATAATATCACAGCGGAGCACTGAATAAAAGGTTTAAGAGTAGGCCCTGCCCCTCTGGGTGTTTCCCAACTGGAAGGAATGAGATGTTCAGATAAACTCCCAACTTAAGAACATTTTAATGCTTGAGCTCCCCAAAGAAAGAGAGCAATTCATCAAGCATTCATTCATTCATTTTTCAAAACATTCATTCAGCACATACTTGTGCTCACCCTATAATGCAATTACCTGCTACATGTTGGCAACACACAGGTGTGTCAGATACAACAAAGCCCAGAATAGCCCTGATACTGGCACCTGAGGCTCCCTCAGTAAGATCCAGATGAGAACTCTCATCTATCTCCCTACAGCTGAGGTTCCTGGGACGAGAGTAAAGGAGGCTCAGGCCAGCCCACAAATCTATCTCCCTCCAGGATTCCAAGAGAAGGATTAAAGCTCTGGGATGTGCTCACGGGGTTGACCCTGAACGAAGTGAGTGCCTGGGGTGTTTTATATATAATTCCCTCCCTCCCTTGAAGGGCCATCTGGGTTTCTGCTTCACTGTCAGTCTCTTTCTCTCAGGCAGACAGTTCATCCGTTGAAATCAATAGGTAGGAAATCAATAAAATGCAAACATGGCACTTTGCCCTTGCTACTTTCGACTCTCTCCCTTCAATCCTGAAAACACCGCAGTGTTTCCTTTACATCAGCCCCTTGGTGACTAAAAAGCCTCTTCAGTTTTCACCATCTAACCATTTTCCTCAGCTCTGATGTGAAGCTGCTTTGTCGTTTACTCACCGAAGGTGACTATTCCCAAGCCCAGGGACCCTATGCTCTGAATTCAGTCAACCACTACTTATTGCAGATTGTATTTTAGTAACTTTGAGCTGCCCCATCAGCCCAACTGAAGGTGGTACATGGAAGTGAATGTGAACAGGTTGTATTGTCAGCTCAGAGGTACTCCAGACAGGTAACAAGTGCCCCATCCCTGGAGGAATTCAGACAGAGGGTTCATGACGTGTCAGAGACTGTGCAGTTAACTTTCTACCATTGTTCAAGGGTTGGTCTAAAGGACCCTTAAATCCCCTTCTAACTCTGAGATTCTACTAAACGGGGGTAATAGATCTAGATCATAAAAGCAAAATAGCACTGGTCAGTATTGGACTGGACAAATAAGGCCCCCTGCCTCATGGAAATTTTCAGAAACATCTGTAGAGATGCAGACTGACAAAGACCAGACAAACAGAAGCGAAGCGAAGCGAAGGAAGTGGGACCATACCTGTACACATCAGCTAAAAAAGTCTGAAACGTTGGGCTAAACTACGAGGAGAATATCACAGCAGGGTGGTTGAAAGTCTGAGGTCGGAACTGGGTTCCAGCTTCACCTCTGCCACAGACTGTGGTGGCTTCACAACCTCGTACAAGTTGTGAACATCAGTTTCCTCATCTGTAAAATGGGAATAACTCAGAGAGTTGTTATAAAGATTAAATGGGATCAATTTGAAAAGTAGAGCAGTCCCTGGTACATATGAAACCTCCCAGATATTGGGGCTCATTTTATTCATTCTTATGTCATTAAAGAGTCTAATTTTCTAGATCATCAGCATGGGAAGGAACTGACAGATGCCCCACAAACTGCTAGAGTGGTGTGGCCCCAAATAAAATGCCAGGCTGGCTAAAGCATAGATCTAACCCACAGGGCACCTCTTAGGCATCTTGTAAAGATGCCTGGCTGAGCAGACTCCTCAGAAGGTTCCATTAGCACTTATAGGGACAGCATTTTAATGGCAACTCCACACCATCAGACAATCTGCATTGGAACTGCCTGCAGTGGGCCGGGTCAGCTCTGAGAGGGCTGTACAGACATGTCACTCTGATTTCTATCTCTTTGGGGAATCATGCTTCCTGGATTGATATTCATTTTTAAGTTTAGAATACATTTGTGTGCCTTGCAATTTGAAAGTATGCAGGAAGAAAAACTTCATTCTGTCAAAGAAATGCAGCCAAGCCACTTGAGATGGTCATGACAGAGTCACAGGCCCTTCTGCACAAGCACCCGAATTGACACATAACAGACCATAATCGTCAGTTACATTGCTAATTGCAGAAAGCAAGGGCCATGTGAATGGGACAGATAACCAAATCCTGTGACGGATTCAGCCCTATGAATGACAAAAAAAAAACATCAAATCCGTCTTTCACAGGTGCTCTGTCTTCACTACTACCTTCCAACCTAGTCTGACTATTAAGAATCAGTTGGCATGCTTATTAAATGCAGGTTTCCAGGCCACTCTTCCAGAGAGCCTCAGTTAATAGGTCAGTAGGGAGGCTGAAGACTCCATATTTTAACAAGCATCCCAGGGGATTCATGGGAGCAGGCAAGTTTGGAGAACACTTGTCTTAGGACCAAACCATTTGTCATTGGTTTGGTTTCATAACAGGCATTCACTGGGGGCCTGGTCTACCCCAGAACCTTCTTATAATGATGCACGTGAGGCATGCTTCTCAATCCTCCCAATTTCTGTGTGATGTAGTGCTGGTTATCCCCATTTTAAAGACAGACACTGAAGCTCAGCGAGGTAGCGACTTGCTTCTTAAGTGTGAGAGCAGGGTTCCCAACACAGTCTTATGACTGCCACTCGGGGCCTTTTTCCATGATCTCACGGTTGCTGCAGTGATGTAAATCACTCCTCTATCAACGACTCCAAGACCGATGATCCAGGCAGCCATATGGGACTAGTCATGGGATCTTCCCAGACTAATCCTGACATGTCTTTCATAGCAGCAAACAGCAGCTGCACTTCAAATGGGATGTCTCTGGCTGGAAATGGCACCCTGCCCAACGCATGGCCTCTTTACGCGGCCTGTGAAAATGCCCTAAGAATGCTCTTGCAAAGTGTTTATTTTCTCCAGTAATACTAAATACAAACGTTGTCTCCCTGGAATCTGGTAGCTTGGGGCCTATGCCTAAGTTTATCAAAGTAACTACTGGCTCCGCGCAGTTCCCTACAGAGGCCTCACCATATATATCATTAGTTCATAAGCTTCACCGTTGGGTAAAAATGCCATTAGGAAACGTATCATTTACCCAATAGACTGAAATGGATCCCAAGGAGCTATTCCAGTCTTTCAGGTAATTATGGGGAAACCCTGTATTATTTACTGGAGAAAATGGAATGCTGCCCTGGGAGGCATGAAGGTCCATCCCTGCTCTCCGTGATAAAGAGATGATCCCATTTTGCGATAGCAACCATTGAGGTTACTCTGATTTCTGGGACTTTTTAAAAATCCTTTTTTTGCTTTTCTTTTCTTTTATATATAGCTAATGGCTCCAAGCCAACCGTAAATAATGAAATATCTAAAAAATTCATTGTAATCCCATTCAGAGCTTTGTTTAGCAGAGGGAGCACAAAATCCTCCAAAATCTCATTTATTTCACAACTACAGTCATGACCATTTAAACAGACAGCATATGGCGCCCTCTCCTCTCACGTGGCCTTTCGAAGCTTAGAAGCCATGGGCACGGAGTCAACTGACCCATCCTCAAATGCAACCGCTCTGAGGATTCCAACCAGAAACACACTGAATAATAACAAGGACTTCACCTTCACTGTAGTACACTTATATCCCCAGAACCTACCCCAGTTCCTGGCACTCTGAGGACACGCGATAAGCACTTGTTATAAAAAGGGGCCCTTCTTCCAGCTCTAACATCCTATAACTCAGCCACTACTATCCACTGCTTTGTCCCAGCAACTACCACTCTGCTGACCCACAATCAAACTACCTTTTTAGCTGGTGTTGTTGTAGTTGGTGTTGTTGTTTTCCTTTTTGCAACATGCCTCAATGGCTTTATTACATGGCCTTCAGTTCTTGAGCCTCCATCATCCTTCACTGCCCTGCCAGACAACGGAAGAAGTATAGTGGGAGGAGAGGGGCAGGAACACACCACGAGAATCAACCTTAAGTGGGGCGAGGGGGCGAAGGAGAGCAATGAGATGCTGTTCCAAGGCAAAAGAGGATCAGGAAAATTAGAATAGGGAAAGACCGTGAGGAACTAGAGAACAGCCAAAAACAGAAGATGGAATCTATTTAGTCACTTAAAAATGTTATTTCCTGAGGGGCACCTGAGTGGCTGCTTTCAGCTCAGGTCATGATCTCAGGATCCTGGGATCGAGCCCTCTGTCAGGCTCCCCGTGGAGCAGGGAGCCTGCTTGTCACTCTCCCTCTGCCCCTCCCCCCCCAACTCATGCTCCCCCTCTCTCAAATAAATAAATAAAATCTTTCCAAAAAATGTATTCCCTGAACATGTGGAAAGTGCAAATCCCTGTGCTAGATACACCCCCATGAAACATGGTGAAGAACTATCCCTTCTTAGCCAAGGACCCCCAACACTCCTGGTCGTCCACTTCCTCAGAGAGTATAACCCCAGACTAAGAAAATAATAATAATAATTAATAATAATAATGCCAACTCAGAGAACCACATGGAAAAGATAAAGCTGGAGACAAGAAGGCAGAGCCAAGGAAGAAAGTTCCAGGAGAGGAGTGCAAGCAACATACCTCAGATCCCTGGTGTGAGGCTAATTTGCTCTATTTTACACATTCTACACAGGATTCAGTTAAATGTCATGATTTGGGGAAATGGGTCTTAAAACTCAACTTTTATGGCTCTCTGTTGCCTCAACACCACATGGGAAGCTGCTTTAGGGTAAGGTTTGGGCAGTGTCTCCAGGCCTGAAGCATTCTTAGACTTCCTCATGCTTAAGACACCAGGCATGCTGAGAGCTGAGAAACATACAGAACAGTTGCTTACCCTCAAGGAGTTAGCCATCTAAAGAAGGGGACCCTCGGGCACCTGGGTGGCTCAGTTGTTAAGCGTCTGCCTTCGGCTCAGGTCATGATCCCAGGGTCCTGGGATCGAGCCCCGCATCAGGCTCCCTGCTCCACGGGAGGCCTGCTTCTCCCTCTCCCACTCCCCCTGCTTGTGTTCCCTCTCTCGCTGTGTCTCTCTCCATCAAGTAAATAAATAAAATCTTTAAAAAATAAAAAAACATAAAGAAGGGGACCCATAGGCAAACAAGCCATTTAAATGACATCCGTGATGTAATGTTTTACGATAAAAGTATGATTCTATTTCCAGGAAATCATCTATAATTCTGCAGGTTACCTTTTAAGAGAATTGACTTCTCTGTATGTCATATACAGATTATCTTATAGAAGTATACTCCTGCAAACAGCATGGGGCAAAATGGTACAACTGGAAACATCCTTAGCAAGATGTATTCTTGTGTCTTTAACCAACGATGTGACATTTTGGTTACAACAGCCTCCTACAGTACTTCCTAACTGAGGTAGAACTGTTCTCCATAAACCACCATCATTCATTCATTTATTTATTTTTAATTGAAACGCCTCTCTTCATTCACTAAGTTCTCTTATTGGAAGTCAAAGCAGGATTAAAAAAGAAAAAAAAAAAAGTAGCCAAAGCAAGATTGCATCAAAAGGTTGGAGAAATGTGAGAAAATAGCTTCATAAAGCATCTGAAATTCATTTTAATATACACTTACTTTCACACCATGTATTTGCAACTCACTAAGATTTAAGTAAAATTCAACCCATGAGTTCCAGAACCATACAATCTAGTGCCAGAAACAGCAAGCAAAGAAGCCTTTTTGCTACAGAGAGATGTGTGCCATTATGATACCTAGGTGTCTGTATTTTAAAACAACACCTATAATGAATAAGAGCCACAAGCTCTAAATCGCACGTTGCTACTAGCATATTGTATTGTATTAGCATTACTCAAATTACATCATAAATATGTGTGAGGCTGGACAGCAGAAAAAAAGAAACAGCAAATGTACCAAGTCCTTTCTTAGAAGAGCTAACGGTTTTAAGATCTTTATTATTCTTCTTTTTAATCTGACTTTGTACAACATCACAGCATGCTTGACAATTTTACTTGAAGCAATTGACTGTGGAGGGGGGGAGAAGTTGAATATTTCTTGGAAAAGATTGTCCATTTCTACCTGCTAATGCATAATCTAAAATGACCATTTATATGCACAACCATTTACCTGGTGCATAATACTTAACTCGGAAATTATCACTAAGAGGTATTGTCAGTGCCAGCATTTGAGCACAGGATTTTGGTGTAAATGCTAAAGCATTTCTACAGATAATGAAGCACCCAACAAAGTGCCCTTTGTTAGACAATAAAAATAAATGATTTCAAAAGCCAT
The DNA here is from genome assembly GCF_037043125.1 of Eumetopias jubatus. Taxonomy (NCBI): domain Eukaryota; kingdom Metazoa; phylum Chordata; class Mammalia; order Carnivora; family Otariidae; genus Eumetopias; species Eumetopias jubatus. Next base: position 183,197,356 of record NW_028274808.1, on the reverse strand, counting down.
CAACTGGTGATGAACAAATACATTTTATAGTAAAGCAGTTGGAGATTTGGGGGATAAGCTCATATTTCACTACAATGTGTTTGTCTTTTGTTTTTGTTTCTTTTTTAATCACAACCTACTCATATTCTCCACCTATAGCTTATCTTCCATTTTTTTTTTTATTAATAATAAAAAGAGCTGCTGTCATTCATGGAATCCTTCTTTGTGCCAGACTGGGCTAAGCAGTTTGCAGTCTTCGTCTTACTGACTCTTCACGTCACGTCTCCCTATAAGGTGAGGTCTATTATGATGTCCTGTTCTACAGAGGAATTTGTTCAAAGTAAGAAAAAAATCCCATCTTTTTAAGGGACTTTGTAGCTTTCAAAGTGTTTTGACATAGCTGGTCTGATTTGTGTGGCCTGGCTGAGAGTCTGAGAGGTTAGTACATTATCTCTTCTTTTTTTTTTTAAGATTTTATTTATTTATTTGACAGAGAGAGAGAGACAGCAAGAGAGTGAACACAAGCAGGGGGAGTGGGAGAGGAAGAAGCAGGCCTCCCACGGAGCAGGGAGCCCGATGCGGGGCTCAATCCCAGGACCCCGGAATCATGACCTGAGCCGAAGGCCAATGCTTAATGACTGACCCACCCAGGCACCCCCATTATCTCTTTTTTAGACACAAGGATACCATGACCTACAGAACGGAGGTGAGTTGTCCAAGGTGATGTGTTTGCCAAACGATTATAACAGATTGTAAAAAAAAAAACTGGCTCAAGGCTTCCCTTCCCTGTAACCACTTTCCTTCATAATGTAACTCTATGGTTCCTCTCATCAAGAGGTAGACTTTCTTTTCCCTTGAATCTGAACTAGCCTGGGGACTTGCTTTGACCAATCCAATGTGTTAGAAGCAGTAATGTACCAGTTCTCTCGCTGAAGAGGTCTTGCACTCTGTGTTCTCTCTGCCAAGAGAACAAGCCCATGGTAGCATGATGGATGATCAGAAACGTTGATGGATGATGAGAAATGTGGCCTGGCCACACCCATCGGCCCTTGACAGCCTGCAAGCCCCAAATCAAAGCCACCCTAGCCACCCATCAGCTCACTGCAACTATGTGCATGAACCCAGATGACACAAGCCTGTACTGCAGAACCACAGCATTGTGAGCTAAAATAATAATAATAATAATTAATTTTAAAAATTTAAAACAATAAAAATAAATGGTGGCTATTTTAACCACTAAGTCTTAGGGCAGTTTGTTACCTGGCAAGAGCTGACTGACACAGTGGCATTGCTGGAAACAGAGTTCTAGGAGCCAATGCTGCCTCAACAGGTAGGTTTTTTATTTGTTACAGAAAAGCTAGATTACTTTTTAATTAAAAAAGAAATGTTGGGGGTGAGAGAGTTAAAATAACATGAAAAGACAAAAACATGGAATAATTTGATTTAAACAATGAACAGGGTTAATTAATCCTATATGTGTGTGATTCATTACCAGAGCCTACCCACCGTTCTACCAAGATGCGATGTCTCTCTAGGATTTACCATCATTATTACCTTACTTACTTGAATGACTGCATCCACTGTGACTACATGCCCAATTTGAGCTCTGAAAATATAATGAGCATGAAAAACTTTTAGTGGCATTTACATACATAACATTTTGTTTTTAATTAACATTGCATTAGCTCAATATTCTCCAAACCTTATTCATTTACATATCACTTTCACAATCTTTGCTGCAAACTGCAAACTACCTATATTGTTATTTACTGAATATTTTTTCTCCAGTGAAATTCAAATTGACTCACATTTTTTACTTTGCCTAATCTTAAGCAATAATAAGCATGAGATCACATGCTTTATAAAATAATTATCTATTTTTCTACATAACTGTTAAAATAAAAATGCATATATTCATCTGTATACCACCTAAAATCATCCTGCTTCCTATACTCTGAGAAACACTGCATTACCCATATTTGATTAACTTCAAGTCTTTACCTTTGAATACAAGCTATAAGAGAAAAAAACAACTGATAAGGCTTTTATAGGCCAAAGGGAACTCTGATAGAGATGACAGTTCCATTGGGCACTAACTCAGGAAACTCCCTGCCATCTGAAGAATGACACACAAGTGTGTTCTAGCCCTTGGTCCAGTAAGCAGACCCTATTTCCATGATCCCCACTGAGCTTTTGACTCTTCTCAGCCCTCATGATCTGAATAAGCAACTTGAGGTAGGACAAGGTAAATATCACCAGGTCCTCAGGTGGCTCTGAGGCCGTGAAACCATTCACACTCATCCACGTGAACTAGAAGATGAATGTGCAAAAGCTGCTGGACTGCTCCCAAGGCCCCATACCCTTTCTTAATACTTTTGATCCTCAAAATAAGTTTTTAAGTAAAAGCATTTAAAGCTAGCATTTCTGTGTCATTTACAAGATCAAGACTCAAAAAATGACTTCTCTGGGACAAAGAAGTTGCCTCTGCCTCATCCAACTAGACAGCTGCCAGTTCACAATGAACTGGCTTCCAGCCCTGGGAACATATTTTTTGCCCCTTCGATTATTGCTCACAAACAACATCAAGGAAATGCCATAAATGCAGTAAATCTTAACTTAATCAAAACATTGGATAAAATTCTCCATGCTTTCTTTGAAAATAAGATGGTAGACTTAAGTGAATTACTAATAGCTAAAAATCACTGTAACCAAGAAGTATTGACTAATGGATTAGTTTCTACAAGAGTGATCATAGGGTAGTTTGTTAGAGTGAAAAACCACAGGTTCGAATCCTCTTCAGGTTGAATCCCAGGCGGGGTAAATTATTCAGTTTCTCCCTTATCAGTTTTGTTTTGTTGTTTTCTCCATGTACATATGGTAATAATAATGGTGGTTATTTTGTAGGGTCCTTGTGAGGATTAAATGAGCTAATTCATTCAAAACTTAGAACAAGACCTCCCATGTGTTAAATATTTCACTAACACTAGCTATTACTATTATAGGGAATTCTGATCATTTCTTTTTTATGTCAATATGGGATGTTCTACTTTGGGTGCCCACAGGCTTCATCTGGCTCCACATGTCTGCCAGTCCCTGGAAGGAATGTGTATAAATCATGCTGATTAACTATGTATGGGTATACAAAGATAGAAAGAGCTCATACAATAGACGTCAGAATGAAAGTTCCAAGATGCCTTGACAATGTTCTCATTGGGCACACAGACAAGAAAATTTAATTTGACAAGCATAAAAGCCAAGTTCTGCATGATCAACTATAGTCATGTAAGGGAAACCTCGCTTCCTAAAGTCCAGCTGGTCAGTGGTTAATGTGCACTACATGCCGGAAACAGAAATGAAAAAGTCATTGAAATCTCCCTCCGAGAAAACAACATAGAGGCCCATTTTCCTGAGCAGGAACATTTCCACAGCACTCAGGGCTGACAAGATCACGTTAGTGTAAGGTATTCAGTTCTTGGTATGGTGTTTTAAGAGAAATAAGATGCATAGCAGGCTGGAGAAAGAGTAGAACCCAAGTCATTAAGAAATGGCTAACAGTCTTAGGAATACCTCCCCTAGGCGGGCAAGAGAACCAAGTTGAGCAATTGACATTTATGAGCACCTACTATGTGCCAGGCTGCCCTGGGCACCAGAAATCATATGGTGAACAAGACAGACAGCACCTTTGCCCTCAATAACTCACATCCCAGTGAAGATAGTCACACGATAAACGCGTAATCAAACAAACAGCATCAATGGCTTCAGGCCCTCGGAAGTGCTGCAAGGAAGACAAGATGCAATGCCTTTCTGTGGACACGACTCCAAGTGGAAATGATATGAAAAAGGCCAGATGGAAATGAGGATAAAATGATACATTAGCTGTAAAGCATTTATCAAAGTGCCTGGCGCATAGTAAAAGACTCAGCTGGTAGAGGTAACAATAACATGAGCAAATATTTCTAAAGCACTTCCTGAGGGGCCAGACCCTGCTGTAAGCAGTTTGCATGTATTAAGTCATCTGTCAGGTAGGAATCCTTTCTACCCCATTTTACAGATGATGACACTGAGGCGCACGGCACTTAGTAACTTCCATACAACCACACTAATCAGATCCAGCCTCTGGACCAGGCAGCCTGGCTCCAAAGCCTAGATTTTTCTTGGCTACTATGCCTTCCAAATACTGAAGGATCATTTCATCAAAAGTGAGTGTCTGTGTTCTAAGGTAGACCAGAAGACATAAATGGAACAAAGTTAGGAAGTTTCTTCAAAGAGTATTAATCAACAAACAGTCCCTGGATACTTGGCATGTTTCCAGCACCCTGCTAGGCACAAGATTGTGCTGAAAACTTTATGTTATATTCAGAACAGACTTGCAGCAAGTGGGGCCACATTCCTGTGATACAAAATAATCTTATGGTGTGCATGGTTTTTACTCCTTACTCTGCCCTTTCATTTTCCCTTCAGTGACCTTGTTACCTATATCAGGAACATCCGATCTTGAAAAGAATCTGCTTGTGATAAAAGAAAAAATGCAAGATGTGACTTAGTGCCTTGCCTGGTAGAGACGTATTTTTAATACAATGTTACAGGAGTCTAGTTTCTGGGAAACAATCAGTTTGCAGGTTGAAGGAAAGGTATAAAATTCCATGTATGGAAGATCTGGTGTGAAAAAAACTTGCTTACACACACACACACACACACACACACACACACGCACACACACAAAACAACAAAACAACAACACAAACTCTGCTGAATCTTCCATTGCTCCATGCCTTAAAAAATGCGCTTCCTTGACATCTCATGTCCAACTTTCTTAGTTGCACTTCTGCCCCCTGACATCATCAGATGAAGTGTGGTGCTGGAAAAGTATTGTGGAAGTACCTGGAATTGATGACATGAAAATCCTAGGAAGCCACTGGACTATAAGAACAATGGTAATAGTAGCTAATAATTATTGAACAAAATACCGTGTTTGGCACTGTTCTATATTTCCACCCAGAGTTTGATACTTTTATTCTCTCAATTTGGATGTTAAAAAACTGGCTTGTTAAGGAGAATATGTAAAATTACTGGAAAAAAAGAAAGAATATTCTATTTTCTGGTGAGACAATCATGGTCCAGTGGTGAGCACTGAACTACATTTTTCTTTCCCACCTCCATGGGTCTTCACAGAACTCTGAAACTCACATTGAAGAGGTTTTGAGAAATTAATCAACCAACTCTTAGCAGGTGCTTAATCCATACCTGGTATTGTGGGAGGTACCTTTGTTTTACAACAACCAATCCCATCATGTTGCCAAGGGCAGAAATGGTGCTTCCCCAGAACCTAGCTGACTGCCTTGCACATAGTAGATGCTCAATAAATGCCTGTTAGTTGATTAGTTTCCTCCTCTGTGCCCAGCCTCATCCTGGGGCAGATGAAACTGAAGATGCTGTTCTTGGTGTTGGTGATGCTTTTCTGTCCTCATCTGCCACCTCTTTTTATTCCTTCGGGGCCCACTTGCAACTCCACTTGGCTCAAGAAACATCAAAGGAGGTGCTGAATTCTACTGCAACTCAAAGACAGCCCAGCTAAAATCATTTTCTAGGGTCAAGAAACAGTTTTCCCCAGAAAAGAGTGGCAAGGAAGGAAGTGAGGGTGATGAAAACAGGCAGAAGAAAAATAAGAACAGAAAAAAGGAGACAGGTGTGGGAAACAGAATCAGAGACAGAAGAGCTGTGGACCATTCCTAGCCTCGTCCCAGTGATACAGTGAGCTTCTTGAAAGGCACTGTTCTCTGAGAATCGGATTTTGTTCACAGTCTAACAGGTGTGGAGGCTTAATTATTATTTTAACAGTGTGTTCGAGAGAAGTACAGACACTGATCTATACAATTACTCTCCTCAAATACAGACATTTGCCTCTGTTTTCACACATATAAAATGAAATCATCAGATGTACCAAATGTTGACATTTTCCCTCATGAAATACCAGATATTTCCTAAAACTTGACTAATTATGTCCTTCACCACCCTCCACAAAAAAAAAAAAAAAAAACAAACTCAGCCTGTCACAATGTAATTCCAAAATCATTAAAATTCTTAAGTCATATACCTAAGAAACCAAGAGAAACCGAGAGGTAGATGATTTTCTCATCTTAAAACTGAAGACTAAATCAGGCTGATATTTACAAAGCAAACCTTTGGAATTCTCCAAAAGAGCTAAGATGAGCATGCCTCCAAAACCCCAGAAATGCTCATCAATGAAATTGTGGTATTCTGAATCCACACAATCAACATGTAACCCCCGATCCCTCTCAAAGGTAGGGGCATTGGCATTGTATTTCTCCCCTCACCAGACCAAAAAGCAAGTTAGAACAGCTGCCAACTTTCAGTTTAAAGATTAGGCACTTTGTATGGGTGATTTATTGCATGATTATAGCCGGAGAGAACAGATTTTTTTTAAGTTTGAGGATATTGCTTTCTTTCAGGACTTCGGGATTTTTCACTTTTTCCTCTCCTTTAAAGCATCAAAAACATTCTATGTATGAGGAGTCATCTCTGGACCAGATTCTATTTACAGATATTTTGGGGGAGGAAGGGGAAAAAAGGGGGGAAAATCTTAAACCAATCTTCGGTTACTCATGTACAGCAAGTTCAATTTGAATGCTCATGAATTCGTGGCATGTTGATACTTCCGCTGAACATGTCAATTATCAGCCAGTGTGCAGATTAGAGACTTTAGCCCCATATGAGGTGGAAGGAGGGTCGGGGATGGAGGGGGGAGGGAGAGCAAGAGAGAGAGAGAAGAGAGACACATTAATAGAGACAAAGAGACAGAGACAGAGGCACACACAGTGCCAAATGGCTCATAATGCAAAGAGGACCCTTCTGCAAAACCATTAAGTTAGAGTCAAGCCACCTCTGAATAAGTATTTGGGCTTCAAGTAATGCCACCTTTCGCCTAAGAGCTGCGCCTCCTGAGGAAGGATCACCCAGTTATTAAGAGCGTGGGCACTTCTGGATCAAACCACCTGGGCTCAGATCCGTAATTTGCCACATGCTCATTCCACATGTGACCTGGGCAGTTTATTCACACTCTCCGTGTCTCGGTGTCATCCATCTCTGAAATGATGCCCACCTCATGGGGTTGTCAGAACTACTGAATGCAGGGAAAGGGCTTAGAATGGTGACTGGCACATGATAAGGAAAGACTCAATAAACATCCACTCCTGTTACACCTTGTTATCACACGAAAGTCTCTGAAGGAAGGTTACAAAGAGGTTGGTATCCCTTTGGAGCCACTTAGAGCAAGTGCTCCTTTGCATGGGGGCATGATTGCCCTTCTAACCCATTCAGTGCCACTGGTCACCAGAACCACGATGGGACTAACAAGGAAGGACAGCAGCTAACTGCCAGAAAAAAAAAAAAAAAATGTGTACCTGCTTTGACCATGGAGACTGCTTCTGCATGTGCAGCCAGAGCGATTTCCCAGATGAGCATCTATCTGCAGAAAAACTTAGTGTGCCTTTTCTTTAAATACACCGGTTTTTTCATTGCCAAACATGGCGCCGCCAAAGAAAGGACCATGCAACTGAAGCTCCTGTTGCATCTTTAGGGACTTTTGGGTTTTGGAGCAATAAAATGCCATGGATACTAGTCCTCTTTGTCTATGCATCTTAAGATGATGTCACTTGTCATCTGCAAATGCCCTTGTTGGCTCAGGATGATGGTGACAATTATACTGATGATGATAATGACAGTGGTGACGTACTGATGATGGTTAGCATTGACTGAGCACTCCCTGTGGGCTGGCACTTGTCTAAGTGCTTTACCTAGATTTTCTCACTTCTCACAACCTCTCCATGAGATGGGTCACCTTTCTTATACCCATTTATATAGAGGAGGGACTGAGCTGCTGACAGGGTAGGTACTTTGCCCATGGTCACACAGCTAGTGACTCCAGAATCTTCACTTTTAACCATCAGAAAAGGCTACCTTGAAAATTGTCTAATTGGAAAAATCATTGGTTTGGGATTCAGGGAATCCAGTTGCTGGTCTGGTTCTACCCAACTAGCTTTTCTTCTGCTTAACCTTACCTGGTTTAAGTCACTTCGCACCTTTAGTTTTGATGTCTTCCTTTAAGAAAGGAAGCTTTTACGTCAGTTGTCTGTAAAGGTCTCTTCCAGATCAACAACTGTATGATTCACTCATTCATCTAGTAACCAATATTTGGGGATTGAGCATCTACTATGTTATAGGCACTGTGTGAGTCCTTACAAAACAGGAGTGAAGAAGAAATAAATGTGTTTTGTACCTTTCTGGGGCTCACAGTCTAGCACAGGAGAGAATATTAAATAAGCACACACGTAAATATACAATCACAAATTTGTATACGTGCCCTAAAGGGCAAGCGCCAGGGTCCCATGAAAGAGAGCGACGTGAATGACCCGATTTAGGTTGAAGGATCTTTGGAAGATGTGATATTTAAAATAAGGACTGCAGGGTAGGTAAAAGTTGCTTAGTCACAGTTACACGGGAAAGCTATTCCAGAATGAAAGGTAAACACCTGCAAAGGGCTGAGCAATGAAAAAGAATGTGGGATATTCCAAGAACTGAGAAAAGCCAGTGTAGCTAAGACACAATGAGTAGGAGAGAAAGTGGCACCAGAGAGAACTGATGAGGCAGGCCAAGGCCAGATCCCTGGTGTCTGTGTCCATCCAGGTCCTGTATCCTAAAGTTACAGGAGAATTCTATTAATCACCACAGTAAAGGAGCCTTCCCTGTCCCCATCTCCAAGGTCTCCACCTCAGTGTCAGGCTCTCCCCAAGGAAACAGAAGGTGAGTATAGGGATGAGGAAAAGATATTAACTCTTAAGAAAACCCCGGGCCCCATTAGTGCTTTGACATTTATCTACATGATTCTCTTCACCAACAGGGACATCCTGGGGGAAATAGAGTAAAGAAGAAAAAATGAACAGTTACCTGGATAATTCAAGTAAGGTCTCCAATATTGCTTCAAAACTAACCTGAATGATCCAAATAGCTGATTGGATTCTCCACTTCACTTCACACATGTAGATAGAATTATAAATCCATAATCAATGGATTATGACACAATCTTGTGAATAGAACAATAAATCCATCAAGAACTTCTGGTGCACCCCTGAGGAAGCCCTAGCTAAGGGTTTTAGCCCATCCTCTGGTAAGACTGGGAAATAGGAAGTCTTTGACAATTGTCTTTTTCAGCCTTCCAGGTTCTTCTAATGTCACCTCTTCCAGGAAGCCTTCTCTAATCACCCCTGCGAGACATGAGAACTCACACATTTGACTACCTATAATTCTTGCATCATACCTGCATTGGTGGTTATCTTGCATTTACCATTTGTTCACTGGATGTAAGCACCTTGAGAACAGAGACTGACTTAGTCAAAGGTCTCCTTGCTGGCACTTGACACTGGGGCTGGCACACAAGAACCTCACTTAACATGCATTTGATTTAATGTATTTAACCATGAGTAGCCCTAACTCTCTTTCACTGCCAAGTATGTTCCACAGTGTCCCAATCAACCCCCACCAAAGGATCTTACCTGGCAGCACTGTTTCTTCAACCATCTCCCAGCATTCTTTTCCCTAACACACCTATTCTGTATCCCATTTCTGCATGACCTGCCACTTCCTACTAGGTTATAAGGGATGGCAACTTGTTGATCCAATAAACAAGTCCTTGCTAACATGGTACCTAGCTAAGGAGGTTCCCTCCCAGGTAGCTTCATACCATAACCCAATCAAAATGCCCAGAGTTACAAGAGGCTTGTAAGAATTGTGACCCCTGGCCAGTAGTCCTCTACTGCAGGACAGTCTTTGGTAAAATCACAATACATGGGTGGCTACCAACTCCACTCATGGATACAACTGACCTGTAAGTAATCTCATGAAAACAATAAAAATAATTACCTCCATTATTTCCTGAACCCCTACTAATTTCCAGTTTCTAATCCTCTCCAAGCTCTGTAGATTAAGTTTTCTTAGCCCTTCTCTACAAAGGGGGAAACTTAGACTCGAAGAGGTAAAGTGACTTCCACATGACATGCAGGCAACATCCAAAGGCGGGACTCAGCTGCAAGTCTCTGTAGCTTGGGCTGTTGCTACCCTACCACCTAATCCCTCTAGAAATAAAGGAACACTATAGCCAGTGGCCAGCCCTCATTGTCTTCTCAAGCTCAGCATATTTCCCACACTTGGTGGAGAGTCATCAACAGCTCCAGCACCCTCAAGAGGAAGATCAGTCCATCTTTCATCAGAAAAAGAGCTTCCCCAAAAAGAGAGCAAGAGAATCCTTCATGGTTCCCAAACATTGCCCCCTCTGTAAAATGGAGCAGCACAATGATCCCCAGATTCCATGAGATGAGCGGAGCCCACAGCTGCTAGGTGGAGACAGCAATGGCCCCTCTACCTGTGTTCATGGTGGATAACAGGCAGGACTCCACGGTTCTCAACACAAACCCATGACACTAACAAGGCTCGAAAAAGTCACATGAATGAAGAATTGAGCTGTGTTTTTTGAGCAGAAGTTACATCTCATCTAAATGAGGTCAACATCAGCCTGAACCTGAATGAGAGAAGGAAAATAATGTCCGGTAGGCACCCAGTGTTGAGGAAATGCATTTTACATACCTTATCTCAGACCCATCTTTAGAGGGAAATATGAACTAGAGTCTCATTGTGCAGAAAAGTAAACTGAGGCTCAGGGAGGTGATTTGCAAAGGGTTACATGGCTAGCAAATGGCAGATTTTGGACCCATGCCCGGTCTATCTCACTCCCGGGCTGATGCTTTTTCCATTATACGATAATGTCTCGCCTTTGCATGCTTTCTGAACTCCATTTGTTGTGATTTTCAGCTGCTTGGAATGATTGCACACTTGGAAATCCACCAAAAGCAGATCCTACATCTTTAGCAATTCACGTAAACGCTAGGCCAAATTCCAACCATCTTTTTAACAAGAGAACTCTCCAGCCTGAGTAATGGGGCTTAGAAAAAAATAATAAAAGGAAAAGGAGAAAGGCAAAAAGTAATTCCACCTCGCAGAGGAGGCCTGTGGGATTTGGAGGGTGTGGGTGGCCGAAGCTGGCACAGATACAATCACAGCCCATCATGGGAACAATGAGGCTATAACTCCAACTTCTGAAGAATGCCATTCATTCATTCAACAATTATTTTTGAGTACCTCATTTGAACATGGCAAAGCATTGTGGGAGTGAAAAAGAAGCAAAAAGCTTAGCCCAACCCATAGGGAGTACACAACATTCCCAGAGTTCTCAGGGAAAGAGAGAGAGAGAGGAATGGACAACCGTACCAAGGAGCATTAGATTTTTCAGACACACCTAGACAGACACCACTGACATGAATGTATCCCCCGTTTCTAAGCTTATGTGTTTAGTCCACAGTTCTACTAGTATTTCTTCCACATTTTCCTATTCTTTCTTTCATATTTGTCTAGTCCTGTTTCCTTACCTCTCTGGTGGAGTGTGCAGTGCAGTGGAAAAAAACCTGTCCTGAAGACAAAAGAACTATGTCCCATCCCAGCCCGGCAACCTTCTAGCTATGTGACCTTGGACCAGTCTTCATGCCTCCCTTAGCCTCCATTTGCTCATTGGTGAAAGAAATGTAACGATCCCTAGCTCAAATGTTACATAAGGATTAACTGAAATAATCATATGTGAAAGTCCTTTGAAAGGGGCTTTTCTAGCAACCTGCTAGAAAAATATATATTTTATCACCAAGGGTAAAATTTATTAGATTATTATGTTAATGGTTAATATTTGGCTAGTCAGAAAAGCCCACCAATTGGCCATTATTCCTTTTAGTTTTCCTTGGGCAAAGCCTGGCTAAGCAAAAGAGAAAAGCAAGACAAAGAGCATTACTTTGTGAATTCTTCCCCAAAAGAACAGCATTGTAAGTCTGCCATGAATAAAGAGTGTAAATTATATTCAGCATGATATAAGTAATGACATATCAATTAACTGTGTCAACAAGGTCTAAAAATATGCAAATTACTGTACTTCAATTAGAAAAATCTACATCCTTAGAGAATATTGTAAATCAGGAAATTTGGGAGACATTAAGAGTAATCAGTGAGGGAAAGCATGTACTTTTTGCCGTATCCTATTTTTATACATACATAATGAAATAATTATAGCTACACTGTATTTATGCCTCTGCAAAAATATTAAAATCTTAAGATCTTTACAATGATAAGTTAAATCCGTATTATGTTTTCAGACAACATTAATTATAAGAAAAAGAAATCTATTATCATTCAATATAAGTAAGTTGAAACTAATTTGGACATGTAAATTAGAAATGCTGTTTTTCTGAGCACCAGAACATTAGAAAAGAGAAAGAAAGAAGAGATATCTAGATCAATTACTGGATCTATAAATGCAAAAGCTTTAGCGGATTTAAGTTGTAATGCAAATTTAAGAGTGGCTAGTAACTTTTCTCAAAATTATCAAACTATTTGGTTTTTCAATTTTTTAAAGGCCTTCCTGGTTTTCTTTGTTTAAAATGTATTAAGCTATCTCTTTGGGATGTATTTGCCTTTACCTGAGCTGTCCCCTAGTTGTAATTCCCAAACAAATAGCAGGAGGCAAAGCTGGGAATGCATAAGGTGACCCCAGTTTTCAGTATTTGGGATATTCAGCCAGTAACAGAGGAGTGGTACCTTTGCTTTGAAATGCAGTGACCATCAATTCTGAAGATGCCAGAGGGATGCACAGGAAAGGACACAGGACTCAGATCAGCAGCAGCTCACCTCTCCCCAGCCTTCCAGGGACGTGCATTCTGGCTGGCAATGTCCTACAAGGAGACTGCCTGGGAACTGATCTGTTTTACCCTTACGAATTGAAAGCTATATAGGAGGCTTCTTTAGGACCTGAAAATTCTAACTCCAGAATGCCTCTTCTCTAAGAAGTGTCCACACCCTGCCTCCTTTCCACATGCATATTTCAGGACCTGGAGTTCAACAGCTTCTTTTATAAAATCAATCCCAACTCCTCCTCCAGACTGAGTCAGTCCCTGCCTGAGCTTTATGCAGCATAGGGCATGTTGACTCCTCCAGCATCCACCCAGGTCAGGGGGCTCCATGAGGGCAGACAGTGTGCCTATTCTCTGTTTGTGCTCCGCAGATGCACAGTGTCCCCCACAAAGCGGACACTCGATCAAGATGACACCCACAAACAAAAGAAAGAAGAAGAAAGACCATAGACTGGGCAACTCTTGACTAGGAAGAATGTATTTTCTTAGTGCTAAGTATGCAAACTTCCATTAGAGTGGCGCACTGTCTCAACCCTTTCTTTGGTTAATCCAATTAACTAACTAGAGTTCAAGCTGGTTTAATGAAAAACGGAGAAGTAGATGAAGTTTGCCTTTACATGTCTCGCCATCCTTCTTCTACTCCTTAACCCAGCTGCCCCCAACCAACGCCCACGACACTTCCACTCTCCTCATGCTCTCCTCACCTGCCTCATCCAAGTCAGCTTCTCTGGAAAACACATGGTAAGACTGCTTACAGTAAGTGGCAGGGTTTACCATAGCACCCCTTCCGGCAGTTCTGTCCGTGAACATAGAATAGCATGTTACTCCAAAAGAACGAAGATCTGACAGAGGAATCTCAGACACTGGTAGGCCAGGAATATATTTTAGGGAGCGGAGCACATTTTCAGTCTGCCTGAAAACACACACACACACACACACACACGCATGCACACACATGCACACACATGCACAAGCATGATTAGGAAGCTACACAGTTTGCCTGTTCGAATGTCAGCTCTGATGGGTGCAGACATTTCTTAAAACGGGGCACTGTGAAATGCTTTTAAATTGTTTAATTGGTGGTGGGAATGGAGCAAGAGAAGGGATGCTATTTTAGCTGGTGACAGGGTAATCTTCAGCCTCGCAAATAAATACTAACCACCAAAATGTTTTCCAGGATACTCTCTCCACTAGAGAAGAGAATATGGTTAGCGGTTGAGATTTTTCAAAAAAAAAAAAAAAACTAGCTTCCTTCCTAGTTTGCCCAATATAAATCCTGACATACATAAATCTGTAACTGGATCAATAGAGATGTAGTTATGGATATAGACGCAGATATCTCATCTAGTCTGCTAGTTGAATAGAGGACCTATGCCACATGTAAGTAATTAACAGCACAGACTCTTAGACCAGCTCCACTAACTAATATGAGTTTAGACAAGTTGCTTAAACTCTCTAAGGTTTAGTTTCCTCATCCATAAAATTGAAAGGATAATAAATTTACTCATAGGGCTGTTGTGTAATTAAATGAGATAATGCTAATAAAAAGTCTACTATGCGTGGTGGCACAAAGTCACTCTCCAATGGTTGCAAGTTTTAAGTATCTTCAAAATAATAGTTATTACGTCTGCCATAAGTTTTCTCTGCAAAGAGGAGTTTGGGGACTGATGATTTTTACAAGCTAGTACTTACCCCAGATTTTGTGAGCATATGGTACCTACTCCTTGAGTCCACATGGCTCAAAGTAATTCATCTGCCTTACTTGTTTAAGAACTTAGGGAGGTAAATATTTGGGCCAGATATGCTAATTCAAATGAAATTCCAGAAAAACGAGAATGTCAAGCAGCAAGCAGAATTTAAAATAGCAATTTTAATAAAACTGTACATTCAAGACTGTTCCTTACGCCAGCCATCATGATATGGCTATCCTTTTTTTCTCTGCATTATCCATCAGTCCATATTTTTCTCCCCACGTTCTTCATTGTCCCCATTCTCTTCATCATTATGCCTCGCCATTCATAGTTTTGTGTCTTAGATACTCCAGGATTTATAGCAAGAGCACCAGATTCGCACGCGGCTCTGGCTCTGCTGATGGATCGTGCTAACAAAGAAAATACGCCCAAGGTTTAATCACCAAACTGTAGCCAGAAACTCAGAGCATCACAAGCCACAAAGAAAGAAGTTCCAATTAACAACTTATTGAAAAGTTAAGGAGTCAGGAAGGGACGCCACCAAATCTGCCTGCCTGATCCAATGAGGCCATGGGCACTTTCTGTAAACCATCTCTGCTTCCTCCCATTCGGACCCCGGGAATACAGAGAGAATTTACCCGTCATGACTTCTGATTAACGAAAGTTAACTCTATTGAATGCCACAATCCACATCCCGCCGGTTGTGTAGGGTGGATATCAGATCGGGATACGGATGAATTCTACAACGTTGACTTAGTCATCAGTCTGCCTAAAAATAAAGGGAGGGTTGGGGAGGCAAATCAGTCACTCTTCTATCACTCCCAGGGAAAGAAGGAAAAATAGAAACAGGAGAGAGAAACGCATGCTCTAAACACAGCCCACCTTTTATTGCTGCGCTCCTGCTACGTAACCAAAGGCTTTGCAATTATTTGGCTATTACTTATCTTTAAACATCAGCTAAAGAGATCTAGCATTTTGGAAAGGTAATTATACCGTAATGCAGATGGCAGTAATAACAATTTACCCAAGATAAGCCCTTGCAATGATCTTTACAAAGCAAAGCAAAGCAAAAGTAGTACTGACTCACGAAGGACCTCCAGTGGAGAAGGATGCAATGCAGTAGCCAGACCGTCGTCCCTTGCAAAATGGACACGCAGGTATTATCACTCTCACCCCTGGAGGCAAGACTAGGCGGAGGTTAAAAAAATCCTTGTCTAAGTTTAAGAAATGCCTGACATGGAGATTGCTCTCAAGAGTCCTTATTTGATGTGACTCCTACCCACTTCAAGTGCTAGAGGAAAGGATTTCTTCCCCTGCCTCTTGGGTCCCAACTTAGGCCTCAATTCCCATATGGAAACTGCCTGCCACATGCATTTCTGTAGAGAAGGATTTATCCTACAACATGATAGTTGTTGAAACAGGGGGATCTAATTGCTTAGAAATCATTAATTGCTATAAATAGATGACTTCTGGGAGTCAATGAACTATAAGCAGAAGAGACAGTGTGTTTGAATGTCACGCTTGTGCTCTGGATATTTTTATGACTTGTCAGTGGTTCCATAAAGAACTCGCACGGCAAAAGGTGCCTAGTCAACCTGTACTGATTGAAATTGCCAGTTAGAAATAGATCGTTCTTGTTTTAAACCCTGACCACCCCTCTAACAAATCAGGGTGTGCATTTATGATGCATTACTAAGAAAAGTTAGTAACAGCCATCCAAGAAGGGGAAAAAAAAAAAAAAGGAGGACACAAAGGAAGCACTACCTAATCTTTGCTATTTTCCAGGGCATAAAATAACAACCTAGCATCTACCTTTTGCAGGTCGTCTTTATCACATTGTAGGCCAAACTGAAATTTGACCTCCATTTTCCAGCTATTCCAGTGATGATAAATTTAATGCACACAGAGCAAATGAACAGGAGGCCCAGAAGAAGTCAGATTAGTGTGGGATTTTTCATTCTTGAGTTTCTACAAGGAAAAGGGGGCATTTTCTTTCCTTAGAACTTTCATCATGTTCCTTCCTCTGGGTGGTAGTTGGTGCTCACACCTTGACCACTTGGCCTGAGTAATTCCACAGTCTCTTCTGCATTCCTACACTACTAGGCCCTTTTGCTCCTAAGCCTTAAAGAGGAAGGAAAATCATTTCCCTGAGTCATAACATTCTGTGATCCAATCTGGGTGCTCATTTTTCAACAAAGCAGTAAATAAATACCATAAACACTTCTTACGAAAATCCCAGCAATGAAGCAGGAAGGTGCCACCTTGCAAAGGAGGAACAGCTATGGACCCCAATGAACCCGCATGGTTTTGCCATGAGGAACGCAAAAGTCATCGGGCTGCCAATTAGCAGCTTCTGACAAACCTGACGAATTAGTTAACATGCCCTTTAGCTGTGGAGTTGGGTTTCATGAAGGAAGCTTACCTTTACTTGCAGCCCACCGGCAGGAAAACACTGCCGAGCAGGAGACATGCTGACTTCAACCCACCCATCCCAAAGCAACAAGTCATCTGTGACCTTTTTTTGCAGCTTCAAACATCATTTGCCAAATCCTCAGTACCCAGGGAAATTCCAACTGTCCCCAAATTCCTGTTGCCCCCTTCCCTGCTTCTCCCTTCTTCACAGACCTACCAAAGCAAAGCAACTTCTGACAGAGGCTAAGTTCAGGGACTATCTAAGTGTGGAATCCACAGTGGATCCCGACTAGAGTAGCTGGTTGTGACTCAACACGGTCTCATGAAGTACCATTGCCCCTCAGATCTGCATGAATTGGAATCTCGAAATAATCAAATGATTTGTTAGGTCTTTTTCTGTCGTAAGTGCACATGCACGTATGCATGCATTCATTTAAAACCTCAGTTGCATCCTGTCTCGCCTGTGATCAAAGCCATCCAATTCATTCGGAATGAGCTGTAAACCCGCTCCTACTCTGATACCATGTCCTGCTCTCTCTCTTGCTCACCTCTGCTTCAGCTGCTTCCCCTAGCTGTTCCTCAAACACCCCATGCACACGCCAACCTCAGAGATAGGGTTGGGGTTAGACTTGCTGTTCCTTCTGTCTGAGACACCTTGCCCCGCTGGTGTCCACAGCTTACTCTCCTTTCATTCACATCCCCACTCAGTGAGTCCTTCCCTAACTACCCTCTACTAATTAGCAGCCATCTAGCATCCTCTGTCATCATTTGGGTTTTTCTAGTCTCAGGTGAGGACTTGCAAGCAGAATATTATTTGAAAGATAATTCTAGGGAGCCAGAGTGAACGAGTGGGGAAGTCGAACAGGGCAGGAGAGAAAGCCAATGAAGCTAATCCTGGCCGACGGAAGGCTGCTCCTCCTGGGAGAGCCAGCTTCTCTCAGCTTTGGAGGAAGCGACAGAGATGGGAAATTGTCATAAGCAAGGGACCTCTTCCTCAGCTGCGGCTGAATCAGAGGTGGCCTGAAGGGATGAGGTGCAGGACAGCATCAGCATCTGCTACCTCTCTATCACCTGCCCTGGATTTCTTCTCCTGAAGCTTCCATAGTGTATATGATTTGTTGATTTATTTACTGTCTATCCCTTTTCCCTCCCCACTCCCATCCCAACAAACACATGTGTGTACACTCAGTGAGGACACAGAGATAACAGGTTGGATCTCTGCTACAACCCCGACACCTAGGAAAGTGCTTGGCAGGTTTTGTTGGATGAATTAATTTATTTGACAATTTATTCACTCGTGTATTTATGTAGTAAACATTGAGCTATACCTGGGCCAAGTGCTAGGTTGTCAGAAGTGACAGGAGCTCAATTCTGTTCTCTAACTACTTTGTACATTTCTGCCTTGGGTCCCAATACAAGTCAAACAATATTCCGGAAGTTGAGACTAGGTCCTACATTTTTGTTGTTGCTGTGGTTCCCCAGATCCAGGCACATGCAAGATACTCAAGATATTCTCTTGCTTTGAGCTCCATGCCTATCATCCCTGCCCTGGAGAATCTCACAGTCCAGTGATTAAAAACAGCTACAAAAAATGATAATAATATAACATCACAAATGCAACAAGTGAGATCTGTACAGACAGCTATGTGAGCAAGGAGAGGGAACAGTTGATCTGGGGAAATCAGAAAAAGTGCACAGAGGCAGGAACATTTTAATTGGGTCTCAAAGAAGGAGTAAGAGTTTGCCACTCGAAGGCAATACACCCACTCCTGGGAAAGGGGATGGCTTTTGCGATGTTCAGATAGCTGTGTGACATGACACAAATCTGGAGCATGAAGCGTGTTGGCAGGGGTTGAACTTTGTAACATAGCCTTCATCAGCCAGAAACAAATTCCTTTAAAAAATCAAACGTGAGGAGCGCCTGGGTGGCTCAGTGGGTTAAGCCTTCAGCTCAGGTCATGATCCCAGGGTCCTGGGATCGAGCCCCACATCGGGCTCCTTGCTCAGCGGGGAGCCTGCTTCTCCCTCTCCTTCCGCCACTCCCCCTGCTTGTGTGCTCTCTCTGTCTCTCTCTGTCAAATGAATAAATAAAATCTTTTTTTAAAAAATTCAAACGTGAAGGACTTTGATACCAAGTATTAGTGAAAATGTACAGAAGCAGACCTCATCTAACACTGTGGGTGGGGATGGCGACTAGCGCCAACCTTTTAGGAGGGACAATTTATTGATGTCTAATAAAGCTGGAAATATAATTCCCCCAGAGTTGAGCCATTTCACTTCTGGGTATGCACCCAAGAGGACTTACAAGCCAAAGGAGACATCTACAAGGATGTAATTAACAGCACTACTGATAACTGTGAAAAACTGAGGGGAAACCTAGGTCTCCATCAGTAGGGGAATGGGTATCTTCAGGCAGTAAATAAATCATGGTATTTATTTATAAGGGAGCTGAAAGAACTTGCTTCATATAATCAACCTGGAGAAATCTGATATAATATTGAGAAAAGAAAGCAAGTCACAAATGAGTACCTGCATCATGACACTATTGTAAACTTTAAAACTCACAAAACTCTAGACTGTTTGTGGCATATACTCTTACATAAAAGGTAAAAGTATGAAAACAGGAACAGCTTCCTGTGGAATAGTGGTTACCTCAGAGGCGAGAGAAGCTAATGGGATTGGAAAGGGGACAAATGGAACTTTAATGTAACTAAAATGTGTTACTTCTCAAGCAAAAAAAAAAAAATCAGAAGCAAACATGACAAAGCATGAGCATTTGTTAAATATGGATGTTGGACACATGGGTGTTTCTTAGGCATTTGTTACATTAGTCTCTATGTTTTTTATACTGTTTAAAAAGATTTCATTTTTTTTAATGGCCAAACAAATTTCACTTGAAAGATAGACTTATCTAATAGTTTCCAGTCCACAGCCTCATTTTTTCTTGAGTCGACTCTGTTTTCTGTATTAAAACAAAAAGTCAGAGACTATTTACTCCATTCATTAATTCAACCATTTATTCAACCAACAAACATTTATCAAGTATATGTTACATAGAAAGCTACCCTTCTATGTAACTATAGAGGATACATATGAGCTCCAAAGACAAAATCCCCAACTTAAGAAACAAAGGACATATACATTCAAATAGCACCCAATCTCTAATATACAGAGATTAAATGCCATAAAACTACATCACCATGATGCACCTTATTTTTTATTAGCACGTGGCCAGTATCAGTGTAAAATAAAATTGGAGCCCTAAACACAATATCAGCTCTTTCATATCTCAGCAGTTGTTAAGATCTAAAAAAATAATGGCAGAAAAGGATCCTACACCTCGGATTCTGACTTTCTTGAGGACAAGGAGCCAAAAGTCATGGTGCCAAACCTCGCTCCCATTAATACCAACACATGGGATGGAAGGAGAAAATGAAAGCACATGGTGGATCCCTTCCCCTGGGTGTTGTTCACATGCAGAGTCAGCCATTTTTTATTAAAGTGTAATTGACCTGTAACATTATGTTAGTTTCAGGTGTCCAACATAATGATTCGATATTTGCATACACACAAAATTATCACCACAATAAGTCTAGCTTACCATCTGTCACCATACTGAGTTAACCCCCCAAAATTTTTTTCTTATAATGAGAACTTTCCAGATCTACTCTCACAGCAACTTTCAAATATGCAATACAATATTACTGACTATAGTTACCATGCTGCATATTACATCCCCATGACCCATTTATGTTATAACTGGAAGTTTGTATCTCTTGATCCCCTGCCCCCATTTCACCCATTCCTCACTCCCTCCCCTCTGGCAATGACCAATCTGCTCTCTGTATCTTTGCGTTTTGTGTTGTTTGTTCATTTCTTTTGTTTTTTAGATTCCACATATAAGTGAAATTACAGAATATTTGTCTTTTTCTGTCTGACTTATTTCACTTAGTAAAGTGAGACCTCAAGGTCCCTCCATGTTGTCACAAATGGCAAAATTTCATTCCCTTATATGGGTGAGTAGTATTCCATTATATATATATTCTATATATATAAGATATTCCATTATATCCATCATATATATATATATATATATATATATGAAAGCACAGTGAAGGAAATCATTAACAAAATGAAAAGTCTACCTACTGAATGGGAAAAAACAAAGTCATATTGATTACTGCAGCTACTCCCCAGGCCGGGACTGAGAAGAAGGAGCTCCAGCCAGGCCCTTGGTCTTCTGCTCAAATAGGACAAAGGCTCAATATTCACAGTCAAGAAGGAGTGAACTCTTACTCCATCCCTCCTCTCTTCTGATCTTGTATAATCTAGTAATTGCTTCCTTATTAACATTTTAAGTTATATAAGAAATACATAAATACATTATCCTTATGAAACAGAAAAACAAAAGCCCACATGTAAATGTTATGGAAATCTCCCTTCAATGCATTTTTCTACATTCATGAACATATATATGCATTCTTGATATAAAAGGCTTACAGTGAAAGTAAATTTTTTTTCACTTAACAATACCATAGTCTTGGCAATCTTTCAATGTCATTGCTTATAGTTCTATTCATAGCATTCTTTTTAACAGGTGCAGAATATTCTACAGTATGGTTTACAGTATGGTTATAGCATCATTTTTAAGCATTCCCCTACTGATGGACATCAAGGGTGTTTCTAATTTCATTGTGATTTTATTTTTTATTTTTATTTTTTTATTAGGTTATGTTAGTCACCACACAGTACATCATTAATTTTTGATGCAGTGTTCCATGATTCATTGTTTGCATATAATACCCAGTGCTCCATGCAATACGTGCCCTCTTTGTGATTTTAAATAATATTACAATTAATTTCCTTGTGAAACTCAATTCTACAAAGCCAGGCACCATTTTCTAACTGCTTCATCTCTGCCTTGGACCCCCATATGATTCAAACAAGAGGGAGTGACAATGTCATGTATGTTTGTATTATGGATCCACTGAACCTAATGCAGAGCCAGGCCCATGCAAGGTATTCAAGAGATGCTCATGAATTGAGCACATTTGTGACCTTAGTGTTCCCACTGCCTCTACTCCCCTGATGAATGAAATGTGCTGGGGTAAAAGCTGAAAACTGGCATCTTGTGCATAGGAAACACTTTAATAAATATTAAATGACCCCGACAACTTGAATAAACAAAGCATTGTACCAGAAAGTTGGAAAACTGTCCATGTGAGTCAATTCTCTTCTTCCTTGGCCTCTAAGGGCAGAGAAGACACAGAGAAGACACTCTCCCCACTGCATAGACAGTCAACCCATCCCTAACTCTGCCAGGCCCCTCCAAACGAGATGCCTGCCAGGTTCCTCTCATGTGGGTCCAGGCAAGGTCATTACCTGGCAACATGAACTCTCCTTATCTTCCTTGCCCTGTTTCAGAAGAGTCATTGACAGCAGGGATTCAATCTCCCTTCTAAAACCGTTTCCCAGATAAACAAGCTTTAAAGAATCCACCATGTGCACAACATTTTGAGAGGCCAAGTCATCAAATCAGCAGGGAGGAGGCCAAGGAGGTATCTGCCCCCTCTCCAGAAAGAGGTTCTCTCTCCAAAAAGGTTTATGGCCCCGGAAAGGGCTAACAAGAGAGACTGGGGATCCGTAACCACGGAGGCAACTCTGAAAATGAACCATTATCAATTTAACAGGGCACGGGTTTTAAAATCCAACCTGTGGTCCACACACAGGAAGACGTCATGATCAAAGGGAAGGGCGAATTGCCAGCCAGTGGGGGCCCAGAAATCCCTCCTGTGGCTGTTTTTTCCTTAAGAATGGGCAATACTTGAGTTCCATCCTTTCAATAGAGAAATAATGAACTATACAAGGACAGTGAAGCAAGAGAAAAACAAAGAGAAAGACAGTCAAGAGAAAGAAAAAGAGAAAACAGAGAAAGAATAAAGAAGTATTTATGAGTTTGACTTTACAATACAAAAGCATAAAATGTCTTTGAATATAAAAATCTATCCTTTTGCCTGCAGACTCACAGAGGGTAAGGCAATGATGAAACCCCATCGTGAACGTCTGATGGATAACAGGAGGATCAAGGAGATAAAGCAGGCAAGTTGCTCTGAGCTCGCCGAAAGAAAAAGAGTGTGCCAAATAAGTGACTTAGAGTGGTTTAAATTCTGGATTACTTCACTCTATGCCTATGGGTGCTTTGAAGTGTTCATTGGAAAATGTATTGTTCATTGTTACTGTGAAATTAAGTTGCTAGAGTAGAGCATAACCTCTAAAAATAAATGTTTAAGGGATTTGCTTATTATAGATGTAGAACTGAGACCAGCACTGAGTCAACTCCTGCAGAGACTCTGCCTGGAAGTGACATAAGTCAAAGATGTAGAAAACTAAATTTTAAAGGAAAATTAGAATATCTATTAGGAAATGCAGAACTGGCCAAGCGCTGATCAACCAGTGTTTAATGAAGGCCGGCCATGAACGCAGTGTGATGTTAATAAAATTCA
The DNA here is from genome assembly GCF_037043125.1 of Eumetopias jubatus. Classification (NCBI taxonomy): domain Eukaryota; kingdom Metazoa; phylum Chordata; class Mammalia; order Carnivora; family Otariidae; genus Eumetopias; species Eumetopias jubatus. Next base: position 183,173,974 of record NW_028274808.1, on the reverse strand, counting down.
CACTGGGCCAACAAAGAGTTAAAGGACTTGAAGGGCCCAAAAAGAGCTGTCCTGCTAAGACAGACAGGTTTGATTGCAGTGGACACATCTGCATATAGAGCACTGTTAGTTGGTCCTTTGATGGGTGCCAATAGGCCAGTCTACTGCAATACCAGCTTTTTGAGGGCAAGAACCTTGTCTGTGTTTGTCATCACTGTCTCTCCAACCTGGTAAACAGTAGCTGCATAAATATTTGTTGAATAAATTAAATAATAAATGAGAGGAAGGAAGGGAGGGAGGGAAGGAGAAAGGGAGGAAGGAAGGGAGGGAGGAAGGGAGGGAGGGAGGAAGGGCGGGAGGAAGGAAGGAAAAGAAGAGAGAACTAGTGAGCAGGTTCCTAGGATAGTTTTCCCGGAAACGATTCCTTCCCGTATCCACTTACTGCACAGCATCCTGAAAGATGGAAGCAGAGAACAAGAGCTCACAGGAGAGCTGTGAATGTCAGGGCCCAAGCCCCAAATTTATCCCTTCCTTCATAATGCCGTAACATTTTGTTCATAATTCCTCTGTAGCACTTACCACGAATCTGTACATTATTAGTTGTTCATGAGTTTGTTTACGTCATGCTGCCCATTGAGAAACGGGGCCTGACAGAGACATAGAGAGGGGCCTAGCAAGCTCAGAACTGAGTGCAGAAAACCCCATGCAACAGACATCATGCTTTCCTCTTATCTTCTGATGGGATGACCCATGTATACACCCAGCGATGTCAATCCAGAGCATCTTCAAGGCATTACCCAGACCCTCCTATCCCATACTAAATTATTTTCATATTTGCAGTCCCTGAGAACACAGCATGAGCTCAACACACACCCTATAAATGAATGAAAACTGCCTTTCAGATCAGACTAGCTGTAGTTACATCAGGGTGATCAAGAGAGCCAGCAAGAACAGAAGGAAGACGTAACCAATGAGACCACTGGCCGAAAGACTCAACTACTAATCAAAAGGAGAGACTTCAGGTATGCAGGTATAGATTTAGAATAACACACATTTAGCAAATCATATCTGTCATGAAAATTATAACATGAAATTACGAAAAGATGCGACTTAAAGAAGCAGATGGTCAAAATGTCCATGCTTAACCCCTCCCAACAACATCTGGGCACACACACATATGATTCTCTGCTTTCAACCTGGATCAGAGCAACTGAGGTTTTTCTTCACAAGAACATGATCAGTGTATGGTAGAGATTTTGCTGGAAACATGATACCCACATAGAAAACACTAAAGTCAGAGTCAGGATGCTTGGGAACCCTTCTACTGCAGGTTCATATTGGAAAGTCTATTACTATGGTTAATAAACCATATGTTTTCTGTATAAAGTAACCCATGTTCAGTAAGAGCAATATGTGGCAAAACATAAGAAACTTCTGACAATTCAAGATTTAAAGTACGTTTGGGGGGAAGCAAACCATCAATTATTAAAACTTAGTTTTAAAAGGCAAGACCAAGTCCAGCCAAGTTCCTCCCTTGGCTGAAGGAAACTATAGCTCCATTCTTCAGGCTCAGGGCAATAATGTTTCCACACCAGGGTCAAGACTCAGAGACCAATTTTAGTAAATCACCTGGGTCCTTTATGCCTGACACCAGTCCCTCATCAAGATGTGGAAACATTATTAAAGAAATGGAAGGCCAGGCGCCTGGGTGGCTCAGTCAGTTAAGCACCTGCCTTCAGCTCAGGTCATGATCCCAGCGTCCGGGGATAGGGTCCCGAGTCAGGCTCCCTTCTCCACAGGGAGTCTGCTTCTCCTCCTCTGCCCCTACTCCCACTCATTCTCTCAATCTCTCTCTCTCAAATAAATATGTGAAATCTTTGAAAAGAAAAATAAGGACATGGAGGGCCAATTAGACTGGGCCATTTGGCTTAGGGAAAAAGCCATGTTAAGATGCCACAGAAGGAGGTGTAAGCAAATCACAAAAGTATGAGGAGGGAAATAAATATCTGGGCCAGAGCACTCACCTAATTAAGAAGTCTGCAATTTGGTGCAACAAAACTAATGGAAACAACCTAAATATCTAATAATAGAGGAGCCATTAATTATGGTTTACTCACCGATTAAGATATTAAACTGCTATAAATTTTCAGTAACACAAAAACATGACTGTAAGTTACATAAGGGAAAAATCAGGATACAGAAATGTATGTGCACTATTCTCTCACCCTTTTATTTGAACCATATTGAAAATGCTAATAGTAGTTGCAATTAGATGGCAGATCTTTATATAACTGTTAAGTATTCTCTTTTGACTTTTAAAAAAATTGTCTGCGTTTTCACATATTTTCATAATTGGGGAGAAAAAGAAACTTGAACTCCCCTCCCCAGTCTCTCAGTTGTTTACTTCCTTTGAATCCCAACGTCCTTTCCCAGACACAGTGGGAATAATGGGGCTGGACACTCTTGCTCTCAATTTTTTTTTAATATTTTGACATGGCTAGGCAATTACATATAATTTAACATAAAATCAGTCTTTGAGTGATACTAGACAAGGCAAAATGGAAGCTTCTATTCACTCATTCCATTAATACCTAAAGAGAAGGTACTTGATGAGGTTCAGAGGCAATATGATTTTTGAATACATGCTTTTTGAACAAAAGGAACATTCCAATTACATACGTCACTTACGTCAAACAACAAAAACCACATGCAAACTTACGTATGCACTTCTCTAACTCACTCCTAATACCCATACAAACACAAAAACAAGCCCATATTGCTAATTCTACTTTTATAACATATTCTGAAAATTATACGTTTGGGGTGCTGAAAAATTGAAGAATATACACCACCAACAAGTCAGGAAACGGTGGAAAAATTTTCCCCTTTTTCATGTAAAGATACAGATCATCAACAGTCATTTGCTGAAAAGAAACTTGCTCATTCTTAAACAAGACAGAAATTAAAACTGATGTAGCTCCTGTGTTGGTTTGAGTAATGATGCAACCAGGCATTAGTTTAAATCAGCTATTGCTGCTGCAATCAATTTTCTCCTAACTTTATCAAGCATTGTTATGCCTGATTTATTGATGATTTTTGATGTATTCCCAATTTAAGAAAAATTGTCCTCAACCTTAGAAGTTATCTTTTTTTTTCTTAAACCACAAAGAGTTCTAATTTTTCTAAAACTAGCCGGAGGAAACAAAGAATAAATCAAAAACCTGAAACCTGATAAGCAAACCTGCATTATGAAATGGAGTTCAGGAAAATACCATGACAGCAAGCATCTCGGTCAAATCCAAAGGAACAGTTAGACAATCCTGATTAAGTTTCTGCATTTCCATTGACTAGATAAAATTATGAAGAATTCCCTCTCCGTGAGCTTCAAGTCATAAGGAAGAAAAGTTTGAATTGCCTTCCCTCCATTCCTCCTTCCATGTAGGGCCAAATATATTTATTCACATGAAGCCACGCAGGGTGAAGTGGGCAGGAGAACTTCAGGGAGCATCCACCAGGGTCATTTTGTGTGATATTAAAGTAGCCCAAAAGAGATAGTGATCGCAGTTTTTGCTGGCTTACAGGGAAGAAAGCATGCATTCATGGATTCACAACGAATTACTGATGATTTAGTACAGACCGGCTGAACTAGGCAATGGGGATCAAGTGATGAATAAGATAGGTCTGGTCCCTGTTTCATGGAATCTGTAGCCAAATGCACAAAACTCAGAAATCTATGTTTACATTATACGTTATGATAATATGTACCAGTCATTGAAAGCTTACTGTGAGCAAGGCAAGAGTCTCAGTGTTTTATATAAGCATCATCATAATCAAGACAATAGCTATTACTTTTTAAGAGCCAGTAACAGTCATCATGCTCAAAACTACAACCCTATGTCACAAGTATTCTCCTCCCTTGTATGTCTTTATCGTGAGCAGGAAAGACAGACTTAGGGAAGGCAAAGGAATTGTTCAAAGTCACAAATAAAAATGGCAGAAGAGAGATTCAAATACAGGTCTATCTGATTCTAGAGCCCATGTTCTTAACCGCCATGCCATACCATACCCCACACTGGGCCACCATGGTCTTCCACACTGGGTTTTGTCAAAGTCCATTGGCAGTGAAGTGCAAGATGTTAAAATTAGATGTGATAAGCATGGGGACAGAAGCCTTCCAAAGGCTGATATCATCACTGAACAGCTGGACCTCTGTTCTAGTGGGCCAACCTCAGGAGCTGCCGGATACAGGTTGGAACCAAGCCCAAGGGTCCTCTGGATGAATTTCAACGGGCACGGAAAAACATCTCCAAACTGGTGCTGCCTGATGCCTTATTCTTTGGGCATTAGCAAAGAGGAGACCATTCCTATTGATTACCCTAAAACAGTAGTTCTCAATTAGGGGTGATTTCACTGTCCCACTCCCAAGAGGGAACACTTGGCAATGTCTGAAGACATTTTTGGTTGTCACACTGGGGAGAGGTTGCTGCCAGAATCTAGTGGATGAAGGCCAGGGAGGCCACTGAACATCCCACAATGTATAGTCCCTCACAACAAAACATTATCTGGTCCAAAATGCCAATAGTGCCATTGTTGAGAAATCCTTCCCTAAAGTATCCCTATGCTGTCTAGTGGATTTTTCTAAGAAAACAAGACGTAGATTTAACTTTGTGCTCCTAACTTGCCAAGAAAGCCACATAGCCCTGTTGGCTGTTTTCAAAATTGGGTGCAGAAAGAAATCTGTGTGTCTTCTGTTCATATGTATGCATCTTTATGTTTTTATTTCCTGTGTATGTTTTATAATGTTCATAAAGTAGTAGTAGTACCGTAGTGCATGTAAATATTGTATATAAATAAATACACACTTATTGGAGGTAAATGCTCAGAACAGTTTACTGACAAGAGCACATAATCAAACACTGTTGGAAATGTTGAGAAAGAGCTACAGATTTGGAATCAAGGAAATCTGGGCACCAACCCCCAACTCAGCTTCTCATTATTAAATGTACAACACCTTGGTTTAACTCTCTGTAAAATGGGAGTGAGAACACTCACAGCTCCCCCAGGATTGTGTGAGAAATTAAATTCAACTGTGTATTAAGCTCTAGGCACATGGTAGGCGCCCCATAAGTATTCCTTATTCCTTTCCTTTACCCTCTTCTTTCTCCCCTGTCTTAGGTGTAAGAGCCTTGGACAGGTCAAAGGTTCTCTGTCCTGAGTGTCCTCATCTATGATCTAATTATGAATGTTCCATCTACTTTGCAGAGCTGGCATGAAGGATTAAATTAGATAATTGATATGAAATGCTCCCCAAAATACAAAGGATTTATAAAGTTGTTTTCCTAAATTGCAATCATCCAACCTTTTATCAAGGTATTCCTGATAATTACTCCCTTGCCCAATTTGGAAACTCAAAGGTCAACATTCAAAATGGAAAGGGCTTGATTCTAATAAATACATGTGGCTTTTTATTTTCTGCTTACCCTATTTCACCATCTTAGCTGAGAAAGTGCTTAAATATTGCAAAATCAGGCATTTCAACTGTGGTGTATCCAGCTAATCAGCATGGTGTGTGGGGGTTTTTTTTGTTTTTTTTTTTGTTTGTTTTTTTTCTTTTCCTAGAGGGAACTGATTCACAGGTTGTGAAAACACATTGCATCACAGACTGACCACGCAGAGGGGCACAGATGCTGTGCGCCTCCTGGACAGTGCTGACGTCAAATCACAGGGGCACATGGCACTGCATACCCCGAGATCAGCACAATTCTTCCACACACTTATGGCCTGGGATTCATGCTTGATCATCTCCAATTCCAAGTGCGTATTTTTAAACTTTTGAAAACGAAGTGCGTTCATGCAAGCACTCTCCACAAAGGTCAAAAGCAGGCGGGAGCCACAAAGCCCACATTGGAGGGGCCTGCACTCTTGGAACCTCTCCCAGTGGGAGCCTTGGAGATGCAGGGAGCACAACCCTGACCCAGATTTTTCTGGCATTTTCTGACTTTTTCCTCTCATTCTCCCTAATAGAGTCAATAATAATAATAGCACAGCATTTTAAAGCACTTCAGATTTTTAAAAACTGTCATGAATATCATCTCCTTGAATTGCAATTTGCTTATTTACGTACTTATATCAGAAGGAAGATTCTGAACTCCTTAAGAGTATGCACTGTGACTTTTTTATGTCTTGCTATCCCCAGTGCCTCCCTTAGTAGGTGCATGGCTCATACTGGGGGCTCACTATCCATTTCTTGAAAGCACGACTGGATGAATGAATATTATCATCTTCCCCTTAACCATCAGAAGCCTGAAAATCAGAGACCTGACATCATGTGCCCTAAAACATGCTTTGATGAGTTACAGAAACAGTCTTGAACCCGGGTTTCTGATCTCAATTTCACCAGAGACAACAATAGAGGAGGTAATTCCTACCTAAGTGAGATAAGCAGAAAGAAAGCTGAATGTTGCTCCCCTAAGTACAAACTTGAAAGAGCTGCCAGAATACAGAAAGGGACACAAACAGATACGGTCATACCCGCTAATGCCAATCCCCTTCCCACATGCCCTCCATGCATTTTGTCCTAGGTGGAAGCTGTATATGTCCCTATGGATGCACATCTAGGAAAAGATGTGTTGGACCCTGTGCCACCTCAGTGCAGGGTCTGATGCCATGCTAGCCAGGTCTCAAGTTCTGGAGTGAGAGGGCCAGAGATGGAATCCAGCTCAGCCACTTATAAACGATGTCACCTTGGGCACGCTTTATCTCTGCATCTTCTCCTCTCTAACGTGAGGCAAATAATACAACTTACTTCATAGGGATGTCACGAGGATTAAATGAGTTCATACATTCCTTGTTAATGCTTATGACAATGATCGGTACATGGTCATAGGACCATCAGCTATTGTTATTCTTGTCCTGGCATATTTTACCACCATGATACTATTTCCCACCGTTTTATCACCTATGCCCGCCAGCATCTTTGCATTACTCAAAGGAATGTTCCAAAGGCTTCCTAATTAGATAGCCTGCCTACCGCCCCACCTTTTCCAGAAGCATCCTCTTTCTAAAACTTTCTAAAATTCTCATCTGATCATGGGACTCACTTGCCTAAACACCCACAGCTTCTCTACCACCTGCAGGATGCTGCCCAAACTGTATCATATGACTCTCAAGACCTTTCCCCACCCAACCCCAACCTCCATTCAAGCCACACCACCCCCCATGCCTTTCCATGTTCTACTTCCTTGATCCTTGAGGACGGCCAATGGAAAATCAAGGATGTGCATTATTCCCCTATCCATGCACCTGCACAGAGCTATAAAAACATTCTAGATGATTTTTTTAAGCTCACCTAATTAATTTCATAAAATAACTGATGCTGAATAATGTCACAGTTAACAGCCTGGGCTTTGGTAGCAGGCAGATTAGAGTTTCAATCTCAACTCTGACACTTAATAGCTCTGTGAACTTGGACAAGTTTGTTAACATCTTTGAAACTGTATTTCTTCTTTGGTGAAATGCAGCCATTGTCTGTTTTATAGCATATTGTAAGAATTAAATGGGATGACATATTCAAAGTATTTCTCACCGTTCCTGGTGCTCCCCCCAAAAATGGCAGCTGAAACTAAAAGCTGCTAGTGTACATCAACAGTAAAAAGGCTTATGGTGATAATTGGGCCACTTGTTGGGAGTCATGGAGCCTACTTGCATATCCAACTAAGCCCCCTAATGTGTAAGCCCCTAGCAAGAACCACAAGGCCTGCTCTAGAAAAGCCAGTGAGCATATGCTCTGAGACAGCTTTAAATCAGCACAAAGCACACAGCGACCTACACATATTCTCCCAGCCCATTCTCATCCAAGGAAAGCAAAGAAAACAGTGGTCACTATCCATCCTTTCCTACTCCCTTCACAGAAAGGATTATGAACTTGGGCAAGTAAAAGAGTGGTCATTCCAGTTGTACTGCCATGGCCTGTGAAGAGCCTCTCCAGGCCAGCAGTGACTCAGCAATAATGGCAACTGAAGGTAGATCCCTGATATGATCTACAGCAAAGATCCAGCAGTGGTCACCAAAAAGGCTCCAGGTCATACTTCATCCTGTTCTCGGTGGCCCACGGACTTTTCTCCATGGTCCAATAGTCTTCGGCTGACCAGAGCACAAATGAATATTTGACTAACTCCCATGCCCTGTTGTGTATTAACACATGTAACTCCAGCTTACTTGAGAGGAACAGCTCCCAATGTGTAGATGTACAGATGGAAATGCGTGACATTGTCACTTTTCCCCTGAGAGCTACAAGCTGAAAAATTATCCCTTTTCTTCAGGTAGCTTAACAAAATATGATGCTAACTTGACAAGAGTGTGTGTGCGCATGTGCACGCACGTGCATATGTCTGTGCATGCATGAATGTGGGTATGTGTGTATGTCACAGGAACAGAAAGAACAAGGAAGAGATTCCTCTGCATCCAAAACTTCTTAATTGATTATCTAACATGGCATGTTGGCTCAGGTAATTTAGGAAATTGAAATTATATGTTTGTACAGAGATAATCTACTCTTAAAAATATCTGGCGTGGTAGGAGGAACACTGATGAACACTTTAAAAACTTGCTTCATGCAGGCTTAATATGGGGCTAATTCAGAATTACAGTTGGAGAGTTATGGGACTCAACATAAAATGTACCAGTTCACTGAGCACTGTAGCGATCAAGAAAACACACATAAAAATTCTGATAAGAATGGAATGTGAGGCAAAAGCACAATTTCCTCCCAATCTGGAATATCAGCAGGATTTGCGTTTGTTGTTTGTGGTTTTCTGGGGTAGATGGTACATTATGGTGGAGCATCAGCACTAATGCTACATGGCAGCTCCTCAGAATACCATCTGCTTCCCCGGGAACTGTTAATATAGTTGTAATTATCTACTTCTAAGCACTTTATTGGGAATATCATTTGCAAATTAATCAACTACAGACCGGTAAAACAAATGACATGCTCCCCCGAAAACAACGGCATTATTTCGCATTATTTTTCTAAGGATTTAGGGAAGCTGAAGTGGGTGGAGGGGTTTTACACGCGCCTTTACAACCTTGCCCTGTGTATAAAAGTTGAGTGGGAAGAATTACAAAATAAGGTTTTCTAAAAGGCCTCTGGAGGATTTTTAGCAACAGAGAGGAGGAGGAGAACATAAAAATCTAAGAGATGGGTAATATTACCATGTGAAAGAAGACAGGGAAAAGATGGACCCCGACTGACAGGTATGCAATGGTGAAGACAAAGATCCCCAGACTCTTCTGCAATTGCTCCCTTGACTAGGGTGTGCCGCCTCCTCAATCTTGCCCTCCAAACCTTCCAGGCTGTCTGTGGTGTGTGCAGAGGCCATTTCTGTCTGCCATAGAACAGGAAGCAAGAGTGCTAAGGGGAGAGAGCATAAGCAATAGAAAAACAATCCTTAATTTTCCTGCCATAATTGAAATCCTCACTCCAAAGAAGATAAAGTTTTGAAAGCAGAAAAGCAAAGCATTCCCTGAGAGCAGAGAGGGAAAATGGCAAAGTATCTAAATGACAGATATCACACCGGAGAGTCAGGGTACTCGGTAGTTATATACACACCAGGTATGCTGCCCCTCGCTCTTTGTAAGCAGCATATTTGAATGGCTCTGAGTCATGGGTCTTCAAGTCTGTGGTTTCACACCAAAGTTCCAGTGGAAAAAAAGAATCCCAGTCATTACAGAGAGCTCTAAGTGTACCTTCTGTTCACAGCAAATCTGAGAGCCCAAGGCTAAGGAAATACCAACCTGGTTCTCCTCCCCAGAGGCAGTGGCTCTAGTCTGGGGGTACAGGGGGTCAGTCTCCCCAAGATATGTCCAGGCTATCTATGGATATATAAACAAACAAAACCTTCAGACCCATGAGCATGTTGTCAGCCCCTATGTCATGTGGCAACAGAGAGACAGAGCCACACACAGAGAGAATGGGTTGTGCACACTTGCCTGGAACATAGAGAATGCTAGTATCTCATCAGTTTAGGAAAACCCAAGCTGAATTTCTCCAACAGAAGTCATGATTTGCTGGCCTCGTTAAATGATTTGTAGAAGAATTACTATGATCCTTCTTGAGAGAGGAAAAACAAAGTATTTGGAATCAGACAATCCTAATAGTGGATCTTATCTTTGCTAATGACCAGTTACTTAATCTCGCTGTAACTGAGTTCACTTTGTTTTTATCAATGGGGGTTTGATATCTTCTTAAAGGAATTTACATGCAACTTTAAAATAATGCTGTACTTACTACAGAAAGAAAAGGAGACGTAAATGAAGAAGTTTTCAAACAAACTTAGATTTTGCAGGGAAGAGGTGGAAGAGAGAATGAAATAATACCATAATACCACATAAACATCCTTGCTTCTCCCTCCTATAGGTGCAGAGGGAGTGACCAAGGTGGTCATAGTGGGAAAGCATCCACATTGAATTAAAATAAGAAACATTAATTGAGCACTTACTCTACTAAACAGATTGATAATCATACATTGGGATATGTGTGTGAAAGAATGTACTTTCTATGAAAAAGGGCAAAGCCTATGTCTTATTTGTCCTTGTAGCCTGTCTCAGTCTAGAAAAGGTAAGAGAAGCATATATCCTAGACATGGGGATGGGTGCTAAGGATGCGTGCAACTCAATCAACTTTTTCCTCACTCCTATTTAAATTTGTGTGCAGGCATTTTCACCAGGAATATTTGAGGCAGGTATTACTTGTCCAGTCTGACCAGACCTCCCTACTGTGTGGAATGACCTCACAGCACAGATCCATCCATTTTGCAGCTAGCTGCTTATAAGATGGTACAGCACTGAGCTGACTCACTCAGAATCAGCTTTTCTTCAGGAGGAGATAATGAGGTTCTCTGATAGTTGAAAAGATCCACTAGGAATTTTTTGCCTTTCAGTTTTATGTTGTTTTTTTTTTTTTCCTGGTCCAAATTGTTTCTTCCATGAAACATAAATTTAAAACAACAACAACAACAAAAATCCATGAGTCCCAGCTTCTTCTTCATTTAAATATTTGAGTGGATTTAAAAGGATAGTTTCCAGAACCTACAGATAAACCTTACTACCAGAAAAGGGGTAGAAAGAAAATCTTACCCGGAAGGGATTAAGTTAGGAAGTGCCCTTGGATTTTCTGATCATCCAAGACTCTCCCTGAGAAGGGAGAATTTATTGATCATCAAGACCTGGTTTTGAAACTGAATCTTGGGTACATTGTTAAAGGTCTTATGTATCCCTTATCCTGAAACAGAATTAAAAAATATAACTACTAGTATTGTGAAGATCACATAAAAGATAGCATACACAAAGTGCCTGACGTAGTAGGTCCTCAGCATTAGGGGTCCACCTCACAGAGCCTGGAATGGAGGTAATGTGTGCATATATGCACGTGAAATGTTGAAGTGAGGAGCAGCATAAATTACAGATCCACAGCAATAAAGAGTTTGTTGTCCCATAGGTATTTTTTCCCAGAGATCTCCAGCAAAACTCCAACTGGTTTATAGCACATTCATGTTCATCAGAAGTAGATCCTTAAATCGATTAAACAACTGTAACCCTGCAAAAACTACTAGAGGTACAAAGGAAGTATTAAGAGTTTGTTACTCTTGGGTGGCTCAGTGGGTTAAGCATCTGCCTTTGGCTCAGGTCATGATCTCAGGGGTCCTGGGATTGAGCCCCACATTGGGCTCTCGGCTCAGCGGGGAGTCTGCTTCTCCCTCTACCCTTCCCCTCTGCTGGTGATCTTTCTCTCTCTCACTCTCTCTCTCAAATAAATAAATAAAATCCTTTAAAAAAAAGAGTTTGTTGAGAAAGGGGTGCCTAGGTGGCTCGGTCAGCTGAGCATCAGATTCTTGATTTCGGTTCAGGTCGATTTCAGGGTCATGGGATCAAGCCCCATGTCAGGCTCCATTCTCATCGGGGAGTCTCCTTGGGATTCTCTCCTTCCCTCTCTCTCTGCCCCTCCCCCCACTCGAGCTCTCTCTCCCTCTCTCTCTCTAAAATAAAATTAATAAATCTTTTTCAAAAAAAGAGTTTATTTAGAAAATGTAAGAAGCTAACTTTCACTCTTGATCGTATGGTCTTCTATTGACCTTCCACACTTTCACAGAAGTGGGTCCCATGAACACTAGAATGTGGAGAGCTGGAGGTACCTGGTTAAGCTTTTGCCATCATTCAGATATGAGAAGTTAAGTTCATGGAGGATACTGGATGGTGGCCATGTGGACAAGAGAAGAAGCCTAATACAAGAGTACATAGGGGGTGCCTGGGTGGCTCAGTGGGTTAAGGGTCTGCCTTTGGCTCAGGTCATGATCCCAGGGTCCTGGGATCGAGCCCCACATCTGGCTCCCTATTCAGTGGCGAGCCTGCTTCTCCTGCTCCCATTGCTTGTGCTCTCTCTGTTAAATAAATAAATAAAATCTTTAAAAAAGAGAGAGAGAACATAGGAAGGCAGAAATATCAGGGCTTGGCCACTGTTTTGAAACAGCAGGTAAATTTTTTCCCACATTTAGCTAATGTATGTTCTAATATTTCTATAACAAATGTGTAACATTTCTACAAAAATAACAAAAGTTTTTAAAAGTTGTTAAAGTAAGTGACATCATCAAAAAAGGAAGGCATTAATGACTACTCTAAGGCTTTAATCTTGAGTGCCTGGGAGAGAATGCTGGTGCCATTCATACAAACTTAGAAAATCAAGAAAAGCAAGTTTTCCAGAGTACTGGGGATAGATTTATCCAGAGGCTTGTTGAATCTGAAATGTTGGTAGGGCATACAATGGCAACTGACATAGCAAGTACTCAATAAATGCTTATCAGGAAAATAAAATAATGGTATAGACTATCGGCTCTGAGAATTAAGGAACACCAGATACAACAGCTAGACCAGACTCTTTACAAAGCCCGGTACACAAAAGACTAAAGAGTACTGGTTGTCATCACTCGGCATCAGGGAAATACAAATCAAAACCTCAATGAGATACCACCTCACACCAGTCAGAATGGCTAAAATTAACAAGTCAGGAAACGACAGATGTTGGCCAGGATGTGGAGAAAGGGGAACCCTCCTACACTGTTGGTGGGAATGCAAGCTGGTGCAGCCACTCTCGAAAACAGTATGGAGGTTCCTCAAAAAGTTGAAAATAGAGCTACTCTACAACCTAGCAATTGCACTACTGGGTATTACCCCAAAGATACAAATGCAGTGATCCAAAGGAGCATGTGCACCCCAATGCTTATAGCAGCCAAACTATGAAAAGAGCCTAGATGTGCATCAACAGATGAATGGATAAAGAAGATGTGGTATACACACACACACACACACACACACACACACACACACACACACACAATGGAATATTATGCAGCCATCAAAAAATTGAAATCTTGCCATTTGCAATGACGTGGGTGGAACTAGAGGGTATTATGCAGAGCAAAATAAGTCAATCAGAGAAAGACAATTTCATATGATCTCACTGATATGAGGAATTTGAGAAACAAGACAGAGGATCATAAGGGAAGGGAGGGAAAAATGAAACAAGATGAAACCAGAGAGGGAGACAAACAATAAGAGACTCAATCTCAGGAAACAAACTGAGGGTTGCTGGAGTGGAGGGGGGTGGGAGGGATGGGGTAGCTTGGTGATGGACATTGGGTAGGTGAGCGCTGTGAATTGTGTAAGACTGATGAATCACAGACCTGTACCTCTGAAACAAATAATACATTATATGTTAATTTAAAAAAAAAAAGAGTACTGGTTGTCACAGGAGAAAGAGATTCCTTTGGAAAATCCTGGACAAAACCATGCAGACAAGTTTTTTCACACTTTGGAGAGTGCAGAAACTGGCAGGTGATAAGAACAGGGACCCAAGGAGGCAGCCAGGAAGGAAAGGAGGTGGCTCCTGTCACCTCTGCCAGCTAGGATGAAGGGCTGGGCCAAGTCATGTGGGTGCTTCAAGCAGACTTACAACTCGTCATCTTTTCCCAAAGGCATTAAAATGTTGGTTAAGTGTTCATGTAGAGAGCAGCTGAGAGCTTCAGACAGGAAGGTTGGAAGAGGTGTTAGTACTCATCTTTTCTATAATGTCCCCGGCAACTCCGCCCTGGCCCAAACCCACATCTTACTCAGCAAACCAGTTAGCGGCTTGCATCCTCCATAGGAAGGCAGTTTGGGAAGCATCCATCTCTACTCAGTGTGCCTCTTGAGATGATCAGCCTCCCACCCCGAGCAGCACGATCAGGACAATCCACAGTTTTGTCTCTGCCTTGCATGAAGTTCTAATAATCTGACACTGTCTTCCTTTCACTCTCAGTGCTATTTTAATGTCCCTTCCAGATGGGTGCTCCAGTGACCTGCCTTGCTGCTCACCCTGGACCCCCCACTTTGGCTGAGATGTATATGCATAAGGTCCGTCCCTTTCTGGTACAATTGCCAAGTCCAAGATGAGGAACACACAGTCCTCTTCCAGTTAAAACAACTATGTTGTTCTTTAGGTGGAGTAAGAGAGGGGTACTTATGTTCCCCTTAGAGTTCAAATAGCCAATTCAGAAGTAGGGATGGCAGGAAAGTGAGCATACAGGGTGAGTGGTACCATGCCAAATGACCTGGACACGTTTCATGGCCCCATGACCCATGGAAATGGAGCCAGGGAAACCGCTATGCTTTTCTGCAGGTGCCAGCACACCACCGGAGGTAGTCACACCTGGGCCAGCATGCTCTGAACCCTTGTTATCTGGCAGCAGCCATCCAGAATCTCTAACACCAACACAGCTGCCAGACCAATGCCCGCAGGCTGGGATCTCAGGCAGAATCTCACTGACAACAGCAACCAAGTTATCTACTCCATCATACTGGGCTTCTCCTGAATTGTTCAGTGATGGGGTCATTTTTCTGTCGCCACTTGCATCACTGCCTCCACCCCATGAGAATCACCATCAAGATAAAGCCTCCAGGGAAGGGTCCTGCTTAGTTAACAATCAATGAATTGTCTCCATCATTCCCTCAACTTATCTATTTTCACTAAACACCTGCAGCCATTGGCTGGTCTCCAGAGGCACATCTCCCCTCCCCCAAATATGGATGCCCTTGAGACTGGTTAAAAATGGGAGGGTGGGGATGATGTTTGGGTATCTGATGCTCTGTGAGTGGTACCTTGGACCCAGTACTGGAGGCCATTAGACATGAACCAACACAAAGGCCATTGCCACACTCTGTGGCTCATACCTCCACCACCCATTTTTTTCCTGTTGAGGGGCCCTTCTTGATGATAACACCCAGTAATGGGGTCCCACCTTTAAGGAGAAGTGTTTTCAAAAAAAAAAAAAAAAGGAGAAGTGTTTGCTCTCTTCGGGCCAATTTTCAAAATGAAGTTTGAAAATTTCACTCCTTGGAAATAAGTCCACTAAATGAAATAGCATATCCTACCTCCAGACTCAGGGGGAAAATGAGGACATCTCTAACGCTTGGAAGAAAAAAAAATAAAAAAACCGCGGGATTATTTAAAAATTTTTAAAAAGTTCCACAAAATAAATCTTTTTTTAAAAAAGATTTTATTTA
This sequence comes from Eumetopias jubatus, assembly GCF_037043125.1. Lineage (NCBI taxonomy): Eukaryota > Metazoa > Chordata > Mammalia > Carnivora > Otariidae > Eumetopias > Eumetopias jubatus. Next base: position 183,158,401 of record NW_028274808.1, on the reverse strand, counting down.
TTCATTTGAGACACAGAGATACAGAGAGAGAGAGAGAGAGAGCATAAGCAGGGGGAGAGACAGAGGGAAAGGGAGACGTAGGCTCCCCTCTGAGCTAGGAGCCCAAATGTGGGGCTCGATCCCAGGACCCTGGGATCATGACCTGAGCTGAAGGCAGATGCTTAACGACTGAGCCACCCAGGCGCCCCTCCACAAAATAAATCTTAACTCATCCTATTTTTTAGAGAAAATTTTCAGAGGGGAAGGATCACAAAATTAAACAATGAGAGAGGCTGAGAGTTATTCATTTAGAGAAACAGGAAAATAATGAAACACTTCCCAAAAGAGTTCCGAGTTTGGACTGTACCTAAAAGTTTATTACTGTTTATTAAAATTTTATTACAATACATTATTATAGCTAATTTATTGAACACAGTATGTACCATGTACTATCTGTGTACTTTATAAGCATTAACTCATTAATTTTATTTAATCTTTACAGCAAACCTAAGGAGGTAGGATGGTATTATCCTGGTTTCCTACCTGAGGAAATTAGACGACTTGTCTAAGGTCACAGAATGAGAGAGGGCAGAACTAGGATTTTATCCAGGTCTTTCTGACTCTAAAACCTGTGCTCTTAATCACTGAGCCAAATTATCTTCCAAACAAGAAAAAAATTTCATATAAATAAGACATATTACTAATTCTTGACAACCAAGCACAGAGGTGATATTTGCATATGACATAAAAGCACAGAGGAAAGGCATAAAATGATAAGCTTTGAGGAGCAATGGAATGGTTGTCATTAAATTAACTAGTTGAAATGATTTGTTTGTTCCCAAAACAAAAGACCTCTCTTTGCTCAAAGTTCACCATTCTGTCCAGTAGAGAAATAAAATGTTCTAGAAACATCCCAGATGCTGAAGCATTTGGAATGTTTTCATTAATTTTAGCAAGTCCCAGTGTTTCAAACACCTGCCTCACTGAAAGACACCCATTGATAACACAGGAGGGAAGGTAAGGGGTATAAGAGAAGGGTATAATGCAGGGACCATCTCCAAGGGCAAAAGACATCAGAGGGTGTTTGGCTCTGGACTTGAGTCAAAAAGCAGAGGCGGCTAGAAAATGTGCTTTCAGTTGGCAAGAGAATAAATCTCATCCTCCCATCCTAGACATGGAAAGTGAGCCTATTTGCATAGAGGATCTAGCATGTACATCAACCTCTCCAGCCTCCCGTCTATTCTACAGTGTGTCATGCCCGTAGAAGGCAGTACCTTGACATGATTTACAAAATAGTCTCAAAGCCAAACTGCTTGGCTTTGTTTCCCAGTATTTTACCTTACTAGATACATCAACTTCTCTGTGTCTCAATTTCCTCATCCATCAATGGAAATAATAATAATATCTGTCACACGAGGTCATTGTGAGAATTAGATGACTATAGAAAGTGATTGGAACTTTGTCCAGCAAATGGTAAATGCTATATATAAATGTTTATTGCTATTATTATCATGTGTTTGAATGATGCATTCCTTACCTTCCTGTAACAGAAACAAACCACATCAAAGTTCCTAACAGAAATTTTTCAAAATTCCAAGGTTAGACTGTAGTATAGTACCTTCCTTTAAAGGTCCTTGGGAAATGGCAAAAGTCTAATTAGATTTGTTCTCAGAGACAAAAATTGATTTTCTTTTTCAATAATTCTATTAATTGAATCTTCTCCTCCATCCCAGCCAAAGGCCAGAACTTTGAAGAACAAATTTGAGTCCCTGTCACCTAAATAAGATAATCTTGTACCACCTTGTCAATAACAACACATTTTACTAGCAGTTTAGACAATCACTAAAGTTGCTATTAATTTATTTTATGCCATCTCCCAAATAATCAAAACAATGCAAATATAAATCATCTACATATAAAACTAGCACAAGACAAAACCAAACAAAAAATGATAAAACCTAATGCTGGCAGAGCTGCAATTAAGCATAGATACTCAAGCATACATTTTGGGTAACGGGCTAAAATGTTTTAACCCTCTTGAAAAACATCATGGCAATATGCTTCAAAACTATAGAAATGTTTGCTTGCATCCCTATAAATTTATACCAAGGAAATAATTCAAAGATAAAAGCTACAGGCACAAAGACTTTCCTAGCAGGGTTATTTGTAGTAAATTACAAAAATATAAATGCAAAGTAAATGCTGATGTAAAATAAATATACATACCATGAACTATTTTATTTTTCTCCATTTTAAGAGAACTTTTTTGCTAAATTTTCCACATTTCTGGAATTAGACTGCATCTTGCATTCAACGTAGCATTTATTTTCTTCTTTGAAAAGCCGTTATGAAAGCAGTGGTGCATTTTAAAATCAGTAGCATCTTATGATCAAGAAAATGCAGTAGTGTGCAGTCATTAAAAATAGTAACTATCGAGGTTATATAAAAACATGAGAATACAGAATACAACCACATTAAATTTTGTATGATTGGGGGCTAGGGTAGAAAGGAAATGTAGACAAATGCAGTTTGATTTACAAGTAATATTTTTCTTCCTTTCACTTAGAGTTCCATTAATGTTACTATGATATTATGCATGTGTTAACATTCTTCTTCTTCTTCTTCTTCTTCTTCTTCTTCTTCTTCTTCTTCTTCTTCTTCTTCAGGAAAGAAATATCTACTCAGAGATTCAATTGCCATGAAATCCTGGGCAGAAATATCATAAACAATATGGGAGTGAAAGCCGCCTAAATGTGCTGTTTGCTATAGAACCAGAAACTTAAGAGCTTTTAATTCTTAGCCTCTCCTTACATTCCAGTAGGGTTGTGTAGGGACAGGGATGGGGAGGACCAGAGCAGCACAATCAATGAGTACATCCACCCATCCCTGAAAGTGGTGGGTTGGAAGGACACCTGAGGCCAAACCAAACCCCTACGGAAGGTTAGAGGACTTGTTCCAACTGTATACTGTCTGTCACATCACACCAGGAAGTCAGGCTCCACAGAAAGAGGAGGACGAAGATAACGTGGTAGGAACAGGGCACGTATTTGAAAATAATAAAGATATCCAGAGGTTGATGTGGAGGTGGGAAAAAAAAAAAGCAGAGCCATGGAAGGAGAAATAAGTTAATGGGAAGAGAGAATGTACTAGAACATCCTCAAAAACACACACACTTACAGGTCTTCAATGAGTATCTGTTAAAGGAATAAATAATGAAGAAATGACAGATATGCTTGAATGCTGATACCATGCCTGGGCTACAGTAGATGCTCAACATTGCATTCAATCACTCATTCATTCATTCAACTAAAAGCACCAAGCATTCGTTATGACAGGCAATTATCTAAACAAGGGAGAAAAGGCACTGAACAAAACAGACAAAAATCCACGCCCTCAAGGAGCTTACATTCTGATGGGAATGGGGCAAGTTGGAAGAGTGGTGGAGATGAGGGACTATAATAAACAAATAAAGTATATAGAACATTAGACCACGATGTGTGCTGCAGAGGAAATGCAAGAGTCCAGTGGATGAGAGTGACAGGCAGTGAGAGGCTTGCAAATTTAAATGGAGTGCTCAGGGAAGACTTCACTGAGGTGACATCTGAGAAAAGACTTAAAGGACCACAAGAGTGATCCATGCATATAGCTGAGGAAGGGAGAGGAAATAGCACGTGCAAAGGCCCAGGGGTGGAAGTGTCTAGAGCATGTTGAAAGATGAGCAAGGAGGCCAGTGTGGATGGAGCAGAGTGATGAGCTCAGAGACAGAGTGGAGACGCTGGGGACTCAGAGACCATCTTAAGACCAAAGCTTTTCTTATGAGTGAAACGGGGAGCCAGGAGAGTCCAGAGAAGGGCGACATGATCTGACCAATTTTAACAGGGTCTGCTGCTGTGATGAGGACAGTTCACAGGGGAAAGGAGAGAAGCAGGGAGGCCAGTTTGAAGCTGATTTTAATAATCCAGCTGAGAGACTTGGACCAAGGCGATAACTGAAATGTGCTAAGAAGGGATTGGATGCTGGGGATGTTTTGAAAATGTGTCCCATGAGGTTTGCAAATGGACTGCATATGCTGTGTGACAGAAAAGGAGGGGTGAAGGGTGACCCCAGACTTTTTGGTCTGAACAAATGGAAAACGGGGCTTCCGTGCACTGAAACGGAAAAGGCCACCAGAGGGGTAGGTTTGGGTGGAGAACAGCAAGAGTTGACTTTGGGATGTAATATGTTCAAGAAATGATCACACATTCCAGCAGAGCTGTCCAGCGGACTGTGGTTTAGGTGAAGCCAATATCTAAACAAATGGTCAAAAAAAAAAATGAAAAATGAGAACTGAGAACTGAGAATAGCACAAAGAGAAAGGAGAGAGAAAGTTTGAACAAAATAATACTACTAATAAGATAAAAGAGAGGGAGCCTACAAAGCAGGGAAGAGAAAGAGGGAGGAGAGCTGAGGGCTGGCGGCCATGTCATCAGGGGTCTGTAACCCCCCATGGCCATCAGGGGAGGTTCGAGTGTCCTCCCAACCCCACTTCTGCCACTCCTGCAAAACTAAGAGCATGTGTCCCAATCTGCACGCGCCAGGGACAAGATGATTTCCCACACGTCTGTCTAAAATGGGCTCCTTCCGGCTGGGCTGCAGGATCATCAGGAATTGGAAAGCTGGTAGTGGGGCAGAGGAATCCAGCCTTCTGCATCACAGGCTGTCAACTCAGCTTGGGTCTTCTTCAGACCTGTGTGCCGCGCAATCGGAACTGTTCTGAGGTCCTTCCCCTGCACTCCTGGCTGAGGCAGGCTGGAAAAGGCTGTTCACCATTATTAAGGAAGATGAGGATGACACGGGCAGAAGGAGCGTGGATGAGGCTGAAAACTCGCCAGTCAGAAGCTCTCCCTGCTCTTGCCTTCAGCCCTGGGTGGGAAGGCTGATGAAAAGCACAGAAGTAACTCCTCTGGAATGATCCCAGAAAAACTAGCTCACAGCCGTTTCTTTTGTTGACTTCTTTGGCTCTTTTGGAGAGAGCTGAAGTCACACACACACACACACACACACACACACACACACACGCACGCACGCACACACACACACACACACACACACACACACACGCCCCAGGAAGTCCCAGGGTCTGAGCCTGCGAGCCTGCTTCCTCGCTGTGTCATCCTGGGCGAGTCACACAACTTCTCAGGGTTCAGCAGTCTCATTTGGAAAAATAAAGGTAATTAGCATTTGCCTGCCAGAAGGCAGGACGCCAGGCCAGATGATCTGGCTCAGGCCCTCCCAGCTCTAAGGTCTGTGATTGTGTGATGTTTATAGACAGTGAAAGGCACAAGGGCAGGAGTTTAGAGATGTGTGCAGGGAACAGATGTGCTCGGTCACCCTCCTGCCCCTTCTCAGAATAGAACTTCTTATGAGATCTTTAACAAAAAGAGAAAACCCCTATCTCGGCTCTTTATTCTGTGCAGAGTAGTAGAACGTGAAACAATGGGAAAGCCTTCCACTTCACATTCAGCCGGAACTGGGTTTGAATTCTTGGTTCCAACACTTCCAGAAATAATTGAGCTAATTATTTAAACTTTTTATGTCTCCGTGGACTCATCTGTAAAAGGGACATAGAGTAAGACAAAGATATATGGGTTACTGAGAAGATGAAATAAGATGATAAACGTGAAACACCAACTCTATCAGTCATGGTCCACTCACAAAGCAGAGATCACTCTAGCTGCTTAAACCATGGGGATTTAATACAGAGGGTTGGTTATCCCAGTGATGGAAGAGCATCTGCCTTCGCCCAGCCCCAACCTCAGCTCAGGCTCCAGATATCCAAACCCCAACCTGGTTCAAGCACTCCAGGATCCTCCAGACCTGGGAGAACAAAACGGGGGCATGAGGCAAAAAATAACACACAGGGTTGCCTAATGAGTCAAAGAAACACCTTTTCCCTTCTTCCAGTTTCCACGAGGGAAAGATCTCCCTAGGAAACAGCTACCTTTCCCCATGACAATGGGGCAGTGGAGTGATTCATTTGCTTGAATTTGGTAGGAACTACCAAGTATGCCGAGTTCAGCTCAGCTCCATCCCTCTCATCGTGGGCATGAGCTACCCTCAGGAAGCTGCCATTCCCAGTTATTCCAGCAAGCACTGGTGGGGTCTGGAAACACCCTGTGATGACCAGATAGATCATCTGGGTTACAGTGATGGACCATTTGCCTCTCTTGGCGAAGCCTAGTATCAGCTCTAGTAGAAATAAAGATGAGTTGTAGCCTCCATTTTGACTCCTTTATTTCTCAATTCATTCAAAACTCAGGTAGGAAATAGAGGTAGGGCCCCTCAGCAGCGCCCAACAATGAAAGTCAGCCCTGGCCTTTGCTTTAAGGCTGCCTAGCTGCACACATCACCATTAAAAAGAATTATCACTAAACAATTAAGATTATAATTATTCGTGTCATCAAAAGTAGATATTTATCATCAACGTTCCTCTCTTTGTTTACCAGTGGATTTATCATCCAACTCTTGTTGTTGTCAGGGTCACCTGGAAAATTTGTTTAAAATGCAGATGCCCTAGCTCCAACCCCTGGGATTCTGAGTCAGTAATTGCGTCTTTTCTAAGCACCTCAAAGTATTCCCACACTTTGGGAAGCAAGGTCTATAACTAGTGGTTCTCAACCTTGGCCGCACAGTGGAATAACCTGAAAAGCTTTTTTAAAATACTGATTACTGCTTTCCCACTCCCAGAAATTTGGATTTAATTGGTTAGCAAAGCAGCCTGACTACCTGGGCTTTTAAAAGCTCTCCAGGTGATTCTAATGTGCAGCCTGGGTGAGACCCACAAGTATATCCCTTCAAAAGAAATCTTCCATAAAGCATTTATTGTTGTTGATGGCAGGGAAAGCTTTCTGCTCACCAGATGCCTCCCAGTCTGTGGAATGTCCATTTCTCTGCAGGGTACAGCATGGTAGCTGAAGGCATTTTTTGAAGATGCCGACAAGAATCCCAAAGTCGTAGGCCAACATCAAAGCTCATTACTGTAAGGCAGCCCAGCACTTCATCCCACCTCACTCCATTGTGCTTGTAACTCACTTTTGAATGAAGTACAATTGACATATCTTTAACGAGACCTATTGGTGTTATTACCATTGCAATCCTATGGATGCCATGCTGCTCTTAGCACCTCACTCCGATTTTAACATCTTTACTCGCTCTTGCATGACTGCATGTATATAAACAAGCCCCAGTGTTTAAACTAACACACATGTTGGGGTGAGAAGGATCATCTTCAAATGTCGAACTTGCCTGTGAAATGAATCCCAAACAGTAAATTCCTCCCCCTTCAGGGATTCTTTTTTTTTTGGTCTTCTAGATTTTCCTTCTGTGGGGGGGAGGCACGGGTAAGACAAGGCTCTGAGACCCAGTTGAATGGAAGTCAGTTCCCACCTTATAGGGACTGCTCCATTTTAAAGATGAGAGATACAAGGACCAGAGATATAAATTAATTTGCCTAAGATCATCAGCTGGTTATGGGTGGGGCAATGAGCAGGTCACACACTTTCTTAATCCCTACCTGGACCCACCCTATACAGTGCCTTCTTTTGTCATAAGATCTGGTCTCTAACTTGCAAAAAAGGAGAAAAAGGAGACTCAAGGTGGAAGCCAGGAAAGGTCTAAAAGTGGAAGAAAAAATAAATAAATAAAAATAAACGTGGAAGAAAACAAAGAAAGCTATTTGCATCTTGTTACCTTGAGATCAGTGTGGTTAGGCTTGACAGAGATACCGGCCAACTATACCTGTCAAATAGATCGGCTCAGCATGAATTTCCAAATATGATCTAGAAACATGGGGGAAGAGCATCGAGCAAGGGGCTGTGGCTCCCGGTGAGAGGCATGGGAAGGGCTGAAGGAAACATACAAATCATCCAATATCTAGAAAAGAAGGGAAGGTGTTATTGTTTGATAAGGGATGATGTCACCTAAACTTTATCATTGGAAAGCTCTCTTCAGATACGGAAGCAGAACAGACAACAAAGAGTAAATGACCCAAAGCAAGATGTAGGTAAGCAGTTATGGGGGAAAAAGAGCTCTACAGGGCTTCCAAGAGGAAATCCAAAGACCAAGACCATAGCCTAAAACCCACATCCTTTTATGACTCAGCCCCTGCCTAGCTCCTTAGTCTCCTGTTCTGACACTCCACAAGCCAAATTCTCTCTGCAGCTATGGACCAGGACTGAATGCCCAAAATGAAGCAGAAGAGTTGGGTGGTTTCAAGCAAAAGCCACAGGGTTGAAAACCGGGTTCTACCATTTTTGTCATTCATTTTCCAACACCAGGGTGTCCACGCTACTGCCCTATACATCGTATCTCTTCAGATCTTGGCCTATGGATTCCACTAAAGATTCCAGACCATTCAGAGCCCAGATATTCAACATTTCAAACTCAGGTAAGGCATTCTCCAATCTGATCTGGTCTTTCTCCTAAGGGTTCCCAGTAAGGAGGATCTGCCATGATACACCCACAGCGGCCCATCCCAAAGGGCTCAATACCATATATCTTCGGAGATGGAGTTTATATTTGGGGACAATCCCCAGGCTACAAAAGTCTCTGGAGAGGGTACTGTAATGATCCCCAAATTAGCCATCAAGCAGCAGTTTGTAGGGGAAGTCAGGTATCTATTTCCAGAAACGTCCACTCAGGAAAAAAATTGTATTTCCATAAAGAAACACAAAGAATGAAGGTGCCACTTAAACATTATTTGGGTTTTTGGGGCATGTGCTTTTTTTTTTATTTTTTGCCAACTCAAAATCCAGTCCTTTTCTTGTCAAATATAATTCTGCAAGAGCGAAATTGACACGACATACAATAAAGTTGAGGAAGAGAAACACAAAGACATAGATAGTAACCTATTTATTTTCCAGAGGAAGAAAGTAACAACTATTCTAGCAAAGAAAATAGCCCTGCATTTGGCCATTTTTTTTCCTGCTTCCCCCACAATTTAAGAGAAAAACTTTTCAAATTCACACAAAATGGTATACACTGTCTGCTTTTCTATGGCCATCTTCAAATACATAACCTTTCAGGTCACCATGAAACACTTTTTTGAAATCTGTCTCAATCTTTCAGTGTGAAAATGAAATTATCAGACAGTTCAGCATGTGACGTGACAGAATTTGGCTGGGGCTAACCAACCGCTACCGTTATCATACTCCATTCCTTACTTCCTGAAAGGGAGGGGGGAAATCACTGAAAAAAGCCTGGAACAGAATTGCCCCTGATTATTTGTACAAGTGAAGTGACCCAGTGGAGTCGCATTGTTCCCTTCTCAGAGAGATTTCAGGTCAGTAGAACTATCGATGCAGAACCAGGTTTGCTTAGATTCCTGTGGTACCACTTTGCCCGTCTCCAATTTGTGACTCCATTACTTACATATACCTGTCCAACTCCCTGTGGACTGGCAGGGACCATGTTGGAATGTCTTCAGACTAAAGTTATATAGAAGTACTTGACCTTTTTAAGAAACACAGATCAAATCTGCCTTGAATATTTCACTGTATCGCAGGAACAATCATAAATGGCATATAAAAATTCAGCAGCTCCTGGGATCAATAAGCTATCCACTCAGGGGGAAAAAAAAATATATGTGTGTGTGTGTGTGTGTGTGTAAGTATATATAGGTATTATGTATGTACATACATACATATACACATAATACCTACATATATAATACATAAATATGCTTTTTAAAAAAATTCACAAAGATTTGCTGCTACTAAGAACAGGTTTATTCTTGTGCTAATACAGAGAAGCTGGCTTTGAGCCTGGCCTGACTGGGGAATACTCACAGGATCAAATGAAATCCATACCATGAGTACCGTCTTTTTGATTTAGGGCATTGTCTCTAGAAGGATCTGTTAAAATGCAAATATTTTATCTAGGAGCGATGACATACTGAGTAAGTGAGTAGTTTTGAATGTATTTGCATGGCTATATTTATTGATTTAGCTGACAGAAAGAAAAACCTCAAGGACAGGGGTCAGAAACAGGTACGTGTGATAAAGAAATGAACGGGGCGGGGGGTCTAGGGCCCACAGGAGCTGACCAAGAATGCCCAGTGGTAGCGAGAATACCCACAAAAGGTGCCCCAAGGCTGCATCCGGGCCCTGGGGCTAGAGGGGCTTGACGTTGTCCACTTTTCATATTGCCTTGGGTCCGCTTTCTTCTTGAGGAAAGCCTAGAAACAATGTGTCTCCAGTGTATCATTGGAATTTGTAGGCACAGCCCAAAACGTCTCACTTGGAGGCGAATGCAAATAAAATGAGATGAGAATTTCCTCTCCAACTCAAAACAAAGTAACAAAACTATTCTGAGAAGTCACCTAATAAAAAAGCAATTACGATGTGATGTGTTGGCCTATTCATGTATCATAAGCCTTTCACCACACAATTATACTAAAGAGCATTCTTTCTCCCTGTCCCCCTGTGCCCCTCTCCCTCTCTCTTTCTCTCAGCTGGATTCAGAGGACACTAAGACATTGTCCCAAAGAAACTGTAGGCAAACACCCAAAGAAGTGGCTGGAGGAAATGCATAGATGGAGAATATCCTGCACATGCCAAACTCAGGAGTCTCTAATAGTTGGAGATTCCAGGGGTGAACTGCACTGAGACACACACACGCACACACACACCCCAAGTCTGGCAAATACTCCCGTTTGAAGCCCTTCCAAACATTTCTCTTTTCTCTCCAGAATGAAGCTACCTCATTGTCAATGAGATTTTCCATAAATTTGCTCCACTGGTCACACAGGTTAGAAAAAAAAATTAATAGCCTAAGAATCTGGGGCTAAAGACCAAAAAGTTAAACACTTACAAGGCAAATAATTTGAAGAGGTAGGATAAAATCAAAAACAGAATTTAAATGGTCCCAGCCTAAGAATTTGTAAAAGACCAAGTCCTGACCTATGACAGAAATGAAAACTTTATTGGGCAAGTAATTCAGAAAGGCAGGGAAGGCTGATACACAGAACACAGTGAATGTCAGGTTAAGGATTTAAATCTCAGTCTGACAGGATCGGGGAAAGCAATACAGTAACACCAAGGAGAAGGAGCGAAGGAGAGCCATGCGGGGCAAAGCTAGTGCCGTTGGGAACTTTGACTGCATAATGAGCCCATGCGGTAATTAAGAATCTAGAGGGCCTATGGAAATGAAAGCACAACGGGCAGATTTGGATTTTGCTGCGTCGAGCCAGAGTACTTAACGCAGTAAGAGTTTCCCCCGATTTTGGCTGGGCACTTTGGTAGCTGACAGCCGGCAAGGCTGATAAACACCTTTGCACTACCTGTTTTCTAACAGTCGTGAGTGACACAAGGGAAACCTCTTAAAAGTCCTTTGATGGTGGTTTTAGCTTTGGGTTTTTCGATCTAGTTTCAGGAAAACGTATTTTTTGGTTATGATTTCACTATCAGATCATAGGAAACTGAGTTCATTGCAGGCATGAGGTCAAGGCTGAGTTGGTCCCGACGCCAATGATCAGCTGGCATCACAGGCTTGGTTTATTTATAGAGACCCATGATATCAAATTAGATGAAAGGAGGAGAGGGAAGAATTGAGCTTTATTTAGAATAAGTGTCTCTGGAAGGCATCTACTACCAGTTTTCTAAAGATATAAGACAATGTCATGGGTTCTGTCTTTGCCTTTAGAAAAATCAGAGGAGGAAAGTAAGATGCTTACAAACTACTGTGGTTGTGAACTAATTCAAAGGGCCCCATCTTCATGTGGAAGTAAAGTAACCTGAGAAAAATAATGCATTTTGTTCATTTCCACTGCTCTTTCATACAATCCAATACACAGACCCCAGGGGTCACTGACTCAGCTTGCCATACTAATTGGGCAAAATGAAACAAAGAAAGGGGTTCCCCCCCTTTTTTTTTCTCTTAAGGACAGGCCTTTATTACAACTATTTGCAATATAAAAATAAAACATCACATGCTACAGGAAAAGTGGAGAAATGTAAGCCTCAGCAAGAACCCCACAACACAAACCCCTGGTTCCTGGGGTTTCTGCAATGCTCATTGAGGGAAGATCTTTTAAGGAACTATAAGAGCCTACCAATACGCTCATTATGATCCATGCAGAAAAATCCCGCTGGCCACTTGACACCCACCAAGATACCAAGAATAAAAAGAAAGGATGTCAGAAAAGTATCCACTTTTGGGTTCAGAATCCTTAATCCAAGGGAGGCGGTGACTATAAGAAACTCTTCGGTGAAACTGACATTTATTAAGAATCAAGAACTGGAACCTTCAGTAAAAATGTGGTGAGCAGAAGCTCTTGGGCCCTTAATATAGTTTATCTTTCACATAAAGGTATCTTGAAAACCTTTACACAAGTCCTTTATGAGGGAATAATTTCTGAGCTAGGGCAGACAATGCTCTTTCAAATCCATTCTCAGTTCAGAAAGCATTTGTAAGGAGGATTTTTTCCCAGCCACCGCATGAGAAGTGTGTGATGCCCTTGGAAATCTCTGTAATTAACAATAAGCTCTTTCACAATTGAAAGTGGACCCTCATACCCTAAAGTAGCCACTGATGCTTCTATTTCTGACCTACACCCTTCATTTTATGCAATGTCTTTGTAAAAACCAAGGGCAAGAACAACCTGGAGAAAAATTTTCAAATTTTGGACCAGAGCCACCAAATCAATAATGGCGGAACAAAATGAATTATCAACCTCCACTGTTTCAATCACAGGGAAAGGCAAGGCGTTAGCCAAAAGAGAAACTGCGGTCAATGTTAAGAAACAGAATGAATTGACTTTGAGGTAGGCTTATATCTAATTAAATGAGACTGGGGGCAAAGTCAAGGTAGACTCATCCGCAGCTGATAAGGAAGTGATCAGAGGCAGGTGACTCAGCTCAATTGAACTGCGTTTTCCAAGCTGGGAGGGAGAGCAGAGTGTGACAGGGGGAGATGGAAGACACGGGGAAAACGGCAAGTTTTTCAGAGGTGTGTTTTCCTTCATCCTGGGACTGTATGCATTACATATCTCAAAGTCTCACCACTAGCAATTAAGTTGCCATCAACATCCGAGGGTTCAGCAGGGCCCAAAGGAACAAAACCCCGACTGTGGGGTGACATACCAGTTAAATGCAGACCTGGTGAGGTATTCCTACCACTGGTTTCTAGTAGTGGAGCCAAGACTTTTGAAACATTGGCCATGCACCTAGAAGCTTTATAGTGAGACTGCACTTCCCAGCTTGGGTCATATCATCAGTATATGATATCCTGTGAGTCTGGGAGGGGTACACAAGGTATTTCTAAAGGCAGAAGATACTCCTGGTGGCTTCTTCACGTATTCCTTCGAGACTTGGCATTAGGATAGTAATAAAATGACATCCAACCTGACGTCTGCCCCAGCGATGATGACACCCCTTTTTTGGAAGAAAGGGGATTTCCAAGCATTCTGGGCACTACCCTGAATTGGAAATAGATATGCTGCAAGAGTCCCATTAGCATCTGCTTTTAGCCTGGAGGCCTCTTCGGGTACCAAGAGCCTAAGCAGGAAAATGAAATCTCCCCACGTCCACCCCAACCTGTGGTTACACCTGTAACCTGCATGAGGGAAAATTGCCCTGAACTTTCACAGCAGACCCTCAGATTAAAGAAGGAGCAGCTTTCTTCCACTGTGCCCTGAGCCTTACCAACACATATTAACATCTCCTGCTCCATTGCAAACACAGTGTTCTTTAAATGCGTATAAGTGACACCCCGTGCTTTTGAAACACTCTTAAATAAGCCCAGGATGACTCATCATTTTCTGGTCCTGTACAGCTAATTATATGTTCAAACTCCCTTCAAAAGTCACAAAACCTATCTCAGTATTCTCAATGCTTTTAAACGGCAAAAGGGTTAGCCACGAAGGGGTGGGCCTAGCAAGACCACTAAGAAATGAACGTGAACACTGAAAACAGCCTTTGGCCCTTCTCTAGACTTGAATTCACATGAGTTGTGCCCGCCCTTATCAGGAAATTATAGATCTTATTATTGGGGAACTGGGTGGCAGGTGCCAAAAACATTTAAATGCACTCCATTTCCAATTCATGAAGCCCATTGTAGCTTGGTATTATGGTTTTATTAGATTTGTGCATTTATCCAGGAACCTATTATTATAATAAAATACAAAATACAATTATTGTTTTCTTGCACTGAGAACTTCAGAACTATCTAACACTTTATTGTTCCCCCATCAAAAGAACTCCCAAGTTTGGATTTTTTTTTTCTTTTTTAGAGTTTTAAAGAAATGTCGCTTCCTCTATCTACTTTCCATAATGGTTCCCACTTTATGCTGCTTAACAGGAAAAGAAAAAAGGAATTGAGAGGGAGGCCATAAGTCACATCAGTTTTCCTTTAATTACAGTATTATCCTTATATTTCTCATATTTTCTACCCTTATCTCTGCCCAGCCAAATCTCCATTCCTCATTCAGTGCTCATTAATTGAGATGGTGTTTGGGGAAAGTTGATATATAGATATGAGTTTCATATGGCCGAGTGCTCACCTACTATTACACACCAAATGGAGTTCAATACCCGTAATGGTCAATTTAGCTACTTGTCATATGATACCCACTCCTTCACCCATCCCATACCGAGGCTCTCACAATTCCTCTTTTCTCCTCTCTCTTTCCACTTCATGTTATTATTTTCTATCTTTATCAGAGAATGAAAAACGTTTTAGAAATACTGAGAGGAATCACATCAGATGTGAGGCACCACAAAATTATGCTCGAATCACTGATTTTAGAGTTGGAAGGGGCCTTATAGATCATGTCATCCAGCCTGTCATTTTCCAGATGAGGATACTGTGACCCAGGAAGATCACACCACAGTTAGGGACAGAAGTCAGGACCTGTCACCTACTTTTTAGGTAGCTACCAGTAAGCCCTGACTCTGTGCCCAACACACAGCTTGTGGCAACATCTCCCACAGTCCTCAAGACATGAGGTAGGTGCTAATACTTCTTCCATGTTAGAGATGGGGAAACTGATGCACAGGGAGGTTACATAATTTGCCCAAAGACACACAGATAATAAGTAGGAGAATCAAGACTCATTTTGTGTGATTACAGAGCCTTACCTCTAACCACTACACCGAACTATCCTCACAATATTTCCATGAGCTACCCTTACATTTAGTTAGCACACACCCAAATAAATGAATAATACATCGTGAGTGGCGCTATTTCACAATAAATAAAATAAAGCGTAGACTCTGCAATGGAAAGGCATGGGTTTGACACTTGGCCCTGTCATCGATTATCTAGGGAACTTTCAACAAGATCATTAAACTCTCTGAGAGTACGTCATTGGCCAAATAGGGGTCATAACAATGCCCAGCTCAAAAGGTTATGGTGGAAGCCAAATAAGATCATTCAGCCATTCATCAGCTATACACAGAGCTCCCACTGTGTCAGGTGCTTTTAAGTGCTGGGTACCCCACATCACTGCTCCTGAGCCCTGCCCTCAACCTAAACCCAAAGCAGCAAAACAGGTGCCTAGTGACAATGGAGGAGGGGAAGGGAGGAGACTGTAGGTATGCATTAGCTATGGATGAAGAGTCTGTCTCGGTCTGTCTTGCTTTCTCTCTCTCTGATTCTCCGCGTCTCTGTTTTTCTGCATGTATGTGAAATATAAAGAGCCTTACAAAATGTAACTCCTTATATTGGTTATTGGAGTGATTATATAGTATAAGAAGGTTTCCCTTTCTTAAGAATCTTTTACCTAAACCCTCCACGGGGCATTTTCCCAATCCAGATGACCTCTTGAGTGAATCTGACCAAGCCAAGCTGTGTGTGTGTGTGTGTGTGTGTGTGTGTGTGTGTGTGTGTGTGTGAGAGAGAGAGAGAGAGAGAGAGAGATTACTGATTCCTCATATTTTATTGACTTCAACATTCTTTGGAAACTTTTACCCTATACTTTCTATGGAGACTTTCCCTGTAATTTATTAAGAAAATGATGATCGTTAATGCTTGAGCCCTTACTATGTTTCAGGCACTGTACCACCATGGCACGTGGAGTATTCTTAGACACAACTATTAGTAAAAGGAGTTGAACATCAAGTACTTCATCAGAAATGCAGACTCCTTACTCTAAGGAAGTTTGCATTGGAAAGTCGGATTTAACTCACTATGGCTTTTTTTCATCCATGCAATAATTCTTTATTGAGCACCTACCATGGACCAGGCACCATGCTGGGCACAGACTGTGCTCTCCCAGGGCTCACAGTCCCATAGGGGGAACAAACGTGCTAGTGAACTATGGTGAGAAAACTGGGAGCATGCTATAATGGAGGTGAAGCGCTGTGGGTACCCAGAGAAAAATGGTGTGCTCTCTCATGGAAAATAAGGTGAGGTTTTCCGAGTGTTCCTTCAGAAAACAGCCCAGACAGGTAAGAGCTGCGTGTGTGTAGTTCTGTCTGCCTCTTTACCACTAACTTTCTGTGTGATCTTGGGCAAATCGCCCGACTCTTCTAGCCCTTAGTGTCCCTATCTTTAAAGTAAGGTGAGGGACATAAAATAAAGCTAAGGAGACCCACCCCTCACAGGGTTATGAGGATCAAACATTTCCGCAGGAGTTAGAATCTAAAATCCACACACGTAAGGGGAAAAGAGTCGCGTAGGCAGAATTCATGCTGAGCTCCACACTAAGTCGTCGGCTTGCCTTTGGGAGTGAAAAATGCAGTGTGGAAAACAAACCACTTTTCTCTGAACCCTGGAATCTCACTCACTGTGGCCAATGAGTGCACACCCCAAAACAAACATGGGAGCACTTGAGTCTGCACCCCCTCCCCCAGTGCCTCTCCATCTCCACCATGCTCCCCACCCTTCTCATTGTGCCGAGCCCGCCCTTGAACCCGAACCCAAGGCAGCAAAACAGGTGCCTGGTGACTGACAGAGAAGGAGCAGACTGTGGGTTTGCCTTCGCTATGGAAGAAGAGGTTGTCCCTGTCTCTCTTGCTTTCTCTCCCTCTGACTCTCCATATCTCCGTTTCTCCACATCCTCTGCCCCCACATCTCCCCCGCCCCTGCACCCCCACTCTCTCCCCCATTTTAGTCATGAATTCCAGTAAGCTAAATGAACGGAAGGTGGCATGCACTCTACGTTAAAATGCTTTGCATCAATAGGAAGTGTAGTACAAATGCCAGTGACTGTTATTAGTAGTTCAAGTTAGTGCCATTAAAAGAGTCCCCATAATTTTCCAGAAAGGTACGTCTTATGCTGAGGCCCACAGGAATATATAATAGACTTAGGAAGAACGAGAAGCCAAGGGGACGGAGTCTTAAATCAGAGGCTGGGAGACACAGAAATCCTTAAGAAGTTCTGTGTGTCAGGTGAGAGGGTTTGAATGCCTACTTCTCTTTTAATTATCTGATGCTCACACCACCCTCCTTTGTTGCCTTCAGCTAGAGCTGATAAGGAAAGACACCAATAAATATCTTGGCGGTCTGAAGGGAGAAGCCATGTTTCATGGGACTCCCTGCTTCTACAGCTGTTGTTAAAATATTACTGCTAATTAGCTGGCTAGTTATATATAAACCCTTACAAAGGAGTATTTTTACACAATCATAAAATAAATTAAACTACCAAAAATTCACGCTGTTAATTAAAATAACCCCTGTAGGAGGGGGAAAAATCGCTACAAGGCTGAGGTAAACAGGAGGCAATTTCACAAGCACAAACTGATTAATTTTATTTCCCATTACATGTATTTGCTAATATCATCAAAATTAGAAAATAAAGCAATTTTGCCTTGATAGTAGTTCAAACAGAGGCGGTTCTAGCAGAGGAATGTAGCTAGTCAGATACACCCTTGGCCCTAAGGCAGGTCCCCTCTATCTGGAAAGGGTAAGTGGTTTCTCA
This sequence comes from Eumetopias jubatus, assembly GCF_037043125.1. Lineage (NCBI taxonomy): Eukaryota > Metazoa > Chordata > Mammalia > Carnivora > Otariidae > Eumetopias > Eumetopias jubatus. The sequence goes on along the minus strand of NW_028274808.1, from coordinate 183,140,526 downwards.
GCAGAGACGCTTCTCAGGAGGGACACCCACGAAGCAGGTGAGAGAGAAAGGGGCGTGTCTTAGTGTGGAGGAGCGGCCTCCTGGAACTCTGGGACCATGGGCGGCATGACTTGTCACACCACATCTCCTGTCCATCCATACGAACATTTGAGGACACAAGAGAAACTAGGATACAGAGGGGTGATGGGAGGGTGTAGAAAATGTATAACCTGCCCCCAGTTCCAGGAATGGCCAAGACCGTTTCCTCCCAATTTATTAACATGTTTGCATATTCTCTCGCTCAAGGATCCTGCCCCAGTGGAGCTGTACTTTTCTAAAGTTTGTGGATAATTCCTGTCTTGAAATCATGACCCAAACCCTTTGTGGATCGTTCTCTTACAAAAGATCACAAGGGGTTAATCAAAAAGCCTAGAAATTACTTTTGTAACAAAAAGTGCTATTTAGGAAAGAATGAACTCAACCTTCCCGTTCTTTGGCTCTTTGTCTGCCAGCCAACTTAAATGACAGACTTTAATTCAGCTGGAGAACCCCTCCATATGCACAGCATTTTAATCTCCCCTGACCACCCCACTCCCAGTTGCTCAAAGCAAATAATCACCTGAAAATATATTCCTACAAAACCTAAATACACTCTTTTATATGCCTTTTGGTCAAGCAAAATCCTCAATTGCCTTGGACCCATAGTGAGTCTGGTTATTTTATAGCACCTTTATGTGGGGTGTATTCATCCTTATACCCCTTAAAATTCATCTACAGGCTCCAGCCCTGTTTAGCACCTAGTTTTATGAGATGGCTCTTCACAAAGACTCACCGGCTTTGTCAATGGGACACCAAACATCTGGAGGAAGAGGCAAAATTTCAGGCCTAAATACAGATGTTTTATCTGTGTGACTCCAAACATCCAGATGTTTAGGGGGGAGAAACAGCATTTTATAAATAATACTCTGCGTTTGACAAAGAAAATGAACAGGTGCATGAGCAATCCAAAAGAGCAGATAAGATGGGAAATACTAATTGTCGCCTCTGTACATGCTGGAATATTTCTCCGCTGGAAAGTTGTCTTCCAAAGCCACATTTGTGTACAGATCAACATTAACATTCGCCAGCACTTCCCCAGCTATCAGGGAAGCAATAGTCAGGGTATCTGCAGCACGCGAGTCCTGTTGATTCTCTCTCCTTCACGGCGCCGGCCCATTCCTGCTGCCCCGGTGATCTTGCTCCTCATCCGGCCCACCGCACAGCCCTGCCATCAGAAGTTCCGGCTTGGGCTCTCCACCTCCCCACGGCAGCCCCGTGAGCCTCCTACAACTCCAGCTGCGGATCTCGATCTCGATCTCCCTCTCCACGTTTCCCTGATGCCTCATCGTCCGAAGGGCGCCCAGCACCACGGCAGAGTCTGCAGAGCTCTTGGCCAGCCAGCCACACCCAGCCTGCAGCATGTCCTGAGGCTCCCCACTGACACATGGGCTCCAGCCTATGAAGGAGAACATGCTGTGTTCCGGAACGTTCCCGCCTATCTGTGTAGTTGCAGTTTCCTTACCTGGAACACCAGCTTGGAAGACGCCCACTCTTACTTCATGAGGATTCAGATGTTACCATTTGCGTGAAGCCCACATACGGCCTCACCAGCTGGTTCAATGGCTCCAGTTTCGGGGCCCTTCTGGCCTTTATCTCATTATCTCAGTGTGTCCTCTCCAACCACGGATCTGATTCTGGTCCACATCTAACCACAACCAAGTCTGTCCATTTTGCCCCCTAAATAGCTCTTAAAATCCCTTCAATAGCCTTGATCTTAAGGAAAAGGCCAGAATCTATAGCTCCTGAAGCCCTGCTGGCCCCATCCATCTCGGCTTTCTGGACTCCGGGTCTGCTGGCCTCCATCACTCCCTGGGCCCCCATGTTTGCCCCATGCAGCAGCCCTTGCAAGCCCCCTGATTAGGGTGCTAACCCCCCGCTCCCCTTCCAACCTCAGGACCTTGTTAATGCACACTCCTCCTTCAACAGCTCAGAGAAAACCATCTGCTTGATGGAGAAACATTCCCCAGTCTCCTCTTTCCACCCAATTTGAGTGGTTTTCATGGTTACATACATAGAACCAAGCTCCTTTCCCTCACTGCACTTAGTGCAATCTTATTATATATTGATTAACATGAACTTTTGATTCATGTCTTTCTCTTCTATTAGACCTCAAGCTCCATTGACAGCAAGGATGGTGTTCTTGCCCCATCGTATCTCCAGCTCCTATCGAAGTACCTGGTTCATCATAACTGCCCATAAGTGTTTGCTGAATGAATAAATGAATTATTTGCATCCATGCAACACATCACCATGACCACAACTTGCTCCTTAAGGGCAGAAGTTAGATTTTACCCATATTCGGGTCCTGGCACACAGGGCATCCTCAGGATGCACTTGTTGAAGGAATACTGACTGCAGATCCAGAGAGGCAGATTTCTGTGCCTCTAACAAGTAGAGTGGGCAGGTCAGCATTGGAGCATCCTCATAACAATGAGCTCCCCATCTCTGGAATCATTCAAGGAGAGCACAGGTGGAACATGTCAGGAATGGTCTAGAAAAAATTCAACCAATGGACTCAACGATCTCTCCATCCTTTCCAAACCTCATGCTCTATGGTACAACTAGAAAGAGCTAGAAAGAGAAAGAGAGGTCTGCAGAACATGAGTCAAACTGTAACACTCCCCAGAAAGGAGAGTTTCAGGACAAATGGGAAGAGGAGGTTCTTGCCAAAGTTTCTGTAATTGTTGGCAAGTAGCAGACTGGAGAGGCTCTGGAAAATATGTGTGTGATGGCTGGAGGACAGATGTCAAAGGTTACAGTCTTAACTCCCTTTCTAACTACTTCTGTCTACTTCTTCCTTCTTAGCCTGGCCCTTCTTTCCCGATTTAGATACAGCTCAAAAGGGACTCAGACTTTGAAGACCCAGGCAGAAAACTGTGCTAGTCACATGGAATCATTTTGACTGTTTTCTCAGCTGTTTCCCAAGAAAACAGATTTAACATTTGTCACCCTCATTCCTGAATAAGGAAAGCGATTTCACTTTCTCCTCAAGCAAAAACCACAAGGTGGATTTGGCATTTGTGGAGTGCAGAGCAGGGGTTTGGATTAATGGCGCATCGAGGGTTTCTTTGTTTTTGCAATCTTTCTGTATTTTCACATTCAAGAAGCTAACTGAATTGCCCAGGCCTCTTCATGGGGCTTCGTAACAGAATGATCCCACCAGGAAACTGTTCTCATCCACCCCCCTCAACACGTCTCTCCATTCTCCCAATTTCACGTCTCTGGCCATAATTAGTCACTTTCTGGAATATAAGAACAGCCGGGGCATAGAAGGAGAGGGGAAGAGCACAAAACACATGGCAAAAGGGGTTCACCGGATGGCCTTTTATGTCACTGCACGTCTACATTGACAACCATAATATTTCACTGATCAGTTTACGTAGTCAGATCATCAATTCTTAAGCATGTATCATATGCCGTATTCTTTACACATATTAGTTTCACTGATTTTCAATTACCTTATTAGTTAAGTATTATGATCCTTACTTAACAGGACAAGGATTTAAAGCTTAAATAAGCTAAATATCTTTCCCAAAGTACACTGATTAGTGCCAGTTAGTGTTGGGGCCAGGATTCAAACCCAGATTTTCTGCCTCCCCATCCAGATCTGACCACCACATCTGTACCTCCTCAGAGAGAGTCGCCGAGCTCTTTCATTAATGAAGACCTAGTAAGCCGTCACACTAGATCAACCAGGCACAGTTTTGCTCCCCGGGGGGCATTTGGGAAGGCCTGGTGACGGTTTTGGTTGTCACAAATGGGGTGGCTGCTACTGGCATCTAGTGAATAGAGGCCACGGGTGCTCCAAACATCCCATCATCACAGGACGACCGAACAACATAAAAAATGACCAGGTCCGCAATGTTCGTGGTGCCAAAGGTGAGAAACTCTGCACTAAATGTCGCCATTATGAGGTACAATGGGTTCTCTACCACCAACGTGGTAGGTACAATGCATCTCCGCCTTCTGTGTTAGAAAGGGGAACAGCCTGTAACTTCCTGACACACAGTTATATGCTTAATGATGTCTGGAATCGGCCAATTCTTTTTAAGAATGAAAGAGAAAAGAGGAGGAGGGAACAGGAAAAAAAAAAAAAAGAAGAAGAAAAGGAAAAAGAAAAAAGAGAAGGAGAAAACTAACATTAGGAACCTCCACTGCCGTATTCAACAGCTGGATCACATTACATGGAAATCAAGCCCCGGTGACAGCACAACAGGCCGCTTTTGTGTCTTCATGAATAACGCAATGTGCTGGGTAAATGCTTTTCCCCATTTAGAAACAGGTAGTTAATGAGAATCGAAGTGATCAAATGCTGTGTACCCCAAGGTTACTTACATCACGGGCCTGGGTGGCCCGGAGCTCATAAATAAAGCATCGGAGCATCTTATTTTAGTCCCGGTCAGATAAGCGAAGGCATCATGTGAACAGAGCCCACAGCGCGATATGACACTGAGCCTGCTAATTCCAGGACCTCTTGGAATGTGACATTTCGAGAGCAGTACACTGAGTTCATGCCCTGTGGAGGCTCCATGGCCCACCATGCCTTAATTTTCCATCATCTCCTTGATTCAGCTGCTGCGAGAGAAGGCTGTCACTGAGCTGGACTTTAAATTATGTCAAGCCCACTCCCTACTATGCAGAGGTTAATTTGAGGCACATTTGCAACTTATAACTCTGATTTACTCATTTGCTGGCACAAGGACCGCACACAGCTTGAGAGCCTGCCAGCCCGCCAGCCTGCACAGACCCTTCCCTCGGAAAAGGTTGGGCCCAAGTTGCGACCGAGCTTGGTAGCTCAAAAAACAGCTGCTGGACAATGTCGGAAAATGGAGTCGAATATAAGAAAAAAGGTCTACTCTTTCCCTCAAAGTTTTACATATAATTATGTAATCATACCCCTATTCAGGTACTTTGACATAAATTGGGCTTAATTAAATTGTTGCTAAATTGTTGTTTTAATATTAGTTCCTGGTTTGTTTGCTGTTATCTACCCAACAAGGCCTGGGAGCGCTCTCTCTCTCTCTCTCTCTCTCTCTCACACACACACACACTTATGCTCAGTCATATTACTGTTACTTTGAAAGTCATGAAAATGGTTTCTGTGAATAATTTCTCTATTTGACAGGATAATGAAAGATTTCCAAGAGCACTTACTCATATGGGATACAAATGGTTGGATGAATAACTCTCAGGTGATAATTTGCTGGTGTTATTGTTTCTTTTCTCACAGACTTCCTATAATCTGATAATATCAATCAAATAATATATTCTTTGCATGAAATAAATTCTCCTTACTACAAAAACAAACAAACAAACAAACAAACGGCTCCCATAGTACATATATTTCCCAGTGATCTGGGTTTTACTCCTTCTCATCTAGATCCTGTGATCTCAAGAGAATGTCTTCAATAAACGTTTGTGAAACTTGAACTTGGGGTAAGACAGATGGTCTGAATTTCCTACAAGATTGTGTAACTAGTTAGTCCTTGACTAAAAACTACAACGAAGTCACCCATGAAACCATCTTCTGAAAAAAGGGACACTCTGCTGTGATACTCATCTTCTCTCCCACTCCACCTGGGACCTCCTCAGGAGCCAAATCGTCTGCCTCTAACCTGCTTCTCAAAATGGGGGCCTCAGAATGCCTGCTTGTTAGAAATAAAGATCCTTGTCAGGGTGCTCGTTAGAAATGGAGATTCCTAGCTGCCATTCCAAACCAACGAGATTTGAATGTCTGAGGGAATCCGCACGTCTAGCAATACCTTCAGGTGAAAGTGGTTTTCTGAGTCTCCAGGAATATGGATTGAGAGGGCAGAAGAGAGAAAGCAGAAACATACTATTAATCAAGCCTCCCTGGGACAAGGGATGCAAATGACATCATTAACTCACTGCATTTGAAATAAACTAAAGTCAAAAATTTCACGCTAAAGACCATTAGTTGGCTAATGCCCTACATCCTCTCAACCTACAAAATAAATTCTGGTCCTCACAATGACTACCCTGAAGTTCTCCAAAAAGAAAAACTCAGTGATATCGTGTACACTAAGGCATGAAAAGAGACATAAGCATGTTTCCACGATATACTTTAGCATAAATTTCCAACCAAAAAGATTTTAAAAAAGAAGTTTTCCTAGATAAAACTCCACGAACCTACAAAATATTCTGATTCTTAAAGGTTTTGCTTACAGGTTATTTGCTTATTTGCTTATTGTCTCTTTGGTTTTCTATCCCTCCTTATCATCATTGTGATGACAGAGTAAAGTGACTTTAATTCAAAGTTCCAGATAAGGCTCAGAAGTAAAACGGTAATATAATCTACACCAGAGAGATCAGCTATACATTCAGAATTATACCCGAACCCCCCATGGCACACAGAGGGACTGCCAACTCCAAACACCTTTGTTAAACCTTATTCCAGGTAGTTGCCAGGATTGGCTGAGTAAGTGTATGCAGAGTGTTTATTTAGCACACTGCACTCATTCATTATTATTCTGTCCATGGATGTGGTCATGTGAATGGACTCACGGGGCCTGTTGCACCTACCAAAGATTTCTGCCAGCCCACAGATGAAGGGATCTGGGGACACAGATTAGAATTCAACCATTCCCACCAACCAAAACATAAGCACTTATGGGGGAAGAACCATGGCTTCCGTTTCTATATCTCCCCCCCCCCATTTCACCTAACATCTGGTTGGGCATCTAGCTAGCCCCTGAAAGATACACGTGCCATGCCAAGAACCATGTCCTGAGGGTTAGATTCAACCTTGGTCTATGACTACAAAGGCCAAAAAAAAAGCACATTTTGAACCCTCCACTTCCCACACAGCACCATGGATTTCTTGCCCAAACACTCAGAAATAAGATGGCAGCCTCTCCATACGTGGAGAGAAAGTGAATCATCAGCAAGCTCTTTGCAAATTCAGATCCTTTTACTTCGTAACCACAAAGAAGGAGAGTGTCCCATCCTCACCCAGGAACCATGACACCTCTGCCTGGAACCCAGCTGTATTCGAAATTTACCGAGTGGCCTTGGGCAGCTTATTTAACCTCGAAGTCTCTTAATTTCTTCAGCTGGAAAATGAAGACGCTACCTACAGCAGAGGCACAGTGTTTCAAGGTTAATGCGTGAGGCTGATACCGAAATGCAACATTTTAGGGGGGAATGTCTCATTCGGGGGAGGAAGTCAGTCACGGCAGTGCCCTTCTGGGTGGTTGTAACATATGCAGGATTGCAAAACTGGGCCCTAAGATCAGTAGCACATATGAGGAGTGCAAAAAGCCATTCGCCATACACCTCCTGGAGTCTTTTATTGTTATTGCCAAGAGGAGTTGATAAAGCAAACAAAGCAAAGGGTCAGGAGTCCTAATTTATCAAACATATTGATACAGATCTGATATTGACAGGCAACGGGCCACTTTTAGATTCAGATCAATAAATCCATCTCATAATACAGTACAATCCCAACACTTCACCCCCAAATCCATCCATCCAGATATTAGAAATCCATCCTGCTTTGCCTGCAGTCTGTCAAATGTCACCACAGAGCGCTGAAGCCACCCTGCCAAGTCTATATCCTGAACTAAATCCCAATGGAAACTTCCCAGATATAAATAACCACTATGAACATACAGGGAAGAAAAATAGCTATGAAGTTTCACTCTTACTTTTTTTTTTCCTTTTAGCCTGTGACAAGTAAAAATCATAGAGTTACTCACTCTCCAAAAACAATCTAAAGCCAGAAGGTTTAACCAATTCAATTTTCTAGTCACTGTGACAACTATTTTCAGCTGTGAAACAGCGTTTGGGGCACGTCTACGGGCCTAATCCCACGGCGCTTTCACGGGCAGCCCCTGCTGGAAACTCTGACCGCAGCTTCTGTTCCTGGACTCACTGTGGGCGGTGGCATTTGATGACACCCAGGGTCTCATGGCATGAAGACAGAGTCTTTATTTACAGTCAGAGAGGGAGAAAGCTTCCCTTCTACTTGCGGCTGAGATCCTAGGGAACTGGCTAAGAGGAAATTCTAGTTTAACAGGAGGGGAAACCCACCCAAAGTTTGCAGGGCCGGGGAGAGAAGCATAAAGAAAACAGAAACCCGAGCTCGGACATTGGAGTATCTGGACTGAAACATGCAGAGCCGAGAGTGTGCAGTCTTAGCTCGACCATCTCACCTTCCCGAGCCTCTATTTCCCCACTGTCAGGTAAAGTTGGCTGTTGTAAGAATCAAATGCCCCTAGCACAACACCTAACACAATCAGGGCGCAGTAACTATTTGCAGAAACATAATCTCAAACAAGAAATGCTGAATTCTTGACATCACTCATTAACCAATGGGCAACGTGTATTTATGAATGCATACCATCTGCCAAGCACTAAATGGTGGGAATCGAGAGGCAAGAGGAATGGAGACGATGCTTGTTCTTATTAGAAGACAGAGCAAATGCACAGGAATGGATTAGGAAACCAGTCATTTCTAGACAGGAGACCCAGGTCTGGAGCCCAAGGGGCAGGCATCCACACCAGGTTTGAAGGACTGTGGAATTATCCAAAATTTCTTGCCCAGAGGTGGCTGGTTAGATTCTGGTCTCCTGCAATTCAGAGACCAACGCCTGGGCTCGCCTGCCCAAGGAATGCAAACTCACTTTAATATTAGCCTCAAACAGGTTGTTAGGAAGGTAAATCTGCTGCATACATAAAAGCCTAAGCATGGATTGGTTTAGGATTATCTGGGCTTTTAGATTTTTCTGACCACATCCAAAGGAGAGATACAGGGGCAGATGCAACTGCCATCCTGGAAAGCTGAAGATAGATTAAAATGCTAGGTAGAGTATTAAACTCTGTCTCCTATTGAATTGCATCAGGCATTTGCATCCATGGGGCACGGCCTCTTTGAAATCTGTCCTCATGCACAATAGAAAGAAGGAGAAGAGGAAGGGGTGGTGGAGCAAAGAAGAAAAGAAGGTAGAGGAAGGACAGGAGACAGGGGGAAGGCGGGGGAGAAACCGAAAACTTCCAAAATAGCCGAGAGCCCAGCCTGGCCCCACCACAGACCCTCTGGGGCAAGGGGGAGTTTTCCCCTCTCCTCCCCAAAGGAACTGCAGGAAATGGGAATGAACTTGGCAAGCTACACTTCCCTTCCCCTGGCTCCCCACCTGAAGGGAAGCCTACCTGCTTCTTCCCTAGAGCTTGAAGGTTTTCCTGTGTGTTCCATAGCAATGATTGGGAGGCTAGGGTCCCCCGTGGTGGCTCCAATCTCTCCTTGCCCCAGAATTCCCCAGGCCAAAATCACCCGGGGACCACCTACAGGATTGTTATCATATGAGATCCTGCCCCTGCTATTATTCCTTTTATGTGACTCATTTAAATCAAGGTACTTTTTAAAACTTTTACTATTGTTCTAGGCAATAATATCTGTAAAAGCATGGTTTTTACTGTGTTAGTTGTATTTTCCTAATACACATTAACTAAATAGTTATTATTACAATAGCATAGTGGTTAGAAGTACAGGTGCTGACTGTTTAAATCCAGGTTCTGCCACTACCAGCTATGTGACCTTGGACAAGTCCATTAACCTCTCTGTGCCTCAGGTTCATGGTCTGTTAAATAATAACACCTTCTTCATAGAGTTGCTATAAGGATTAAGTTAGTTAATATTTGTAAAATATGTGTATCATCTAGAACCTTCTACACGAACGACACTTTTGGGAACGCTGAAGGCATGAAAGCGTACACCATCTGTTACCTCAAGGTGGGCTTACACACTTCCTCTTCTTTGGAACGCTCTATTGCTCCCCCTCCTCCCTCCATCCAAAAACCAGAAACAAAACCAACAGAATCACACTCTCTCATTCCTGCCCTCTTGAAAGCCGACCTGTCATAAGGTCCATCTTCAATGGCTATAATAGTCATTACAACCACTTATTGAGCATCTATTATTCTGTAGGCCCTGTGCTCAGTACCTTGAGCACAATTGTCTAATTTCATCTTCATTCTTCCTCTATGAGGAAGACCCAGGCTTAAAGAGAGGAGGCGATTTTCCTAAGATCCTACAACCAGTAGGTAGGCAAGTTGGGATTCAAACCCAGGTCCATACTCCTCCCAGCCTACACATATCCCGCTACGCCATGAGGCCCCACCCCCAGAGCCCCTCTTCCAGGCCCCATCTCAGCACCCAGCCAGCCCTGAGCTTTCTTTCCCCTCCCCTTGTGGGACCTCCCCCACTGGACTTAGGCACCACTTTAGAATGTAATTACTTACCTGTTTGTCTTTCCCCCTCTATTATTCAGGGTAATCTTTTCTGTTTTAAGCATTGGGGAGAAAATCATTCTAAAATGCCCCTAAACTTGAAAAGGGGTTACGCTATCCTGAGCTGAGATTAAGAACATTTTCCCTACAATTCCAGTCATCTTTATCAACACCAAATATTATCATGTTCTTTGATATAAGTGTGACTTTAGGGCAATTTTTCTCTGCACGTTATGGGGTGTCCCTCTCGGGAACTACTGAATCAGAATCTCAGGCTTAAGGACCAGGACTTACTCAAGTTTCAGAATGACTGCCTTAGGCAATGGCTGGGCATTTGACCCTGCTTCAAACTTCTAGACACTGAACTGTGTTTTAGTTCTTGTGTCTGCTTTTCATGGTGTTCCTGACCTTTCCCACCCGGCAAGCTGACGGCTATCATTCCTTACTGCCAACCAACAACACTGCATGAATTTCTCCTGTTCTATCTTCTAGCCACCAATGCTGTGGCTTCCAAACTCCTTGTGTTTAGCTCTAGAACACATTCCTGAAAACTGGTTTTTAGGCAGATGCCAATAAAAAGCACACAATCTCAGAGCCATCCCAGCGGAACATGACTGACTGAGGCCCCGTCCCAGATTCCTAAGGCTTCGTGGAGAGCATTTTCAAAACCACTGAAATAATGCAACCATCTGGCAGATCTTGCCACAGTTTCAGAGACAGATACCTTACCTTTTATAAACATTCAAGATTATCAGAAAGGGATTTTTTTTTCCCATGAGAATTTGTCAGTATAGTCCAAAGTCAAGTGTATATTCCTTTTTATTTGAGAGGATATCACCAGATTTACAAATAACCTCTATATTATATTTGCAAAGTCACCCCTTACAGTGAATACTCTTAAGGTGGAAAAGGATGGTCTCATTTTATTAGTAATTGGACTACCGTCTACTTTTGAAAGGCTCTCAGAAAAATAATGGTCAAGGGAATTTGTCTTTTCAAAAAAATCTCTCTTCTGTGAAAGAGAATGTCAGAGCATCCAGAAAAACTTCCTAACCGTTAAAATTTTAGGTATCTTATATTGGCCATGTTCTAAATATGTTAGTCTGTTAATAGCCTAAAAATTAATTTCAAGCACTAGTTTTTAAACTTGAAAAAAGATTAAGCCAAGTTTTCTTGCTGCTCTTTTCGGCTTTTTCTTCCAAAATTTATAATTTTGAGGTGCAGAATTTAGGAAGTAAATCTAACACATGTGCACCGGAGGTGGGAGGGAGGAAGTTGTATGCATTTCTCTGCTAAATTAGGACAAGGTTCCAAGTCATGTCTATGGAGAGAGATAAACAATGTGACTGAATATTGATAATTAATTCATGTAAGTACAAAAGTATGCAGAGTGTTCCTTATAGTAACCTTTCAACTCTTTTTGTAGCTCTGAAATTTTTCAAAATAAAATTTGGGGGAAATGTTCAAAAGCATGTACAAATAAAGCACAGTCATACATGTAAGACTAATAGAGTCAACAGGCCTGGACTAGGGTGAAGAAAGTAAGTCATCTGAGGTGCAAAATTTAAGGAAGTACCTGTAGGAACCCTGAGAGTGAGTCCTCCTCAGCACTGGCACAACTCTGACAGCAAGTGCCTCCTTAAGTTTCACACCTTAGGTGTCTTCCTTGTTTTACCTTGTCAATATTTTCACCTGCTTTCTCAAACTGACTGTAGCAGTCCTAGGAAGAAAAGCTTCAAGTCAATTTCATCCATGCATTCCTTCACTCCTTTACCCTCCAAACATGTACTGAGTCCCAGCTACGTGCTCCGTGACTACTCAGCTAGGAACCCATTCTGCTAGTGGCACTCAGCCTCACCTTACTCTTCACCCGTTATTACTTAGAAAGATCTAGAGGGCACCAGGGACACTCTCCGCGAAATGACCCTCAACTCCCACCACCTGGGCAGGCAAGTCAGACTTTGGGGGACTTCCTGTTTAATTTCACCTTGTCTAAATATAACCAACTAAAAATAACCTGAAAGCAAAGTGTCTCAGAACCGCCAGAGAAGCGGCAGAAGGCTGCAGGGGACGCGATGTGAAAGAATGACCTCAGCCTCCCTAAAACGCTGCGATGATTTGCAACATCAGCAAGTTGCATATTGTGATGAGAAAACAAAGTTTCCAACTATTGAAATTCCATAGTGTATTTAATTATGCAATTATCTTATGTATTAACAAGCTCTAGGGCTCAGCAGCAATTGCTGAGATTTTTGCAGTGGGGAAGTACAGAATTTATTCTTTCCCGCAGCTGATGACTTCTCATGAGTCCGTCCATTTTTCTGGGATTTTGGAAATGGTCCTACTTCTGAACGGCTTCATTCCGAAACCCAACGCAAATCACACCCCACTTTTGCCACTCCAACTTTGAAGCATGACCCCACTACAGACTGAGCATATTTCAAGGGAAAATGTCTGCAAATTCACATCCCTTTTGTTTTCATTAATCACTTTAGGCTCTTTCCTCTTTTGAAATTCAAATAAATATAATGTAAATATAAATAAAAAAGCACTTGTACAAATTACATACTTTCAGTGATGTGAACACAAATACATCCTTGTTCATTTGCTTAATAGGGACTTGTCGCAAAGGATTCATGTATCAGGCTGCAAAAGCCAGAGTATTTCATCAAAACATCTAAAATAGGTATGCTGTGATATTATCATGCACTTCTATTTGCCACAGTTACCCCAGAAAATATGAAACGTAATCATGCAAAATTAAACATTCCATACATTTTCTATTCATCTTCGAACACTCTCCCTCTACTCCAAAATAGGCTATCACACTTCCAAGTTTACAGGGACAAAAAGTGAATCAAATTTCTCGTTTCTGAAAGCATTACAGGTAATAAGTCTTTTCACTTAGGGCTTTTCATCCCCGAATCACCAGGCTCTTTACAAATAAAACGTAATTAATCCATACAGTCGGCTACATCCCTACCCATTGGGAATCCTCCTTGCTGATAATCACTCACGGAGAAGCCATACCTGCATTTTCTCAAGCTAAATTTGGTCCAGGCTATTAGGAATGATGTTTCATTTACTGGAGCATGACCAAGAGGCACAGTCATAGGTAGGAAAAGCTATTCTCCCAAATAAGTAAGAGTTAAGAACACAAACTCTCAACCCATCGATTCTAGCCTGGGGTTTGAATCCCAATTTACTACTTTTTAGCTATGAGGTGATGGAGCAAATCCCTTCTGTGTGTCAGTTTTCGTAGTGGTAAAATTAGGATGATAATAGGACCTATCCCATAGGTTTATGGGGGGAATGAAAGGAGTTAATGCATGTAATTCATTAATAGCATTGTTATCATCTTGTCCCACCTGATACCTTTCAAAGCCATTTCACAACAATGACTTCATTGGGGTCTCCATCTTCCTGTGAAGTAATGGAAGCAGATGCTCTTAACCCCATTCTATGGGTAAAGGAAGTGAGATTCAAAGAGGGTTACTGGAGGTCAGACTAGAACCCCTGGAACCTAGTCTAGTATTCTTCTTTGTCTTTATATCCGGAACAAACTATGACCCAGAGGGGTCCCTGCTTATTTTGGGGCGGGGGGATGGGGTCTGATTTCAAACAAGGCCTGGGAAGCATCTTGTTGCCAAGGCTTGTCTTGCATAGTAAAAAAAGACCCAGATCAGCAGAAGACACATCAACAAGACTGCCTTAATCATGATTTCTGCTAACTACGAAATGTAAGTTAATTTCATGCCTTGTATTCATAGACAAAAAGGTTCAGAGCTGTTTAAATTCTCTTCAGCCCAATGACAGTTAGTAAACAGAAGGCTTCCTGTTCTAATGCTTGAAATCACCCTTTGTATCTCAATATATTATTTATGCACTCAGCTTAAAATAAACAGCAACTCTGAAGTAGGTGCGTGGGCTCATCTAGTACGAACTTTTTTTTTTCACTCTGACAGTTACTTTAAAACATCGGTAAACAACCTTAATTCACTTCTAACGAATTAGTAGGCGACTGCTGTGTCTCCAGGAGGCAAGTAGATTGTATTATTAACCAAAACAACTTTCTCCCTGTCAATCATCTGCACCTCACAGGGGATGTGGGCTTTGCTGTCTCATTACTCAAACCAAACCATGGGCACACGTGATTCCAGGCAATTTCTTCGAGGTCATTCTCTTCTGTACCTTTGATTAGATCTCTTGACTCTGGGATACAGAATGGGGCCTGGAGAAGGTAGATTCTCAGTACTGCTTATTAAGAAAGATACAGAAAAATGAGAACCTTTAGAGGGGTAGAGAGTTGGGAAGTCATGGTATGCGAGGTCCAGTTGTTGAAGGAATGGAAGCTAACAAAGAGGTCAATTTTGGGGGGACCCTGATAGTGCCACCAAATACTTGAAAGGATGTCACTCTGGAGGAGAAAGTCTTATTCCTTGTAGATGCAGATAATAAAATTAGGACCCAAGGGTGGAAGATACATGAGGGTAGTTCTGGGTTCAACTCAAGAAAGAATCCTGTAACTGAAAAGAATTGCCTCTTGAGGTAGTAAATCTGCCCCTAGAGGTTCTGGGGCACCCATCAGTGGAATCTTTAGAGCTGGCCAAGAAAAGGCACCAGATGAGATGTGTAAGAACCCTTCCAGACATAAGATCCCACAACCCCATGAATCTCAGTAAAACAGGCTTCAGTAAGCAGTCACAACCATTTTTAAACTCTCTATATGAGTATTTAAGGCATGACAGCTCTTCTTAAAAAAAAAAAAAAAAAACAGAAAAATACCATGGATTAAGCACTGGGCATGTCACTGGCCAGTCTACTCTCACACAACGGCAGGGCATTTGGCTGACTTAGCAAAATAAAAAGATGTACCATTCAGTGGGGAAAATCAGATGAGGCAGTTGCTTTAGTATTGTACCATTTCTGCCTGCCCTTTGGCTTTGTGGCTTGCAAGCCTTGACCATTCCATGGACCGGAGGCCACTCCCAAGTCACCTGGGCTGTCACATGATCCAGAAGAGGTGCTCCACACTTCACTCACCTTGCTAGTTGGCCTCCTTCCTTTATCCCAAGTCTGGAAACACAACACTTCGCAACTTATCTAAGGGATGTCTAACTTAGTTTTATCGTTAACAAAACATTGCTCACCTCAGTGAAACATTCAGTCTCTCCCCGAAACCAATCATTTCTTTGATACACACACTGACTGCTCAAAACACAGAGTTAAATGCAAATTAAAAAAAAAAAAAAACAGAAAAGAAAGAAAAAGGAGAAGAAAAGGAGAAAGGTGGTGAAAGAGAAATAAAGATACCTTGCGCTCATATCCAGAGTTTATATCAACATGTTTACACAATTTGCAGACATGTATTCTTCCAAACTGTCTGGAAAACATTGCCAAAATATTTTGGGGAAGTGAGTCAGGCTTTTCTACATCCAACATATCGACAAAACATTAGAGACTAGTTCAGAAATATTAAATTCCTCAAAGGAAGTCAGATTATCAATCTTTGGGTGTGAAACTTGGTGTTACTGATTTCCTAATATGGCAAGAGCAGACATCTGGTATTTGCATTTTGGAGTAATAGAACATAACATGACAATAATGTGTTATACTTACAAAGTACCCTTCATCCATGGGGCTCCAATTTTACCAATATTAGTTCACTGATTTTCGCAAAAAACCTGAAAGGCAGAGGGTAAGTTTGTGTTACCCCCACTTTGCAGATGGGGATATTGAAATGTAATAGGCGAATAAATTATTGGTCCATTATAATGAGAGAATTCAGTAACGGAGGACAAGAATTACAATTTTCTCCTTCACCGTCCCAATGCAAATTGACCACCCATCTTCCCCTTTGGGGACTGTTTTTTCCCATGTAATTTCCACCACAATCTCAATGTATTAAATACATTTTTGCCCACAAAATACAGTGCTGAATGTAACCCTTGGTCTTATGAGCCCAGACACCAATATTCCTTTGATACCAGAGGAAAGGTTTGAAAAACTTCCCATATCCAGTTTAAAACACGGAAAAAAAAAAAATTAGATTGACAAAATACAACCATCCAACTAAAATTTGGCCTGAAAATAATGTTACTACTGTTCAGTTTGTTACATACTTATGTTCACATGTCAGCATATGGACTTGTCTTTAAAAATGATTCCAAGGAAGTCAGAATGCTTCAGAAGTAATCTCGCCAACAGCATTTTTAGAAGGGTGTATTTTTAACAACCCTTTCTAGGACACCCCATCCTTTCTACCACTCTTTGGCCATTTATTCACGCACTGAACAAATAATCAATATTTAGTGCGTTCTTACCATGTATAAGTTTAGCACTGCATGTGGTTTCTTGGAGGACACAAAAATGTGTATCACACAGGTCCTACCATCAAGAAACTTACAATTTTATGGTGTACTGATTTTAGTACAGTGACAATCACTCTGTTCTAAAACTCTCCAGAAAGATCTGACAGTTTCTGGACACTCTTGGTGAGTCATAGACACCAATTCCAGAAGGAATGGCTCCTTCGGGGAATATTCTCAAAAAAGATGAGTCTGGGTTCTGTTTATGAGCCATACTATTTGGGACTACAGAAATGCTAAAAGATATATCTTCTTCAAATGTCTGACCCAGAATCTTCCCAAAGCCCACGATTTGAGGGTCATGGTGTCTCACGATCTTCACCTCTGCAGCCACACTGACCTCAAATACCCAAACACATTCGCACCTCAGGACCTCTGCCCTTGCAATTATTCTCTTTGCCTGGGACAATCTTGCTCCAGACACCTGCATGATCTCTGCCCATATACTGCCTCAATGAGTCTCCCCCGAACACCCGTCCAACACAGCTGCAACTCACCCCACTCTGTCCCCTTACCACTTTCTCTCTCTTGATGAGGCTCACCACCACCTAACAGCAAACGGTTCATCTCTTTATTTTTCTGAACATCTCTTTATTTTCCCGCCTCACCCCCCAACCAGGATATACACTCCTTAACAGCAGGGGCTTTTGGGTTCACTACTAAATCCCAGGGTCAAGGCACTCCATAAATACTGGTTGAATGAATGACTCATAAGGCTGAACTGTGTGCTGTGCCCTTCTCTTACATCTTCCTTCACTGGGATACTGAAATAATTATTAATAAATGAATTTCAATACTGAATCATAGTAAATTGTTTTCACCCAAAGGAAAAAAACGAAACAAAAAAAAAACCCACACTTAGTGAAATATTTCTGAAAAATATAATAAACACCATTTTTTATCATTTTCCCTTCCTTGATTGCTCGAGAGCTGGGCCAAGGGTCAGGTAACCTTATTCTCTGGCCAGTGCGCCTGTGAGCTGCTCCGTGAGCCTGATGTCGTCATCCCCCTGGGCATTTCTTTCTCGGGTAAAATAAGGAAGCTTCAGAAGCTCATTTCCAAGGTTCCCTCTGGTTCAGAAACTATGGAGATCAACACGTAGGTGATGGGCCAAATTAGATTCATGTTTTTACATCTTCTGATTTAATAGCACTTTCTACGTGTAAGCTTATCTCAAAGGTAGCACAGTCATTTCATACTAAGTAAGCAGGAATCCCGGAGGGAAGGATTTTATTATCTAACTATATCTACGGGCATGCTGATTTAGGACAAACTCCACAGATACCACGGAAAACCTGTCTCCACCCCCTCCCCCTCACTATCACACCACCAACATATGACAGACATGCAAAGAAAGATGCCACATCAGCTGTTTATGACATCTTGAGTCACAGACACTTCACTGGGGTCTCTAAACAGATTTCTTGTTTACTTGCACATTAATAAAACTCGCACCTTCGCCAGTCAGAATTTTTTTTCCCCCAAGCATCTGAACATCCAAAGAGATTTAGAAGCAATTAACATTCACGAGTAACAGAGCAATCAACATGGGAACTGCTAATGGCACTGGACAGAATCCAAAAGCAGATATTAGGATAATAGTGAGTCCCCGACACAGGTTACGGTGTTAATTCTGGAGGGCAGGCTCATGGTATGTGTTCAGGAGCTTTGAAAACCTGCTGGCACAGTCACATACGCCTCTTCTATATATGGTTCCTAGCACCCTACAACATATTTTTTTTTAACTGATATCGAAAAGAAGGCATTTTTGCATCGCTATAATACAACCCCTAGCATTAAGGGTATATATTGAATTCAAGTTTATTTTAAAATTGCCTACCTGACAAAAATATTAAAATGTCATTTTTTTCCCACTCTGGGTCTCTAGACTATCTTCACCTGTTAGCTCTTGTAGCCAGAGGCCACAAAAATAATAGCTATGAATTTCCTCCTTGACGATTCCCCAATAACTTTTGCCACTTCCTTGTGTGCATGTGCGTTCATACAGCCCTTGTACATAGAAAGACATGGATATTCCTTTCCGGGCAAGCTCTATGCTTGCCTCCTTGTCAGTGTCCCTGACCTGTTTTCATAAATATCACTCCAGAAATCAGCATCCTCCCCCTCTTCTCCCCCCGCCCCCCTTCCCCCGCCCTACAAAGTCTCTGCATAATAGAGAATGTTTCTACTGTTCCTCTTGCTGATTTCCATTCTCCTGCCTTCATCTTTGGTCAACTAAATGCATCTAAACTGCAGATGCTAAGCACATCTACCTTTACCTCCCCACGGACCACATTCCTGCATGATGGCCCGGGCTCTCCTTCTCCCTGAAACGCAGATGACTGCCTCGAAGGCAGATGACTCCACCTGCAGAGCCTTGACCTCCCCAGATCCACACATTCCTCTGAATCCTACCCCCCCCAAGGTCCCCTCCCAGCCCTTCTCCTGGGTCATGTGGTCTCTCTCAGGATGGAGACCTACACGTCTAATCGCAGGGCACCTTCCCTTACATGCAGACACACTGGACCCCACGCGGGCAGAAAACCTGGTTTATTCCCGTTTCTTATAACTTAGGATATAATTAATCACAGCCTATTATGATTTGCTTTGTTCTGTGGGGCCTAAGAAAATAAATTTGTTCCAAGGCAAGCCTTTTTTCAAGTACTTTAACATTAGTTACGTGTATTTAATGGGATAACACCATTCATTTTGAGGAAACTATCTTTCTGGCTATTCTATTCTATTCATGCTCTGTTCTGTTCCTTCCTCCTTCTACTTTGCTGCTTTTGGCTATTAAAGGGTCCCTTTTTTCTTAACAATCAGCTTTTTTTTTTCTTCACCTCCCCACCCTCAACACATACCCATTGGTGCTAAAAGCCTGTTTTGACAAAGATTTTCTACAACAGAATCCAAATTAAAGGGAAGTTATCAACAGACTCACACTTCAGAATCCCTTACTTTATCTCTGTGGCAAGTAGTTTTATATTCCCAGTGCCAGCCCCGAAGTTGGGGGGACACGAGCCCCCAAGAGCCTCCACAGCACACACATCTAGCTCTCAGTCATCGCCTCCACCGACCCCGGGCTCCCTCCCCACCCCGAGGGGCAGCGGTGGACATTAAAGTGCTTCTGGCTGTGGTAATCCAGTCAGGGCTGGGCATGCTGCAATCTCTACCCTTTGGGCCACAGGAAAACATTTTGGCAGAATGCCTTTCAGTGGCGCTCCGCATTCCTGGAGGATCCTGTGTTCCTGGGTTACCAAAGACATTTGTGCTGTGACAGCGACGGGCTCAGAGTGGCGACTTTTCATACTGTCCCTGTGACTCCATGCCTGCCTGGACGCTAGACTTTGGAGCCCTTTCTGCCTTGGAAACAGCCCTGTGCCCGTTAACCCAGAGGCTTTCAATATTTGCTGAGCTGGAATCGCTAAGAATGCAGACTTCCTTTATTTACAGCCCTAAGTAGATTTTAACTATTCCTGAGAGAGAAGCAGATGAATAAAGAAAGCAATCTGAGGAGTTTGGGGAAAGTAGAAGCAATGGTAAAAACTTGTATTTGACCATTTATTCTTTCACCAAATATTCACTGAGCACCTACTCTAGGTTCACGGTAGTGAATAAATGACCTGAAGAACTCCCCGCCCCCCCGGCCCTGCCCTGCCAGGAGTTCACACCCAAAGGTGGGGAGACACCCTGGGAGTAAATAAACAAGTAAATAGAGATGTCCAGGCGTAATAAATGCTATGGAGAAAAATAAAGCACAGGAGGCCAGGGAGTGTAAGGACATGAACCCACACTTCACGTAGTGTTTATTTCCCCATGTCATGTCAATAAACATTTGTCACCAAGCACCTGCTACATTGCAGGCCCTGGGATGGATTCTGGGGAAGCTGGCATATCGATGGAAAGAGAGAGATCGATGTGGACACATATATATACACACCACACACTCGATTTCCAGTTAATTTGCATGTGAAGGGTACAGAGTCTTCACCAAAAGGGGTCTGCGTGTGATGCCACACTGCCAACAGCAGTTTCTTTTAAAGGGCCCCCAACGAATGCTATTAGTGGCCCCCAAAGTGGGCAGGGTGCAGTGGGGTCTGTGTCTGATTTGCTGAAGGGCATGCATGTTCGAAGCACTGAGAGCCCCAGCATGGGGTGGGCAACCATGGGCCTGGCTCAGCTCCAGCACTCACCTTGCTGAAGGGCTGGAGGCAAGTTGCATCGCCTCTTTACCTCTACAAAATGTGGATCACAGGCTGCTGTGGGGTTCGAAGGTGGTAAGGCAAGGGACGTGCCCAGCACAGTGCCTGGCACTAATCTGACAGCTGAGTAATTGCTTCACTCAGCTCATCCAGAAGGAAAAAGGACACCAGAAACGCAACAGCTCCAAACACACTGTGTGCCCAGAGTAAGTATACAATAACTGCTTTTGCTTATCTGTTTTCTCTGGGTTGTTGGGTTTTGCTTTGTTTTGTTTTGTTTTGTTTTGTTCTGTATGTGTGTGTGTGGCCAAAGGGTTCTAGGGAATATAAGCAGATATTCATGTTACTTTGAAAAAAAAAAAAAGGCCTTGGGGCGCCTGGGTGGCTCAGTTGGTTAAGCGACTGCCTTCGGCTCAGGTCATGATCCTGGAGTCCCGGGATCGAGTCCCGCATCGGGCTCCCTGCTCAGCAGGGGGTCTGCTTCTCCCTCTGACCTTCCTCTCTCTCATGCTCTCTACCATTCTCTCTCTCTCTCTCAATAAATAAATAAAATCTTTAAAAAAAAATAAAAATAAAAAATAAAAAAAAAAGGCCTCAATCAAATAAGTTTTAGAAACAACAAATAAAATGAACTAACACAGGTCTCTTTACTTCAGACCCTCCTATTCTGTAACGTGCTAATGTGCCTCACTTCTCTCCAAGAAACAGGAACAATGGGAGGAGTGTTTCCCAGCTTATGTGACCATGGAACCCTTTGACATGGAAAATCACATGTGACAGTTGTTCAATGGAACAGACTTTGGGAAATGTGGCTTTGCTATAAGAACAAATGAATCCAAAGATAAAGAATATATACTGTCTTTGGTTTTGATGTGGTCTGATGGCTTTCTTTGAAAAGGCAGACTTTGGCATATTTTCTGCAAACTGAGAAAGTCCGGTAGCAGTGCTTCCTATCCACTGGACCACAGCAACTTCTCCTCTCCTATAAAAGAAGTCATTATTCTGGGGCCACAGTGCATAGGAAGGAAGTGTCGGCAACATCTGAACACTTCTCATTCCCTTGAACAGGCAATTCCCCTATTTTCTGCAATAAACAGGCTCTTAAAACGAGTTTTGTTAATTATTCTCTTGAAAGCCAAATCCTCTTCTGACTACACTGGGGAAACCTGCTGCTTAAAGTCACCCTGGGTTTTCTATATCATCCAAATGCTTCACAGTGAGCATGCATTACTTTCATAAACAGAAAATCAATGGTGGGGGGAAAAAAGAAAAGAAATTCTATAGGGATGTGTTGATACACCATGATTAGTGCAAAAACTACCTACTTGTACATGTAAGTTTTTATATATGGGGCTTTTCATGAAGATCTTACTTAATATTAGAACCCTAGATAGATCTGAAAGGGGAGCGGTAGACAGAGAGGACAGTAGAGCTGAGATTATTCCTCACAGGCTTAAAATTCAACATCAGAAAGAGAGAATCCATGTGATTCACCCACATCCTCTGAGGCAAAAGAAGAGACAGAATATTGCGGGGGAAGGAAGGAAAGGAGAAGGGGAGAGAGAGAGAAAAAATAAAGAGAAAGAAAGAAAGAAAGAAAGAAAGAAAGAAAGAAAGAAAGAAAGAAAGAAAGAAAGAAAGAAAGAAAGAAAGAAAGAAAGAAAGAAAGAAAGAAAGAAAGAAAGAAAGAGGGAGGAAGGAAGGAAGAAAGAAAGAGAGGGAGGAAGGAAGGAAGGAAGGAAGGAAGGAAGGAAGGAAGGAAGGAAGGAAGGAAGGAAGGAAAAGAAAGAAAGAGGGGCACCTGGGTGGCTCAGTCGTTAAGCGTCTGCCTTCGGCTCAGATCATGGTCCCAGGGTCCTGGGATCGAGCCCTACATCAGACTCCCTGCTTGGCGGGAAGCCTGCTTCTCCCTCTCCTTCCGCCACTCCCCCTGCTTGTGTTCCCTCTCTCGCTGTGTTTCTCTCTGTCAAGTAAATAAATAAAATCTTTAAAAAAAAAAAAGAAAGAAAGATGGGAGAGGGAGGGAAGGAGAGGAATGGAGGAAAGACAGAAGGAAGGAAAAAGAGAAAGAGAAAGAATTAGAGAGAGAGAGAGAGAAGGCAAGAAAGGGGGTAAGCAAGAGAATTGTTGAGAAGCCTAAGGTGGGGGGAGGGGAACGCAAACCCAGAGATTAAGCTGACCCAAGTCAATACAAAAGGCTTTGTGCAAGGGCTCTGGCATTAATGGGATTTGGACTGCTACAGCCCTTCGAACCAAGTACAGAACATAACCATAGATGCCGGAGTTATTTTTTGCAATGGATGTCTTAAGTAATAGGAAGCTTAACTCAAAGGGACACTCGCAGCATTTTCCATGGCTGTTGCCAGCTTGAGACCTGGCTGGGAACAAACCAGAGCTGCCCAATTAGCAGCAGCCTCCCACCTAGGACAGAACCCACCAGGTGGCTTTCACCTTTGGGTGTGCCACGGAGGAGCTGCTTTGTGGCACGGTCGCAGGGAGAATGAGCTGCGCTGTTGAATCATGTAGTAACGCAAATGATGTAAATGGAGGGGGACCCTCTGAACCAAGGAATCTTGGGGCCTTCATTTAGAGTCAAGCATTCATTCTTTCAGTCAGTCTTTCATCAGCGCCTCCAAAGTGTTTGGAACCGTCTGGGGTCTTGCAGATACTGCGATGAACAATAACCAAGTCCCCACTCTCCAGGAACTTACATTCTCCAGAAGGAGGGAAAGCCAGCAAGTAAACAAGAATTTCTGTTGGTTAGAAGAGCCGGGAAGAAAAGCAAAAAGGAAAGAGGGAGAGAGGGGGTTTGTGCTGGGAGAAGGGAAAATGTGCTCAGGGAAGGCATCTCTGAAGAAGGAGCATTTAAACAAAGGCTTGAAGAACAAGGAGGACCCCCACCCTACAAGTCTGGGCAAAAACAGCGTAAAAGAAGGGAGCGACTCGTCCTCTGGAGGACGGTGTGGGCCACCATCGCTGGGGCCTCACTTCCAACCAACTCAGATTTCAGCCATGCTCAATTCAAAAGCACACAGACGTGTTTAATTTTAAAATCTTGAATTGCATACTACGCCTGCTAGGAAAAATACCTCCGGAAAGTTGGGTATTTTTAGAATGGCCCATTTCAGTTTCCTCAGGGACTTTTCCCTGTTCAACCAGAAGACCCAAAGAGTCCAGGTCCATCAGCCTCCTCTAAATACCTGAAACTGCATTCATCAGCCACTGTTTAAAAATTGGATCTTACTTCAAAGCTGAATGACTTGATTACTCCCATAACAGAATACATTACGCTGATTATGGGATTATTCACATGCCATTTCCAAGAGGTTGGGCAACATTTCTCAACATTGCACCCACCAACAAACAGAGTAGTGAGAGTAGAAAATGTAATGCTAATATTCAAATGCCTTCCTTGTCCTGATACCATGATAAAATTTCTCTGCACTCCTTGTTAACTGATGCTTGAAAAGGAGGGGGTTGATTATTTCGGTATAATACAGCTCAGAGGAAGTGCCAGGAGGGGCCCAAGGATGAGATTGTTTCTGTGATCTGACACATTAGGTACTCAGTAAATATAAGGGCCTTATCCCCATCCCCTCCACTTTGCCTGCCAAAACCCTGAATACTGATTTTTATATCAATAATTTGCCAATAACTTATTCATTGGCTCATTTTTTATAACTGTCAGTCTAGTGCTGTGTTTTCAGCCCGCTAGCAATTGATTCATAAGAATGGCTTGGGATGAGAAGGGGCGAGGAGGTGAAAGCTTTATAGCCATGATTCACTACTAATCGATGATTACCATTTTATGCTCAAGAAAATCAAATTCATATTATTTTACATTTTAAAAGTTTTTAAAGGAACACTTATTAAAAGCCTAAATGAAAACAGGGCATCACAAGTTCAAATAAACCATAAATTAGACACAGAAGCATAATTCCACTGAACACCATTTTATTAGCTAATCAAAGTGTCATTTTTTTTCTATTGGCATCCACTTACTATCATGTAATTTCCATAAGGGCACCATCTGTATTTATAAAAGAATTTTCTTTGTGGTGATCTAGCAATCTACAAACAACAGTGATATTTAACTTTTCTTAAGGGATCAATTTTGGAATTGGGTTAAAGGATTTATAAGTCTCTTTTTCATGATGAACCTTTCATAATGAACTTATTCATACATCTCTGTGATGTTGGAAGCACTTGAAACAAAAACAACAACAAAATGTAACTTCGATTTATTGAAATGTAAGGTTCTGGATCTTGACATGTACATTTTTTAATCAAGTAAGATGAATCTCTTACTATAAGGTCCAGTAAAACAATCATAGACAAACTACTTTCTTTTTTCCATTTTGGCCGTAAGGGTAAGTTAATTTTCAGTGTAATCTGATTTGATGCCTTCTGGGTCAGACAGAACCCTGTATCAGCCAAGGTCACTGCTATGCGTTTCATCAGGATCCAGTCCACTCACTCATTTATGACACATGGCCAAACCCTGCCTTGTCCAGTTCTTAATGCAGCCTTGCAAGTGTGAGTCACTGCCCCAGTGATGGCTAATCCGGTTTGCAGGGGTGAAGCGGCAATACTCTTACCCTTGGCAGAAAAAAACTCATAATAGATGCCCTTCTGTTGGGTACAACAGATGAGTGACTGAAACGTGGATGCAAGGAGAGATTTGTTTAAAGTGTTTCTAAGAATACCAAATAGAACCCCAGAGAGAACAGTCTTTGGTTTTACGAGTTATATATTACTTCAGCTTTGAGTCAATCCAAAAGAGTAAGATGCAGTTTGAGAGAATCAAAGACAAAAATCTCACTCTTGGTTAGGATGCAAATTTGTACACTACCAGTCAATTACTTTGTAAATTTAATTTTAAACAGGATTTAAAAGGATTATGATTAAAAATGTATGTGACATACTAACCAACAAAATTAAAAAACAAAATACAAACTAATATTTAAACTTCATGGATCGATTCCTTAATTTGCCGATGATCGTGGATTCTACCATATTTTAAGTACTATATTAAGTCTCAGGCACGGTGAACAAAAAAGATTTAGTCTCTACCCTCATGGAGCTAACTGTTTTTTGGGGAAAAAAAAAAAGTATGTGTGAATGAACAATTGAGTAAAAAATCACCAAATCACATTAGTGATTAAATTGAGATATGTAACTATACCATTTTCCTCTCGCTCTAATATAGTTGTATTGCTTTTTAAAATCCAAAACACTTATTGCCTTTAAATAATTTGATTATGCACTAGGACCAGGAAGGGATCTTTCTGGATTTTGGCTTTTGTATTTGCTGTTTGTTTGTTTGTTTGTTGATCACTGAAATGTTAACACTCAAGGAAATTTTGATCATCAAATTTTTGAAATATGTTAATAAAATGGAGAGTGTTCAGGGAAACACAGCAAAAAATAAATTCAGGGGTGGCAAATGGGTCTTCTTGGGAAAGGATAAGAAAGAAAGTCATTCATCCCAAGAAGTAACTTGATTATTATAATCTCTGTGGGGAGCTAACATGTGAAAAAGGAACTCTGGAATTAGTCAAGTTCTATATTCAAGTCCTGGCTCCATCACTATGTATTAAAAACCTCTCCTACATCTCCGTTTTGTTATCCATAAAGAGACTCATCCACATCACAAAAATTAAATGAGTATAATAAATATGAATAGCTTGCACGTAGTCTTAGATTACAGTCGGCTGCCCTCATCATCACACTCCACCACCATCATCATCATCATCATCAGAAAAAGAACTCAAGGTCTGTTGTATGAAAAGCAACTTTAGAAACCCTGGCAGAAACCACAGAGGAAGCTGGTAACAATCTCTCCTGAGAAAACGCTAGGAAAAAGAAAGAGACCTAAGTCCTAGCTCTTCTTGTGTTGACTTGTGCAACCTCAGATAAAACTTTTAAACTCCTGATTTTCCGTTTCCCCAGCTCTAAAATGGACAATAGAACTTATTTAATGAGATAATATATAAGGAAGGACCAGCACATATATCACCTTATTAAATACAGAACCCTACTACTTTTACAGGAAAGCACACTCTGATCATAATCTACCATAAATGGATCTCTTCTGTAACCACCCAGGATAAGAACTCCTAGGAAGACCATGAACTTGAATTTCAGCTCCATGATGAACTAGGTAGATAACATCTCTTAAATTCTCTGGGCCCCGGTTTTGGTCAGGAAAATAGTATACTCATTGTGAGAACTGGAAATTAGACGTGCAACATGCCCAGGAAAGGGTCTGGCACATCAGACATATGGTGGCTCCCATTTCTCTCTGTTAAATAATGATCCAGTATAATCCATTTTCAATGTGCATATTCCCACACTCTAAAACTCTTTAAATAAAAAGCATTATAAATAACCTTTGGATGGTCTTTAAATAATTCTTTATGGTTTGGAAGAAAAACAAATCTATAGAAACATAAAAATCCAGTGTGTCAAATACACAGTATAATCATTTTGTATGATCACTACTAATACAGTTCAACCTAAATTGCAGTCTTGTATTTGACATAATTACACGTAACCAAACACTAATAAAAATTGCTGCCTTATATTTCAAATTAGTAATTATGGTAGTAAACATTAACAACATGTCAGATATAAGATGGTGATTTGTTCTGAAATGTATTAGAAATCATTATACTGTATGATAATTTTAATTACAGTTGGGTAGCAAGACGGCTCACAGCAGACCATGGCTCTAAGTTTACTAGGGGAAGCAGCAGCTCTTCAGTTCAGCCCTAAATCAGACTCCTATGGCTTGAGTTCAAGAAATGGGTGATTCTTTCTCCATCTTTAAATGGTGAACCCCATTGCCTCTGCAGAATCAGTATTATCCTAAGACTTGGAGTTATCCTTCCAGGATTTAAATCCTAATTCTATCGCTTTCTAGCCATATGAACTTGGAGAATGGTAATTTCTCAGTGCCCCAGGTTTCTCATCCTTGAAATGGGAAACAGGGGTGCCTGGCTGAGTCAGTCGGAAGAGCATGCAATTCTTGATCCTGGGGTTGCAAGTTTGATCCCCACGTTGGGTGTAGAGATTACTTATAAATAAATAAATAAATAAATAAATAAATAAATAAGATTTAAAGAAGAAAAACAAACAAACAAATAAATAAATAAATACAATGGAAAACATAGGAGTATTCAGGCAGCTAAACTAGATCATTCTGTCTGTAGCACTTAGCCTAGCACCTGGAACCCTGAGTCTTCAGCACATACTACTGGTTGTTACTATCACTTAACATTAATAACCAAGTCAATCATTCTCCTAAACTTTTCAGACCATGGTCTTAATAATAGTGACCAAATCTCCTATTTAAAGTAGAAATGTCATGGGGAGCCTTGGTGGCTCAGTGGGGTTAAGCAACCAACTCTTGATTTCAGCTCAGGTCAAGATATCTGGGTCCTAAGATCAAGCCCCAGGTCGGGCTTCCGGCTCAGTGGGAAGTCTGCTTGAGGATTCTCGCTCTCCCTCTGTCTCTCCCTCCGCTGGCACGCTCTTCCTCTCTCTCTCTAAAAATAAATAAATAAGGGGCCCCTGGGTGGCTCAGTCAGTTAAGCGGCCAACTCTTGACTTCAGCTCAGGTCATGATCTCAGGGTGATGAGGTCGAGTCCCAAATCAGGCTTGGCATTCAGCAGGGAGTCGGAGCCTGCTTAACATCCTCTCCCTCTCCTTCTGCCCCTCCCCCTACTTGTGAGCTCTCTCTCTCTAAAATAAAGAAATAAATCTTTTAATAAATAAATAAGTAAATATTTAAAAATAAATAAATAAAAGTAAAGTAGAAATATGCCAAATGTTAGCTTCTATCCCTCAAGACACTATAGTCTTGAGAATTTCATCATTGTCCTTTCTACTTTCCTGCCATGTTTTCTGCATTCGTCTTCACTCTTGCACTCACTCAGTGTTATGAGTCACTGGGAAGACCCTGTTCTTTATAATTTCACCTCTCAGGAAGGTCTGACTTTGGCTGATCCTTTCTTGGCCCCTATCTCCATGTTAGGTTTAACCATGGCCCCTAAACATGGCTCCAGCATAGACCCCATGTTCCATTAATGACAACACCCACCAGAGAGCTCCACTCCCTAACAAGTGCATGTGTAAGAGCCGTAAGACTCCCAACTCCACCCACATGACTCCTTGACATACCTAAAATTGGATCACTAGCCCCTAATTTAGGAATTTAATGCCCCTCCTCCCCCTCTCCTGCCTCCCTCACCATGTTTTTGTTCTAACATATAAAAAAAAAAAAATTGTTCAATCAGAGCTACCTATTTCCACCCCTTTCAAAGACCTCTGGGCCTTGCAACATCTCTGCAGGACTCTCCCCGCTCCAAGATCTCCATGCATTACACGGTCTCCTGCAAAGTGAGGAAGAACTCCCAGCATTATGATAAAGCACCTTTCCTGTCCATATTTCCATACTGTTTCAGGTAAAACATTTAGGGGAACAGACTGGACTGCTAATTAGAGAACTGTCTGAAACCACCATGAACCACATTTCCATCGGTGCAATAAGCAAAGACTCTTCATTAAAATCACTGTCCTCCGTAAGGGAAAACTGTTTCAAGTGCAATAGATCTAATTCACAGGAGTGATCATGCAGGCCCAGGTACAGTATTCATTATTAACTTAAAAAAGTATGCCAAATCAATTAAAAACCATTTTAAAGGGAAGGAATAAAATTTAGTTCTACCTAACAGCAGGTCAGCTCTAATTTATCTTCCAGCCACTTTCAAGGGATTTTACTTGGTTCTTAATCTAACATTCATTGGAAAGGGTAGTTCTCATGAAATTACAATGGCATTTCTTGCATTGTTTAATGCAAATGTTCCCATTCTTCAGAAATGGAGAGCAGCTTCTCCAATATAGACTCCTTTCAAGGTGTAAAGTGGATGAGCTCAGGGATCCGCTTGAAAAGAATAAAACATGCGTCTCAGAAGCTGCTCAAATTTAAAACCCTGCCTGCATCCCTATGACAAATTGTATTCCAAATATAGGTTATTCACAACATGTTTGTTGTAAGGCGAGGCATATGAATTCCTGCCGTGTCTTTCTTTACAAACATGTCAAGACTTGTGAACCCTTAATGAAATGCAGCATTTTAGAGGCAAGAGGAAGCTACAAAGATGCCAGAAAGAAATGGCTCCTTTCCTGGGACTGGGGCCTTCCTGTGATGGTGATTGTTCCCATCATCAGAGACGCCAGACGGTCATCTCAGAACCAAATGGGGCTTCAGCGGTCACCGAGACCAGCCAGTTCAGCTTACAGAGGAAGAGACTGAGGTCTGAGGGAGAACAAGATTTTTCCAGAGGGTCGGGGCTGCTGAGGAGCAGAGACAACCAGGCCCACCCAGGTTGTCGACGAGTGCCATTCACTAGGGCTGCCCGGTTGACGAGACTCTAAAACAGACTTTGTCCTGTTGGGGCACTTTCATAAATCCCATGGGGCACCAACCTTCTGGTATTCTGATAAAAGTTCCATAAAACTTGGAAGTGAGCTCATCCCAGTAGGATATTTTTAGTCATGCCACAGAAGTAAGTTAGTTGGATTGATTTTACATTTGGCATTTTCTTAACTAGAGCCTGAGAGTACACTCCTCATTTGTTAACTCCCTTTTAAGTAAAGCGCCACTGTTCACTAGTGATTGGCGTCCCCAGCAGAATGGCCACTCTCTACTCCTCTCCTCCTCTGCACTCCAAATAGGGGGCTGTCTAAGATGATGACAGCATAGCAGTCTACCCTGGTTTTGGTTTAAGGCAGGGGTCAGCATGCTTTTCCTGGAAAGGGCCAGACAGTGACTATTTTAGGCTTTGCAGGCCATTTGGTCTCTGAACTACTCAACTCTGCCGCTGTATCTCAAAAGCAGCCAGAGAGAGGATGAGACAAACGAGTATGACTGCATTCTGATAAAACTTTATTTATCTACATTGAAATTGAATTTCATAGGACGTTCCTGTGTCATAAGCATTAGTCTTCTTTGGATTTTTAGTCAACCATTTAAAAATGCAAAAACCATTCTCAGCTCGCGAGCTACACAGACACAGACAGCATGCTGGATGAGTCTCACCCCTGCCAAAGTTTGCCAACCCCAGGTGCAGAGTTAGGAAAACGCTCATTGACAGAGACAAACCCTTTTTGTTACGCAGTTGCCCTCCTTCTAGCTCACTACTGGCACTCACCTGGTGAATCCACATTTTTTTTTTATTAAATGTGCATGCTTTTCATCATGTGCAATGGATGTTAGCTCAGTAAGGTTATATCCTGCTTGCTAGTGACTTTGATAACCACACGGTGGTCCTGGGTGGGGTGTCTTCCTTGATGTGAAATATAACTGAAGGTACTAACCGGTCACCCAAGAAACAGTTGTGAGATTATGTCATTATTTTTTGCCAGTTAGACAAAAGAAGCATCTGTCCCTGGGACGGTTGATATGAGTGCTACTAAAGAATTTTTAGCCTTCATGTGTAAATACTGCTTTAATTTTGGAAAGAAATATTTTAGTTCCATGTGTGGTCAATATCAGCACCAACACATCAGCCCCTGAAATCATTATCAATCTTTTGCCTGTACAATGAAGTAAGGAGGAACTCTCCATTTAAATACTTTTCCACACAACACAACTCCACTGGCATCAGCATATTACAAAAACCAATTTTCTTACATCAACTTCTATCTACTTCTAATTCTGTAGCATAGCTCTGGGGAGTTGCTACAAGGTCTGTGTAAACTGAAAATCTAAATAACATTATGACGCCTATTACAGAACTAATTTATAATCTAATACCCCAGTTGAATTTAATATCCTATTTATTTATTCAAGCAAAATATCTGGAAAAAATATGTCACATCATAATGTAGTTGTTATGAAAATGGAAAAATAAAACAGAATTTTAGAGAAGGCATGATAATTGCTAGGGGCAGGTATGAGCAAGAATTTCAGAGCCCCTCACACGAAGGAGAGACGGGAGCCCTTTAATAAATAGAATTTGTGCTTTATAATGCAATTATTGTCAAATTTAGTATTTTACATCAAATTTACAACTTTAAAATGTGATTCCTATTAATGTTATCTGCTCAGAGCTACTGCAGCATAAAACTGTTGGCCAACAGATGCCACCTCATCAACTGTCTTTAACAACTCCATTCCCATCCTGAATGGAAGAACTGAGTTTATGACAGCATTTACAAGCACGTACTGCCAATACAAACGCACAAGTGATGTGCATGTATATAATACACACAGACTAATGGAAAGAACCATGGCAATGCTTCTCGGAATACTAAATCTCATGCTGATTTCCTTATCTTGAAAGAGACTGAGGGAAGGAAGGAAGGAAAGAAGAGAGGGAAGGAAGAAGGGAAGGAAGGAGGGAGGAAGAAAAAGAAAGAAGAAAGGAAGGAGGGACAGAAGGAAAGGAGTGAATGAAGATACTTTGATAGTTGAAGAAGCAAAGGTATAGAAAAAGCATAAAATAGGGGCGGCTCGATGTCTCAGTCAGTTGGGCGTCTGACTCTTGATCTTGGCTCTGGGCATGACCTCAGGGTCCTCAGATCAAGGCCCACTTCAGGTTCTGAGTTCAGTAGAGTCTGCTTGAGGTTCTCTCTCCTGCCCCCTGCCCCTCACCCCTACTCTAAAATAAATAAATACATAAATCTAAAAAAAAAAGGCATAAATATAAAAATACTGCCAGGCCATAATTACATCTTAGCGCTGGACGCTCCTGGACATCTAGGAGCCAGGAGAGGAGTTGGCAAAGTACAGTGAGGCTTGATGGGACATATACAGGCGAGTTCTCAAGACTCAGAGAAAGGGCAGCAGCACCTGAATCTCTCCAGGAAGTAGGAGAAATGCCTACTGCTTGCCTTTTCTTGAGATAGAAGCCATGTTTAGAGCTTAAGTAGCAGCTCAAAATCCCATGGGCTCCAGGACCAGGAAGTAAGTGTGCACCCAGCTGCACCACCACACAAACACATGCGTATCCCCCCTCACAGTGGTGACTTCCAATCCTCCCCAAAAAAGCAGAATAAGCAGCTGTTCACCTTGCAGAGTCTCAACTATTGAGGTCTTGGTGTCCTATTCCAAACCAGCATATCTGGATTACGAGCCCTACTCTAGACCTCCTGTATTTTTAATAAGGTTCCCAGGTTATTCTGATGCACTTCAAAATTTAGGAACCAGTGGCCTCTGTGATCATATTTGAAAGGCATCAAGGAAGAGCCTTTTGCCCCGGAAATTATTATGACACGGCTCTCTCAGTATCCAGGAATCTCATAATTAGTGATTCATTATTTTGCCTTTTAAAGGTTTCCTGGTCTCCAAGGGTACTGAAATTACTCAAATATACCTAGGAGAAGAAATAGCTTAAGTCCTCCTACCAGCTGATGAACTGGTTAGATACTAAAGCCCTGTAGAAATTAAACAAAAGCTTCCCCAAAAGGGCAAGAAAGCAATCCATAAAAGGAAGTCATCAAAGACACAAGAAGAGACTCTGTCCTGTACATAATAAATAAATACACATGGGTTACATGATCCTCTGAGAAATGCATGGGTATCAAGGATCAGGTATCCCGGCTTCATCTAGTTTCTGCTGAGTATAGTCTGACATCAAAAGGAATTCACATTCAGATCCTAATGTGTTCCAGGATGTACTCAGCTCCAAATGGGCATTCCTTCATGGTATCCATTTTCAAAAACATACCCATGAAGACTTTGGTGTGAGAGTGTGCTCTCTCCTGACAGACGGGGCATCCTCTGAGGGTCGGCCTCCTCCAGATATGGAGCTGGACCCCCATTATTTCCTCAGCATCCTTCCTAGTGTGGATTCTTCCTCCCTCCCCACTCCACTAGGGTCGGCTCAGTTAGGATGCCTGGGAAGTAGGAAGACCCTCCCTCCCCTGAACCATTTTACCTGCTCTTTGTGAAGGGTATACATATGCAACAGAAACCCAGCTCAGCACTCTATTGATTATTACCTATAAATCTAGCT
This sequence comes from Eumetopias jubatus, assembly GCF_037043125.1. Taxonomy (NCBI): domain Eukaryota; kingdom Metazoa; phylum Chordata; class Mammalia; order Carnivora; family Otariidae; genus Eumetopias; species Eumetopias jubatus. The sequence goes on along the minus strand of NW_028274808.1, from coordinate 183,106,604 downwards.
CTTCATAAAAAGGTTCCCAGGGACATAAATCTCTCTAAGAGAGATGAAATCTGATGGGAGATAAAATTCCCTCATTTCATTTATTCCCTTGTTTAAAGACTGACTTTCCAATCAGTTATGAACATTAACATGAGATGACAGGCGGATGGGAACAGAGCACAGGTTGGGGGGTCAGACAGCCAGGAGAGCAAACACTCCCCGTGCCAGTCACTCGCTATGACTGTCATAGTGTCATAGTGTCACCAGCAAGTGACTTCTCTCTAAGCCTCAGTTTTGTCATCTCTAAAATAAGGATAATACACTCCCTTGTATGGGAGCTCTGAGATCAAGTTGGACAAACTATAATGTACCAAGCATGCATTAGGAGTTCAAAATGATAGCTGTTACACACAGCCCCCTCTTCATTTAAAATTCTTTTTAATACAAAAAGAAAACCAAAAGAATTAGCTACCCCCACCTATAAAAATCCATCCTTGCCTCCCACAAGTCCAAGTGACAGCCCGGGAGATCTTATCCTTCACTCAACTGAACACCAACTATGTGTCAAGCTTTGTCCTGGGTTCTGGCAATTGTCCAGGCTCAACTTCTAACTTTAAAAAGTTATAGAACCAACATTTAAGATGACATGCAAGATAAAAACAGGTGGTGGGAAAAATCTTTTTTTTTTTTTTTTTTGCAAAAAATCCCTACCCCGCACAAGGGCCTGGCCCTCTGTGCTGTTCATGCACCTTGAAGAAGTGTTTCTGTCCTTTCTGAGGCGTTCAGAGACCCCCAGCCAACTTCTCCCCTGGGCTCCCTTAGCTCCCAACTGAGGATCAGTCTCTGATTTTCCACACTGTGTTGCAATTTTGATTTAACAAAGTAACAAATCCCCACACTGTGCACTTTATCAGGAAAGGGACAAAGTCCTTTTTTTTTTTTTTTTTTTTACTTCCTTCCCTCACCAGAAAAGTGTCTGCATGTAGCGGTCAAACCACACCTCTGAGCCTCTGCTTCCAGAACAGAAAGCCTCACCTCCCCTAGGGCACTCCTGGTGACCAAATATCCTCCCCCAGGCCACTCCTGGTGATCGGAAAGTCAGTCCCTGAGCTTAAGCAGCTGAGTTCCAGATACATTTTCCCACAGCAAAAAATGACAAATAGAAACTATTTGTTCCTAGAACAAGAAGAAAAGCTTACAGGGCTGAGAAAAAATGTTGGTGTTAGCATTCTCACTTCAATCAGCCGGCAAAATCTGCCATGGCTTTTCTCCATCTGATCCTGTTGGCCTTCCAACCCTCTACTTCTGTGATCTGACCATGTGGCAAAAACCACATTCTGTTCCCTTCCCACATGCTGGAACAATGAACTGGGCTTTGGCTTGACTTGAGCCAATAGTCTGTTGGTTTTGTTTCTCTCCCTATAAATATGTGGTACAGAGGAACCAGAAGCCTTAAGTTGACCAAATGTTGGACAAAGAGCAAAGCAAGGTGTAGCGATTTTCACAGGCATCTTGAGGAAGACGGAGCATGAGACTATTGAGTGGTCCTTATAACCCCATTCTTGGGTCATGGTGGTGGGGGGTTGGAATTTGGAGGTGAGAAAGAGGACATGGAGGTATTCAAGATGGCGGAGAAAGTAATGGGGGAGGGGGGAAAGAGAGAGAAAAAATCCTTATCCTATATAGTTAGTCCAAGCACTTGTTATCGTTGTGTCTAGCTCTCCAAAGCAAAAAAAGTAAAATCAAACAAACAAAGAATTCACCAGCCAGAACCAGGCAGACTCTCCCGCCTTGATTCACACATGGTCTCCTCACTCCCCACTCTTGCCACAGATGGTGGCAAAGCTCCACTGACACACGCAGCACCCCGAGGCACTGTAACTTCCTCTGCAGTCCCTCAGCAAGGGTGGCTGGCTACTTCCGCTCTCAGCTGCCATGGGGTAACCTCTGCCTCCCCTTCCCCTTCCCTCCACTCCCCATCAAAACAGCACGTTGTTCGAAATGATCTCAGGATGTGTGATTTGGGGCAGATAGTTGCTGGAGTCCCTATATGCTTAAGGTACATAACTGGGCCACTGAGAAAAAGGAATTTAAGCATTCTAGAAAACAGCGGGAGAGCAAATTGGCCTTTCCCTCGGAGAGCTATTATTAGAGAGACCCAGCCCAATTCAGCCAGAAAGCCAATATCTAGCCCATCCGCTCTTCCCCTGCAACAGTGCCCCACACTTCCCGCCCCCTTTCAAGCAGGACTGCCCCAATGCATCCCAGCCAGACGCACACCGCATCTTTAAGGCTGACCACCGGCTTGCACAGATCAATGGAAACATTTCCTTCTCACATGGCAATTTGGCAGTCCAAAGGTTAATTTCACATAATACCAAGAACTCACAGAACGTGGCAGTACATTTGATTTGTCCTCGTGGAATTTGGCAACCTGCTAGCTGTTCTCTCTGTGTACCTGCTGAAGTCACAGCTGCTGCTTAAACTTTGTAAATAAATGCTAAACAAATGCCAAATAAAGAAACCAACTTCCCAGGAAGCAGAAAGGGCAGGACATCACAGTTTCTGTTCTCAGAAATATGCTGCGACCTGCTTCAGAGCTGCATCCTGGCAGCTTAGTTGTGTCTCTGTTCTCTTGTGTCTTTTTTTTTCTTTTTTTTTTTTAGATTTATTTATTTATTTTAGAGGCGGGAGGGGCAGAGGGAGAGGGAGAAGCTCAGGCAGACTCCTTGCTGAGTGCAGAGCCCAACAGAGGGCTCAATCTCATGAACCTGAGATCATGACCTGAGCTGAAATCAAGTCGGATGTTTAATGGACTGAGCCACCCAGGTGGCCCCGTTCTCTTGTGTCTTGAATGCTCTTCTACCTTGGCGGGGGGGGGGGGTACGAAGGATGGAGGGAGGGACGTAGGAAGGGAGGGAGGGAGGATAAAGAAATGAAGGGGGGAAGGACAGAGAAACAGAAAAGCCTTTCCTATTATTTGTCCCCCAATTAATGAACAGAAAATGTTGGCTAGGAAGACAATACACAGCCTTATTATTTCTTATAGCGCACATTTCTATGGAAATTAGAGATTTTGGAGTCTATTTTTTCAATGGACTTAATCTCCACTCATGCAATGAATTAATGAGAAAAGAGGTTTCATTGCACTTGATCCTCCACTTTGCCGGCATGTGTCCATTGCCTATATGAAGACATCGCTGGTGGGGCCTTTTTATTGCTCCTGGTCCTTTGGCCTCATGGGACATGTTTCTCAACAACAACTCTGTGCTGAAGGATTATGGAGTTAATCATTCAAGATATTCTGGCATGTTGCACTCTGTGTTCTCTCCAGCACAGGTAATGCACAACTAAATCAACCCATGAGAGATGGAGAAGCCCAACATTTCTCATCATGGGTAAAAATTCACTTTATAAGTGGGCTGTCAGGCAGCCACCTCTATTTCCCTGCCTAACTCAAAGGATACATCCATCCCATATGCAAGATGAGGAACTAGAAGTAAGCTTAGATATGATGTATGGATGAGATGTGACTTACTACTCATCTCTGGCTTTCCAATTCAGCTGATGACTCAAGCCAAGTAAATCAGGTAGTAATAATGATACTTACAGCTACCATCTACTGAATACTTAAATGCCAGGCTCTATACCACAGCACTTCAGGTCTTGTCTTCTCCCAGTCAGCCAGGGGTTCATCCAGGACAAAGATCTTACCTCTGTTGTTTTTTCTTTTTGTTTTTCTTTTGCTTTGCCATTGTCCCCACCACATAATGACTAGCGCTGACATAGCACTAACTAGGCACCAGGCACTATTCTAAGGGTGGTATCTATAAAAACCCATCAAATCCTCACAACAACCTGTGAGGTGGTTATTCTAATAAAAGTATCTTAATATCCCCATTTATTTATAGATGCAGAAACCAAGTCTCAGAGGCTTTAAGTAACTTGTCCAAGTCCAGTGGTGAAACCAGGTTTCAAGCACAGGTATACTGCTTCCAGAATCTATGCTTTTTCAGGATGCTTATTGCTCCAATAAACATTTTTTGAATGAATAAAGGGTCTCATGTAAGCATTAAAACAGCTTTAAGGGATAAATATGACTACCCTTATCTAAAAGGAGGAAACTGAGACTCAGACTGGTTAAGTAACCTGCCTGAAGTCACAGAACTAATTGTGCAGAATGAGGACTCAGCTCAGGTCTTCCCAACATGGAGGCCCATGGTCTTGAAACCACTGGAGTATTTTTAACCACATGACCAAGCAACTTCCTGCTCAGTGCTTCCGTTTAGCGGCTCCATTTTCCCCATATTTGCAATAACAGCATCTCTTTTGCACACAAAGAAACTTGTTGACAATACAGCAGATTTTTCTCTTTATGCATCTGTCTATGTATTTTGTTTTTCCCCAGTAAGTTCTATAACAAAAGAAAGGCTGATATTTCAGATAATGAGTAAGAGGATCAGGAAGCTCTTTGATTTTAAGTGAGCCTGTCCATCAGAGCTTGCCAGGGACCTCACCCATGTGGTTAATTCGATCCCCACATCAGGCTCTGGATATTGTTTCCTCAGTATTGGAAATACTTGATAGCAAGTAAGACAACCCAGTGGTGTTGGAGATGCACCTCGGCTACACCGAGGACCTCCCTTTCATCCAAGCACAGCTGTAAGAGTCAGGCAGTGATCTCCTCCTCAGCCGGGGAAAACTTTTACCTTTTTCCATCACTTGCTCTGACCGCTTGCTCCTAAATGACTGTTCTTCCATCTGATTATTTTTCTTCCAAATACACCTGTCACCCAACTTTTCATTTTTTAAAAAGTTTTAAAAATTTATTACTCCTGAAGCAAGAACCTGAGAATGAGCGGGTGATTAACGGAATCCTTTGGCTGACCTTCAGGAGACCCAACCGGCAGCTGATTGATGAAATGACCACAGGTTTAAGCAGAAGGTCAGCTTCAATAATACGGCTGCTCCTTCCCATGGTCCTTACAAACCAACTCAGTCGTTGGCCTTCACTTCTCCTTTGCAACAATTTTAAGGCCAAGACGTATGAGTGACTCCATGACAAGCCACCCTTTTGTGACGCTCATTGTGTAGTGACACAGGCATGGCACAGGTATCGGATCCAAAACGATCATGATCTAACACCGGACATGACTGTTCTCAACCACGGAGCTTCCCTGTTCGTTAACTTTCCCACCAGATCCAAGTTAGCCTCCCGCTGGGGCCCGGCCAAAGGTCACCTGGATGGCACTCCTCACTGCACCACTAACTGGCCCTGAGATCCATCATTACTTTCTCTTTCTTGTGTTGTAAAATGGGGGTCATAAAACCTACCTGCCAATCTTCCCATATTTAAAACATTTAAGTTTTCCTTTTAGCTGGTAGTATTTGAACTTGAAAGAGGAAACAAAAGAAGGAAAAGGACTTCTTTAAGTTGTCCGTTTGTTTTCTGTCAACTTCTAAGGATCAGTAATAGGTAATTCTTTAATCTCATCCACACTTTAGAACACACGTCAGATTTTCTCTGCAAAGTAACCCAACAAACGAAAACAACAACAAGCTAGAGGCTGTTGTACCGCTTTGCCTACATCATCTCAATGAGTCCTCAAAAGTTTCCTATGAAACCAAGGCAGTGGGATGATTAGGAGCAGGAGCTCCAGACCCATACTACTCAGTTCTGCCACTGACTAGCTGTGTGACCTTGGGCGAGTCATTTAACTTATTACACTCAGCTCTGCACACACAGAATGGGAACGATGATACTTAGCTTTTAAGATTGCTGTAAGGAAGGATGCCTGGGTGGCTCAGTCCATTAAGCATCTGGCTATTGACTTCAGCTCAGGTCATGATCTCAGGGTCGTGAGATCAAGCCCCACATCAGGCTCCGGGCTGAGCTTGGAGTCTGCCTGAGATTCTCTCTCTCCTTCTCTCTCTGCCCCTCTCCCCCTTTAAAATAAAAAACAAATCTTTTTTTAAAAGACTGCTGTAACGATTAAGCTAGACAATGACTGTAAAGTGTTGGAACAGGTCTGGGCACAGGAAACATGCTCTGGTAAGCCCTGGATATTATTACTGTATTGTATTAATCCCGTTTTATAGATGGTGAAACTGAGGCTTTGGGACGTTAATTAAATGACATGCTTAAGATGGTGACCACTGAGTGGAAGTGTGGGGATTTGAACCAGGCAGTCTAATCTCAAAGCCCAAGTTCTTAACCATCCCATCAGTGTCCTCCTGGTGCCAGTTTTTAGCTGTGAGTTGCTGGCCCCAGGGTCTTCCTTAGCCTTGTGAAACCAACTGAAGATGGACACTCTGAAGCGGGAGAGACCCCACAAGGGCAGCCGAAAGCCATGACAAGAATGGAGGGAGATGTGCTTCCTGGTGACCCAGAGGCCCAGCAGGGAGGAGGGTTCCCCAAAGTGCTGCAAACACACTGACAGCTCTGCTCTACATCCTCTGACCCTTTACGAAGAATGAACGAACTCTCCCAGTCTGTTCCTGCCCCGAAGCAGGACGTGATGGAATAGTTTACACCCTTAGAGAGGAAAGAAGAAAACACAAATCATCCACTGAGGTGGACTAGGGATAATCCAGAGTTGGGTGCAGCCCTTTCATTCTATTGGGAACTTTGCATTTATAATGTCGGTCTTGGGCAGGGGAGGAGAGGCTGTTGCCTAAATGGGGTGACTTAAGATGCCAGAGAAAGACACGGCTTCCCCAGATATGTTTACCCACTGATGTTCTGGCCTTCGTGATTTGAGTTTTCACATTTAGCCTGTGTCTGTCCAGTCCTCCTCTTCTGAAACGCAAATATGCCTATGATGGGTAAGAAATTCAATTCTTGCCCCCAGAAGTGCCAGTGTTCCTTGGGACCTTTTTTCACATGGTGAGATACCATGAGCACACGGAGGTCCTCGGGGAGGGATGAGGAATGAGGGCTCTGATAAATAAGTTGGGAAAGGAAACAAAAACAAGAGAAATAAGGTGCATACAACTTCGGGTGCTTCCTTGTATTACAGATTATGGCATCGAGCCTCAGAGAGGTTAAGTAACTTGCCCAAGACCACACAAGAGGCAGAGCTGAGATTTGAATATGCTTATCTCCAAATCTTATGTTACCCCTGTACCGTCTGCCTCTCTATGTTATACAACTTGCTCTTGAAACTCAGATACGGCCATGAGTCTCTTTCTAAACCAGAATTGGGACTCAGCCTTTCCCTGGCAGGTCATTGTGTTTACAAACTTTTCCCCCTCATATGTATTCTTCAGCTCCTCACCACTTCCAATGCAGTCATGAGGATAAAATATGTGATTTTGTTTCTTTCCATAATTTCTCCTCTAGAAGGCTATGGTCATAGTCAGAAGCAGCAGGGATTGCACTAAAGCTTAAGGAAAAGCAAAACTATTAAACCACAGTCCATCCCTCTTCAATAACTCTGGTCAAACTTTGAAAGGGAACAATGCTTCCTATTACAGCAGCAGTCCCCTGAGATTCAACCAGTGCCAAGAGTAAAATACCTGAACCAATCCCTGCCCTCTCTCCCTCCTTACCGATTCCCTGCATGCAAGCATATCTCAGTGGGAAGAGATCAACTACAAAAAGGAGAGGGATGAATGGGACATATAATTGCCCAAGTAGTCAGTGCCCAGAGACCTAAACAGAGTCCTGGACTGGAGATATGGCTATTGCCACCACCAGAAAGAGGCCCAAAGCTAAAGGTTTTATTCCCAGAGGGAAAGATATAGGATAGTCTCTTCTATAGGCTTGCTCTTCTTTTTTTTTTTTTTTTTTTTTTTTGCTGATAGAGACCACTTCCCAGCACAGAGGCTGCGAATGTGAATATTTATTGTCCCAGACTGCCATACAATTAGGACATAAGTATACATTTTAATCATAACCACAGGGATCTGAGGGGAAAGTCCTACAGGTGGCTCCGGAGAAAATCTTTCACCCCTAACAAAAAGAGATGCCCTAGAAGTAACTTTCCTACCTGCCTTTGGATTTGAGTGTGTGATGCCTAGAGTACCATTTTATGATCCTAAAGGAAAAGCCCGAGGAGCAGCCAATACAGAGAAGATGGCTGGGTACAGGCACAGAGAGAACCTGGGTCTGAATAATGTCACTGAATCTCTGATCCAATCCCAGAACCACCTTGCCTCCAGACTTCTTGTGTATCAGTTACCTATTACTGTGTAACAAATTATTCCCTAAGTTTAGTGGCTTAACATAATATACATTATCTCACAACCTCAGTGGATCAGGAATCTGAGAGTGGTGTCAGTGAGTAATTGTAGCTTGGGGGTCTTCCAGAAGGCTACAGTCAAGGTGCTGGTCAGGGCTGCAATCATCTCATGGCTCAACCAGGGAAGGATTTGCTGCCAAAGTCACTCTTGTGGCAGTTGGCAGGCCTCAGAAGATTGACTTCCAAGCTTACTCACAGAGCCCACTCCACCCGGTTGCCTTACAACATGGCAGCCGGCCTCCTCTAGAATAAGTGATCAAGAAAGAGTGAGAGAGAGTACCCAACATGGAAGCCATAGTCCTTTTCATAACTTAATATTAGAAACAACATCCTATCACTCTTTGCTATGTTCTATTCATTTAATGGAGAGGTTCTCAGCCTTGACACCATTGACATTTTGGTTTGGAATACTCCTTGCTGTGAGGGCTATTCTGTGTATTATAGAATGTTAAGCAGCATCCCTGCCCACTACTGCCAATATTACCACCACCATTCCCAGTTGTAACAAAAAAAGAAGTCACTAGACATTGTCAAGTCTCCTCTGAATAACAATCACTCCCAGCTGAGAACCAATGATTTATAATAAGTCGCAAAATCAAGCCCACACCAAGGGGAGAGGATTATACAAAGTCGTGAATGCCAAGAAGCAGGGTCACTGGGAGTCATCTTTGAGCCTGCATACCTGAACTTGCTTTATAAGATAACCAGCTTCTTTAAGTCTTAAGTCATTTGAAGTTGATCCTTTGGTTATTTGAAGCCCAGATCCCCCTAAGTGATACAGAAAGACTAGCCACTTATTTCACCTATTAATACAACTGTTACTTTCCCCATCTTTCAAGAGTACTAAGTAAAAAATTCAAGCAAACATGATGCTTACCAAAGAAATGATTCAATACTAGTGTCCTGAGAAAGAACCAATATATCCCATTTTCAGAGCAATAAAATGCTCAACACCACACACACACACACACAAACACACACACACACACACACACACAGAGGCATGTGTGTGTGCACACACAAGTCTCGAAAGGAAAAACATCAATTGCCCCCTTCCTGTGCATTTTCACTGGATGGAGAGACACAAACGTCAGAAGGTCAAAGATAGCAGTAAAAACAAAATGTTACCACTTCAAGAAAGGAATGACCATATTATACCAATTGGGATTCTTTAAGTACTTAAGAAATGCCATATCCTCACCTGTCTGAATGTGGAGTTGGAATGGACGACTGAGGAGTTGCGTGAATGACAACCAGTGGATCCTGCTGTGACTTTTCTCATATTTGTGCCTATTCACCACACACACACCTCGCCTTTTCTGGGTGGCCTCCAAGTGAAATACTCTTTAAGGACCTTGAAACTCTTAATTCTTCCTCAACCCATTCCAGTTCTGTGGCTAACCTCGCTGCTCTACCCAAACCTGAACTCTATGAACCCATTCCACTTACCAACAGCCCTGGTGTTCACCCTTCAGATCCTTCAGGAGCTGACCATTCTTCACAGTGTCCCAGGGGCAAAGAGCTCTTTTCTACCTTATGATGACCATGGCTGCATTTCCCAACCCCCCAGGCTTTGAATACATGGTCCCAAGAAAAGAACATATGGTGATTTTTGTTCAAAACTGAGGGTCTTCTTATTGGCCTAACCCATCCCTTTGCAGAGCTCCCTTGGGAGATTACAAAGTCTGTAACAGACATCCAAAACCAATTATCAACTAAGGGCCAATAGTCCCAGGAATAACCATGGAGTTCAAGATGAAAGGCTCAAAATGAAAGCTATTTCCAACACAAATATCTCTTAGAATGGTAGAAATAAACCTTGGGGGGAAACAGCATTATTGTAAAATGTGTTTTATGACACTGTAATGATTAATGGCATTTCACACTAATAAAGTTGACAGGAAGAGGATGTGAAAGACTAACGAAAGTGCAAATACAAATTTCCTTTGAATATCACCAGCATTTTTCTACAAGAACAAGACATGCGCCAACAGGATAAGAGGAACAGCTATTTTAAAAATCCAAAATAAATAATAAAACAGCAGTAGACATCAACAATACAACCAGTTTGAAGAGTAAGTCCGTGTGATGAGTTTCCCAGAGAGACCACTGAAAATATTCCTCTCTCTTAGTAGTCCCCAGTCCTTTCTGCTGACCAGGACTTGTACCCGATAACATGGAATCGTCCTGTTGGAATAAAAAGTTGGGAGCAAGAGTCCCACCTCTCCTTACCCAGCTCCATTTCAGCAAATCCACACCTTACATCTTTCTTATCCTTCCCACACTCTTCAAGAGCTGAGCCCTCCCATCCAAGGCTGTCCCCTCTACCATCCCTCTTGATTTCATCTCCTCCAGCCACCTGGAGCCTTTCCTCCTCTATACTTCACCAACATCTTATTCTCTCTTCTGCGACCACCCTCAGAGGAAGTTGTCTCCATGTAGAAAATAACTTCACATGGTCGTGGTTCTTGACTGCTATTTTATCTTGCTACTTTATCTAACTCTTGGGATGAATGGTCTATGCCCATCTTCCAACTAGACATTCTCCAGTCTGGGGAGAAATCTGATATCTAGCATCTATTTGTACTACTTGGAGAAACTGATCACAGGGGAGTCAGTAGTATCTTTCTGGCTAAATCCTGAGATCTGTTCTCATTTCTTAGTCTGCTTAACTTACCAGGGCACTTAACATGATTACTGTTACGATTCACTTCCTGTTTCTCTCCCATTTTTCTGACCCCTTCTTTATCTTCTTCCCCATTTCCCCTTTTTCCCTTTGTACTTCACTGGTCAATAGTCTACAAAGCACGGTCTCAAACCTTCTGCTTTTCCTCCTGCATTAGCCTCCCTTCACTTCTATTTCCACATTTATAAAATGAGATCATAGAAGTATCTATCTCATTGGGTAGTCTTGAGAAATAAATAACATAAATAGTCCAAGTAAAGTGCTAAGAAGCATGGTGCCATCCCCAAGTCCATGTGATTTATGATAATGACTTCCTTGAAAGTCCACTCCAGTCTCAACACTGGAATGTAAGTGGCAGGAGGACAGGGACTTTGTTTTGTTCCTTCCTATATCTCTAGCTCATAGAATCATGTCTGCACATACTAGGTACTCAATGCTTAACCTAACTGTGTGTTGAACTGACGTGAAAGAACATTTCAATTAATGGCTCAGTGCTAGTGATTCCAAAATATAGCCCCTAATTTCAGACTCTATTTGGTTTTGATTTTGAGATCCATTTGAAATGACATTAGAGTTACAGTCTGCCTAAAACTTAATTTGGTGTCTCTTTTCCTACCGATTCTTCTATGTAAAGTTCTCATTTTTATTAATTTGAAATAATCATTTTCACAATATCCTATGGACAAAATCTTGGTTGATATTTTACTCTTTCTACCCCTCCACTGCACCCCTACTCTCTCATGTACCCCATTCATCCTCCTTCTTACTGTCATGTTCTTCTGGGTCTTTATCTCATTTTCTCCCTCTCAAATCATCACTGTGGCCTCCTAAGTGGTCTCCCTGTCTCCAATGTCCCTAAAGTATTCCACCCAATTGCTAGATGAATCCCCTGGAAATGGATGCTCAGCATCACCCTTTTGTTTAAGAAATTTGTTTCCTTTCCTTTTTATGACAAGTGCAAACCTCTGAGACTGACAAAAGTGCCTATTTAAAATTCTCTCTCTCTCAACCTCTCTCAGTGACATAGTAAATTAACTTTTTCCCACCATTTCCCCCATCCTGGTTTTGCAGTAGACAAGAGGCCATAGGCAGCCATTCTATGTCAATGCATGTACAACGTAGGTGTTAAAAAGGACTCCTTGAGCTTGAGCTAGGGCAGCATTCAACAGTAAATAATAGCTGTGGTTGCCATTCTTTGGGTTCTTGCTTTCTGCCAGGCAGGACCCTGAAATCCTGCAGTATCACATTTAATCCTCACAAAACCCCTAAAAGCTAGGGATTTTGTCCCCCAGCATAAGAATCCTGAGGCTCAGAGAGGGAAACAACTTGTCCCCAAACACACAGCCACTGAAGCAGTAGAACTGGTGTCTATCCCAAGTCCAGCTGATCCCAAAACGTGTGCACTTGAACGGCCTGAATGTTTCAGCTGAACTCAGGAGCCAGGGTGCCAGGGGTGGAGACCAGCAGACATGGAGAATAAATAAATTAACTAAAAGAGAAAAAGAACAGGAAGAAAGCAGTAAGTCAGAAAGAAGCATCTGGTAGGAAATCAGTGAGGAGTAGAAGAGCTGGAGAGAGAATTCATTGGAGAATGTGAGAAATGAAGACAGAAGTGAATTTGAAGAGAAAATGGCTAGAGTGGCTGAAACAAAACATCCAGGGCTCCTGTGGAACAGCACAAAAAGGGTTCTCACTTTGGAGGTGGGGCAGCAGTAATGTGCAGAAAACTGGTGAAGGGGGCCTACCCTCCTCAGAGACAGAGAGCAGTGGATGAAGAAGAGGAGGGGAAGGTGGAGAGACAGGCCAAAACGAGGACACGGGGCTGGGATGACGAGGCAGACACGTCAGCCCGTGGGCTTCTCTAAGATTTACCTCCTGCATGAGAATTGTCCTAAGGACTGAGCCCCTATTCACACCCCTGCATACAGACCATCCCCAGGAGAACACAGAAGGCTCCAGGCACAAAATAGCCACTCAACAAACACTTCTTGCCCTGAAAGAGGGGACTGTTAGGAATTGCTTTGAGTGGCCTAATGTTGATGCTGGTCAATTTCTAGAAAGGAGGGACTACAGAGAGATAAGCAGTTAGGACTGCTGCCTACTATCCTATGGAAACTGTCAGTAACAAATAAGCAGATAGCAAGACGTAATGTTCCATCTGCTAGACATGCCCTTGCCCAGAGAAGCTTCAGAAATGTCACCCTGTCATGCCTGTCCTGCTTCCCTACCAGGGTGTGCCCTTCCACCTGTCACCCACCTGCTGTGCCCCATCCTTGCTCCCACATCAGACAGATCCCCACCTTCTTTCCAGGCCTAAGTCTGGGATTATAGTTTTCCTCAGTGCTTTTTAGAACAATCTTGATTCCCCAGTTCCTTCCTCCTTGCTCTGGATTCAGGTATGATGAGTCACACTAAATTGTTTCCTGATTGTTACAGGTATGGATGCTTTCTTTTTTGAAATGAAACCCGGGTCTTTGAGTATAGAATTATATTTTGTCTCTTTCTTCTCTACTGCATTTTCTTAGAGTGGGCCTGGGCCAAAGCTGAGGCTATTTTCATGGTGTGCATGAGATGAGATAGATAAATACATAAATGCATAAAACTTTTAGAATAGAGTCTGGCAGGTAGAAAAACTATATAAGCGCTGGTGGTGGTTGTTGTTTTATTATTATTTTAATAGCTACAGTGCTTTGCCTGGTACATAGTTGATGCTCAGAAAATAGGATTTGAATGCTGCTTCAAAGTCCATTAATACACAAGTAATGCCTAAAATGTATATTATAGCTTCTCCAGAAGGCTTAATTTTTATGAGCTTTCATTTTTAAAGTCTCTGGGAATAAATATTCTATATTGCTATAAATTCTCTCTTTTCTAAAATAAATAGGAAGCAATTCAGAAGCACAGTTAGGTCACACATTAAAAATAAGTGAGAATGATCATAATCCAGCTGAGCTGCCACCAAAAGATCCTAGTGAGGTCCAAGCCCCACCCCTCCCCCAGGACTAACACTCTGTGAGGGAAGATTCTCTGGCCTTTGGAGACTTCTAACAAGAGTTGGTGTTCATGTGGAACTCCTTATCCATGGATACCAGATCACTATGTAGTGACTGAATGACTGGAAACCAGGCAAAGGATTTCCTCCCCACCTCCTTTTTTTTTTGCCATGATCCCATAAAGATGCATGGACAAGGCAAAGAGGAACTCCCAGTTCTTTGACACCAACCATGCCTATAACTCTGGGATGATGCCCATTAGGCTTTTTGAGGGCGGCAGCTCTCACAACAATGCCTTTGCAAAAACAAAGCACAACACTGGGCCCTTGCCCTCCCTGCACCCTCCCTGGGCATCCCTTGCACCAGCAAGCCCATGGTAAGGCTCATGAGGAGGCAGTTTCATGGGCGACTAGCCATGCCGTGGTCAATCAGAGGCATCAGTCATAGCTCTCAACCCAGCTGCCTCTCCAATTAATGCAAAGCTGTTTAGTTAGCGCCTTGAGAGTTGGGACTGAGAAGCTGCCTCCAAGAATATTCTATAAGGATAAAAGCAAACCTCTTTCCATTCCTTATCACGAGATGTTTTCATGTGTTTGTTTTCATTTTTTAGGTTTACCCAAAAAGGAAGAGGATGGTAATAATCCCCTTCGTTCCATCACAACTTTTAGAGATGTTTATCGAAGCCAAACCTCTCTTGACGTTTGCCAATTGCTAAATAGGAGTTATTTTGCCTGCCAAATATACCCTCTCTTTTTCAGTGCTTATAAATAGATTATATATAAATAGGATGAGTTAATGCTATTCATATGATGAAACGAATTAAAATAGATGAACACAAAATTGAGGTAAAACAGGGTTCTCTTGGAATTTGTGGGAAAAGCATCAGAGCAAGCCTTGTGCTAGAATCCAGGGCAGCAGACAGTGGAGAGAGAAATCTAATTTTATCCTGAAAGGCCCATTCTTGACTTCAGCAGCAAGATTAATAGGAGTAGTTGCTGTATGGCCCCACATAGGGTTGCCAGATTTAGAAAATACAAATATGGAATGCCCAGTTGAAATGCAATGCCTAATAAATAACAATTTCTTAGTATAGGCATGTCCCAAATATTACATGGGTCATACTTAATCAAAAAATTACTCATTGTTTATCTGGAACTTAAATTAACTGGTTGTCCTATAGTTTATCTAGTAACGTTATCCCCAAAGAATTGAAGTTGATCCTAAGAAGATGAGGAGTTAAGTCCTGTTGGTAAACTCACTCAAAGGTCAGCCTCTTCATCTAAATCAATTAGGTTGGCAGAGACTTTGCTTGAAGTACACACAAGTTCAGGACATAGCCTTCACAACAACATGGTCAGTGGCCATCACCTTTGTAAATTTTACCATTTCAGCAATTCTGGCCTTGTATACTTGTAATGTGATGGTAACCCATCACATTTTAAACAAAAAATAATGTTATTATCAAGAATGTCTCAATTTTTTTGCCCAGCCTCTGTGCTAGGCTTTTATAACTCTAGCTCATTTAACCCTCACATCTCTGTGCAGCTGGTATTATCTACCACCTAATGGGTTGCAGAAACCTGTCCAGGGTCACATAACTGGTAAATGAAGATGCCAGGATGTATGTCAAGGTCTGCCCTACCCCCAAACAAATGTCCTTCAATCTCACCATTCAAATCAACACAACATTTTTTCTCAATTATAAACATATAATGAGTGGAGGACTGAGTTGGATCCTGAGGATTGATCCAGGTTGATGGTGGAAGAAGAAGACAAAAGACAAGGGATTTGTGTACTGTTAAGAAGACAAGACAGATGCATTGAAATAAATAAATAAAAGATAGTAAAGAAGTGTCAAAGTGACTCTCACTTGAAACTAGAAAGCATTCTGGACATCAGCTCAATATTATTAATACTGAGTGTCATTTAATAAACATCTACTAGATACCAGGCACAAGGTAAACATTACAACTTACTAGTACAAATGGGTGAATGAGGCAGATACTAACTAGCTTTCCCAGAGATGCCAAGGAGTAGAGCTAGGAGAATTGAGCCCACATCCCCATAATCCCTCCCCCAAAAATCCCATGCTCTGAATCGATAAGTTGTGATGCTTTGATACATATCCTTCTCAGAAATGTACTTTTAAAAGCATCTCCTTTCTGCCCATGAACTTCTCACAGCCTTCAATTCACTTCAAAACACAAACACATGATTTACCTTCATGGGTCATCATGCGGATATATAATACTCCAGCAAAGCCAATGAACAGATTACATTCATCCATATGTAACCTTTATATCTAGACAAAAATGGTCACTGCAAAAAAAAAAAAAGGATTCATTACCATAAGGTCAAAAAAACCCTCCATTGTTTGTTTCCATCCCAGGAGTGAGAAAATAACTAACACCTGGAGCTCATCATGAGCTTTGAGAAAAGTGGAAGTGAGATTCCCTTACATTTTGAGTCAGTTCTATCATCACTGAATGAGTATCCAACCAAAGTGGCTGAAACAGGCCAGTTTGCCTCTATCCACAGCCACTGCTCCTCCATGTCCAGAAAGGAGACCAAAGAGAAATGTGTCACTAAGATGTAACAACTCTCCGGTCAGCTATGTCCTGGGTCAATCAGGGTTCTTTGGTTGTAAGCAACCAACACCATCTTTGCCTAATATAAGGCCAAATAATTTTTTACAAAGAGAAAATGAGTGGACGTGTGCTCACCAATAGTACCAAAGAAAAGACTATACAGTCAGGCTTCAGAAAGAAGGGATCTAGATAACAGACAATCTAGGTAACAGGAACGAACAGACCTTTTTACCAGCCACCTCCATGGAGACATATTTTGGTTCCAGTTATAGCCCTTATTCTAATTCTGGGGAGAGAAACTCTGATTGGCCTAATCTCAGTCACATAGCCAGTTGGGGGGAAAGCAAAATGCAGGTTCTACTACCAGAAAGAGAGAGAGAGAAGAAAGAGAGAGTAGGGGGTAGAGGGAGGATAGATGTTGTCACAGACAGAAACACTCGATGGTCACAAAAATCTTGTGTAGTGATTACAGGCTTGGATTCTGAAACCAGATTTCTAAGGTTAGAATCCTGGCTCTGAGACTCACTGTGTAACCTTGGATAAGTTGTTTAACTACTCTGTGCCTCTGCATCCTTGTCCACAAAATAGGAATAATAATAGCGCACATCTCACTTAGTTGTGAGGATTAAAAGAATTAATCTAAGTGAACTATTTAGAATAGTGTCTACTATGTTGTAATTACTCAAGAAGCGTTGTTCATCATTCCTATTGATACGTATGATCTCCATTTTCCACCATGATTTGAGGATTGTTTGTTAATGCAGCATGACCTACCCTATCCTGACTAATATGGTATTTTACCTTAATAACAGTTTAGTTCATTTCAACCAACACAAAAGAATCACCTACAGGTACCAGATTCTGGGTTAGGTATCGAACATTCATAGGAAAGGCCCTGCCTGAGCTTAAAATATGGTAGAAAACGTATAGTGTCCTAGTAAAAACCTGGCTTTTACTATGCTCCATTCTACACCAAAAACAAAACCTGGAAACAGATGTCCGAGAGGCACAGTTCCTATAAAATTCTTGGGTTTTACTGGTATCGGTCATACAAATTTACTCTTCTCAAAATGTAAACCTCTAGAATCACCTATGCCTCCCTTCTGTGAAACAGCATTTATACTACATATGTGTTTAATAAATGTGCTTTCTAAATGTTTAATGATAAGAACCTAAACAACTCCTCTCACTACGGTCATATAACAGCTAATAGGCCACTGGTGGACTGAGCAGTAAAAAGAAGTACAGAATTGAGTCAACTAAATCCATAGGTCTCATTACCAAGAAGGGGATAAAATATTCTATACCAAAACCAACGCACAATGCTGCCAAAAGTCACAGCCAAATATACAGATTGAACACAAAGAACAGCTGCGGTGAAAATTTTATGCTCTTTCTTACGCAACTTCTCTAAGGACCTGATTTTAAATTCAGTCACTGATTTCCTCATTTGTCAGCATGGATCGCCACAGCTGACCATGGATCCTAGCTGATGAATGGGACTTTTGCTATTAAAAATTATTCACTAAAGCCACAGTTTCCAGAGTAATAAAAAATATATTGACATCGCAACATGAAAAGTCTATGTCTTGTGCATGAGCATTATTGCCTAAGCAGTTGTGACATAAGGGACTGAGTTCTATCTGGGGTGTAGGATTGTACACAGAAGTAAGTATATAGGCTTTTTAAGGTTGCAGAGTGCCCTTCGGCAGTAATTTACAAAGTAAGGCCTCTTCCAGGGGCTGACATATTTAATCACTTTGCTCAGATCTGGGGGGAGGGGGGTGAAAGAGCTAGCTTGCTGTTCGGAGTCTGGAATGTACGGGCTATTTCAATTTAGCCCTTCTCCACATAAGCCAAAATATGACTCTTATTTAAATGAACATGTACATGGGGACTGGTATCTGGGCAAATCTCGATGTGACAGAGCATGACGAACTAAAGACCCCACAACACTAACACACAAATAACTTCACTCTTCGGGACTGTCACAAGAAGAGCATTGAACTAGGCTGTTTGCATCCTTCAGGAAAAAGTCCACCTTGCACTGAATTATGAGTAGTGTCACTAGCGTCGAGACCCAAACCAGAAATTCCAGGTGAGAAAGCCCCTTTTTAAGAGATACAGAATTTTTATATGTTAATTGGATATTAGCCAACCTCATCTATAAGAGCCATATCTGTTGCAATTATAGCCTGCATCAAAAATCATGTGGCTTTTTATTTGTGAGGGGCAAATTAAACATTTCCATATTTGCAATTTAAGCTTTTACTTAATTCTTCATTTCCCACCTGATGAGGGTCCCTCACATCGAGGCCTTCTAAAGGTCAGGTCTGATTAGGTGGGAGCAGCATGAAATAAAACATGAGGATTCTGGCTTTCCTGACTTCAGTCTCTACCTCTCAGTTCCTGTACCAAGCAGTGTGCATCCCCTTATTTGTATCCGCCTCACATTCATATACAACTGTTCAATTTGCCACATTTTGTTATATAGGACCTCATTATCTAGAGATAAGGCAAAACTACCTTACGACTGCTTCTATGTTCCTTTTCCTTTAAGCAACAGTGTTTTCCCAAACTGTAGCATTAAAAACAAACACACTGTAGGCATATTGGCATATACCATATCATACTTGTATAATGCAGCACTGCACAAGCACACACCAAAATGCATGACTGTGTAAAAATAAGTAAGTATGCACACACATACACACACACACACACAACTACAAATGCATAATATAGTTTCCAGCTAGATAAACTTATTTGCCTTTGGCATCTGGCAATAAGCTGACATTGCAATAAACTTGTTATTAAATTGATCCATCAGCTTATAAACTGGTACATGGATACCACAAAGAAGGTCTGCCTGACATCTATTTGGGAGGCTGCCTATCTAATACTCATTCTTCCCTTCTCCTTAATGATAAAGCCCCAATTTCCTTTGAAGTGTCCCAGCGTGCCCAGTTGATTCTACATTTCATAGCTTCCCTCGCAGATAAGTGAGTAGCGGTCAGTAAGTTCTGGCCAATGAAATGAAAGCAGAGGTCATTGACTGGGATGTCCAAGAATTCCTTAAGCAATGACAGAAGACTGGAAGTCACCTCTTTTTGCCCCCCGTCCCTCTTCCTGTCTGAAACATAGAAATAAAAGCTGGAGATTCACTGTCTTTCATCTTGGAGAGGAAAGCCCATTCACTACAAATGAAAGAACAGAAAGAAAGACCTGGGTCCCTAATAAATTCTGGGGGCTACCATAGCATTTTTGGCATATCTTACCATACCCATGTTAAAGGGCCTATTTCTGGTCTTCAGTCTTAGAGAAAAAAACAACCCCTAATTGGTTTATCCACCACCTAATTTAGTATGTATAAAGGGTACCACACTAAAAGTCAAAATAATCATTTATAAGCCCATTAATGGTGCATAAATGAATATTATTCTGATTTTGCCTTAATAAAAGTTGATTTGCCTTCAATATTTATCATAAAAAGAAGCACAAGATCTTTCAGAGCCCATGATTTGGAAGGATTTTATCTGGCAAAACCATCCAAGTCCGGGGTTAATGAGGTTCATGTTGATGAGAATTGAACTCTAGCTGTTAAGTAAATAATAACACCAGTAGTGATTTAGAACCTTTCATCCCTAAAATTTGTAGCGAATTGCAAATAGCCCCGTGGGGTGGGTAATATTACTGACATAATTTTATTGACAGAGAAACTGAGTCATCAAGTCATTAAATAGCCTGGGGTCTATTTAGTGAATAGCAACAACAGTGGAGATTGCAATGAGCTTCTAAGGCCATCAAAGAGGATTCTTGAAGGGTCAGCATTTAATGAAAAGTTTACAATGCACCCTCCTCACCCCCATCATCATCCAAAAAAAAAAAAAAAAAAAGTGCGTGCATGTGTTTTGAAGCAAGCAGCCGAGGCGTCTCTGTTCTTAGAACCAGGGACTCCCTCAAATGCAAAGATCTTGTCTGAAGCAGGTTTTTTTGTTTGTTTGTTTTTGTTATTTTTTTTTAAATAATTTGCCTCTTAATCTAGCACAGTGCTGGGCACATACCAGATGCCCAATAAATGTTTGCTGAATGAAGAGCCATTTTCTAAAATCATCCTGTGGGGCACGCTACTGCTGAAAGTCAACATTCACTGGGAAGCAGCACTGTCCCCGCATTAGGAACAGCTGCTTCCGTTCTCTCCACTACGCCCCCAGTTGTCCCTCTCGAGGCCAACACTTCGCATGCTCATGAGGCCTTTGCTGCTCTAGATTCAAGCCACCTCTGAAAATCCATCTTACCTCTTGATTCATTTTTCAGCATGAACAAGGAAATGGTTTGATGATAGAATAATAATTGATGGTTATGATATCTGATGTTGTATATAAAAGGTTTGATTTCATAGCTGCATAACTGTTTACAAAACACCACATACCAAAAAAAAAAGTGTCCTGAGTAATGAATGTCCTTGCTAGAATACTCTATTTCCAAAAGAGAGCTATACTGCCCACAGAGACTGATGGGCAACTTTTAAATTAGTAAGAGCCAAAATGTCTGTTCTCCCCTTGCAGGCTGTTGTTATGAATGGTCAGCATCTGGTCATCTCTTCTTCGCCCCTGCCCTCCGGGCCATCATGGCTACTTGTCTTAAACTTGGGCACTTTGACAGGGTGTTTGATGGAGGTGGCCCTGAGGCAAAAGGCTGGTTTTATTGAATCAAAATGCTATCGCTTCGCTGAAGACCTTTCACCCAACCACTGTTGAGGGCCTTCGAGGCCCTTGTTTACAGCAGGTGGATGAAGTGAACTTCCCATGGTCACTTAGTAAGTCAAGGGCCAGGCAGGGCATTCCATAATCAAGCCCAGTGGCCGTGAAACCTCCTTTCCTGCCATTTGTCATGCACCCTCAGTGTTTCTCAAATAGCACTCAGGAATTATCCATCCAGAGAGGTTTCTGGAAAAGCAGGGGGTCTGAGGAATAAAGTTATGGGAAGACAGATGAACCTCTGCTGAGAAGACAGACTCAAGATTTGATTCCAACTTCTCTAAATGAAGAACAAAACCATCTTAATGAACATTCATTCCCATTTTCAGTCTATTTTAAAAGTCATTGTAATTTTGTCCCTCTCAGTCTAGACTCAGATAAGGAAAAAGTGTAACATCAGGTCAAAAAGGAAGCATTCCTTTCCCTGACATGAAAGCCCAGCCCCCTGTGTTGAACAACTGCCACATTCAAAAGTCACCCTTCCCCACGACATCCATCCCCCGCACACAGGGCACCCAGAAATGGCAGCTAGACGGGAACAGTTGAAATCCTTGTGGAGAATATTCACTTCATTTCTAAGATAGAAGTTATTTTTGTTCAAAAGGGAGGGGGAAGAAGACAGAGGAGAGGTTATTTACAGAAATTAGTTGCAGGGAGAAAAAAAATATGACTCTAAATGGAAAGATTATCAACATAGAAAGATGTGTTAAAGCCTAATAAGAAAGACATGCTGCACGCAGTGCATCTGAATATAACCATTAGCAGCATGGAAGAGAGGCTGTTTACCGTATTAAAGCTACCTTTACTGGTTGTATAAAAACAAAAAAAGGACTGTATTGGGGCCATCACACTCCCATCTTTTCAATTACAGAGATAGAACAATCTCAGATTCCGAAGCTAACTACAAATCAAAATTGTGTTATGTTATCTGCTGAGACACAAATGGAAAATAAATACTGTTAACTGTCACTTTCCATTAGGTAACAGAAATTCAATTACATTTCAAACAAGCCTTCATGTCAACAGAATAAATCTGTTTCATAAATGAGCAGGTAACCATTTTTGATTCCAACTTCCCAAAGGGAAAAAATCAATTTTAATCACAATTCTTCAATTTTTTTCCATATGAATGTTTTGGAGTCGAGTACATCATCTGGTCTAATAAACAGTGTTGTACAGAAAAAGGGGGAATAGGCCAAAATTGGTTACTGTTCATTTCTAGTGCCTTTTAAACCAGAGACTCGTCATGTCGGACGTAACTGAGCTCTGCATTGCTCAGATGCTTTCACTTTAAAAGCTAATGCCAGAAAGCGGGGGAAATGTACAAACGGAATTCTTCCTGCCATGGAGTTCATCCCAGTAAGAAATGTGTATGAGAATACGAACTCTTTTTCATGGTAGACCTTGAAAGGGGACACCCTTCCACAAGACCCCACCCTAATTCTCTTGAAATGGAAGGAGAATCTGGAAAGACAAGTTTCCATCCTAGAAGATTCGGTCAACCAGAGGACAAGCTGACAAATCCAGGGTGACTGGGAGAGCTTGAAGTAAATTGCTCACTCAATACAAGGTTATTTTGATCTAATAAATACTCGCTGGTTACCTGCTTGTTGCAATGGGGCAGCCTTTTGGAGGAGAGCTTTATATGACTTGTTTGAATTTTGGTGAATGCTGAAGGATACAGATTCCCAACAACAATGAGCCCCCAAACTTATTATAACTTTTCAGAGACAGAGTACTCCTAATAACTATGACCCAGGCACTGCTGTAAGCACTGTGCAATTATTTCTTTAATGCTCACCATCAACCTTGTGAGGCAGGTCTTAGTCTTATCTCCATAAGAGAAGGGAAGCTTGGAGAGGTTAGGTTACTTCCCCAACTGGCACATCAGGTATATGGTTGAGCTAGTATTCAAACCCAGCTGGCCTGGCTCCAGAGTCTGTACTTAGAATCCTCTCTCCACGAGGCTTCCAAATTCAACCCTCCTGGGCTCAGCAGTGCTTTAAGTATTTAAGTAGGTGACCATTTGATTCCTTGACTAAATCAGAACACTTTTGAGAGTGAAAGTCCTATTAATTTTGCCAAAACTCAAGAGTAAACTGGAACTGTCTTAGGCAAATAGGGAAACACAGTCCCCTTAATTGTAAAGAAGATGTACACGTTATAGTGTCTGAATGATGAAGGAAAATCTAAGCAAAAGTCATGTGGGAATAGTGAGCACACCCGCTCAATCAAGAAGATATTATCGGGATGTCTGGGTGGCTCAGTCGGTTAAACGTCTGCCTTTGGCTCAGGTCATGATCCCAGGGTCCTGAGCAGGGAGCCTGCTTCTCCCTCTCCCCCTGCTGGTGCTCTCTCTCTCTGTCAAATAAATAAATAAAATCTTTTTTAAAAAATGTTATTAAGCACTTGCTATATGTCAAATAGTGTGCCAGGTGGCTAAAATTGTGGCTAAGAATAAGTCAGACAAAGTCCTTGCCCTCTTGAAGCTTACATTCCGGCAAATTGTGGTGAGGCTCAAAATCAATTAAATGAGGTAATATACATAAGAATGGTTGTTTGAGACCACTCTAAAGTGTAAAACATATACATCGTACTGTCACTAAGAAGCAGGGCATTATGGTAGAAGGTACACAGATTTGGGAGTAAAATAGACCTAGAGTCTAATTTGGTCTTTACCACCTAATATTTGTGACTTTGGGCACATTAATTAACCACTTTGAGTCTCCACCCCTCTATCTATAAAATCTGAATATCTTCATTGCAAAGTGGTAGTAAGAATGGGTACATAATGTATTTTACATGCCTAGCACAATGTGTGTCATTGTCATGGTCGTCATCATTATTGGGATGTCTGGGTCCTCATGTCCTGGGTAGATTCACAACCTAACAGGTATATAGAATTTAAAAGATAGTTAGCTGGCTGAATTTGTACAACATTTAAAGGTGATCTGAAGGAAATAAGCATAGTGAAATCAGGGATATGTCTTCATCCTATGGAAGAAATCTGAATGACACCAAACACAGAGAAGGTGAGGAAGAGTCAGTGCCCATAAGTTAGAAAAGAATCCACAGGAACAGATGACTAAGAAGGGAACAAGGTCAATATGCTCAGTGGGTTCTTAGCGAGGTCACAGCTTTACTCCTAGACCATGATCAACATAGTGAACATCCCGATACTAGTTCTCTTATCTGCAAATTCTGAGTGATCATCTAGGCCAGAGGATAGCAAACTTCTTCTGAAAAGGGCTCGATAGTTAATAGCTTAGTCTTTGCAAGCTACACAGTCCTTATTGAAACTGCTCAAATCTGTCATCATAGCACAAAAGTAGTCAAAGAATAAATTTAAGATCTGGCTGCAGCATCTCTGAAAACTAGAAATATGTCTTATCATCATTTTCTCCCCAACACCTAACTCAGCGCTCAATAAAACTCATTGAATGAATGAATGAATGCATAAGTTGAAGGTCCCAGTAGCACCATCTGAAGTAGTAGCTGGCAAAGATGGAACAAAGAAAAGGAGAGTCAGCAGGATTTAGCACTAGCAATAGAAAGGTGAGTGTGAGCCAGACTATAGGAAGTGGGAAACTAGCAAATGTTCCTGAGGAAAGGTATGAGGTGGTTGGATCAGTATTAAGGAAAGAATACTCATAAGTACAATACAGGAGGAGAGCAAGCCTAAGACAAGGAGACTACTAACCTAGGTAAAAAGGAACAGGAGCTTAACCCAGGATAATGGCAGTGATGTGGAAGAGTACAGAGTCAAAACGTTTCAGAATTAGAATTGACAGGACTTAATACAGACAATATGAAGGAATTTTACTCTCAAGATACTCCTGTGATTTTTATGTGTTAGCATCTAGAAAGGTAATGATGACATCAACCAGAGGAGGCTTAAGGAGTGGCAGATAACAACCTGGTGGCTATGTTAAGTTTGACAGGTCAAAATCTGGGACACAGTTGTTGATCAGCAATAAATTCTTCTAAGTATTACCCTCCAGTTCTTTACCTCAGCTAGTCTCTCCCACCCAAAAGAAAAATAACCTTAAGAGTCTTGATCAAATACACTGATGAAATCAATATTCACACTATCTACAACATGTCCTGATTTATCAGACTAACAGTCCACCAGAAAAGAAATGGGTTTAGCTTAACTTTCTTTCCATTGACTTTAGTGATTTTTCTTTTTTTCTATGTTCAATAACCCACTATTCCATTCTCCAGAATTTTACTAGAAGTTTTCTGAAGATTGAGAGAATAGTCACTGGTTTGCAGGATTTCCAAAATCCACTTAATTTTTCTTTTTAAAAAATGAAGTGATCTATACATTTCCAGTCCTCTGGCCTGACTCCCTTTCTATGGGATACTCCTATCACCACCAACAGCGGCTCTGCAATATATGTCCAAGACTTTGCACTACTGTAGGGTGGCTCAGTGGCTGGGTCACATCTACAACCCACCCCAACTTCATCATATTCAAGCAACTGTTTCAGTGTGAAGGTCATTGCCTTTGATAGCAACAATAAATGGTAGTGAGGATGAGCTTCCTCTGTGCACACCACCCGATCCAAGCAATAAGTCTATTCTTTCATCATTATTCTTATTTGCAAATCAAGAAGTTGGCCCAGAGTTCAAATTCTACACTTTCCTTTTTAAGAACCACCTCCTCCCCCAACTGATGCTCACTGCTCATAGCACATTGTAGCTTCTGGTTGTTGTAGCATCCAGGATGTATCCATTAGAGTCCGATTCAAAAGCTGTGACTTTGCCTATGGTGGGAGAAAAATGATCGCCTATAGATGTCTACATCTTAGTCCCCAGAACGTGTGAATGTTAACATACATGGTAAAGAGAAATTAAGGTTGCAAATGGAATTAGGTTGCTAATCAGCTAATCTTAAAATAGGGAGAGTAGGGGCGCCTGGGTGGCTCAGTCGGTTAAGCGGCTGCCTTCGGCTCAGGTCATGATCCCAGGGTCCTGGAATCGAGCCCCACATCGGTCTCCCTGCTCAGCGGAGAGCCTGCTTCTCCCTCTCCCTCTGTCTGCTGCTCTGCCTACTTGTGCTCTCTCTCTCTCTCTCTGTTAAATAAATACATAAAAATCTTAAAAAAAAAAAATAGGGAGAGTATCCTGGATTATCCAGGTGTGCTCACTCACAAATCAGAGTGCAAAGAGGATTTGGAAGCAAGAACCAGAAAAATGGCAGTACAAGGACTCAGCTCCATGTTGTTGGATTTGAAGATGAAAGAGGCCACAAGCCAAGGAGTGCAGACAGCTTCTAGAAGCTCAAAAAAGCAAGGGAACAGATTCTTTGCTAGAGCCTCCAGAAAGAAAGCAGTCCTACCAACACCTTGATTTTAGCCCCAGCAGACCCATCTCAGACCTCTGGCCTCCACAGCTGTGAGATAACAAATTCGTGTTGTTCTGAGCCATCGAGTTTATGGTAATTTGTATGACAGCAATAGGAAACTAATAGCTGCCGAATGATTGTCAGGTTTACGCTGTCATTATTTCTACCCAGTTATGTACATCAAAGCTGCTTTCAAGCACTGTCCATAATGTAAAAAAAAAAAAAAAAAAAAAAAAACACTTCAGTGACTTACACTGAGTGGTAGGCACTTTAACTTTTGTTGTTTTTTCTTTAAAAAAGTAAAAAAGTATAGAATAAAAAATGATTACACCAAAATGTTAACAGTGGTTATCCTAGTGGGGATATGCTGTGTGGTTTTATTTGCTTTTGCAGCAAGGCAGAAAAAATATTTTCAAGATTCCCTTTAGAAAGGGTGCTGTTTTCATTTGGGACTATTCCTAGATGTCTCTTGGGACAGAGAGGAGACATAGAGGGGGTGCACCAGCAGGATCCAAAAAAAATCAAAAGAACTGGTGAATAACAGCCCTGCTGCTGCTAGCCCATTTCCTACACCAGTGTTTTCCCTCTTCCCCACCTTTGTAAACAGTCTCTCTATTAACCCTGCGCAAATTAGTCTAATTTAAGTGTGCCCTCTGTTTACCTCTTAGGACCCTGACTGGTAGAGTGACCTATAGTACCTGTGCATGCACACACACACACACACACACACACACACACACACCTGAAACAAAAGTTTCAAGAAAACTTTCTATTCTGTCATGCCCTACCCTGCCTTAAATGTGCTCTGTATTGAAAAACAAAAACAGGAATTTGGGTGTGGGAAAGAGAAAAGGTGGAGGTCAGATGTGGAGATTGGGCAGAGAAGAAAACAGAAACTGTCAAGCAATACAAGGTCGTCAAATGGCTCTAAAGAATAGGCACATCTAATATTCAGTTTGAGGTAGTTTTGCTCTGACTTAAGCTTCTTCCGTTTCCCAAACCTCAAGTGAAGTGTGCTCTAAGTACAAACATCTTGTGTGCATGGATGTGGGTTGTTTGTTTGTTTGTTGAAAAGGGTAGAGAAAATTGAGTCAAGGAACAAGAGGTTCACTTCCGGGTCTATGTAGTCCAAAGTAGGAAGACACCCATGATGCATGTCCATGGTCTGGAAGCAAAGGCACCACAAAAAGAGTGTCAAGTTCCCACAAGTTGTGTATTGGTGTTTCATCCAACCTATCAAGACACAGGAGGCAGCTCTCCCCAGCTGACAGATATACTTCTCTCTTTCTGCATATATTAAATTTTCTACAATTTCTAAATATACATTTTTTATAAGGAGAAAAATAAGCGTTTCTAAACATTTATTTAAATTGAACAATATCAAAGGTATATGCTATATGCCTGGTGTTATGCTAGGCATTCTTGTGAGCTTGAGGCAATTCTAATGCCCTTCTTTGGCCTCAAGAAACTTATATTTTCTACGGGTTCTGAGAAACAAACTGAAGGTTTTAGAGGGGAGGGGCATGGGGGGATGGGTTAGCCCAGTGATGGGTATTAAGGAGGGCATATATTGCATGGAGCACTGGGTGTTATACGCAAACAATGAATCATGGAACACTACATCAAAAACTAATGATGTAATGTATGGTGACTAACATAATAAAATAAAATTTAAAAAAAAAGAAGCTTATATTTTCCCCTAAAACAAGGGGAGGCAATTGTATTTTGCTACTGGACATGGTTCAAAAGAATCAGGAGAGTTAAGAGTCATTATGAGGAGTCAAGGGTAAAACACTAAAAGGTAGTATGAGCTGATAAAGGAAGATTCTCTGAGATGTGTGTATGTATACACACACACACACACACACGTATATATATACACATACGTACATATCTTGACTTAGCACCAGCAGAGGGGCTAGTTCAGAAAACCAAGTTGTTTGAACCAGTAATTAACAGTAACCAGAGTCCCGATTGACTCATAAGCCCACCCTCCTGTCGTGTGGCTCTTTCGACTAGCCTCCCCTACGTGTTTTAATGAACACCCAAGGCAGCACTGTAACAGCAATATTCCCTACCTCATCCTTTAGAGAGTGGGCAGGGACACAGGCCCTTGCTCCAGAGCTCTAATGCACAAATTCCCTGCCTTTTCCAACTAACGGGAAGTATTTGTTCCCTCTGGAGGAAAGGGGGAAAGGGGGGAAAAAAAAAAAACAGCATCTTTGAAAGCGTATCTTCTCTGAGGTACATTTAAATCAGGTTAATTTTATTTATTTTGCTGGATTTCGGGTCAGATTTTCTTGCCTTAATTTTTTTAACAAGTGCCAATGTTTTTTGAGGTATGTAGTACAGAGGGATTAATTATACTCTTTACCACAGTGGACAGTAAGGGATTTATTGGCCTGGAATTCATCTCAGAAAAACTGATCATGTTAAAGAGTCGGAGGCTGCTTGCACTGAACAGACAGTGGTTTCCAGGCTGCATTCTGAAGACCTCAGGTTCTACAGAGGCATCTCAGGGTCAAGTGTGAGAATAACAGGAAGGGCTGTAGGCCCCCTATCTCACTTCAACTGGAGCTATTTGAAGTTCTCATGAGATTTCATTGGAAATCAAAGAGGGGTAAGTTTCCTGCTGCTTAAAAAACCTGTAAACCACTGATTCTCACTTTACTTTCTCATTCCTCAGATGGAAAACATTGGGCCCCAAGAAGTCAGGAGACTTACCCAGGATCACCCAGCTAATTGGTAATGGAATGAGGGTGAAATCTCAAAGGAGACCGATACAAATAGAGAAAAATCACAGTCATATCAGTGATTTTTTTTCAGCCTTTGAGCATGAGGTATCAAAAAAGGGAAGAGATTTAGATGAGTTAAGGAGTTAGTATATTAAAGAAAGAAAAACCTCAGTACTCCTGGTTTCATTCATTCACTCAACAAATACTATTGAGTACTTTCTATACACCAGATGCTGTGCCAAGCACTGAGGAAGAACGGCAATTACAAAAGAAAAGGATTTTGTTGTCATGGATCTCACACTCCGATGTGGAAGAAAAAAAATTACAAGCCAATAAATATGCAAAATAATTAGAGATGTGATCATGTGATACACACTATAAAGGAAAAAGACAAGGTAATGAGATAGAAAGTAACTCTACAGATTGGAAAGGTCACTTTAAGGAAGTAGTATTTGAATTTAAGGAGAAGGAAGAGAAGGAGCCAGTAATGCAAAAATGATAGGAAGAGCATTCCAGATAAAAAGAATTCAAAGGGCAAAACTGCAGAATCAAGAGAAATTGGGGTCTAATCAAGAAACAGAAAAGGGATCAGTGTGGCTAAAACCTGGTAGAGAGAGTGGCCAGGATGAGGTTGGAAAAATGGACAGGAACCAGATCACACATGGTCATGTGGACCATGGTAAGAAATTTAGGTTTTATTCTAAGAGCAAAGAATCTAAATCACTGAATGTTTTTAGCCAGAGAGTCACATAATCTGATTTATATTTGAAGAATACTCTGGCTGGTATATAATGACTAATTTGTAGGGAATATGGGTTAGATGCAATAAAGACCAATATGGACAAGCTTTTGCATTAGTTAAGGAAAGAGATAATGGTGGTAAAGGTGATGATATTAGGGATGGAGAAAAGTGGATTAATCCAAAGAACATGTTGCATGTAAAGCCAATAGGATTTGTTGATGGGTTGAATGGGATAGAGTAGTGAGGGAAAGTGTATCTAGTGTGACTCCTAGTTAAACATCAAGGAGGATGGTATTCCATTTATTCAGAATGGGGAGGGAAGAGGGATATTTTGCATGGAGAAACCAAAAAAGAAAAAATCATTTTAGGTATATGGTGTTTAAGATGTCTATTAGATATCCAAATGGAGATGATAAATAAGCCACTGGATATTCCATAGTTGGAGCTCAAAAGTGTTCAGGGCTAGAGTGTAAAATGTGGCATTTGTAACAAGGAGATGGTATTTGAAACCATGCCTTGGGAAGATTCACTTTTAGTATGGGTGAAAATGCTCTATCAGATGGACCATTCCAAAGATAACAACTATACATTTTGGACAAAATACCAAAAACAACTCCATGGAGGCTCTGAAAGGTAAATAAAAGTAGGAAGATTTTGGAGAGGGATTCATCCTTGGAGAAAAAGATTGTCACAGGTGAGTTTCCCATTTTTATGGTTTTTAGGTTATTTAGGAACAAAACCTGTCTTTCTGGCCTAAAAAATCAGAGGACAGCAAATCTCTGTGACCATGAACCACAACTGCATGGGTCCAGCTGCAAGCAGCACAGATAAAGATAAAATACCTGAACTGAGATTTCAGCTGCTAACACCAAAGACATAGAGTTTTCTGTCGGAGTTTAACCAATTGCCTACTAAAACAAAAAATATCAACATTCTTTGAGGACTGTAACAGATTCCAAAATCTCCATGATATCAAATTCACAATGTCTGGAATACAATCTAAGACTACTCGACATACAAAAAAAGCTGGGCAAGTGCGACCCAGTATTAAAAGAAAGACAACCAATGGAGACCAACTACAAGATGACCCAGATGTTGGAATTAATAGACCATAATTTTTGAGCAGCTATTAGAAATTTGCCCAATGTGGTAAAAGAAAAGATGCTTGTAATGAATTAGAAGATAGGATAGTTCCCAAAGAAAAATAAATATTACTCCCCCCCCAAAAAAAACCTGATGAAAGTTCTAGAAATAAAAAATAAAATATCTGAAATTCTTTTAAAACAGAAATCTTTGGATGGGCTTAACAGCAGAGTAGAGATAACAGAGGAATGATTCAATGAGCTTGAATATAGATCAATAGATACTATGCTATCTGATGAACATAGAATAAAGACTGAAAAAAAAATCTTCAGGGCCTCACTGACCTGTGGGACAATATCAAAAGGCCTAGCATATATATAATTAGAAATGTTAGATAAGATCACCTAGGGGGACAGAGAAGAGGAGAGGTCAAGGACTATGCCCTGGGGCACTGCAATATTCAGAGAGATCCATTGAAGAAACAATCAACAAAGACGATAGAGAGGAAATCATTTAATTTTCTTATTCATCAGAAAATCAACTTTGATGTCTTGTTTTTCTCTTTGTCTTATTTCTATAAATCCAGCCACCAGAAAAAGTGGGGTGGGAGAAGATGTGAACTTTCATCTCCTACAAAAAATAAAGTTGCAACTTATTGACCCACTGTCAATACCTCTGTCTTTACTCTGTTAACCAGTACCTAGCCAGCAATACTGATCGGCAGTGATTTGTTAAAACATAAATTCATTTTCCAAGAAGTTTTTTGTTTGTTTACAGCTTCACCCCACGATGAAACTATGTATAACATGCTTCCAGGAATTCTATCATGAAAAGTCCCCTGAAAAAGAGAGATTCCAAACTTTACTCCATAACCGGAAAAAAAAAAATCACATCAGAACAAAAAATTAAAACAGTGGTAACAAAACAAAACAAACAAACAACAACAACAACAACAAAAAACAGCCAGAAAACCAGCAAGGTTCAGAAGCGTATTGAGACCAAAGAAAAAGGATCTTTCAAAAAATTGAAATCCATTCCAGTGTGAGGCTTACAGAAGAATAAACTTTAGCAGGTGAGATGTAAAGTGCAGATTAGAGAGGATTAAAAATGGTGTTTGAAAACAAACAGCCAATGATAACACAACAAATAATATTAAATTCTTTAAGTACATCAGAAATAAGACTGCTGCAGAGGGATCAGTGAATCAGCTAGACAAGCAGTGCACAAAGGAGATATTCAAAAGGATAAGGAGATTGCAGGGAAACTAAATAATGTATTTGCATCAGTTTTCACCGGAGAATAAAGCAATGGAGAAAAGGAAGGGAAAACCTTATTATGCGAAAGAGAGGCCCCGCTCAGATTGAGATATCAAAGGGAACCATGAGTCAAGGAAACAGTAAAAGAAGGATCGCCATGTTCCAGCCAAGGCAGGAGGCATTCACCATAACATCCAGAAGCTCCGAATGCCTGTAATCTCTGATTCCCTATAGCTTCATCATTTGCCATTTAAAAGGCTCCATACTGTGGTGAACTGGAAAGCAAGTTACATTCTACCATGGTTGAAAAATTTGCTCGGTTTCTACGGTAGACTGATCTCCATGCTGCAAAATATGCAGCCAGTATAACCCAACTGGCTGAATGACCAAAAGTCAAACATGAGCAGGAAGCTTTAATGCAGCCTGAGAATGTATGGAAATGGAAATTCTCATATACCACTGGTGGGAGTATCAACTGGTACTACCAGCTTTGGAGAATACTTGTAAATCTAGTAAAGTTCAAAATGTGTATGCCAAATGAATCCACCAGTTTCACTGCTAGGTACATATGCTAAAGAAACTCTAGGAGAAACTACAAAATTGTCCATTGCAAGAGGTGAAAAGTTGGTAATAACATAAATGTCCATAAATAGAGGAATGGATGTACAAGATATGTTCATACGACGAAATACAAAAAGAAGGTTGTTTTGTTTTTAAGATTTTTATTTTTAACCCACCATTTGCATCGACATGGATGGAACTGGAGGGGATTGTGCTAAGTGAAGTAAGTCAAGCAGAGAAAGACAATTATCATATAGAACATAAGGAATAGAGAGGAGGACCACGGGGGAAGGGAGGGAAAACTGAATGGGAAGAAATCAGAGAGGGAGACAAACCATGAGAGACTCTGGACTCCGGGAAACAAACAGGGTTACAGAAGGGAGGGGGTGGGGGGATGGGGTAACAGAGTGATGGGTATTAAGGAGGGCGCGTGTGGGGATGAGCACTGGGTGTTACATGCAACTAATGAATCGCTGAACACTACATCAAAAACTTATGATATACTACATGCTGGCTAACTGAACATAAAAAAAAAAAAAAAAAAAAAAGAAAGAAAGAAAAGACCTAAGAGGCATAACCACAAAGGCAAAAACAAAAAATTTTTAAAGATTTTATCTTTAATTAATCTCTACACCCCACATGGGGCTCAAACTTACAACCCTGAGATCAAGAGTCACTGGCTCTACAAACTGAGCCAGTCAGGTGCCCCCAAAAAAGAAGTTTTTAACTCCCAATTAACTAGATCTAGCTGTATCAACTTTCACAGGCTTCAAAATCATAATATTGAGTGAAAAAAGCAAGTCAACAGAAAGATACAAACAGTATGACAAAATTTATGTCAAAATTTTTAAATAACACCTAAAATAACAGAATACGTTTTTTTTTTACAGATTCACACATAGGTAAATAAAAGAGTAAAAAATACACTAGTAAGATAGAAGACAACTTCATAATGTGGGATGCCTCCAGAAGGATTGAGAGGGGTATGGAACTAGAGATGGATTAAATATTTCACTTTTTCTGTGAAGATCTATTTCTTTAATTAAAAAAAGATTTGAGGTAAATATGACAAAATAGTAGCAATTATCCATTCTGGGTATCAGTAACAGAGTGTCTGCTATAGTACTTCATTTTCCTATTTGTTTTTAGTTTTTAAAAAAATGTCCTTTCCATTACCTGGGGACAAAGCTTAACTTTATTAAACTGATTACTATTGAATGTCTGAGAGCTATTATTAACCCAAACTCAAAATTTGCCTTGGAAATCCAGAGTGGTGGCAGAAATAGTGTCTTCTGCTAACCTAGATCATGATAACCTAGACAGCATGGCTTCAGTCCCTAAGGCTGCCTGCTCTTCGTCATCCACGGATCCATGAAGAATAACAGCTCTTGGGCGCCTGGCTGGCTCAGATGGTTGAGCATGCAACTCTTGATCTCAGGGCCCTGAGTTCAAGCCCCAAGTTGGGCATGACACTACTTTAAAAAAAAAGAAAAAGAATAACAGCTCTTAAGGCATTTTGCCAGAAAAGTTTGATTCGATTTTATAGAACAAACAACTGAGACCCTGGATTTTAAGAAAAGAAAAGAAATCAAGACAAACTAGAAATCAAGGGTCCAGACCCTCTTATGACAAGAAGACCCTCTTCCTAGTGCTGTCTTTAATATTTGGCAGTTCTCTTTTAATTGATTTCATAGGGTCAAACCCAGAGACAACAAAACAGGTTACAACTTGCTTACTAATTCTAAATAGTGATAGATGCTCAACCATCTGAGCCAGCCAGGCACCCCAGAGCTGTTATTCTGGAGCCTAAGTTGAAAGGATGCTGAAGCCACTAAAGTCAGTAGGAAAGAGTGTAATGATGGATTTGCACTGCCTGCCATGAGCACAGGGGTGGGGGCGGGGGGCAGATTCCAGGTTTAGCCACTTGAAGGAAATGACCTTCCTTGATATGCAAAAACTAAAATGCATGGTGTTTGATGGTATTAGGCTCCAAACATCTAAAGAATTCTATCCAAGAGGACTAGACAGCATTAGCTGCTAAACATTCAAAAGTCCACCTGGGATATGAGATACCTCAATGAACCATCTCTCCACTGACCAGTCTGCCCAGGCCAAGACTTCACATGTGTGCATGTGGTTCTCCACCAGGCCCAGTTTTGCTGCATTCCCAGGGGACAGTTAGCAATGCCTGGAGTCATTTCCGGGATCACAACTAGGGAGATACTACTGGCATCTAGTGGATAGAGGCCAGGGATTCTGGTAAATATCTTACAAGGCAATGCATAGGACAGCCCCCAAAGCAATTATCCAGCCCCAAATGTCAACAGGGCCACCATCAGGAAACTCTTCCCTCTAGTGCGGACCATTTGTAGGTTAGATTACCAAGGCCCTCTTGGGTCTTCAAGGCCAGACCAAACTGAACCACATTAGATAGAGCTAAAGGTTTCATTCTAGACGGGCTCTTCAGAAAGGACACTTCATATCCAAGGGCTCTGGCCAACATGAAGAGCCACACGGGCTGACATGGACCCAGTGCCCACAGAAGCCAGGCCAAAAGAACAGCTTTTGAGCCCAGCACTCTTCATTCTGATTTTGTGGTTGGGGCCTCAGCTCAGCTTGTCTCTTCTCTTGGATTCCAGAATGATTTGCAGGATCATTCTCATCTGTCTTGGTCTAGCTGGAAGATCACAGTTTCTCCCAGTGCAAAGGACCAGCCAAAGTAATGCTGCACCTGTCAAAACTAAATGTGTCTGCCACAGCAGGTTCCATCATGGATGGACAGATACACCAGGGCTGAGGAGAGACCAGTACCTGGGCCAAATGAACCAACCACATCTCTGTAGCTGCTGAGTCAGCACAGGGTCCACGTCAAGATTCTAAACCACTTAGCACAAAGACCAAATGTTATCCTTTCAATGGTTATGTAATGGGCTATAATTCCATAACCTCAAGTCCTATCACCGTCTTGAAGCAAAAATAAAAAGGCATGATTATACTGCTGAGGGGTTTTAGCTGCAAGGGAACTCATTCCTCAAACGCTCCCTTAAAATACTTTTTTAGGGGCGCCTGGGTGGCTCAGATGGTTAAGTGTCTGGCTTCGGCTCAGGTATGATCCCAGGGTCCTGGGATCAAGCCCCGCATCGGGCTCCCTGCTCAGTGGGGAGCCGGCTTCTCCTTCTCCCTCTGCCTCTCTCCCTGCTCATGCTCTCTCTTTCTGTATCTCTGTGTCTCAAATGAATAAATAAAATCTTTTAAAAAAATACTTTTTTAAAACCCTCCATATGTCAGTCTCATAAGAGTGTCTTCCAATCAGGCAGATCTGGCTGTAAGTCCCACAAGGAAGCAGTCCGACCCTAAGTCCACATCTGGCTCTGCCATGCCACTCACGCAGGGTCCTGCCTTTGACTTCCCTGAGCTTCCCTTTCTTCATCTGTGAAAGGGGAATAACCATGCCTACCTTTCAGGACCGGTTTTGAGAATTCAATGAGATCACATATGTAACGTACCTAAGGCATTATAAGAACTCTAAAAATGGATATTAATGTTGAATAGTCATCTGCAAGGGTAGACATTCATTAAGCCACCATGCCTTGAGCTAATTCAGTCCAGTTATGACTACAAACACCCCTACTGTTTCCACAACCCTGCAGTGGAACCCACCTTCATTTCCGCTGTGTGTATATGTGGGAGGGAGAAGATTACTTCATTTTAATTCAGAAATAAAAACAAAAGTAAAGATAATCCAAACTTTAAGTTCTAAGCACCTCTGGCTTTTACCCTAGTTGCCATCACAGGCAATCTTATATTCCCTATTATACCGAGGAGGAAAATGAGGCCGTAAA
The DNA here is from genome assembly GCF_037043125.1 of Eumetopias jubatus. Taxonomy (NCBI): domain Eukaryota; kingdom Metazoa; phylum Chordata; class Mammalia; order Carnivora; family Otariidae; genus Eumetopias; species Eumetopias jubatus. The sequence continues at coordinate 183,069,786 of NW_028274808.1, read as the reverse complement.
AGGGTAGGTAAAAGAAGTCACGGGATGAAAGGCATAGCGGAGGGAATATAGTCGATGATATTGTAACAGTGCTATATGGTGACACGTAGCAGCTCTACTTGAGGTGAGCTCAGCATAACCTACAGAGTCTGAATCACTATGTTGTATGCTCGAAACTGATGTAACAAAGGTAGTGCACTGTGTGTCAACTAGACTTCAATAAAAATTTAAAATTTTTTTCTTTATTTTTTTTATGCCCACTTAGCCAACATAGAGTACATCATTAGTTTTTGATGTAGTGTTCAACGATTCATTAGTTGCCTATAACACTCAATGCTCATCACAACACGTGCCCTCCTTAATACCCATCACCCAGTCTTTCTCTAAAGATTTGTTTATTTTAGGGGGGAAGGGGCAGAGGGAGAGAGAGTCTTAAGCAGACTCCGTGCTGAGCATGGAGCCTGATGTGGGGCTCAATCCCACAGCCCTGCAGTCACAACCTGAGCCGAAACCAAGAGTCAGAGGCTCAACCAACTGAGCCACCCAGGCGCCCCCAAAATTCTAAAATTTTTAACAAGACAGAGGCTGCTGAGGAGATCACTCCCTTAGATATGCATGATTGATAACTAGTTTTTAAGCCAGAGTCTGGTCCGTAACCCCCATCCAGGGCACACACCTGACTCTATATTTCTTTGACCTTTAATGTATGTAACTATATATTTTTCTAGAATGCAGGATTTCTAAAGAATCCTGCATTCTTTTCATATGCTTCTTAGCCCTTAAGTCTGCACAACTGTTATGGATACTAAACTTTCATTTAATTGAAAGAAAAATTTAGGTAAGTAGTTTACCCACGGCCACTCAGCTGGTGGGGGAGCATGCCACCTTTAAGCACGGCTACACATTCATTCATTCATTCATTCATTCATTCACAAACATTTACTGAATTCTAGTTATATTCTAGCTCCATGCTAGGCACTGGGGATACTGAAACCAGCAGGTACGTAAAGGAATGTCCAAGTGCTGTGGCTCCATGATGGAAGTTTGGAGAGGGAACCAGGCCCCAAGGTAGGTGAGGTCCTACTGGCTCTGGAGACTGACAGAGGGACAGGGATGAAAGGATGGAAATTGCAGAGGTGACTTGGAAGCATCCGGGTTTAGGAGGACTTAAGCAGAAGAGGAGACAGCCAACACCAAAAGGGAAGCGCCGTCCCCAAAAACAACGCAGTCAGACCGGCTGCATGGCATCTCACCGGCAGAGAAACCAGCTGTTCGTCTGGATTTGTCACTTCAGAGCTGGCTGTCACACTCCAGATACCGACAAGCATCCATCTCTAGCCGGCACGGGAAAAGAATCAACTCCACAGAAAGGCATTTCAAAGCACCTACCAAGACAACCGTGCACTCTGGCCTGGTTTTTTGTTTGGGAAAATTGTGTGCTAAAAAGAGCAGATACAAAGGAATTTGTGAGCATAATTTATTTTGACTTTCTAAAGGCTGTTGAGAAGGCCTCTCTCATAGGAGGCTATCAAGGGCAGGCAGGCAAGTCGGTAACTAGAGGGTGAAAGGTAAAGTTCTGTCGTGATTAAAGACTTCTTAACCGAGAGGAAATAAAGCGCAGGAATAAATAGCCAATTCTCCACATGGGAAGCTAAAAATAATGGGCCACTCAGAGATTAGTCTTGAGGCCAGTGTTGTGCTATCTATTTTTAATGATTTGTCAAATGAAGTACAGTAAACAGAAAAAAAAAATGCAGGTAGCTGATGACAGGAGACTGCATTGTAGCTGGGCTGCTCAGATTTTAGGGAGCCTGGCCTGGCCTGAGCATGTGAGCACGTTTCTCGGGGCCTGCAGTTTCCTTATCTGTGACATGATGAGACGGCACAACATATGGTCGAAGGGCTCTCAGACCTTCGGGAAAATGGTTAAAAAACTCCTCAACTTGAAGTAAAATTAAAACCAGAAGGAAGAAAAAGAATTAACAAAATTCAGCAGTCCATGATCCAAAAAGAACACCAGAAAAGGCAAAGGAAACATTTTGCCCTGCTATTTTTTTGTGTGTCTTTATTGGTTCGAATAAGCGATAACTTTTTCAGAGAAAGCGATCAGCATCTCGGTGGCCAGCGTCATGAGACCTATTCTCAGTCTGGCATCAGCAAAAGTGCCAATCAACCGTAGGCAGCATTCTCCTAAAAGCACTGAAAAATACACATTCAAGTCTTATTAGGCCACGGCCCTAAATCCGCCTTATGTCCTGTCTTTGTCTCTGCTATTGTCCGAACAGTCTTTATTAAATCAGACAACAAAGACTGAGGAAGCCAAGGTTGTATCTTCTGGGGAGGCCCTGTATCCTTTCTCTGGAGAATCTGCGATCTGGTTGGTGAACTTAACAAACACAAAAGACATACCTAAGTATTGCTGGCTATACCACATTAATAACCCAGCCAACAAGGTTTGAAGAACTTCCCAGACAAGGTAGGGATGTAAGCATCACTTTCAAGAGAAATACTATTTCTGTGGATGGAGAGGAATGGGGAGATCATTCCAGATTGGAAAAAAAAAAAATCAATTGGGAGCAGAGAAGTGAGAAGAAAGGATCAGAAATGAAGCCATTCATTTGAGAAAAGACCCGGTGTGTCTTGAGATGAGAGTTTCTTCATTGTGAAAATAGAGTAGTGGCAAGAAAGATAAAAAGTACAAATGAAGTAATTAATAAATGAGGATTCATGAATATGCCAGGTGGATACTCTTAGTTACCTTGTGCCACAATGCAAGACCAAGGAAACCCTCCATGAAATTAAAGAGAGAAAAAAATAAATGGGTCGAGGAAGTACTTTTAACATAACACAATTAGCTTTTGGGATTCACTGCTGTAGATACTATTTTCCCAAGTAGCTTAGTGAGCTTTATTTTTAATAGAATTACATGTTCATACAAGTAACAGTTCTATCTGCACTTACGGCTAAAATGTTATTGATGCTCATAACTCAAGGCCGAAATTTGGGGTTGAGGAGAAATCTCCTCCTCCCATTAAATTGTTACAGAATGAGTTGAATGCACTAAAAGAAGGATAGGTGACTTTTCTTTAAAGTACCTGCTTCTATCCACAGAAGTATCTCTGATACCATACTAATTTTTTTTTTATTACTTCTTCATGTCAGTTGCCCAAAAACTGGTTCACCAAAAAGAGAGTCTCTAAGAGTCATTCTGGACATGGGTGTGTCTCACATCATATAAGACAAGGTTCCCAGAAAAATGCCAACATTAAGATGACGGAATCATGAACACTGAATCACAAGAGCACCGGAAGGCACCATTTAGAGTGACAGGAGAGTGGATTTCTTTTCATTCATTTGGTAAACTGAAATTTCTAAGTAGTGGATTTCCTCGGAAAATTTTTACTTGCTGTGAACCCCTGCCACAATCTCTCCTAAAACTTCTTAAGGCATTTTGCTTCCTGCAGGTTTAAGCAATGTTTTCTAAAATTATCCTCTATCCTGTATCTTCTACATCATAAAAAGTAAGGAAGGGAGAAGATGTTGCATCTTTTTTTTTCTAGAATAAATAACATAGTTTCTTCACAGTAAATAAATATCACACTGTTAGTAATATGCCTCATAGTTTCCATTCTACTAGATTTCATTTTTTTGGTCAAGTCCAAAGTGTAGGAAGGTAACAAACTTAGCATTCAGTATTAGTCTTCACATATACACATCCTTTCTCCCTGGTTTGTTGTCATACAGCAATGCATGTAAAATGAAAACTTGGTTTTCACTCTTCTTGACATTTTCCAAATATACTTAAGCATCAGGAACTTGAAAATATTTTGCCAGGTAATGAACATCCTTCGAAAGCTATGGGCATTCTTACAGAAAAACAGAGAGATAACGTTTTGATGCCCAAGCCAGTAAACAGGTGTCTCCTTTGCAAAAAGCTCAGGGAAGATCCTGAGAATATGTGCAAAGGCTTTACATAAGAACAGCCTCTCAGCGTGTCATGGAAATCATTCAGATTCACAGGTTTCAGCCAAGAGAAACACACATAGTCAACCCCAGAAGCTAGGTAATAAACTTCGGCATACCCATTCGTTATTTTGACAAAAATTGCCTTTGTGCAAACAAGATCAGTAGCCAGACAATGATCCCCAAATCCGGCTCTAATAGCCCTCTGAAATTACAACACTATTCCAGTAGTTGCCAGAAATCCACCTTCCAAGGCCACAAAGACACCCAGGCCCTCATTTTCCTCACCTAGTCCCAGCTGTACTAACGAAGAGTTGCCAAATGTAGGGCCTGACTCTTTTGTGCAAGCCTGAATTACCTAAGCAAGCTCCGAGGAACAGGAAATTCACTTCTCTGCTAAGTCATCATGTAAAGCTTCCAAAATAGAGGTGCCCTTCAAATTAAATTTGCTGGTGTCTATTCCCTCATCCTAAACGATACCGTGTAAGAAGGATCAAGTGATTAAAATGAAGCAGAAAGAAACAGAGGTCACCCAACACCTGGCTTTTAAAAACTAGGTAGATTCCAGGCTTCAGAATGCCTGGAAAAATAAAATGTGTATGACGCAACTATCAAACCCAAAGGCCTTCGAACCTGTGTCCCATTAAAATGCATAATCCTATAATGATGAAGCTGGCAGTCCCTCAATAGTTTGACTCATTTCCCTGCTAAATATAACCAAAGACAAGTTTTCCACTAGGAGCTACTGTATTATTTTCTCCCAAGTGGAAATGAGAAACTCATCTTAGTATGTAAAGAAAGCAAGGCAAAAGATACAAGATACAAGTGTTTCTCTGACTTCCATTTCTTCGCAGCAATACCCTGTTGGAACCACTTTTCCAGAACGCAGAGAGGCACCAATAGAGATGTTTATGGATGGAGAGGGAAATATTTGTCAGAAGCTGCACAATGCAAAACTCACCGTCTATCTGCTACACAACCTGATGGAAATGATTTAGTCGTTAGGTATGATGTTGGACTTCGGGGTGTATTGTTTAGTTCTGCAAAGGCCACCGCCAGAGTGACTGGTATTTCTACTGACTGCTATTTCTCTCCAATTCAAATGAAAAGAAACTTAAGAACAGACAACACCCAGCAGGATGCCTTTTAGAATTCTTTCTAAGGAGCAACTCTGGACTTGTCCGTGAAAGAGAAAGAACCGGCCTCTGACCAAGGTGCTCAAATCAAAAACCTCACTGGCTGCTGGGGATTGTTTTTCCTTCTAAAATAGATCGTGGATTAGTGGCAAACACTGACCTAATAGGAGAATCAACCGTTTTTAGAGCATAGCTGCCCCAAGAAGACTTGAATTATTCTAACTATAATGCTATAGAATTCGTTACCCACCAACTTAAAATCAGCTCCCATCCATCTGCTCTTACACAGAATTTTCTGATTATGGTCTCCGCTCATTTTGTCCACATACCAAATCTGAAAATGGTTCTTTAAATCGGTGACTTCTGAGCTGGCTTCGCTGGTGGCCGGGGTACAAAATTCTTTTCTCCCCTCCAAGGAAGTGTATTTAAAAATGCATTTTTTCTGGTGAGAGATGCATTTGGAAAATGAAGCTTGAGTTGTAGCTTTGCTACAATGGAGAAGCAGAAAATAATCCAACTGTAGCTTTTCCTCTTGACAACCCTGATGGCTCATCTGGTAACACTTCAGACACTTTACTCCCAGCTCCTATATGTCATTTTTAACTTCACATTTTTTTGGAGGGTGAAAAGTATCTCTTGGATGCATGCGTATCTGCCTGTGTGTGTGCGTGCAAGAATACTATTAAAGTGGGATATCACTGCTGCAGACAGTGTTGTGCTGGCACTGGCTTGGATTGGCTTTGCGAGAGTGGATTATTACATTTGCAAGAATTTTGCAAGCCAATTGACATCACACTGGTGGCCTGAAATTAAGTGTGCTGGGAGTATTTACATCTCATACATCAGCATGCACTATGAGTCAGGGCTTATGATTTTTTTTGGGGGGGGGGAGAGTTAAACATGTACCAACCTACCGCTGGCCACTGCTATACCACTTGTTCACACAGGCATCCGTCCTGATTGACCGCAGTGTCCACTTTGACGGGCCATGTGCAACATTTTGAATATCGCCTTCATACACATGTAACCAAATAATGTAGTTGCAAGGTCTACTCTTTCTCCGGATGTAATAATGGAAAAATTGCACATACTATCGTACCCATCCATCATCGGAAATGCACATGTCCTGTTTGTTTTTTGAGCCCGTGGTTGGACCTCAGGTACTCTGCTGAATAAATTCTACAGCTCCGCTGCTGGTAGATCCCAAACAGATCACTTGGGAAGGAAGAAGCCATGCTGGGCCGCAGAGAAAAACAAAATGAGTCAGTTCTCACTGCTGCCTTTGGCCAGCCCAAACCCTGAAGTCATACAGCACGGGGGACATTTTCCAGTCAAAGGACAGTAGGATGGAGCCACTTATCTGCTCAAGCACATCTGAAGATACGTGATGGCAGGCTGCTGACAACACTGAAGGCCACCCCCTCCCCACAAAATGGAAATTAGCAGGTCCCCAAATCAGAGCATTAAAACAAAGATCCACCAACATGTGATTTTAGTAAACAGAGTAATTTAGGCTTTTGGAGAGCATGAAAATTCTGTCAGGATTATAATGTCTTCTACCACAGACCTTAATTTCTTCTGTCATGGAGAATATGGTTAGGCTCAGTCCCATTTGATTGTAGGGACTGTCAGTTCCCATTAACAAAAGAAAAGAGGCACTAGGAAACATGTTTCACATTTTTAACCCCTTTGGACAAGGAGGACTTTTTCAGCCCAAATTTCTCATTCGAAAAAGTTAAAGCAGGGGCGCCTGGGTGGCTCTGTCAGTTAAGCGGCTGCCTTCAGCTCAGGTCGTGATCCCAGAGTCCTGGGATCAAGCCCCACATCAGGGTTTCCTGCTCAGCGAGGAGCCTGCTTCTCCCTCTGCGACCCCCATCGCCCCCTCAAATAAATAAATAAATAAATAAATAAATATATTTTAAAAAACATTTAAAGTATTTAAATCCCACCTTGTTACAGTTGACCTACTAAAATCACCTCTCTTCCTATGGGAGGCTATTTTTCTTTCGATGTTGGCACCAAAACAAAGTGAAGGCCACGTGTATTTTTTGTTTTGTTTTGTAATTTGAGGAAGTTTTTTCCACACCATCCATCCCCATATCTGTGAGAAATCCTGCTTCTTGCATGAATGGAACTTGTTTTAAATGGTCCAGTTCTTTGAGGCGAGTGGGGGCACGGCGGGGGGTCAGGGGAAGCAATGTCTTCTTTGGCTGCTCACATTGCTTGGCCATTCAGCCCATGAACTGGTTCATGCAGGTGGTTTTCACAGGCGCCCGGAAATTACAGTTCCAGACCCAAACCTGTATCAGTAAACACCACCACCTCGGACTGGCCTCTTCAATTCCACTGAACCCCTCTGCAGTTCAAACAGGGCACCTGGGTCAGTCTGCAAGCTTAGCAGACACACCTGACCCTGGCTGCCCAGCAAACAGTTTATGTTGGGGAGCAATCTAGAGATTTCCTAAGATAAGGATGCTATTACAGGCTGACAAATGTGGAAAGGAGCAGAGTGGGCAGCTTTTGTCCAGACTGACCCCGGGTGAGAATGCTAGGATTATTGCTGATTGGGGATAAATGGCAACTGGTGATTTATTTGTTCAAGTGAAACCAGCCAAGTTCATCCCTCAACACCATCTCCCATCTCTTTAAGATTTTTTTTTTCTTCTTCTTCAGGCAAAAGGCTTAGCAATTTTGGGAACTCTTCAAATACCACCATTCCAGTGAACCCCATTACCCTGAGGATAAAATCTGCAATCCTTAACCAGCCTTTGAGGACCTGCGTGATGGGGTCCCACCTGCCGTAACCTACCACTCTCACCCACAAGGGCCGCCACTCAGGTCCTGAGGGTCCCAATTCCTCTCTACTTGCAGCCTTTTCTTATGCTGGGCCCTTCTCTTGGGGCTCTTTGGCTGGTAAGTCCTTCTCATCCTTCTTGGTCCCAGTTGAATGTCATCTGCAAAGACTTGGCTAGGTTAGGTTCCCCGTTATGGTCTCCTGGGGCCCTATGTATTCATTCCTCACCGTCCCTAACACAATCACAAATAATTAATAATTGGTAACTATTGCTTTAAAAATTTGCTCCTTCACTGGCAGGGACCGTGTCTGTCCTATTCATCTAGCACTCAGTGCAATGCCAAGCATTTGAATGCTTGAGATTTGAATGCTTGCCAAGGTCAAATGAATGAATGAAGTAGCTATGCAAAAGATATTGACTACCTATGAGAGAACCTAACAAAGCAAAACCAATAGAACAAAATCTTCATCTTAAATGTGCACAACCTAGGGAGTGAGTTTTCTCCCCACCTCCCCCTCCCTCACCATCCCAACACAAGGATTTCAGATGACCCTGCCATCCCATCAGGGTTGTCCTATCAAATTTTCCGCCTGGCTTTCAAGACCTTCCCTTATCCCCGTCATCCTAAGAGTTAATATTATTGAATGTGTTCTACGTTCCTTGCACATTGCTAAGTGTTCTCCTGCTAACCCATTAAATCCTTACCACAACCTATAAAATAGTGTGGCGGATTAAAAATGGCCACAGATGTATGCCTTCTTTTACATTCCTTCCATTGCAAGGTGGGGTCTTTGGCCCCTCGCCTTCTGTCTAAGCTGACATGTGACAGTTTTGACAACTGCCTACACCAGAAATGACATCACACACGTTTTCCTTTCCGTCTCAGAATGCTTGCCTTGGGGGAAGCCAGCTGTCATGTGAGAAGTCTGACTTCCCTGAGACTGCCATGCAGTCTTGGGAAAAAGCCCAAGCCGGTCACACAGAGAGGTTCTGAGGAGAGACTGTCCAGCTGGCCCCCAGCTCTTGTAACCATCCCAGCACCGGAGCCAGACATGCCAGTGAAGACGCCATCTTGCACATCCAGCCCAGTCAAGCCTTCGGTGGACTCCAGCCCCAGTCAACATCTGATTGTAACCGCATGAGAATCCCCACGCGAGGCCACTCAGCTGTTCCCAGTTGCCCACAAAATTGTGAGAGAGAATAATAAATTGATGTTTTAAGCCACTAACTTTCGGGGAGGATTGCTTTGTGGCAATAGATAACCAGAACACAGAAGCACTGTTAGGACCCTTATTTTACAAATGAGGAAACGGAGACACAGAAAGCCCACCCTGTTGGTGAACGATGGAGCTGGGGCACCACGGCAGCCTGATTTCAGAGCCTAGGTCCTCAGCCTCCACGCCACCACACCACTCGGCTGCAGGTCACCTTCTCCACTTCACTCCTCGCTATAGTTGCTCCAGTCCCTTCCCTCCCACCCACCCGTCTAATTCCTTACCTCTGTCACAGTCCCCTCTCTGAATCCGCCACGGATGTCCCCTTCCTCCAAATTCCTTAGCGCATTTAAAAAATAGGCATATAGTCTTGCCTTTAATTATTCTGGTATTACTCTTCATGCCACATACTACCTTCTTGAAGGCTGAGACCAGATATTTTATTTTGTCTTCACCTACACTTGAACAGAGCCTTGCTCATCTCCACAGTGCCCAGCACAGTGCTGAGCTTTCAATAAACACCTTCTTCAGGCACACCGGCCAAGCCCATTCCCTTCTCGGAGCCTCCACATCCATAGTTCCCTTTCCCTGGAATGTTCTTTCTTAGCATCAGCCTAAGCTGTTTGTTCCTTCACAGCATTCCAATCTCAGCTCATATCTCCCTTCCTCTAAGAGGCTCCCCGCTGAGGGCCCTATCTAACAGAGCCACCCATCTCCACTCCTTGACTGTCATTCACCAATCCCCTTACCCTGCATTATATATATATATATATATATAAAGATTTTACTTATTTATTTGAGAGACAGAGAAAGAGCACAAGCAGGGAGAGGGGCAGAGGGAGAAGCAGACTTCCCACTGAGCTGGGAGCCTGACGCGGGGCTCGATCCCAGGACCTTGGGATCATGACCTGAACTGAAGGCAAATGCTTAACAGACGGAGCTGCCCAGGTGCCCCACCCTGCATTGTATCATCTAGTTACTTGTTTCTTCATTTCCTTACCCAGGAAACAAAGTCCACAGGGTAGTCAACTTACCCATCTTGCTCATTGTTCATCCCAGTTCCTAGGACTGTTTCTGGCCTTTAGTAGCTTCTTGAAAACTGTTTGCTACATAAAAGAATGAATATTTGCTTATTGCATCTTCCCTCCGTAAGAAGCTCCACCACAGAGCAGGCTTCCTAATGTATGTAAAGCGTTTTCCCCTAACATGTCAGTTGCATCTCTATTATAATGTAAAATCTTCCATTTCTCATGGAAATACACCTACTCTTGGCCTTAAGGTAAACTCCATGTTTTGCCAGTTGTCAATGTTGGGCAATGGTTCACATGCTGGTTTGTTGTCCAAACCACCACTTACCATCTCCTTTTATGACTGAGGTTCTTTGGGGGGTCAATGGCTTTAAAGTTGATTCTCAGAGGTGTTTCTAGGATGATCCCAAGGAGAGAGGGAGGCTGAGCAGCCCTGCTTCACAGCACTTCATGCATTAATAAAGGCCACATAGCTATAGATGATGAGATGACAGTATGACAGTATTAAATCCAAAGCAGGTCGATTTTGTTCACTACTGTAAACATGTTGAGGTTCAACCCAGTATCCAGAACCCTCAATAAACATTTGTCAAATGAATGAATGAAACATCTTTACCTTGTGTCTTATCACTTACCACTTATCTTTTTTTTTTTTTTTAAGAGAGAGACAGTACGCAACCAGGGTTAGAGGGGCAGAGGGAGAGGAAGAGAGAGAATCTTAAGTAGGCTCCATGCTCAGCACAATGCCTGACATGGGGCTTGATCTCACAACCCTGAGATCATGACCTGAGCTGAAATCAAGGGTTGGACACTTAACGGACTGAGCCACCCAGGCACCGCACTTACCCCTTATCATTTCAATATGGACAAGAACCCAGAGCACATCTCTTATTTTGTGAATGTGAAACTCACCAAAAATAGTAGCTAAAGAGTTGTAAAATCATTTATACTAATGGGCACAAGGCAAAACCGAAATATAAAAGAACAGCTATGCTCCCCCAAATACACTGAAGTCTAAAAGGGAAGTCCATAGGCTGAGGGGGTCAGTGGATGTGACACATCAATTAATTTCCTCAAGTGGAAACTTCAGAAATTTTCTGATTCACTGAGCCTCAGTCTCCTCATCGGTACACTGAGGACACTCTCTTGCCTACCTACCAACCAGGAATATTCATAATGAGCCTCAAATAAAATAATAGATGAGCAAACACTGTGAAGGCTTAAAAGTGTGGTAGGAATATGAGCTAATTGGCACTTCCTACCTTTCTGTCTTTCTGACATTTCGAAGACTTAAAATACATTTGAAATGTTAAAAATCAATTAAATATATTTTTTACAACCTCTAAGTTCCGTGATGCATTCACAAATGACTATTACATGTTTGTTCCCATGTTCCATCTGCAAAACTTTTCCTGATCATTTTACAATTCTTCACCAATATTTTGATTCTGCTCTCCCCATTTTTTTAGCAAAGGATCCCATGAGCTTCTCAATCTTACCAGAGGCAGAAGATGAATTAGAATAGCAAAACAAGAATCGAAATTCTTGAGCATTCAATCTGTGGATCATATTGTAGAGGCACTGAGCCTACCATATAGTCACCAGCAGAGAAGATAGTACAAAAGAAACTGGCCTGATGATGGTCAGATTTGTGGGGGAAGGAGACTTCGGAATCACCCGGAGGGCTTGTCAAAATAGAGATTGCCGCACTTCACCCACAGTTTCTGATTCAGGAGATCTGGGATGGGGCCCAGGGTTCTGCATTACTAACAAGTTCCCAGGTGACGCTGATGCCACTGGTCTAAGAACCACACTGTGAGCCAAGAGCTCCACCTTCTCATATATTCATTCTTTTGATTCTCCCCCAACCCGAGAACTCTGTGAGGGAATATTATTACACCCATTTGATATATTGGGAAACTGAGGCCTAAAATATACGCTTGCTCTAATTCCAGCTTGCTGATCAACCAAATCGGAGTGGCCTCCAGAAGGTCAGTGAACCTCTCCGGGGCCCATTTGTTTTCAATTAGTGAAAAAATATTGTCAGACTTCTAGTGAGGATTAAAAGGACACGCTGTCTAAAAAGTGCTCAGCAAAGTGAAAAGCAGACCCTGAAACCTCGTCCATTACAGGACTCAACATCCTGGAGAATAACTAACTAAGGTACAATTCCAGGAATCACACTTAGCGCATGCTCGTACTTTTGTCATTTTTCTATTTGCATGGAAAATTTCTAACCACCAACTTAGTGAAGTACTCTACCACCCAAGCATTACTAACCACAAGTTTTGGGGGGTTGTATTTTTTTTTTTTAATTACTGAGTTTGTTTGTCCAAGAAATTCTCTTCTGTGCTGTAGTGGGTGTGGAGAGGGCAGTTACAGATGGGCGGTTAGTTATTAACAAATTGAACACTTCCTTTTCTAAGACACTTATTAACTGAATAGACAGTGTTCCCTATGTAGTTATACACAGTTATGTTGGGTAATAGTGTAAGCATATTCTCCTTTTGTGTAAGCTTTTCTGATTTGGCTTTCAGAGGATTCAAGTCATTTTGATTTCTATATTTAGAAACCCAGGGCTTTTTTGGTATGCTACAAATCACACGGAGACAAGACTAATTGTAAGCACTTGTACTTAAAAATTAGTTTCAAGAATAAGAACCTTCAGAGGCTTCCATATTGTATTCCACTAGAGTATCATTAAGGGAAGCAATTACTTATCAGGATATACTCAAAACAACTTTATTGCATTCGGAGGAAATAATGGGAGTTGTCTGTCTAAATTACTAGGCAGGGGCCCTGGAAATCACTTAGCATAATTCTTGGCATAAGGTAGGCAGTCAATAAAAGGAATAGGGAGTCAGGTAAATGACCACCTAGTAAGTGTTAGGTGTTTGCACATATTATGCCATTTAGTCTTCATTTATAATAACCCCTGAATTAGGTATGACTATCTTCATTTATAGATGAGGAAACAGAGACTCATAAAAGTGAAGGGATGTTTGCCAGATCATTAGGTAAGTAGGTGAGTCAAGATGCCAGCCCACAGGTACTTGATGCCAAAAGCAATATTCTTTCATTGCGCTAAGTTGTTTCTTTCCTTGCTTCTTTCCTTCTTTCCTTTTTGTCTCCCCTCCTCTATCACGTCCCTTTCACAGATGCCAGAAGTCTTTGTAAATGCCGGCCAATGACAAATGCTTACAAGGTAGTCCCATTTTATGGATCGGTTCATAGTAAGCCAAAGTGATCCTTCAAAGCCACCTCTGAAAAGCCTCAGAATAAAATATGGAATGCATTCCTGAATCCTATCCCTCAGTACGGAGCTATAAGCACTGGGGTACATTTCAGAGGATCCTTTATTTAGGAAAACAAAGTGTTTGTGTGTAGACAACAGTCACACGACAGTCCATCACCCAGGGCTGAGATTCCCAGCACAGTATGAACCAGCTGCTCAAGATGACAGAGATACATGGGAGGGAAAAATGGTCTTGCTTCCCATTTGAATTACAAAGGCTTCCTGGAGACAAGTCAGGTGGATATGCCCATTTGTTTATTGCCTAATGATAGCACGGCTAAAGAAAAATAAGTAAATAAGTAAAAGTGAAGCATCTTGATTTATTATTTCATCAGAATATAACGGAGGCCCAGAGCAATAAAGGGAACTAATTAAGGGCTTTCTTCACATTCCCCCCAAACACCAGTTGTCTTTCTCTTCTACTTCTTTTTATTTTTTTCCCCATTCCTATGTCTCCACACCTCTTTCCTCCCAATTTTTTCTGTTTTTCACATCCTTCCTTGCAATCTCTGTTTTTGTTCCTCTCTTCAAGGACTCTTTTGTCCCTCATCTCCTGAGCACCTTCTCCCTGATATTTTGTGTCTGGTTCCAAGAGGAGATGCCACAGTGGCAGCATTGCTACCTCCTTGTTGGCAAGAGCTTTGTCTCACCGTGTCACTTTGGATGCACTGATCTATCAGCCTCTCCTCCTCCTGGAAGGAGACGGGGATGATGCCAGGGGGATATTTCCTCCTGAAATGCACACTGAAAATTGTGCCCGGTGTCTCTTTTTAAATGGATTATGAAGACGGGATTTTTTTTTTTCTGATAGCAAGAGTAACAAATATTTATTGAAGATATAGGAAAATATAAAAGAAAAAAGTAATCACCCATTGTTGTTGCAGTATGGAAGTTGTTACTGTTAAATATGCATGTGTCATACGCCTATATTTTAGCATATATCATAAATTTGCATCTATGACTAATTTTACATACATACATACATACATACATTGTCCATGGTAGTACTATTCTCACCAACATCATTTAAATGGCTGAATCTTATTCCAGTGTGTGATTATACCAAAATACACTGAATCATACTCCTTTGGTAAATACTTGGTTTTTTTTCAATTTTTTGCCATTATAAATAATGCTACCATGAACAACTTTGTGCAAAAAGTTCATTCTGTAATTTCCAATTATTTCCTTAGAAAATTATTCCAAAACTAAAACTGTTGGATCAAGGTTATGAGCGCTCTAAGGCTCTTTATGTTGCTAAATTGCATTCCCAAAAGTGTGTGCTCTCTACAAATCCCTTACCAAGCAAAGAACTTTTTTACATATTTTATAAAAAAGTTTTACAAAGCAAATAATCATCTCCTGATTTGTCATTTGTGAAAAGGCCAGAAAAATTGAGGTCTTTCTTTACTTTGATCCTCACCACCCCCTCTCCCCCACGCCACCTACAGAGGATCAAATAGCTTACGTCCTCTTAGTTTTGTCCCTCTTTTTGGCAAGACAATTCAAATAAAGCCATTCTCTTACTCCTTCATCCAACCCATCGTTGAACCGTTGCTGAGAAATTATTTACCAGGCCCTGTGCCGGGCGCTGAGGATATAAAGATGAGTAGAGCCCTGTGTCTAACCTATAGGAACAATGGTGTGGTGGGTAAGTACATGACAGCACCAGAGGACCCCGGCTCCACAGAGGGAGGCCTGCTGCTTCAGATGTGCCAGGTGCTCCTAGAAGAGCATATGCAGAGGGTGGGTAGAGAGGGGGAGTCAGAAAGACCCTCCGGGTGGGGGGGATGATACTTGACCCTTCCCCTGAGGATTTAATAATAAATAATACTAGGTACTTTTTCTGAGTACTTGTTCTACACTGATAAACACTGCTTTATTTATCCTCAGAACACCTCCATTAAGGGGCTACTATTACTCTTTCATAAATAAGGAAATTGAGGTTTAGAGAAATAAATAACTTGTCCAGGGTTATAGAGCTACTAAAGGGTAAAGTGAAATGTAACCCAGATCTAACTTCAAGCTCTATGCCCAGCATATCCCAGGCCCACCACAAGGATCCATCAGCCCAGATAAAGCTCCCCAAGACTTGGGCTCTGGCTCCCCCATTCTAGCTGTGATGACAGACAGGTGCCTTCCAGTCAAAGCCCCTCCTCCCATGAAATTCCCTTGCTTTGTCCTTGCAAAGGGGTGTCTTCGCTCCCTATCACCCAGGGTGGGCTTTCCTCTTCTCCGGAGCTTGGTGCACCTGACATTCCTGGACACTTGTCATTTGGGTATAAATGTGTTCAAACTGCCAGAAAACTGATGGAATTACAAAAGAATCAATGATGACTTTTGATGACCCAGCTTCTTTGTCTCCAAAGCAAGAAGATCAGAAATGATAGTGTGAGAGCCCCTTTGCAAGGTTCATGGTATAAAATCCTGCGAGGTGCTGCACACCACGCCATCAGCATGGAGCACGGCTATTAGAATGGAAAAGCGAGAGTTTGGTTCCAATGGAAAAAGCAGACACTTGTGGCCTCTTCCAATGAAGAAGAGAGGACAAGAAGTATTTTAATGATGTTTTTAATCATTTCCTCAGAGCACACGGTGAGAATACATTTGCTGGAAAATGAAAAAGAGCACAACATCAATTTAGTGCAGAAAACCACTCCAGCACCTAAGGGTCTGGTCTCACATTTTTCATTATTTCCAGGCTGATAACTTTCAACATTAGGTCTTGGTGCTTCATCCAACTCCAGCTTCCTAGAAGCACACAAGCAAATCAAAATGTCTTTGGGTTTGCCAAGAAGTCTTTCAAATATGGGACACCAACTCCGGTTTCAAGTCATTATTTTGCTGCCCCAGTTCTACTCTCAACTATATATTTTCCATTAGGAACTTCCATCCATCAACCCTGTTAGCTTTCTCATGAAATTATAGGTACTGAAGACTCATCTTCCTAAGTGATCGCAACAAAGATGGTTTCAAACACAGCTTGTCAACGAAAGTACAAAGTTATAGAAAAAAATTAAAAAAATAAAATTAAAATTAAAAAACAGCCAGTAGCTTAATTCCAAAGATGCCACTTGGATCATTTCTGCCGTTCCATGAGAAACTTCAATGCCTTTCACTGTTTTCGGAATTCAGCCCAGTAAACTTTTAATTTTTTTCTTACTGTCGTAAACAAATATATGTAATGTAAAATGTACCATTTTAACCATGTTAAAGTGTGCAGCTCAGTGGCATTAAGTACATGCACGTTGCTATACAGCCTTCACTGCTATCCTGCACCCGCTAAAAAGTAACTCCTCATTCCTGCTCCCCCCAGCCCCTGGAAACTCCCATTCTACTTCCTGTGTCTACTGATTTGACTAGTCTGCGTCCCTCCTATGAGTGGAACCACACCATCTCTGTCCTTCTGCAGCTGGCTTATTTCACTTAGCTTAGTATCTTCAAGTTTCATCCATGTCGTGCAGGTATCCAAATTTCATCCCTTTTTAAGGCTAAATAATGTTCCATCACATCCAGCCCAGCACTTCTGTGCATGATGTTTTAAGTTTCAAAATCCTAGCCTGATTTTTATTTTTTCCCCCTAACTTCTTTCTCATCACATAGCTCTGCCGACCCTAGGGCAGAGGAGTTCCTTGTCTATCCCCAGGAATTTCAAACCTCTCCCCCTTTGCTCGTGCCGGTTCCCCTTCCCAGCACAGTCTCCACCCTGCTTTCTCTAAGCTAAGTCCTAGTCGTTCCATTAGCTCCGTTCAATGCCTGCACCACCACAGAGATCCCTGGGAGCATGGATCAAGAGAGATCCCTTAAGCATCCACTGTGTTCAAGGTACCCTTCAGTTACAGTCAGACCAGCTGTAAAATGTGCACTTTCACACTAAGAAATGGAAGCTCAAGTCCTGCCTTCCCTTAAGCAAGACAGTTCAGAATACATTTGTCCATTCTTTGACAATCCCTGTTCTCATTAAAATTTTTTAAAAAAGAAAATAGAAACTTTTTTTTTATTTCTGCCTAGGAAGAAAAGTAATATAGCTAATATGTATTGAGTACACATAGTCAATAAAATATACTGCATGTATAATCTCGGTTTTAAAACGTAGTCCTAAACAGCCCTTTGGGGCAGTGGGCTATTTCTAACGTGACCATTTGAACTACAAAGAAACATCACTTTTGTCCAGAGGATGGCACAAATATTCTTCTTCTCTTGATTCTCCTTCTCAGTGATAAATAAAAAATATATTATTAAGTGGCATAAATAAACTGGCCACAAAAGGAGACACAACTGCACCTCTATTAATTAAAGTGCTTACTAAAAATTCGGACTGGATATTTCTCTTTAAGATTTGCAATGGCTTAGATTTTATATATCTTTTTTGTGGTTAAATTAGTAATAACAGCATTATAATCTTAAGAACTGTATAGTACTATATTTAATTATCTTCTCCCATAATTACACTGATTAAACACAGCATAAGAGACCATAAAGATAGATAAAACATTATGGCTAAAAAACTTTTCTTTAATGTTCATAAAATGACTATTAAGCCCTAGGTGACTAAATTAATATCACCCATACAATTTTATGGGGTTTCTATCCACACCCAACAGTATCATTTTGCCATGATGGCAAAATGCCATTTTTTTTTTCATAGAGGTATTGAAATTTGAACTACCACCTTTCAAAAAGATGGAAACACAGCGGGCTGGCTGAGTCAACTTTGCCAAAAGAAGAGGTTTCTGTTTGACCAATGTTTCAAGCTAGTGTCAGCCATAGACCCTTAAACCCAAAGACTACACCATTTAACCCCCACTCCAGCAGGCAAGCAAAGGGTAATGTTTGTTTGAAGCATTACCCATTTCTTCATTTTCTTCTAAACATTATCTCCAGAGATTTGAGTTTGTACTGACAGAACAGATGATCAAGGAAGCAGATTTACATTTTCCATCTGAAGAATGACCCTCAGAAACACCCAAGGACTTTCATACTGAGTGACCCATGCTATTATAAAGATGAAAGAACATGACAAAATCCCAAGAAAAATTCATTCTAAAAGCTAATCATGTGGGGAGGAAAAGAAAACTATTTGAAAGCTTTTCAAATTTAAAGAATAGCTCCCCAGGATTATAATTTAACAATTAAAAAATTATATATACATATACTCATAGAATCAGCTAACAGAACCAAAATAAACCTACCAATCTAAATGTATTATCACCACTAAAAATCTGCACAAACTTTCCATCAGTGCTTGTAAAATAAAAATATCTTTTAATATGAAGTCAATTCTTTTATTAGATCAACAAATATATTTTAAGAACCTGTTGTGTGATGTACACCTGAAACTAACATAAAACTGTGTGTTAACTATACTGGAATTAAAATAAAAACTTAATAAAAAATAAGTCAAAAAGAAAAGAACGTATCATGAACTAGCTCAGTCCTGGATGTGGTAGATAAAACAATAAATAAAATCAATGTAGTCTGTCACTTCATGGAGCTTACAGCCCAATGGACAAGGCAGTAACAAACAATGATACAGATAAACTGTGCTAAGTGTTTTATTTTTTAAAGATGTATTTATTTATTTGAGAGAGAGAAAGAGCACAAGCAGGAGGGACAGGAAGAGGGAGAGAGAATCCCAAGCAGACCGCACTGAGGGCAGAGCCTGACACGGGGCTTGATCCCAAGAGGAAAGATAACTGCAGAATTTAATTAAGTTTGGATTTGTGACAGGAGATCGGCAAGGGTTGTCTGAGAAGACAAAATTGAGGGATGTATGGAAGTTAATGTGCAGAATCATCAAAGAAAGCACATTCTAAGTAGAGGGGACACATGACTAAAGGCCCTGAGGTGAGAAAGAGCTTAGCGCATTTGAGACACTGGCCGTACGTACATTCCAAATAAGCAGGGTTCCGATCTGCTTCATTTACCACTCGCTCATAGTGTCCTGCTCATAGAAATGTCTTGCTCACAGAAGGCGCTTGCTAAATATCCATCAAAGGATTGTTGAGTGAGTAGATGTGGTCAGTGCAGCTGGAGTTTAGTGAAGAAGAAGAAAAGCAGGCTGAAATGAAGCTATTCACACAGGCAGAAGCCACAGCATGGAGGGCCCTACCGCCATTTTGAAGCTAGCTCTAGTATCTCAGCACAACACCCAACAAACCCACCATCAACTTGTTTCTTCTTCTATGGACTTAAACCCACAGACTTTCTATATCTCGTATCTCTGTTGTAAGAGTCGCAAAAGCAAAGGCCATTTCTTTCTCATTTTTATGGCCCCTGTGCCTTTCGTATGCCTGGAATAAAAAGGCACTTGAGCACTTATTGACTGAACTTCCATTTATTGAGTACTTAGTATGGGCCAGGTAGTGTCCTAAGTACTTGGTATGCACTGGTTCACTCAAGTTGTCAAAAAAAAAAATCTGTAATAAGTGTGCATGTGTGTGTGCATGGGTGGAAAGAGAAAGAGTGTAATTTTCATTATTTTTGTTTCCAATTACACATGAGAAAACAAAGACTTACAGAGGTCAGAGGACCTGCCCAAGATCCTGTTGCTGACAATTACCAAATCTTTTACCCCGAGTATCTGCTCTTATGACACTAGGCTGCCTCCTGCACCTAAAATAGAAAGATATGAACCCCACTGATCCTTCTTCTAGACAGAAATATATAGAACGGCTACCAGATGATATATAAGTAAGTCTTTCCTCTACTGTACTACCAAGGCTTAAATTCATGTTGCAAAATGTATTCTCTTCATTAGGATATGTTAAAGTTAAAGAGGATTTTGCTATAAAAAGGATGGGTGAAGTGATCAAAAACAAAACTATTCTCTTTTAATGAAACTACACATGGGGACAATAAAAAGACTTTACAGAGTCTGACTCTGAGCCTTTGATGTCTTTGGGTTCCATCACGGACATCCAACCCAGTTTGATCCATTGGAATGCTTTGCCTTGCTAGCTGCTGGGGTAAACCCCTGAATTCCTGAAGATAATTTCATGGTAGATCTATGACGTTTTCCTAAAAACAACATATCCTCCCATATTGGTGACAGAAACTGGGCTAGAAAGTGGAAATCTGACCCACTGTGGCATCCTCATTTTCTGATGTGCTCAGTGAGCTTCAAACTGAGCTCCGAAGGTCAGTTGTCTTGTGGGATTTATTTGGAGGGAGGAGGCTGGAGACCTAGAATAGAAAGTTTCAAAACAGCAAAAACCACCACTAAAGCACTCTGCTTCTACAGTCTCCTGGTTCACACCAAACCCTTATTCACAGATGAATTACCCTGTATGCATACCTCCCAAGCTCGTCTCAATGATATGGCAGTGAATACCAAAAAACGGATCCAAACCTGAAACTCATTTGACTTTCTGGATTCAAGGTAGTACCTCGTGTGCGTATGCGAATAGTTAGGGCTGAGAAGTAGAGATGTGATATGGGTGTTACTTTGAGGAAAATTCTTTAGTTAGTATATTCTGAACAAGCAAAGCTGACCTGAAACCTGCCCTGTATCTGGAAAAAAAGAAAGAAAGAAAAATAATTAAATGTTCACCAATTTCAGGTTAAACCAAGTACAAGGATACCTACCCTTGAGGTATAAGGAAAAGGGAAGAAGGGGACGTAATAGCCCCTTATCCAAATCACCAATCCCCTCATGAGAGGGTATAAAATAATAGCTCACACCTATTGAACACTTGCTGTGTGCTAGAAAGCATATTTAACCTTCATAACAACCCTGCAATGCAAGTGGTATCATCATCCCATTTTACAGATGAGGAAACCGAAACAAGGAAGTTAGGCAATTTGCCCAAGTCACACTGCTAAAATACATGACTTGAACCCAGGAACTCTGGCTTCGGGGTCCTTGTCACTAACTGGAACACAGCCTCTCATTCATTATGAGCAGAACACAAAGGAAGGACAACAAAAACTGCCCTCGGGCGAGAAAAGGTCAGGTGGGATCAGGTGCTGGTCGACCTGGAAAGTCACACGCTCAAAGTTAGGTTAGAGGAAAAGGATTAGGAGACAACTCCAAATTTCTGAACACAGTCGTGACATGCTGAAAGCAGTGTTTAAGGCAGATGACTCTGACTACGGATGTTTTGCTTGATGCGGCGTGTTTATAAAAAAACCATTGCAGCTCATTCTGAAGAATTCAATATATTTTTAAAAAATTAGTTCACAAAAATAAGCCCAGATCTAACCCAAAACCCTTTACAAAAAGACACTAACTACCCAGTGTAAGAAGCATTTCTTAAAAACTCTTAAGTTTTTAAAAGTATTTTATTTTACATGTTCAACTAAGCGGGAAGAAATTTTCATGGTACAGAAAACCTACAGCATCCGGATTTGGGGCATAGTGTACCCTGAGACTATTTTCTAACCCAAAAATCACAGGCTTGTTTTTTTTTTTAAATATGATCTTCTTAAAAAAGGCCTCCTGTAGTCAACAAAGAAGAGAGAGGTTTTCACTGTTTTTTTTTATTTCAGCAAAAATTTTATTCTATCCTGTGCAGCAGTTTCTGTGAAAAGTTGCAAAGCTGGGTACTCTGTCGGTTGGGCTTTGGGCTGCAGCTAAAGACTCAAAAGGGAGTTATAAACTGGATGGGTGTAAATCAAGGAGGCCCCACAGGGTGGAATTTTGGGTCCATTCTGTTGTTCCAGCTCCCAAATGAGGCATGCCAGGGCATTAACAACACAGAGCCACCAGAGAGCGGGAGGTGAGAGGCCAGGAGAAGCCTGGGATATGAGGAACATGGGAGCTGGAAGCTGACCCAGAGGCAGAGATGAGTAAGGAAAGAGAGCTTTGAGTCTGACAAGCATGACAAGCTGGGGTAAGTAGCGCAAAGACATCAATCCAACAGAGAGAGCAGTGGTATCAGGCACTGGCCCCTGCCAGAAGCCAGGTGAGGGGGCAGTGAGGGCAGGAATGGGCAACACAAGCAGGCAGAACTCTGGCAGTTGAGAGAAGTTTCTAGAAGCACAAAGCATGGTCTAGCTCTAAGGAAGGGAATTTGGAAGAGCTAATGGACTAGCTAGCATTCACTGTTCTGTGGGTACAGGTACTCAGAAGGAGCCGCATTCACCTCCACTGCCCGCTCTCAGAGATAGGGTCCCACTGGACCCAGACTTCTTGAGTAGCCTACCGAGATCCAGCATCAAGGCCTGACCAAGGTCTGCAGAGTTCATTTCAAGCCACAGAAGTTGCTGGGGCTGCCTCAGGCATCCTCACCAACCAACCCACGAGCAGACAAGCCGCCACCATCTGACCGCCTGTCCCCAACCTTGACATGTACCCAGGTGACCTCGGAGTTTCCGTCCCCACCTATGGAGCATGGGATGATTCGTTTACGAAAACCTGTTTGTCTTTTTAAACAGCCTTCTCTCTCCCTCCAGACCAGATGCTTCTCCAAAGCAGGCAGCACTTTTTATGCTTCTTTCCCACTCTCGTGGAACTTAATGCTGCAGAGTGAGTGCTTTAAAACACCCATTAAACAAATCCTCTCTGGAGGTCTCCACCAGCATTATCGCTGAATTTAAAGAAGCCCATCTTGCCAGCCCGGGCTGGGGTTCCTTAGCTGATAGTCAATGGTCTCTCTGGACAACATGTAGGACGGTTTAAGGGCCAGGAGAGGGACTTGGAATGTTGGGGGCATGTTGCCCACATCTAATCCAAATGGCATTGTCAGCAATCGAAACCAAATCTGGTTTAATGCAGTAGGATCTGCAAAGCCAGTCCCAAGTGACCCTTTAAAATAATCAATCATTTTTTTCAAATCCTCTTTCGTCTTAAATACCAACTTGATTCCTTTGTTAACAAACTAGGTGCTTATTCTGCAAGCCACCAAGTACTGCTGATTAGTAATCAGGGAAGCCGAGTACATAGACGGGAACTTGAGAGCAGACTGAGAGATGAGCCTATCCATCTGGGGCCGCTCTCCCGCTACTGTCCCCACTGTGGGTTTGGGAGAAAAAAGTCAGGGACAATGTCCTCCGTCTTCATCAATATTTTATCAACTGAAGAAACACTAAGGAGAAATGGCAAGTGGTTCTGTTTTCTGTGGCAGAAGGCTTGGCCACACTTTTGATTTCTTGACTCCTGAAGCTTGCTAAGAATTTTCAAGAGTGGGGCAGAAGTTAGAAAGAAATTCTTTAGAGGTCCAGAACCTTACTCTGTCACTTACTACTTCTGTGAACTCGGGAAAGTCACTCGGGAAAAATACACATATTTTTCACGTGTAAAATATGATGATATCTACCTCACGGATTGTTATAAGATTAGGTAAGATAACAAATGTCCTTAGAACACAGGGGGATGCTCCATCAATACCCACTTAAGTCATCTGACATTCTAGCAACTCAGGACCCTAGGTTGAAATCTTTGAAACACCGGAGCCGGGACTTTTGATATTGATGGGAAATGATTCAGCCCTACCTGATGGCAGGATACACACTGCGTTCAAAAACGTCGTCACTAGATGGGAAATGATTCAGCCCTACCTGATGGCAGGATACACACTGCGTTCAAAAACGTCGTCACTAGAAAAACTCTAGATGAGAGAAGCTGAGGTGTATTGGTTAGCTCTTGCTGCTACAACAAATTACCTCAAATTCTGTAGCTTAAGGCAATGCAAATTTATTATATCACAGTTCTGTCTGTCAGATTTTTGACACGGGTCTCTCAGGGCTAAATCAAGGCACTGGCAGGGCCCACTTGCTCTCTGGAGGCTCTAGATGAGGACTATTACCTCACTCCCTAAGGTGGTTGGCAGATGGTTCCTTGAACACAGCCCCTGTAACCAGAACTGGCAACAGGATATCAAATCTGCCTCATGCTACCATTTCTCTCACAACAGAGCCAGCAAAAGCCCTCTGATTTTAAAGACTCGTAATTAGATTGGTCCACTCAGATAATCCAAGAGTATCTCTCCATCTCCACATCTATCACTTTAATCATCCCTGAAAATTTCCTTTTGCCGTAACATTCACAGTCTCTGGGGGATCAGAACGTAGACATCCGGGGGGCGGTGGGGGGGGGGTGGCGGGGGGGAGGTGGGCAAAAACATTATTTTGTCTCCCACACAAGAGTAATTGTTGAACAATAATGATTCATTAAAATGTTCACCAATTGGGGCGCCTGGGTGGCTCAGTCGTTAAGCGTCTGCCTTCGGCTCAGGTCATGATCCCAGGCTCCTGGGACCGAGCCCCGCATCAGGCTCCCTGCTCAACAGGAAGCCTGCTTCCCCCTCTCCCACTCCCCCTGATTGTGTTCCCTCTCTCGCTGTGTCTCTCTCTGTCAAATACATAAATAAATAAATCTTTAAAAAAAATAAAAAATAAAATGTGCACCAATTTAGACCAAGAATGCTGGGACCAAGGCTATGGAAAATTATTTGTGGCTTATTTCCATCATTTAGTCTTCTTTTATTAACGAGAATTAAGTTTACCCACATTGTATGAAGGCAAAACAATGGAGACATATCATTTAAAACTGCTCCTCTGTTGTTGGTTTGAACTTTTAACAGTAGGCACTTCCTTTGGCAGATTCAGCTTAAACCAAAATGCGGAAAGTGTTGAGAAATCTGCCCCCAGCAAAGAGAAGCCAGAGGATGTTTTCATCACCCAGAGTCAGCTTCCATCAGAAAGTGGAAGTGACTAACCAAAGCTACATTTGTCACGACCTCTTCTCGGCTCCTATTGAACAAACAGAAACAACTCACTCTTACAATTCGTGACTGATGGTGTAGGAAACGGGAGCCAAACAGATTTTAAAAGACTTGTCCATCATCTTTGCTATAGCTTATGAGGCATGGCCAAGCCTCTGCCTTATTAGTCAAGGGACATTCTAAGTAACTCTCTAACCAAGCTAAGTAGGTGCCAGTGCCAAAAAAAAAAAAAAAAAAAAAAAAAAGGCAAGAAGAGTCAAGTGAGAAAACAAATCCAATACAATGGACCCCATGCCTCTTACCACCAAAAAGAGGAGCTGCCTGCCACTCATATCTTCACCCATGGCAAGATGCCCCTTCAATCCATGCCCTCTCCCCTTCTCTAAATTGGATTTATAATCTCCAGCCCCTTATACAGAATCCCAGGTACAGGTCAATGGCTGTCACTATGAAAAACAAGACAAAAGAAAAGCTTGCCACTTCCTAATGCTTTTTTAGCTCCACAGCACAATAGTACCCTTTCTATATTTTTTCAACGAAAGCCTCAAATGAAATGATAATGTTAATTTATCTGAGATTATTGGCTGGAAAAGAGCAAAGTGCCAGAGCACAGCAGTCCCAAACCAGCAGGGCAGCCCTCGAAGAGCATGGGTGGGCTGGGAAAGGAGTGATATCCCTATTGTCACATTAGAATCCTATTTATATTTCAGCCGTCAACTTAAAATAGGCCAGCTGAAGCCAGGCCTCCTAAACGTACTATAATCCTCACGACTATCTCTGTGAGATAATGAGTTTCCCAAGCATGTGTGAATTGTACTAAGGAAGCGACAGGGAGTCCCTCTCAGTCAATATTTTCATAGAAAGTCACTTCACGGGAAGGCCCAAGGTGTGACCTGAGCTAATAAATGATTATCCCTCACTACTAAAATCAGGACCCTAATTAACTTGCTAATTGTTGGTCTCTGTTCACGGACATTAACCTGAGTTATCCCGCCATATACACCTGTAAGTAAATTACAGGCTCTATACTCAAGATGAACCTTCTGTCCTAGTGGATAAATGTGACTTCAGTGTGTCAGCCACACATAATTCTTTTAAGTGACCAAGTGTATAAGATTCTATTATGGGCACTTCTCCAAGCAAATTAAATGGACACAAACTCCCTCTAATAATTTATTTCCTCAGTAGAGTCTGTGGGCATTACTCTTTGAAAGGCACAGTCTCCTTGTTCATACCTTTTTCTGTTGAAAACAATAAGAGCCACCCTTGCTGGCTTTCCACTGGAGAAGCAGTATAAGCTAAACGTTGTATGTTCATTACCTAACTTAGTCCCCACCAAAGACTATCGGGTGTGTGTTATCTTTATGCCCATTTTATAGAGGAAGAAACGAAGTTCAGAGTTCAAGTAACTTGTCTTAGCAAATACTGTTTAGTGCCCACTCAGACCCCTCTCCAAGGACTAAATATTTGTGTCCCCACCCTCCAAAACGCATATGCTGAAATCCTAACCTCCAAGGTGATGATATTAGTAGGCGGGGTCTTTGGGAGGTGATTAGGTCATGAGGTTGGAGACTTCATGAATGGGGTTAGTATCTTTTAGAAACGGGACCCCCATCATTCTGCCATGAAAGGTTATAACGAGAAGTCTGAAACCAGAAGAGGGTCCTCACCAGAGTCTGACTACCCTGGTACCCGGATCTCAGACTTCTAGCCTCCAGAGCTGTAAGAAATAAGTATCTGTTGTTTATAAGTCACCAAGTCTATGACAATTTGTTATAGCAGCCCAAGCTGACTAAGAGACCCTCCGTGACCACTGGTTAACATACTTAGATTCTTCATGCAAGCCCAGACTCTGCCTGAGGGTTCAGAATGCCCCTAGGCCCACTGAGTAGTGCGGTATGCAAGTGCCAAGATGCTGATGTTCTCTGGCCCAGGAGCAGCCCTCAAATAATGGCAGATGTAATTAGTGGATAATACTTGAGCTTCCTCTCCCCTTGAGTAAGACAAGGCTAAGGCAGGTCTGCATGGTCATCCAGAGGTCCCAGCAAAACTGGGTTCCAGTTGCCCACAGCAGTAACCTGCTCATTAACACACCTTGTCCTGACTTCCTCACCCTCTTCTCCAAGATTGTATCAGGAGCATTCAAATAAATCTGCACCCAAACAAAGAGCTGCAGCTCAAGTCTAAGACTCAAGGTCAGCTTCTGGAGAGGCTGACCTACAATATTCGCCTAAGGCCACATCGCCAATAAACGGCACAGCTGAAAGCCAACCCAGGCTGGCTGGCACCCAAATCCATACTCCTACCCCCTAGATTATACTGTTTTCTTTTCATGGGCTGCCTGGTGTCTTTATCAAAAATGCGCCATCCCATATCTGGCATCATAGTTTAATCAATGCATTCAAGTAACGAATGACAACTAGATTTTCCATATTTTCATTATACTTTTGCCTGCCCATGTTGCTTCTATCAGCTCTACTTGCTTAAATACTCTGGCTAGAGGTTGTAAAAGGCATTAAGCCTGACCTTCCTTCTGACACAACTACTTCATCACTACATCTCTGACATATGGCCATCCTGCCTGCCATCTGAGCTATCTCTAGAGATGGTTGAGTCCTTCCTGTTAGTAGAGAACGAACATTTAGGAGTATTCCCAGTATATCAGGCAATGTTCCAAAGGTGTCAAACATATTAGCTCAGTAATCCTCACAATAGCCCTTTTGAGCCGGTGTTAGTATCCCCATTTTGCAGATGAGTGAACTGAGGCTGGTCACTTCCTCAAGGTCATGTAGTTAATACATGGCAGAGTCAGAATGAAAATCCACATCTCTTTGACCCCAAAGTCTAAGCTCTTTTCGTGTAACAAATAGTGCTCACATGTGCCAGGTACTCTTCCAAATTTTAAAATACTAACTTATTTAATCTTTAAAATAACATTATAAAATAAGTACTACTGTTATCCCCATTTTGTAGATGTGATGACTGAGGCACAGAGAGGTTAAGTAACTTGCCAAGGTCACACAGTTAATGGCAGAGGCAGGATTCAAACCCAGGCACTCCAACTTCTAGTTTTCAACACTACTTGTTGCTAACTCTCTTAACCATTGCACCCTGTATTGACACAAATTCTTATGGTACATTTAATGTCCTCGGTGTCACTTCTGCCCATCGTCCTTCATTTTGCCTTCCAAAATACAAAACTAGTCTCACCTGCCTCCCCGTGACAAAACTATAAATGTTCAAAGATAGCGATCCTGTCTTTTCTCACGTGATCTCCCTTCTCTAAAATGCCCTGACTTGAAAACCCTTTGCTAAGGGGCGCCTGGCCCAGTCAGTGAAGCATCCAACTCTTGGTTTTGACTCAGGTCATGATCTCAGGGTTGTGGGATCAAGCCCTACGTCTGAGCTCAGTGCAGGGTCTGCTTGAGATCCTCTCTCTCCCTCTCCCTCTGCCCCTCTCCCCGTTTGCATGTTCTCTTTCTCTCTCTCTCTCTCTGTCTCTCAAATAAATAAATAAAATAAATCTTTGAACATGGCCAAATCATCCAGGCCCTGTGGAACTCTCCACCCCCACCACCAACTTCTCAGGGCCGAGGTCTTCCAGGTGTGGCTGGACCATTGCTCGGTACAACATGATGGTGGCTTCCCATGTCCCAATGCAGGGCTTGGATTGGTGATGCCTGAGGATGGCTGGGCCTTTTTTAGCAGCTGAGTCCCACGGAGAGGCTCAGCAAAGAAGAGATGCTCTCCTCAGTCCCACCCCCATTTTCACACATATGTCCTTCCATACCAGGCAGACAGCATGGAAGAGCAGGGGCGGTTGCAGACATGCTGGGCCTGCCTGCTACAAACAGGCCGCCAATCTCATTTCTACTGGTGTTATCTTTCCACTGATGTTGTGCATTTATCTGTGGCTTAAAAACAGAGAAATGGTGGGGCACCTGGCTGGCTCAGTCAGAAGAACACACAACTCTTGATCTAGGGGTCGTGAGTCTAGCCCCACGTTGGGTATAGAAATTACTAAAAAAAAATAAATAAACTTAAAAAAAAGAGATAAATGTCACTGTCTATTTATTTAGCAAACATTTATGGAGAGCCTCTCTGTGTCAGAGCCAGTGATGGGAGCTGGAAATATAACAATGGTTGCTGCTCTCCAGGAGCTCAGAGCTTGTAAGAAAGACAGGCACAACCCAATAAGCTGCATCCAGATCCTCGCCTCCCTGTCTCCTGGCCTCTAAACATTGGAACGTTCCAGACGCAGTCTTACACTTCATCTCTTCAGAACATACACTCTTCTCCAGAGAGCCCACCCGATCTTGTAGCTTTAACTACTATCTCTATGCAGATGCCACCCCCACTTTGTACCTCCAGCCCAGATCAGCCCTAACTCCAAGCCCCTGTGTCCAATGGCCCACACACTATCTCTCTCTAGATATCAAACAGCATCTTAAACTTAACCTGACTAAAACCAAAGTCTTGATCCACCATTGTGGGTTGAATTGTGTCCTCCAAAATGGTATATTAAAGTCCTAAATCCCAGGACCTGGGCACATGACCTTACTTGGAAATAAGGTCTTTGCAGACATAATCGAGTTAAGATGAAGTCATATTGGATGAGGGTGGTCCCCATCCAATGACCACCATCCTTACAAGAAGAAGA
Source organism: Eumetopias jubatus (assembly GCF_037043125.1). NCBI lineage: Eukaryota > Metazoa > Chordata > Mammalia > Carnivora > Otariidae > Eumetopias > Eumetopias jubatus. Next base: position 183,040,050 of record NW_028274808.1, on the reverse strand, counting down.
AAATCAGACAGAAACAGAGAGAATGCCATATGACCAGAGGCAGACATTGGAATGACGTGTCTGTAAGCCAAGGAATGCCAAGGATTGCAACCTCTAGAAGCTAGAAGAAGCAAGGAAGGATCTCTCCCTAGAGCCTTCAAAGAAAGATAGCTTTGCTGACACCTGAATTTTAAACTTTAAGTCTCCAGAATTGTGAACCAAGACATTCCTGTTGTTTTAAGCGATCTCAGTTTGTGGTAAAATTTGTTACAATAGCCCCAAGAAAGGAACACACCCCTGAAAAAAACCCTTACCTCCCATATGAATGGAAGGCAAACCCACTCTCCCCATTGATGGGACCAGTTCACTTTTTTACTCTTAGAGCTCCCATTTAATCCATCAGGAAATGTCACTAACTCAACATTCAGATACACCTCGAATCTGACAACTTCTCCCCACCCATGCAGCCACTGCTCATTCAAGCCACCATCAACTTTACCCCTCACTGAAGCAAAAGCCTCCTCACTGGTCTCCCTGTTGCCACGCTTAGCCAGCCACAGACCGTTCTCCACACAACTCCTGGGATGTCTTTTTGAAAACATAGATCAAATTACTCCACTCCTTCCTCAAACATCTTATGATCCAGAATAAAATCCAAACTCCATACCATAGCTTGGAAGCCCTTCCTGGGTGGCTCTGACCTCCCTCTCTGAACTCATCCCTGGCCTCTGTCCATCCCTCACTCTGCTCCGGCCACACTGACCTCCCATCGGCATCAGTGTGTTTGTATGTCCCTCACTCTCCGGTCCTCATTCTGCGCTCGGTACCCTCTCCGCCTGGCATATTATATATGTGCTTGCATGTTATCTGTCTCCCTCCCTAGAATCAGAGATTCCCAGGAACAGGGCCATGGTGTTTCAGCACCACTGTTTGCGAGGCAAACTGTACTAGAATAGTCCCCGGATCATCAAAGACCTTCGGTACATCTGTGGAAGCAAGGAAGCACTGGAGAGAGCGTCTACACAGCTGCTGTGGTGTGGAAGGGGCACTGCCTAATTTTATCCTAGAGTTCAGTTTTTCCTTTCATTTTTAAAAGGGGAACAATAATAATAGCATCTATCCCCTGGGACAAGACGATGCTTATACAGCGCGTCGGCTATCTCAGCTATGAATATATAGATCTACATCACATAGAGCTTAAATACAGACCAGGACCGTCTAGTGTGCAGTGTCTAGTGCATGGTAGGAATTCAAAAAAATGGAAAAGCTTCACAAAGGCAGTGTCCCTTGAATTAGCTCTTGGCGGATGAGAACAGGAAATGCAGGGGGCTGAGAGCTGGTAATTTGCCGGCGGGCACTTGCTCATGGCTGGTGTGGCTGGAACACAAGAACTGTGGCAGCTACAGAAGGGCAGGGAAGGGAAGGAGTCGGAGAGGCAGTCGAAGACGAGCAAGAGACGGAGCAGAGGCCAGATCCCAAAAGGCTTTCCGGGGGGTAGGGAGAGATAGGATCTGATTAAAATGACACACAGAAAAAGAAAAAAAAAGTGACAAACGGGAAAAGAGCACATATTAAATACATCAGGGATTCTTTGAGGACCTAAAACTCCCTGGTTTACCTCTGAGAACTGAACTGCTGAGTTCCTACAGCAATAGAACCAGCACAGCCTGAAATGGAGACTTTTTCCTTTTCACAACCAGTATTAGCAAGAATTTCATGAGCTTTCCCCCAAAGGAGATTAATTCATCCTCTGCATGTATGGTATGTGTGGGTCTGTTTCTGTCTCTCCATCTCTCCGTCTCTGCCTTTCTCCCTCTCCCACTATCTTTTTCTACAGATAGGCTGTAGATGTAACAACCTGAGTTTGATAATCTACTGTTGGGATGCCTCTATTTTAGCTTTAGAGCTTACAAATATCAAAGAGATAAATCTAGAGTTATTTTGAAAAGCGAGACACCCAGGTAAAGGCTAGAGAAATGTATCCTCAGGACCCCAACACAAAGAAAGAAGCAGCATTCCTACCCCACATGACAACGTCCATGCTCTGCTGTTGAGCGAGGAAGGACTGCAAGATCAGCTAAAGAAACCACTTTCTGGCATCTAGAAAGTCAAGAAGGCAGCAAGGGGAAAGGGGCAGATTTCGGGCAAGAGGAGCATAAAACATGTTCCTTTCCTGAAAGCAAGAAATCCCCTCAAACACAGATGCATTGTCCAGAAAGGTTTCCTATATGGGGAAGAAAGACCAAAGGACAGACTGGACTTCAGCCCATCCTGACATTCTGAGGGAGTTTTTCTGTCATAATAAACAACATTACTTTAAGAAGAGCAAGACCAAGTCCTGTGCAAAACTCATATTCCTTCAGTGTGGCAATTTATCCAGGATACGCTTCACATGCCTGTCGCTGGTGTCCTATTCTGAAGAGACTCTTAAGTCATGGGTCTCCGTTCCCTAGTGCCTGCCTTTTCCAAAGCTCACTCACTGCAGATACTCGCTGTGACTGTCTTCCTTTTTTTTCATCTATATCTCTCACTATCTCATTTCATTGCCCCAAAAGAGAGTTTCCAGGTTCCAGTGCCAAATCCAGCATCAAGCACAATTCCTGGACCCAGCAGGCAATCAGTAAATTTTCTTGGACAAGCGATGGATGAATGAAGGAATGAATGAATTATTTAATTAATTTAAGAGATCAGAGATCTGCCTGTGAAATTACAGAAGTAAATTCACTTCAAGGCTTTGCTTGTTTTTTAAAGCAGAATTCAGGGGGAGATAACAGGATTAGGTTTTTCCTCCACAAATTGAATGCTACAGTCAAGAAACAGCCAATTACAAGCCACATTGCCCTAAAGTAAATAAAAGTATACATCGGCCCATTCTCCTCACTTTTAGAAAAGGAACGAGATCCCTGCTTGTAACTTGCCAAGAACTGTCTAGAAGTTGTGTGAAGGTCTGTTCATTCACAATATTTTTTTTTAAAGATTTTATTTATTTATTTGAGAGAGAGCACGAGAGGGAAGAGGGTCAGAGAGAGAAGCAGACTCCCTGCCGAGCAGGGAGCCCGATGCGGGACTCGATCCCGGGACTCCAGGATCATGACCTGAGCGGAAGGCAGTCGCTCAACCAACTGAGCCACCCAGGGGCCCCAGGTCTGTTCTTTCAAACAGGTATACCCGTCTCTGTGGGCTGACATGGTCAGGCACCGTTTAAACCCAGGACCTGATAAAGCACTGTGCCTCGCCTCCACGCTTGGATTTAAGTAGGAAGATGCCAAGGGCATGATGACCCTCCTTTTATGAGACAAAAAGAGACATCTGAGAGCGTATACAGAGTCCCTTTTGAAATATCGAGCCTGAAAAAAAAAAAATCAAGATGTCCTAAAGTTCACTGAAGAAGAATCATTCTAAGAACCTTATTCCAAAAGGTCCCAACCATCATGAGGAATTTAGTCAGACAACTGCCACGTACAGATTCTAAGGCACCTCTTCAACCTGCCGTTTTCTGTCCCTGTCTTACTTGCAGGTTCCTCAGACACCAGATTCTTTTCAGGTAAATGTACCCAGAGAGGATTTCTTTATGTGTTTCCCTCTGACAGTGTGACCTTCGGCGAACAAGGTGAAAAGTCAATCTCCCTCACGCACTCAGGGCATTTATAAACCTTGCATACGTTCCAGTTAGACAGCATATTGTGCCAAAGAAAAATCGGGTTGACTTATCTGGGCCCCAACCTTTTATTCACAGGCTGGGCTCATGTACATGTTGAGACCTAACATTCTTGTTGGTTCAATATAAACATTTGGTGCAAGCTTGAAGTAATTGTATCACTAATTACCACTGAATTATAGTGGAAATCATATAGAAGTACTTATAACATTCAGGCTAGAACAAGGAGTCCATGTGATTAATGTTATTAACATAGCATTCAGTTCAGTAATATAAAATAATGATCTGGCTATTATATTAAAGTGTTACTAAATATTCACTTAGCTCCAAAAAACACAGTGGGCGTGAGGTTTCTTGGTCGGATTTGGAATTTAAACAACGCTCTTTGTCAGATTTAAGCCTGGTATGAAACCCCAACCAACAAAGTCAGCCTCCTAAATGAATATTAACAGAGACACAGAAAATACCCACAAAAGGAACCAGTTTATCATAAACAATACAAATATTTACTTGATTATTTAATGGGTGCCCAGCATGTCTGTCCTTAATGTAGCATTTGCTGACATCAGGAACACACCATATGTGCAAATAATTAATTCAAATTATGCTTTTCTTCCAGTGAGTTCTCTTAGAAAGGAGCAGAATTAATGTACAGGCATATTCAGGAGCGGGGAGTTGGAGGCCTTCGCTCCAAGTCTGTCTTGATGGGTACCTAGTTTTTAATACTTCATCCTCGTTGTCATTCCACTGCCAAGAGCTGATGGCATTTGAAATGCTCCTACAGTGTTCCTTATGTAATCAGTAGGATGACTAACACAGCGATTAAAAACCTGACTTGGCTAAAGATTTTCTTATGAGATTAAGCTTTCGATGCCCAAGATCACCGGAATAAGTCCACCTCTTTTAACAGCCGCCGCAACATAAACGGCTTGCAAATACCAACCGTGTATGATCCATCATTCCTAGCTTTCAGGACTGGAAAGAGAAGCAGGCCGTTCCGATGAAGGTAAAGTGTTTCCAGTTAAGGTGCTTGAGGCTTATTTATAACAGAAACATTCAAACCCTATGAAGGGATTTCCTGTGGGCAATTACACCGTCCCTTTTCTCTATGAATTAACACATAGCAAACTTCGGTTTGCATGACATTTCAAATGGCAGTACCCTCAGCAGAAGTGATGTTCAGACACAAAGTGCTACATGTCAAGTTGCAAGCACTTGGGCCATCTATGCCAGTCATTGTTCCTTCCCGGGAGGTGGGTTGCCTCAAGGCTCCCACCCTCCAACTACTCTGCAAGAGGTAAAGGTCTTGGGCTTCTCCTCCATGCTCATGACACCATGTTCTCACATTCTGGGTTTTTTTCTTCTCTAATTGTTCACGTTAGTAAAATTTAAGACTTTCTTCCTGAGAATATTAAGAAAAGAAAGAAACCGAAGATGAATTTTAAACTGGCCTCTAATGAGGAAATTGGTCTTTCTGGAAAGCAAATTATTCCACTCCTATTATGTAATTATACATACGTATATGTATAAAGACAGGATATATGTATATATCGATGTGTATATATATATATTACATATGTACCATATGACTTCTATGTATTATAGATATATTATAGGTTGGCTATGAGGACTGAATTCCATAATGTGTATGAAGTGATTAGAGCAATAGCCAAAACCTCATAAGCTCTCGGTCAATATTAGTTGCAATTACGATCATCAGGCTATATCTAGAGCATTTGGTACAGTGCGTGGTATACTGTCAGTATTCAACAATAACAGATGAATAAATGATTACTCATCTTCACAATATGCCTATACATAACAGAAGACCAAGGCTCAGAGAAATTACTTAGCTTGCCCAGGGTCACTTCTGACAAATGCTAAATCTAGGATTCGAACCAGATCTGAGTAGAAAATTCTGGCCCTTTTCATCACAACCTGCTGATCCTCAAATGCCTGCAATCACAAACTTATGCAGAGAGGGCACCAAATCAATGAAAAGTTCATTGATTTATTTCAGATTTCAATGGGACTTATAAGAGATGATAAAGCCTCCCCCCAAAAATAAAGAGGAAAAAATCTTCCAAATTATTTAAAAGTATCTTCACAAGATTTCTCAGTATTCTACAGCTGACTGTAAAAAGTTAACATTCAAAATCATAAACTTAGTCCCTGCCCAGTGACATTTTCTTCTTCTCTAATGAATCTGTCTTTAAGAGGAAACTTCCAAAATTGAAACAATAGCAGTGATTGAGTAATTCATGGCTCAGTGCTATATTAGCAATTAATTAAATCTACCCAGAAATGCAGAGAAACCAGTCATCTGCCCTGTATTTATTTTATTTCATTTCATTTCCTGTATCTTGTATATTTCCCAAAGCAATCCTTTGCAGTAATTTTACCTTCCAGGCACAAATCTAATAATCCCTCTTGTTCTTAAGCATCACGAGAGCAGCAGCATTGTTATTATATTATTAAATGTACATCAGATAAATGCCAGTGGTGCTAGGTTCTCCAAAACACCTTCCCTCCCCTCCCCCCACCGATCACTTAGTATTTTTCATAAGTAAACATCGAGGTCTTTATTAGCAATAGTTTTTTTTTTTTTTCTTTTATCGCTTCTCAGCCTTTTGGCTAAGACCAAGTGTAGCAATAGATTTTTTTTAATGTATGCTTTAATTTTTTTCTTATAAATTTTGTTGCTAATCACAGGATTTAGTCAGACTCCTATGCACACTCACGACTCTGTAATCTTAACAAGCTATACGCAGAAGATTGACAGATAATACTTGACAGGTTCAAAATTAGAGAATATACAGTGAAAAATTCAGAACAGCCAGATCACTTGGTATGCTACACTTTTCCAATTTTGGCTTCTCTCATAATCATCAACTTGGGAGGGAGAGGCAGTAAGAGAGAGAAAGGATCTGAACATTTCCTGACTCTATGGTCTCCCAGATGAAAACCTCTGGGCTTGAACCAGCCTGAAAGAGTCATTGGTCAGAAATCAGCTACCCGAGAGTTGAAATGCACCCCATCAAAATATTAAGTCAAAACCATGATTCCTTGGCATTTAAGCCAAATCACCAGCCTCTCCTTCCTAAATAAAGCCAGCCAAAATAGCCTTTGCACATCTTTTATTCAGTTTCATTCATTGAAGAGAATTTATAGTTTATGTAGTATTAACTCCTTAAATTTTTAATGAGAAAAGAAATAATGTCATGTTTATTGAAATGATTAGGCCAACTTTTATTGACTCTGTACAATTTATGTGAGAGCTGATATTTACCTGAAGCCTCTTTATTCCGGAAAGGATTGATTGATGACTTTCAACTATATTTAATTCAACTATTGGTGATCTAGCTTAAAAAAAAAAAGGAATTCATTTGGTGTTTTTACTGCCTTGATCTTCTATTTTAAGTCTCCTCACACTACCACCAACAGCAAATACTTTTCTCCTGTTTCAGAAGTGGGTGACACGAAACTCATACCAATTAAACTAGCAGCATTAAATGTTTTGGAAGTGCAAAGGCCATGCCTACCTGAACGGATGCTACTCAAAAGACTTGACCTTGGTTCAAGGCAGTCTACTCTGCCTTCCCCAAGACCTAAATTCTTATGCTATTTTCAGTCAACACCCCATTGTGATGAATTAGGAACCAGCAAAACCTAACTTAGCAGGCCCTTCTTAGAGGTCGTTCACGGGAGAATTCCACTGATACCAGCCATGGGTAGGACGTTTTGTTCTCTGAAATAAAAATAAGTATTTTCCTCCCTGTTCTGCTACCTTCCAACTCTGATCATGCTCACAAGATGACAACTATGCTGGGATTCCATCCAGGAACATTTTAGGAGGGGAGAAATAAGTGCCTGAAGGATCATTATTTGATGTGCACACTTGTGGAGAAACCACAAGGCTGTATGTTTTTAGCCTCCAGCTCTCTTCTGGTGTGTATGTTCAAAATAGGTCATAATGGATAAAATTGTTGAAATGTGCCTTTAGTTCCTTGGAAGGCAATTGCTGTCAAGAGAAGCATTTGGGTTAATGGTTGGTAATCAATGGTAGGAGCCCAAGGGTCAATGGCCACTCTGTGGAGGGAAAAGTGGGTACCCAAGGAAGAAAGGGAGGCCCTCAGGAAAATCACAAGGGCCTAGGGTAGCCCCAAATCTTCATCCTCAGGGAAACATAAACTGACCAGCCATACTTGGGCCAAATTAGTCACAAGAATCAAGCTGTTTAGTTCAGAATCAGGTTGAAAGAACAGACACAGAATAAGTTCTGATCCTCGACAGCCACCTTAACTTAAAAGGTACTTATTGAAAAGCTTAAGTAGAGCAGGTTCACATGCTAGGAAATTCTAAATGAAATGCGCCTTACAATGAGCAAATATGTCGGGAACCTGGTCAGCAAAGCCATGCCTAATCGCAAACAACTCCAGGGGCTTCAATTATGAAAGAAAAGAGTAATTCCAGATTAAGGCAATAATAAGTTATTTAGAGGAAACAGTAGAGAGACAGCAGAGGTCTCTTAAAATGTCTAGAAAAAGGACTTCTCTCTTGCTTGCTTCAAAGTAGAAGTTAATTTCTATAAACATTCCTATTGAGTAGACATGTATTAATATCTATACTGCCTTGATGAGGGTTTTGTTGTTTCTTTGCCTCTGTAGGAAAAATAAAAAGGCCAATCTGGCCACTTGCAGGCTCCTTTTGTGCTTGAAGAGGTAGGTGGTGCTTTGGAACAACCCAGCATGACCAGAAACTCTAAAACGCTCCAATAAACAGGGACAATCACGGTAATCATATTCCGGCTCTTCTGGGAGTATGGCTAGGAACTTCAACCTTTTATTCAAGGGACACAAATATCTTTGCTTTCCAAAATGCCATACTTCTTGTACACTCACCTTTGGTTGCTACGTGGAGAAGAGACAAAGCAAAAGACAGCAAAATCATATAAGTAAGGTTTCCTAAAAATACCTTTGCACAACTTGCCAAAATGACTGAGATATTTCTAATTCACTTTCAAGTCACAGAAACCTAAATGCTTTGCTGTATGTGAAGATGTCAGACGTGAATTGTCTTAACCAGCTGGGTCAAATGTGAGCTAGAGCCGCAATAAGAAGTGAGTTCTCAACTACATTTGCATAAAAATTGGACGACTCCAACTCAGACTCAGCCATCTGTTAAAGGGGCAATTCTGAAGTACTGTACAATTTTAGGATAGCATTCCCGAAATGCAGCTCTGGACAGGACAGCCGCAGAAGGTTAAGAGATACTTTCAATAAGTGAAAAAGATATTTTGTAGTCATGGGAACCTGCATGCAAATTTAGAACATTAAAAAAAAAAAAAACTTTTCTCCCCTTTCTCCCAACACCATTTCTAGTTTTCTTTTTCCCATACTCTTATCTGAAGCTGAGTAACCAAGATTCCAACAATAATGGAACCTAATTTGGGGGTTTCTCTCTTCAAGACAGAACTTAGTAATTTTAAGGCAAATCCTCTGATCAAGGGCTTTTAAAATACCAATATATGACTCTATACATTTGTAGCCTATAATCTATACCACATGACATGTGAAAACGACCTCCGAGTGTCCCGTTCCCAACAAGCTGTACAATAAACTGGTTAGTATTTTAATTAATTCCTCGAGCATTCTGCTAAAGGGAGGTCATTGAAACCTACCAGGCACGAAAGGCAGAACTTTGCCTGGAACAAAAGCCAGAATGAGGCATAGCCACCAGGAGATGCACAAGAAACAGGGAACAGTGTCAGAAGATGTCAATTTTCTTAAGGTCTGTTAACTCAGTTTCTTTGGAAAAAGTTTCAGTCTCTCGTATGAAATGAGAAGACAACTCAGGCTCTCCTGACAACGGAACGGACACAAGGCTTTATCCCTGGTCCTCCCTCTGCCAGATCTTGGACCCCCGCTGGTGCCCCAGCTGGCTCTGACAAGCACCATTTCAGAAGAGGCCTGGAGTCTGGGCAAGCCAGTTATATCTTCCTGAAGCCACTGAATTTAAAGACATATGTAAAGTGATATCAACAGTAACAGAGAAATAAGACCAGAGGGTGTGGTGAGAACATGGGGAATCATTATTTCCTCCTTTTTGCATCTTTCTGCTCTGTAAATGTTTTAAATGAACATGCCTATCAGTTTTACACTCACATGGAAAGCCATCAGAATTATTTTTTTTTTAAACTGAGCTAAAACCTAATAGCTTCCCACCTCATGTTCAAACTCTGAGATCAGGGATAAAGGAAACGTTACCACTCTCACAGTCCATTTTCACAGATAAGGGTAAGAAGCGGGGGAGTATTCTCAGTGACGTGGAAGCCACAAGTAAATTAATTCGAATTAGAATAATAGCAATACCTTACATCCTGAATGCACTTCCCGATCACTATCTTATTTGTCCTTCTTATAAGGCAAGAGAAGTGGCACAGTCCCCGGATCCATGAGGAAGCTCAGAGGGGACAGGAAAATGGCTCAGGGTCACACAGAGAAAGAAATCAAAAACATCAAATTCATTCACTTTTTAAAAACATCATAACTGGTAGCACGCCATGCTTTTTTCACACCCTGCAAAGCTGTAGCTATAAATGCAGCAAGAAGAATTTCGGCATATTTGCTGTTGCATAATTATTCAAGAAGGCACAAGGGCCCCGTCAACACATTCAACTCAATCACAATGAAGAAAGGCAGCCAAAACTTCCATGCCCACCCACCCACCCACCGAATTTGCAGGGACTTAGTGAAGCACAGTCATGTCCTTTGATTCCCTGTCCCCCATTGTGTCTGATAACTCCACCAGCAGCAAGTGGATGATGTCAGGTGGGCAAGCTCAGCATTAAATAACGTGCTACCTCCTCTTCGATACTGTTTTCGATCACTGTGATTCCACCAAAGACAAAGTGGGGCTTGGAGGTAACAAATCTTTACTACCCCCCTTAGCCCATCACGACCAGTGATGGACCAATACCCCTTTAACAAAAGAAAAAGAGGTTTCAGGCTCAAAGCCTTAGGCAAGCAACAGTGTCTGGCCATATCTATTAACTTTTTAGAGTTCTTTTAACTTTTTTTAGGTATCCTTCTATTTATACCAAGTGATACATAAATACATACATACATTTCTTCTATGAATAAATTTCTGGACCTAAAAAAAGTGAGATAAATATATATAGTCGAACCAGATGAAACCACAGGTCCTTTTTCTTAGATCAAAAATGGTTACAAATTCGCACTTTCGTGATCTGGCCTCACAGACAGATATATGAGAAATGGGTAGTAAATGACAGTGACAGTATATAGATAGGACAAAACACATTGATACATTTATATAGAGAGACATAGTTAGACATGACACCCCCAAAACTATAGTAGATGGATGACTTTCATTTGAGAAGCCCTGTTACTAGGACAGTCATAGTAGGAAGCTGGAATCTCATTCTTCAATAGTGATACCCTTGCCCCTTGATAACCTTGTCCCTTGATGACTTGACTCCAGTCAAAGGCACTCGGGCTTCATTCAGATTGGCCCTCACTGTGGCCCAGGGCCAGCCACAAAGGAGAAGCATATGCCCCGATTCACTGCACAGATCGCTGGGTAGCAGACACAAGACCCACAGGACACCCACCCTGCTCTCTCTCATCCCTTTCTTCTTGCCTTCTCTCATCTCCATTATGTAAATTATGCTGTACTCCACGTGACCCTTACAAACCACCTTTAATCTGTCAGAAACAACCTCATTCTGCCTCCAAAACTTACAACCCTTCCTGTCTCTAACACACTTCCTCCAGAAGAGTCAAGTTGCTTATGGACTTGAAGAGGGATGAGTGGAAGTGATGAGTGGAAGTATCTACCCTTACCTGCACTGTCCTTCACCCCCCACTCACTGCCTTCCCCAAAGGAGAGGAGACAGAACACCTCTGGAAAAACAAATTCCAAAAGTCTATGAGGAAAGGGAAAAGGTGGGAATGGGGGGCCAACTGGTGAAGTCAGGTGTGAACACGGGAGCCTGCACCTTCCATACAGTGAGCGTGGGAGACGGGTCGTATGGGTTCATTTTACCATAAGGTTTCCTCTCTTTGGAAACTGGGGGGTGCTGCTCATGGAACTGACACCTGACATAGATACAGCTCTCCCTTGGGCTCCAGAATTTGGGGGAAGCATGTGCGTTTCAGATTTGATCAAGTTTGAATACAAGTTTGAATAAGAGCTCCAGACTCATTCCACTCACCCTGAGGCAGCAGCTACACAAAGGACTACAATCTCCTTCCCAGTCTTTCCCAACCAACTCCGTGACTTTGAGCAGGCCACTTAACTTGCTGGCTTTGAGTTTACGTATGTGCCGGATAAGGGGGTTGGCCTAAATCGGGGGTTCTCAAAGCTGGCTCCATGTTAAAACCGAATCTCCTTTATAAACATGACCAGGTCAGACCCCACACCTAGAAATTCTTTAATAGGTTAGCACGTGCCAGGCATTCGTAGTTTTAAACCTTACCAGGTAGTTCTAGTATGCAGCCAAGTTTGAGGATCCCCGGCATCTATTATCTCTAAGAGCTTGTCTGCTTCTAACACTTGAAGTCTCTGAACCTCACTTAGGGGCTGGAGGCCTTCTCTTATTTCCATTTTTTCTACCCAGGCTTTATCAGTAAACACTTTTGTCTTTGCTACAGTTGCAGTTCTTAGCCTTATCCGGACAACTTCCTACACCAAAGAAGTTTATTCTTCTACCAAAGGGCACTTTGTAGTTTGGTGAAAAGCACAGGTTGTGTAGCTATGTAGACCTGGTTTTGAATCCTTGGGTGGTGGCTGGGGCAAGACTCTTAATGGGGATACAATGGGGACACATCCAAAATGGGGATAACACCTATTTCACGGATCACCATGAGGAGTGAATGTACGTAAAGTACATTATATGTAAGTGCTGAATAAATGTTAATTACCACTCCCATTCTACAATGTAGAGGCTCCAGGGGGTTCTGTGCTTACCGAGAAAAGAGCTGGAGGAAGGCCAGTCTGAATTTCTAGAACCCCAAGAGCAGTCTTTGGCTGAGCAGATCAACGCCAGCCAGAGAGACGCGTAGAGCTTCAAAGCTCTATCTCCCCGCCATGAGCACCAGTGACTTCCCTCCCGTCAGCAGCAGAGAAGCAGAAATACAATACAGTTCTATGCCCTGGAAAGGAGAAGCTACAAGTGGGAGCTAACAGAACTGCAGGCCACGAGATAAGTAGGCCAGTCCTGGACTCCTGCAGCCAAAAGCGCAGGAAGAGAGAGGCAAACGGTCAAAGGAACCTAATGAGGAAACAGTGAAGTCTAGTCATACTCAGGCAAAGAGCTGTCTGCAACAGATGGAAGAGGGAAAAGATGAGAAAAATAAAAGATATTTGCCCTTTCCAGCTTTGGCAGGGCCATGAAACGAATGTCTCAGACCACTGAGAATAAGCAGCAAGGAAAATGTTCAGCACTGCTGTAGAGAAGATTGCTATGAAAAATTAGCTGTACCCTAGCCATGCGTACATAGGCATAGGAAAAAGACCAGCAGGAAGCATGCTAAAATGTTAATCTGGTTTGTCTCTCAGTTGTAAACTTGCGGGGCATTCCCAGTCCCTTTGATATACATGTTTATAGATTACAAACCTATAATGAATATGAATGTCTTTTGTGATCAGGAAAAAAAAAGTGGAAGGAGTAAGTGAAGCATGTCATACAAGCGTCTCAATAAGGGGAGGGGGACAAGGAGTAGAGAGGCACGTGGTGGGGGTGGGGGAGGACACAAGGTCAAGATACCAGAGAAAGAGAGCTATGTTTTTAAGAAGAGCCCAGATGAAAATTTGGTGGGTTAACCATCCATGAGACCATGTTTTCTAGGAGACTGGGTCAGAATTTGCCACTGCAAATAGCAAATAAGTCTGCAGTCCATATTTTAACCTTTTTTGCTTGCAGTGTTGACACTGGCTTTTCTCGTGTTTTGGAACCTGGGAATTGCTATGGGATAGCAAACACAAATAAACACTGAGGAACACCGAGGCAAATTCTGGAGCAAGGGAACCCAGCATTGAGCCCAGGCATACAGAAACCAAAACAAAACCAAGGAGGGGCTTCTATTTTGCAAAACAGCGCTTGTCAGTATTTTTCCAGTCTAAAAATACATGCAAACTCATACAGAGTGTCATGGATTTCTAAGAGGTGATTCCAGATCTCAGAGTTAAAATTTTCCTACAACATTCAAAATGTTTCCTGTAGCAAAACTATGACGGTTCACATCCTTGGGGAGGGACAGATTTTCCACGTGGGCAAGGTTCCATTTTTACTAACCCCAAATCAGAATTTCTTTTCTTCTATCTGTATCCACTCCTCACCTGCTGGTAGAGAGAAAATCAGAGAACAACCCCGCCCTATCACTCTATCTTTAGAGGCCTTCCCACATGGCCTGGCTGCCAGAAGTCATGAAGAATCCTGTGTCTACCATCAGCCCGGTCAGGTTAGAGGGACTTTTAGAAAAAACAACAAAATATTCACCATTAAAATTCCTTGCAGATTTTCACCTCCCAAGACACTTTTAATCTAGCCACAAATGCTAGGTTTTGAAGAAAGCAGTATCATTAAGGAAAATAAAGTGGGAGTAGGTTAAAGTTAGGATCAAAGGTTCACGAAATTCAGACTCCACACATTTCAATTAAATGGTACGTCAACCCATGTACCAAACTGTACTAAAATCTGCTCCAGGTCTCATTTGTCAAGTTTGATCTGCCACCATTTGGATTCAAGATGACAGACTGAGTTATAAATCCAATTCGAGATGGGACTTACACTGAGCCGTCTACCAAGTTTTATCAAAATCAGTCAGCGTCTTTGGAAGTTGCCTACAGGATAGACCAAAAAGCCAGTTAAAAAAGAAATGTCACATCAACTAGTTAAAGCAGGAATTGTGCTTAAGTTGATCATTCATGTATCCATTCATTCAATAAACATTCACTGAACACCTACTCTATGCTAGCTGCTGCCGGAAGAGTAAGGATGTGCAAATCACAAGGTAAAGTCTTTGCCCTTATAGGGCTTACATTATGGTAGCTGGGGAAATAATTACAGAAAATCATTAAAAACTGAGATCAGAGCTATCATGGACTAAAAAGCGTGTTGAGATAGAGACAAATAAAGAAAGCCTACTTTAGACAGGGTTGCAGGAAAGCCTTTTCTGAAGGAAGGTATTTAGTTTGAGATGGAAGAATAGGTTGGAAGCAACCATATTAAGAGAAAAGGAAGAATGTTCCATACCAAAAAAAAGCGGGGGGCAAACTCCAAGGTCCTAAGTGGGATCTATCATAGTCATGGACAGATAAGGGGCCCAGAGGCAAGGAGGAGAGGCAGACCAGGCCCACCACAACTGGCAAAGCCAATGGCTACTGGTGATATTAAGAGAAACACTGTCAGAAAAAACTTTTATGTAGATTGTGCAAAATAGGAGATGTTACACCCAAAAGAAAACTGCACATTTTACCTTTCTTCTCTTTAAGGGCTTTCCATTCACACAATAAGTAATACCTAACAGCTCATACATACTACTTTCCTTTGGAAAATTATCATTATTAAGTATTGTCATCGACTTCACTAAGGAATTTTAAGTGTGATACACAGTTCCTTAATGCACTTAGCACTCAGAAGCATATAAACTTTCCATTAGAGAGCCCTCTATGAAAACAGTTAACTCCAAAAGCAATGAGCCCTCCATCAAACCAGTTAACTCCGAAAGCAATCGGGTATTTACTACCTGTCCTATAAAGCAAATGGCACTCAGGCACTTCAGTGCTTGAGGCAAGGAAGGATTGCAGGAGCAGTCAGCAAACCGTGAAGGCTTGTCACGTTCAGGATGTGCCCAATCAGCTCCATGGATAGGGGCCAATCCTCAGGGAGACAAAAGGATGTGCCCAAGGGTACAAAGCATCTTTCTGTTTCCCCATCACCAGAAAAGTTAGAAATTTTATGACATTCCAATCTTATAGTTCTCTCGATCATTTTTAAGCCATTTGGAAAATCAAATGGATTGCAAGAGAGTTTTCCTAACTAGCTTACTGATCTTTCCTTGTCATGTCAGGATGAAAGAATTCACCATTTGACTAAATGTCAATGTTCTAGAAATATTTATGGGTGACTAAAAGGGGAAGACTATTAGGGAAATACTTTTTCATTATCTCTGCTATTGCATGGTTGGTTGCATAAAGTACTAGACATACCTATGCTAGACCCTTACCCATCTTTCCATGCTCACGAAACCACCCGTGCTGTTTCTAGGCTGGGGGTTCTTTCCATAATGAACCCAAGGATACCCCTTTCAAAGAAATGACTAAATTGTTGGTTACATTTTAAATTGCGCATTTTAGTTCTCTCTGAACAATGTTTGATGGATAAGTCTAAAAAAAATGGTCAAATTGCCTAACCTTTTAGCAATAAAATTGTGTGCAATAAAAATGCTGGAGGGCACCAGTTACTGAACTGTCATAGGCTGGAGAATTATTAGATTCCATAATTCTGTAGTGCAAAACCAAATTTGTAGATTTTTTTCAAGTGGAAAAAAGTCCAGGAAATTAAATGGAAAGACCTGTAGTAATGAAATATTAAATGCAATTTCAAGTGCACAAAAAGGTCAGAAACCAAAAAAAAAAAAAAAAAGATTTCTAGAACAACATTAATTTTCTCACACTTCACATATGCCTGGGCTTAAATTCTCCTAGAAACCAACTAGGCCCATGCTGGGGTACGGGTGGGGATGAAGGGAGAGGTAGGAAGGAGGAGCTGGGGAAAGGACCAAGTCAGAACTAAGAGTTAAAAAAAAAAAAATAGAAAATATTTCATTTGTTTTCACTTCCCAAAATTGAAGTTATATTGCCTAAAAATACATCAACACCAGCAAAAAGTTATAAAAGCAAAAGCAAAACTACTGGACTTGAACCATGTAAGGCCAGTTGTAGCCAAAGTTAGCTTGATTCTTGGTTCCTTGCTGTAATACAATTCTGGGCTCCTGTTCTTAACTTTATCATACTTGAATTTCAATTCTGGCCAAAGAGATCATGTATTATAGGATGGTCTTGTGGATACTTGGAGTCAGTTCAGATGTATCTGTGTGAAGAGTGCTACCATCATCAGAAGCTATCACTGAAACTACGTAGCTTCTGTCTCAGGGCACAGAAGTAATACTTCATTTTAGTAATACACGTGTAGAAAGGGGTAGAGGAGATCCAGAGAAACATCAAAGGAAATATTTTTAAATGAAAACCCTTGTGTGGAAAAAAAAGGGTCAAATGCTAACAACAGGACACCTGTAGTTTAGGCATGACTCATTGTTCAGGTGAAATATTGTTTAGAGACACACAGGGAAAATCCTTATTTTAACACCTGGCCAACTCCCCAAGTCCATTACTCACACAGTCTGTACACTCATTCTTTAAATATGCTACAAAAATCAGATGATCTGTAATTTACAATTGCTACAACTTTAAAACCTAAACAACACATGATGAAATCTATTTCTTTAAAATACCAATCTGTGTGGTTGCGATGTTGGATGACAGAAAAAAAGATTTATATTTGTAGCCAATTTTTATTTATCCTCACCTATTTATAAATTGTGCTACAACTTCAATAGCCATGGTTAAAAAGAATAACGTCATTCCTAACCACTGCCTTTGAGTATAAAAACAATTTCACTGTAACGGATAACACTAAAATACTCCAAGAATAATCAATAAATGAATCCTGGATTACTAGTCTAAAAATGGTGGTTATAAGTGATTACATGAAAGAGTTGATGTTACTTTGAAAATCTTAAAGTCTGTCTATGGATTTTCGTATTTTATATGTAACATTTTTATGAAGTGATTTTGCCCTTACATAATAGCTTTCATCCTCAAAGTGCTTCACAAATATGAACTAGTTACATAAAAAGCTATATTACTGCAAAATCAGAAAAGGGAAAGCTGAGGTTCTCTTAGCCACATTCACTCTCAACAAAGGTTAATCTTCATCAAAAGTTACATCTTTTAAAACATGCTTAATTATCAATACTGTTAACAAAACTGTCCAAAGGGGGTAAACAGAGCTTTTACTATACCAGCCAGTTGTTACTATTCATAAAAATCTCTTTGACTGAATTTGTAAAGTCTGAGGAAATTAGACTTGTGTTATGATAGATCTACTTTGTCCCCTTTTTCCATTTCATGAAATCTCTTAAATATCAATAAGAAGGGATATCGAACAGAGCTTTATCATAATAAAATTGAAAAAGCATTAAACATGCATCATAGGGAATAGTTAAATAAGTTATGGTATGTCTATATGATATAATACTGTCCAATATAATGTAGCCATTAAAAAAATTATGCTTTTGAAGAACATTTTATTTTTTTTATAAAATTGGGTTTTTTTTAAGATTTTATTTATTTGGTGCCTGGGTGGCTCAGTTGGTTAAGTGTCTGCCTTTGGCTCAGGTCATTATCTCAAGGTCCTGGGATCGAGTCCCACATTGGGCTCTCTGCTCAGCAGGGAGTCTGCTTCTCCCTCTCCCTGCCGCTCCCCCTGTTGTGCTCTCTCTCTCTCTCTCTCTCTCTCTGTCAAATAAATAAGCAATGGGGAAGGACAGAGGGAGAGGAAGAGGCAGACCCTCCACTGAGCAGGGAGCCTTCCACAGGGCTCGATCCCAGGACCCCTGGATCATGACCTGAGCTGAAGGCAGACTATCAACTGAGCCACCCAGGTGCCCCTTGAAGAATATTTTAAAACATGGGAAATTTTCCACAATACGGTGTTTGTGTTTTTAAAGTTCAAAAGGTGATCTGTATCCCATCATGCCAATTACATATAAGTATAAATAAATATATAAATAAATAAGTATAAATAAAAGAAATAATTATATATAAGTATACAAGCAAAGTGGGTAAAAAAAATATGAGTGGTGGGAGTATTGTGATTGTATTTCCTTCTTTGGACTTTCTTTATTATTTAAATTCTTGACAGTAAAATACATATTTTTTAAATCATGGGACATAAATGTTATTTAAAGGAAAACAAAACCATAATCCTTGCTCAAGAACTCACACTCTGTTGGAGACATTAAAAAAAAAAAAAAAAAAAACCAGAAAACCAGCAGTCAGTGCGATAATCTCTTTCAGACTAGAGAACTCAGAGTACCACGGGAGTAGTCCAAGATAGAAGTTCAGAATAGATGGAAGAGAACCTTGAAGCAGGCCTTGCAAGGTAAGCAGGTATTCAATAATAACAAAGAGAGCAGTCTAAACAGAGCATATGCAAAGGCACAGAACCATGAGACATATGGAAAAAATAAGAAAAATGATGAGCTTCAGTGGGGCAAAGAGTATGGCCAGGAATCACAGAAGATGGTGAGGAGGATGGCACAGGCCAGCTCACGGACCTTGAGTACTGTCGAAAAGGATCCGACTTCAATCTTTATACGTGATGAGTAGAGCCTGCTGGGGAGAGGGATGTGGAAAGGTATTAGATTAAGAAAGCAATAAGAAGGGATGAGTTATTTAGATCACTAGCTACAGCAAGCGAAGGACTAAAGAAAGGCAAGACTAGATTCAGAAATACCAGGTGGGTGATTCTGAAAAGTTTATCTCTAGAAGGAAACAAAAAGGAAAGAAGGATTTCCAGAGATAGTTAACAAATAAAACAAGCATAGCTTAGTGACCAGTTGGATATGAGTGAATGAGAAAAAGTGTCTAAGATAATTCCCTGGTTTCTAGATGGAATGACTGGTGGACAGTGGTACCACCACCTAAATGAAGTGGATCTGGGCAAAAAAATCAGTGAATTTGATTTTGGACATGTAGAATTAAAGATGACTCTGGATATCCAGATAAGAATAAACAATAGATTAACTACACTTCAATTTTTAAAAACCATACCTCAATTAAAAAAAAAAAAAAAACCAGGGGCACCTGGGTAGCTCCGTCAGTTAAACCCCCAGCTGTTAGTTTCTGCTCAGGTCATGATCTCAGGGTCATAAAATCAAGCCCCGAGTAGGTCTCCATGCTCAGCACAGAATCTGTCTGAGATTCTCCTCCTTCTCTCACTCTTTCTCTCCCTCTGCCCCTTCCCTTCCCACACTTTGTGCTCACTCTCTCTCTCTCTCTCTCAAATAAATAAATACATACATACACAATAAATAAATAAATAAATAAATAAATAAATAAATAAATAAAATCTTAAAAAAAACAGTAGGCTGCATGGATCAGTATGCAAGTCATAGGTGAAGGATCAAGGATGACACTTGAGAGTGCTTTAGCAAATAACTCGACGCTTATTAAATTAGGAACAAATGGAACCACCCTAGAAGATTGGGCATGGTGAGGAGCCTATAAATTGGGGAAATATCAACATTTGGGGCAGACATGCAAAGCCAGCAAAATGACAATATGACACGGTCAGAGAGATCAGATCACAGAAGCCAATGAGAAGAGATTTTCAAGAATGGAATGATCAAAATTGTGAAAGGTCAAATGGAGGTCAAATAAGAAAAGGTCAAAATGCATCATTTAGGTTTGATAATAAAAATCCTCATTTGACCATTGCTGGAGAAGTTTCAGTGGGTGTTATGGACAGAAGCTTACAACAAATTGAAAAATAACTCAGATTTAAGGAAAGAATAAATATAGCAACTCTTTCCACAAACTTCACTATAAACTGAAGAAGAAAGGGAATGCCAAAGTCAACGATCAACACAGGGCTAGGGAAGCACACTGATGGTTTATTAATGGATAACTAGTTACAATCACAGTAATGATTACCAGGGAAGTGAAGTCACCTTTTTTTAACTAATAAAAATATAATCATGTAGCCACAAAACAAAGATATGACAACACACGTCCAAAATGTTTGTTCTTAAAACGTCAACGTTATTCAGTCAAAATTCACATTTGCAAGATCTTTTGTCAGTGTGAAAAAAATCCTGAGATTCCATTCCCAAAGTCTTAAATTTTTATGTTATTCAGGTAATTGAAAGAGTTGGCTAATATAATGAACACAATCGATAGCTATAAATAATTCGGAACCTGGAATAAATTACTTTTTGGCTAAATTATCTACTGAATGGCCAAGATGTTTTAAATTAACTGAGTAACTCTTTCAACATTAAATAGACTTGAGGTGATTAGATAAAAATCCATTTGTGTACCGTAAACTAATTGAACATGTTTCAATAGAAATTTAAGAAACTTTATTTTTGTTGTGGTTCTTATTGGGCTATTTAATTTAGTACTAAGAACTTAAGCCAATACTGGAGTGAAAAGTCTGTACCATTCTTTCCTTTGATTCACCTAGAAATATCAAATTCATTCTGTGTGTAAGATCCATAAAAAGATTCATTATTTCTCACCCAATAATTCTACTCTTAGAATTTATTGGATGATATGATAGAAGAAAAATGCTGTATATACAGACGTGTTCACTAGAATCATATCTAGGGAAGCTAAAATATGAAACAACCTAAAAATTTAACACTGGGAAGAAAACTATATAAATTATGGACATCTGCTTAATGGAATAATATATAGTCATTAATTGTGTGAAACAAAGCTGAATAAAATTATTTGTTCACTTTGACAACAATCATATATTAGAAATTATGTGTGCAAATCAAAAATTCTGGGTTTTTTAAGATTGCTTTATTTATTTGAGAGAGAGAGAGAGCATGCATAGGGTGGAGGGGCAGAGGGAGAGGGAGAGAGAGAATCCCAAGCAGACTCCACACTGAGCATGGAGCCAGAGCGAGGCTTGATCTCACAACCCATGACCTGAGCCAAAATCAAGAGTTGGACACTCAATCAACTGAGCCACCGTTCTTATAGAACTTTCAGAAGTTAAAAGGGAGGGAGAGAGGAGGAGAGAGAGAGAGGAAGAAAAGGAGGAAAGGAAGAAGGGGGAAAAGTAACTAGAGATCAAAATCAGTGGCAAGAAAAGAGTCCTAAGTTAGGAAAAAAAAGAATCTGAAAATGTATCTTGACATGTTTGTGTATTATTTGCAGACTGACTCATTTGTAGACTCCAAAGCCCTGCCTAGCACCAATACAAACTTAAATGGAGTTATCTATTTGCAAGTATGACTCATTTAATGATACTGACAAATACTCTGTTATCTCTATAGTCAGTGTCTATAAATATTGAAAAATACATATTTTTTACCAATTTTACTGAAAACAAAGAAATAAAGATGGCAGAAGATCCCAGCATAAGTAGACTGTTAATGAAGTCCTAAAGTTACCAAATTTCTCTGCATTTTTAGTTGAAGACTATTTTCAATAACCGTAATTTTATGTTTTTAGTATTTTCAGTAAAATTTTGAATACGTTCAAATAACAACACTAAGGTAGAGTTGGGTCAGCCTGCTGATAATAAGCCTTGTTCAACTTTAAGTGATTTAGATCAACAAAGGCCATTTCCTGACATTTCCATGAGCACTGAGCCTCTTACCACCTATAATAATGCTTCTTCTAACAATTATTTACTTGGCTTACAACTTGAAAGGCCTGTCATCTGTTAGAAGAGCAGCTCCAGAGTCAGAAGGGTTTGAAGTGGAGCTCCAACATTATTAGCTTGGAGATCCTCAGTGAGTTCCAAGAATGCTCTGTGTTACTAGTTCCTCATTTGCAAAATGAGGATGATTGTAGCTTTTATCTCATGAAGTCTTCTGAATATTGAGATTAATGTATGTAGAGTCCTTAGGGATATGCCTGGAACATAATAAGCACACAGATAATGTTAACTGTTATAATTACTAGATGTTGCAAGGATTACACCGAAGCATCAGAGATCTGGCCTTAAAGGAGCCTGCATTTATTACTGTTAATAATGATGATAGAAATAAAGGCAATGGTAGTATTAGTAAACCTTCATATGCACTCCATCATTTCCATGCATTAACTCTTTTGATTTCATCACAACACTCTCAGACCAGTCTCAGACCCATGAGATGGCTCAAGGAACTGAGATCCAGAACAATGCAATTGCCAGGACTGCCCACAAATAGGCATGTTCATTAAGAGCTGAGGTAGGTTTCATTCTAAATCTGCAGATGAGAGGAGGGGGTATAAACAAGGGTCAGCCCTCCCAACATGATCCAAGGGGGGCAAAACTAGTTGAGGGTTTATGGCCTGCCTTTTGTTGACAAAGCAATTTAGACGGGCTTGCAGTTTTAAATGCTATAGTAAAATCATTAATCAGAGCAGGAATTGTAAGCAACTTTTATTTATTTATTTATTTATTTTTTAGAGGTAGTGAAAGCAGGGGTGGGGGTGGGCAGAGGAAGAGAGAGAGAGAATCTTAAGCAGGCTCCACACCCAATGCAGACCCGATATGGGGCTCAATCGTCATGCCCCTGAGATTATGACCTGAGCTGAAATCAAGAGTTGGATGCTTAACTGGCTGAGCCACCCAGGCGCCATAAGTGACTTATTTTTTCAGAAAAATGACTGAAAGAGAGAATGGGAAAATCAAACAAAAAAAAACAGCACTATAAAAACTGTATTTTAGCTGTAATATCCTAAAAGTTCATAGAATATTATCATTCCTCAGCCCAGTCCACGTTTCCAGCTTCAAATTAAGATCAGAGTCACAAGTCGGGAAGTTAGCCCTGTTTTTCCCCAAACACAAATTAAGAGAAGTTCGCCGCTTGAAAACAACTAGGCTTGCAACAAGAAGGTTGGATTTTTAGCAATTTATATGGTAAGTTCTGGCTCCTTTTACATGTGACTTTACCCAACTCAGATGTATTTTTATTAGTTTTTGGTACTATCTAAAAACATAGGTTTATTGTGAACAACTGTGAAAAAGAAAGTGAAAAAAAAATCATCCTACATTCCACAACTTTAAAATAAATACTCTTGGTGGTATAATAATGTCTTATGTATGCATGACACGCATATCACCCATCCATTTATTCACATTTTATTTCCGACTTCTTGCAGTTGATATTATAACTTTTTTTTACGTCATGCCAAAACTGCTCCCTCTCTTCATTGGGAGACTATATATGCAGTTTATATCAAGAGCATTTCCCGTGTTATTAAACATTGGGACAGTATCTTCAGTGACTTTTTATTGGCTATCTCACCTTTCTAAGTCAGTATATACATTCAGGAATTGTCTGCCTTTCAAACCTCTCTGACATAGTATGGCGATCTAAGTGTCATGACCCTCTAATAACTCCAATTAACACTTGCAAAGTTGTCTAAAGCAATTTAGGGATAGAATTAATTTTGCCTTAAAATATCAGAGAAAAGTTTCTCTTTAGAGGTATTCCTTATATTTGCATTTTAATAGACCTGTTTTGAGGACTCCAAGTCTTTTGGCTATAATGGCTTTCCTTAGCTTTATATTATTCCTTGCCTAAAAAGTAAAGGTAAAAGTAAAATATTATTAGGAAGATCACATGCCCATATCTATTGTGATTGGAAGGCTTTTATGGGCGGGAACTAATTCTTAATCCATCTCAATAACTTCTCCAATACCTTAAAAAATTAATGGCATCAGACTGTTATTACTTTTCTAAAAATAAGTTTCTGGGCAAATATTGTCAGTGATGTTAAATGTTGAAACCAATTTATAGTCACATACACACCAATGACCTCTCTAAAATTTGACCTTGACTTGGCCACACCTCATTGACAAGCCCTGTGTTCCGTATACACTCAGTTCACATACATCTCCGACTACTCATCCAAACAAAGTTGGGTCATCATCAGGAAATCTTTTTCCCCACTGGGGGTAAATACACATCTAAACCCACAAAAATTCTATTAGCACCAGCTAAATTGTAATACAGCGATAAACACTTCCCTTCTAATTTGCTGGCTCCCCAGCCGAAGAAAGACTTTGTCGGTTCTGGTTGGCAATTGAGCTGTATGTAGTAGATACGCTGATTTTAAAAAAGAAAGAAAGAACTACAATAATGGTGTGGTCTCCTGAGAATACATTTATTTCTGCAGTATAAAACAAAATTAAATTCTTCAATCTCAAAAACTATTAAAAGGTTGTATTTAAAATGCATGAAGCATTAAAAAGACATCAAAATTAAAATAATCTCATAAATCTCTTCATTTAAAAGACTTATTAGAATACAGATCGAGGCAGAAAACTGCTGCCCGGCACTCCAGAGCAGTAAATTATGACTATTTTAGCTTTTTTTCATTTTCATCATTGAAAATTCTTTTCCAGAATAATTGTATTGCTGTAGCAAGACCAACTGTCCCATATATTTAACAAGTGAATAGTAAATTGCTTTTGATGGACTCTGAGGTAGGTATACTGTATATTCTTTTAAAGATCAGCAGACCACAGGGTTGCACCCTGACAAAGGATACAAAAGATACAAGCAAAAATTAGTTTTTAATGTAAAACTGGTTAAATTAATTACCATTCCTAATTTAGTTTGCCCGAGTACTAGGGATGCCCGAGGAAAACCTGATGAGTAGAAGAGTTTTACTGTCATCCCCTTCTTCTCCAGATCTGCCAACTCAAATCCAAGAAAAAGTCAGCACAAGAAGGACAGTTAGATGTGTCCAATTGCCATCAATCATTAAAACTGGACTCTCTTTTGTAAAAGACTGACAACGAGGCAAAGCTTTTTCTTTTAATAAAGATCCTCACTCCATCGGTCATCATGTGTCAGTCTTGATTGTACTACAGCATTCCTTGGAGCACAATTAAACTATCATGTTGATTGTACCTCAATGCAATTGAATCCTAAAAGGAGGGAAAGAAAAACCCGGTGGCTAACCATGAGGTCTCATGTCACTTGCCTCCCATCATACTCTTTACAAATACACTGTGAACGGAGCAGGGCTAGTTTTGATAGAAAGTAGCCAGATATGCCTTGAAAGTCTTATAAGAAGATGAAAAGTGTGTTCCCATCAATTGATTCCCATTTTTTATCACCTCCCCTTCCACTGGTGCACCCTGACATCATCCCTCCTTAGCAGAGATAAGATTAGTAAACAGTGGGCTTTATTAGAACACCATTAATTCAACTTAATTGATGGTGTAGTGGTACCAGATCTTTTTCTGTTTTCTTTTTCCGGAAGACAACCTTGGTAGCGGAATCAGATGTCTTTCCAGAAACAGCACCTTTGTAATTCTGCACACCCTCCCATTGCTTCAGCCCATGCAGGCTGAGCAAAGCTCCTTATCTAAGACTCTGAAAAGGATAACAGGACTGCTCAAGTATAAAAACTGCAAGTATTTTATTTATCTCTCTTTCTTTCTGCTTAGATTACCATTATCTTTGGTCACTGAATTTTGTCTGTTGGACCTCAAATGAAGAGCGAAGTCAACCAGAAAGTACAGTTCAAAACCCAATGGATTACTGCTCTATCAGCACACACACACACACACACACACACACACACACACACACACCTCCTTCCAGCCTTTCTTTGGCTTTACCCTAGGGTTAACTTCCTTATGAATGGTTTTTGGATGATTCTATGACCTTCTTTGCAAAATATTTATGCTGAAGAAAAATGCAGGTCCCACAAATGTCTCAGTAACTTACACGGAAGCTGAAATGGAAGCCAAGTAAATGAGCTGTCTAAAATCAGGCTAGGTTTCTGCAAATTGGGGGGAGATTGCGTAAAATCATTGCAACATGAATTTTAACTCCATCCATTCATTCTTTCTGATGGTCACATGTAAGGCATGTAAGGCACTGAAGAAGCCATGGAGATAGATTGAGAAGTGGTCCCTGCCAGTAAAAGGCTTCCAATCAAAATAGATATAGGCCTATGAACATCTAACCATGATAAGATCAGAATAACAAAAATACTAAATCAAAATTTAAGCAATGTTCTATGAGCATGCACAATTAATTCTGACTAGAGAAACCAGGAAAAGCTTCAAGGAGGAGGAAGGAAAGGAGTTCCATTATTAGTGAGTAGGGAAAAGAGCACCTGGGATTAAGGAACAGCATGCACACACAGAAAAGTGAAGTACTCGGAACAGAAAACTACAGCCCTCATTTTTGTCATATGACTACCACATTCATAATTATGGCCATATCTCCACATCATTGTATGCATGTTTGCTTACTATTCTTTTTTAACTGACTCCATGTTTGCTGAAATAAATTTAAAAGGAAACTTTGTATCATTACTATAAATGGAAATTCAATGTCTCTTCCCCCAAATATAAAAGTAAATGAATGAAAACAAAACAATGAAATTCTAGTTGAATACTGTTGTCTAACCTGCCCTCTCTTTGTTACAAAGGGAAGCTAATTTAGCAAAATATTGATGACTCCCCCACATCAAATGAAGATTTTCTCCTCAATGTTCTCTGAGGGGTTGAGAGAGAATTCTAAACTACACAAATTTTACTACACAGGTTATTCAATGTCATGTTAGTATATCACCTAGCGTCATTTCGAATCATCGTTCTACACTCTGGGAAACACTGGAAGAGATCAAAGACCCTCAGGAGCTGGCTGAGAGAAGAAAGTAATGAGAGATAAGGCAGAAAGCAGATTTGAGACTTATATGGATCCTGAAGTTCATGCCAAGTCTTTGATCTTCATATGAGGTGCTGGGAAACATTACAGGTAGGTAGTTCCTTAAGCATAAGACTCTGATTGTGGTACAAAGGATAACTGAGCAGAAAAGAGATGAAAAGCTGAGATATTACATCATTTAAGAGCCAGGGGTCTTAATTAGAGAAGGGATGGAAAATAGGTAATGTTGTTCCCCACTGGTACCCCACCCTAAAACATGCTGTGATTATCTGTGTGTTTCTCCATGCTACTTGGTCCTTTATATGAACCAAATCATTATTACCGCATTTCATCAAATCTAAGAAACTATCACATGTGAGATGCACCACCATTTTATATACCACAAAGAAAGAAAAATACTGCCAATTAAATGATGATACACCATCACTTGTAAGAAACATCTAATTTCAGAAATGTTAAAATGTGGGTGGGGGGGTGCTTGTCTTAGAATCAATGAGATACATTATTAATCACTATTGCTTAAAAGCAAATAATATAGAACTTGTAAGTTAATTGGTTTTTCAGAAAACAATGAAAAACATATCTGATACAATGTCCTGCTTGATGTACTAGAACAGTAAATTGTCATCCTTTTCACACAAAACAATATAGAACAGTGATTCTGAGCAGAACCGGGAAGACCCTGGGTTCAAGTCCTCCTTCGATCTCTTACTAGATGTGGCACCTTAGATGAGTAACAAACTCTGAAAGTTTCAGTTGGTTCATCTATAAAATGTTCTTTGTATTTTTCAATATTTACACACAAACCCCCACTGAAGAACTTAAAATAAGAACACTAAGCACTTTCCTGCCCAGATTTGTCAGAAATGACTTTTGGTGAAAGTTAATTATCATTTATGGTAATATAGGTGGTATTTTTCCCCTTTTTTAACTCATTAGACCCAAGAACCATGGTGCCAACTAGGTTTAGATGATCACTGTATGCTTTACTGATGCCTACTAAAATAGGTTAGAACATGAAGACTGGTCAGTCATAGAGTTGGGTCCCTTATAGGTAGGTTGGTTTGGGTTGCTCAACTTATTAGCCCAGACTCTAGTTCCTTATGAGTTTCTATTCCACAGCTCCTCCTGGACACTAACAAGTCTGCAAATGTGCATTGTCCTGAAGACAACACGTGGAATGGTCCACCCCGCTACAACTCCTGGGAGTAAGAAGCTGTTCCTCCTATTGATGGGGCAGCATCTCTTTCACGTGTGGGTTACTCTACCAAGTACTTTCAAGATGAAACACAATCCGTGCCTCATACCAAGCCTGGGTGTTAGGACAGGACAGGTGTTGCCGCAACTCATAGAAGAAGAAATTGAATACTGAGGGGTCACCATTGGACTTGCCCAAGGTCACACCACTGTATGTAACGTGGCCTGGAAGGAAGCCCAAATCTGGCTCCAAATGTGGTGCTCATCCTACCCACTCCATGCTTCCATGCCATAAAAACATTAGAAAGAAAAAACATTAAGTATAACATTTTGCTCTCCATCCACATTTTCCATTCGTGACCTGTTCTTCATCGGTTCACCAAGCTTTCACACTAGCCTCAATCTCTCCCCCACCTCTTTTCAGTGTTCCTGAGATGCAACAAGTTTCTAGGAGACTCGGCGTGCATGGCACTTTCTGGGGCTGAGGGGGAGTAGACACTGAACCCTTGTCGTTAAGCGTGCAGGAGAGTGCTGTTCTTACTTAGAGCCCACAAGGGGGCAGGGTGACTCAATATGCAGGTGTGCCTAGAATTTGTGGAAGGTGCTGCAAGACGGGCTTCTCCTGGAGTCGAACCCTCAGGGCAGGGGCAGGGCGATGGTGAAGATTCAGACGCAGCTAGGCATGGAGACTGTGGTAGCTTGATATTAAAGTCTGAAACGTGAGTTCTAGGTTTGCTTCCGCAGCTAACAAGCTGGGGGATGTTAGGCAAATTGCTTCCCCTATTATGTAAGGGGTTTGATCTAGTAATCTCTAAGACTAGGCCCCTCTTTAAGACTTGTTGATTCATGCCCTTTATAGTCTAGTGCTAAAGAGCTTTGATAAGGTTCTTACTGTGGGGGGGGGGGGGGAGTCCCTGAGCAGATTAAATGAGACAATGTCTACAAAATACTCTTAACGGACAGACAGCCGAGATGTCTGTGGAGCGCCCTCTGTTGGAGGTGGTATCATTACAACATTCTCTACCTGGACGTCACAAGAGAATTCATGTCTTAGTATGAGTCTCATTTTTTTTTTTCTTCTGAGACCTGACAAAGCAGAATTCATGAAGCCCTGGAAATCACTTTAGAGGTCAAAGAGCACTGCATTGATCCCCACAGCTCAAGCGTCAAAGACACTTGTAACTCTCCATGGCACCCCTTTCTCCACACCCTTTCTGGATCTTCTGATTCTTTCATATAAAGATACTCTAATTTCTGCAATTAAAACACTACAGAAGAAGCCTATTAACTCAAACTTGTACAAATCTTAGTGGAACTTGTACAAATTTTTGTCTGCTTATAGTATGATGAAGAGAGCTCTTCATCACTCACCACAGTTACAAAAAGTGCCCTCATTTATCCCCAATTCCAGAACTTGCAGAAACCTTATTTCTGCTTTATAAGTAACATGATAAAGGGTCAATAACTTTAATGTAAAGCGATTAGTAAGCAGTTAAGAAAAATAAATAGGCCCTATTACTCCATGGACATGGGACATGAACAAAAAGTTCACAAAAAATAAAATAGAAATGGCTAATAAACAATAGAATAAAATGTCAATCCACACTAGTAATCAAAGAAGAATAAATTAAAACATGACATAATCTTAACTGACTGCCAATAATATAAAATGCATTATATGCAGTGCTGATGAGGATGGCATAAGACAGGCATTTCAGCATACTTTAACTGGTACAATCTTCCTGAAAACAATATAGCAGAATATATCAAAAAGTCTTAGTTTGAACTCATATGTACAAAACATGAGGAAATTATCAATGTACATTGATCCTCCAATATCATTCTCCTCTTCCTCAGTTTTTTAACTGAGCACATATCCATTGCAAATAAAATTATATTCTCCAGCCTCCCTTGCAGGTAGGTATGGTCCTGTAAATATGTTCTAGCCTAAGGAATGTAAATGGGAAAGATCAATGCAAATTCCAGGTAATGCCCTTAAAAATATACCTTCCTCCCCCTTGTCTCCTTCTTTGCTACTGGCTGGAATGCAACTGGATGGCTACAACTCCATCAGCCATCTTAGATATTGGGGTGGCTTGAGAATGGAAGTCAAGTCACACACAGGGGCACAACAAAATAGAAGGAGCTGGATCAACCACATCCAGACTTCTTAAGTTCAGAAGGCAAACTTCTGGAGTACCTGGCTGGCTCAGTCAGGAAAGCCTGGGACCGCTGATCTTGGAGCTGCAAGTTCGAGCCCCACATTGGGTGTAGAGATTACTTAAAAAATAGAAAAATCTTGGGTACCTGTGTTGCTCGGTTGGTTAAGCATCTGCCTTTGGCTCAGGTCATGATCCCAGGTTCCTGGGATTGAGTCCCACATTGTGCTCCCTGCTCTGCGGGGAGTCTGCTTCTCCTTCTGCCCCTCCTCCTCCTTGTTCTCTCAATCTCTCTCTCTCTCTCTCCTTCCCTCAAATACATAAATAAACTCTTTAAAAATAAATAAATAAATAATCTTTAAAAAAAAGACCAATTTCTATTTAGCTTAAGCCACTATAATTTGTCATTTTACTTGCAGCCAAATCCTAATCCCAAATAACACATGTGTTAATACTGAATGTATTGTAAAATGTTTTACCAAAAAAAGGAAGATGCGGAACAGTGTCAAATATGCTACCACTGCACAAAAAAGGAAAACAAGACACTATCTATGTGATAGCTGGGTCCCTAAAGAACCATGTCTTTCATTATCCACATCCTATATAGTTCCTCTTCATCTGAGTTTCCCATATGATTCACTTAAAGCCGAAGAACGTAGAGAAAGTAACACTGTGCCAGTTCCTAGCCTAAGTATTAAGAGGGCTTGTGTGTCAATTATACTACAATTAAATAAAGGGGGAGGTGCCACTGAGATGTTCTTTGCAAATAAATAAATAAATAGTAAATAAATGAATAAATAAATAAATCCAACTATAGGGAAACATTTATATTATGGTCTTTCTTCATTAACATATATTATACAGCACAATGATATGAAAATGCTTATTATATAGAGAGAAAATGATAACATAAAAATTATACTCATATGGAATACGATGTGTACTTTGTAAAAATGCACAGAAAAGGGGCTTGAAGGATCACTTAAAAGTATTAATATCCTCTTAGTGATAGAATAATGGTTTATTATTTTCAAATTTCTCACAAAGAGGATGTTTTACTTTTTCTTTCACTAATTCTATATTTACTTCTAGATGTTCTACTTGGGCTTTTTCCGAATTCTCTCTTGACAGACTTTTGATTACACATATTACTTGAGATTAGTTAATTCATTTACTCATGTTTTCAGTTCTATTATTTCACTGAACATTTTTAGCTTATCTTATTTCTGTATCCTCTTCTATATCATTGTAACTCCAATGTATGAAGTATTTGAGGGTCTTATTCTGCTATTTGTTGTTTCCCTTGACTCCTAAATACATAACAATTAAATTCTTTGTGTGTCTGCAATTCTGGATCATGTGATCACATGAGACTATCTGAAACTGTAAAGTGCCACAGGGTCTGGGATAAAGGTACATTTCTCCAGAGAGTATTTACATCCCCATTTCTAAGCACTCTGAGCACCATCAGTCCAGGGCCTCTAAAGTTAATATCTCATCTAGATCACTCAGACAGTATAAATTCAACCTTAAAGCCAAATGAGGGCAGGGCTGTTGTTAAACTTGGGGGAAAGAGAGACATTTTTCCCCAGTGAGAGCTGAGGCTAAGATACATCTCTTGGTCAACAGAGAGATTTTTTTCTAACTCACTTTTCCATAGAGGATACAGCCCCTTAAGGGCTCGAGCTTCAGATTAGGGTGTCAGTTTCAACTTCCCACATTGCAAGGGCCCAAATCCTGGCTTCTGGTCCCTAGCACAGTAGTCAAAATTTCAGAATCTAAGTTTCTGCTCTCAGCAAACACCCTCAGGGCAAAACGTCAGATTGTGTTTCACATCCACTTTCCATTGTCTTATTTATTTTTAGACCCTGGAAACCACACTCGCTCTTTTTGCAGATATCATAAAAATGTTATCTATACTTTATCCAGCATTTGTAGGTTATTTCAGCAGGGTAATTTGTGAGACTATCTGGTCTGCCACCCATATAGCCAGAATTGGAAGTTTAGGTTGATGTTATTGTTATAATTGGAAAAAAATCTAAGTACAAAAGAACCTACAAAATGGGGAGAGTCTCACCTATTGACTATCCTAAAAATCCCTGATACATCATATTGCTTTTTCCATCACTAAAAATTATTCAACACTGGGAGGCAGCTCCAGGAAAATCCCTACCTTTCACTGAGACTGAAATTAACTATTAATTCACTACCAGAGTGAAAGAGTATTATATATACGACAAGAACTTCCATGGGTGAGCAGAGAAAGTGGGTTGTGGGAGAATATCAAGGTGCTGGAACATAGTAGGTGCTCATTAAATATTTATATCAACAAAGTTGAAATACCCATGTCTAGCAGGCAATATTTTAGAAATGAGTACAGTTTTGTCAATATTTTTATATTCTATTCATTATCTCCTATTATTCTATGCATATGGACATTTACACCAAAGGAATCTCTTCAGATATTCTATGGAGCAATTTTTAAATATTCAAAGAGCTGAGATACATTTCTCTCCCCTTCCCTCCATCGTAACTATTGCTAGCAATGATATTTACACAACATTTGCTTCAATTTGTATGTGACTAATTTGCAGACATCTTCATTTTATGTTCTAATGTGAAGCTTAAATGAGATGGTTCAGGCAAAGCACATAGCACTGAGCACATAGTAAGAGCTTGTTATGATGATGGTGGGGAGGATGATGATAATCATGATGATGATGATGATGATTTTTAAAAGCATCTATGCAAAAGGTGAGGTACGTATGCCAAGTGACTGAAAACTAACATCAATGCAGGACAAATGGAGCATTCTTTGTTTTAAACTTAAAACTCCAGAGGGTCATGATTCAGGGTTGTTTACTTGTATCTGGAACATCTGAAAATGCACCAGGTCAAAGTAGGTACTTAATAAATATTTTATATTTACAGTAAATATTAGTATTGCCACAAGGGTATCATGAACATTAGGTTTCAACCCTCCAGCATGAGACCAAGATGGATATGTGTACCCATGAGTCTGAGATCTCTAAGGGATATGCCACCAAGCCTGAAGCCTGGTGTTCTAAGGCCCCTATTGCTTACAGCTCCAGAAAGAAAGATCCACTCATCAGGGCTGAGAATGATGGTTATTATTTACTGAGCATATACTGTTACCAAAGGCTGAGGAAGGGGAAGTTCGGGAGTTACTAATCAATAGGAATAAAGTTTCAGTCAAGTAAGATGAATAAGCTCTAGAGATGTGCTGTACAGTAATGTACCCATTGTCCACAACGTGTTCTACACTTAAAAGCCTGTTTAAAAGGTAGATCTTGTGTTAAATGTTCTTACCGCAGTGAAGTAACAAATAAACATTTTTAAGTGTATACCCTTTTGTGACTAAAGTAATTAAATATAAAAATTCAAATGATGAAAGCATTAGGAAAAGAATAAGTAAATATAGTTGACATCCAAAAGAGTGGTGGATTTGTGACTTAAATGATAGGAAGTGATCATAAAGGAAGAAGTAAGTACTTGATTAACAAAATTAAAAATTTTCACTTGTGGGGCGCCTGGGTGGCTCAGTCGTTGAGCGTCTGCCTTCGGCTCGGGTCATGATCCCAGGGTCCTGGGATCGAGCCCCGCATCACGCTCCCAGCTCCGTGGGAAGCCTGCTTCTCCCTCTCCCACTCCCCCTGCTTGTGTTCCCTCTCTCGCTGTGTCTCTCTCTGTCAAATAAATAAATAAAATCTTAAAAAAAATTTTTTTTTCAGTTGTAAAAAACATGTTTACCAAGCACATATTGTGTGCCAAGCGTGATGCTTAGTATCCCACCCTATTAAGGAAGGAGAAGAGCGGTTGAGATCTCAGATCCCTGGAATCAATCTGCCTGGGTCTGAATCCCAGCATTGCCATTTACCTTGAGCAACCTAGTTAAATCTCTCTATGCCTCAATCCCTACGAATAGACATAACAATACTAACCAACTCACAGAGCTGATGTGGGGATAAATAAATTGGCATGTGTGAAGTTCCTAGAACAGAGTAAATGTTATACAAGCCTTAGCTATTGCCATCCCCACCTTTTCAGCTGAAGAAACTGGAGTTTAAAGAAGTCGAACTGCTTGGTTTATAAGAAGCAGAGCTGGGACTTGAACCCAGGCTGTTTGACTACAGATGCTTGCCACAGAGCAGAAGTTTGACATACAGCAACATCTCCATGGCGACTCTGAAGCCTGTTCCCCAAAGTGGTCTCACCCCACCCAGGCAAGGGCAGGACTGCCAACTAGGGCTCTATTTGGTTGAAAGGAAACCAGAATACACCAAGGGAAACTCCCGGCCCGCCCCCCTGCACAACCTGCCTGCACTCACCATTGGTTCAAAATGGAGGCTGTGGACAAACAGCGGGGAGGTGAAGACAGATTAAGTCACAGCCTCTCAGACTCAGCAACTGCTGCTGTGTTCTGTCTCCCCAGCCACAGAAAGGGCAGCTGATGAGGAGAAGCGGCTATGTCCTCCCCACCAACATTCACACTGTGTGACCGCCCAACCAACAAGAACAGCCTCCGTTTACAACACTTTGCAATGTGCCAGGTACTGTGCGGGGGCACTTTACAGGCACGTCTCTCTCGGATCCCTGTGACAACCAGCTGAGACGGGTGTGTCACTTTGCCCTCTCTTCAGAAGAGGAACTTGAGGATTAGTGAGAACAAGTAAACTGCCCCGGGGGCACAGAGTTAAAGAGGAGGGCCAGGCTCAGTCCAGACCTGAGTCATAACCCATCTAAGTGTGCTCTCTGCGACAGACTGACATTGGCGCCTCGCCAAAATTCATATGTTGAAACCTGATGGTATTAGGGGGTAGGGCTTTTGGAAGGTCATGAGGATGGAGCCCTCACGAATGAGATTATAACAGAAACCCCAGAGAGCTCCCTCACCCCTCACCCCTTCTGCCATGTGAGGACACAGCTGGGAGAGCTGACTATGGACTAGGAAGAGAGCTCTAACCAAACACCCAATCCACTGGTGCCTTGATCTTGGACTTCCCAGCCTCTAGAATTGCAAGAAATAAACATCTGTTGTTTAAGCCACCCAGTCTATGATATTCCATTATAGCAGCCCACACAGACTAAGACATTCTCCTCCAAATGTGCACACCAGACATGGCGAGTGCAAAGCAAGGACTCGGGTTGCAATAACAATGAGGGCCCTCCCCCAGAGGACTGGGGAAACATAATAATGGACTGACGGATGGATGGATGGATAGATGGATGGAAATATTCTCTCTAATGCTTACAGTCACTCTGTAAATTTTAATCTTCCGTATATAGGAAAAGAAATTAAGTTCCGAGGGGTTGT
The DNA here is from genome assembly GCF_037043125.1 of Eumetopias jubatus. Classification (NCBI taxonomy): domain Eukaryota; kingdom Metazoa; phylum Chordata; class Mammalia; order Carnivora; family Otariidae; genus Eumetopias; species Eumetopias jubatus. Next base: position 183,004,209 of record NW_028274808.1, on the reverse strand, counting down.
ATCCCTGATTTGACATCACACAGTTAATGAGTTTCCTCTGGGACTCAAACCTTAGCATCTCTAGTTCCCACATCATACATGGCACTCTCTACCACACAGAGCTATAGTGAAGATCAAAGGAGACATGGTGTATGAATGTGTTTTGCAAACTCTGCACTTGGAAAGGTTGGTAACTGATTTTTAACACAGAAGCAAAGCCTAAAGCCAAAACAGCGCAACTGAAGTGGAATTTTAATCGCCAAGAAGAAATGGGAGTACATGGGGGACAAGATGGCTGTCACTAGCTTTGAAATCAAACCATACTGTGGGCTCACAGCCACTTTCTCAGGAGGCAGGTGGTGTTCAGAACCCCCAGCTTTGGAAATGCAGAGTTGCAAGATTACGCAAAAAGCACTGAAAACAACCTCTGCCCAATGCGGGACCCTCAACTCTGATGGAACAAAGAGGTGACAGCTTAATACCAGGAAGAGGTATACCAGAGGTGGGACTCAGAAACCATTGTATACATGCAGCCTGCTGCATACAGTCATTTCTCAGGTCTCTCATGCCCTGGTGCTGTTTTTAGATTCCTAGGTGAATCGTCTAACCTGTAACTTCCATGGTTAAATCAATGATTTAATTAAGCTTTCACAGTAAATTAGAACTTCGCAACACCTTCTATCTAGGAGTTTCAACACCATGACCGTCTCTCTCTTTCTTTCTTACAGGCACCTAATCCTCATTTTCCTAAGAACCGACATTCAGCATAGAAACCTGCCCAATGAAATCAGAAAACCAAAGATCAAATGCAAAAGTTGGAACTAAATAGACTTCTGCCTTCACGCTCTTCGTCTCCCAGAAGGTGGCTTCAAACAGATTAGAAAATAGAATGCAATTAAATAAAGTAATAGCCACAAAAGCCTTTTTAAGAACACACATAGAGTATCAGCCTACAGTGTCTAGTAAAGTAAAAATCTCTCACAAGTCTCCAAATCCTGAATCATCAGGATTGGGAACCCGCAGGGGGCAATTTTCTTTTTTTAAGTCGAAAATTGCCAACTTTTTTTAGAAGCTGGAAAAAAAAAGAGACAATGGAAAACCTAGAAGATGATTTTTAAAACAGTGCAAGAATGCTGCTCCCAGGACAAAGCACGCACATCACTGTGTTCTCCCAGATTCAGCACAGGGGACAACACAAAGCCTTCTGAGCCAAAAGCTGGTAACTTAAATGAGTGACGTGGACATAGGGAGGTGGGGAGTAGTGGCCACTGTCTGTGCCCAGTCTGATGAAACCAGTCTCACCTTGGGGGAATAGAGACCTGGTATTGATAGATTGTATAATATTTTTTCAAAGAAGCCAGAAGTCAATTCTTTTGGGGTGGGGTGGGACTGGGGGGGAGTAAAATCTTCTGGTTTTTCAATGTCAAATTAAAAAGTTTGGCCAAGGGGCACCTGGGTGGTTCAGTCGGTTAAGCAGCTGACTCTTGGTTTCAGCTCAGGTCATGATCTCAGTGTCCTGGGATCAAGCCCCAAGTCAGACTCTGTGCTCAGAGGGAAATCTGCTTGTGGATTCTTTGCCTCCCTCTGCCCCTTCCCCGTTCACTCTCTCTCTCAAATAAATAAATAAATCTAAAAAAAAAAAAAGTTTGGCCAAACAACGACAAGCTGTTGATTTGCAGCTGCAACCTTTCCCCTCCTGAGTGATGTCATGGTTCCCACAGTGAGCCCAAACAAGACTCTAAAGACCTGACCTCTCAATCCTTTGCTTACCAGTTATGCACACTTTCAAAAGGTCACTGAAGTTTCCCTGGCCCTCAGTTTCCTCATCTGCAAAATGGACCTAGTGATGTCTGCCTTATTGATTTCATGTATATTTTCCATGAATCAAATAAAATAAGCTTTTCAAAAACAAGGGCCATTCATTTTTTTATGTCCCTAGGGGCTGTGCCCCATCAAAATAAAATAAAATATATACAAAAAGTTTGTTGGACTGAAGAGCATTTTGAAACTAGTGAAGCATCCATCAAATGTGAAGCGTCACACTAAATGCTAGCCTTCCGAATCTGTTGAAGTTGTATAGAAAGTTTTCACGTGGCATTTTTCCAAAAAACAATGTATTTTCCCTTCCCCCCCAAAAAGCTCTTCCAACAAAAGTAATTGACAGTATGTGTTTAGTAACTTAGAGAGAAAGGGAGAGAAAGAAGAAAGAGTGCTTTTATGCAAATTTGATTTCCCTATAATAATCTAGAGCTATTCTGCTAGAAGGAATTATCTCTGCAGGCTGGCAGCTGTGGTAGGCAGAGAATTAAAAATGGCTCTGTATATGGGAAAATCTGTTCTATAATCAGTGCTATTCTTGGAGGGGACATCAATCTGGTCCAGCTCCCATGATGCTCCACTTGTGTGAATGACATACAAGCATGAGGTAGAAACTCTCATTACATCACAGCCCGGGATTCTGCCCCACCTGAGACTTCGCACCACTACCCCAAGATGGAGACAGACCCAACAGTGGCCTCCAGCTAGCCGGTGTGGCCAATTCCCTTGGCTTAGGAAAAAGACATGAGAGGTAAAAACAAATCAACAATGATTTATTCAACTCAGCTCTAATGAACTGCCCATGCTTAGATTATTATAAGGATTCAGCATGTTTTTTCTTTTCCGTTCCTTCCTTCTTTCCTCCTTCCTTCCTTCATTCTTCTTTCCTTCTTCCCTCCCTCTCTCGAGCCCTCCTCTTTTTCCTTCCTTCCTTCCTTTTGCTCCCTGCTGTTCTCAAACAGAGTACAAGGCTCAATTCCTAAGTCACAAGACACCAGACAAGCAAATAATAAAGACTCTTTGTCCCTGAGAAAGGTACATGCTACAGAAAAGTATTTTAAGAAATAAGCAACTGGGGCACCTGGGTGGAGTCAGTTAAGTGTCTGCCTTCAGCTCAGGTCGTGATCCCAGGGTCCTAGAATCAAGTCCCGCATCGGGCTCCCTGCTCAGCGGGGAGCCTGCTTCTCCCTTTGCCTGCCACTCCCCCTGCTTGTGCTCTCTGTCTCTCTCTCTCTCTCTCACACACACACACAAATAAATACAAAATTTTTTTTAATTTAAAAAAAAGAAAAGAAATAAGCAACCACCACAGTGTTTCACATAAAATGCTACCATGTTCTTAATGAGACAACTGCTTGGTCATTAAAAAAGCTCTGGCCCTGGGCACCTGGGTGGCTCAGTTGGTTAAGTATCTGACTCTTGGTTTCAGCTCAGGCCATGATCTCAGAGTGGTGAGATCAAGCTCCATGTCAGGCTTCACACTCAGTGCAGAGTCTGCTTAAGACTCTCTCCCTCTCCCTCTGCCCCTCCCCACTGAGCGCTCTCCCTCTCTCAAATAAATAAATAAATCTTAAAAAAAAAAAAAAAAAAAACAGGCCTGAGTGGCTAATACGTTCAAGTTAGCTTGGAGACTCCATGTGGCAGCCATAGCCATAGCCCTACAGAAAGAAACTAAAGTGCAGGTGAAAGCCATGATGTGCTTGCAAGTGGATTCTGTTTCCTTCACTGGACCATGAAAACTTCTTGGGAATCTGTGTCCCTGTGTTACATCTGAGACATCTTCCTTTTTCCCTGAGTCATACACACCAATCATTGCTCTGCTTAGGGAGATGAATATCGGAATATCAAAAAGTTAACTGTGTGGGTATGTGCATGTGTGCCTGTGTCTCTGTCCTTGTAACAAGGTGTGGACTTACCCTGATTTAAGTCACTCAGTGTCCTTTAAAATAACTAAGAGCAAAGGCTAGGAATGCCAAGAAATGGCATCTTATACATTAGAACTAATCTCTCCACTCTCTTCAAGCACTATTAAGAAATTGGCTTTGTCAACGTGCAATGCCCGTGAGCCTAGACCCCACAGCTGGGTACGCACATGACCACAGGGGAAGGTCAGGAGCTCCAGAATGTTGAGTCCTCCAGGGAGGGTGGAGCTGGCTCCACTCGGCCCCAACATTGCAGAAGGACTTGCATGAGAAAGCAGAGAACAACCTCACAGAATGACCAGAACACAGAAGCTGCTTTAGACCACGTGACACTGGACATCCAGCACTAAGATGGCTCCAAAGACCCCTACAGAGATGGAGGAAATGCTGCTGTGTCCTTCAGAAATGTTCCCTGGAGAAAGGAAAGCATTCCTGCCTGCTATGGGACAGCACCCTCAGGGTTCCACTAGCTGGCCCTCACTGTTCATTTCTGGGTTCTGTTCTTTCCAGGCTTTTCTTTTTCAGCTACGGCAGCCCTAGATACCTGGCACCACCGGGCACATGCCCAACTTTTAGCCCGACTCCACGGCCTCTGAAGCTCAGAGGCCCCAAAGTCCCGAAGAAAGGCACAGAAGCTGCCTACATGATCACTTGGGTAGGAAAGCAAACTGGGGTGGCACTGCAGGGTTAAGTTAAAAGACAGCTGCATCCATTTTGCTCATTACTCTTCATGTACAAACTGCAAATTGCATTTGAAAATATTTTCTTTAAAATAAAATTGTCATTTCTGAGCCTCCTGTCTGGGTAAAGCTGAGTAGCACAAATGTGAAACTGGGAGTCACCCCCACATCCTTAACAGAGGCAGGAGGCCACGCCCTGCTGACCCCATGACACAGGGGATGCTGCAGAGAAGGGAAATGTTATTGTCAAATAACTCATTCTCCTGCACTGGGAAGCTGGAGCAGAATTTGCCTCACAAGCCTCTGGATTCAGGATAGTGACTCCAGATTTTAAGAGGAGTGTTTGAATCCCTTGTTTGCCACCCCCCACCCCCACCCCGCCCAGTGACCTTGTTCCCTTTCTCATGGACCTATGTTGGTTTCCCCCAGGATTTTCAAAATGAAAATTCATCCCTTTTGTAAATGAGAACTAATCAGAAGGCATCCACTGCCTGGATGTCGGGCACGGAGCACGTGTGCCTCAGTTCCCTGTTCCGTAAAATGAAGATAATCATAATTCCTCTTTTATTGGGTTTGTTAGGAAAAATAAATCAGTCGTGTCATTTAAGTATCTGATGTGATGTCTGGCACATGGTTAGCACACAGTAAGTGAAGACATGGGTCTATAAATATAGACTCATTCCATTTCCTGAGTCTGCAAAAGAGGAGCGACTGTTTAGAAGCTTTTTCTAAAAAGGCTCAATTGGAGTAAGGAGCTCTGGGGCTTCAACACCTGAACCCACAAATCAATTTTAACATCACCAAGGAGAGACAAATGGATTTTGCGCCTCCTGGTGTGATGCAGTAAGAAGTACACATCACACTACCTAGAATGTGTTTTTACCAAAACTGTGGACCTGAACTTGATCAAGGATCTAAGAGTCGACAAGAGAAAAATAAAAGGGACCAAGGAACACCAGGGACACAAGCAGCAAAATCCACACTCTTAAGAAATTCAACAGAACAAACAATCTGCTTCTTCAACAATAAATTTTAAGCAAAGGATAAACACAGAGAGGGATATCTTAGATTAAAAGAAACATGAAAGTCATATCCACCCAATGCAATGTGAGGACTTCATTTTGATCCTGCTTTGAACAAACCAAATGTAAAACACCACTAGTTCAAATGAGGCAGGTGAACATGGACTGGATGTTTGTGATATTAAGGAATTACTCTTTGAGTTTTTAGCTACTCCCCCGACTGGGAGGTAGAGCGGAGCTCCCGGAGCTCCCATTGACTTTGGGGCACTGTCATGACTCCCTTCTCCAGTGGAATGTGATGGAAGCGATGGTTATAAGCTCCAAGTTTAGGTCATAAGAAGCCTTACAGCTTCTGCTCAAGTGTCTTAGGACTCCTGTTCATGGGACATTCCCTCTTAGAACCCAGCAGCCATGCTGGGAGAAACCAAGCCACATGCAGAGGAACTGAAGAGTCACCAGCCCGACTTGAGTCCCCAACTGACAGTCACATGAGTGAGCCACGTTTGGTATCAACTCCATCATAGCTTCAGATGATTGCAGCCCCAACTGAAACCTGATGAACATCGCAATAAAGCCCCCAAATGAAACCTGCTCAGCCGAGCCTGGTCAGCCCAAAGAACCACGAGAGATCACAGTGAGGTACTGTTTTAAGCCCCTACGTTTGGAGGTGCTTTATTAAGCAGAGAAAAGAAAATCAGAAAACTTTATCTCTTAGAGACATATCCTTAAGTATTTACAGAAGAAATTATATGATATCTGAGATTTTCAAATTAATCTAATTGAGGTGGGGGTAGAGTTGAAACAAGCTTGCCCATGTGCTGCTAGTTGTTAAAACTGGGAAATTGGATCATAGAGAGTAATTATACTCTTCTCTCTACTCTTGAATAGTTTTGAAATGTTTTCTAATGAAAGCTTTTTTAAGAGCTTTGAATTTACCAAGACAAAGTTTCAAGATGAATAAAAGAACATTCGCTATGAGGTGATTCTCTGAGGTAGGCATCTCAAATGTGATCTAAATACGCGGTACTGATAAGCTCACTATGACCCATCCAGCCATAGGACATCCATCTCTGAGAAAGCAGCAGATAGAGTTGAAAGAAGCTGGAGCTGAGAGTAGATTTCAAATCCTAGCTCCAGCCCCTTCTAGCCAGGAGCCTTCGGCACGTTTTTCAACAGCTCTGGGCTTCACTGCTTCATGTGCAAGGGACGTTTTCCTGATGCACATGCCCAATCTTAAACAATTAAAGGGGCAACATAGACTATAAAGTGCTATCAAGGTAATAGATACTATTGTTGCCCGCTATAGTGGCAAAGAAACCACTTACTCTCAAGGGCCCTGACAGTGTTCTATCGTGGTAGAGCATCTGCCTACCAGTGTAAATAACATTAAACTGCTGTTCTTTTATCACATCACATTCAAGAGCTAGACAGATCTTTCTTTATGCTGGAGGATGCATTTGGGATGGCCTGGTTAAAATATAAGCCGTGCAGGATATGCACAATTCACTTTGGGGGTGAGGTGCATCTTGAAGAGAAGGCACTCGTTACTAGGGCACCAAAAGCAGGGTGCTCTGTTGGGACAAGAAAACCACGTGCACTGCAAAAGAGAGGACAGCCAAACTGCTTCCTGCTGTGGGCAACTCCCAACTTGGCTCCTGCAGAGTGAGCAACTCAGAGATGCATCTATTTTAGGATAGTTGATTTTCCTCCCAAACAACACCAAAGAGACTAACAACTCATTAACTTCACTAATAAATTAAATTCTAGTTCTCGATATAGAGAACTGGAGAACTAGAATTCTATGTACATCTCTCTACATAGTGAGTACAGAGCAAACCAAGTATCTGTAAAGGAAATGGATTCCTCCATTAACTTGTCTTTCCAATTCAGTGATCTGTTACTATTGAAATAAATTGTGAAAAAAATTAATGAGATAATGTAACTTAAAAAGGCAGCTTAAACCCATACATTTGCCGATGGCTCATAATTTTCTAATAAAATATAATAACATGTTAGGTAACGTCAAATAGCAATAGAGCAAATGTCAGTTTAAGACAAGTCCTTGCCTTTTTCTCTCCTAGATTTGCAGCTTCTTGAAGGTAAGTTTCTTGTGTGTTTATCTTTTCTATGGCATTTACTGAAATGCCTGAGACAAGCTTTTCCCAAAGAGCATCAGCAAACTCCCACGCTGACAAATTTTAATGGTGTTTTGCATTTGTTAATGGTCTTTGAAGTCACGCATGTGTTTGGGAAATACTTGGTTAAACCTTAACCAGGTTTTTGCACTTGGTAGTGGGTGTTTTGAATGACAAGCCTTCTCAGAAGTTAGTGCCCACATTGCTAATCTCCAAGAGGTACCCAGAGATGTTCTTGTTCGGGAGACATCTCTCCAGACCCTTGTTACTTGGAACATCTTAGAGGACACGAGTAGAGCTGACTTCTGCTCAGTAACTAACATTTGGGCAGCAACTTCTTATTTACTTGGTGCTTTGCAATGAACTCATTAGATATGCTGGACAGCCATGAGTTAGACTGAGCAAACTTCACTAACCTGATTTTTTTAACAGACTATTTTTTAGAGCAGTTTTAGGTTCGCAGAAAAACTGTTCAGAAAGGGCGCCTGGGTGGCTCAGTTGGTTGAGCAACTGCCTTCGGCTCAGGTCATGATCCTGGAGTCCCGGGATCGAGTCCCACATCGGGCTCCCAGCTCAGCGGGGAGTCTGCTTCTCCCTCTGACCCTCTTCCCTCTCGTGCTCTCTATCTCTCATTCTCTCTCTCTCTCAAATAAATAAAATCTTTAAAAAAAAAAAAAGAAAAAAGAAAAACTGTTCAGAAAGCCCACACCTGTCCCCACACACATGCATACAGACTCCCTGCCCCCCCCCAAAAAGAGACGGCTACCTTGGTTATAGTAGATGAACTTAAACTGACATACCATTATCGCCAAGGTCCACAGTTTCCAATAGGGTTCCCTCTTGGTGTTATACATTCTATGGGTTTCGATAAATGTATAATGGCAGGTATCCACCATTGTAGTGTCCTACAGAATAATTTCTCTGCCCTAAAAATCCTCTGTTCACCTGTTCATCCCTCCCTCCCCTCTAATCCCTGGCAACCCCTGATCTTTTTCCTGTCCCCATAGTTTTGCTTTTTCCAAAATGTCACATAGTTGGAATTATACATAATGTAGCCTTTTCATATTGGCTTCTTTCACATAGTAATATGCACTTAACCTTCCTCCATGTCCTCTCATGGCTTGATAGCTCATTTCTTTTTAACACTGAGTAGTATTCCATTGTCTGGATGTGCCACAGTTTACTTATCCATTTACCTACTGAAGGATACCTTGATTGCTTCCAAATTTGAGCCATTATGAATAAAGTTTCTATAAGCATCTGTGTACAGGTTTTCATGTGAACATACATTTTCAGCTCATTTGAGAAAATACCAAGGAGCAAGATTCATTGAATCGTATGGCAAGAATATGTTTAATTTTGTACAAAACTGCCAAACTGTCTTCCTCGCTGGCTGTACCATTTTGCATTCCCACCAGCAACAAATGAGAATTACTGTTGCCCACATCCTCTCCAGCATGTAATGTTATCACTTCAACTGATCTTGCAAATGAGGAAACTGAGTCTGGACTTCAAATGAAGTGATTGGAATGAAGGTTTTCTAACCACAGACAATCAATGTACTCCTTGGAGTTCACTACCAGCAGGAAGGAGTCTGAAAAGGAGAGGTCATGTCCCGCCCACCGTTTTTTGTTCTAAGAATGGTTTGCACATTTTTAAATGGTTAGGGGGGAAAAAAATCCAAAGAAGAATAAATACCATGACCTGTGAAAATTATATGGAATTCAAATTTCAGTAACTGTAAATAAAGTTTTATTGGTCCAGGGCCACATTCATTCTTGACCCATTGTCTGTGGCTGCTTTTGCCCTGTACCAGCAGAGTTGCCAGAGAGAAAGTATGGGCTGCAAGCCTACAATATTTAGTAACCCGGCACGAAAGAATCAGCTCAATCAGACGTGTCATCTGTAGGAAGACAATTCTAGACTTTGTAATGGTTGTTCCATCAACAAACTCAAAAGAATAATTCAAAACCAGTTTCTCTCCCCACATAAAAGTCCCCTTCTTACATTTTCCTTATATAGTCAGTGATGATGCTACAAGTAGAAAGTACTGGATTTTGACTGCCAACAGTAAAGTGCACCATCTCTAAGATTTTTTTCCCCTTCCAGGAACTAGGCAGCATCCGTCCGGCCTGGCTTCTTTGTTTTCTTTTTTTCTTTTCTTTTTTTTTTTTTTTTTGCCCGTCAGGTTTGTTTACACTCAGCAGGAGGAAAGGTAAGGAGATAAAAGCAATGCAGAATGAATAAAGGAAGACAAGACTACAGCAAAACACGGAGAAGGCAAGATTAGAGGAGCAAGCCCCAGGGAAGAAAGTTTACAAGTTTGCAACTGAGGGGATGGAGAGGGAGATTATACCAGAACACAGTGGCCAGAAGCAAGAATCACTGGAGACAAAATCGCCACAGGCAAAGGTTATTTCAAACGCACAGATCTCCTGATACATGGACCAAGTCGCTGAAATAATGAATTTAATTCTAGCTATTAGCCACTTAAGCCACCTGGGATCCCCATTGGCATTTCAACCCAGACCCTTGCTCGGGGCTTAGCCAGGACAGGGGGCCATGGGGAATGGGTAGACATTTGGAATCTGCAATTCCTCTTTCCACTGCTCACTTCCCGGCCAGAAGGCAGGGAGAAAGGGCTCCAGCTGACCTTGTCAGCCTGAAAATACCCCTGACACTTGAGACTCTTGAGAGGCAGAAAAAAAGTTGTTTTTTTTTTTTTTTTGCAGACCTCAAAGTAATCTTATGAGCAATAAAGAGTAGCCAATTATTAAACATTTATTATAAGCCAAGCCCTAAATTGAATCCTTTCCACATGTTAACTTCCTCAACCCCGGTAACAACCGTTTGAGCTAAGTAATATCATGGAGACTTTGAAGCGATTTAGGGAAGTTAAATGACAAAGCTGGAAAAAAGCAGGGACTCAAACCCAGGGCAATTTTATGAGCCTCCAAAGTCTACACTCGAAAACCACCATAAGCCACCATCTCCCAGTGAGCGTTGTGAAGAAAATGACCATAAGGCGTAAATTAATCAAACTGGGCTCCTTCAGGCCATCCTGTGTATCTATCTGTACTAAATTATGATAATCTTATTTATAAACCCGTCTTTGAAACACTGCAGCTTACAGAACGGTTTCATGTACATTTACCTCATTTAATCCTGCCCAGAAGCTTGAGTAGGAACGGAAGGAAATCCTGAGCACCCAACCAATATCTTTTGTCCCCTTCTTTCTTCTTCCAGAGCAGTAGAAATCGAGGTGCTTGGCCACCTGACAGGAAGCCGCAGAGGATGGACTCCACTGAGTCCCTGTCCCTCCTGTTTAAGCCGGCTGTCTCTCCTTCACTCTCAAGGGTCCCCATTTGGATGGCCAATCATATGGTCACCCTAGCTCAGTGGTCCTCCACCTCAACTGTGCAATTGGATCAGCTGGGGTGATTTTAAAATATGAGTCCTGACCCCAACCACAGAGATTCTGATGTCACTCTTATGCTGGGAGGCCTCGCACAGGTACTATTTTTTAAAGTCTTCACGTGTTTCAAATACACAGCCAGGGCTGAGAAGCACCACAGTAGATCTAAGTCAAAGTGGTTAGGTAGAACTTCCAGGAAAAAACTCTTTTAAAGTGTTGAAAGGAAGCTGGCGCAGCTGGGAGAAGGTCTCCTTGGGAACGTTTTCGCTGGGAAGGTTGACATGGAGGCTGAGCTCAAGCAGCCATCTTGTTTGGCAAGGCTAACATGAAGATGGAAACCACACACCAAGAGGGAAAAATGGAGAGTAGGAGCATCAGTAACCTGATGGCTGTAGAGCTGGGGGACTATCTACAGAATATTTTTACAAGGAAGAAAAAGATATCTTTTTTTTTTAAGCCACCATATCAAATGTCTGTTACCAAGAGCCAAATGCAATTCTTAAGTAAGACTATATAGTAGGCATCACTAGGTTACAAGTGAGAAAAGTTGCCCAAAGGTTGCACAGTTTATAAATCACAGAAGCCAAATGTTCTGACTCCAGTTGTCTGACCTTTCTATTGGAGGTAATGGGGCAGAGTATATTTTAAGGACAGAGAAAAGGGTTCTCACTTACCAAAGTAGATCATTTCGGACAACTCTACTGACCTTCTGACCAGCTATTTCTGAATCCCACTCATATGTGTTGCCAGAACACTGAACAGGGAGATTTGACAAGTAGTAGCTTTATGAATACATATAAAGTTTGTTTTGCTTTAAAAACAGCAAACCCTTAAAATTTCCTTTATACTGTGGTTGTATTTCTGATAAATTTAGCTTGAGTTTTATAAATCCCAAATTGTTTTAATTCCGCAACAAATACTCTCTGAGAACCTAGCATGGGGGGAGACCCTCATGTTAAGGGGAGTGGGCTAGGATTGCTGGGGTTTGAGAAAGATACGTGCTCCTACTCACAAGGAGTTCAAAATCTGAGCGGAACATAACAGATGCACACAAGTATGTACAGTGGATGCTTAGCAAACAGTTTTGATCACCCAAAGAAGGACAAGATCACCTTTGGTTTAAGGAGAGATGACATTCATGTTTTAAGATCTCAAAAGGCCAGGCACTTCTGGCGCAGGAACTGATCTGAGCAAGACTCAGAGCCAATTAGGAGCTGGGTATGTTATGGGAGCCTCAATGAGTTCAGCTGGACTGAAGCTCAATGTCTATGCTGGAAAAAGAGGGTAGATGAGGTTAAGAAGGTAGTTTAGGGTCAAATTACAAAGAAGTTTGAAGGCCAGGCTAACAGCTTTGGACCCTATTCAGAAAATTAATTTGCCAAGCCCAGGCAAGATGAATTGGCCAGGGAGAGAAGAGGGGCAGCCATGTGAGAGGCCACTGGGACAGTCCCGGCAAAGGGTAACGCACGTCAGAATCAGGGCAGAGGTAGTGGGACTATGGAGAAAGGCTAAGTGCCAGAAACAGAACTAACTGGACTTGGCAAGATGTGTGAGGTTACATGAAGGCAGGAGAGCAATCTGACGGCTCAAGGTTCTTGTCTGAGGGAATGGATGGCTTTCATTAAACGTGCTGGTTCCAGGAACACAATGTTCTAACAGCCAGTAGGAAGCACAGAACTGGCCTATGGGAGAGACATCAGGAGTGGAGTTTCAGATTTGGAGGTCATTTGTCTGGAAGGGGTAGATGAGGCCATTAAGAGAGGGAAAGAGTAGAGAAAGAAGAAATTTGAAGATAGAAACTCAAGTAATATCAACAAGGAAGGGAGGTGGAAAAGGAAGGTAGGAGGAAGGAAGGCAGGAAGGCAGGAAGGCAGGAAGGCAGGAAGGAAGGCAGGAAGGAAGGCAGGAAGGAAGGAAGGCAGGAAGGAAGGAAGGAAGGAAGGAAGGCAGGAAGGCAGGAAGGCAGGAAGGAAGGAAGGAAGGAAGGCAGGAAGGAAGGAAGGAAGGAAGGCAGGAAGGCAGGAAGGCAGGAAGGCAGGAAGGAAGGAAGGCAGGAAGGAAGGAAGGCAGGAAGGCAGGAAGGCAGGAAGGAAGGCAGGAAGGCAGGAAGGCAGGAAGGCAGGAAGGCAGGAAGGCAGGAAGGAAGGAAGGAAGGCAGGAAGGCAGGAAGGCAGGAAGGCAGGAAGGAAGGCAGGAAGGCAGGAAGGCAGGAAGGCAGGAAGGCAGGAAGGAAGGAAGGAAGGCAGGAAGGAAGGCAGGAAGGCAGGAAGGCAGGAAGGCAGGAAGGCAGGAAGGCAGGAAGGAAGGCAGGAAGGCAGGAAGGCAGGAAGGCAGGAAGGAAGGAAGGAAGGCAGGAAGGCAGGAAGGCAGGAAGGCAGGAAGGCAGGAAGGAAGGCAGGAAGGCAGGAAGGAAGGAAGGAAGGAAGGAAGGAAGGAAGGCAGGAAGGCAGGAAGGCAGGAAGGAAGGAAGGCAGGAAGGAAGGAAGGAAGGCAGGAAGGCAGGAAGGCAGGAAGGAAGGAAGGCAGGAAGGAAGGCAGGAAGGCAGGAAGGCAGGAAGGCAGGAAGGCAGGAAGGAAGGAAGGAAGGAAGGAAGGCAGGAACGCAGGAAGGCAGGAAGGAAGGAAGGAAGGAAGGCAGGAAGGCAGGAAGGCAGGAAGGCAGGAAGGCAGGAAGGAAGGAAGGAAGGAAGGCAGGAAGGCAGGAAGGCAGGAAGGCAGGAAGGAAGGCAGGAAGGCAGGAAGGCAGGAAGGCAGGAAGGAAGGAAGGCAGGAAGGCAGGAAGGCAGGAAGGCAGGAAGGCAGGAAGGAAGGAAGGCAGGAAGGCAGGAAGGCAGGAAGGCAGGAAGGAAGGCAGGAAGGCAGGAAGGCAGGAAGGCAGGAAGGAAGGAAGGAAGGAAGGCAGGAAGGCAGGAAGGCAGGAAGGAAGGAAGGCAGGAAGGCAGGAAGGCAGGAAGGCAGGAAGGAAGGAAGGAAGGAAGGCAGGAAGGCAGGAAGGCAGGAAGGCAGGAAGGAAGGAAGGCAGGAAGGCAGGAAGGCAGGAAGGAAGGAAGGAAGGCAGGAAGGCAGGAAGGCAGGAAGGCAGGAAGGCAGGAAGGAAGGAAGGCAGGAAGGCAGGAAGGCAGGAAGGCAGGAAGGCAGGAAGGAAGGAAGGAAGGCAGGAAGGCAGGAAGGCAGGAAGGAAGGAAGGCAGGAAGGCAGGAAGGCAGGAAGGCAGGAAGGCAGGAAGGAAGGAAGGAAGGCAGGAAGGCAGGAAGGCAGGAAGGCAGGAAGGAAGGAAGGAAGGCAGGAAGGCAGGAAGGCAGGAAGGAAGGAAGGAAGGAAGGCAGGAAGGCAGGAAGGAAGGAAGGCAGGAAGGCAGGAAGGAAGGAAGGAAGGAAGGCAGGAAGGCAGGAAGGCAGGAAGGCAGGAAGGCAGGAAGGAAGGCAGGAAGGCAGGAAGGCAGGAAGGAAGGCAGGCAGGAAGGAAGGAAGGAAGGAAGGAAGGAAGGAAGGAAGGAAGGCAGGAAGGCAGGAAGGCAGGAAGGCAGGAAGGCAGGCAGGAAGGAAGGAAGGAAGGCAGGAAGGCAGGAAGGAAGGAAGGAAGGAAGGCAGGAAGGCAGGAAGGAAGGCAGGCAGGCGGGGAGAGGGAGGGAGGGAGGATGGAAGAAGGAAGGAAGAAAAGGAGAAAGGAAGTAAGTTTGGGTCAGAGAACGAGGAAGGAAACCAAGGAAATATAAAGTTACAGAAGAAAAAAAAGAAAGGCTTTAAAAAAAAAGTTGTACAAACAGTGTTAAAGCAAAATAATAATAATAATAACCTTATTTGTCTTTTTTTAATTTGACTTTTCTTTTCTGGGGGTAGCTTAGCTCCGTTGCTAAATGACTGCACAGGCCACAAATCCCTCCCTTTCCACAGGAGGGCACAGCCGTAGCCAGCGGCCAAGTTCCGTGGCCTACACTGATGTAACAGGAAAACAGTGAGTCTGGAACCTGACAGCCTTCACATCTGGTCCAAGTGCTGCATCTCAGATAAATTTCATCACCTCTCTGGATGAAGATTCAGCTACAATATGATGGGTCAAGAATAAATGCACAAAGATAAATATTCAAGGATGTTCATTGTAATATTGCTTTATTGTAGTAAAAATGTGGAAACAACCCTCCAACAATAAGGGATTGGTTAAATAAACTGTGGTATGTTCATACCACAGATCCCTTTGTAGCCACTACAAGTTAGGACATAGGAATGATTTATTGACACATAAAGATGTGTACAGTGAATTAAATTTTAAAAGCAAATTGTAAGAACATGACCTCTTTTTTTAAAAAATATATGCATAAAAAAGTATAGATGATATGTCTCTCTAATGTAGAGAAAAGATGGGTGATTTTCATATTTTATTTTGCTTATCTATATTTTCTAAGTTTTCTAGAGTAAATATATATTAGAGATAAAAGTTTTTAAAAAAATTGATTTTTTTTTTTGAGGCAGGAATCCTACCCCTCCCTCAGACTGTGTATTCTGGCTTTTCTGCAGGAATGCTTATCAAATACACATAATAAAAAAAGAATAGGATGTTATTCATTCTACATCCTTTGAATTTACGAAAAGTAGGTAGCCATCCATGGAGTGTGAGGCTATAGTAAAAATCCTTCAGTCTGTGGTCAGAAAACCTGAACTTGAGGAAGTTCCTTAACCCCAGAGCTCCAGCTTCTTCATTTTGTAAAATTCGGTGATACTTTCCACCCCAGTGAACTCAGGATCTGAGCTTGGTTTAATGAAATAAAGTATGTGCCAGTCTGTCAGAGGAGGTCCTCGAGAGGGTATAACCACCATTCGACCCACAAGCTGCACGGGGGCAACTGGAGTCTCCTCGCCCCCTCCCCTGTCCTTGCAATGTACATTCCATCCACCATGCCTACCCTAGGAGCTGTTTCAAGGATGTAGCCTTGAGAGACTAGGGTGTTGCTGAGACCATCTGAACTGGACATGTGACAGTTAAGGCCTCTATGTAAACTCTCAAGATTCTGGTCAGTGGGTGTGGATATCTACTCATCTTGCAGCCACACAACACCAGCCTCGGATGTAAGTTCCCTGGCCTACTGAACATTTACCAGTCTAGAGCAGTCTGCCTCCTTTTTCATACTCTCGTTGCCCTCCATGTTTCAAGCCAGTTTCAGATTTCACTCCGGGAACTCCCAAGGTTTCTAATTAAATACCATGGAATACTTTCAGTCCTCTGGCATTTATCTATTAGTTGAACAAATATATACCGAAGTCCTACTATGTGCCAGGCGCTGAGGCACGTCCTAGAGATGCCATGAGAAGTGACATAGATATCATCTCTACCTTACTTACGTTCCATTTTTAAGTCCCTCCCTAAACACCAAGACAGTGTTGAAACCCAACAGACCTAATTCAAAATAGAGCTCTTTAAGGTGTTAGAACGCGGCAACCCAAGTCCTTGACCTGTTCTTACCACCATTTCCTTATGTGTCAAATGGGATGATAATACCCATTTCAAAACCTATTCTAGGGGCGCCTGGGTGGCTCCACTGGTTGAGTGTCAGACTCTTGGGTTTCAGCTCAGGTCATGATCTCAGGGTCTTGAGATCGAGTCCCTTGTGGGGCTCCACACTCAGAGTGGAGTCTGCTTGTCCCTCTCCCTCTGCTCCTCCGTTCCCCCCCACCCCACATGCCCTCTCTCTCTCTCTGAAATAAATAACACATTAAAAAAAAAAAACCTAAAGATTAAGCAATTATATCAAGGTGTCTGGCGAAGGACCTGGCACATAGCAAGACCTCAATAAACAAAAAGCTAGGATCATTTCATTACGAATCCCATCGCTTGCTGACTTAACTGCCAATATACCCTCGGCAAATTTTTCTTTAAGTGATTGGTAGCAAATTTTATTTCATCAGGCACACTTCCATTTCAATCAATACCACATCTGTCACTATTTAAGAAACAGTTTTGCTAATTCTTTGCTGGAATTCTTCTATTTCGAGAGCCACTTGGGTTGCTGTTATGTAGTTTTCATTCTGATACTCCTACCAGAGTCTTCCTTGGTTTCTTCTCTTCTTTGGGGCAATAGTGGGGTGTCTGGGTTTCAAATACATGGCTTCTGCTCAAAAAGGAAAATCAAGAAAAAATTCTTTTGGACGATGATATTTTCTTCTCGATGGTTAAAAAGAGGAAACAGCTAAAAGAGGAGACTGGTGTAAAGAGAGATGCTATGAGGCTTACCAACGCCCAGACGGTCGTTTGTACTAAGAGCACTCTTTCCACAGCCCCTCCGGCAGACAAACACCAAAGGGAAGGGCATTGCCTCTCACTCCCAATCCACAGGTCAGAACACTATCTGGTGCTCAGCTGGAACAGCCCATCCTGCTTAGAAACTATGGAAGTGCGATATTTCCCTTCCTTTCCCACTCCGCAACCAACACCAATGTAGCAAATCTTTGTGTGCGGATGTCTGATAACACACATTAACAAATGCAACAAATATCGCATCCCAATCAAATAAACCTCTCCCCTTTCAGCAGCATCTCAGATATACAGAGTATGCAGTAGAATCCAAAAAGCTCCATAATCTAGGGAAGCCAGAGATACAAAAGCTAGCATCTCCCAATTCCAGCCTTGGAAAACTCCCTTAATGCCACAGCCAAACTGTGTAGCTGTGACCACCCTTCCTTATGGCTGCAGCGCCACCTAGTGGCCAGGTGAGCCAGGCAGTACGCTCACTCTCGGTCTGAAACCACAGCTTCTCTCCGCCGGCTCTTCAACCCTTTCCACAGGAAAACAGAAGTGGTTGCTGCACCTGACGGCTAGAATTAGGAATCACCAGGGTTCTGTCATATTAAAACTATTTCCTGATTATAATCCTATCCAAATCACCAAGAAGAGACAAGAGAAGATTCCTGCCGGCATTAGATTTTCATGTCCAAATGCATCCTCATACAAACTCGCGCACTAGCACAAATATTTAGTTTAAATCTAGGCGACTCCGTGGCCTCTCAAGTCCTCGAGGCCTGCAATTATAGAGAAATCATTTTACAACACAAAGGAAGAGGAAAAATAGGTCTAAAGACCTGTAATGAGATTCTTCTTTTCTCTTTCCCACGAATAGCTCTGTCAACAGCTGACATTTCCAGTGCCATCCAAAACTCACAACTGAATTGCAACTTTTCCCGCATAGAACCAAAAACACATCTGTTCGTTGTAAGGATGGCAGTTTAAATGATGTAATGTGTTTGGGACTTAACCTGGGGGTATACAAACTGACTCGGTTCATTTTTAAATCCAGATTATTCTGGTTAATAGCCTGGTGGAGCACAGAACAGAATGTGTGCACCACAGCTAAATATTCCATATTAAAAACAGTTTGTGATGGGATATGCTTTTTATAATTAAGTTTAATGTACATTAACATTTTTAGATAAAAAACTGACAATCTGAGAACAGCTCTAAATTCTCCTTTGATTATTTTTCCAGAGCACTGAAGTCATGATATAAGCTACATAAATAGGCTAACGGTAAAGTTCTTTGAAAGATTATTTTCTGCCCTATCACACATGCCCTTCTTTATAACCCTCCAGTGGTTTTCTGGAGCAGAAATGGATCATGTACAAACTCCTGGCTGGGACTCCAAGTCACAAGAACCTGACTTAATTTCTGACCCATACCTCCTGGGCAGGCCAACTCACTGTCCCCTACCAAGACCTACCATAGACTAAATTGTCATCCTAAGTTGCTGCTTTCCTGCACCTTTTCCCACCTGAATATTTTTGCACAGCCTTCTTGCTGCTGGGCCAGGGTAGGACTGCCAAATTTCACCCCTCCAAAAAAAGGGGAAGGTACACAGTTAAATTTGAATATCAGATAAACAACAAAGTCTTAACATAAGTAGGTCCCAAATATTACATGAGGCATACTTACACTAAAAAGTTATTTGTTGTTTACCTAAAGTTCAAATTCAATGGGTGTTCTGTAATTGGTCTGATGACCCCAGTCCAGGGGCCCTCTTCCAGGCAAGAGTCCCCGCTCCCAATGGTTCTTCAGCACTGCTTCCGTGATGATTCCTACCTGTTCACACTCTTTTAAAACACCTAAGCAAATAGTCATCAAATCTGAGAGACCAATTTTAAGCTGTCTCGTTTATTACTGACAACAGCCTCAGTCAGTTGTTCCCAAAACATGGTAGGCACACAATTAGCAGGACGTAACTGTATTGTTTTCTTACAGTTTTGTTATCGTTTTATTTATTTATTTATTTATTTATTTATTTATTTATTTTTGGTGATCCCTTCTTAATAACACATAATACTGCTTTTTCACATATGGTAGTTTAATATAAAGTTCCTTTTAAAGTAAATTTGTGTTGTTTTAAAAAAAAAGTTACATCAACATAAGGGAGAAAATGAAGTAATTTTCAACTCTAATCTACTCAGATTAAGCAATATCATGACAATAGAACCAAAGTGACTGAAGTTTGGGAAACGATGACATAAAGCAGGGGTTAGCAAACTTTGGCCCATGGGCCACATATGGCCCACAACCTGCTTCAGTAGAGAAAGTTTTATTAGGGGACAGTCACAACCATTCATTTATGTATTGCCTATGGTTGCTTGCGTGCAACAATAGCAGAGCTGAGTACTTGCAAAAGGAACCATATGGCTTACAAGGCCTACAATATTTACTGTCTGGCCCTTTACTTAAAAAAAGAAAGAAAGGAGGAGGAGGGGGGGGAGGGGGAGGGGGAGGAGGAGGAGGGGGAGGGGAGGGGGAGGGGAGGAGGAGGAGGGGGAGGAGGAGGAGGAGGAGGAGGAGGAGGAGGAGGAGAAGGAGAAGAAGAAGAAGAAGAAGAAGTAGAAGAAGTTTGCTGACCCCTAACCTAAAGTATCACTCATCCAAAATAGTCAAAGGAAAAGAGAACTTCGAAAGTCCTCATGGCAGATATTTTTGGAGAGAGTGAATATGTGTCACACTAAAGCCTAAAGCTGACACAGTCCTCCGTTTGCCATTTCAGACTCTCTTTATTAACCTCTTCCCACGCCTGGATCTGCTGAGGCTTCATTCTCATCCTTACAATTTGGAATAACATCTGTTTCTTCTGTATTAACTCAGACCCACCTACACCCTGAACTAGGTAACAGGAAGTGAAATACAACATGCTCTTTATCGTGTTCTCCTTAAAAATGAAAAAAAAAAAAAAAGACATCTCTTCTTATTGAGAACTATGGCCATATAAGGCAAACCCGTTTTAATAACTCGACAACTTAATACCTTAGTACAGAATATGTTAAAGTTAGCATAAATAGGTAACAGTAACTTCCATAATCATGCACAAATTACTTCTGAAACAATGGGTAGGCTCTGGAAATAAAGCTTTAAGCGGCTGCGAATGTCTGAGTAAGCATAATTTTACCCACTAGTTAAGCCTCCTTAAGCATGATAGCATTTTAATCCAACAGGTCAGCAGTATTGTAGCATCTCAAGCCAATTCACTAAGATGAGAAGACACAGACACCTTAGGTTTGAAATAAAATTAAAATACAGCCCCCATTGTCCTGTTACAGACACTGAACATTTCTAGAAGTTTCCCCAGCTTTGGAAAACACCTCTCCACAAGGGCCCAGATAAAACTGGTTGCCCCTCCCTCTGAACATCTAGAGACTGTGGTTGCTCTTGAAAGTCCAGGACTCACCAACTTGCCATAATCGCATACCGGCAACAAGTCTGTGACCTGGTTAACTCTAAATCAAAGCCTATGTCTGACTTGCTTTCTCTAGCACCTAACATATGACAGAGTAGGTCCTGGCTAAAAGAACGGATGAAACCCCCGAAGTTCTTCCAAATGAGATCCAAGGAGACTATGACCACAATTTTATACGAACCTAGCAGAATGAAACAAAATTAAGTAAACATTTCTGTACTAATCAAAGAAACACTCTGAATCCAGTTCAGTTGACAAGTTATGACTCTCGAAGCAAGATACACGATGAGTCATGTTGAAGGAAGGGCACTTCAATGACCTCTAGCCTTTCCCTTTTTGTATGCTTTCTCTTCCTGTCAATTTCTTACTATTAGCTGATTGCTGCTTTTTCTTTTAGGAAATAAGCCAGTATCAGTCATCTCCACATTAGTATGAATAAGACAATTACTTGCCTCTCTCAGCCTCCATCCTAAGAGGCTATAAGGGCATTATCCCAAATCAGAGGAACTGGCAACATGTGCAACAGGCCAAGGAAGAGCCAAACATCACCTAACTCTGCCTACAAGTCAAGCCTGTTTGCACGGGATGTTACTTTGGCTCAACTAGAGATGGACAACATGGCAGCCATAATGAGTACGTGCAATGAGTATTGATAGCATCCTTTCCAGATCTCAGAGTCACTTTGTTTACTTCAGAATATAATATATTATTTGAAACTAGCTGGTATATGTGCAAAAGTAAAGATTTTGAGAAGAATTGAAAAAACTTCAAGGGAAATTTCACCGTATTCCTAAGAAAGACAAAAACATCCCCAAAAATGTGTTGTTTCCTAGGTGGTTTGGTTTTGTTTTGTTTTTTCAGCCTTCACCTCTCTGGAGCTGACTTATTTATTTTGGCATTTTGAGGGGAGCTTCACTGATTATGCCAAATAGGAAAGGGGAGAAAAATGTGAAAGAGCCATGCTGGGCAAACTGTTTAAACAACCAGCTAGGAATAGGGGAGTGGAAGGAAAACAAAATCCAAAGGAAACCATAGCCTGTGTTCCGGTATCCAGCCCAGTTAGAATGCCACCATCCCAAGGGAGATGTGCTATAAAAAGCATAATTTGAGTATTATCTCTCATCATTCAATATGGTTTTTCAACCCTTTCAAAATTACATTGGAAAATCTATATAATGTGTGCTTAGATTAATGAACTGTTTGAATCTGGATCAATAAGCACTCGAGGCTCTGTGCCATTGACACCTGCTGGGAACATCTAGAAGAATGCTCCATGGAGGGGCAGAGCCAATCGGCACTTTGTAACTACAGGGGTTCCACTTAATAAACAAGCAATCTAATATATGACCTCTGCAGATTAATTTCCTAAGAGCAAGTAAATAATCTGGATTCAAATTTTCCCTGATTATGCATATAATTACAGTATCACTTACCAATTAGCACATTGATTTAAAACTTCTTGGGATTATGTATTTAAGAGTAGAAAAGAGATCATTCTGTCATCATTCAAACACTCAAAAACGTTCCAGTTCAGCAAAGAATCATAGGGTGAGCAAAACTCTCCACTCATCTGATTTCTCTTACAGAAGAAAAAACTATGCCGGTGAGATTATAAAGATACCTTAAAATATCACAGACCATAATTACGGTCTCAATAACTGGACCACAATGACACCCATTAGCAAAGGTTTGTGTGTGACAATAGCAAAGTCTTGGGGAAGCTTCATCATCTCCTGAAATATTTCTGTAGAACCATAGATTTATAAAACTGCTTCTCTAGGTGGGATTATTATTTTTTTAAATTTACTGTGGCAACTAGGGTATAATTTATCCACCATTAGACAGTTACATAAATAGACAAAGATATACGGTAGAGATTCTTCTCTACTTTAGACAAGTATAATAATTAATGTTAGTTTGTTGTTTCTTGTCCCTACATAAAATTTCCCATTAAAAATGTTAATATATCCCTTCATGAGGCCACATAGCAATGGGAAGAAAAAGATACAGATGAAATTGCTACATAGCAGGCGTACATATATAAAAGACGTTAAAAATAGTAAATCAACATGGCAAATATAATGAAGCCTGCTGTCCAACAGTAAAAGCTGTCAAAATGAGGTTGCATTATTAAGACCTTTATGTCCAACCGTTCAGCTGAATAAAATCTCTCCTATCACTCGTGCACTTCCAGGGAGAGAATTCATATCTGGGATCAAATTGTCACAGTACCGCATTCCTGGTTCCTTCCCCTTGTATTACTTTCTGAATAATTATCTGAATTTCCACAGAAAATGAAAGCTAACTGAAGCTAACCACAAAATAACGAGCTTTTACATGCAGAAAAACCACTCCGTGGTGTGTTCTCTAACAGTAAATATTTAAAAAAAAAAAAAATGCTTACACACTGGAAAAATAAAGATCTTACCAGTTCAAATTCCAGCGCCACTTATTTTCTCAGTAAGATCGGTAACACAAACAATCATAAATATGATTCAAAATTACAACTCTGGGGAAACACAATCAGTTAACTTTAGACTCTGTTCTTACTTCTTCTTAGAGAGAGAGGTAAAGCCCCAAATATATACTGCTTTATGAGCCCAGAATATACCATATTGATGTGGTGATTATTTCAGAGACACAATAACTAATTCTTCAGAAAGAGTCCAAAATGAAACAAATCCAACTCCTCCTCCAACCTTAATCCCTAATTTAAAGGAGGAGAAAACTATGGCTTCGTAGGGTGGGAAGCCCCAAGGGCCATTCCAAAATAAAAGGAGCCTTTCAAATAGACTTCAATCCCCTTGAAAGCGTACAAACAAAAACAGCAGTTACATACCACCTTCACCCCAAAATAAAACCCAGTGAAATGACTGGGTGTGTCAGTTAATGTAACCCAAATCTGAAACTCTGGGGGTGTCGGCAGCCACTCAATAAAAAGGAAAACTGAAAATAGTACAAAAATGGCTCCTAATAGCAATAATGCATACTTCTGCGGTCATTACCGGTCAGATAATAACCGGCAGTGACCTTAAAACCATACATTATGGTTTAAGTATGGTCTAGTGCTCATTGCAGATGTGTAGCTGCGAAATAAGCAACACAGTCTTGCCGTAAATGCTCAAACCGTTCCAAGGCTGGCCTGCATGCAGGGATTTTTCCCTCCCTGGTGTTATCACCCCAGGAATCTTACAATGATCTGAAAAATACGTACCTTAAGGTAATAGCGCTATACTACAAAGATAAATACCCAGACCAATGCAATCGAAAACACACCCGGAGAGCTGGTTCCCGCGACGCAGGTGAGTGTTGTCATAACACAAAGACTCGGGGAGAACATTTTGACCCTTTTAAGCCTCAGCTGTCGGGAAAGCTGCAAGGATCTTAGTTAATATATTCATCACCTCTGTGAAATGGCATAATATCGATATTCCCATTTTGCAGGTCAAAACAGCAAGGTGCAAGTGAGCCCAGTGAGCTGCTGGGGAGGAAGCAAGGTGCTGCTCTTGAG
Source organism: Eumetopias jubatus (assembly GCF_037043125.1). NCBI lineage: Eukaryota > Metazoa > Chordata > Mammalia > Carnivora > Otariidae > Eumetopias > Eumetopias jubatus. The sequence goes on along the minus strand of NW_028274808.1, from coordinate 182,980,033 downwards.
AACCAGCTGCCTCGTCAAGCGGACCTGGGTTCCTGCGTTCAGATCACCTTTTAGCCATTTGCCCATGCCTTCATCACAGATGGATTTGTATTTCTCTCTTGCATCCTGTTAACTGGGGGATTTTGCCCTTTTTTTTTTTTTCCTCTTCAAATGTATGGGGAATGTGGCATCTACTCTTTTGTCATTTCTCTGCTCCACAAATTTTTTCCACGTCATCATCTTTGCCCGTGCAGCTCTGGCCAAGCCGAGAGAAGCAGCACATGCTGGGAGCAACCCCAGATGTAAAGCCTTCTCAGACATGCCATCCCACGCCTTGAGAAAAAGGGTCCCACCACTTTCTCAAGAACCACCAGCACGCTGGGGGAAGCCCACTGGGTATTTCTTGGCAAAGCACCAGCGGGGACAGTACAGAAAATTGGGCGCTTTCTAGACAACAGATGAAATGAAACCAGTCACAGCAAGAATTTTTTGTTCCCAATTGTGTGGGACACAAAAGTCAGAAAACATTTGACACCAGCTCTCCCCGCCTCTGCTCCAATCACTCCGAGGAGCTGGTCACCCAGAGCGGATATCTGCCTGGGTTCCTGTGGGTCACAGTAATACCCAGCTGCTCAGCCCTTGATCACAAGGGCTGAGAAACAGCTCACTAAATAAACAGAGGGCCCTTTTTGTTCCTAGTTCTCACTAGCTTTCTCATTCTCTCCTTGCCTACCTCGAAGACAATTTTACTTCACTGGTTTTTGGTAAGGTCTTTCCTGAAGAAGCTGAAAGTCCCCTTTCTTTCAAAGCTTCATTCACTTAATTTTTCCAGGTCCAGAGCTCAGGGTCTACCCTGCCGGTGGTGACATACCCAATGTCGTCAGCTGCCTCCCAGCTGGACAGGCCATAGGCTGGTGGGCGAGTACCTACTGTCTAGGATTCTCAACAGGGGTTATTTTGCCCCCACCCCACCCTGAGGACACTGGTCCATGTCTAGAGACATTTGAGGTCGTTATAATTTGGAGAGGACTAGAAGGTAGCAATTACTGTCATCTAGTGGATAAAAGCCAGGAAATGCACAGGAAAGCTTTCCCCCCAACAAAGAATTATTGAGCCCCAAATGTAAATAGTGGTTGAGAAACCCTGGTCTAGATTCCTTGCTCTTTGGAATCCCCCTGATTCACGCATGGGTCCAGAGCCCCATGCTGGTGTCTGCCCCGCAGAAGGCCCTCAACCAGCGCTGGTGGAGAATCCCCAAAGGCAATCTACGGCAAGGGAGCCAAGAGATCAGCCCGGTCTTCTCCTTCCCGCTCGAGGTCCTGTTTCCTTCTTTCTGTCTCTTTTACCAGGTCCCATTTCCTCTCTCTTGTTCTCCTCTCTCTTCTTTTCTCTTTGCTCTCAAAAGGCTACATCTGAAGCGTGTTTCACAGTTTAACCCATCTGAGCTTCAAAACAACCCTATAAAGGAAGTAGTAGGTCCTTACTCTACACAGAGTGAAACCAAAGCTCCCAAAAATGTAAGTCATCTGTCAAAGGTCACCCAAGTTCCTAAGTTGTACAGGTAAAACCGACATGTGTCCAGCTTGGGCCCAATTATTCTCTCCCGGGAAGAACACTCTGGAACATGACTCAGTCATGCTGCAAGGGGGTGGCTGACCCTGTTCTAAGAGGAATTCAAAAACATTCACACAGAGTTGAGGAGTAAAAATAATATAACAGGAAGCAAGCTTCCCTTCAGGCCAACATCTCCCCTCTTTCCTGAGGTGACTGTAAGCCAACTTCATTCAGAGGTTGAAAAATGAAATTGTACCTTTCTTATCATTAGCTACACCAATGGCTTATTGCGGAAGCCACAGGGGCTTAGGCCACAGGGTAATCTCGGGCTTTGTGAGGACAGAGCATAACTGACATTGGACCCCACACCACAAGACACTGAGCTCAGTAAGTGACGAGAGACCCAACACCCGGGCAGAGACTCGAGTCATGTTGTGGCTGGCACGTGACAGGATGCACGTGGAATTCCACGGCAAACGACTCCTCTGTAGCCAGGAACAGTGGCATAGGGCACCCACCCTGTGATCGGCATCTGGCCTCGGGGGCACTGAGCCGAGGTGGCAAACAAATAAAGGAGTCAAATAACTCAAAAAGTGCCCTGTGTGTGCACCCCCATACGCCTATTGATAACTGCCACCAAACTAACCCTGTGCCCACACGCACTTCCCTGGGTTTCTCGAATTCTTTGGTGTGCCAGGCCCTCTGCTGGGTACGAAAGTACAGAGATGACCTGGCCTCACACTTCTCCTCTGCATGGCTGCCTAAGGGAAACAGGACAGGTCAATAGGTCCATCACATTCCAAAGAGACCCAGGCCATGCTGAAGGAGCAGGAAGCTTGGGGGTGGCCCCATGGAAGAAGGGAATAAATAGTTTTGCCCAGGGAGGGCCAGGGAAGGTGACACTGAGGAACAAGAAGGAACGGCTTGCCCAAGGGGAAGAAGAGTGGTGTGCACAGCAGAAGGGGCAAAGGCACCGCACTGATGGGAGACCGGACCTGCCAGGCGATAGTGAGACTTTTTTCTTTCACGTGACTTGAGGAGAGTTTTCTCGCAGGTCAGAAGCACCAGCCGAGAACACGGAGGCTGGCCTGAGAAAGGCCCTCCCTGCCAAGCAAAGGAATTTAGATGAGACTGTAGAAGGTAGCGCTGTGTTTTAACCACGCGGGGGGCTACCCCAGAGCCCATGCATTTGACATAGCAACCTAGTGCGTCCACACCCAGACTTGCAACTGAAACAAATGTTTTGCAAAACAAGGCTCACCCTTTCTGCACCAAATTCATCCTGATAGTTTCTGTTTCGAACTTTTGGATGTTTGCTGCAATCCGCATCACATGGATTTCATGAGCCACCCATCAGCTGTATCCTACAGTTCTAAAGAACTGCTACAGGTCACAGGGAGGAAAGAGGGTTTGGGGTTTTTTTGATTTTTTTTTTTAATTGAGAACTGACAAAATCAGGTATGTTTAGGATAATAACTTTGACAGCAAAGTAAGAGGTGGGCTGGAGGTGAGAACCTTGGAATTAGGGAAGCCTGCAAGTCTGTAAAAAAAAAAAAAAAAAAAAAGATATGAGGCAACAACCCCAAAGATGGAAAGTAGGGCAAAGTTCTGGAGGCTTTAAGTTACAGAATCAATGACCCTGGGTGACTTAGTACAGCAGGAATGAGGGGAAAGCTTCTAGATTGAGAGATGGATGGAATAATGCAACACTACCTGAGACAGAATGCAGAGAGAACAGGTTGAGTGACAGAAGGCTGTCAGTCTGGCCTTGGTAAATGTGAGGTGACTATGGAAACGTCCAGGAAGTGGCTGGATAGATGCTTCCACATTAGGGAAGCTACATCTAGAGATGGAAACGTGAATGTCAATGTAATTAGCAAAGATATGATCATTAAAGTCTTGGGGTGGGTGAGATCTTTTAAAAAGCCCTGTAGAAAAAGCAGAAAAAGCAGACAGGAGAATAGACAGGGTGCCCTGGGAACACCAAATTGAAGAACCGGACAGAGGAACCAGAGAGACAATCAAAGGCGTTGGAAGAGAAAGCAGAGGCCTCTTCTCTGGAAGGCTGGTCATCATCATGGTCTCATCATTATCCAGCAAGATACTTTATATTCATTTCCATATTTCTTTCTTGCTTGCCTCCTCCACTAGAATATGATACACTTCTGTACCTCCAGCACCTAGAATAGTGCCCCTAGCACATAGTAGGACTCAATAAATATTTGTTGAGTGAGTGAATGAGTAAAGAAAAGAATGTAAGCCAGAAAGGAAAGTATTCAAAATATGGGGCTCGTCAACATAGATGATTAATTCCTTAAAAGAATCAAGAAAGAAGACTGAAAATAGGTCATTCGTTGTGAAGACGAGGCTGTCGGTACCCTTAGCAAGAGTCTTTCAATAAAGTGTTGGGAAAAAAACTCAACTGTTATGGCTTCAAAGAGAAAGGGGGTGAGGGCATGGGGAGCAAGGGAAGAGAAGGCAAGGTCAAGAGCAGGGTAATTTGGGAGAGGAGGGAGGGAAGCAGTCTGACAGCATGGATAGACTTACATGAATAAACCAGAAGAAAGAAACTGAAGATTAAAAAAACAGGAGGAGCAATGAGATAAGGTAGTAGGAAAGCCAGAAGGGGTTAAGGAAGCCAGCGAAGAGGCGAACAGCTTGTCTCAATCTATCCACTGAAACTGCTGTAATAAACTACCAGACACTAGTGGCAACAGAAACGTCTCACAGCTCTGAAATCTGGAAAGCTTAAGATCAAAGCACCAGCAGGTGCAGTATCTGGTGAGGGTCCACTTTCTGGTTCACACACGGCACTTTCTAGCCGTGTTCTCTCCTAGTGAAAAGGAGCAAGGGAACTTTCTGGAACCTTTTTTATACAGGCACTAATCCCATTCAGGAGGCTTCCATGACCTCATCAGTCCCACCTCCTGATACCATCACTTTGGGGGCATAGGACTTCAAGGTAAGAATCTGGAGGGGGCACCAACATTTAGACATAGCAGAAGTTGACTTGAATAAGCTTTTTCTGTGACAGAAGAGGAAAGGAGACGCGCGTTGCCATGAATAAATGTTCAGGTATATGCAAGGAAAATGAGGGAATCCCCAAGTGATAGACCCTTTTTTTCCCCCCTCTATGAAGGGGGATGCCAGACCATCTACACAATCTGCATACGGTGAGGAATAGCTCATTTTGGATGGGAAAGGTGGCTGACTAGGGGAAAGCAAAGAGATTTCAAGAAGCAATGAAGATCTAACAAAAGCGCAGAACATAACTTCGTGGTGGTGTCCATCAGCACGGTCGTAGAACTACCTTCAGCAATGCTTAGAGCACCAGAGCCCAGGCGGAGAACACAGAATTGGACTTCCCATGCACTCATGGTGTGGTCGAATGAGAACCAGGTGCCCTGGAAGGAAGCCTCGCCGTAAGCACAGTTAGTCCCAGTGTAGCCCGACCATCCCTTCAAGGCTCTAATAGCCTCGGTGCTCCCTCATACCTCTCTTACATACAGCTGTGGGCTGTCCCATCTCTCTGACCTCACTGGCTTTGAGTGGGGCTCAAACAGGACAATCTATTTGAATGATTTTTGCAAACTCTTAAGTACCGTTCAGATCCCTCGCCTTGCTCTTCCCCCAAACCAGTCTTCTGCCACCTTTGCTAATACAGTTCAACAAGGACGTATTGCACACCTACTAGGTGCCTGGTAGTTTCCTTCTCTCCCGACTGTTCTCTTCGCCCCACGGGAGCCACGTTTTTGACCTATAGAATAAGAGCAATTTACAGAGGAGACCCTTAACTCATTCAGTATCTATTTAAATTACTTCCTCATGAAAAGAACTTCTGCCAACTCGAATGCCTTAGAGATGGAACCAAGGAGAGAGAAATTTGCTTTTGTTAGCGGACTCCATAATTACATGGAGATATGTCCACCTGGGTAATAGCTAATGGGATTTTTTTAACTTTTTATATAAATATTTCAGTTTCTTACCTTGCTAGATTGACTTTTTCTCAATATTAATTGCCTCCATAGTCTTAATCTATGGCAACATTTCTAACCAGTGTCCCTGTACATTTTTATTTCTTTCTCAGGAGACTGCTACGAGATGACTTAATTTAAATTTTTTAATACCATGAATAAATATCATCTTCCTTTGCTCTGAGGGGGACAAGCGATTCTCTGGAGAGCGACTGTCAGCCCTTCGACAGTTTACTTCATGAAATAGGTCACTGGGTTTTAGTTTGGCCTCCAAGTTTCACAAACTAGAAAAATCCACATCTCCTCAAACCAATGCTAATTACCATTCTCTGCAAAAGGGATATGAAACCCATCTCCCGAAATGCTCCTTTCTGTGGGCGTGGAGTTTATGAATGAGGTCTCTCGCCTAAAGGATGACTGGACAGCCTCTTACATAACGAGTCTCTTCCTGTTGTTGGTGCGCGCGGATCCCAGACAACGGGGTCACCTGGGATGCTGAGCTGTAGCCATAAGCTATGCCTCTTTCCATCACTGGAGCAGCTACTCTGGCCACCCGGCCCATCCCTCTCCCGGTCCAACGTAAAGGGTTATCTTAGCCGCCCCCCTCACTTTTTAAATAAGCCTGACTCCTCACCATTCCTGAGCACATGTTCTGTTCCCCGGATAGCCCAATTTTTACTGCTGAAACTCAAGAAGCTATTAAAGTCTCCTCAACCTGGCAGAGCCCCAGGACCAGATGGCGTTCTCCTGGCTCTTATAAAGCCTTTATTAATAAAATGACACTAAGCCTTGCTGGCCTCTGTAATGACTGCTTTTTCCCACCCATGGAAGACCCTAGATGGGGAGGACAGCCTGTTGACTGCTGTCCTTGTAATCACTGTCAAAACATCCCGTGACCTCCGAGTTGCCCGGAATCATCACTTGAGTCCCGCTGCCCCGGGCACTGATTAGAACTGCCCCTTTTCCCCGCAAAAAAAAAAAAAAAAGTGCGGGGGAGAGAACACTTGAGCTAAAGAGAGGCATCAACAACACACTGCACCCCTCTTCTGGGTTTCTGAACAGGTTGACAATGACAAAGCTCCAGGCAGCCCCCCTCAGGACAGTCAGAGCTGTTAACTGCCCCACAGGCATCCTGGGATTTGCAGGGAGGATTCCCTTTCAGTCCGGGATAGCTTTTCACCATGAGCCGATCCTCATGCCGCACATGCCTTAAGTGTCACGGCTGTGTCACGGTGCCCAGGATTGCTGAGGGAGTCAGTAATGGAATATAGACTTTCTCGCCTCTGGGTCACTAGTTCAAATGCAAAAGTCCATAAAAAGCCGCTATCTTCTGGGGGACCCTGGGAACGTGTCCAGGTGACATCAGCTGCCACAAATGATGCTCGCAGGAAGTGCTCATTGCACGAGGTCTCAAGGCAAAGCTTGGAAACTCACGCCCTCCGAGGTCACGCCAGGCTCGGGACAGCATGAGACTGACAGACAGAATTAGCGGCTCTTTCCCACCTGCCCCATGACCTCTGGAGGAGGGAGGGGACGCACATTGCCAGCATCGCAAGGTTTATAAATGCACATTTCCCCCCCAACGTGTGTTTGAAATCCACTTGCAAAGTCCCAGTTTTGCTCTCACCCTCTCTCACCTGATTTTCTTGTCCACTTGGGACAGGCCCGTGGAAACACATTAGCAGCTAAAACGTTTAAAATTCCCCCAGAACTCAGCTCCCTTGCAGGGAAAACAGGCAAGGCCCACGAGAGCTGCCCATGCATTTTGCTCAGAAATGTTAACACGCCAGGGGATTTGCTCAGCACTGGGGCAGTCCACTTCAGGACCTTTTCTTGCTGAATACTTAAGTTATTTCAGGAAAAATAATTTTTATTTCCAAAGAAATACAACTGGTGACACAGAAACGTCCCTTCTTGTTTATTCACTGTCCGTCCTAAGGTTGGCTCTTTCTGGTTTAACTCTTTTCCCTCTTTCTTCACCCTGTTGGGCTTCTCCTGCCTCTTACTGGAACCTTCTCTAGGGAACACAGTCTCAGAGCTTGACTCACTTCTTGCCTTTGGAGGCAGAACCGTCCTTCCTGCAGGTGGCATGAGCAGGCCAGTGAACCTTCTGGATCCCATCCTCCCCGTCTCTCCCAGAGCCCAGCAGAGTGGCTGACAACGGTAAACACAGCAACAGAAATTACGTAAATTGCTGCTCAGCTCCACAGCGCCATGGCATGCGTTCCTTTCTGCACGCGGGCCATGCCTTCCCCTCCAGCAGGTCTCTGTACAAGCTGTTTCTCCTCCGTGGGAGCTCCTTCTACTTGCTATGCCGCTGTGTTTTCTGTGGATCTCACCGACACCGCTACCCCTCCCTGAGCTCTCTGATGAGGGCAACCACCCCGTCCCAGCGTGGGCACTTAGCACACTGGCGATTTGGATTCATGTCCCCGCCCTCCGGCCAGCAAATGCCGAGAGGGGCAAGACAGCATCCCCCTTTTCTGTGGCTCACCTCTGAATTCGGTGCCAAGCACAGAGCGAGCACACTGCGAGCACTACGTGGATATGTACGGGACACATCAATGATCTCTTTTAATATTCGCAACAACCCAACGAACGATGTGGCATTTCTACCTCTCCATTTTGCTAACCAGGATGCTGAGGCTCGGGGAAGATAAATCACCTGCCCCAAACCACACAGCTAACAAATTGTCAAAAGCAAGATTTGAACCCAAAGGCCATGAGACTCCCAAGTTCTGCTCTTCCCACCACTCCGTTATGCTCCCAGGCTTCAGTCAGTGCTGGGCCAATGGAAGATAACTGTGTGACATTTCCTAGCCCTTGCTATGTGCTGCTTCTGAGTGTCAGTTTGGCAGGGCGGGCAATAGACTGCATGCACCCAAAGCCACACACACCGTAGCCCACGTTACTCAGCAATCGCTCTTTGCCCCTGAGCCAAAATAAGGCCTTTGACTCCTTATGTATTCCTTATATATTCCTCATCGATATAAGTTTCCCAGCCAGGGCCAGGACGTGGGTGGGGCAGGTGAAGCACTTGCAGGAACACCAAAATCTCAGTAATCACGATAATATTTTAATGCAATGTGTTTAAAAAACTGACAAAAAAAATTGATGAACAAAATGTCAAAATTGTAAGTAAAGACAGGATGGGTATTACTGAGTTTACCCCTGTGTCGGGCTCCACTGTGGCTTGAGCCTGCTCCATGCAATTCTCACAGACAAGCAGACGTGTGGAATTTGTTTGCCAACAGGGACATGGCATCTGTCTTTGCCATTAGATGTCAGACTACAAACCTAGAAGTCACAAGACCTCCTTTTCCTTAAAGACCAGCCTTCTGTTTATCCAAACAACAGACATGCAAGGTAACGTCAGATTGGGATAATGTCTGTGAAGGGAAAAAGGGGGAAAAAAGGAGATGATGAAGGACCACTTCAACCAACAGCTGCAGGGGCCACCTTGCCCCGCCTCCAATCCGTGTGAACAGCGCCCCCTGGAGGAGTGGAGGCCACAGTTCTGGTGTAGCGAGGCCCCCGTGGCTGCTTTGTGTGTGGGGGGGGGGGGGTGGTCAGGGAGGGGCACCCCAAGGGAGGGACAGATAGCTGAGAACCTGAAGGATGGACATGAGCCAGCTCGGAGATGAGGTAACAGGAGTGTCTCGGGGCTGGCAAGCACAAGCTGCCATCACAAAACATCAGCCTCGTGATTTAAAGGCATTTATTTCTCAAGTCCTGGAAGCTAAGTTCAAAATCAAGGGGCCAGCCGATTCGGTTCCTGGTGAGAGCCTTCTTCCTGGCTTTCAGAAGGCCATCCTGTTACTGTGTTCTCACATGGCAAAGAAAGAAAGAAGCAAGCTCTCTGGTGTCTCTTCTTAGAAGGACGAGGAGCTCACCCTCATGACCTCATCTAAAGGCCCCACGTCCATGTACCATCACATTGTGGGGTTTAGAGCTTCAACATGTGAATTTTCAGGGGGCATAATTCAGTCCAGCTAGATGTGGTGACCCAGGGAGAGAACTGCAGGTGAGGCTGGCCATCTTGCCGAGCTTTGAAGACCACAGCAAGGTGTTTGGGTTAAATCTGGAAATAAGGGAAAGAGCCACAGGAGGGCTTTAGCTGGTAGGTTGCTGATCCACTGGCTGGAAGGCAGTGTTCACTTGGGCCCTGAGTGATGAGCTATTTGGAGGGAAGTGGGTAGATCCAGTAGGAGGTACTGTGTCATCCAGGATCAGACCAGGAGGTGGCAGAGAAGATGGAGAGGAACACAATGACTCACAGGCAGAACTGATAGCACTCGGGCATGGGTTTGATATGAAGGAACAGGGAACGAGAGGACGATCCTTGGGTTTTGGCTGAAGCAACAAGGTAGAATTACTGAGGTAATAAAAGACTGAGTAAGAAACAGATGTGAGAGTCGGGGTTGGAGTGAAGGAAGGATTATCCCATTCCCTGTGGAGCAAGGGCTGTTGACCAGAAGGGAGAGTACAATACTGGAGAGAGAAAAAAAAAAAAATACATTCCCACTGATAATACCCATACCACTGGCTGAAAACCATCACCCAAAATTTTAGTCTCCGTCAATCCTCCCACTGTATCTTACTCGTGGCAATAAAGTTTATTCCCAATACTACTGCTGCAATTTTTTATTCATCATCCTTGTGTTTCAGAATTACCACAGCAGTGAAATTTATATTCAACAGCATTATTACAATTTTCGGCTACTAATGAAATTATTATTTCTGTTTGTGATGTGTTTTGGAGCTATAGTGATAAAAATTTTCTCTCAGAAATACCACGGCAATGTTGATGTCCTCAAAACCTGCCATACATGACAAATTATAGAATGCCTGGGAACGGTCAAACTCTCTTCTTGAACAACCCTGGCTTCCTGTTCCTATCATGGTGGGATCCAGGTCCTGTTAGAGAAGAGAGCTGAAGTACTAAAGGTTGACAGTCATAGTGACTCTTGATCTTGGGGTTGTGCATTCAAGGCCCCCATTGGGTGTGGAGATGACTTAAAAATAAAATAAAATCTTTTTTTTAAAATAAGGATTTGAAAGTCATAGTCCAGGACAGTGGTCTCCAAACATGTCCAATTCTTACCTCATGAGTAAAATTAAAATTGAGCACATCCCCCCAGAGTGTTTTCTAATCTAAAACATAATGTGATATGACTTCATTATAAGTTACTTCTACTGCACTATTATATGCATGATAACATATAAACAAGAAAACTTCAAGAGGATGCGACACAAAAGAAAAAGACACAGAAATTCTAGTATCTTCTTCCCTCCTCCCATTGCCCTTGCCCACCCCTGGGGTAAATGAGCTGTAGTTTGGAAAGAACTGGCCTAGCCCACTTGTCTTCCCCCACCTCTGATTCTTACCCATCCTTCTCATTCTCAGAGAGAACAGATTCTGGGAATCTAGGATTTCTAACCCCGAGGGCTGAACCAGGCACCCTGAGCAAAGGCTTAGGTACAGAGGACATGGGAGGACCATTTTCATCTGTTTTCAACTTGGGGATTTTTGTGTGAGAGGTTCAGTCGAGCACAGGGCTTCGTAGTTAATAAAATCAAGTTTGAAAATCACTACAGAGCAGCTAGGCCTCCTTAGGCAAGCCACTGAGAAGTTACCTGTATGCTCCCTTCCATTCTCTCTCTACATTTGGTGTAATTTTTTCCTACAGTCTCCTCAACTTCTTCCAGGTTCAAGGCTACAAGTCATTAAAGCAGCTCCCGGTGATGATGTAAAAATGTCCCACTGGTATGGGGCAGACTCTCATGCCTGGGAACTATACGGCTGCCAGCCAGGTACTACCACAACTGCTTTCACTTGGGGAAAAAATGTATTTCTAGAAGAAAGTAGGAAAAAATTAAGACAGCTTTAGCTGGCTTCTCACCAGCAGGCATAGGCACTCCATGGTCACACTGGAAGCCTCCAATTTTAACCATTCCGATCTTTGCCTGTTAAAGATCCAAGATATAGTCCAACAAAATGACTCATTCCTGCCAACAGCCCCTGAAGTTCTAGGCCTGGATTTGCCATGAACGTACTGTCCTGTCATGGGCAAGTGACCCGACCCTCTGGGTCAAATCCCGTACCTCCAAGGACATTTTTCCCCCCAGAAGGATTTCTTCTAAAAAAGGAGCTGCCTCAGTTTCTTGCTCTTTCTCTTCTCCTCATCCATCCTGTTGTGGAGAATATTCCAAATCTTTTTGATCCCTGTTCAAATTCTTTATTCCAAATCAAGCCCAAAGAGAGGTCTCTCTCTCTCTCCTAGGAGTTCCTATAACAATGATTATCCATGCCATTCACTTGACAATTAACCCTGGAAGGCCTTGTATTATTGTTCAGAACTGTTATTTATTTTATTTATTTTATTTTTTTTCTTTTTCCAGAACTGTTATTTAAAGACTGTGGCAGTGCCTTAACTTTCACGCATCCTTCCAGTATCCCAAGGTAGACCAGAAGTGTCTGCGGGTTAAGTGCTTCCATCTTCCTCTCCTGAGAAGTATGGATTTTCTGGTACACAGCATAAAAATCCCCGCTTATGAAAAACAGTCAGCACTTGTTGGTCAGAGAGCCACTTTGGGAATGATGGAGACTGTGACCAACTGACAAGGTCACGCCCCAGTCCCCACCCGCGTCCCTCCCTGACCCCTGGACCTGTAGTCACGTGACTGGCCCCTCGAAGGTGCTCAGGAAATGCTAGTTTCCTGACCCATTCCCCTGCCTTTACACCCTTCTTCTGGCCCTGATCTACTTGGTCTCGTAATAAGCTAATTTTTTCTGTGTCCTTTCACTTCCCTTTTCCGATCTGTATTCCCCTGCCCCTTTCTGCCCGCGGGATCCTGCTGGTAGGACATCTGAATCAGACCTTACCTCATTCTCGGAGTCTCAGCTACTGCAGCCCGACTGCTGAAGAGCAAGTAAATGAGCAGTCTTGTCAGGAAGAGCTACACCACCCAGAACAAAATTAATTCCCAGAGCTCGCTGGACCTGGCGGAACCCGAGCCACACTCGGGAACAGGCCCCGGAGGCACAGGATGTGGGAGGTGGGGCAGCTGTCCTGAACGTGGACTTCACCGCCTCAGCCCAAGGCTGGCCTTACCTCCGTCATGCCCACAGCCCTGGCTATTTGCCAGAGGAAAGAGGAAAGGAAAAGAAGGAAGGGAGGAGGGAGAGGAGGAGGGAGGGGGGAGGAGAGCAGAGGGAGAGACTCTTTGAGCTCTCAAGCACACGCTCATCATGGAGGTCGTTCTTAGCTCAAGACTACGGTACTACCTGATTTTAGCAAAGCTGCAAATGCAAAATTCAGCTTGTCCTCAAAATTCAATAGCACCAGTATGAAAAAGAAGTGCTTTGCCGAGTTGTGACATTTAAGTGGTCATGCATTTTTCAACGTATCAGTTATACAAAGATGTTTATATTCACTCTCTCCGCGGCCATGTTTCGTTTAAATGGGGTGGGCAAAAGTCTTCAAAGAGTTTAATTAAATAAACTAGAATCGTGGAAATCAAAGTTAACTGAAACAGACTTTGGAGGTTAAAAAAGAGTAGAAGCATAAATTACATAAATAATCAGGGAAAAATAAAAGCAGAAGAGGAAACTAAATAAATATTCTTGTTATCTCCACCTCTCGCTGTTTCACCTCCAAGTGTATTTTTATCTTGTATTATATTTCTAAAAATCCAGAAAGAAAAATGTCAGGAGATGAAAACATGAAAAGGTTCATGGGATGCTGAGTTAATCTAAAACCTTTAGCAGTAAGGAAAAAATTCTTCATTTAAAGAGGCAGTTTCTCTTAAAAAAAATGTGGGGCTGCATGGATAGTTTTAATTCATTGTCTTACAAGCATGCAAAATGAAGTTCAAAAAGGTCTAATAGAAGCCCCAGATAAATTCAAGACCGCGCATTTCGTCCCTCCGTTCATCCATAACAGCTTTAACATGTGAGATAATGACAGCAGTGGTAATGACCTTAACTTGGGTAATCTGTTTGTTGACAGCAGGTGATAATTCGGCCTTCCTGATAGTAATCTGTTTTTTGGCAAACAAGAGAGAGAGCTATTTGCCACACACATTTATTTTTATGGGGAGGACATGTTTTATAAAGCTGGATATGGGACAGTACAGGTGTGGAATTAATTGTCCAAGTTGCAAAATATGTTAGAGATGGTATGCTAAATCTATGGCACACACTGGCCCCGACATGATGAAATGTTCGCTTCTATTAAGTAACCACAAGCCCGTGTTTCCAATTACGGTGGTGAGCTGCTTTCTGCTGAGTGGATTAGCTTAGTACTTCATTTTGCTGGTAGTTTTATGATCTGAGATCTTTAATTTTCCCAATTCAACTCTTAGGGCCGCAAAGACAAGCTGCCTGACTTTTAAATAATATATTCCCCTTTTAAATTTCTGCCTCCTACCATCTCCTCGGAGTGCTATTTCCTGTCACCGTAATTATAATAATTTGTATGTAGTTCCTGGGATCACATTTCTAATTGAGTCCTAAACTGGTTAACCTCATGAAGTTATTAATATGCTTTTTTAACCTGCACAGATTATATATTTGTCTGGTTGGTCAAATTGTGTTCATTATGACATACATTCTCTACCGCTCTTCCTTCCGTTTTAATGTCCCTATTTTAGTCCAAAGAATGTACGTTGTTTTTTAATAATATGCTAAAAATGACAGAACCGTGAGAGTTGGAAAGGCAGGTCTGGGTACGGGGAAGGTAGGAGCAAAGGCTCCGCGGGATTCAAGATCGGGATTTGAGAAATAGCTCTGGCAGAGGGAAGGGAGAGGGAAAGTGATAGGAGGTGGGACTGAAATGCAGACGACCCTGCCAGGTCACGGAGGGCGGCACCACAAACCCTCAAGGGTTTTCAAACAAGGATGACCACAGCCAAGCTTGAGTCACAGAAACTTTATTTACAGGCAGTGCAGTGAAGAATCTGCTGCACTCCAGGCCAGGAATGAACAACGTGTCAATTCGAGTTGTAGCCAAGAGGATGGGTCCGTTTTGAGAGCTGTTTCTACCCCCAAGGAGCCAACCATCTAGATGCAACAGAACACACACCAGTGCAGGGTCGTTCACCATCAACCGCTGAGCGCGTGAGCGCTAGGGAAGGTGAGATCAGTGTACACGGGAAAGTCAGACCAGCCCCTAGAGAAGATCAAACCTGGGAAGAAGTACTTCAGGGGCCAGGGGCCTGGGTGCATGTTTGCTGAGCAGTGGAGGTGGTCAGTTCGGGAGAAAACGAGGCCACCTGCTTGGTGACCTTACGGAGCAGCGCTTCCCACCGGGTAGTCAGCTCAGCCAGGCTTCTGCTGATGACACTCCCTGAAAACACTCCCGTGCCTGAAGACCAGCTCTACTCAAAACACCCACAAATGTTAAGATTCACCCCAACCATCGAGGACAGAACCCTAGGCAGTCTGTGGCACTCACAGGTGTGAACATTAAATAAGATCTTAAGACTGATTGTCTCTCTGTCCTGAAGATTCATATAGTCCCCTTTCTCTGACTGGTCTTTTATTTAAATGTTTCCTAAATCATATTTCTGTAGGCCTGTGTTGATATAAAATCAATATCTCCACAATTCCTTTTTGTCTACGATGACACAACCAGATTGTCAGTTTTGGATTAGTGTGTTACAGGAGCCCCATTCGGAATACTCGCAGTGGGTTTTGTTATTATGAAATAGTCATAATTTGCACACATAGGATTCATTTCTTCCAAACCTCTCAGGAAATATGTTGGTGTTTGTGAAGCTCTTGACTTAAAGCATTTCAGAAGTTAGGCGCACATCTACAGCTCTTCTGAAGTCCTCAAATGTGAGGCGTTGGGGGAGCGCAGGGGCATGAAAACTCTCCAAAAATCTTGCCTTTATGCATTCCTGAGTTAATCAGGCAGGAAGACACTGCCCACCTTTACCAAACATATTCTGAGAATCCAGAGAACATTACTGGTTAAAAGGTATTCATTCAATATCATTGAAATAATTCAGTCCATACTGTTATGGTCTGTATGTTTGTGTCCCCCCACCCCAAATTCATATGTTGGTATCCTAACCCCTCCCCGCCATGTGATGGTGTGAGGTGGGGGTCTTTGGGAGGTGATTAGGTCATGGGGATAGAGCTGTCATCAATGGGATTAGTGCCCTTAGAAAAGAGAACCCAGAGGCACCTGGGTGGCTCAGTCAGTTAAATGTCTGACTCTTGATTTCGGCTCAGGTCATGACCTCAGAGTCATGAGATCGAGCCCCAAGTCAGGCTCCACGCTGAGCATGGCATCTGCTTGAGATACTCTCTCTCCCTCTCCCTCTGCCCCTCCCCACGCTCATGCTGTCTCTCTCTCTCTCTGTGTGTGTGAAAAAAAGAAAAAAAAAAAAAAGAGAGACCCCAAAGAACTCTCTCACTTGTTTTGCCATGTGAGGCCACAGCTCGAAGACTGCCATCTGTGAACCAGGAAGTGAACCCTCACCAGACACTGATCTGCCCACACCTGGATCTTGGACTTCCAGCTCCACAACCAAGAGAAATAAATGTCCATTGTTTGAGTCAGCCAGTCTGTGGTGTTTTTGTCCTAGTAGCCTGAACAGACTAAGACAGCAGTGATGCAGTTTCTTCTCAACACATCCTCTTATCACCCAACTGCATCTTGTTCTGGAAGCTGGCGCACACCAAGGCCAGGAGAAGGAAAGGGACAGGTGAATCCCTCCACATCCTCACCAACACATGTCATCTTGTGTTTTCTGATGATAGCCATCCTGACAGGTACAAGGTAATGTCTAACTGTGGTTTTGAGTTGCATTTCCCCGATGATTAGCGAGGTTGTACATCTTTTCATAAACCTGTTGGCCACTTATATGTCTTCTTTGGAGAAACGTCTATTCAAATCTTTAGCCCATTTTTTAACATTCAGTTATTGGTTTTCTGCTATTGAGTTGTAGGAGGTCCTTATGTATTTCAGTTCCTCAAGGGGAGGGCAGAGACAAAGACGCTTTTAACACAGTAACAACACAGAAGGCTGCCACGGAGAGGCCAGAATGAAAGGTGGAACTCTGAGTCTCAGGGTGTGATGGACTGAATGTGGGTGTACCCCCCCAAAAAATTCCTACGCTGACATCCAATCCGTGTGACAGCATTAGGAGGTGGGACCATTGGGAGGTGACCAGGTCATGAGGGAGTAGCCCCCACACTAGGATTGTTCTCATAACCAAAAGAAGAGACCAGGATCTCTCTGTTTTGGGCATGTGAGAGGGCTGTCTACAACCCAGGAAAGGGTCTCACCAGAACCCAACCAGGCAGGTACCCTGACCTCGGACTTCCCAGGCTCCAGAACTGTGAGAAATAAATGCAGTTTATAAGCCACCCAGTGTGTGGCGCATTGTTATAGCAGCCCAAACTCACGAAGGCAGGTGGAAACAGGACTAAGAATTGACTAGAGAACTGTCTCACATCTTTGCCTAATTTTACAAGTGAAAATTCAGCCACCACCTATGGAGCACCCCTTCTGGAGCAGGCCCCTTCAGCCCATGGTGGCATCCTTCCTCTGCTTGCCACTACTCCACTGCAACCCTGTCCCCAGCCCTCCCGCCTAGCCTGGCACCAACGGTGTCTCCTCCCCATCTCCAGGACATGACCAGACGCACTCTCCTCCCTCCATTGCCAAGGGGCCCCAAGGCTGTGGAGAAACCCAGGATGCCTCTTCTTCACAAAACAGCTACCCTAGACCCATCCATCCGTCATTGTTTCGCCCAGCACTACCGAGTGGATGGATTAGGGCCACACTAGCTGGCTCCAGACCCCCACCACGAACCAGGACCATGCAGGTAACTTCAGGGGCTGCCCTCTGGGAAACTGAGCAAGGAAAGGCAGAAAAGGAGCATCAGTTGGGATGGGGTCACTGGAGCTGAGAGGTGGCGAAGCAGACTCTGGACTGGCAGCCATTTAGGTTGAATCTTCGGCCTCATGAGTCAGGGGGAGGGGGGGCTCCTAAGACAGCAAAGGGCAAGTAGCCTTCGTCCAGACTCTGCAGCTCCCGGACTTACTTTACGTGACATGTGGCTTCACTTCACTTTCTGACCTTGGATCCCACAATGAGTTTGAATCCTCACCCGACATCTGCTATCCACCGAAGCCATGTTTGTGTGTGTGTGTGTGTGTGTGTGTGTGTGTGTGTGTGTGTGTGTGTGAGAGAGAGAGAGAGAGAGAGAGAGAGAGAGAGAGTGTGTGTGTGTGTGTAATGGGTTTTCTTCCTTGCAAACAAAAGGAGGAAACACTAGCATGAAACAGCCCCAGAAGACATCCTTTCCCACAGAACAACAGAGGCAATGACCTTCTAAAGGGCACCAAGCCCTTCTTCAAACTGGGCAATTGTTCTTTAGAACAACCAAAACAACAGCGGTCTGCTCATTTATTTATATTTTTTAGGACTTTATTTTTAAATTATCTCTACACCCAACATGGGGCTCGAACTTACAACCCCAAGATCAAGAGTCCCATGCTCTACCAACTGAGCCAGCCAGGAGCCCAGAGGTCTGCTCATTTAGACCTTTAAAACACATATTGCTAAAAACACCAGAAGGCTCAAAAGGGTCCACAGCACGTGTCCACCGCAGTGATACCTTCGCATCCTGGGTATAGAGCAGTGAGTAAGAAAGTTGGTAGAATCCAACTTGCCACCAAGACCATGGGCATCTGCCCTGAACACACTACTTAACTTTGACATGCTAAATTTTCTTAAATCTCTCCGCTACTCAAAGAACATTATTTTCCTATATAACTGGATCTATCATCGCTCAACACCCTCCAATCCTCACTTCATGAAATAGCCAGCTGTGCCTTGGCCCAGAATGGTCTGCCCACTGTCCAGTGTTCGAGGGGCCGCCTTCAGGTTTGTCTTTGCACTTCTACCAAACGCTCAGATGGCCTCTCTCAACGATGGTAAGTGGAGGCGGCTGCCCATACGCTCCTTCTTCGCCTGGGGGAATGACTCTCCATCTTCAGGCCCTGCCTCCACTGCCTCTCTCATCTGTGTTACACAAGAGCCCCCAACAGTTCACTCTCCCCTTATTCATTCTCACCCATCCTGCTCAAAGCAGCCATCACACAGATCTTCTGAAAACGTAAATCAGGCCACGTCCCTCTCCCGCTTAAAAATCTCCAGGGGATTCCCGTATCACTGAGAATGAATTCTAAACTCCTCCTGTTACACCTGCAGTCTCCTGGGATCTGGGCTCTCCCGACTCCCTCCGAATCTCAGCCACATCCCCTCACTCGCCACAAGGGAAGTCTTTCCACGCCCAGAACAACCTCCTCCACAAGCCCCAACAAGACCTCGGTGGGGGACCTCCCTTGACTACCCCCAGCCTGAACATCCCTCCACGGCACACACCCCAACCCGTTCACTGTCGATACATCACAGGATCCTTTTCCACGGTCTTCATAGCACTGATCATTTCATGGGTTCTCCTGTGCCTACATTTACTGACATATTATAAATTCCACCAAAGCCAGGGCCTTTCTTGCTTACTCACTGGTATAGGCCCAGGTCCTAAAACAGTGCCTGGAACCTGATAGAGCCTCCCAAAATATTTGTTGGAAGAACAATCCTCTAACCTGAGATCAAAAGAGTTACAATCTTTCAGCGAGTTTTGCTCAAAAGATTCTTTTTCCCATTTATAAGCCCCAAGTACTAATTTCTACCTTAACATCACTTTTTCCACTGATAATGGAAATAATCGTCACCATTTGGTTTTGAAATACCACTCTATGTTAAATACCTAAGCAATCTGCATTTATTATAGGTCAACCAAAAAAGAAGTGGATATTACCTGTCTCCTATAATTGGATTGTATTTTCTGAAGAATCATGTTATTCTGGAGTTTTACCTTCTAATTTTCTTTGGTATTACATGTTTTTATTCCCTGCAAATATATAGGCAATTTTTCTCCATTTTGTTTGCAAATCAGGAAAAAAAAATATTTAAATCTGAAGCAGACAACAGACCTTCTAGAAATGACCTGACTCCTGTGGATTAGACTATGAGGCTTCTCAACAAAGGAAGAAATGTGTTTGTTCCTAGAAAATATTTTACTGAAAGTTACCTCACCGCCAACATTGGGAACAAATCAAGAAAGGGACAGAGAAAAATGAGGTCAAATGGATATTATGGTTTCCCCACCATTGCCTCTTGTAAACCGGGTTAGCATCTGTTCACAGGTACCATGTTTGTCTCCCTCTGTCCCCTTGTATACTAATATCATCACTGTCGCTTCTGTGTGCTGCCCACATGCCAAGCACCAACCGAAACTTTTCACATGTGTCATCTTATAGATCAGAAAACTGAAGGTGAGTAACTTGCAGAGCTGGTGGTAAAATACTGCACCTTTCACCATCACGTTATTCTTGAATTTCCTTTTAGAACGTCTATATAGATAGGTTTCAATTTGCAGAGGTCAAAACTTGAAAGCAACATAGAATTCTTATGCAAACCTTCCTGGGAAGATATAAATGTTTCAGAGATTCTTTTCTTCCCACTACAAATAAAGGACTCTAAGGCCCAAATTATACTCAATAGTAAAAACAATGACCATATTAATAACCCCTGTGTTGTTGAATTCATCATCACAAGTAACACTCTCTCTCCCCTTGATTTCATAAACACTGCATATTAAGTCTGGACCAAATACCTACAGACATCTTTGAAAACAGTATTTCATCATCTGAACATTTGGCCATTTGAAGAAAAAGAAATAGCTTGCTCCAAATTCCTCATCCCTGTAAGTGTTTTTAAGGCTTACCAGAAACATAGCTCATGCCTGTTAGTGCCCATTCAAATGACCACCCACAAAGGCCTCTTCCGTTATGAAAGACTTTCTCAGGATCCAAAAACTCTCTAAGAAAACAGTTATTTCTTTTCATAACTCTTCTGAGTCTGCTCAAAGACAAGAAACTACAGGGAATTTGATTAGAATCACAAATAGATCTCAGAGTAATAGTACAGGAAGATAACTGAGCTGCTAATCAGCGCTTCAGCTTGGACTCCTCATCAAATAATTCTTTCATTTTCATGATTTTGTTTAATCTAGAATCCCCCTTCCCAGTACATATCATAAACTTTGATTTCATGTTTGCATAAAAATGAACAGGGTATCTGTATTTGTGTTATGTCTTATCAACTGGAATTAAGTTCCCTGTCAAATAAGGATTTTAAAGTTTTCTTAAACACTCAAGGCTCGTCATTGTTTCTACTCTAGCTACAAGAAAATCCCATGACGATTCCTTTTCAGACTACAGAAGATCTCTTTAAAAGGCTGGCTAACGGGGCACTTGGGTGGCTCAGATCGTTAAGCGTCTGCCTTCAGCTCAGGTCATGATCCCGGGATCCTGGGATCGAGCCCCACCTCGGGCTCATGGCTCAGCGAGGAGCCTGTTTCTCTCTCTCCCTCTGCCTCTCTCCCTGCTCGTGCTTTCTCTCTCTCTGTATCTCTGTGTCTTAAATGAATAAATAAAATCTTATAAATAAATAAATAAGTAAATAAATAAATAAATAAAAGGCTGGCTAACCTCTAACTCAGACAAGAACTCACAAGCATTTTCAATAAGAGTGTCTTCTACCTATGTCCATAGGTCAGTCCCTTATCTATGTTAATCCAATCCTTCTGCCTACATTCCAGTCCTCACACTCGATATTACGAAGTGCCTCAGGGACCAAGACAGTTGGACTGTGTGATGATTAATTTTATGTGTCAACCTGGTGGGGCCGTGGGGCCCAGATATTTGGCCAAACATTATTCTAGATGGTTCTATGAAGGTGTTTCCTGGAGATTAATAGTTAAATTGGTGACTCTGAGTAAAGCAGATTATCTTCCATAATGTGGATGGGCCTCATTCACAACTGTCCTGAAGAAAGACTGATCTCCCTTGAGCAAGCATTCTGCCAACAGATGGGCTTCAGAATCAAGTGGCAGCCCCTCCTGGGTCTTCAGCCTGCTGATCTGTTCTGCAGATTTTGGATTTACCAGGCCCCTACAATTGCATGAACCAGTTAAAATCAGCCTAATTCCCTCCCACCCGCCCACCTCCCACAGCCACCACACACCTACGTGGTCCTTGTGGTATGGCCTTGCAGCCCCTCCCTTCCAGTGGTAGAATCGACTTCACTACTCCCTGAAATCTGGGAGGGCCTTGTGACTTTCTCTGACCAAACTAATAAGACAGAAGTAATGTTTTACAAGTTGCAAGCAAGAGGCCTCAAGAAACTTCACCGCTTCCTCTCTCTTGCTTTTCTTGGGAATCTTGTGATCACTGCTATGTGAAAAAGCATGGGCTAGCCTGCTGGATGACGAATACATTGATACAGGGCTCAGTCAGCCCCATACCCCAGCCAACAGCCAGCCATCTGCCAGATGTAACAGTCAGACCATCAACTGCCGGCTGACCACAGACCAAAATGAACCTCGCCAAATCCAGCAGAAGAATCACCCAACTGATCTCAGCCCATATTCCCGACCCATATAATTACATGCTTATAAATGATTGTTGTTTTAAGCCACAAAGTTTTGGGTGGCTTGGTATCCTGCAAAAGTCTAAGTATGATGAGTATTGTTGCCTTTTATCCAGCTAAGGAATTCAAGAACAACGTACTCTGGATGAGGAATTCTGTCTTTGATATACTGTGCTTAAAGTATCAGTGGAACTGTCAAGGAGCCAGTTGGTCAAACAGTTCTGGAACTCAGGAGAGACGTCTTGCCTGGAAACACAAATCTGAAAGACAGGCATGTCTCTCATTTCCATGCGTGGGTAGATTGCCATGGGAGAGCCAGCATAGAGTGAAATGCGATCCAGGTTGGGACCCCAGGAACACCATAACTAAAGTCAGGCAAAGCAAGAGAGTCCATGAGGAAGAGGAGGAAACACAATGAAAGACAGGAAGATGCAACAGACGTCAGAGGAATTTCTCGACAAAGTCACACAGATGTCAAAAAAATTCATATATAAAGGAAGAGGAGTCCCCAGCATTGGGGAATTACAAAGTCCTTGCCAGAAGACAGCTTCAGCAAAGTAGTGAAGGCTAAACCATTATTAGAGGTCACTAAAAAGTGAAGGTGAGGGAAGGCAATTTGGAAACAATGATTGTCTACAAGTCTCTTGCTGAGTGTGGCAATAGGTCCCCTGCTCTGGAACACTATCTGCCTCTTCACTCCAAGAATCTGTGAGCTACTGAGAGAAACCAACCTCACAGTCATGTGGATTTGTGTCATTAAAAGGTACAGTCCCCAACAAGAGCTGGGCCTTTCATGCCATTCAACAAAAGGTGGCAGGTAACCTCTAAAGGGAAGTGAAAGGTTAATGGAGAAATTTTTCAAGATGGGAGAGATTTGGATACATTTATTCCTAAGTGGGGTCACAAAGGCGTAACTAACGGCTCAATATCCTGGAGAGAATGGGAGGGAATGAGATTCACAGGTGCAAGGAGAGCTGGGGCTGAACAGATGGAGATTTCCAGATATGAGACCAAAAGTTGACAGAACTTACATTGGGTAATCATGAATCCTCACCTGAGAAGGGGGCCAGTGGTGGGCAGGGGAGTTTTTGACAGTGGGCCATGTCTGGAATTGCAGATAGGGGCAGGTAGTGAACTCGATGACCCAAACAAGGCTTGCTGAATGGCACGGAGGCTGGGGACAATAAAATGATAGCAGCATTCTTTAGCATGACTGGGTTTTTCCAATAGCAAAAGTCAACAGCTTGTAAGCAGAAGCAACCAAAAACGGTTGGACTGATCCAAGACTAGGATTTTGTGGGCAGATATAGAAGGGCAAGAGATTAAGGACTTTGAGGTTTTGGCAAGAGCATGGTTAAAGTGACATATCATGGCCTCTGGGCTGGCTAAAGAAGGAGTGGGGAGAAAGTATTGTTGATGAACTGGGGAAAAGGGAGAGTAGTATAGGGACAGAGATCTTGGCAATAAATGGGTAAAGGAGCAGGAAGGCTAAGAGGCTATAGTCAGATATAATTACATCACAATTTAAGGTTCCAGAAGCAGAGCCATTCCAAAGGACGAGGCCAGGGTATGGGTGACGTGACTGGGCTGCCAAAGCAGAGTGGGAGCTGAAGTGTTGCCACCCTGAAGCTGAGCCATTGGGTAGCATTCTCCACGTACAGATGCCGAAGATCATTGGGTGGTGGCAGTTGGGGTAGAGAGGAAACATGAGCCAGGTCCTGGGCCCTGAGGGGACACAGGGAAGTGAGAGAAAGGTTTTAAGATGGCCAGGAAGAAGGGTCCAATATAGTCTATGGAAATTTCACTGGACGCTACAGGGATCACACAGTTTCGTGGGATAGTGGCAAAGTAATGTTCTGGAAGCAACAATGACCCCAGTTCCTCTGGGCCTAAGGGGTGTAGACAAATGAACAGCTGCTGCCCCCTCCCCAAAATGCACTTTCTTAGAAAAGAATGAAATTTCAGTAAAGGCAAGATTTGGGGAAAAGGCGTTTATATGGCCGATGGACCAACGATCCTAAAGCACTACGGGAAAAGTTGCAAGGAGGTCAACTGAGAAAGGAAGCGGGCAGAGCTAGAGAGAAATGAGAATGACCTTCCTGGTGGAACTTAATCATTATGACTCTTGTATAAGAGTTTTCATTTTCATGAATACCTCTAAGATTTGTAATGTCTAGGTCCAGACCAGACCAACAATAATGACCCATTAGTATATAGTCAACATTCCTCTTCCCTTGGAATTATTTCTAGGATGACAAGACATACTGCTCAGAGTCCAGGTTTATTTCTTGTTTTGAAGTTTAAGTAATTCAGTGAGCAGAACAAGAAAGATTTTTCTCTCTGTAGATCTCAACAGAACAGAAGGCAGTAGGTATTTGCAGAGATAGGCCCCTGGAAAAAGGAGGAAAAACGCTCATCTGATAACCAGAGTTAAACTCTTGACATAAACTATTTGCTTGGGTCACCTAACCCACATTTTGTTCTAGCAGCCCAAAGAACTTGCAAAACCTGAAGACAAAAGAAGGTCATCATTGTTGTGAGTATGACCTCCTGAGTGATAACGGTCATTAAACAAGGTTTATTTTGAAGTATTCAAATGGGCAAATACTGTACTATGAGGATTCATTTTATAATAGCCTCCACCTGGGACCCTGACAAGTAGTTCCTGGGAGTGTAAGTTGGTGCTTCTTTTCTGAGACACAATTAACACAAAAGTCTTAAAATGGTTATGCCCTTTAACCCGGCAGTTCTACTACTCAGTATTATCCTAAAGATATAATCACAGATATGTACCAGGTTCAGTCATAACTGGCGACAACCTAAACACCCAATATTTAGGAGATGGTTAAATAAATGGTCCTATAATCACACAACGGAATACTACAGAGCCATTAAAAGAGATACAAAGGCATTTATGAAATATGGCATGGCAGTTGGTCATGATTTATGAGCTAACATGAGGTTACAAGAATACTTATATATGATACCAATTCAAAAATGAAATACGAAGGCCAAAAACAAAGTACAGAAGTGTATATGTTAAAATATTACCTGTGATTATCTTTAGGTATTTGCATTATGTATGGATTTGATTTTCCCCTCTTTACTTTCTTAAGAAAAATTTCCAAAACAAAAATGTATCATATCTATAATAAGAAAAATTATTGATATGCTTTCACCAGTTTTCTGGCAGATGATACTCAAAACCAGTGCCCTAGAAAACCAAGCTTACATATATATTTTTTTAGTTAGGTAGTAAAATATAAAGGAGGAAAGTGTTCCCTATACTTGAAAATGCAGCACAAAAGAGGTATCAGTCCTAATTTTGAAAGAAAAACTCCCTTATTTGCAAATACCCTTTTTGGTTGGTACTCAAAGGAACATTCCTGCCCACTCTGTGGTCTGGCCATTTTTGAATTAGGGGCTGATATCTTTAAATTCCCATAATGAGACAAAGTTTATTGCTCTAGTCAAATGATCAATAAAGATTTTAGTTAGCACCTATTTCGTGCCCAACGAATGTTTTTAACGTTGTGGGTGGTGCAAATAATGTTATAAAAAAAAAAACTGTGGCATTTATAAATCGACTAAGAAAAAAATTGTAGCTATTTACATACAATGTAGGCATAAAAGAACTAATAACAACTAGCATTCCAGCAGTGCATACTATTTAGGAAGACTTAATTATGTATATTCCCAAATATATGAGGCATTTTCCCGAAATTCTCCAGAAAAGAGGGATATTCGAGTATTTCCAAAGGCTCCCATATTACAGGACATTCTCTAATTACTTTATTTAAACAACTAAGTATTGCTTGGGGAGGACTCATTAGCCTGAAATGACCTCAGTCAATGCTTGTTTGGGATGCTTTGAGAGGTCACTTGACAGAATCCATTACAGAGGAGGCCAAGAGATTTAATATAGATTTAGTCCTTGGTCCTGGAGTGAGGCCCCACAATGCAAATGTTTAATATCGTTGTAAGCAAGCATTTTAAAAATAACTACTTAAGTGAGATATATAAATAAATAAATAAATATAAGTATATATTTATTTAACATTTACTTTATTTCTGGGTCTGTTTTCAGTGCTACTGTAATACAAAAATGGTCTCCCTTTCCACCATAATGATAAAGACAGCACTTTACAGTTGACAAACACTCCCCAAAACATCATCATACTTGATTATCCCAGTATAGTAAAAGAATGGATATGGCCAAAACTTTGGGAAAATGAACCAGTATTTATTTTAACGCATGCAAACAAGGAATCAGCCCATTGTTCCTTAGCAACCTGTTCTTTAAGACCAGGTTAATTGGGGGAGATCATTTTGCAATTATTTCTAACGCAACTGTTACTAGCAGGATCAAAAAAAATCCACTAGCAATGGAGTCCTACTTCCTAAAATAACAAGCCTTTGATAAACATTGTAAAGATGATTCCATTCCCTTTTACAAGTTTTTTGGCTCTTTTCACAAAGCTATGTAACCCTTTTAGTTTGACATCACACAAAGAAAGAAGTAAAGGATTTCATTAGCACAGCTGCAAGGCCCAGAGTGTGTCCCCAACTTCAGATGTTATTTTACTCCCTAGGTTGGGTGACTAATTTTAACCCAGAAAAAGTTTAGTAATCTA
Source organism: Eumetopias jubatus (assembly GCF_037043125.1). Classification (NCBI taxonomy): domain Eukaryota; kingdom Metazoa; phylum Chordata; class Mammalia; order Carnivora; family Otariidae; genus Eumetopias; species Eumetopias jubatus. The sequence goes on along the minus strand of NW_028274808.1, from coordinate 182,953,369 downwards.
TTAAAAGTGCAAAAAGATCCAAACTAAAATTTTACGTTTGACTTAACTCATTAAACTCTTCTCTTGACATTGTCAACAGAGAGGATTTTAAATGATGCAAAGATCTTAACTTTCCAACTGAGTTTGAAATCTTGCTTCCTTGCTTGCTTGTGACAGGGAGAACAGGGTGGAAAGCAAGTCTTCTGTCTAGATTACTCACAGGATCCAAACTCTGCCAGCTCCTTTCCTTTGCTGAGTAAGAGAGAGGGAGGGGGTTGCTGCTGGAGGGAAATTCACCCTTAGAAGTCCCTACTTATAAATTTCCAAAGTTGACATGTGAGTCAGGACAGACCTCAGCCCCTCACCTGTTCTTTCTATATACATTCTTTATTGTTCTTTCCTGACACTTCACACAGTTTAAAGGGGATGAGGATGGATGGATGGATGGATGGATGGATGGAAGGATGGATGGATGGATGAACAGAGAGACAGTAGGCGATGGATAGACTGATGATATGTGTATATATTTGGATACAGATACAAAAGACTTTTAAAATATATATTGTGTGTGTATATATATATATATATATATACACATCATATATGTCATGTGATCTAAGTCTCTCCTACCAAATTAAAGCTCCTTGAGGACAGGGACAAACACATTGTAGGCACAAAATAAATCTTGAATGAAAACGAATCAATTTTTTAAAAATGATCAACCCGTCACAACTACTCCTTGACAAATTCCTCCTATGTTTTCCTTCTGCCAGAAATGCCCCATTCCCATCCTTCTACTCCTCTGCCCAAATTCTCTCCATTTTTCTGAGCCCAAATCAAATGCCACTACCTTCTTAAACCTGTGATTCTTCCAGTCAAAAGTAAAAAGTAAACTCCCCCTCATCCTAATGACCATAGCACTATTCTCCACTCTTTTCTTTTTAATTAATTAATTTATTTATTTTAGAGAGAGAGATTGGGGAGGGGAGAGGGAGAGAGAATCCCAAGGAGGAATTCCGATGCAGGGCTCGATCTCAGCACCCTGAGATCATGACCTGAGCGGAAGCCAAGAGCCAGACGCTTAAGTGACTGTGCCGCCCAGGCGCCCCACTATTCTCTGCTCCTTTCTCAAAGCACTACCCATTGTCTAAGCTTCTCGGCATAAAGGTGGTGCACTGCCTGTAACCCACAGCGATGCCTAAGGAAATGTGTTTTATCCCTCTTTGATTCACCTCGGTCATCCATTTGTTCATCCACCCAAAGGCAGCCCAGCATGGTGGTGAAAACAGGGGCTCGGAAGCCAGACACAACGGATACAATTCCTGGTTGTACCACTTCCTAGCTTTGTGATCTCTGTGCCTCAGCTGCCTCAATGGTAAGAGATCATACGTAATCCTAATAAGAGTACCCACCTCACAGGGTTATTTTGATGACAAAATGAGTCAGTCCATATCAAGCACTTTATGAGGTTTCTGCAAGGTTATAGTAGTGTTCAATACATGGGTTCTATTATACCTGACTCCATATAATGTATTAAGAATCTACTGTGTGCCAGGCACTCCACCAGGCTGCCAATCAGTCTGTACTCTATAAATATTTGAGGACTGACTGATAAGACCTAACACTGACTCAACTCTGCATTAGTCAATCGCATCACTGAATTTTTGCTAGCATTCGAGGAGATGGATATGATGATTCCCACTTTCATGCAGGAGCAAATGGAGCCCCTTCTGCTCTGAGCTGCACAAGCACGTATCTGGCGGGTAAAAAGTCTCCGTAGTGTTCACCTCACAAGCCCTCCAACTTCTAGAGATTTTTTTTTTCCATCCCCTCCTGCAGCTCCCTCGACTTCACACGATGCATCTATTTTAGCATCTGTTCAGCCTGACTCCTGTCATTAGATACATTCTCGTGTGTTTATAATGCACCACTGATTTGTTTCAGACTGAATCGTGGGATCTAAAAATAAAGTGATGTGGAACATATTTCTTTGCATATTAACTTTAAAGAAATAGATTAATCTTAGAAATAATAAAAAATGAATGATCCACTCAGCTTGTCGCAGTTACCAAAAAAAAAATTAAAAGTAAAATAAAAAACCCTCAGATTCCCACTTTAACTCCTTTCTCCTTTCTGAATTTATTAACCGAAGTATACACTTCATAATTTTTTCATTTTAAAAATTAAGAGGTCTAGTGAGCCAGTGGTAAACCAATCATGCTCTTCCCTGGAGATGCTTAAATGAAGGCAGGATTCATTTATTCTCTGAGTCAAATTCCCGTTTCCAAAAAAATGACATGGCAGACTTGCCCTCATCATCCCTGAGATGGAACAAAGAACAATAAATAAGGTGACACATATAATGGTATAAAATTGTTTTCTGAACTCTCGGCCATTTAGCCAACCCATCTGTTCTGTCTGTCTACTACAGGGTAGGCACGAGGGTAGGCATCCAGAGCCAAGGCAGGCGCAGTGCGTTCCCGCAAGGAGCTTCCTGGGTGGCGTGGAGCTTACACACGGACCAGGACAACACACAGCAGAAAAGGTAGAAGAAGGAGCACTGGCAGTGGAAAGAGAAAGTAATTCTTGCCGAAGTTAAAATAGGACTGTGTCTATTTGATAAATCATTTCAGATGTGTCCCCCTTCAACGTGCATGCACACATACACCCACGTAAACTAGTTGCTTCTTTTCTTTCTTTGAAACCTGAAAAACACTGTCAATCATCAGCCCTTGGGTGTTTATCTTAAGCCATCAACGAGGCTTAATGACATCGTTTTATTTGCTTGCCTGTGTTCCTCTATTACTAAGAAGGGGTTGCATATGCAAATATATATACATTCTGGTTGTAGCACTAAATAATGAAGAAACCTGCAGTTTATAAAATGCAGTCATTCCACGCCACATTTCATTTTGGAAGAGGGAGGGCTACAGTCGACTGTGAACAATTACCAAATTGTCAATGGAATTCAATAAATGTTGTTTAAAAAAACTAATTATTTGTTACAATAACCAGCTACTATTGCCACTTTGTATTTGGAGGTTTGTAAACTACTTCCATTTGAAATGTAATTGATTCCATTTTTATCATTTGTTCAAGTTTATGTGGTTGTTCTCCTCCTAAGAGATGATAACATCTATTTTCAGCAAATTATACATTATAATTCCTCATTCAAAAGCCGTAACAGAAAACAAAATGCTAATTCATGCTGTAAACGAAACTACAGAATCATAATCACTCATTGTTAACATTAGGGACTAAACTGCTACTGGAAATAATAAATTAGAGCAAAATGTGGTAGGGGTTCTTGGTGAGAGTTTTCTCTCTTTTTCTTTGTGATGCTTCTTCCTGTTTTGTTTTGTTGTTATACAACTAACACACTTTCTAATATGCTTTCACTCAAGAGATTACATGGATATTTTGTATTCTCCCAGATATAAGCCAAACGTTCACTTTTGCCCCTTAGCTATTACCTGAAGTTCTATATTTCAAATCTACAAGATGTGCTCACCAAGCAATCAGAAGTGCACGCAAAAGAGGAAACGCATATTAGAACTGCGCACCTGCTTTTCTACATTTCATTAAGCTTCCAAACCTACGCTTCCCTTTAGATAAGCGATCACCAGCCCCACCCCCCCACCCCCACGCCCCCCCCCAAGCCTCTCCTGTATGAGGATCCCTCCGCAACCCTCCTTCCCCCATAGCAAGCTTCCCCTCTGCATCAGGGACTATGCGAAATTTAAAAACAAACAGAAATCCAGGAACTGTAACAAATCAGGTCAATTCTTATTAAGGAAAAAAGTAAGGGGAGGGGTCTCTGTTACCATACTCCAGACACTCTGCTTTCCTTAAATAGCTATGCTCAAGTGAAAAGACAGTAGCATCACCCAATGGCATTTCTCCTTTCCTTAAGCACACACACACACACACACACACACACACACACACAATCCCAAAGAAAATATTTAAATGTAATTATTATATCAAAAATGTGAATTCTTTGAACAGACCAAAAAGTCACACTGCCTTCTAGAGTAAATCACTTTTCTGCTGCCCTTTTATTTAATGCCGTCTGCTGTCCACATTTACCTCTTCACTGGCAAAGTGTGATCATTGATTTCCTATGGTCTCTCTGGAAGGAAGTTCTGCTTCCTTGATGATGACTACAAAGGGTAGGTGACCCCATTCTCATTCCAATGCAAACCCTGCACTTTTACATTTCCGCTAGGGGCACAGGAATGTGAAAACAGCAAGAAACTCTGCCCTCTTCCTTAGAGACTGTCTTGCTGTAACTACTGACATTTAATGTTTTCCCTCCCCTTTCCACGACTATATTTTGGAAGATCACAATATCAGGGATGAACCACTACGAGGCATTAGCTCATGATGGCCATCAATGTTAGATGTGTGATTCAATGCAAAAGACACCTGTTATAACACGGCCATGCCGGAAAAGGTAAGTTTGGGACTAAATGGCAAACATAACTATATACAGGGCAAACCCAACATGATGTGGGTTTGCTCACAAAAGGAGAGTAAGTTTATGCCAGAAAATATATATATTTTATACACATACATACACATATATGATAGGGTTTTGAGGCATCTGAGTGATTATTTATAAAATCATTCTATTCATGAATCTTAAAAATTACTTTTCTTCTGTAGAGGAGTATTTTACTGATACTCACATATATTTGTAATGGGCCCTCCACCTAAGTCAGAATTATTTGAGGTTGGGAGCTAGCAATCTAAAGACCCTGTCTATCTCTAAAACTGGATCGACCATTCATTCAAACCAAAAAAAAAAAAAAAAAAAGGTAAACGCAAACATTTAGTCCATCACCAAGAAAAAATAAGAACATCAGGTAGTTATGGTTGATTTTGCCAAAACAGAAGACTTCACCTCTTTTACCAAAGAGAATTTTCTCTGGTTATATAAATAACCAGGGGGAAAAAATGGGCAAACGAAGGAGATCTTCACTATTTCATGAAACTGGCAAATGAAGGACACCATCACAAACTTGCTGGAAATGTAGATGTGGCCACGTGATGTTTTTACACTGCACTGGAGAGGAAGTAGTGTTGAGAGTAAGAATTAGCTGGCACTCTGGGCTCTGAAACCAGACTTGCCTGGGGGATATCCCAGTTTTGCCCCTCCGTATCACTGATAGCTTAGACAAAATATTTAATTCTCTGTGCCTTAATTCCTTCATTTGTAAAGTGGGAATAATAATAAAAGTACTTAATTTATATATTGTCTTGGAGATTAAATGAGTCAAATACATGTAAAGTGTTTGGAACAGCATTAGTTAATAGTAGCTCTCATCACTGCTGCTTTGTTCCCAAGTTTTAGGTTAATAGAATTTTACAAAGAAAAGCAAACAATATTTCCAAGCTGGTGCCTTAGGAAAGCTAGCCTTATTGGAAGGCCCACAAGGAACCCACAATATTACAAGTCTCTTTTGCTTTTCTAGCTACCTAGGAGAAACCCAATGTTGGAAAAACTGGGGTCAGGTGAGCTAGATTTATAAGTAGATTTCTAAAAAGTATTTAAGGTAAATATATAGAAATGCACCTAAAAACGATTTTGCAGTTCATCTGTACATCTTCAAGAAAATAAAAATGTTTAAAATATATAGAAATCCGGTTTATGTTTTCTTGAACTTTAAGATATTGCTTTTCTAACAACCTTGTAAATGCAGGACATTCCCAAGTCTTGGCTCATCTCTGTGAATCCAAACATTGTTACTACTTTAAGAATTATGAAATACCCAGAGAAGAGGAAAAAAAATATTGAGTTCTTTATAGTACTTGGACTGGATGGAGAAGAAGTGTTCCTCAGTGGGCTGCTTTCTGCTTTGGCTATCCATATTCATGGAAGTGGTGCCAAGCCCCCCCCTCCCAAAAGGCAATCAGCGGAAGCTTTCGACAACTTACCTACATCCATTAATGATTCCGCATTGAAACTTCTATCCTGCTTGAAAAGATAGAGTGAGTACAAAGAATTACAGGTACTGGCTAACAAAAGTCCAGGGCTGAATTCAAGATGGTCACTGCCTACTCTAGAAAGATAGTGTGTGTCCATATAAGGATGCCATTTTATATTTCTAGTCTGGAAAACGTGAGGGTGTGGCAGGGGTTGGCGGGGAGCTGTAGGGAAGAAAAGTGAAAGAGCAGAGTGGAGCCTGGTGGTAATCTCTTTTTCACAAACTCAGGTTAAGCCATCCAGTAACCAAAGACCTGGTCAATCAGGTGAGTAAAGTCAGAGGTCTGGCCTCATGGACATCCAAGCAGTCAGTTAATGGCTCCATTTTTCACTTTCAATTGATTGATTCAATATCATACAGACCTGGCCTGCTTCGATGTGGGCTTCCACAGTGACAACTAAATAAGGTGACCCAGGTCCAAACCAGCAAGCAGTAATACCGCTCCACAGTCAGCGTCGTGATGGAGACAGAAAAGCTCAAACATCTACAGGAGAGACTCGCAGGTTGAAAAGCACAACATAAAAAGATAATGTTGGGTTTTGGAAGCTTATACTACTGCCATCCCTAGGCGTGAAACTGTAAATTAAAGAATGGTCTGCTCTCTGCTGCAGGGAGCCAAATCAGAGACATTTCACATACACACTTTAATTGGGGGTTTCATTCTAATTGAAGAAATAAATTCCACCAAAGCAGATGCTTCCCACACACACACACACACACACACACACACTCGCACTATGGTATGTTTTGCACTTTGGCAAGTGGGTACAAAATATCTGCAACATGGTCTATTCGGATAGAAGATGGAATTTCCCAGTTTTTAAATGGTAACAGATGCAGTTTCGGCTCTGATACACATTGGGCTCTCTCCAAAAAAAATCACCCCAATTCCCCCTCCCCAGCCTTGGTGATAAAATGTCACAGAAAAAAAAACTAAAAAACCTTCCAGTTGATGATGATTCGTGGCTGGGTTTTGGGGGTTTGGTAATGAATAAATGCCCCCAGTTGTTTCCAAATTTCTAGATTTCTATACAAAGAACCCCCAACCTCATTATTTTTTGCACTTGCTTGTTTATAACCAGAGGTGTCATAATCATGTTTCTTGTGAAAATGAAAGCAAATCAAATGCCTTGTGATTCCAGGAAAAGAGGTTCTTAGGGAGACATGCCTGCCTGCTATTGATGTTGTAAAAAGGCTCCTTTTACATGGTATTAGATGTTGAGAGCACATCATATTGATCTAGAAATAAAAAGCTTGATTTTTTTTTTTTTAGTACAGTCAACCCTTACCTTCATAAGCACTTTATAACACTAGGAAGATGGTTTTATTTTTAATTGAGGTAGAGTAAACAAATTATATTTGAAGAGCATTGCTATTTTTAGGGAATGGAGGATTTGTAAGCTTTTTGGCAGCAATTCAGGTAAAAATCATGAATAAGTCTCACTCTTTCAAATTTGGCCCAGGCCTTCCCATAGCAGCCCTGCCTGAGTCCAAGATGAGATTTAGTGTTGCCTTTGTTTTATCCTTTTTCAACGAAGGAACAGTTGGGAGCAGGTTTCTTAGTCCTGTGCGCAGCCTTAACCGCTTAAAATGTGAATTGCAGAGCACTAGGAACCTAGGTCCTTATGCACATAATCCCTGAAAATGGTGAGCCGTGTTGGAGACCGCAAATCCTGGCAAGGCGCACTGCCTGGCTGCGTTCGCCACCAAAGATTAAAGCTTCCGTAGCACTTGAGGGCACCTTAGTCTAATGATGTACATCGCTCATTTGTTTCTGTACTTTATCGTAAAGTTCATGCCGCACCACTGGAAGGAGAGATCAGTATTTCAAATAATCTCCCTTTCCCCACCATACAATTCCACCGCACTAAGAGTAGCGCGCCACCCAATACCAGCCTGCAAGCTGATCATCCTCCACAGAGCTGCGCCAGCTGCTTAATCAGAAATTCTTTCCGAAAATTCTTTCCGATTTTCTTAGCAACACGAGTCTCCCTTTCTAGAAGAAAGATCTTGCTTTTTGGGAAAATGCTTTTCCAAATCAAGTTAAACTAACTTTACCCGAGGAAACTGATAGTTTTCCTCTTTTTTAAAATGCTTCCCCCCCGCCCCGCCACCTTCTCTGGCTCTCGGCTTCCTTTACTCCAACCCTGCCCATCTCCCCTCCCTCTCTGTTTCCAAGGAGTTTGCACGTGATTGCCAGTCTTGCAAATTCGGGCCGCGGCCCTTCGCTTTTAAACGCTCTCCAACGACTTGTTTCCTATCTCATTAAAGATGTTGCCAAAGCTCCCACCGCTGTAAAGCTGTATCACTGCGAGCTTCTTTCTACCCCTTCTCTCTCTTTTCGGAGGAAAACGCAGGGCCCGAGTTTCGCGGCCTCGAAATACAGGTCGGAGGTACGCGCCTGGAAACTTATCCCAACGCATCTGACTCCCGGACTGGGGGCGCGGCGCTGCCGAGGAATCCCGAGTCCCGAATCCCCGCCAGGCTGGCTCTGGGGGTGCGGGTCAAGCCTTTCCTACTCGTCTTGGTCCTTAAAGGCGAGCTGGGGTTGGTTTCTGACTCATCGACAATCACAGGCGCGCGCGCGCACACACACAGACACACACACTCTCTCTCTCTCTCCGCCTCTCTCTCTCTCTCTCTCTCTCTCTCTCTCACACACACACACACACACACACACTCACACGCACACAGGCGCGCGGACGCCCGCTCCTGGAGAGCTAGAGTTGGCCGAGCCGGAGGAATCGTTGGCCCTCGGCTACCCGGAGCCGGCGCGGGGAGGCATGCAGAGCACCGGGGGCCGCAAGACGGGGCAGGATGGCCTGAAGAAAGCCCCCTGCACCGGCCACGGGCATCCAGGGCACCCCCCCTACACCCCACCGAGTCCCCTAACTCCAGCGCCAGCCCGACCACCCCGGCAGTTCTTCAAGTTTCTACTCCCAGCGGGGCCTCCCCTTTCCCGGCTGCCTCGCCCCAAACCCTCACTTCACGCGCCTGGGCTGCCCTCTCGCCCCGCCCGCAGCTCTGCGCCGGGTGCGCTTCCCGGGGGCCGCCCAGACGCCCCCACCCGCGGCGGCGGCCCCGCGGTCTGGCCCGAGCTCGCCGCCGCCTCCCGCTGCTGCTTGCCGCGGCGGCAGGAGCTTCTCCAAGGCTCCCCGGCCGCCCTTATGTATTATTCACCCGGATGGCCGCGGCGCTTTCCCGGGAGCCCTCACCGAGACGCCAGGGCTTCGCCCGGCAACTACTAGTTTGGGGATTTCCGTTTCTTAGAAACTGGGGGTGATGCGGGGGCGGCAGAGCGCATTTTTCGGTTGTTTTGCTTTGGGGGGTTGGCTCTTCAGCCTGGAGCTCACAGGAGCGCGCTGCGCCCCGGGCCCGGGAGGGAGCGCGCCAGAGCCGGCGAGTGCGGCGGGCAGCCCCGCGAGCGGCCGACGCTGGCGGGCAGGCTGGGGGAAAGAGACGCCGCGGCGGCCGGGTGAGCCGGGCCGAACAGAGCTCTTTTCCTCGACACCCCCAAGTCCCCGCCGCCCGGCTCCCCCCGCGGCGCGCGCTCGGCGTGGCCCGGGAATCCCCCGCGCCCCGGAGACCCGACCGCCCACCGAGTTGCTGCTGCCTTTCCCCATTGCTCCTTCACCTTTCCTCAGGCCCCAACTTTCCCCAGCCTGGACATGCGCGTGTACGTACACACACGCGCGCGCGCGCGCACACACACACACACACACACACACACACACACACCTCCCCTCCCTCGACTCCAGCTCCACTTCCCTGTGTAGTTTGGAGATGACAGATGCCTGTAGACTTTCACCAAACAAGCGGTGGGGGCAGCAGACTACAACAGTTATTTAATTAAAAGGCATTTTTCCTCTCTCTCTCTTTCTCGCTCTGGCTCCCAGAATAGCTTTTGCACCCCTAGACCCTGAGCACACTCCTGTCTCTCCAGGTTACCCGTGGCCGGCTAACACCCGTCTCCTTCCACGCCCCCCCTTCCGGCGTCTACCTCCAGCTTCCCCGGCCCCTCCACCCCGGAGTCACACGGACATGCACACCTACAGGCCGGCGGCGGGGAGCGTCGAGGGCACGATGCAGCCGGACTGCATTGCACAGTCATCAAAGTTAAGTGTGTGTGTTTGTGGGGTGCTTGTGAGCGCCAGGGGAAGCGCCGGGTCACGGGCGCCGGAGCATCCACTCTGCCCCCCCGCACCCCGCCTCCGCGGGGTCAGGGGACGCCTCCACTTGAGATTGCAGCCATTTTAGGGAAAGAGGTGGCTCCGGGCCCGGGGGCGGGGGGGTAGTGGAAGGGGAACAGCACGTCGCGGGGGACTCACAGCTCCGCAGCCCCTCGGCGCAACTGGAGGGCGGGCAGGCGCCGGGCGCACAGGGGCGCGGCGCCCGCGGCGACTTGGGGAAGGTTGCGCTCGAGTTCGCCGGTTTTGCCAGGAGTTGTTCGGGGTAACGTGCCGGCTCCTGCCTCTTTCTCGGGTTCCCGCTGGGTTGGGAGGTGGTTGGTGGGGGGGAGACAGATTGAGCACGGGAGGGACGCGACCGCCCCTGGAGACTGGAGAGCTAGAGGTGGGGACGGGGGGCACCTCTTCTCGCCGGTTGGCACTGACCCAGACAGTGCGACCCACTTGGCCCCCCGGCCTCCCCACCCCCTCCCAAACCTCTGCCTCCCCGCCGAGTGCCAAGTGAGCGCGCGGCAGGGGGCACAGGGCGCGACGCCGCCGGGCCCCGAGCCACCCCTTACCTGGTTGGAAGGGGTTTCCCAGGAGGAGCCGTAGTTGTAAAAGAAGGAAGAGAAGAAGGTGTCTTCCGACAGCCCGCAGCCCGCCATGCTCTGGATGCAAATAAAATGAGGAAAGGAAAAAAAAAAAAAAAGCACACACACAAAAGCAACCAAAAATTTTCAAAATCAAATTAAACCAATAAGCGAAGAAGAAATTCTCTCGCAAATAAAGAAAAGGAGGGGGAAGGGAACGGCAGAGGGAACGCAAACTCTCGGCGGTGCTCGCTCTCGGGGTGAGGAGGGATGCTCGGGCTGCCGCCGCCGCCGCCGCCGCCGTCGCCGCCGCCGCCGCCGCCGCCGCCGTCGCCGCCGCCGCCGCCGCCGCCGCCTGCTCAAGACGGTACCTACAGAGGTTCGTCCTGACTTGGGCAGCCGCCGCCGCCGCCTGTGCCGGCTGCGTGTGTGCGCGCGTGTGTGTGTGCGTGTGCGTGTGTGTGGTGTGTGCGCGCAGAGCGAGAGACCGCAGGGGAAGCGAGAGGGCGAGAGAATGAGCCAGCCGGGATGGAGGGCGCAGAGGCAGAGCGGGCGGGCGGGCGTGTGCGCGCGGGGGTGCGTGCGTGTGTGTGTGCGCGCGTGTGGCTGGGTGTGCGTCTGTTTGGGGAGCTCACCGGAGAGCCGGGGCCGTCACGTGGGCGCGCTGACTCCGCCGGCTGCCGGGGACAGCCTGTACTACAGCCCCGGCCACTAAATCAGCCCGCGCCGCCAGACCTTTGCAGCCCACCCTCCCCCCGCCTCCCCGCCATGGCCGGCCGTGCGCGCCCCGGGACGGCAGGGGGCGCGGGTGCGGCCGGGGGCAGGTGGGCGCGAGGGGAGGGGGACGGGAGGATGCCCGCGGAGACGCACATGTCCCTCGCTACGCCCCGCACCCTCCCGGCAAGCCTTCCTCCCGCCCTCTTTGAAGATTTTTTTTTTTTTAATTCCTAAAATTGCTTTCCCGTGCAGAGACCCCTCTTCCAGCCACAGGGAAATTATTTTCACACAGTTGCTGTGTCTCGATTCCCGGTGCCCCTCGCCTCCTGCGTGTGCACACGCAGACACACACACACACGCAGACACACACACACACACACACACACACACACACACACACACACACACACACACACACACACACAGTGGCCGCCGCCTCCCATCCCAAATGCAAACCCGCTTCCTTTCGCCGGTTGCTGTAGTTAAGCTAAGTCAATGCTACATCAAACTAGGCTAGGCTAGGCTGAGAAAACTGGAAAGTGGATTTAGGGGACAATACTGCCCCAGCAGGAAGAAAGGCTCCAGCTTGGCATTCTGTTGATTTAACAGTTTAAAACGAAAAGGGATTTTGTAGCTTCTGCACCTAAAACTCAGGCCCCTTGAGTTGCAATTCTTTAAATGCAGCTCTTCTCTTAAGCCTGTTGTATGGTCTAAAAATATAAACAGATATAATCTCCCCCCCACCTCAAAATGGTATTTTAGGACTAAACCTTTTTCTCAATTTTAATAAGAAAGTAGCCAAAAGTTTTTTTTAGTGCAAAAAGCCCTTCCTTACCTGCTCCCCCGAACTCTTTATACAGATCTTTCTAGTGAGTAAAATTCAAATAAAAATGGGCAAATCGGTGTAAGATGCTCTTACAAGTATTTCAACACAGGAAAACTTGAAACAAACCTGTTACAGGCAATTTATATTGTCTTCTTTCTGAATTCTTTTTCCAAATGCTGCCCATTTTTATTCAAACCAATTGTATTTTTCTAAGACTTCACACTTCGTCCTGCAAATTCCCCCCTTGAGGTAGAAATCCTCTGTGAAATAAACATTTCCACAGCAACCCAGTGATGTCACAAACATCGGCTCATGATTTCAGAGGGGAAATAAAGCAGGAGAAAGGATCTCTCTAGAAAGACAGTTTCTGTCTTCTTGCAAACAGCATCACTCCCAAATAGAGATTCAGAAAACATTAGATTTCTGGCTAAATACTTGCTTTTGTTTTTGTTTTCTGAGACTGACTTATTTTTCAAAGCTATGTCAACCAATCTTTAAAAAAAAAAATAGGTCATCATCCTCTTTTCTGGGTTCATGAACAATGGTGTTTCAAATCAGTGGTCCTAACCACACCGGCCACTACAGATTTTAATGAAGGGGAAAGGATTTCTTTTTTCTAAAAAAATGATGTCAAAAAGAACATTGAGAGATGACATTTAAGGTACTAACTTCAGACCCAAATAATGCTGACTGACCTCGCTTCAAAAATACAATAATTTTTAAGAAGTATTAGACCCACAGAAATTCTATTCCATTATCAAAATTAGTGCTGATCTCACCACTATTGAATAGAGGGGCTTCACCTCCATCATTCCTTCCATTGTTTCCTTTGTCTCCAGGCTTGGGGAAAGAGGGAAGCATTCTTCATGCTGTCCCCCCTTTTAATCCTCCTGCAGTCTCACTCCTATAAAATATTAAACGTAAAAGACTGGAAAATATGAGATGAGGACCAATGCCTGGGGTTTCTTAGCTTTCCTGTCTAAATCAAGTTCTGTGGATAATATTTCTACTATAGAAACATAGAATATTGCTTCTATAGAAATCTAGTCTGTAATCTAGGGGCAGCTGGGTGGCTCAGTCAGTTAAGCATCTGCCTTCAGCTCAGGTCATAATCCTGGGGTCCTGGGCTCCCTTCCCTGCTCAGTGGGGAGTCTGCTTCTCCCCCTGCCCCTGACTTGTTCTCTCTCTCTTTCGCTCTCTCTCTTGCTCTCAAATGAATAAATAAAAATCTTTAAAAAAAAAAAAAAGAAAGAAAGAAAGAAAGAAACCTAGTCTGTAATCTAGTCTCATTCACAGTTGACCTTTGAACAATGCATGGGTTGGGGCAGACCCCCCACACAGTCGAAGATCTGGCTCTAACTTTGACTCCCCAAAAACTTAACTACGAATAGCTTACTGTTGACTCTCAAAGCCTTACTGACAACATAAATAGCTGATTAACACACATTTTGCATATGTATTTTATACTGTATCCTTACAAGGAAGTAAGCTAGAGAAAAGAAAACATTAAAATGTTATTAAGAAAAGCATAAGGAAGGGAAAATAGATTCACAATACTGCGCTGTATTTATTTTTTTAAAACATACATATAAGGGGACCCATGCAGTTTGAACCCGTGTTATGCAAGGGTCGAGTGTATATTTTAGTCCAAACGTACATTCTGCGCCTGGGGTTGCTTATTGCTTCCCTGGTTTCAGCTTGGGTCCCACCTCCACCCCAGCAGAGGAAGTTAATTCTGTCTCTGTGATCCCCTTTCCTAGTTGTTGAATGAATGGATTCACAACAATCCTAAAAGAATCCGGACACTTTATCCCCATTTCACAGATGTGGAAACAGGCTCAGAGATGCTAAGGAACCTGCCCAAGGTCACCCAGCTACAAAGTAGTAGGAATTGAACCCAAACTTTGAGACCCCCCCCAACCTCTCCCATCCAGCTCTAATGGAGCCCATCATTGTACCGCTCTTCTATGACTTCTATGACATACCCCTCCCAAGAAGAGAGGGCGTGGTTCCCCCCTAACTGCCCCCATTGGTGATAAGTGTTCATTTGTGAGATGTGTTAACACTGACTGCACGTTCACTAACTCAACCACTCTTCATGAGGACCCTGTCAGGAAGCTATTACTATGTTTGTTTTATGGGTAAGGAGACTGAGGCTCAGACTCCCAACCTCCTCCAACCCACAGCTAAGCTAGTAAAAGGCAGAGCTGGGTCTCGAATCAAAGACTTCTGGCTCATGACTACTCGTGCCCTGAAAATTTATTTTTCTCATTTCCAAACACACAGGAAAATGGGTGAACGGATCCATGGAGCAGGCCCAGGACCTGCAGAGACATGTCCCGGGGGGGCGGGGGGAAAGGAGAAACAGGTGGAAAGAATCTCCTCTGAGCAGCAAACAGGAAAACATTTGTATAAATGAAGTCTGGCCTCCAGCCACAAACGTTTGGCTGCCTTCAAATCTCTAGCTCTTTCTTTTTAAACAGGGAAGGCCCAAGGAGGGCCACCTGGAGAGACTTCTGATAAAATGCCTCCCTCTTTGCCCAGCTCACCCCTCTCCCAGGGCAGCCCTATCACCCTGAAAGAATTCTTCCTCAGTAGGTTTGCTCACCTGGCATGAGCACAGTAACATGGAGGTTTGTTTGCTAGTTCTCAACAACATAAAAACAAGCCACCCCCTGTCTACCCCCACTGGGGCCCAAAACAGATGCAGACAACCCCTTGGGAAGCAGAGAGAGCTACAGGCTCATTGAGAAAAGATCACCCCAGCCACCTTGCCAACTTCTTGCCAAGCAGGATTCAGAGGTCTGAAGATAGAAACCCAAAACAGAAAGCTTTTGATTTCTGAATCCACTGTGGTTGGTTCTCTCAAGACAAACCAAACTTTCTTCTGTGTGCATTCTTGTCATGTTGCCAAGTCACAATTTGTCACACCAAAAATGTGTGATGTGTGGAAATGATATCACTCCATTAATGAGAAAATCCATCTTCATTCATAAACCCCCCCAAAAAATAAGTTTTGCATTAATCTCCTATTGGAAATCGGTTAATAGTCCAGATGATCCTGGGTTGTGTTCCTTGTTTATAAATGAGGTGCATTAACAGTCTCGTACCACCAGAGTATCATTTAGTGAATGGTGGCTCCGCTCTGCAGATGCGAGAGGCCAAATTGTTGTGGATGTGGATAAAAAAAAACGATCCTTTTGGCTAAAACTGCAGGGGGGAAGCAGATGTGATACACAGAGGAAGTAGATCTCATTCAGTCTCCTTTTATTAAAGTCTGCTCATTCGTCTTATTTTTAAAAGCCCTCTGAATACAAACTCATGTGTTCCTCCTAAGGCAAAGGGAAAACCAGCATCCTTCCTGCCTTCAAGAAGTTGCCAGTCCCGACAAGTGTGGTCCGATCTACCAGTCTTTCTAGTTGTCCATTTTTCTCTGTTAATTGTTAACAAATTTGCATCCTCTCGTTGAACTGAGAGTTGCCCTGGGGAGAGAGGGAAATGCAGAGGTCGCCAGACGAGGCAGAGGGCAGAGGAACGGTGGAAGGGTGAGAAGTGCCAAAAGGCAAGGGCAGAAGGAAGAGCACAGCACTGCGACGACAAGACACAATGGCAGAAGATCACTGAGTGATTTGCGGTGTGTCTACCATGATGGCAGCGCAGGGCAACCTTTCTTCCTTTGCGGCTTCCCTGAGACAAGACTGCAGGGTCATCTGCGTGTTTGGGAGGAGACCCTAGGAAACGCAGCAGGGAAGTTAAGAGAAGTGAGAACAAGAAGTGGAGGAGGCGTGACGGGTGCTCCTGGGGGCAAGTGGAGCTCAGGACTGCTTGGGAACCCCTTGGAGCAGTGGAGATGGCACCTGTCATCGGCGTCACCCATTCAAGGGCGAGGGGGGCGGGGCCTGGGCATTGACTCTGCAGCTCCTCAGCTAAAGGCTGCTCCCTGCTGGTGCTAACTCCCCAGCTGGTAGCACCTGCGGCAGGCACGGACAAAGGGGGGTCTGGCAGCCACAGAGAGTCCACAGGCAGAGGGATGCAGAGCCTGAGATGAGGATCTGGGGCCACGTGCGTGGAAATGGTTAAGGGCTGTAGGATATGGGTGGGGCACCCAGAGCATCTGCTCCCCAAACAGTAACTCATTTCATTTTACAAAAACCTTGTGAAGGGGAACTATTACATTTCCACTTTTCCCCCAGAAAACACAGTCTAGGAGAGTAAGGAGTGACATCTGTTGTTTTTACCCTGTACCATCAGCTCCCTCTTCCAGGAACAGCCCCCTGCTTTTCCTGGGAGAAACATTCCCTCCCCCATCTCTGACCTAACTGCCTCACTCCAGATACGTGCCTGTGACCCAAGCCAAGCCATCCTGCTAAGAGCTCTCCCTCAGATTGTCCCGGGAGCTGTAGGGCAGGAAGTGTGCGCTTTCTGCTGGAAGAGCGAAGCCAGGAAGATGTAAGCCTGGAGCTCCTCCAGGCCATGTTCCTCCCACGAGAATGAACCCAACTGCTTGAGAATGAAGCCAACCCAGAGGAAAGCCAGCTTGAAGATCCAGCCCTGACAGGAAGCACCACAGGTTCCCGATGTACATCTTTTGAGCAACTGGATCCAGCCCAACCTGAAGCTAGACACCTCCCTGGACTTTCCAAGTTCATAAGCCAATAAACTCCTATCAAATTATAAGCCAGTCTGAGCTGAATTCATAGAAGTTAAGCAACTTGGCCAAGATCACACATCTAATGAGTGTGGAAGTAACACTCAAACCCAAGTAACCCTAATTGCATATGGCGCTATCACACATGTTCTGAACCATCATGCTCTACAGAGGCAATTAGCATCTACCACAGAGCAGAGCTCAGAGCCACAGCATCCTTCTCATTGCTTGGCCCTCACTTGGAGCCTCTTTCCTTCCAGAAGCAGCTGCCAATTTGTTTAAGAGGATAAGGGATCTGGGTGCATCTCAGTTTTATCTGAATTATTTGTCCCATCAAATCATGAAAGGTGCAGCCCCGTCATAATGATGGTCACTTGAAGAAAGTCTGGAGTCGAAGTCAAAGAAAGTTTTAAAAGAAAAAGAAATGGGAATTGTGGCCTTCAGGTTTTTGTTGGTGGTGGGTTTTGTTTTGTTTTGTTGTTTTTTTTTTTTTTTGCTTTTTTGTTTTGAAGAGCCAATGAAGAGATATTTATGGACAACTGTTTTAGTCAAGACTTGTGGTTGCAAGTTGACAAAAACCCCACTTCCCTCGCGAGCGGAAGGAAGGAAGGAAGGAAGGAAGGAAAGAAGGAAGGAAGGAGGGAAGGAAGGAAGGAAGGAAGGAAGGAAGGAAGGAAGGAAAGAGAGAGAGAGAGAGAGAGAGAGAGAAAGAAAGAAAGAAAGAAAGAAAGAAAGAAAGAAAGAAAGAAAGAAAGAGAAAGAAGAAAGAAAGAAAGAAAGAAAGAAAGAAAGAAAGAAAGAAAAGAAAAAGAAAGAAGAAAGAAAGAAAGAGAGAGAGAGGAAAGAGAAAGAAAGAAAGAAAGAAAGAAAAGAAAGAAGGAAGGGAGGGAGGGAGGGAGGAAGGAAGGAAGGAAGGAAGGAAGGAAAGAAGGAAGGAAGGAAGGAAGAGTGTGTGTTTTGTTGGCTTACCTAACTGAAAAGACCAAGGGTAGGGCTGTCTTCAGGCGATGCTGCATCTAGGCAAGGCTCAAACAAATCAACAGTTTCTTGGTTTTGCTTGCCTTTGTGTTGACCTCCTTCTCAGTCTCACACAGAGCCTCCAGCAGCACTTGGCTGACCCTTTCCTTCTTACCAGTGGTTCTAACAGAGAGAGAGAAGACAGATGCCCATCTCTCTCAACAGTCCCAGCAAAACCCCTGAGATAGCAAATCACTGGCTCTGACTGGGTCCTGTGCCATCTTTACATGAGCCAGTGGGATGTAATAGTCCGACTGACCAGACTAGGTCCCATGCCCCTCCTTGGCTCTGTTGGTGGAATCACCCTACCAAAGCGTAGTAGACTGTGAGGCTAGAGAAGATGTGGTTCTCCAGAGGAAAATTGGGGCACAATCTGGTAATCTATTTCTGGAAGAAGAATGGCCGTCACACAGGCAAAAATGGCTGTAATCCACCTTGACCTTGATGGACATTACAGAGGATGCCTAAACTCACCCTTGTCTTTAAAGAGTTCATACTCTGTTCAGAGAAAAGCAACACCACACAAAGAACAACAAAGAAGATACATAATAATGAACGAAGTTCACTGCAGGTTCTTACTCCCAGGCAACGGAATCCACTTCAGTACTTTAAGCAGATAAGTCTGAGGTAACTTATGTAATTACTGGGATGGGCCAGAGAATTGGGTTTGGATGCTACAAATAGGAACAAAGCAGCCAGAAAAAGAAGCTGCATGACAGTAGGGAGTGGACAGCAGTAACTCTACCACCCGCTGCCCTGGAAAAGCAAGACTTTGCCACCTCGTTGGCCAGAGTATCTCATCTCCTGCTTAGCAGCCACCATACCTTGCTCACTTCTGCCTCTCAGTCTCAAGCCACTGTGTTTGCTTGGGGGTACTTGAGTCACGTGCATGACCTGCCCTGCAAACACATCTGGGAAATGTAGTTTTCAGCTTTCTGGCCTCAAAGTGCTGAAGGGTTAAGTAGGAGGTATTGCAATAGATAGTGAGTGAGTTCATTTACAGGATCGGCCATAGAGCAGATTTACAGGAGTTCAGTGGAAGAGAAGGCAATAAAGACTGGACTCAAGATCGGGTCACCTGTCACACTGGTTTATCTGACTTGGTTCTGACAGTTACTGAAAGCTCAGAGGCTCTAGATGCCAGGGGATAGGATGTCCCCAGAAGCCAGGATACTCAGCCCACCTGGGGCCACCAAACTGGTAGGGCCATTTGAAGACAGGATGGCACACTGTGTTTGTCTGTGGGAGCCAGTAAGAAGGAAGTCTGGACCCTGTTTCGGGAAGAATAACCTTGACACTTCCTTCCCCTCCAACACCCACTGGCAATGTTTCTTTGACTTAAATACTTCTCTCCACTTTGACTCTTGTCAACCTAGACCAGGCCACTTTCCTCTCTGGCCAGGACCTTAGAGTAGACTCCTGACAGGTCTGTTTGCATCCATTCTTGCCCCCCATTACCAGCCATCCTACACCCTGCAAGTGGGATAATCTTTCCAAAGCACAAATCTAATCACGGCTTCCCTTCAGTGGCTTCCATTGCTCCTTGGCTCAAAGCCCAAATCTTTAAAACCACCCCTCCAGACTCCTCCAATCTGGCCACCTACACTTGAACCAAGTCTGGCACAGTTTTCTATGATCTCATGTGGCCTAAAAAGCCACGAGACCCCTCACGACCAACTCCTGCCACGCACCCCTCCAATCTCATCACAAGTAACTTTCTCCTCTGCCCCTTCTCCCGGGTCTCTCAGCCCACACGCTGACGTGCCACACACATCACATTCTTCCACACGAGCATCACTTTGCCCCTATTGTTCCACGTGCCTGGAGTGCCTTTTCTATCCTTTCTGCCTGGCAAAGACCTTCTCAAAACCCAGCTCGGGAGTTGGCTTCTTTGGAGAAAGACCTTTGTAACAGCCCGAGAGGAAACTCCGCATGTCTCTCTCCTCCCTGTTCCTACCCTTCCTATGGCCCATTTCCCACAAGCCCGGTCCTATTCACTTTGATTTTCCCCACCTACCACAGGACCTACTCGATAAAAGTTGACTGAACAAGACAGAATAAACTTTAAAAAAAAAAATCCCCTACACAGAAAGCAGTAATAAAGAAAATGTGTTCTACCACCACCTTGAGACCTCAATTAATGTGCTTTTCTCCTCACGAATCCTTGCTTCCAAGCAAACAGAACCTGACAGCCTGAATTAAATCATTTATCTTTCTAGTTCTCTGCCTTGGCTCTAACACTAGAGGAAAAGCCCTGATATTTCATAAGAAACTGGCAAAAACAAAAGCTGCGGCCCCGCACCTTGACTTTATCTGGTTGTGCAACCCACATACGCACATAGACAGAAGTGTTCATCTCCGATCTTTCTTTTACCTAGGCAGAATTAAATGCCAGATTACTATCTTTGATCATTTTGTTTTCTCACGTAAACCCTAACGAGGCTGAGTCTGGGTGTCGTCTGTGTGTGCCCGCGTGTGTGTGTGCGTGCATATGCATGCGCACCAGCCACGGTATTCAACACCATACACGAATTACACAGCACAAACAGCCTTATCAGAGAAGAACACAGCCAGAAATGCACAAGTCTTCTGCGAAATGTTATGTTCCAGTTCTTTCTGATCCACTGTGATGCCTTCTGATTTAGAGTGACCTATGGGTTTTTAACCACGGGCCGGTGAGGAAACAAAAGACTATTTCCACTCGGCCCCGTATAATTAAATACCTAAATGAAGTTTTCTCCGGTTCTGCTTTCGGAGCCAAACAATGCTTGTTTGCATTCCATCAACATATATAAACACCCACAGGCCAGGATAATTTACCTTTGCTGTACTGTCGTTAGACCCTTAACTCAGGGCCTTCCGAATGGCATTTAAGCATATTAGAAAGGCCTCTGGTTATGAAGCCTGCAGTATTTATTTTTCTTTAAATAACAAAAATATCCTAGTTACAGTCTACTGTCTGGAAAGCAGTAAGGTGGATATCAACACTCTGTAGATCAACCCTCCTACATCAGCTCCATGGATTCAAATCTCTTTTTCTCTTCAAACCTCTGTCTCAGAGCTGCTGAGAGAGGTCACTAAGACAGTGGTCTGGAGGTGGCTTCTACTGGTTTTTTCCGCTGAGCTCTGGACAGTGAGATCGCAGTGAGCAGCAAGAAGGCATAACGGCCAGGGGCCGAGAGTGGTGGGCAGTGGGGACAGGCTGGGGGACACCACACGGCACAGCAGTTCCACCAGGGCCTCCCCCAAGTGTCACCATGCACATGGACCACCTGGGGATCTCGTCACCGTGCAACCTCTGGCTGGCTGAGGTGGGGCTGGGGCCCGAGATTCTGCATTTCCTAGCAAGCTCCTGAGTGATGCTGATGCTACAGGCCCGGGACTCACAGTTCAAGTAATGAGGCTTTAGGTCTCAGGCTCCGAGTCAGATAGGCCTGGCTGACGGGCTGCTTCTTGGGAAGCTGGGCACTCTTGGACAAATTACTTGGCCTCTCTGGGCCCTGGATTCCTTATCCGTGGAACTGGATGAGAACACCTATCAGGCAGGTCTGCCGAGGGGATTAAATTGTGTGATTCGTGAGGGGGGCTGAGTGTAATAACCTGGCGAGTTATAAAAGCATTTGGTAAGTGTTACTTACTGCTACCGGGCCCAGTAAGTGTTACTTACTGCTACCGAGTAGTACTGCTACTCCTGTACTGAAGTAGGATGGTGACAGAATTGAAACCAGAGCCCACCTCCCCCACTCCCTGGAAAGGGTACCTTGCCCATTTTATTATTTCACTATTTTTTGTAATAAATAATTTTTCTTGGTGTTATTGTGTTATTACACAAAGTAAGATATGTTTGCTTCAAGAAAGGGAGAGAGAGGAAGGAAGGAAGGAAAGAACAAAATAAGAAAAACCATTATGTACCAGAGAGATCACCTGGCATTTTGGTCTACATACATCCAGTCATAGATACACATTCATCAGAAATAATGCGATGACACTGTACATATTTTCTAATCCTTTATTTTCACTTGACGCATCAATGGTAACAACGGGAACAATACAGAAATAAACAAAGATAGGAGCTCTTCTTCATGAGTCTCTTCCTGTGGGCCGAACAGCCCCCTCACACAGTGCGTGCCCTCGCGCATTCATTTCCACAGCCTCTGACACAGACTCTCCGCTTTTACAGGTGAGGACACTGAGGCCCAGAGCGTGTAATTTACCCAAGGTCACACAGCCAGTCAATGGGGAACTCAAGTTGGAAAACAGGCAGCCTGGAGGCACAGCCTGGGCCTGTTAATTTTTATATGCTGTGCGCTTCACAGGGTCACCGACACGCTATCTGATCGCCTGATGTTTGTGCCACTTACCACATCGTGAATATCTGTCCAAGCTGGTCCACACTTCTGCACATCGTTTTTGGTGGCTACATAGTAGTCCAGTGTCTATTATTACACCCATTTTACAGGTGAGAAAGGCGAGGCTTGGGTGCGCATTAGACTGGCAGACAGTAAGGGGAGCAACCACGCGTGCCTGGGCTCCTGGGCGCAGTCCCCCCGACAGCGCTCCCTCAGGAGCCGACACAGAGCACCTGCCACGCGCAGGTACGTGCTGGTCCCCGTGGAGGACGGAAGAGCAGCACGATTCTTCCCACAGGGGAACCTGCTGCCCGGCGGGCTGAGCCACGCAGTAAAGTAAGCAAGCAGATGGGTGAACAAGATGAGTTGAGATTTTGGTTCAGTGCCAGGAAACCAGTCCCAGCCTCTGATCTGAAGAACGGAAGCGGCAATGAGAACTTAGGCAGACTGTCTGAGGAGGTGAGATTGAAGGTGATACCCCATGACAAGAAGGAGGTGGTCCCACGGTAATCTCGTCAGATTTATCTAAATCTCTTCACACAAAACCAAACCAAACCAAACCCTAGGGAATGGGACTCAGAAGTCTGTCTATAAAGTTCTCATAGAGAACATGTGAGAGAGGGCACAGGACGGGGAGGGCAAGGGTCGGGAGCCAGACGCTGCAGGGGGCGATCCTGGCCCTGCCCTCCGTATGGCCTGAGACAGAGCTCAGTCCCTTGGTCTGCAAAATGGGCTTGTGACACTCAGCTTCGGGCAGGGCCGCTGGGAATATGAAATGGAATAACTGTGTAAGGGACCTGCCCATGGGGGACACTGAGCCCCGTAGCTATTATTGACATTGACACTCGTTTAGTGGGCCTGGCTGTTGCAGGGTCAAATCCATATATTCCAACATCCCTATTAATCCATGGTGGAGTAAGGAGATTCTGGAGACCTCACAAACCACACGGACTCATGAGCCCCTGGGGCACTGCCACCGTATCAGGATTAAGACCCAGCTAATGGGGCGCCTGGGTGGCTCAGCTGGTTAAGCATCTGCCTTCGGCTCAGGTCATGGTCCCAGGGTCCTGGGATCGAGCCCCGCATCGGGCTCCCTGTTCCGCGGGAAGCCTGCTTCTCCCTCTCCCACTCTCCCTGCTTGTGTTCCCTCTCTTGCTGTGTCTCTCTCAGTCAAATAAATAAATAAAATCTTAAAAAAAAAAAAAAGACCCAGATAATACTCTACACATCATTTGCTAAGTTTCACCTCCAGGGCATCGAGAAAGTTTGGAGTGCTGACTTTCAGCTTCTCATTTACTCTGTTTCCTCTGGTAAACTGAGAGGCCACCTGGGCCACCCCGACCACCCTTGACTTCTCTCCACTCTCACGTGATGCCACAGTTGAGGGAGAGGCCTTGGGGGGTGGGGTGACAACAAAGAAGCCATCTTTGTTCGTGACCATAAGCCCTACTGACAATGGCTCCCACCACGTCGGGGGCACCGGGCTAAGAGCTTTACATCCACCATCTAACCTCATCCTCCTACCTCCCGTTCTCTCCATTTCACAGATGAAGGGACTGAGGATCTGAGAGGTTAAGGAGCTTGGCCAAGGCCACACAGCAGTTAGGCAGCTAGCTCTGTGCCAGACCCTTTTCACAGGCCCAAGCTCCGTCCTCTTCGGCCTCAGGGACCACTCCCCCTTCTGTTTCATCCTGGTTAGCTGCCCCCTCGTCTCCAGATCCCAGCGATGTCACTTCCTCAGTGAGAGGCCCCAAAATGGGCTCGCCAAGCTCTGTCTTCTCCCTCCTGCCGCCTGTCCGTGCTCCAACGGCACAGTTGTCCATGCGATTCCTGGCGTTCTGTGCACAGCTGAGGCATGGGGTCCGAGGGACTGGAGCAAGGACCACCTCTTTCCGGCTGAGCCACGGCCTCGCTTCACCTGCTTCCTTGTCTGCCACCTGAGGGACATGCTGACAGTGGCCTAAGGGGACGGTGGCGACAATGAAAGAGACCGGTGCTGCTAAGGGGCTTGGGGCAATGCTGGACACCTGCGGGGAGCCGCCCGAAGGCCGACGCCCCTCACGCCGCGCCCTGTACCAGGCCAGGACCGGGGTCCAGTACTGCGGCTGCCAGCGCAAGGACCCCAAGTAACTGGAGAACTGAGCGCAGCACTCCTGTGGTCAGCGCCCCCATCTCACGGTCGGGCGGCTGGTGCGAGCCCTGTGCTCATATTCATACGCTTCCCCGTTCCCCTGGCCATGGGGTCTTTCCTTCCCATCCGTGGGGTAAACACCCACGGTCTCGGGGGGGAGAGGTGGCACAGGGGTGGCAGAAGCTTAGGAGGAAACATTCGACGCCATGTGGGTGCATTTTCACACCGTCCCCCCACGGGCGGCACGGGGCCTGCACACTCACCTGGCCCCACCATCCTGAGCCGCCCCAAACAAAGAGGGCAGCAGGGGCGAGAGGGGCCTCAGGGGCCAGACCTCCCTGCACCGAGCGGCAGGGACCTCCCTCGGGGCCTCAGGCTCCTGGGCACGGAAGGGGGGAGCTCCCCTCTCTCAAATGCCCTGGTGTTTTTAACTCGTTCCTTTATTTCCCCCGGGGACCTGCATGTGGCCTGGGCCTAATGATTTCCTGTGAAAGCTCTACCCGGGCTGTTTTCCTGTGTCTTCGGAGGAAGGTCTAGTCCAGCCAGGCCGGCTCCACTCCCCTCCCTTCCCCTCTCGGACCAGACCGACCCAGCACTTTTTTTTTCGCTTGAATTTAAGAGCCTTGCAGACACAAAGATCCTTTTAGCTTTTAACATACTTAATAATTTATTATTTATCTGATATTTTTGTAAATGTGTCCCTCAGATCGGGCCTTTGCATCTCCAGTTTCCAATTTGCACCTACCTGACATGGTTTCTGTTACCGCCCATCGAGGCTCACAAGGCCAGGCTTCCTCTTTTAACACTTCTTTATAGTCCTAATGAACTTCCATGCTTCATTTACTCAAGAAGACAGCTCTCTCCCCCTTTTACATTTTCCTGCTCAGAGGCATACAAATCCTATGTGTCACTAATACAGTGTTGGTTTTCCCGGCGTTGGTGCTTTTTTTTAAACATGTTTGCCCTTCAGCTTGCTATTAACCAGTTTCTTCCTACTTTGAAAAACTTGCTCTTTTAAATTTCATCATTCAGTTTTTTCCTCGGGGATTTTACCCTTTATTAAGAAGTCAAAACCAATTTTGGAGCAATCATAGATACCAAATAGTCTCATGAATCTTTTGTATCCTTCACAGCTCCTGGCACAGGGGTGGGCACACAGCAGGGACGCAATAAATACGTGTGGCTGCCGAGGTGGCCCACGAGCAATTGGGAGCCAGGGAGGTGCACTGGTGAGGCGCTCGGGTGTGAGCCCAGACCGCCTGGGGTTGAGTCCTGCTTCTATCCCACAGTAGCTGCGTGGCCTCGAGCATGTTCCTCAGATGCTCTGGGCCTCGGCTTCCTGAGCTCTCAAATGGGAAGGAGAGTCGTTCTACCATCTTCTAAGGCTTCTTGCAAGGAAGAAATAAGTAAAACACTTAAGATGGTTCCTGACAGACCAAGCTCTCAGTGAACAATAACTTCTGTTATCACTGACTGCCTACTATTTGCAAGACTTTTAATATTAGAGATTATCTTCGATCCAAGAATCGGGCGAATCCTGCGCCTCCCCTGCCCTCCCAATTCAGAGCCACACGGGACAAAGGTAGTAAGATCTTGTCCTTGGTGGTCTACACAAGCATTCAGCTGTGTGGAAAGGACCCATCCATGCATCCCAGTGTCACCCTGTCACTTCTGGGTGACCTCAAGGACAGCATCTGTAAAATGGGGATGGTACTTGGTCGTTTACTGAGAAAAGAACCCACGATCTCTGTTCTACAATCTATCATCTTCTTGAATTAATTTCTTGACTCATTAGTCTAAAACGAATTGCCCACACACCAGTTCAGAGCAGCTGCTAACAAGCCAACAGAAGCCAGCCGGTCCTCCTAAGGATGGTGGACTCAGGTGGCAGAGGCAGAAATGCCCACTAGGGGGCAAGTGCGTTCATTCACTGTGCCCTGTGGGTGCGTCCGTCCCAGACCTGGGGAAGGTGAAAGCTAGCGAATGCAGGGCACCTGCTCTGGCCCCATCTCCCTGCACACTACTGCTCGTATTCTTTCCACTGCCCCAACTCAAGAAACTGCATTAACTCCGTATTAGACCTGAGACATCTGAGCCTAGCCTGCCCAGAACCACAGAGCTAAGAGGAGAAACTGAAGGAACCCAGTTTTCTCTTACTCTACCAGGCTGGCGCCAGGATCCCAGGAGAGGGCAGCACTAAACTTTGCCTGGAAGAAGGGAAGGTGTGCAGACACCTGAAACGTGGGTACTAAGAAAATGGTGGCTCTGGTGCACCGTCCCACAAAAGGGAGCACGGCTGTGGGCCTACCTTTCCCAAAGTATGTCCCAGGGAACACAGGGTCCTGGGAAGTGCTCTCTAAAGAGTCTAGAATCACATAAGTCCATGAAATGTGGCCTTCACCTTTCTCCCTGACATACAAAGTACACATTAGTTAAAGGTTCTGAGAAGTCCTGCAGTAAAGAAACCGGTCTGACTTTAAGCCAGTTAGCATTTCTCCAACCTATGTGACATCAGGGTGTTTATATGCATATCATCTCTATTAATGTTCACTTTGAGAAACACTGCTCTTGGTAAATAAACAACATAATGAATGAAAAAATTAAGACCTTACACACTTGAATAAGGAACTGCCGCAGGTATCTCAGGACAGAGGAAAATGTGTCCAAGCAAGATACTTATGGAAAGTCTGAGTTATGA
This sequence comes from Eumetopias jubatus, assembly GCF_037043125.1. Lineage (NCBI taxonomy): Eukaryota > Metazoa > Chordata > Mammalia > Carnivora > Otariidae > Eumetopias > Eumetopias jubatus. The sequence goes on along the minus strand of NW_028274808.1, from coordinate 182,926,255 downwards.
AACAGAACCAGAACTACAAAAAAACCTAAAGTCTTTTAGCATTCAGGGTGACCCCCAAATATAATCCAGAAGACAAGATCAAATGGCAACCAAGTTGTTTCACACCATGGGGTAGAAAATCTGTATTTTAGGAGTCCATGCTCAGAGCTAAGATCTTAAGTGGGGGATGCTAGTTTGTTCATGAAGTTGCTCCGTTCACCAACACGATCAGAGGGTTCGCTGTGGCTTGACATCTGAATGACTTGGAAAAGTAGAGCCCGTGCAGCATCATTCAGCAGCCAAGACCTGGAAACGTCCTAAGTATCCATCGGCAGATGAAGGGATAAAGAACACGTGGTATACACATATACACAATGGAATACTATTCAGCCCCCCGCCCAAAGAAGGAAATCCTGCCATCTGTGACAACATGGATGGACCCTGAAGGCCCTACGGTAAGTGAAATAGGTCAGTCACAAGGACAGATACTGTATGATCTCACTTACATGTGGAATCTAAAAACCCAACAACACTCACAGAAAAAGAGGTCAGATTTGTGGCCAGCAGAGGTGGGAGGTGGGGGAGGAGGCACTGGATGAAGGTGGTCACAAAGGAATAACTCCCAGTTATAAGGGGCGCCTGGGTGGCTCAGTCGGTGGTGAGCGTCTGCCTTCGCCTCGGGTCACGATCCCGGGATCCTGGGATCGAGCCCCGCATCGGGATCCCTGCTCGGCAGGGAGCCTGCTTCTCCCTCCCCCGCTCCCCCCAGCTTGTGCTCTCTCTCTCTCCCTCTGTAAACCTCCCAGTTAGAAGATAAGTAAGGACTGGGGATGTCATATACTACCTAAGTGGTTACCACTACTGTTTGGTATATTTGAAAGTTGCTAAGAGAGTAGAGCCTCTAAGTTCTCATCACAAGGAAAATAAAAACATTTTTGTAAGTATATGAGGTGGTGGATGTTAACTGACTGTGGGGACCAAGTCACAATATATGCGTGTCAAGTCATTATGCCATACACCTGAAATTTATCCAGTGCTGTATGTCGACTGTATCTCAATAAAACTGAAGAATTTAAACAGTACTTAAAGGGTTACTCAGTAAAAGAAATTCGAGAGAGAGCGAGCGAGAAAGAGGAAGAGAGACTATCAACACACACGGAGGGAAAGAGTCCAGTCCACAGGGACCGATGGTGGGACCCAGGGCGGCTCTGCAATCTGCCTTCTCGAGCTCAGGGAGAGGCCAGCAGAGACAAGGAGGGAGCCAACTGCCATCCCGCAGCTGCAGGGCTGACCCTGCAGAGATCCCTGGTTAGCACAGGTGCCCAGCAGCTTCCGCTGACCTCAGGCCTCGGGATGACACCGAATAAAAACAACAGTGACCGCCGCTGGCAGAGTTGCAGACCGGGCGCAAATCCTGGGAGGCTCCTTTTCATAGGGGTGGTCTCACTTCCCTCCCCTTGAACCTGAGCTGGCCCTAGTGACTCGCTTGCTCGGGAAAATGCAGCCACAATGAGGTCCTGGGACTCTTGAGGCCGGATCACAAGGAAGCGTTACGGCTTGTGCCCCAGTCTCTTGGAACACACGCCAGGAGCCCAGCAGCTCTGCTGTGAGGAAGACCGGGGGGGGCCCCCCAAGAGGAGGCCACGCGGCGCTCGGGCTCAGCCCCAGCCAGCAGCCGGCACCACCCTGCCCGCCACGGGAGCGAGCCGTCTCAGAAGGGGACATGCCAGCCCCAGTCCAGCCATCTCAGCCCCGGAGCACCAACACGCCGCCCACCCAAGCGCGCCCTCAAAAACCTCACCCTGTGTGCATGGAATATGGGGAAGAGGGTTGCTTAAAGCCACTGACTTTGAGGTCATTTGCTAAAGAGCGGTAGCTAGCTGGAACACAGTTTTACTGAGCTACCTGAGGACAGGCACCGAGGTTGGTGCTGTATGGTACCTCCTGTCGTCCTCACAGAAGCCTGCACAGGGTAGGTGTTTAATCATACAAACACGAGAACCAAGGCTCTGGCCTTGGGAAAATGAAGAAGCTCACCCAGAGTAAGACAAGAAGTCTGTTTCATCTGTCTCTGGACCTCTAATGACTAGGAAACCCTTATGGGGAAGAATCCACCCAACGTGCTAGGGATAAAATAGGCGGGAGACATGTAAAGTGAATGGCAAGCTTATGTGGGTGCAAGAGAACGAACCTCAGATTCTGCCTAAAATAGAAAACAAGGTGTCGGCTATGGACAATTTTCATAAAAACGTGCTCTCCCGCTGGCTGCGGTCGCATCACTGCTATGGGCCTGAACAGGAAAAAGGGAAGAAGGGGGGCGCCTGGGTGGCTCAGTGGCCTACGCGGCCAACCCTGGATTTCGGCTCAGGTCGCGATCTCAAGGGTCGTGGGATCGAGCCCCATGTGGGGCTCCAGTCTCAGCACCATGGCCCTTTGTTCCTCTCCTTCTGCTCCTCCCCCTGTTCACACTATCTCTAAACTAACGAACTAAATAAATAAAATATTTTAAAAAGAGAGAGAGAAGGGAGGGAGTATTTTCACAAAGTTAGAGATTCCCCCCCCCTTTAAATTGGCAAAGCCAGCACACCGACTGTGCCCTTGACACCTGTCCCCGAAGAACACTAACGTGGTGGACTTCGCCCCCACCTGTGTCAGGCACTGCTTCAGGTACCTCGCCTGTCAGGTGACCACACGCACGTTTCCTTGCACTCGTAAGTGCTTTAGAGTTTACAAACTACATTTGCCCACATGCTCATTTCATCGTGAGAGCAGATGCTTTTCCTGGGGAGCAAACAGAGCCAAATTAATCAGTGAATAATTAATATTTATCAGGCAGTATGTATGTGATGGAGAAATACGGCCCTTCCTTGCCGTCTCTTCCCTGGCGGTGTGCTTTGGCCCCTTTGCTTTCTTACTGCAGTTTGTACTGTAACGGACCGTATGTATTTCCCTCGTGGGCCTGTAAGCTTCTCTGGCACACCAGGAGCCTAGGGGAGCGCTTGGGGCAGAAAAGGCCAGTGGCACCGGTGGGAAGGACAGGTGGATGGATGGATGGGTGGATGGATGGACAGATGGACTATATTTACAGCTAATCTCCCAGTCCCTGTTACATGCCTGACTACGTGATTGTGCGCCAGGCACCTAACCTTTCTGAAGGGAGATTCTATTCCTTCCATAGTTACTGGAGATCAAACGAGTTACTGCGTGTTTCTCGTGGTGGCAGACACGTTGTTGACTCTCCAAAGCAGAGGCCGCAAAGAGGGAGAGGAGAATACCAGAGGATGAAGAGCTGGCATTTGAGGATGGAGAAGGCAGCACAGGCTAAGTCATCAAAACAGGCACTAAAGAAGGGGGAAAAAATGTACTTAAAATATTATCTGGTCCTCAAGATGCCCAAAGCCTATTTAGGGAGAAATGAGAAAAGACACCAAATCTACCAGGTCCTTAACATCAAGTGTAAGGTGTGGATGCGGACAGAAGCAGGCAGGGCAGTGAGGGGAGGTTCAAGATGGACAGAAGATGGGCAGGAGCAGATGGCGTGGGCAGGATGGGTGCTGGGGCGGTACGGGGGGATGCAGGAGACCCGTACCAGACGAGGACGGACATGCAGTGAGAAGGTACTTTGAGGGCAGCGTGTTTGGGGAATCCAGCATCGTGGAGCGAGCGCTCACGGCTGAAAGGAGAGACGAGATAGGGAAGCAGATAGGGAAGGAGAAGTCCTCCTGATGGACACAAGGGGGCATCATGGCAGAGGTCTGCCGGTTTTCTCCTGGCTGCCTGTGAGCAAGGGTTCGGCGTCAGTACCACGGTAAGAGCCACCATGAATGAGCCAAGTACTGTGCTAAGTCACTACGTGCAAGGTCTCATTCAAATGTCCACACCAAACTCATCTGGTACCAACCACACTATTATCCCCAGTTTATAGATGAGAAAACAGAACTGAGACATCAAGTCACCCAGGATAACACAGCTCTTAAGACACGGGGTTGGGCCTTGATTTCTGATTTGCCCAACTCCAAAACAGGAGGCTGTCATTCTGCCCCAAACCCAGCTTTTGTGCTGTCCTACATGAGCAGAGCGCAGACGTTACAGAGACACAGGTCCGGGCTCAGCAGAAACAGTTCTGTCAGAATCAAGGCTGAGCCTGGTTGTCTGCCCAACCCCCACCCCTGCCCAAAGTAGCCCCCTCCACTGGAGCTCATCAGACAGAGGTGACAGGAGAGTGCCATAGGGACTGTCCTATTTCCAGGTTGCCCAACTTCTTTTGAACGTTTCCTTGACACAATTTCATACACATAGTTCCGGTGTCATTGGTTTTGTGGTCCTTGCTTATTTTAATACCTCGGAGGAAAAGTCAAGAAAATGGGGTTTGGCCTGAAGAAAGGAGATGAAGCTAGACAGGTTTATGTAAGGGACAGGCCTAAAAATCCGTAGGCGATTAAATCAAGAAGAAACAGGTTTAATGGGGAGGATACTCTGATGGGAACAAACCTGAAAACTCCACCAAGAGGATAAAACACAGGCTCGTGCTATAACCCACAGGGGGGTGCGCAGATGGCCCCTCTATGGGAGGCAGCAGGAAGGGAACTGCCAAGACTGAATCCTCCAGGAGGCCAGCCCCAGCAGCCTCCACCATTGTGTGGACAATGTTGACACAACGGGTAGAAGTCCATCACAGTCTCCCACTCTTCCAGAAAGTTCTACAAGGTTAATTTTGGCTACAGCCTGACCCGGTGACTTCTACCACTTTTTGGAACATGACAATGCAATAGGTGGTATTCCATCACAGTCTCCCACTCTTCTAGAAGGCCCTACACAGTTTACATTGGCTACAAACAGAATCAACTGTTTGGTCAGGCAATGGCTGCAGTCCCTGCGGGCTTGCCTGCATGCCTCTGTTTCCATGTGCATCTACTGCCAAAGTGCTAGGCAACCTCCCCCGCACGACTTCTACACCGGTTAGTCTAGAAACTGTCATCACTCCCTGAGTGGATCAATTATCTGCCAAATACCACTGCAGAAGGAACACTGGCAAAGCACACGGTAAGAATCCTGTTGTGACTTATTTGGGAAAACTACTGGTATTTTTAAACATTTTTTTTCAATTTTCCCTGTTTTCTTTGAGTTTTATGGTGACAGGACTTACATTTAAGTCTTTGATCCATTTTCAAGTTAATTTTTGTGAGTGGTGTAAGAGAAGGGTCCAGTTTCATTCTTCCTTATGTGGCTATCCAGTTTTCCCAATGCCATTTACTGAAGAGACTGTCCTTTCCCCGTTGTGGGTTCTTGGCACCCTTGTCAAAAATGAGTTGACTGTATTTGTGGGGGTTTGTGTCTGGACTCTATTCTGTCCCACTGAAATGGGAGAAAATATATACAAACCATGTATCCGATAAGGGGCTGATAAAATATATAAAGAACCCATACAACTCAGTAGCAAAAAAAAGCAAATAATCCGATTAAAAAATGCACAAAGGACCTGAACAGACATTTTTCCAAAGAAGACATACAAATGGCCAACAGGAGCAAAAAGGAGCTTAATATCAGTGTATCATCAGGCAAATGTAAATCAAAGCCACAATAAGAAATCACCTCACACCTGTTAGGATGGCTATTATCAAAAAGAGATAATAAAAGTCAGCAAGGATGTGGAGAAACGGGGGCCTTTATACACTGTTGGTGGGAATGTAAAATGGTACAGCCATTATGAAAAACAGAATGGTGGTTCCTCAAAAAATTAAAAATTGAACTGCCATGTGATCCAGCAATCCCACTCACTCAGTATGAATGAAATGAAATCAGTATTTCAAAGCGGTATCTGCCTGCGCCTGTACATTACAGCTTGTTCACAATAGCCAAGACATGGAAACAACCTAAGAGCCCTTCCATGAACGAATGGATAAAGAAAACATGGTACTGAGATAGATAAATAGCTAGCTAGCTAGACAGACAGACAAAAATATATACACAAAGGAATACTATTCAGCAATAAAAAGGGAAACTGCCATTTGTGACAATATGGATGAATCTGGGGACGTTACACTAAGTGAAATAAGCCAGAAAAAGACAAAGGTAAGTAGTGTATGGTATCACTTATATGTGGAATCTAAAAAAAAAAAAAAAAATCCTACTTTATAGAAATACAGAATAGAACGGTGGTTGCCAGAACTAGGGAGAGGTGGAAACGGGGTGATACAGGTCAAAGGGCACAAATTTTCAGTTCTACGAAGTAGTTCTCGGATCTAATGTACATCTTGGTGACTACAGGTGGCCCAGGGATGTAACATTTTTGAAGAGCCATCCTTATATTAACCAACCAGTCGGTTCCAATCTTACTGGAAAGGAGGGCTTCTACAGTATCAAAAATATTTATTCCGCTTGCTCTAACAACAGTGAGCATTCACTGAGGGCTTTCCCTGGATTCGGCAGTGTCTTAAACGCACTAAGTATTAACTCCATTAATCCTCACAACACTGCTTCCTGCTAGATACTATTACCATTTTAGACAAGGAAAAGAGGCACCGTGAGCTCAGCTGCCTAAAGTCTGGATCAGGGTCTGCGAGAGCAAGCACGCCTTCTCCTCCACTGTCCGAGGCCACAGGAGTGACATGGGGCTCCAGCACCCCTGTGGATAAAGCAGAGGTCCCAGCGGACGCAGCCCAAGACAAGAGCTCCTGGGAAGAACCACTATGTTTACAACTGAGGCAGCTGACACTGAAGTTGGTTAATAGTTGGGATCCCCAAGGAGGATGCAAACAAAGCCAAAACGGAGGAAAGCAGAGGGGAGGGGAGGGGAGGGGAGGGGAGCGGAGGGGAGGGGAGGGGAGCGGAGGGGAGGGGAGGGGCTGCGTCGCAATGCCATTGTTTGAGCCCTGTACTGAACCGTGTCTGAAGTCATCTCCCTAGACTCTTCCACTGTATGAGCCAATGTACTGCCAGTTTTACTGAACCGTAGGAGTTGGGTTTTCTGTCATCTGCAATCAAACTGTTTGTAACTGAATTTCTAACCACAATCGTTTTTTTCTAAGGATACTTTAGTCCCTGAACTGGTCTTTGTTGAGAACCTCTTAGGTATCTGGGTCCAACACTATAGTTCCTAAGGGAGAGCAACAAGTCTAAGACAGTCCTGACCCACCAGGAACTTAGGGTCGCTCTGGGAGTGAGATGCCCACCCTCTCCACCTGACTCCACCAGAGGCTGAGTACCAGAGCTGCCCCAACGCAGCGACCATGTGCCAAGTGCGAAGAGGGTTATTAGGTGCTGAGGAAGGAACAGGCTGGCGGCGTGTGAGAAGACAGGATGAGGTGGGGAACGCCACGAGAAATGCCAGCAGAAGAACCAGGGAGTGAACCGACTGGTGAGGGTGGAGCTGAGGGTGGATCTCCAATCTGAGTTTCCCCTTCAGCAGACCCTGAGACAACAATTCAGTGCGTGTATTGTATTTGGGATGTGGTCCCCGAAAATACTGACAGGAAAATGGGGCAGGGAAGAGAAGGGAAGGGAAGGAAGCCAATTAAGAGGGCCGTTGTCAAGCTCGATAGCACCAGGGCAACTGGAGCTCTGCCCTGGGAACCCCTGGGAGACAGCGGGGAACAGGCTTGAGAATCAGCCCAGCGAAGGGGAGAAGAATGAGGTATTCATCTATGAACTTCCCCACCCCAGCGTGACTCAAAGCTGCTTCTGGGGCCACCACCTCTTCAAAGCCTGCCCACAGCCAGGAAGCTAGGCCCAAGAGCGAGTCCCACAGGTCTGCGACAGTCCCCAATGCGACTGACTGCCTTTGCATCAAGCCAGGCCAGCCAGGGTTTCTCTGTCCCCAGTGGTATCATAAAATCTGTCAAGTGGCTCGCTGAAGGCTGGGAAGTGTGGGGCCAGATGGGAAAGGGAGAAGGAATGTTCTGAAAAGGGGAACTATTTTCTTAAAATTCCAGAGCCCACGGACTGTTATCCGCAGTCCACACGGCAAAGGTGGGGAGTGAGTCCAGATGGTATCCCCAGCTCCCTCCCAGCTCTGCTGATCTGAGAGTGATCAGGATGACACAAATCTGCTCCTCCTGGGAAGGCCAGGTGAGCCAGAGGGCTCACCTTTGCCCTCCGCCCAGGACAGTGGCCCAAATCCCCCCAGTTATGGTTTTAAAAAGCTGCTGGTCTTAGACCAGGCACTTTTGTTTTTCTCATTTGCAATGTAGAATTAATTCTTGCTGGCAACCTGCTGTGTGTCTGAAGCGTTCGTCATTTAAGCAGAGTGCCCTCGTTTTATTGAAAGATTTGAAGAAGAAATATACAAACCATACTAAGAATAAAGGTGAAGGAGGACTGTCATTTAGGAAGCCTTTAAGTTCGAGGAGTCCTAGCACAAACAAGATCTTTCCTTCCTTCACTCAATCAACAAATATTTCACGGAGCCCCTACTTTGTGCCAGGCAAAATGAGTAAAGCCTAGACTCTGCTCTTCTGTGTGTGTATATATATATATATATATGTATATAAATAAAAATGTACATTTATGGTCAGGTTGTGATCAGTGCTATGGAAAAAAAGATTAAGCAGGGGAAAGAGTGATATGAGAGCGTGTTATCTGAAATAGGTCCCTCTGAGTAGGTGGCATATGAGGGCAGAGAGACCTAAGAAGGTAAAGGGGGTGAGGAAGGAAGCCATGTGGGTATCTGGGGGAGGACATTTTAGAAAAAGGGGACCCAGGGGCGCCTGGGTGGCTCAGTCGTTTAAGCGTCTGCCATCGGCTCGGGTCATGATCCCGGAGTCCTGGGATCAAGCCCTGCGTCAGGAGTCGGCTTCTCCCTCTCCCTGTGCCACACACACCTGCCCCCACTTGTGCTCTCTTGCTCTTTCCCTCTCAAATAGAATCCTAAAAAGAAGGGGGGGGGACCAGAAGGTACATGCATGAAACACCTGATACAGGCTGTATTAGTTTCCAACTGCTGCTGTAACAAAGTATCGCAAATTCAGCGGCATAAAACAAAAAACGAAACAAATGTATTATATCTCCCGCTTCTGGCGGTCACAGGTTCAAGATGGGTCTTACAGGCTAAAATCACGGTGTCAACAGAACCGTATTCCTTCTGCAGGCTCTAGCGGAGAACCTGTTTCCTTGCCTCCTCTAGCTTCTAGAAGCCGCCCACCTCCCCGAATAGATGTGAAGTCACACAGCTATGCAAGTGGCAGAAACCAGGGCCTAAAGAATGACTCCATATGTCCCACCCTTTCACCACTGCACCCTAATGCCCTCACGGAGACCGAAGGGCCCAGATAACCCTTTATTTGAAAAGCGCCTTCACTTCCCCAAGCCCTGAGCCATGTTGCCCAGTGGAATATTTTACGGGAGAAGCAGACTGAGTACAGCTGGGGGCATCGTTATGGAGGCGTGCTTAGATAGCCTAGCGTTTTCATTCCCAAAGTGCTTATCTTGTCCTCATAAAGGTCCCCAACCCATTCCCACTGGCTCTTTTAAAGAATGCTATCTGGCATAACTCAACTGACATTTACAGGGGAGTCAGCATGGAAAGACAAGAAAACTAGCTCTGAAAGAGGGAAACCGGATCCTAGACCTAGACATGAGAACTTGGACTAGTTGCTTCTCAAACTTCGTCAAGGTTGGGTTTGCTTCACTGCAAATGGAGACCTTTCCCGCTCTATTTGATACAGAGTTCCTAGTCATTTACAAATAAACCACAGTAATAATCTTTTGGGTACCTGATCAATAGCTAGGGGCTATGTTCTTTTCAATACATTACATACTTTTATACTTAATACACATGTATGAAGTAGATGCTAATACTACCCCATTTTAGATGACAAAACAAAAAGGGTAAGCAATTTCCTCAGTGGACCCAGGATTGAATGCAAGTCAGTCTGACCAACAAGAGCCCATGAAGTTAGGTTACCGGAAATAGGGCCATGACTGAAACATTTCCTTGAAGGATCTTGGATCTGTCTTTTTCCATTACAAGTTCAAAAGATTTCATTTTATGCTTTTTAAAATTTTTTTTTCAAGTAGGCTTCATGCCCATGGGGCTCAACCTCATGACTCCAAGATCAAGAGTTACATGCTCTACCAACTGAGCCAGCCTGTAGTCCCTAAAAGATTTCATGTTAAATACAACTCCCAACTGTGCCTTTACCATAGGCCTTGGTGGGTTTAGGTCTATAGATCAGAAAGCACAAGACCCAGGAAGACCTGTGCCTGTGCACCTCAGTCAGGATAGGCTAAGGGACACTCTAAGGACACACAGTCCCCAAACCTCAAGAGGCTTCTAAACGTTTATTTCTTGTTCATCTCCAGCCGAGGTCATGTGGGAACTGCTCTGTGTCACCTCGCTCTGGAAAGTTGCTATGGCCAAGGGAGAGAGAGCGTGGAAAATGCACAGTGACTGTGCTGCAACAGCCTCCACTCAGATGTGCCCTCCCCCGGCACTTCACTTCATCCCACCAGCTGAAGCAAGTCACATGACCATACCTCACTTCAAAGGTGGAAATGGACCACAGGCCTGGAACCAAAAATATGTGGAGGACTGCACTTATATCACCGCAGGGATCTTACAGTTTACAAAGCATCTGTCACAATGACTACCCAACTTAATTCTCACAATATCCAAGATAGCAATTAGTTAAATGTGATAATTTAATTGTAAGGCACCAACAAAACACCAAAAACAAGACAAAACCAGAAGGAAGGCAGTATCAACAGTTTGGACAACTCTGCCCACTATTCTAAATGAGAGTGCCTTGAGTCAATGGAATAGGAAGTGTCAATCTACCATTTGCTTATCTCAAGAGCTGCCTGCCTCTTGAAGTGTGTGTGTGTCTTCTATAATGAGTTGGATTCTCCCTTGATATTTTTTTTTGTAAATGGCCTCTGAATGAAGGCCAATTTTATCAATTCTCAGCTTAAAAATTGTGATCTTCCAATATTGAAGGGAAAAATGGCTATTTCTCGCCCCCCCCCCTTAAAATAGCCCAGCATGCTCCTCTTCTTGAGGAGATTTAATTTGATTTTAGCCTTAAGGACTGTCTATATTTAGAGTCCGACCCAGGGTGAAAGATGAGACTCCACGCTATCCCTCTCTAACAGATGAGGGAATGAACAGAGGCCTGACAATCAAGTAACAAGGACAATGAGCAAAGAAGTGGCTCAGGATCCCCACCTCCTCAAGGCAAGTCCCTGTGAAGGGATAAGTTGGATGAATCTCAAGAACTGGGTGGCCCTCCTGGTCTGGCCCCGGCTCAGAATTTCAGCTACTGCCTCCACAGTGGAGATTAAAAGTATGAGGCAGGAGGCTAAGAACAGTCTCCGTTTTTCTTAGTTAACCCCGAAAATAAGTGTTTTGGTTTCAAAGCTTGACAGCCGGGTGTCAGGCTTCAGGGGGAAGGAAAATAAGTAGAGATGGTTTATCAACCCCACTTTATTATGCCAATATAACTCAAGTGAGATTTGCTAAAGGACAGAAAATCGGCTGGCCCTAGTATGCTAATATGTCAGGGAGAGTTTACTAAACTTTCACTCATCTGATTACATCAATTAATATTTATCTTTTCTACATCTGTACAAATAATTCATTCGGCAGCACAATGATGGGACGGACCTCAATCCCTTCTCTTCATTAAAGATTAAGTGGTCAACTTCCATATCCAACAATTCTAGAGACAGGTAACCTGAAAGCTTCCTACAACAAAACACCTGGAAATGCAGAAAATAAATATAACAAGGTATTATAATTTATTTTATTTTAAGTAGGCTCCACGCCCAGCATGGAGCCCAATATGGGGCTTGAACTCAAAGACCCCGAGATCAAGACCTGAGCTGAGATCAGGAGCTGGACCTGAGATGAATAGGTGGACACCCGACTGACTGGGCACCCCCAAACAAGATATTTTAAAAAGCACAGCTGGGCATATCAGGAAATAGGGGAAATGCCTGGGGTGGGGATAGGAAGAAGGACCGAAAATGCCAATGATGATGTGGCTGGGTGTACTCTGACATTTGCCAAACTTGGCAAGACAGGGCCATGAGGGATGGGAGGAACGGTGGAGTAAAACTTCAATTTCTATGTAAAGCCTGGGCCTTCAAGAGACCATGGCCGAAGTGGCACAGAGATATGACAATGAAGGTCCGCTTCGCACTGGCTTGGAGTGGTGAGGTGGGTTATGGGGAGAACACGGCTGGAAGAGGTAAGTTAATGGGGCTTTGGGGTCTGCTCTTCCCACCCTCCACCTCCATTACCAAAGTTTAAAACCCAGCTCTCACTAGTCCTAGACCTTGGGCAGGTTACATAACCCCACAGGGCCTCATTTTCCTAGTCTGGGCTGTTGTGAAAAATAGATTTAAATTCAATGCACTTTAAGTGCTTAATTAGCACAAGACCTGTACATGAAAGTAGTGTTTAAAACATGGCAGGGCAAATCAAAATGCGTTTAAAATGTGTTTTTCTTCCAGAGATCAACAGATTTTTCTTTAAGAAAGTCAAGAAATGGTATGCATTGCCCAAAAGTTTAATGAAAAATAAACAAACTTGATCTTTAGTTATAAAGGGCCAAGATTTTACAGCCATTATCAGATCCAAATCATATAATTAGAAAAAAAAACTGTCTGAAAAAAAATTTTAAACTTACTCCATGGTTAAATCACTAAAATAATGCACACACCCAAGTTTTGCTCACTATTATCCACATTCTCTTAATGCCACTGGCATATTTCAAAAGCCACTTTTGTTTATTTGGGGAAAGCAGGAATCATGTGCAATTAAAAGCCACCATGTCTATAACTGCCATATGGGGGGGGGGGGGGAGTCATGACTTGGAATGAGGTGACAAAGTAACAAACTGAATGACCCCGAAGAGAATCTGGTTATCTCAAGGCCTTGGTTTTCTTTGAAAATGAGGGTTTAAAATCAAGGACTTCTGAGGTCCCTTCCACCACTTTCTTTGATTTTATGACAGCTACTGCAACAGAAACTAACCATCCATGTGGCCCTCCCATTCCACAGAAACAAAACACACAGTATCATTTTAAGAGTCAAAGAGTCAAATTCTTGTTTTGAATTTTAAAGTGCCACATGTCTGCTAAGGTTAAAACTCCTCTTTCAAAAATCGAAAAGGCTGAATCATCAGAGGATAAAACCCAACACCAATGCAAACCAAAGTGGATTTTCAACCTAGTAGAAAATTTGAATTGACAAAGCATGCAAAAATTAGCTCAAATAGCTGCAGCCTTCCTCTATGAGTATCCAGGCAAATGCTTAGTGGTTTAAGTGTTTATTGTTTATGCTGCACGAAGCAATGAGGCTGGAAGCGTGAATGTGATATGCCCAGAAACCAGAATCTTCACTCAACAGGAAAGCGGTCTTCTTCAAGGAAAAATAACACAACTAAAAAATTACAAATTCTTAATCAGAATTGTTTAATTGTTTCCACAGGATTTGGGGAGCGGGCAGGGAAGGGCTGAAGCATGGGGGTAAATCACCAACTGTCACAAAGTTCGCACATTTCCAATTTCTTACAGTCACTGGATTTATATACATTTGTTGGTGATGTTTCTTTCTCCATGTACACAGTGAAAGACATTGTCCAAAATAAATTTTGATATAAAGTGGAACTTAGAAAGAAAAATCACTTAAGAAATCAAATCTTATATAATGGAAATACTTTAAACCGTAGCTGAATTCATACATTTGACTGTGGATCCCAAATGCTTATCTAAACAGAGGCAACGCAATTAAACTGCCTTCACTCAAAATGGTGTCAGAAGGCAACTACCCTATTTACTAGCCACTGATAAGTTATGACAACACTATTTCATAGCCTGTCACTGCATTGCTTTTAACCCCCCGGCTCTAGAATTCAGGATTTCCTCAACACTAAGGACTTATCTCAAATATTTTAGTGCCGAACAGTAAAAAAAAAAAAAAAAATCAAGGTGGAAATGCCATATTCAAAAACTGGGTAATGACTTGGAAATAAAAGAGGGATGGGCCCTGGGAAGTGATGAACTGCCACTTATCTGTTTCCCTAAGCTTTCTATTTTTTTAAATAAAGAGCGAAACTTTGAACACTAACTTAAAAAGATAAATCTAGCGGGCCTAGAAATTCTGTGGGAAATCTGATGGCCATGGAAAACTTTTAGGTCACTAGTAGTCTTTGTATTGTTCAGATATAACTTAGTAATAATATGAACATATGATCGATGGTGTTTATTTTTGCTAACAAGTTCAGCAAAAACACCTAATATTCCTTTTCATAAAGTAAATGAATTTTGAAAAAATTCTCTACATCTACCCACATGAAAGCTATCAGTATTACTTTTTAATATGAAATACGTAACAAACTAATTTCCTTACGCCGTTTAAGTTTTATTTTTCCCTTCTTCCTTTATGAGACTGAAAAAAATGCTACAGAAGAAAAATAATTGTTTACGCCAAATAGTTCAAAAACTCTTCTGTTAAGTCTGAACACCAGCTCCCCTGCCTGCCTAGTGGTGCCAAAACCTTTGTCGTGAGACTAAAAAGGAAGGCCAAAATGAGTAAAGCCTTCCCCTGGAAACTGAAAACTAGGTGTTTAGAGAGTGCATGATGCCGAGAGTTCACCTTGTAGACCAATACTTCGGTCATTTATTTGTAATCAAATAATGACTTCAAGAGATTAAAGCACATTTATCTTATAAACACTGTCACAGATGCTACACTCTGTCAATTCATAAATACAATGTGGATTATCCATAAAAAGCTCATGATTCCTTTCAATACCTCCTTTCTGGATACTTCCCTGCAAGCATCCTGTAGCATGTAATCAAGCAGGGAAAGCATTCAGGTTACTCAGATCTGCTTGACTTGCTCACAGCAGTATCGATGTTTATACGGGGAAATCTCTTTCCAAGTGACTTTGAAAGAATCCTAAGAGTCAGGGAATAAGCAAGACAGATCTCTGGAAAGAGGTCACAATAATTATTTCAAGTTCTATATAAAGAATGGAGCTCTACTAAGGTCCCACAAAATACCTATTTATAATCGTATTTTTGACAGTGGAACAGGAAATGCTGTCAATTATGGGCATCCACTGGACCAGATGTTATTTATCATTTCATTTAGTGAACCAAACCATTTGAAGGGCAAAGTATTATAACCAAGCCTCCCCTTACAAATGAGGAGGCAGCTTAGGTAAGTCACAAATCCATAATCTCACTGCCTGATAAGGGCAGAGATGGGTTTTAAAACCTGACTAGAAAAAAAATAATAAATAAAAATAAAATCTGATGCTCTGTTTACAAAAGTTTATTACATCACATTCTTGCCCCATTCCATTGCATACCCTTGAACAATCTGGTTTTTAGCCTAATGGGTAAAAAACAGTAGGGAGTCTTAAGTTCTACCACTACCAGTAAGAAGGGAACAATGATATAAAAAACCAAACACATGAAAGCCACAGCAGTTGTATTTTTAAAATATCTGCCGAAAAGCTACTGCATACCAGGCCTAGGGTTAGGTACCAGGGACAGAGAGACATGCGACACAGCCCCAGCTCTTCAGGAACTCACAGCCCAACAGAGTAGAACAGCCTCAAATACTGACTCAAAGTACAGAAGTGGGAAGGATGACCTATCCTCACCATGGCTCCAAGTCATGCGGAAAGCAGTTTAGCGTGAATGAAAGCAGGAGGAAATAAACGTGATTCACTTTGGCTTGGAAATATTTCTAATCCCAAAACTGAACAAGTGACTTCTGGATTGTTTACTTCAGGCTTCACTTCAGATTATGTTCACTGAGCCATTCTAAAAACACAACCAAGAAAGGGCTGCACTGAAAATCCACACAATAATAAACATGGAGGTCACCAATTAAAACAGGTGTCCTCCTCAGATCCCCCCCCTTTTCAAGATTTTACTTATTTGAGAGAGAAAGAGCATCAACAAGGGGAGAGGCAAAGGGAGAAGCAGACTCCCCACTGAGCAGGGAACCCGATGTGGGGCTCAACCCCAGGACCCTGGGATCAAAACCTTGAGCCGAAGGCAGACGCTTAGCAGACTGCGCCACCCAGGCGCCCCATCCTCCTCAGACCCGTAGAGTACCACCTAAGAAAGAGGAGGACCAGGGATACAGTCAAGTTCCCTTTCCATTTTCTTATGGATTAAACCAAAATGGAAAACGTCTAGTTTTCTACCTTGGTCACAAATGTGCCTAACAGGTAATGTGGGAAATGTTCTGAACTTATGGTAAGCACCACAATCTAAGGACCATGCAACGGATCAAGGACTCCAAACAGGCTTTATATATCCCAGCTCCCTGCTATACAGGCTCAGGGAAAACACATTTAGTACAGGAGGCCCTCAAGCAAAATGAGGAATAGCCAGTTTTGCTGGTAAGTGGCCACATGACCTTGGACCTCAGTTCTCCTTAAAAAAAATTAATTAATTAAAAAAATGGAAATAACACAATATACCACAGAGTTATAAGGTTTAAGTTCAGATAAAGGACTCTTAAGAGTTCCTCTCCTATAAACTACTTTAGAAGTTGCTATTGATTGCTTTCTCTTTTCCTCCACCGTGCCGGATCATTTCTACTGCCTTCAGTCTACCTTACTGTTTTTTAGTGAAAACATGACAACTATCCAAGAGCCATCAATTCGTGTCAAAGTCCTCTAAACTAAAAGATACCCAATATTACATTTCTCCATACTAATAAAACAAAAATGGGGAAATGTGCTCTTACCCATCAAACAAAATATCTTGTACCAAAACTGACATGAGGAGGTCCTGATCATAGTAACGCTACTTTAAGAGGACAACTCTAAAGCAGTCAGCCACAAGGTCCTCTGTTTCTCTAAGGTAATTAAATCTTCCAGAAGGTAAGTCAAGTGCAGACATTCAAAGCCTAAAAAATACCTTTAACATCAGTCCAGCCCCTCTTAAATGTAAAAAGGTAAATAATAAAGCATACACTATATTACATTACAAAAACATTTTCATTAATATAATTAATTTTGGGAAGAAATGATTACACAGAACAGCCAAGTACAGAGCTTTAACAATTTTTAAGTTATTTTACAAAATAGTCCTGTATGTTTTTGTACCAAGGAGAACTGAGACTGTACAACTAAGAGCAAATATACTAAAGCAATGTCTACATACACTATCACAATTCAGAGATGAAATTCCAATCACTTCTGTTACAATTTACTGCATGAGTTTATTATTCCTTAAAAATTAAAATGTTTCCCTTTTAAAGAATGTTCGCACTGGTAGGTAAATCCTCCCTGTGAATCAAAGACTAGGTTCTTTGTCAAGACACTGAACAGAACTAGTGCCATAAAGCTGAAATATTCCCCACCATCTAACCTTAGTAATTCCACTTCTTTATATAATCTAAAATAAAACAACACACACCTCTGTAAGCATTAAAATCAATTCCCATTCATTAAGGGCTTTAAAATAAGTCACTCCCTAAAATTGAGAGCATGTCTCATTTCACTCTGATCATGTCTCAAATTTGGCTAAGACAAAATTTCGACTGCCTAACAATTCATATGAAAAACAAATATATGAGCTGAAATGAAGATACTTCTCAGCAAAGACATCACAACTAGTACTGTGTATACAATGTTCACCAATGCTACTAACCAAACATCACGGAAGCGCAAGGCATGAGGAAAACTCAGGGATACTAGATGAGTTTATAGGGACAGCTAGCAGTGATTCTTTTTATTCTTTTTAAAAGATTTATTTATCTGAGAGAGTGCACGCACACAGCGCACACAGAACTCTGAGGGACAGAGAGAGCGGAAGAATTCCAAGCAGATGCCGTGTGCCGCACAAAGATCGACAGGGGGCTCAATCTCACAACCCTAAGACCATGACCTGAGTCAAAACCAGGAATTGGGACACTTAACCAACTGGGCCACCCAGACGCCCCTCAATGGTTCTTTTTAATGACAAGATCTTAAAGACTTTACCACTTTTTTCCATGCCTTCATTAGACATACTCAAGCTGGGCAGCCTTCTCCCTGTTCATCACTCCCGAGCTATAGACCACAGGAGAGGAACCTGTTAAATTCACACAGTACTCCTCTCCCTCAAGCCTCAACTTGATTCCCTGGCACTCTCCGTAAGACGCCATTTGAATTGAGGTCCCGTAACTGTCCTAATCTAAGGAAATTTTTGCCCTTATCTAAGGAAATTTTCTCATTTCCAAGGCTAACATCACCAAGCTTGGCCTCAACCCCAGTCTCTTCTAAGACATTGGGTGAAATTTTGCCTAAAAACATGTTAAGGTGGTCCCCTTCTTTACAAAAGTATCCCTTCTCCTCCTTGATCTCCATCCTAACCGTGTAACTTCTTGTAAAAAGTAGCCTTTGCAAGTTTTTTCCACTTCAAAACCCTTTCACTCAACAACAAAAAACTAAGGTATTTAAATGTGGTTTTCCCAAGTTCATGACGTGAGTTCTGCACTGGGCTCCATTTACTGCAACCTACTATAATTACAAATGAAGACTCTACATGAAATAGCGTATTTTAAAACAGAATAAAAGAGGCCCACATATTAACAACAAAAATCTAAGAAACGTGCCAAATCTCACCAACTCCCAAGCTGGGCTACACTCAGCACACCACTTCTAACAGAGGTGGCTGCAGAAAACTGCTTTTGCCAAGTTAGGCTCAAATACCCCCGAAATGAGAAATTACCAAGTCCAAGCCAGAGAATTCAGTTAAGCAAAACAGGAAAGTTACCATCATCTAGCCAGTGTATACCAACAGAAGTAATTAGAAGTCACCGCAGCAACAAGTTCTCAATAAACACCTTAGTCTTGGCAATGCAAGATACCATCTGACCACCTGTGCAACAGTGTGTCTACAGGGCCATTTTGTCCATAGGTCCGGTACTAGCTAGGGCACCACTGAAACTGCCTGGGAACACCATTCCTCCCAGACTTTCTCTAACATAAAAAGAAACTGTAAAATTCAAATCACTGTGTAAATATGTACATACCAAATCTACTTTACTTTTAAATTCAATACTGATAAGAACTGCATCTGAAACAACGTGTAGGTTAGTTTCACACTACAAGAATTCTAGAACTATTAGAAAACATGTATTTGAGATATTCCTATCCCAATTACCTAGGAAGCAATTGTTCTTATGTAATTTTTTAAATGTTACTTAATGAGTGATATAGAGATGCATTTAAAAGCGCGGGGTGAGGTCTCTAGAGATGTACACTGTCCACGGTCTGCGAGGGTTTTTCCCCAGCCCTGAGCCACATCCAAAACTATCACATAATAATTGGACGCCTTAAATTTATGCTAAGATTAACATGAGCCAAAAGTACGCTGTGGTTGTCTGAAAGGTTAATGTAATCATAAGCTGCATTAACAGAAGTGATGGCGTGTCTGGTCCCGAGAGATACAAGTTCCACCACGCTCCGCCCAGTTTAGACCGCAGCACTGACTACAATCCAGAGAATATCTAGCAGAGGTTAATCAGGGATGTTCAGGGTATCTAGAAACTGTATCGAAGAGAAGGGTGAGGGGAAAACAGGCTATTCAGCCTAAATCAGAGTAAAGGAAGAGGACAGTTAAGTATCTAAATAGCATCGTGCAGTAAAACAAACATCTTTATTTAACTAACTTTGCTCTAGAAGCAAGAATTAGAAACAATTAGAAATTTTAGCTCAGCATTTCTAGCAGAACTATTAGGATGTCTTTGAAAGTAATGGTTTTCTTTAAAGTATCTGAGCCATTAAAATTATTCAGAAGAGAATCTCAAGGTGTTTGTGTTACCTTCTAAACCTGAAATTCTAGGACTAAGTCATACGCTTTTTGTTCTGTGCGACCGTGGCTTAGTGGCTTGACTGTAGGGTATATTCTACCCTGCCCTAGTCCCCCAAGGTGTGTTCATTTCCTCAACCTGTAGTCAAAGGCTTTTCTTTCTTATGCTACGTTCACAACAAAAAAGCAGCTCTATTTTGAGAGGTGAGGAGACCTCCTCAGAAAAATCTTCAAATAAGATTTTCTGAATATTATGGAAAAAATTGTAATATAATTTTCTCGTTCCACAGTACCACTGAGGATTCATCTGCTAGTTTTACCCACCTATGTAAACAAGGGAAACTGTGACCACTTTTTTATTCTGCTGCCGAACCTATAATGAAGGGGTTAGAGGGCACAAATTTTAAAAGCCATACCTTTGCCAGTAACATCAATGCTTAGGATTCAAAGCTTTGGTCAGATATGGCCAGCCTTGCAAAACTGAAGGTGGCGGGGGGCGGGGGAAGGGGACGTAATGAGAGGGAATGAAAGAGCTCAGCTCGCTCCACTGTTTCCATGGCCACTCCCAGTGCACACTCATCACTTACAAGATGGAAAGAGTACTCACTGTTCCTAGAAACTCTGCCAAATGCCAAACTTCCTTCTTTACAGCAGAGTTCTGCAACTTAAGTTTCTCCTTAAGAAAACCTAATGGTCTAATTTAGAATTTTAAAAAGCACCAGATTAAACAACACATATACTACACCGAGATCTATTTAAAACTAGAAAGATGGTCAGATTATAAAAATATGCAACTGTAAAAAAAATGCAACATAATACTTTGGCAAAAGCTGCCTGCTTAGGGGAAATAGTCTGACCAAGTGCCTAGACGTTCTTAACAATAATCTAAAAAAATTCTAACAGATAATTTGCCAATACTTAAAAGTAGGATAAATTTTAACCAATTTAAATTCAACCTAAAATATTATTTCACCATGTAAATTATTAGGGGAATTAGGCACTTAGAGAACTCTATTAACTCTTAAGCCACCAGCATCATTTAGTAACAGCTACCTATATACTAAAAAAGCATACAGCCTGAAAAACTCTTAATTTGCCCAACTAACTCCCTTAAACCACGTAAGATATATGCTACAAAATATATTTAAATTCCAAGTGAACACACCTCTAAATTTCCTTTAACATTTAAATATTTGCAGGGGGAGGGGGAGAGAGTAGAAGAAGGGAGTCCAGAAATTAAACAGTATTTACTCTTTTAAGTGAAAGAAACTGATTACAGGCCCCTTGAGGGGTCATACCAAACACCTCATCTGCTGTTAAAAAGGGGTTTTTAACTTGTCTACTACCTGTTACAGGAAACGGAAAGTCAAGTTCACATTTTAACACACTTTGCTAATCACTCTGTACACTGCATAAAATATCCAAAAATCTAAAATTTTAGTAAAACCAATACCTACAATATAACATCATTCCCTACTATTTATTTAATACAAATAAACATTTGTTTCAGAAGTATATAGGGTGTTTAGAAGGTTTCTCTAAGTATAATAAAAAGATGTGGTAACAAATCAGACTTATGAAATGAATTTAAGACAAAGAGAAAGCTATTCTTTCATTATTCTGGCCTTGGAGATCCAATTTTGAATGAAAACTATATACTTTTATCCCATTAGATCACACCCTGATTAACCTAACGAAGTGCCATGCTATCTTCTTAAAAATACTGCTTTAATGACTATTTTATCTAAGGAGTAGTAGCCTTTGTGGAAAGATGCAATCATAGTATACTTACATTAAAAAAAAAAAAAAAAAAGCCCCACACTTGAGAAGAGAAGAAGCCATACTGAGACTAGAACAAAGATATCAAAGTGCTTTGGCTGAAATTAGTATAAATAGACTTTATTGAAGTCAGTGCCTCTGTACTGAGACAGAAGATTGTGTCTACATAAGCACAAGTTGTAACATTTCACAACTTCTAAAAGGAATGTCAACAATTACAACGATCATGCATACCATGGTCGATAATCACATTTTAGAAGCATTTTCAACCATTTCTAAAGAAATGCTTATAACATTGTTATATATAGAACTACTTTCAATAAACTGCAAAACATTGATCGACTTTTCCAGTATGAGCTACAGTGTCAACACAAAAGGGAGGCATAAATGTTTAATTTATGAAATCAGAATGGAATATTTACTGTAAAGAAAAATTAAAAAGCTTTCAAATAAAGGCCATTATTGAACCAACGTGAAGAGCACAACTTGAACTTTTGAGTTCATTCATCTTTTAAAGCTGTCCTCTGAATAACTTCAGTTCTAAGCACTGAATTCAGTACTGTGAATATTCCTTGGATTGAAGTTTGGCAATGATGCGGTCCAACTGTCTCTTTGCTTCACACTGTGGGAAATTGCTCATGTCATAATATTGAGGGGCAATTTTCACCAACCTGTCCAGAAGGGGGGGGAAAAATTACCAAATTAACATTTAATTAAAGACTGGAGTTGCTAATAGGATAGGAATTACTCATTAATATACTGATGAACAAAGGCAAATCTACAAATCCATATCAACGTTACAATTGCAAACACCTACTCCATACAAACACGACTTTTAGAAGTGCATTACTTTCGTTACGCTGTAAATTTTCTGATGTTGGACTTTCCATAACTTAAAAAAAAAAAAAAACTCAAGACAAATCCTTTTAAAAACACTTTTTTACATTAATAGAAAGATATTAAAGTAAGGTTATTAATTTTTTCACTCTAGAACACTATTTTGACCAACCTCTCCAAGGTTATAGTAATACAGGTTCTATATGAGAAATATCTTTGTATTCAAATGATTGTATCTTCTCATTTTCGAAGTTTAGTAACCATAAATATAGATCTAAACCCGAAAGAATTCACTTGACTGAATCTTTAATGTTTAGCCATACAATTTTTTCTCAATAAAGCATTTAAGATAAAATGGTAATGTCCTACACCAGTGTCGAAAGTCATAAATTTGTGTAGGAAAGAAGCCTCACAATATCTAGCAAGTGACATCAACCAAAGTAAGTGCTTTCAGTCCTACCATCCTTGGCTGACGTCTCCTATCCTAAGTTACAGAATGGATTCTGGCAGGCCAGCCAGCCAACCAACCAACCAACACAAAAAAAACCAGACATACAAAAGGGGAGGGATGGTAATTTTGCCTAAAATAACAATCATTTCCAACAACAATTTGTAAATCAAATATGCTAAGGTCCAACAAGATGTGTAGTTTTTATGTTTGCTTAACTCCTTCTAAAGCATCAACATATAAACAGTTCAGAGCTAATGATAAAAGACTGTTTCTAGTACAGTACTAGGAGACTTGAGTTGATCACAACAAGAGAACAGCTCCAAAGACACTCCTGATGCTAGTCAACTCTAATTTTATATTTGGCTTCAAATCCTGCCCAGGCCCATACCAACAATCCCACCGTCCTCTTAGCAAAGCAAAGATTCTAAGAGACCAACCATACCATCAGGTCAAAGCCCTATACCTAAACAGGGCAGCACATATCCTGAGCTGATGAGAAAGAACATTAAGTTCCAGGACAGGACTAGCGCAACAAAGTCAGATTCCACTCGGAACGAAAATGTTAACAAAATCTGTTAGAACGAAGGGTGGTGCTTACCATTCTGGCTTGATATCTGTACACGTCCGGATGTAATTCTTCGTCGTAAGAACAAACTCATTATAAAGCACCCATTCAGGCTTGTGGTCCAGAACAGTAGAGGGGTGCAGCTGAACCACCTGGTTATCTTTCACAGTTAAGTAATGCCCTGTCCGTTCTAAATGCGCCACCTGAAATTGAAACCCAGTCAATTAATACAATGCTTGTGATGTGCTCATTATAAAGCACAAGTGGTGTAAAGCTACCTATATAATTAGAACGGGCAGACCTCAGCTTTTGCTTTTTATCCGATGGCCTCACTTATTTATCACTGCCTGATAAAAGCAAGGATCAGCAAACTACTGCAGGCCAAATCCAACTCACTGCCTGCATCGGTTAAGGCCTGTTGGCCTAAAGTGGTCCATACATCTCTAAAGAATGGGGGTGGGGGTGGGGGGAGAGACCAAAAAAAAAAGTTTGGTGACAAGTAAAACTCATGTAATTCAAATTTCAGGGTCCATAAGTCAAGTTTCACTGAACACAGAGCTGCACATTTGCACTGCGTGGGCAGGCAGAGCTAAGCAGTTTCAACAGTGACATAAGGGGCCCATAAAACATGTATATACACTATCTGGTCCTTTCTGCCTTAAAACTATCTAGAGTGGGTTCTTTAGTGCCAGGTGGCAACCGTGTATCAGATGAACAATTACTAGAACATTCATGATTAAGATGGAAAAATAAAGCAAAAGGTAGTCAGTCTACAGGGAAAAGAGAACAAGAACAAGAACGGAGCGGACAAAGGTGCACGTGCTTCTTGCCTCCATTTCTTCTATGTATAATCAAACACATCAACTGGTGGAACTTACCTAATATGTAATTAGCAAACACTGAAACAGATGATGATATGCCTTTTCCAATTCTAGAACTACAGTAATATGAAGAATGTGTATGAATGATAGAAATGAATAATTATTAATAAATAACAGAAAATGAGCTCAATTTCCTTCAGTAATACTAAGCACCTACTAGGTGCCAGGTACTTACTGCATGCCCTGTTTCTAACAAAGTTTAATCTTCAGAGAAGCAGAAATCTATAATGTTTGAATATGGCTTTGTCAATCTTTTTTGAATTACAAGCAAATTTAAGAATATGTCAAAAAGAAGCCACTGTGTACTAGTACATATTAAACAAATATTAAGAATACAAGTGTCTACAGAATGAATTTTCATACCTTGCTCTATTATTTTCCTAACTCTAATGAGCATGGGAGCTTATAGAAGATGTCACAATAAAAATTCTTACTGTTAGTATGATTTCAACTACAGACTATGCACCCATCAATTCTTATTTTGATTTTGTGCATTTGGGTCAATTCTATTTATTTAGCTCATTTGGCCTTAAGGCAGGCCACATCTTGCTTAATAGACAGAGCCAAAATAGAGAATGAAAAAACAAGCAGGCGACAGAAGAGATCATTAAAATCAATCCAATCCCAAGTAATGGATTGATCTGTTTTCAATTTTACCACCAGAGAATGAGTTTTTGAACATAGTTTAAAATCCCTTAAAATAAATGTTCACTACGTTTATCTGACAAGCTATACATCAGTTAGTATAGTCCCCACCATAACACACTTAAAACTAAATGAAACATTTTAAATTACTTTCCATCATTATCACTTAAAAGACATTTTTGGCTTTTGCAGCACCTAAGTTTCTTAGTTACAAGTATCACTGATCACTCTACAGCACTGTGAATGAAATACAGGGGTCTGAATATTTGATCTTGGAGTCTTTAGTTTCCACATAAAGAGAAATGTGAACTGCACTTCTGGATCCACCCAGGCAACTGCCTTGCTTCAGCACAGTTTATAATTATACATCTTCCACTCACAATCTAGATTCACAGACTTTTCAATACATTTATCAAAAGCCAAGAACTGATATTTACATGGAAGAAATAGCTGTTAATCCCACCTGAAAATGGCCAACATATCATCTGGTATAAAAAAGACTCTATTAATTAAGAGTTAATTCCAAATTGATTTCTACATAACTGGATTACTAACTTTGTCATTTAATGAGTTAATCTGTTACTCATTAGACAGATAAAATTTCTTAGAATATTAGTTCATTCGAGAATCTGGACATAACATTTAAAATCAATATTCAGAGGCATTCTTTAACTTGTTTAAGTAGATTCAAAGGGCTGTTACAGAAAGCAAACAATATTATGTAAACATCTAATTATACATGCATTATCCACATACCTGCATAAAATACCCAGTAACCAAAGCTTTTCTTATATTAATATAATAGTCCCTGCTTGTAAAGTCAGTACTTCGACGAGGCAAATTAAATCTGTCCATAATTCGTGATAGCTGCTGGCGTACATTATCTGCTGACATCAGGGACCTGTAGTTAATGAAGTTGTCATAACACCACTGAACCGATTCATGATCTACAAAGTTGGAGGGAGGGGAAAAAAAGAGGGGACATGAATCATCTACATAGGTCTATTATCTAATTAAAAACGAAAATCATTATTAAGAATAAACTAAGTAATCCAGAAAGGAGAATTACCCACATCGGTGTTATAAAATCACAATGTTATCAACTTTCCTAAAAATCTACAGTAAAGTTCAAAATCAGAAATAGCACTTAGGTTTCTGGTTACCAGATTCTGTGATTTTTAAATAAACTACTTTTAACGAACTGAAGTTAGGTTACCCATGAACATCCACCTGGTTGTTTCTAATATAGTCCAACAGACAGGGGTGGGTTGAGGGAATGTGATAAAATGCCATGTCCTCCTCATTTTCAAAGAAAGGACAGCCTTAGATTAAGATTACCAAATACAATTTAAAAGTTATAAAACAGAACTCAAATGACTCCTGCGTAATTTTTATTTAACTACTCCTGAGCTAGACCACCAAACCTAGAGCTAAGCGTTTTAAAAGTTTCACTGCAACCCCTTTGCCTCTTAACGGTGGCAGACAGGATTTAACATACAAGTGGTAAGTGCACTCCTTAATCCCACCACCTGGTTTTCCAAGCCCTCCTCTACCACCTCCCCCAGGGCCACCACCTGCTCCCTCCAGGGTTTGTCCCTATCTTATTTTTTCCCTTTGTTTTGTTCCGTCCTTGCCGTTGCAAATAGCAAGCTTTCCTTCTTTTTTATGGCTGAGTAATATTCCATCATATACATACACACCCCACCTCATCTTTATCCATTTATCAATCGATGAACACTGGGGCTGCTTCCACGTATGGTCTATTGTAAAATACTGCTGCTATAAACACAGGGATGCGGGTATCCCCTTGAACAGTGATGAGAACTACTATACTCAACATCTGAAACTAATATAACACTGTATGTCAACTAACTGGAATTAAAATAAAAACTGGGGTTAAAAAACTAAAGAGCTAGACTATAAAAGGAAAAAAATAAAAAAATAATACAAGTGATATAGTTTATAAGGATGTCTGGAATTCCCACTCATGTTTAATAAACAAGTCTTACCATTATTAATAAACAAAACACTTCAAATAATTTCACTGCATGTATTTATTATCCAAAGGGATATTTCTCCACTGATGAATCCTTGACAAGCTTCCAACCAACCCACTGTTTGCTCATTTAAGCAAAGAGCTCATACTGCAGCATAAAATATTATACAGTGACGTTTTTATGTCCCGGAGAATCACAATGGAAAACTTGATCATTTACTTCATAGGCCTTTTGATAAATAAACCTAAGAGGGTTATTGTGAAATGGGGGGTGGGGGGGGGGGTCTTTAAATCAGAACTATATTGGTCCTTCTGCAGTTTCTGTAACATACACTAATCTTTGGCATCTTCGTTCTAGGATTCTACCAATTATAACATACAACATTTTCTTAACTGCTTTTCAAAGGACCAACAAATATATTAATAAAGGTTTGCCCATTACAAAATGCAGCCACATTTCAGAAAGGGTGGGTGGGTAGGTGAGGTAGTAAAATGGATCTTTAAATTAAAGAACTGATGTGTTCAAGTCCATTAATTAACCCATCTAGAATGAGAAGAAGTATCCATCTGCACTTACTGACATTTAAAACAAAGCACCAAATATCTTCCGGAGATAACACAAAGAGAAGTTATGCTTTAGAGGCATCCTCGCTTATGCTGGTGCAATGTACGGAGCTGAAAGGCAATGGAAATGTCCACACTGAGACAGTAAGAAAGGGGGCCCTTTGAAAAGGGCAGCTGATTTGCAGACTCTGATCTGAAGTATAGCTTTTCTGAAGTTCTAAATTTCAGAATTCATACCCTACAGAGTAACAAAATGGCAATTTTAAGATGTCAAGATAAACACTATCTGGTAGTACTACCGTATTTTCTAAATTTGTGAGAAATAATTTGATAAATGGGAGAAATAAAACCTAAAAATGGAAATATTTTCTTAAAATGCTAGCTATAAATTTCTTAACCAATACAGTAAACCTACTTTTAAGATCTAAAGTAAAACCATTTCAGAGTGAAATCAGACCTACACACAAAGAAATCAAGGTGTTGCAAATAACGTAAATCCAGTGTTTCTCAAAAGTGTTATTTCAGGGACGCCTGGGTGGCTCAGCTGGTTAAACAAGTGATTCTCGATTTTCAGTTCAGGTCTTCATCTCAGGGTCCTGAGATGGAGCCCCATGATGGGCTCCGAGCTCACCAGGGAGCGTGCTTAAGATTCTCCCTCTCCCTCTACCTCTCTCCTTCCTCTGCTCATGTGCACGCACGAGTGCGCTCTCTCTCTCTAAAATAAACAAAACTTTTTTTAAGACTATTATTTCAACATACAATATCAAGATGAATTTTAGCTTTTCTATGTAATCAACCATTGTTCTAATCAAATAGTTCCTCCTGACCAGTATCTGAAACACAGTTGCTATTTTTCAAACATACTTAATGTTTCAATTAATAACATAACTTAGCATCATTTAAAAATCATTAGTGAAAACATTCCAAATTCAATAAAGGGATATGAGAAATATCCAAATAGTACGTAGAGATCTGGAAGTCTGATGCTTTTTGAATAGCTCCCTTTATTTGGAAAGATGACAGGCAGTAATTAATAGGCTAAATCCTTTGACTAATGGGGACACTTCCATCAAACGATTCTGTTTGCTTTGACCTTATTTATCACATGTATACAGAGTAAAAGGTCTAAAACCACCCAACAGCTTACCATCCCTATGGCAGTGAGAAACATGCAGTAGACAAGAAACAAGCATCTAGAGAATGGATGCTACCACTCTAACACATGACACTCCTGCTAATCCTATTAAGAAGCGGTAGGATAAAACTTTTATAGATACCTACTGCTCAATATTTTCATAGAAAGCTCCCAACTACCAAAATGTACATAAAGAATAAGCATTTAATTTTATCATGTGAAACAGTAAACTCCTCGAATTTCAAAGACTGAATTGTTACATTCACACTTAAAATCCAAATACACAATTCTATCAAACCTAAACTTTATTCTCGAAGCAACATACGAAATCTATATACAGACCGCTGTAGCAATTATCAGAACTTAAATAACAAAATAACACAATCTCCTAATTTAAAAGAACATTAAAATAGCTTGTGAGACATACATGGTAAAAATCCATGCTGCTCCTCTAGAAATCTTTTAATTTCCACTTAAAACAGTACTTTAATGATAATCAAAGGATTTTGAGAACCAAGATGGACATGAATCTCTCCTTCTCAAGACCTTCCCCTTTGTAGCCAGTTCTCAATGTCAGTTAATAGGTTATGTGTCTGGTGGTCACCCAGTCCACCACCACGACAGTTTCGCACACACAGGAATATAGTGTATTTCTTGGACTGACCTAACCCATCGAGAATAGGCTTTAACATTATGCATTATCAATACATTGGACACAAGAGGGATAAAATAAATGTTCTGAAGTAAACTGTGTACTGGCCTTCATTTTTTATTTTAAACTGGTATTTATCAATTCTCTTCAACTCACAGCAAAGTTCAAGTGTAAGACACAGACGTGCCGCACTTTGGCAGCTATGCTCTTTGTTCCACTTACTGGCTCTGCAGCACTTTTGGACTCTTGAGATAAATAAACTCACCCCCACCCCAAAAGAGATGAGCCAAAATGAACAGATTATTTAAGGAGTGTAAATAGATTTTTAGGAGATAACAAAAATGAGTTACAAATAAACCAAGAGGTGAAAACTTTGAATTTGAGCCCCCGCATTTCCCTGTTCTCAAATGGAAAATGTAAATATTCTCTGAAAACATGATTTAAAGCTAGAACAGGGCGCCTGGGTGGCTCAGTCGGTTAAGTGTCCGCCTTCGGCTCAGGTCATGATCCCGGGGTCCTGTGAAGGAGCCCCACACTGGGTTCCCTGCTCGGCAGGGAGTCTGCTTCTCCCTCTCCCCGCCCCCCAATTCGTGCTCTGTCTCACTCTCTCAAATAAATAAAATAAAATAAAAGCTAGAACAGTATTTCATCATGTGGCCAAAGCATACATAAATCACTGAACCATCTTTTTATTGGTGGGCATTAAGGTAGTTTCCCCCTACCCCCCCTTTTTTTACTATATGTAATTCTGGGATGAAATCTTTAATGATATTTGTGTCCACAGGATACTGAAAGATAATTTCATAGATTATTTCTGGGTCAAAGGGTATGAAACTTCTTAAGGTCTCAGTGACATAAAATCTACTACTTTTCATAAAGACCACATCAATTTATATTTCCACCTCTGGTGTAGGATTATTTCACTAAACCCACTTCTATGGAGCTAAGAACTATTTTTCTATAACCTTTGCCAGTTTTATAGGTGAGAAAATGGAACCTCACAATAACAATGCTCTTGAACTACAGGCAGAGTTGACTTTCCTCATGTTTATGGACCACTTGTAACCTGAAAATGGTCATTCACATCTGCAGTCCATTTTTCTATTTTGTTAGTTTTATATTTATATGAGCTATTTATTAGTAAAATTATTAAGCAGTAAAGAGTCTATAAATGATAAAAAACTATTCACATAAAATGAATGAAAATAAACAGGAAAAGAAAGTATATAAAAATGTGTAGGTTAGTGGTAAATATAGTACGAGTATTTTATTTTTATTGCTCTGTATTTTCGAGCTTTCTATAATCGGTATTTTCCCCGATTATAAAAGTAAACAACTTTGGAAAAAACAGACAATTTCTATTTTAAATGCTAGTCAGGAGTTTTTTCTAAAGTACCTCTGGGTTTCTAATGTAAAGTTGTCACAGATAATAAATGAAAGTGAGATGAAGAAACATCTTATATGCTGCAAGTGACATTTAGACAAAAGAGTGCCTTCAATCTAATTTACACTTACTTTGTTTAAAAGCGTGGTAGACATTCAGCAGTGTCAGATGATCTCCATCTATGTGGGCAAATCTCATCTTGGCTTCATCTGCGGCTTTCTTGGCCTCCGTGGGGCGAACAAAACACTGTGGGACTAAACAAGGTTGGTATGGGCCCAACACAAACGCCCATATCGATGAGTCACGCATTCACAGATAGAGGAACAAGGCCTAGCTAGGTCAGTTCACAGAGCATAGGGCAGGGCAGGATGGCCTCCAACTGCATCTTGGACTGTTTACTACCTTGATTTGGTACATCAACACCTAACCACATCTGTAAGACAAGAGGGTTTCAAAGCTACAGAGTACCTGATTATTTTAACTAGATCTAAAAGTAGGCATCAAACAGCTATTCTGAAGGCCATCAAGATACTAGAAATAGGAAGCTCAACTTATTTCAAAAACCAGTGCCGATAGCTCTACCAATAACCATAATTATGGTGTCAATAGCCTTTAAGCTAAATATAATTTTTCAAAAGGCCATCCACTGAATTCACTGAATGGCTATGGAAGTTATGAAGCCATATTTGCCCACTGCAGGGCTAAAAACTTTCTAACCAGTCTATTGCCACATTTCTACTGTAATTTTTTTCCCTAGTGCTATGGCTATTACCAACTGGTGGGTATCACTATTAGCACCGGTGAGCAGAAGCATATGTAAACATAAAAAATATCATGAAATCTTGGGTTTTGATGATAGCAGTAGTGGTGGAAGGTTAAACCGCCTTTGAATTAAGAAAATTCAAAAAGGCTGGGGATATTCAGCCTAGTTTTCCAGCATTTTAATAAAAAGATTAGAAAATGACGTCCCAAGTTTAAAAAAAAACTGTTATTTGAATCAAAACCTCAATATAAAAAGCAAAATCCAATATTTAAAAAGTTGACAATTAGTCTGAAACAGTCATTATTTCAAGAGTCACCAAAATATGTAACTACAGTAATTTGTTTAGAGCCTCAATGTTAATTCACATAAAACTTTAAGTTGTTACAAAGCGTGCACTACATTTTTAAAATACAACTTTCCTTAATTCACTTTAGCAATTCCATAGTCATAAAAGCAGTATGAAAGTAAAAATACTTAACAGCTTGGGACTTTGTCAACACATTTTTAAAGCTCTTAAAACCTTGTCAATATAAAAAAGTATAAATGATCAGTCCAGATAGAAGATAATGGGAATAATCAACAACAAGATCAAATACAGTATCAAATTACTTTCCCATACAGTTTCCCCTTTAAAAAGATACCAAAGAAGCCAAATAGAGACAATGACACATGATCACAATAAATATTAATTAAATGTCTTGCTTAAATGTAACTGAAGCAAGGTAATTCATAGAAGTACAGAAACCTCTCAAAGATGTGAAAGTGAATGTGAACTAGCTCCCAGAATTAACAATGGGAATAAGTAGCACTCTAGAAGGCCCTTGATTTGCACTATTTATATCAGGACCTGAAAACTTCAAAAACTATTTAAATGAAAAACAAAGCAGTATAAGCTCAGCAAACTGTTGTTGTTCCATGACTTCTTCCTCACCTTTTAACATTTCCCCCCCACAAGTGCCATGCTTAATAACCACTACACATAAATGTCCATTGTCTTGATGTGCTAATAAACCCGTGTTGTGCAGAGCTCCTTATTACAAGTAAGAGATATAGTTGGAAGATTTCAACTGCGTCACAATGACCAGTTTTTTAAAGAGCTAGTAATCTAGACTCAAACGATGGTAATTATATAGTATGCCTGATAAGAGAAACAGGAAGAATAAAAACTGAGCAGATAACAAATAAATACACAAACAATCTGTTAATTCTTGCCGCACACTTTCTCTGCAAACTAAAATCTTGGGTAAATACCAACTGGGAGCATCTAACAAAAACATGTAAGAAAGGCAGACAACAACCTACCACCACCTCCGCAAGTGAGACTACAATTTTATTAAAATGATTCGATACTGCCCTGCCCATCTGCTCTGAGTCTGATCAGTCATAACTCTGCAAAAAAACATTTTTAGCTAGTTCTTAAATAAAAAATTCAAACCATTAAAACATACCATACATCTAAACTAAGCCAAAATTTTATATTTAGAAAATTTTTCAATTTATCCTTTAATTCCAAATAAGATTTTCAATTATTTGAGGCATGAAGTTATAATTAAGACTAATAAACCACTCTGAAACTGAAGTCATTCTCCCCAGTACTGGAACTAGTAGTATAAAGTACTTTGATCATCAGTAAAAACATGAAATGTCTTCTATTTTTAGCTGTTAGAATCAGTGTATGGTTGTAAATCTTATTTCTTCTTTTTGGAAAATCTAATTTCCAAGTTACAATTCATTTGTGGATTACGCTTTACTGCTATACTAAAAACAGCATGATTTGTTCAGCTTAATGCTCCAATTTCCAAAATTAGCAATATTAGGTATATTTCTTTTATCAAGTGTTTTCTGCCATTGTAAAAAATTATCATCTGGTTAGATTTTAAGCCTAAAAGTACACATTACTACTTCTATTTATTTGATACTAAGTTTGAAATTCAGGTTTGCTTGACTGCCACTAGAATACGTATTTATACATATAGGAAAACTCAATTTAAATGATAGTTTGGGTTTGTCCCAGGCTCACTTAATAGTGCCAAGTACTAGAACAAAGTTCTTCTTGTACTTTGAGTAATAAACCGCAAAACTGATGAACCTACCAAAGAACTCAGTTACAATTGTGTTCAGACTTATTCTTTTTCTTATTGCAATTTTTATTCGCACTCAAGAGAGCCAATGTTTTAACTATATTTTGTGCACAATTACTTTACTTTTGTAAATATTATGTCTTTATAAATCTATTTACAAGATATTTAGGAAACAAAATGAGTTCCTTGAAAAAAACCATCTATAAAATCCACTATCATACTAAATATTAAAAAACAAAACCAAATGTGAAGTCCACCCAAACTGTGAAGAGCTGGGCTTTTTTTAGTTCCTTTCCCTCTATTACCTGACAACATAGCAGTAATAGATAGGACCTCATTAGAACAGTTGTAGTCACAACTTGCAATAACCATTTTAGCGAGCTGTGGATCTAGAGGAAACTCTGCCATCATGGATCCCAATTCAGTCAGATCTCCATCATCATTTAAAGCAGCCAGGTAATTCAAAAGTTCTAAGGCTCTCATCAGAGTTTCAGGAGCTGGGGGAAAAGGCAATCTATTAGACAAACTGCTTTAATAAGCAAAAATGTGATAAAGTACAAACTATTAGAAGCAATCTCATTTTTCATTCTACAGTGAACCAAACTCAAAATGCAAACTGTCATCAAATTCAGTTAGAGATCTAGCAAACAATGAATCACATAAACTTGCAAAATTTTCCTGCACAGTAGTTAAAAACTGTCATTTTCCTACATAAATTAAGTAACTGCTAACAAAAAAAAAAAAAAAAAACAGAAATTTCTAATTTTCCTGCCCAGTCAGTAATTCCCAGAATAATTTATTCTGAGGAAACAAATTAAAAAGAACTTTCTCAGATAGTTGTCACGCTTTTAGTTTTAATGCTAACATATGAGACTTTTCTTGATGCATACCAGAAGAAAAAAATAAGGGGTGTGTAATGAATAAGATGCAGAGACGGTGAATTCTGGTTAAAAGGTTTGCTAAAATATGCTTTGAGAATTCATACCTGGTGGATCCATAAAGTCAAAATGCACCAAATCATCAATACCAAGCTTCTTCAATTGTAACACAACTGATCCTAAATTAGAACGCAAAATCTCAGGATAGGTGTTATCCTAGCAAAAAAACAAAAATGTTTATTCTGTTAAACATGCCTTAATCCTCTTCCTCCAGAAAACAAAACTTATCTGTTCTCTGCCTCTTTAGCTATTTACCTTGGCATTACTTCTAAACCACCAATCTACATGAGAAAAATACTGGTGGAATATACCAGAAAGGAATCAGACACTCTGTGTGAACTATCTTTATAGGGCTCAAAGTGTTACTGCCACTGTTCATTTCAACTTAGAAGGGTAACAGAGAGCTGTACTGGTAGATTACACCATAAATCTCACTCGGGGAAAAACTAAGGAGCTTATGGTGCCAAAAGGCAAGATGAAGTAAATAAAGCAATTTTCTTGTAACAAATTCAACTTAACCTTCCAAACACATAGGAAAGAGACGGCAAAATCCCTTACCTGCATTTCTGTTTTATAAGCTTTCTCTGTATAAAGTCTGAAGCATTTCCCAGGTCTGGTACGTCCAGCTCGACCAGCCCTCTGTTGAGCTGAAGCTTTACTAATGGCTGTCACCAAAAGAGACTCAACTCTGATTCGAGGATTGTACACCTATTGGAATGAAAGTAATTTAAGAATTTTCTCTTCAGTTAACCACAAAACTATAACAGAAGTACATAAAGTCCATAGTTAATCTCAAAATAAAGTAGTACTGATGAAGGCTGTAAATCACAGAGACAGAAACTGAGAACTGATCATCTTATGCCTTAACTTTCTTTCAGATATTCTGACTATCATTCTGAAGACTCAAGCTAACATGGAAAGGTTCTTACCTATTACACACAAAGCTTCTAAAACCTTTACTCTTCCTAACTGAAAATAATTTCAGTTCTACCAATTTTACTTTGCTTTCATAGAGTGGACAGTTTTGAAGGCTTTCGCCTGAGAAGAACCTGTCAATTTCAA
The DNA here is from genome assembly GCF_037043125.1 of Eumetopias jubatus. Taxonomy (NCBI): domain Eukaryota; kingdom Metazoa; phylum Chordata; class Mammalia; order Carnivora; family Otariidae; genus Eumetopias; species Eumetopias jubatus. The sequence continues at coordinate 182,890,776 of NW_028274808.1, read as the reverse complement.
CACCCAATGTTCAGAGTGAACATCAAGAAAAATATTTTGAACTTAGTCCAGAAGTCAGTTACACACTGCCAGTTTAAAGAGAAAAATTTCCATCAGAAACATGAATACCACATGCAAAATATTCTCCCAATTACACAAAATGTAACCAAATGTAATGAAAGATCTGTGAATTATACAACATCCCCAGGATTTCCTGAGTAGTCACTTACTCTGACCAAACTGCTTGGTATTCAGCACTATTCAACTAGAGGTTAACGTTAACATCTTTTCAGGCACTATACCCAACACATAACAAACTCTAAATTTCCTTGTGTAAGTGACCAATCTACAGCAATGACAATTCTATCGCTCTTATTACTACCCCCTTACTCCTTAAATGAACACAGAAACCAAAACACTTGCCACTGCTACAGAGAAACAAACAAAAAAACCCAACAACAAAAACCAATTAACCTTAAGAGGGGGGGAAAAAAAAAAAGCCTAGGATTAAACATCATGCATGGGCTTAATACATGAGAGCCAGCTAAGAATAGAAAGGGTTCCTATCACCAAAGTCTGACAACAAAACACAAGACAACAGAAAAATAATTCTAAAAGTAAACTGCAGTCACTAAATGAATAGGCAGTAAGTACTCTTAAGCTAACACCAACTTAATAAAGTATACAAACTAAAGTACTAAAGCATATACCTTTTGTTTTGCAAATCCAGGATCGATCACAAATACCACACCATCTATTGTCAAAGATGTCTCTGCAATGTTAGTTGACACAACTACCTGTTAAGAAATAAACAGTATATAAATATTATAAATCAAGTAAAATTGAAAACAGTAAAAGTAGCCATGAACTTTCAAAAATGAATTTCAATCCTGTAAGTAAACTAAAAATAAGGTTTTATCCTCAATGGCCAATGCAATATAAATTAATATTTAAGATCTTAAATCAAAATTTCATTTAGTCTATCATAGCAAATTCCTTTTTCAAAGAAAGCTATTACTCCAGGTTATCACTCAATCACGTTTTGATTACTTAAATATAAGGACAGCATCAAAAGAAAAATATCAATGAAACAGTGTAAGCTTAACTTACAGAATATCTCCCTGACAGAACACTACTTTGGTTATTACCCCCAAAGTCTACACAACATGTGTATCTTTCAATATTTTCTGGCAATGTTTAAAAAGGAAACTTTGTATCACCAAAACTCAACATTTTAAACAAAATGGCCCAGGAGGGCATGGGCAGAGAAAATCTCAAGTTATAATCCAAGAACTGGCAGATCATCAGAATCGAATGCAGATATTTTAGAAAGTGTACGGTCTCAAAGATGTCATGATATACAAAGCAACTGTTAATCATTTGAATCTTTTACGGCTAGTGAAAAAATGTTTACAGCATTTACATACTAATACAACTGCTGGTTTATGTTAAGTGTACGATATTATTTTAGATTTTAGGAAACTGGTTGGGGTTTGAGAATGACATGTCACATAATTTTTCTTATTAAACAATAAGAAAAGGGGATTCTCATTAGTATATTTTCCCCTGAACATCTGATTTTCAGGAACAGAAAACTGCCATTAAGTGAAAATGCCTGTATATGCAAGCAGATGACACAGAAAATGAATCAGATACAGGGCCTACTCTTACAGCATGTAAAGGAAAATCAGACATGGACAGTGTAAATGACACCAAAGACTCACTCTGAGACTTAAAAAGGGCTTACTTCCACAACAAAGACCAAGGAAACTTACCGAAAAAAAAGGCACTCAAATGAGTTGGCAAGGGTAAGGTGGGATCTCCCACGAGAGAGAAGGGTTAAGAACACTAACAGCAGAAGGTTCCACTTAAACTGGGGCATGTAAGCAAAAATGCGCACAGGCACATCTAAGAAATGAAAAGGACATATACTGCCAAAACTTACTAGAGAGCCACTGACACGGTAATATTTCAGAATCATTCACATATCTAAAACCAAAATCCTTCCTTTTTGTATTGGGCAGTTGCAAAGACTGCGGACTAGCAAATGGTAAGAAACAGATCGTTTGATGTTACTGAAATACATGTTTCAGTACATTTAGATGACACGCACATGGTTCAATAATTAGAACCAATGCAAACATAAACAAGGCATGTAAGGTTGACAGTTGAATTTGAATAAATATCCTGAGTTTAATATTCTTCTACAAAGCAAGTGTGCTGTGCTGGAGGGAGCAATGAATTCAGGAGTAGGGGAGAGCCAGGAAGCAAACCTAAGTAGCTAAGTTATAGTGGAAAGGTTTTAAGACTCCCAAACCTCAATTTCCTTTTATAACTCCTGCATATTAATCTAGCAAGGACAAAGCTGTTAATAAATAAAATTAGACAATAAATGTAGAAAGTCCTTATAAACCTATTACAGAGCCAGCTACACGCTTATGATTATATAAGAAGTCTTACGGTTTTCTGGAATTCTGGGGTAAAACTGTTACAGTTCTGGATATATATTTAGAGCAGTGGAGGAAATAAATACATTTCACATGTTTCTTCTAGAACAGAATACAATTAGTGTGATAAAAATTTCTTGATGTGATCAATTCTTTAGAGTTATTTAAAAATCACTTTACAAAATAATTTCACTTGGTATGCATGCGTCTTTGGGTGTGTGTGTGACAAATTATGTAACACTTAAAAGGAAGTGTGGATTTGTGATTCCACAAGTGTTTAAGAATCACCGGATTATGCCAACCTGGCAAACCCCATGTCATTATCAAACTCTAAAACAGTAGTGTTAAAAAAAGACCTTAGAGAAGTATGACTTTCAAGCTTTATTCCAAAATTAAAAGTAAATTGGTTAAAAAGCACTAAGGTAATAAAAACTTTTCTGAATAGGACTTGTCTACCATACTGATTTAACAATTATTAGAGTGTCTATGAGAAAAAGGGCAGGGTTCCGAAACCATGGGAGGTAAGGTTTGGGGACAAAAAAGGGAAAAACTCATGTAACAAACTGTATGACTTTCAGGGTGCTTCTTCAAATGACTCTATTACTAGAGCTGGAGAACTAGCTAAGGCTAAAGAAAACACACATACATAATGCACAAGAACTTAAATAAATGAGATGATAAAAGTTACCTAGCTCCCTTGGAACCTCAGATAAGTATGTTCTAGATGTTAAGTGTCACATGATCTAATTAGGAAATGGTGAGAACACAAAGTGATCCTGACTTTGTCAAGGGACCTCATATGACCAATGGGAATATACATATAAATGGTACAAGCTTTCTAGACTGTAACATGGCAATAAGTGTTCAAAGGGCCTTAAAAGTGTTCAAACCTCATTGACGAAGCAATTATTTCAGGTAAATAAACCCCTAAATATAGAATATTTAGGGGTTTATTTACCTGAAATAGAAAACCCTGTGGAAAAAAGTTTGACATCCCACTGCCAATTTTATGTGTTTAAGTGTGTTAAGATTAAACTTCCATCTAGATTTATCCCCTTCCCCCTCAATAACATGCCTTGCAATGAAATCTACTTTGATTTATTTCAATAATTCCACTTCAAAGTGTTCTAGAACTGAGAGTACTTGCGTTGCTCTACTTCAATTCTATTTGGACACAATAATGCATTTAGGTTCAACTAGTTTGGATTTTTAGTCCCCAGGGAACTCTGTGGGGGGCACCAATTCAGTAAGGACATTAACTTCTTTATCTGTCCACGTCCCAGCAGTACCACACTAAGTTATCTTCAGATAGTGGATCATTAAGCCTCTCTTTAAAACTACAGAACCGTCTCCACAAGGGCCATTTCTCTCTTTTACTGAGCAGTGTATGCTTTGAGCCATGTTAACTAGTAAACTGTAAGATAAGCTACAGAAAAATCATCTATTTGTATGGACAAAATTAATGAAAACTAAATAAAATCAAAGAATAGTTGCTGGATTTTAACAAGACCAAATCTACAAAACAGCAATTTTAAGACTTACTCAAAAGATGCACACAAGTAATTTATTGATGAATAAACTTTAATGCTTATACAATACTGTATCTTGAACTTAAACTCAAATATCAGAATAAATGTCAAGCATGATCAAAACAAATAAAATGATCTACCCTCACAAAAATACATGCATTCTCAACCTTTCTCGATCATTAGCAGTAGTGCTATGTTAGAAGCCCACATAAAAAGAACTCAGTAACTATTTGTAAAAGGAATGCTAGGTTAAGTCCCCCATGCCCATAAAACTTTACCTTTAATATAGCCTACATTTAATATTACAAGGCTGTTTTGTTAGTTTTACCACAATCATAAACTATTTTCACAAATTAATACAATGAGTAAGATAAATAAGGCACTACCTACCTCACAGAAGGAATCTAAATATAAATACAGAATTACACTTATTTTGGCAGAATTTAAAAAACTCTTATTAAATATTCTTTGTTCCAAACATTTTGACTTCTTACATTCTACTCTATGCTAGCTATTATCCTTATAATTAGAACAAATTTAACAAAAAAATGAATCAAATTGTATTTGGTTTTACACAACTGGAAACAAGACCATAAATCCCTAAACATTCCTTCGTACTTTTAAATCAATTGTGAATATCAACCAGTAACAGTTTAACAGTCGTGAATGAAAGTTCCATTCTACTAACTGGCAGAATAACGAATTCAGAACAGAAGCAGCAAGCCTTGGCCCCTAGTTCTTTATTTTATTATACAAACAGGATTATTATCAAAGTTGTGGCATTTTTTTTAAGACAATAATAGGAAAATAGCAACCAACTGCCAGTTCTTCCTGTTCCCATATGCAACCACTTTCCCTCACATAACCTGTGTGCATTTTAATGAGGAATTGTGCATCTTAATGAGGAATGAACCCTTCCTCCATCCCCACAGTGCCACCAATCCGGACGGCTCTGCCTAACCCAGCCAGAGCCATGGCTCTGCCAGTCACCCGCTCCTCTCAAGCGCCAGTCAGCGCCTGGCCAGAATGTGTTTCTGCTCTCTCTGGTTCTCAGCCGACACTCCTACCTTCTTCCAGGCAGCTTCCCTGTCCAGCACCAAAAACATGATTGGATGAGTGAATCCTCCTGTGAACTAGGCTTCTATAAAAATGTTCATTTTTCCTTAAACATGCCAGGCTTCAAAGCTTCCCCTACCCCACCCCCCATAATGAGATTGACACACCAACTGCCAAGAAGTCCTCCCTCCCTCTCCTGGGATCATAGGTGTGTGGGGGGGGGCAGGGAGGTGGATGGGTGTGTGTGTGAGACAGTGTTCTCAGCCTCTAAGATGAAGTTGACTCATGCCTAGAGAGAACATGATTTCCCAGCAAGAGGTCCTGTAGTTAGCTGAATGAAAACCATCAGTGGATGAAGCAGCACTGTGGTCCTTGGTCTGACTCCGAACTGAAAGCCCACGATGGGATCCCAAGGTGAGCCCCTGCCCTGGGGACCTCCAGTGGTCCCCTCATCATCCATGGCCATCACCACACATACATCCAACTACTGCTGAGTCACTCTTTTCAGTGAGACAAAATTCTCCTCAATATCCTTAGGATTTATAAGAACACAAAAAGCAGTACAGTTAAATTCTACTTCAAGGGCTTAAGTTGTAGATCCCACAAAATGTAGTATGTACCGGACTGGCACCAGACTGAACCTAAATTTCCAATAAACTAATAATTTAACAGAGCAAAGAACTCAGATGTGAAATAATTTCAACAGGTTCAGGCCCATACTTCTCAGAAGAGACACATAAATATGGCAAATCTTGCTTAATACCAATTTTACTCAGTGGTAAAAAAAATCTTAAAATTAAAACAAACGCAGATATACAAAGTGTACATGATTTAAAGAAAAATTATCTGCCTGCAGTCTACTCTTTATTATAGAAATGTTTAAGAAAACAGCTACTTTATTTACATACATCGACTGATACAGAATTAAGCTAAGAACTTTACAGAGAATAAGTACTTCTTTTCAGTCAACATATCAACTTCAAATTTATCTACTAAAGCTCATCACTTAAAATGTAAGTTTTCCCCAAAGTTGAGAAAGCACATAAAGTAACAGGAAAAAATGTTTTAACATATTCTACAGATAGAACTATGACAAAAAGAATTGGAAAGTTCAACATAAGGAAGCTATGATCAGACTGTTTTTTAAAAGTCATATTCACTACTCATCGATGAGAAACTCAGAAACTGATTTTTTTTCCTATCAATCTCTTGTTAGTTTACATTCCACTAAGCTGGTGTTGTATATCCTTTTGGTAAGTTCCTTCAGTTTGAAAAATGTATTTGGTTCATTTAACTTTTACACAGCCATGTAAAGAAATAATTAGCCCTGATATATTTAAGTATCTTTATAATGTGTAATTTTTCAATAATCATGATAAACATTAGCAAAAAGACTGAATAAAAGCAGAAAAAAGGTGAGAATCTGTTAGTCCTGAATATAGAAATAAGAAAGCAGTGAATTCCAAATCTGACTGACAAGTAAATCATACCTAAGTAATATTTCAAGTAAGAGTTTTTTTCGACATGAATATACTCAAGGAATTTATAGCAGTTACCATGAGGGACTAGTTTATTCTAGATATATTAGGACCCTGTATATACAAAGCTTAATCCTTGATAATAATCTCCCAAAAGTGATGAGGTAAATAATACCCACTTTAAAAAAATGAAAACTTTAAAACCAGAGATTAAGAATCTTGCCAAAATTCATATTCAGTTACTATTTAACCTAATAAATGATTAACTCCACTATATTAATGTTTTTCAAACCTTTTCAAACAATATAATTTTAATTTCGAAGAACCATAGGCAGACATCCACAGAGAGAATCTGCATTCCTGCCCTAAAGAAACCCACATATTTATGCAATGCAGCATGAGTGCTATTACAGAGATGTGTGCAGTCAATATTTCATACCTATAGACATGACATTTGGTTAGGTCTCTAAGAAAATTGCAGGCAGAAGCCAAGGCACTGAAGAAAAAGTGCTTAGCTTTTGCCAAGTGACTTAATGGAGAGAAAGACACTTGATCATCTCCTGCTTTTCTTGACCCACCCTAACCAACCACCCATTTACTAAGGAGGTGCTTCCTGTGGAGATGGAAAACAGTACATGCTCTTACTCTAAGGTCAAAAGATAAGCAAAATTCCACCAAAATACACTTTTTTTCTATTTACTTTTGAAAAACAGATTATTTTGTAGTGTGCAACTCAGATCGCCACCACCCATAACTTAGTCATTAATAATTCAATATAGTTTCATATCTCTCAGACAGTTCTGTGTTAATGAAACGTTTATAGAGAATATTTCTATGCTAACCTTTCTTCCAATCGCTCCATTCTGCTTTTTTGGAGGCGGAGGCTCAAAAATGCGTTGTTGCTGCTGAGGAGGAAGTGTAGAGTATAATGGAATGATTTTAATGTCACCAACTTCGGGGCCCAAATCATCAACCTCACGCTTTATTCTCTTACAGGCTTCATCAATTTCCTACAAAATAAAAGGCTGAGTGTAAAAACAAAACAAACACACACTGAAACATTTAAGTATTTATCATAATCCTAGTCCCATGAAGCTTACTTTGAATTTGGTAAATCAAAACTAAGTTAGTACACTTCATCGGGATTTCCAAAACTAATGAAGAAAAATTTTGATTTCGATACTCAGACAACTATCTATTGGCATTCCACACTCTTTTTCTTCTAGACAGACATCCTAATTAATTCTCAACAAATTGTACTAAAATTAAAATTTCTCACCCAGGAATATTTAACTGCACTCATAACCTTTTAAATTTTCACAATCTAAAAGAAACTGATGTGCTAGATATTTTAAATAAGCCAATTAGGCTTTAATGTCACGTATCACTAATGTAATTATATGGAAGATTTGCTTCATTGTACCTAATGAGAACAAACACCTTTACAGTATCAACATAGGTATTTAAGAAGTAGGCTAACCCAAATAACTTACAGCATCTTCAAAACTTTCCCAACCACAGAAAATAATTCCAACACATTTGCATTCATCTCTAGGTTTTAAAGAGAGAACTCACAATAAATATTCAGAGTATGGGAGACCGAGAAAGAGAGGTGGGTGGAGGCTCCATGAGTGGCAAAGGGACTTAAAAGGGGGGGGGGGGCAACAAACTTAAATTTTCATGAAGCATTAATTCAGTTAAATTCAGAAGTATGTTAAATGATTTGGCAGCTTGTCCAAGGCACGACCCAATCAAAAGCTATCCTTATCAACAAATTATCTCTTACTCAAAAATCAAAATGATTAAAGAAAAACTTATTCAAAGATCAGAATGATTAAAGAAAAAAAAGGGAAAAAAATCTATCAGGTAAATGTAGTCTGTATTTTTATTATATTAAACTAAAATTACTTTCCTTGAAATGATTTTAAATCAAAGGCAATTGTTTCCATGTTAAAAAATACAAAGTCTTTGGATACTTAAGAACAAAAACTTTTTTCACCCTCTCCTTCAAATGTAGTAGTTCTCCTAGAAAACGGATTAAGGGTCTTGAAAATTATCATGCAGTCTACGGCCATACCACCCTGAACGCGCCCGATCTCGTCTGATCTCGGAAGCTAAGCAGGGTCGGGCCTGGTTAGTACTTGGATGGGAAAATTATCATGCAGAAAATTACTATTAAGGATTTGATGTTCACAGTTCCCTTTGAGATCTGAAGTTTCTAAAAGAAAATGAAGGAATGCTATTGATAGACAAAATGTAACAAAACAAGTATTTTTAGGAGAAAAAAGCATTTAAATGCTGTATCTAGATTAGAATGCCCCCTGCTGGTATGCAAATACAAAATTAGATCTCTTCCAAATCAAAAAGATTGGAATATAAACTCCAAATTAGACTTTTCTAAAATAAAAAGATAAACACAGGAAAACTGATGCCAATATTCAGAATATTTTTTTAATTTAGCTGACTTAACCATATATTTGACCAGAAAACAAAAGGTCCAAAGTCACCAAACATCCACATTTCATATACTAGAAAAAGAAGTGCCCCAAATGGTACATTGCAGATTCCAGAATTTTAGCAAGATAATTCCAACTTTATGCTTGGGACTAGACTTTCCAATCTGCCAAATAAGTATAAAGCTAAAACAAAATCACTACTGCACGGGATATAAACACATCTCTAAAGATGGGGGGGGAATCCCACACCACTTGTTTTTTTACACAAGCAAGGTTCTAAACATTTAGTTTTAAAACTGCAACAAATTTTTCCCTAAAGTTTACCAAATTTCCATAGTCAACAATGTTAAGTTCAGAGGAGCACAAAGCTCATTGACATTCAGCAGCACAAAGTAACCATCTGCTTAGGGTTGCTTAGTTATGAGCAATATTGACTATTGAGACAGAAGCTCAGGAGTTTTTAAGACTTTCAGCTCCAAAAGTATTAATATACATGAGTAAATAAATATGGAGTACTAATTTGAGGAGGCTGAACTCAATGCATATGGAAAAGACATTTTACTCAGCAAAATTAAAGAATGTGCTGCTTAAAGAATGGTTTTAACATCTTCATGTACCCTTGACAACAATTGATATTTCAGTTATAATGATTCTTAATCTAATTCAGAAGTGTAGCTCCCCTAAGGACTTCTACTAGGCAACAATTTTAATCACAAGTCCAGATTCTATGCATTAACATATTATAACATAAAAAATATTCTAGAATTCAAATCTTTTCCAACTTTTCAATTAAGATTGATTTCCTACTCCCAAATTCACCCACAGATTACTACAGATGCATTATTGTTTAAGTAGTCAAAATGGTAAAATGCTCTTAAGAATCATTCTAAAATTTCATGAGAAAACTAAATTTTACAGATGCTATTCAACTTTATGAAAACAAGACTACTGAATTCTGAGATCTACCATTTAACTGACCATGTAAAAATAACACAGGTTCACAGACATGAAAAACAGTATTTTATATTAAGTCAGCTCTACTAAACACAATCAGTGAAACAAAAATAAATTAGGTACTCTGCTCCTTTAACCCTAAAGATCTTCAAATTCAAGACTAGTCCCCTAAAGGTGATTTAAAAATATAAGAGGACACATGCAAACCTAGTTCACAATTACAGTTAGTAACTATTGGAAAACATACACTCTAGCACACATTTGAAAACCATGGGGCTTGTTCCCTTCCTTTCCCCAACTATGGGATAGCTGCCAAAATACCAAATACAAGAAGTTAAATCACAGAAAAGCCTTTCAGGTCCTTACCATGAGACCATCTGATGATAAAATTCTAGTATCATTAGTTATCTGAACATAATGGCTATTTTTAAGTCATTTACAAAAATACACTACGCAGCACTCTGGATGAAGCAAGAAACTGGAGACCAGGCACAAAAGGGCAAGAATACCTCGACTGCCGAAAGACTGCCTTAGTGCATAAATACCGTCTACATGCTGCCCAAAACGCATGTGGTACTCTTGCTTACAAAGTATTTAAAAATTCTTCCATTCAAAATGCATAAAAGGGAAGACTAGTACCAACATAGGTCTATCTGTAAAACTGAATTTGCAACACACTTTATTTCCCAAAAGAACAAGTGTGATGCTGTACTGGGAATGATTTTCCACCCAGGGGACACGTGGCAATGTCTGCAGACATTTTTCGTTGTTACCACTGGGGAAGCAAACATTACGCTCTAATGGGTAAAGACCAAAGATGCCACGATGCACAGGTTACCCCACAACAAGAAAACTGATCAGCCTACCATGTAGATAGTGCTGTGGCCGAAAAACCCTGTTCTACAGTAAAGGAACGATGGCCAATGGGAGTACAAATCATAGATCACATAAATACTGAAGAAATGCAAGGATAAAAAAATTATTCAATATTTATAGCTCTTAAAACAACAGCATTTGCCAGAATATTATGTGTTGTCAAGCATTCCTGTAGAAATTGAATACAAATAAAATAAGTCACATTCCAATGGACGCAGGCAGTCACACAGAAGACTTCTGATTTTGCTATCTGGGAGAACAAGGGCAATTCCCCCACGACAGTGTTTACAGTTGTGTCATTAATGTACTACAAGAATTATACTGGTTTAAACATTCTCCGGGATAATGACCTTTAAACCTAGGGAAATACAAAAATGGCCTGTAGACTTCATTGAAGATGCAGATTCCTGTATCACACCTCAGATTTCACCTATTTCGGCAAGTCTGGTGGAACAGGGCCAAGAACTTGCTTTAACAAACTCTCCTCCCCTCAGTCCACTGGCCACACTTCAGAAAAAAGGTTCTGGGGCAGGGCTCAGACCTTTTACTGTAAAGGGCCAAAACAATTTAGGCTTTGCATCCATGGATCATCTCTGCTGCACATTCTTTGTTCTTAAACTGTTTAAAAATGTAAAAACAATTCTTAACTCGTGGGCCATACAAAAACAAACAGGAAGAGGGTTGGCACATGTAGTTATTTAAATGTAAATTAATTAAAATGCTGTAAAATTAAAATTTAATCCCTCCTCTCACAGCCACACTTCAAATACTCAAAAGCCGTAACATTCCTGGTGACTACCATACTAAACAGCACAGACACAGAACTTGTCCAGCACTGAAGAAAGATCTAACGCGGGGCGCCTGGGTGGCTCAGTAGTTGAGCGTCTGCCTTCAGCTCAGGTCATGACCCCAGGGTCCTGGGATTGAGCCCCGTATCGGGCTCCTTGCTCAGGGAGGAGTCTGCTTCTCCCTCTCCCACTCCCCCTGCTTGTGTTCCCTCTCTCTGCCAAAAAATAAATAAAATCTTAAAAAAAAAAAAAAGGAAGGAAGAAAGGTCTAATGGGACAGTGCTACTCTAGAACCTCACACTCAAACCTGGAGCGCTTCAGCATTACTTAGAAGCTTGTTAGGAATACAGAATCTCAGGCTCCACCAGATCTGTTGAATCAGAATCTGCAAATTTTCTAACTGATCTGCATGTATGTTAGTTTGAGAAGCACATTCTAGGAAATTCATAAAATCTATTGAAACAAAGGACAAGCTCTTAAGAAAACTTCCAGTAAAAAAGGCTCTCTGAAACTGTTTTATCCAGACAGCTTTTTCCTGAACTTTAGCTTGAGAATTTCATAGCACACCTATAAACCTACTGTGTGAAACAAGTTTTAAAAAATGTAGCACCTGAGAATAAAATGTGTATCTTAAAATGAGTTAAATTCTAACTAAGAAATTTCAGTGATTCCTTCTAATCCTCAGTAAACACATGGAAAACAAAACCAAAACACAAACATTTGTTTTGATGTTGAATGGGCACCCAAGTGACTCAAGTTCACTCACAAGCTAACTGACTAGGACAATCTGATCTTCACAGCAGCTGCGTGGTTAAATTTTTGCTTCAGCAGAACTGCAAATTACCACACCACTTCTTACCATCCAGGTCTCTCCAAAGCTGAGACTGCAATTGCTAAATCTTGAAATTCTAAAAGCATTTAACATTCTTACAATAATTAACAAACACCAACACAGTATAAAAGGGTATTTATAGAGTACACAAAGGGGTTATATATTTCATACTTAAATACAATCAAGTTCAAGAAAAACTTTAAAACTTGGGATAAGAAACACATGGTTAATATATGCCAAGTTCTTAGGTTTAAAAAGCTGTTGTATAACTTAATATGCTAAAGGCTAAATAATGAAGAAAATAATGACTATACCTCTTGACCAGTTAAGAAAAGTAGAAGATCTCCCTCTTCCTCTTCACACATATGAATTTGGATTACTGTTCGAATGGCTGCTTCAAGATAATCTCTCTCTGGTTCAGGAGTATAAAAGATCTCAACAGGATGTGTACGCCCAGGAATAGTTAAGAGAGGACAGTTATCAAAGTAAATCTGGAATTTCCCTGCATCTAGAGTAGCGCTCATAACTATAACCTGGAAAAAGAAAAAAAAAAAAAAACAGTAAATTATTTAAAGCTGTCTTCAAGGATCTTACATGGTCTTAAGGAAAAAAGACAAGTAATGTTTACTGTTCTATATATAGTATTAAAAAAAACTACAAAAATCTTCATACAAATAAACTGATTAAAAAAAAATCAATGCAGGGGCACCTGGGTGGCTCAGTCAGTTAAGTGACTGACTCTTGATCACAGCTCAGGTCATGATCTCAGGATTCTGAGATCACAACCACGCCCCCACACACACACCGCCCCGCCGCCCCCTCTGCCCCTCTCCCTACTCATACTCCTTTCTCTAATAATAAATAAATCTTTAAAAATGTATCAAATACAGAAATGCTGAGCTATAGAGTTACTGACATTTTAAAAAATCAGAAATAAACCCAATATCCAATAAACTACAATATATCTTCATGAAACAATACCTTAAATCCAAAGTTCATAAAATGTTCATAACATTTTTGTTTACATAAAGTTTACGTAATATGTAAAGGGGACTGATACAAAACATTATTAATAAATAGTATGATTACTACCATGTTTATTAAGACAGACCATGACAACCTTGTACACAGGAAAAAAAAAGGAAATGTGAAAAAGACAAAAAAAAAAAAAACACTGGCACAGATATAAATTTTCTCCCTTCTTCCAAAGTATTTTTAATAAGCATGACTTCTTTAGAAAAATTCCCACACAGGGATTTTCTACATTGTTGTAAAAAGCCACAGCCACAAAAGGCTGTTCAGGGGCAGGGCTACAAGACAGTGCAGTCACCCTCCCTCCATGTAATCACACAGTACAGCACCCATTAAAAATTTACTTAAAAAGAAGGCACCCCTAACCACTCTGGAAAACAGTATGGAAGTTCCTCAAACAGTTGAAAATAGAGCTACCATACGATCCAGCAATAGCACTACTGGGTATTTACCACAAAGATACAAATGTAGGGATCCGAAGGGGTACGTGCACCCCAATGTTTATAGCAGCAACGTCCACAATAGCCAAACTGTGGAAAGAGCCAAGATGTCCATCGACAGATGAATGGATAAAGAAGATGTGGTATATATACACAATGGAATATTATGCAGCCATCAAAAGGAATGAGATCTTGCCATCTGCAGCGACATGGATGGACCTGGGGGGTGTTATGCTGAGTGAAATAAGTCAATCAGAGAAAGACATGTATCATACGACCTCGCTGATATGAGGAATTCTTAATCTCAGGAAACAAACTGAGGGTTGCTGGAGTGGTGGGGGGGGTGGGAGGGATGGGGTGGCTGGGTGATAGACATTGGGGAGGGTATGTGCTATGGTGAGCGCTGTGAATTGTGCAAGACTGTTGAATCACAGATCTGTACTTCTGAAACAAATAATGCAACATATGTTAAGAAAAAAGAAGAAGAAGATAGCAGGAGGGGAAGAATGAAGGGGAGTATGTCGGAGGGGGAGACGAACCATGAGAGACGATGCACTCTGAAAAACAAACTGAGGGTTCTAGAGGGGAGGAGGATGGGGGGATGGGTTAGCCTGGTGATGGGTATTAAAGAGGGCACATTCTGCGTGGAGCACTGGGTGTTATGCACAAACAATGAATCATGGAACACTACATCAAGAACTAATGATGTAATGTATGGTGATTAACAATAAAAAATTTTGGGCGCCTGGGTGGCTCGGTCGTTAAGCGTCTGCCTTCGGCTCAGGTCATGATTCCAGGGTCCTGGGATCGAGCCCCACATCGGGCTCCTTGCTCAGCGGGAAGCCTGCTTCTCCCTCTCCCACTCCCCCTGCTTGTGTTCCCTCTCTCGCTGTGTCTCTCTCTGTCAAATAAATAAATAAAACCTTTAAAAAAAAATAAAAATAAAAAAATAAAAAATTTTTTAAAAAGGCACCCCATAAAACATTCTACTACAGAGTAATTTCTACTTCGACTTTCTTTCCTAAAAGCGTGAAGAGCCCACACCTGATTTCACTTATATGTGAAATCTAAAGAACACAAAGTATAAACAGGCCCATAAATACAAAGAACAAACTGGTGGTTGCCAGAAGAGCGGGGTGGAGGGATGGGCAAAATGAATGAAGTGGAGTAGGAGTTTCAAACTTCCAGCTATGGAATGAGTAAGTCACAGGAATGAAAGGTACAGCATAGGAAATACAGTCAATGGTATCGTAATAGCGTTCTACAGTCACTCTAGATGGTAGCTACACACTTGAGGTGACACAGCGTAACATACAGAGTTGTCATTACCAATCACTATGTTGAACATCAGAAACTAACATAACCTGTCAACTACAATTAAAATCAAACAAAAACTTCAATCGTTCATAAGGTTTAATCAATAAACTTAATTTACAAGCAAAAACATACTAAGATAATTTTTTAAGACCCAGAATCTTTCTGCCCGGCGTACAATCCCTATAACACATACACTAACAACCGAATAATGAGTCTAAGCTCCAATAAATGGTACACACACACACAGCAAAAAGAGGCACTTCATAAACTCTAGGAGGCAAAAAGGTCAGAAAATTCAGTCCGTTTTAGGCCCTTATCAACAGAGTAACACTGGCCAGGGTAGCAGCAGTATAACAGACAGAAAAAAAACCCCAAGCAAACTAGGTTAAGTGAACACATTTCTGAGGAGTGGCTTGCTTGTTCTGGGTATAGCTGTTCCTACTACCCAACATGACTGAGTTATAATGGGTGTGTTTATGTTGGGACAGGACAAAGACTTGAGGTTTCTGTATTTAATGAAGGGTAGGGTGAGCAGCAGGGTTATAAAACCACCACGTCATTAGATCACAAGAAAACACAGGTGGGTTAAAAATGGAAAAGATCTGACTTAAAAATACATTACTAAAAAGTGAAATCATACCAAGAACACATAGGAAGACGCAGCTACGTACATTAGAAACCAAGAAAAATAACAATGTAGGTACTTACTGGTTCCTTATTTTACACTTGATATTTTATAGTTGATTAGAGTGATTGGCATGTATTCCGTTTTTTATATATACCTTTTTTTATGAAACAAATGAGTAAAAAAATTTCTTCACCTTTAAGTCTGATCTCTGTCTTACAACTTCCTTCAGAACACCCATGAGGATATCTGTAGCCAAAGTCCTTTCATGAGCCTCATCAAGAATTATTACACCGTAACGCTCAAGGAGGGGATCATTCATAGCTTCACGAAGTAACATCCCATCAGTCATATACCTATATCCACAAAACACAAGTTGGACAAGGTTCATTTATTTAGAACATTTTAAAACTAAACTTCATGACATGCAAAGACATCAGGAAAATCAAAATTAAATTTTCCCCAAAACACATGTACTATTGTTTCATAATCAATTGCAAAATTAAACATGAAGAAAAACTTCTAAGAGTATCAAACAAGTTACACACTATCAAATCTTGTCAAGTGAGACTGTAATACTGAAATGCATTAAGAAAACAAGATTAAATCTGCTTATGGAATATAATGATCACGTGGTTTCATACAAATGCCAAAGCAAAATGCATCACTTAAATGAGTTTCTTAAAAACAAAATATAAAACGGAAATGTTTAACCTGCAAAACAAAACTAAGATGCCACTTTGTTTTATAACCACACATCACTAAAATTAGTTACCACATGCAAAAGTACATTTCTTTAAAGCCTTAGTAATTCTCCACTTAAGCTAACAATAGCCTTCCTTGGTTCAAAAGGGCTGAGAGAGCACAAAAGTCTACCATCTCTGTTTGCCCCAGTCCCATCCATTCAATGACATGATGGCAAAGAAGCACAAAAAGGAATACATTCATGAAATAAGCAGCATTAGCACTAGAAATGGTGATAAATATACATAAAAGAGAAAAGGCAAAGGACACCCACTAAATGAAGGAAGCAGAGAGGGAAACCAGGTTTAGAGATGGCTCAAGATGAAACAGCTAATCCAGCACTCAGATGCAGGGTGATTTGCAAACGGTGTTACAGGCCAACCATCTCCTAGCCATGCTATTCTGGCTGCTACTGTCACTAACACAAAACAACTATCCCCAGAGTTTGGCACAAGGACAAAACAAAGTCGGCCTGCAGAGGCTAAAGTCACAGTTCACTCAATTCATGGTTTTATTTACAAATTTAAAAGCAGTATAAAAATGAGAAGTCATCATTTCTAACTTCACTATTTTGGGTTTTTATTTTTCACACGAGTCTAACCGAATCTTTCATGGGCCAACTTGTTATTTTTAGCTAATGGAATTGTTGGAGCAGTGAAGTTCACCAAATTGACAACGTACAGAAGTGAATCATTCTCCTTATTTCACTTTAACTTCTAAATTTAGTAAGACTTTTGGCAAACAAACCCATCCTTACTCTATATATTTTAGGCTTCTTTCCTCTTTGGCCATATTTTTTAAAGTAAACTACATTTCTGCAGTTGACACAGAATTACCTGAAGATTATTTTATATTAAGACCATGAAAAAAAAATGCCAATTAAACTATGACTCAATGGCTTAAGGACAGTGCAGCACAGCACATGAATCAGCTACACTATAGCCTCTAGCTGCTTTGAAGTTTCTCTGATCTGAGGACATTTAGTAATTTCTCCTGACTTCAGCTGTTAATTACTGACATGAGATAGGCAATCCTTTTGCACATTATCTCAGTAGCAAAACATAATACAGTTTCATCTGCTTGTGAGTAACTTCCTCAGATTCCACAAAGCTTTTGTCTGTTCTTTCAAAGGGGAAAAAAAAATTAACTGGTCACTCTCCAAACAATAAATATTTGCTTAAATACCATCAAACGTACACCATGCTGCTCAGTATCCAAGCTTACTCATTTCAACATGGAATCCCAGTGTAATCTTCTTGAAGACATTTTAATTAGCCAAGAAACCCAGTACACATAGTTCCAACAATAGCACATTACTTATTTAAAGTGAAATATGGACAGCTAGATCAAGTTCAAGCATTTCCAGGTAACACACCCCACCAAATCGCTACAAGTTTTAAGACCCTCAGATTGTAAAAATGTACCTCAATCTCACGTACTAAAAAGGTGAAGTCACAGAACTGACAGAAGTATCAGGCTTTAACTTGAAAACTCCTTGAAACTCATTTTAAAAAAAAAAAAAAGCCACCCTCTTTATTTTGATCTTTTTCCTCTTACATGCCTCAAGCTTCACAAAACCACAACAGTGTAGAGGCATTTAAAAGCACAGCTAACCCAAATACTCATTCTTTTATATTTTTCTGAAGGGAAGTGCTGCAAATGGCAGAACACAGATATTGCACGTTAATGGAACTACTATTTGCCTTGTTTTATTAGAAAGTATGCATAATATATGTACTAAGTTAAATGGTCAACTAAACCCTCTGACTTCCAGACTCCAGAGACAGACGCCGAACAGTTGTCTCAGTATTTGATCATCACCCTGTGATCT
The DNA here is from genome assembly GCF_037043125.1 of Eumetopias jubatus. Taxonomy (NCBI): domain Eukaryota; kingdom Metazoa; phylum Chordata; class Mammalia; order Carnivora; family Otariidae; genus Eumetopias; species Eumetopias jubatus. The sequence continues at coordinate 182,872,392 of NW_028274808.1, read as the reverse complement.
AATTCTATGAGATGCCACTGTTACCTCTCCTGCATCACAGGAATGTGGAAGCTTGTTGTATGTGCAATAGAGAGCTTCGGGAAAAATTACATTTGTAGGGGCACCTGGGTGGCTCAATCAGTTAAGCGTCCGACTCTTGGTTTCAGCTCAGGTAGTGATCTCAGGGTTATGAGATGGAGCCCCAAGTTGAGTTGGGCTCTGCACTCAGCAGGAGTCTGCTTGAGACTCTCTCTTCCTCTGTCCTCCACCCACTTGCGTGTGCACACTCTCTAAAATATTTTAATTAAATATGAAAGGTCTCTTAAAAATATAACCAATATTGCTGCTTTTCCAGGGTAGAAAATTCACTATTAGTAGTTAACTTTCCCAGGGTCTCAAAACCAGTTAAATAGCTTTAGACTAAGTTATCAGTGTACTGATCCCCAATCCTGGGCCCCTCCTATACAAACACACTCTCCTCAAAGTCCGAGGAAATGTATGTATAAATACAATAGCAAAAAGTTACCTGGCGTGGGGTTGGGGGTTGGAAACATACAGAAAAAATAGTTGTAAGCTCATTTGTGATCTACTGAAAAGAGGTAATATTAAAACAGTGTAAGTACTACTGCTCTTTTCTTTGTCCTCTGAAATGACTGCAGGGGATGCTCTTAATCAGCCAAACTTTATTTTTGCCCTGATTTAATTGACCACCAAACCTTAGGTGGCCTTTAATTTTTTTTGGATTTATTTATTTGAGAGAGAGAGAGAGAGGAGAGCACACACATGCACACGCACACACAAGAGCCAGAGGGGCAGAGGAAGAAAAAATCTCAAGCAGACTCCACACTGAGCATGAAGCCAGAGTGTGGCTTGATCTCACAACCCTGAGATCATGACCTGAGCCGAAACCAGGATTTGGAGGCTTCACCAACTGAGCCACCCCGGTGCCCCAGGTGGCCTTTTAAATCAGGGAAACAGAACTAGACTTCCCAAGTACATCTGGATCTTCTACATAGATATTTTTTAAAAACTCAACAACCCAGTACCAGATGCAAGTCACATAAGTGTCCCCCCAAAACAAGTACGTCCTTTTCCTCCTCCCATCTCACTGTAACACTGAGCAATGCTCTAAGTGTGTACCAAAACTGAACAGATTTCTGCTATCCAACATCTTTCTCATGAGTCACCTCAAAATTCTAATTTTGTCTCTATTAGTGTATCTTAACATCTGAAAAACATACATTTTTGTTTTATTGGAAAACTACAGTTTGTTAGGCCTTCAGAGTTTTGGGACAATTCTTTGCTGTGTGTTACCAACAATCTTTATGGCATGCTTTCAATACGAGACTTCAGGTAGTCTTTTCCATTGTTATTGTATTTATACACAGTAAATTTTTCTTTCTATTTGTGCCGTATGTCTGAAGTTTTGAAGTTCTAAATAAAAAGTGTGCCAGTACGAACGCAAGCAGTTGATTTTAGGAATATTGGACTTTTCTTAAAGTACATTCAGAGGCTCGAAGTATAGACATGTTCACTGGCAAAAAATAGAGGGGATGAGGCTCTGGATTAAGACCCAAGTTCAACAGGTCAAATGTCAAAATAATAAAGACCAATCAACTGACCTGGCCTATATCAAGAACAGACGGGAGGCTGGGAGCAAGACCACACACCTATCCCTCCCCAGGTTTCCCTCCCCTCCTCTGGGTTTGTCCTTCCATCTAGACTCCTCCGGCCTGCTGTCACTGTTGTTTACTTATGCTGTAAAGAGGAAAACAGAAGGAAGGGTCCTACACTTTGCCTAATTAAGCCACTACCAGAATTACTGGCAACTTTAGCACAGTATTTGAGGTGATTTTCTTTGTATTTAGAATGACTTGATTCTGAGTCTTTCTGTTGTTTTGTACAGAACAGCACTTTATCTGTGTACCAACAGAATTATTCCCCTGTATCCTTTATGGTTTTTCCTTGTTTTTGTTTCCTTTTTAAATTATGCATGGAATTTTGTATGTGTGTGAAATTAAGGTCTTTATTAATCCTGAGAAAAAAGAAAAGCCACCCAATGACTTGCTGTACTACTAGTTTATATATGAAGCCCTCGGCTTAAAAAAAAAAAAAAAAAGTAACCAAACACAAAGCACAGAAAAAAGCAGAACCAGGGGACTGGTGATCCTATAAAAGCCATAGCCATTTTCAAGTTTTACTACCTTCCGTAGTACTAATGGAATATTTAACCAGACTAAAGGCAACAAACAGGGTGGCACAGTAATAAAACTGTGACCACCCAATTTTGAAGTTTCAACAATAGTTTCAAAAACTGCACAGGAGAGTCAAACTCTGCATTTGACTGCAAACCCTATTATCCAGTGTTCTTCTGTTCTGAAACAAAAACTTGCTTAGAGTCATCTGTATTACCTGTGAACTGGTTAGAAATACAAAACTTGGGTCTCACCCCTGAACTGCTTAATCAGAAATTGTGAAGATGAGGCATAGCAATCTGTTCGAACAAGCTTTCATGTGTTTCTGAGGCTTGCTAAAGTATGAGAAGCACCAGTCTAAATCAAGTTAAACAAGAGGCAGGTTAAATACATGCCTAAAGCAGCAAAAGATCCCTGAAGAGTAAGTCAGAAACAGTTCATATTTTCAACCATGACTGTTTAATTAATAAAATAAACAAAAAAAAATTCAGTGTGCTGAGTAGTATAAACTTAGCTTGAGTATTTTTCTGCAATGCACACATGCAAATGGCATACTACAACTACTAGCCAACTGCCAAACCTGATCCCTAGCCAATTTCACCAATTCCAATAAACATTACAGACTGCAAAGGTATTGTTTAGTTTTGTGTTTACATATATTTACAATTTCTTGAAAAATTTCTCAAGTTGTCTGGTTCAAAGAAAAAAATCATAAAGAAAAAAGATGCACAGAATGGTGAAAATGTTTCCCAAAATGTACACCAGAAATTTTTAATAAACTGTTATCAGATTATTCATAACTTTAATGAATGTCAATAACTAATGCTCAAGTTATAAGTAACGAAAAATTATGTCTATGTGGGGAAACAATCCCCAATAACTTACTGTTATGTTCTCTGGTGTAGGAATATGTTAAGAGAGACATAGAGTGTGAACCTTCCTAAATCCCTACCTCAAACCTTATTATCGCCCTAAAAAAAAAGTTCTAAATTGACCAAAGATGTGTAAAACAGAAACAAAATACTAGAACATAGAACACATGGATTCAAATAATTGTTCAATTCACTGAACACAACTTCAATTAATTCAATTAATTAAAAACACCTGTATAAAATTCAGGTTTCTACATGGCATGAAGTGTGATAAACAAAGCAAAGAAACATGGCAAAGTGAGCAAAAACTGGAACTTAAATCCAGAAGGCCAATTTTGTTAAGAAAATTGCAACTGATATCCAGAATGCCAATTCTGTTAAAAGCTCCTACAATCAATATAAAAAACCACAGAAAGATGGACAAACACCAAGTTTCATTAATCCTATAATACTGTAAATTTTTTCAAATTTACCTTCTCTGTGATTGGGATGCATTTTAAAATAGCACCTTACAAATGACAGTCAAGCAGGTAGCAATACTTCTGGGAAGATGAGAAAAGCAATAGTCTGAGATCCAAAAAGAAACACAAATGGCTCATAAATACATGTAAAGATGCTCCATTTCATACAAAAGAAATGCAAATTAAAACCATAATAATATTCCATTTTTCACTTACAATACTGACAAAGAATAAAAACGTTCCACAATACAATGTTGGCAAGGATACAGAAACAGATACTCATTTGCTCATTCCTTACTGGTCAGAATAGATAATTCTCTACGAAAGGCAATCTGGCACTAATAAAATTCAAACATACCCTGTAACCCAACCAATTTCATTTGTAGGGAATTCTTTCAGATATATACGTTGTGCATGTATGAAAAAATGTGTGTACAAGGTTTTGTTAGGGTACTAAGGGCAAGTTTTTGGTTTTTTTTAATTTTATTTATTAGAGAGAGAGAGAGAAAGCACAAGCAGGGGGAAGGGATAAAGAAAGAGGGGAGTAAGAAGCAGACTCCCCGCTGAGCATGGAGCCAGCCATGGAGCTCCATCCCAGTACCCGAGAGCACTACCCAAGCCGAAGGCAGACACTCAACTGACTGAGCCACCCAGGCACCCCAGCAAGTGTTTTTAATAGCAAAAACTGCAATTCTGAGTGCCTATGAATAGAATAAAACAAACTATAGTCATTAAAAAAAAATAAGGCAACTTTGTATTTACTGCTCCAGAACAATATAAGTGAAATCAGCAGCCATGTCTTGAACCAACCCTGCTATAACAATTAAGTTAACCTATTCCGAAAATCCTAGATAGGTAGTACTCTTGCAATACTGTTAGGATCTGGTTACCTTTCAAAGTATAGGCTTTATTCTGGCATAACTGCACATGCAGCTAAATCAAAACTGTGTTTCTATGGGGCGCCTAGGCGGCTCAGTCGTTAAGCGTCTGCCTTTGGCTCAGGTCATGATCCCAAGGTCCTGGGATCGAGCCCCACATCGGGCTCCCTGCTCCGCGGGGAAGCCTGCTTCCCCCTCTCCCACTCCACCTGCTTGTGTTCCTTCTCTAGCTGTCAAATAAATAAATAAAATCTTTAAAAAAAAAAAAAACTGTTTCTAAAGAATCCAAAACTTGACTCAGCATGACCCAAAGAAATTCTTGGTAACTGCTTCAAAGCTTATTATAAATGATTGGGACTGTTTAATCTGAGTAATTAGATTTACTGCTTTCCAAATTACCTAGCAACACTTTACAAATACTTACACATAAAAGAATTACATGGAGATGAGGAATAACACCACATACAGTGGTTAAGGATACACCCCTATTGCAAGACAAACCTAGGTTCAAGCCCGTCTTCTTGGCATCTGATCTTGAACAAGATCAACTTCTCTAATACGCCATTTGTAAAATGAGAATACGGTGGCTTTTGTTTAAATTAAAAGAATGTATTTAGAGCACCTAGTATACCAATTGTTGGGCACTTGTTAAGTACTCTATATAAAATTCTACGCTATGCTCTTAACTAACCTTTACCTAATAAATCCTTGGGATGGTAACCTTACCCTCTGTAAAACATACTGTGGTATAGCCACATTTCTGTCCCTACCAGCTGGATCAACACAATTATATCCGACATGAAATGGTAAGGTCTTAGTGTAGAAAAGAGAGTTATACAGATGATTCCTGTTAAATGCTTCAGAAAAGCTCGAAGAAGATGAGTCACACACAGTATCAAATGTGTGACGTAACTATAAATAAGTGAAAGAGGTCTGGAATTCCAGAATTCAAGATTCAATTCTCTCAAATTCCAGAAAGGTAGCACATACGTATTTTCCAAGTGAAGTTTAAATACCACTGTAAGATCGAGACATTTTAACTGCCTAACTGAACTCCAAACAAAGGGCCCATATTCAAGAAAATGGTGCTCATCCTACATTAAAAGACTGATGAATGAATGTACAGGTTTTAAATTAAAATTTTAAAAAAGTTTAAGGTTTGTATAAATTTTTACTATTTACTACTAAAACTGTTAGATTAACCCACTACAATCCAATCAAGTCACGAGTGCCTCTATTAAAGAAAAACTACACATATTAAAATGGCTGCACAAACAGTATGTAGTATTCTTTAAGTTACAATGGAGCAAGACTTCTGAAATAGACCATAACCAAAATATATATATATATATTTATTCACTTTTTTCCCCTGTACCATATAACCTATTTTTGTTTAAAGCCCCTATCAGTAGATGGGGTGCCTGGCTGGCTTAGTAGGTAGAGCATACAACACTTGATCTCAGGGTTCTGAGTTTGAGCCCCACGTTGGGTGCAGAAATTATTTTTTTAAGATTTTATTTATTTGACAGAGAGAGAGGGGACACAAACAGGGGGAGTGGGAGAGGGAGAAGCGGGCTTCCCGCGGAGCAGGGAGCCCTACGCGGGGCTCCATCCCAGGACCCTGGGATCATGACCTGAGCCAAAGGCAGACGCTTAAGGACTGAGCCACCCTGGCACCCCGGGTGTAGAAATTACTTAAAAATAAAATCTCTAAAAAAAATAAAAGCAGCCCCTACCAGTGGAATACTTTTTGAACGACAACAGTAAAAGAAACAGAAGAATGACAAAGTTAAAACAGCTTGCACTTACCAGGAACTATATTAGAAGAACAAAACTATATATAGTATAGTGACTTTATAAAATACAGCTCTTTTCACTACTATAAATACAGTGAAGCCTGAACACCCACACCCTACCCATACTTCACAATGCCAATATTATAAAATGGTCAATTACCAACTTTTAAACAAGCTCACAGAGAATGCTATTATACTTTTCAGTAACTACTGATAGTCATCAAATTACCTTCCTCCAACAATTTCTTCCAATATCAGTTATTTCTATATGCCACAGGTACAAAAATAAAGCATAAGTCAGTTTAAAATGAAGTTATTTATCTCTTTTAGGTGATCTGGCTATTTTTGGATTCATCACTAACTTAAAAGTCTTCAGTGTCCACAATGCTAGCACTTTATTTCTCTTTTTATATACTTTTACGAAGTTATGTCAAAAAAAAAGAAAATTTACAAACCTGATCCATGTGAACACAATAGTTAAAAAAAAAAAAAAAGATATTTGGTTGTTCAATATTAGTATCTCCTAAAGGACAGCTTACATATAATCCCCTAGCACAGTCCAAGTTTAGATTACTGTAGAACTTTAACATCTATTTATATATCCAGTCAAGAGAAGAGTAAACTACTTCCTTCTTTGGGTATAAACGGGTCGCTTAACTTGCTACAGTAAATTGATTCAATTTGTTAAATGATACCCTATTTCCAGAGAATAATAATTATGTTCTTGCTTTAGGATTCAAAACAATTTATATTATCGTTTTTCCATACTCAACATGTGATGCCACAGCACTACTAGCAGAGGTACTTCATTATACATATTCCTTTCAAAGATATTATCTTTGCAAGGCTCAATTTTTGATAGTCGCTCTAATAAAAAGTAAATATAAGGCAAATATCAGTGTAGAACAGTAAATAAAGATGGCAATGTCCAAACCAACTCCAAAGTTTAAAAACTGATACCACACTAGAAGATAACAGTGGTTTAAGAATGAAATAAAAATATTTTTCTTCCAATGAATGTGTGGTATTTGTTTAAAGGGCTAATTTAGGACATAAATACTTAACGATGTTTTTAGGACTGAACCAATAAATAAATGGAATTCTGAGTCATTTCTTCTGACCTAGGGTACCAGGAAAAATTACTGAAACATTAAGCATGAAGCTGTGAACCAAGGTAGCGCAGGAATTTCTACTCTACTTAAAACCTAGCTCACCGAGTTAATCTGCAAGTCCCTCCACCCTTCTCAGCTCAGATCAAATACCTTCTCCTCTGTGAAATCATCTATATAATTCATGTGACTGAATCAAACTACGTTCTTAATTGCTTCACAGCTTAAGTCCCCAACCAAGTCAGAAAAGAACTAGTGACACTAACACAGTTCCTTTGTATACTTAATGTTCCTTTCACTTCTAAAGGGATAAGCCCACCTTTATACAGAGTCAAGTTCAACTTGATACATTCGAACAATACTAATACTACAATCACAACAACCTATACATAGTATTGGTTACAAAGAACATACTAGATGTGAACAGTCACATGGAAAGGTACCACACAGTGTTTTGAATGATTTGGAATCTACAATGTTTCAATGCATTTATAATACCAAAAAATGGACAGAAAGAAAGCAAACAGAAAACCGCAAACCCCACTTATAACCTGTAGAGACAGCCTCATAGTTCTGAGATCAGCATTCAAAGCATACAGCTTTATTTCGGCAAACAGCTAAAATATATGTGGTATGTTTCAGTTAGCTATGTAATCAAGCAAAAGAAATGCCTAAGAAATTAACAGAAGGCAACTAAATCACTTTTTCAAAACAGACTGCCCATTCCTCAAGTTTTCACAAGTTTTGAAGGAAACGCCTGTCAACCTCACAACAGAATTTACAGAAAGCTAGTATAAATGCATACATTTGATTTAATTTTTAAGATGTTAAGCACTATAAACAAAGAGCCTCCTAATAACTAAACCCTTGCCAAGTACTGAAGTATAAACACAAAGATCAAATGTAATATATGCATACCTTTAGGAAATCAAGTTAGCTTTTATGAATGAATAAAAACCAAAGAATTCTAACACTAAGTGACAATGATGAGTTTTCAGTCTGACAGGAAATGCTTAAGTGGTAAATAACCACATTTATTCTTTATTACCACCCCTTTTCTAAAGATTTAATAATAAGACTACCTTTATCTAATCCCAGTGCTATACTTGAATTAGAACAAAGCCTACTATACAACAGATGTTCAATAAATTACTTTATAATTAATGTTTATGTAATTAATGGTCTTTAAAGTACCAGGCCTATTTCACAGCTTACCTCCAGCCCTAAAAGAATATTTGGATTCATTCATTCATTTCATAGTGACAAGTAATGTCCAAGTTTTAATTCAAGTTAAAACCCCCAAATTGTAATTCATGTGCTGCATTAAAAGGAACTTTATTAAAGTTTTTGTTCTTTTTAATTAACTGGGTTAACTGGTTAATAAGATCCAATAATTTCTCAAACTGGAAATCTACCACCACTATCAGCAGCAGCAAAAGTAGAAATGTTGACTTAGCACTTGCAGGGCGATAGGAATTACTTTAAGGGCTGTACACAAATAAACGTATTTCATCTCAGAACAACCATATGAGGTAGTTATTATCAGCTCTATCTTCTGAAAAAGCAATAAACACGGCGGTTAATTAACATTGCCAAGATCACAGCTATTAAGCGGCAAAACTGGGACACAACTTCCAGCCCTGTAATCTTAGTCTGTGGTTTAGGATGTATTTCCTTTTGATTCTCTTCTCAACTCATATACTTTTTAACAATGTCGCCTTATTGGAAACCCACTGTGGCATCTCTTTAAGTAGTCCTTATGCAGTTGGTGCTTCTAACTCACACCCCAAACAACCTGCTATGGGAACGTGCTACAGCAAGGCCTGGTAAATCCTCCCCAGTGTCAACCTTAAAGGTCCTGTACCAGCCAAGTCTTTATTGTAGCAGTGTTCATACTGGAATCTCATATTTACTATATATTTTTAGATTTTCTTTCATCTTCTTGTCTAGGTTTCCTTTTGGAGATTAAAAGATGTGGAAAGTTTCCGATTCATATTATGTAGAATAGCACTTCTTTGGCTCGTTAACTCAAAACTTTTCTCCCTCAAGCTTTACAAGGGGTTTATCACACTTTTAGACCCAAGTTCTGTTCATTTCTCCGTATCACCTGATTATAGATTTAAACTATGTCTTGTCCTTAATTTCTCTTGATTTTTCCAGCTGCCTGTCCTGAAGCTATACACACACACACACACACACACGATAAACAACTCAGGATGGTGCAGGTCTTAAAAACCAAACATGCGTCCTTGAAGAAAAGAGCTACACCTTCTGCTTCATAAACATTACCCCAGATTGATTCCTTAGCCTGTGACAGATCCCGAAATGGAAATGAATCTGACACCCAAAAGCAAAAGATTCAGAATAGAAGGGAAATTACAAATTATATACACCAAATCACCCTATCATCATACCCTCTCCACCAAGAAATCAGGAAAAATGTGTTTTCATGAAAAAGCTACCCATTTTTCACATTTATGTTGAAGATTCACCCACCGTCTACAGTGTAGTGACAAATTTCACACTCCTCTGTTGCCTTTTCCATCTCAGGTTTTTTTTTTTTTTTTTTGAAGTTCCATGCACAAGGCAAATATACAGATATAGACGCAAACTCTGTTTCCCAAAGAGTTTACACTCCAACTAGGCAAGAGAAAGAAACCAATCTTTAATTATCTCTACTGTCCATAAACCAGTCCTGTATCATCTCGAGGAATCAGGCATGGAAATGCTGAATTACATAAATCATTTGGATACTTTAAAGAATACACAAACTTCAGTATCTTCTCAAGTAAAAAGTCTGTTTTTACCCCCTTCGGGAAAGTTTTTAAAAACGCTGTTCCATGGGCGCCTGGGTGGCTCAGTCGGTTAAGTGTCTGCCTTCGGCTCAGGTCATGATCCCAGGGTCCTGGGCTAGAGCCCTCCATCGGGCTCCCTGCTCAGCGAGTGGGCTTCTCCCTCTCCCTTTGCCCCTCCCTCTGCTCATGTGCACGCTCTAATCTGAGAGAGAGAGAATGAGAGAAAGAGAGCCCATGAGAGGGTGGGGAGCATCAGAGGGAGAAGCAGACTCCCCGCCAAGCACGGAGCCCAATGAGGGACTCGATCCCAAGACTCCAGGATCATGACCTGAGCCGAAGGCAGTCGCTTAACCAACTGAGCCACCCAGGCGCCCCTCAAATAAATAAAATCTTAAAAAAAGTTAAAAAAAAAAAAATGCTGTTCCATCTGCCAAGAAAGCTCTGCTCCCTATACCCCAACCCCTACCCTGGCGAACCATTACTTTCAACTCATGCCTTTATTCCATCTTCTCTTTTCAATTTGAATTGTCAGATCATGCCTTCATAAAAACCTCAGTATTCTCTTTCAGAAACCTAATCACAATATGAAATTGTATTTACCTTATGCAGACAAGAACCAGATCTGCTTTTTAGTACTGTATCTAGCTAGCACTGTCCAACACAAAGAAGGTACTCAATTAACTATACGACTAACTAAACATTACTTATGTACATCACTGGGTTCCCTTAATATCAAAATATCTCAGAATTTTGCAGCTTGGGGGAGAGGGTACAAAAAGGAAATAACTAAATTAGGTACAAAATTGCCAACTTCAAATATTGTATCTACCTGAAGGTTCAAGACTATCAAACTGTTTTATTCCATAAAAAAATTATCAGCCCCCTCAAAATAAATGAACAGATTTCTTAAAATTTGTCACAACTCCAAAGTGCTTCTTAAAATCCACTGCAAGAGTATATCATCCCTTCTTCCTTAAAGTGAATTAAGGTATTTGTCACTGACAAGTCACAAACTTGGCAACATCTTGCACAGACTGGTGTGCTCTTCTTTAGCTATCTCACTTGTTTTTTTTTGGGGGGGGGGTTGTTCATAATTTCCAAGCCAAAATGGAACATTAAGCATACTGCAAAAGGAATATTTCAGAAAAGTGATGGAAGCAGGCAAAAATTACAACAAATGAAAAAACGATTTACACCTGTGGCGGCTTGAAAACTACTTGTCTACTGGGACTGGACAGGTTTTTAAAGTTAGTCTAACAGAGAGTGCACTAATTTATACTAGATCCAATTCTCTGAAAATAGCACAATATTAGATCTAGAATCTAGAATTTATGGATCTATGTCCCAAACACCAGAAAAAGTACCTTTGGACTCTTAATGTGAATAGAGATGATTTAAAGATACACTAATTTAACTAAAAGTACTCTCAAACAAATTTAATTAGTAAAAAAGTATTTGTTTACTGTCAACAACGAAATCAGGAGGAGTATGGTTGAATTGAGTCCCTCAGGCAGAATCCTCAGAAGTTAGTCCTCTTTACCATTCTTCTATGGTGAAAATTAGAAGCCTTTTTTTCTGGCTAAATAATGGATTCCTAGGCATTTTTATATCCACATCTGACCCCTGAACAACACAGGTATGAACTGCACAGATCCACTCATACACAGATTTTTTTCAATAAATACAGTATAGAACTGTAAATTATTTTCTTATGATTTTTCCCATACCTTACTCCAAGAATATGGTAATGATATATACATAACATACAAAATACATGTTAACTGTTTGTTATTGGTGAAGTGAATAGCAGGCCATTAGTAGGTAACTTGTGGGGAAGTCAGGTTAAACACAGATTTGTGCAGTGGAGGGGGTTTTGCTTCTAACCCCTGTGGCTCAAAGGTCAATTGTGTATGAGAATAGCTAAAGGAGACTGATAGCTGTCTTAAGCATTCACTCTTCCTACCCAATTAACTACGCAACTGATCCTCCTTAAGATTAGGTTCTAGCTGTTTTTAACATCTGGGGTTCTCAAGAAATGAGCTGATAGATGACTATACAAAATACATCTAGGGATTCATACAACACTCCATTTGGTGAAGCATTCCTACTGTCAAAACTATCATTCGTTCCATGCTATTAAACAGGATTTAATATCACTGAAAGACAACATTAGGTTAGCTTCTAGTTCTTCAGATTCTAGAAGATATCCCAGTAAGTTTGCCCTGTCCAGAGTAAGTATGCTTTTTTTGTTTAAAGTTTAGTTATAGCCTCTGGGAACCATTTCATAAGAAAACATCACAATGCCAAAAATACTTTCATTCTGATCTATCGAAACTATTTATACGTTGTCATTCCCTATTAACTGAACCAAAATCTTTCACAAGCATACATCTTTTGAAAGCCTGCCACTTCCTAACACTAACACACACACACTCTGACCCACTATTACATGTAACTTTCCTCTCTCAATTTCCAAATTCCGTTTTCCCTGCTCAACTGTGGCTTGCCAAGAAACATTCAATACTTAGTGAACCAAATGTCAAAATAATTATTTCTCCTAAAGATGAGTAAAATCTGCCCTTTACTGTCCTCAAGTCCTTGACATTATCTGCATTTTAAATTAGTATGAAATCTTAAGTTATGATTTTATGTAATTCTATCATCAATTATATCAGTTACAAGTGAACAATAATGATTATCACTAAACTAAAAAGATGTACTCGATGAAGCTTAAGATATAAACCAAAAACATGCCTTAAAGTCAAAGACAAGCTGATTTAAATAATTGTCCAGCTGCTATAAAAAATACTGAATTCTTTAACCTGAAGTTCTAATAATACCTATCAAAGAAACTAGAAAAAATTGACATGAAACTTGAAGAATGATTGGATATTTTGGTTAAGGAAATTTTTCAAGTTATGAATACCATACCTATATAAGAAACTATCTTTGACCTATGTACACTGAAATATTTAGAGATGAAAGTATATAATGTCTAAGATTTGCTTCAAATTATATGGGACAGGGAAAGGTTGGGATATGGATTAAACAAGACTGGCCATGGTTGAAGATGCATGATAAGCACGTGGGAGTTCATTATACTATTGTACTTCTGCATACATTTGAAAATTTCTGTAATATATTATTTTCCCCATAAGACTGTATGTATTTCTGCCATCAATGACTCATTTCAACTGCCCATGTAACATTTTGTTCCAAAATTGTCTTTTAAAAACCTCAGGGAGATGACATCGTGACAAAGAAACCATTTTTTAAAAATGATTTAAATGTCATATATATATACAGAATAAACAGAAGCAATAAAAAGGGAAGATTTTTCAAAAGAACTACCGTCAGGCAACATGTCTCACAACTTATGCAGAATATAAGTGTAAGATGAAAAAAATTAGGACAGTTAAAGAAAATATTAGAAAGCTCAACGTGGTAGTCAACCATGCACCACAGCTATAAATGAAAAGGTAAAGGACTTTGAGGAGACTCTAAGAGTGTATTACACAACAAAAGATTCCTCCTTTTAGCTCATAACATATGTACAGTAATAGCTATATAACATTAAAAGCCCTATCCCCCAAATAATTTCTATCCCATCCCACACATCATTCTAAAAATAATTTTTACTAAGATGTATCACTTTTCTATCACATTTAAATGCTGCAACATTTCACCTAAGATACAGCACCAAATAACTAAAATCTGACCTTTGAAGCTCATTGTCTACTGAACAGCTATATATATTACTAGCAAGAAAGAGAATCCATCTTAAAAAGTCACTTGTAAGTCTAAGAAGGTCTTCTCTGGACTATTTTAAATTTGGATGATTTGAGACTCCCCTAGCAAAGCCCTCTATCTAGTGGCAGAAAACTAGAAGTAGAGAAATAAAGTATGCATTTTTAAAGATAGTACTTACTTAAGAATGGTTTTTGCACTACTGCAGTCTTCAAATCGAATGGAGTAACCAACTTCCTGGCCCAACATTACATCCATTTCATCAGCAACTCTCTGAGCCACACTCATTGCAGCCACTCTCCTGGGTTGGGTACAGGCAACTCCTCTCTTGGGTCCTGGTAATGATCGCATGTACTCCACACACCACTGTGGAATCTATCAAATAATTTCACATTTAAATTAATTCTAGTCTAGCTGCATATCAGGTATATTTAACATGCAGTATTTTATTGCATTCCAATAATTTAAAACAAAAATCAATTAGGCACACCACAAAGTATTAAGACTCAAACTTATAGCATATCATGAACTCTCCAAGCCAAGGAGGGGTCATACGGATATGACTCCTGAGCAGGCTAGGCCCACTGAGGCTGTGCGAATATGCTCTACAGCATCAACTGTGCCATCCTTAAACATTTCTCTATACGCTGGAAAAAACCCAACTTATGAAAAATTCTACTTTATAACATGTGAGTTTCCACAAATTTTCTCAGAAATTATTAAATTCTTATACAATTTGAATTACAAAATGCAGGTGAAAATAGAAGTCACAACCCCTTGTGGTTACAGAGATATGTCTTTTTAAGTCAATTCAAATTTGGTTTGTAAGCTAGCAAAATCTAACCCCTATTCTTCTGCCTTCGGGAGAGGTATGAACAACAGAACACCTTAGGTGCCATCTTAAAAGTCAATTTCAGTAATTGTCAATCTGATATTCAATGGCACCTAAAGACACAAGAAAAAATACCAACAAGCACAGGTTGGTTGGCTGCCATGACGACAGCGCATTTCCTCCTTGTTCCATTATCAACAGAAGCTAATAGAACCTCTAATTTCATGGCTCTTCACTCACTTACCTGGGTAAGAACCATGGGAACAATCTCTAAGTAATCACTACATTTAGGAATCCACTGCATTAAAGTATGATGGGTCTCCATCAAAGCGTCCAAAAGTCTGTCAAACTCAAATACTACAGAAAATGTGGGTGGCAGGGGTTTCAGTACCAGATTTGTACAAAGGCACTTTCAAGAACACTGGTTGCCATACCATTAATACGTTTTAGTTAGGTTACTTCCGCAATTTGAGGATAATTGTCTTCACTTACAAATATCTAAAAGGGGAGAGATGACTATGTCACTTCTCTAAGAATGTAACAATGTGTATCTTTAAAGGACTTAAAATGAACAGAAATAAATACTACCCGAAGAGAGAAGGGTCTCTCTAGGTCTGTAAACCCACAAACCAAAGTTTAAGTGGTTTTCCAGGAAAGTTTTATCTATTTATCTCCATTTCAACAAGTCTCTTACAAAGGCAAAATGTACTTTAAAAGACCAAACAAAATGAAATTCAAAGAAACATTTACCATTCAGTTAAAGCTATTTAAAACTATTTTGGAATTCTCAAGGCAAGAATATTCAAAGTTTTTTTAATTTACTCCAGTGAAATAGACAACTTACTCCCACTTTAAAAGCAAGACATAAACATCTTTGGCTAATTCAGTTTTTGAACTTTTGATCGCAGAACTTCTTGAACTCTTAAAATAACCAAGGATGCCACAAATGACTAATAGACTTACTGTATGAGAAAATTAAAACCGAAAAACTTTCAGAATATTTATTAATTCCTAACAATAAAAACCCATTCTATGCTAACATGAACATTTTCTATGAAAAAATAATTACATCTTCCAAACAAAAAAAAGAAAAAGAAAAAATTAGCAGGAAGAGTACATTGTTTTGCATTTTTGTATATCTCTAATGTCTAGCTTAATAGAAGATTGTTGGATTCACTTATTGGCTTCAATTTTGAATGTGTTGCACTATTTTTGTTTTGTTCAAAGTTCACAAAGAAAATCCCAGGACCTCTGAAAGTGTTTCAGGAACCTTCAAGGGTTCCCGGACAATATTTGGAAAACGGCGCAGTCAATGCATCTACTCACATTTCTAAGAACAGCATTAAGAAGGGAAGCAGGAACTGAAATATGCAGTGTACTAGCCTATTCAAGCCAGGGATCATTCCTTCCTTTCAGCTTCTTCTCTTCCTCCACTAGAGGCTACCTCCCTAAAAACTGATCCTCAGCCCTCTAGTCTTATTTATTCTCGACTTCTACTATTCCCTGTAATACACTGACAATCCTGTTTCCCATCCTAACCTAGTGGTCATTTCCACTTGAGGAATGAATATTTTATTGATACTCCAAATTCAACAAGTTCAAAATCAAAACCATTTCACACCTTCCTCCAATACTTATTAATCCCTCCCATGTCCCACCAGTAATGTTAACATCCTAACTCCAATCTACTGTTTATTCTCCATTCTACTACCTTATATGGAGTCAAATTTTTGTTATGACTGCCTACGTAGTCTGTCATCATTATCACTAGACAGAGGACATTTTTGTAAAAATCCCTATCAAAAAGCTCTGATGGCTCCGGATCTACAGCCTGATACACTGAGGCACAGCCTGCTGTTCCAGTCTCACCTGTCCCATCTCCCTCTTCATACACCCTATATGCTGGCCAGAGCATACAAAGCTTTCTCTTCTCTTGGGGCGCCTGGGTGGCTCAGTCATTAAGCGTCTGCCTTCGGCTCAGGTCATGATCCCCGAGTCCTGGGATCAAGCCCCACATTGGGATCCCTGTTCATCAGGAAGCCTGCTTCTCCCTCTCCCACTCACCCCTGCTTGTGTTCCCTCTCTCATTGTGTCTCTCTGTCAGATACGTAAATAAAATCTTAAAAAAAAAAAAAAGCAGCAGCTTTCTCTTCTCTGAACTTGTGCCTCTGTTCACCCTGAACTGGCTTTAGTTTCTTATATATGGATATAGTATGAACATACCAAGTTGCAATGTAAAATGACTTTTACTGTGAGTCTCAGTCAAAAGTCAATACTTGAGATTTTGTTTGGAGGGTCTCATTTTCTGACAGGCACAAAAAGATAACCAAAAATGGCTTACTCTTAATGGTTCTGAGTCAAAAATTTTAATAGGAGCATGCCAAAAAAACATTTGGGTAAGAAATTCACTATTTAAGCTGTTCAGCTTCCCTTTGAACTCCCCAATTGCCCTGCAATCCTAAGAACACAAAAACAAACAACAAAAAACACCACAAATATTCATCCAAATAATCACAAACGTCTCATTTTGAATTGACTTGACGTTCTAAATTAACTGCTACTAAAGAAACTCATCTCTGGAACAAGGTTAACCACGTGGGTAAGACCAAAGAATAGCAGAATGAAATAACTCTAACTTTGGCTATAAAACAAAGAGACAGGGCTTTAGATACTGAGCCCACCTAAATCTACTATGTAACCACAGGCAACCCACTAAACCTCTAATATTCTTATGAATCTAAGGCTCATTTTGCTCATCTGTAAAATGGTGATTAACAACTTCCTTGTAGTGTTCTTGAAACAAATACAAAGGACATGGGGCCTAGCTTTATCCAATTGCTAATTAAATACTACGCAAAGCAGATAAACCAGTTGAAATCTTTAAAATACTAAATCTTTAAAATAAGTTTAAAATTACATCTTTTCATACATTATTTAAATTTCCACACAGTGATAAAAATAAACCTATCAGTTTCAGTTCCTAAGATCAACACTAAGTTTTTTTTCACTTATAAAGAACAACCATATTCACTAATGCTCAGTCTTTAAAAGCTTTCTACTCTGGTTGCCATTGTAGCCTTCAAAATGTCTCCATGATATACCCAAATTGATCGGTTTGCGGCATATGAAACTTAAAAAAAAATGGTGACTTGTATATGCAGTATGCTCAATTATAAACACGTATCACAAGAACATAAATATGGAAAACAGGCCAGGAAGAAACACAATATAATAATAATGACCTCTACAGGGTAAGAGGAGTTATTAAATTCATTTCGACACTTCCTGGATTTTCCAGATTTTCTACAATGGCCAGGGACTACTACTTTTGTAATCTCTTAGAAATTCTTAACTGGTGGTCAGGCTCCAACATACAAAAATATGGTTAACAC
This sequence comes from Eumetopias jubatus, assembly GCF_037043125.1. Taxonomy (NCBI): domain Eukaryota; kingdom Metazoa; phylum Chordata; class Mammalia; order Carnivora; family Otariidae; genus Eumetopias; species Eumetopias jubatus. Next base: position 182,854,336 of record NW_028274808.1, on the reverse strand, counting down.
CTCACTGGTAACAGGAAATGCAAATTAAAAATTACACCAAAATACCATTTTTCACGTATCAGATTCATAAAAATTCAAATTCCATAGTATACTCTATTGGATCTACTCGCTCGTGAAAAACAACCATTAGAAGCAGCCTGGAGGTCTGTAAGATGGGTCCAGTGAACAATGGTTCATCCATTTTTGAAAAATATCCTAGATATATTACTAACAAGACACTAGTGCTTTTACTGCTGTGTGTCTTGGGGGCTGTGTAACTAGATGGATGTGGAGGTCACGGGCAAAGATACTTTATTTAGCTCTTCCATTTTTTTAAAAAGATGGATAATATTCACATGGTTCAAAACAAAGAAACAAACAAGAATAACAAAAACAAAACTGCCCCAATGGTTCAAATCTCTACACTCAAGCAATAGGAAAACAAAACTTGTACCACCAAATTTGTACCACCGCAGAGTCCAAGTGGCCGGAAAGCATCATTCTGCCGTACTTAAGGTTAACAAAACAGCACTGCTATTTTCCTCTAGACTCAGGAAAACAGGCACTCCCTACAAGATCCCCACGCTGTCCGTCACTAAAAAGTGCTAAGCGTCTAAGGACCTATTCTTCCGGATGTTTCTGCCAGACAGACAAGGTGAAGGACCACGAGGATCAAGTAAGCAACATTTAGTAAACGTGAACATTAATACAGGAGGCACCACGGTATACAGCAGTAACTCACCTGTGTCGTTTTACCAGACCCAGTCTCACCAACCAGGACAAAGGACTGATGTCTAACCAGGATGTCGGTGAACCTATCCTTGTACTCCCAGACGGGGAGCTGAAGCCGTTTCTTTAGAATATCATAGTATCGAGGAGTATGGGGTAGGTTGGTAAACGGATTAATGCACTGTGGAAGTGATGTATGTCCTGCATGTCCGGTGTGTGTTGAATGAGCAGAATGTGTCGAATGTGTCGAATGTGCAGAGTGGGTTGAGTGAGCTGAATGGGAAGCTTTTAAAGGTGGTAATCCAGCACTGATAAGCATAGCATTAGTCGAAGCTCGCAATTCCTTCTCCTTTTCTTTCTCCCTCTCCCGCTCTCTATCTCCTCTATCACGTTCTCGGTCTCGATCTTTAGACCGATCTTCACGATCCCGGTCACGATCTCGATCCTTCCTAAAAATAAAAATTTAGAATTCAGATTCTGAATTTTACGCAAAATGTTCTTGGCAGTGTTACAATCACAAAGAACAGAAACGTCCAACAGCCAAATGAATAAACCAATGCAAAACTCAATAAGGAAAAAGACCTTATCAAGAATTCTCCATGCCTCACCCATAAACATCTTTCCCTCTTTGATGAGACCTCAAAATCTGGTAAGGGGCAGTCTCTTTCCATACCTTTAACCACCAGTTGAGAGAACACAAGTCTGAGAACTCAGACTAGAGATTGAGTAAAGTAAAATCCCTTCCTACTTAGAAGTTAAAGACTGAGGGCAAGGTGGGGAAAAGGTAGGAGTAAATAAAGCAAAAAGAGGATGGCATCACAATTTTCCCCAGATTCTCCTAGTTAACATGAAAAGGTATGTTCAAAATTCAAAACTGCTTCTGGACACAAAGACAATTCTATTTCACTAGCGGTAATACAAATACAAATTAAAAGACTGTAGGTGAGTTTGCTTTCAAGTTACACTTTACAGCACTTTCCCAATTTTCTTTAATAAGCATATATTTGTCCTACTGAAAAACTAAAATTAAAACATTTTCATTCTTTTGTTTACATCTACGCAGTACCTTTAAGAGCAACTGCAAAACTTTGTAAACCTATGTATACTTTGGACATCCATCAAGTGAAATAAAACCATTAAAAACAAGCTCCACTGAACAACAGTAAGTTGTTTTAAGAATGTTAAAATTATGCAGATGGCCACTATACTAAATCTAGGTCAACTTTAAGTACTCAATTTTACTATCTACTTCCAGTTACCAGACATGATTCCCAAAACAATAATTTTTAAATAATCTCTGCTTATTTATTCTACTAATCCAGTTTACTTCAGACCAAATCCCATAGCAAACTTGCCACAAGGTATCTGGACCCAGACTTGAAATAGTGAGGCAACATAGAGCTGTAAGGCAAGCCACTAAACACGTCATTATTCCTTACCCATAAGACACAAAAGACATACAAATTTCCCATGTACCAATTATCAGTAGCGAGTAGGAAAGACCATTCATTCTCCATAATGGCACATCAGCAGGACAACAGAAAACCCTTTGTAGAATACAGCTAAAATTCTAGAGCCAGCAGGAATTAGGATGGTTCCAATTACAGAAATGGTAAGCAGACCAATTGTATTTTATTTTGTCCTTCCTAAAACATAATTGTATTCCATAGGAATTTAAAGAAAAGCTTTATTATGTGTATAAACATATACACACACCTTTCATATATATACTTTCACATAGCAATGTATATACTTTTCATATAAACATAAAACACATATATGAAAAATGATCCTTTCTCCCATCCCACCGTTCACCTTCTACAGAATCACAGGACATTCAAGCTAGGATTGAAGTCTTTCATCCTAACTCGCCCAAGAAAGTCAAAGGGAAAAAAAAACCCGAAGGATAACCTAATAAACATAAAAAATCAAGTCTCAGAACTCATAGCTTCCTGGCCTACCTTTGAAATATGCCATCAACCCTCTTTTCTTTGCTTTTCTCATTCTGCCTCTGGTCTAAGGTGCTAACTATTTATATTGCCCCAAAAATGAATGAGAAAGTTTCTAACAGGGTACACAGAAATGTGCCCAGCGAAGTGAGAAGCATTGTAGCCATGAATGGTTCAAAGACCATGCATCTTAAAGGTCACAGAACATAAAAGAACCCTTAAAGAACATCTGGTCTAAATGCAAAGGATTCATGTCTCTAGTACTCTAGAAGAGTGGGGTGGGACAGAAGACCATTATATGATCACCAAGAGACAACAGGACAAAAACAGAAGTTTAATGAACTTCTATACTCCTAGCACCAGGCACTTAACATATATGAACCTAACCTTTCCAGAGTTATAAAATATGGGGGATGGAGAGTGATCGACAAAGTAAATTGTAACACCTTGCTTTGTTACCGTAATATCTATACAAAGATGTTTTTCAAGGGCCTACTTCACCAGCAACTTCATTACCAAGAACAACTACAGCACAGGGAGCATAAGATACATTCTAAGGACACAAAAATTTAACTGCCGACCAAAAAAATGGGGGCAAAGAGAGTAAAAAAGGAGCACTGAGATCACAGTGAGGTATAAGCCTCAATTTCCTATCTGCAAAGAGACAAGTATTAATAAAATAGTCTGAGATTAAAATAAGGCAACAGGAAGGATGCAGAAAGCAAATCCAATCATGTTGAAATGTTGCCCAAGATTTAAACTATCTACTGTCAACGGAGGAGGGAGGATAAAAAACAGCTGAGGGATCTCTCAAACTCATTACTTCATAAATAATGTGTAGACTACCATGTATATGTTTTCTTTTCTTTCTTTTTTTTAGTTTATTTAAGAGAGAGACAGACAGAGGGACAACCAGACTCTGGCTGAGCGCAGACCCCGACTCTGGACTGGATCCCACAACCCTGACATCATCACCTGAGGCAAAAATCAAGAGTCAGGGGCTTAACCCACTGAACCACCCAGGCAACCCCGCCTGTTTTCTGCTTTTAAACAGACACTTTCATTATACAGGAGTTTTACTGTTAAAAAACTGAGTAAAAAGCAGTGCTTTATTGATCACACAGCCACAATCCTGGCAGGTAGACACAACTATGACAGAGTTGTTAAGCACATGTTTCTTAACTGTCTCAGCTCAATCCTGGCTCAGCACTTAGGCTAACTATATGACCACAGTTATTTCTTTCCTCATCTATAAAATGTGGCTATTCATAGATCTTGCGCAGTATTTCAAGAATTAAATGAGTTAATGTATGTAATGTGCTTAAAGCTGTGCCTGGAACAGTGTAAAGGCCTGATAAATATTGCTTATCACTGAAGGTTTTTTTGTTTGTTTGTTTATTTTATAATGCCATCTTAAAATTCTACATGGAATAATAGGCACTACAGTACTGCTAATGAAGATGTAAAAACCGGTTATCGAAATCAGAATATTTTAAATATGCATTGCTTTTTATCTGGCAATCTCACTTCAGGAACTTCAAAGGATATTAAGTATGCAAATATGTATACATGAGGATGTTCTCCATCCCTTTCACTTGTAAAACAATAAAGAGTGGGAAACTACCTAAACACCAAAGAACAGGAAACTGGGTAGGTAAGTTATGATACCCCTTTTGAGTGGAGTATTACACAGTTAATGAAAAGGATAATGCATATCTATTCTAGTTTATGATACATTTCTCAGTAAATAAAAATCAAAACACAAAACAACCCATATTGAAACATCTCATTGATACTAAACATTACAGTTTATATTTGTGAATAAACATGCAAAGACTAAAAACAATGTTCATCAAGTGGTTAAAGATGAGAATGAAGATTTCAGGGAAATTTTTGCTTTTTATTTTTTTATGTATGGACATTTCTTGTCTTCCCTGGGGCAAGTTACTTAACCTCACCTATATCACAGGACTGTAGTGAAAATGTCGTTATACATATCTAGCACCCAGAATAGTTTTGGGAGCACAGTATGTATTCTACATATGCTATATTTGTTTCACTTTCCCACACTTAAGGAGAAAAGCTCTTATTAGGAAGTAATCTCCAGAACAAACATCAAAATGGAAAGTGTCCTTACGTTCGCAAAGTGGTATGATGAAAAAAGTAGTAAGGTCAGTATGTACAGAAACCTTCAACTTCTCTACCTGACCTCCAAATAAAAATACAGCAAGAATAAGTAACGCCATATACAGTTTGGGAACTTGAATCTAAATGAAATCTCCCACCAAATTACCTTCCTTCTCAGTATTGGGGAATGGGCCAGCCATGCTCAGCAATGGGGTTCACAGGACTGGCAAGCTTCTCTCCCTTAGATAAAACCACTTGTTAATAACTATCAGGGCTTAAAAACAAACAAACAAAAAAACCCCAACTTCAAGATTGCATGGCAGTCAACAAAAGTGACTTTCGAAATTATGGAACGGAGGGGGAAAAAAAACCCCAAACACTATTAAGAATTGTAACCCACTGCTAAAGAATTAGTTGTATGAGAAGTGATACAGAAATGTGTATACAAACTTCCCTCCAGAATTATCTCAGAACTTGGGCTCTATTCCAAAGATGAACTCTCCTTTACCAACAGGTAGGTATCATATAATACCAAGAGAATCATAAGGTCACCATCGTAGACCTAAAAAAAAAAAAAAATCCACATTTTTTACTAAGGCTATCTGTTTTGCAAGAGAAAGGGAGCAACGCCATATATATATTTGTCATGGGGCCACTAATCCCAAAGCATTTAATGGTGCACATACATACAAATATGAATAAATCAATTCATTGCATCCTAGTGTCTTTTGTTCAATGTGACTCTTGTGAGAGATATCAGTTGCATCTTAGCCAGATGACAGGCCAATTTATTTTTACCTCACAGGAACCAAGAACCAAGTGTTCCCTACTTTACCAACCCATTACAAATGTCATTAAAATAGGCTGCATTGACTTAACTACAGCCATATTCTGTGTTGTAATGGAAAAAAGCAAAAGGCTAAAAGTGAGAATAAAAGATCAAGGTTCTAGATCCAGCTGCAAACTGTGTAAGGTTGCACAAGCCACCTTAACAACTCTCCATCTCCATTTGTTATCCCTTGAGTGGAGCTGATGATACTCTTCAAAGTAACTTCCAGCTCTAAGGAGTCTTTAACCAAAAGTGCTAAAGTTTTGCTGGGGGCCGGGGGTGGGGGGGAATATCCTAAAGAGAAAAAACTAATATCCTAAAGAGAAAGAAAACGTCTAACATTGTAAACTAAAAATTTTACAAGATTAAAATGTTATATATTCTGCTTTCCACATTGAATACACCCTACCCGGACTCATACTCCACAGACACTAAACAGATACCTGGAAAACAACAGAAATGAAGAACTTTGGGCGAACAAAAATTCACAGAACTTACATAGATAACTTGACACAGTGATTCCTTCCATTCCTTATACACACAAAATAATGAAATTATGAAAAGTATTTGGATATGCATACTTCTGTTTTCTAGCCTGAATTACCCAAATAAATCTCTGAATTTCAGGAATGAAAACACACAATAGACAAGTGATTTTGATGAAATTGCTAAATCAACTGTTAAATTCCTCTGTAGCTTTCAGGAAATGCTAAGGGAAAGCATTCTGAAACACCAGGAGTCTAACTCTTTCAACTCCCAAACAACCTCCCCCCGGGCGACATTTTGCCAAAAATACTAAAAACATTTTCTGAAAAGTGCGTGTTTCCAAAGCTACTTATGAAAGAGGGGGCTATAAAACAAGAACTTCTGGGGCGGGGGGAGGAATGTCTTCTAAATCCCATCCCAGGACTGCCCAATAACCACTATTTTAGCCAAAGCAGGAAATAAAGGAGATGGCGGGAGCGTAGGCAGAGAGCGGAAGTTTGCCTAGTATCTACTTTGAAGTGTTTGAATGGACTGAGGCACAAGCTCTCCCGCCAAACTACAAATGCAGCGGCTCCAAACTACCAGCCCTCCAGCCCATCAGGTATACTCCACGTTTTCCTTTCTCCCGGCAGGCCCTCTACTTTACTCTCCCTTCCCCCGAGAACTCGTCTGCACGCCTCACTCAACTCCCGCCACCCCCAACGCAACCTACACAAGAATCCACGCGCTTTCCTCACTTTCTGCCCTCCGCCTTTCTCCCTGCGGGGCACCCAGCCGTCCCCCAAGGCCCTCTTCGCGGTCGCTCTGCCTAAGGAGTACCTGGTGCCCTTGGAAGCGAATACTCCCGCCGCGCCCTCCCCCACCTTCTTCCCCCGGCTCCAGACCTCACCCGGGAACCCAGGCCACGAGGTCCGCGGCTCCCTCCCGCGTGCTCCCCTCGAAGTGACTCCGGCTTGGCTTGGCTCGGCTCGGCGGCGCCCTCGTGGCCACGCAGGCCTCTCCACCCTCCCGATTGGGCCGGGCGGCGGCCGCGCCACACATCTCCCCGCGCCCTTGCCCAGCCGAACACCGGGAGTGGCGCCGCTTTCCCCGACCCGCCACTGGTGAGCGAAGCCTAGACGGAAACAAAGGGTCGGGCTCCAGGGCCGACGTGGCTAGGCCGATCCTGGACCGCTCTCCTCCGCGACCCCAACAAAGCCCGAGCCGCTGCCTCGCGCCCCCGGCCTGGCTTACCCATCGGTCCCCGCACGCTTCTTGCCGGAGGGGTAATCCTCCCCCAAGTCCAACCGGTGCCGCTTGGACATCTTCGGACTCTTCGAACGGGCGGTTATGAAGGAAGAAGAAAAAAAAGAAGCCGGCGGCTGTATCGGTACAGTCGAGGGCAGCTACTTAACTCTGGAGGACCCCCACCCCTCCCGCTACAACAGCCTACACCGTGCAGCCGGAACCAGGAGCTAAAATGGCGGCGGCGACGAGGGCTGGGCCTGCGCGCGCGCTTCCGCAGCGTGTTGTGCGTGCCGTGCGTGCATGCGTGCGTGGAGCGCGCGCACGCACTGGAGGCGGGAACTCCAGCCCCGCCCGCCCGCCACCTCGTTGGCCCTCCCTCCTTCCGCCTAGCCGCCCTCGTCCTTCCTACCTGCTGTCTGTGCTTTCTCTGTGGGTGCTCCGAGGGGTAATCTCCTGTGGCCTTCCTGCCCCTTTGACTAAAAAAAAAAAGAGAAGAAAGTCTATCCATCTTTATTATCCTCGCTTTAGGGGAATCTGACACCATGAGAGGTTGAGAAACTGCTTAAGATCATACAGCTAGCTGATAAGGGGCGGAGTCAGAATTGGAATCCAATATTTTCTAACTCCCAATCTTGGACTTGCAGCCACTGACCAGACCCTTTCAATTAGGTTAAGGAAACTGAGGTGAGAAAATATCAAGACTTGTCATGATCCATTTGGCCCTTTTTTTAACCCAGCAGAGACAACATGCATTCAACCTGTAGATGTTTTTTACTGGAACAGAGAAAATTGGCAGTAAGGGCATAATTTGCTATTTTTTTTCCTCTATGATTCTACAGTATTAACCCTACTTCTGTCCTCAATCTTACATTAACGCTTCAAGGTAGGTGTTATTCTATAAGTGTGGACACTAAGGCTGAGGAGGATAAGTCACATAGTGATAATAGCTGTCCCTAAAGCCATAGCAAATTGTTGGGGTGAAATGACTCTTACGACTTTTGTGGATCTCTCCCACCAGGGCATATCAGTTTCCCAGCTTGAGGGCTACTATTAAGTACTTTAAAATTTTGGAGAAATAGTGAGGGAAAAGGTTGGAATTGTACCTGCAGAAGTGCCTCATTCATGCCTGGGTGGCTCATTGGGTTAATCGTCTGCCTTCAGTTCAGGTCTTTATCTCAGGGTCCTGGGATCCAGCCCCACATCAGGCTCCCTGCTCAGTGAGGAGTCAGCTTCTCCCTCTCCCCCTCACTCTGCTCATGCTCTCTCTCTCTCTTGCTCTCTCAAATAAAATAAATAAAATCTTAAAAAAAAAAGTGCCTCACCCTAAGAGGCACCAGCCTGTCATAAATGTACAAGGAGACTTGGTAAAGGAGGAACTGAAATCAAGATGATGATGCTTCTGCCTTGGGCCTAGGATATATCTAAAAACTATACTGTAATCATGTTGTAATCTGAATGAAGAAAAGCCATACTTACCAAAAGACAGTGGCCTTTCTGGAATCTATAATAAGGAGAACAAAGGGCCGGAATCTGCCAGGATGTTCATAGTGCTGGGGAGGGGCAGAGTTCTGTGCCTAGATGATCCACCGTAGAATAGAGAAGAGCCACCCACCAGATCCCTACAGCTTCCTGGAAATGCCAGAGAATATTTCCTTTACCCCATCTCTTTTTCCACTAGACAACCCTCTGATCTATTATTTGCTTATGGCATGAATTTGTTCACCTAGAGGGAATATCTTATGCACCTAACCAGCTCCAGGTGTCCAGCCAGAGATGTCTTCCAACCTCAATTAATTAATAATCATGATAATAGCAAACACATATAAAGAACTTACCGGGTACCAGACACTTTCTTATACATTTTAACCTACCTGACCCTTACAACAACTTTCAGCTAGGTGCTATGAGTTAGACTCCTTCACAGGTGAGGAAACTGATGTACAAACAGGGCAAGTACTGTGATCAAGATGACCCTTCTGGGATTCCCAGATAGTATTTGTGCTTAAGTGCCATGCTCTGCTGCTGCAGCTGATAAATAGTATTCTTATTCCACCTTGTTCTCCTAGGGTTTGGTTACTGAGGATAAATTCTGCCAGTGTGGCAAGCTCAATGTGGACCGATAAACTGAAGTTTGTCCGCTGTGCAAGGGGAGGACTCATTTACGGAGCTCTCCATGGACAAGTTAGGATTTGGAAGGTTTGCACCCAGCCTGATTATAGAGACACACTATTAACCACTATACTTTATCACTATTATCATTCTTAATTACTTCATTTACATATTCACTCAATGGGTATTTATTAAACCTACATGTCAGGCATTGAGTTTAGTTCTGGGGATATGGGAGAGAACAAAATAGCCATAGTTCCTGCCTTCACATTTACAGGAGGAAGAGAGGTGTTAAACAGCTAAATACAAAAAAAGCTACGTCGTTTGTTACAGCTGATAACTGCTAAAAGGGCCAGACCCTTTTAGTAAATGGCAAAGACAATCCTATTACTTGGCAAATTCCAAGGGTTTAGAAGTTACCTCTCAGGAACCGGGAACAGTATATATAATAGTGTCACTGCCCGTTTTTTTTTTTCACTCTGTCTGATCCTACTGTCCTTTCTTCCCTTCCACTCGTGTACTCCTTAATAAACTTCCTGAACACTCATCTTTGCTTCAGTTTACTTTTCATGGAACCCAACTTCAAAGATTTGGTGCCAGGAATGGTCCAAGAGAGCAGACACTCTGATTGCATTTGGGCCCGGTGCCATTGATCACCGGGCCACAATGAGTCAGTGATGATGGGTAAAAACACAATGACCGCAAGAAAGCAAGGCAACTGTTAAAAGTTTCATCTGTGGTGTAATGGGAAAGAGTATGTGATGTACAATGAAAGAACAGGCATTGCTGTCAAAGTACAGGGGAAATAGTATCTGTAAGCACATAGGATTACATGGCTACTGCCAAATGGAATTGATGCTGGGAAGAGGTAACAATGGTTAGAGTGGTAGTTCTGCAATTCAAAATGAAGTGTGAAAGCCAGAAGACCTTCTGGGAGCATGTAAAGAGGTTCTCATCTCCTGCAGTGGGAAGACAGAGAAAACTGAGGACCAGTCCCAGGACTCAAACGTAACAGTACAAAAGCCAAGTGGAAACCTGCAAAGACTATACTCTCCACTTAGGCAGGGGTGATATGTCAAGGCCAAGGCCCTCCTTGGAAAAGAGCGGAACTGTGACACATGGGATGAGGACATTTAGGTTCATTCAATCTTGAATCCCTAAATTCCCTTCACCCTGCGGAGCCTGTCCAAATGCCCCCACTCCTCCCCATTCTCCTTGCTTGTGAATTAATGAGAAGCCTCCTCTCTGGGGGATAATAATGCACTTATCTCAGGATACACCTACACTTCCCCTGCTCATTACTAGGTAATAATTAAAGTGAAGCCACAACATATGATATTCCAGGGACATCCTAGGACCAATAATATTGGAAGGTGACCCTACCACAAAGAAGCTGTAGAACGTAGCTCACAAGTACCACAGGAACCAGGAGAGTATACATGGCAACCACTACATTCAAGTGTAATTGACATGTTAAGAGAGGAGATAAGATGGAATCATATAAAATACTCAGTGAAAACCAGAGAAGGCAGACCAAAGAAGAGGTGAAGAAAAGAAATAAAGACTATAATGAATAGGAAACAGTTACAAAATCAACGTAGGGAAACAAGAAAAATGACTTAAAAAATGGGCAAAGGATTTGAATAGAAATTTCTCCAAAGAAAATACACAAATGACCTATAAGCACATGTAAAGATGCTCAACATCACTAATCATCAGGGAAATGTGAATTAAAACCCCAACGAGGAGCCACTTTTACACCCATTAGGATGGCTATTATAATAAACAAAATAAGTGTTGGCAAGGATGTAGAGAAAATGGAACCCTGGTGCGTTGCTGTTGGGAATGTAAAATGGGGTAGCCACCATGGAAAACAATATGGTGATTCCTCAAAAAAATTAAACATAGAATTACCACAGGATTCAGCAATTCCACTTCTGGATATGTACCCCAAAGAACTGAAAGCAGGGCTCGAATGGATATTTGTATACTAATGTTCATAGCAGCCTTATTCACAGTAGCCAAAACGTGGAAACAACTCAAATGTCCATTAATGGATGAATGGATAAAGAAAATGTGGTATATACATACAATGGAATATTATTTAACTTTAATAAGAAATGAAAACCTGACACGTGTACAACATAGATGAACCTTGAAGGCATTATGCTTAGTGAGATAAGCCAGACACAAAAGGACATGTATTATATCATTCCATGCATATGAGGTAACTACAGTGGTCAAATTCATAAAGACAGGAAGTAGAATGGTGTTTGTTGCCAAGGATGGGAAAAGGTAGAAATGGGGATTTCTTGTTTAATGGGTAACAGGGTTTCCGTTTGAAACATGAAAAAGTTCTAGAAATGAGTACATACACATCAATGTGAATATACTTAATACCACTGAATTATATACTTACAAACGGTTAAAATGGTAACCATTATGTTGAACATATTTTACCACATTAAAAAGAAATGAGAGAAAGAAGGCAAAAATGGTCGCCTCCCTTAAAGGTCTAAAAGATGGATGGGTGGTAGTCCATGTCATACCTCCATTTAATTTACTGGTCAGGCCTCTGCAAAATCCAGACAGATTCTGGAGAATGGCAATTGACTATCATGAACCTAGCTAAATAGCATCCCCAATTGTAACTGCTATGTCAGGTGTGTCATCTTCGCTAGAGCAGATGGACTCAGGTATGTGGTATGTGGCAAAGATCTGGCAAATTGACTTTTTCTATCCCTATCAAAAAAAAAAAAAAAAATCAGAAACATTTCACCTCCCTTTGGAGCATTCAACAGTATCCATTTATAGATTTGCTCCAGTGCTATGTTAAAACTCTGCTGTCCTCTGTCATAACATAGTCTAAAGAGACATGAACCAGCTGGACCTCCCACAGAATACCACAGTGGTCTGGGAAATTGACGACATCATACTAGCTAGACCAAATAAACAGTGGCTAGGAGACTGGAGGCCTTGGTAATTCATATGCACTCTTGAGGGAGATAAACCTTAAAAGATTCAGGAACGGGGCGCCTGGGTGGCTCAGTTGGTTGAGCATCTGGCTCAGGTAGTGATCTCAGGGTCATGATCTCAGGGTCATGAGATTGAGCCCCGTGCTGGGGATGGAGCCTACATAAGATTCTCCCTCTCCCTCTGCCCCTCCCCATCCCCCTCTCTAAAAAAAGAGAGAGAGAGAGAGAGAGAGAGCCTTCCACATAAGTAATATTTTAGAGTCTAGCGATCTTGGCTGTGTGGGGACATCTCTTCCTTGCCATTGTGTACAAGGAAGCACAGTGCCTGCTAGGTGGGTCTCTTCAAGTTCTGGAAGCAATATGTTCCCAAAAGTACTGCTCCAACTCACCTACCAGGTGACACAGATGGATGTCTTTTTTCTGGGAGTCCATAATAAGAAAGGACTGCCACAGGTCCAGGCTAGAGGGCAAACTGCTGGCCTCTTGGACCATACAGCCCAGCAGATCCTACAGTATTAGGGGTATCAGTGATGGAAAAAGATGACATGTGGATTTTCTGTAACCCCAACTGGAGAATCACAATGTAGATCCATAGGTTCTAGATCAAAGCCATATCAACTGCAACAGAGAATTATACACACCTTTCAAAAAACAGCTTTTGGAGTACTCTCAGGCCCTGGTTGAGACAGGTACCCCATCACTGAACATCAAGTGACCAAGACACTAGAACTGCCTCTCATGTGCTAGGTTCTATCACATTCCCCAAGCCATGAGGTGAGATGGACCCAGATGGAAGAGATACCTCTAGGATTAGACATCAATAAAACTAGAAAGCACAAGCAAGCTGTGTAAGCACAGGTAGTAGGCACGTAGCTCAATCAACCACCACTGTTAGACGCCCCCTCTCCCTCAGCTCTAATGCTGTGCTGGGGCCAGTTTGTACCGGCTCATGAGAGCTCATTGTTAAGTTTTCAAGAATGTTGCCATCCTGTTGACATCGCATGGATAATTGAAATTGACCATAGTAAAAGTAGTTATACCATGAAAATGATCGAAAGCTACAAATCACATATTTTTTCTCCTTCTCAGAAAGCTGGTTGTTAAATATTTACCAGTAGACCACTCCTCATCTCACATCTCAATGATCAGTTGATATAAGAGGGAAAAGCCTGGGATGGATTCACAAATGACTCAACAGTGGCTGCACTGCTGCGTCATTCAGCATGATCATGAAAGATTCGCCACTTTGTGTGGAAAGAGAAGTGGCCTTAAATGAGAACACACAGGGATTCATGGGCAATGCTGAATAACTTGGCCATCTGGCCAGGGGTATGGAAGCAGAAAGCTTGGAAGATTGGAGGATAATGAGGATTAGGGTAAAGTCACGCAGATGAACATAAGGAAATGGGCACAGAGTGTGATGATCTTTATTTCATGGGCTAATGCCCATCAAAGAATATCCATCATAGAAGAGGCGCTAACAAACCACACACCATCCAGTGATAGGCCTCTGTCATCAGCCACTCCCATGCTTGCTTGATGGCCACATGAATGGAGTTGTCATGGTAGCAGGGATGGAAGCTATATGTGGATAAAACAGCATGGATACCACTTAACAAGGCTGATCTAGCTACCACCATCACTGAATATCCAACCTTTTCACAACAGAAACCAATACTGAATGCCCAATATGATACAATCCCTCCAAGAGAAAAACTACATCAGATACCATCACCCCTAGAAGAGGTAGCCATTCATTTTGACAAGAATAGACACAAATTCTAGGTATGGATTTCCTTTTTCTGTCCAAAATCCTCCAGCCAGTACCATTATCCAAGCACATGGAATGTTTAATCCTTTATTGTGAGATTCTATATACCATGGTGTCAGACAAAGGGACCTACTTAACATTAAAGGAAGTGCTGGAACAGACATATGACCAGGAGATACACTGCTCATATCACATACTGCAATACCCAGAAGTAACTAGCATGATAGAATACCTGGCTCAGAGACAACATCATGTGAAGATGACATGCCATCCTCCATAATGCAATGCACATTCTAAATAAATGACTTTTATATGGTGCTGTTTCCCCAATAGGTAGAATACATAGGTCTGGGAATCAGAAGGTGGGAGAAGGAGATCCCCACCTTCCTTCACTTCTAATGGTCCATTTTGGGAATTTGTACTTCTCATTCCTGAAACTCTGGATTCTGAATAGTTAAGAGTCTTAAAAGGAAATACTTCCACCATGGCTGTCAACTGCACTCCCGAAGCTCCTCATGCCAAGGGACCAGAGGGCAGGAAGAGGAATCACCATCCTGGCAAAGGTAATTGGCCATGATCACCAGGAGGAGATTAAAGCTGCTGTTACACAAAAAAAGAGGATGTACTCCTCTGAGGTGATCCATTTGAGCACCTCCTGGTACTCTCATTTCTAATTTTGATAATAAATATACAAATGTAGTAGCTACAGCCTGAGAATGGCATAGTTACCAGGGACTCGGACCCTTAAGATTTGAAGGTCTGGAGTTTTTGTTTGTTTAAGATTAATTAATTTATTTATTTGAGAGAGACAGAGAGGGAGGGAGAAGCAGACTCTCCACTGAGCAGAGAGCCCAACATGGAGCTCGATCCAAGGACCCTGAGATCATGACCTGAGCCAAAGGCAGACGCTTAACCGACTGAGAGTAACAATAAGCAAGAAATTCATAGGATAATTTCCGATATTGAGGAGTACTGTGAAGAAAATAATACAAGACATTATGACAGAGAATGACTAGAAGTGCTAGAAGTGGGAGGGATTCTACTGAGAAGGTAGTTAAGAAAGTCTCCTCTTAGAAGTTGCATTAGGCAAGGCAAAGGCTCCTTGGCATGAAGAGCTTCAAGAGTGCAGTTGACAACCATGGTGGAAGTACTTCGTTGTAGGACTCTTAACTATTCAGAATCCAGAGTTTCAGGAATGGGAAGTACAAATTCCCAAAATGGACCATTAGAAGTGAAGGACGGTGGGGATCTCCTTCTGGTTCCCAGACCTATGTATTCTACCTACTGGGGAAACAGCACCATATAAAAGTCATTGCATTATGGAGCCATTTTAAGGACTGGAAAAGAGTATTCCAGGCAGATAAAAGAGTGAGCATAAGGAAGGAAGTTCATATGAGTGTAGTAACAATAGGAAAAGACCAGCATGGATGGAAGTAGTGAACAAGGGGGAGTGGGCTGAGTTGAGATCATTAAGGTAGGCAGGGGCCAGATTGTGTAGGACCCATGGGTCATTGTAAGGAGTTTGGATCTACTCTAATCTCAGTGGAAATCTATTGAAGAATTTTAAACAAGGGAGCAACATTTCTGTTTTACTTTTTAATAAGTCACTCTAGCTACCTTTAGAGGATCAACTATGTGGGAGAAAGGCCAAAATGGGACCAGGAAGTTTAGTACAGAAGCTACTGAAGTAGCCCAGATGAGAAGTGATGGTGACTCGATCCAGAATGATGACAATAAGCAGGTGAGATAGAACTGGATTTGGGATCTAGTTTTGAGACAGAACCAACAGGACATGCTAATGGATTGTCTCAAAAGAAGGTTGGGAAAGGAGAAAGAAAGGAGAAGAATATGGGACATCTGGCCACCTGGGTATATGGTGGAACTATTTACTAAGGTGGGTGGGATTGTGATGGATGCGTTGGAGGGGATGAATTAAGAGTTCTATTTTAGTCATGCTAAGTTTGAGATGCTTGTCATCTCCAAGTGGAGATATCAAGGATATCTCCAGCTAAAACTACAACTAAAGCTTAGGACTGGGGATGTAAATCTAGGCGTCATCGGCATAGAGATGTTATTTAAAAACATGGAACTAGGGGCACCTGGGTGGCTCAGTTGGTTAAGCATCTGCCTTAGGCTCAGGTCATGATCCCAGGGTGCTGCGATCGAGCCTGCTCAGCCGAGAGCTTGCTTCTCCCTCTCCCTCTGCCCCTACCACTCCTCCTCCCCCCACTCATGCTTTCTCTCTCTCTCAAAATAAATTTAAAAAATCTTTTTAAAAATAATAGTAAATAAAAAAATACAACCATGGAATTAGGTGAGATCACTTCATCCATGAGTGAGAACTAATCCCTGGCATCCTCTTGGTATCCTTTCATCTGCCAGTGAAGGCAACAGAGAAGGGCCAACCATCAAAACCAGGTCCCTTGGGGCGCCTGGGTGGCTCAGTCATTAAGCGTCTGCCTTCAGCTCAGGTCATGATCCCAGGGTCCTGGGATCGAGCCCCGCATTGGGCTCCCTGCTCTGCGGGAAGCCTGCTTCTCCCTCTCCCACTCCCCCGCTTGTGTTCCCTCTCTCGCTGTGTCTCTCTCTGTCAAATAAATAAATAAAATCTTAAAAAAAAGAACAAACACCAAGTTCCTTGGTAAGAACAGTAGACATATCAAGAAAAAAAAAAAATGTTCAATGTTTCTAGGAAGCCCAGTGTAGTAGGCAGGACTTTGGCTCCATGATCTTCATTTTCTGGATATTTCACCTACATCTACTACATTATGTAACAAAAGATACCTTGCAGATGAAATTAAGCTCACAGACTTTATGATGGGGAGACCATCCTGGATTATGCTCGCAGTCCCAACGTATTCAAATAGCCTTTAAAAATGGAAGAGGAAGGCAGAACAGTCAGATTGATATGATAAAAGAAGAGGAAGGAGAGATACTAAGCATGGGAGAGACCCATCCTCTGTTGCTTTGGAGATGGAGGAAAGGAGCAACGAGCAGAGGAATGAATGTGACCTCTAGAAACAGAACAACCCTTAGCTGATAGCCAGCAAAGCAAACAGTTCTACAACCGCAGGAAACCAAACTCTGCAAATAATCTGAATAAACAAAAGAACAGATTCTTCCCTAGAGCCTCCAGAAAGGAATTTAGTCCTGCTGACACCTTTATTTTAGCCTGGTGAGTCACCTGTCAAACTTCTGTCATACAGAACTATAAGATAAATTCTGTTGCCTCAAGCTGCTAAGTGTGTAATAATTTGTTACAGTGACAATAGAAAATGAATGTAGACGTAAGATGGGGCAGATATCTGACCACTGGATTGGGAAAGATGGAGGCCATTGATGACCTTTATGTGAGCTGTTTCAGAAAAGTGGTGGTGATGAAAACCCAGCCAAAGTGGTGGAGTGAATGAGAGATGAAAAGACATATAGGAGTAGGAGAGACGCAGAGATACGACACAGAGGGATAGGTAAAGCCGTAAGTTCTGATACAATATCCAGGCCCCAGAGAAAGCATTCGAGCTGGTGAAAAATAATACTGAGGTCCACCACCAAGAAGTCAGGCCACCTCTGGCTTGGCTGACAGGTCTAGTGCTAACACTGAAGGGATCTGCGGCAAGGATACAAATGATTGCTCCTGGCCTGTGGCATACACACCTCTGTCCCCTCCCTCTATGGACATCCTAGACCAATTGTCATGGCTCCCACCCAGGTTCCCAGGGGTAGGGACTCCAAATGGCCACACGCCCTTGGCTCTGTAAACAACTTGCCACGTGGGTGAATATTGGCTCGAGAAGACCCCCATTCCCCACCAAGAGGAGAGAGTCATGAGAATGGTCATGAGACCTGGGCCATTCAGGGTTTGAGCCCGAGTTCCCTGAGTCTAAGGGAGACCCCGCTCTAGGCTCTAGTAGTTTGTACCAGTGTCTCCTCCTCTCATGATAACTTTATAAACAGAGCAGTAGGAAGCTCAGGGCAGCCCCATACAGGTACTGAGGCAAGTGAAACCCTAATGGAAGCCCATAAAGAAAACAGAAAGGAACAGAAAGTGAGGAATCAAGACTGAGAGACTTGAGGATGCAGCCACATCACCCCCAAGTTGACACTGCAACACAATCACAATGCCTAAACTTACTTGGTGTATGAAGACAGCTCCCCCTCTCCCCCCTGCCCCCCTCAGCTTTACACACTTCTCAGGCAGTCTTCCTCATGCGGAAGTACCAGGGAGGAGGATTTCACCATCTCCACTGACCCAGCGAGAGCCTGACTTCCACTGGTCCGTGTTTCTCAGTTGGGTGGGATTAATGAGTCACCGTGTGACCCAGGATTTTGGTTCTTGTTCTCTCGGATCTTAATGCCCACAAATGGAGTCCATTCTCTTTCTCCAATCCTCCTCGTAACTTGCCCAGAAAGAATGCCCACACGGCTCACACCCAGGTTTCCCCACCAAGAGGAGAGAGGCTTACCGTTACCCAGCTGTGCTACTTGTGTTCCAAGGGTGAAGAGATATTAGCCCCACTCTCAGTCACAGGTCCAGACTATATTCGTGGTCAGTTCTCCCAAAACCACTTTTCTAAAAGCGAATTCACCAAAGGCCGATTCACTGAATGCCTTAGTGTCTAAAACCTCAGTCACTAGAAATTTTATGTGGATCTTTCCCATAGCTTCCATGTCCCTCCTTAACACACTCGTGCTTTCCTCCACCTTCTTAAACCTGGGATTATTCTTTTAATGCCATTGTCTACGAATTTCATCATCTGTGTTATTTCTGGGGTTGTTTTATTGGTTCCTTTTTCTCATCATCAAGAGTTACATTATTCTGCTTCTTTGCATGTCTGGTAAGCTTTTATTAGATGCAAATACTATGAATGTTGTCTTGTTCAACGTCGGGTATTTTTTGTTCCTTTAAATATTTTTGGGCTTTGCTCTAGGGCAGAGTTAAGATACTTGGAAGGAATTCGATCCTTTTATTTTTTATTTTTTTAAGATTTCATTTATTTATCTGACAGAGAGAGACACAGCGAGAGAGGGAACACAAGGAGGGGGGAGTGGGAGAGGGAGAAGCAGGCTTCCCACTGAACAGGGAGCCCAATGTGGGGCTCGATCCCAGGACCCTGGGATCATCACCTGAGCCGAAGGTGGACACTTAACGACTGAGCCACCAAGGCGCCCCGAATTCGATCCTTTTAAAGCTTGTTTTTATGCTTTGTTAGTTAAGTCCAGAAAGGCCTTTACCCTAAAGCTACCATAGGGGATTGCTCTGCCTGATCTTTCCTGATGGTCTTTCTCTCACTTCATGTAGTTTTCTCATTCACATTGCTGTGGCCTGAATGTTTGAATCCTCCAAATCCGGATATGAAACCCTAACCCCAACATGATGGCATTTGAAGTGAGGCCTTTGGGAGGTAATTAGGGTTACATGAGATCATGAATGGGATTAACACCCTTCTGAAAAGAGGAGGAAAGACAGGATCTCTCTCCTCTCCTCAACTAGCACTAAGGCAGACCACATGAGGGTGTAACCAAGAAGAGGACCTACACCAAGAACCTGACCAGGTACCCTGGTCTTGGACCTCCAGACTCCAGAAGTATGAAAAATACATGTTCATTGTTTAAGCCACCCAGTGTATGGCATTTGGTTACATTAGCCTGAGCTCACTCAGATACACTTGTACTGCTGAGTGCTAGGCTGAAACCCGCAAAGGGAACCTTCCGCAGGTCTTCGGAGCTCTCGCCATGTGGCTCTTGGCAGTCTGGCGTGCCCCGCAAATTCTAGCTGCCTTGACTCAACTCTTCAGACAATGACTCTATGCTCAGGTCAGAGATCACTCTGGGTGCTCCTCCCTGAACTGCAGCTGAGAAATTCTCTGCAGGCTTAGGCAATTTTAGGGTTCATCTCATTTGTTTTCCTTCTCTGTGCTGCCTGTTGACTAATGCCTGAAACTGTTACTTTGTATGTTTTGTGTAGCAACTTCATCCTGTAAGAAGGAGGTTAAATCTGGGCACCGGGTTGTTTCATTTTGGCCCAGAGCAGATGTTAGTAAACTATGTTAGTAAATTAAGTCTAAATGGTAGACTCTCAGTGTATGCTCCAATATCTGGTGGGGAAAGGCTTCTCTCATTTTTCTTTTTTTCAAAATTTTCTTGGCCATTTGGGTCCCTTTGCCTTTCCTATGAATTGTATAACTTGCTTACTAAATTCCCTTAAAAAGCCCTGTTAGGATTTAAATTGGGATTGAATTAAATGTATGTACATATACGAGATATAACTGATACCCTTATACTTGCATATACCTTGCCCTTGGATGGGAAAAGGTAATATCATAAAATAATGCTTTTCACCTGCTGGATGCTGTTGATGCACTGGAAAGGGAAGAAGATCCATGCTACTATTGAAGGGTACATTGGAAGACCCAATTGAAGATGTGCTGGTCAATTCAAGGCTGATAAACTGGTAAGACTGGGAATTCCATTGGATGAAAACACTAAAATTCTCAAGATTAGGGAGAGAGAGTGAGCTCTGGGATATTTTGTTAGATGAAAAAATGTGGAGAGAAGCATATACAGTTCTCCACCATTTAAGAAAGGGGAGATACAGGGGTGCCTGGTTGGCTCAGTTGGTTAAGTGTCCTAGACTCTTGATTTCAGCTTAGGTCATGATCTCAGGATCCTGAGATCAAGCCCCATGTTGGACTCTTGGACTCAGCTGGGAGTCTGCTTGAGATTCTCTCTCTCCCTCTCCCTCTGCCCCTCCTCTTAGTTGGGCACTCTCTCTCTCTGTCAAATAAATAAATAAATCTTAAAAAAAAGGAGGGGAGATACACAACATGCATGGACACATACTAGTATGTATACACATATACATTAATCTACTTAAATTTAAAATTGCCAAGTTGATCAGCTGTTACCACAGTCTTTTTTTTTTTTTAAGATTTTATTTATTTATTTGACAGAATGAGAGAGAGCACAAGCAGGGGGAGCAGCAGAGGGAGAGGGAGAAGCGGGCTCTCCACTGAGCAGGGATCCTGATGCAGGGCTCAATTCCAGGACCTTAGGATCATGACTTGAGCCAAAGGCAGACACTTAACCAACTAACCCACTGAGCCACACAGGCGTACCTGTTACCGCAGTCTTAAATGACTTCCTGCTAGGAGGGGTAGTGAAGGACCAGGCACAGTTGCTGGACTTTTTCAAAAATAACTTGCTTTTAGATTTGACTTTAAAACCACATATAGATTACATAGTTATACATCTAACTTAAATTTTTAAAAAGCAATCTCTGAAAAACTGAAAGCAACCAGATGAACCCAACCCAAATGGAATCTGGTGGCACAGCTACACAGAGAGAACCTATATAAAATGACTTTTAAAGCATGGTAATTTGATAGCCTGTCCCTAGTGAGATATGCCCTAAGGGCAAGAAAAGAATTGCAGAAACTGTCTTAAGCTGCTCTCAGAAATCCCACGTTTCTGAGGCAGAGTGGAGGTCCTTGTTTTGAGACTGGACTGTGTGCAGAGTGACCTACAGTCAACGAATTCTGTGGGGATGGTCAACAACACAAATTTTTCAGTGTGGGCAAAAGGAAATCAATTAGTTAAGTAAAAATCCTGTAGTCTTTAATTTGAATCGAAACTATTGATAGAAACTCATGATACACGTAGTCTTATAAACAAACACCATTTTCCTACTCCATCCACTGAAAAAGTCCAAACACTGTGACTCAGACAGTAACGTCAAGTGCCCAGTTGGTGGTCCCATCCCATTTTCCCTAGAAGGCAGCAGGGCCCCTGGGGCTATAGCCACTGACAGGTCTAGGGCAGGAAACACATGGCCTGCTCTAAGCATCTGAGCTTCCTTTTTTCTGATATGACTTCCAAGATTCCCAGGGCTGTGTGCAAAGCCCACTCACCAGCCAACCCAAAGGGGCCCCCAGAGGCCGCGGAAACCTACAAATAACTATCACTGAAATACATGAATATTGAGGCCCACTAGTTCTTAACAAAACAAACCACTCAAGCCAAACTCTGTGGTCACCCTTAGAGTATTCCAGGAAACCAGCTCATCTGAAATCCATCCTTTATCTTGTTCTCCTGGGTAATCTGTCCACCAGGGACCCAGGTGGCTGTCAAGGACACAGCATCTTTGTAGAAGAAACTTCTAAAGCTGTTCCAGTTCACAATAAAGAAGGAGTGATGGAATTAAAATACCCCCCCACCCCCACCGTGTGAATCCTAACAATGCAGTGGACACAGGAGTGCTGAGCATCAAAGAGAGACAATCAGACATCCCGGGCCACCTTCTATGAAGAGGATTTGCCAGAAAATTGAACCTGGGTCTGATCAAACTTCTAGATCTGACCACCAATACATGGAAACTACAGGAGACAGAGGAATACATTCAATGACACCAAAGAGGTGCAATTATCAAAATTCAGCCTAGGAAAATGCTACTGGACAGTCTATTTTCCTCAGTAAATTGTAAGAACAAACGTGACAGAGGGAGAGTCTCCAGATTAAAACAACAACAACAACAACAACAACAACAACAACTAAAAACCAATTATCCCCAACTGCAATTTAGGGCTTTATTTTGATCCTGAGTCTAACAAATAAGCTAAATAATCATGAGATCATTGGGGCAACTTAAACAGTGACTAGACGTTCAATTACATCAAGAACTTTTTAATTTTTACGATGTGATAATGCTATTTCTTTTTTAAAGAAATACTGAAATTGTTACAGATTTTAAAAATATCAATTCTGCCCTTAAATAGACATAACAAAATTCCATTTATGATCTCAACAGTTCTCTTTTGGCGGGGTGGAGGGAGTTGGATAAAATTATATTAAAATCCACAGGGAAATATAAATGCCTGAATAGCAAATAAAACTATGAAGAACATAAATAATGAGAGACTTGTCTTCAACTGAAAGCCACTGTAATAGAAATCACTGTAATACAACCAACATGGTATTGGCATAAGAGTAGACAAATCAGTGGAACACAAGAACGGATCCAAAAATAGATCTCAGTATATATCATAATTCCATATGTGACAAAGGTAGTATTTCAATTCCATGGGAAAGAATGGTTTATTTAATAAATAGTGCTGGCATAACTGGCTGTTCATCTAGAACGAAATGAACTTGTATCCTAATCTCACAACAAGCCTAGAAATAAATTTCAAGTGGATTAAAAACTTAAATATAAACAATAAATCTTAGAAGAATATTTAGGTGACTACATGCAAATCTAGGGGACAGAACACCTTTTTAACTAAAATCAGAAACATGGAAAGTATACAAGATAAACATTTGATTACATAAAAGTTTAAAACTTTTATATGGTGAAAGATACCATAAAGTCAAGAATCAAAATATGCATTTAGGACACTATGTGCAACGCAGGCAACAGATAAAGGGTTAATATTTCTTATATGCAAAAAATTCTTACAAAGTGATAAGAGCAAGATAAGCCCTTCCAAAGGCAATTTACAGAATAGCAAATCCAAATGGCTAGCAAACATATGAAAAGACACCCAAACTAACCAGCAGTCCGTGAACTAAAAACTAAAATAATAATGAGACACTACTCTACACCCGTCAGACTAGTAACAAGTTAAAAAAGTGATATTATCTCTTGCAATCTCATGCATTGCTTGTGAAAATGTTATTGCTTTTTAAGAAAAAAGACAGTCTAGCAGCATCTATCAAAATAAAGAATCCACATACCCTTTGACCCAAGGATTGAACTCTTCTGAATGTGGCCAGTAGAAATAAAAGAACCAGTACAGAAGCCTATATGTGAAATTGTGGACCGTAGAATTATAGTGGCAAAAACCTAAAGACAAAGTGAATATGCACCCATAAGGAAATGTTGACTAAATTGTGTATCTGTGTCACAAAACACTATGACACTATGTCGTTACAGAAGAAGGTATTAAAACCCTCCCTATGAATTAGAAGGATTTCTATGAGATGTTGAAAGAGAAAGGCAAGATGCTGAGAATTGTATATAGCATGGTTGCCAGTGATAACTAGTATATATGCATGAATGTGTGTGTATGTGTAAATGTATATATTTGTAAGCAAACCTCTCTTTGTTTATGATTTTGTGAACTTGGGGAAAAAGCGTGGAATATTCTACAAGGAGTTGTTAACAGTTGTTAACAGCCAGGTTGAGGGTAGGGGGCTGAGATTTGGGCAGATGTAAGGAGGATAAAAGAAAAAAAAACAGCTGATCTAAATTTTTTAGGTTAGCATAATGATATATATACAGTGTATATATAGATCTAATGTATATATATATGTCATATATATATACATACACATTAAGGTGCATATATGTTACATATACATATATATGCATAGTGTGTGTGTGTGTGTGTGTGTGTGTGTATGATGTCTATTAAAGGAAAAAACTAGAGTTGAATCTGCCTCTACATATTTGCAGGGTGTCCATGATACGCTGTTAAATTTTAAAAAGCTTATAATGTGTATGGTATGATTCTGTTTTGTCAAAACAAAGCGCATGCAGGCAAACCTTTAAAACTTGGGCTGCACAAATGCTTGTAATACTGAATGAGCCATGACAAAGATGTAAAGGGATAAATGCCAGGTTGTTAACATTTGTTACCTCAAAGGGGATTGAGATGGGGATGAAATGGTGATTCACTTATTCTTTATACATCACTATACTATTTTACTTCTTACAATTGGCTCCCTTGCTTTGTAACTTGAGTAATACCAAGCTGAGAAAACAAACAGAAACTAAGTAACTAACCAACTAACTATATATATAGAGAGAGAGGCTTCCATCTAGCGAATACAATATCTTTCATTATAGATTGAGGTCTTCTTTTTCCCCTTAAATAAAGTTTCTTTATATTTCTAGCCTGCTAAAATTCTTGTTGTTACTGTTGTTCTCTTAATCAGGAATGAAGGCTTAAAGGTTAATAAATCTTTTTTGGCATCTGTCGAGAAGATCATCAGGATTTTTTTCCTTTAATCAATTAATGTCATTTTTCTCCTTGATATCTACACTGTCCCATGTAATGATCTTGTCCAGTCTCATAGCTTTAAATATTATACACGTGTCAACAGCCCCCACATAGATCTCTGCAGCCCAGACTTCTCTTCCGTACTCCAGATCCTGGAGAACAGACTCTTGACATCTCTGCTTGAATGTCTAATTGATATCTCAAATTCAACATGTCCACAATGGAACTCATGACCCACCTTTCCCTCTCCCAAATTCCACCAAACCTTCTTGACCTGCAGCTACCCCTCTCTCAGGTGAGGTCAATCTCATCCATCCAGTTGCTCGGGCCAGAAAATGTGCGTCGACAGTGACTTTTCTCTTTCTTCCGCAAGTTACACCCAATGCATCAGGAAATCCTGTTAGTTCTACCTTCAGAAGATGATCAGAATTGACCACTTCTCATCACCTGCACTGCCATTACTAGAACATACACTCCAAAAGGGCAAGAATCTTGCTTTGTTCACTGATGTGACCCAAATGCCTAGAACAGTGCTTGGCACATAGCAGATGCATGACAGATAGTTGTTGAATGCAAGAATGAATTAGTGAGTTTCATTAGCTTGGAGCATAGAACTCCCCCAAAAGCAGTCCCTTGAATGCCACAATTCCTATCTTGCATGTATTTTGAACTATGATCCTCGACTGGATTCTTTCCCTCTTAAATATGACTCCTTTTGCTTTTCCCATTTTAGAAATAATTCCAAATTTCTGGCTCATTAACGAAGCTTCCTTTTATTTCCCCACATGGTTATAGATTCATTCTTCTTAAAAGTGCCTCTAACAGTGAGTGATTTCATAGAATTTGGTGAGGGAGGAAAGGCAGATGTGTGTGCTCACTCCCCCCAGACTTGACCTCAGAGAATTGGTAGTTTGTCAGTATGAGTCAGTCTCTCTGAGTAAATCTGATGGACTTGGGTTACTGGTGGCCCCATCAACACAATGTAGCCTTGTCAGGCCTGGCTTGGCCACCAGCTGGACTCCTCTAGTATCTCCAGCTCCAGCCCTTGAAATGTAACACTGCTCGCATTAACCAGATATTATAAAGTATTTCTTTCAGTTCAGAAAGGAAATGAGTTGCGTAAATGCTAGATAATAAAAATGAGGTTCTAATGTCTGACAACACATTTCCTTTCTACTAATCAACTCAATCTTAATATCAAAGATATCCACCCACATCCTTCGGGAACACATTGAAAATCTTACACAGCTGAAAAAATTTCTAATCTCCTTTTGCCATGGCTCTACTAGTCAATTAAAGACTTTTCAAAATGTAAGATATGCATTTTTATGTCTGTTTTCAAAATCACTAAAGACCAGATTTTGACCATTGATTTATATGCTGAATATGCCTGCCCTACGAAAAGAAATTTGGTTAATTTGAGAGTTTGAGAATGTGCTAAACTATTTTTATCTAACTTCCCCATCAGCATAGCATTTCTAAACCACAGAAAAACATGGTTTTCGTTCCCTCATTAAAAAAAATTATATTCTCAATGGTCTTGGTTCTTTGCTTTTTATGTAATTTCATGATTATGTTGGATTTGAGGGGAAAAGTGTTCACTGTGAACCTATTTGTCCAAGGCCAAACATGAATTAATACAGATCACAAAATCACAAGGCTGTGACCAAAATTACTATTTTTAAGAATGTGACTTGACCTTTACCTACTAATATCAGCCAATACTGAGAAGAGACTTTGAGTTATCAGCTGAATCAGCACCCCACCTGTCAACACCCCATCTGTCAACTGGATAAACAGTTTTTCCAGATCTTTACATTCAAACTGATAATCCTGCCCTTGGCCTTCTGCTAACAGCCCTACCTTTCCCTTTCCTCCACCAAGATACTCCAAATAAGGACTCTTGTTTCTAAATCATTGGTATAAATGAGTTCCACTATCTTGGGAAAAATCTATGAAAACAGAGGTCCTCATCTTCTTTGGGATTTTATTCCATTGTTCTAGCAGGTAAATTCTGCCTTGTGTTCATCTAAAATATATCTACTTTGATGTAAACTCATTTTCTCTCAATCAAAATTATTGGACATGGAAAATCATTGCTCACATCCTCTGTATTATTCTTGGAGACAATGTACAAGTTCTCTTTTTGGTCTGTTCTATTTAAATTTTTACTTATGAAGAAACAGAAAAGTACTTTTCATTTCTCATCCTTTCTGGATGCTATTCAGCAATTCATGTGATTATTAAAATGTGGTGGCCACAAAGGGATCCCATTTACAAGATCTTTGCAGAAATGGTAGCTTTTGAAAGATTGAAACAATAGGAAAACTTAAATGGGAAATGACAGATTTAACTGTCTTAAATTTTTGGACTTTTTACCATGAAAATTAATAAAGCTGGTGGGGAAAGTATTTGCATCACATATAATGGTTAAAAATTCACATCTCTACCATCTAAAGAATTCACTCACATATGTGAAAATCTGTTTATATATAAGATTCAATTCTTAGTGAATACTTTTGTATTCATTTTTTCATTTATTTTGTTATTTTTAACTAAAACAATCTTTCTGAGTAACATCAAGACTCCAGTAGATACATACATGGACAATACCGTTATTGGCCAAAGCTCACTTTTCCTCAATATCTAGTTGACAGGTCATGTCTTGGAAGCCGCCAACAAACTGGTACAAAAAGTAAGCTTTTCTTCAAACTCTGTGATCTTATATTCTATGTTATAACAATATTCCTTATATCCCTTGTTATAGCAATCACTGCATTATTCCACAATTACTTACATAACTGTCCTCAGTATTAGAAATGACCACCTGATAAGATGTCAGAACAGGGACCATGTCTTTGCTTCATTATCTTTTCATTATTTAAAATGGTGTGTGGTACAGGCAATAGGTGCTTCATAATTGTTTATAGAATGAATTAGTTCATGTTAAATGTAAATAGTAATTGTAGAATTACAGATAATCTCTCCCTCCTCAAGCTCTTAATCAAAGATACGCAACATAATGCAATATTATTTTGTTCAAGACGACTTTAATACATTGATGGACTTGTGTTCTTTTTGCCTAGGAATTAAAAAGATATGAAGATTATTAAAAAGATACTAAATGATAGAAATTGTCTTGAAATGAATTTATAAATTTAGTGTGATGCCAGTCAGCAAGCAGAGCTTTTAAAAACTTAATGCAACTATTCTAATGATCATCTAGAAAAACAAACGTGAGAGAAGAGCCAGAAAAAAAATTCACAGATAAAAATAAGTAAAGAAAAAAAGGGTCAACTGGCTGGATCAGTCGGTGGAGCATGTGACTCTTGATCTTGGGGTTGTAGGTTCAAGCCCCACATTGGGGGTGGAGATTAAAAGAATAAAAGATTAAAGATTAAGAGATTAAAAGATTAAAAAATCTTTAAAAAAAGAAAAGAAATAACCCTATTAAATATTTAAATGTTTCATTAAATTCCAGGATTAACATGCTATGAACTGATAGGGAAACACAAAGATTCTACAAAGTAGATAGAATTGGAAACTCAGAAATGATTGGAAGTACGTATGAACATTATTATATGATAAAGTTAGCCTCTCAAAAACAGGGGAGAAAGATGGCCTGTTCAATAAAGTATGCTGTAAAAAATGGAAAGCCTTTGGACAAAGGTCATCTGAATCTCTTCATCATCTCCTTCACAAGGAAATTCAATGGCTTAAACTCTCAAAGAAATGCCATAACAACTACAAAAACCCTAGAAGAAAACATGAATAAATTAGAAAAAAATAAGTTTGGGGGCAGCTGGGTGGCTCAGTTGGTTAAGCATCTACTTTTGCCTCAGGTCATGATTCCAGGGTCCTGGGATCAAGCCCTGCATGGGGCTCCCTGCTCAGCAAGGGGGAGGGGGTGTCTGCTTCTCCCTCCACCATTCCTCCCTCCCCACCAGCTTGTGTTCTCTCTTGCTATCTCTCTCTCTCTCAAATAAATCAATAAAATCTTTAAGAAAAAAAGAAGTTTGGATGGGTAAGGCCATACTAAGCTTGACATATTAAGAAACCATTAATAATAAAATTGATGATTTAAATATTTTTTTAATCTTGGAATTTCCATGCAGCAGGAAAAAGCCCACAAAAACAAATCAACAACAACAAAAAAAAAAACCTTCCAGGGTCGCCTGGGTGGCTCAGAGTCCTGGGATCAAGCTCTGCATCAGGCTCCCTGCTCAGCACGAAGCCTGCTTCTCCCTCTCCCACTCCCCCTGCTTGTGTTCCTGCTCTCCCTGTGTCTCTCTCTGTCAAATAAATAAAGAAAATCTTAAAAAAACAACAACTTCTAAAGATAAAATAAAAAACAAACAAGAAACAGAAAGAAAAGTGTTTGTAATACATGACACATGAAGAATTAACCTCTTTAATATGCAAAGAGTTCATACTGATCCATATGGAGAAAATTAATGATCCAATAGAAAGATGGGCAAAGGATAAGAACATAAAATTCATAGGAAAGCAGTAAATGGCTAATAAACCTATAAAAAGATAAGAGTATCAAAATAGAGCGATGATGTTACATTTTTTACCTATCAGATTAGCAAAAAAAAGTTTTTAAATTGATGGCATACAGTGTTGACAACAGAGGGAAAACAGATTCTCTTCCCTCCTGAAACAATTGGTGAAGGGTGAAAATATACATCATATATTTGAGAGGGCAATTTGGCAATATTAATAAAAAACACTTAAATAAGAACAAACAAACAAAAATATATTTAGGGATTTTGGTTGTTGTTGTAAGATTGTTTGAAACAATAAATGCTAGATACATCCTGAATGTCAATCAATAGGGAATTGATTAACCAAATTATGATATAGCTATACATTGGATTCTGTGCAGCTCAAATAGAATGTGTTAGAATAGGGAGATATAGAACTATATTTATCACTAATTAAAAAGAGAAGCAAATTGAGAACAGTGATAGAATACGAGTCCATTTGTTAAGGTGCATACATATAGCATATATACATTGCATGCATTTATATAAAAACTATCTGGGAGGATACATAATTTATTAACAACGGTTACTTCTGGAAACAGGATTGAGAGGAGAAAGATATGAGAGACGTTTACTTTTTACTTTACACTCTTATATTTTATGTGTATGCAGTATTTTTGTAATCAAATTTAAAAACATTGTAAAATAATGCTCACATTTTACATAGCAGTCATTAGCAGCAAAACCCTCTGACAAACAATCTGGCAACACATGGTGAGCTGCAGAGCTGGGATCAGTTTGAGGCAAAGGAGGCATTTGTCCTGGGTGCAAAATTTAAGGGGATGGCAAAAAACTCAGTAGTCAAGATTAGCGATATTTTAATGCAACATTAAAAAAGAAAAAAGCAAAGTTAATGCAAAAAAAAATCTATTGGTGAACAGAATATCAAAAATTTGAATGAAGTCCTACCATTGCATGAATGGCCTTACTTCTCTTGAATCCCAGTCCCTTTGGATTCTGTCTTTATTTAAAATATTGGGGCACTGAGTGGCACAGTCATTTAAGCATCCAACTCTTGGTTTCAGCTCAGGTCATGATCTCCGGGTCCTGAGATCAAGCCCGGAGTTGGGCTCTGCATTCAGTGTGGAGTCTGCTTGAGACTCTCCTTCCCTCTCCCTCTGCCCCTTCCTCCCTTCCATGCTCTCTCTCTCAAACAAATAAATAAATCTTAAAATAAAATAAAATAAAATATTGCTACTTTATTAATCATTGATTTAAATTTTTAAAAAATAATTATGCATTCACAGGAATTTGCAAAGGTTATAAAGTAGTCCCTCCTTATCTGCAGTTCCACAGTTTCAGTTACCTACGGTTAACTGCGGTCCAGAAGCAGATGATCCTGCTTCTGACATATCATCAGAAGGTCAGTAGTAGAGTAGCTCACCCAGGGATGCCAAAAAAAGAAGGAGAAGGAGAAGGAGAAGAAGAAGGAAGTCAATAGTAGCCTAATGCGTCACAATGCTTAAGTCGTTCACCTCACTTCACCACATCACGTAGGCATTTTATCATCTGACATCCCCGTAAGAAGAGTGAGGACACCCAGCCACCCCATCCCTCCCACCCCCCACCACTCCAGCAACCCTCAGTTTGTTTCCTGAGATTAAGAATTCCTCCTATCAGTGAGATCATATGATACATGTCTTTCTCCGATTGACTTATTTCACTCAGCATAACATCCTCCAGTTCCATCCACGTCGTTGCAAATGGCAAGATTTCATTCCTTTTGATGGCTGCATAATATTCCATTGTGTATATATACCACATCTTTTTTATCCATTTATCTGTTGATGGACATCTTGGTTCTTTCCACAGTTTGGCTATTGTGGACATTGCTGCTATAAATATTGGGGTGCACGTACCCCTTCGGATCCCTACATTTGTATCTTTGTGGTAAATACCCAGGAGTGCAATTGCTGGATCGTATGATAGCTCTATTTTCATCTTTTTGAAGAACCTCCATACTGTTTTCCAGAGTGGCTGCACCAGCTTGCATTCCCACCAACAGTGTAGGAGGGTTCCCCTTTCTCCGCATCCCTGCCAATATCTGTCATTTCCTGACTTGTTAATTTTAGCCATTCTGACCAGTGTGAGGTGAGATTTTGATTTGGATTTCCCTAATGCCGAGGGATGTTGAGCACATTGGGGAGGGTATGTGCTATGGTGAGTGCTGTGAAGTTATACAAGACTGCTGAATCACAGATCTGTACCTCTGAAGCAAATAACACATATGTTAAAAGAAGAAGGAGAAGAAGAAGAAGAAGAAGAAGAAGAAGAAGAAGAAGAAGAAGAAGAAGAAGATGATGATAGCAGGAGGGGAAGAATGAAGGGGTGGGAATCGGAGGGCGAGATGAACCGTAAGAGATGATGGACTCTGAGAAACAAACTGAGGGTTCTAGAGAGGAGGGGATGGCGGGATGGGTTAGCCTGATGATGGGTATTAAGGAGGGCACATTCTGTGTGGAGCACTGGGTGTTATATGCAAACAATGAATCATGGAACACTACATCAAAAACTAATGATGTACTGTATGGTGATTAACATAACATAATAATAAAAAAAAGAAGAGTGAGGACAGTACAATAAGATATTTTGAGAGAGATCACATTCACATAACTTTTATTGCAGTGTAGTTATAATTATGCTCTTTTATTATTAGTTATTGTTAATCTCTTACTATGCCTAATTTATAAATTAAACTTTATCATAGGGTCTGTATGTAAAGGAAAAATCATAGTATCTATAGGGTTTGGTATTGTCTACAGTTTCACGCATCCCCTGAGGGTTTTAGGACTCATCCCTGTGGATAAGGGGAGACTACTGTACAGAGGTCTTGTGTATTCTTTGCCTAGTTTCCCACAACAGTTACTTTTTATATAATCATAGTATAACATCAAAAGCAGAGATTTGACATGGGTGCAATGTGTGTGTATAGCAGAGATTTGACATGGTTGCAATGCGTAGTTTTTGTGTTATTTAATAACATGTGTAGATTCATGTAACCACCATGAACAAGATGCAGAATGATTCTATTCCCTCCGGAGATCTCCCTTGTGCCACTCTTCACAGTCACATTCATCCCTTCCCTTCCCCCTCCCTAGCCTCTGGCAAAAACCAACCTGATTTCCATATCTATAATATTGTCATTTTAAGAATGTACATAAATGGACTCACATGGTATGTGACTTGCTGAGATTGGCTTTTTTTTCACTCAGCATCACAGTCTTTTTAAAATCCCTCCAAACTGTTGCAAGCATCAATAGTTTGTTTATTTTTATTGCTGAGTATACTCCATGGTATGGATGCACCAGAGTTTGTTCTACCATTCACCTATTGAGGAACATTCTGGTTGTTTCCAGTTTGGGGCTGTTACAAATAGTGCTGCTACAAAAATTGTGCACAGACTTTTGGGCAGATGTAAGTTTTCCTCTCTCTACAATAAAAGCCCTAGAGTGTAATTGCTGTGTTACATTTAAGTGTATGTTTACTTTAGCTTTTTAAGAAACTGACAAACTATTTTCTGGAGGTGGTTGTATCATTTTAGATCCCCACCAGCAATGCACAAGAGATCTAGTTTCTCTACAACCTCCTCAGCATCTGGTATTTGTTGTAAGTTGAATTGTGTGCCCCCCAATTTCATGTTGAAGTCCTAACCCCAGCACGTCAAAATGTCACTGTATTTGGAGATATGGTCTTTAGAGAGGTAATTAAGGATAATGAGGTTATTAGGGTGGGCTTTAATCCAATATGACTGGAGTCTTTATAAAAAGAGTTTCAGACAGATACAGAGGGAAAACCACGGGAAGACACCGGGAGAAGACAGCCAACTCTAAGCCAAGCAGAGAGGCGTCAGGATGAAATCAACCCTGCCAACACCTTGCTCTGGCACTTCCAGGCTCCAGAACTGTGAGAAATAAATTGCAGTTGATTCCAGCCGCCCCGTCTGCGATATCTGTTATGGCAGCCCTACTAAATTAATATATTGTCACTACTTTTTTTTATTTTAGCTGTTCTGAGAGGTGTGTAGTAATATCTCATTATACTGTTACTTTGCATTTCCCTAATGGCCAGTGATGTTGAATAGCTACAATATGCTTACGTGCGCCCCTCACAAAGCCTCTTTAGTAAAATGTTTCTGCATGTGTTTTGCCCACTTTCTAAACAGATTTCTGGTTGACTTTTAAGTATTCTCTGGATATTCTAGAAATGAGACCTTGGATTTTTTGCAAATATTTCCTCCCGGTTTGTAGCTTGCTTTTTCATCCTATTAACAGGTCTTTCACAGAGCAAAGTTTTAATTTTGATGAAGTCCAATTTATCCATTTTTTTCTTTTATGGATTGTGTTTTTTGGTGTTATGTCTAAGAACTCTTCACTAACTCCTAGGTCCTGAAGATTACATTATCTTTTAAAAATTTTTTGGTTTTATGTTTTACATTTAACTCTATGATGCATTTGACTTAATTGTTGTATAAGATGTGAGGTTTAAGTCAAGTTCACTTTTTGTTCTTTGGGTTTTGTTTTATTTTGTTTTTTGTCTATGGATATCCAATTGCCTGAGTGCCATTTATCTAAAAGACTATCCTTCCTCTATTAAATTGCATTTGGCCTTTATCAAGAATAAGTTGACTGTACTTGTGTAGAGCTATTTCTGGGTCCTCTCTATTGTCCCCCCAAACTATATGTCTATTCCTCTGCCCAATATCACACAACCGGGATTACTGTAGCTATATAGTAAGTCTTGAAATCAGGCAGAGTGATTCCTTCTATTTTATTCTTCTTTTTCCAAAGAGCTTTAGCTATCCTACTTTCTTTGCCTTTCTATATAAATTCTAGAATTAACTTGTCAGTACCTACAAGAAATCTTGCTGGGATTGTGATGGAAATTGCACTAAAGCCATATATCAGCTTGGAGAGAACTGACATCTTTAATATGTTGAGTCTTTCAATCCATGTAAACGGTACTGTATTTTTAATTTTGGTTTTCTTATATTCATTGCTAGTATGTGTACAATTACTACTATGTACACTAGTATAACAGTGGTTTTGATACGTTGATCTTGTATCCTGCAACCTTGCCAAAGTTACTTGTTCATTCTGTTTTTTTTTAATAGATTCCTTGTGATTTTTTTAATGTAGTGTAGATCAGCATGTCATCTACAAACAGAAAGTTTTATATCTTCCTTTCCAACTGTATCCTTTATATTTCCTTTTCTTCCCTTATTACTTTGGCCAGAACACCCAGTGCTATGTTGGGAGCAGTGGTAAAACTGGACAACATTGTCTTCTTGATCTTAAGAGAAAAGCATTCAGTCTTTCAAATTAAGTTTGATGTTAGCTGTAGTTTTTGTAGATGTTCTTTATGAAGTTGTGAAAGTTCTCCTATTTTCCCTATTTTCTGAGAGTTTTTATTATGAATGGGTGTTAAATTATGTTGAATGTTTTTTCTGTCTCATTTGATATGATCATGTGATTTTTCTCCCTTAACCAGTTAATATGTTGGATCACATTGATTGATTTATGAATACTGCTTCCATAAGAAATCAAAATGAATTTAAAAGGGGAATTTTTCTCTCCAAAGACTAAATCCCTGAGTTCATATACTTTTTGTACTTTATCTTCTTTATCTCCAATAATATACATTTCCTTTGTCCGTGCTCTGGTCCCATCCATAGAAATCAAGAATATGGTGATGAATATAGGAACACAACAGAATGAAACCCTGAGGAGTCACTTCCCTTGTCCATTTGCACGGCCATTTACTTGGTTGAGGCCCTCATCATCTCTCCCCTGGAATATTGTAACAGCCTTCATTGACCTCCTTACCTCCAGCCTTGCTCTCTTCCCATTCATTTTCTCTGCAGCTACCACAGTTGTTGCTTTTGTTTTTAGTTTTTAAAACACATACATTTGATCTTGAGACTTCCCTATTTAAATCTTTTTGTGATTCTTTCATGTGTAGAGGATAAAGTGAAACACAAGCCCCTTCATATGGTCCTGCCACTCAAGCCAGTGTACATCTTCTGTCACTACCCTAAACTAAGCTCTAAAATCTAGCCACTGAAACTACTCAGAGTTTCCTGAATAGGCCAAATATTTTGGCTTCATTCATGTTATTTTCCCCTAATTTTAACTCTCCTTACTCCTGTGAAAAAAATTTACCTATCTTTAAAGACAAAAGAATTTACCATTTTAGAAATCTAATTTCTTTCTTCCCTCTCCTATTTCAAAGAAAATATGCTCAGTGGGAAGCCTGCTTCTCCCTCTCACACTCCTCCTGCTTGTGTTTCCTCTCTTGCTCTCTCTCTCTGTCAAATAAATAAATAAAACCTCTAAAAACAAAAATGAATCATTACCTTTTTTACATACTTTTTTAACGTCCCATGGTCCTTCACTGCATCACCTGTGACCTTATATTCCTCATCAACAAGCATAACATATTTTCTGATAAATATACCAATACTAATGCAGACAATGGATAAATTTTAAATCAAGACTCCATAATGCATTTGATAATATAATTAGAGTATATTAAAATACTCTGTCATCACATTTGACAGTAAAATAGAATTACCATAGTTCCTTTTTTTAAAAAAATATTTTATTTATTTATTTATTTGACACAGAGAGAGAGAGAGAGAGAGAGAGAGAGAAAGAGGGAACATAAACAGGCGGAGTGGCAGGCAGAGGGAGAAGACCAAGCAGACTCCCCACTGAGCAGGGAGCCTGATAAGGGACTCAATCCCAGGACCCTGGGATCATGAACTGAGCTGAAGGCAGTTGCTTAACCAACTGAGCCACCCAAGTGCCCCACCATAGTTCCTTGATTTGAAGACACTATTGGATTTAAGATGGCACATTTATTTAGCAGTAACTTTTAAAAAGAACCATTAGGGGGAACCTGGGTGGCTCAGATGGTTAAGCATCTGCCTTTGGCTCAGGTTATGGTCCCAGGGTCCTGGGATCGAGCCCCGCACAGGGCTCCCTGCTCAGCGGGAAGCCAGCTTCCCCCTCTCCCTCTGCCTCTCCCCCTGCTCATGCTCTCTCTCTCTCTGTATCTCTGTGTCTCAAATGA
Source organism: Eumetopias jubatus (assembly GCF_037043125.1). Classification (NCBI taxonomy): domain Eukaryota; kingdom Metazoa; phylum Chordata; class Mammalia; order Carnivora; family Otariidae; genus Eumetopias; species Eumetopias jubatus. Next base: position 182,817,540 of record NW_028274808.1, on the reverse strand, counting down.
ATAAATAAAATCTTAAAAAAAAAGAACCATTAAAGCACATCAAATTTTTTAAACTACCAAACTTATCTGGATCATTACATTCTACCTTTTTGTTTAGCATTACAAAGTTTGAGAGTAAGTCTTCAACATATTGAGAATATAAGAGTCCTGGGGTGCCTGGGTGGCTCAGTCTTTAAGCATCTGCCTTCGGCTCAGGTCATGATCCCAGGGTCCTGGGATTGAGCCCCGCATCGGGCTCCCTGCTCAGTGGGAGGCCTGCTTCTCCCTCTCTCACTCCCCCTGCTTGTGTTCCCTCTCTTGCTGTCTCTCTCTGTCAAAAAATAAATAAAATCTTAAAAAAAAAAAAAAGAATATAAGAGTCCTTCTGAATCACATCTCAACACCTGCAGCCATTGTGGTTTACAACATGGTCATGTTTGTAATCTGAACTGATGATAGTGAATTCTTTAGGACCCTTACGACCCTTTAAGACTGTTAAGTATTAAAGCATCTTAAAGACTATCAGAGTTTTGTTTTTGTTTCTTATTTTGTTCAACTCAGAGTTTGGATTGCTCCATTGCTGGAAGTTAACTAGCTTCTCTGTAAGTGACAGGAAGCTTTGAAAAAAGAACCTTCTAGATCCTGAGTGACAATTATTCATGTTATGTGAATTGGTCACACCTGTCTCTCCCAGGTTTGGGAAGTTCTATCAACTATTCCTGAGAGACTGGCTGTTTGTACTGCTTTTAATTGCATTGCCTGTTGAAGACAAGCTTTGTGTGTGTGTGTGTGTGTGTGTGTGTGTGTGTGTGTGTGTGTGGGTTCAATATTATTTATTTATTTAATTTTTAAAGATTTTTATTTATTGGGGCACCTGGGTGGCTCAGTTGTTAGGCATCTGCCTTCGGCTCAGGTCACGATCCCAGGGTCTTGGGACCGAGCCCCGCATCGGGCTCCCTGCTCAGCGGGAAGCCTGCTTCTCCCTCTCCCTCTCCCCCTGCATGTGTTCCTTCTCTCGCTGTGTCTCTCTCTGTCAAATAAATAAATAAATAAATAAAATCTTTTAATAAAAAATTTTTTAATTTATTTTAGAGAGAGAGCATATGAACAGGGGAAGGGGCAGAGGGAGAGGGAGAGAGAGAATCTCAAGCAGATCCCGAGCTGAACACAGAGCCCAATGCAGGGCTTGATCTCAGGACCCTGAGTTCATGACCTGAGCTGAAATCAAGAGTCAGATGCTTAATCTCCTGAGCTACCCAGGAGCCCCAATATTATTTATTTTTAAAAATTTTTTCAAAGATTTTATTTTTAAATCATTTCTACACCCAATGTGGGGCTCAAACTTACAACACCGAGATCAAGAGTCACATGCTCTTGAGCCAGCCAAGTACCCTTGATATTATTTTGTTTTAATGCTTCATCATAACATCATCTTCTGAAAGACATTTTTAGATTTTATTTATTTATTTGAGAGAGAGAATGAGAGAGAGAGAGAGCACATGAGAGGGGGGAGGGTCAGAGGGAGAAGCAGACTCCCTGCAGAGCAGGGAGCCCGATGCGGGACTCGATCCCGGGACTCCAGGATCATGACCTGAGCCGAAGGCAGTTGCTTAACCAACTGAGCCACCCAGGCACCCTCTTCTGAAAGACATTTTAAGCAATAATTAAAAATCCAAAGTTTAGTTATAATTTTGTCACCAATGCAAATAACTTGCAGAGGTGAGAAAAGGAGAAGTACATTCACTGCTCAGCACTAAATGTTTCCATGCTTGCGCCTTCCTACTTGTTGTCATGCCAGATAGTGACAACTTACTTTTCTGCCTGGCAGCTGGTAGGAAAGTAAGGGTCGACATTGACTGTAAATTGTAAAGACATACTCCAATTCCAGCAATATAAAATATGAAAAATTTTGCATTTACAATTACAAAATTAACATGGTTGCCTAAGTGTTTGCTTCCTTTGCAAGACTATGCACTCCTTAGTTCTGCTATTTTTTCTACTTCATCTCTGTGTTGCTAGTGTCCAGTATAGTGCTTGGTATGTATTATGTGCTCAGTTAAAAACTGTGGCGTGAATGGGTAAATGCAAACTATAAGCTAGTCAGGTAACTAATGGTACGTGTTCATCTTTCAGTTTTTTAGTTGAACTGACATAGGTTTGAAAGGGTGGTTCTCAATTTATTCTTCCTTGTTCAGTGAGTTGTGATGGAGATGTTTTGTTGCTCAATTTGAAGAATATTTTTCTCAAATTCAGGAGGAAAAGGGTCACATAAATGAATAGAATTTGCTCACTTAAATTGTCCATGAATCTTTAAAATTTGCTTCTACTTCTCTAAAAGGGAGCAGCTCACAAGTGAATAAACAAATAGCAAATATTAACAGGACATTTTCGAAATATCTGATAGTTCTTATGTCCAGAGACTGATTTTTCAAGGAAATGTATGCTGAAAGCTCTGATTCTTTATTGCATATCCATATACATACAGTATATAAGCTAGTAAAATTGTTCCTGGTTGATAGGATTAAATTAAATAAACCAATATGTCATGGTGTTATTCTCAACTGTTCAGGAGTTGGAACTAGATGCCCTGTCCACCCAGAGGCTCTTTAAAGAGGGAAGCATGAAAAGCCTGGGAATGGGGTGTTCTAGTTATCCATTGCTATGTAACAAACTATCCCAAACTTACTGGCTTAAGCCAGCAGCCATTTTAGTATCTCTCACAATTTAGTGCCTAAGGAATTTAGCAGAAGTATTCTCCATGGCATCACCTAAAATCACTTGGCAGTATTCAACGGAAGACTGAGCTGACTGGAAGGGTACAAGTTGACCTTATTCACATGTCTGGTGGCTTGGCAAGTTGGTTGAAAGAATGAGTTCACTGGGACTGTCCGCTGGCATTCCTACATGTGGCTTTCCTATCATGGTGGCCTCAGGACAATTTGTCTTCTTATGTGGCAGCCCAGAATTGCATGACTGTTTGTGACCCAATCTCAGAAGCATGTAGTGGTACCTCCATCATGTTCTATGGGTTGGAACCTGCCCAGATTCAAGAGGCGGGGACATAGACCCCCATCTCTCAAAGAAATGAGCATCAAAGAATTTGCAGGTTTGTTTTAAAACTGCCATGAGTGGGGCGCCTGGGTGGCTCAGTCGATTAAACATCAGACTCTTGATTTTGGCCAGGTCATGATCTCAGGGGTCGTGAGATCGAGCCCTGTGTTTGGGTTCCTCACTCAGCAGAGAGTCTGCTTGAGATTCTCTCTCTCTCTCTCCCTCTTCCTCTGCCCCTCCCCCTCTCTAAAATAAACAAATATATCTTTAAAAAAATAAAACTGCCATGGGTGTGGAGGTTGGGAGAGTCTAACAGGAAGCCAAATGTATAGAGGAAAAGACTGTGTGTCCATCAAACCTGAAGGTGTATGGTGAGGCTGCAAAGTGGGAGAATGAAAACAAGGTCAGAACCGAAGGACCAAGAGTCAGCAACTGCAGGATTGGAGCAACACTGGCATCAGCTATTCAGATGTAGATCTATGAGCAGCAAGAGATGCCAGAATGTCCCTTTAGAAGAGTGGTGCAGTGCCTTGTGGGTGTGACACGGAGTAATATTGCCCCTCAGAGGTTGCTTCTTTATGCTTGGACATCTGAACCGGTCTCATAATGTGGTCACTGGAAATCACCATTTCCTCTTCTCAACAACTCAGTCCTTCTTCTGTTCTGCAGATCTCTTCTCTAAACGCTGACCAGGGATCACGGTGTTCCTGATCTTTTCTCCTCAGTTCCCTGGTCCACCCATTGATTAATCTCGGGGGGTATTTAGGACAGTGCGCCATGGAGAGATTCAGGGCTTCCCTGGCTTCATGAAACTGCTAGCAGGAACTCCATCTTCATCAGTCGATCTCAGATCTGTCCCCTGCATCCTGCCTTCCTCTTATTTTCCCCACCATCTTCGGTCTCTTTCCTTTGCTGATTACCCTGCTGTTCTAATACCTGAGTTCTAATTCCCCCGGGGTTCTCCTGAGGCTTTCCCGGAACCGATATTCTTCACCTCACATTCCCCCACTCTCGGGAGAGCGGCTTGTTGAACTGTCAGGAAATCTGCAAGCTCATTGGCTTCACATGGATAGCTTCAACTTGGCCATGGTGGTGCTGCCATAAACCAGCCTCTCTGCCCCAGAACAGGTTGTTAAACACTTACCAGCACACGACGGCCCTCCTTTTTATGATTTTATTCTCTCTCCCCGTGCCTCCCTCCAGTTCTGTCTGAATTTCACTCAGAAAGCACCGTTTCCACTTGCTGTTGGGTCACAGAACATTTGTACTGGAAAATATGAAACAGTTCAGAGCCGGTGACTTGGCTTCTCTAAGCCCTCATCTCTTGTCCGTAAAGGGGTGACAACGACATCACCCTGGTAGGTTGTGGGTCACGCAGGTCTGGATTCAGCAAATACTCAGTACTTGCTGGCAGGTAGCACCCGGCTGTTCCCGCCCCGGCCAGCCTTGGGTTACTCATTTATTCTCAGAGGCTTTTTGGAGTTGTCGTGTTCTGTGAGAAGCTGGCACCAAGGAGTCATCAGTGACGTGTGTTTCAAGTTGAGAGAAATCGTTTTCATGGTGGAAGAAGCTCACAACAGTCCATGCACACTCACTTATACTGTGATGAACTGCGGAAACCAGGTCTCCTTCTGCAAGGCTAGCCCATGGGCAGTTCGCAGGCATTCTGAATACTAATTCTTGCATTGTAATCCATGCTGGTATTCTTTTACTTGGACAAAGCTATTATTCTCCTGCGAATACCTACATGGCATATGTCTACATTCAACTTTGCCCAAATTTTGGAGGACCAGCTTCTCCATGTGCTTGTGCATTGAGATCTGATGTGAGTCATTCAGGCAAAATGTGTTAACAGCCCTTCCCACCTCTACCCCGGACTCTGAAACACACACATCCCATTCTATGCAACATCTGATGTCGACAATGGCTTTTGCCCCATGGAATTCCTATGCGATTCTTTTTTTTTTTTTTTTTTTTTAGAGAGGGAGATGGGCATGGGTGGGGGGGAGCAGAGGGAGAGGAAGAGAGAGAATCTTAAGCAGGATCCATGCCCAGTGCGAAGCCCCCATGCAGGACTCCATCTCACAACCCTGAGATCATGACCTGAACTGAAATCCACAGCCAGATGCTTAACCAACTGAGTCTCCAGGTTACCCCTATCTGATTCTTTCTAAAAAACTGGCTTTACTGGGGAAAATATTTTTTTTCTTATGCTAATTTTTAAAAATTTTAAAAATGCACTTTTAAAAATGCGTATTTCAATAGCTAACAAGGGTGTCAAAAAATGCATAAAGTAAAAATTAAAGGAAAAAACAGAGGTTATTCATTAGACTCTGGAAAGTGCCAAGGTCCTTTTTTTGCTGCTCCATGGCTCCTATGGACAAATTCATTTTAAAGCCAGGTTAATGAGGCATAATTTACATGCAGTAAAATTTACCTATTTTAGTGTACAGTTCTATGACTTTTGACAAACTCGTGTGTGTAGGTATAGGACATTTCCAGTCCTCCCCCAAATTCTCTAAGGCCCTTTGTAGCTGATCCCCTCCTCTCATCTCCAAGCCCTGGCAATCACTGATCTATTTTCAGTGCCTACAGTTTTACCTTTTCCAGAAAGTTGTATTAACAGAATCATACATTATGTAGCCTTTCAAGTCTGTCTCCTTTTCCTCAGCTAACACATTTGAGATGCACCCATGATGCACTTGTACTCAGGGTTTGTTCTTTGTTATTGCTGAACAGTATTCCGTTGTGTAAACATGCCACAGTTTGTTTATCCATTCACCAAGGGGAAGGACATTTGGGTGGTTTTCAGGTTTTGGTGATTATGAATCAAGCCTCTATACATATTTGCATACAGACTTTTATTTTTTTTTTTAGGTTTTTATTTATTTATTTGACAGAGAGAGAGACAGAGAGAGAGGAAACACAAGCAGGGGGGGTGGGAGAAGGAGAAGCAGACTTCCTGCTGAGCAGGGAGCCTGACGCAGGGCTCGATCCCAGGACCCCGGGATCATGACCTGAGCTGAAGGCAGACGCTTAACCGACTGAGCCACCCAGGAGCCCCTGCATGCAGACTTTTATATGAACAGAGGTTTTCATTTCCCTTGGGTAAATTCATGGACCATGTTCTGGGCTCCCCACAGCTCCTGTGGCTCCCCGATGTCTGTTGCCTTAACCTCAGCACCCGGGCCTGGAGAGTTGAGTACTGTTCTTACTTCAAGCGAAGACACGTGGATTCTAGAGTCAGGGAGCAGTTTCAGTATTTAGGTCTCCAGACAGCTGTCATACCCTCGATGGAGACAGGAAAATAAATAATAAGCAGAGAGAGATGGGTGATAGATTGAGGAAGGAGAAAAGAGGACAAATAAGGCAAGTGAGCACAAGATAGGTCTCCTATGTCAGGTGCTGTAATTAAGGGCTTCTTAATTAGCAGCCCAGCTGCCTATAAAATTGAATTGTGCTCCTCTGCTTATAAACTGGAATCGTGACTCACTGAATTATGACGTGCTTAAATTCACTCTTGCCATTTGTGCATATGCGCTAATGTATTGCAGCTGATATTTGGACTAAAGTGAAATGATTAGGAGGTCTCTGGTCATCAGAGGTTTTTTATTAATAATTCTATTTGAAGAAGAGTAATAGCAAACACTTACTGAGCACTTGCCATGTACCAGATACCATTCCCGTCCTAAGGACTTTACATATGCGAGCTCATTCAACCATCACAACCTTAAGAGCTAGAAATAACTGTCCTTACTTTAGATTTTACAGAATTCAAGGTCCCGAGAGGTTAAAGACAATGAGCAAGTGAACAAGCCGCATGCCAACACAAGCCATCTGGCTCAAGAGCCCAATTGCTTAGCCACTAGGCTGTCCTGTCCCCACACGTCTGCCATTATGAGCCAGACATTTGGCGTCTCTTTGGTCTTCATACCGGCTCAGCAAGGTGACTTCTGATTATCCCTATTTTTCAGATGAGGGAATTGAGATTTAGAGAAATTTAATAACTAGGGCAAGGTCTCCTGACTGGTGGGTCATGGAGTTGGGAATCGAATCCAAGTTAGTTCTTGTTCTCTGTACCACCTTCCCCTGCCTCTAATAAAATTACCTGGTTTGCCTTGGACTTGACCTAAGTTGAGAGGCTGTCGAAGACATGAAATGAAGATGAATTTGCCTGAGTCTCTGTTAACCTGCTGTCCAGGCTCCGCACGTTCGGCCTGCCTGTGCCTCCTAGGAGCTTGCTCCATGCAGCCTGCTGGCCCCAGAGAATGGCTCTATGGGGACCAGGAGGCATAGTGTAAAAATATTCTGTTTTTTTACCTGGCCTTCTCTCAAACATTAAACTCCCCTAGGAAAGTTGGGAAAAAAACAAACAATAAATGCCTGTTAAGGATATACTTAAAATATATGTCCTTTTCATTCGTTTGACTCACATTTCTTTAATAGGCTGTGTATTCTGAGCACCATGCTTGCTCTAATTAGTTTTTTCATCATGTGATGCTGGTCTCTGGAGGAAGAGAGAGCTTGAAAGTTTGAGTAGCAGCAATGGCTATAAAACCACCAAATAAGCCCATCATTCCCTTGGCTGAGCTTCCAAGTGGTGGAGGTGACGGCCAGCCTGGTCCTTATCAATCTTACCTTCCACAAAAATGCCCTGATATGGTGGAGGCTTGGTTCTTATTATTTATTTTATCAATATTGGGCATCTTCTTTGTGCTAAGCTCTGTGTTTGGCACTTTTGGGTGTTTGCTATCTTTGGTTTGCACAACAGACTTTATGTATACATCTCCTGAATTATGGGCTCCTGAGCGTAGGGAAATATGTCATCAAGGATGAATTGGATCTGGTTTTCTATCACCCAGGAGCCCCTAGTTTAGTCAGAGAAACTGATATATATATATATATATATATATATATATAAAATCTGAAAACATGGCACACAATGATAGTGCAGTATTATTCCAACAATAATAAACATTTAAAGAAAGGGCATCATGGTCCTGGCACGGTGCTAAATCCTGCATGTTTATAGGCGTCTTTAATCTTTAGTAAAATCGGTGTTGTATCGGTTATCTATTACCATAATAATGCTGCATAAGGACCATAAAACCTCAGAGGCATGCGACAACGTTTATTTTTGCTCACAGGTCTGTGCATCAGCTGGGAACGCCTGCTTGTGGAGTAGCTGACTGTTGGCTGAGACAGCTCTGCCGGGTTCTCTCCTGCATCTGGGCAGCCATGGCTGGCCTGGCTGGGAAGGTCTCAGATGAAACGGTTTGCCTCCATTTTACTGAGTGTCTCCTCCTCCGGCATTCTCACGACAGAGGCAGGATTCCAAGGAGCATAGAAACCTCTGGGGGCCAACACATGAAACTGGCACACGGTCAATACTGCTGCATGGGCACTTGACCAAAGCAAATTTACAAGGGTAACCTAGATTTAGGGAACGGGTAATAGGCCCCGCCTCTTGATGAGAGGAACTGTAAAGAGCATGGATACCACAGGGGCGAAGAATTGTAGCCACTTTTGCAACCTACCCAGGGACGATTATCCCCATTTTACAGATGAGGGAGCTGAGGCATAGAGAGGTACCTAAATTCGCATGGAAAGTAGTGGCAACATTCAAAAAAGGGCTGTGCAATTGTTGGTGAAGGGAGAGATGGATGCTTTCATAAATGCCTGGAAGTTTCTTAGGTGTGGGGATAAATCGGAACGGGGGCACCGTTGATGCCTTGCCCCAGTTCAGACCAGGACCACCTTCAGGTTCACCGGCAGCTGCTTGGGCAGCTCCTGAACACCGACGCCTTCTCACCTCAAGGGACTCTCTCTGCTCCTCTGCTTGAGGCTTTCTCCAGCGCCATCTATGTTCACTTACCTCCTTGCAGGACAGCCTGCAGGTGTCAGAGCTAATACCCCAGAGGAGCCCCTCAACCAAGGTTGGATAGCAGCGGGGGCCCAATACCCCAGCCTACATCCCACAGTGGAACAATTCTGTGGCACATTTTACAGAGTTCCTCAGATGATCCCCGTAGGAATTGGACCCCAGGTGACTCTCGGTAGTAACCTGCTCATTAACACGCACCTTTCCGCCCTCTTTCAACAAAGCCACCTACACCCGAGCCCTTGTCTCTGCTTTTGTAGAAAATCACACTAAGACACCTTGAAGGATGCATCAGGTATTGGCAGATAGAGGGAGGCTGGCGCACTGTGGTTGGTAGAGGATCTTGCTTGAATAAAGTCCTGAAGCTGTTCTAAGCTAGTCTGTTCTGTTTGTCAAGAAGTGCTTTCCAGAACATTGGGCTGATTCTGTAACATGTTAGCAAACATTAGGGGTACCACTCGCTCAGTCACTCATTATGCATGTTCATATTTATTTTTTCCTTTTTAACAAATCAACTTTACTTGTTAAGAAAGAAATTCAGGCATATTGTACAAAAATTGGAAGCACAAAAGTTAAGTAAAAAAGGAAGACAAAATGCATAATCCTACCACACAGGAAATTCCTACTAAAATTTTTTTCTTTTTTTTTTTAAGGTTTCATTTATTTATTTGCGAGAGAGAGAGAGAGAGAGAGAGAGAGAGAGAGAGCATGAGAAGGGGGAGGGGCAGAGGGAGAGAAAGAAGCAGACTCCCTTCTGAGCAGGGAGCCCGATGCCACCCAGGCACCCCTAAAATTTTTTTCTGTATTTCCTTTTGGTTTCTCTTGTAGGCATACTTTAGTATATATCATATGTGCTGTATATTCAATTTTGTATTCCCATTTCCCTCTTAATATCAGAGTAAAAGCATTTTCTACTATTAACAAATCTCCAGAAATCTAACTTCTAATGACTGCTTTATGTTATATCATGTGAATATCACATAGTTTTACTTACTCATCCCCCTGCTTCTGGACATTGAGTCTAAATTTTCTTTGTGCAAACACTCCTATATTAACATCTTGTGTAACCACAGATTATATATTAATCTCAAATCTTCCTTTTAGGATTGATTCCTAGAAATAGAATTAGTAGGTTACAGGGTTCACAAGTTTTGGCCACCAAAATCTTAACTTTAACATTTAAGTTTGCTGAGCACAGATATCTATCTCAGTACCTGCAGAGGTTTTAATTAAGAACTTTCTTTCATATAATCAACATATATTTATTGAGCACCTATTATGTTCAGGCATGATTCTAGGTACTGAAGATACAGCAATGAACAAAACAAACAAAAATCCCTGATCTGGGTAACTCCAAGATGAACCTTGAACGTTGTCTAATGTTCAGAGAGTAATGAGGTACCCACAAAAAGGATGAGCGCATGTCACAAGGACATAGAGCCTGCTCAAAAGGGTTCCCAGCAAAATCTAAGACATTTAAGTACCAAATAATTAAAGACAATGGTGAATTATAAATCATTAAAAATTAGAAAGAGATGAATCCACTTTAATAATGGGTAGATAAACAAGGGAGAAGGGAAGGCTCTTATAGTAAAATTTCAAGTCCCCATTGATAAATTTGAACGGAGTGCTAAAATTGGAGATTACCCCTCACCAGCATCACAATAAAGGTAAGCTCAGGCAAGGATCATCAATGGTTCTAAACCTAGGAGGTAATTTTCATAAGCAACAGGAGATTTGCATGGGCTTAAGGGTCTCTCTAGAGATTGGTCATCAGTTTTAAGGGAGAGAACAGTAACTGTATGGTACAGAAATCAGACAACACCTTGACCAGATGATTAAAACTGACACCACCCATAAGGGGCAGGTGGATGTTGTATATTTCCAGATGTCCTTTATTGAGAAGGACACATATCACCTATGGTAAATTCTGGCTGGGGATGCATACCCAGAATCTTCCATGAGGACATATCCGATGAACCCCACATGAGGAAACTTCTGTTGAGACACACACACACACACACAGAGAGAGAGAGAGAGAGAGAAGCGCTCTGGTCTTCAAAAGTGCCAATGTCATAAAATACAAAGAAAGGCTAAAAATGGAAAGGGGAAATGCTATAAAGGACAGTATGGGGTCAATTGACATTTTGGGTCGATTGACATTATTGGGTCAGTTGTCAGTTGGAATATAGTAAGTAGCCTAAAGTGTTTTACCAGAGTTAAATGTACTGAAGTGGATAACCGTCATGTGGTTATTTAGGAGAATATCCCAATTCATGGAAAATATACACTGAAGTAATTAGAAGTAATAATGCGGTTATATAATTAAAATAATCATTGGGGGCACCTGGGTGGGTCAGTCGGTTGGGCGTGGGACTCTTGACTTTGGCTCAGGTCATGATCTCAGGGCTGTGAGATGGAGCTCCGCATGGGGTTCTGCACTCAGCGTGGAGTCCGCTTGGGATTTTCTCTTTCCCTCCGCCCCTTTGCTTGCTCACGCACTCTCTCTCTTTCTCTCGCAAATAAATAAATAAATAAATAAAATCTTTAAAAAAAAATCTCATATGTTTTCTATACAAGAGGGAAGGAGTGAAGTATAAAGCATGTGGCTTTATAATGCTAAAGCTAAATTGCTAAGGCTAGGTGCTAAAGCTAGGTGAATGCTAAGGCTAGGTGCTAGGCTAGGTGAACCTGGGGAAAGGATACAAGGATGTTCTTCGTACTATCTCTATGTTTGCCGCTTTTCTGTGTTTGAAATTATTTCCAAATAAAAAGTTACACACAAAAAACCTCCTCTGACCTTGTTGAGCTTGCATTCATGAAAATTACAAAAAGATTGGACACTACCTGAACCCACATACTGGAATGAAAGGGCTTGGACATTTGACTAAACATGTACTTATGCGTAATCATTTCCAGGGTCACTTTCTAATACCCTCTCTCCGTGGTAGGATGGGGATCCTCAGCCAGAGGGGTGGAGGTCCTCCGTCTCCACCCCACTTCTTCGTGGGTCTGTCCACCTCTCATCCCCCTATAGTTCCACACGGTAATATTTCCCATCTCAGGGCTTTGACGGTCAGGCTCCAAGCAGGACTGGGAACCTTCTGAGTATTTAACAGGGAGTTTAACACAGGACTTGGTTAGTTGGGTGATGGAAGAGTTGAGAAGACAAAGGGGAGAGAGAGGTGGGCCAGAGATTTGAAAGAGCAGAAAGCCACTGCCACCCCTTTGGAAGGGGCAAAGGGAGAAGGCAGTGCTGCTGGAGCCCAGGGGCTGGGCTCACCTGGTCAATGCCAGAACCACTGCAAGCCGTCTGGCAGGCGCCGGCAGCTCTGACCCAGGGATCCTGCTACAGGGGGAGGGGTTGTCCAGGGGCAGAGGGAAGTCCCTGCTTCTCCCTTCCTTGGGTTCCAGTCTCCCACGACGGTACCCAGTGGGAGCCAGCTCACAGGGCAGCCTGGGGAATGCAGCCGGTCAGGGTCAGCCCATCTCTCACCCTCTTAACACACGCACCTTGTGGGATCCAGAGCAGAGGAGAAAGGTGAAGAAATGGATCTTAGCACAGCCACCCCCCTGACCTTATTGTTATTTGCAGATAGTCTTTCGCTTTGCGATGTTTGAAATCCCCTTAAGGTCTGATCTTTAGGAAGGTGTGGCTTCTCTCATATCTTATAATGTAAATTTTTGGTCTATGTTCTTGGACCTGTGATTCTGCCTCCCTATGCTAAGTTCTCCCCCTGTTGGCCATTATCCCTGTCAAGCCGACCTAGACCAGCTGTGGTTTCTGTGGTGGAGCAGAGCTGTCCCTGAAGTCCTGTTCAGTATTTGCTTTGTGGCTGCATCTCTGGGGGTGTTAATCATGTGCCTCCTGCTCTCCTGCTGGTCCAGTTGCTATTTCCTGTTTTAACCCCCCTTGGTGGAAAGAGTCTCTTCACTTGGGACCTGGTCTAAAAGTGGTGTTCTCCATCAGGAAGTGCTTCGGCAAGACCCTAGTGTCACCATTCAGGGATGCTCCTGCCACATCACTTTATGCCCAGTGATTTTTTAGCCTGGGCTTTTGTCGTCTTGTATACAGAGTAGAAATGCTGGGAGTTGGGCTCCCATTTTTCCTGGAAAACCACAGATAAGAACCCAAGTTCTTATCTCACTTCTTTTCTCTCCCTCTCTCTCTTTTTTTAACATATAATGTATTATTTGTTTCAGAGGTACAGGTCTGTGATTCATCAGTCCTATACAATTCACAGCGCTCACCATAGCATATACCCTCCCCAATGTCCATCACCCAGCCACCCCATCCATCCCACACCCCACCACTCCAGCAATCCTCAGTTTGTTTCCTGAGATTAAGAATTCCTCATATCACTGAGATCATATGATACACGTCTTGCTCTGATTGACTTATTTTGCTTAACATGATACCCTCTAGTTCCATCCACGTCGTTGCAAATGGCAAGATTTCAGGTTTTTTTTTGATGGCTGCATAATATTCCATTGTAGATATATACACCACATCGTCTTTATCCATTCGTCTGTTGTTGGACATCTTGGCTCTTTATATAGTCTGGCTATTGCGGACATTGCTGCTATAAACATTGGGGTGCATATACACCTTCTGATCACTACATTTGTATCTTTGGGGTAAATACCCGGTAGTGCAATTGCTGGGTCATATGGTAGCTCTATTTTCATCTTTTTGAAGAACCTCCATACTGTTTTCCAGAGGGGCTGCACCAGTTTGCAGTCCCACCAACAGTGTAAGAGGGTTCCCCTTTCTCCACATCCTCGCCAACATCTGTCGTTTCCTGACTTGTTAATTTTAGCCATTCTGACGGGTGTGAGGTAGTATCTCACTGAGGTTTTGATTCGGATTTCCCTGATGCCGAGCGATATTGACCACTTTTTCATGGGTTTGTTTGGCCATTTGGATGTCTTCTTTGCAGAAATGTCTGTTCATGTCTTCTGCTCATTTCTTGATTGGATTATTTGTTCTTTGGGTGTTGAGTTTGATAAGTTCTTTATAGATTTTGGATACTAGCCCTTTATCTGATATGTCATTTGCAAATATTTTCTCCCATTCTGTCGGTTGTCTTTTGGTTTTGTGGACTCTTTCTTTTGCTGTGCAAAAGCTTTTTATCTTGATGAAATCCCAATAGTTCATTTTTGCCCTTGCTTCCCTTGCCTTTGGCGATGTTTCTAGGAAGAAGTTGCTGCGGCTGAGGTCGAAGAGGTTGCTGCTGGTGTTTTCCTTTAGGATTTTGATGGACTCCTGTCTCACGTTTAGGTCTTTCAACCATTTTGAGTCTATTTTTGTGTGTGGTGTAAGGAAATGGTCCAGCTTCATTCTTCTGCATGTGGCTGTCCAATTTTCCCAACACCATTTGTTGAAGAGACTGTCTTTTTTCCATTGGACATTGTTTCCTGCTTTGTCGAAGGTTAGTTGACCATAGAGTTGAGGGTCCATTTCTGAGCTCTCTATTCTGTTCCACTGATCTATGTGTCTGTTTTTGTGCCAGTACCATACTGTCTTGATGATTACAGCTTTGTAATAGAGCCTGAAGTCCGGAATTGTGATGCCACCAGCTTTTCTTTTCTTTTCCAACATTCCTCTCGATATTCGGGGTCTTTCCTGGTTCCATACAAATTTTAGGATTATTTGTTCCATTTCTTTGAAAAAAGTGGATGGTATTTTGATAGGGATTGCATTACATGTGTAGATTGCTTTAGGTAGCATTGACATAATCACAATATTTGTTCTACCAATCCATGAGCATGGAACGTTTTTCCATTTCTTTGTGTCTTCCTCAATTTCTTTCAGGAGTATTTTATAGTTTTCTGAGTATAGATTCTTTGCCTCTTTGGTTAGATTTATTCCTAGGTATCTAATGGTTTTGGGTGCAATTGTAAATGGGATCGACTCTTCAATTTCTCTTCTGTCTTGTTGTTGGTGTATAGGAATGCCACTGATTTCTGTGCATTGATTTTATACCTTGCCACTTTACTGAATTCCTGTATGAGTTCTAGCAGTTTTGGGATGGAGCCTTTTGGGTTTTCCACATAAAGTATCATATCATCTGCAAAGAGTGGGAGTTTGACTTCTTCTTTGCCGATTTGGATGCCTTTAATTTCATTTTGTTGTCTGATTGCTGTGGCTAGGACTTCTAGCAGTATTGTTGAATAGCAGTGGTGATAGTGAACATCCCTGCCATGTTCCTGACCTTAGCGGGAAAGCTTTCAGTTTTTCCCCACTGAGAATGATATTCACTGTGGGTTTTTCATAGATGGCTTTTATGATATTGAGGTATGTACCCTCTATCCCTATACTCTGAAGAGTTTTGATCAAGAAAGTTTTGATGCCTGTTCCTTCCCCAAATTAGGGAAGTTCTCTGCTATAATTTGCTCCAGTACTTTGTCAAATGCTTTTTCTGCATCTATTGAGAGGATCATATGGTTCTTGTTCTTTCTTTTATTAATGTATTGTATCACATTGATTGATTTGCAGATGTTGAACCAACCTTGCAGCCCAGGGATAAATTCCACTTGGTTGTGGTGAATAATCCTTTTAATATACTGTTGGATCCTATTGGCTAGTATTGTGGTGAGAATTTTTGCATCCATGTTCATCAGGGATATTGGTCGGTAATTCTCCTTTTTGATGGGGTCTTTCTGATTTTGGGATCAAGGTAATCCTGGCCTCATAAAATGAGTTTGGAAGTTTTCCTTCCATTTCTGTTTTTTGGAACAGTTTCAGACGAACATGTATTAATTCTTTAAATGTTTGGTAGAATTCCCCTGGGAAGCCATCTGGCCCTGGGTTCTTGTTTTTGGGAGATTTTTGATTACTGCTTCAATTTCCTTAGTGGTTATAGGTCTGTTCAGGTTTTCTATTTCTTCCCGGTTCAGTTTTGGTAGTTGATACATCTCTAGGAATGCATCCATTTCTTCCAGATTATTTAATTTGCTGGCATATAGTTGCTCATAATGTATTTTTATAATTGTCTGTATTTCTTTCGTGTTGGTTGTGATCTCTCATCTTTCATTCATGATTTTATTTGTTTGGGTCATTTCCCTTTTCTTTTTGATAAGTCTGGCCAGAGGTTTATCAATCTTATTAATTCTTTCAAAAAACCAGCTCCTAGTTTTGTTGATCTGTTCTACTGTTCTTTTGGTTTCTATTTCATTGATTTCTGTTCTGATCTTTGTTATTTCTCTTCTCCTGCTGGGTTTAGGCTTTATTTGCTGTTCTTTCTCCAGCTCCTTTAGGTGTAGGGTTAGGTTGTGTATTTGAGACCTTTCTTGTTTCTTGAGAAAGGCTTGTATTGCTATATATTTTCTTCTTTGGACCGCCTTTGCTGCATCCCAAAGATTTTGAACAGTTGTGTTTTCATTTTCATTTGTTTCCATGAATTTTTTTAATTCTTCTTTAATTTCCTGGTTGACCCATTCATTCTTTAGTAGGATACTCTTTAGCCTCCATGTATTTGAGTTCTTTCTGACTTTCCTCTTATGATTGAGTTCCAGTTTCAAAGCTTTGTGGTCTGAAAATATGCAGGGAATGATCCCAATCTTTTGGTACCGGTTGAGACCTGATCTGTGACCTAGGATGTGATCTATTCTGGAAAATGTTCCATGGGCACTAGAGAAGAATGTGTATTCTGTTGCTTTGGGATGGAATGTTCTGAATGTATCTGTGAGGTCCATTTGGTCCAGTGTGTCATTTAAAGTCTTTATTTCCTTGTTGATCTTTTGCTTAGATGATCTGCCCATTTCAGTGAGGGGGGTGTTAAAGTCCCCTACTATTATTGTATTGTTGTCAATGTGTTTCTTTGCTTTTGTTATTAATTGGCTTATATAACTGGCTTCTCCCATGTTAGAGGCATAGATATTTACAGTTGTTAGATCTTCTTGTTGGATAGACCCTTTAAGTAGGATATAGTGTCCTTCCTCATCTCTTATTATAGTCTTTGGTTTAAAATCTAATTTGTCTGAAATAAGGATTGCCACCCCAGCTTTCTTTTGATGTCCATTAGCATGGTAAATGGTTTTCCACCCCCTCACTTTCAATCTGGAGGTGTCTTTCAGTCTAAAATGAGTCTCTTGCAGACAGCATATCGATGGGTCTTATTTTTTTATCCAATCTGATACCCTGTGTCTTTTGACTGGGACATTTAGCCCATTTACATTCAGGGTCACTATTGAAAGATATGAATTTAGTGCCCTTGTATTGCCTGTAAGGTGATTGTTACTGTATATTGTCTGTGTTCCTTTCTGGTCTATGCTACTTTTAGGCTCTCTCTTTGCTTAGAGGACCCCTTTCAATAATTCTTGTAGGGCTGGTTTCGTGTTTGCAAATTCTTTTAGTTTTTGTTTGTCCTGGAAGCTTTTTATCTCTCCTATTTTCAATGACAGCCTACCTGGATTTGGTATTTTTGGCTGCATATGTTTCTCGTTTAGTGCTCTAAATATATCATGCCAATCCTTTCTGGCCTGCCAGGTCTCTGTGGATAGGTCTGTTGCCAATCTAATGTTTCTACTGTTGAAGGTTACAGATCTTTTGTCCTGAGCTGCTTTCAGGATTTTCTCTTTGTCTCTGAGACTTGTAAGTTTTACTATTAGATGTTGGGGTGTTGACCTCCTTTTATTGATTTTGAGGGGGATTCTCTGTGCCTCCTGGATTTTGATGCCTGTTCCTTCCCCAAATTAGGGAAGTTCTCTGCTATAATTTGCTCCAGTATACCTTCTGCCCCCCTCTCTCTTTCTTCTTCTTCTGGGATCCTAATTATTCTAATATTGTTTTATCCTATGGTATCACTTATCTCTCGAATTCTGCCCTCGTGATCCAGTAATTGTTTATCTGTCTTTTTCTCAGCTTCTTTATTCTCCATTATTTGGTCTTCTATATCACTAATTCTCTCTTCTGCCTCATTTATCATAGCAGTTAGAGCCTTCATTTTTTATTGCACCTCCTTAATAGCCTTTTTGATTTCGATTTGGTTAGATTTTAGTTCTTTTCTTTCTCCAGAAAGGGTTTCTCTAATATCTTCCATGTTTTTTTCAAGCCCATCTATTATCTTTATAATCGTCATTCTGAACTCTAGTTCCAACATCTTACTAATGTCCATAGTGATTAGGTCCCCGGCAGTCAGTACTGCCTCTTGGTTTTTTTTTTTTTTTTGAGGTGAGTTTTTCCATCTTGTCATTTTGTCCAGAGGAGAACAGATGAATGAGATAACAAAATGCTAACAGGGTAACAACGACCCCAGAAAAATATACACTAAACAAATCAAAAGAGACCTGAAACCGGGGGGAAAAGAAAGGGAAAGAAAGAAAAAGGAAAAAAGAAAAAAAAAAAGACTATGATCAGATATGATCAGGCTGGTGAATAGATTAGTGCCACACAGTAGATTTTGGGTGTATTTTGGTCTGTTAGAAGAAACTGCCTCCCAAAATTTTAAAGAAAGAAAATCTTATATATGTACAAAAATAAGGGTAAATACAATGAAGCGTTAGAATATGACTGTAAAGATGAAAATTATAAAAGATTTTATAAAAGGAATTGATAAGAAGTTGGTTGAAAAAAGAAAGAAGAGAAATTAAAGAAAAAAAAAGGGGAGAGAATGTGATCAGGCAGGAGACTAGAACAAAGCCATACACTAGAGATTTAGGGTATATTTTGGTCTGTTGGAAGAAACTGTATCCCAAAATTTTAAAGAGAGAACAACTTATATATATATATATATATATATATATATATATATAAAATAAGGTTAACTACAATGAAGGGATAGAATATGACTCTTCCAGAAAGTGTTTGCTTTTCTGTTCATAGAATTGCTGCTATTCTTTTCTTCCATCTCCTGTTGAGTTCATAGGTGTTCAGAATGGTTTGATCCCTATCCAGCTGAATTCCTGGGACCAGATGAAATCCAGGTCTCCTACTCCTCCACCATCTTGCTCCTCCAACCCCAAGTTCTTATCTCACATCTGTCCTGAATCAGCATCCCTCCCAAAATCTTTTGGACTTTTCTCTTGTGGCTTCAAATTCCTCCTGGCAACCTCTGGTTTCAATTTCTTGCTTCCATAGAATTCTCAGTCTCTATTCTACGTCCCTTTTGGGGGGCAAGCTATTCCCTTCCCACATTGCCTGATTGATTTCATTCTGAACATGGCACAGGACTTTGACCTGGGAGGCCATGTGTTTCAAATGCATAGCTACAAAGTGGGGGCCCAATCCTCATTGGATTGTGATGGGAGTGAGAAATAAACATGTATTGGTCAAGGCTTATCTGTTTCAGGTTTCTCCACTACAGCAGCTAGGATTCCTTATTCAAATACAGACACTTCCCTCAAAGTCCATGCAGACACAGGATAGGAAATTTTACTGATATTTTGAATTGTGTGTGAGTCACTTTTAACTCAATAGAGCACATGCCCACACACGCGTACACACCCCACCTTAAAATCCCTATTCTAAATGTCCTTTGGCCTTTCTTGTACTGTGAGCTTCTTACTGGCTGGTCTTTCATATAAAACCGTGATTTATCCCCATATTCTATATTCTTTCCTTTTTCTCATCTCTCCTCACTTTCTCCATTTTAGCAGCCAGTCCCCAAACCAGCCCCTGCCAGCTGCTGGTGTGTAGGGGTGGGGCAGAAGGGGGGTGGGAGGGGAGACCATCACGGGAGGGTTGGATGATAGGGACCCCTGTGAAGAGGACAAAATAAACATGATCAAAGTTGAGAATAAACTAGAAAATTTTCTGCTCCCCCAAATATCCACCTCACAGCTTCTAATTCTGTGCTTTGTTCTTTTAGATCCTGAAAGCTTTTTAGTCTTCAATAATTCTCTATTAAAATGCAAATACCTACTGGGAGTTGTTAAGCCTTATCAGTTAATAGTTGACTGTTGCAGGAGCATAGGATCCTGCTTTAATGGGGTCAGAATGGCAGAGGAATGGGGTGCTACTGTGGACAAATAGATTCAAGAAGGAGAGAGGGTATTTATTGAAGGGGTGTCTTTTGGGGGCTCCTTCCTATATTTTGACCCAAATGAACTCTGCTCACCATTATCCATAGCCCTCTCTTTGCCTTCTGAAGAAAAGTAGTTTTAAAATGGTTGATTTTTTTCTCCTTGACCTGAGCATAAATTGAATTAAGGAGGGATGCTGGAGTGTCTCTGTTTCACCATGCCTAAATTAGAAAGGGTAAAACTAATCCAAGGAAATTGCTACAGTGACTCCCCTCCTGTCTAATTTTAGCTCCATTTGATAACATCAGTTCCATGGTATGCAGGTGGCCCTGGTAGCTCAGTGGGTTACAGCAAAACCCGGACATGGCCAGGATGATGAGTGTACTTCCTCTGTGGTAAGAGGCAAAGTGGATCCCTACTAGGTAGACTTGCCAAGGTGAGCCCATTAGGAAGCATCAAAAGAGAGCGCAGATGCACATTGCCGACTGACCCCAACTCCTGGGAAAACTGCAGAAACCCAGCGAGACCTCCAGGGGAAATGAAGTTATCCATCCATCACCTGAGTCCCCAGCAGCCTTCGAGCCAAAGCATCTTCTCCATCACCTGCGCTTTCCACCACCACACCCACCATGCAAGGGAGTGCCTTCAGCAGGAGCCAAGTCTCCTTCATGTCCAAGTGCAAGTGCAAAATGCTTGCAGAATAAATGCATCCACCAAGAATAAGTGACAATGGAGGATCATTTCAAAGCAGAATTGGAAAATAAGAGAAGTCTTTACCACCTTCCCATCCCTTTTCTCCAGAATCCTGTTTTCCTTTTCAGATTAGATATTCAAAATATGTTATAACCAGTAAGGCACCAACATCAACCAAAATACAAACAGCCTTGCTCAGAAGCAGGGTCCTGGGGTCACCTGCTGTGCCACATGAACACTTCAGTTCCTGGAGGATCAGGTTCCACAGGAGGGACTGCATTGGTGAAAGTGTACTTGGTTGGCTCAGAATAGCGTCTATTTATCCACCAATGTGGAGGCATTCCGGTATTTTGACAACCTATGACTATCCTGGTGTGTCCTGCCTAAGTACCTGCCCCTACCCCTTTCCAGGCACCCTGTTCTAAGCTCCAAAGATGTGGGGAACCTGGGCCTATGAGACTCTACCTTGCAGTGCACCTATGCACTTTGGGGGTGGGGGGGCAGTGAGCTCCGTGCTAGGGCAGATGTGGGGGTCTTATTGAGAAACTAAGGACCTGGTAGCTCAAGGCAATGTCTGGCAGGACAGGCCACAGCCTCTCCTCATTCCCCGTAGGCAATGGTCACTGGTGTTCCTACCCAGGGAAAGGCTTCCTTTCACAACAAGGTATCAGCTTTCCATGCTTTCTCGTTTTTGCTTGGCTTATTTCCACCAATGAAGAAGCACATATTTCTCCCTTCTCCACAACCTCCATCCCCCTTTTCAGGAAAAAAAAAATCTTTAGGCAAACCCACCTCTGCTGTTGCTAGAGAAAGGAGAGGAACTGTTTGTGTTGTGTGCACATTAGAGTTGGCACAGGGCTCATTTTTTCCTACCTCTGTCCTCGTTCGTGCCTCAAACTTCTTTGTCTGGTACAGGATTCATACCAGTCTTTACATGTAATCATGGACCTTGGGGGAGTGTTGGGGGGACAGGAGGAAGAGGAGAGCAGGGAAGTGAGCTATTTTCAGTTTGGCAAAAACCCAAATGGAAATTATAGATGAACACAACACTCTTGCGTGCAACTAGGGAAATTGAACTTGAGCCGGCTTAGGGGGAAAAAAAATGGAATTATTGGCTCATGAAATCAATCCACAGGAAGAACGATGGTAGACTGAGCCTCGGGGACAGCTGAAACAGGGGCCTTAAATGTCACCAGGATGTTCTCACATTCTTGAGCTCTACACCTGTGCTCTTCGATGAGCGTGGGCTTCATTCTCTAGACCGGTGGTTGTCTGCCAGGGATGGAGAGCGATTTTATCCCCCAGGGGGCATTTGACGATATGTTGGGGGGAGAGTGACATCCAGTGGATAGAGGTCAGGGTGCTCCTAAACTTACTATGATGCACAAAACAGCCCCCCAAAACAAAAAATTATCTGACTCCAAATGGCAATAGTAGTTGAGAAACCTGCTCCAAGACCAGCTTTCTCCATGTGGCTGGAAACAAGGCTGCGGGTGGCTCAGAGGCCCACCACCAGCAGCCTTGGTGATCGGGGGCGGGGGGGAGGGAACACCGACACTTGCTCATTCTAATCCAAATGGCAAACATCCTATGGAAAAAGACAAACTTATGATTTCACTTTTATGTGGAATCTAAAAAACAAAACAAACGAACAAACAAAACAAAACAGAAACAGACTCACAGATACATACAGGAAACAGGCTACCGGAGTGGGACATGGTTGGGGGGGTGGGCAAAATAGGTGAAGGGGATTAAGAACTACAAACTTGCAGTTATAAAATAAATAAATCATGGGGATGTCATGTGCAACATAGGGAATACAGTCAATAATATTGTAATAACTTTGTATGGTGGCAGGTAGTCACTAGACTTATCACGGGGATGATTTTGTAATGTATGAAAATATCAAATCACTATGAGGTATACCTGAAACTAATAAGATATTTTATGTCAATTATAGTTCCATAATAATAATAATAGTAGTAATAAATCCCAGGGAAGTTCTCTGATTGGCTCAGTTTGGTCTGGGGGTTCACTCATAAGCTGGTCTTGGGCTAGTCTGGAGGTCCAGAAAGGCGAGATTTTAGAAGATCATGAAAACCCTTTTTAGAACCTCAAGTTTGACATTGGGAAGAGGCATTCTCAGAAGAACAAAGGTAAAAAGCAGGTGAAGAAAACATGACAAAGTTACAAATGCTACTACCGAGCAAGTTCAGTTTATTTGGGAGACAACATCTTTTAAAACTAGAGCTATAGGAGAAGAAGTAAAGAGAAGTGATCTTTGGTGGAGGAAAGGTTCGGGACCATATTAATCCAAGCCTTCACTAAAGTACAGGCTTTAGTACTTGCACAGACCAGGCCAGGGTCCCCCGCTCCAGACCCTTTTCCCCAATCCTCCCATGAAGATGATTCCTGGGGGACCCATTCCCCACTCCAATCTATGGGTGGTAAGTGGCTATTCAGATAAACTAATTATCGCTAATGTTCAGCTAGCTAATGAGTTATTCCTTCCAGATGACATAACGCCTAACCCCATTACAATGTGCATATCCTTTAAAAGGTCCTTAAAGGAGAAAATAATGGTAGAAATTTCAGGCAAATGGGAGCTTGGTGGGAAGATATTTTTGTTTTGGAGGCCTTAGGTTTGGGTCATTCATTTAGGGAGCAGGTCACACTGTATCTGAATAAGACACGTTCAAGGTCAAACTTTTCTAAAGTATATGCTATGGAACACTGAGTCCTTGGGGTGGTAGTGAGTGTGGTTGAGCATAAAGATTTCATGAAGGCAGAGCGGGGAGGGCGGGGGAAGAAAAAAAGAAAAGAAAAGTAAAGAAAGATTTCATAATCCAGTCAACTGGGAAATGCTGGGATTAGGTAAAATTTAGTGGGTTTCTTTACTGTAGAACTCAGAGCTTTGAATAGAATGGGTACTGTGACCCTCAAGAAGGGAACTATAGCAAGCAAATTTCTGGGCCAAGGAACTCTCTTTGTGGAGACATATTGTATGTAGGATGTAATTACCCTGTTTTGTGACCATTGTCCTTGCATAATTGCTAAGGGCATCCCCTTTCATTCCCCAAAGTGTACTGGTTTGGAGGGTAAATTATATGATCACCTTATTCTAACAGGAACATACTTTAGAAAATGCTTTTCTAGTGTCATCTTTATTTGTGGGGAGCAACTTTTTAATACCACCTTAAGTCAGCCTTAGGAATTCCTCTCTGATGGCATATTTTCACAACTTAGGCATCGAACTCAGAGTCGATTTGCAGTAATTTCCAGATGAGCACAGGATGAGAATGACCTGGAACAATGTCCCCCAGAATACTTCCAAACTGACCTCTTTCCCCCATCATTGTTAGCGTTAGAATGCCAGAATCAAAGCATAGACTGTTTCAAATTGGGCAGACCCTAAGGTCATTGCATTGTTAAGGAATTGTTTGGTTGTAAGAGACAGAAACTCAATTTGAACAGGCAGAAAAAAAAAAAGTAATTTCAGGAAGAAACTTCTACAAACAGAGGACAAACTTCAGAAACCAGAACATTTTGGGGTACCTTGGGGGCTGAACCCTGGTTTTTTTTGTTCTTTTGTTTTTGTTTTTAGAGAGAGAGAGAGAGTAGGAGCGGGAGCGGGGAGAGAAGGGGAGGGGCAGAGGGAGAGTATCCCAAGCAGCCTCCACACTCAGCGCAGATCCCGAAGCGGGGCTTGATCTCATGACCCTGAGATCATGACCTGAGCTGAAATCAAGAGTTGACACTTAACCGACTGAGCCACCCAGGGGCCTCTGAACACTTTTTCTTGATGTTCCCAGGATTGTCTCATCAATCACAGCTTGTTTCTGCCACAGCATCAATATGTCCCACCGCAGACCATGCTACATCTAGTTGCTGGTGATTTTAGAAGTCACATGCATGACCTTCAAGCACTCACATAATAAATATTAGACCAAACAAAGACAATTATTTTAAATTAGAACCATGAGCAAAAATGTTAAGCAGCATAGAGTAGTTTCAAAGGAGGAGAAGCCCAGAATGATGGGGTTTTATTTTAAAGTCAAAGTGAAGGACAAAAAACAATTCCTGTAAAAAATTACCCTTGAAAGTCCCTTAAATCACCTACAAAGTACAGTATATGTGATTTTATGTCTTCAACTCTCAATATATACAAATGACAGAGGCATGCAATAATGTACAGAGAATAATGAATAATGTGCAAAAAAATAAGAGTCCATGTGCAAAATACAACATTCCAGATTTCTTACTTACATAAAAGACACATGAGAAATAGAAAAATAAAGAAGAAAATAAAGAAAGACCACAGATGGTTTCTTCAATTGAACACCAGATAAAGTACTCAGCTTAGAATTAAGGGGCATTTTGTACTGAAAAAGCGTCTATCTTTAAATCCTAGAATGATATTTAGGGCAGAGACCACGAGCCGCCTCCAGGGAGAAGAGCTGTGTTGGGTTTAGCCTCTCTGCTCACGCTGGCTGGCCTGGGGTTCCCTGCGTGGGAGGTGGAGAAAAGTCAACTGCCCTATTCTGTGTTTGTTTACTTCTTTTTGTTTTCTCCCTCCCTCTCTGCCTTCTTCTTCCCCTCCCCTCTCCTCCCTGCAGCCCTCTCCGACTCTCTCTCCCTTACACTGCCTCCCTTCCCCTTAACAACATGGCAGGCCATGTAAGATGGTCGTGAAAAACATGAAATAGGGTTCAGATTTCAATCCCACCACTGGGGCGACCTTGGATGTGAGCTGATGCTACAAATGGAAGAATGAAACGGAAGGCGAAGAGCTTGGAAAAGCTGCTTGATCTTTCTGTACCTCATATATAAAACAAGGGCAATGATAGAACACACCTCATTGTTTTACTGTGATGATTAAATGAGGTAATACACACAAAGCAATTAGAACAGTGACGGACACCCATAACTACTGTTATTCCTATTTTATACTATTGGTTTTTTTATGATTTTATTTATCTATTGAGAGAGAGAGAGAGTGAGCAGGGGGAGGGGCAGAAGAAGAGGGAGAGAGAGAATCTCAAGCAGACTCCACACTAAGCATGGAGCCCCACATGGGGGAAAAGCAGCAATATTGATTATACTTTTAAGAGACCTTTAAACTTCAATGAAAATATTTATTTTAGTGGGGCACCTCGGTGGCTCAGTCGTTAAGCGTCTGCCTTCGACTCAGGTCATGATCCCAGGGTCCTGGGATTGAGTCCCACATGGGGCTCCCTGCTCAGCGGGGAGCCTGCTTCTCCCTCTCCCACTCCTCCTGCTTGTGTTCCGTCTCTCGCTATGTCTCTCTCTGTCAAATAAATAAATAAAATCTTAAAAAAGAGAAAATATTTATTTTAGAGACAGATAGAGAGCAAGTGGGTGGGGGGGCAGGGCACAGAGGAAGAGAGTATCTCAAGCAGACTCCCTGCTGAGTGCAGAGCCTAGACTCAACTCAGGGCTCCATCCCATGACCCTGAGATCATGACCTGAGCGTAAATCAAGAGTCGGATGCTTAAGTGACTGAACCACCCAGGCGCCCCTACTATTGTTTATCTGTATTATAACACCAACAGGACCTCTGCTCACTGAGGAGTTTTCTCCTGATTTTCCTTTGTTCATTTTCCTCCCCTTCTCCAATTTTTGCTCTGTTTCTTAGTTTCAGTTTCTAATCAATCTCAGACTGGCTTGTAGCTCTTGGAGAGAAAGCTTCTCTCCTTCAGAAGTCACACTGCATTCCTCATCCATTCATTCAGGTATGCATTTCACAAGTATTTATTGAGTGAGTTCTATGCCCAAGCATTATTCCAGGTGCTGGGGATGTAGCAGAAGACAAATCAACACAAATCCCGGTTCTCAGGAGTGAATGTCCTGGAGGGAGAAGGAAGCTATGGGGGAAAAGTGTCAAGAGCCCCAGCTCACTGGTTTATAACCCAAATCATGGCTGTCCTTCTCCCCACTCCCCCTCCTGCTTGCTTAGATCTCATCTTCTGATGCCACCTCCTTGCTGTGAACTTTTCCCCCTTTGGTTTATTTGTGAATACCTTAGGTTGTTCCAGAAAGGATTTCAGGGGGCTTCCTTGCCTTTTGTCCTCACTGCTTCCAAACGTCATGGGCTGTGATTTTTTTTTTCCTGGGTACTGTTCACCTTTTCCAAGCTGGATCCACCTCCTGCCTGGTCCTTTCAGAGTCCCTTTCTTTGGTGCAGACACCAAATCCCAATTTAGCATCACTTGTGATTATAATTAATGTGCTGTTTACTCCCTCTTCCAGATCATTAATGAAGATGTTAAATGAGACCAGAATGAAACCGCGTCCCCGTGGCATCCCGCTAGACACCTTCCAACAACTTGACACTCTGCCATTTGCGGTTTCATTACCCTTTGTTTACCTTGCAAGCGCAGGCCCTTGCTTTTGAAAGAGGCAGAAAGCTTGATATTTCTACTGCTGCAGAGATGCCACTTAAGGGTGGGGATATTAAAACCTGGCAGTTGTAAATATGTCCTTTTGAGTTGGAATTAAATGTGGATTACAAATTGAGCATTGTCAGTAAATACTTTGTTGCTCTCCCTCCTCTCAGACGGCTTTGTTTTCCCTGGACTTTCTGCAGCTGTTCTGTCTTTGGGAAAGCAGAGAAGGCTAGATGTTTGCTGTATGCAAAGATGTTGCTTGGATCAGCTTAACCATGAACTGTGAAGTTCCTCTGTTACATGGACAAGCTGTGCTCATGGATTGCATTAAAGCCCTATTTTTTTTTCCAGCCATGTCACCTTGCAGTGCCCTCCTGTCCTGACCCTAGCCCAGCCACGTGACTTTCTTTGGCAGATGGAATTTTAGCAGACCTCACACAGGCATAGGCTTGAAAAAAAGCACTTGCCTGTCTCTGCTTGCAATCTTGCACCCTCCGCAATTGCCATGAAAACATGCCCAGGAGAGCCTGTTGGAAGACAGAACACATGGACAGAGCCCGGTTCCGGTTACCCCGATGGTTCAGTCCAGACAGTGAGATGACCATCCGATATGTAAATGAGCCCCGCCCAGATGCGCAGAGCCTCCCAGCAGACAATCAGTATACTGCTTACGAGGGCTACACCAGCACACACCGGAGTCTCATGGACTGGAAACTCACTGATCTCCTAAGGGTTTGCACATAGTGCATCCCTGACATGATCTTTCATAAGAAAAGAGAAAGACAAGCTTTCTAAGTGGGAACTGAGAAGTACAAAATAGGTCCCAGAGTCTCGTTTCAGGCTCCAAAAAGCAAAAAGCAGAATACAACCTCCATGTGCTTTCTGCTCAAGATTGTTAAAGCGTTTCTTGAACGCCTACTGTGTGCGCTGTGCCCTAAGACTTCTGACATGCGCTGGAACGTTTATGTGGGGAAAGGGATATGGGAGAAAAGGGCCTTCGTGGAGTGCTACGGAATCTGCTGAGCACCAAAAACACCACTTTTCCCCCGAGGAAGATAGAAACGAGAGAAACGAAGCCTGTCCGAGAGGAACCAGAGGGCACTTCCTCCCCCTCAACCCTCAACAATGGTTTGCTCCTTCCTTTTTCAAAGACTTGCCTCCTGAAACTGCCCCACCACACAGCCAAGCCCCCACCCCCCCACCCCCGCCGCTGAACGATGCTCCTTTGGTCTGTGGTGACACAGTGACAGATGACCGTAGTGGGACGGGGCAAAGCCTGTTTGTAACGTCCCCAGTGGAAGCCACCTGCTTCTGAAGTGGGAAGAAGCAGCCCTCTAATTGCTCCCTGGGGCTTACCCAGCACTCTCTAGGCTTCTTCTGAGCTGATACCCAACCCTGGGACAGAGCTACTCAAAGTGTGGCCGTGGACCAGCAGCGGGCCGTCCCCAGGCGCCTTGTTAGATGGGCAGACTCTCAGGCTTCGCCCAGAGCTACTGAATCCAAACGGATATTTTCATAAGAACCCCGGGATCTGTGTGCACGTTGAAGTGTGAGAAGCAAAACCCTGCATGAGGGGATTTAGATTTTTCTAGAGGGGGTACATAGTTGATTGGGAGGGCAGCCACCTCACCTAGACAGTGGGCTTCTTGAAGGCAGGATCATATGCTGTGGATCTTTGCATCCCAGACCTGGCGCGGTGTCTGAATCTAGTAGACACCCAAGATAAATTGTTTGAACTGAAGTGAGTTGCTGTCATGAATCAGCCAGATACGCTAACCTACCCCACGACCCAGCCGACCGACCTTTTCTTTCCACGATTCTTGAGCCTCCTGGAGTGGACACCAGCCTGAATGTGCAAATATACCGAAATGAAACAAACTCAGCCCAGCCTCTGGGCAGCTCCGCACGCTCCAGAGATTTAGGTTTGAGCACCGTAATGTAAAGCGCGACATCAAGTGCATTGCAATAAGCAAGTTTGGGACCAGGGTTCTGCATATATTAGAATGTCAATGCTGATCAGTTAGGGCCCTACGGAAAAATGTGCTGGGCCTTCAACAGCGGACAGAGAAGTAGAACAGTGAGCAGGAATGGGGGCAGAGAGAGGAGGAGGAAGGTAAGGAAAACGGGGAGTGGTGGTGGGAGAGGGGAAGGAAAGGAAAAATAGGCTAGGGCTTGTGGGACCTAAATTTTTCCTTCCTATTTTCTGGTGGAACTGGGACTTCCCCCCCACCCCACCCCCACGGTCTCATTGATATTACATATCCAATCTTCTCTGCCCCACATCACCCTGAGTACTATATTATAGCCAAGGTTGGCTGTGTCTGCCCGCTTCCTCCTTACTCAGTTCACGTTAAGAATGCCCCCACCATATATTACTATTGGGATTTTAAAAATGATTTATTTTGCTAGACAATCCAGACCTTTGAACCATACTGGATGCTGGGTGCTTTGCTGACTCTGTAGTTAGGGATAAGGGCGGGGGGGGGGGTTAGGGGATTGTGGAATTCTGTTTTTCCATAAATCACTGATTTTATTGTAGTAAATAGAGGTCACTTCCTGGAACTTCGATAGCCTGCCTCGAAAAATGGTACGAAACTATCACAGTCCATCAAAAGGAGAAAGAGGACAAATGGAGTAGGGGGAAAAGCATATTTTCTCAGTTTTCGCCAAGGCTGTGGCTAAGAACATGGCTAGTTCGAGCAGAGCTACTTTTAAGTAGAAAGGAAACTTTCTATTGTTTGCTGAGCATTTTGTATATTGCTTCTGCCCCATAGGAGAGGCTTTATAAAGATGAAGAATGGGGAGGGCTGGGGGCCTGGAAGTTCAGGTCTGCAGTGATCTTAGAAAGGCCCAGGCCAGAGGTGAGAAACTCCAGAGCACATTCCCCAGCGACGCCCTCGCATGGCTGAGAATCATACAGTCAGCCACCATCTAGGGCAGAAATTGCAAGCAAAACAGGGGCAGGGGTTGTGGAAGGAAGGTAAGCAATATCCTGCCCAAGAAGGGTCTGGGCTAAACTGAAAGTACAGCTAGAATTATTCAACCACTTTCCAACTCCCTTCTTAACTGGATGGGCAATGGCGGCATGCTCGATTTCCCAGCCAGCCTTCCAGTGAGGGGTGGCTAATATGACTCACTTCTGATCTTTGAGATGGAAGTGGAATTCCCTGGGAAGTCGTCCTTTCCAAGATAAAAGGAAGCCTTGCTAGGAGAGATTTTGTCTTTTGCCCCTTTACCTCCTCCACCCTCTTTTTTTTTTTTTTTTTTGCCCCAAGACATATATGCTGTAGCTGGATGTGCAGCAGCAATCTTGAGATAATGAGGACCAAGCCCCGTGCTAAAGATGGCAGGGCGTCAAGACCGGGGAGCCCAGGTTCCCGAGGGCATCGCTCAGACTTGGTGCCAGCCCTGGACTTCTGACTCCTGGATGTCTTGCTGCCTGAGAAACACTAACCCTCAATTGTCTAAACCCCGGTGGTCACATTTTCTATTATTCACACAGTCATGCACTGCCCCCTAGCTCTATGCATGGTTGCCACGTGGAAATGCTGGCCCAGTGTTGCCAAATCTGACTTTTCAAGAGAAGCTGTAAGTCTGGATTACTTTTTTCCATGAAATTTCCCAGTTGGCAGTTGAGAATTGATCCCAATACAGACAATTCATTGGATTGTTTGAAAACACACTTTCAATTTGTGACCTCTGATTTATAGACTGTTTACTCTGGGCCAGGTGCGATGCTAAGCACTCTGTATTGATTATCTCATTTAATCCTCACGACAATGCTGAGAGTAATGCTATTATTATTTCTATTTTATAAATGAGGAATCTGAGACTGAAAGGTTAACTTGCCCAGTGCTATATAGCCAGTAGGGAAAGAGCCATTATGAAGGCTCATGCCTGACTTTAGAGTAGGCGTTGCTAATTACTATTGAATCAGTCATTTGTTACCACAACTATGCTGCTTCACAAACCACCCCAAACTCAGTGCTTACAACCAGCATTTCCTCCCCTGCTTGCAGGCCTCTGGGTTGACTGTGGTTTGGGAGAGCTGAGCTGGCCTCAGTGGGTGACTTGGCTTCAGGCTGTGGGTTCTATGGGATAGGCTCCAGGATGAGAGTCAGATTCAGGTCAACTCCATGTGGGTTCAGTCTAGGGCCCAAGCGAAAGGACAGTGGCCATGCAGTTATGTTCTTCCCTCAGGGGGCACCAGAGTTAAGAACTAAGCCTTATGGGCCTGAGTCTTTTCGTGACCAATAGTGCACAGGCCAAGAGAAGTTAGGAAGCCAAGCCCAATGTCTAGGAGCAAGGACAGGCACTTGGCTCATGGGGGCGGGAGAATGAGCTCCACCACCACCCAAACAATGACAACTATACTACACAGTCTCAGGGAAAGCTGGCCTTCACTGGGATGAAACAAAGACTCCTTTTTCTCCCCATTGTCTATTTGCAAAAGTGGCAAATGGCACATGGGCCTAGTAAATGGGACACAGAGCCATCCAAACTCATCTAAAATCAATTCATTTCAGAGATGTCACCGCCCTCTGACAACGTTACACCCTGCAAATTGTAGTCCGGCTCCAGCTTCTGGGAGGGGGCTACAGAAGGTGGGGAGGAGTCGATGGGAAGGCATCCCAGCTCCTTCTGGGTGAGGAGTTCCATCTCATCCCAGCAGGAGAAGCTAAGCCTGATGCCTTCCGTGGCATCTCCCTGCCTCGTTCCTGCTTGCCTCTTCTTTTCCCCTTATCATCATTCGTGTTTTCTTTGCTCCTCCTCCAACACTCTGGGACAGTCAGTCCTGCAGCCATTCCATTATTCAAGCATTAGGCGTTTATCGACTACCTCTTTTGTACGAAGCGCTGTTCGTGGTGCTGGAGGAATAATGAGGACGGAACCAGAACCATATCCATCGTGCAGAGCTTGCTTCTAGCAGGGGCTGACAGATAGCAGACAAACAAATGAAGTGAAGGAGACCATTGCAGAGGGTCGGCTCTCCCTGAAACTGGGAGCTCCTCTGCCTCAGGCAGGGGCCACATTTCATTCAGCTCAGCTTCTGGTGTCCATGGCAGCAAGACTGCCTGGCCCCCACGGTCCTGTGTGGTTCCAGGGAAAATGTTGTAGGACATGAGGGATGGTGAGTGTGAGGAAAGGAAGACCATAAGGAAGAGCAAGAATGAGAACCATAAGGAGCTCCACCCACTCTTTTTATTGGGGTAGATTGTGTGTCTGATGTCCCAGGTATGGATGTGCCACCTTAGACCACTTGTGCTCATCGGAGAGCTACAGGAGAATCTACCCTGACTAGATTCTCCAGAGCAGAGGTTCTCAGTGAGGACAGGGCAGTGATCCAGCCCCGGGGGACATTCGGCCATGTCTGGGGCCATTTTTGATGATCCCAACTCAGGGAGGGGTTGCTACTGATACCTAATGAGTGGAGTCCGGGGGTGCAGCTCTACATCCTAGAATGCAGAGGCCACGATTACCCAGCCCCAAATGTCAATAGTACCCAGGTGCTCTAGAGACATGCTTGTTGGCCTCCTGTGCATCTCTGCAGGGATCCATTTAATTTTTAAATACCATTTTGTTTACCTTGAGAATGGGTGATATTGGCACATCACAAAATTCAGAAAGTCTCGCAGGGTTCATAGTGAAAATACCCATCCCCTCCAACCTTCCAGCCCCCCCCAACTTTCTTTTTTCCACCACGAACACCAGTCCCTTATGTGTCAATCTCCAGACATCCTCTGTGCGTATTTGAGCAGAGCAGTTAGTGCCCCCGCCCCACAATGTCCTGCCACCCCTCACCTTGACACACCAAAGGCTGCTCTCTGTAAACCCTGAATCTTCCTACCTGGGGCTTTTTGTTCTGGCCCTGGGAGCATTTTCAGCAAGCAAGAATGACTCCAGTGTGAATGCTTCTGGGAGTAGCCCACAACCAAAGACAGATGGAAAGTTGGTGGACAAATACTCCAGCTTCCTGGCCCCTTGGGTGAGATTTGTACTGTTTTCCAGACTTCTCTAGCAGAATTGCCCTCTGGTTGTCATCGGTGGCAGCTTTCTTGGTAATTACCCTTATTTCCCCCTTCCTTACCTGACCTTTCCTTGCCTTGCTTCTCCACTCTCCTACTGGAGTTTCCTGGGATTGCAAACAGCAATATGATTTTATATCCTTTCCTCCCTTCCTTGTGATTCTGCAGAAACACAAATTAAGACAGGTATAAATGAAATATGTACATAAACATCATATACATTTGTAAGGTAACAAATACGTATGTAAATGTAATATATCCATATCCATACGTACAATAATGAGACATTAGGGGATATATGCATTTCCCTTGACAGAGTCCCCTTGAAATTTAACAGTGACAAATGCATGCTAGAGCTCACTATGCCTCACAGGGAGCCAAAGGCTTTCCTTGCATCCTCTTACCACTTCACAATCCTATATTGAAGATGATGTTCTTATCCTTATATTTTAATGGGGATACTGAGTCACGGAGATATCAGCAGAGGGAGGCAGTTCAAAACACAGTCTCTGCAGCCCAAACCGCGTCTCCCTTATTAGCAGGTGACCTTAGGCAAGTTGCCCTTCCTCTCTGTGCCTCAGTTTCTTCCCCTATGAAATGGGGACACACTGTTGCGAGGATTAGATAAGTGGAGAGATAGAAAACGCGCCATAAAATCTGGATATCATCACTGTCCATCTGACTCCTTAAACTGAAATTATAATCACCATGTTTTAATGTAGTCTAGTGATCCAGTTCATTTTTTTAAATTAAAGATAAGACTTGTATTTCTAACTTTTAAGCAAATAAGTGAAAGAGGTAAAACAAAAGTTGTATTCCAGAAATTCTCAAAGTGCACTTAAAAACATTGCCGGAACCAGCCTGACAGCCGAGCAGCATGGAAGGCTCGGGGTTCCTGGTAGGAGCAGATTATACCACCAAGAGTCGCAGCGACCGAAGCAAAAGTCTGTGTTGCTGTTATGCTCATCTGCAGAAACCCAGGCTCTCTGCATTCTAGAATGATTTGATCCACACCATCTGGCAGCTTGAAAGAAGAGGAAAAAGAAGAAGAGGAAGAAGAAACAACAGCCATGTAGCATGAATGTCATTCCCAATCTAAGTTATGCGCTCTCATTTGCTTCATGTCATACGAGCCAAATTTAAACATGTCAACATCTCAACAATTGCTGATTTTTCAAGTGCTATACGATGCATCTGGCGGGCGCTCATTGAATGTTCTTCAATGATGGTGACGTAAATGTATTTACTAAAATATAGCGTACTGAAAAAATAAATCATACATTGTGATGTCCTTTAGTTTGCGTTTGCATAAATTGGCACCCTCTGAAATAAGGGGTTGAGATTTAAAAGAACATGACTATGTTTTAAAATGTTCAAAGAGTCGTAATTATAGAGCTTACAACCATTTAGTCCATTTCCCTCATTTTAAGTGTAGGAAAACTTAGCCTGAGATTAGTGTTAGATAATGAGAGAGAAAGGAGGGAGGGAGCCTGAGAACCTAGACCCCCAGCAGGGAGGAGAATGGGGAGAGAGGTGAGGGATGGTGGAAGTTGGACCACCCCCCCAACCCCCTCCTCCACCACCCCGGGCTCCCAAATGCTAGGACACAGGAGCATCCTCCCTCCCTCTTGACTCCTGCTGTGACTTCTTGGACAGGAAGCAGGAATGTAACCACTAACCAGGTGTAGCTTCTCTTCTTCCTCTCCTTCAAGTTTGCTTTGAGATGCAGGTAGGGCTCCTGAGGTTTGCTAGGAAGGGTTCTTGGAATTGGTGACTATAGAAGGGAAAGGAAGGAAGCAGGACTGGGCAGAGGGAGATGTTGAATTGTGATTCAGTCTCTATGGAGCCCTGAGGCAATTCTATGGGATGTTCTGAAGCCACTGACGTCCCTTCAGAATTGTCCCAAGCTGAACGAAAGGGAGCGGGTCTTTGTATCTCCCTCCCCCACCCCCACTACCTTCTACTCAGGTGGTTCTGGAGGCGAGCTGACCACTGAGGGCTGGATGCCGGCAGCACTCTCAGGGCCAAAGGAGAGTCCTTCCTGCCTGCAGGGGTCTTGGACAGCCCATCACTCTCCATCACATCAGCATAGTGCCTGGCACAGAGTGAGCCATCAGAGTGACCCATTCAGAGCCTCAGGACAGACCTGAGAGGAACAGAATGTCACCTTCACGATGTGAGTTAGGGACTTGGGAAGAGATCAGTTCACCTGAGGGAAAACAAAGCTCCATTACACCTGTCTCGCTAGTATCTGGCATTTCTCAATGCTCCTAGGCAGTGGAGGCATTCCTGGACCAGGGCCGCCCCTAAGATGTGCAGCTGTGAGAATCAACTGGTGCTACTAGGTTGAATGTCACTCGTTATATGCCCTTCTCATTTGGGGCACCAGAAACCTCAAAGCTAAATTTGCAGCTTTATCTATAATAATGCATGGAACATTCTGGCTCTTAAAACTGTGCTCTATTTCACCCCTCCCCTAAACTTGACACCCCATTCTAATATGGAGCTTCTCTGATTCTTGTGCTTTAGCATTTTTTTATGTCTTACTATTTTAGTGTATGTGTTTCCAAGAGCTAAACTTCATGGAACAAGACCAAGTCTGAGTACGTGCATACTGTATGTTTATTACCTTCTCACTACACTTAGTGGTTTGGGACCCAGTCTTTTTGGCTCTCATTCTATGACATCAAGGCTAGTGGATGAGATCAGCAGGATTATTCTGGGGTCTTCAGTGGGATGTCTTCAGCTTGGAAATGCTCTCTTTTGGCTCCACAAACCTATAGTCATCTTATCTTTAGGCTGTAGAATAGAAGGTCTTCCTTATAAGAACTAGTTGTATGAACTTTTATGTCATGCAACTTTATTTGCTGGACTTAGTTTATATAGTAAATATAGGTTTTAAAAGCACTGATGTTGTCCTGAAGACGTTAATAAGTATTTTCAACCATAGCTTAGTGGCTCTAAAAATTCCAACATCCAGATTCTTCAGAGTGAGCAACAACTTCTTCTCATCCCCAGGTCTCTACAGGGTGGGCAGTGCTGATCTCCACATAGTTTGCAGGTGACTGTGGCCTCTGCCCTTAGGAGATAGCAGTAATGACATGGTTAAAACAAAACTGACCTTGAAAAAGACTGCTTCCCATCAGTGTTCATTCAGGCAGCCAGGAAATTGAGGTTTCTGTTCATTTCAAGTCTGGGAAAAACTTGCTTTCATCTGTTTGAGATGAAGAATAAATGAATCAGGGATGGGGCGCCTGGGTGGCTCGGTCAGTTAAGCGACCCACTCTTGGTTTCTCCTCAGGTCATGATCTCAGAGTCCCAGGATCCAGACACGCATCAGGGGAGTCTGCTGGAGATTCTCTCTCTCTCTCTCTTTCAAATAAATAAATAAATCTTTTTTTTTTTTTTATTTAAAGTGAATCAGGGATGCCTGGGTGGCTCAGTGGGTTAAGTATCTGCCTTCGGCTCAGGTCATGACCCTGGGGTCCTGGGATGGAGCCCTATGGGCTCCCCGCTCAGCAGGGAATCTGCTTCTCTCTTTCCCTCTGGCCTTACCTGCAACCACCCTGCCCCCTCTCATGTGTGCTCTCTCTCTCTCAAATAAATAAAATCTTTTTTTTTTTTTTAAGGGGGAATCGGGGAGTTAGATGGCATTTTTGATAGGACAGAGACCTGTGTTATTGAATGGATTAAAATTGTAGGATGAAGAGTGAATCTTAATTGACCATCAGTGCCATGTACTGGGCTTTGGGGAATCCACGTTTGACATACTACAGCCCAGCAGGTGCCGAGGCTTCTGTTAGGTTTTGGATCCACCCAGATACACTTGTGCTGTTGAAGCCCAGGGCTTCCCTGCCTGTCTCCCACACCAGAACTACAGTTCTCTAGGGTCCCTAACTGGCTACATATCTTGAAGACCTTTCAGTCGTCTGCAGCATGGATCTTTGATTTCATCTTTTATTTATTCATTCATTCATCTGTACATTCAACAAGTATTACTGAAACTCTACCACAACTCAGGCCCATCTAGCAAGGGAGACTGAGAACTGAAGAAGGAAAACCAATGGAGCAGGAAACATATCCGGATGGAGGATGTGCAGGATGATACTGGAGCCCAGAGAAGCATCAGGGAAAGTGTCAGAGGAAAGAACAGCTAAGATGAGTGGGGATGGGGAGAATGTTCGAGACAGAGGAACAGTGTACATGAAAGCCTAGCGAAAGGCTCTCTCAAGAATGACCTATCTTCGGAGTGAAAGAAGTCCTGCTGGCTGGAGCCCCCGAGGGAGAGAGAAGGGGAGGGGATGCAGGGAGGCAGTGTACGGAGTTAGGGAGGCAGTGGTGGGGGGAGCAGTCTGGACTTTATTGTAGGATAAGTGGGGAACCATTTGGGAGGGTCTGAAGTGAAGTGACCACACAATCGGATTTTTGTTTTTAACAAATCAACAATCGAAGGAAGACATTATTGCTATCTGGACTGGAGACAGTGGCTGAAGTAGATGCGCTCCCAAGGGGTTAGGGGGCAGATGGTGGTCCCCGGCCAGACCCTAGTACTGTGGACTTGGGATGCCTCTAGCACTGCCTTCCCAGCCTGGGGTGCAGTCTTCCTGCCCCGGAGTCCTACAGCCACCAGAGTTCCCATGGAGCTGAAGATTCATGTGTGGATTGGACCCGAGGACCAGTTTCTCAGGAGTGATTTGAAATGAGAATGAAATCTCCAGTGTGGATTCATGCTCAGAAAAAATGGGAAAAGGAACCTGAAATTGCCCTGCATCTGAATCTCTAGCATTCATTTCTCTCCATTGGCCCGAGGCTACTTCCACCCTGGCCCTGATTTCTACTGTGAACCTGCTTAATTTGGAGCAGAGGAGATTCTTTTCCGGAAGCAGCCTCGGTCATCAGTTTCAGCCCTTAATCAGGTGCTTAACAAAGAAGCACGCCAGGTCTGGGAATGTGTGCGAAGGAGCTCTGGCAACAGTAAAGGGCTGGGTGATGGAAGGCTGGAGGCTTATCCCAAGCAGGGCAGGCCATTCTCACTCAATGTGTGTAAGAAGGGAAACCTCAGTAATTAGCCTATTAAAACTATTTATTAAGCATCTACTATGTACCACTGCTATTTATTAAGCATCCCCACCATTGGAGGCAGAACCCGTGTATTATTTATCTCTTCATTTCTAGTCTCTAGCACAGGCCTGGAAGAGAGAAGTTGGATGTTGCCGTACTGGGAAGTGAGCCTCGAAATCCTCCAAGGTGCATCTCCAGGTGCGCCAGCACACCTCCATTTTACTGTAGCCATTCCCACCATGGGCTCTGGTGTCACGCCTGAATTACGTTCCAGACGGCTCACTCACTAGCTGTGTGGTCCTTGGCAAGTCACTTAATTTCTGTAAATCTCGGTGACCTCACCTGTAAAGTGGAGAGCCATTAAGATGACAGACACAAAATTCCCATTTTTTCTAAGTCAAAAATCAACAATTTCAGATGTCAGATGATTCAACCATTGACAGTAAAGGATCGTTGTGAGATTTA
The DNA here is from genome assembly GCF_037043125.1 of Eumetopias jubatus. Taxonomy (NCBI): domain Eukaryota; kingdom Metazoa; phylum Chordata; class Mammalia; order Carnivora; family Otariidae; genus Eumetopias; species Eumetopias jubatus. The sequence goes on along the minus strand of NW_028274808.1, from coordinate 182,779,012 downwards.
AATAAGATGATGCACTAAAATTTTTCATCTAGTCCCTAGCACAAGGTAGGGGGCCCTCTTGCTCCTTCTCTTCTTTTAATATAATAACAAGTAAGAATAAAATTATAATGACTATTTATGTCTGGGTAGGAGAGTTTCAAATGTGGGTGTTGGAGGGGGGAGTTCTCCATCTCAGAGATGCTATTAGGGAATTTTACCCAAGCACTCCTGGCTTCTTGCCACACCCCAAACTCCTCTCCTTGAAGATGGAGTGAGTCACTTGGTTGGTGAGTGACAGCCATTGGTCCACATGTCTAGATGGGGAGGAACTAGTCCATCAAGAATACTAAGTGTGTGTGTGTGTGTGTGTGTGTGTGTGTGTGCGCGCGCGCGCGCGAATGTGTGTGTGTGTGTCATTTTCTTTCTCTTTCCCCTCCACCACCCTTCCCTAGACCAGTGCCAGGCAGCGGTCCTGGATAAGTGTGTCTTCTATCGGCTGAACCTTTCCCCTAAGGTACCCAGCTTTAGAAGGAGTGGAGGTGGTGGTCGAGACGGGGACAAGCAGGAAGTCCACATCTAAGCTGTACCCTCGGACCCAGATCTTAGTCACAATAAAGCAGATGTTTTGACATCCATCTCCTCATTCCTGGCTCTCACTGGATTTAGAATTTGGGCATGGAGGAGAGCACCGTAGTTCATTAGTTCCCTTGAGCGCCCATGGAAGGGACTGGACCAGTTGGCCCAAGGAAGGTGTGGTGGCAACAACTCCGCTTGCCCGTGCTGGAAGAAAGCCTAGACTGGCAGAAAAAGGGACGGAGCTCGCGATGTGGCCACGGTAGGTAATTTCAGGTCATTACTGGGGGTGGGAAAGCAAAATCAAGTATAGGGAATCTCAATGGGGAGTCTAAAACTTTCTTTGGCCATCCTAGCCAGAAGGAATGTCCTCACCAGGGATTTTTGCTTTAGGTCTCCACCTTTGACCATTGTCTCCAGCTTTCTGTCCTTCCAGAACTCCCTTTTCCCCATCCGGATTCCTCTTACTTTTTTGCTCTGAGCAGTTTATCCAGTCTCCCTACCATCTACCTACCCTGCACCAACTTATCCCTCACCTTATATGTCCCAAAGCCCTGCCGTTACTCTGTTGCACTAAAAACTCCTGCCCCAACTTCACCCCCTATACTTCAGGGGCTTGTAAGCAAGACAGATTTAGCGATCAGCAAACCTGGGAGAGAAAAAAAAATAGCACATCTTTATTTTCACTAACCATTAAATGAAAATTTAGCATTTCTTTAAATATGAGTGTAAGCAACAACTGCAATAATTTTAGCAGAATTTGTGAATTTGACATCAATAGAAATCACAGGGGCTCCTAGGTGGCTCAGTCAGTTATGCGTCTGCCTTTGGCTAAGGTCATGATCCCAGGGTCCTGGGATCGAGCCCCACAGCTGGCTTCCAGCTCAGTGGAGAGTCTGCTTCCTCTCTGCCCCTCCCCCTGCTCATGCTTGTGCTCGCTCTCATGTGCTCTCTCTCTCTGAAATAAATAAATAAAATCTTTAAAAAAAAAGAAATCACAATTATTTCCAGATCACATACAATTGTTACAGATACTATGGAATATCATTTGGGTTCATCAGAACTTTAAAATTACAAGACTTATGAAGCCTGCTGTTAGAGTTTGCTCCATATTTTACTAAATTGTTATTTAACTATTTTAGTAACTATGTTTCCATATAACTGGTTTCTTTGGAACTCCTACATTTTCATTTTATGTAGAGGCTTCTTACTTGAAGGATGCAACCCTGAGCAAGGTAGCAGGGCCCACAGTAATGCCCCGGCTGAATACCAACAGGCCCATCAGCAGACCCACCTCAAAATACCCATAAGCCCTAGCTGACCTATGGATTACTTACTTATACCAGGGCATAGGTATCAAAGACGGAAAATTCCATATGTTACCATACCTCCTCCCTTCCCCCCTTAAACTACAGCCCCCTACCCCTGCCTCCTGGCAGACAGCCTCTGATTTGCGGCCCCACCTGCGACTCCCTTGCGGTACAGTCCAGAAACTTCTATCTCCTCTGCTCTGCCTCGGCTGAATTATTTCACTGCCTACCCCACTGTCCCCACCCAGATCGGGTCGCCCCACATTTGGTGGCCCCTCTATCCAATCAGGGGATTTTTTTTTTTATACCCTTGGAGGCACTTCTCTGAGGATTTACCCTTTCACTCTAGAAACCCATGGCACAATAAAGATTTAGAATTTGTGCTTTGGCAGAAATCACACAATTAGTTTTCCTTTAGCGTGTTCGATCCCCAGCTGGGGCTCCCGTCTGCAGGCAGGGCCAGCGACCAGGAGTGCAGTGACGCGAACAGGGCCACTTGGCCTGTCCTGAGAAGGTGCAGCAGATGGTGGCTCTCAAGCTCGCCCGTTCTACACCCTCCCAACCCCACGATGACTCCCCTCCTGGTAAAGTAGGCTGTGTTCCTCCTTCTTGAGTCAGGGGACGGTGAGGACTTCTGTGGATGACGTGGATGCAGCTTCCCTGGTCAGGTCCTGTTGCCACTTCCTCTAGGACAGACCCCCGTGGAGGTCCCAGCGGTGAGCCCCTGGGTGCAGACACCGACTCCAGCCCCGGCCACCACTTGCAACCGCTCACAGACCCAGGAACCACCTCCCTCAGCCCGACTCCCAGATTCGGGAGAGATAATGAAGTGATTGCTGTTTCTTTAAGGCTCGACGTCCCTGGGGTGACTTGTTTGGCAACAATAGCCCCCAGCATAGAAGGTGCCTGGGAGACATTTTTGTCCTTCTTCCCGTTGTGCCGGATTTTCTGAGCTATTGCTGTTGTACAAAGTGTAATGTGTCTGAGGCCCAAACTCAAACATACATCTATATTGCAAGGGAGGTGTTTCACTGATGGTTTTGCGTTTCTTGTCTCTTATCAGACTCTAGAATAGTTCTGTCCAGTAGAACCTTCTCCAGCAGGGGAAATATCCTCCATCTGCATGTTCCAAAATGGTAGCCATGACCAAAATGTGCTTATTGAAAACTGAGCACTTGAAATGCGGCTAGTGCAACTGAGGAACTGGATTTTAAATTTTATTTATTTGTAGTTATTTAAATTTAAATAGCCATATGTGTTACTGGCTACTTTCTTGAACAATACACCTCTTGAGGGACTGCTTGAGACTCCATGCGCTCCTAACATCAAGTCTTACCTTCATTCCTTCACTGTTTTATCAAGTGAAGGAAATAATTACCAGATAGGCATGCTGTCAGTGGGAAGACTAGTAAAGAGTTTGCTTTTGGCAAACAAAATAAAACAACCAACCAAAAAGGAAACAAACCCAATGTCAAACTGGAAAATCCACGACTCTGTCAATTTGGCATTTTGGTACCAAGTGGCCACGATTGCTCTGAAGCTGTCTTATTAGAGGGTCAACCCAGCATTGGGACACCACCAATGGCATGAGGAAGGGTCCCAGCCCTAGGCGGGCTGACGTGACTCTTGGAACATGACTTTGATGGTGGTTCTCCACAGACATAAGGCAGGATGGGGGGCAGGAATCCTCCGTGTCTGCACACAGAGGAAAGAAACACAATTTTACACGTTGCCATACTGTTTAGATGATTTTTTTAATTCAACGAGCAGGATTACTATTTCCGTTCATACCGTATATTCTCTAGCTCTATATTTTAGTGAAGGAAAAACATTTGTATTTGTAATAGCATGGCTTTCTTTTAAAGAGGGATATATGGGGTTCCACATCACCATCAAATCTGAAGATTAGAAAGATATGAAAAAGCCGCTCAGATGATTGAACAGGTTCCGAATCAGTGAAAATAGGTGCTATTCATAAGGCAGAATAGATGTGTTACTTTCAACACTGACAAGTAACACAAACAGGAAACAGAGTGCTGCCAGGAGGAAATTCTGCCAAATCAACTCAATGAATTATAATCATTAGTAATCAGTCCATTAATTAACTGGGCCCTAAAGGATGTTGTAAAGAGTTCAAAAGTATTTTCCCAAGTAGGGTAAACATACCCCTCCCACCGCATTTGCTTACAAGGACACTTCACTCAACAAACCCTCATTTTATTCAGAGGGAAAAAAAAGTAAATTTCAGTCTTGTCTACATTTTCCTGATTTTCATAAACCTGAATTTAAAAGGGCCCAAATGAATAAGCTTCTGGTGTAAAATAGGAAACAGAAACAAAAACAGACGCGAACCCCAAACCCAAAACCCAAAGAGTGAGAGGAAGAAATCAAACGACCATGAATATTCATTGAGAACACCACAAAGGGACCAGGACTGAAGAGGGAAAGAGAACATGTTTTCTGTTTTCAGGCGCTTATATTTTAATCAGCGATTGACAATGTAATTATAAAAAGAAACAATATTGGCCAAATGTCAGTATTTGGCTAGGATTTTTATTTCTCCTTTTACTACTGGCTAAAAAAGAATAGAGATGTTTCCAAATTCTGGGCCCTCAAGCAAAATGTTTTAGAAAGCAGCTTTCTAATCATTCTAAAAATTACTCCTAAAAAGAGCAAACTAAAACAAACTGCTCAAGAGAGGCAAGTTTTTTGTAGAAAAATATTTAAAAGTGCAGAGAAGCCATGGAAGATAAAAATGACCTCTAATCCTGCTGTTCAAAGATAAACTGCTCATTTTTGTACATCCTTCTTGAATTTGTGTATGCATATATTTGCCTGTGTATTTTTTTTTTTGCCAAAATGGTATTTTACATATTGTTTGGAAAGTGGGTTGGTTCTTCCCCCTTTAATAATAAATCAGTAGCGTGTTTCCATGGCTAAAGTTACAGTATCTATGAGGTATTCTACTGCATGAGTGTTCCATAATTTATCTGACCAACTCTACTAGTGGGTATTTAAGTTGTGGTATTTTTGCCATCAAAAACAAGGCTGTAATCCACAGACTCATTGCTGTGTCTTTGTGTATGTGTTTAATTATTTCCATAAGGGGCGCCTCGGTGGCTCAGTCATTTAAGCGTCTGCCTTTGGCTCAGGTCATGATCCCAGGGTCCTCGGATTGAGCCCCGCATCAGGCTCCCTGCTGAGCAGGGAGCCTGCTTCCCTCTCCTGCTCTTCCCCTGCTTGTGCTTGCGCGCACTCTCTCTCTGTTAAATAAATAAATAAAACCTTTTAATTATTTCCATCAGAAATGATATTAATGGATATTCAAGAGCATGGCTCATCCACTTACAAGAAAATATTGCTCAGTGTGAATGCGATTCAAAATAATTAGGTAGTGTGACTGGTGCCGTGTGGCAGACACCTGGTCAGGTGTGATCTCTGACGAGCCAACTGCTGAGTGTCTCACTGAGTGTACGGCAGAGAGAAAACCGTCCTCCAGGTACCTCATTAGGATGGTTCAATCGAACTCTATGATGATACCGGTGCACGGTGCCAGGCACACAGTAGGTGCTATATACTGGTCAGGTCTGCCCTCAGTACCCACCTACCATGAACCCTAGCCTCCTCCACAGGTGGAGAGGGAGACGGGGTGGGGGTGGGGGGTTAAGGGAAGGAGGTTTGGCAAACAAAGAACATGTGTCTACATGCCTCTTTTTGGGAGAAAAGGCTCCTGACAGCTTTTCATGCTTTTTTAAATTTTTTTGTTTTTCGGGGCTAGAGTTTGCCTGGCCTAGCATGGAAGCTTTCCCGTGCATTCCTTCAGCATTTCAATCTGCCCTTTGGGTATTATGAAAGGTTAAAACCCACACACCCCGGCTGAGGAAAGCTTGTTTACTGCAAGATTCATGTCTGGTCTTGAAAGGTATTTTCCTCCCTCGACCCATAACCACTGCTGAGAAGGAAGACAGATGCCAGGCCGAGGGTGTGTGTGATGCAGGCAAATTGAATTGTGCTGGGCAGGTTGGGCTGGGGAGGGCTTCTCTCCAACCTCAATGCACATCTGGATTCCCGTGCCCAGGTGACAGGCAGGCTGGCTCCTTCCCCGCCCCCACATCCCAGCCCACCTTCTCTGGAGACTCCATCCCCGGGGTGGGAATCCCCTGGGAGTCTTTTATGCATTAGAACCCATTTCAGTCCAGGGGCACCTGTGTTTCGGGACTCAGCTCTCGCAGTGGGATTCGAGGTTGTCAGTGTTAAAATGTTCACAGATCACTCAGGTGGCCCTGCTTCCTTCCCTATTCTTGCCTCCAACAGCCATTTATTGAACACATGGGGTCCCAGGCTGTGTCGCACGCCGAGCCACCGTGAACAAGAGAGGCGAGCTCTCCACCCTCTTGAAGCATATGTTCTGGTTGAAAAGACAGACGAAACCCAAGTACACGAGTATACAAATACATGCCCAGTTAGGAAGGAAACCCCAGGAGAGTTTACTCCTCTTGGATGGTCAGGAAAGACCTCTCGGTGATCACCAAAATCCCTACCGCCAAAGGCAGTGATTTTTTTTTTTAAGATTTTATTTATTTATTTGACAGAGGTAGACACAGCGAAAGAGGGAACACAAGCGGGGGGGGGGGGGTGGGAGAGGGAAAAGCAGGCTTCCCCTCCAAGCAGGGAGCCCGATGCGGGGCTTGATCCCAGGATTGTGGGATCATGACCTGAGCCGAAGGCAGATGCTTAATGACTGAGCCACCCAGGCGCCCCGAGGCAGTGATTTTTAAACCCTGTCTGATCTTGGCAAAGCTCGTTGTCCAGAAATGCGTGTGTCAATCAGTACATCATTAGGGCAGAGGGATGACTGGTCTATTTTAGTAAGAATAACTTGCGCTGATTGAATGCCTACTCTGTACTAGGTAGCTAACGGGCAGATTGCTGTATCTAGTCTTTACGCCAAGCCTTTGACACAGGAATTATCTCCAAAAACTCAGAGAGATTTTCCCACAATCAGGCTGGAAAAAAGTGGCAGAGCGAAGATCTGTACCCAGCTCTATTTGGTTCTACAACCTGCGTCTTTTCTATCATATCATCTCCCCTCCCTTCCTCTGGGGTGAGGTTGTGGCACCAGGGTGCCCTTCAAACTTGCTCCACACAGGGTGAACAGTTTAATTCAGAATCCACCTAGATTATTGCCCGCACAAATGACAAATCCTTTTCGGCTTTTGCCCCACCGGAAGAGTCTACACACCTTGAATTACTATTCCTTTCTCCATTGTATTTTCTCTTTGGAGAAAATAATCCAGTTGGGTCAGTTGATGTTCCCTTGTGTTTGCCAGAGACACACAACCCAGGTGTGGGGTGGTACGCCATCTTGGCCCCTTCCTTCCCTCCTTCTTTTCCTTCCTTGCCTGTCCCCAGATTGGTTTGAATCTCATCGATATAACCAGCTCAGGTTGCCCAATCCTGCCTATTGGTCACTACACATTCAAACAAAAGCCCTGTACTCTAACCCTAACCCTAACCCTGTGATGGCATTTGTGGAAATTATCATCATGTTAGTAGTTACTAGGACACAGGAACGTTGAGCAAAAAGCATGACTTTGCAAGAAAGTACCTGATATTTTGCCACTAGAAATCTGTTTAGAGTTTTCTCTTATAATAGATTTCTCCCTTCGAGGAGAAATGCCTTGCCTATCATTTCCAGCTAGTAACGTGAATAAATATCAATAGCATGTACATTTGTATGGCACTTCCTAAAGTACCCTAACTTATATTAAGGCCCCGTGGTCTTCCCCCAAACCACGAGAGGGGCCACAAACCATTGTTTCAGCTGCAGACAAAGGAACACGTAATAACTTGTCTGTAATGTTAGGTAAAAAGCAGCTGGCCCCAGGGAGTCCAGCTGGTAACTGATTCAGCAAAGACTTAGATTCAAGACTTTGCAAGTTGAGGCCAAGTGTTCCTTCTAAACACTCTGTTTAACACCACAGAGCAATTTATCAGGACCTTACTGGGACAGCTGGCTGGAAGAAAGGCTTCAGGGGCTGTAGGACATAGGATAAATGGAGGAAGTCAGGTTGGGAGGGTTGATTACATGAATGAATAAATGATTGATTAATTCACTCATTCATTCATAAATTTAACAAACATGTATTGAACACTGTCACCTACTGTATGATCTTGTATGATAATCTAAATACCAGGGTGATTATACCTGGATATGGCAGAGACCTGCTAGCGTTTTCTTCTTTTTCCTGGCTCTACAGATGGACTACATTTCCCAGACACCTTTGCGGTTGGGCCTGGCCACGTGCCTGCTTTCTGGCTGATGGAAGTGTGAATGGGAAACGTCTCTTCTCCCTGCTTTTTTCTTTTAATGCAGATGAGCTTGGAGAGCTTGGAATCTCTGAATTATTTTCTTCTTGCCTATCTGGAAAACCCTTTAGATCTAAACCTCTATTATATTAAACCACTGAAAGTTTGGAATTTATCTTTTATAATAGTGTTAACCAGTGCTACTTAACCAGGTTTCAGGAAGGAATTAAGCCCTAATGCCCTAAGGCATCCATTGTAGGTGATGAATTAACTTCTCTCTTTCGAATTTGAAAATGGTACTAGTTATAGATCATCCCTGAGAGAATTGAGTAAATAGTCACACATAATTTTCCGTGGAGTTTAATTCTCTTGTGGAACCCCTGTGGAGAAAGGCTGGATACCCTTGAGCAATCCCAGTTGTCAAGGGGTCTATCATTATCTAGTTGTGGAAATTGGAGAGGTGTACATAGCTCTAAAAGGGAACATAAAGGGGGTGACTCATATGGCTTCACTTCATCCTTAAGACAAGCCCGTGAAGCCGACTTTAGTATTGCCATTTCACAGATAAAGAGATTGGGAAGTGAAGCGAATGTTCAAGGTGGCTCAGCTAGGAAGTGGGGGAGCCAGGATTTGAACCTATGTGTGAGGGACACCCCCCACCATGCCCAGGAGGAACTCTGTCCATGTCGCTGCAAAATAAGCAAGTTTAATCCAAGCCACGTTTCCCATTAGAGTGCTCACAATGACCAGAGGAACCAAGACCTTTCTCTGTTTTCAAGGACAAAGATAATGTTTCCCTTCTGGAGAGAACAGGACTCTCCCAAGCACCCCTTGGTCTTGATCATCCCCGAGGTGCTGGTTCTTCATCACAGTTTTCCTACCCTGCACCTGTTTATGAGAAAGTGATGATAATATCATTAAAAGCCATTTATAGAAGCAAATTAGTAAAAAGAAGAGTCATCCTACATTCTGACTTTGGGAAAAGGGGACTAATTTATGAAAAGTTTGGGTGATGTGATTAGGAAAACAAAGGATTGTTCGCTTACGGAGAGAATTAGGTTAACTAATGCCCATCTTCCAAAAGGCTTAATTAAGTCTCTCAGCTCTCAAGTGAGGCCAGGAAATAATTGATTTCTGCATTGCTGGTGGGGAAAGCGATGGGGGGAGGTAATTTGCCCATAGCCAACGAGGGAACCAGCATCTGTCCTGGGATTAAAATCTTAAGATTTTCTGGCTCTTGGTCCTTTGTTTCGCTTTGGAATCTGGCAAGCTCAAGGCCTGGAAGAATTATTTTTGTGTGAGAACCCCTGAGCAGGATCATCACCCAAGATACTCCATGCAAATAACAGACCAAATAATTAAGTATTCACTCCTTAGTAATTTTCTGTCCTTCAAAGAAGTAACATAAATGATGCACTGCTGGTGAGAGTCAAGGCCACATGGGTTTATTTTAATGTATGCTGGCACTTTTCATTGCAAGGCCTGCCCATTGCCCAGTGATTTGGGATGCCAGAAAATATTTGGACATCTCAAAATTTAAAAGACTGTCTGGAACAAAGAGAGAAAGAGAATAATGGAAGGGAAAAGAAAGGAAGAATGAGTAGCAGAGGACAGATGGAAGCATTCTGGAAGAATGATTGAATCCACCAGTTATTAAAAGAACTTTTTTTTAAAGATTTATTTGTTTATTTGAGAGAGAGAGAGAGAGAGAGGAGGGGCAGAAGGAGAGGGAGAGAATCCTCAAGCAGACTCCCTGCTGAGTGTGGAGCCCGACGCTCGGCTCCATCCCAGGACCCTGGGATCATGACCTGAGCCCAAACCAAGAGTCGGATGCCCAACAGACTGAACCATGCAGGAGCCCCATGTGCAAGGAACTTTTCAAATCTTTCCTCATGAGAACTCAATGTGTAGGCATTGAATTATTTCATATAGATGTGAGCACTAAGGCTTAGCTGGGAAGCATTCTGTCCAAGCTAAGAAGGGACAGGAAGAACATTTGAATCCAAGTTTGCAAGTCAGACTGTTACCTTCATGTGTTTAAAAAAAAAAAAAAAACTCACAAAATCCCATCTTGTCTCCTCCTGCATGTCTCTCTCCTTTACTACTCACACAAAACAGTTCATTTCTGACACTGCTGGTCACCACAGGTGACCGGTTTCCTCCCGGCGAAGCTGGGCAACCTCCAATTTAACTCAATTTTTACATGATCTACCTGGAGATGGTGTCAGATCCCACAGGATAAGGGCTCCATTCCAGGAGACTGCCCCCTCCTTCAGATGCCCATCACAAGTAGGAGGTCACCAAGTGACCCACAACTTCTGTCCAACTTGGCTATAATTGAAGGTTCCTATGACTTCCTCCCCTTGGATTCAATTAATTTGTTAGAGCGGCTTACAAGTTTATTATAAAAAGATGAGACAAAGGACACAGATGAACATTCAGATGGAAGAGATGAGAAGGGGAAGGTATCGGGAAGGGGTATGGAGGCTCCCATGTCTACTCCAGGCACACATCCTCCACTATTCACCAACCTGGACACTTTCTGAACCCCAGACTGTTGGGATTTTATGGAGCCTTCATCACAGAGCATGATTGATCATTAACTCTATTTTCATTTTTTATTTCTTCTCAAGAGAAGGGGGGGTGGACTAAAAATTCCAAACTTCTAATCATGGTTTGGCTTTCCTGTGACCGACCCCTACCCAGCAGCCCACCCAGAGTTGCCCCATTAGAACAAAGATACTCCTATCACCCAAGAAATGACAAGGGTTTCAGGAGCTCTGTGTCAAGAACTGGCATCAAAGATCAACTATTACAACAAAAGATGCTCCCACTGTTCTCATCACTTAGAAAATTACAAGAGTTTCAGGAGCTCTGTGTCAGGAACCAGGGGCAAAGACCAATGTATATTTTCTATTATCTCACACTTAACCACTGCACTGTAGTGCCCTCCACCTACAGATGTGACTAGAAGAGGGGAGTGTGGGCTGTTGGAATTCATGTGCTTCCATGTCTGTTTTTCTCTGCTGGATGATAAGCTCCTCGAGGACCAGAATCAAGATTTAATAGTTCGTGAAAGGCAGTAAACACTTGTTGCACATGTGAATGAATGAATATCTGCTGTGAGTGAAGGCCGTCAAATAGCTCATCTTCTCATCTAACGTGAAGTACCCATGGTCTCGTCGGCACTCAACATACACATGTAATTGGCTTGTATTCTTCCATCCTCCCCGCACCCAACTCCATGGGCTGAGGAAGTCTGAAGCTCTCTCTCTCTCTCTCTCTCTCTCTCTCTCGCATGTCTGGAAATGCTTGGGTTCAGGTACCGCCTTGCGCTCTCATCACCCTGGCTCTCCGTTCCCTCCTCTCTAAATGAATGTCTCAATTGAGAGAAAGTTGGAAAATGCCTACATGCGTCAGGAAAGTATCAAGAAGGAGTGATGCAACTATTTCGTGTCCAACAATGCGGAGTGGTGCAATCACGGCAGACAGGAAAGGGTACCCCTGGCAGAGGAAGAAGCTTCTACTTATCTCCAGCTGATTGTTTTGTGGGAAAGAGGACTCAGGATGGCCACATTTCCAGTTTTCTCAAAAGATGTAGGATCTTATGTGAAATCTTCCAATTCTTAAATGTTGGCACAAACATTTTCAGAAACACAAAGCGAGCCAAACTCAACACATCTGTGTGCTGAATTCAGCCTGTGGGCCTCGAGGGTACAGCCTCTGGACCAGATGATGTCTCAAGTCTTTGCCATCTCTAGAAGGATTTGGTCCCTGTTGCAGATTGTCCCTTCAGTCTGTGTGTTTTTGGCTCTCTGTACTACTTCTGCTACAGTTTAAGCAGAGTGGACGAGGGCTTAAGTGTAACTGTGTTTATAAACACCCTGAAGAATTCCATATGGTATGCCGAATGTGAAGTTGGCTTAATTTGAAAAGATTAAATGTACTCAGGCAATTGCAGAGTTGTCTGTTTTGTAAATCAATGCAATTTGTCGATGGCAGGTCGGGAAGGGATGAGCTTTGGGAAGTGCAGCTGCTGTGACCAGTAAGCCCAGTGGTAGGAGCCTAAGAGGCAAGTCAGGTGGCAGCTGCTCTCCTGAACACTCACCTCTTCCTCTCTGCTCCATACACACATGCACTCTCTCTCTCTCTCTCTCTCTCCTTACCCCTCCCCCAGCTCTGATTTCGTTTAATTTGAGCCTTATCCATCTTTATGCATTCAGAAGCAATGTAGGAAATGCTCAACAATCTGGGACCAGGTATCTCAACGGTTTGTGGCAGATTTGAGTCATGCAGAAGCCCTCAATTAGGAACCTAAATGCTGGGGATGCAGATCCTCCCTCCTCTGGCATTAACTAACTGTGGGAGCTTGGATAGTCATTTTCCCTCGCTGAGCTTCATGTCCCCATCTGTAAAATAAGGGGGATGAAGTTGGATGTCTTAGGTCACCTCCAGCACTAACAATAATCCGAATTCACCTTATGAAGCAGGTAAGGGCGATCACTCTTGTTTTCTCTTTTAACATTGTTTCTGCTTCAGACAATGGACAGCAACCTCTCGCCCTTCTATCTAGGTGTATGAGTGACGTTTGCTCTCTCTGGACACCACCCTGAGCAACCGGAAGAGAAGTCTGGTGTAACGTGCCGTGCGAACCTAAGGTGGAACTTGAGATGTATCTGGATTCCATATAAGCCTGGAATGGAGGCCCCCTTGCCTTTTTCTCTGCTTCTGGCACAGTTTCAACAGTTTAAAGAGTGCCAAAGTCATGTAATCAGGTTCCCTGATCAGCACTTTTCAACCCTTAAAAAACCAACAATGCAAAACGGAGGAAAAGAAGAGGGAAAGTGTATGAGGAGGCTTTTGTTCACAAATAACAGAAAAGCAACTCAGTCCAGCTTAAACAATAAAGGGATGATTTAACTAATATGAAGTGACTGGCCAGAGAGTGCAGAGGCTGGGTAGCCAAGGGGTGCGGACCAGGGTCTGAGCTGGAAAAATAAAAACTGAGTGCCAGGAGCAGGCTGGGACCCTCAAAGGCCTGTAGGGGCCCTTGGGGCTGCTTTTGAACTTCAAGCTCCTCTCTTTTTTGAGGCAGCCTCATATTTTTCTTAGAGTCCATACCCGGGAGTTGCCCTCCAATGACTGAGGCTGCACTGATTGCCTACTGGGACATGTGCAACCAAACCAGTTCAGGGTTGCCCCTCTGTATCAGTCAGCACCAGCTGCTGTAACAAAGTCCCACAGATGGAATGGCTTACAAACAACAGACATTTATTTCTCACGGTTCTGGAAGCTGGAAGTCCAAGATCAAGGTGCCAACAGATCTGGTACCTGGGGAGGACTCTCTTCTGGTTCTTGCTGCCTCCCCGCATGGCAGAGGTGAAAGAGAGCTCTCTGGGGTCTCTTCTATAAGACAACTAATCTATTCATGAGGATTCTGCCCTCACGACCTAAGCAGCTCTCAAAGGCCCTGTCTCCCAGTACTATCACTTTGGGGGTTAGGATTTCAACATATCAGTTTGGGGGGGACATAGCATTTAGCCCATAACACTCTCCCTTATGCCCAGGTGAGTTGGCTAGTGAGCCTTCACAACTCATTTTTGGGTATAAGTCAGTGTGCGGGTTGTGAGGACCAACTTCACACCCAAGGTGAGCAAAGCTCCCAGTGTTTTCATAGTTTCTGCACAGACCTCCCTACCTCCCTCCTCTTTAGGATGGCCTTCTGCAATTCAGGGTCTGGTGACTGATAGTCCTCCGGAAGGAGCTCAAGTGAGGATATGGGATTGACTGTCACAAAAATAGCCAGATGGCACCTGGGTTTTCTTGTTACAAATGTCCCCAGATAAAGCATCACTGTTGCCTCTTAGCCTTTCTTCCTGTTAATACTTTGGCTCTGGAGTCACATGCCTCACCCCTTGCTTCGCTGTGAGTCTTCAGACAAGATACATAACTTTTTGTGTAGAAAAAGGAAGAGCCATGAATATTTAAATCCTCTAGATTATAAGCTCTTTGAGGACAGGAATTTTCACCTGTTTGTATACCTGTGAATCCCCAGAGCCTGCAACACTAAAGGGCACTAAGCAAACGTTTGTTGGATTTTGAATAAAGTGAAAAAATCCATAATTTCATAAGCACATAATTAATGTTATCTACTGTTATCAGTGGTTTAGAATCTTCCTCAGTCAGCATTTAAAAGAATATGAAGATATTTAATTCATTTAGTGAAAATATATTTATTGACTGGCTAGAGTGTGTCAGGTACTCTGTTAGGTTTGAGGGAAATAGCAATAAATAGAGACACATTTGCTGGTGGAGTTTATGGTCTACTGAGGGAGGGAGACACTGAACAAGCAATTATAAGTATACTGAGGGTTACTCTCAGTGTTGCTTCTCCAATACTTGTGGCATAAAATGAGATTGGCTATACTAGGAAAATTGAGTTGCATACCAGGCTTGGTTGGACTAGATCACCTTTTGTAGGTAATGCTAGCCACTGCGACAGATAAAAATTGAGCTGTGTACCAGGCTTTGGTTGGACTAGATCACTTTTTGTAGGTAATGCTAGCCACTGCAACAGATAAACCTGAATTATCAGTGATTAAAATAAGAGAAGTTTATTTCTTGCTCACATAAAGCCATACGCAGATATTTCTGAGTAATGGGCAGCTCTCTATCAACCAATGTTTCTGGGATCCAGGTTCCTTCCACAGTGACTCTGCCATCTTCAACATTTGGTTTCCAAGCTCCCCATGTTCCTCTGCTTTAACCTGGGGATGGGTCGGGAGTGGAAGAGAGGGTTTGGCAGGAGTTTTTTTATGGGCCAGGCCAGGAAGTGGTGAGTATAACCTATAGTTAACAGTTAGTCCACAGCTATGCCAAACCACAAGGGAGACTGAGAAATGTCATCTAGCCTGGGGCTCAGGGATCTCTCTGCAGTATGCCCTTCTGATCACCAAATAACCTTCTCATCCTTCTTCCCATGCATAGAATACACTGACCACCCCCCCTTAAGGAAGACCACCCAAAGCCCAATCAAGTTACTGGGTCTAGCTCAATGTCCTGAGTATCGACATGATATGTTAAATCTCAAAATCCAGATGCAATACTTCATGTTCATTGACCTGTGAACTAAAAAGACAAGGTATCTGCTAGCATCCTCCACATATAGCATACGTCATGTTGGAATAGGGGCAGGACAAAGCAATAAGCATTTTCATTCAGAAAAGCACAGAATGCGAGTCACAGCGCAGTCACTGGTCCATAGTCCATAGACTATACAATTGTACAATCCTACCAAGCCAGAGTCTCTGTCAGGCAGCAGGAGAACTTTCTTGATTAGACCAAAATAAATTTCCTTGGGAAAAACTCCCTCATCTATGGTTTTCGGTGGTCTGTTACTCTATTGACATTTCGGACCAGATAATTCTTTGTTGTGGGGGGGTCTAGCCTATGTAGTGTAGAATGTTCATGGCCTCTATCCCTTAGAGGTCAGCGGGTAGAGGCATCTCTGTCCCAGTTGTGACAGCCAAAAAATGTCTCAGACATTGCCAAATGTCCCGTGGGGGAGCAAAATCAGTCAAATTGAAAACTAGTGGTTTAAGGCTTGAACAAAGTCCTAGCTTATGGTTTCTCTGGCAATATTGGCCTCTCAAAATCTGAGTTGGCTTCTGATCTACATGCTTCCAGTCAGTTCCCATGAGCAGTAACCATGGCTGAAGTTCTTTCCTAAACAAGAATGTTTTCCCCTGATTCATTTCTTTGCTTCTAAATGGCTTGCTACTATATAACATGGTCTTCACCTTCGTGGTTTCTAAAATTATTTTCTTAGCACTTGGCACTCACCACTAATTAATTGGACAATGGACGGTAAGGTAGGTGATACTGGAGGTTGGAAAGACTCATGTAGTGACAGAAAATCTGTGATGGCTTGAAAAAGCAGGCCACGAAACCAGAGCCACACACTTTAGGTGTATGTCACAACAGCACCCTTCACCAAGGTATCAATTTTTCTATGGTTAAGGCATAAGAACAGGCAAAAAAGTCATTTTTCCTGACCTCCTTTCCTTCTTGTCTATCAGTGACTAGCTGAGATAGCAAGTCCAAAGCTGGGTTGGCTCCCTGTTGGCTAGGGGGAGAAGCGGGAATAGGGTTACAAGGTTAAATGGACGTCAGAGGAGCAGGCAGGTGGGCAGGGAAGAGAAACCTCAAAGTGGTGGGGGTGCGACTGGAGGGATCCGGAGCAGCTCCTGGGATGCAGTGCTGATTTCTGAGGTCCAGCATGAGTCAGATTGCACAGGCCAGGTTCATCCAAAGGGTCCAGTCTTGGACGAACACCGTGAAACCACTCAAGTAAGCCATATGAACTTTGAATTCTGTGCTTCCAACATCTCATTTAAAATGTGTGTATACAGGGGCACCTGGGTGGCTCAGTCAGTTAAGCATCAGACTTTCGATTTCGGCTGAGGTCATGATCTCAGGGTTGTGAGATCGAGCCCCCCATGGGGCCCCCCATCTCTCTCTCTCCCTCTCCCCCTGCTCCTCCCTCACCCCCGCACATGCTCTCTCTCTCAAATAAATATCTTTTAAAAAAAACCAACATGTGTATATATTTTACCTTTAGTGAAAAGGAAACTTAAAAATAATTACTATTTTATTGTGATTATAAAAATAATACATAGAAGTTGAAAGGTTAAATATCCACCCATAGGGGGAATGCAAAGCATGTTATGGTATACCCATACTGTAGAAAACCGTGCCATGGTTCAGCTCAGGTGTACCGTGTGAGACCGTTTGCCTCAAGAAGAAAAGCCCTTCCAGCCATGCCGTATGTTGCGTGTGAAGAGGTTGTTGTGTAAGTAAATGCATAGGAAGCGATGTGCAAGCACTCACCAAAGGAAATGCCAAGTGCGGCTGTGCCTGAAGTGGGGGAGGGGAGGTGCAGATGGGAGTAGAGGGGTAAGGGGCTTATACGCACCAGTTTGCCTGGAACAGAACTCAAACACAATCTGGTAAAAATGGAAAGCATGAGACAGCTCTGTTCACACTGATAGATCACTGGTTTCTTTTTTTTTCCTGCTTGAAGGAAGCTATTAACTGTACTTACCTTGGGGGGGACAGACGGAGGGTGTAAGCAGATGGGAAGTTCCGCCATTAGTTTTGTCCTCCATGCTCTCAATTTTCTAGCCATGTTTCTATGTTATTTAAAAAAAATGCCAAAGGGTTTTCTGAGTGATAAGATAATGGATCTTTTTTTTTTTTGCTTTTTGCTTTGTATTCATATCTATTAAAGTAATCTAATAGATGTTATTTGAAAGGCATTTACACAAAGTAATATGTGATCCAGGTTAATAATTTTGAAAATAGAGGAAAGCATTAAGTCCAAAATTTAAATTGTCCATATTCTCCCAATCAGACATAATGCTCATTAATAACATTTTTGATGATTTCCTCTAGTCTTTTTTTTCTTATGTCTATTTTAATAAAATTGAGTTATATTTTATGTTCAGTTTTGTACTGTTTCTTTTATTTAACAAGATATTATAAGCATTTTCCATACTATTAAATATCCTTTAAATAATATAATTTGTAATGGTTATATAAAATTGTACTATACATTTATGTACATAGTATAATATATATATAATAAAATTAAAATGTCAGTAGTTAAGCATTTAGAGTGATCAAGCACCACAAAGGGCTTTATTCCTATTGTCTTATTTTATCTTTCTAATTGGCCCCTAAGGTAATGCTATCAAACCCATTTTATAGATGAGGAGACAGAGGTTCAGCGAGGTTACATATAGAACTGTGCTGTGATACATATAGAACTGGTTCCAAAGCAAATGAGTGGCTAAGCCAACGCTCAAATTCACACCTATTCTCTTCTCTCTCTCTTTTTTAAAGATTTTATTTAGGTAGAGTGAGAGAGAGCACAGCAGGGAGGAGGGGCAGAAGGAGAGGGAGAAGCAGATTCCCACTGAGCGGGGAGCCCAATGCGGGGCTTGATCCCAGGAACCGGAGATCGTGATCTGAGTCAAAGGCAGACACTTAACTGACTGAGCCGACCAGGTGCCCCCTGAGCCACCCAGGCGCCCCAACCTATTGTCTTAACTACTGTTTTATTTTTTTTAAGATTTATTTATTTCTTTTATTTATTTTTTATGATAAAATAAACTTTTATTTTTAACAGTATTTTATATACTTTTATTTTATTTTTAAGATTTTATGTATTTATTTGACAGAGAGAAACAGCGAGAGAGGGAACACAAGCAGGGGGTGTGGGAGAGGGAGAAGCAGGCTTCCCGCTGAGCAGGGAGCCCGATGCGGGGCTCGATCCCAGGACCCTGGGATCATGACCCGAGCCGAAGGCAGACACTTAACTACTGATCCACCCAGGCGTCCCTCATATACTTTTATATTCCTTTTTTTAAATTTAAATTTTCCGTGATTCCTCAGTCTTATATAACATCCAGCTCATTACATCCAGTGCCCTCCTTAATGCCCATCACCCAGTTACCCCATCCCTCACCCCCTCCCCTCAGCAACCCTCAGTTTGTTTCCTATGATTAAGAGTCTCTTAAGGTTTGTCTCCCTCTCTGATTTTGTCTTGTTCATTTTTCCCTCCCTTCCCCTATGATCCTCTTTTGTTTCTTAAATTCCACAGAAGAGTGAGATCATGTGGAATTGTCTTTCTCTGATTGACTTATTTCGCTTAGCATAGTACCCTCTAGTTCCGTTAACAACTGTTTTAAACAGCACCTGCAACAGTTATTTATCCAATACCCTATTGCTGGACATCCGATGGCTTCAAAATTTTTACTGTGTTGAGAAACAGTGACAAATACCCTCGTACACACAGCTTCGGTCACATCTTAGAACTCCTTGCTTAGGCAGGGCGCCTGGGCGGCTCAGTCGGTTAGGCGTCTGATTTCAGCTCAGGTCCTGATCTTGGGGTCGTGGGATCGAGGCCCAGGGCGAGCCCTGCAGAGAGCCCCTCCTCAAGCCCTTCCTGGAGGCTGCTTGTCCCTCTCCCTCTCCCTCTGCCCCTCCCCTGGCTCTTGTGTGTGCGCAAGTCCATTCTCTCTGTCTCTCTCTCAAATAAATAAGTAAAATCTTAAAAAAGAGAGAGAGAGACAATTCCTGGCTTAGGTGGAATTACTGGGTGATCATGAGAGAACATCTTTCAGGTTCTTGCAACACATTGCCAGTCCCTTTTGCAAACATGCTTTGGAGCTCTAGGCTAATCCTTCCAAAAGGGGAGATAACTGAAGAAAATCAGAACTTCAGTAATCAGGGCCCCTCTGGGTGGAGGGCTGAGCGGGAGGCTGCTCCCATTGTCTTCTAAATGATGGCCCTCAAGTCACATCTGGCAAGGGGGAGTTTTATTGAATTTCCCCCCAAGGCCATTATGCTCAGTAAACACAGAGGCAGGCAGACCGGTGACCAAGGGCTCCTATTACACCAGGTAAGTGCACATCTTGCTACATGCCGCCTCTTGAGTTTCTATTATTTCAAATGTCAAATGCACTTTGCCTCAAGCCTTCTCAGCCTTTAATTTTTAAATCCGCATGCATTTAATTTACTCATTGGCTTTCCATAGGACTTGAGGGGAAATTTAATTCACATACTTCTGGTTCATCTTCGCATTTGATGGCTTAAAAAACTTTGTTGGCACTCTTAAATAAGAATTTTTTTGTGCAGTTTCTTTCCAGAGACGGGATGCTGGGGTGGGGTCGGGGGGTGGTTGTGGTGGTGGAATTCTCATTGAAAAAGTAAGTACAAAGCTAGGACTGTGATGGATAGGGGTAAGGACAGCCTTCCCGCCATTCTCGGAAACAGTTTTGCTAGTCAAGAGGTTAGAGAAAGGTATACATAATTGGTAAACGGTATCCTCTTCGTTGGCTTCATTAACTTAATTTGGGAGCCCACCATTACTAGAGGGATGTGCCAGAAAGCTCAGATGCACCTCAAATTAAAACAATTTCTCATTCAAAAAAGTTAATTGGTGACATCCGAACTCCCCAGTCCGTCCTTACTAAAACAACTGAGATAATTCCAGCCCAAAGAAACCCAAACTTGATATTTTCTTATGTCATTTCAACCCAAAGGTGGGTATGTGTGTTTTTTCCATTAAGCTTGTTCTTTATTTTTTCATTTCCCTTTTGACTTTATTATGGAAATTTTCGAGCATTCAGAAAAAGTTGAAAGAATTGTATGCTGAACACCCATTTACATAACACCTTGATCCTACAGTGATTACCATTTTGCCCTGTTTGTTTTTTTACATATCAATCCATCTCTCCGTGTATCTGTCAATTCATCTGTTTTTTTTTTTTTAGGGGACTTCAAAGTAAGTTGCAGACATCAGTACACTTCGTTCCTAAACACTTCACAATGCAAGTCATTAACCTAGAGTTCAAGATTTTTTTTAAAGATTTTATTTATTTTTTTGACAGAGAGCACAGGCAGGGGGAGTGGCAGACAGAGGGAGAAGCAGACTCCTTGCTGAGCGGGGAGCCTGACTCAAGGCTCAGTCTCAGGACCCCAGGACCATGACCCAAGACAAAGGCAGATGCCCAACCCGCTGAACCACCCAGGTGCCCCTACAGTTCAATATTTATTTACATCTCTTTTTTTCTCTTCTAGGAGAAATGTATATAAGTGAAATGCACAAATCCTAATTGCACTCTCCAGTGAGTTTTGACTAATATGTACATCTGGGTAACCCAAATCCCATCAAGATATAGGCATTTGCATTACCGCAGAACTTCTGTGTCTTTTTTTTTTGCAATTAACTCCTCCCTATCCCTTGTCCCAGACACTGTTCTAATTTCTATCACCATATATTTGTTTTGCATGTTCTAGAAATTCACACAGATGAAATCATACCATATAAACGATTTACTTGGTCAAGTTGCCACGGCTTTGTTACTTGCAGCTACCAGCTTCCTAGTGGAACCAAGACCTATTTGAGGTTGATCTTTCTTGCCTTATGTTATGCACTGGAATTTCTCAGGAACACATGAATATGGAAGTGAAGGTACCACCTCATTACTGAAAAGAATAACCTTGCGAATGCTTTGCTGGAATGGTGTTAAATATGCTATAGGACAGTTCTCCTTAATAAAGTAACATTCAATGGAGAGGCTTGCCGGAAAAATGCAATCTGTATTTTGGAAAGAATCTTTCCCCGCTGGAGTCATTATCCTTTCTCCCAGAACCACACTGACCTGCCTTATGTTCAATGTGCTATGATTCTGTTGCTCTCACTGTTACTGCAAATACCAGAGTTGGAAGTCGAGACCAAGTTTCCACTGTTCTGCTCAGAAGACCCCTCCACATCCTTTGAACAGTTAGTTAACAGGACGGTCTTAGCCTGGCTGCAGTGGGTTGAAGGTGGAGCAGGTCATCGGTAGGTGGCGCTCTTCCTCTGAACCATGACCCAGACAGGCCAACCGTCCCCAACAGCTAAGACCAGAAACTAGCCTACAGAAAGGCCCTGCCTTCTGAAAGCGACAATAAAAGGAGTCTTCATGTGCTTTCAGTTGGAAGGTTGCTTAGACATCCCTTGGCTGGAGTCTGTTGAGAGTCCTGTTTAACCATTCCTGGGGCTTTTCCCTGGAAGCAGTAGTCTTCAGTATCCTAAGAACAGATGTAATATGATCCTATTGAAAAAAAGACACTTGGTACCTATCAGTGTTAAGATTCAGCACTGGGACACCTGGGTGGCTCAGTCAGTGAAATGTCCAACTCTTGATCTCAGCTGAGATGTTGATCTCAGGGTCTGGAGATCAAGCCCCGTGTGGGGCTCCAGGTGGGGTATGAAGCCTATCTAAAAAAAAAAAAAAAAAAAAAGAATCAGTACTAAAATATCTGGGAAAGAAAAATCTGGTAAGGGAATCAGAAGACTTGATAGATTCTGAATGTTAATCAGTGATCTCAGAATAATTTCTCTAGGGAAAAATAGAATAATTCAATCCTTCATTCTTTCATTTATTTATTCAGTATTCAACACTGGGGAGGGAAGGGAGTATATCGTTGTTAAGAAACAGCTGTTGGAGTCAGGCAGACTTGGGTGTCTACCTGAGCCCTACATGGAGTCCCAGCATTTTTCATCTGTAAAATGAAGATGATATATTTACATCATAGAGCATTTCATTCCTTGATTCAATACATGTTTATTGAGCATCTATTATGTGCCAGGCACTGTTCTAGAGCTGTGAGTATAGTGTGAGCAAAGCAAGTTTGCTGCCCTCCTGGAGCTTTTCAGCAGGCTGTATTTTCTTTTCTGTTTTTGTTTTTGTTTTTTAGTTTATTTATTGACCTAAACTTGGTACTGCATTTTATTGATTTATTTTTTTATTCAAGTGTAATTCACATCCAGTGCTATATTAGTTTCAGTTATACAATATAATGATTCAGCAATTTTATATACTACTCAGCACTCATCACAGTAAGTGCTCTTAATCCCCTCCTCCTATTTCACCCACCCCCCACCCACCTCCCCTCTGGGAACCACCAGTTTGTTCTCTATAGTTGAGTCTGTTGTTTTGTGTCTTTTCTTCTTGGTTTGTTTTGTTTCTTAAATTCTGCATATGAGTAAAATCATACAATATTTGTCTTTCTCTGACTTATTTTATTTAGCATTATATCCTCTAGATCTATCCATCTTGCTGCAAATGGCAAGATTTCACCCTTTTTTATAGCTGAATAATATTCCACTGTGTCTACATACCGCCTCATCTTTTAGTCCTTGGGTAAATACCCTGTAGTGCAATTACTGGATCATATCGTAATTCTATTTTTAGTTTTTTTAAAGAATCTACATACTGTTTTCCACAGTGGCTGCAACAGTTTGCATTCCCACCAACAGTGCACGAGGGTTCTTTTTTCTCCACATCCTTGCCAACACTTGTTATTTCGTGTGTTGTTGATTTTAGCCACTCTGACAGGTGTGAGGTGATATCTCATTGTGGCTTTGATTTGCATTTCTCTGATGATGAGTGATGTTGAGCATCTTTTCATGTGTCTGTTGACCATCTGTATGTCTTCTTTGGAAAAGTGTCTATTCAGGTCCTCTGTGGCAGGCTATCTTTTCAAGGATGGCTATGCTGGTATATTCCATCCCACATCTCTTCTTTTTCTTCTTCTTCTTCTTCTTCTTCTTCTTCTTCTTCTTCTTCTTCTTTCTTCTTCTTCTTCTTCTTCTTCTTCTTCTTCTTCTTCTTCTTCTTCTTCTTCTTCTCCTTCTCCTTCTCCTTCTTCTCCATCTTCTTCTTCTTCTTCTTCTACTTGCTTCTCCTTCTTCTTCTTCTACTTCCTTCTTCTTCTTCTTCTTCTTCTTCTTCCTTCTTCTTTCTTCTCCTCCTTCTCCTCCTCCTCCTCCTCCTTCTTTTAACTTAACTTTAATTTTATTTCTTGGTAAACACCCTTACTCTTACAAACAATGAAAGCAAACCAAATCATGAATATGTCAATTTTTTTAAGATTTTATTTTATTTATTTGAGAGTGACAGAGAGAGAGAGAGAAAGAGAGAGGTAATAGCATGAGCAGGGGGAGAGGCAGAGGCAGAGGGAGAAGCAGACTCCCCACTGAGCAGGGAGCCCAAAGTGGGGCTCGATCCCAGGACCCTGGGATCATGACCTGAGCTGAAGGCAGATGCTTAACCAACTGAGCCACACAGGCACCCCTCCATGTTTATTTTTTTAAAAACCGCTTTATTGAGTTATGGTTGACATGCAAAAAGCTACACCTATTTAATGTCTGCAGCTCCATGAGTTTGAGAATAAGTATGCATCCATGAAACCATCACTGTCATGAAAGCCATCGACCTCCCAAAGTTTCCTCCTGCCCCCATTACTATTATTTTTATTATTTTTTGTGGTAAGAATACTTAACATGAGATCTTAGCAAATTTTAGGTATACAATACAGTGTTATTCGTTACAGACACTACTGGATAATAGAGCTTCAGAACTTATCCATCTTGTATAACTGAAATGTTGTGCCTTTTGACCGATAACTCCTCATGTCCGCCTCCCCTCAGCCCGTGGCAACCACCATCCTACCCTCTGCTTCTATGAGTTTGACTTTTTAAGATTCCACATGTAAGTGAGATCATACAATCTTTGTCTTTCTGGGTCTGGCTGATCTCACTGAGCATAATATCCTCCAGGTCTGTCCATGTTGTCACCAAAGGCAGGATTTTTTTTTTTATTCATTGTATGTATATTCTACATTCTCTTCTTATATTAGGACAGTAGCAATCCTCCATGGAGAGGTAAGGTCTATGTTTCCTCCCTTTCTTGCATGGGACAGGCCTGTGACCAGTGGAAGTGACATACCCTTCAAAGCTGAGTCATAAAAGTTGATAGAGCATTCTCCTGGCCCTCTCTCCGACAGGTGCCTTATGATGCTTGAGTTGACACAGAAGAAGTCCAGCCACATTGTTGCTGCTGTGCTGGAGGGATCATATGGAGAAACCACATAGAGACAGAAAGGTAGGCCAAAGGAAGCCCAGTCCTCCCAGCCTTCAGCCTTTGAGTCTTCCATCTGAGGCCCTAAGAGATCAGCTGCATCTTATCTGACTTTCTTACCTGCAGAATCCATGAGCATAATAAATGGTTCTTTCATGCTACAAGTTTTGGGGTGATTTGTTATGCCACCCTAGTAACTGGAACAAGCTGTATGATAGTTGGGCAGGCAGAAGATAAGTCAGTGAACAGATAAACAAACAAAATGTAGTCAAACATGGCTACAAAGAACTAGAGGCAGGGTGATGTGACTGGAGATTGGGGAGTGGTGACCCCAGATAAGGAAATCCTAGCAGAAGAGAAAACACTAGAGCCCTGGACATCTACAAATACAAAAAGGGGCCAGAATGAATGTTCTGGGGACAGCAGTAACAGCAAGTACAAAGGCCCTGGGGCAGGCTGAACCATGGCACATTCAAGGAACTAAAAAATGGCAGTGAAGGGATGACAACAATCCAAACTGAGGCCAAAGTAGACAGGGTCACCTTCTATAGGGACTTCTAGGCCAGAGATAAGGGTTTGGATTTTTATCCAAGTATAATGGGAAGCTTTGAAAGAATTGAAAGATTCTTTGCAGTGGTGAGATGTGGTTTTATGTACACGCTTGCAATATCCTGGTGAAAGGATCAAAGGCTGAGAACTGAAGCAGTTCTGGGAGGCTGCGGACTCAGTCCCGGGGAGAGCTAATAGCAACTTGCACCAGCCCGGAATTCGTGGACTTGTCTCTAAGAGCAACAACCCGGACTAACTCTGCCTGACTGGTTTCTCTGCTCAGGCATTGTTTCCCGTGCTTTATTGGGATTGTTTGATTTTGTATTCACAACAACCTTATGATGTAGGTTCTATTGTTATCCCAGTGAGAGTTCAAGTACTTCGCACTACATAGTAAGTGGGGGAAACAGGCTCCTAACCCAGGTGGGGCCACCTGCAGAATGCTGTTCTCCTGCATGGAACCCAGTGGGAGGCTATAAGATATTCTAGATGCAAAGCTGACAAGACTTGTTGAATGATTGGACTGGGAGGAGGCGAGAAGAGGATCCGGGATGGTGCCTTGGCTTTGAACAATCAGGAGGGAGGTGGTGCCATCTACCGAGATGGGGAAGTCTGGGGAGAATCAGAGTGGGAGAAGCAAGCGTTCCCTCGCTGTAAGAATGAACAGTAACAGTGATAAAATGAACACAATAAAGGCTGTACTTATTGATTTCCTACCACGTGCAAGCATCCCACACATTAGAACTCACTTAATTTTGCAACAACCTTAAGAAGCAAGGTACCGTCCTTTGCTCATTTTACAGTGGCTGAAACTGAAGAACAGCGAGGCTGAGAAAATGTGTTAAGCGGTTACAGGGCCGGGAAATTGAGGACCTGGGATTGGGGCTGGCAGGCGGGTGGCTCTAACCACTGGACCCACTGCTTCTCACAAAAAGAGAACGTGTTTGGGAAGCAGGAAGCACCATGCCTCGTGCGTAAGAAGTGATCAAGAAATGGAAGCTGCTCTCATTATTCAAACGTGGTTGACCTTCTCTGGTGTCTATGACGTTGTAATCGGTGCCCTCAGGAAAGATGCCGTGTCTAGGGCAAACCCAGACTCAACACGCATGGAAGTTTAAATGATTCAAGACAGCCACACAACAATACAAAACAACAATGGAAGAGGTGCCACAAGGCAGCGTGTGATAAAGTGCTGAAGGAATGGCATATATCTAGCTACACAGAGTTTTTCAAATATCTAGAGGAATATTAAAGCCTTGTGCCAGGATTATTAACACATGTGCTCGCAACAGGGAGATTCCTTCTCTATAATTCACTGTGCCCTGTCAGGACTCAAACCAAATGTCAAAGATAGGAATAGTGACATTTACACGGTTTTAATTACCCAGCGAGATTAGTGTGTGTGGTCTTGGTAAGTAGTCCCCAAACAAAGCAATAAGATTGAATGTTTCTGCTGTGCAACCAAATTTGCCCCCTTTGCTTCTCCTCCCTCCCTCCCTTCTTCCTTTCTCTTTTTCTTTCTCCTCTCCCTCTCTCCCTCTTTCTTTGGGGAGGCAGTGGGGACACATTTTTACTAGTATAAGCAAGACAAATTCCTTGAAGTTTGGATACAATGAAAATGAAAAATGCAAGCTGCTCCCAACTTTTTTGCTATTTATAACAACAGTTTTTCTCTGTGGTTCCCCAAATGCCAGAGATCCAAAGCAATAAGTCAAGTTATGTTTTGAGGAGGCTTTGCACATTTCCTTACATTAAAAAAAAAAAACCCACAGAAAATTTGGAAATAGAGAACATTAAGAAAAACCTGACATAATCGTATCACTCCAACACAACTACTGATCGTATCTTGGTGTATTTTCTTACGGTTTTCTATTTTCCCTTGCTTATTTTACATAGTTTTAATTCTTGTGTGCTAATAGTTTTGTATCCTGCTTCTATATGGAAATGTTTATCAGATATACTTTCCTTTGCTATTAAGTAATCTTCCAAATTTTGCTGGAAAAGTCTCTTGAGTGACCCTCCCTTAATTTCTAAACCACGTAACTAAATCACTTTTAAAATAAGAACATGCAGGGGTGCCTGGGTGGCTCAGTTGATAAGCGTCTGCCTTCGGCTCAGGGTCATGATCCCAGGGTCCTGGGATCGAACCCCGCATCGGGCTCCCTGCTCAGCAGGAAGCCTGCTTCTCCCTCTCCCACTCCCCCTGCTGTGTTCCCTCTCTCGCTGTGTCTCTCTCTGTCAAATAAATAAATAAAAATTTAAAAAAAAGAATGAACTAAAAATCTTTAAAAAAAATAAAATAAGAACATGCGTAAATAAAATACATAAATGAAACATAAGTACATATGTTTGAAATGAAATGAAACATAAGTAACATAAATGTTACTCTTTGTCTTACGGTTGATCTTGGCAAGGCCTCACGGATAGGAGTTGAGCATTCTGGCTCTGAGTGCTGCCACTTGCCCTCTGAGAAGTACTTACCCTCCCTGGGCTTTAGTTTCTTGACCCATAAAATGGAGATAATGACAATCCTACCTTGCTGAAATGGGGTCAGTTTCACTGAAATACTTACTGCAGGACCTATCCCATGCTGAGTGCTCGATAAATGCCAATCATCATTACTGTTAGGATCATTATTATTATTTACATTTCCAAACATTTATTTTGGCGGAATGTGCACTGGATTAGGAATCAGAAAGTTTGAGCTCTAAACTTGGATGAGCCGTGTACTTGTTGCTGGCTTCCTTACCTATAAAATGGAATGTCAAATACTTATTATGCCTCTTTCAAAAAGGACTTTGGACAAGTTCAAAGTTTGGACAAGATACAAAGTTTTATAAACGCCAGACCTCCTGCATACAAGATGACATGCACTTCCTGTGATCCGGGAGGCACAGCCTTATGGCCATGGCTGGGGAGGGCTGGGGGCTGGATTGCTCCTTGACACCTCTCTGATCACCAGACCTCATCAGAGAGCCAGTTTTGCTACTTAGACCCATGCTGGCAGAACACAGATCAGCAAAGGCTTGTCCACCGATATGGGGCGTCTCTGGCTGTCCTAGCCACAGAAGGCTCAGAGCCACATGGTTCTGATGGGTTAAGGAAACCCGTACCTCTGGCTTTTTCTTTTTCCTTCCTTTTTTGGGGGTATTCATTTATTTTAGATATTCTATCAATACCATCTGCATGGCTCAGGTTAGAATTGGTCAGCATTTCCCATTAGGCTGCTATTTCCAGGGGATGGTAATTTGATCGCAGCATTTGTTCCGGGTAACAACAGGCCAAGGAGAGGTCTCAGCACAAAAGCATCTTCCACCCACTTACACACCACAGCCCCTGCAACACGCTCCTTTGTGACCAATTTAAAATGATGAAGGTCGACAAAACACACTGATATTTTGAATTCCGGAAGACAGAGGGGGTGGTTTCGACATTGGCATGAAGTTCATGGCTGCGGGTCATCAACAGTTCATTCTCTAGCATCCTCAGCACGATCGCACAGGCTGCCAGTTCATCCCTGGCGCAGCCCCAGAGGCCAGCCCAGTCCCTTCTCCGGGGAAAATGGGTCTGTGCTGCCCCCTCCTTGCTTCCTTCCTCCTCGCCCTCCTCTCTGTGGAAGATGGATTAAGTGAGAAGGGGAGGTCAGAGTCAGAACCTCTTCTTGGGAGTTAGCCCAGTGGGGAAAGCAGGATTAGGGAACTGGAAGCTGGGGAAATGCTATTATTATTTTTCATTAAAAATTTTTTTTATTAACATATAATGTATTATTTGTTTCAGGGGTACAAGTCTGTGATTCACCAGATTTACACAATTCACAGCGCTCACCATAGCACATACCCTCCCCAGTGTCCATCACCCAGCCAGCCCATTTCACCCCCCACCCTCAGTTTGTTTCCTGAGATTAAGAGTCTCTTAGGGTTTGTCTCCCTCTCTGGTTTCATCTTGTTTCATTTTTCCCTCCCTTCCTCTATGGTCCTCTGTCTTGTTTCTCAAGTTCCTCATATCAGTGAGATCATATGATACTTGCCTTTCTCTGATTGACTTATTTTGCTCAGCATAATACCTTCTAGTTCCATCCACGTCATTGCAAATGGCAAGATTTCATTTTTTCATGGCTGCATAATATTGCATTGTATATATATATATACACCCCATCTTCTTTATCCGTTCATCTATTGATGGACATCTAGGCTCTTTCCACAGCTTTCCCCCTAAGGTCAGGAACACGGCAGGGATGTCCACTATCACCACTGCTATTCAACACGGTACTAGAAATCCTGCCTTAGCAATCAGACAACAAAAAGAAATAAAAAGGCATCCGAATCAGCAAAGAAGAAGTCAAACTCTCACTCTGCAGATGATGATACTTTATGTGGAAAACCCAAAAGACTCCACCCCAAAACTGCTAGAACTCATACAGGAATTCAGTAAAATGGCAGGATATAAAATCAATGCACAAAAATCAGTTGCATTTCTATACACCAACAAGAAGACAGAAGAAAAAGAAATTAAGGAATCGGTCCCATTTAAAATTGCACCCAAAACCATAAGATACCTAGGAATAAATCTAACCAAAGAGGCAAAGAATCTGTACTCAGAGAACTATAGAATACTCATGAAAGAAATTGAGGAAGACACAAAGAAATGGAAAAATGTTCCATGCTCATGGATTGGGACATACTATTATTAAGAGGCTGACCTCCTACATTTGTGCACCTTGCCCTGCATCACCTCGCCTGTCATCCATGCAAAAGCTGACAGGTATGCAGGGGAATGACTGTGGGTGCTGTGTCAGAGGCTCGCTTCTTTATTGAGCACCTACTGTGTGCCTTGTGCTTTGTGTCTTGCTGGGTGTGCAAAGTTGAACAATAGACTCCTCTTCCCAGGGAGCCTCGGCTGGTATGGAAGACAGTCATGGGTGAATGTACAATTACACACGTGATTAGGACTGCCCAGGGGACCCCGAGGCGCCTGGAGATGCTTAACTTGGGAGAGCAGGTTAGAGAAGCCGTCTCCGAGCAAGGGACTTTAACTTCAGAAAGGAAGGCTGGGGGAGGGGGAGTCCCAACCAACACCATGTTTTGAACAAATTAAATTAAAAGGGAGATTTGTTAAAAGGAGGAATTTGAAAGAACCCAAGGGGAGAACGCATAACTAGATCTTTCAGGGGATGAGCCGGGAAACAACCGAGGAGGGGCTTCCTCCCTCTCTTCCTCATGTTACTATCTGCTGGGGATGAAGTCCTGGCTCCCTACCTGGTCTTTGCTAACACCGCCCAGAAGGGAGGTCGGGGCACCTACTTAGCTACAACCTGCCAAGATAGGTGGGCTCTTGGCCTTTGCTGGTAGGGGCTGGGATGGGGCCACAGCATTTTCCTGTCGTGTTGGCTGGAGTAAGGTGCTTATTGTCTAAAATTTTGTCTTGTTTGGCAACCCCTGTCCTGGGCATTTTGGTAGAGAGAGCAGGTTCTGTAGGAACTTTCGGTCTGTCTTCCTTGATGATTCCGGAGCCATTGTCCTGGAAACAGAAAGATTCTGCCATCACCTTTGGCAAGGTGATTTCCACGTGGCACCTGTCTCCCCGTATCACTGCTGGTGCAAAGCCTCGTGTGGGGATGTTTGATGGGAGGCCGAGTCAATGCCTGTGTCCTGGCTGCAAGGGATGCTGGGAAAACCAGTTTTTGGCGTCTGTTTTATGGAGGGGAGGACATCTCCTATATATAGAAAGGGTATTGTTGTCCCAAAACATGACTGTCCACTACAGAGTTTATTTGAACAGTGTATGTGAAAAAAGCAGGTGAGGACCCAAACTAAGGAGGGGTAGCAGAGATGGAGAGGAGAAAATGTATTTGAGAGGTAGTAAGGACATAGAATCGACAGAAGTTCCTAGCAGATTGGGTGTGAAGCATGAATAAGAGGGAAGAATCTAGTTACCAATCAAATATCTGTGCTTCCAAAGCAAAAGATGACTAGTTATTGTGTCAGCGGCTGATAAAAAATCCAATTACCGATCTGTAATACTCTGGTGTTAGGAGTAACTTTCCTGGAATAAAGTAGAGAAAACCGAGTTCATCTGTTCTTTAGCATTACCCACCATTGTTGCTGGGCCTTTCCACAGACCAACTTTAGTTTTATGGGTGCTGCAAGCTAAGACCTTCAGAAACAAGCTAATCGGAACTCCAAGACAAACAAATGAACAAACACACATCTGAAGGACATCTTAGCTCATGACGTCGCAACACAAATCTTTTCTCCTGTTTATCATTCTCACATCCCATCAGTTTCCAAAATTTATTTGGGAGATTTGTCATTAAAACACACCTACGTACATGGCGTAAACACACAACTTTAACAAAGCAGAACTGCATATCATTACCAGGATGAAAGAATAAATGCTGAGTACTGAGGGAAAGGGCATACAGAGAAATTATAAATGAAAATCTAGGTTAAAAATGCCAGTGGAATTGAGTCTGAAACTTTGATACAATAGTTCCAGCATCAAGAGAGAAAGAAAATTGAATGGACTGTGTACATGTGTTGCCATGGTCTAAATTGTGTCTCCCTCCCCAGATTCCTATGTTGAAGCCTTAACTCCCAATGTGACTGTATTTGGAAGATGGGACCTTTCCAGAAGTAATTAAGGTTAAATGAGGCCATAGCGTAGGGTCCTGACCCAACTGGGTTAGTGTACTTATTAAAAAACACATCAGAGGGGCGCGTGGGTGGCTCAGTGGGTTAAGCATGTGCCTTTGGCTCAGGTCATGATCCCAGGGTCCTGGGATCGAGCCCAGCATCGGGCTCCCTGCTCAGTGGGGGGTCTGCTTGTCCCTCTGCCTCTGCCTTCCCCCTGCTCATGCTTTCTCTTTCTCTCTCTCAAATAAATAAATACAATCATAAAAAAAAATAGAGGGCCCCAGAAAGCTCACTGTCTCTACCACTGTGAGCATGCAGTAAGTAAGAAGGTGGAATCTGGCAGCAGGAAGAGAGGCCTCACCAGACCCGAGCCATGCAGACGCCCTGATCTCAGATTGCCAGCCTCCAGGGCGGTGAGAACAGAAATTTCTGTTGTTTATGCCACCCAGTCTGTGGTGTCTTATTGTGGCAGCCTGAGCTGAGACGTGTGTGCCGTACGTATCTGCTTATCAAGAAAGAAAGCCAAGTGCCCTCTCAGTTCTGAGCTCAGTCACCCAGCCTGCGGGTTACTTAGATAAGAGACGTTGAACAATGTCTTAAAAGTTGATAGCAGTGTATCAAGATACATAAAGATGACCTTATAATGGCTCCTGATAAAAAGGCGATGCTTGGAAGTTAAATTATGGTTCTCTGAAGAGATTTTGGGACCAAGTCTTACAGTGGGACTCAGCAGTGGGGTTTGGTAGGAGGTGCGTAGCAATTGGCAGTGAGGTGGAGTTCCTATCAGTGTCCAGAAATTGGCATTACCTCCAGCCCATGTTTTCTGTGTGGCAGCCTGCAAGTTGGAACTCCCATGAGAGCGTGTGTGTTGGGGGGGGGGTGTGTTTGAGAATGGCACATGTGCCAAATGACAGAGAAAGGATGAGCACAGATTCAGAGAAATGTCTCATCAAGGTCACAGAAGAAAAAATACCTTCACGAGCCAGAGAGGTGGGGCTGGGTGTCAAATGAGCCCGGTGGGTACACACTCGGTACCGATTTTTTCAGAAGCCGATAGATTCCCCGCAAGAACATCCTGCCTGTCCAAAACCATCAAAGGGCAGAATTAATCCAGTAGACCCCAGGTCTGTGGGCCTCACACACGGCAAGACTGTTACTCTCATTGATCAAGGATCCCATTCAAATCATAGCTAACCAGTCAAATGGAGGTAGCTGGTGAGTATCTAAGTGCAGGTCATGTCAAAACAGGTAACGTCCACAAAGCAATTCTTCTTTAAAATAGTAATGACCCTGTCAGGACTTTATCACAGACGTTTGGAGAATGGACAGCCTTCCCACTGCGGCAGAGTGCCATGTTATTCTTTTTCTTTCTTTCTTTCTTTTTTTCCATTTGCTTGGGCCGTGTGTCCTTCAGAGGGGTTTCTAAATGGGTTCACAACACCCTGCCTGGAAGTGCCTCTTTGCAGCCATGGAAAATGCACACAGGGATTGAAAGGCCCACTTCATGCAACATTGCTCAAAGGATTTGAGGATTCCATTACTGCACAAATCCTTTAATTAAAGCCAGTTCCTCCAGGCCCTTGTTGCCCAGGCTCGGTCCACAGCATCCCTGGAGACCTTGGGAGGGTTGATTAATTGATGAGTTGGCAGTGCAACCATTCCTTCAGAGATCCCAAGATATATCTATTTAAAATAAAAATGCCCCCGGACACTATACGGTCCTGAGTTTGCAGTGGCTCTTAAAATTTATCTGCAACTTCTCCCCTCTGTGGCTCAGGCCAGCTGCCTTCCACTCACTAGCTGTTCCGATCCATCACCCTGCCTCTCTGGGGCAGAGAACTCTTCAATGACGAGGCAATTTTGGAGACTCAAGAGGGCGTTTTTGCAATTTGGCAATAAGAACCAACGTTCACCACTGGGTCCAAGTCACCATCAACATCAAAGTTGTCGGATTTTTGAAGCACCAAGGTCTAGACTCTGCTTTTCAGAAGAGTGAGGTGAAGGGAAACTGGACAACACAGAAAAATCAGACAGGAGCATTGGCAACTCTTAAGGGCGACCGTAAATGTTTCCTCTTTATAATTCTGGGTAGTTGCCCTTTGCCTTTGCCAAGCACCCTGCCGATGGTACGCTAGTAAAACCGAGTTCTCAGTCATCTTGTCAGAAACCTGAGAAACGAGAGAATTTAACCAAAGGCAAACTTTTATTTTTATTTTTTTAAAGATTTATTTATTTATTTTAGAGAGAGAGAGAGAGCAAGGGGAGGGGCAGAGGGAGAGGGAGAGATGGAATCTTGAGCCGACTCCCAACTGAGCAGAGAGTCCAATGTGGGACTCAATCTCACAACCCTGAGATCATGACCTGAGCCGAAACCAAGAGTCAGGCGCTTGGGGCGCCTGGGTGGCTCAGTTGGTTAAGTGTCTGCCTACGGCTCAGGTCATGATCTCAGGGCCCGGGATCTCACATCTGGCTCTCTGCCCAGTGGGGAGTCTGCTTCTCCCTCTGCTCCTGCTCATTCTCTCCCTCTCTCTCAAGTAAATAACTACAATCTTAAAAAAAAAAAAAAACGGAGTTGGATGCTTAACCGACTGAGCCACCCAGGCACCTCCAAAGGCAAACTTTTAAGATTGTCTAAAGGAGAGGGGCTTCTGTGAAGTTTGTCCATTGGAGCGCAATGCCATCATTGTGGGTCTCTCTGGGCGTGCATATGTGAGAGAAGAAGCTTGATACAAGCTGTATAACAGAAGAAGAATCTGGAGGAAAGAGGTAAGGAGGCCAGAGAGGGGAGGAAGGGGGAGGAGGCTGTCAAGGAGGCAGGGGGCTGTAAAAAGCTGGGTTCTGATTCCTGTCTGTGAACGAGTCCCCTCCATCAGAAGATCCCATCCACCAAGGTCCTTTTTAAAAGCTAAATACATTCCGGGACCCCCGGGACACAATCTTGAGTTGATGTCATGGACAAAGTAAGGCAGTCCACTAGCCAAAGTGAATAGCTAATTCCAAACTTTGCTTGGGTGTCTATGTCATCATGAAAGGAAACACAGTAAATAAGCCCCTTGGGGAGTACAGAGCAGACCTGAGAGCATGAACCCGGACATGCTCCAAGTTTGGGTGTTGACCCTGCTGCTCTCACAAGCTGTAAGATCTCTGGCAGATCACTAAACCTTTCTGTGCCTTCATTCCCTCATCTGTAAAATGAGGATGATAATAGTACCTCCTTATCAGGGTGGGTGAGGAGAATGAAATCAGTTCATATCTGTCAAGCCCCCAAAACAGTCCCTGATGCATAGGAAGAGCTCTATCAGTGTTAAGTAAATAACTCCATCTTAGGAACCACATTCTCTAGCACTCAACTGAAAGGATGTTTCTAGCTTTCCTTTCTCTACCACTTCTTTTCACATTCCCACTCTTTTCTTTTACTCTCTCTCTTCTGCACTTCCTGATGCAGTCCCCAACCTTCGATTCTCCAACTCTCCTGCACCCAGGGAGCACCCAGATCTCTAAACTAAGGGCCAAGAGTGGGGCTGGAGAGACTAAGACAGGGAAATGCTGGGCCGACCCCAGGAGAACTCGCCCTGGTCACCCAGGATGCCGGGGGTGGGGGGGGGGGGGAGAAGAGCCATGATGTGCAGCTTTGGAGAATGTTTTTCTATTGTAATTGATGTGAGTGACCATAGAGAGAGAATCCGCTGGGTTTCACACCAGGCGCAGATTGGAGGCAGCACGAGAAGACGTGGATTCTGGAGGAGAGCTCGAGAACCTAAGGTTATCTACAAATCCACAGAATCCCCAGCAATCTCTGACTTCCACAGGCTCTGGAAACGTAGGAAGTGTGATTCAATCTCTTTAACATCTTGAGAGGTAGGAAACGTGTGAAAGACTGTTCAGAAAAGATGCAGAAATACGTTTCTTTGAAATGAAGGTAAGCATGTATCAGAATCCTTGCAACAAGAGGGACACAGATGGCTAGCGTTCAAGAACTTAATCTAGTGTGTAGGAGGAAGGACAGTTATTAGGTTAAATAATAAGTATACAAAATGTATTTGGTATATATAAGATGGTATACACAAGATGGTATACACATATACACTCATTTGCACACAGAGAACTATACATGTATGTATGTAGAAATGAATATATTCAATATATCCGGCAAGACTTACAAGAGATACAGTGAAAATACATTAGACTCTACGATCTGGCAACCCCCAAAAGGAAGTGAGTTAAGGATGCATCTGGAGCCTGGTTGTGTAGGTTAGTGGTCTCAGCTAAGCCTGGATGGCACCAGCTTCTCTCCTGGTTGTCCTGGTAATAGTGCCCCTCCCCTCATGCTAATGACATTATAATGAGCAAAACCACATGCAAATAAAGCACATGAAAATGATGGGAGATGACAAGAGGTTGAGTGCCTTGCTCAAGATGTAGAGTTGTGAGCTGGGACTGGCATGTGGTTATTGTTTCTCCCTCTGGCCTGATCAAAATATAAAAAAAGCCAAGTGTTGGGACCTCCCACATTGCCTTGCCCATCCTATCTGTTGCCACAGCTATGCTGAAGTGTCTGTCGACCAAGGGTGGCAGAACGTCTTCCCCTGGTGGTTTTGAGAGGTTGATGTGAGTTGCCTACAGATAGGAACTTCGATTGCTCTCCCTCATCCTGCTGCCTCTAAGGAGGGATGGAAAACCTAGGAGGGTAGCATGGACTCAATTTACGTCTTGTGTGGATTTCCACGTATACGAAACAGATACTGTGAACAAGCGTGGGGATAGAATTATACACTGGCTTTGTCATTCTCCCACCCTCCCATAGGTAGGGAAACCGTGATTTAAACCCATGACCCACGTCCATGTCACCCAGCAGACCACACTTCCCTCTCCACCAGGTGCATCCAAAAAGATCCCCTCTCTTTCTCCCTTCTCTTTAACCTGTTTTATCTACCCCTTTGAGCAAGTGATGAGTAAAGGGTGGAAAACCAGTTGCATCCCAATCTCTTAGCATGCCCCACATAGGCGGTGGTGTTAGAGGCAGGACTCTGAGATCACACTGGAAAAGTAGCCTTTGCCATTCTGTCCCACTAGGAAAAGAAGAGAATTGTTGACAAGCAGGGCTTCTTCACCTGCGGTCCATGAATGATCTCCTGGTGGGAAGATGAGTATTTTCTTTTAGGTATTTGTGTGTGTCACTTTGTAAATTATCTTTGTGAAAATAACATGTTCTTTCTAAATGTAAAATTGTTCTCGATGTGTGGTTTCACTGCAAACAAATGTGGGATGGAAAGGACGTTACTGTACGTGGTTAGTGACTCCCCTGAATTCCTGTCGATAGGAGGAGCTTTCCATATTGTGAATGTGCATGCCTGCCCCTTTCACACTAAGCCTAGCTGAAGTTGGAAAATCCAATGAAAAGAAATGATGTCCAAATTTATGTATATCTTTTGTTTTGATTTTTATCAATGACCATGATAGCCACACCCCCTAAAAAGCCCCCGTGTTTTTTAAGTGGCAAAATTATGTCTGTCTATCCTAAAAATACACACCAGATGATGCAAATGTTTTACATGAGAAGACTTGATTTTTTAAAATATTTATTTATTCATTTGAGAGAGAGGGAGTGGTAGAGAGGGGCAAAGAGAGAGAAGAGAGAGAATCCTCACGACGCTGAGATCGTGACCTGAGCTGAAATCAAGAGTTAGATGCTTAACCAACTGAGCCACCCAGGCGCCCCAAGAAGAC
The DNA here is from genome assembly GCF_037043125.1 of Eumetopias jubatus. NCBI lineage: Eukaryota > Metazoa > Chordata > Mammalia > Carnivora > Otariidae > Eumetopias > Eumetopias jubatus. The sequence continues at coordinate 182,741,458 of NW_028274808.1, read as the reverse complement.
TTGATTTTAAAAGGCTAGAACTGTATTTAAATTTGTGTTGTTCTGACACAAAATCCTGTGGTTAAATAAATTTTTTTTTTTAAAGTAGGCTCCCTGCCCAGTGTGGAGCCCAATGTAGGTTTTGAATTCATGACCATGAGATCAAGACCTGAGCTGACATCAAGATTTGGATGCTTAACTGACTGAGCCACCCAGGCTTCCCATCTTTTGTTAAATGTCTTACACAAGTAAGTAAAGGAAGCCATATATAGTTAGAGAGATCTGGGGAAGTCCTTGTTCCATGGATTTGACCTTGCTTATTTGGGATTTGGAGCAGATGAAGAAAATTGAAGTAATACTGTAGAATGGCAACGTCCTTCCGGAATTGTTGACATTTCTTTTAATGTGATGTCCTATGAAGATTTGTTGTTTGGAGCTACTGCAGCCATTTTGTGACCATGAGGGGGAGGCCCAGAGTATTGCAGAGAAGCTGACCCAGAATTGTGACATTGTTGAATTGCTAAATTACCACTGGATCTCCCTATCTTTAGATTACTTGGGCAAAAGCACATTCTTAGGATTTAAACCTCCTTAGTTAGATATTTTGTTACCGGCCTTCCACAACAGGATCCATGATTCAAGCCTCGTCTTGGAGAATAAAGTTATTCCTTGGCACAAGTCTTTCCTCATTGGCCTCAGGGACACTCATTCTTTTGTGACTTCACAGTGAATATTTTCCAAAGGAAAAGTCAAACTGATTGGATATCAAAGATAACACTCATAGACCATGTCAAACTGTATATTGCACTTTCAATTTCTATTTCAAGGCAAACACCATTACATTTTCAAAATTGAAATTTACTTTTGAGCAGATTGAGGGTTGACTTTTGTGTTACTACACTTTTTTTCTTCTTGGAATTAATCATTAATTTTTGAATAATCAATTTAAAGTAAGAAACATAATTTTAAAAAAACCACATTGAACACAGGTGAAGTACAGTTGAACTTTGAACGACACAGGGGTTAGGGCACTGACCCCACACACAGTCAAAAATCATGTGTCACTCGTGACTCCCCTCAAAACTTTACCATAACCTACTGTTGACCAGAAGCCTTACCAAGAACATAAACACCCAATTAACACATATGTTGTATGTTACATGTATTATGTACGATGTTCTTACAATGAAGTAAGCTAGAGAAAAGAAAATGTTATGAAAGTCATAAGGAAAAGTAAATATATTCACAGTACTGTACTGTATTTATTGGAAAAATCTGCGAATAAGCGGACCTGCACAGATCAAACACATGTAGTTCAAGGGTCAATTGTAAATACCTTTCTAATGTAATAAGATCAATCACGGCATGTAAATTTTCCCACTTATGTTTTTATGAGCATCTTTTCCTGGGGAGGGATTCTATACCTTTTGTTAGATGCTCAAATGAGTCTGGAAGAGAACAAAAGTTGAGTTGTGGAAAGTCTACCTGATGGGATGTTGTAGGAGAGAGTGACAGCAGCTTGTAGGCCTATTGGAAAAGAAATTTGGATTTATGGACACAATGTGGCACAGTGGGTGAAACTGGCTTTTAAAGTTTGACACCTCTCAGAGCCTCTGCTTTCTAAGGCAAAAAAGATGGACTCAAAATGGCCCACCTCATAGCTTTGATGTGGTGTATATAACATCCATTGAATATGAAATGATATTATATGATTTTTAAAGATTTTATTTATTTATTTGTCAGAGAGAGAGAGAGCACAAGCAGAGGGAGCGGCAGGCAGAGGGAGAAGCAGGCTCTCCATGGAGCAGGGAGCCTGATGTAGGACTCGATCCCAGGACCCTGGGATCATGATCTGAGCCAAAGGCAGATGCTTAAAGATAGCATCTTTAAGCGCCCCCCAGGCGCCCCATGAAATGATGATATAGTGTATAATGAATGTAAGGTGATTAGCAATGTTTCTGGAATATAATATGAGCTCATAAATAATAACCAATCACCTTGTGCATTTTGAGAACCTTCTGCAGGATGAAGTGTGGAGCCAATGGATGATGGATGCCCTTAAGGTGAAGAAAGGAAGAGAGCACAGGATAAGTCTAAGTTGGAGTCAGCAAAGATGAGTAGAACATGTGTGGGGTTCTCTAGTCCTGCCTTTGGCACTCACCTCGTGACTTAGGACAAATTACCTCCCTTCTCTGAACCTCGTTTCTTTACCTGACAACTGGGGATAAAGGTGTCTACCTCAGGAGGAAGTTGTGAAGGTTATAAATAGAGGAGATGTAGATGTCTGTAGAGCACCTGGCCCAGTGGAGGTGTTCAGTGGATGAAAGCTATATACCCCTCCCTCAGCCCACCTACCTCTACCCTAGTTCTCTCTTTGCTCCTGGCCAGTGACCTAGATATCCACACACAGGTGCAGTTGAATACATGGAATGTTCCGGATCAGTGCTGATGCCCAGGAGGACTGATGTCTAGCCAGTGGTTACATCATGACCCAGTGGAGGTTCTTCTTGCCCTGCCTTCATCTAATCTGCCCCACTCTGTATCCCTGTGGGAACAGCCAGAATCTGGGGCACTTCCCAGCGTCTGGGAAGGTCCACACTAGGAGGACGGGAGCCAGCTGAGGTGGTGGGAGTTGGTGTGAACTCTTATGTTTGTGAAATCATTGCTATTGTCATTGGCATTATTTTGAGGCACTCCTGCTGCCTTCCAGAAAGCTTTAAGGGGGTGGGGGGAGGGGATCAAATAGAAATGGGGGGAATGGCATTCAACTCGTTCAACACCTCAAGCACACACTTTGAATCCCTCCTTTCATCCTCATCAATTTGATCGCCTCACCCTGTGGTCTCTACAGCACTTATCACCCCTTGAAATGACAGTATGTATTTCCTACTTGTTTGTTGTTTGACTTCCTCCAAAAAATAAGCTGCGTAAGAGCAGGGACCAGATCGTGTTCACTGAGCCTGGAACAGTGCCTGGCACACTGAAGGTATGTAACCGTATCATTGACTAAACAAAAGGTTGAATGTTTCATGGAATTATGGTTAAAATTTGAGTTGATATGACAAGATAGATTATATTCAAAGCCTCAACTTGTGCTAGATTTCTACCCACTCTTTATTACAGATGGACACTGGCTAGGTCCAAGCTCCTGTATGTTGATCCATGCCTACACCTCCAGCATAATACACCCTGACCCTGTGGATCTCAGGTGTGGCCACGTGATTCGATTTAGTCAAAGAAATGTGAGTGGAATGAATGGGTATCACCCCCAGGCAGAAACTTTAAAGAGTGAGCCTGTGATTAGCATGTTCCTGTTTTTCCCCCTCTGTGAACTTGGAATCATGTAGCAAGATGGAGCTTCTGTCGGGGTTTTGTCAGGTTTCTGAGTGGTCACGAGGAGTAGAGCTCCCTTGTCAATCCGTGATGGGTGTGGGGTGTGAGTGAGAAATGAACTCGGTTGTCTTCAGCAAGGTTTCAGATTGTTCCTGCAGCACAACCTAGCCTATCCTGATGGATCCAGTGTTCCTTTCAGTCCTTCCTGCTTTATCCATTCCTGCCTCTGGCCCCCAAATACAGGCAGCATGGAACCTGGACGTTGAAGGAATTTCATTCACAGAGTGCCTTCCAAGTGCCCATGGGTGGTGTAAGTGTTATTCCCAAAGCCATTCTATTTCAGTCTCGCAAACAGCCCAGGGGGCAGGGACTCCTAGTTTTAGCTCAGAGTTGGGTAAATTGAGGCTCGGAGAAACTTCAGCAACCAGTACAGGGTCCCCCAGGTTCCACTCCAAACCTCTCCCTCTTTGCACTACAGCAATTCTCTTGTGCTGAAATGCTAGCTAAGGTCATTCTGGGAGAGATGTTTTTAGATCTTAAAAACAAAAATAACCTTTACTAATGACCTGGTAATTGTTTTTATAGCTTCCCAATGAAGTGTGAAGTGTTCTAAGAGACAACACAGGACAATTTCCTCTGATGGTGAAGTTTTCCAAAGAACGATTGCTTCACTTCAGGGCTTTTGGTGTCCTGACTTCAGAGTGATATTCAACGGATGCTGAGCTGTAGGCCTGGCAACTTTGAAAAAGCTGTAGAGGTTGGAAGGCACATTGGCTCAGCCTTGTCTTTGGTTTAAGGCATGACTCCTGTCTTTCTTTTTTCACACATAGTCACATAATAGCTTATGAACAAATAGTAAATAGCTGGCATTTATCTAGTACTCACCCTGTGCCACGACCGGACTCATGCCTTAAAGTCACCCCCCTCTCTAACCAGGGCCCAGGGCAGTGGCCAGCACATGGTGAGGGCCCCAGAAATATCTCTGCAATGAGTGAATTATCCGTAACGAACATGTGTTGGACCTGCCGCTTTGAGCCCTGATCAAATGTAGTGAAAGTCTACTGACGGAGGAGGAAAAGGATTAGTGTTCAGACTACTTGGTCATCGAATTCACATCCAAAAAGCTATTTAAGATCCCAAGAAGGTGAGACAATTTTAATTGAAAACATTCATGATTCTGTCGCTAAAATATCCGAGCCAGGTTAAATCTATGACCCAATCGAGTTGCCTTTTATTTGCTTTAGTACAAATCACTGGATTCAGTCTGTCCAGAGCATGATGTTCCTTGTAGGATGATGCCTTCTATGGGGACACTTAGCAATTTCCTTGCAAATCCTTGCCAGTGGTTGCCTCATTTTGTTCCCACAACTCCCCCTGCCTGCAGCAGTCAGGACAGATGTGTTTATTATGAGTGGGAGCTGAGGAGGCTTAGACGTTCAGTGAGCTGCATGCAAACCACATACTTGCCAAGGGGCAGAAGGATGTAGAACCTGGGCTGCTGCTCTGACTGTCGAGTGCTTTCCGTCATGCTGGGGAGTCTTCCTTCGAGGCTTGGATGGGCCCGAGGGGATGAAGCAGGCCTCAGATGTTGTACCTTTGTGTTGCTGTTGTGCTTTTAAATGGTCTGTTGTTACTCTAAGGTTCGTTCCGTTCTCACTGCTTGGTCAGGTACGAGTTCCCCTGGAAGAAGAGATGACATGCCTGTGAGGGTTTCATGTGTTGACCTGGCTCAGCCATGGTGCCTCGTTGTTTGGTCAAATACCAGTCTCTGTGCTGCTGTGAAAGCATTTGTTAAAAATGTGATGAATATCCAATTCGGTAGACTTTGAGTAAAGCAGATTACCCTCCCAAATCTGCTGAGGTGGGCCTCAGCACATCAGTTCAAGGCCTTAAGAGAAAAAGCCCAGGTCCCCGGAGATGAAGGAATTCTGCCTCCCTACTCCCTTTGGACTCAAGACTCCTTCAGACTCAAGACTGCAACTTTAATTCCTGCCGGAATTTCCAGCCTGACAGCCAGCCTTGCAAATTTTGGACTAGTCAGCCCCCACAATTGCACGAGCCAATGTCTTTCTATTTTTAAAAGATTTTATTTATTTATTTGAGAGAGAGCAAGAGTGCACAAGCTGGGGTGGGGAGCAGCAGAGGGAGAGAGAGAAGCAGGCTCCTTGCTGAGGAGGGAGCCCAATGGGGGACTCGATCCCAGGACCCCGGGATCATGACCTGAGCCGAAGGCAGACGCTTAACTGACTGAGCCACCCAGGCGCCCCTGCACGAGCCAATTTCTTAAAATCTACTCTCCACCCTCTCTCTGTACACCCCCACACATACACACACTTGTTTACATATTTATATTTACTATGTATGTACATATTTACATCTTATTGGTCCTGTTTCTCTGGAGAACCCAAACACAAAACCTTAGTTAATGCCTTTTTGGCAGGTATGACGATCAAGACAGCTCCCATTCTTGAGTGTTTCCCATCTTCTTGAGGCAGCTCCTATAAACTTCACAAGGACTCTATGCACTGAGCATTATTTTCCCATCTTACGAATGAAGAAACCAAAGTGAGTTGAAATAATGGACCCGAGGTCAGGAAGCTAGACAGTGACAGAGAATGGAGCCAGGTTTCTGGTGCTCAGCACTCAGACAAGTATTTTTGGATTCATCCAGTCATTGATTTTTTAAGGTAGTCCAAGAATCATCATGGGAAAAATCAGGCAACTGGCTGTATTTTTCTGATGTGGTATTATACTCATCGGGAGAGAGCAGTCCTCACTGGTCCACTATTATTTGGGGTCGTCATAGTCGAATACATTGAACTAACTGAAGGAGGAAACCTTTCTGTTTCCTGCTTTTCCAAATTCCAGAATCTGTCACCTGGTAATACAAAGACCAAGTTGCATTTGTGTGACAGAAAGCAAAAGCCCGTCCCTTTACAGTGGGTTCTGGGTTTGGAGGTTTGGGACCCGAGGTGGTGCGTGGCAGAGAGCGATGATAAATGATGCCGGAGTCCGGGCTTTCTCTTTGCCTGCAATATGGACAGCCCTCAGGAGCACGTTCCAGAGAGATGGAAAGGAGATGGAGTTTGAGAGAGGTGGCCACCTGTCCCTGTGTAGTACACACACTCAGTGCCGTTTATGTCACCTGTCCCACGTCCACAAATATGTAAAAACCTAGGAAAATCGGCTCTCCATCTTTCTCTGGGAAACCTGATGTGAGCTTTGGAATTAAAAAAAAAAAAAAAAGGCAGGGATCCTCCTTCATATGCGCTTATTTTTAGCTCTTCTCTCTTTTGCAGAATGGCTAACGCCAACTCAAACTATTTCTGCAAAGAGTTGCTGGGGACAAAGTGGAGATGTGGGTAGGCTCCTCAAGCTGGGTCTCAGAAGCAGGTGAGATGCAAGCTAAAGCAATCGCTTTGCAGCCACCTTTGACGTAAGTGCTGGAGATTTCTTCAATTAGCTTAATCCTTTCCTCCTGACACGCACTTTATAGGAAAGCAAATGCCATAATTATCCTCCCCCATTCTCTCTAATCCCCATCCGCCTGGCATGCTGACAGATGCTCTTCTGCTTGCCTGTGCTGCCTGCTTCTCCCAGCCTGGTGTCACGATGAGGCGGGCTGTGTGTGACAGATTGCTAAATCTGGCCTCCTCTGTGCAGGGGACTCGGTGTTCAAGTGGCACCGGCTGCTCGCTCCTCCCCTCGGGGCTGAGGCAGGCCTGGCTTGGGGCAGGCCCAGAAAGTTCTGGAGGGCTGCCTTGTGACTCAGGAAATCCCTTGCAGAGAAGGCCGGCCCTCCGCCACTGGCAGAGTCTGCCGTAGGTAGTTTGCCTGATTTAGGATTTAAATCTGGGACCCTGCCCAGGGAAAGCCTCTCTCCTCTGGGGAAGAGCATCCAGCCCCAGATGCCAGGGCAAGCACAGGGTAATTGTGCAATAGCCAGGGGGGCATATTACCTGGGCCTGCCCTCTTGTCTAAACACAACAGGGGACAGTCTGTTTGCAGACATTTATTCATCTATTTATCCATAATTTACACCCCTCACACACTTAACGTTTATTTTTTTGAGGCTGCTGTAATGGATCTGGAAAATGCTATTTGCTAGAATTCAGCCCTGCCTCTAACACTCTGTAATGTTTGAGCTAATTTCTGAGCCTCAGTTTCCCCATCAGTCAGCTGTTTCTTTCTTTGCAAGATCTTGCTGAGGACTGAGTAAAATAATGAAAGCAATGCATCTAGTATCCAGTGGGTACTTAATAAATGTTCCTAATTAATGGGGCTAACTATAGCATATTAACGTTACTGCTACCACTACGAATGTACACTTCTCTAGTGTTTTAGTTCATTATAATTTTCAAGATAATTTCATATAACGTCTCTTCAGCTGTTAAAAAGTGGATATTACATCCCCAACTTTTTTTTCAGATAAGGTTTGTTAATGCTTGAGATCACTGAGATCAGGGGTTGGCAAACTATGGCCAGGGGACCAAATTTGGCCCACTGTCCGATTTTGTAAATAAAGTTTTATTGGAACGCAATCACGTCCATTCAGTTATGCATTGTCTGCGGCCACTTTTGTGCTGCAAAGACAGCTGAGAAGCTTAGGCTTAGTTTAGCCCACGCTGCAAGCTCATGGCAGAGCTTATATGGGGTCTGCAGCTTGTGATTCTGGAGGAACTTCTCATGAGGGCTTGTTCTCACTATTATCTCCATGTAAACATTTCTTGTTACTTATTATATGCTCTTTATCCCACTCATTCCTCTTTTCCCCACACGATCAGAGCTGAAGCTCCTTGGAGCCCTGAGGTGTGTGGATTGAGGCTGCTCAGACACTCGGTGCCATCGATCCTGTAGGCAGAGAATCCAGCTCTGGTGGCCCCTTCCTGCTTCCTTCCCTCAGCTGCGTGTTCCCCAAGAGCTGGTTGTGTGTGAAGCCCAGTCCTGGAAACTGGGGAGACACCAGTGGATGACAAGTCTTGGTTTTCAAGGTGCAGCAGGGAGGAAGAGGATCAGAAAGTAAAGAGATAGGGGAGCCCACATGGCTCAGTCAGTTAATCATCTGCCATCGGCCGAGGTCATGATCTCAGGGTCCTGGGATCGAGCCCCGCATCAGGCTCCCTGCTCAGTGGGGAGCCTGCTTCTCCCTCTCCCTCTGCTGCTCCCCTAGCTTGTGTTCTCTGGCTCTCTCACTCACTCTCTCTCAAATAAATAAATAAAATCTTAAAAAAAAAAGTAAAGAGATAATGATAAAACCGGTTGCACTGTCTGCTAAGGGAATGCAAATCGTTTAGTAGGTCTGGAATGTGAATTTGAGAGGGAATGCAAGGTCCTGGGCGTCTCGAAAGGCAGTCTTGAATTTGTGTTGGGGGGGAGGGTAAGGGAAGGAGGGAGGGACATGGGCTTTAGTGGGACCATCCCCATTGGCCTGCAGACTCTGTTTCTGGGGAGGGCTGCAGCGGAAGACAGGCCAGAGACAGACTGTGTTTAGAGCAGAGCCCAGGCAAGAAGCCCAAGGGCAAGGACGGGGTCATGTCACCAGACTAGGTTGGGCAGCGGCAAACCTCGAGATAAGGCCAGTTAAAGGGCTGCGATTACAGTTCATGGGATGTCAATGCTGGTCTGAACCGAGGTGGAGACAGGGCTGAAGAAGGAGAACAGCTCAGGGGGAGGAATTGATAGGTCCGATCCTCTAGCTGCTGCTGTGGTCTTGACCCTGCTGACTCTGATCAGGTCACATGGGGCAGCTGGAGAAGCTGCTCTCTGCACCACCCACCCCGGGGGCAGACCCTGGACACTAGGATTACAGAATGGGGCTGTTGGGAGGTGAAGGTGTTGTACTGTCTGCCCATGTTCTCTCCGGCAGGAGTGAAAGGGTGAGGTGGCAAGTGGCAAAAGGTAGGCTGGACCCGGGCAGTTTGTGGCGTTAGCATACAACTCTGTGTGTGTGTATGTGTGTGTGTGTGTGTGCGCGCGCGCACGCGCGCACTCACGTACGTGTTAGGCAGGAGCGAAGGGCGTGTAGGACACGCCTCTCCAAGTGACGCACATGAGAAGGTTGCATGTTTGCCCAGCAGGTCAGGGAACTGTCCAGCTCAGCGCTCACCTCCTCCTTCCTGTGTGGGGATGTTCAGGTCCAGAAGGAATACACTCTCAAAAAAATGAAGATAAAAAGCAGCAACAAACACCACCACATAGACATGTGCACAGGCCAAAGGGAAAAAAGAACGGCTCATGTCTCTGCAGCCCACATCCTGAAGAGAATCTGATGTTTGCTCCACCCAAGCATCCGAAATGCAGGCACGAGTGACGTGACTTAGATGCCAATCAGGCGGTTTTGAACGAGTTTGTGTTTGAGGCCGCGATAGCCCCAGAGGACTCCTGGGTCAGTTATCTATAGTTGGAACATTGTGTATACCGTCTTTGCACCAAACAGGGCCCACTTCCAAGGAGATATTATGTTTTCCCCATCAATAAAGCTTGATTTTTATGGGTGTTTAAAATCATACTACCAAGAGCCATGGGTATTGTGGGTAAGTGTTGAACGGGTTCCAGCACACTCAGTCTGCCAATGGCCATCATCTTCATGAGCTCAAATGCCCTAAAATACTGCCCTTGAGTTTCTTTCCAGAAAGACCAGTCTTGCCAATTTCTCAGTATATCCTGAGATAAGAAAGAATCTTCTGAAGATTGCAGAGCATTTTGGGAAGGACCGTGCACTGCACTCAGGGGGGCGCTGGCTGAGCCTCTTTAATGTGGGGCTGCCTTGATTAGCGAGGACTTCTACTTCATCTCCTTGCTGCCAGTCCTCTTGTTTTCTCTCTTACCATTAACACAGTTTGTAACATGAGTGCAATAAAAAGCCTAAAATTAAGGTCCAGTCTTATGTGCTGACTTGACATCTGGTGAAATTGGGAGGGCCCCCAATGCCCTCATCCCCAATTCCCCTCTCCCTTCTGCTTCTGCAGATAAGGTCCCCTAGAAAAACAACCTTCCTTATTAAAAGGACCAGGTGTATCCCTGAGTAGCGGGTTTCAGTTCTTTGCTAGCATGCAGAATTATCAAAATAAGCCAATCATATCTCCCCACTGGAACCAGGGGGCACACCATCCTTTCAATACTACAGAGCCTGGTCCTGTGGTCCACTCTGCCCCCTAGTGTGAACTTCTTGTGGCCCTGCTCCTCCAGTCTTTAGCTGTGTGCCTTGGGCAAATTATTCTAACTTCTCTGAGACCGAGTGCCCTCAAGCGTAGTGCAGGGCGTGTTGGATTGGGTTGGATCACAACCCATTGTGATATGGGTTGCTGGAAAGATTAAATGGGATAATTTATTCAACACCTCTTTACTGAGGACCTCCTAGGTGCCAGGAACAGGGAATGTAGCAATGAAGAAGCCAAACAGGGTTTCTATCCACAGAGAACTAATACTCTAATGAAGGACACAAACAACAAATATTTAAAAAATTGGTGAGATGGGTATAGACAGTGTGAAGTGCCACAAACAAAAGAATTCGTCAGGCCACAGGAGAGAGATGGCAAGTGAACCAGGGAAGGGAGGGGGATATTAGGTAAGGGTATCATGGAGGCTCCACTGGGGTGGGAACGTTAGTGCCAAGAGATGAGGATGAGAAATCAACCACTGGAAGATTTGGGAGATAGCTATTCGAGGCTAAAGAGACACCAAATGTCAATACTTTGAGGTGGGAGCGAGCCGGGCTGTTGGAGCAACACCAGCGAAATCAATGTGGGGCAGGTATAAGTGGGGGGAGGGGCACAGTACTTAAGGACTAGTAGGTGCCTTCCACAGGAAGCCGTCCAAAGTCAAAGCCCGGCGGTGGCCTCCACTGCGGTACATCCTAGAAAAACACAAGCTCTGTGATTCTGCGCCACCAGGGTCACAAAGGGGAGAGCCAGAAAGAAGGGGAGAGGCTTTGCTGCACGAACCAGTGAAACGTCTGACTGGTGGGTCTTTTTAAAGAAATGAAGCCCTTCCAAAGATCAGAAGAGAAAGAGAACAACCAGACCAAGTTTGGGTAAATAGAGGTCCTGTTGGAAACTGCTTTGGTGAATAAGTAATAACTACTTGAAACTAGCACCTCAACAGATGGAAACGCTAAGCTTCGAATAGTTATTTCTGCAGTGTTGGGGAAAAGTCTGATTTTTCCAGTGCTTGGGTGAGCCTTAGATCTTCCTGGATTTGTATTCCACCTCCATTACTTGCTGGGTACACAGAGCTTGGATAAAATATTTCAGTGGGATAAGCCTCAGGTTCTTCAGGTTTGAAATGGAAATAAAGATGATGATGAAGATGATGATAGCAAAACCCATCTTCGAGGGCTGCTGGAAAGGTTAATGGAGAGAATCCTTGGAAAACTCTTAACATACCATGTGAGGCTCTGATGAGAGTCTACAAGATGAATACATTCAATATTTTCTGAAATATTGGTCCATTACTTGCTTTTTCAACACAAAGGAAAAGTTACAATTGGCTTTGGTTTGAGTTGGTACATTCTGAATTATCAGGTTATTACTAAAAAGGTTTTTCCATTGCTCATCTGCTCAGTGCTCTTTGACATTAAGGGAATTTATCCAGACTGTATTTTGGATACCATCCATTAAAATTTCTTAGAAAATGTTTTTTTATGTTAAATATAATACAGCTTCACTATAGAAATAACAGAAAATATAGACAAAATTCAGAAGAAAATCAAAATCACCCATAATTTCATGCTCCTAATGCTGTCACTGACATTTTTTCTTTTAGGTTTTTCTCTATGCATCTTTGAACGTAATTTATATATTATATGTATTATTTTTGTCCTATTTTCAAGTTCAGATGATATCATGAATGTTTGCATATGTTGTGAAAGATTTCCATAAACATTTTTAAATGGTTACATAATATTCTATTATCTGGATTTACCGTTACAACCTTTCATTATATCATGTAGTATAAATAACACCAGGATAGCAAATAAACACATCTGATGCCCAGCTCCACAGATCTGGGTCCTTTAAAAAAAAAAAAAAAATTTCTTTGATGAGTTTCACAATAAAGACCATTGCTACCTTATGTGGGGAGGCATTTACTACAGGTATTATAGAATAGGGTTTGGTAAACCATGGCTAGTAGGCCAACTCTAGCCAGCTTGTTTTTATAAATAAAGTTTTATTAGAACACAGCCATGCTCATTTGCTTCCATATTGTCTATGGCTGCTTTCATGCTGCAAGGGCAGAGTTGAGTAGTTTAGCCTTGCCAAACCTAAAATATTTACTATCTGATTCTTTACGGAAAAAGTTGGCCAACTCCTGGTATTAGAATGGATGGGAGCCCAGGCTTTCTCGTTCAAAACCCAACAGTCCTAAACCATGCATTTTTAAATAACATGTTTTAAAAATCTTTCTTCAATTCATTATATTAAAAACAAGCAGAGGAAAATGAACATAAGATAATAAAATAGCTGAAATCAAATACACTTCCAAAAGCTGAATTCTGCTCCATCCACCTTTGGATATTTTAGAATTTTAGCCTGGATCAGGCAAAGCTTGATAGAAGAAGCTCAGAGACAAACTTAGGTATGTATGGAAAATTTATCATAATAAAGATGGCACCAAAAATCAGCTTGGAAGAGACGATTGCCCTGCCTACACTGTTGGCATATGGTGTGAGGTAGGAATCAAATCCACATTATATACAAAGATGAACTTCAGATTAAGACCTGAATATGAAAGGTAAACCGATGAAGTAGGGTTCTTAACATTGATCCTTTTGTTAATCTGAGGAAACCTATGGACTCCTTCTCAGAATAATGTTTTTAAATGCATAAAGTGAACTAGACAGAATTACCAAGGAAACCAATTTTGCAGAAATGCAGACATTTAAAAAATTGTGAAGTAAAATATATGCTGCTTTATGAAAGTATTAACTGATAAGCTCTAGTAGTAAATCTAATAACTGTGGCAATTTTGAAATAGTGATGAGCATAAGCAAAATTTTGAGATATCCATAACAACTGTCACATAAGGTGAAGATATACTTAGTTTATTCCAAGTTCACTGACACCTTGAATTTTAGGTTAATGCCCTCCAGGTTAAAAACCCCTTTCACGGAGCTGATAGAAGTGGAAAAGATTGTTTTTGTGTTCTTTAGGCTAGGGAAGAGCTTCTTATAGTGGCCCCCTAACCCACAAAGAATTGATGAATTTGTCTGCTTTAAAATTCAAAAGTTTTATTCAGTAAAGCTCACTAGACTTTAAGAAGGGGGCAGGCTGAGAGAAAACTTCTGCAACTTCCAAAACCAACAAGGATTTAACATCTAGAACATACAGGGAGCTTCTGTAAAACAACAAGAAAAAGACAGGGAAACCAGTAGAAGATGGGTAAAGCATATGAACAGATAGCTCACAGAAGGGAAAATCTTGAATGTGTCATAAGCATATAATGAGAGGCTCAACCTCTCTTGTAATAAATGATCAGAAGATTAAAACATCAGTGGAATCGAGACTACTCTGTACCCTCCCGTGTTCCATAAATAAAAAGCCTATTACCACCAAGTGTTGGCAAGGATGTGGGAAAATGAGAACCCTTATGCATCGTTGATAGGATAGAAAGTTTTATAACCACTCTGAGAACAGTCTAGTGATACTGAAATGAAGGAGCACATGTCTTATGACTCAGCTCTCTTACACTGAGTATAGGAACTCTGGCATACTGTTTCCCAAGTGAACACATGTGAGGATCTTGATCTCAGCATTGGCAGTGGTGGTGGTTACTTGAGGCAACTTGATAGAAAAGTGGAAGGTGCATACTGATGTATGTATACAAGGGAGCATATGCAGCCATAGGCGTGATGTTCTATACACATACGACAACCCAGATATACCCTTGACTCATCACATTGCATGCAAAAAGTAAGAACACCAAGAGATTTATGCACAATGCTCTTTAGAAAATTAAAAACACATACACAGAAAACAACACTACTTATTTCATAAGGTACCCGTATCTTGAGATTGAATATACAAAAAGACAATGGCCGGACCCTGTATAAAAATAGAACTCTGACCCACAACTTGGAGCAGCCTGCCCAAGAAACCAAACCCTTATCTCAAATAACCAGCCCCGGAAGCCAGCCTGCTGAGTCATTTCTGTGGGAAGTCAGGCTTCTAACCGATCCAAAAGCTAAACGACAACTTCTGGCCCCAAGTGGCCAGGTTTTGATTAATAACTGACAGCTTCCCTAATATTTGTCCCCACTTCCAACTTAAGATACCAGTCAGAGAAAGCCAAACCCCAAACCCAAAGTCACATAGGGATGCTTCGCTTCTAGTTAGCCCACCTCCAGCTTCGGCCAACAGCCTCCAATTGGGACATGCATGAAGCCTTCCCCCTTCCCACGATGAAACTTTCCCACTCCTCTGCCTGCCTTTGAATCTCTGCCAAAATGCAAGCGACAGTGGCTGGACCCCTTTGCTAATAGCAAACTTGTAATAAATAGCCTTTGCTTATTCTCATTTGGTTGGTCTTTGTTTATTTCCATGATTTCCAAAGGTCTTTTGGGCACGGTTGAGTGGTACGGTAGCCCTTGTGTGGTGGGAATGAATTGGAACGCAGATCAGGACCGCGCATGGATCCCTGCAGACTCCGTACCGTGAATGTGGAGGAAGTGATTAACAGAACTTTCCATAAGAAGGTCCGTGAAAAAGAAACAAAGATTTAAAAAATTAGTTGATTTTAATTTCTTTCTGCATGGTATCTTTCTCTTCTAAAATCTTTTCTACTGTCCTCTTCCGGGCTTTCGTCTGCTTGGGCTTGGGGGCTAAGTACCCAGATCATTCTTCAGCCAGATGGAGGTGCTCAAGGTATAAAATGAAGCTGCAGTCTCCCTGGCTTCTCCAGACCCGCGCGTAGCAGCGGTGTAGACGCCCCGTCAAGGTCCCTGCCAAACCTGACCGTCTCTAAGAAACTCTCCTGCCCCAGCAAAGGCAGAAGAGGCCTTGAATCCCGTTTTTTTCTGCCTACAGCCCGGTGTTATCTGTTAGAGCATAGTTTACAGCCAGGGTCCTCCTTAACCAGTCAGTGCAGGAGATTAAAGGACAAAATAGCCCCAATGATTTCATCTCTCTCTTTTTCAGCGAAAAATACTTTTCCAAACTATTAAGTCTTCTGTGAAGGTTATAGTAGAGGACTGAGGTTCAGTTTAGCCCACTTATTAAGATATAGGCTACCCAGCCCCAATAGAAAAAATAAACAAACAACGAATAGTTTACTTGGATTTATGCACAGTTTGTCTAATCAATCAATCTGTAAACATTATGCAAATGTGTGTAAACCCAAACCTAGCCCAGACGGTGCATATGCATTGTTATGTAAACGATCAATCTTGTTAATGCAAATATTAATATAAACCTGACATTAAACGCAAGTTTACACAGCCTTGCTGGTTGAAGGCGGCTTGATTTACATTGAAATGTAAATAGCAGTAGTGCTCTTTTTGGGGCTTTGGAAAACAGACTGACTAGAGTTCACCGGGTGGCCTGTCCCCATCAGGTTCCCCAGACCCAGACCCAACCCCTTCCTTCCAGGCATCTCAGGAGGAATTTGGGGAGAGTCTGGATGGCAACTCATGGGCCCTTACTTGTGTCCTTGTTTTTGATGTTCTAGCTCCTCCTGGCCCCCTTTAGGACCCCAGGGCTCCAGTCTCCAAACCAATGATGCAGGGACAGTCATTCACCACCTTTCACTCTCTCATGAATTGAGGGCTTGGAAGTGAGCTCTTGTGCCAAGATTGGCCATTGGGTGGCCTGCTGGGTAGCTCTGCGTGGGACAGGTCTCCCTTCGCTCTGCCCACGTCCTTTCCTGGGCTGGCTTCTTATCCTTCAAGTCTGTTTTAAGTGTCACCAGGACTTTCTTGATATTCTCAGAGGTTTTCTCCTCCAGGGTTCTCCATAAGAGCACCCTGTGCAT
This sequence comes from Eumetopias jubatus, assembly GCF_037043125.1. Taxonomy (NCBI): domain Eukaryota; kingdom Metazoa; phylum Chordata; class Mammalia; order Carnivora; family Otariidae; genus Eumetopias; species Eumetopias jubatus. The sequence continues at coordinate 182,725,180 of NW_028274808.1, read as the reverse complement.
CACATTCATGATGCTCTCCTCAACGTGTCATGACAGACTTATTTCCTTCTGTGTTTACTGTTGTCCATTCTCCCCACCTCTAAGCCTCATGGGATCAGAGCTAATGCCTGTTTGGTTCATCACTTTATCCTCAGTGCCAGGCCCATGAGATGTGCTTGGAAAAATTCTGTTGGATGGATGGACCCTTGGACGGACAGACACGCACACTCTGCAGCCTTGTTGCTTAGCACAAAGATCCACCGTCCGGAATTCACCTGGTTCTGTCTTTTCTTTTAGGACCTGGGTCCTGCCTTGAATACACTGATAATTTGCCTCACTCTCCCCGCCCCCCCCCCCCCCCCCCGCCCCACCACCCCGGCGCCTTCTGTCAGAGCTGGATTCTGGTCTCTGAGCTCCCACCACGGCATGATGATAATAGTAGGAGGACAAGTCGCTGTCATATATTCAACACTTAGTAGGTTCCAGGTATTACACTTGGTGCTTTATACCCATAATCTCCTCTGAACATTAATCTTCAAAGCATATTTTCAAAAGATCAGGCCTTTAACGAGGAGTCAAAAGTAGAAGACTTGGGCGGGGGCAGTGCAGGGCCCAGCTCAGAGTCTAGATTGGAAGTCATCTAGGTCTGGGTCCAAATGGGATTGAGAGTCTAGCACGAGAATTTTGTAAATATTCGTAATTTTTTCCAGCTCTTACACAAAAGTTCAGACATCTGGAGACCAAGGACTGCATTTATTCTGTTTGACCACTTTGTCTCCTTTGTCCTCTTTGGACCCTTGGTTGCTTTCTGCTCTTTCCTGTCCCCCAATATGCCTTCTAGTAGAGAATTTGCATGGAATGTACCCCATGGTGGCTCCACTGAGATCAGCCAGCCCAAGCTGAGACTGAGGAAGTTAATGACCCAGGTCCTCGTGGAAGTGAAAGAAAGAGGCACTAAAAATGACCTGGAACTCTTAAACATGCCAATCAGTCCTAACCCTAAAGGCCCTGAAACCAAGGGCGTGCTTCTGGGCTCTGCAAGGCACAGTTGGTGGGCTGCTACTTGCAGCGGGAGCCTGTCTACTCCTGGGCTGGTCTGTTTACATCTGACTCCCCCCAGATAGCAGGCCTTGCATCTTATTCATCTTTGTAACTCAGCAGCCAACATGGTGCCCGCACGTGGTGGGTGTTTGATCAACTTGCTGAATGAGTATTCCCTTTCCAACCCCTCTCACCCAGATTTATTGGACTTCTACCTTTTTAGGGTGCTTTTTGGAGGCGGTACTTTTAATATTGCCTTTGATCTTCATTTGGGTGGGAATTGGCGGTGCAATGGGAAGAAAACCACCCAAATATAATTTCTCCTAGGCTCTCTCAATACATCTCCAAGCAATGCCTGCCTGAACACCACCTGCTGCCAGAGAGTCTCTGTCCTTGGCCAGAGAGTCTCTGTCCTTGGCCAGATGGAGCTCCTCCACGCCAGTGAGTGAACCCCAATGATTAATAGCAGATGCAGACCCCAGGAGCTCCCTGCAAAAGCAGAAATGCCCGCTGTGATGAGGAACTTTCCACTGCCTATAAGGAAAGCTTATAGGAGAAACTATAAGAAAGAGAAACTAAACCGGAGTGTGAAGGTGGGGCTGAACTATTTCTCTTATATCTTATTAAGAGTAACACCTTCACTTCTTTTTTAAAGATTTTATTTATTTATTTGACAGAGAGAGAGAGAGAGAGAGCGAGAGAGGGAACACAAGCAGGTGAAGTGGGAGAGGGAGAAGCAGGCTTCCCCACAGAGAAGGGAGGCCAATGCGGGGCTCAATCCCAGGACCCTGGGATCATGACCTGAGCCGAAGGCAGACTCTTAACCGACTGAGCCACCCAGGCACCCCAGTAACACCTTCATTTGGACTGGGCTTTGGAATTGATAAAATGATCTTTCTTGTACCATCTCATTCGCTTATCTCCAATTTGTAGATGGAGAAACTGCTCTGAGACAGGCCACCACAGCATCTGGAGCCTCCCGTGATCAGCTGCCAGCATCCTTTAATGAGAAGTCATGTGTTCCTTGATGTCTCTCCAGGAGTAGCTCAATGTAAGTAAGGACCTTGGGGCGGTCGGCTAGATGACCCCTAGCTGAGTGACTGTAATTGTTCTGACCGTTATGGGCTCACAAACCATTTTTTTTTTAGAGAAAGGAGATGTTAGCCAAGATGGGATTTTTCCCAGAAGAATTCTTTAGAAAAGTGCCAGAAACCTTTACCTTCCACCTTGACAGTCCCCAGAGACAAACTGAAAAGACCTCGCTTAATGCCTCATCCGAAGGGTATTTGCAATGCTGGCTTCATCATTCAAAGCAGGAAAGGCCTTTGTCATGGTCAGATGGCTTTAATGTGTTCTGAATGCTACATAAATTCAAACTTGATGGCTCATTTATTTGTTGGATTGAAGTTTTATACAATAAACTAAGCCTTGGTATTTACTAATAACTTGTGCACTGCCCTTTGTTTGTTTAGAACAGCCAGAAAGCAAAGAAGTTGACCGAGTCCCTCATGGCCAATATGGTGTTCAGATCCTGGCATTTCCTGGGACGGTTTATGGATCGGTGGGAGGCGGGGGGGTGGTAAGAGGGTTGTTTGTGGAGGGAGCAAGGGACACTGTGGGGAAAGGAGGAGAGGGGAAACATTGTGGGTATGGGTTTTATTCCAAACAAATTTGACATAGTCCTACCACCCGTGCTTCAATTGCTGAATTCAGTGAGCTGGGAATTCAGAACATTGAGTGACAGGCCAGGCTTGGCTAGTGACTTGTGGCACGACCTTGGAAGATTCATTTTCCCCTGCTGTGTCTCGCTGTCTCACTCTGGAAAAAAAAAAAAAAGAAAGAAAAGAAAGCTTATAATAAATTCTATTCATCGTTCAAGGTGAGCTTCCTTAAACTACTCTCCTTTTGGGAGATCTTTGCCCTTTATGTCTACCCCACCCACAAAAATTTCTCTCTTTCTCAGAATCCAAGAGATGTTATTTGTCCCGTGTCTTATGGGCAAGAACACAGGCTTTGCATTTTGGTGTGCGACCGAGCTGAGTGTGAGTTCTGACTCTGCCATCCATCTAAACTCGAACAAGTTAGGGAATGGTTTTGAGTTCCCATTTCCTTTTCTGTAACATGGGAATAACGGCATATATCTCGTCATGTTGTGAGAAGTAGAGGATTGGACACATGTGAGGCCCTCAACTCCGTGCCTGGCATTTAGGAAGTACTCCTGACAAAGAGGGGTAAGTTTCATTACAGCCTCATATTTTGGGGTCCAGAACAGATTGTAAGCTCCTCAGGGGAAGGGACTGGGTGGTTTTCTGAAGGCACAGCATCTAGCACCTGGACATTTTTCTGTGGTATTTTCCATGACCACAGATGTTCACAGTCTATGTCTCAGACAGATAATGTGACTGCCTCTCAGAAGCTTCTCTGGGAGCTGCAGCATTTTTGAGTTCATTTCAAGGGTAAGAACAAGTTCTGGGAATGATACAAGTAGACAAAATCTGAAAATCTCTACATTCCATGGCTGAGGAAATAGATTCCTGTTAAGATTGGGCCATAGGATTTGCCTTCAGCACCTCCTTATTTCCAGACAACTACATTCTTCTTCCAGTCTCACTTATGGGGTCCGCCAGGGGGCTCAGAGATGGGATAAGTTCTGGCCCTGAAAGAAGGTAATGGCTTGCTGGATTAGAGCCGCAAGTCACCGTCACTGGTGTCTCAGGCCCTCCTGGATGCTGGCGCCTGACTGGAGCCTGACCTGAGGCTTGCTGCTCCTGAACGCCTTTACTTTCTGCTGTAGCTGACACTGGCAAGTCCTTCCCCCTCTTCTATGTTGGAGGAGTCTTCATTTTTCCAGTCTGTGCATCTCCCTCAAGTCACCTAGAGGAATTCAGATTGGTCTAAGCCAATTGGGCAGTCCCATTCCCCAAATTTAGCCAGTGAGAATAGAACTTCCGAGTAAAGTTTCTTAACTCTAAAAAAAGGGATAGAAGAGATAACAAGAAGAACTGGTTCCCTGTGTTATTAGGATTCTCCAGAGAACCAATAGGTGTGTGTGTGTGTGTGTGTGTGTGTGTGTGTGTGTGTGTGTGTGTGTGTACTATAAGGAATTGGCTCACATGATTATGGAGATAGGCGAGTTTTGAGATCTGTGTGGTGAGTCGGCAAGTTGGAGACCCAAGAGAGCCTATAGTTTAGTTCCAGTCTGAGTCTGAAGTTTGGAGAACCAGGAGCCAATGGTGGAGTTTCAGTCTGAAGGTCAGCAAGACCAAGATCTAATAAAAGCTACTGCTTCAGTTTGAATCTGAAGGCAGGAAAAAGGCCCAGTTTAAGGGCAGTCAGGCAGAAGAATTCTCTCTTTCCTGGGGGGACGGTCAGTCTTTGTGGTCCATTCCAAGCCTTCAACTGATTAGATGAGGCTCACCCACATTAGGAAAGGCAATCTGCTTTATTCAGTCTATTCATTTCAATGTTAATCTCATCCAAATACACCCTCACAGAAATACCCAGAATAACACTCAAGCAGATTTCTGGGGACCCTGTGGCCTAGTCAAATTGACACATAAAATTACCCATCACATTCCTTTTCTGACTTGCTGTAGGTCATTAGTTGACTGTGTCTCCCAAAAAGATATGTTGAGATTCTAACCCTTGCTACTTTAGAAGGTGCCTTATTTGGGAATGGGGTCATTGCAGGTATAGTTAAGATGAGGTCACACTGGCAGAAGGTGGGCCCTAATCCAATATGACTAGTGTCCTTATAAAAAGAGGGAAATTTGGACACAGGTACTGAGAGAAGGTGGTGCGATGACAGAGACAGAGAGAGGAGTTATGGTAGCTGCCAGCCAAGAAATGCCAAGGATTTTGCAGTACCCGAAGCTAAGAGAAAGGCCTGGAACAGATTCTTCACTGAAGCTCTCAGAAGAGAACCAATCCTGCCAACACCTTATTTTCTGACTTCTGGTCTCCAGGACTAGGAGACAGTAAACTTTGTTGTCTTAAGCCACCCAGTTTGTGGCACTTTGTTACAAAAGCCCTAGGGAACAGTGTGTCACGATGTCATGCTCGGGACTGTTGTGTTCTCTTGCTACCATGAGGGCTGTTCACAGACACGCTGGGGATGATGGTGCAGAGTCAGAAAAATGTGGATATTTGATGAATTTTTTGAGCTTCTGAATTAACCAGCTCAGAAACTGCCCTACGTCTAAACTTTTTGTAATATGAGATAGTATGTTTCAACCAATTGGGATTGAATTTTCTGAGATTTGCAGAAAGAGTATCTGACTGATGGACTGCTCTCACATCTTCCCTGCTCAGAGAGATCCCCCCTTCTATGTTCCTTGTCTTTGTGAATGGCTTCACCAACCACCGCCACCCATCACCACAGATGCCCAAAGGAGAAACCTGGTTGTCATCCTTGGTGCTGCCTTTTTCTCATCCTCCTAACTTAATCATTCATTAGGCCCTGACAGTGACCTCCTTATTGGCTTTCAGTAAGCCCAGTCATCATTCCCTTGATGCTGTCTTACCTCTTATGTGTTATCACAATAGCTTAATTGGACTCTCTGTGTCAAATAATGATCAACTGAGACCATTCTCCTCACTGAGCCAGAGTTATGTTCCATAATGTATAATTTTCCCAGGTGACTCTCATTGTCTTTAGGACAAAGTTCAAGCCCAGCTCCTTAGCACGGTGTTCATTGTCATTTATGATCTGGCTTCTGGTTCCTATTTCAGCCTCATCTCTCTCTTTTTTTTTTTTTTATTTGACAGAGACAGAGATAGCGAGAGCAGCGGGAGTGGGAGAGGGAGAGCAGGCTTCCCGCCAAGGAGGGAGCCCAATGTGGGACTCGATCCCAGGACCCTGGGATCATGACCTGAGCTGAAGGCAGACGCTTAACGACTGAGCCACCCAGGTCCCCTCAGCCTCATCTCTTATCACCTGTCCTATGGTCAGACTTGAAGCTACTGAAGTTTTCACTCTCTCTCTCTCTTGCCTTAGGACCTTTGCTTATGCAGCTCCCTCAAGATGAAATGCTACCCATCTCTCTTGGCCTGACCAGTGTCAACTCATTCTTCAGGCTTCAACTTGGCCACTCCCTCCTCCAGGAGACCTTTTCTGATACTCTGCTATTTTTTGGTTGGATGTTTTCAGGTTCTAGAACAACATTGATACCACCCTTACCCTTAACGTGGCCTGAGGGGCTCCAGGTTGTGGTAGCAAAAGCACGGGGCAGAGAGCAAGGAGACCCAGGCTCTTCCCTTTGTGTCTGCCCCTGAGGAAGCTGTGGGACATTGGGAAAGTCCCTTCTCTTCTTGCAGCATCAAATGAGGGAGTAGGGCTATGTCAGTAGTCTTCAAGCTACGTCCTTCAGAGCCTGAGGGTTCCAGAGAGATGGCCCAGGTAAGGGGCAAAAGAAGGCAAAACAACTCCTCTATCCCGTGTTCTAATTCCGTTTAGGTCTTACTAACATCTGTATCACATACTGTACTTCCATAAGAATTTTTTCAAAAAAGAAAGAGCTTTAAAGTGTTAGAAAACCATGATTCTTTCTAACTAATGTCTCGTTCCACTCAAAGGTCCTGTTGTAGCACGGCAGGTGGAGAGAGAGAGAGGTTGAGGAGACAGGAGATGAACACAGCAAGGTCTATGAGAGGAAGTGAGGAGAACTATCAACCCAGCCAATTGCTTTGGCCCACTCAAACCTGGTCCAGGTTGTAAAGAAGCAAGAGGCTGTGTGCTGAGACTGGGTAGGGGTTTGGAGTCCAGAAAGCCTGGGTCATCCAGACTCTGAACCAGTGTGTCACTGCCTGTACGTTCAACAGAGTCACCTGGGAGCTTTTAAGAAACAGTGATGTCAGGGGCCCCTCCTCAGACAACTGAACCATCTCCAGGTGTGGAGCTGAGGCATCTGGGTCATTCTGAAGGATCTAAACCCTGGGAGGGGACGGGCTGTGACTGTCTTGCTCACCATCATAGTCCCGGTGCCTAGTGCATAGGGTCAGCAGGCAATCAGCAACAGCAAATATTGAGTGAATAGGTGAGTAAATGAGTTTCATATTAGCAACTGATCAGATTTATATCACCTGCTTCAGGTTATTGCAACTTGCTGAGGTTCAGTTATCTCATATGTAAAGTGAGAAAAGTAATTTCTACTTGGAAATGATGCTTTGAGAATTAATATTATGTCAGGTACCTTGCAGAGCATATGGCACATTGTAGCTGATTAATAAAATGGTACTACAATCACTTGTGGTAATTGATATTGCTCAGATTCAGACCAAAAATTAACTCGGTTCAAGTGTGCGTGCCATGTATCAGTCAGGATCGCTAACTTACGCTGTGTTAACAAATAATCCCTATCTCAGGGGCATAACATAGTAAAGGTTTATTTTTATCTGTATTACTTGTCATTACAGGTTGGCTGGGGGCTGTCAGAATTTCAGTCCTATGGAACATTGCAATTGTTGTTTACCAGGAAACTAAAGAGGAATACCTTCTGGTGCTCCTTCCCCTGGCAAACACTCAGCCCAGAAATGACCGGCAGAGCCTCCACTTACAGTTGATTGGCCAGAATGAGTCACATTGTGCTATCTACTGCAGGGGCCCAGAAAGTGCAATCCCACCAGGTGCCCCACAAGGCAGAGGACTGAAAGTCACATTGATGAGCAACAAAACTGATTAGCACAGTTGTTCTCAGTGGTCCTGCCTGACTATATACACCTAGCTCCAAACAAAGACAGCATGTGTCGATGACAGTTTGAGGAACAAGGCGCTCTAAGCATTTGTCGTGCTTTGATACCCAACATTAATTTCTCATTTTGGAATCAGCACTCAAACATAATTTTTAAAGAACTTAATGAGATTTAATTTACATCCCACAAATTTTACCAGTGACAAATTTCAATGATTTTTAGATTTATAGAGTTGTGCATCCATCGCCCCAATTCAGCATTTCCATCACCTCCTGCCTGTGTGAAGTCAGTCCCCACCCACACACCGAACCTCAAGCAAATATTAATCTGTCTCTACATATTGACCCTTTCTGAACATTTCACACAAATGAAATCATACAATATATAGTGTTTTGTGTTTGGCTTCTTTCACTTCACATAATGTTTTTGAGGTTCATCCGTGTGGTAGCATTGTAGGAGGGTTCAAAGGATTTGGGGGTGATGGAGAACAATATATATGACCTGGAGAGGCAGTGACACGCAAGCCTTATTGGGTGGTGCTCAGGATTGCATGAGAGGGTAAATCCCTTTCAGGACGAGACCATTCAGAGGCTTATGGTTCTGGGACCACCATCCAGAAAGGGAGGAGATCAGGAGAACTCCCGACAGAGAGCTGGGTCAGAAAGGGGGCTTTCATGTCTCAGTGATGCCACTCAGCGGTGCTCTCTGGATCTGGGAGGAAGGCAGGTCTTATCTACCGCTAGTATATAGGGGATGAGGTTTAGTGGGGAATGCAAACAAGCTAAGCTCTAAATGGTTAAAAATCTGTTTGTTATGACTGTTTTAAAATAATTGGATGTATAAGAATTTGGGTCTCATCAGGCTTTTTGGCTAATGAGTCTCAAGCCTGCAGAAATAACCAACCTAGGGGCCAATACACAGAGACCTTATTTGGCTCATTTACATAACAAGCATATATCAATAATTCCTTCCTTCCTGCCTGCCTTCCTTCCTCTTTCTTTCTCTTTTTCTTTCTTTCTTTCTTTCTTTCTTTCTTTCTTTCTTTCTTTCTTTCTTTCTTTCTTTCTTTCTTTCTTTCTTTCTTTCTTTCTTTCTTTTTTCTTTCTTTCTTTCTTTCTTTCTTTCTTCTTTCTTCTTTCTTTCTTCTTTCTTTCTTTCTTTCTTTCTTTCTTTCTTTCTTTCTTTCTTCTTTCTTTCTTTCTTTCTTTCTTTCTTCTTTTTCTCTCTTTCTTTTCTTTTACTTTCCTCCCTTCCTCCCTTCCTTTCTCTTTTTTCTTTCTGCTGAATAGTATTCTGTTATATAGACCCACCACATTTTGTTTATCCATTCATCAGCTGATGAACATGTTGATGTTTCCAGAATTTGCCCTTATAAATAATACTGCTATGATCATTTACAAACAAGTCTTTTTTGAGATACATTTTCATTTCTCTCAGGTAGATTCCTAGGAGTGGCATGGCTAGGTCATATAATACTTTTATATTTGCCTTTAAAAGAAACAAATTGTTTTCTAAAGCAGCTGTAAACATTTTGCGTCACTGCCAGCAATGTTATGAGGGGTCTAAGTTCTCTGCATTCTTGCCAACATTTGTTATTGTCTTGTCTTGTTGATTATACCCAGTCTAGTTGATGTGAAGTAGTGTCTCATTGTGGGTTTTTTTTTCCATTTCGCTGATGATGTTGAGCATTTTTTTATGTGCTTATCAGTGATTCATATATTTTCTTTGGTGACACATCTTCTTTTGCCCATTTTTAAATTGAGCTGTTCTTTATTTATTCTGTTCTTCATTCTGGATACAAGTCTCTTCTCAGATATACAATTTGAAATTATTTTCTCCCAGTCTATGACTCCTTCCATTTTCTTAATAGTATCTTTTGAAGCACTAAGTTGTTAATTTTGATGAAACCTGATTTATCAATTTTTTCTTTTATGGATCATGTTTTTGGTGTTGCCTCTAAAGAATTCTTGATCTAATCCAAGCTCACAGGGATTTATTCCTGTTTTCAATTTCTAGAAGTTTTATAATTTTAGCTCTTAAATTTATGTCTATGATCCATTTTGAATTCATTTTTTTGTATGGTGTGAAGGGTCTAAATTCATCTTTTTGCATGTGGATATTTAATTGTCCCTGTACCATTTGTTGGAAAGACTATTCTTTCCTCATTGAACTGTCTTGAAATCTTTGTAGAAAATCTATTGACCCTAAGTATGTGTTTATTTCTAATCTCAATTCTGTTTAATTTAGATACTTCTATCTCCTTATGCCAGTGCTGGACTGCCTTTTTTTTTTTTAAGCTTCATTTACCTATTTATTTGAGAGAGAGAGAGTGTGTGTGCACAGGCAGGGGGATGGAAAGAAGGAGAGGGAGAAAGAAAATCTCAAGCAGAGTTCGTGTTGAGCACAGAGCCTGACATGGGGTTCGATCTCATGACCCTGATACCACTCCATTGTTTTGATTACTATAGCATTATAGTAAGTTTTAAAGTGAAAGTTCTCATACATTTTTCTTCTTTCTCAAAATTGGTTTGGCTATTCTGGGACTTTTGCCTTTTCATATACATTTTAAGATCAGCTTGTCAATTTCTAGAAAAAAAGTTCTGGAATTTTAAAAGAGAGTATGTTGAGTCTAAAGACTGTTAATTTTACTTTCCTCGTTTTTCTACATTGTTGATAATTAAATATACTGCATGGGCAAATAAGGATCATGTGTCATAAACAAAGTTAAAATCAAACATTTTGAGCCGAGTTCTGCCAAAGAAAAACATCTAATTAATAAATGGAGACCATGAAACTGGAAAAACATAAAGATTAATGTGGGAATAATTGATTTAACAATTTTGTTTTCAATCTACTAACATGGACTATTTCTCATATATTCAGATTTTCTTTAATTCTTCTCCATAGTGGTTTGTAATTTTCAGTACACAAGTCCACAAGTCTTATACTTTATTGGTAAATCTATTCCCAAATATTTTATCCTTTTTGATGTTATTGTGAATGACATTGTTTTCTTAATTTCATTTTGTGGATTGTTGGTAATTACTATGTAGAAATACAATTGATTTTTTTTTGTTGATTTTATATTCTGTGACCCTGCTGTACTCACATATTAATTATAGTAGTTTAAAAAGAAATTGTATGGATTCCTTAGGATTTTCTCCACACAGGATCATGTAATCTGCAAATAAAGACTTTTTGCTTCTTCCTTTTAATTTGAATGGTTTTAATTAAACCTTTTTTGCCTTAATACACTAGCTAAAACCTCTAGCCCAATGTTAAGTAGTAAGTAGCAAGAGAGGACATCCTTGCTTTGTTCCTGATCTTGAGGGAAGCTCATTAAGTTTTTCACCAATAAGTCTGAGCTTTAGCTGCAAGGTTTTCAGAGATGTCCTCTACCAGGTTGAGGAAGTTCCCTTCTATTCCTAGCTCGTTGAAAAATTTTTACTTGAATGGGTGTTGGATTTTGTTAAATGCTTTTTCTGCATCTCTTGAAATAATCATGTGGCTTTTATGCTTTATTCTGTTAATGTGGTGCTTTACATTAATTATGTTTAGATGTTAAACCAATCTTGCATTACTGAGAGAAATCCTACATGGTCATGATGTATAATTCTTTTTATATGTTTCTAGATTCATTTTGCTAATATTTTATTGAGGATTTTTGCATCTATATTCATGAGGATATTAGTTTTATTTTCTTGTGGTACCTTTGACTTTGGCATCTGGATAATGCTGGCTTCACAGAATGATTTGCAAAGTGTTTCCATTTCATTTTCTGTAAGAGTTTCTGAATGACTGGTATTATTTATTATCTAGATATTTGATAGAATTCACTAATGAAGCCATCTGGATCTGGAGGTTTTTGTGTGCGGGGGGGGGGAGAGAATTTTAAATTAGCACTTCAATTTCTTTTTTTGTTATAGATCTATTCATATTTTTAAATTTCTTCTTGAGTCCATTTTGATAATTTATGTTCTTCTAGGAATTTGTCAATTTCATTTAGGTTGTCTAATTTGTTGCCATACTGTTGTTCATACTAATCTCTTATAATTACTTTAATTTCTGTAGGGTAGGAAATGATATCCTCTCTTTCACACGTGATTTTTGTCATTTATATCTTCTTTTTTTTTTCTTGGTCAATCTAACTAAAGGTTTGTCAATTTTGTTTATTTGTCCAAAGAATCAGCTTTTGGTTTCATTGATTTTTTTAGTGTCATTTTGTTTTTCGTTTTGTTTTGTTTTAAGATTTTATTTGTTTATTTGACAGAGAGAGACACAGCGAGAGAGGGAACACAAGCAGGGGGAGTGGGAGAGGGAGAAGCAGGCTTCCTGCCGAGCAGGGAGCCTGATGTGGGATTCAATCCCAGGACCTTGGGATCATGACCTGAGCTGAAGGCAGACGCTTAATCAACTGAGCCACCCAGGCACCCCACAGATTCCTTTTTTTAAAAAAGATTTATTTATTTATTTGACAGAGAGAGACACAGTGAGAGAGGGAACACAAGCAGGGGGAGGGGGAGAGGGAGAAGCAGGCTTCCTGCTGAGTAGGGAGTCCGATGCGGGGCTCGATCCCAGGACCCTGGGACCATGACCTGAGCCAAAGGCAGACGCTTAATGACTGAGCCACACAGGTGCCCCTGTTTTCTATTTTGTTGATATGCACTATAATTTTTATTTCTGTCTCTGCTTTGGGTTTAGTTTGCAGCTTTTTGTTTCTTAAGATGGAAACTTAAACTTTTGATTTGAGAGCTTTCTTCTTTTTTAATACAGGCATTTTAAAGCTATATATTTTCCTGTTAGCATTGCTTTAGCTGCATCCGATAAATTATGTTGTGTCTTCATTTTCATTCATTTAAAAATATTTCCCAACTTTGCTTGTGAATTTTTTCTTTGACTCATTGGTTATTTTGAAGTGCGTTATTTAATTTCCAAATATTTGTGGATTTTTTAAATTTAATTTCTGTTGCTGACTTCTAATTTATTTCTTTGTGATTGGACTCCGCCCGCCCCCAGCACCTTCAATAGGTCCTTCCACTGCCTTCTGGCCTCCGCTGGTTTTAATAAAGAGTTAGTTGTTAATTATATTTATGTCTCTTTGTGTGTGATGAGTCATTTTTCTCTTTGGTGCATTCAAGCTTGTCTTTAGCATTCAACAGTTTGTATCTGATTTAGACGTAGATTTGTGTTTAGATGTAGATCTATTTATATTTATTTTATTTAGAGTTCATAGATCTTCTAGAATCTGTAGATGAATGTTTCTCATCAAATTTGGGGGTGTTTTGGCCATTATTTTTCAAATATTTTTATGCTCATTTTCTCACTTCTCTCCTTCTGAGATTACATCTACATACATATATGTTGGTATGCTTGACAGAGTCTTACAGCTCTTTAAAGTTCTGTTCAATTTTCTCCTCCTCTTCTTCCTCCTTCTTCTTTTGTTCTTCAGAGTGGACAATTTCTATTGGTTTATATGCAAGGTCACTGATTCTTTATTATGCTATCTCAAATAAAATGATGAGCCCCTTTAGTGAAAATTCCATTTCACTTTACTTTTCAATTCTAGATTTTCCATCTGGTTCTTTTAAAAATATAATTTCTATCTGTATGTCAATATTCTCCTTTTGATGAGTCATTGTCATCATGTTTTCCCTTAATTTTTCTAAAATACACTTTCTTTTTGAATGTATCTTGACTAGCTGCTTTGAAGTTGTTTTCTTTAAGTCCACCATCCGAAAGGACCTCTCAGATAGTTTCTATTGATTGCTTTTTCCCTGATCTTTTTCCACTTTCCTGTTTCTTTGGATGTATTGTAATCTTTTATAGGAAACTAGACGTTTTAGGTAATATATTGTAGCAGCTCTAGATTCTCACTCCCCCTCTGGGAGTTGTTGTTATTGTTTGTTTACTGACTTGCCTGGACTTATTCTGTAGAGTATCTCTTTACTTCAGTGTTGACAGTTGATGACTTTACTAAGTTTTAGTTTTGTTCTTGTTTTTATTTCTAAGTTGGCTTCCTACCATTCACCTTCATTTAGCACAGCTTACTAACTGATCAGAAGTTGTGTTCAAACACATCAAGCCACTAAGCCTTCTACCCTTTGTTAATGGATTGCTATATGGATTGGGGAAGAAATTTAAAGGTCAGGCATTTTACAAATCTGCTCCTGTCTTTACTTTCTACCGAGCCTGTTTGTGTCTTCTCTACATGTCCACAAGGTCGCACATTCATCCAGGGATGTGTAGAGAGCCTCAACTGAACATGCATTCAGCCTTGAGCATGATTACAACCTCTCAGACCTTTAGGGATATGTTGGAGCATTCCTAAGCCCACTATGGCTGCCGTGTTCCCTGGATGTCCCTGTCAAATTTCTGGCTAAGCTTCCAGTCTATTGCTTGTCCCCATCAATATCACAACCGCAGAATAACTGTGACACTGGCCTTCCCCACTCACTTGATAATGTAGTCATTACTGTTTCCCATGATTTCTGAGGGCATGGGATTTTTTTCCATGCTCCATTCCAAATCAAGTCAGCCTCCTCTGGCAGAAAAGCTGTTGTTTTTCACAGCTTTCCCTGCCCCGGTAGACCTACTAGGCTGATGCAACTGAAGGGATAATGGGAACAGCCACAGGCTGAAACACCCTAGAGTCCGGCCACCCTTAGCCGAGTTTTCATGGGTTTACTTGAATAAACACTCCTCAATTTTTTGCAGGTCTTTGGTCAATTTCCAGTGTCTCAAAGTTGTTTTTGACAATTTTGTCCAGTTTTATAGTTGTTTGGCAGGAGAAAGAATTTGTTGAGCTCCTCTCTCTTCCATTCTGGAAATCCTACCTCTTCAGTACAATTTGATGTGATTATCTCTCTATGGTGTGCTGTTTTGCTGAGACTGCTGACCAGAGTTCCTGCCCTTTTCTAGTCAGGAGATACACCTAAGACACAGCTGAGCCATCAAACTCTCTTGATCCAAATATTAAGTTCTGGTGGAAGAGATACGAAAACAGAAACAAAGGTTGTGCTCCGTTCATCTTATCTATACCCTGACAAGATTCCCAATTATCTCCTGCTACCTACATTTCCAGAGCTCCCTGGTTCGCATCATGTAGTTCCCCAGGCCTGGTTCTCTGGCCTTTCATCAACTGTGAAGAACACCCATGTCTGTCCAAAAAAATAATGCCTTTGCTCCTCAAGTTAGCCAGAGCCCGTTTCTGTTGCTTGCAAACAAAGAAACTGACCGATACAGCTTTTCAAAGGATATGCAAAAGGGAATCTTCTAAAGACTCCAGATAAGAGGCCAATTATTCACTTGACAGTTTTCAGGACTGCTACAACACACACATGCCTGTGGGAAGCTCCTGAGCCGGCAGTGTGCTGTGTGTCTGATGAGATCCCACTGGAGGGGCCAAGTCTGCACCTGTCACCAGCCACAAAGAGGATCCAATTTTTATCCATTTCATCTGGAGAACCATCTGGGCTGGGAATAGCAGTAATAATAACAAATCATTGTCACCAGATTTCCTCATAGATAACACTTCTTTTTTGTTGCTCTTGTTAAAAATCAAGTTTTCAATTCTGCTGGTAAATAAGCAGCCAGCAATAGTTTTAAAGGCTGACCTGTGCTGCCGGGAGACTGGATTAGGACTGGGCCTGGGAACATGGCATAGACAGACTTGGCTGCTGGTAGTCTTTTCTGGAGGGGCATGAGGTTGGGAGGAAAACCCCAGAAGGCTATGGTAGAAAGAAGTCCTACTGAAAACCATGCATGGGAGTGTTGGGTAGCCATGGCTTACTTACCAACATCATGTATGACAATTTGGGGTTTGTTTGATGTGGGCCAGCAGCAGGATGTAGGTGCTAAGTAAGTAATCTGTGATATTAAGCAGCATTAATAGAGATATATTACCTTAAACAAAGGAAATGATAGTCCTTCTCTATTTCATGCTTCTCAGAGCACTCAAAGTTATATCTTCATTTTGGCATCATACATTTTGTGTGCTACAGACTCATAAGAACACATCCAGAAGAGAACAATCAAGATGGAAAATTGATTTAAATTACCATGTGATGAACAATGGAAGGAACAGAAGGCATTTAGTTTATAGAGGAGAAAATAAGGGGGTAGGAATATAGTATAGAACAGGAGGTATGATAGCTATTTTAAAAAATCTGCAGGTCTGACAGGTGGAAGAAGGCTAAAATTTGTTCTTTCTGCCTCCAGTGACAGATCCAGGATCAATGGGCAGAAGCTACAAACAGACACATTTTAATTCCATATCCCTCTATATGAAATACTTAAATATATTTTCCCAAAGGTGATCTGAAAATGGGTTTTCACTTTATAATTCCAGTCAAAGAATGTATCATTGTGAAAGTCAAAGCTCTTAATTTATAAAAACTGACACTGATACATGGCAGGTAGGTGATAGCTATATGAAGTGTGTGTGTGTGTGTGTGTGTGTGTGTGTGTGTGTATTTGTAAGGTTTTGTTCAATTACTCTTTTGAAAATGAAGCTTAGCAACTGCACTACAGGCTGTAACCTGTAATAGCAAATGTGTGCTTCCTATTTTGAAATGAATACGGTGTACAAACACTATTTATAAAAGAACTATATATATTTTGAGCATTTATTTGCTTAAGGGTATTTAAGAGTTTTAAAAGAATTGCAGAACTGTGTATAAGAACTCTAAGAAATGGAAGAAGATACACCAATAAAGCCTTAAAGAAGAGATCAAATAGCTGACAAGTGAGAGGCTAACAGTGAACCTGAAGGAAAGTGTGGGAATTAGATGAGCAAACAGTCCAACAACTGTCAGTTAGGAGAAGCAGAGAATAATCCATCAGCTGTAATCAAGGCAGATGGGCGCAGCATGGAAAACATTAGAACCGTGTGCACTGCATTGATCTTGGACAGGGGTACTCTACTGTAATAACCATTTAAATGACCATCCATAGCCACAGGAGTAAGACTCAGGACCACAGCTAGCTCATGCAACGCCTTGGGGTGAATTAGAAAAAGGCCCCCTGCTGGGCAGATATAGCTCTGTAAGTGAACAACTCAGAGAGTGGAACATGGGCTAGACTTCACTCTTCTCATACCCCTTTTGCTGAGCATCTCTATGCAGGAAACAGCTGATTCCCCAGACCTGGAGAGTCTTGACATGATCTATTCCTATGTTCTGGAACCCATATATAGAGCTCTATATCTGGACTCTTTAAGGGCTATATCAGAAGAATGAGGTTATTCACTATGTTTGGAATGGAATGGAATATGTCATATTACATACAACTGGTAAGGAAGAACTTTCACAGCTATCCAAATTTGAAAGGGAAAGCTTTAAAAGAAATTGGATTCCCCATAATTAGAGGGGCCAAGCAAAGGTTTGGTCATAGGAAATAAGAGAACAGTCTAGTTACCACAACCAAGATCTAAAGTCTGAGTGGAATTGGGAGCAAAATTGGTGGGGTTGTGCCCAGGATTTTCAAATGTGAGGGTAACCTCGGAACCTCCTAGAGCACATATTGCTGGACTCCACTCCCAGAGTTTCAGATTCTGTAGTTGTTGTAACAAGTTCCCAAGCTGATGGTCCTGGTCCAGGAACCACACTCTGAGATTGGCCTAGACAGTCATTTGCAAATTTTAATGTGGGGGAAAAGAATCACTTGGAGATCTAGTGAAAAGACAAATTCTAATTTGGTGGGTCTGGACTGGGGCCTCAGACTCTGTATACCCTGGACTAGCTTCCTGATGCTGGGCCAGGGACCAAGCTTTGAGTTTATTAAGGGACTCAGACTGGTTCCTAAGCAGATGCTGTTCCTGAAATCATGTGATAAATTATCTCAAGGGTAGAGACTAGAGGACTGTTGGGCAGGGAGCCAGGCCATTCATTCATTCATTCCACCCATATGAGCACCAGGTTCTGTTAAAGGTGCTAGGGACGTTGTAGTTAACAACCGAAACCCTTGCTTTCATGGAGTTCACATTCCAGAGAAGCAAAGTCATATTTACAGCTCATTCCCCAAATCTCAGAGGATTCTTCTTTTGGCTTCAATATTTCATATCACAGATTATCCTGAGGAAGGAGAAGAAATATAAAGGACTGCAGAAAAGTAGAATAACTTAAAATACTTTTTTTCTTCCCATTTTATTTAAGAAGTATAAAATTTCTCACTCATGAATAAATCTTTTCAGAAAAGATGTTCGTATATTTATGTATGCATACTCACTTTTACTTTCTCCAAATAATTTCTAACAAAATGTACATCGAGATGCATCTTAATGCTACTGTCATGTGGAGATACAGATGTAGTTAAAACCAGGACATTGACTTTACAATTGGGATGGTTCAAAAATATGGACCAGGACAACGTTTGGAGGGAGCAAATGAGAATTTTCCACCACCTTCTCCCTTCCTTCCCAGAGGTCTGGGTGTGTAGGAAGGAAACACCCAATAGATTGGCAGTCCAGGTGAAGCAGTGTAGTGGCCAGAACATGTGTTCAAATCCTGTCCCCCTCACTTACACATTATGTGCCCTGGGTGAATCGCTAAATGTCTTGATCCTCAGTCCTTATCTGAAAAGGAGGAATAAAGTCTACCTTATAAGGTGGCTGAAAGAATGAAATAACACATGTATGCTTCACAGTAAAGTCTCAGTCAGTGGTAACAATAGCAGGCTAGAGGCAGACCAGAAAGTCAGTATAGTTCAGGGCTATTTTTTTTTTTATTAGCATTTTATTTATGTTTTTGGAGAAGAGCTACAGTTTCACGAGAAACACTGATTTTTCTCAAACAACAGAATAAGGTTAAAAAAAACTCCAATGTATTGTATAGTTCAGGGCTATTTTTAACAGACATGCAAGCAATGCTGAGGACTAGACATAGCCTATGCCGCTAAGGTTCTCCTTGGCTAACTTTCCAGAAGGAAACTAGGGATACGATAGAATAATTTTGTTGTGGATAAAAAGAAAAGTACCAACCAGATAATAAAGAACTGAGTTAGACTGAGCAGGAGAGAGCTCTATAACTAGTGTGGATTCCTTTCTAGGAGTAGGGAAATGGAACTCTGCAGTACACACAGCTTTTAAATTTGTGATGCTTTTAAATATACCTAAAATTACAACACACAAACCTGGAGAAGTTGCAATAAAGCTGCTATACCCATAAGTTTGCGGCGACAAATTCGTATTATCTTTTCGGAAAGTGATTTGGCAGTGTGTGAATTAGAAGTTATAAAAATGTTCCTATTCTTTCACTTGGTTATTTTCCTTTCGGAAATGTATTCTAAAAAATTATCCAAAAGAAGGAAAATGAGGAAAGGGATGATTACCTATATTTGAGAAAATCAATTGGAAGCAGCTATAGTAATTTTTATTTTTATTGAGATATAATTGACATATAATATTGTGTAAGTTGAAGGTATACGATGTATTGATCTGATACAGTCATATATCGCAGTATGATTACCACAGTAGCATTAGCTAATACCATCATTGTCACATTAATTGTTTCCTCTTTTGTGATGAGAACATTTAATATCTACTTTTTTAATAACTTGCAATTATATAATACAGTATTGTTAACTATAATCATACTGCTGTGCATGAGGTCTCCAGAGCGTACTCGTCTTCCAGCTGCAAATTTTTACCCTTTGACCAACATCTCCCCAGTTCCCCAAGCCCTCTAGGCCCTGGTAACGGCCATTTTACTCTCTGTTTCAGCAAGTTCTGCGTTTTTACATTTTTAGATCATATAAATGATATCATGTAGTATTTGTCTTTCTCTCTGACTCTCTCACTTACTGTAATGCCCTCAGGGTTCATCCATGGAGTCAGGGATGGCTGGATAACATTCCATTGTAGATATATGCTACTTTATATATCCATTCTTTGTCCATTCATCCACTGATGAACACTTAGCTTGTATCCACATCCTGGCAATTGTGAGTGAGTCCGCAATGAACATGGGAATGCTGGTATCTTTTCAAGATCCTATTTTCACATCCTTTGGATATATACCTAAAAGTGGATTGATGAATCACATGGTAATCCTATTTTTAATTTTTTGAGGAACCTCAATGTCTTTCCACAGTGGCTGAACCGATTTATATTCCCACCAACAGTGCACAAGGGTTCCCTTTTCTTTTTAGTTAGATGCAGTCCCACTTGCTGATTTTTGCTTTTGTTGCTTATGCTTTTGATATCATACTCCCCAAAATTGTTGCCAAGACCAATATCAAGGGGCTTCATCTCTGTATTTTCTTCCATGAGTTTTATGCTTTCAGGTCTTATATTCAAGTCTTTAATCCATTTTGAGTTAATTTTTGTGAGTAGTATAAGTGTCCAATTTCCTTCTTTTGCATGCGGTTATCCATTTGCCCCGCCACAGTTTATTGAAGAGACTATCCTTTCCCCATTGAGTGTTCTTGGCTCCCTTGTCAAATATTGGCTGACCCAATATATGGGGGTTATTTCTGGGCTTGTGATTCTATTCCATTGGCCTATGTGTCTATTTTTATGCCAGTACCATATTGTTCTATTATATAACTTTGTAGCATAATTTAAAATCAGGATATGTGATTCCCCCAGCTTTGTTCCTTTTTCTCAGGAGAGCAGTGGCTATTAGGACCCCTTTGTGGTTCCATGCAAATTATAAGATGGCTTTTTGTATTACGTGACAAATGCCATTGGGATTTTGATAAGGACTGCAATGAATCTGTAGATGGCTTTGAGTAGCCCATTCTTTTCCATAATAAACAGCCTGTTTTTGCAGCTGGGTAGCTTTTTCATTCTGCTTCCTTCCTACAGAAGGTCATAGATCCAAAGGCCACTTTTTCATCTTGTGCTGCTTCTGACTCTTTTGGTCAAGATGGCATTGCTTTGGCCAATATAATTCTTTTGAAAAATTTCTGGGTTTTTATGACCCTTATTAGAAGTCTCTTCATTAGACCAAAACCACAAAAGTTCTTTGAGGCGGACCGCTCTCTATCTCAGACTGCCTATAAGACTGCTATGGGCGATATCCTGAAGAGCCCAGAAGCTCTATTATTTAAGAGGTATGAGCTACAAAGCATGATTTTAAGATCCTTAAGACACTCTTTTTTTCTGGTTGACAAGGTCTATGAGAAGCCACCTTGAATCTTTCTGAAGTCTTTAAAAACATGCTTTAAATTCATCCCTCTTACTTTAATTTTACCCTATGACCACATTTTCCCAAAAATCTTTCTCCAAGGCTCTTTCTTACTCTAAGAACCCTTTGCTGGCGAAAAATATTCTCTTGGGACCTTTGTATTTCTTCCAAATCCTCCCTGAAAGCTGAATGGTTGGTTTTTCAGCTTATCTGTTTATATCTCTCTGCTTTCATTTTATTATAGGCAGCTCAACAAAGGCAGGTGGCATCTTAAGCATTCTGCCTGGAAGTTTTCTTAGCTCAGTCACAGAGTTTCCTGGATGCGTTTTCTACTTTCCACATTACTGCAGGTCACGGTTTTGCTAAACCTTCCACCATTACACAACACTGGTCTTCAGCTCCTTGTAATATTTTCCTTACTCTCCTTTAAGCATTCACTGATGTACTTCTCAAGGCCTTCCAGCCCTTACCTCTTGCCCAGTGTCAGTCAATGCTACCTGTTTTAGGTTTATGTTAGAAGCTTTTAGGTTTATGTAATAAAACCCCTTATTTCCAAGTACCAAAATTCATTTTGGTTAGTCTGGCTGTGTGGGAAACTGCCTCACAATTTACTAGTTTAAACCAAACATTTTATTTTGCTCATAATTTTGTGCATCAGAAATTTGAAAAGGGCTCAGCTGACCAGTTCTCACTTGGGGTTACTCATGCAGTTGCAGTAAGATGTCAGCTGGGGCTGCAAACATCTGATGACTCGACTGGGCTGGATGTCCAACATGGTTCATTCATATGGTTAGGAGTTGACGCTGGTGTCAGCTGCGAGCACATCTGGGCTGTCAATCGGTTTGTACATATGGGCTCTCCAGCATGGCTGTCTCAGGATACTTGGCCTTCTTACATGGTGCTAGTTTCCCCTAGAGCTAACATCTCAAAAGAGCCAGGCAAAAACTGCTTGGCCTTTTCTGACCCAGTTCCGAATGTTGTACAGCATCACTGCTGCAGCACTCTATTGGCTACAAGGAGGTCACTAAGCCATCCCAGATATGAGGGGAGGAAATACAGACACCCCCTCTCAATAGAGGAATGACAAAGAATTTGCAGGTTTGTTTTAAAACTGCCAACACAACACTTTAAATTCTCTAAGATTAAGTGCAAAAAGCAGAATCTAGGATTGCATGTATACTGTGACTGAAATGATATACAAGGAATAAGCACATGGAAAACATTGGGAAGATATGCAAATATTATTATAATTATTCTGTTGTTATGGATGATTTTCTCCATTTATTTCATAATAGGAAGGAAAGACAAGAAAACAACATGCACAACATATTTCTAAGTGACTCTACACTTTTGCTTTCTGACCTCTCCCATTTTTCTTATAGTTTACACTTAGGGTAACCATGAAGGGGTGAGATGGGGCACTGAGGTGACCAGTTGGACATGGAGCAGTCCTGACTGTGCTGGGAACTGACTGAGCTGTGGTCTACTGGCTCTTATATGACACTTCCAGGACTGTTGAATTTAGGGCCAGGAAGGAGCCCAAAGATGTTATCTTCTTAGATACAGGCTCAAGAGCTCCCGACGTAGGTTTATACCTTCCATTACAATCAAATTCTGTCTCCCCCATGAACCAATCAACCGGAGAAATAAATCAAATGATGAAATTAAGAAATGGTCCAACGTGGGCTTGCTTTCAGTCACCCAACACATGTGGGATCTAAAGTCATCCTCCCACATTCCGATATCCAGAGAGCTTTCTTGATTCGTTTTTGCTCACACAGCAGGGCCCATATCATAGTAGAGGTGGAAGAACTGTTACGAACTGAATTGTGTACGCTAAAAATTCGTATGTTGAAGCCACAGCCCCCAGGGTGACAGCATTCAGAGATAGGCCTATAGGCCTTATAAGTAATTAAGGTTAAATGAGGTCATCAGGGTGGGTCCCTAATCCCACAGGACTGATAAGAAGAGAAGACAGGAGAGAGCTCTCCCTCTCAGTGCACACACAGAGGAAAGGCCATGTGAAGACACAGAGGGAAGGTGGCCATCTGCAAGCTAGGCAGAGAGACCTCGGGAGTAATCCAGCCTGCACTTTGATCTTGGACTTCCAGCCTCCAGAACTGTGGGAAAATAAGACATCTGTTGTTTAAAACATATATTTTTTTTTAAGATTTATTTATTAGAGAGAGAGAGAGAGAAGAGAGAATGTGCCCATGGGGCAGAGGAAGAGGGAAAGAGAGAATCTCAAGAATCTCAAGAGAATCTCAAGCAGACTCCCCACTGAGTGTGGAGCAGGGTTCTAGCCCACAATCCTGAGATCATGACCCTGAGATCATGACCTGAGCCAAAACCAAGAGTTAGATGCTTAACCAACTGAGCAACCCACATGCCCCCAAATACCTGTTGTTTCGATCACCCAGTTTTAAGAACCTTGTTATGGCAGCTAGAGCGAACTAACACAAGGCCCTTCAAGTTGGCTCCTGGAGGCGTTGTGACACGTCCCCATCATTTATTGAGTACTTCTTTACTTTCTGGAACAATACAGTGTTTTAGGTCATCTAATGTTCTTTCTGCCTGTGGCAAGCAGAATAATGCCCCAGACCCCAACGATGTCTGTATCTTAATTCTCCAAACTCGTGACTATCTTACCTTGAAGGTGATCAGCCCAGTAGGTATACCACCATATAAAATTGTTTTCCATGAAAAAATTTTGAAACACACACATTTGTAATTTTTCCTAATGAGAGAAATATTGAAAATGAACTTAACTGAAAGTCAAAAAAACGAGGAATTTCCAGGATGAGGGTGGTATACTTCTTACCACCTCCGCACAGCAGAGGTAAGTGGAAATGGTACAGAGCTGCCATGGGATGTACTTGGGTGGGTGGTAAGGAGACATGGAGGGCTTTTACGGTGGGAAAGGGCCAGGCATGAACTGGAAACTATTCTTTGAGGGAAGACATAGAACACATAAACCACTTCCCAATGATTCTGATGTGTCTTACAGTAAGGCACAGATCTAGGAGCTGAGGGGAAGACAAAGGTACTTAAGACATAGTCCTTGTCCTTAAGGAATTTATAATCTAGGGACAGATTCTCATATACATGGGCAACCATCAAGATCACCTGGGATATATAAGGACATTCTCCTGGTACTGGCAAGTAAACCAGAGGACTCATTTAGCAACCCAACTGATGGCTAAATTTAAAAGACAAGAAACAGAAAGACACAGCAATGAGAAACCTGATCTAAAAAGATCAGCAGAGAAAATTCATACTCACCCCAAATGAAGATTTATTTATCACAATTGAAAGAAGCCTGATACAAAAGAAACTACAGAATATGGCAGAGCAAGGTCTTGGGAAAACACTTGGCTTTTGTGATCATCACACCTGTTGTTTGCTGACTTTAAACAGCTGCATGTGAATAATGTGAGCAGGGATGAGTCAACCAAAGAAGTCAAGAACGTAAGTGCCATGGCTGAAGCTGCCTCTCTTGACAGTACCTCTATGATGGGGAAGAAATCACCTGGGAAATGTCAAAAGCATTCTGCTAGTGTGTCCTTTTCTAAGCTTCTTGTTGGCTCCTGTTCCATCTGAAACCCATCAGAGGTCTTCAAGCTTCACTTCATGCTTAACTCGCGAGTGCCATGTGCATTTTGCATCTTTGTAACATATTGATAATTGAAGATTTTTAGGAACTCTCAGATCCACATAAGAAATGTGCTTTGGGTAGTGGCTAAAGCTCAGGTTTTGGAGTGATTGTCCAGGTACAAGGCCTTACAAGCTTTACAGGCTGTGTGAGCTTCACTGAGTTACTAAACTCTTCTGGACCTCAGTTTCTCTTCTATAAAATGGGAATGACAATATAACAAACAGACTCATGATAAGTGGGGTCTGCAGGATGCTTGGACCCTTAGAGAGAGACTGAACCTGGTGCTGTTTCACCTTGACTAAGCTAAGCTA
Organism: Eumetopias jubatus; assembly: GCF_037043125.1. Lineage (NCBI taxonomy): Eukaryota > Metazoa > Chordata > Mammalia > Carnivora > Otariidae > Eumetopias > Eumetopias jubatus. The sequence goes on along the minus strand of NW_028274808.1, from coordinate 182,700,380 downwards.
TCAGTCTCACAGTGGGCCCTAGAGCCGGGTGAGAAAATCCTTTCCTCCTTGTTGTGGAGCTTGGCCGAGTCAGCCTGGCCTAAACTCTAAGATGTAGTAAGATCTGGGGCCTTTCGAATTCATCCAAGCCCCAAAGCAGGCAAAAGGGTTCCTGTCAGGGAAACTGACCTGTTAAGAATCCAGGATAGGCCGGAGCCCATCAGAGCTATACATTTTCATTTGTGCTTTCCTTTCCTGTCATTATTGCCTCATCTACATTAGGCCTCCTTAAAAGTGACATCCTGGTCTCTGATCCCCCAAGTGGAAGAGGCTGCCCACTTTGGGGATTCAGTGGCCATAGGAAGGGGAGCCTTTGCTTCCTTGAGGTCAACTGGCAGTAGCCGTGCAGTCACCAGCAAAAGAGCACTAGAGGCAAAGGCACTGAGTGGAGGCGTGATGAAGAGGCCTGAGTGCAGAACCCAAGAGTCTGTGCCCAAGCACATGGGAGAAGGCAGCCCAAGGCCTGACATAGCTGGACAATGCTGTGAGGAAATGGAGTATTTTCTGCAACTAAGTAAGCAGGGTCATGGATATAGTCCCTCAGGTTACCAGCCCAACACCCGCTTTTGATGGAACACACACACATCTACACCCACTGGTAATGGTCACTCTATTTAACCACTACTATGTTGATAATTCCAAAAGATGTAGCTGGCCCTGGTGCTGAAGCTTCCAATTATTTATAGAAGAAAGTTGCTGGTGGCTTGGAAAGGCTATAAAACACTTTTATAAAGGAGAAAAGGGGTAACTGGATTGTCCATGATCTTCCCAATATCCTTCCTGAGACCAGTAGAGTTCTCAACACCAATATTTTTTCAATTCTGGATTTTGATACTGACATTCTAGAGAACAGAGGGAATCAGATTTTCTGGATGCCCACCCTGCTGTGCCAGGAATGAACTCTCTAGGTGCTGGGTACCAGGGGAGTCCAGGAAGTCCCAGAGGAGGGGATGGGTAGCCAGTACTAAGGAGGCAAATAGGGTACTTATTAGGTGAATGTCTATTTACCAAGTAGTATGAAAATAGGATGAAATTCCAAAATGTTGACAACCAGAGCAGCTGGGTGCTGATGCACACCAGTCCTATACACACCAAATCTATCCACAACACAGGTGTCCCCACCCTGATGTCATTTCGTGACAGGGTTTGGATAGAAAGCTGAGTCTCTGGGTCTTCTGAACTTCAGCTGGGAATGGAATAAGAGAGCAACCATGCTTCAGTTTAGGGCCACCTCCCATGCTCGGACAGCTCTTTCCACATACCCTCCTCCATAGGCAGGGAAGCTACATAGGAAAGACCCTGTGCTACTGCCCCTTCCCCTTGAGTTTCCAAAGAGAAGCGGGTCCACATGCCCCAATTCCCATTTTAGGGCTGTGCTCTGCCTTGCCTAAAAATAAAAGGTTGACTTATTTTTAACTGTAGCTCTTCTGCTTCTGGGCCTGCATGAATGGTAGTTGATTCGTCGCTGGCAAAATGAAACTATTTCCATGACCACAGAAACCCACTCAAGGCCCCGACACATTCAACCCACACCCTCCTACTCCAAATCAATGAGGCTGACTCAGTTTCCTGTTGACTCACAGCAGTCCCTGGCTTTATCAGTCAGCTGGTTCCACAGGTTAAAAGTGGCTCAGGACAGAACCCAAGATCCTTGGGAATCAGAGCATCATTTAGGGCCACTAGGAGAGACCCAGAAGGAGTCCTCAGACTCCCTGCATTGTCCTCATGGCCTGGACCTCTTCATGAGACTGAGTATTTCCAGTGTGCCCTCTGAAATGGGAGCTTGAACAAGAGTGGGAGGTACAAGGCCAGCTGGAAGCACAGGGTTGAGATTGCTGCTGAGCCAAAGGCTTCCAATTGCTCATCTGTTACTTGAAAGCAAACACCTTGGGATTTTCATACAACCTGATAGTTAGCTACTTAGAAAAACTGGATTCTAGATTAAACCCCCAGTCACTATGAAGAACATAAACTCTATTGCTGGTGACATGGAAAGAGTGTGTTTATAAAGAGTATAAACACACTCTTTATAAAGGAGAGAAGGAATAATTAGGTTGTCCATGATTTTCCCAGTAAACCACAGATTCCTCCCTGTGCACTTTAAAATGACTGTGGAGACTGATAGAACTCTCGAGATTAATCTCTTTTATTTCTGGGTTTTGATGCTGGGGTTCTTCTGAGAGAGCAGAAGGAATCAGATCTTCTTAAAGGAATATATTTCTGGCTTAAGATCAACCTTTTTATATCTACTCTAGTGAATCTCCTTACACAATTAACAACACTCATTCCTGCTGACAAAAAGGGCTGATAATCTTATAAAAACATCCAATTCCAAGATGGTGGCAGAAAACACTTCATCATCTCATAATTCTTAATTTTAATAATTTTTATGAAGTCTGTGGGCTCTGGGAATAGGGCTTACAAATGACAAGGAAACAGTTCCTCTTGGGAGTGGGGGTAGCCAAGGAATTTCAGTGAGAATCTGTAATCAAACCAGAGAAACACACCTTCAAGCAACCACTGAACTGTCTCTGCATCCTCAAGAGGACGTGTTGGAGTCACCCCAAACATCTGTTAAATTGTGATGGCTAATCATATGTGTCAGCCTGGCTGGGCCACAGTGGCCAGATATGGGGTCAAACATTTTTCTGGATGTTTCTGTGAGAGTGTTTCTAGACGAGATTAACATTTAAACCAGTGGACCTTGAGTAAAGCAGGTTGCCTTCCCTGATGTAGCTGGGCCTTATCCAGTCAGCTGAAGGCCTGACTAGAACAAAAGACTCACCTCCAAGCAAGAGGGAACTCAACAGGTAGCCTTTGGACTTGAACTGCAGCATCCGCTCTTCCCTGGTCTCCAGCCTGCAGGCCCATTGCACAGATTCTGGACTCGTCACTTCTATAATCACATGAGCCAATTCCTTAAAACAAATCTCCTTCTATGTGTATATGCATCCCCTTGGTTCTTCTCTGGAGAATCCTAATACCAATGTGTTTCCATATCTCCCTAATTTGATTCCCTCCTTATATTCTTTCCATAGTCTTGCCAGTGGAATCACCAAGGGAGCTTTAAGAAACACAGATGCCTGTGTCCCCAACTGCACAATCTGATTTGATTCATTTGGGCTGTAGCATGGGCATCAGGATTTTAAAAGTTTCCCAGATGATTCAAAAGAGCAATCATGGGGCGCCTGGGTGGCTCAGTGGGTTGAACGTCTGCCTTTGGCTCAGGTCATGATCCCAGGGTCGTGGGATCGAGTCCTTCAGCAGGGAGCCTGCTTTTCCCTCTCCCTCTGCCCACCATGCCCCCTGCTCATGCTCTGTCTCTCGCTCTCAAATAAATAAATAAATAAAATCTTAAAAAAAAAAGTACAATCGTGCTTGAGAAACATTGTCTTCTAGTTCCTTGGTCAACAAATCTAAGTAAGCACTGGCCTAAGACCCTTCATCTGTCCTATTCTTAACCAGCTGATTGGATCCTTCTGCTGCGAGACTCCAAAGCAGGGTCACAAAGTCCCAGGATGGGTTTTTTTTTTTTTTTTTTATCACTAACCTACTTGTGAGAGCTCCTGAGGTCACCAAGTGTGAACCATGTTACATTGTGTTTACACAAATTCCTGTCTTTAGGAAGAAAAGCATGCTTTTCAATTTCACTTCAATGTTTTACATTAATTCTTCGATGCTGGCAAGTGGATAGTTAATTTGCATCCATTTTACTCACAAGGAAACTGGGGCAAAAACAGACAGTTTCTTTGCATAGAATTCTTCCTAACACCATAACTGTCCAATGAAGGGATAAATTGCCTTTTGAGAATTTCTTCCCATAGTGACTCTCATGAAGTCATGGAACCATGTCTGTTGCTATATTTGCACATGAGCAAAATGACACGCACACAAGGTTATCCATTAAAACCTGGTTTGTGGAAGTAAAAGACTGGAAACAACCTAAGTGTCTACCACAAGGGACTGGTTAAAAAATTATAGTGCCTTTGAAAATGACATGCTATGCAGTCATAAAAGGGAATGAGCCAGTTAGTTGTTCATGCTCTGATATGGAATGATCCAGTTGTGTGCTGGAGGTAGCTTGGACCAGTCCGTGAGGGCAGATTATTAGCATGTGTCCCTAACTCAGCAGTCAGTGACCTCACAGAGCTTGAAATTGGCCATGGTAGCCCTTATGTCATGGAAATCTGTACATGCTACCCCCCAAGGCACTCCTGACCCATGAGAGCTGGGGTTAAAACATTTATTACCATATCACTGAAAAGATCTCCAAAACCTACTGTCAAGTGCATAAAGCAAGGTGTAGCACAATGTGCCTCGTAGGCTAGCTACAGTGAAAAAAACAGGGGAAATGACATATTAAAAACCTCTGATTCTTCAATATTTAAGTACAGAATTACCATATGACCCAGCAATTCTACTCCTAGATATATACCCAAGAGAAATGAAAACATATGTCCACACAGAAACTTGAACACAAATGTTTATAGCAGCATTAACCGTAAAAGCCAGTGGGTGAGAACAATGCAAATGTCCATCAATGGATGAATGAATAAATTGTGGCACACATGTAGAATAGAATGTTACCCAGACACAAAAAGGAACAAAGAACTGATACATGCCAACACTTGGAGGAACCTCGACAACATTATTCTATGTGGAAAAAGCCCAACAGTAAAGGCCCTATATTGTGTGGTTCCTTTTATATAGTGAATCCAGAATAGGCAAATCCATAGAGATGGAAAGCAGATTAGCAGTTACCGTGGGATGGGGGAGGGGGAAATGGGGAGTAATTGTTACTTACTTAGTTACTGATTGTTTTGGTCTTTTTTTCTGGGTTGATGAAAAAGTTTGGAAACTAGAGTGTACAATAAAGGCCATCAAACTGTGCACTTTAAAATGACTGTATGGGCGCCTGGGTGGCTCAGTTGGTTAAGCGACTGCCTTCGGCTCAGGTCATGATCCTGGAGTCCTGGGATCGAGTCCCGCATCGGGCTCCCTGCTCAGCGGGGAGTCTGCTTCTCCCTCTGACCCTCTTCCCTCTCGTGCTCTCTATCTCTCAGTCTCTCTCAAATAAATAAATAAAATCTTTAAAAAAAAAATAAAATGACTATGTGAATTTCACTTCAGTTTTTGAAAAAAAAAAAAAAAAAGAAGACCTCTGGGAGACTACACTTAGAAACTGGTAAACTAATTGTCCCTGGAGAAGAGAATGGGTACCTGGGAGACAGGGCACAAGGGTGACTTTACCATGGATGCCTTTCTTACTTTAAAATTTTGAACCATGTTGCCAACAGGGGCTATGAAGGTGTAACAGATACGTGCATACCCTCTACAAAGCGCAAGATAAATAGGTAAAGAATGAGTTAGTGGCAGATCACAATTAACTCAGAATCTATAAACTAAGGCTCTAGCTCAGTTCTCGAACCACTAGCTTTCCAGGCACCCACTGGTTGGGTTAAATCCACATACTCTATCAGGTGGGAGTATCTTTTCCAGAGGGCAATTGGGCTTCTTGATTTACTCTCCCCTGTGAACGAAGGACAGAACAGAATGCTCAGGAGACCTGGTAATAGGGTGGGTGAGGTGGATCTGGGAAATGGGCATATGTCCTTGGGTTAGGCACATGACCTCTTTGAGCCTCACCTTTCTCCTCTGTAAAATGGGGATGATCAGACCTACCTTTCAGAATTGGTATGGCAATTTTATAGAGAATTCAGATAAAATAGGTATGTGCCCAATACACAACAGGCACTCGGCATGGCTGATGTTTCCCAGGAAGAGGGCAGTGCTGCAGCATTCTTTCTGCTCAGGAGACTACCTGGTGCCATAGCATGAAGATGTGCTCAGCCTTCTTTGTTCAACTAGTCGAGCTACTAGCATGATCCTTCTCTGCTATCTTTATGAGCCCTCCATTTCTTCTGCTTTTACAAATCAAGACTGTATCATTGAAGTAGAGAAGGGATAAAAAAAAGTAAAAGAAGTAGACTCCTAAGAGTACCTAGAGCTGAGATTTATTGAGTGCTTACCTGGGGCCTCGTATTTTAAATGTATTATTTGTAACACTTACAACAGCCCTAGAAGCAATATATTTCCATTTTCCTGTTGCAGGGCGTACAGACTTAAATTAAGTGCTCACAGTCACATAGTGCCAACAAGACTCAGAGCAGAGATGGGAGCCCGGGCCTGCCTGACTTTCCACTTGATCACACCCCAACATGGACCCCAACTTGCAAATTCCCAAAGTCAAGACTCCTGCTCTGCATGGGCTTAGAACAATCAGAGAATGTGGACGCACGTTAGAAGGGGCCCAAAAGAGGATCGAGTCTAACCGCCCTCCTTGGCAAGGGACTCTCACTTCGACATCCCTGCTTCTTTGATGGGGAGCTCATCACCTCATGTGACAGCCCCTTCCATTTTTAGACATCTCTAATTACTAGGAAGACCCATAATGTGCTATTTGCCAGATTCACCTGCTATTTTCATTACAACTTCATACACCCTGATGAGGCCATCATTAAGACACCCTCTGCCGAAATCCTGAACTCCATTACCTCCTGGACTTGTAATAAGGCCCCTAACACCACTGCCAAATAAAGTTTCTCCAGCACATCAGCATTGCAGACAAGAGGCATGAACGGGATGTTGATTGCCACTTCAAATGAGTCTGGGATAGGTGATTATCTCTTCCTGAGAAAGGGTTATTCCGGGTGGGATGTCTCGTCACTCGGGACAGAGGTATAGCAAATATTGTGGGAGTTTAAAATAAGCAGAGTCGTGTGTATGCAACACAATTCCTTGGTTAATTAAAACGCCGTGAAAAGCAATGAAAGCTGATTTCTGTGTTTCTCCTTTTCCGGGTTTTCAGCTTCTCTGGCAGTTTTCTGCCAGAGTTGAAGGACAGTCCGTTTTAGATGATCAAAATGAGCTAATGTCGCTAGCTTCCTGTAAGATCCAACAAATCATGACAGAGATGAGAAGTGGATAGGAATTGAAACGGGGGTATCCGAGGTCTTGCGAGCGTGTGAGCTGTGCTCATCTGATTCTCCACAGGGGAAGCAAAATATGTTTACGTGATTGTGTGAGCTGTGGGAAACGAAAAGATGCTAGGGTCAGAAGACTAATGGAGCTCCTCTGGGACTTCAGGTGGCAAATAGGATCGAGAATCTTAACTTTAATGAAGACAACAAAAATCACATAATTAACACACACTGTTAACACCTCATTAGTCTCCCGGGGCTTAATTTATGCTAAAAATAATCAACACATTTTGCTTAAATAAGGCGCTCTTACAGGTGGTCATGAAGTCTGCCTGGGCCAGAGCAGAACGAGACTGTGGCTCTACCTTTTCTTCTAATGCGCAAAAGCAGGCCTCATCTTCCTTCTGAGGAATGGATTGTTAAACACATATGTGGAACTGTGGAGGGGAAAGAAGGGTATTATTGACTCTCTCTGACTCTGAGCCAGACTCCCAAATTGCACACAGCCCTATCTCACCACCCGGGGCCTCCTACGTGAGGATTATCTCCTAAATAAATCTGGTGCGGGGAGGGCCTGGGTGCTGACTACAAGTCAAGTTGGGAGATAGGCAAGTTGTATGTTTGGTGCCTTCTCCTCTCTTCCATGTGGCATTCTAAGCATTAGAACCCCTCTCATGTGTTCATATACACCCTTCCACCTAATCTGAGTTTGGCCCTGGACTGCTTTGACCAACGGAATTTGGGGGAAGTGAGGTTTCAGGCATTCTGACCCCAGGGAAACTTTTGCCAGGCGCTGAGCACCCAAGAGGCTCAGCTATCCAGCCTAGTGGCAGCCCCTGCTGCCAAGGGACAGCAAGTGTGAGAAGGAACCCGACTTTCTAGCTGGGGGCCTCTTTATTCATGCTGAAGTTTAACGGTAAGCAGGTAATCCATGGAACGAGCTTAGTCCTTCTCATCTAACCTTCTTGCTGCCTTTATAAAACCCCAAATTAAAAGAACTTCCTATTTCCTCAAAGAGCTGAAGATAAATACCTGAACTCATGTGGCAGACCCTGCTAGCTGCCTACCTTCCTTCTTAATAAGGAAAACTCCATTTTGTTACGGTAGCAATAGGTTCAGCTAAGAACACTTGCTCTGCCAAATTCTTAGGCATCGAGGGAGGCCCTGTGGCCATGAGACATAGACTGAAATCTGGGACATAGGGTGCTGCTACTCCCCGACTTTCTCCTTTCTGCCTGAAATAGGATGCCACATCTAGATGGGTAAAAGGCAGCATGCAGCCAACGAGGCAAGAGCACGAGGTCAGAAGTCTACATGCTGATGATGCTGAAAAGGAGAGGCAGGGAGGCTCTGGGCCCTGGTGGTGTAATCGAATCACTCAGCCAGCTGTGGACCTTTTATCCTATGTGGCCAACATCTAAGTGCCGAAACAACTTGGTGTCATATTTTCTGTTATTTGCAACCAAACGCACTCCCGGCAGTTCCTCTCGGGTTGATCTGGTTGAAAACCGCCGTCTGAGTCCTGGTGCCCAGAGCAGGTCAGGGAAAAAGCATTCTTTACTGAACACTGCCTGAATAAAGACCAGGTGCTCACAGGGGACACTGTACTAGCTTGGGCTACAAATAAAAGAAACCTCTGGCTTGCACGGACTTAGGTAACAAATCACAGAGCGGCAAGTCCAGAGATAAAAAAAAGACACAGGTGCAGAACCATCACAGCCTCAGGGACCCAGATAATTCCATCTCTCTACTCGGCTATCCTTGGGGAAAGCTATGTGTTTGTTAAACTAGATGGATCAGGAAATTTCCTTGGTGAGCCCCAGGGTCCCGTTGGGTAGAGCTGGATACATGAACAAAAGGAAAGGAAAAGCAGGGGTTGATAATCACAGGGAACCCAAAGCGGGCTCCACACACATATAAACACATATAAAACACATATAAACACTTCGCAAAATGCGGAAAGCCCCAAAGTACAAAATGATGCTGATGGCTCTACCAGCCTGCTGCCAACATTGGTTTGAGCACTTTCCGGCCGCCACTTGAAAAAGGAGGGCTTGTTTTCTTGTCCATTCAGCTAACATTTATGGCTTCCAACTGAATGGTTTAATTCATTCATCCTATTTGACTGGTCTCATAACAGGAAGAAATTAACATTTCCCAAGGGACCAAACAGTCCACTTAATAAAAAATGGAATATTTGAAAACCAACCAACCAACCAACCAATTCCTCCCTTCTCTTCCTCCCAACCGAGCCACCTTCATTATACAAAAAAGTGATCCTGAAGGAAACCCAAACTCTGTTTAAATGGAAAGAAGAAGATTCCAAAGTCTGTTTCATAACAAAACAAAATCATGGCTGCACCTTGGAAATAGTCTATTTGTCAGTGTGGGGCTGATGTTCTTAGGAATTTCAAGATCCAGGGCCGCACTGGGAATGGATGTGAAAACTGAGTGACAGGATCCCCTGATGCATAGGCAGCTTCGCAAGAGTTCATTTCTCCCCAGAACACTAAACTGCTTATGCATAAACCACCATGGTATTGGATGTGGCATGCCCAGGCAAGAGCAGTTGGTAGGACCGGGAACCGCCTGCCAGAAGTACCGAGCTACGATGGAATAGAGAGCCGTCCGTGCTTTCCTTTGGGGAACTATGTCTCTCCCTCCCTCGCCAGGAGGCTCTGGTGTGCTGGCCCAGCTCCCGGCTAAAGGGGTGCGGCTAGGACACAGGCTCTATTCCATCCTCAGTCGTTGGTTCAGATGTCCAAACATGGCCCAGATAGGTTCTGTGAGACTCAACCTGGGACTTTGTTGGAACTTTTTGGAGTTGTAGAGTTACCGGAATATAAGAGCCTGGATTTTTTAGTTATAGGAACAAGTAAAACCCCAGCTGCTGAAGTTGACTGCAATGTAAGGAGATCTAGCTAATATACAGAAACAAAAGTTGCCAGACTCTCTCGAGTCTTAAAGAGGAAACAAGCAGTCACCCGTGACTATATAAAAAAATTAATTTTATACTCACAACTGTCTCCCTAACTCCACCCTAATACCTTCGTGTATTTCCTAGCTCAGTGCATAAAATGAAGTATCCTCAAAAACAAGTAATGAAATTACATAAAGTGGTGATGACCATATGCCACGCACTTTGCTGATTACTTTCACATACATATCTCATTTAATTCTCACACAATTCCTGTCCTTGATCTTACATGTGAGGACCCCAAGGTTCAGAATGGTAAATGCTGGGAGGAGGTGCCAGCTTAGTTAGCCTGAGGTCAAGAGCAGTGTTCTCATCTCTCCCGACGTCTCATGGACAGCGGGTCCTGCAATTGTCTCAGCTGTTTTAATACCTCAACAAGCCAACCATCCCTGCAATGAAGCCTTCTCTTTTTACTCTAGAATGCTGGCTCATTAGAGGTCTGATCTCAAACTCTGCAAGACTGAATTTTAAGGGCCAGCAACATATAATGCAAAGTTCCATTTAGGTGACTGCCTGGAAAGACTCTGAACTTGAGGTTCTCCTCACACCAGTGAGGTCAGCCCAACAGCTGCCAACCTTGTTATTCTGCTAATGTTTACAAGTGTCTCTGCCTTTCAAATTTATCAAAGTATAGTTTATAAGCAATAAAATGCATCTTTGGCAAATGTAAACCCTCACGTGAGAATCTTATTTTCTATATGTAGAACACTTCATCGCCCAAGAGAGACTTCTCATGTCCCTTTGCAGCTAATTCTAACATACACCCACATCCAATGCGCCCTCACCTCATCGTAGGAGGCCACGGTTCTGACTTTTATGATAATAAAGTAGTTGACCTGTTCTAGGACTTCATGTGAACAGAATCATACAGTATGCACTATTTCGTATCCTCCAGGGTTAAATATTGTTGAGATCCATTCATGTTGTTGTGTGTACCAGTAGTTTCTTTCTTATTTCTGAATAGTATTCAATTGTGGAAATATAACACAAATGATCTATTCACATTTGTGATGTTTCCAGTGGAACTATTAAGATGAAACCTCTTACATATACTCTTGTGTAAGTCTTTGTATGGACATACATTTTCATTTCTCTTGAATAAATATCTAGGAATAAAATTATCAGATCACATGTTAAATGCGTATTTGACCCTATATGAAACTTCTAATCAGTTTTCCAAAGCGGTTGTACCATTTTATGGCCCCACCAAAATGTATGAGAGTTCTAGTTAATCCACGATCTCACCAACATTTACATTGTCAGTCTTTGTATTTTTAGCAAGTAAACTGATATAGAGTGATGTTTGTGATTTTGTGTTGCATTCTCCTGATGACCAATAAAGACACTTACTGACCATTTGTATAACTTCTTTTGTGAAGCACTAGTTAAATTTTTTTATCTATTTTTAAAATTGGGCTATCTTTCTTCTTCTGTGGTTTTAAGAGTTCTTTATTTATTCTGGATACAAGTCTTTTGACAGATATGTGTATTAGGGATATTTTCTCCCAGTCTGTGATTTGTCTTTTCAGTTTCATAAAGGTGTCATTTGAAGAGCAAACATTTAAAAGATTTTATTTATTTGAGAGAGAGAGAGCACGAGATAGAGAGCATGAGAGGTTGGGGGGGGAGGAGACTCCCCGCTGAGTAGGGAGCCCCATGTGGGGCTTGATCCCAGGATCCTGGGATCATGACCTGAGCCTAAGGCAGACGCTAAACTGACTGAGCCACCCAGGCGCCCCTCCATATATATTTTCTTTTGCTACTATTTTGTTGAGGAACTTTTCTCTGTGTTTGTGAGGGATGTTCTTCTGTTAAGATTTTGGTTTCAGGGTTATGCTAGCCTCATAAAATGAATTGAGAAGAATTTTCTCCTTTATTTTCTGCAAGAGTTTGTGTGAGTTTGGTATAACTTCTCTCTTAAATAGTTGCTAACTGGTAGAATTCACCGGTGAACCCATCTGGGCTACAATTTTCTTCGTGGAAAGAATTTTTTAAATTACAAAATAGACATTAAATACATAGGGCCATTTAAACTACTTCTCTTGTGTCAGTTTTGCTGTTAATGTTTTTCCAGAATTTTCCCATTTTATGTTATTGCATTTATAACCATAAATTTGTTCAAAATATTTACTTCTACTTTTGATAGCTATAAGATATGAAGTGATATGCCCCTTTTCATTTCTCATATTAGTAATTCAGATCTCTCTTTCTTTTAATTAGTCTTGCTAGAGCTTTACCAATTTTATAATCTTTCTAAAGAACCTACTTTTGGCTTTTTAAACTTTCTGTAATATTTATCTGTTCTCAATTTCATTGACTTATGTTCTTTATTATTTCTTTCCTTCTACATATATTGAGTTTAATTTGCTGTTATTTTTACAGCTTCACAACATTTAAACCTTAGTATTTTTCTAATATAGGCATTTAAAGTTATATATTTTCCTCTAAACACTGCTTTGGCTGCATCCCACAAGTTTTGATATGTTGTTTTCATTATGACTCACCCAGAAATATTTTCTAATTTCTCTTATGGCTTCTTCTTTGACTCGTGGATTATTTAGTATGCATCATTTAATTTCTATATATTTGGGGATTTTTCTAGATCTCTCATTGTTGTTGATTTCTATTTTTACTTCGTTGCAACCAGGTAACATAGTCTGTAAATCTTTAATCTTTTAAAATTTAATGAAAACAAGATACACTAGGATAGGAACACTTCATGTAAACTTCAACATTTATTCTGAACTGTTGGGAAAATATCATTTCAGTCATGTTGGTTGATAATGTTCAGATAATCTATATGCTATTTCTTCTATTGTTTAATAAGAGGCTATGTTAAAAATATCCAACTATGATTATGGATTTGTTTATTTCTCTCTTTAGCTTTATAAGTTTTTGTTAAATGTCTTCTAAAGTTTTGTTACTAGATATATAAACATTGACGATTACAGGCTTCCTGATGAATGTGCCTTTTATCATCATGAACTGTCCGATTTCTGTGACAGTCTACAGCAACAATCTTTGTCTTGACTTCTACTTTATCTGCTATTAATATAATCATGCTCATTTTATGCTCACTGCTTGCATGGTATATCTCTTTTGCATCCTTTTACTGTCAGTCTGTGTCCTTTTATTTGTTATGTATCTCCTATAGGCAGCAATTAACACTACTGAACTGCCTTTTTTATAAAAATGAGAGAGATCACACGGAAGTCTGAATCTCTGGCCTCTCTTGAGAAATGGAAGATCTGGCAATAACAGGCCGCATTCCCATATGGCAACACATGGTTGAGCTGCTGCTGCCCCCTAAAGACCTGGCATGTTCTCTTCCATGTGTCACGATCCCCACTCCTCTCTGCTGTGCTCAGGCCCTGGGGCTGAATTGCCATTTTCAATGAGCTGCAAATATTTCTTCAGATAAATATCTCCACTACAATATGAAGACACAATGGAGATAAGAAGGCTGTGTGTTTGAAGACAAAAAGGAGAAGACATATACCTGGCCCATTTTATTCCTTATATAACCTGTCTGGCCCCCAAAGGCCTCTGAGTTTTCAATTCCTGTTGTAAATATTCAAGTTCTGTTTGAGATTATCTAACTCTGAGGGTTAGAATTTAAAAAGAGAGAGAGATGCTGGTTTCAGGCTACACACAGCCATTTTCTTTTACAAATGGATGCTCTCACCTGTAAATGCAATTTCAAGTCTACACTAGTGTTTATATAATGAATATATGCTACAAATGAAAAGATAACTTTATTCTGGTCGGTAAAACCCAACCGGAACAATGCTCTAATTATTAAAACATGTCTCCATAAGTAAAACAAAATAGTTCAACCAACAGTTAGATCCCATCTTTTTTGCCTTGGCTTTTGAAGGAAATACGCCAATGAGAGATGAACTCCTATTTTTCATGTAAGTTTTGTGGAGAAAGACCAGTGTGAAAAGCCTCTTACACCAAAAAGGACAAAAGTTGAGGGAAACATTCAAAAAGTTCCATGGTTGGTCCCTGGATAGAGCTGCCAGCAGATCCTATTATCTCTCCACTGTGAGGAGAATGCCATAAAAGCCAACCCTATTTCTCCTATTCTCTCCAGAAAGGACAAGATGGTGTCCTGGACAGCTGAGCCAGGGCCCAGAAGTACTATGAGGAGGCTCATTGCTTTATTAGATTGCTCCAAAATTAATTCAATTTATTAACTGCTCTAACTGCTCTAATCTTCCAGATGTTGCTGCCCCCATGAGTGGCCCTGGTGGGTGATGGCAATTTGGAAGCTGTGATGGGAGTTCCAACCCACTCCATTTGAGACCATCACTGAAGAAGGGCCAGAACCATATTGGATTCATTTTCTGAGTCAATCACATGACTGCTTCCCTATTTTCTTTCCTGGGCCTTAAACCTGAGGCTTTTTGAATAGCCTGTCAGCATTTAGACTTTCTAATTTCTTTTTTAAAACAGAGGCTGAGTCAGAAGACCTCTCTTTTCTCTATAGCTCCCTCCAGCGATAATTTTCCATAATCCTAGGAGTAGAGAATATTCTAATACCTTTGTCTCTAGATTTTATTCTCTACATGTTGTGATGTTTGAGCATTCTGCACAAGCTCCTTGGGTTTTTCTGCCCATCTTTTCTGTGAGTTTGGCCTGTGGGTGTGCAGGAAAGGGACTGGGCCAAACTGGCCACCTGAGTGAGGAGAGTATTGCCTCTTCATGTGGTGAGGTTGCAGGGTGTGCGTGTGTGAGGGGGGCAGCATGGGAAAAGTGAAGAGATGGTCGATAGAGTCAGAACGGGTGAGGTAGAAGGTCAGTCAGAAAACTTGGCCATCTGGGCAGGAACCCTTCCTCTGCAACTATGGGTGTGATGAGTCAATTAACTCCTGTGGGTCTGTTTCCTTATCTATAAAATATGGAAGTGACACAGGGAGGATGCTAGGGTCTCTCATATATTGGTCTCTCCTAACAGACTATGGGCTGCTTGAAGTAAGCCTCGGATTTCTACAACCTCCTAGTCACGATGCCCACCGAAAGGTCTGGCACATAAGTCTATCAGCTGGGCATGAATTTGGCTGCAAGTAACAGAAACCCACTAACAGTGAAACATACTGGGGTTTCTTTTCTCCTCTGCAAGAAGACCGGGGCTGTGTTGGGGTTGGTTAAGGTGCTTAATGAGACACTGTTTTTCTTTTGCTTTTTCTTTTCTTTAGTATTTTTTCAGGGAGGCTTTTGAGGACCTAGATCCTTCCCTTCTTCCATCTTGGGCATATTGGCTTTTGTTCTCATTCTTGCCAACATATAGTCCAAAGGTAGCTGCCACATTGTTAGACATCAGACCTACATTCAAGGCAGGAGAATGGCAGGAGGTGGCACCAACCATTTCTGTTCCTTGTATTTATTTAAATATTATTTTTAAAGATTTTATTTCTTTTTCTGAGAGAGACAGAGAAAGGGAGAGCACGGAGGGAGAATGAGAGGGAGAAGCAGGCTCCCCACTAAGCAGAGAGCCTGATGCGGGGCTCGATCCCAGGACCCTGGGATCATGACCTGAGCCAAAGGCAGACGCTTCACCGACTGAGCCACCCAGGTGCCCCATTTCTGTCCTTTTAAAAATGAAAATAAAAGCTTTCCCCAAAGACACATCAGGTTCTGTATCTCACTGGTGATAACTGGGTCACAGGACTACCACTAGCTGAAAGGGATACTGGGAAAGCAAGTGTCTGGCCTTCCAGAGTCTACAGTGGGAGGCAGCAAGAAGAGGGAGGGGTAGTTGTGGCTGTTTGGCTCGACAAATATTTTTATTTTTATTTATTTATTTATTTAAGATTTTATTTTGTTTATTTGACAGTGAAAGACAGTGAGGGAACACAAGCAGGGGGAATGGGAGAAGGAGAAGCAGGCTTCCCACCAAGCAGGGAGCCCGATGCGGGGCTCGATCCCAGGACCCTGGGATCATGACCTGAGCCGAAGGCAGACGCTTAATGACTGAGCCACCCAGGCGCCCCAATTATTTTTACTTATTTTTGAAAGAGTTTGTTTATTTATTTATTTATTTATTGTGAGAGAGAGAGTGCAGGGAGGGGCAGAGGGAGAGAGAGACTCTCAAGCAGACTCTGCAGAGTGCGGAGCCCGATGCGGGGCATGATCCCCCGACCCTGAGATCATGACCTGAGCTGAAATCAAGAGTCAGATGCTTAACCGACTGAGCCACCGAGGTGTCCCTGGGCTCGGCAAATATTTTTCAATAAATAGGACTCAAAAGTAAGCTGAAAATGCTTCACTTTTCCCGAGATGAACAGATTGTGCAATGATTTTGAGGAAGCAGGCCCTGCCTTGCATGTGCTTTTTGGTTACTCATCCCGCTATCTGGCTTGCATCTGGCAGAGCAGGAAGGACCTCCGTTTCCCCTCACAGGTACGGGCAGGAGGAGGGGCTGGACGAAGGGTCAGAGTCCACGCAGAGCTTCGCCCGGAGGGGTTGCACTCTGCTGTTTTCCTGAGAAGAGCTTCGCACACGCTAACCTTCTGGTTGGAGGAGGCACTGCATTCATGCCCTTTCGCTGGTTGTGCTCCTCCCAAGGCCGGCGGGGTGTGAGCACTTGAGAAGTCCCTGGTTCTGGCTGGCCTTCATTACCTTCTGATGCACACGCATTGACCTGACACTTGAACAGAAGGGTGCCATGTTCACAGAGAGAAGGAAGCTGGCCAGACCGTGGCGCTGGGACACAGAATACCATCTCTCTTCTTCAATGGGGGGCCCCCGTGCTCTTAATATGAACGAAAAGGTGCAGGCAGGGGTGGCTGGGTGGCTCCGTCAGTGAAGCATGTGCCTTCGGCTCAGGTCATGATCCCAGCGTCCTGGGATCGAGTCCCCGCATCGGGGTCCCTGCTCAGCGGGGGATCTGCTTCTCCCTCCCCTGCTCTTGTGCACTCGATCTCTCTCTTTTAAATAAATAAATAAATAAATAAATAAATAAATAAATAAATAAATAAATAAATAAAACCTTCAAAAAAATGTGCAAATTGCTTAACAAGTGCCCAGCACACAAAAGGCACTTTCATAAAAATGCTAGATGTTATGATTTTATTGCTATTAGTAAGAAAGACACTTCTTTTCTCCCTGCCCACCTCACTAGCAAGGACCTCCTTTTCCCCGTTTCACCCGGGGGTATTTGGACAAAATGCCAAGATCCAAGCTTGAACCACACAGGTCCCTGACTCCACTTCTGCTCCCCTCCAGGTTTCTGGGCAGACCTCGGGCAGAAAGACACACTTGGAACTTTTCTCAGGTGTGATCAAAGTACTCACACTGGGTAAACTGTCCTCACACAGAATTTGGCCTTTTTAGGAGACAACCTTGAAACCCTAATTATTGCTTTCAGGAATTTTCTCCTCCTGGGAACCACTTTGTTTCCCGGTGGAATTTCATTCTATGGGTTTTCTGAATACAATGAAAGGGAAAGTACAACGGGGTTCCCTGCACAAAAGAAGTTCAAAGATCTCTGGCAGAGATCTCTTTACGCAGATGGGAGTGCTTCTGAGCGCATCTCCGAATACTGCTGCCTTTACAAACCTCACTTGGTTTTCTGTTGTATTACACAGTAACAGATTTGTAAAGAAAGCGAGGTCGGTGGTTCAGCGGCTCGCGGCGCGGCAGTCGTTGGTGTTAGGAGGTAACTGTGGGGTGTGGGCTCACCTGTTGTTCCTTCCCTTCATCTTGTAGGCCGGAGGGTTATAGAGTCTAATGATTAAGGAGGCAGGCTTAGGAATTGGAGTCTTGAGTCTAGATCTTGACTTTGCCATTTTTCAGCTCTGCCACCTTGGGCCCATTACTTAGCCTCCCTGAACCTCATTTCCTTATCTATACCGAGTGGGCAAATTCATACCCATCCACGGCATTTATACGAGCATTGAATAAAAAAATGCTATACAAGAAGGCGTTTCACAAAGTGTTCTGTGGCAAGTTTGAAAATCCCCACCCAGACAACTTAAGCAAAAGGAGAATGCACTGACTGACAGCCTAAAAACAGAGCTTCAGGTATGGCTAGATCCAGGGGCTCACACTCTGCCATTGGGTCCAGATTTCACTCAACTTTTACTTTGTTTCCCTCCACATTGGCCCTGTCCTCAGATGAGTTCTCCCTTAGTGGGGCAGGGGCGCTGCAACAACTCTAGTCTTTCTAGCAGTCCCAGGGAAAGTGTCAATGCATTGCGTTGGCTCTGAATGATCCTGGAACCAATGCAATGTTTTGATTAGTCACACGCCCACGTCTGGAGCAAGAGGGGTGAAGTCAATACCTCCTGCACAGAATGAGCCTGGTTTCCGAGCAGAGAACTGAGGTGCTGTTGCCAAAGGAAGCAGGAATAGATGTTTCCAAAGCTGACTGCCCACCAGAATGACCAACTTTAAAAAAACAACAACAGTTCTAGGAAGCTGGCAATGGATTCCCTCAGCTCGGGGTGGAGCCTCGAAGTCTAGATTTTGAACAAGCCTTCCTGCTGCCAAGGCTAGTGTTTGGGTCTCTAGGGGCGCCCCCGTCCATCCCTCCGCAGCTGCACTCCCTACTCCGCACTGGATGGATCTGTTGACATCCCCACTCCCTTCCAGAGTCTGAAGCCCCAGATGGCAGGGGCTCCTGCAGCTCTGGGTACCTGGCCTGGAGTGAGCACCCACAACCCATTTGCAGACAAGCCGCCTTCTCCCGTGTGGGCTTTCCTGGGAGAGAAAAGCTTCTATTTCAGGAAGGGGTTGCCGCAATGTAGGAAGGACCATGGCAGCAAAGGCGGGCAGGTGGCCAGGAGTGGGAAAGCCTCACGGTCCCCTGGGCCACACACGCTTAGAAGACTCCAGCATAACTTGAATAAGAAAACGACCACAACAGGGATGGTGATGGTGTGTGAGCGTGCTGGCTTGGCGTTAGCATCAGATCCCCATTTTACAGACGATGAAGGGAAGGTCCCCGGCAGGGGCGGGGGGGGGCTGGTCCAGGAGCACAGTTAGGAAGTGACACAGCTGGGCCTGGGCAGCCTGGCCCACGTGACCACTAGCCACCTGCCCCTCACCTCTCAGAGGGCTGGCACCAGGGCTGGGGTGGGGGGGGGCGAACATCACGCATATTTGCAAGGGGCCCATTTCCTTCTTAGTAGCATCCAGCAAACCTAAGTCAACAGCGGAGGAAATCAGGGGAGAGCAAGAAAGAGCCCATTGTACACCTCTCCAAAAAGGCTATTTTCTGCCGACTTTTTATTCCTCCAGCTGCGTGCTGAAGGTCATTGGCGACGTCTGCACAAACCAGTGAAGTCACAAAAAGGAAAACTTGGCCGGGGAGCACGAGGCTGGGGAGGGCGGAGGTGGAGCCGGAGGAGGGTGGAGACAGAGGAGGAGGGGGCCAGGCCACTGCACACCCGGGGATGGGGCCTCCTGACCCTCCCTCAGTCAGCCCAATGGCCTGCCTCCCTGGCCGTGACCACTCCCGTGGGCTGGCTTCCCTGCGCGCCCAAACAGCCCAGCAGCAGGAGTCCACCCGCATTCCTGTGAACGCTGGGCGCTGCTCCCTACTTCTCAGGAGGAAAGCTCTCTTGGAAGAGCTGGAAAGGTGAGTGCCAAGTTCAGGTTCATTTCCTTCTTCTCAGAGGGGGTTTTTATGAGTTTGGAACTGGGGCGGGGCATGTGGCCTCTGCTTGGAAAAGCGCTTGATCGTCTTTTTGAGAGGGACCAGTTGAGGGACAGAACCTGGCTGCTCTGAAGGGGGTGAGTGAGGAGGGGCGAGGGGGGAAGCCTCAGGGGAGAAAGGAACTGTTGTCCTTTGTACCTGTGAAGGCCCGAAGTGGACTTTAGGGTTAGAAAAGAGAAACCTGGAGGGAGGAAGGCCACCTCTCTGAATGTTGCATGCCTCGGGGGCTGGGACCTCCTAGGGCAGAGCCACCTGCTTAGGGGAGGGCCTGGCTGGCTCAGGCTCACCTCCAGGGCTCCTTCTAGGAATGGGCCCAGGACCTGGGACATCGGGAAGGTGTCAGAAGGGTCACCATCTTCCCAGATCCAGACCCAGGAAGGAGGCACAGGGCTTGTGGCTTGCTTTGTCCTCTCCCTCCGATAACCTGTCTTCCCTTTCAGACCAGGCACATAGCCCCCCGGAACCACGTGGTCATTCACAGCTCAATCTCAGGGGCGGCGGGGGGCGGGGGGCAGTGTGCATGTATGAGACGGGTGAGTCTGATGCGGACTGGCCTCAGGAGGCAGAAGTCAAGGTTTAGAACCACGGAGTCAGGGCTTACCTGGGGTTGCAGACGAATTTTTTTCTTTTAAGAGAAAAGAATCTGCTTAGACTGTTAAGTATGACCCAAGCATTCTTGAAAAAGAAAGTTTCACTGACACACCCCAAACAATCTGTTTTTGCGGAAGAGCTTTCTAACTGGCAGAGCCCTCCCGAGGGGCAAGACTGCTGGCAGGGGTGGGGGAGGCGATGGATGATGGAGAGCTGGAGGCTGAGGCCTGGGATGGTCCCCCACTCCCGAACCCGCTCCCCGGGGCTCCAGTGTGGACGCCCCTACCAGGCCATGCCTGAGGCGGTGGTACCCTTGACATCACTTTCTGGGCTTCTCCTACCTTCCTGCCACTCCTTCGTGGAGCCTTTCCTGGGCACCTCCTTCTCCCATGGCTTCAGTAGCATCTCTCAACTGATCAGCCTGGAACTTCTATCAGCGTTTCCCTCTGGTTGCTAAGAGCTGCCAGATACCTACCAGGCTTTGTGCCGTGTGAGCCTTCAGCTGTTCAGTGTGCTTGGACCACACACTTTTAAATCTTGCCGTCAGCGGCTTATCGAGTATGTAACCTTGGGCAAGACGCTCGCTTCTCCTGGCCTCAGTTTCCTGCTCTTTGGAAGGGGGATAACAGTAACACCTACCCCACAGGGTTCAGGTGAGGCTTCTATGACTCGACAGAGACAAAGTGCTTTTAACAGAGCCTGTAGGTGTGTTCGGTAAGTGTTAGCCCTTCACACTGTCTCTCTGAAGCCTCACGGCAAGCCTCAAAGGTACGTATAATTATCCCTATTTGCAGATAAAAAAACAAAACAAAAACAAAAACAAAACCAAAGCTCAGCAAAGAGGTGGAGCCCAACTAGCTTTTAGTCCAGCAGTTTCTCTGGTACTCCGCACTACCAGTGAGTCCAGAATCCACTCTTTTCATCGCCATACTAGATTGCCTTTCCATAATGGTTACAGAAGGAATAAATACCCCACCCTGGAATTTGCTTTTCAAGTGGCACCTGCCTTTGAAAGCGCAGCTGACCGGCAACCCGGTTCTGTGGAGAAAGCACTGGTCCGTGAGGACAGACTTAAAACTACGAAGACAGCCTGCCATATAATATCTCACTGACTCTTCACCATGATCCTTGGTGACATTACCTTATTTTGCGGGTAGCTGAGGTAGAGTCAGTCACTTCCCCACAATATCGCGATTAGCATACGTCAGGATTGGGATCTGATCCTGTGTCTGACTCTAAAACCCTGGTTGAGTCCCCGAGTCTTTGATGGAGCTTAAAAAAAAATAGTAATTCATGCCCACTGAATCAGAATCCCTTGGGCGAGGCTTGGGCACGTGACTTTTAAGAGCCAGAGTCCAATGTGCAGTCAACACTGAAAAGTCCTTGCAGCGACACTGCCTCTCCCAAGTGCCAGACCCATGTTTCCAAATGGCTACCGAACACCTGACCTGGGCACTGACCAGCCTCTCACCCCCAGTGGGCTCAGGCTGAACAAACCCTCTCTCCCGACTTCTCAGGGCCTCTTACCACCATGCATCCGCCTGTCTCCCCTGCTGGGCTCCCACATCCTCTCTGTCCTCGCTGTAAGCACTCTTCAAGATGTCTCCCAAATCCATGGTCCCTCCACCTTTGCTGCCTCCATCTTGGTGAAAGCCTTCATCAGTTCCAGTTTGGGTTGAGGCAACCAGGCAACTCATCTACTTCTGGATGTCTCCATTCTTCCTTTTCTGTGTCTCTGTCTCTTGCTGGACTATCCCCACTCCTTCTCGCCTGTTCCCTCCATCCCCAAAGGCCAGCCCATATCCTTTCTCTGACCAGGTTAATGAACTAAAAACTATCTCATCACAATCTGCTTTAAAATTTCCACCAGCTCTAGACCCCCCACCCTGCAGCTCAATATTCACAGTCCCTAGCACAGCAAACCCAGGCCCTCAGCCCCTGGCTCTAAGTTCCCTCCTCCCTGGCCACACAGGCCATGTTGCAGCCACACAAATATTCCCCCTATCCCTTAAACATACCATACCCTGTCACGGGCTGTGAACATGCACCTTGCGCCTCCTGCCTGAAACGGGCTTCCAGCCTGGCTCAGCTCAAAAACTGCTTGCTTTGTGACACCATGTTCAAATGTCATCTCCTCTGGGAAGCTTTCCTGGAGATCCCCTTGGGGGTGGGTACTCCTTCCTCTGTCCTTCCCAAGTACGAGACTCCTCCATCTTCAATCACAGGATGGCGTTAGAATGATCTGATGACATGTCTGTCCCTCAGTGAACTCCTCAATCAACAATCACGTATAAAATGTCGCCGACAGCCAGGTGGGGGCCCAGGTGCTGGGGATGATGAGTAAAACCGAGTTTCTGGCTTCGAGTTTATTGTGCGCGGCAGAGAAGAGGGGATAGGGCACTTCAGAGAGAGGGCACCGCTCATGCAAAGACCAAGAAGGCAGGGGCAGCTAGTCTTAGTATGTCTGTAACGAAGGATGCTTGGCCAGAGTGGCAGAGGATGCGGTGGGGTAATCAGGGGAAGCAAGAGGTCTGGAAGAGCCATCCTCACGCGTCCTGAGATGCTCCCCCGATTGCCCCAAGACTCCCTCCACGTGATGGAGACAGGACTGGAGAGGGCCATGATCACATTGCTGGCTCAAAAAGATCCCCATGAGTTGCCTGAGATTGTGCCAAATCCATCCTTACACCCTCAGCACCTCACGCAGGTCCTGGAGGACAGCAGGCCCACAGACGCAGGGGAGAAGGCAGGAATGCCCACCCGGCAAGGAAGCGCCCCCCCCCCCCGGGGCCGGGGTGGGGGGCAGGTCCCGAGACTGCCCGGTGCCAGGGACTAAGGCTCGCTCAGCTCCACCCCTGGGGGGGGGTGCCCGCAGGTGCCCGACTCCGGCCATGCTGGCTCCTTCGCTGCTGTGTGCCTGCCTGCTGCTGGCGGCCCCCGCCTCGCGCGCCTGGCCCGGTTCCGACCCGGAGGAGCCCGGCTCCAGCACGGCGGCGCAGATCCGCGACATGCACGAGAAAGTGACGGCCATCTGGCAGGAGCTGACGCAGCGGCGGGCGGCGGCCGAAGGCGGCCCGGACGCCGCGCTCCACGCCGCCTGCCGGGTGCAGCCGTCCGCCACGCTGGACGCCGCGCAGCCCCGGGTGAGCGGCCTTGTGCTCTTCCGGCAGCTGGCTCCCGGCGCCCGGCTCGAGGCCTTCTTCGACCTGGAGGGCTTCCCGGCCGAGGCCAACAGCTCCAGCCGCGCCATCCACGTGCACCAGTTCGGGGACCTGAGCCAGGGCTGCGAGTCCACGGGCGCGCACTACAACCCGCTGGCCGTGCCGCACCCGCAGCACCCGGGCGACTTCGGCAACTTCGCCGTGCGCGACGGCCGCCTCTTCAAGCACCGCGGCGGCCTGGCCGCTTCGCTCGCCGGCCCGCACTCGATCGTGGGCCGCGCCGTGGTGGTGCACGCGGGCGAGGACGACCTGGGCCGCGGCGGCAACCCCGCCAGCGTGGAGAACGGCAACGCGGGCCGCCGGCTCGCCTGCTGCGTGGTGGGCGTGAGCGGCCCGCTGCCCTGGGCGCGCCTGGCGCAGGAGCACGCGGAGCGCAGGAAGCGGCGGCGGGAGAGCGACTGCAAGGCCGCCTGAGCGCGCACCCCGCTTCCCTGCGGGCCCCGACGCCCTTCCCTTCCGCGCGCGCCCGAGACCTGCCCCCTGCCTGCCTCGAGTCTCTCCCTCTGCTCCCAGAGAGACCGCCCCCGCCCCGGGGTCCCAGTGCTGCCATGGCTGAGGTCTCCCCCAAAAGCCCCTCCACCCAGAGGCCTCCAACCACGTATGCTGAGACACGCCTCTGCCTCCAGAAGGCAGCCCCCGCCCTCTGAGACACTCATCCTGAGCTCTGAGGACCCCCGGAGGTATTGAAATACCCCATCTGCCCTCCCCAAACCTCTCCCGCCTCCCCCAGGTCCCTTTCCACCCTGACACCCTTACCCTCAGTCCAGGAGCCCTGAAACCCCTCTTTGCCCTAAGGCCTCAGCTCCTCCCACCCCGTAGATTCCTTCTGAGACCCCTCCTGAGGTTACCCAGAACCCTCGCCCACCCAGCCACCTCTCCCGCACCCTGCCAGCTCAAGCAGCCTGCAGTCAGGCGCGCCCCTGCCCGGTGCCCTCAGCTGTCACTCGCCCACTGCCACCCGCAGAGAGCTGCCCCTTTGGGAGCTGTTTGGCAATCTTTGTGTTGCACATTAAAACTCAGCAATTCAGACTTGCATTTGGGGCCTTGGTTACTTATTTTGTCTGTCTGAGGCTCTGCTCCCAGGCTCAGCTAGTCTTTGGAAAGAGCAAAGATATTTCCCAAATCCCCACAGGATTTCTCCTTATCCTCTCTCTCCAAGTCTGCTGGCCACGGTATTCAGTGTCTCGTTGGCACGTCTTCTGTGTGGCTCCCAAGATGGCGGGCACCGGGATCACTCAGGAAAGAGAGAAAAAAAAAAAAAAAAAATGACGGCTTCCTGGGCTGGAATCCAAAGGGAAAGATGGACATCTATTTGCAACAAGCTTCCTGGTGATTCCCAGGCTGGAGCCACCGGCCTGGCACACAGCTCATGCCACCTCACTGGGCCTTGGGTCTCCTGGCATGGGCCTCTAAGTGCAGCCCGAGGTCCACTTCCCAGATGGCGGGGAGAGGGCCAGTGAAGCAGTCGAGCAGGCAGTTTACAGGGAGGTTGGCATTGCTGTCTGAAGTTGCTGGCCTTCTCCAAAACCCGGACAAGGACAATGTTCTTCTTCTTGACTTCTTGACACAAAGGCAGATGGAACCATGGAGCCCAGTGGCAGGCTGATTTTGATTAGGACTTGGATGTTCAGCCTCTCTTTTTGAGAAGCATAATCTTTACACACACTAGATCAGAAAGTGCACCCACATTTATTTATTTTTTAAAAGATCTTTATTTGTTTTAGCGCGCACGTGCGTGAGTAGGGGGAGGGGCAGAGGGTGAAGGAGAGAGGGAATCCCAAGCCGACGCCACACTGAGCGTGGAACCTGACGTGGGGCTCGATCCTAGGTCCCTGAGATCATGACCTGAGCTGAAATCAAGAGTTGGAAGCTTAACTGACTGAGCCATCCAGGTGCCCCATCCACCCTCGGTGATTGAATAGAGGCACTCCCAATAACTTTCTAACGTCCTTGGGGAGACCCACTCTAGCTGTAGGTTTTCCACCCTGGTTACTCAGAGGCAGCTTCCATTTCTCCCAGACTCTCAAGGCAGTGAGTCAAATGGAACCTTTGCCAGAAACCCATCCCCAGTGGTTATTTTTGCTTCTTACTCGGACTAACTTATTATTTAAAAATCTCTCCTTGAACCCAAGTGACAGGTTTCTGCCTGGTGACTGCTCCACCAACTGGCTCTCACTGGTTTGAAGTATTAACTTGAACTGGGCAGATCAGCACTGAGAGGGAACTAGGAAACGGAAGCTTTCTGCCTGGTTTCTGCAGGTTTCTGCCTGGTGACTGCTCCACCAACTGGCTCTCACTGGTTTGAAGTATTAACTTGAACTGGGCAGATCAGCACTGAGAGGGAACTAGGAAACGGAGGCTTTAAATATCCTGACCTCAACAGATGTGTGTGCCTATCCCCACAGTTAAAAGTTGTGAAAACGAGGCAGGAATCACAGAGGACACACAGTGGAGGCATCAACACCCCATGGATGGATGCCCAGCACCCCATCTTCGACTCTGCTGCCCCGATTATAGGTTAATTCAGGATCATCAGGGGAGGTTTGGACTTATTTTGAGAAGGAGACTGGTGCTTCTCATCACTAACCTTCTGCTGTCGTCCATCCGGGCTATCACAAAATATCACAGACTGAGTGGCCTATAAACAACAGAAATTTGTTTCTCACAGCTCTAAAGACTGAAAGTTCAAGACCATGGCACCTGCATAGTCGGGTGAGAGCTCTCTTTGGGGTTCACAACTATTGACGTTCACTGTGTCCTCACATGGAGGAAGGGACTAGAGATCGCTCTGGAGCCTCTTCTGTAAGGCTCCCCCCATCATGACTTGGGGACCTCCCAAAGGTGTCAGCTCTTGTTACCATCATCTTTTGGGGGTTAGAATTCCAATGTATGAATTTGGGGGGAACACATTCAGATAATAGCATCTTCTGTTCTTAGTTTCTCTTTTCACTACCCTTGGCCCCCCTCAAGACTAAAAAGATACCCTAGCAGACCCATTCCTTTTGCTTTCTGTTCATTAAAGGGAATTGGATTGATAAACTGTTTCGTGGGGCTCCAGAGACAAGAAACAGAGAAAGGAAATAATAGAAGGGTAAATTACAGTTCACTGTAAAGGCAAAGGAATGCATCTAGCAGGGTGGTTGACAGCTCACGCTCAAGTAGAAAGGCCTGTTTGGAACCCCAGCTCTGCCACATTTAAAGCTGTGTGACCTAAGTCACTTCACCTCTCTGGGCTTGGGTTTTCTCATCTGTAAAATAAGATCATCATATTGTTGTGAGGATTAAATCAAGTGTTATTTGTGACAGCTATATAGTGTAGCATGAAGACCTAAGTATCTAGCACATGTCTAATTAATAACAATGGCTAAGGTCAGAAAAAGAGTTACCTACGAATGGATTCGACTACCTTGTAAGGTAATGAGGGTCCTGCAACTAGAAGGATTCAAGTAAAGGAAAAGTTGCTTCCACTTAGGTTTGTAAGAAAGTTTCTGCATCCATGAAGAAGCTGACTGGGATGAACCTTGACCCCAGCTCTTGGGGATGGTGGTGGTGGGGGGCTTCTGAGCCGAAGGAAGACAGGCAGGCATCTGGTTAGGGTTAGGGTTACAGGCAGGCATCTGGTTTTGGGCCCAGAACCTGATGTGTGCCACCAAACCCGCCCACTGGACCCCACTTGGCCCCTGGAGGCTATTTTTACTCCTCTCATCTTACAGATCTGTTTTGTTAATCTCCTTATATTTGCTGTTTTGACTTCCCAGTCAGCTTGCTAATCAGTTTGCCTGTTTGACTCACAGGGTTTGCATTTGTCACTGAGACTTAAACACACACTTGTTTTGATTTCTTTTTGTAAAATTAGAAGCGTTTGATGTAATGACTCTACCTAGACACAGCTGGTAAAGTGAGAATAATGCTCAAGTTTGCACAGTTTAAACACAATGTAGACAATAATTAGAAATGCTATCTTTAGATGTTTAGGATAAGCTTTTTCTCAGAATTGCAGTGAATTTTTTCCGAGTGGGGCTTTTCAGTGCGTATATATACAGAAATACTAAAAACGTAAGAAAATAGAGCAAATCAGTGAGTGCTTTGGTCAACTTGAAAGACGGCAGGAAATAAACCAACTGATTTTAGATCTGGCATTTTTGACTGAATGCATAAAATCTTTACATTCTCCATAATTTTCACGACTGCCATATGATCTAATAATTTTAGGTGACAGATTGCAACCGATAAGTTGATACAATACTCTAGAAGGAACACTCAGCCTCTATCGTTGGCCTGCAGCGAGGCTGGAGAGGGAAAATGGTGCAAATTAAAGATAATCATCTATATCAGGAAAATTACTGCATGTTTATTTCAGGTAACAAAAAAAAGATATAGTTATATTACATGATGATTGTAGAAACCAATAAACACAGGGTCTGCAAATGAATAGAGGTTACTTCTTTCTTTAAATTAAACTACAAGATAGCAGCTGGTTTGCTTTTTTTTTTTTAAAGCCAATTGTTTTAAATTTAATAGGCTATCACTGGCCTCGGCTAAGATCCAAAATATATTCCTCGGCTCACATAGATTCCAGAAAGTCGAACTTGTCAGTGTTGCACAAACTTTCCCTATTAAAAAAAAATCCCACTCAGTCGAGAGGTGATATGAAATGTAAGGCAGCACATCTGTATCTATCATTTTAAATTGCCTTCATGCTGTATCAACTTGTTTTGTTTTGTTTTTGTGAGCAATCATAATATCGAGAGACAGGTCCTTCTTATTTTTCCTGCTTCTCATTTCTAATTAGATTCACTACTGAGCTCTCTATTGCAGCTCTGATTTTCAAATTTTTCTCTGTTCAGAAAGACATCTGGAAAAAAAGGAATATATTAAAGTAGTGACTTAAGGGGAATATTTTGGCTTCTTGACATCCTAACTGAGCCGTGTCATGGTACCCTCAGTATTTATTAAGGAGGGAGATTTTTCCAAATGGAGGCTTCCAGAATGAAAGCAAAAGGCAGACAGAGAAGGTACTCAAAGAGAGGACTTTTTTTTTTTTTTAAGATTTTGTTTATTATTTGAGAGAGAGAGAGACAGAGACGGAATGAGCAGGGGCAGAGGGAGAGGAAGAAGCAGACTCCGCGGAGCAGGGAGCCTGATGTGGGTCTCGATCCCAGGACCCCGGGGTCATGACCTGAGCCGAAGGCAGACGCTTAACAGACTGAGCCACCCGGGCGCCCCAAGAGAGGACTTTTGCAAAGAGAAATAGGATACCAAGCCATCCAAAGGGCTGCAGCAAAACGATGGAGTCAGGAGAGGCCCCATATTTTGGAGGAGCAGCAAACCAAGAGGGGTGAAGGCATGCTGTAATTTTAAAGAAACAAGGAAGATAACACCAATGAGCAGGTAGCTGGTCTTTGAAATTCCTTAAAGAAGAGGTTGAACCACATGGTGAGTAGGGGTGTAAATGCCCCAGTGGGACTAACACATCCAAAGAGTCACCCCAACAGGTGAATGACTGATGGCAGAACCCTTTTCTAGAATTCCCTGTTGTGATGGTGGTGTGTGTTGCGGATTGAGGGCATAAGAGGCACAATGCCGGGAAAATGCATGTAGTTTAAGATTGCCGAGTGGGCGGAGGCTCCAGCTGGGATTGAGCTGAATGCCACCAGGAGCCTCCTAGCTAGAGAGTCTTCTGGAATAGCTGTGTGAGGTGAAGAAGACCGGGGGGTGGGGGGGGGGGCGGAAGGTGGGCAGAGGCGGCATGGAAAGAGGAGTTAGGGATGAGAAATGCCTGGTTGAAAAAAGCCAATCCATTTCTAGGGGCCTTAATTAAAAGAACGACACACGCTCATATGTAAAAATCCACACCTAAAGGCTCTCAGGTACAGAGCAGTCACAAGAAAGGCAGGATGTGCAAACAAGCTTTCATTAAGAGACCTGTCGGCTCTGTTTCATTTATCCAGACTGCTCTGCATTCTGCTGGCAACCGAGCTGGAAAAATAATGGAAGGACAGACACACTCGAAGAGGCAAACAAAGGTGGGAACGTCCCAGCTACAAAACAGAACAGATGATAAAGCAGCCAGGGGAGAGCGGAGATGAGATGACATCCTTCTTAACAAAAAACAGCCACCGACCCGCCCCCCAGCTCCAGACTCATGAGTAACGCAATATTCTGGCTTTTTAAGGGAAGAAAATGAAACAAAATCAGATGTGGGGTTCAGAGACAATGCTGCTGGTGGCTTATTTAAATCTATTCTCAACTTTCCTCTACTGCTCGATTTTGTTTTGCTGTTCACCCTTTTAGAGTCTGCATGTCCAGGGACAGGCCCTCCCCAGTTCATTTGGTGATCCTGATGAGCCTGAGCCCTTCTCAGTTAATTCCATCTCCCTCGCTAGGGGTTGGTTTAGACATAGGCTTGTGATAATTCTGACCAATGAATTGTGACAACTACTAGGTTTCTTGCTCTTGTGCATGCACGTCTGCACATGCACACACACACATGCATGCACACACACACATGCATGCACACACATGGGGAGAAACTTCCTTCTTGCCTCTGGACACAAATGTGAGAACAAGTGACTGATGCTGGAGCTGTGGCAGCCGTCTCGGCAGCTTGACGGTGTAGCTGACCCTGAGGCAGGCAGAGCAGAAAGATGGAAACCCAGATCCTTGATGACTTCTTGAATAAACCCGCCCCAGAATACCCTACTTCTGAAGTTCTCCTTATGCAATATAATTCATTTTCCTATCGTTCAAGTTTCTTAAAGTGTGTGAATCGTAGCGGAGCGTGCTCAGACTGATGCAAGGCTAGCTGGTGGAGCAGGGGAGAGAACATTGTGCACTTCCACGAGGACTCTCAAAAAGACAAAAGACAGCCGTAAGTTATTGCTGAAACTCCCTTTAATGTCTGTGGAACAGAGGAGCCACGCGGGGCTGGAACAGCAGGGGAGGGACAGAGTCACATGTGTGTATGGGGCATTGTCAAGGTTACTCATGTGACAGGATCAGCTCATTGGCTCCAATTCCATCTAATAACACAAAACCCTCCCAGGCGGACTGCACACACTGTTTGGATTATCACTCCCTCTGACCTCCCCACCCTGAACCCCACACTCTCCGGGACTCACAGTAGTGTCCCTGCCCGTGATGGAATGTGGTGGCGTTTCTTATAAGCGCTGCTTTCCAGAAGGTGACGGAATGGGCCCTAAAGATGTGCACCTGGCCAACTGTGTGTCAAAACCAGAGCTTCCGTGGGGAGAGATTTTTCTTTTCATTATGATTGTATTAAATCTGGCTGTGATTTCCTTTGGTGGCTCTGGCGGGCTATGCAGTAGCGCTGAACATTTGCAGAGAGTTAAGGCCTAGTGCCGCAGGAAAATTATTTCCGTGGCTGCTGGCCTGTGCAGGCTCTGCAGCTGCAGAAGCCACCTCCCTGGAGAGGAAGTTGAGGGGGCGGGTGTGGGGAGCGGGGAGAGGCTGAAGCACAGTCACAGGATGAATGGGGCATCAGGGCCTGACGGGCAAGGGGCACATGGTGTGTCCAGATCCCAGCTCCTGGGTCTAGGAGCAACAGTGCACCGACTTGGGCACGCCCCTCTTCCACTATTGGGGTGACCTCCGGTGAGTGGGAAGAAAGCAGCTGGAGGCCCAACTAGACCTTCTTGCCTCCACTTCGCTGTCCTTCAGGGTGAGAGCACGCAAAATCTGACAGAGCTCCTCGTCCGTGAGCAGAGTAACGCCGGAGATGAAACAGGGCAGGGAGGCATTGGGGTGGGCTGGCCACCCCCGTGCGGGGTTCACACCTGGGATCATGCACCTGCTCTACCCACCTGATAATTCGGATGAATTTTCAACTTTCCCACCTAGGGAGCCTCTCTTTTTCCTGCAGGAGAGCCTCTCAAAGGAGTGATTCTGGTTCTCAGGGGTGTTTTGAGCTTTGGGATATGGTATCAGGCCTTTCTGGGGTCATGAACTGAGTTTCGCTCAAAGAAAGGTCTATCGTTTGATGGGCCTTCCATTTTCTGCAGCTCCAGATGTCACCCAGAAGAGCTAATTTTATCCCTAAGGAAAGAACCAGGAGGGTTGATGCCCCCTCCTTTCCCACCCTGGGTACTTGGTTCCACAGTCCCCTGAAACGGGCTGTAATGAAATTATTTTGTTTTGCTCTCTCTTTCCACTATCAGGCCACACGCTCTGCGTCTCGTCTCTAAGATCCCGGTACCCGGCAGCACAGGCGAAGCAGCCTTAATGGCCCGCAGGAGGAGTGAAGGGTTCAAGGTTTCCCTGGCAAGGGAAACTGGATGGGCCCTAAGCAGTTTCCTGCCCCAACTGCTTATCTTGTCCCCAGCCCCACCCCCACCCCTCCATGGCCATGAACACCCTACAGGCAGCACGAGTGGAAGGCAGAAAACCAGCATTCCCAGGCTCTGGCTCTTATCTCAGAAACGAAAAATCAAAATACTGCTGGAGTCCCCTTCCCCCCTCCTCTCCCTCCCATCACTCCGGGTCAATTAATCCTTCAGAATTACAGGCTGGAAAGCTCAGCTCTAGCAGTCAGCAAACGGGTCTCCACAGGGGCTGCGGATTTCAAACCAGAAACCCCACCTTCTGAGCCCGCTTAAGCCCCTCTCCACCTGCCAGTCGGTGGCATGACAGACAGTGCCGCGGGCAGGGTGCCAAGAACACCCACGCTGGGAGGTCCTCCCGGGCCCTGACACGATGGAGCGGCGCCACGAGCCCTCTGGACCCATTATGCTCAATTACACCTTTCTCTCCAGCCACCTAGCCATTACAAAGACGGGGACCTGATTAAAAACCCCATCCGTTTCAAGCTGTTCCCATAATTTTGATCAACAACATTAAATGCTAATAGAAAAACATCTTATCTCTAATAAAACCAATGCTGACAGAAAGACGGATGCCGAAAACCAGCCATATGGCAGACACGATTCTGTGCCCGGCCGTGTTCGCAGTAGCGTGTCTCCGGCAGAAAGAGATGACACGGGGAAGCTTGAGGACCCGCATTTAATAAATCAAACTGTGCTGGCATCATCAGAATATTCACAGTTTGCCACAGGACCTGGGTCTCTTCTCACTTGCAGATCTGGAAGTATGTTAGGAGAAAGGAGCTTCCCAGTGCTGTTCTGATGCTTAAGTCGTTACCGTCCCCTGCGCCTTAGACATGTCACCGTGCGGATCCCTTTCCCCTTCAGGTTTTCACGGCGCTCCCCGTGCCGCCACCCTCTGGGGTCTCCTTGCCGTCCTCCAGGGTGGAGGCTTCGGCTGCCAACTGGCTGGACTCAAAGGAGCCCGGGCAAGATTTGGGGGCCTCCCCCTTGGAGGCCAGGCCCGGCGGAGCTGTCCCCCTCTCATGCCTCCGAGCCTCCCCAGGACTCGCTCTTTGGACCTGTTCTGGTTCAGCCTCTGTCAGTCTCATTCTTTCCCCTCCAAGCCTGTCCATTCCTTCCTCCTCAGACGCTACCCGCGGTGAGGGTTTGCACTGGTTCCCGTGGTTCTGATTTGCCACGGAGCGGACGGCGGGCCCTCTAGCATCCTCCGGGCCTGTCAACGCCTCGGTGGCCGCCCGGCTTCCACCTCGTTCTGGCTTCTGGACCTCCCCTGAAACAGACCCGGGACAGCATTAGGCCTCTGGCGGGAGGTCAGCCCTCGCTCCCTCTCTCTTCCCAACCTCAGGCCCATGTCACCAGGGCTCGGAGGCGGAAAGTGCCACTGCAGGGGATCACGGGACCCACGTCAACAAAGAAAGCAGCCACCCTGGTGGCTGCCGTGTCATTCACGGAGGGAAAGGGAGCCTGCGGCCAAGGTCATCACCCATCCCTTCCAGGCGCCTGGTTGTCTCCTGCTTCCCGCTCTGTGCTTCCTCGTGCCCGTCAAGCATCTAAATTGAAGACGAAGGTTCTGTAGACTCTGCGGCTCAGGAAAGACCTGGGGCCTTCAGTCATGAAAAGGGGTGCTGGTGGCCTTCCAGGTGGGAAAGAGAAGAACAGCGTGGGAGGGATTTAGTGTCCCGCACCCTCCCACTCATTCTCCAGCAGCACCTCATTCTTCGATGCACACTGCTGATGTTTCCTCAGCTCCCCACCCCTCCTAACTAAATTGGTCTGCCCAAACCTCTTCTCTAAACATCATTTTCGAGTTCGACTGGAGGGGGATGGGAGAGAACGGGGTCCTGGGAACGGGCGTCTAGCCTCATTTTCCTACTGATTCATTACTTTGTGATCAGGAGAACCTGTCTGGCCTCCTTTCCTCAGACACAAAACAAGGGGCAGGACTCTCTGATGTCCCTTCCAGACCTAAGCACCGGTGGCCCTGCAGGACAGAGACACGCTTGGGGAGCAACCTCCCAGCATCCAGTCCTGTGCATTCAAAGCCAGACTCTGAGGTTCCCAGAAGTCAAGATGTTCTTAGCCCGCAAGCCAAACAGTGGTGACATGCATGGAAGCACCTCACGGGGCCAGGGGTCTGGGGGACACTTCCTGGTACCCCCAGTGAGACCAGAGTAGAGTCCCACTGCCATCAGGCTGGCATCAGACACATGCGGATTGCTTCAGGCTGACAGCTGGGACTTGGGGAAGTGGAGGGAGCACTCAGGACGATTTGAAGAAGCTGACCTGTTCCGACCATGCATTTTCCTGCTTTGGACTTTTTGTCAGAGCCTAGCTGCTTGTAGGATGTATTTTAATTCCTTTCACTTGGGTCTCTCACAGGGTCCTACCCGATCTGCTCCTGTTTCAGCCCGCAGCCTCATTTCCTGTGGTTCTCTCATGTCTGTGTGTCCCTCTATCCATTCTATGCTATCTTTCGGTCTCTGCAGGCACCTGTGGATTCTCCCTCTCTAAAGCTGAATCATAGCAGCTAATGCTTTTTAGGTGCTTTTCTGGGCTGGGCTCGGTGCTCAGCATTTTACACATTGATCTTATTCTAGAATGCAAGCGGGGGCCTCGCCTGACTTGTTCACAGTGCTTGGCACATTCTAAGCATTCAAGAATGTTTATAAAAAGTTCCTCACTCTCCTTTTTCCTTTTGATGGGAGCATAATGTACATAAAAGTGCGCTGACCGTTACGTCTACAGCTCACTGAATTTCACACCGTGGACACACCCATGGAACCAGCAGCCAGGATGAGAAGCAAAATAACCAACCCCCTATAGACACTTCCCAGTCTATCTGCTCCCCTGGGCCCCTTCCTAGTCACCTTTCTGCCAAGAGTGACCACTAGCCTACTTCAGACACCAAAGATGAGTTTTGCCTGGTCTTTGGTGTTCATATACCAGAGTCGTATTGTATATGCTGGCTTGTGTCTGTACTGTTTTGTGTGTATAAGATTGATCCATGTTACAGTCTGTAGAGTGGGTTCATTTGAAGGTGTCACAGCAGTCAACAAATATTTAAGTCTGGAATGAAAACAGGCAATTCACAAGGAAATACAAATGGATGGCAAACATGAGAAACGATGACATCACTCTAACTAAAGATATCGAAATTGCACAGAGATGCATTTTTTCATCTACCAGACTGGCAAATATGAAAAGGTTTGATAAAGCTCAGGTTGGCTGAGGATGTGGGGAAACAGGTATAATCATACATTACTAAAGAGAATAAAAATGAGCAAAACTCTTTGACAGGGCATTTAGGCAATATCTATCACAATCCTAAATACATTTACCCTTTGACTCAGTATTTTCAGGATTAGGAATCTATCTATGGATATTAGTCCAAATATTTCAAGACGTATGCACCTAGATGCTCAACTATGACATTGCTTTTTTAAAAAAGATTATTTATTTATTTGAGAGAGAGGGAGAGAGAGACTGCGTGAGTGGAAGGAGGTGCGGAGGGAGAGAATCTTCAAGCAGACTCCCCACTGAAGGAGGAGCTCCACATGGGGCTCAGTCTCACGACCCATGAGATCATGACCGGAGCCAAAACCAAGAGTCAGATGCTTAACTGACTAAGCCACCTAGGTGCCCCATGACATTGTTTTTTATAGCAGAAAACTGGAGAGAACCTGAGTGCTCATCAACAGGGGATTCTGTATGTACTTGCTGTATATATTTTTTTGTGGCATACACTAAAACTTGTAATTTTCCTCTAGGGAGCAAGCTGAGGGTCAGGGCAGAAAACAAGGATGGAGGAAGGCTTTAAATTTAACTTTATACCTTTCTGTGTCATTTACATTTTCTTCTCTTTTTATTTATTTATTTTTTAAGTAGGCTCCATGCCAAGCATGGAGCCCAACTTGGGGCTTGAACTCAAGACCCTGAGATCAAGACCTGAGCTGAGATCAAGTGTTGGACGTGTAACTACTGAGCCACACAGGTGCCCCCTCTGTGTCATTTACATTTTAAACACCTGCTTGTATTACTAGTTTAAAAAGGTAAGATATGCAACTTCCAAGATTTTGTCACCAATTACCATCTCGTCTTTCCTTTTCTGCACTAAATTGTAGACCTAAGAGCCTATATCCACTGCTTCCAGTTCCCAGTGCTGATTCACAACTCAGATCCTTCCGTCTGCCTTGTATCCTCCCTACCAGTGAGCAAGCTCTTGTCACCACATCCAACGCCCCTTTCTCAGTCCCCTCCTGCCTCCTCTGTAGCATGTTTCTTTCTTTCTTTTTTTTTTTTTTTTGAAGATTTTATTTATTTGACACACACACACAGAGAGAGAGAGCACAAGCAGGGGGAGTGGCAGGCAGAGGGAGAGGGAGAAGCAGGCTCCTCACAGAGCAGGGAGCCCGATGCGGGGCTCGATCCCAGGACCCTGGGATCATGACCTGAGCCAAAGGCAGACGCCTAACCAACTGAGCCACCCGGACGCCCCTCCTCTGTAGCATGTTTCTGATGCCACATCCTCCCCTCAAGCTGTTTCTCCCTTTGGTTTCCAAAACACTGTGTTCTTCTGTTTCTCCTCCAATCTTGTTCGGTGAGCATACTGTATTAGTTTCCCATAGCTGCTGTAACAAATTACCACAAATTCAGTAGGTTAAAAGAACACACATTTTTTTTCTCTTATAGCTCTGGAGGTCAGAAATCCAAAATGGCTTTCACTGGGCCAGAACCAAAGCCACACTGCCTTGGAGACTCTAGGGGAAGATCTGTTCTCTGCCTCTTGCAGCTTCTGGCGGCTGCCGGCACTCCTTGGCTTGCAGCAGCATCCCCCACTGTCTGCCTCGGTGGTCACACTGCCTTCTCTTTTCTGTGCATGGCAAATCTCCTTCTGCCTCCCTCTTACAAAGAGACACGTGCTTCTACTGAGGACCCACCTGGATAATCCAGAACAATCTCTCCATCTCAAAAGTGGGTAAATCAATCACACCTGTAAGTCTTTTGCCCACTGAAGGTAACATTTACAGGTTCCAGGAATTAGGATCTGAAATCTTTGGGGGCCACTATTCAGCCTACTCTGCAGGCCTCCTAGTTTCTTTTGTCCATCCCAAATCTCCTTCTGGCCCCTTTGATTCCCAACCCCCCGTCTATGTGCCATGTGTTTCCCTTGTTTTCATTCACTCTCACTCACTGGCCAGCTCATGACCTTAATTCCTGACCATGAGTGCAGCTCCCAAATCTACATGCATGGCCCTGACCCCTTTCTGTCAGAGATACACACCCAGGTTTCTAGCTGCCAACTGGATTCCCCCACCTGGATGATCTGGAATTCCCCTCGCCCCCAAACCTGCCCCAGTAGATGTCCTTGTGCCTGCCATATCAGGACCGGTTCATGGTAATACGGGGCTTCACCCCCGAAGCCACCCACATCAGTGTGCCTCCTTTTTCTATACCCATCAACCGCCAAGTACTACTTATGTGCTTCAGTGCTATGAACCGAATGTATCCTCTCCCCCACCCAAATTCATATTTGAAGCCCTAATCCTCAATATGATGGTATTAGGAGGCGGGGCCTTCGGGAGTTGATTCAGCTTAAATGTGCTCATGAGGGTGAAGGCCTCATGATGGGATTAGTGCCCTTTAAGAAGAGAAAGAGACACCAGAGTTCTTGTTCGCTCCCTCCCTCTCTCCCTCTCTCCCTCTCCCTCTCTGTCTGTCTGTCTGTCTCTCTCTCTGCCACTGAGGACACAGCAAGAAAGTGGATGTCTGCAAGTCAGGAAGAGAGGATCCTCACCAGACACCGAACATGCCAGCACCTTGATCTTGGACTTCCCAGCTTCTAGAACTGTGGGAAATAAGTATTTGTTGTTCAAGACACTTCCCTGATAGTGTTTTGTTATAGAAGCCTCAGCTGACTAAAACACTCATAGTGTCTTGCATCTGTCTCTTCCTCTCCTTTCCCAGGGCAGACCCTCTGCAGTCACGGCTTGATTTCTAAGGCTTCCCTGTATAAATCACTAGGTGCATTTCCCAAAATTTCAGCTGCATTTGACTTAACATCACCTCAGCCAATGAACAGGTAAGCATTCAGAAAACAAGTGCAAACCACTCCTGATAGTTCATAAACCCACCCCCTGGCAGGCGATAGCTACGTGGGGACTATTAAAAGGATTTATATGAATTTTTGAGGATTATTTATATCATTTAGAAAGACTGAATATTCAAAAGTGCATACATCTAACTACATGTAGCCTAAAAAGTCGATAAGATCTAAAAAGTTTGAGTTAAAATGCAGCCTAGAATTTCTGCAACATGTAACAATATTACTCTCTGTGGGTTCCATTTTAACTGTGAGATGGTGCATAAAGGTATTTCTTAATAAGAATAGTATGTGGGGGCGCCTGGGTGGCTCAGTTGGCTAAACATCTGCCTTCAGCTCAGGTCATGATGCTGGAGTCCTGGGATCGAGCCCCACATCTGGCTCCTTGCCCAGTGCAGTGCCTGCTTCTCCCTCTCCCTCTGCTCTTCCCCCTGCTTCTTGTCTCTCTCTCACATAAGTAACATCTTGAAGAAAGAGAAAAGTATGTTAAATGTATGTTTTGAACATCTATTTATTTAATTAAATAACTGCATGTGATTTTGAGGCTTTATTAACCCGATTATTTACAAGGGCTGAACCCCGGTAAAAACTCTGAGATACTCCAGAAGCAATGAAATATTAGTGAGCTTGGATGCACCGGAAGTCTGAAATGAGACTGAGATGAAGGGGATGCAGGAAGAGATGGTGGTAGACAGAAGAGGTGGATGTGATGCTTGGCACACTGGAATCATGGGGCAGGGTGGGGGGGGTGGCAGCAACTCAACCTGGACCACTGTCCCCACACCCCAGGCCCCATAACTCTGGTTCTTCTGGTTCAAATCTGCTTCCCTCATTCAAAAAAAGCCATTTTCTTTCTCTTTAGCCTTTCTGATGTTCACAAAGTCCCAGGGGCAGAAGTTCGACCAAATCTACTTTATACTTTCTAAAGCCTGTATATAGTTACGGACAGCTATGTATTACTGTCCTAAGAACTCACAGACCTCGGTAAGTACTGTACCTGAAAATGAGGCCATGACTTGTCCTTGCAGTGCAATTCATGAATATGTAAATGAGGGAATGATGCAAGCCTTGATTTTTGAGAAAATAACTATTCAGATCGGTTAGGCCTGGATAATGTAACGTTCATACCCAACAGGTTTCTTTGCTCCTAGTCTCTCCCTGCTCTAATCCAGATGGCTTGGAGAGGGACCTTGCCTCGAGTTTTGCTACTCAAGGTGGGGTCCGTGGACAGCGGTGGCACCATCGCCTGGGAGCTTGTTGGATGTGTAGGATCTCAGGTCTTGCCCCACACCTACTGGTTCAGAGCCTGTGTTTTAACAAGGTTCCAGGCGATTTGGGCGCACATGACAGTGTAGAAAGCACTGAGAGCTTTAACACAAATCTGACTATGCCTTTCCCCAGCTATCAACCCTTCTAAGGCTGCTACTGTCTCAGGGACATAACCTAAGCTCTTGGCCTGACATTCAAGGCGATCGACGACTCAACCTCCATCTGCCTTTCCACCTGACATCCCAACTCTTGCCCTCATATGCCACACCCCAGCCACACCTAACCCTTCATGGCATCCGAGTCCTGCCCTCTGAGCTTCTGCTTAGGTGGATGATTCTGCCATGGCCATGCTTCCTCTATGTATCCAGACAGCCGACTTCGACAGTCAGCTTGACCTCCATCTCCACTACAAAGCCTGTTTGATGAAATCCGGACAAAAAGTAATCTCCACAGTGCCCTAATCTCCACAAGGCTGTGTCTAGACCCCCAAGGGAACTTTGTACTTTTTACTTCTTTACCCTTAAGTTGTTACTTATGTATAGGTAGCTTATAAAAAGTCACCTGAAGTATAAAATCTTACCCGATAAACCTTGCCCATGTTCTACAGTGGGGACTCAATAAATAGCTTATCAGATGCTCGGATCTATGGACATACATATGAATACATGAACAAATGAGTATATTAGTACATATATGTAAATGCCATGCATCAAAAAACGAAAGCAATCCTTGAATTTATGGTATTCGTTCTAAGTTGTATTCAGGTTGCTACCCTAAAAGTTCTTAAAAGGGCACTTCCGGAAAAAAAGACTTCTAACTCACACAAACATTTAGCTATATCTGAGGTAGCTCAGGGCAGCAATAACATTTTCATACTAACAAATTTATTGTAGTTGTACAAGTTGAGCAAGTTTCCAGCACAGGGCAAGAAGCTTTATTTAAAAGGAGTAAATTATGGTCTTTTCTGCAGTTAAATTTTTCACCAACGTGAGATGAATAAACTCCTTCTGGAAATTACTCTTATGAAATTACTTCTTCCAGGACACTTCAGAGTATATTCTGGTGCCCCTGAAAAATTAATTAACCTTACCTGTAACAACCTAACCCCTAAACCATTTGTGGTGTTTTTACTGTGGGTCAGGTTAATCTTCTCTACCTTAATTTACATCTAAGTGAGGGTGGTCTAAATTACACTGGGGCCTTTTGGTCGCTGGTACTTTGCCTTGTGCCATTTCCTCAGATGACATTCTGCTCATGTCCAAACGCGTGAATCTTTTTTAAAATGGCAAACCTCTGAGATTACCAGGGAGAACTTTGCAACCTTTTTGGGGGCACAGGGGGAGGGGAGAACACTGCTGCCATCTTTAGAGGTCAAAACACAGCAGCAAGCGGGGGATGGGCAAGGCTGTAGTTCTATTGTTTGGTCCTACCAGGGATGTATTTTTTTTCTGAGAAAGTCTGGATTTTCAGAGCCTCGGGACCATAAAGATATAGGGACCAGGCTCCACCTGGGATTAGATTATGGGTCAACAGCAAGATTTATCAGTCCTCTCCTCCCTTTTGTTATCCAAAAGATATCTAAAAAGTATACTCCAGTGCTTATCAGGAGACAAAGAAAAGTTATTGAAAACGTCACAACTGTTGATCTGTAGACCTAGGGCATCTGCTACTTGCTGGGGGAACAAAACTCTTCCTTTACCTCTGCGATTCTGGAATGTTAACTCTTCAGCTGCGAGAGTTTTCCTTTTCCTTTGAGAACAGACACAGAGCATTGCCATTTCCATAAAAGAAGGATTTTTGAGCTCAGCATGGGAAAATATTATTGAAAATAATAGTAATTATTCTGTGCTGCTTTACAAAACAGAATTAGTACCATTAATGTGTATTAATAACAAAACACATATCAATAATGATGAGGCAATCAACTGATACAAACGCATTATGACACAAATAGTACAGAAAGAAGAAATATTTTCTCGAAAAGATGAAGAAAAAGTAGCTCTTTGTAGAAAGAGTGTTCGTCCCCTAAAAATGTGTCACTCTCCCACACTGGCCCAAAGGGGACAGTCGTCTTCTTTTGTTAACTGATCTCTGACGGGCTTTGTCCTCCCAAGCGTGAGCTTCTTTCAGTTGGAATTAATCAGAGATGCGGCGGTGATGAGACCATCCCAGCCGCTGCCAGCCACTACATAAATGCTTCCTTGTTCCCACCCGCACTGGCGAAGGACAGAGTTGGAACAATGAGAGCTAATGATGGAACTCTGGAAGCTATCATTTCGAATCAGGCCATTACTTATGCTACCCTTGTGAAAATCAAGCCAGGCTCATGTTCCGTTTCAGCTCAGGGGGCCCTGGGCCCACCCAGGGGCTAAACAAGCTCAGAGCAGACAGAGGCCTTGGGTCTCCACGTGGACACTGGATGCTGGCACGGGATGCCCACTGGCCAAGGCATGTTCCAGACTGCGTGGTGGGCCATGGTGTGTTACAGGCCAGGCTTGCAAAGAGCCACATGCTGCTGGCTGGAAAGACCCAGGCTTGCCTTTGGCCAGTGTGAAACCCACCTGAGTCAGGCGCTCCCTCTAAGAATTCTCCCTGCATATGCTTGGGGATCCCCTCTATTGAAATCCCAGATCTGTCCTATTCTTACCATTACTTACTGTGAGGGATTGAGACAAGCGTCAAAACATAGCTGTACAGATGCATGAGTGAGCCTTGCTGAGGCCAGCTCAGATCAGCAGAACTGCTCGTCAGATCCCAAGACTCATGATAAATAATGCATAGTCGTTGCTTTTAGTTCTAAGTTTTGGGGTGGTTTGTTACACAATGGTAGCAACAGATTTAACTAGTTAGTACAATTTGATACAAGCAAAGTTGTTACGTCAGATAATCATCAGGTTAGAAAGAGGGTAGGCCAGGTTGCAGGGTTGCGATTTTAAGTGGGAGACAGTTGGGAGCCACTAGAGATTTCTGAGCAGGGTACACACATGTTGGAAAGTAGTGCTCCAGAAGCTTTATCCTGCAGCAGCAGGGGGAAGATGGGAATGAAGTAGGGAGAGTCTAGAAGACAGGAAACACGGCACGAAGCCGTGCCGAGGAAGTAAAGAGGGTTGAGCTAAAGCCAGAGGGGGTAGGAATGGAGGTGTGAGAAACTCTGAAGAAAGAGTGGCCACAGAGCCGATATGGATGGGGAAGGAAAGTTGACAGTGGTCGATGATGACTCAAGGTAGCTGGGTAGCTGAGAAAGTGAAAAAAAAAAAAAAGGGAAGAAGCATAGAGAATTGGTGATGTCATACTTGAGAAGTCCACAAAATATTTAGGTGGTAAAGTTTGCACTTTGGGAAATAAGGGACTGTAGCTCTGCAGATGGCACCCAGTGGGGGAAAAATATTTCGAGAATATTTTCACAGAGGTGATGGCTGCAAGCATGACTCAGAGCAAGGGAGGATGGAGAGAAAATACAGAAATCAAGCAAAGAACCTTGGCACCTGCATGCTGGGCATATTAGTTACCCACTGCTGGGCCGCAAGTTACCTCAAAACTTAGCAGCTGGAGACTCAGGAGCCTGGGAGAAGTTTATCTGGGTGGTTCTCACTAGTGGTCGCTCATGAAATTGTCATCAAAATGTTAACTAGGGCAGCTATCATCTGAAGGCTTGACCGGGGCTGGAGAATCTGCTTCCAAGATGGCACACCCAAATGGCTGGTGACTAGAAGGCCTCAGTTCCAGACCACACGAACAGCAGGTGGGACTGCTTGGGTATCCTCAAGACATGGCAGCTGGCTTCCTCCAGAGAGAATGACCCAAGACAGAGAGAGCAAGGAAGATCCCATATATCTTTTCTGACCTAGCCTAGGAAGTCACATACTATCACTTGTGCTGTATTCTATTAGTCACACAGATGAACCCTGATACAATGTGGAGAGGAATATACAAGGGCATGAATACCAGGAAGTGGGGATCATTTGGGGCCATACTGGAAGCTGGCAATCACACTGGGGGGTAGAAAAAGAAGACAAACAAAACTTAGAAAGGTGAGGGATAGTTTAGCTGGGGAAACAAGACTGTCACATGGGAAGACAGATTCCTCTCACACTTGCGGGCTCCTCTGGCACCTAAATGGGCCTGTGATCGCCTTCAAAACACTCTGCCTCCAGAAAGTGTGCCTGGTAGAGGAGAAGCTTTTATTCTCCTTTCAACTAACTCCCAGACCACTTCCGCTGTGCCCAGCAATGTGTTGAGATCTCCCCAAAGTTGGCACCACCATCTTGCCAGTTTATAGGTAAGGAGACATGCAGAAGTTACTAGTCCAAAATCTCAGAGCCAACACAATGTGGGGGTGGACTATGAGCCTGAGCTGTTCAACTCCTGAGCCCTTTCTCTTAACCTCTATGTCACTGTGCTGAGCACAGAGGCCTGCACTCTTCTGCTGGAAGCCCCAAACAACACAAACCCATAT
Source organism: Eumetopias jubatus (assembly GCF_037043125.1). Lineage (NCBI taxonomy): Eukaryota > Metazoa > Chordata > Mammalia > Carnivora > Otariidae > Eumetopias > Eumetopias jubatus. The sequence goes on along the minus strand of NW_028274808.1, from coordinate 182,656,741 downwards.
GAGCAACAAGAGGAAATGCAAGGGATGACCCCACAGTGGCCCAGAAGCTACAGGAAGGAGCTGAAGTCCACTGAGCCCTGCCTCCGTGCCAGGCACAGGTCAGGCAGAGACAGAGAAATATTTTTCCCCCACTGGATGCCAGAGAGACAGAGAAGACAGAGAAATCAAGAAATCATGTGCTTACCGTCCTCGGAATTTGCTTTGTTCTCAGTGGGCTGCTCGATGAACTTCAGCAGTGGGGATCTTGATCTCTGTATGGTGGGAAGAGCAGGGTCACTGAACAGTATGGTGTCCTTGCCCCCTGTCATGGAAAAGGGGAACATGGACATGTTATGTCACCAGCGGAGTTGTGGTTATGTTCGCCCCAGACAATGGACTGGCTGTTTAGGTGAATGAGGCACTTTCTTTAATCATAGGTAACGCTGCGGAAGGGCAATGGCCAGATGGCCCTTTCTGTAGTGTGAGGACCAGGCAGTGAGGTCCAGGGCCAGTCTGTGAGTCTGCTCAGGACATGGCTGCCCACAAATGCCACCATGAAGGAGCAGCCTGGTATGTTGGCCCAAAACCGAATGGCTTTAATCTGGGTGAGAAGAGAACAGGCATAACCACAGCAGAGGGCTGAGGAGTGCCGGCTTTGGAGCCACACAACAGGGTTTGTGTTCTGGACTCCATCCCTTGCTAGCTGGCTGACCTCAGGCAAGTCACTCAGCCTCAGAGCCCTCATCTGTAAAATGAGGAAGAAGAACGGCACCTACCTCATTGGGCGGTGGTGATGAAATGAACCGATTCACGTAAAGCCCTTAAGCATTTCACTAGCGCTCAATAAATGTCATATACTGAAATTATTATCTTACGGTGTAGACAGCACTGCCATATGCTACCTTTGACTTAATTCAATATGGTCACTTAGACTGAGTAATGACTCTGTCATAAGGAGGGTAGTCTCAGATCCCCCAAATTGTCACAGCCAAACTTTCACTTAGAACATATAGTCCCCTACCAGCCAAACCCTTGTATCTATTTGTATGAACTCCCCCAGTGGATGGAGAGGTTGAGGGAAAGAAGACCATTACCACTCTATTGTGGAGCCCATGGCAAGTCAGGAACAGGAAGCGTGGCTCTGAAACGTGAGCATCGTGACCACAGACACACAGGCACAGAACATGTGGACATAAAGGGAATGCTGCCCAGTGGTCAGGAGGGAACAACAGGCAGGATTTGACCCCAAACTTCTGTCCACGAGGCCTTGGGATTCCCTCGGTGGGAATTGCAGTGCCCAAAATGAAAACCCCAGGGCTGTGGGCCAAGCCTATGCTCCAGCCTTAGCCGTCTAACTTTGAGCAAGACCTACTCTAAAGCCAAGCCCCTAATCTCTCTGGGGCTCAAATTAGGGGCCCCGAAGCCCTGTGATTTTACTCGGTTTCAGGTTCAGTGGACACAGAATGGTATTTCAGTAAAGATGTTCCCGCCTTCAGAGAACCAGGTGAACCTTGGGACTGTACCTCTGAGCCCTCAGTTTGTTCCCAATACTGTCTTCCCGTTAGGGAGCTTCATTTCCAAGACTGTAGGAGAGAGTTTGGCATATGGTAGGTGCTTAATAAAGAGCCAGTAAGTATCTGAATACACAGGTGATGGATTCTTGGGACTGCTGATGTCGTGGTGGGCACAGGTGCTTGCTGCTGCCTCCGGCAAATGGAATATGTTGTTAGCAGCAATCAGCACTCTGGGTTCAGCTGAGGGTCATCCCAGAAGAAGAGAAATCTGATAGAAGCCGATCCAAAAGCTCTCCACCAGCACGGCCATTGTCTCACGTGGAAAAAAAATCCAAATCTTCAGGGACACAGTCTGGAGAAGTGTCCCAAAGAGAACTGTAGATCTACAGGTTGGGATATTGTTAAGAGGCTCTCAGAAAGAAAGAAACACAATCGGGTTTCCCTTTGTACTGTAAAGCTACAATCTGGAAACACTGCGAGGGATTAATGGTTTCTCTGAACCCAGAGCAGACACCTCAGCGTGGACTTCTTTTGTTTCTCTCAATCAAGACAACAGCTACTGTCCTCAAGTCAATAGAGACTGCATTTCTTGAGCCATCTTTCTCTACAGGTAGACCAGCTGTTCTTGCAGGAAGAGGCACACTCTGCCCCTTTGTGTCCCAACCAGCCCTCCAAGTCCCCTGTGCTCTGGTGGCTGAGGAATCAATTACGGGCACAGCAGGGAGCTGGCCTCAACCGAGGGACTAAGGTGGCCTGAGGGAAGCCCTCAGCCCCTCCTGTCACAAGGGATTCTTTAGGGTGCAAGGTGTCCCTAGTCTTCTCCAGCCACAGAGCATCATCCGTTCCATAGTAGCTCTGCAAAAACGCTGGAGCCAGCCCCGCGAAACCTCTCCCAGAGTCTGAGCAACAAGCATTAGCGAAGGAAACCAAAGCCACGACTCATCCATGGCCAATCAAGGTGGAGGTTGGAGAGAGGCTGAACACTTCCTGAAATTCCTACCTGGAGAGATCATGCCCTAACCTGAAGGTAAAATGGCAAGATTTGGTCATTCTTGCAAAGTGTTTGTTGAAGGATTCTAAGACCTCCTTGGAAGGCTGTCCTGTTGTTTCTAAGTCTGGATTCCATCTACGCTGATGAATGTGAGCTCTAATCTGATAATCGGCTGTCTCATTGTTTCATTCTGGTACCTTGGCCTGCAGGAAGAGGGGTGGGGCGAGGTGACCCACAAAGAGTCAAGTGGCAGCTGGTGTGGAAGGCCCCACAGGCCCCTCTGCTTGCCACGCATGTGAGTGTCTGGAAACCTTCCCGATTCCCTGGGACACGGCATGCCTCCTCCCCTTCTCCCAAATGCACCAAGTACTTCCAAAATGCACATTTTCTTCCCCAGGCTGATGCTTCAAGTGGAGAAGAGAGAATTAAAATGAAAAACTCAGCCCAACTCTACGCTTGCCAGGTTTTTTTTCTGGCTTTCAACATTTCTTTTTAGAGCAGGAGCACATCCAGGAAACCTCCCCTCAGAGCCCCCAGGCACCACTCTCCCTGCAGAGGCCAGCAAAGGGCTGGGGAACTGAGGCTGGTGGGGGGGGGGGTGTCATTCCCTCCCAGGGGACCAGGTCATTTGTGCCCCCCCCACTTTCTTGCAGGAGCCCCATGCCTTCCCACCTCTTGGGAACCGATGAAACAGTTTGGAATATGCTCTGCTATCCAGATGATTTCTCCACGTGGACTGTGGCATTTGTCAGACTTGCCTACTTTCCAGCAAGATCACAAATTTTCCCCAACTCTGTTGAACAACATGGAGAACTACATATTTGTTGGCTGAGAGAGTGAGGAGGGAGGGAGAAAAGACTCAAAGAATACTCATCGCATGCTCAAAGTCCAACAGCAGTTCTGTCTCGAGTAAGGCAGAACTCACCACTGCCCTTCGGAGTCTCAGAGGAGACTGTTCTGGCTTCTGAATCCTTCTCCAGTCCCCAGCTGATAGAACCACTGCCCCTTCCCCTCAATTCCTCTCTTCTCTGAACTACAGTTCCCCAGCATGGGTGGAAACACCTGAGTTCTAATACCAGCCTCTGTGTCCCTTCGGTATCCTCTCATTTCCTAAACCTTTGTTTTTTCCATCCGAAATGAGGGGATTAGACTAGATCAGGAAAGGGGGAATGTTTTCTCTCACATGTCAAGTCTAACCAGGAGGGGGCTTCCTGGAAAGCCAGTGTGGATACCTGTTCTGAGGGCCTATGTGAGGACAGCATGCAAGAGCCATGTGATTGATTAGTAATGTCTGCCACTGGCATGGGAATGGGTGTTTTGTAATATACACCAAATATTCGCCATCCTTAAATTCTTTGCTCTCAACTCTCCTTCCAGGTCTGACATCTGATGACTCTTCACGTTCGTCACTTACACCCCAACACCTTTATCACTCGGTACTTAATTATATATCATCTTGTGCTTTCTTCCTCACTGCTAGATGTGTACGCATCTTTCTTCCCTAATGGGACTCCGGATTCTTGGAGGGGGCACGACTAGAATGCCTGATAGAGAACTGAATTCACAAAGTTGATGCTCAAAAAGGTATGAACACACTGATGGACTGATTTCCTGAAGAAGACACTGATCCTTTCAGATGCTAGTAAATAAGAGAGAGCTAGCAACTCTCTGACTATTGGGACTCAGTCCCCTCTAGGGGGCCAAAACACTGACATGGCTTCTACCTGGGGAGAGGAAGAGGGAGAGGAAAAAAGTGGAAGAGAAAGAGGAAGAGGTGGAGAAGAAGAAAGGATGAGAAGGACGTGGAGGTAGAGGAAGGGGAGGGAGGGAAGGAGGAAGCAGGAAGAGAACATACTGCCCCTTGCTCCACTATTCGGTGGGTTAAATGGGGACCACAAAACAATGAGCGGATAGAAGGGACTGATTGAACTGATGCTGAAGAGGCCCTTCCCTTACTATTTCTCACCACGGTTTAAAAATGATCCCATGGCGATGCCTCGTTGTGACATCCTTCACAACTGCAGCAAAGCAATCCTCTTTCCTTTACATCAACCCTATCAGATCTGGGGAGTCCCTCTGTGTCTTTGTGGAGGTCAGATACTAGAACAAACATGGCCATGGCATAAGCTCCATCTAGCCGGGTCCCTCAAAGCTCATTTTACCATTTAATATTTGCTTAGTACTAATTGAATTCTCTATTTCAAAGGACTGTTCTAATCAGAAAAGTGCAATGATACATAGAGAATGCATTTCTATTTATTTACATGCAGGGATGATATTAATGCACTGCTGATATTAGCCACAAACACAGATATTTTAAATAGAACATACTCCCGAATCCTACTGAAACATTGTAGCTCAGGCCTTCAGGCAGCAATAAGGAGGAAAGAAAGAATTGTTAATGCATAATAGCCATTCCAGCCCAGACCAAACAACACCAGAGAAAATTCTCAGTGTCCCTTATTCAACTTCCATCTTTTTTACGTAAATTGTAGAACTAAAACATCGTGAAATTTCACTAAGTTATTTGGAGGAAAAAAAAACCAAACATCAAGACTCTAGTCTATGCACAGAAATAGCAATCTGACTGCACAGATAAATGATAAATTTGCCTGACTGCATTGAAATTCAATGCAATAAAAGAAAGACCTTCAAAGAAGATAAGGTTTTAACTGCATCAAAAGGTTCCTGTGCAAAATGGATCATTCAAATCCCCAGAATGGCACTTGCCACTAATTAGTTCTGTTAGGTCTTTTGACATCAAGTTCAAGGAATCTCTGCTAAAACTTCCAATTTATGAAATGCACTTGTAGGCAACCTAAGGCAGCTATTCAGATTACATTAGGAAAACGTGTTGTTGTCCATGTCCCTGTGGCAATTTTCATTTCTCGAACATTACAGGGCAGCAACTGATACGATTCAAGGGTAGAGGAGGCTGGTTTGTGCAGAAAGGTTAAGTAACTAAAAATATATGTAAATGTTGCTCCCAGGGAAAGAGGAGGGGGTGGAAAATGATAAATACAAGTTTCTGGAGAGTGTGAAGAAAAGGGGAATAGCTGATGGGGGTCTCACAAAGGGGGTATTTTACCAAGACAAACAGGATAAATATAGCTAATTAAAGTGAAACATCAGAGTTTTCCTCACACCGTGTACAATCGTGGGGGGAAAAAATCTCCAAAGGAAATTTTGATTTTCAAGCTGCATAAAATGGGACAGGGAGGGGCGCCTGGGTGGCTCAGTCATTTAGCGTCCGCCGTCGGCTCGGGTCATGATCCCAGGGTCCTGGGATCGAGCCCTGCGACAGGCTCCCTGCTCCGCGGGAAGCCTGCTTCTCCCTCTCCCACTCCCCCTGCTTGTGTTCCCTCTCTCGCTGTCTCTCTCTCTGTCAAATAAATAAATAAAGTCTTAAAAAAAAAAAAATGGGACAGGGGGAGAGAGGAGAAGAAGGTTCTTATACTCATTTTTATATTCATTTTTGGGAACGATAATTAAATAGAACAAATTTTTGTCAGTATATTTATTTTTAGGTATCATTCAGTTTTTTAGGAATGATAATTAAATAGAACAAATTTTTGTCAGTTCTTATATTCATTTTTAGGATTGAGGAGTAAATTGAACAAATCTTTGTACATTCTTATATTTATTTTTAAGGATGATAATTAAAATGAACAAAACTTTATAAGATACCTAGGGGTAAAAAACAATGAAACAATTTACTATATTCACAAAGGTGAAGAATAAAGCATACACAGACACACAAAATGACAATTTCTGAGCTTAGGCTAGCAAAACTTCATAGTTCCACAGATGGGAACGTGCATATTTATAGGAGTTTTTCTGATTTCCTCAAAATTGATGGCTTCTATGTTTAAAGCACTTGTAGATTTTTCAACAATGATCTTCAAATAAAAGGATATTTAGAAAGTAGAATCTTTGCAAAATAGGTGAGGGCTGCCTTTTTTAAAAAAGGAAAATAACTTTCATGAAGTTCTGCTTACCTGGAAGACTCCACAAACCAGAAACTTCCAGAGTTCTTAATTTTTTCTCCAGTTCAGCCACCCGATTCCCTAGGATTCTGGAAAATGGGAGAAAATGACAACAAATTAATGAGCATCTCATCAGTTCTTGGGGCTGTGAGCAAGCTACTCGGGGACACCCCCTAGAGTGCCCTGATAGAAAATGTTTTGAGATTTAAAGTATATGCAGAAAATATACTGTGTGTGCATGTGCAAAGAATATATATGTATAATATATAATATATTATACACACACACTCTATTGAATGTACATATGAAAATATACAGTGAATGATTAAAAAAAATATTAAATGTTGCCATTTAAGTGAGTCCTCTCCAAAAAAGGAGGGGAAGCTAAACAATTATTCCATGATTGCCCAAACGTCTTACACAACTTCTATTTGGGAATTGCTCATTGCTAAAGATTATCATTCATTTTGAATGCCCTTAGTAGTATCGCACCTGATTCTTTGAGGATGTATCTGAGTTCTGGAAACCACCAAGTCTAACCAATAAGATGGGTGAGCACGCATGGTAAAGTTGCTTTGAGTCAATAAAATAATAAGATCTGCCTTCTTTGACCTAACCTATGTCTTACTGATATCCATATCCCTGATACCTAGCAGAATGCCCCGTTGATGGTAGGTGTTCAATAAACATATTTGATTAAAGAAAATGCTTTCCTTCTTTCAAGGCTTGCAATTATCTATGGACAGAATGAAGAAATAGACCTTTCAAAAGAACTTCCAGCAATTGCAGAATCACTAGAAGAATTATATTGCTTTCCAAGGTGACCATTCTGACCCACTGGGACATAATTTCTGGAACGTGTATCTGAAAAGATTATAACGTTTACTTGGGAACCAAACCTTGTCTTTATGCATGGGAAGACATAAATGTGGGCATGTATTTCCCCTCTTCCACTCTACACAAAATTAAACATAGTTGGGAAATGATTTCATAGTCATCTCAAACTTGAATCACTTTCCATTGGCCTGGAAATTGAAAAACCAGTCTTTATATTATTTGGGGGATTTTCTTGGTGCTGTCATGCTAAAATGATGCGGAAATCACCTTAATAGCAAAGTTTCAATTCCTTTCAGCAGGAGAAATCAGAATGCTAGAATTGTTCTCCTACCTCTCCTTATATTCCAGAGATAGCTGCACACACCCACATACATACAGAGGCATGAATATGTATATAGCTGCACATATATATATGGCTTTGGATTCATCCTTATTTTACCTGAATTGACTCGCAGCATCTTAATTAATATTCCCTTTGAGCTCCCAGAAAACTCTGACATTACTACATGTGGTTTTCTTCACCTAGGTACGTGGAGCTTTTCTTCTTTTCCTTAAGTCTTAAATTCTGCATAGTCTTTATCAATTACTTTCAGTTGCCACCCTATTTGTTGGGTCTATTCTGCTTTCATATCCCTGACCCTTCAATAAACACCATTCTTCGTAATCTCGCTTTCAATATTTTGCTCAGACCTTCTGATCCAAGCTCCCTTTTCACCAGCTGATGGGTTTCAGATGCAATCACAGCAGAGTTCAAGTGGATGCCTGTTTCTTAACGAGATCAGATCATCTGTGTGTGGCTGCCTCTTGGAAACAAAAGATAAGGCTTAACTCTTCTGTGTGCGCTGACGGATGCCATTAGAGCAATGTTCAAAGGCATGGTGCAGAGACATTCGGTTGCTTTTTTTTTTTTTTTTTTTTTTTTACACCCCCTGATGTTCCCGGATAACACAGCCTTGTCTCCCAGAAATGGACTGCGGTGAATTTGCTAGTGTCCCATACTTTGAGGGACCCTGCCTGTTTGTCAGCAGTGACTGCTCTCTTTGGGCTGATGCAGGCATCTGATACAGAGCTGGAGGTAATAAAATGGGTCCAGTGGGAATTGTGCTAGGAGTGATAGTAGCCACAACATCATCCAGAACAACAGCAACCACACTACTGCTAACATGAACAGCGAAACTAATCTTTCCTGAGTCCTGGCTATGAGTCAGAGCTCATGCTGAGCACCTACTGAGTTTACATGATCTCATTTGACCTGACAAAAACCCTGCAGTGTATGTTGTATTACTATCCTTTTACAAATGCGGACCCCAAGGAACAGAGAGGTTAAGCAACATGCCCAAGGGCACACAGTTTATCTCCAAGCTGTGTCTTTTGCTGACCCCCGGTGCTCTCATCCAGCCCACTCTACTCCTCCCACTGGGAAACACAGGCATGGAAATTAGTTAACTTGACCAGAACCACAAGCAGGACTCAGCTGGTGATGACTCTGGATCTGAACCTACAACTCCGTCTGCTGCCAAAGTGCACGCTCTTAACCAACACCTCACAATGGCACTTTAAAACAAGCATCCTTGTGTCTGGAGCAAGAACTCTTTAAAAACTGTTCATAATTGAAATGTGGATGCAACTGGGCTGACCTGTATGATGGGACCCAAGATTCTTCAAAAGACAAAAAGACTTCCTGATGGGCTTCATGCTGGACAAATATGGCAGGTGGTCCACAGAATGTGGGGTGGTGCAGCCCAGGGAGAGAGGACGGTAGGCATTGAGGAAGGCAGGAAACATAGGAACAGGGTCCGCTGAATTCAGTTTGACCAATTCAGCACACAATTATTGAGGCTGTAGGGGATAATGAAGAGAAGCAGCCTGTGTCCCTGTATTTGAGGGACTAAAAGTCTGGTGGGAGGACAGATGTGGACATACAGACACACAGACACATAGGTACAGAGCCTGTCAGAGGTTTGAATAGTATCTCTCAGTCGCCTGTTCTCTAGCAGGTATTATTCTAAGCACTGCCCAGATAGTGTCTCCTTTACCCCTTGCAACAACTGATGAGGGGGCCTTTAATATGCTTAGTTTGTGGATGAGGGAACAGAGATTCAGAGAGGTCAACTAACTTGCCCAGGGCAACACAGCTGCTAAGTGGAGGGTCCGGAACCAAAACATAGGCCTGAAAGTATACAAGTACTGCAGCAGAACCCTAGAGTGGAAGCGAGACAAATGAGAGATGAATCCAGAGTGGTTTTTAAGGACCCAGATCATGAATGACCCTATTGCCCTGTTGAGACTGGTGAGACTTTTATGCATTGGCAACGGTGAGAGATTGGAAGGTTTTAAGCAGAGAAGCAGCACGATGACCATTGGCAACGGTGAGAGATTGGAAGGGTTTAAGCAGAGAAGCAGCACGATGACGTTTAGGAAAAGTATTCTTGATGTGGAGTGGAAAATGGACGGGAATGAGTATGAGGAGAAGCAGAAAGACCAGTCAGGAGGGTAATGTCCAAGTCCGTGATGGTGGTGGCCCCAGCAAGCCAGGGGGGGACATGGGAAGTCAGCCGAATGGAGTAGTAATACCGAGGTAGGTGAGGAATTTGAGGTGCCCACGGGATATCCATGGAGACAGCTGGCCATGTGGGAGAAGGAAAGTCTGGGAATGCAGAGATGGGCATGGAGGCTGGGAAGTGAGTCTGCTCACCAGCAGAGTGTGAGAAGTCAGAAGAACAGGACCCTTGATTACCCCTCGTCTAAGGCAAGAAAGGACCAGAGAGGAACAGCTGGCCAGGGAAGAGGAAAGCCAGGCCACGTGGGGCCAGGAAGCCAAGGGGAGAGAAGACCCAGGTGAGATGGTGGGGCCGATGGTCTTATTCTAGAAGGTGGTCACACTGGATGAAAAAGTCCACCTACAGGACATGCCTGACCCTTGCGAGAGATGTTTCAGGAACAGTGGAAGAGGTGACACCAAAGAATCCAAGCGACAGGGTTGGGAGAAGCAGACTAGGGGCAACCATAAGCAGGGAATACAGATGACTCTTCAAGTAGTTTAGCAGAGAATCGAAGGAGACAGCTAGGGCGGTAGCTTGAGGCATAAACAGGTTTGAGAGAGGATTTTTTTTTTTTTTTTTGGTAGGAGGGGGCAGATTTTACAATCAGGTTTTTATTTAGCTACAATTTGCTTTAAGAGGGATTTCAGCATATGTCTACCTAGCAGTCTAGGAAAATCCTCAAGATGTCAGGCCTCCAGATAGATTTTCAGTAGTAGTTTCTGATAGTAACAACGTAAGAGGGGATCTGAAAAGACAGACCTGACTCGGGAGGTGGCCACCACTGTGTGTCCGCTCCTACTCCCCAGACAACACGGGAGCAGAAATCCCTGAGTGAGGGTCCTTGGGGAGAGCCTGGTCCTCAAGATGTGATTGGCTCTACCCTGTCCCCACCTCCACCCCGGGTGGCCTTCTTTTGACTCTTTCCTCTGGTCCATGACAGTTTACGCTGCTCCCAATATCTTGAACTTCCAAGCTATTTACCATTGGCTGGGGGTGGGGGGGGAGCAGTAAACAGTGTTGGCATGGCAGGAAGGGCAGTGAAAGGCCAGTATATCTTCATGTACCCACCACCACCACCAGCACCAGCACCCTACCACCAGCAAAGTGTTGACCGGAAAACTAAATGGGGCGTTCAGTAAAACAAGATTTCAACACCTGTCTCTTCTTCTTTTTTTTTTCCCAAAGATTTTATTTCTTTATTTACTAGAGAGCAAGCGAGAGAGAAACAACATGAGAGGAGAGAGGGTCAGAGGGAGAAGCAGGCTCCCCGCCGAGCCGGGAGCCCAATGTGGGGCTCGATCCCAGGACTCCGGGATCATGACCTGAGCCGAAGGTAGTCGCTCAACCAACTGAGCCACCCAGGCGCCCCAACACCTGTCTCTTCTATGACTGCTTTGCTACCTGCTGGTAAATCACAGGAAGCTCATCCCTTCTTTAGCAACAGTCAGACAACTGCCAACTCTTTGGCAATGAGTACCTCAAGCAAAATGCCCAGTACTTGCAAATCCTCTCAAAAAATAAAGTCCTATGTGGATTCATCAGTTCTTCAAGATGGCTCCCACTGGGCCCTCTCAAGGCGGGGGGGGGGGGGGGGGAGGGGGGTGTCAGGCGGCGGAAAGCCAGTAGGGGGAGCACAGGCTTACAGAACAGAATACCTTTATTCTCACTTAATAATGCTCCACCAACACAAAACTACTGTATTATTTTAGCTACAAAAGGCTAAGTCAAGGGGGATCACAGTAAGCAGACCCAATTCAGATTCTATTCCTAGCCCCCACTCCATTTGTTGTATAGTTTTTTTTCACATGCCCCCAAATAAAACATTTATTGAAAGTATGAAACCGAAGACCTTCTAAGTTTTAAAAATGGCACATTAGGTACTTTATGTACTGATATGAAGCAATCTTTAAGATCTATTGTTATGGGGGGAAAAAGCAAGGTACAGAACAGCAAAAAAAAACCCCTTTTTGGTGAATACTTGCTACCATTTGTAAGAAGAAAGAAAGAAAGGAAGAAAGGAAGAGAGAAAAGACTATATTTATACAAGTATACATGAGTATTTATATGTGTCTGTGGAAATGCGTTATATGTTTCTTAGAAAGGGATACATAAGAAATAAGAAATAATGGTTCCTTCCAGGAAGGAGAATTGGGTGTCTGAGAGATGGTAGTAGTTTAGAGACACATTGATGTTTAACCTTTAAAAATTTGAACGATGAGATGGCACAAAATTATTAAATAATAGTTACAAAGGACAAGGTGCATTAAAACAAAATTAAACTTGAAAAAACAAAAACAAAAAAAGAAACCAAAATTAAACCTGGCAAAACATGTCTGTTTCTCAATGAGGGTGAGAGCCCACGGAGCCTGGGGGTGTGCTGGTTGCAGTAGGGTTATGGTAGGAAGGTGCTGGGAAATCAATGTGTCCTGAGAGGCGAGTCTCAGCCTGACGGCCTGGGGTTACTGAGTTGGGCAGGCAGCAGGTCTCTGCTTTAATGGTCCTGCTTTTTCCTGAAATCTGTATTACACTATATGTTAACTAACTAGAATTTAAATAAAAACTTGCAACAAACAAAAAAAGAAAAGTCCTGCTGTTTAGTGGAGGCTTGTGATGTGATCAGAACGGTAGCTGGCGGGGGCTGGCGGCTGAGGAGGGTCTGGGGGTCTGCAGTTGGAGGATTGACGGGAGGGTCTTCCCAAGGAAGAGGTGATAGTCTGGTGGGAACAAAGCAGAGAGGGCAGCTAGAAGATGTACACTGAAGTCCCATGACAAGGACCTGAACTATATATTGAATCCATGAAAATTGTAAAGAGTATTAAGGGAACAAGAAAAAGGAGTAGAAAATGATTCCGTCATCAATTCATTAAATAATCATAAGCACTTACTGTGGGCCCAGCACTGTCCTCTGTACTGGGAGAGAACAGCAATTCTAATGGACAAACGTTCTGGCCTTGGGACAGCTTCAACCTGCATGATGTGGAGGTTTGTTGGACCTGAGTGTCAGGATGGTGGGCAGAGCCCATTAAATATTCTTCAAGTCATGCTTGAATTATGGCTGCACAATATTCCATCTTATGGATTTACTATACCAGCCTCCAGCTTAAAACCATTGCAGGGGGCGTGCCTGGGTAGCTTAGTTGGTTAAGGGTCTGACTCTTGATTTCAGCTCAGGTCATGATCTCAGGTTGTGAGATCAAGGCCCGCATCAGGCTCTACGCTCAGCACGGAGTCTGCTTGAGACTCTCTCCCTCTCCCTCTGCACTCATGCATTCTCCCCCTCTCAAAATAAAATAAAACAAACTAAAATATAAATAAAAACATTTGGGTTGTTTCTGTTTTTTCCCCCTCTTACAAATGAATCCATGGTGAACACCTTATATATGAATCTGAGGACATCATACTGATTTTTTTCTTTAGGATAAATTCCTAGAGGCAGACCATGTGGGTCAAAGGGCAGGAGCATTTTCAAGGGTCTTAAAATGTACTAAGGAGTGGGTGGCCCAGTCTAGATTCCTTGAATGTGAAGAGCTGAAGGGATATGGGGGAAATCATCAGCCTCGTAGTTGGAAATGTGGGTCCTGCTCTGGATGATGAGGTGGGGACAAGAGCTCTGAGAAGAGCCTGCAGAGAGTGAGAGGCAACGATGGGGCGGCGGGATGAAGCCTCCCAGGTGGGGTGAGGAGGGCAGAAGGCCTGGTGGAGACCTGGGAGGGATGCGAGGGCATGAGGAGAAAGTCAGAGGAACCCAAGGAGATGAGTGCAAGACGGGAATTGGGATGCAGGGAAATCAGAAAAGAAACAGACTCAGAAAGTGCAGCGTGCGGGTACTGGAGACCCTCAAAGGAAGATTGCTGTGAAAAATCTGGGAAGAGGTCTCGGGAGGTGTTGAAGCCCAGGTGGTCCTTCTTTCCTGCATATGGCATCCCCTGGGGCTGGTTCAGATCCAGAACCCTGATGTTCCCTCCAGAAAACCCCCCTGAATCTGCATTTCAAAATCAGTGTCTCTGAGTGATTCTGACACGGGTGCCCCCCGGAACACACTTTGAGGTGGTGGCTGTTGAGGAAGTAAAGGCGGCCTTCTTGTTCACAAAGATGCTGGATGAATGGAATTCAGGGGGAGCTGCAGAGGAAAGGCTTTGGGGGTTCAGGGAGCTCCGTGTGGTTTCTGGATGAAGAGGCAGGAGCTGGGGTGGGGGGAGGGGGGGTTAGGAGTGGAACAGGTGGGAAGAGTTGCTCACAGGGGAGCCAGGCCCAGAGGAGGGAAGATGCTGTGGACCAACAGGATGGTGGGCCGGTGTGTTTCCCAGAGCCAAGAGGCTGAGGGTGGAAGGCACTGGTTCCAGGGGAGGGTAAGCCATAGGCTTCCTGGTGAGGAGCGTCTATTTTCTCAGTACAAGAGCAGCTGAGGTTTCCTGCTGACAACAGACTAGGGTTTAGAAGACCTGAGAAGTTTTGAAAGAGCCCCAGTGGTGCTTTACTGGGAGTCAGTGAGGACAAAGAAGGCTCAGGCGGAACACTACCGGCTGGATAAAACAGACCTCGTACCTATTCTGGGGAGATTTCCATTTCTTCTCCCTCCCCTGAGAAGTATCTGCATTTTAGCACCTGATTGTTTCACTCCTTGGTTAAGATTTGTTTTAAAAGAATTTTAAAAACTTCTTCTGCAATAAATTACCCTTGTCGTCCTTCTGAGTTTGTCCAGACTCCCTCCACCGCTCCCCGCCTTCTTTTATGTGTACCTTAATCTCCTGCGCGGTCTCCCCTTCACCCCCGGCTGCCCTTTTCCATTGTGTCTTTACAACACTCTCAATCATCTTCCAGTCGCCTCACTCCCTGTGCCCCCCCCACCCCCGCCAGGACCCCGATTCCCTCATCCCTCCCCTCCTCGCTGGAAGCCCAGCTTTTCAGAGCCTGCGCGCTTCCACACCTTCATTTTGGTGCTGCGTGTAGGTTTTATAAGCAGGACCAGCTACGTAATTTGGGGGGCCCACCGCAAAACGCAAATGCAGGCCTCCTTGTTTAAAACGGATCAAGAATCTGAAGATGGCGACCGTGGAGTTCCAGACCAAGGGCAGGGCCCTTCCAAGCGCGTTCGCTTGCCCTCAAAGCCAGGCCTGTTTGCGACGTCTGTTGCCTTAACTTACTGTTTATTCACCATTCTCTGAACACCTCCAGCTTTGCGTGTGTCTCTGATGGCTACTTTAACTTGACTCTGCCCCACCTAGTCGGTATGTTTATAAAAACCAAGGAAGACCTCTATTTGAATTGTTCTGCCCCACCACCTTTTTTGCTCCTGTGGAAGAGTGACATGACACTCCCTTGTAGGCCCAGCTGCCTTGCTTGGCGTTCCTCCTGGTCAGAACCCCTCATTGTCACGCTGTCGGTTAAGATGGCACGGAGGAGGTGCCGCCCCTGAAGGAGACCCGCAGGAGAGAGAGGGTAAGTTACCCGAGCAATGGTACTGTCAAAACGGCCCGTGTCATCTGCATTCCTCAGTGAGGGGCCCGGAGTAAGTGTTCAATACGTAATGGCTGGTAGTATTCTCCCCCTCCCCCACTCCGGCAAATGGCTAAGATGCTGTCATAATGCAGACACATCATTCTAGTTTAAGAAGTGTCCTTCCAGACTTAAGGGCTCCCTCCCCTCCCCAAAAGGCCTACAGTCCCACCTGGCTGCCACCAGCCAGCATCCCACATTTCTCCCACCCACCACCCACCAAGGGTCCAGCTACCTACTTGTTGGTCTGCCTCTGGTGCTGGATGACCATGTTTTTCTCGTGGATTGTCTCCAGCAGGGCCGTTGCCAGAGATTTCAGATCAGAAATGGACTGTGGAGTAGCTGGGAGACTGCACCCGTGATCTTCAGATAACAGATCCTGAACTAGGTGGGATATAAAGTTTATAGCTCAGTCTTAAGTCCTTCTGGAACACTGCAGTGCAAACCAACGTCTGTTCTTCCTGGATAATGAAGCTGGGATAGGCTCCCCGCTTCTAAATGCTATGATGTTGTATTGAAGAATCTACTTCGGGTGTCAAAATAAAACAAAATAAAATTCAGTGTGAGGGTTGAGCAGAAACGAGGAAGTTCTCATGGACGTTTATCAGCAGTTTTTTAAAGGGATAATAATCTTTTGCATTTGTCCATTATTTTACCCTTTCAAAACACTTTCATACTAACTCATTTGAGGTCCAAAATTAAAAAAAAAAAAACCCACCTGGGGAGTATTATTTATTCCCATTTCATGGACAGGAAAGCAAGGCACTGATGGATTAAAAACATCAGCTGAAGGTCACACAGCCTTGCAAATGGCAATGACTCTGGTCCCAAGCTCCTTGCTTTGTGACAGAGTTTCCTACAGTGTGGTATGCTCGGTGGGTGGCAAGATCACAGGGACATTATTTAAAATACAAAATATATTTTGTGTCTGCATGTTTTTAGAAACTACAAGTTACCACAAAAAAGACACCGTTTGTACTCCTATCAGACAGAAAAAATTAAATCTCTCACTAGATCTTTGAACATCATTTTCTATATGCCTATACATAGATATACAGATTCATACATTTTTTCTTCTGAAATGGGAAAAAGCTCTTCTTTTTTCGCTTAACCCTATTCCTCATCATCAATATCTCCTAAAACATAAAATGTAAAGGCAGCTTGGGAGCCCATATAGAGATATAGAATAATTTATTTAATTTCTGCTGGACATTTATGTTACTTCCTATGTTGTTTTTTTTCTTATAACTAATGTAGGAAGAACTCTCCTCAAGCAGCATGTTTTCATACATTGGTAATTATTTCTTGTTGCTCAAAGGGGATGAGTTCAAGGTTTTTCAAAATAAGTTGCCGGAGGGTTATCCAGAAAGGCTGGGTTATCCAGAAGGCCGTTGCGGGCTTACGGCATGGCCTTTGAATGTGGCTGGCATTCCCCACGTCAGTGATAAGACTGGGTCTCGCCATTCAAAGATGTTTGGCTGTCAAGGGTATCGAGAGCTAAACTCACATGGGCTACTTCACATTTCTGTGGAGTATTGTGGTTTTCTATTTAAAAACAATTCTAGGGTATCCTTTTCTTAGTTGAGTGGAAAAACAGAAGTTGCTTGTAAAAGTGCCTTGGTTATTAGGCCGGCTGGAGATTCAGCACTTTTTTTTTCCCCCTAGCCACTCCAGCTCTGATTAAGACTCCCGCATGCTCGTTGCTGGTCTGCGTGGCCGACAACCCGAAAGTGAGCCAGGTGAGCATGTTCAACCTGAGGCTTATGCTGAGAACTGAATTCCCAAATAATAAGTGTCAGAAGCAAGCTCTCTGCTATTTATTCCCCTGGACTGTTCCTGGAAGATCATTATTTTTCATCAGAATCGACAAGAAGGAGGAACAGAATTGCAATCAATAAAAGCTTCTTTGAAAAAGGCACATGTTCCATGATAAAATGATTTCAGCAGCTGTGAGACTTTTCTATTCTGGTCACAGAGGCCAGAAAAAGGAGAAGCTCGGCGAGGCTGGAACACGGACCCAGGGATGCTAAACTGGTGATCAGAGGAGGGAAAGCGCTCTTGAAGGAAGAGCACAGGATAGGGGACCAGATGTGAAGGGGGTCCTGTTATTAGAAGGACATCTAATGTGGCTGTTCTCAAAGCAGGATCCCAGAACAGGCATCAGCAACATTTGGGAACTTTTTAGAAATGCGTATTCTCTGGGGCCCCCCAGACCTACTAAATCAAAAACTGTGTGTGTAGGGGGCAGTAATCTGTGTTTTCAAACAAGCCCTCCAGCCAATGCTGATACAGATGAAGGTTTGAGAAGGGCTGTTCTAAGAACCACCTTGGCTCCCCACCCACAAACGGAGATGCGGAGCCCGAGCTCCAGCGTTCTGTGGTCCTAAGCAGTCCCTCCAGAGAACAAACCCTACCTTGCTTTGCAGACAGGACTCCAGTCAGCGCACTGCTGCTAGATTTACTCTGGCCTTTTGAGTTTTTCCGTCTCTCGAGAGCATTCTAATGTAGCATTGGGAGAAAATACAAATCTCTATCAAAAAAGCCAAAAAAAAAGAAAAAAAGAAAAATACCTACTTAGAGTAGACGCACCCTCCCATCGGGCACACAGGAACCCTTGGCAAATTCCAAATGCTGACCCAACTTTTAAAATTCCACATCCCTGCCAAAGAGTTATGAAATTTATGGACCTGGTAGAGAGTTGTTGTTGTTTTTTTTTTTTAAAGTTGGCGCCCAGCAGAATGACAGCAATTACCTTCTCCTATATATAAAAGGCACTCAATGCGTATTCATTAAATTAAATCAAATCTCAAAGCAAGAGCTCCATCAAATGTGTGAAGTCACTAGTTATGGAAACCCCTTCTGAATAGACATGAGATGGAGAACAGGTTTCCTTTCATTTGCCGATGCCAAGAGATCACTATTGGTCTTTGGAAGGCTTCCGTTGCTGGACTGGAAAAAGCCAGGACCGATGAATGATGTCTGCCATGTACACAAGATTAGGAGGTGCACAGGTGCCCACCAAAGTACCATTCCTATCACAGACCCTCACATTACAATTGATATGACTGTGTAGCCAGTGCTTGGCACGTTGAAGAACCAAGTAAAGGCTGTTAAATGAATGCATACACACATTTTTTAAATGCATGTATTAATTATACAAGTTTAAAAGCTGCATTCTTCTGTGGCTCCATGTGTATATATAGACTGGCACAAAGTGTGGCCCCCGCAGCATGGAAAAGGAAGAACAGCATAGAGACTTCGGAGAAGAAAAGCTAACACCGGAAGCCAGGAAAACGAGAAGGTTCTCCCAAGCACCTAGACTGCTATAAAACTTTACCCTCAGGAAGAGAAATCAATCTATTTTCAAAGCAGAGAAACCCAGGAGATGCTTCTAATTATAATGCTCACAATGAACATCTGCAGAAATAGATATTATCAAACTAATGGGGCTGGAATGAGTCTAAACAACAGTGGGAGAATTTAAACGTTCTGTCCTTTCAGTGTGACGTGAACATTCTCGCTCACATTGTGATTTCCCAATCTTGGTTTCTTCTTGTTGCTCGGAAACCATTTTCTTACGGATAATTATGAGACAAATAGCGTCTGATGATGGAACATTTTCTAGAGAAGCCAATAGGACGCCTGATTCTATGTGGACCGAGGCTGTGAAGTGGCCACGTCCAGATCCTGGAAGGCCCCGTGTGTGCCCTGTCCAGGTGACAGCAACAAAGATGCTCTTGCAAAAGCTATTTTTGTTGTGTTTGTTGTTTTGGGCTTAATTCCTCCTGGTTACCTCAGTGAAAGCTCTTACTCTATCCAGGAGAGCAGGCAAGCACTCAAATGTCTTTGGCACATAAGAGGGAATTAAAATAGAATGGCATTTAGATGTACAATAGTGAATCATTACCAGCATCATCACGATTCTCTACCTTGTACTTGGCGATGTTTGATTTCAAGAGGTTGACCTCTTCGTGGAGTTGCTTTAATCGCTCTTGAAGGTACCTAGGAAAGAAAACATGCAACTAGGAAGTGTTTGGGAGCAAAATAAAAAACATACACGCAAGGAGGGGAAGAAAAAAAGAAAACAACCCGCCTCCAGAGTCACCAGTACATACAATGCTTTCTCACCACCAAAAGAGGAGGAGAAAAGTGCATCTTGGTGACCTCTTCTTAAATGGAGACGATCAAGGTCAAATATGCCCAAATCACAGAACCCCACTTTAGAACAGCCTTCTGCAGAGATCCCTAAGGGGTCTCCACACAGTTTTCACATAATTCTCATTAAGATGATTCCACTGGGAAGGCAGGCAGGGAGAGGCGACACCAGACGTAACATTAAATTAGACACACACACACACACACACACACACACACACACTGAAATTTGCCTCGGGGAAAAGAAACAGCTAAGGGAATTTCTCAATTTATTTTCTTATTCTTTCCCCTCTCCTTGATAGCAATACCAAGCAGCTTTCACTGGCTCCCTACCCTTCTTGCCCAACCAGGGAGTGGGGAGGGTAGGGGGGTAGAGAAAGGGGTCAGTGAGGCACACATGCAGGTGTGTGGTGCTTCTTTTCTGACTTTTACAGCTAATACATGACGTTACTATCACCATTTTGGCGGTGGGACTTTCCTTTTAATGCAAGGCAAATGTAACTCGGGCTGCAGAGAACTCACGGCCAGCATCCTGCCTGAGTGCGTGTCCAGGCCTGGCCACTTGCCTGTTCTCCATACAGAGGGCGTCCACGTCAATGATGCGGTTCTCGTGCCCACCCAGGATATGGTTTAGCTCCTGGTTGAGCCTCTCCACTTTGTCCTGGTAGGAAGACCGTTCTTCTTTAACGTCCTGAAGTTCATCCACCGAGGCCTGCAGGTCATGCTCCAGAGACTCAATCTGAAACCAAGGAAGTGTCCTTACTTAAGATGTTCTTCAGATGTCATTTTATGGCCAGAGATGGAGGCTTCTGCTTGGCTGACCGACTCTGACAGAGCATATTCATCCCACCCGTGTATGCTATGAAACCACAAGCACCCACACGCTGGGTAAAAGCTTCAGGGAAGGAAGTAAGTCCCTGCCAGACGCTTGTGATGTCTAAGATTGGGCAGGGGCAGCAGCTTGGGAGCAGAACCGATCCCTTCCCAAGTGCAGCATGCCCCAAAGCAAGAGGCTCGGAGAGGGCAAATCCAGACACTAGCAATAGCAGCCGGGGTCTTGCATGTGCATACCTTCTCCAGCTACTCCAGACCCAGAAATCTTGTTCCGCTCTTCAAAACCAATTAGTAAGAGAAGGAAAATGAAGTTTAGGCTCTCTTCCCTGTTCCCTAACTAGGGCTCTGTACCCATTGAGATTTTGCCTAAAAAGCATCACTCAGCACTTCAGGAAACTTGCAAATGAAGGCCAGTTTGTCATGTCTTCTTCCTTTCCTGTCTATCCTGAGTAGGGGGAGGTGGATGTTTCTTGTGTTCAGAGCAGTGGTACCCCAAACTAGGAGGGCAGACCTACTGGAAGCAAGAACCACAAGAGGCCGCTCGGGAAGTAGCAGAGCAGGGAGAACATAAAAGCATTCAACTCAGACCCTCCTTCCGCCTCCACCTGGCATCCCAGGCACCTCGCCCTCTCTGAGAAACAGGGGGCACAGTCCAACGGTACAAACATATCCCCCACTCTTAACAGATGTTAGCAATAACCTGTTCCTTAGCTCTCTCCAGCTGCTGAACCAAGTCTTCACGCTCATGAGCTGCAAAGTGCCGCACGCCAATTTCTTCGTCTCCGAGCCTCTGCTTGGCAATTGTCATCCTCAAGAGCTGCATTTTCCATTAGTAGGAAAAGGGAGAGGGAGAGGGAGAGAGAGAGAGAGAGAGAATGTGTGTGTTAAAATGAATAGATCCAAACAAAAACCTGAGCGTATTAAGGCAGAAAGTTTTGGAAGGTAAGACTTTTCAAGAAATACTAAGGAAAGGCACAAAACAAAGAAACGTCATGTCAATATCATGAATTAAAAAAATATATATACAATATATATTGTAGTTTGTACACACATGCATATACCCCTATATGCATGCATACATAGTATAAATCTAACGGGAACGCCGGCCTGGGCATTTGAAGGTGGAGGTCCTTTGTAGTGTTACCACAGTGAAGAAAAAATGCTGGGTCTCTTTTACACTCAGCAAAAATAACAAAATGGTAATGCAATTTTCAGAAGCATCCAGTAAGATGGGCGTGCACTCCCACATCTTAACAAAGAGGCTACGTCATCAAGGGCCTTAAAAATGTCCCCACCAAAGATCCAGTAACCCCGTCTCTAACAATCTGGGCTAACAACAATCCCAGACATGCACTAGCTTGAGGAAAAAAGAAAAAGTAGATTGTACTCTCATTTCCAGAAAGAGCTAGAGAACGAGAATGAACGTCTAACGAGAGCGGGATGGCTAGCAAAGTGTAGTGCAATCAATCAATGGGCTGGTTTGCAGCTGTTGGAAATAAGGGTGATGAACTGTGTAATAACACAGAACATGCTTATGATAGCATGCTAAGCGGGGAACAAAAAGCAGAAGACTTTCATTTGTAGTAAAATTGAAATTATACGAAGAACCGCGCACAAAAGAAAAAAGGACCCAATACACCGCAATTTTTAAATGTGTGTGTTTTGGTGATGGTGAGACCATGTATGTTCTCTGTTCTGTGCTCTAACTTCTAACTTTTCAAATAAGCACACACGACTTTCATGACAGACTTTATCTATAGGTTTTTAAATGCCTATGGATAAAATTCCAGTCTTCAAAATATAATTTTCCAAAGGATCCCTGCAGAACCAAGAGCTGCCCCAGACTCTAGAGGCTCGCTCCATGTGCAACTCCAAACCTTCGGGTAGGGCCATGATGGAAACTGTGATCCCCGGAAGATCTGATGGGGCCAGAACAGCCCTTACGTGCCTAGCTCAGTGCCAAACGTGGCCACGAGACTGACTTTTTCAAGTTATGGCCCTGCTTCCTGATGCTTCTTCTGAAAAGGTGGTAAGCCTGATTCCCCACCTCCCTGTAGGGTGTGTGTGGATGGGCTTCGTAGATGGAGGACATCCTAGAGACAGATTTTTATGACCCAGCCAGCAATGCCTGCTTGGGGCATGCTCTTCCTCATTCCAACACGGATCTTAAGGGGTTCGTGGCCTGCAAAGAAAATGGATTTTCAAGTCTCTAAAGGATTTAGGGGCAGGTGAGAGAAAGTTAAAAGCCAAGGTAGAATATTAACTAGCTTGAGACAATAAATACCAGCAATGACCACGGAAAACAATGGTGCCTAAAAACAGCAAAGAACATCTTCAAACGATATCTATTTTGGGTCTTTATTTGAAAACCACTCAACCGAACGTGACCAATATTTATTGTGCACCTACTATGCGCTAAAGCATCTGAGCAGACAATGCTCTGGGCAGCTTGTACAAAGGGCCGGCAGAGGACGTAGGATACTCAGGTATACAGACGGCTGTGCTTCATGGAATCTGAGTACAGTTGATCCTCATTACTCAAGGATCCCGAATGTGTGAATTTACTTACCTGTACATTTATCTGTAATCTCAAAACCAACATTCGTGGCATTTTTGCATCATGGGCAAGACATGTGCAGGTAAGTACAAAGTTGCAAATACGAGACTCATCCGACAGGAGCATTCCCAGCTGAGGTAGAACAAAGCAACGCTCTACCTTCGTGTTTTAGTTCTCATACTGCAAACAAGTGTCCCTTTCAGGGTCTATTCAGTGCCCTGTTTGTTCATGCTTTTGTGCTTTTTGTTGGTGTTTTGCTGTTTAAAATGCACAGTGCTGGAGGGATGTCTCGTGTTCCTAGGCACACGAAGGTTGTGAGGTGCCTGAGGAGAATACACGCCAGGTGTGAGTTACAGTGCTACAGGTCCTGCGTTCAATGTTAAAGAATCAACAGTATAGGCTAAGTGAGATGGCTTTACACAGAAACACACATAAAAGAAAGTTCTGTGTGAATTGACTAAAAAAAAATATTGTGACCAGAGGCTGTGAGGAACCTAGTCTTGCATTTCCCCTAGGAGCAATGGTTCGGTATTTGCTAATTCGCTGTTAGCAGAGAATTCAGAGAGCAGAGCTATCGAGAATAATGTGAATCACCTGTATTGGGGGGAGATGGAGTTTATGGCAGAACTGGTTAATTCGACTGAAAGCTGGTATGTGAAAACATCTTCTACATCACACAATTTCTTAGCTGAGAAACAGCTAAGAACCCCAAGTGGATATGCAGAAAGACAAACAGCTAACCAAATGAGAAACGTTTCTCAGATCAAAGGGTCCAGGAACGAGAGGGCTTGTGCCTTTTTCAGCATGAGGACACAGGAGGCCTTTGACACGGTGTGGAACGGGGGAAGGGGGGGCGCTTCTCTTGATATGTGAAAACCAGACTGACAGCTTGAACTTGAAGTAATAAAACACTACTGTGGTTTCCCATGCATAGACCGCTTCACTGAACACCTAATTTAGAATCACACAATTATGTTTGTTTAACGCCAATTAATTATTAAACATGTTTATTGAGGTCTGACAGCCATATAAGAGAGTCATCTTTTATATGCCCGATGCCTGTTAAGCTTCAATAAATATGTTAACAATCATTTGGTGTTTAATATGCATACAATATTGCCTATTAAATTGCAGGGCTGGACTGCTTGAAACATTTATTTTTAAAAAGTGAGGCCCACACTGGTAATAGCTGGATCAATTAGTTGGTCAAACTCAAGTGCAACCAGCTGAAGGGGCCCAAGGAGGGGGTTGTGGTAGGGATGCGGCAGGAAGAGTTCTCCTGCCTTCCAGGGCGACAGCCTCGCAGGCTCTGCAGTCTGTCTTGGTTGGGGTCTGGGTCCGGGCTCCACAGTCTGCTGGTTGTGCAACTGTGCACAGGCCTGACCTTCCCTGAGCTGCAGTATCTTCCACTGAAGCAGTAACAGTATAGCTTCCGGGGGCGGGGGTGGGGGGTGCAGGGAGGCTTGCTATGAGCATGAACTGAGGAGTGGAGTTGCTTTAAGCATTTAACTCAAGGGTTCAAATATCCATGCTTGGCAGAGAGGTGCAGGAAGGTAAAAAGAGGGGAGAGAGCCACGGAGAAGAGAGGATGAAGCAAGCAAGATTTTTTAAGTTGGGTCACTACGCACCCCTGCTTTCAGGGTCCTGGACAGAGGGGTGTGGGACAGTGGCTGCTAATACCTTAAGACACAATCACATTGTTCATATTTATCCATACCACCCGGTTCGGGAACCTAAATGCCACACGCCCTGAGCTTTATGGACAATTTAAGGGACCATCACGGGGAACGGTGGTGAGACACGTTTTTGTCTCTCAAGTGCTGACTTCAGGACCTAATCCTAAGAGAGGAAGGGATTTTTCTGCAATGCTTAGCACAGCCCCCGGAATACAAAAAGTGTACACCGTCAGCTGCGAACACGATTGTTGTTATGACTGTCATCATTGTCATCCTCCACGTGAGCGTCCCCATATATACACCCGCTGGGGAGGTCCAGTCTTCCTTCCAAGCTGGAGGAAGCAGAGCTCCAGAGCCAACCTTATCTGTAGACCACAGGCAATGATGTTGATGTCCCACCTTGGAAATGGCTATGAAGCAACTGCTCGGGGCACTTAATTCCCCCAAACGGGGCCATCAAAACTCCACGGCCAGCCTCCCTGCGCCAGCCAGAGAAATGCATGCGAGGCGCATGCATGCCACCAATAGATGTATTCATTTGCTGATTTAGATGGAAATAAACGTTTATGAATGAATTATGGGTGTGAGTCGTCAGCTTATGGCTAAGGAGCAGCTGCAGCTGGGATGTGGCGGCGGGACGCGTCCACAAAACCACGTGGCCAAATGGCTCTTGGGTGCCCCCCCCCACCCCATGGATGGAGTCCGACCCCTCTGTGGAGGCCCTGTTCAAACTCTGGTCCTCCTTGGGGGCCCCCAGTCGGAATGACTCACTCCCTTCCACGATCTCTTCTCAGGCTTCACCCCTCGGCCCTCCACATCCTCTCCTCATCCGGTCTTCGCTTGCCTGAACCCCTCTTCCCCTGTCGACAGTGACAGGTAGCCAGGGGCAGGACCAGCTGCTATTCGCAGGTGTTACCTGTGTTCAGATCCCGATGCCGCTCGTCTTCGTCATGCCACCTTGGCAAGTCATCTAACCTTGTTGGGCCCCAGGTGACATCTGTTTATCTGAAAATGGGGATTGTCTTCATCCATCCAGCCTGCTGAAACGGACTGCCACAGACTGATGGCTTCTAAACAACAAGTCTTTATTTCTCGCAGTTCTAGAGGCTGGGAGTCCTAGATCGAGGTGCTGAGAGGATGTGGTGTCTGCTTCCTGCTTTAGAGATGGCCATCGGCTTGCTGTGTCCTCATGTAGTGGAGGAGAGGACAGAGATGCCGGGGCCTCTTTTATAGGACACCCGTTCCATTCATGAGAGCGCCCCCTCCTGACCCAATCGCTTCGCAAAAGCCCCACCTCCTGCTACCATCCCATTGGAGGTTAGGATCTCAACATACAAATTTGTGGGGGGACACAAATATTCAGTCTCTAAACAGTCCACCCCTGGCGCCCTAAAATTCATGTTCTTCTCACATACGTAACATATTCATTCCATCTCGACAGCCCCCAAAGTCTAAAGTCCAAAGCCTCACTGAAATAGCATCCAAATCAGATACAGGTGAGACTCCAGTATGATTCGTCCTGAGGGAAACCTCTCCAAGCTGTGAGCCTGCGAAACCAGACGATCTGTGTTCCTCCACAATATAAAGGCGGGACAGGCAGAGGATAGACATTCCCATTCCAAAAGGGAGAAACAGGAAAGAAGAAAGGGCTGACGGGTCCTAGGGAAGTCCAAAACTGAGCAGAACAAACTGTTAAACCTTAAGGCTCAAGAATCATCCTCCCTGGCTCGATGTTCTGCCTTCGGACCCACTAGGGGTGGCAACCTCACCCCCACGACTTGGTAGGACAACCCCACGGTGGCTCTCTACTGGCCCTGCAGGTCCAGGTGGCCCCATCTTTTGTAACCAGGCTGCTGTGACCCCAGGCCCATGCACACCATGCAGACTGGGTGATCTCAGATTTGCCTTCATGTCCATTCTTTCATTGTCTTTAAGAACCACCCCTGGCTTCTGTCTGAGCTGGCTGGTCAGTACTTATCTGCTTGTCAGATGGTCACCTGGCCATCCCCTTGCTGGTCTCATTTATTCTGCACTACAGATAGGCTGAGGACTGTCCAAATCTTTACGTTCTGGGGCCTTTTTGCTTAACAATCCCATCTTCAAATCATTTCTCTCTTGTATTTTATAAGCAATCAGGAGAAACCAAGCCATTTCTCAACACTCTACTTAGAGATCTCCTCAGCTAAATATCAAATTTTGCTGGTCACAAGTTCTACCCTCCATAAAACAATGGACTCAAACACAATTCAGCCAAGTTCTTGAGTA
This sequence comes from Eumetopias jubatus, assembly GCF_037043125.1. Taxonomy (NCBI): domain Eukaryota; kingdom Metazoa; phylum Chordata; class Mammalia; order Carnivora; family Otariidae; genus Eumetopias; species Eumetopias jubatus. The sequence goes on along the minus strand of NW_028274808.1, from coordinate 182,629,908 downwards.
CTGCATAACAAGGACGGCCCTCCCCCTAGTTTCCAATTCATCCCCAGTTCTTTATGGGGCCTCATCCATGGCCTTCACTGTCCATATTTCTACCAACATCCTCTTCAGGATTACTTCGGTATTCTCCAAGACGATGTAGGCTTTCTTTGCAACTCTCCTCTTTTCTTCCTGAGCCCTCACCAAAATCGCCCTTGATGGTCCATTCACAGCAATGTAGGCTTTATCTAGCACACACCTCCAAACTCTCCCAGCCCTACCCATTATCCAGTTCCAAATCCACTTCCACATTTGTTATTTGTTCTAGCAGCATCCCAGTTCTCAGGACCAACTCCTGCCTTAGTCTGTTTGGGCTGCTATAACAGGACACTGTAGACTGGGTGGCTTCTGATCAACAGAAATGCATTTCTCCTAGTTGTGGAAGCGAGGAAATCCAAGCTCAAGGCACTGGCAGATTTCATCTCTGGTGAGTGCCTGCCTCCTCATTCACAGACAACCATCTTGCTGTATCCACACTTGGCAGAAGAGGCAGAAGAGCTCTCTGTGGTCTCTTTTATGAGGACACTAATCCCATTCATGAGGGCTATGCTGTCATGACCTGATCACCTCCCTAAGGCCCACCGATCATTGGGGGTTAGGTGTCAACATACGAATTTTGGGGGGACACCTTCAGTTTGTAATAAGGATAAATGCTATTTTGTAGACAGGACAGCTACATACGGCTGCCCATCCTGTACACTGCATAATGCCAGACTGGGGCGGGGGTGGTCTCTACCCTCACGAAGCGCAGCTACAATGCAATGATCACTGTTGATGTAACTTTCCAAAGAGCTTTAAAAGTGCAATCCCCAGTTACAGTTGGTATAGTTATCATTCTTAGGCAGAGACTCTATTTGTCAGGGTCACTAGGAGGATCAGATGAAAGATTTGCTAACAGGAAGTGGATGCTAGCCCTCCCTCACCCCCAGTTCTTGTGTATTGCTGCAAATAGCCCACCTAGGGCGAGGTCAGCATCAAAAGGCATTTATTAGACATTCATCTGGCATAGTGCCATGCCTGCCAACTTAATAAACAAGGCCCTGCCTATCTTTACTTTTCCTGTTGGTTTTCTCCATATGCTCTCCAACTGCCCTCTGACCTTTTGAAATACCCTTGGTAAAATTGGACATAATTGCTTAAAAAGGCTCCAGTGGGCAACTCTATCGTGTAGACCAGAGTCCAAATTCCTAGATCTATAGGACAATCCAGTTCTAGCTTTAAACAAAAGAATTTATCGCTAAAAAAAAAAAAAAAGGCCAAACAAACAAACAAACAAACAAAATACAGTTGTTTTCACTGTCTTCCTCCGAAGGCTCTGGAGATCATCACGCACACTCATTAGTGGGTATATCAATGTCTCCAGAGTAACCAGCACCCAATTTGAGCCAAACAATGTGCTAGAAGCTTTTCCGACACATCGTATCTTCAGTGGCTTTTCACTGCATTGGAACAAATGCCAGAGTTTTTAGTCAGGTTGATGAGGCACAACATGAGGACGTGAGCTGCTCCCCACCTGCCTCCTGACTCCATCTCCAGCCACTTGCCTTTTCTCTGTTCTCTAGCCTGGCTGGCTGTCAATGCCTCAAACATAAATGCTTGTGCCTGCCCCCGGGGCCTTTGCACATCCTCTTGGTCTATCCAGAACCCACCTCCTTCCTGTCTTCAGGTCTCAGATCCAATGTCACCTCCTCTGTGAAGGCTTCCCTGGATACCATGATGAGAGCACTTCACCCCGAAGTGGCTCTCCCTCATACCACCCGACCCCACTGTCTTCATCATACTTACCAGAAATGATCTCATCCGTCTCTCGTGCCCTCCCTACCGTCAGCTCCACCACAAGGAACATCCCTTATCAAGTGCCCTGGAATCCCTGGTACCCACAGTGGTGTCTGGCTAAGTGGAGGGGTCCTTAAATGCTTCTTAAACATAGAAGGGCTCTCATTTGATGCTTCCTATGATTCCAGGAGGCAGACACTGTCATGTCCTCTACAGGAGAGACCCCCCCACACACCCCACAGAAGGCTGACACAGGCTCTGAAGTCAAGACTCTTGCCCTGAGTCCACGCTGAGTTCAGTGAGCCACAGCGCCCCCTCTCTGAAGGTTGCAATCTCTTACCACTTAAAGTGAACACACATGTGGGTCTTCCCACACCCCAAGCCCTGGCCTCAGTGCTTACACACATGAACCCGGTTAAGCCCAACAAGGCACCTGTGAGGCACTGTTGTATCTCCATTTTCTGATGAGGTAAAGTAACCTGCCCACATCACAAACCCGGCAGATGGCAGGGCTGGGAGGTCCACCCTGGCAGTCTAGGGTCCTGGAGTTGATGCTCTGCCGCCTCTCTCCATAACTACGACAGCTACCACACAGCGTTCCCCCAGTGGAGCGTGTTCTGTGTCAAGTGCTTTGTACAACTTTTCATATTTAATTCTCATAAAGGGTGCACTGGCCTCCCTGTCATGCCTTTATCATCCCAAGCTTGTCCCTGCCTCAGGGCTGTGCACTTTATCCCTCCGTTACTGACCACCTCCCGCTACACATCCTTCAGGTTTCTTGGCAAAGGGCATGTGAGCAGATAAGCCTTCCCCGACCACCCAATATAAATAGTGTCCCCATTATGCCCTGGCTGCACCCCAATGTACTCTAAGTCATGTTTTCACTTAGCATTAAACATCCTCTGAAATATTATACTGTATTTCATCAAATATAAAACTCCAAGGGCGCTTGGGTAGCTCAGTCAGTTGAGCATCTGCCTCTTGATTTCGGCTCAGGTCATGATCTCGGGGTCATGGGATCGAGCCCCACGTCGGGCTCTGTGCTCAGTGTGGAGTCTGCTTGGGATTCTCTCTCTCTGCCGCTTCCCCTGCTCACGCTTTCTCTCTCTAAAATAAATTTTAAAAAATCTTAAACAAAAAAAAACTCCCCTCCACTTTAAGACCCACCATTATATACCTCTAAAAAGAATAAAAATTGTCCATCGTTAACAACACGATACCACTGATTATTTTTTATCAGAGATATTCAAATGTGAAAACCTGCATCTCAGAATCTGTGAAATAGAATATATTTATTTGTTTAGTTGATTACTGTTCATCTATCCCTACTAGAATGGAAGCTCCATGAAAGCAGGGATTCAGTGTTTACTGCCCCATCCATAGAGCATATAGTTGGGTTCTCAATAAAGCTCTGTTGAAATGATTTGCACTGAACCATGCTCTATAAGGCAAATACAACTGTTATCTCCATTGTACCAAAGATGAGAACAACTGTGACCCAGAGAAGTCAAGCAACTGGCCCAAGATCACACAGGAAGCCCCTGAATTACCTTCAGCCAGTTCAGTACACATTAACCTCAGAGCCACAGTCTTTATAGGGCCCCACCAAGCATTTGTAAGGTGCTTCAATGTCTTTGTACTTGAGTGTGATTTGGATATGGTGTACTGTAAAAGGAGTCTTGTGCGGCTATCTCCCAGAACCTGCTCTCTATGAATCACTAAACTCTACCTCTGAAACTAATAATACACTAGATGTTAATTAAATTGATTTTAAATTAAAAAAAGAGTAAATATTACTTAAGAAAAGTAAAAAATGAAAAGTAACTACAATGCCTGGTCTATGGGATGGGTGTCCAAAACTAATGGTCTCATGGGCCACTCAAGCTATGTGCTCATAGAAGGCAAGACAGGCTCCAATATGGTCTCTGAGACCCAATGTGTCTAATTCATCTGACAGTAAGACATTAGGGAATACTGCTCTACTCTGGCTGCTTGCTGAACTAACTGAGCGTTGTCTATGGTTCACAATCAAGATTCCAGTTAGAATAAGATATGCTGGGGCTCAAGCAGGCGAAGGGCCCTTATCACTCATTTTAATTCTTTGTAATTAATTTCTATAATGCCCCAAGGTAAGAGCTTTTCATTAGAGTGCTCTCTTCATTTGGGTTTCCTACAGACTGGGACATCTCTCCTTTCCTTTGAAGCATAAAGAGGAACAGTTTGCAAAGAGCTTTCTGATACCTCATCCTGGACCATTACAAACAGCCGCAGCTGAGCACTCTTTTCTTTAAAAAAAAAAAAAAAAAACTTTAGTCACCTGCATACTCATTAGTCTGTCTTTATCGGCTAGTGGCTTGACTTAATTGGTTTGCTCTCTGAAACCATCCAAAAGTCCCATGTCAATAGAGGTATGTTCACAGAAGAGCTCTATCGTTTTATGGTGCCAATGCCAGATAAAACAGAGGTGCTTAAAGACCATCAGCTGGTGTAACATAAAGCTCATTATTAAGGGCAAAACCCCGTGTTTATGCAATATCGCAAATAGCTACATTTAAGTTGGCCCAGTGGGGGCCCAGGAAATGTGGACATGGGACACTGGTAGGAGCCACTGTCCACCTGAACTTCCTTGCTTTTGAATACCTTGTGTTGCATTATTGTTCTTCTGGGATAAAGTGCCATAATCTGTCACATGGAGAAAAACAAAAGCAAATGGACAAGAAAACCCAGTTCTGGCTGTCTCAATGGGAACATGAGTTCCTGTTCCTGACATACTCTATTAGGTACTTATTCTACAAGGGGCACACAAAATGCAAGGAAGCTTCCAGGAGCTCTGCACCAAAGCAAGCATTCTTGGTGCTGGCAAAGTCTGGGGTGGTTATAAGGAGTGCTGAGTCTGGGGATCCATCTTCCAGAGGCCAGGCTTCTCGCTACAATTTCTGTCTCTATCGGGAGGTACATACCCAGCTCACTGGAAACAGTTGATCAACAGGAAGGAAGACCTGAGCTTCCTGGTAAAATACTTGCACAAGAGAATTCCAAAGCCAATCTGGCCCCAGGTCATGCTAAGATACTAGCAATATTTACCCTTCATGGAACGCTTACTCGGTGCCAGGCACTACGCTATGCCCTTTACAAACACTGAGTATTACACACACACACCTGATCATTAAATCTCCTTGTCCTGCTTTCTTTTCTTCTCAGCACTAACCCCTGTCTGATGATCTTATGTATTTTATTTTCTTATGTCTCCCGAACTAGAGTTCTTATGCCTCCCCAACTAGAATATAAGCTCAATGAGAATGGGTACCTTGTCTTTGTTATTCCTTGGTGTATCCACAGCTCCTAGAACATTAAGCAGTATGTGGCAAGACCCCAACTATGTGTGGATGTATAAATGATAAAACCTGACAACAATTCTATGTGAGGTATAATTGTTTCCATTTTCAAGATAAGGAAGCTGAGGCCCAGAGAGAAAACTGACCTGCTCAAGGCCATAAAACAACCACTGGCAGAGCTAGACTATAAATCTGGGTCTAACAATTTCCAAAGTTGGACCTCTTGGCCTATATTTCTCTACACCACTTGACATTGCCAAGGCTGGAAGCTGGCATTTCCTGGAGTGCCAGTCTTTCCAACTCCCAGCTCAGTGCCTTCATGTCAGTGGCCTCATGATTTGTTATAAAAATCAGCAAAGTGCTGTCAGCCAGCCTTCCTCTTTTGGAGAGCTGGTCTACCAGCTCATCTCTGGCTATCTGATCCAAATGTGTTCTGCTAGTTTTGTTGATTGACTCTTACTAATCCTTAAATTCTCAGAGAACCCCTTCTTCCTCCTGGTCCTCTTTCCCTAAATCCACTCTTTTAAATCCCCAGAAGAGGAGCAAGCAGTCCTCTTGGGCGGGAAGGAAAGCTGCAATTCTCCTGGTGGGCTCTTTTTTAGACTTAAGGCCCCAACATTGTCTGGGTCTTTCCACCTAATGGGTCCTTACTCCTCACAGACTGACACCCTGAGAGCCCAGGGCAATCTACCACCCATGAAAAGCTCTTCCCAGGGTGATTTGTGGAGATGTGAGTCCTCCCTTTCCTGCGTGCCTCCTCTGTCCTCATTAACCCTTCAGAACTATAATTATCAAGGAAACGGAGGGTGTCTGGTAAGTTTCCCTTCTCAGGCCTCTCTTCTAGCTTGGACTGGGGGTTTGTGTCCACCCAAGAGCTCCGAGAAATTCTTGGGCACAGTTCAAAGAGATGGCAGGTGGTGTTTGATCATGGGACCCCCACCCTATCACAGAACCCCCCCACCCTCGCAACCCCATAGGACGACTAAGCTGCTTGTAAGCCAGGGTGGCAACAAATCTTTCAAGAGGCTGTTTGAAAATGCTTTATGGCACGTAGGCTTATAAGGCTCTAGCTGAACAAATGGAAAAATTAGTCTACCTTAAAATATCCAAGGCAAGTAATTTCCTATCACCTTGTTTCTTAAATGTACTTAACATCTAGAATCTGGGCTTCCCAAAATATGGATAAGGGTCATGAGTTAAAATGGCAACTTGGATATAAAAATCTCCTGCTTTAACAGCCGCTCATAAAATGATGCCATTGGCCCTTCTGTTTGGAATGGGGTGGGTTGGGCGGGGGTAGTCAGGAGTCCAACAACAGCAGTTACTAAGTGTTCTTGAATTTCACAGGCCTGAGGTAGCCTATGAGCAGGGCTTTTACCCTGAGTCCACCAAGGCTCAGCCTCAGACACTCTGCTCTCTCCACAAGGGCTTCCCAAGGCCTCATACTGGGGGTTTGCTTTGGTTTTGCTTTTTCTTACATGAAAGTTTGCTTTTCTAGCTCCTTTCTCCAAATTTCGAAACTACTTCTCGGCCTGTGAATGGAGTTACTGGTGACAACCACAGCTTCTTTTCTCAGTCTGCTTATTTTCTTGTATTCTTTGCCCTTTTTGTTCTCCTCTTCCTCTTTCTTGAATCTTTTTGCTCTTCTTTTCCTTCTCTTCATTCATTCAGTTTATTCATTCACTCATTCATTTACTCCATTCCATTCCTTCAATAAAGATTTATTAAGTAATGTTTATGTACCAGGAACTAAGAGTGCTAATTCCTAGCAAAAAAGCAGTATACCAGTCAGGAATTTTGCCTGCAAAGAGCTTACTCTTTGGGGGCAAGGGTGCCATAAAGTGTAAGCAGAGGGGAAAGAGCAGAGCATTGTGGGCATGCACAGGACCTGCCCTAAGAGTTGAAGAAGGCTACATTTGACCTAAGACCAGATGAGCAGGAGTTGGAGAGAGAAGTAAACGGGAAAAGTATCCCAGACAGAGCCAACAGCAGGTGCAAAGGCCCTGAGGCACAAGGCAGTAGAGCTCCACGAAAGGGCTGAAATTAGTGCTGTGGCACTGAAGCATGAGGTGACTAGTGGCAAGAGACATGGCTAGAGAAATCAGTAAGGGGCCAGATACTGGAGGGCCTAGCCCACCATGGCAAGGAGGTTAGGATGGATTTGGAAGGTGTTAGAAGTGTTGGAGCAGCGAGTGACATAATGAATAAAAGAAAAAAAATGAAGGGTTAAGCCATTCTTCACCACACATCAAGGGAACAGTGGCCTCTGAGTTTCCCAAGATGCCTGGTGTCATTATCAAATGAGTAAGCTGGCCCTAATGTTGACGACCGGGGGCGGGGGTGGGGGGTGGGTGGCTATGACTCACAGGGATCTGGAAGTAAATCAGCCCTATAACCACAGACGCACACGAGAATAACTGGATTCTCTGGGGCTCACTGCAGTTGGTCTCTTTTGAGGAGGCGAGGCTGGATACTGAGATGCGGTGTCTGCTGAACATTATAACATCTTCCCCGTACCTTTTGGCGGGCGAATTACTTCACAGACCATGAATATGAGTCACTAAATTCTAAACCTTGGGCAAGAAAACAAAGTTTGATAAATGTGTCCAGCTATTGGAGTAAAGACCCAGAGCACAAACAAATCAAGAAGTTCAGACCGTGCCAACACACAAGGAGCCCCAGACCTGTGCTTAGTGCGGCACACGCATACACACACACACACACACTCAGTCCTGCACACACTCACACATGCATACACACACACTCACATACACACACGCCCTCCCTTTCTCTCCTTGAAATATCCGTTGCAAACGATTCCTAATATACCCCATGTCCAAAAGGTGACAAAATTAAAAGTGACCAAAAGATGAGGTAGAGTACATTTTGGAAAGTTGGGGAGGGGGTAGCTCATTTAAGAGGGGGAAAAAAAAGAAATAAGAAAAAAAAATCAGTCAATCAAGAACCATGAATCCAAAAATCACATCTTCTTCAAAATGTTCTAGTAGTCTGTGGATTTATTATATCTCCAAAATTCCTGTAGTATTTTTTATGGGTTTAAAGGAAACTACTACACACATCTCATTTTATTCTCTAGAAAACCTTGAGGAAGTGACTAAGAAGGTCTGGCCTTTAATTATGGACCAAACACCTAGGATACAGAACTTAAAATCCTTGTAATGGTGCATAAAACCACACCAGAGGCCTGATTAGCTTGTCCAGTGTTAATTAGAACCCTTCTTAGGCATTCTCTCCCACTGCCTACTTCATGACCCGAAACAGTCAAGCCTAATTTTTCAAATATATGTTAAATCCAAGAGGCTTAAAAAAATATATAAAGGCAGATTAAGTGGAGAAAAGGCTACGAGGGAAGATCTCGCAGTTGGTCCTCAGACTGAGCCTCTCAAACCAGCAGTAGCAGAAAATCCTCTCTGATCTTTTGTTATGGAAGACTTCTCTGGATAACCCAGACTCTTGTGTGCATTTTTTAAAGAGCCAGCATCTTTCAAAATGGCACCCTCCAATAACCAACAACTCCCAGAAACAGTGAATGTCACCATCATTTGTCAAGAAAATTTGGTAACATTTAAAAGACGTTTCCCAAGAAAGGACCTCCTCCCTGCCATGGAGTTTTCTTGAGTCAAACTCCAATGGCCATTTCTGTCAGGAAAGCTGCCTCTGGTGAGGAGTTGAAAATGAATCTATTGTGGCAAAACAGAAAATTTTTTGGTGGGGGGGGACAGAATTAAACTTTGATAGTTTTTCTTCCTTTTCTCAATTGTACTTTTGTTCATAGCTTCAGCTGGGAGAGAGAGCACACATTTAGTTTAGAGTTTATGAGTTCATATTTTATAATTAACGTTGCCAACAGGGGAGTTTGATTAATACCACGCAGTGGATTTTGAGCAATGTTCCATACAAATTGCCAAATTTAGCAATAAAATAAATTGGTTATGTGAACATAATTAGTGGGATGACTACTTAAAATTCAAAACCGAATGTGAATAATTCCAAATCATCTGAGCCACAAATCCATTATTTGTAGAGAAGGGGGAAAGTATAGCATTTTGGGTTTTATTTTGCCCTCAACCTCAAAGTTATTCACCACCCAGCTGAACATAATGAAACTCCCGCAATGGGTTGTGGCAATATTTTAGAACAACCCAGAAGCATGCACATACGCATGCGCGCACACACAAAGGGAATGTCATAAAGGTAAGAAATGCTAAACTGTGAATTTTCATTGTGAATGTAAAAATCTATAACAAATTTTTCAGCAAATGCGGCATTACATTTTTCTGATGTGCTATACCTAAACTTCTAAGCACACAATTACACAGCAGAGCTTTTTCCCTTTAAATATTCACAGTACCTTATTGTCGCCCTGGACTTCTGCAAGCCTTTGCTGAAGTTCTTTAATTTCTTCTCCCAGATGTTTATTTCGGTCCTGAGAATCTCTCAGTAGTTGTGCAAGATTAGCCTGGAAATGTCAACATATTAGGGAATACAATCAGAAACACAGGAGCGGATAAATGTGGGGCTTTGTTAGGCTTTCCGAGGCTGGCATCCAGGCCGAGTGGAGCCACGCAAAGCGCATTAGATCAATGCATACGTGAGCGTGGCAAGTGTGCAAATCACACCATGACAACTGCATGGAGGGGAACAGTGCTGACTATGAACCTCAGCACGGGGATGCTCTTTGTTTCCAGAAGGGCTCACAGACAAGTAACGGAGGCATCAGTTGTGTTTGACTTTTTAGAAAACTAATGTTAAGGGTTCCGCACTAAAAATCTTACAAGTGGATGTAGAGTTCAGTTCTAAAATTTGAGCCAAGAATACAGGAAAAAGCTTCATTTCCTCGTTTAGTTTTCTTCCCCTTCAAATGGAACTGGTTTAGTGAGCTTTGCTTTGCTACCTCAATGCCCAGAATTTCAATCACGAGATGAGGCAGCCAGAGAGGGGATGAGGAATGAGCCACCACTTCAGAAATCAGGGTCCAGAGGTAATCCAACAGTCTCCTAGGCTGGTTTTTTTCACCTCCTTATTCCCTGCTCTGGTCCCACAGTATCAGGACCATTCACCCGCTGGTCCTGGCTTCACGACATCATCGCTTCTGTAGGGGGTGCCTCCTGCTCGACCCAGGTCCTTCCGGCCCATGTGGACCACTCTCCATGCACCAGCCTCCCCCTCTCAAGCCAGCTGCACCTCCCGCCATCACAGCCCCCTTTCCCAGAGCATGTGAGCACCTCTTACCACGCTCCCACCCCTTTCACAGGTGCCCTGAGCCCGGAAACGCGGTCACGTGGCTGCTTGTCATACAGCCCTATTTGTATTTTGCTAGCTGCCACTTGCTCTGGGTCTTGCCTTGCTAGTTGCCTTCTACTCTAACCTTAGCGAGAAGACTGAAAGCTACAGAAAGGCAGCGCTTCTTTTCTCTCCTTCCTCGGCATGTGTATCTGTTGCTCCAGGAAGGGCTCGTGTTCCAGCAAATGTTTTAAAGACTCATGATGAATAAATGAAGGAAGGAAGGAGGGAGAGAAGCAAGCAAGCCATGAGAATATGGCCTTTGGGGAACCATTTGGAAATAGTTGTACAGGGGATTTTTAAGATTATCTTGAAGATTCCTTTCATGTTATAGCCGAAGAAACCCAAGTCCAGAGGCATTAGGGGACTAGTCTAAGTGCAGTGGCCAAATCTCCAAAGACCTCAATGCTCATACTTTTGGGGGCACTCCTTGGCTGGCTCAGTCAGTACATTCAACTCTTCATCTCAGGGTCATGAGTTCAAGCCACACATGGGGCGTGCAGCCTATTTAAAAAAAAATAAAGAATTTTTTTAATGCTAATACTTTTGGGAATACTCAATGATGTCAGGTACTAAAAAAAGAATGAAGGTGAAAGAATAAAAAATTTAAACCTTGGCTTGGCTCATCCCCGACTCTGCACTCTGTCTCATCTCCCATATCCCATCTGTTGGGGTATCAGGTTGTCTCTAGCCTCAGGTTCTTCCCTACTCCAGTTCAGCTCCCCCCAAGTTTACTTTCTCGCTGTTCCCCAAGCATACCAAGCATCCTCCCATCCCGGTGCTGTTGTTCTATACTCTCTCATGGGAATGCTCTCCCTCCAGAATACCTCTTGGCTCCCTCTCCCTCTTACCTTCTTCAGGCCTTTGTGCAAAAGCCACAGTCTCAACAGGGCCCACCTGGACCACTCGAGCTAACACTACAACCTGCTCACCTCCACCCTGATCTTCCAAGCCCCTTCCCAATTTTTTTTCTTTTGTAGCCCATGCCACCTTTTAAGATACCATGTAATTTATTTCATGGCCTACTGCTTATTACTTATTTCCTGCCTCCCTCTCTCTACAAAAATAGAAGTTCCATGAAGGGCAAAGAACTTTGTTCTCTCTATGGATCTGCCCCAAGCACCTAGTAGATGCTCCATAAATATTTTCTAAATGAGAGACAATATGCTGAGTCTGGAGGTTATGGTCTCAGCCTAGGGAAGAATATGGAATATTAACAATATGTACCAACACTGAAGCCAGTGCTGGGCACAGAGTCTTGTGTGGGAACCTGACCCATCCCCACTGGCTGGATTTAACCAAGCCCCGTATTACTCAACAATGCAATCTAATTTTCAACCTCGTATGTGCAAGGTTCATATTTTAGAATAGTTGTATTCTGATTTTCCCAGATTTCTGTTCTTATCAGATAAAATTTGGTGAAGGATGCAGAAAATTAATTCCCATCTTACACTTAAAAAAGGAAATCAGATCAATTAAGCTGGATCCCAGTTCTGCCACTTACAGGGCTGGGTGACCATGGGTGAATTCCTCAACCTCCTGAGTGTCCCCATCCATAAATGTGGCTAACCACATGTACCTCGTGTGGTGATGTGATACCCAAACTGAATAATGAATGAACATAGGACACCTACCACAGTGCTTGGTATACAGTAGGTGCTGGTTTAAGGGTTGGTTAGCTCCTCTTGACTGTGTCCTTCCAGTGGCCCCAACTCAACCACTCAGCGAACAGCTGGGTAGACATGGCCAAATGCCTCCTTGGACACAATTGGCTCTTTAGTGATCCTGCCCCTTCACTGTTCCTTACTCATCTGTTCGCTTATACAACAAATGTTTATTGAGCACCTACCATGTTCCAGGCACTGTTTTAGACTCTGGAGATACAGCAGTGAGCAATACAGACAAAATGCCTTGCCCTTGTAAACTCACATTTGAATAGATGATATTACATTAGTTACATTATGTTGCCATAAAATATAGAATGACCCAGTGGTTGGATGATGAGAAAAATGAAGTGGGCAAAGGGAACAGAGTGTGTCCAAGGAAAAGACCACATTTAAACCAAGATTTAAAAAAGCAGAGAGAGCCAGCATGAGCCTTGTGGATGGGAGGGGGGCAAGTTCCAGATAGGGGAAAAGGCACCCAGCTTCCCTCGCTGCCTCTCCCGTCACATCACACAATTCCCGATTTCCATTCTGGAGAGCAGTTCAAGGACACAAGAGCAGGCCGACCCCAGGGACCGAAGTGCAGTGATAATTCAACTCTTGTCTTCGCTTTCCCAGTTCCTCCCCTCCATCTGCAGCTCTCCTTCCTTAGCACATGGTAGCCCAAGTGGGCTGCCTCTGCTTTCTCTCCACGGAACCCCAGAACATTTCCCAGACATTGGCTCAGCAAGCATAATCCCTCCTTCACAGACCAGAGGGACTGGCCCCACGGAGGGGCGGGGAAGCAGCAGTTCAGCACCCCTCTGCAGGAGACACAGACAAATTCTGCTTCACGGCACCTGCCTCTTCCTAACCAGTGGAAGGGGTGCTCAGGAACAAACGCTTGTAAGAGTGACAGTGAAGGGGATCAAGAGCACGCTTGTCGTGACCAGCGCGGAGTACTGTATAGAGTTGTGGAATCATTACTATACACTGAAACTAATATAACACTGCATGTAAACTATACTGGAATTAAAATTAAAATTTTAAAAACAGTACCAGTGGAAACTTAATAGAAGACACCCCTCCCCGAAATACCTGCAATGTCCTTAGTCTTTCCTTTTTGTTTTTTGGCTGTTTTTAAGATTTTATTTATTTATTTGAGAGAGAGAGAGAGCATGAGCAGGGAGAGAGGGAGGGAGAAGCAGGCTCCCGGCTGAGCAGGGAGCCTGACGCGGGGCTTGCTCCCAGGACCCCAGGATCATGATTTGAGCCGAAGGCAGACGCTTAACCGACTGAGCCACCCAGGAACCCCAATCTTTCCTCTTTGAATCAACAGTGGCTTGAGCCCCTCAGGTAGTGGGAAGACCTGATGTTCACTCACCAGCCTCAAGTAGTAGCTAAACAAGTACAACTTGATCTGTCAGTGGGGAAGGGCTGGTTTTCTACATCCCACCCAGCACAGAGTAGAACTTTTGTAAAATACAATAAAAATCAATTTCTAGAAAAACGAATTTGGGCGCCTGGGTGGCTCAGTCGGTTAAGCATCTGCCTTTGGCTCGGGTCATGATCCCAGGGTCCTGGCATCGAGTCCCATGTTGGGTTCCCTGCTCAGCAAGGAGTCTGCTTCTCATTCTCCCTCTCTTCTGCGTTCTCTCTCTCTCTCTCTCTCAGTAAATAAATACAATCTTTAAAAAAATGAATTTAAAGTGACATCAGGATAAAAACCCCAAGTGTTTGGTAGAGTCAACAGACATAAAATCATGCTGTCAAACTGCCACAGATGTTTCTGAACACTTCCTCAATTTCTGTGTTTATCATGGACCAGAAGCCAGTAGCCTGCCCCCCCAGCATGGTCCTTGAGCCTTGCTTTGAAAAGCACCAAGCTCAACGGGCTCCCAGGTACTTGGCTATTAGCGCAGGGCAGGTACCCGGTATACACATCAAAGGTTCCAGTGCTACGTGAAGCAGAGGACAGAGCTGCTCCAGAAAACAACGATTTCTGGAGCCAGTGATGTGACTGCCAACCATTATTTACTCGGCAGCTGGCTGAAAAGAATTCTACCAAAATAAAGCCAGGCATTTGTATACTAGCCACAGAATGGTGGTCAATTAGGAGCACAGAGCCTCCACGCTGGGCTCTAGGAAATCTACCCCGGCTTTGAAACTGACCCCCGCGGTAGGGTCGGGTTGGGGAGGCACCCTGCTTCAAAGCCGGTGGCTGTAATTTCACATTTCCCAGGCTGGGTTACTTGTCAACACCCATTTCTTTTCTATTCAGTCTTTTCAGTCCTTCTGCCTCCTCAACTCCAAAACAATAACTTCAGGAACTGGAAAATGACTGCTCTGATAGGGCACCTAATTCCTTGACATATACCTTAAAGAGGGGGGGAAAAAAAAGAAAAAAAGAAAAGAAAGAAAAGTAGTCCATTTCGAAGCACTCAAAGTAGAGGAGAAAAGTTCACACGATTCTTTTGACCAAAAATAACACCCATGACTCACACACGCTCACTCTAACAATCCATCAAGCTAACGCGTGGCACCTGCTTATAATTTATCAGCTATGCAGAGTGTTTTGTCTCCGTGTTATTGAGAAGGACTCTGTGACCATCAGTTGGCTAGAGCAGCACTATGTAAAGGAAATGTCAAAGAAAAAGTGGCAGACCGCCTAACCCTGGGAAGGCTTTTGCAGGGAAGGAAAACCAAACTGAGAGATCTTTCCTCTAAATCTCTGGGGCAGGAGGTAGCACAAACAGCAAACCGTAAAAAGGTTTAGAAAGAAGCCTCTTTTAAATATTCAGATCTAGCCGGGGCCAACGTGAAAGGATGCCATTTTAGCTCTGTTAACAGGGGAATGAATACAGTGGCGTTTATCATAGGACCCATATACCGCAGTGACTCTTTCCAGCTGCAAGTTCACTAACATCGTGATGGGGAAGAGAGGTGAGCGAGACGGGATGGGAACGTGGCTGGGACATCCAGGGCTGAAAGGGTTCAGACACACGTCGAGGAACAACGCAATCCCCAATTACCAGTGATGTCTGCAGAGGCATGCTGCCGGACCAGCCCTTGGTGTGGGCACCATGCTGGCCCCAGCAATTCTCTCTGCACAAAGATGAAGGCCACACATCCTGACAGTTACTGTGGAGACAAAGATCTGGAGGGTGAGAGAGCAGTGGGGCTCTCACCCCAACCTTTCCTCCTTTTAGGGGCAGACATTCTCACTAAAGGCAGGTAGTCACGTCGGCCCGGAGAGCCATTCTTCCAACTTTCTTCCAGGCCCACTGCATCCTAGAAAAGGGGTTTGGGCTTCAAGGGTTGATCAGGTATGGGAAAGTGACTAGGAAATGCTCAAGGAAATTAATGGAAGCTAAGGGGTATTTTAGTAAGCCTTGTTTATGCAGACTTCTTGGGGTGCCCCGAGTGGCTCCCTGGGGATGGGCTGCTTTCTTCTTCCTGGTATGGGAGAGGGCGGGACACCTTCACAAAGGGAAACTTACTCCCTGTTTTTAGGCACAAATGGGGAGGAGGGAAGGGAACTCTTTGTATCTGTTGATTCTCAATTGCCTGCCGCTCAAAATATCCTTATGGCAAAGTGGAATATTTTGGAGTGGCAGATCCTGATCCCCTTCATGTCCATCTTTACTTTTCCTACTTCAGGGAGAAAAATGGTATATCGTGGATCATTTTCTCCCCATCTGAAGGATTCAGGGCTGTTTCTTGGCTCTAGCTCTTACCTCTACCACTGGGTTTTGATTCCCTTTTAAGTGCCATTAAATATGTCAGAACAGTTTACATTCTAGATGCAATACACTTTTTAAACTTATAAGAAGTGATGACAGGGAGACTAAAAAAAATAAATGATATATCACATTTGGCAATGACAATCATCACTGTTAAGGACTCTTGTTTTCATTTGTTTTTTAAGATTTTTTTTTAATTTTTATTTATTTGAGAGAGAGCAAGAGTGAGCAAGATCACAGAGGGAGCGAGAGGGAAGCAGGCTCCCCGCGGAGCAGGGAGCCCGACGTGGGGCTCAGTCCAGGACCCCGGGATCATGACCCAAGCTGAAGGCAGACGCTTAACCGACTGAGCCACCCAGGCGCCCCAGGACTCTTGTTTTCAGTGATCAAGTAATCAACATTGGCTCACAAGGAAGGGGTTTCAGGACACTAGCGATAAGAAACAGCCCTGAATCCTTCAGATGGGGAGAAAATGATCCACGATATACCATTTTTCTCCCTGAAGTAGGAAAAGTAAAGACGGACATGAAGGGGATCAGGATCTGCCACTCCAAAATATTCCACTTTGCCATAAGGATATTTTGAGCGGCAGGCAATTGAGAATCAACAGATACAAAGAGTTCCCTTCCCTCCTCCCCATTTGTGCCTAAAAACAGGGTGTGAGTTTCCCTTTGTGAAGGTGTCCCGCCCTCTCCCATACCAGGAAGAAGAAAGCAACCCATCACCAGACAGCCACTCGGGGCGCCCCAAGAAGTCTGCATAAACAAGGCTTACTAAAATACTTACTTACTTAGCTTCCATTAATTTCCTTGAACATTTCCTAGTCACTTTCCCATACCTGATCAACCCCTGAAGCCCAAATCCCTTTTCTTTTATTAAAATGGTACATAAGCCCCCGAGCCAACCACTTCTTGGAGTTTCAGTTCTTCTGTGAACTCCCATACACATAAAATAGCCATAAAATTGTATGCTTTTCCTTCTGTCTTTTGTTAAACTGGCAGGCCCCCGTTGACTGAACCTAAGAGTATAGAGTGAAACAACAACAACAACACGAAATAAAAGAAAGAGATGAAAAGTTTAAGATTCACCTTCCATCCTTGCGCTAGCCCAGATACCAGGAAGAGTAGAAAAAGGGGCGGGCCACATATTTCCACCTGAGTCCTTAAATAATTCAGACCAGCAACCAGGGGGCGGGGGCAACACTCCAGGGAAGATCCCTCATGTCATCCTGAACCTCTGTAATTTATTCGATACATATTGTTGCAGTAACCTAGCCACGGAAAAGTCAGTCTACATCACAATGTAAAAATGATGTGTACCAGAAAGTCCTGTAACTTCTCAATTTGCTGACATAAGACATCAAACGTGGGAGGGAAAAAAGGTAAATAAGAGACAGAGAGACAGGTAAAACCTTGACCTACATACTTCCTCAAGAACAGTAAGGAAAAGAGAGGGTGAGGGGGCAAGAGACAAAGATCAGACTTAGAAACTATGCTGCTGGACGAGGTGCTAAAAAGTTTGATGGTGTGTTGGGGCACCTGGGTGGCTCAGTTGGTTAAGCGTCTGCCTTTAGTTCCGTCGTGATCCCAGGGTCCTGGGCTGGGACTGAGCAGGGAGTCTGCTTCTCCCTCTTCCTCTGCCCCTCCCCACTGCTTGTGCGCGCTCTCTCTCTCTCTCTCTCTCTCTCACATACATGCTCTCTGTCTCTCTCTCAAATAAGTAAATAAAATCTTTAAAAAAATTGATGCTGTGGACTCCTTGAAGCCATACCTTCGATAGGGCAAAGTACTAGATTATATAAGAATATATTTTAAAAAATATTTGATGAAACAACAAGTATACTTGAACAGAGTGATTGATAGCAGATTTAATTGCAATTTCGACTCCGCTGCTTTGGTCTATGGCGACTCCCATGTTAATAGTAATAGACGGAGACTTGCTTTGCTGAGCAAGGGCCCCCTATTTATAGCAACTGCCAAAGGGATGGCCTCCGCTACAGTGACAGTTTTCCTATTTACATAGAAACAACCACCCAGAGCTCATTCCATACATATTTTTCGACTGTGCAAGGAGCCTTCAGCAGCCTACTCCCACCTCATAATCTCAAAACACACGCTTGCAAATGAATGCATTTCCGGGCCCATAGGCAAACACTCGTCCGTAGCTTTGGGAGGTTGCTGTTGACTTGAAGGCTTGCTTCATCTTGGCCATTATGATTCTACATCTGCCTCCTCTCAAGGTATCTAGATTACTCAAGCCTAAACATCCTCATCTATAAATTGGGGGGCGCTCTCACCTTCCTCCCAAACTCCCTGCAAGGATCCACAGAGCTGATATAGCAAGATGCTCCAGTACTCAGAATGAAGTCACAGTTACTAAGATTTGGGAGGGCTCCTGCAAGCTGGGCCTGGATTTCTTCCCAACTTCCCTGGTGGAACAGGAAAGCTGTACTGTTCAGAGAGTCATGAAAAGAAACATCTCAAAGCACTTGAGATCTTTGAAGGAAGTTTTAGGTTGTGAGCATCAAACCCAGGACGCACATACAGAGTTGCTCTGATTTGCAGTCACCGGCGGAGGAAAATAAGATTGACCAAGAAGACTTTTCTACTGAAGTAAAAGGCTCCGTCCCATCCTACAGAGGGCCACTCTATAATCCGATTTCTCCAGGCTCGGCATTCTGGCACATGTCACCATCTAAATAAGCCATCACTTTTCAAGGCAAGGAAGTGAAGGCTGCCTCTTAAACCAGGAGGAATACCTCCTGTGGTATGTCGGCTTGAAATCAAAACGGGAGACGACAAAGATGCATTTGATTGTTGACTCAGGGAGGATTTTGAATGGGGAGAATATGCTGCTGTGACCCCAAAGAGTCCCATCTTCTAAGAACATTCACCCAAGATAATTTAAATTCCCTTTATCTCCTTTGGAGGAACAGCTTTGTTTAACAAAAGAAAAATATTGAAAGGGTTGCTTGAGATCTTCTGGTGATCTCTCCCTGCGGTGTGAAGAGGTGCTCTGTGTATAGTCTGCCTAGAGTATCAAGAAGACGTTTTCATTTCAATATCCCATGAGAACTTATTAGTGCATCTCTGTTGTCACGATTTCTTCACAGCTTCCTTAACGGATGATTTGCCATTGGAAATTGAGTTGTTTGAAAAGAGAATCTAAGTTCTTTTTTTTTTTAAGATGTTATTTATTTATTTGACAGAGAGAGAGAGACACAGCGAGAGAGGGAACACAAGCAGGGGGAGTGGGAGAGGGAGAAGCAGGCTTCCCGCGGAGCAGGGAGCCCGATGCGGGGCTCGATCCCAGGACCCTGGGACCATGACCTGAGCCAAAGGCAGACGCTTAACGACTTAACCCAGGCGCCCCAGGGATTCTAAGTTCTAAAAGAAAGCCTCGACAACTGTATTTCTAGAACTACAAACATGAAAGTTCTGGTCTGTCGTCTGAGGAGGGGACAAAGGAGGCAGGAAGATATTCACGACCAGACCCTTGGCTGCCACGGGAAAAACACTGCCTTTACCAGGTAAACATCCTAGCTGTTTCTGGCTCTCCACCACGTCTAAGCACGTCAAAGCATTTTGTCTCTGGACTTCCAAAATGGGTTAGGTTAAACGTTGACTATGCTTCCTCCCCACTCAGTCTAAGAGTCAAATATAGAACAAAAAACCCGAACGAGAACACGGAACTACAAGTTAGCAGATCTGGATTTTAGTCCTGCTCTATGAACTGGCTGTGTGACCTTGGACAAGTCACGGGAAAAACAGAAACCAGCCAACATTCACTGAGCACTCAGCAAGTACCAGGTGATGCGCATGATGAGCATTATCATACCAGTTCCTCAGAGGAGCTTTATAAACACGTCTCATTATTACGTTCATTTTGGAGGGGAGGAATGTGAATCTAAGAAAGGGCAGGCAGCTTGCCTGAGATCACCCACTGGCAGGTGGAAGGGTGAAATTCGCATTGGTACTATCAGACCTCAGAAGCCAGGCTCTTACCACCCGCTGCGAGCCGAGATGCTGCCTTGCAACTTTGTGGAAGACCTAATTTGTCCAGCGTGACTTCCAGAGATAGTTGGGAGGTCACATTTGTCCATACACACATGCATATATGGTCTCTGAAAAGCACAAAGCATGACCAAGGCTGAGGACATGGTATTGCTTCTACCTACATTTGAGAAGAACCTTCAAATACATCTGTAGTCAGCTCAAACTGCTATGACAAAATACCATAGTCTGGGGGGCTTATAAACCGTGGAAGATTATTTTTCAGAGTTCTAAGGGCTGATAATCTGAGACCAGGGTGCCAACGCAGTCAGGCTCTGGCGAGGGCCCTCTTGAGTTGTGACTCCTTGGGGCATCCTCAGGGGGCGGGGAGCAGAGCAGAGAAAGAAAGCTCTCTCGTGACTTCTGAAGGGCACTAATCCCATTCATGACAGCTCCACTCTCACGACCTCTTCTCATCCTAACCACCTTTCAGAGGCCCTACCTTCTAAAACCATCACACTGGGGGAGCAGAGTTTCAGTATATGAATGTTGGGGGGACACAAACATCCCGCCCAAAACAGCGATCATAGCCATCTCTCCCTCTGAGTTGAGACACGAACAGGGGAAGAGTGCAGTTAAGTAGAGGCCATAGAAATTCCTCCTTCCCAATCCAGACACAAGGCTGATGGGCAATGTGATGGCTCCGTGTGACATATTCTGCTTTTCTAATAGGTGGGTCTTTTGACTTCCATGTCCCATCTGTTAACCTGACAGCTGGTTCTTTTTCCAGTGCCTTCTGCTTAAATAAGGAGCACTTGCTTTGCAGCTGGAGGGGTAAATATTTTACCCACTGTCTTGCCTTTGGGATAAACATGCAATATGGGTGACTCTGGGTCAGAGTGTATCCTTCTACCCCCTTCCTGCTAGACGAAAAAGTGAAGAAAATCATTGTGCCTCTCCCTCCCAGGCCTGTCACATGTGTGCCAAAGCTGTCTGCTTCTGGCTAAATGCAAAGTCTCACAGCAACCCGTACCTAAACACTTACTGGTGCGTTTTCTTCCCCACACTGAGCTAATGAAGAAGGCATCTTAACAACCACTCCCCCAAAAGCAGTCACATGCTTCCATAAATAAACTAACTAAAGGTAAATAAAATTTAAAAAACATATTTTGAATGGGTAAAATTCTTTACTTTTCCAAATCCTGGAACTATTTCCCCCCACTATTTCTCAAGACATCTCTTCCATTACTAAGCCAGAATTCTCTCCTTTGCGTTGGGCTATGTTTTTCCTCTCCATAGCACCAATGACCTTTAACATCCGATAAATTTTAATTATTTTGTTTATTGTTGGTTCATAGCATCTCTACTAGAATTAAGGTGACTATATTATTTATCATCTAAACCAAGAGGTTTGGGAGAGTGAAAAGGAGCACTAATACAAATTATGCCAGGACAAACCTGAGACGTTCTCGAGGAAACACAGCTGTGGTTGCCCTACCTACAAGGCAAGTTCCAGAAGCTCGGGGACTTGGGTGTGACTTTTCTCACATGGGTGTCTCTACTGTCTAAGACCATAAGCACAGACACCCATGAGATGCTCTGTAAATAGGTGCTGAGTCATGGTGGCTCCGAGCATGGGCTCTGAGTGGATGGCAGGGGTTCAAACTCTGGCTCCCACCCCAGTGAATTATATCATTTCCTTGCGGTAATTTCCCTGACCACCATAGGCTTCAATTTCCTCATCTGTCAGATGGACACCAATGGGAGTACCCACCTCGAACAGCTGTGTGAGAACTAAATGAGCTCATCCACAGTGCAGTGTTGAGCACAGGGCCTGCACACGGCAAGAGCGGGCACTCCAAAACATTGGCTGCCAGCATCACTACTGGTCATTCCAAGACTGTCTGAAGAAGGTGCGTAGAGCAGATGGTTATGACACTGCCTACCCAGCCTTAATGTGACAACAGTAGAAGCCTCCTGTGTCTACAGGATGCCTGGTTGTGCCTGGCCGACCCTGAGATGGGCCCCTGGCCTGAGCCTGGCCTAGAGGAGCTCTCACTTGGGACCGAGGAGCAACTTTTTTCTAGAGATCAAAGATGTGGAGTCTGTAGTCCTCATGCGATCGACAGTCACACTTCCCATTCTACAGAGAAGGCAAGTCCACAAAAAGAAAATGACAGCTGCCGAGGGCAGAGGAGGGAGCTGGGATACCTGAGGCCCTGGCTCCATCTCTGCCTCCCTGCTCACTACTCAACCGACCCCTCTGAGGTCCTATGAGCCAGGAACCTCCCCTGTGGCCCCAGCCACTTCAACCTGCCAATTGTAAACAGAAGGGTCCTGACAAGGGCCGTGGTAGGCAGATTCAACACACAAATATACAACTGATTAAAAAAAAAAATTAAGGGGGCTGAGGAGGAGAAGGAAAGGATGATACATATCCACTGGTGCTCGCCCTTTGCCAGGCACCATAGGGAGGAATCTGCCGGCACTACTATGTGCTGGGTACCATATTTATTCCCATTTTATGGATGAGACCGCTGAGACTCAGACACCCAAAGGAACCTTCCCAAGGCCACACAATTAGTTTACTGGGTGTCACTGCTGGCTTCCTAGCAGCCCTTCTATCCTCGGTGATTAATCGAAGCCAATCAACATATGGCACTCTCCTGGGGAATGTCAGTAGACCAGGAATGGGAGCATGTCCTACATTAGCCCAGTTAGACTGGAGAGGAGCACTTCCATTTCATGGCTGGGGGTTTTGCCTCTCCTGCTTAGGGGAACCAGCCGTAGAAGAAAGCTAAGTTCTTTCTTCTAAGCAAAGAAGAAAGAGAAAGTTCAAGAGTTCTCTTACTCTTCAAGAGAGAAAGCTGATGTTAAAATTGGCACTGTGGTAGAGTGGGTCAGATAAAATACAGGCTGCCCTGTTCAGTTTGAATTATAGATACACAATGAAAAATGTTTTGGCATAAATTTGTCCCAAATATTGCATGGGTCATACTTTTTTTTTTTCTTAAGGAAGCTCCATGCCCAGCGTAGAGCCCAGCATAGGCCTTGAACACAGGACCTGAGATCATGATCATGACCTGAGCTGAGATCAAAAGGCAGATGTTTAATTGACTGAGCCACCCAGGTGCCCCAAGGGCCATACTTTTATACTAAAAAAGTTCTAATTGTCTATCTGAAATCCGAATTTCTCAAGCGTCCCGTATTTTTTTTAAGATTTATTTATTTAAGAGAGACAGAGAGCGTGTGCATGCACACAAGCACGGGGGCTCAGCGTGGAGCCCAAACGCCGGGCTCGATCTCATGACCTTGGGATCATGACCTGAGCCAACGCTTGAGTTGGACACTTGGCAGACTGTGCCCCTCTAGGCGCCCCCCCCCCAGGTGTCCTGTGTTTTTAGTTGCCAAGTGCGGCACAATGGAGAGAAGGAGTACACACAATGGAGAAGTAGGAAGCACTACCTCTGAACTTCTGGTTCTGCAAGGCCATTGATTTCTTTACTGTTTAAACACTTTAGAATTTCAGTCGCCTGTACCCCAACACATCCTACTTCATGCAGCAAGTCAGAGGTTCCAACCCAGGCAGGAAGGATACAGAGGCAAAGTCACACCCACGTACAAATCCCAAAGGGACAGAAACTGAACGCCATATTCAAGTCTAAAAAGCCAACGCTTAGGACATTGAACTTGTTCTCTCAGAGCTATATGAATGCAGCTTGACAGACTTACTGGAATTCTTCAGATTCTCCTCAGTCAATGTAAATTTTTTATTATAAAGTCACGGTACATGAATTCACTTAAACTGTAAAACCCCTTCATAAATACTAACAAACTCAAAAACCTCAACAAAGATGACTGTTCATAGCCACCAAAAACACAAAAACATCTAGCAATTCCAGATTAAGGAGCCCAATTTTTAGACACTCATGATAAAATTACATCCTTGTAATTTTGTTTAAAAAAAATTAGCTCCATAGCAAAATTTGACTTTAGGTCAAACCTCAAGCATTATAAAATAAATAAAATAGGAAGAGAATATAGAATGAGCAAAACTAAATAACCAAATGGGTAACCATAGGGCTGTGTTGCGTTGCAGTTTAAAAGTCCCGTGTGTGTGTTTGTATGTGTGTGTGTGTCTTGGGCATACTATTTACTCAGTATCAAAAATCTCAAGGAAATGGACCCAACGAGTTTATGTTTGATATCAGGTATATCGTCAATGAACAAAAATAGGATGTTGAGTTAGCCATTAGAGCTATGAAGAGACAAAGCAATTCCTGTATCTTTATTTGCATCTACCAGTTTTGAAGCCCTGTTCTGGGGTAGAGGCTTCTCCATAACGTGGAACACACAGCATTAACATCACCATCATCTGGGCTCCCTTCAAGCAAATAAAAAGCTGTAATTCAGGGCATGTCAGTAGAGAACAATTACGAAGTTGAGGAAAGGTCTGACAGAGATATATTTGGAAAACAACAACATATATATGTATTACACACCTGGATTAAAAGAAATATGATTTATGATATTCCTGAACATAATGTTATGAAAATCTTTTTTTAAAATATTTTATTTATTTATTTGACAGAGAGAGAGAGAGAGACAGCAAGAGAGGGAACACAAGCAGGGGGAGTGGGAGAGGGAGAAGCAGGCTTCCCGCTGAGCAGGGAGCCCGATGCGGGGCTCGATCCCAGGACCCTGGGACCACGACCTGGGTGGTCGTTGGGCTCCTTAATCTGGAATTGCTAGATGTTTTTGTGTTTTTGTGAGCCGAAGGCAGACGCTTAACGACTGAGCCACCGAGGCACCCTGTTATGAAAATCTTAACTGTCCCCAAATTAATCTAGAAATTTAACAAAGCTTCAATCAAAATACCAATAGGTTGGTTGGTTGGTTTTGGTGGAATAAGAGAAAGGCTTGATAAAATGTTTGTAAGTTTTATCTGGAAAAAGTAACAAATAAGAAACACGTGAATAGCAAGAGCAAGGGAAGGAGACTACCCAAACATATGTCACAAGTATTGTAAAGCCAAAACCATTAGAATAATGTGGTACAACCCCGGGACTACACAGGAAGCTCCATGGAACAGAAAAGAAAGTTCAGAAACAGATCCACAAATATATAAGGATTTGTTCAACGACACAAGTATCTAAAATCTATGGGGAAAAAATGGATTCACCTATAAACAACGTTGGCTACCATTTTAGTAGAAAAGAACATGTGAGTTTTGCTGGTGAGACGTTTTAAAAGCCTGAAGTGGTAAAGGCTAAATGGGAGAACAGAATCCATCCATAACAGTATGCTAAAGAGTGATAGCCCTGAGCTCCCAACTCATGGCTCCTGACAGGATTCCCAACAAGAAAGGGAATGCTGTCAACTGGTGTGCCGCCTTCCCCTCCATTGGACCTCACTGGGTTTCCTTCCACACCAGCCCCGCACCGCCAACCCTTCTTCTCAGAGAGCATTTCTCTACCATCCACTCCCCCACTCTGTAACACAAAAGGATTCTGGGAAGCTAAGAGAAGTTCTCTACACAATTTGGATTCCCTGATTCCTCCAGTCATTGTAAGGTATCAACTTGAACAACCCAAGAGTCACTGAACTTCAGGAATAAGTCTTACCTGCTTCCTCTTTTCAGGGGGAAGTGACGGATCTCCATCCTAAAAAGAAACAAATGTTACACTTTACTTAAAAAAAAATACGTGCTTAAATTTAAGGAACTGAACCAAACTCTGAACTAAATTCCGACCCTCCCACTCCTGCCCCCTGAAATCAAGTGTGCTGAACCAAATTCAAATATACTTTCTTTTTAACATTTTTTTTTTTATTTGAGAGAAAGAGAGAGAGAGAGCGTGAGTGGGGTGGGGAGAAGGAGAAGCAGGCTTCCTGCTGAGCCAGGAGCCTGACATGGGGCTCGATCCCAGGACCCTGGGATCATGACCTGAGCTGAAGGCAGATGCTTAATCGACTGAGCCACCTGGGTGCCCCTCAAATATACTTAAAAAAATTAGGTATAAACTGAACCAGTTATTTTGGAAACACCTCTAAGAAATCAGTTCCACTTAGGACCAAACCTATATACTTTCTAAAACCATACGAATCAAGTAAATGCACGAATAAACTGGATTTATCAAAATTGTTTTTGAGCAGAGCCAAACCAGACAGTATTTCATTTGGTTTGAGTTGAATCCCTCTTTTAAATAGTTAGAACCAAAGGCATGATAGTGGACGTGCACACGCTTGAGTTTTCTCTATGGGCTGAACAATTTTGGGGGCGGTAGGAAGAGGGGATAGGACAGGACATGCTCAAAGTGAGAGAGAATTAACTGGGAACTTGCACTCCTATCATACTTTCTGTCTTAAAACGATTCAATCCCCCCCACCTTCTGGCGCCACCTGGAATAAAAAGAGCTCAGGTGAACGTGTAAATGCTCAGTTAATGAGCACGCTTCTCTCCGATGCTGCCCGAATGTAAGTCAACATTATTTTGACCTGTGGAATCTTCCTATTCTATTTCTGCTCCAGGACAGTTCAACGACCCCAGCACAGACAGTTAAATGTTAGCCGTTGGGTCGGCGCTCAAACACAGAGATCGTATCCGTGAGAGAAAAAAGTACAATGCAGAATAGTGCTCTGCTATTGGTACCCTCCATCTCAGTATAATCTGTATCCTTAAAAATCTCACCACATGAAAACCCAGAGAGAATCTAAATGCCTGGGATAAGGGAAAGGTTAAAGAAATTATGGAAATGTTACTATGCAACTGTTTTTAAAGATGAATTAAATTTGTATGTACGGCCTAGAGTGACGACCCAGACAAAGTACTGAGCGAAAGGTGAGTGCTGGAACAACCTTGACACAGTGCTGACCAACAGCACTCTGCAGCGATGGAAACGCTCTGTATCTCACTGTCCAATACAGCGACCATCTCGGAAATCTTCTATATCCACGTAATCCTATATGGTAGCCAATGGCCACCTGTGGGGATTGAACCCATGAAATGTGCTGAGACTGAAGAACAGAGTTTTCAATTCTACTGAATTCTAATTAATTTCAAATGAAATTTAAATAATCACATGTAGCTAGTGGCTTCTGGATTAGTGCAGATTTATAATACGAATCCTCTTTAAAAAGCCCCATAGAGGGGCGCCTGGCTGGCTCAGTGGGTAGAGCATGCAACTCTTGGTCTCCGGGTGGTGAGTTCTAGCCCCACCTACCCTGGGTGTAGAGATTACTTAAAAAAAAAAAAAGAAAGAAAGAAAGAAACAAAACAAAACAACAAAATGATAAAAAAGCCCCATACAAATAAATTAATAAGGAGGCATGTACAAACATGTGTGTATGTGTGCATATTCCATAGGTGCTGGGGCAAGCAGTCTGGAAGCACAGGCACACCAGCCAGTGACTGGGGCTGGGTTGTGGAGGAAATAGGGGTGACAACTTGCGCTTCTTCATTTTTCCACTTTGGGAACTGTTTGAATGCGATCCTTTTTTTTTTAAGAACTGGCATGTTAAAATCCTCACTTTTTTTTTTCTTTCTAAATTTTAATACCAGCGTAACCCACTTTCTATCTTAATGAGGGCACAAGAACGTTGCCGTGATGTAAGACGTACTATCAGCTCCCGGTACTTCTTCTTCAGGGACTGGTGGCGCTCTCGAAGCTGATTGGCCATGAGTTTGTACTGGTCCCTTTCTTGCTGGCATGTGTCCAGCTCCTTGGAGAGGATCAGCAGGGCTTCCTTTTTACTCTCCAGCTTTCTTTTACACACTAGGTACTGCAAAACAAACAAATCCAAGCAGCTGGTCAAAAACGTCAATAGACCTCCGTTTAACACACCCTGTGTGTCACGCATCCTGCCCAGTTGGTTTTGTTTTGTGGAGTTTTTTGTTTTTAGAGAACATATACCCAGAGACATTGGTCAGTAAATGACTTACGCAGTAAGCATACACTATGCAGACTGCTACAGTACCAGATGTACGCCCCTCACCACCGAACCAAAACCTTGGGTGTTCATGAACTTCAGCAAACTGGCATAAACGGACAAAATAATTTAACTGACATATAAGTAAAAAAGCAAAATTTTTTAAGTTACACGGATAGATAGATAGCTGGACCCAAATTTTGTTTTAAAAGGATTTATATATTCAGTAAGATTATGTAAAATTTTATTAAAATCCAATGAAATGATATACACAGAAAGATTATTCAATACAAATTTTGTAAAAATATTGGTAACAACTCTTGACACGTGTTTTTTACAATTTTATTCTTTGTGCTTTTCCATGTTTTCTAAATTTTCTAGAAGAAACCCATATGGCTATACTATAATAAAGAAATACAAAAAGTGTTATTAGAAATGACTTAATTGAACTATAAATCACTGCAGTAGATTTCACTTGCCCGTTCAACCCAGCAGACATTTTCTCACCTGAGAATGTTTGCTCACTACCTCCACCAAGATGTGTACAACGTTCATAATTCCAATGCAGGCACCCACTACCCAGGGACCAACTCTGTTCAGCCACACTTTGATTGCCCCCAAACAGTTGGGAGTACTTGGCTGGAACTCTTCCTCAGAGAGACAGGATTTCTTTGTCCCTCCTTCTCCCCATCCCCCACCCCTCACACTGACCATGAACCACCCTCACCTGATAATCACCCACCACATGGGCCAGTGTGAGCCTGACTGGAACTCTTTACTTTTAGGGGACGTACTGCGCCGTCTGGGGTTATTCACGTATGTGAAATGTGGCATTAAATACCTTTTGAATTTGCCCCATAAAAGACCAAATTCAGAGCATTCATGAAAACAATTTATAGTTTCATTATACACGCTGACGTGAGCACTTTGTCATTATGGACACTCACACAAAGCAGAGAGGGAATCAGCGCTCCCATACCATTGAAGTCAATGCTTTTATTGGACAAAAAGCATTACTCATATATAGTGCTTGCTTGGAACTGACTTTGTTAAGTTCAATTTCAAATAAATAAAAGGGGAAAAAGAGTTTTGTGCATTAGCACAATTTTTTTTCCTTAAAAAAAAAAAGTAATTACTTAGCTTCAAAAACAAAGGGGAAAGAAAAGCCATTCTGAGACAGATTTGAGTTCTAAGAGAGGACAATTCCACCTTGGGTGAATCTTATTCCTGGCAGTAATGAGGTTGGAATCCTGCCTTAAAACGTCCTGGATTTTTAAGACTTTGACATCGTCTTCATGGAGGCAAAATGGTTCTGTTGCCACTGTGATTTCTCAGGAGTAAAATCCCCAACGAGTAAATATCAGAGGAGAGAGGCTCAAAAACCTAACCAGCAATGTCCTAAGGGAGGTATTGAGATTTCACAGGAAAAAATCCCATTTACACACAATTTAACAGATCTGCCCTTGTGCCTTTGGTTCTTTGCCTGCGATCGGCAGCCTCGGTTGTCAGTGCTGTTAGTATTGGTGGCACGAAAATGGCCACCTTTGTCCCTTCGATTCATCAGATCCAACTCTGAGGCCCCAAAGATACTGTCTTCCAACTGTGGGGAAGAAAATTCCAATTGTGTGGAGACACTGTAAGGTGCCATAGGCGAGATTAGCTGTAACATCTGGTCTCCTGAAGGCGAACAGGTAAGGGCCACCCCTCAGCGGCAAAGTGGAAATTTAGGTTCCCTGAACTTGACCTGCTGTCCGTTAGGATCCAAGAGAGAAGCTGTTCCTCTCCCAAGGCCTGGTTCAAATAGGGCCTCGGAAGCTGGGAAGGGCAGTGATAGGACTCCCTTCCCTTGGGTCCAAAGTACCTGGCAGAAAACAGGCACAGAGGCCTCTGTGAAGAGAGTGACCTGGGATCTGCTGAGCAGCATCACTGCACTTGGATCCCCTTCAGGGCAGGGAAAACAGGACAATCATACCCCTCCCACGGGGTCAGAAAACAAATGCCTTCCGTACAGAACCTAAAGCCAACAGCAGCAAAAGGGCGGTCTTTAGGAACCCACTGCTCGAATGATCTTCCTTCTGCTTACTATGGTCTAGAACAGCAAATGGCAAAAATTGCCCTCCATGCCATTTATTTGGCTGAAGCCTCATTTCTGAAGCAGCTCAAAGTGGTGCTGCCCTGAAGATGGGACAGCTCCCCCATAGCCCCCTGACCCTGGTGTGGCAGCATCAAGAAGGAAGGCTAGAAAACACTGCTCTGTGTGCCCCCCGCCAGGGTGGGGGGGAGGTGCTTGTGAAAATGCGGATGCCCAGTCCTGAGTCTCCAGTACCGGCTCAGGAACCTGCACTGTTAGCCCGTTGCACAGGGGGTTCTTACTCTGGCCACACTCTGAAAACCCAGGCTCTAGAGGCCTCCAGCTTCATGCTGCCTCAGGAGTTAGAACCCTAACTGCAACAGTTAGAGAGGCCGGCAGGGGCCCGCAGGTCCAGGGGCAAGGCAGGGTCCCGGGACCGTTCTGGGGCTATCTGTGCCACTTGTTGTAGCCCAGATGCGTTCTGAACAAGTGCATGCATGGGCTCCGTTTTCCTGCACCCGGCCAAAGAGCCTACATCTTTTGTCAAAATAACAGTAGAAAACTCTAGGAGGGGTGTGTGTGTGTGTGTGTGTGTGTGTGTGTGTGTGTGTGTGTGTGTGTGTGTGTAGGTGATGAGGGATCAGAAGGCAAGCTGAGGACAAAGCAGAAGCTCACACCCCACACACCCCCCCATGGGATATATGTGACATTCCTCATGCACTCCTAGCTGCCCTAAATAGTTAAGAGTTAAGGTCTTATAGAAGTCACAATCCTACAAGACAGGAGTCTCCCTCAGTTTACACAAGTCTTAGCAATTTACAAGAACAAAGCAATTCTATCAATGGTCTTCCAGAAGGGAATGCAAATACAATTAAATGTCATTATAATCTATAACCCATTGACAAATACTTGAAGCAGGCAAAGTGTAATGTTCCTTCAGAAAGCTCCCAACTATCTTACTGTTAATGCCTTACTACAGGGGTAAACAACCTTAACTCGACAATGGCAAGGCCTCCGGTATCCTTTAACATGTGAAACTTCTTTCTCGAAACCTCCCTTTTTCCTGATTTCCCCCAACCCCCTAGTATCTAATCAGCCACCACCCCCCCCCAGCCCCAGGCAGCAGATCCTTCTGCCCACGGGTCCTACGCTTTAATGAACTACCATTTTGGATCAAAGACGTCTCAAGAATTCTTTCTTGGTCGTTGGCTCCAGACCTCACCCCACCAAACCTCACCTACATTCGAAAACCACATCAGAGGGGGCGATCCTGGGGAATGGGAAGGAATTTCTCATACTCATTCTAAAATGGTTATAGTTCAGTCCACGTGGTGGCAGCTGTTAAAATGACCCATTCCCTAGCCCTCTGATTGGAAACAAAACAACAAAACTGGAAGGAAAGGAAAAGGTCCTGAAGAGCCTTCCTTGTTGGCAGCTCTGAACAACGGGCAAGTGCAGGGATCCAGCCCCAGCTTCAAGAGGGACCAAAAATAGAACAGAAAGCTGGACCAACCAAGTTACTGTGCTTGAGACATTTCAGCTCCTAAAGGAGGATGGGGTAAGTGTAGAGGATGGAGGAGGTGGACGGCAGAAAATCAGCAGGCAGAGCCAGGAGGCCTCCGTCCAGAAGTAGGTCTCGAGAGGAGCTAATCATGAACTGCGGGGGCCTTGGAAAAGCCACAGAACAGAACACACACACTGCCTGGAAGATGAGAGGAGTTCCCAAGTTCCCCGCAACTTGAGGAACCCATAATTTTTTTTTTTTTATTTATTTGATAGAGAGAGAGACAGCAAGAGAGGGAACACAAGCAAGGGGAGTGTGAGAGGGAGAAGCAGGCTTCCCGCGGATCAGGGAGCCCGATGCGGGGCTCGATCCCAGGACCCTGGGATCATGACCTGAGCCGAAGGCAGACACTTAACGACGGAGCCACCCAGGTGCCCCTAGGAACCCATAATTTTAACACCACAATCCAATATCACTGGGGGTAAAGGGTGTGCGGGAAAACACGGTGCGGGGGGGGGGGGGGGGGCGGGGAGGCGGGTAGGGGGCTCCCGTCCCGGAGGTAGGACTTACTTCAAGCATCCAGAAATCGCTTCCTCTGCCTTTTCTAGGACAGAACTGGCTCAACGGTTTCCAAAGATCATCCATGACCGTGGCAGTTCCAGAATCTCTATATGGCAGGGGCTATCGGACACCACCCATTACCATTTACGGCAGAATGAGAAAAGGCTAATGCCTATGTGGTTGACATGAATGTCTCTAATATTTCCAGCTCTCCTTTCCTTCCAGGCCCATGGCAGGACTATCCCTCCCCATACTTTGGCGTAAGGTAGAGCCATGTAACTTGCTTTATCCCATAAAATGGGCCTGGCAGGGACAGGAGGTTCTCCCAGGGTGAAAGCACTTAAGAGTCAACGTAAGAGTCACCACACCTTCTCCTCCGCGGCTGCAACGGGTATGGAAGCAGGTGGGGCCAAGAGAATGAAACCGCCTGGAGTGCGGTGCCAACACAGCGGACGACTTGCCTTGGAGAGTCATTTGGGTCCACAGAGAAAGTGACATGATCCAGAAGTAAAATTCCGTGGTGTTAAGGTACAGATTTGGGGGAAGTGTTTGTTACCAGAGCCTAACTTAGCCCGTCCTGACTCCCGCAGTCTGTATCAAAGAATGCGAGCGTAGGGAGACCAGTGGAGAGGATGCCCCTGCTCTGTGCTTCTGCCAAGCCACCACAATGATGAAGATCCATTATTCTTATTATCATGATGAACCAAAAACAAAGTTTTTGTGACAAATGCTTTCCGCATATGGGTGCCTTCAATCCTCCCAGCAGCACCGTGAGGTGACTCTGCTATCACTGTGTACGGTGTGGAAGGGTTTATGTAATGTGCCAAGGGGCGGGCAGAGTCAGAATTTGAACCCAGATCTCTGTAGAGCCAACCCCTGGAAGGCCCCAGTGCCCAATAAACTAAGCATTCTGTGAAAAAGAAAAATACCAGAATATTCATGGAGTCGGTTCCTATGTGGAGTTGGTATTCCCAGCATGAGGAAGCTAAGGAAGGGTGGTTTTGAATTTGGCTACTTTTTAGACCGGAAACAAAAGAGCGAAACCTTCATCTCTTCCCCCATTCCCCTCCAAATCTCGGGGGTCTGCCTCTCCTTTCCTCGGACAAGGCCTGAAGGAAGAAGGGAAAAAACAAAAGACTCCACAAGCATCTCTTCCCTGTGCTCCTTGAGAGGGAGCCAAGTGGAAGCAATAAGGTTTCTATCCACTTATAAGAAATGGGATAAACTACAGGGCATCAGAAAAGAACCAGAGGGCTATTTCCTCCAGAGTGGCCAGGTTGGAACAGTTTTCTCTAAGCTGTTGCTGGTCTCAGCCACCCATTCAACAAATATTTTCTCCCGAAGGGATAAACAGTCCTGTTGATTTTGAAAATGAAAAACATGATACCTGGATAACAAACCTTATTTCCACAATCCCTTATGGGTTTTTCTGTATCCCACAGCATTCTGAAAACCGAAAACGTGTTCACGTCCAGTTAGTGACCCCAGTCGTGTGAGGGCGTTTATGGTCTTTATGCCATTAAATGTGAATATTCATACATTTGCTGAAGACAAATCAATGTGTTTGATTATTGACTAAGTCACCGCCCTAGACTCTGCTGGGGCCAATATATAATGTACCGTATGCTTATGGCATTTCCTCTCAGATTCCAATAACTCCTGCATCTGAAACACCTCTGGGGCCCAAGGATTTTAGATAGGGAACCTGACTTTTACTTGAAAGTCTCCCTCGCTAATCCCTACATAGTTTCAATGACACGTGTGTGACTAACACCTGATCTTCCTCAAACAGTAATTGTCCCAAACCTAAGCGTTCATTAGATTTTGACTTCCTCGTGTAGACCAGGAAAAACGAAAAGTACATTACGTGCAGTAAATCTTCAAGCTGCCATAATGCTATGTGTCTATTCCCACAGCTCGTATTTTCTTTCTTCTTTAGAATTAGCATTGAATGCTGGAGCTGAGATAGACCTCACAGATGACCCAAGCGACTTGCCCAAAACTGCAAAGAACAAGGTCCCTGGCTGCTGTATATTCTCTAACAGTGTTTTCCAAGTCATGGGTCGTGACACCTTCATCTGGGTAGCGAGATCAATTCACTTGCAACCCCTCATTTTCTTTAAAAAAAAAAAAACAAAAAAAAAAGATGCAGCATAGAACAGATGGCAATGTGCGTCCCATGCAATTTCACCAAACTTCTCTTTTTGAACATGTGTGTAGGAATAAACACACACACCCCTGCATATTGTCACACATTTACTGTGGGCCATCATTCTACAAGCTTGTTCACTACTATTCTGCAGTAAGCCACTCTGTGCATTTACTCATTCACTGGACAAATATTTAATGAAGGTCACCAACTGAGGCAAGCGTGGGATGAGGGGGTGGGTGTATGGGCAGGGGGGAAAACTACTTGGAGGAAATGGTGCTTGGTGGGTTTTGAGAGATGGGTGGCCATAACGGCACCTGAATAAAGACCATTATGTAATGCAGATGATTAGCACTTTGGGATTGAGGCACAGCCCTGATTAAGTAATACCTGCCCTGCCCACCTCACTGAGTTCGAAATGGAGGGTGCCATGCGAAAATTTGACTTTGTACACTTTTTCAAAATGAAAGGTATTTTTCTTCTCGCACTTAAAGCCAATCAAATGCTCTCACAGACACTCCCTCATTTGATGGTCCACATTATAGGACGAGTGGGACAAAAACTGTTTCTCTCATTTGACAAAATAGCTGAGATTGTCTTTCCCAGAGTCACACAACTAACTACTGTCAGCTCAAACCAGGGCTCTTTTTTAAAAAAGATTTTATTTATGTATTTAAGAGAGAGTGAACACAAGCTGGGGAAGAGGGAGAGGGAGAAGCAGACTCCCCGCAGTGCAGGGAGCCTGATGTGGGGCTCGATCCCAGGACCCTGGGATCATGACCTGAGCCGAAGGCAGATGCTTAACCAACTGAGCCACCCAGGTGCCCCTCAAACAGGAGTCTTAACTACAAATTCCAGGCTCTTTTTAGTATTCTATTTTGGTACCAAATACATTATTAGCAGGTCCACATATTACCTCTCTTGGGTCTAACCACATTTCTAAGAAGATACTCTGAGAGATCATTGTGTACCGAGCGCAGGGCATTTTGACTCATAGCATGTTGAGGCCCCTGTCTGGAAGACAGGCAGATCTCCTGGGGCCTTTTCAATCATATTGCATGGGGGAAGGGCTGAGGTGCAAGAGGCCACCTAGCAATCTGCTCAGGTATCAACTAACCCCATCCCCGAGAGTTCTGGCTGGCCGTGTGCTGATGACCACACCGGGCTTGTCACCAGCTGAATCACGGGCACGAGACACTTAGTTTTTCAAAAGGGCACTTGGACACAGTTATGTTGGCTGTGATTCAAGCCCCGGGCCCTCTTCTCTTCGCAAACTCAAATCCTTCCCCCACCTCAACCAGGGGGATCTCATTCATTTCAATGGCTTTTCCATCATCTCTGTGCTGATTTCACCCAAACTGGTGTCACCAGCTCAGACTCTCATCTGCACTCACTCTCATCTCTAACTGGATGCCTCCATCTGAATACCTGAGAGGCAGCTTGGTCTGTGACCACATCAAGCCCACTCCAACCTCAGGGCCTTTGCACTGCTATTTCCTCTGCTTGGACTGCATGGCCCGTTCCCTGGCTTCCTTCCAGTCTCTGTTGTAACGTCTCCTTCTCAGGAAGCTCATCCCTGTCTGTTAGCCCCCAGACTCAATCCTCTTATGCTGTGTTACTTTCCTTCATTGCACTTATTACTTGACCTTGAGTTATATAACTCACTCTGGGCTTATTTTCAACCTCTCTCCAGATGCCTGGCACTAAGAACAATGCAGGGTACATAGCTGAGGCTCAATACATACATATAATGAATGAGAAAATGGCATACATTATGTTACCTCGACGTCCTCTGACACATGTGGCTTTGTCCCCTTTTGACAGATTCTCAAACTCACGAAGGTGGTAAAGACCTCAGGAATCCTCTCAGCCAGGCCCCTAATTGCACAGATGAGGAAGCTGGGACTCAGCATGGTACACTGGCTTACCCAGGGCTGACTCGTAGGACCCAGAGCCAAAACCTAAGCTGGGGGTTCCTCAGTCCAGTGCATTTCTCTCCACCCACCAAATCAAGGTACACAACCCTGGCGAGACATAAATGCCTATAAACTTAGAATGGTGCCTGGTACTTTTTTATAGTAATAAAAATTATTAATATCATACAAAAGATAATAATAGATGATAATATGTCGCCTGATCATCATTCACTAATCATTACTAACTACAGCATGCTAGTAACGAAGCTCCCAGAAACACAGGGAAAGGCACTTTAAAGTAATGGCTGACTTTCAGCTCAGGTCATGATCCCAGGGTCCTGGGATCGAGCCCCACATCGGGCTCCCTGCTCGGCAGGAAGCCTGCTCCTCCCTCTCCCACTCCCCCTGCTTGTGTCCCCTCTCTCGCTGTGTCTCTCTCTGTCAAATAAATAAATAAAATCTTTAAAAAAAAAAAGTAAAGTAATGGCTGACAGATCAGATCGAACTGTGGGATCTGACAGCCTTTTTATCTCCAGCCAGAAGGAGCTACAATACCCGCATTTAGATCTTGGCTTGACCACTCCCTTGCTACGTGATCAATTACTTAGCCTCTCCGTGCCTTAGTTTCTCCACTTGTTAAATGGGTATAATTATAGTATCTTCATAGGGCTCATGCAAGAATTAAAGCAATTCGTATGTACAAAACATTTAAAATAGTAAGTGCTGTCTGTGTATTGCTGTTCTACCCGTTTTAATCACAAGGAGAGGATCACAGCTCAGCAAAGAAGGGGCTCGAAGTGTTGGAGGAAGATGTGAACATTTGAAATGGATCCCAAAGGACAGATGGAGGGGTTCGTTTTGTTGGGGAGTAGATGAAGTTGTGACAGGCAGTGGTGATGGGAAAACAATATCCCCAGCAGGGAAATGGCCAGAGCAAAACACAGAGGTGAGACACGGGGAGACATGCTGTCGGAACAGCGAGCGACACGCTGGGCTGTCTCTGGCGTCGGGTGGGAATGAAGCCTGCATCAGATAAAGCTGGAAAGAGAGACAGATGGGTGGTCAGGTCAGAAAGGGCCTGGAAGTCAGGCTGAAGAGTTCAGATTTTATTCTTCCAGCAAGCAGGAGCCCTGAGGGGCTCTGAATAGGGGAGTGACATTAAGAATCCTCTGAGGAAGACAATTTCATCCTGACATCACGTGGCGTAAATTATCTTTGACTCTACAGCTTGGGTAAAATTGGTTGCCAAGCTCCCAGGGGGAAGGGAAGGCAGCTGGGGATCAGGGCCTGCTTTGCAGACACACCTCTGGATCCTGCAGTTTGATCTGATCTGTCAAGCCTACAAAGAACACACTGACTTTGCTGTTTCTTAATATGGATTCTGTTATCACCTTGTCTAACGCAATTCTGTTAGGTAGGGTGCTACCCAGGCAACCAGAAGCAGGCATGGGTTTAGCCTCAGCCACGGCAGCTGGTATCCGAATCCTATCGGTGGGCAAATGGGTCACATGGCTGCCCAACCGCCTGACAAAGGGCTGAGCCCAGGGGGACGAGCCACGTGAAACTACCCCCACTTTCTGGTCACTTGGGTGGGGCCAAGGGATATGCACTTGGTTCTCCTTATGCTTCCATTTTTGCTCCCTAGTCAAGCTGTAATTATGCCTGTTAATATCAA
The DNA here is from genome assembly GCF_037043125.1 of Eumetopias jubatus. Taxonomy (NCBI): domain Eukaryota; kingdom Metazoa; phylum Chordata; class Mammalia; order Carnivora; family Otariidae; genus Eumetopias; species Eumetopias jubatus. The sequence goes on along the minus strand of NW_028274808.1, from coordinate 182,592,277 downwards.
GCGTGGTGGAGGGGCCAGGGCTATCTGCTCTCTTCCCTACACATGGAAAGGAGGGTATGGGTTTGTTTTCAGAAAAGATGAAGGAGAAAACAAAGTCATATTTTTGGAATGTCTGCTATGTGCCAGGCACTGTTAAAAGTAATACTAAGGAGAAGTAGACCTTTATCTAATTATAATAGTAAGTGCAGTGGGCACTATTCAGTGAACATTGTTATTTTCCAAACTCTACTAAGTGCTCGACTTGAAACATTATATTCAATCCCTACAGCTGCCTATGAAGTAGGTTGTACAATTAGCCCCATTTTAGAGACGAGGACACTGAAGCTCAACAAGGTCAACTTATCCTTCATTACTGAAGTAATGAGTAGCAGAGCCAGACTGTTCTCTGCATTTATCAATCAGGATCCTTGGGTTGTAAGCAACAGTAACTGATCCCCTCACATAGGAATGTGTTGGAAGGACTTTGGCACTCACAGAATTGGCAGGAGGGCAGAGAAGTCGGCTTAGAAACAGGGAGGTGGCGAAGTGGCTCTGGAGGCTAGATGAGGGGTCAAGGCAGGAAAGATCAGGTCAGAGGCCGGCGATCGATCAGGGTAGAACCCGACTCCGTTATGCTTCAGCTTCTTTATCTCTGTTCAAGGGAGTCTCCAGCCGGCCTAAAGGAGATCATGTGCCATCCTTCGCCTGGGGGAGTACGAGACACCCAGACTGTCGTCCTGTGCTCTCTCTGCAGATTATATCCAGCACTAATACCCTCCAAAGCGGGGTGTGGTTGGAAGTGAGAGAACAATAAATGTTTGCCACATTAACCTGGGTAGATCCATTCTATTGAGTTTATTTCTCAACTCTGCTAAGGTCCTCCCCTTCTAGTGGCTTATGAATAAAGGTTAAAAAAGAAACAGTGGGCATTTAATAAGAATTCCTTTTATTTTAATGGACCCCTGAGGCTCTACTAATCATACCCAGAAAAGCACACACAGTGGTGAAGTTTACAGGCTGCAGTGGGGTATATACACCTACCAACTGGAGAAAGGAAAAACCACACACCAACTACACTGGGTAATCGGTGAAACGTGAGCGGAATAAACTTGGTAAAATATGACCAGTTTTCAGCATGTATACTAGATATCATGAAATATTTTTATTATCCTCTCAAAAATAGATTTCTTTTGAATTGCATTTCAATCATATTTTTAAAGCACAACTCACAAGTCATTTGTCCACGTTAATTCATGCCCGCACGCAAACACCACAAAGGTAGCCTTGTGCTTATCATCTTAAGAACCCAGACCCACAGTTTTCACCACTGAGTGGCTTTTATCTACCCATTTACTGTTATCTGCAATAAAACAAATCATAATTTGCTACAAGGAAGATCATAACAATTAAATGTCTATCTGACATACTACATTACTATTTAGATGGCTTTACAACCAGATAAATGCTGAGAGGGATGAAGGTAGCCAGGATGTCAGGGAGGGGACCTCTCCATCAAGTGACTCTTACTCTCAAACAGTGACTCATGGTCCTTGGCGATTTTTACTGGTGGGATCAGGCTAGTTCCCATTAGCTGCTGCAAGAACATACCTGCCAATCCCCAAAGGCTTCGCCACGTGATGATAAACATACATGGCTGAAGGGTTCTGTTCAGGAATAATTCAGAAACTTCCCAATTCACAGACTCACTCTTTTCTTAGAGCTATTTCCTCCCCTGGTCCCCCTCTACTCTGTCACACCCTCTTTCTACCTTATCTTCCATCCTCCATCCAGGATACCTCCTTTCTCATCCAATCTGCAGCTTCAGGTAAACAGTACTCAACAATCGACTTAATTTCACCTTCAGATAAGCCACTCCCCCTATTCCCGGAACCCCTACTTTGCCCTGAACGGTGATGTCTGACCGGGACCGTCATGACGGCCTCCTTGTCACTCTACCTGTCTAGTACAGGTACCAGTCCCTTTGAAAACCATAAATCAGGTCCTGCCACTCATTCATCTTTAAAAATATCTGTTAAGGAGATTCACAAACAAGAGCTCTTTGATATCTGGCTGCAGCTTATCTCTGACTCTTCCTGGCTCCTTATTGCCATGTGACATTCTGGGTACACCTTAACTAGAGAATCACAGCCACCTGCTCACCTATCTGCCTCACCACAGACTGAGGCCTCCCTGCAGCCAAGGTCCAACTCATCCACCTTTGCATCTCCAGAGCCAAGCTCCTGACCAAGAGTGAGTGTTTAATAAGTATTTGAGAAATAAATGAATTTTGGTTCCCACTAAGCTGAAATATATATATACAAATATATATATATTTGTAATATGTATGTTAGTAAGCTAATCAATTATTATTTATTATTAAGCCTAAATCTCTAATTGCATTTTAGCATCATTTAGAAAAATAAGTCTGTTTACAAAAACTTGGTGTGTATGGAGAGGTCATAAGACGGCTCCTATAGAATTAGCAAAATGGCATTTGCATGTCACCTCATTTTTATTGTTCAAAATGAGCACTTCCCCATATCACAAGGGCATAAACTTCCTTTACCACCTTCATTCTCTGGATAGGCATCCAGGACTGTTGCTTGGAGATACCCTGAACCTTGCCAGGGCAAGTTTGGGCATCTATGGAGTAAGAAGCCAAGCAAGGCCAAGCCCATGCAGATGGTCATGTCGCTGAGGTCCTGCAGCCCACAGGCATCTGGACCAAGTCACGCTGACTCGCCAGCGCCCAGGGGTGCAGCCTTCACTGGCCGTGACCCTACCCCAGTCTCCAACTGTGCGCTCCCGAGCATTTCCACAGCCCTGTTCTAAATCTGTGTTCGCCTCTGTAATTTTTAGATAACATTTCAGCAATTTCAGGTTGGTAACTTAATGATTCTAATGCCATTCTCTAAGATGACTTTTTTTTTTTTTATGATCTATCTTTCTCGGAGTCACCACGGCGGTTTTCCCTCTTCAGTATTACTTTTGACAGGCAAACTTTGATTATTCGAGTGCCCCAGGGGATGTGCTGAAATTTAAGTTAAGTGAGATTTCAGGTAATTGGAGGAGTTTATAATGTGAACTATAGTAGCTGGGGGGTATGTGAAATTCACTGACAGTTTTGGTTAACTGAAGTTAGGAATAACGAAGGTTTGCCTGGATATCTATTTCAATCCTTCGCTCCTGTTATTTCTCTCTTCCTCCCTCTCCCCCCCTTCTCAGTCTCAATACTGTCTGGGTGTGCCCCTGTTCTTTGCAGGCCTACAGAGATGAGGAGGAAATGCAAGGGAAAAAGACTGGCTTTCCTTCTAGTTGGCCATAAATGGGCAAGGAAATCCCTCTCATTTGCTGAAGATAGCATATATTTTTTTTAAAACTCCTCGCTTGCCTAGAGTGAGTTTGCGCTCTCCCCAGTGCTGGGCTGATCCGACCTTGCCTCTGGCCGAGATGCTGATGACAGGGTATGCAATTCTGGTTCGTTTCAGAGATCGGGTGTTCGGGATGGGGCACTAAAATTACCCATGCATCTGAGGATCTCCCTTTTCCACCCAGGTTGCCAGGGGCCTGGGATACACTAGATACAGGTGACAGCCCACGTCACCAACACTCACATGTGCAATGACATATTATAACATACAACAGTCACATGTGGAATGTGATGATAGATTCACTCGTCATTTCATTATAGGATAATAATTCAAATCAGTTGCAGAAAGCTTTTCTTGTGGGCTGGGTAGCAATAAAAAGCCAGCAAAACATGGGCAACATTTTGGTCAAACGGTCTTTAAAAGATATAACATTGCTGTGGCTCCTCTTCCCCTGGTCTCAAAAAGAAATCATAAAAAAAAAAAAACCAAAACCCTAAACCCTTCCTACTGATGAGCCACAGCGGCTGCTATATATCTACCTGCTCCTAACTTCTCAGGTCTGCCCCCGAACACTGTGAGGCAGAGGGGACCTCTAGCTGCACCTCCACTTGACAAACGAGGCTCAAGGGATGGCATTTGCAGGACTACAGTTGATTCCAGGACTCTACTTTAACAAAGGGGAATCTGGGAGGCACAGAGACAAAGGGAACATGAATAGACACACGGCACTTGGGATTTAGAGTGAAATGATGTGGTTCTCACGGCCATCACCGAAGACTGGCCGTGGGAAGCCACTCGCCTGCGCTCTGTGCTTCAGTTTCCTCTTTTATAAATGCTGTGTGAATGACCATCACCATCTTGAGGTCTACTCTGTGCCCGAAGGTGATTCAGCATTTCACACATATAAATCATTAATCCTTATCACACTCCCAAAATGTAGGCATTATCCCCTTCTACAGATGAAGAAACTGAGGCTCTGGGAGATTAAAAAAAGGTCACCCAACTTCTAAGTGGCAATGGTGGGATTTAAACCCAGGCCTGTCCCACGCCCTTCCTGCCCCAGTGCCCTATGCCTCCCTCAGAGAAGAATTACATGGATTCTGTAGGACAATGCATGTTTAAAAAAGGCACTCGAGGGGCACCTGGGTGGCTCAGTTGGTTAAGCATCCAACTCTTATTTCGGCTCAGGTCATGATCTCAGGGTCATGAGATCGAACCCTGCGTTGGGCTCCACACTAGGTATGGAGTCTACTTTGGATTCTCTCCCTCTTTCTCTGTCCCTCCCTCAGCCCCATGTTTGCATGCTCTCTCTCTCTAAAAATAACATTTTTAAAAATAAAAATAAAAAAATTTAAAAAGCACTCAATAAATTCTAAAGGTGCCAATCTTATTAATAATCACAATAACCCAAAGAACTTCATCTCTCTTATTCAAAGAAAGAAAACCATCTTGATTCCTAAGTTTGTCAGCAGACCTTGCCTTTCTGAAAGATATCATCTCCCTGCTGGGATGAATGGTTCCATAAGAGGGTCAGAGTGCTCAAGGTGAAGACTGAACTCAAGACAGAGCATTTGTGGGAATATTCCCTGGCTCCCAGCCCTCCAATACTTGAGTCAAGTGGAGACACTCCAAAGCAAGGAGGGGTTCCATCCCTGTCTGCCCCAAAAGGCAGTCATCTGCAGACTAGAGATCTTGAAATCAGACATGCAAATCCATCACCATTTTAATCATCCAAGTAAATAGAGCTCATACCACCATCTGCCAAGACGCCAACCAGTCATGATCATCACAGCTCCCCCAGTGGTTCTCTCTGTGTGAGAACCACGGAGTCATTATTCAAGGGGCCACTTGGGCCCGCATTTCTGCCAACAGGATGAAGGTGTCCGCAGCCAAAGCTTGTGGCTGGGAGCCGGTTCTGCCCTCTCTCTGCGCCTAGCTCAGATTCTTCTGAGCACTGCTCATTGCTCCTGCACTTGCTATCACTCTCTTCCCACCAGCTCCGGTAGCACTGATGAGTGAGAAATTTCCCTCAACAAGAACCGTCAGTTCAGAACACAGCCCCACAGCAGCAAGTTGGGTGGAGAGGCATTCTGGAACATGGGAGGATGTGCGATACCGATGACTGAAACCACAGGAGCTTTCAGAGGATGGACTAAATTGCAAACACTTCTCAAGGTGAGGGCTCCGTCCACGTCTGTTTCTCTAGCTGGTGATGGTGCAGATGGGTTGATTATGCTAGCAAAGGGCTCCTGTGGCTGATCTGAATTTATTATGGCTTCCAGGGAGGAAGGCAAAATCCTCATTGGCTCCACAAAACCAACAAGCCACCAGCCAATATTGGGGATAATTTTCTTATTTCCCTTGACAGGTCATTTGTCCACTACCATCACGGATCATCAGAAGAACATTTAAATGACAATAAGATGGGTTGTTCCAGTTTAGTCTTCTGCAAGTACAGACACAAGACCTGACACTTGAAAAGAATTCCTTTGGAGAAGACATCACTGATGCAGGTAGTGTCAAGGTTTGGGCATTTCTCTTTCAGTAGGGAAATTCACTGATAACCAGGATCACTACGGACAGTAGTGTCAAAAGGACGGACTAAATATATGGCCAGGTGACCATTCCAAAAGGAGATGAAATTTCAGAGGCAGACAGACCTAAAAGGATATGGATGGCAGTGGATATCCCGAGTAAGACCCTGAGTCCTGGGGTACAGACCTTCCTGGATCCCAGTCTCTGCCCTGCCAGTTCTAGCTGAATGACCTTGAACAAGTTAATTCACCTCTTGCTGAGCCAAAGACACCTTATTTGTAAAATGGGGACCATGATAGTATCTACTTCATAGGGTTTGTGAGGTTAAAAGAGATAATGAATGAACAAGGCATTTAGTCCAGTAACTGGCAGGTAGCTGGCTTTTACTGAGAAGTTATCTTTACCATCATCATCATCATCATCATCCATAAGCATCATGTTCATGGCTATCATTAGGACTGTTCCTGTCCATACCATGTGGGAGGGTGCAAAGACCGAAGTAGTTAAAACAAGTCCTTGGGAAAAGACCTACCAAGCCTGATGGGCCTAGATCCCACATATGACCATGGATGCATCAGACAAAACACAGATGGCAGACTCTCCTCCACCACGCACCGTGTGCCAGGTACCGTTCTGGGCACTTCACACACATTCACAATGGGGCCCTATGAGGTAGGTACTATCACGATCCCCTCCATCCATATAAAAGTGTTGGCCAATGAGATGGAAGGAGAAGTGTCCTGGGAGACTGCTGGGAAGTTTCCTTAAAGGAAGGAGCCCACTCTTCTTCATGTCTTCTTCCTCCTGCAAAATACTGGTCCCAAAATGGAAAGCCCCACTCTTGGAATGGTAGATGAAAGAAAGAGCAGGTGTCTGGGTCCCAGACAAACTATAAGCCGCCATATCAGCCCTAGATGGCCTTCCTCTAAATTCACTGTACTTGAGGGAGAACTACAGATAACTCTATCTTATTTAAACCACTGCTGTTTCTGGTATTACCTTAAAATTAATCCCAAATAATATGCCAACATGGCCAAACAACTGACACTGAGGAAGATATATAACTGAGTTCACAAGAGAGCCCTATGTTACTACTGGCCGGTGTCATTAGCTATCCACGACATGAAAGCATAGAAATACTACACCCAGGTTTGAATAGGGTTTAAATTAAAGAATCCTTCCCTTTCAGCTTGATAATTCAAACTACACACCTGCTAAACACGAGCACGACACTGTAGCAGCTTTGGTCGCTCTCTCACTCACTCATGTGGTGAGGCTGTGTCGAGTGGGGAAAACACAGACTTTGGGGTCAAAAGAACCTGGGTTCAGATCGCAGCTCTTGCATTACCAGCATATTCCTGTATGCTTACTCATCCAACACCCAACCCTTAGCCATACTGATCACAGCAGGTGAAATGGTGGTAACCCTAGTTGCCTCTCAAGGGGGTTGGGAGGAATAAATGAAACGCATATAGGAAGTGTGGGCACATTAAATAGTGCCCAATAACTGTGTGCTTTCTCCTTCCAACATGTGCCTGGACCAAACCTTATCCACCTGGCACATGGCAAGGGCTTAATAAATGGAAACAGTGGACAAATAACTTTACTGCTGTTAGTCATACTGATGATACTGAGAGAGTAGTAACCATCACCGCGGTGTTCATCATAACAGTGGTAGTAAAATAATCGAAAGCCAAGCCGGGAGAGGGTGAAAGCCAGGAAGGTCCCCAAATGTGCACGGTTAATGCCTACATGATCAAAACAGGAGTGGTCAGCACTGGGCTGGACACTGTTTCCGGGGGGAGCATGGGCATTTTTCTCATAAATCCTCATGACTGTTTCCAGTAATCAAAACAACTGTTTTCCTCACTCACCAAGCAATCCTGTAATCAGAAAAGGACCTCTCTCTAAACCCAGGTGTTTAAATTGTCCAGTGAATTCCTCTCCCCTTTTAAAACTGAATTTTTAAGAAGGAGTTGAGAGATGGGATGAACGAACATCCTAGAATTTGCTCTCCCATACAGACGCTTACACACCACATGGTAGGATGCGAGATGTCCTTGCCGATGCACAGGGGTGCTTATTAGGACATTCAGCATAAATCACATGTATTCAAATAAACTAAGCGAGCCAGGGAAGGCATAAACTGGCCTTGCAAAAAACCACAGGAAAATCTCAAAGTCACTGCCCCGGCAGCCTGTTCTAGAACTTAAGAGAACCCTGATGTCAGACAGCTGAGCATTCTGATAGTGGGAAACAATGCAGTAAGAAGTTCTGAGACATAGCTTCAAAGTCCAGCAAGCATACAGTTTGTCAATACAGTGTAATCTCATGCTGCCATAAACTGATGTTGATGGTGCTGATGAGTGAAGGACATGGAAACTAGTCACTACTTATTGCTGAGTAGGCAAAAGAACAAGTTTATAAAAACAGCATCCAGTGACAGAATTCAAAATAATGGTTACGGTGGGTGGTGGGTTGTGTTGACTGGGAAAGGCATACGGAGCCTTCTGGAGAGCTGGGAATGTTCTAGATTTTGACCTAGGTGGTGGTTACACAGGTGCATGCACATGCAAAAAGGCATTGAGCATTAGCATTCACTGTGTGCATTCACTGTATATGTGTTAGCCTCAATACAAATGAAAAAAATAAAGCAGCCTATGATATAAACTCATTTTTAGAAATAAAGGCACGGAGGGTGCCTGGGTGGCTCAGTCAGTTAAGCGTCCAACTCTTGGTTTTGGTTCAGGTCATGATCTCAGGGTCCTGGGATGGAGCCTCACGTTGGGCTCCAGGCTCAACGTGGAGTCTGCTTGAGATTCTCTCTCCCTCTGCCCTTCCCCCTGCTCACATGTTCTATTTCTTTCTAAAATAAATAAATAAAATCTTTTAGAAAGAAAGAAAGAGAGAAAGAAAAAGAAAGGAAGGAAGGAAGGAAAGAGGGGGGAGGGAGGGAGAAGGGAGGGAGGGGGAAAGGCAGGCAGGCATGGAAAAATACCTGAGAGATTATACACTAAAATATAACAGCAATCAGCTGTGGGTATTGGAATTACAGTTATTTTCTTTTAAACATCTCTGTATTTTCTAAATTTAGGGAACACAGAAATCTACTCAGATGTTTAAAGTTAAATCCATCCTGACCCAAAGTCTGACCATCTGTAGGTAATACCTTCAGGCACTCACTTTTCTTCCCCACCGGCCCTTTCTTCTTCATTCACAGATTCAGGCCAGCGAGGGCAGGGCCCCCACTGCTGCCCGAGGAACTCTCTGTGATGGGGTCAAGTAGGCAGGGTGTGGGCGGATGGCTCCTCGGCCTTATTAGAGTCTCACGCTTCCATGGAGCCTCTGCTCAGACAGGACTGGGTCGCCTGGCGCACCTGTCTTCAGCCTACGCAGCAGAGGTGGCATCCTGTTCCTTCAGTTATGGTCACATCTCAGGTGTCCCTGACACCCCTTTTGCTCAACTTCCAGCCTCTACTGAAGTCTGGGCAGGGATCTGGAATGAGACCCCAGAAGTCTCTATCTCAGCTCCAGTTCCTGGGGCTTCACTCTAGGTCAGCTGGTGTGAGTGTGCAGAGGGTATGGACCCAAGCCCTCGGGTGGGAAAAACATCTGACTTGAAGCTAAGAGGCCTGCCTCCACACACTCGTTTCTTGCCAAGTGACCATCAATAAAGACTCTGAGTTTCCGTTTCTTCATTTACAAAAGGACACTACCCCCTGCTCATTCCAACTGACAAGGTGGTTACAAGGATAAGGGAATGGAGAGGAAGGTGACAACACCGTTGCCTTCTGCACCCCAACTTTTAGCAAAGTGCCTGAGGCTGTGTTCATCGTCTCTAATATCAGTGGAAGGCAGACAGATGTAAGGTACTGTTTTTAGCAATTATTTCTCATGATGAGACCGTGACCGCAGGGACCAAAGAAATTGCATAACTTCTTTGCATGCAAGACCTGTGGGAGCAAACAACCTTGCAGCGAGCTTCCCATCTGGTCCAGAGCAGAGGCAGACTGGTGAGTGTTCAGACGTGCTCTAAGACAGGTCAGAGCCCATTTACAGAAAGCAGCTCTTTAGAACCGAATGATTTCCCACCCACGGCTTCCGCCTGGCTCTTTTCAAGCAATATATCTGATACAATAAAATTTCAGTTTGGGAGAAAAAAAGAGAAAGAAGGGGCAGCTGAGAGGGAGAGGGGGAGGGAGGAAATGACTTGTAGTGAATGCATAAATCCCTTGGAGCTTATTAAAAGGAGATTTGACTTACTACCTTTAAAAGATCACAGTCCGTATTTTGAAAGTCAGAAGGTCTGTGAGATCAAGCGGATAAAAGGGGGCTTTGGGGAAAGAAACAAATGAGAATGTTGTTCTGACAAACAAAAAATGAAACGTCCTTGTTTTAATTCAGGAGTTTTTCAATTCAGGTGTTCACGGAGAACCCGAAAGGTGTCATCTCTTTCAGATTTGTCTACAACGAGCAGGACGTTGTGCTGGGTACAATGGCAGATTCAAAACTGCATCAGCCCATTCCTGCTCTGAGTAACTCCAGGCCGGAGACAAGGCACGTACATAAATCGTTCCCACCTAGGGCGGCCAGGGAGACGCTGGCCACCGAGGGGCACCTGGACGCTACAGGATCGCAGAAGGCCGAAGACCTTACAGTCGGAGGTTACGGTGGTTACCACTGAGCCCTGGAAGAGGAGTGGGAAGAAGCAAGAGGACCAGAGCTCCTGCCAGAGGGCCCCGCCTGAGCAAACTGCGCGTGTGTGGAAACGCAGGCTCCTGGCAGAGACCCGGCGTGGTTCTGTGGAACAGGAGCCCGGGACACGTGACATGGAGAAACAGAAGATGAGGCTGGAACATCTGCTTTGAATGAAGGTAAGAAAGGCCTTAGATGACAGTGGAGTCTGGGCCAAAGTGAGGGCCAGCAGGAGCTATGGAGGCTTTCGAGCAAGGAAGGGTCAGAAGCCCAGTCTGGCTTCCAGGCGCTCGACCAGGCAGAGAGGAGGGTGGAACGGCAGACGGGGATGCAGGAGGCAGGAGCGCTGATGAGGACGTACCTCCTGCAGGCAGGAGGTTGCTGCTAGCTCTTTGTGGAAGAGAGCGGTGTCCTGAGTCCGGAAGTCAGCTCTTGAACAGGCTTCTTCAGCACCAAACAAACGAGGGAAGGAGAGTTGTCAGCAGACGGCTCTGAAGACCAGAAGGGGGTAGGAGTGTGAGGCTGGACTCGGGGAGAGCAGGAAGGACGCAGGGCTGGAGGGTGAGTGAGAGGAGCGCGGAAGAGGCCAGGGAAATGGAAGGCGCCCAGGGATGGACTGAGTGACCCCCCCAGGAACGAACTGAGTGACCCGCCCAGGTGCTGGAAGGTCTGGCAAAGCTGGAGACTGCCAGGAAAGAAGGAAAGGCGGCAGACTGACTCCGATGGCACTCACCGGACTGCAGCTGATTACAAAGCCAATTGGAACTGGCTAGAAAGAAGGGAGTTCCATCCTTGCCCCCTCCAATCCTGCCTTGGGCGTGGGGTCGGCAGATGGCTGAGCAGGCAGGTACATCCACCTGCACCCCAGCGACATGGATTTTCAATGGCGTCGTGTTGACAACCAGCAGCTGACACATCACCTCTCTCTGCAGGGGCATCTCCGGAGCCCTGGGAAGGGTTTTCCTAAAGCCCAGGCAAGGACTGGACCGCCACCTCGGCCAGAGAGGGCTGGGGACTTTAAAACACACTTCCATATATTTCACCTCACTTTAACCCCATCTTTAGGTGAGAGACACAAGACAGATGATGTTATCCTCATTGTATGAAGTCCAGAGAAACTGAGGCCTTGGAGAAGTCATGAGATTGGGTGGAGCTTGATGACTTCCGTCACCCACCGCAGCCTGAGCCCAGCAGCTGGCCAGGACACCGGCCATGGGCTGGGGCCATGTGGACACACACTCGCAGGGCCCTCAGGGCCATGATCGGTCTGGGTGAGAGGCTGGAAGGGGGTGCACAGCAGCAGCTGAGCAGGGCTGGCCTCAAAGAGAGTATCAGAAATGGCAATATCGACCGTTTCCTTCCTCCCTTCTCTCCCTCCTTCCCTGAGTCCCTGCTAAGTCTCACATGCCTGGAATTGTACTCGATATTGTTGGCCACCCATGTCTCTGAGGGTCCCCGTCCTCAGGAACCCCATTACCTTGCCTTGCCCTGCTGCCAACAGTCTCCCACACCATCTTCCCAACTCAAACATACTATCCACTTCCCAAGCAAAATACACCAGGTCCAGGAGAGGTAAGAAACTCAAGTAGAGGATGTGACATTTGACCTGGGCCTCAAAGTATGCATAGGAGGTCACCCTGGACGCAAGCAAAGGCCTGGAGATGCCTCAGGGCATGGAATGATCTGGTGTCAGTCAGGAGTTCCGTGGAGAGTGGGGAAGTGGTGGGCAGACGGGGACTTGCTGGAGACGAGGAGGGAGTAGGGCCCCTGGAGGGCCTGGGTTTTCCCTCCGCAGGCCCCGGAAGGCCATCCGAGAGCTTGAGGCAAAGGACTGGTAAACCATTTCAGTGCTCAGAAGGACAACTCCAGCTGGACAGCTGGACATGGAAGAAAGACCTTACAGGATGTGGTAGATGTTCTGGGGAGAATGGATAAGAACCTGGGCCACGGTGGGATGGTGGGAGTGGTGACCCAGAGCCCTGATTAAAGACTTGTCCCTGAGCAGAAAATAGGGGCCTTCACTAATAATTGGATTGGGTTCCACTGGGAGGAAGGATCGCAGACTCTGTAGTGATGGCATTAATTGAGCCGGGAGGGAAGGAGGAAGAGACATAGGAACGGCGGAAGGCAGAGGCAGGAGGAATTCAGGTTAGGGCACAGAGAGTGTGAGGTGCCTGGAGACAGGTCCAGCGGCCACATGGAGGGATGCAGAAGCCGAGCGTGTAGGGAAAGAAGGGTGGAGTGTTAGAGGCTGCATGCTCAGGACCACAAAGGCTGAAGCCTGCAGACAGACCACTGTGTATGGCAGAGAGGAGGCTGCTCCTGGATGGCCTGGGCAAGAGCATTTGCAGGAGTAAAGAAGAGGTGGAAGGCAGATGCAGGTGGGCTGAGAGGGATGAAAGCAAGGGGACAGAGGAAGAGGTACATGTGGGCTCCTGTGTCCTGCTCAATCCTCATCTCTACCGCTTACATACCTTCCCAACGCATCCAGGTAATTTCTTCCCTGCTCAAAGGGTATAATCATGCCATCAGTCACCTCCAGAGTAAAGGCCACACTCGGGACCCTAGCACTCCGTAGACAGCCAATGGGGCATTCAAGGTCTGCCTAACAACTACCACCCCAAGCCCCACTATGCATTGCCAACCAGAGACCAGACTCTATTAATTCCCAAACAAGCCTTGCATTTGCCACCTCTGCACCTTTGCTATTTCTGTTCCTTCTGCCTAGAACACCCTTCCTTTATACTCCTACTTGCTCAAATCTTGCCCGACCTTCCAGGTCCAAGAACCCTCCTCAATCCCCCAATCTAAATTAACTTCCCCTTGACCAGCAGAGCACTTAACCAAAATGTATGTCACAGGGTAGTGGCATATCCCCATTCTCTATCACCACTAGACTACAAACCCCTCAATAGCAACTGTCTCACGTCCAAGGCACTGCACACAGTTCTCAATCTGTGTCTGGTGTGTTGAGCGCTGACCTTCTCCCTTGCTGTCCCCTGTCCCATTTTAATATTCCTGGCTGTCCTTTACTCCTCCATCCTACCAGCCAACCAACCTAACGCAGGAACAGATCCATCCTAATGTCACTAACACCCTACCTGGGTGTCAGCCATTTAATAAAGCTGTAAGTGGGCAGGAACGTGGATGAGTTACTTTCCATAAGTGGGGATGTGAAATCGAAGTAGAGGCCCTATCTATGGCCAGAACTAGGTTGGTTCTCGGGTATTATTCAGTGTCCTCACTCAGTTCCTGCTCCTCTTGAGTCATAGCATGAAACTCATTCCTCTCTCCTACCCAACACAGGCCGTCACGATCCCTTCTCTTAGAAGCTCACTAACTGGTGTAGGAGTGAAAATCCGCACACAGAGAAGGTCCATTCCTTTCTCTGGGAGCATTTTCGTGCTGGATGTGTGGCTTGGAACATGAACTACGTAAAGCAACAGGTCGAAGAGCTCACTTCAAGCTTGGGTGGTCATGGATGATTTTATGAGGGATGTGGGCTTCTGTTCCACCCAGAAGTACTAGTAAAGGCTGTGGTCTGGGAAGAAGTCGAAGGCCCACCCAGATGAGATCTGGATGTGAGAGTGAGGTAAAAGCCAGAATGCATCACCGATCAGTTTGTCTCGGGCAGCCAATTTCTGAGGGGGGCAGTGAGACATAAAACTAGAAAGGTCAGGGCTAGTTTGAGGGAGGCCGTTGGAATACCAGGTAATGGGGGGCCACAGAAGGCTTCTGAGGAAAGTGAAAAGCTTCTAGTGAAAAGTGCTTTTCTTTTTAAGGTGGCATAACAGGTTGTTGATAGTTGATGCGGGGTAGGCTGGCTTGAAGAAGAGCTGATAACCTGCACGTAAATGTTTGTTGCAATAAAACAGCATAAGGCAATGGAAACAGAGTAGACTATTTAGCAAGCTTACATAGAAAATGAAAATGGGAAGACTTCAAAATAAAAAAACCAACCAAAGGTTTGTGTTCCTTGGGAACCAGGTATCCCCTCCCACTGGCATCATGTTACCTGATGGGCCAGAGAGAGATGCAGACTCTTCACTAAGCAAAGTCCTCTGCGGTGAGGCACCCAAAGCCCCAGTGTGGTTTGATTAGTGGAAAACCAGGCGGTGAGTGAGAAATGTCATTCACTCTGGTCATTTTCATTCAGGGACTGGCAAAGTCCTCTTCGAATCTTCAGCCAACGTATTTTATTCAATGTGAAAGCCACTAAATTAATTTTTTAACATAATAAGAGTAGAAATTGTCAATTTTAGAAGCACATATGCGAATTTCCCTGCACAGGGGAGAACATGAATCCTATTAGTTAAAAATAGCAGTTGTGCTCACTTTCCCCCACATGCTAATTTTAATAAACTTACTCTGAAATTAGCCTGCCACTAGGAAGATAGCAGCTCATCCAAAATGTTCCCAGTAAGCACGAAGCTTGCCTTGCAAGAGTTCAAGTACTCCCAGGAAACTCTGAACAATGCAGAGTTCTAAATGGAACTCATCTCTTCTCACCAGACTCAGCGACCCCCAACCCTCTATCACACCCAGCGTCACCAACTCTCAAAGGTCATCTCGGACTCCTTCAATTTCATCTTCCCGACACAGCTGACTGTGAAATCCTATTGGGGTCTTTTTAAAAAAAATCTTCATAACCATCCTTTTACCTCTATTCCTACTGACGCCATGTCTCCTTATCACTTTATTTATTCAAACATCCACATTCATATATTCTACAATTAATACCTACAAAGGGCAAAACATAGTGCAAAGAGCTAAGGCCACAAATCAATAACACATGGTCGCTACTCTCAAGGAGCTCAAGATCTTTTGGGTTCAGTGGAGAGATAAACAAGTTACGAGTTAGAAAACCGTGTGATTAGTGGTATGACTTAGGTGCAAAAGGAATAATCGGGAATGTTGGTGGTGACAGAAAAGACTAGATTACTGGTCTCTCATCTTGTCTTTTCTTGATTCCTGGCAAAGTTACCAAATTTGCCTGTACATACCCAGTGCCTGGCATAGTGCCTCGTAGATGTAAGAGCTCCGCGATCATTGAGTTCAGTGGAAACAAATCTATTCCAAATATTTTCATCAACTTGTACTCCATCTAAAAAAGCACCCAGTGCCTATTACCAGCTACATTAGAGCACGCCCTCTGTCTTGCTTTTGAACTCGTTCACCATCTGGTCCACCCTGGCTAGTCCAGGCTTAACGTCTGCTCTACCCCAACCCACTAGTAACAGCCTTCATCAGAAGCATTTCCTCAAAAGTCAACCACCAGCCCAGGGCTCATGCCTGCTTCCCATCATGATCATCTATGCCCTCTTCAACCAAAGGGGAGGGACCCCAGTTCAAGTTCCACTGCCTCTGAGAAGCTTTTTCCCCACTTCTCAAGCCTTACCAACTATCTATATATGTGCTCACTATTGGGCACTGCTTTTTCATTTAATAATAATATTATTAATATGAATAATACCCTTGAAATATTAACTCATGTCCTATCTACCCACCTTGCCTCCATTTCCTATAACCCCTACCTCATTTCTCACTACATATCCCTCTCCCCTCCCTTTTTAAGAAGCCAGACATCCTGCCTTCGTGTTCCCAGGAACGGAGCACCCAGCGAAACACAGGTAACAAAGTGATTGGCTTTTCAGTGTTGAAAGTTTGGTCCTTAAGACATCAAGGCATAGAAGAGTCTCCCCAGGAGCTTTCTCTCCCAAAGCCCCCCCAAAAACTAGAAAGATCTCCAAAGTTAAGGAAAGGACAGAATCAGAGTGCAAGGAAGGAGAGCTTGGTTATCAGGGAGTCTCTAAGAATGAACACAGAGCTCTGCCTAATCAGCCTGAGTGGGGAGAGCAGAGTGAGAACGAGGGGAGAGGGGTGGGAGCAAGACTAGTCTTGATGGAAACCTGATGAGGTGGGGTCCTGGAGAGGTAAGGACTAAAGCTCTCTAGAGAGATGGTGATCTTGACTGTCCATCTCTCCCCTTTAAAAATAATTACTTTTATGGAGACATAATTCACACAGAGAAAGATTCCTCTTTTTTGGGTGTGCAGCTCTATGAATTTTAGCACACGGATACAGTCATGTAGTCATCAGCTCCATCGAGGCATAGAATACGTCCATCACGCCAGAAAGTTCCTTCATGCCCCTCTGTCGTCAATCTGCTCACCCTGCTCTCAGGCTCTGGCAACCACCGATCTGTTTCCTGCCATTTTAGCTGTGCCTCCCCCAAAATTTCACATAAATGGAATCTTACAGTAGGTACGCTTGGCTTGAGCCTCTGGTTTCTTTCACTTGCCAATATTTTCTCTTTTTTTAGTATAATTGGTACACAGTGTTACATTAGCTTCAGGTGTACCAAATGTTTTAAAGATTCATTCATGTTTTTGCATGGATCAGTGATCTGCTCCATCTTAATGCTGAGCACGCTTCTGCCACACGGATGTGCAGCAGTTTACCTGCTCATCAGTTCATGGACGTTGGGACTGTTTCCATTCTCAGCAACTATCAAGAAAACTCTATAAACATTCACATACAGGTTTTGGTGTCAACACATGTCTTCACTTCTCTGGGGTAAACTAGGGACAGGATTGCTGGGTTATTCAGTTAAGTGTATGTTTAACTTGACGAGAAATTGCAAAACTGTTTTCATGTCCCATTCCTCCAGCGATGCATGGGCTTTCCGGCTGTTCTGCATCCTTGTCAGCACTTGGTTTATCCATTTTTTATTTGTTTGTTTTTCCATTCTAATAGGTGCATCGGGGGGATCTCACTGTGGTTTTAACTTACGTTTACCTCCCGACGGATGATGTGGAGTATCTGTTCACGTGCTTGTTTTCCATACAAATCTCTCGAGGGCAGTGTCTATTGAACTCTTTTGCCATTTTAAAAATTAGGTTGTTTTCTTATTATTGAGTCGTGAGAGTTCTTTCTATGTTCTAGGCATGAGATATGTGCTCTGCACAAATTGTCTCCCAGCCTGTGGCTTATCTTTTCAACTCCTTAATGGAGTTTTTCAGAGCCGAAGTTTTAAACTTTGATAAAGTCCAATTTATCCTTTTTTCCTTTTATGGTTGTATTTTTCATGTCCTATGTACCCTTCTTACTTTTGAATCTCCTAAATTTGGAAAAATTGTCTCAGGTGGTGATAAGAAGAACCCTCCCAAATTTAAGCTGGGCACATCCTGCTAATGATGATATTCCCTAGCCTCTCTTACAGCAAGGTGCGGCCACATGACTACGCTCAGACCAAGGGGATGTGAGCAGAAGTCATCCCTCATTAAAGAAAAGCCCCTCGCCCTGGACTCCCCCTGCCCTCTTTTTCTCCATTCTCATGGGCTGGGGCAAAAACATGGTAGCAACCAGCTTTACACATACAGTTGAGGACCATCCCCAAGACACACTGGAGTACGAAGGTGCCCCAAAATCCAGGTTCTTAAATGCCCTGGGGAGCAGGGCCGCCCTCCCCAGCTGGACCACCACACTGTAATGTGAATGAGACCTACACATCTACCTTATTAGAATGATATATTTTGAGGGTAGGTATCTTTGTTGCCGTGGCTTAAACTTGACCCTAACAATCTACCCTTCTTTCTGAGGAAGTAGGAAATAATCCCAAGGGTCTTGGACGCAGCCTGCTGTCATGTGGTACATCTACGCAGACAACTGCACAATAGTTTCCACAAGCTTCCCTCAGCTGAGGAGTGATTCGGGGGCGGCAGGATACGAATGCCTTGCCCCTAGCCTGGGCCAGAGAGTGAAGTCCCCTATGCTCAGAGCAGTGACTGAGCACTACACGGACGTGAGTAGCATAAGAGGGGGACAAGGAGGGACACAACAGTGACCTCTGACCAGACACTAGCCTGAAATGAGGAGACTGCGGCCAGGCACCAGCTGTGTGCCCCCGACCCCCATCATTCCCTGCCAATGGTGGAGTCCTGCTCGAGCCCCCTAGGACGTAAATACAAGCTCAGGGAAAGGGGGAGGCATGACTCCTCTCCAAATTATCCTTCCACCACCCTTACCATGGGAACCCGTAACCAAAATTCAGGTGTTGTAGCAAAATACAGAAGTTTTCATTTTGTGAATACCCAAGTTTCCGTCCTGAGGTTCATGGTCACTGTACTAATGTTCACAGACCATCCGCCAGGCAGAGGCCGAAGCACTAACCAGCACTACTTCCTTTGAGCCTCACAGCACCTATGAGGGGCCATTTTATTACTCTATTGAAGATGAGGAAAAAACGAGGCTCAGAGAAATTGCACAGTGAGGTGATTCTTTCAAGTCCATTCTGCTTCTGGCAAACAGCCCCCAGGGCCCTGACCTGCTTTCGGGCCATGTGGCTTCCAGGGCAGGGCCTAAGACCGTCAGATCACCACGCTCCTGAGCAGTTTCGTTCCAGGGCAGGCCAGTGATCTGAGTGGGTTCATGGGGAGTGATTCCTGTGGTTTTATGGAATGTACTACATAAGAGCTTCTGTTTTCCACTCTGAACTTGAATGTATGGGAGGCTGAGGCTGAAGACAAACAGCAAGGAGACCCAAGCGTCTGTGTGAGCAGGGAATCCAGCTGTGCCCCAAACCACCCTACCTGGGAATCAGTAGTCAGGCCAGCTGTATTGGTTTGCTAGAGCTGCTTGTAACAAATTGCCATAAACCAGGTGGCTTGAAACAAGAGAAATAAACTCTCTGATACTCCTGGGGGTTAGAAGTCCAAAATCAAGGTGTCAGCAGGGCCATGCTCCCTAATAATGCTCTAGGGGAGGACTGCTCCTTGCCTCTTCCTAGCTTCTGGTAGTTGCCAGCAATCTCAGGCACTCCTGTTAGCTGCATAACTCATCACATGGCCTTCTTTCTTCTGTAACTTCACATTGCCTTCCCTCTGTGCATCTCTACATCCAAATTTTCCTCGCCTCATTGGGTTAGGAGCCCACTCTAATGACCTCACCTCAACTTGATTACGTCTTCAAAGACTCTATTTCCAAATAAGGCTACGTTCACAACTGTGGGGTGGGGGTTAGGATTTGAACACATGTTTTTGCGGAGCACAATTCAACCCACAACACCAGCCAATTAATTCCCTGAGCTGAACCACTTTGGGTTGGGTTTTTGATCATTTGCACCCAGAAAGAGGAAGCCAAGATTTACCCCCAGATCTCAGTCGACAACCGAGACCCAAAGCTGTGCCATTAACCACAGGGCCGACTATATGTCTCTTCAATCTCTCTCTTTCAAATGTCAGTGGCTCCACTCTGGGCAGAGGCCCAGGGTTTTACAACACGCTCAAGGAATATGAGACTGATTGCTATCTAATTAATTAACCAACACTCAAATAGTGAAAATAGTGATACTGAACTCGGCATGGTTTATCACAGGGCAGTAGGCTCAGAGGTGGCTAACATTTTTATTTTAGAAATAGAATGTTATTGATTGTCTGCATGGCTGCATTTCCAGATTTTTCCCTGATTTTGAAAGATCACCTCAGGCGGTGTTAAGAAGAACACTTCCCCCTCCCCAGACATTTAATTTCCAAAACAGCTCACCAGCCATGCTTTTTTCACATGCATGGCCGTGTTGACTTCGGGGCCTGAGAGGAGGCTGTAATTTCAGCTTGTTATCCTAAAAATATGAAAATAAAACTGATCTCTGTAGGATCATTTTAAATGAAAACTGCTTCCTAGAGGCAAGCCGTGGAAGAAAACTGATTGAAAGAGAGCGCGGGGCTCTGGGCAGGAGGGACAATGGAGGGCGCATCCAGGGTGGGAGGCGGAAGCCCGGTCTTCCGCAGAAAACCAATGGGAGTTGTCAAAAAGCCCAGTCAGCTCAGGTCAGATGTCTGGTGACATCTTCCCCGGGTCCTTCGGCTGGGCTCCAAAATCACTGCGAAACACCATGGGCCGTTGACCACTCTCTTCCTTGAATCCTGCCTGGCTGAGTATCAGACATCTCCACGCCAGACCCAGTCCACACCCAGCCAGCTAAACTTGGGTGGGGAGGGGAATCCCCCGGGTAGCTCAGTTTCTGAGAAAAGCAGATTTGAGGCTGCACTCCTGGGCATTTTCATGCCATGGGTGTATCAGTTTCTTGTGGCTGCCATAACCAGTTACCACAAACTGGGTGGTTTAAAACAGAAATTTATTCTCTCACAGCTGTGGAGACCAGATGTCCACAGTCAAGGTGTCAGCAGAACTGATTCCTTCTGGAGGCTCTGAGGGAGAATCTGGTCCGTGCCTCTTCCAGCTTCCGGTGGCGGCTGGCAAAACTTGACATCCTGGGATTTTTGCTGTACAACTCCAATCTCTATTGACATGGCCTCCCTCTGTGTGTGTCTGTCTTCCCGTGGCCTTCTCCCTTGTATCTCTGTGTCTGAAATCTATCTTTACTTTCTTTTATAAGGACACCAGTCATTAGATTTAGGGCTCCCCCTAAATCCAGAATGATCTCATCTCATGGTCTTTAACTTGATTATATCTGCAAAGGCCCTATCTCCAAATAAGGTCCCATTCATAGCTACTCGGGGGTTAGGGCTCAGACGTATCCATGGTGAGGAGGTGGGCACACAATAGATTTGGGGAGAGACTCTGAAACTTGCATTTTTTCCAAAAACGCAGAGTAACTCTTTGCACTCTTTGCTCCCCAAATGACTCTGGTGCAGGTGATGCGTAGATCATACTCTGAAAAACACTGATTTAGCCGCTGAGGATTCAAAGATGAGTAAGACATGGTCCCCTCCCTTGGAGAAGCCGCGGTCTAGTTAAAGATATAGACAGATGAACCAATGATCAAAATACGAAGTATAGCCTAACGATCCCAAGCTCTAGAGTCAGACAGACCAGGGTTCAAATTCTCTAGCTGTGAGGCTAGAAAGCCTTTAATGAATGTCTGTGGAAGGCAAGAAGGCATTACCCTGAAGAAATGCAGCTGGAACAGGCAAGGCAACTCCTGAAAGACCCATTTCAGAATCTTGATTTATTCCATAAGCATTTTGGGGGCACCTGCTGTGTACGGAGCTCAGTGTGTAGACACTTGGAACAAAGCCAAGGAAAACACACGTCCTAGTGGGGAGGCCATCAGGCTGTGATACAGTGTGGTCAGTGCAAGGCGGAGGTAAGCCTGCCACGGAGAGGCACATTCGAGTGCAATGAAGCATTTCCTTCCTTTGGTTTTCCATCCTTCACATTCTGTTCCTTAGCACTCTCTCTGTCTCTATTGTGGGACTCCCCCAAACTGTAGCATTATGCTCCAGAAATTCTTGGAGGGCAAAAGAGGTTGTCTGTCTTCTTTGCCACTGAATCCCAAGTACCATGTACCTGGCTACTAATAGACATTCGGTAAGTATTTGTTGGAGTGGGGCCATTTCAGAGCCCAACACTGGACTTTTATGAAGAACCACCTCCAGCCTCCTTGACTAATGGGTGTGAGTCCTGAAAGGCCAAGAGAAAAGTCCTCTAGAGGATCTGCCCCTTGGCATAAAGCCTGATAGTTAGACCTGAGCAAAACAACGTATCAGGATGTTGTCTAGTTAGGCGCTTTCAACTACTAGACCAAGAGTAAACAAATTAAGCCAGGGAGAACTGAGGACATCTTATTCCTCTTCAAAAATACAATGCTTCACACACACTGGACATTAAATACTGTTATCAGACTGACCTGGAGGCCCAGAAAATGATTAAAGGAGAAAGACAATGCCGGGTTTCCCCTCCAGCATCCCATAAGGGAAGAAAGAGAGCAAACCATTACACCCCGCATTGTGTGCACAGGAATCAAGTCCAAGAGACCCCAAGTTGGCCTTGGGCAAGGGGGATGGTTCTCAGGAGGGAGAGAATGGAAAATTTCCAGGGGATGCTCAGCATGGCTGGGTAAGGTGGCTAACTGCCGTCACATACGGTGATAAGTCAGGGACAGCTACCTACCTGTGAGAGGGGGACATCGGCCCTCACTCTCACCTGGAGGACTCTGTGGACGGCGCCTCCCAGGCCAAAAAGCCCAAGCTGGGCTGAAGAGGGAATAGCTTAGGAGACTACCAGCGGGCGCCAGGGGTGTTTGTGACAAAAGAGTTTGGGGGCGGGAGAGGGCTGGTGTTTTCTGCTTCCACAGATGGACTGACTTCTGCATCTGCATTTCACGCCTTTGATAAAAGGCTCCCCGCCTGACACGGAGTAGGCTCGCCATACACGTGTTGACAGGAACGAGCAAGTGACTGCATGAAGGCTACGGAGGACCCCGAACTCCCCCACCCGAACCTCCACGGCAGGTAATTCCACCTGGCCCGAGTGGAACCCCAGGGCCCGGATTCCCTCCTCCCCCACTGGCACCACCTTTCCGCTTCAGCACCGGCCGTCCAATCGCGAGGCTCCAGAACGGTGGTGACCAGGCGAGCAGGTGGGGCTTGGCGCCTTTCCTCCCGGATCCCCGCGCCGCGCTCTCCAATGCGGGGCCCAACCCTGCCGGGGGGTGGGGGACGAAAGCCCCTCTCCAGAAGCCGGTACCAGATGGCGCGGAGCGAAGTGGCGCCCGGCTAAGCCCGGGAAGCGCGGGAGGAACGGCGCACCTGGCGGGGCCGAGGGGGCAGCGCGTCCCCCGCACGTCCCCGCCGCGCTCGGCCACCCCGGGGCGGAATGGGGGGGGGGCGCGGGCTCCGGGCTGCGGCGGCCGCTCGGCCCGGCCCTTCCCGCCTGGCCGGCGCCTCGGCCTCACCTCGCTCACCAGCCCCTGCCAGTCGCTCTCGGTCTGGTCGCCGTTCATGGCCTTCTCCTGCAGGCCCGGGCCGGCTTCATGGACGCCGCCCTCCTCCGCCGCCGCCGCCGCCTCCGCCTCCGCTTCCCCCCGCCGCGCCGCCGCCGTCGCCGCCACCCGAGCCCCGCGCGGCCCCGAGAGGGCCGGGCGCCTCCGAGCCGCCGCGCCGCCGCCGCCGCCGCCGCCTGCGGCCGCCCGCCCGCCCTATTGACTCAACGTCCGCCTCCGCGGGAAGGGGAGGAGGAGCCGCGGCGGCCGGGGCCGCAGCCACAGTCCGGCCGTTCCCCCGCCCCCTGGGCCCCGGACCGCCACGCGCCCAGCCCCTGACCCCCCCCCCCCGATCTCCCGCGCCCGCTGTCCCCGACTCCTGGGCCCAGGCCCCGGTCCCCACGTTCACACACCCCCCACACACCACGACCCTCGCAGGGAAGGGGCGGGAGGGGTCCCAGCATGCCGGTCACTCCTAGCTCCGGGATTCCTGCTCTCCCCTGGCGGCGGGCGCGCTTCACACGCACCTGCGTGACCCCCCAAATCCAGCCAACCCCTGACCCACTTCCCACTGGGGGAGGGCAGTGGCTTTGTTCCCCAGTGAACGTTAGGTACGGGGCCTGGCACATAGTAGGTGCTGTACAAATGTTTGTTGGTCGCAGGAATGAAGGGACCACGCGTTATTATATATTTAACATTGTTTTTGAAGCTACTAATGTTTACTTACATTTATTTCTCAAATTATCAGCTCTCATAAATAGAAAGCAAATGAAAAAAAATTGAAACTAAAACAATATTGAATTCTAAATAGGACCAAAAGCTCTGAGTGGGATGCTATGCTCTGTCAGGGAAGGTGTTAAAGACCTGCTGGCTTCAATCTGAGGCTGTCTCCTGAGAGGAAAGACTGAAGAGAATTACAGAGGGCAGGGAATCTTCACAAATAAGTCATTAATATTCAAGATGGTTTTCTCAGGTCTCCTAAAATCCTCTCATGGACCACCACCAAGGTGAGCTTGCCAGTCTTGCAGAAGCCCAACCTGTGAAGACAAGCAGGTAGGTTGAGAAGAAGCTGTGGACCCATTTTACAGTTGTGGGAACATCACTGCCAACATTTACTTATTATTTTTAGTCCATTGTGGATCCTGGATCAACCCTGTGGGATTAGAGTTCTCTTCATTGATCAGACGTGGAAACAGAGATCTGAAAAATGGAGAAACAGAGATTTGGTGAGGACATCTGGCTCCCAGAGGGTCTCTTCAGCATCTTGGATACCTGAACACAAAGTACCACACCTGGAAGAAGGCCATATTGCACTTTATCGGTGGCCTTGTCTTGTCGGCATGGTAGACTGTAAAATGGTGTTAATAATTCCCTGCCATTGTCTGTAGCTTTGACTCTAGGCTCAGCCACGTAACTAGCTTTAGCTAATGCAAGGTTGCAAATGTGCAGGGGGACTAATCCTTGCTTATGCTCTTGGGAACCTGTGAACCCTACCATACAAGCCCAGGATAGCTTGCTGGATGATGGACTCACGACCAACACCCAGCCAACTGCCACATATGTGAGTGACACCAATGACTCCCATAGATGAGATGTTCATGCGCGAGCCCAGCTGAAACTGGCAGAAGAACCACCCAGCTGAGCATTGCCCAATTTGCTGACCCAGAGATCACATGGCTAAATACATGGCTGTTATGTTTGAAGCCACTAAGGTTTGGGGTGGTTTGCTATATATCAGCAGATAACCAACACAGATGGTGATACACTGATAAAAGAGCCTGGCTGGTCAGAACTGTCCCTGGCAGCCCTTAACAAGCAACAACCCCTGGCATCATGACCTTCTGGGCCCTCATCTAAAGAAGATTCTACAGCTCGGGCTATGAGAAGGAGCCAGTCTACCAGATAACACGTTTATTCAGTGCCCATTGTGTACAAATACTGTACACATCTTGGGAATGTTCAGTAACATTGCAGACCATGGTCCCTGTCCAGGAGGGTTTGCAAGCCTTACCATCGAGGTTTTGCAAAGTAATGTTCTAGCGAGCGGGAAGAGAAGAAAGAAGAGGTGAGAATGCAGCCTGAAGCTTCTGGTTTCCTGACCATGCTGGGCCACCTAATCCATTCTCTTTTTAACCCAAGGAGGTGGTGGAAAGAAGGTTCATCCCTGAGCTGAATGTCTAGGGTTAACTCGGTGCCAAACACTTGTTCCTAACAGCCTGATCAATGTCTCATGCTACGAAGCAAAGTACTGTCTGCCAATATATTGCCCTCTGGCAAACCATCTGGTTTCATCTGACCTGTGGAAGATATACACTGCAGGAAGATCAGACATAACCTGGTCCATCTGCCTTCCACTGCCTCCTGGTCTGTGCCTCTCTCTTGGCGGGCAGTCAGGTAGAAAAGCAGCCCTGCCCTTCCTGTTACCATGTGCACCTGAGGCTTTCAGTTCACCTGCTGCTCTGGAGCCTTCCCTGGTGATTTCAGGTGGCAGGACAATCCAGAAGCAGTTGCAAGCCCAGGAATCTTCACCGGAGAGACCCTGTACCTTTAAGACAACCCTCTGTGTGACTCTGTTTCCCCTATGTGTTTTTCTTCCCTGCAGTCAGTCAGCCAGTGATTGAGGTATTTAAAAATAAAATTGGGGAGGAAAATCAAAGAGTGGCAAGCCTCTACCCACGTCAGCATGCAGGGAGATTTTCAACTCCATTGACACGGTCTCTGTGGTTGGCTAGGGTTTTCCTTAGAGGTTTCCATGCCCGGAGTGCCCGCTCGAACCTGCTTAGCTTGTGAGATGTGATTTTTAATCACGAACCAAAGCAATGGAGCTGCAAGCGATTCTTTTTTATCTCTTTTCATTTATGTAGCCTGACATTGAGTAATAATAATAATTAAATGCAGTGTAAGCTTTTAGGCACCTATACCAGAAGGCCTCTAGAGACCTCATCAGCAGCAGCCCAGGCTGACAAAAACAAAGCTAATTATATCGTGGTGAACTTCTGTCAAAGAAAAAACTAAAATTGCTCACCAACTGTCCTTATGTCTGATAAAAGCGGTACATTAAATGCTCCAGCCCACAGTCCATTTGCACGGGACCAGTGGAAAACCAGGGATTATCTTAAATTTGTCTTTGTCTTAAATTTGCCACCCAGACACTAGTATTGAAACGTTGGCTTTTGCCTCTATTTTCACACACTCTCCAGGGTCCCAATTTTTCCATATTGATTCATAGGCCCAGGGCCAGCTTTATTTATTTATTTATTTGTTTGTTTGTTTGTTTGTTTGTTTGTTTCTCTGTATGTATAGGGTTAGAAGAAAGTGCTTAGATGCTTTTGAGTGATGCTTCTCACTTTCCACAAGTTTGAGAGGGTTTTAGATGTGGCAACTCCAAAATAGCTTAATCTAAGACATTGAACCATCAGATAGATACTGATGAAAACAAAACGAAACCAAACAAAAAAAATCTCTGGAGAGACTGGGAGCGAAAGCATGACTTGAACTTGTTGTTAGAAACCTAGGCTCTCATCACCACGTCTCCACTGACTTGCGGGATGACTTTGGCCAAGTCCCAGCAGCCCCAGAGACCTAGGAAAGCCCTAAAGTTTTTGATACAACTTCTCCAGACAGTATTTTCAATTCAAATTCTGGCTGCCCAAGCAAAATTGTCAGTGTTCTCCTTAAAGGAAACTTAGCAAATCTCTAGTTGAGATTTTTGACTCAGCTTTTCTCTGAACTACACAATTGGGGCAATATTCGTGACCACTCCTTTCCCCTAGTCACCTTTCTCCTGCCTAAATTAGGAAATCCAGTCTGATGAGTCTGATGAGCCTGGGGAGAAAGTGATTCATAATGATAACGGTTTATAGTGATGTATTATACATGTATACACTGTTTATTTATATAATCCTAAAAAATTAACTCCATATGAACTAAGGTCCCCAATTCTTGCTTTTGTCAAAGGAGGGACATTTAGACAGATCCTGCCAGGAGCCCTCCCCCTCCCCACCTGGTTGCTAAGTGCATTCCTTTGTTCTTTATTTTAAGGGGGTGGGGGGAAGGCTGCATAGGACTGTAGGTCCTGGTGTCTATGGAAGTCAGGCTTCCTACGGAGCGCTGAGACCTGAGGTCCCCTGGGCCACTGGTCTCAATTCTATAAAAGATAAGCCTCCTCTCTTCCCCCTACCTGGGGATGCTCTGCAAAGCACTTCATCCATCATTTCCCTCCCGCAGCCGGCAGCCAGACATCAGACAGACCTGGATACTGCCCGGGGTTCCTGACTCAGAGCATCCTCTGTCTGTTTGCCTCCTGAGCTCCTGGGCCCTCTCTCTGCCACCACTATGCCCTCCTAGCCCAGCAGCAAACAATCAGTTGTTCGCTGCTACCCCCACCCACCCCCCCCCCCCAGCCCTGCTGGCTGCCAATCAGCCAGGCAGCAGGGGTGGAAGGAAGTTCCACTCCCCGCTGAACCACCACTGAGGTGCTCAAATGACTGAGTGGGGCTGATGATGGCCTGGCAGGCCGGGACCCGCAATTGCCATCCTGGAGGGGCTCAGGCGTGGGTGTGATTGGCTGGGGCGTTGGTAGGGCAGGGGGCGGGGACCAGCTGAGGCAGAAGGGCTGCTCCTGGGTTGGAAGGGTTCTGCGAAGGGGGACCAAGAAGTCAGCAGGAAAGGGCCAAGAGCTGGAGGAGGCCAGGAAGGAAACGAGGGGCAAAGGGAGAGGCAGGGCCCGGTGGGGCTCCTGATAAGAGGCCAGAAAATCAAGAAGGTGGGAGAGAGAAGGGGGGCAGGAGAAGCAGAGGCGAGGGCAGGCTGGTGGGGGAAATGGTGTGAGCCGGGGCCCCAAGGAAAGAGTTAAATGGTACAGAGACAGAGAAAGTCACTCTGCTCCCAGATTATTCAAATTTGTTGTACTTATTGATAATGTATTTCATTTCTTCTGCGTGGGGGGGATATGATTCAGCACAAATTTGATGTAAATTTATGGAAATGTAAATGCAGAGAGGCTGCAGGCCTGAGCGGCTGGCTGCCGGGTTGGCTGCGTGGCCCTCAGCACAGGGGAGGTTAGCGCTCTCTGGACTTGGGGATCCGAAAATAGAAACAGCTGATTTGGGGGCCGCTGGCCTCTCCTGCAGGCCAAGAGAGGGACTGACCCTGTCGCTCTGCGAGGCTTATTAAAAAAAAAAAAAAAGTCTGATGATTGTCTAAAATAGGATCACCTACATTGTCCTCCGGTCAGATTTTTCTCTTAGGGTGGGGGGGACAGTTTTTACCCAGTAGAGACAGGCAGGCTTATTTCAGTGAAAAGGGACACCAAAAGAAAAGAACTAACATTATCTAGAGCCTACTGTGTGTACAGAATTCACTATCAAAGCGACAACAGCGTTGTTTTTTTTTTTCCTTCCGTGCTATGGAAAAGTAATGGGACTTGGGGGAGGGAAGAAAACACAAAGAAAACAATTTGATAGGGTGAAAAGGTGGCATTCCATATAAATAGCTAGAGCTGGTAAAATATTTATTGTCCATTAGGCTGTCCTTCAGAACCCTGGATGTTGATTTTTATCTTCCCCCTTCATACAGGGTCATGACGTTTCTCTAATGATGTGCCTCTCCCAGTTGGGAGCAGCCTCTCCAGCCTGGCCATGACCGTGACTGCAAAGAGAACCCTTCATGGATTTTTGAGAATAGCTTCTCCGAGCCAGGCCTTCCTCTGCAACTTGCAACCACAGTGAGACTGGAGATTCAAGACCCCAGAACGCAAGGTCCACCAAAGGGTTTTACTGCCCCTTCATTCCCATCAGAGGCGAATGGGACTAGCACTGGTTCCTGCTTTCCACCAGAACTGTGATTCCTTTCAGTGTCCAAACGGTTGAGCTGCTGTAGCTCCCTGAGCTGGGGGCAGACAAAGAGGTGTTTGCCTGCAGTCCGCAGCCGTGGCTTGTGGGTGTACTTGGGCAAATGTTTCAAAGAATGGCAGCGATCTGCTTGCTTTTACTACATCCGTGGGGCAGAAATTGTCAGGCCTTGGTGACACCGATTATAATGCTTTGACCTCATTCAGTCACCAAAGGGCAAATTTCTCTTTGTTCTCTAGCAGAAACACAACTTGGCAAATAAACATGATTTCTAAAGGGAGACTATCAACAAGGGTATTTATGAGCTTACTGTGTCCCTGCTATTCCATTGAGTAGCTTACTTTTAGGGGGAAAAAAGACACATATATGCCCACCTGTGACTGATGCCATTTATGAACCCTGGTTGTTCCCATGAGGCAGAAAAAAACAATCTTTTTTAGAAAAGATTTTATTTATTTGAGAGAGAGCTCAAGTGAGCGAGAGAGAGCACAAGAGCAGGTTGAGGAGCAGAGAGAGATGCAGACTCCCCGCTGAGCAGGAGCCTGATGCGGGACTCGATCCCAGGACCCTGGGATCATGACCTGAGCAGAAGTCAGACGCTTAACTGACTGAGCCACCCAGGCGCCCAGGAAAAACAATCTTAAGGTGATATAAGAGATCTTAGGAGGATCTTCTAACAACCAGGTTAAGATGCTGACTTCTGTCCTGGAGGCTCCTAGTCTAGTGGCCAAGTTCCCCAAGCAGCTGAACACTGCAGAAACATGGAAAAATAATCCAGAATTGGCCTCTATGGCTATATATTATGTCACATAGTCACCCTTTCCAGGAACTGGGAATGAATCATGAAAACTAGATCCGTTCGGTACACTTAAAAATGGTTAATACAGCAAATTTTATGTTCTATATATCCTACCATAAAAATAAGTAAAGAAAAAAAATTTGAAAAAATTAAAAACACACAAAAAAGAAAAACCAGCTCCAATTAGAAAGCTGTGAGAGGGCAGAATCAAAGACCACAAAGACACAGAAAACATGAGTTGGCGAGTTTCCACACCACATCCCAGATCATTTGAAAAAGAGGTTGCAATGACTCCTTTCTGAGGTGAAGGAAGAAATAGTCAGACAAAAGCTTGAGAAAGGGAACAGTGGGTTGGAGTAGTGAGTTTGGGGACTGGGGCACCTTCACCACCCCATCTGTGATTTGGTGTCCTCGTCTCTACAATGAGCAGCTTGAGCCAGATGACCATGAGGGTCTGCAGCTCGATGAAATGAAGCCAAATTTTACATTTGGGTGGAGCTCTGCACAGAAGTTTAGTGAAGGTGTTGTTAACCACCATCCAAGAAAGATGACAGCACCATAAAGCTTTAGGAGTCTGAGGAATCTCAGGAATCTGGACCCCTTAGTTTACAAGGAGAGAAATAGAGGCCCCAAGTGACGAAGCACCTTGCCCGACGTCACAGAGCTTGTTAGGGACAGAGCTGTGGCCAGAGCCCAGCTTCTGATTCCCATGCTCTGGCTTCTTCACCATGCTTTGAAGTTGAGAATATTTGAAGTTCCCGAAGAGCAGAATTCCGGTCACCCATTGCTATGTAATAAACCACCTCAAACCTAGTGGCTCCAGCATTGATTTACTATTGTCTCCTGGGCTTTTGTGGGTTGTCTGGGCTCAGCTGGGTCGTTCTCATGCGGAGTCTCCCCTGTGGAGGCCAGACAGAGGCTGGGCCTGTGCTTCTCTGAAGGCTCAACTGGACTGGATGTCCAAGACAGCTCATTAACATGGCCGGCCATTGAGGCTGGCAGTCGGTGCTGCCTGCCCGCTGGGAACTCAGCTAAAGCCAGCAACTGGAACACCTACTCCTGTCTCGCCGTGTTGGGCTTTTCACTACATGGCAGCCAGGTTCCCAAAAGGAGCCTCTCAAGTGCAAGTGTTTCAAGGAAGAGGAAGTGTGTCTTAGTTCATTCAGGAGGCTATAACAAAATCCCGTAAAATGAGTAGCTGAAAAACCACAGACATTTATTCCTCACAGTTCTGGAAGCTGGGAAGTCCAAGATCATGGTGCAGACAGATTCGGTGTCTGGTAAGGGCCAGTTCTTCGATGGCCATCTTGTCACTGTGACCTAACACAGTGGAGGGGGTGAGTTGGGTCTTTGGGGTCTCTTATAAGAACATTAATCCCAGTCATTAGAGCAGAGCGTTTGTGGTCTAATCACCTCCCAAAGGCCCCACCTGCTAGTATCATCAGCTTGGGATAAAATTGTAACATTTGAATATTGAGGAGACACAAACATTCAGACCATAGCAAAGTGGAAGCTGCCAGTCCTATTAAAGGTCAGCCCTAGGAACTAGCACGCAATCACTTCCACCACAAGCTTTCGGTCAAAGTAGTCACACGTCAGCCCAGTGTCAAGAGAGTAGGGTAATAGACGCCACCTCTAGATAAGGATGGGATGGGGCCATCCATGTGCACATAGGGAGATATGAATTCCAAAGAATTCCATCTCTGGAAACACACGACCACAGCAGCAGTTCTGATTTTTATCACAAATGATCCTTTGATGCCGTCCTTGCAAAAAGCAACACTGGGCGCATATTAACCAAGCTTGACTTTTTTCTTTTTATCTTAATGCAAACAAAATCAATTGAATTCAGGCCTCCATACAAATTTTTCATTTCGTTTTGTTTTAGATGCTATCAGTTCAGGAATCACTCAAGCCAAACCATGGCATAGAGGAGTCCCCATAGAAATACCCAAATGATGACGGTATGAGTACATCCTGTGTGTAAAGGAAGGGTTAGGCACTGATACATTGAAAGACTCAATCCCCCTTCATTATGAAGAGCAGGGAAGTAGAAACAAAAATACATTCCTCGAGGACAGGGATTGGCCATATTCATCTCTGGATCTCTAGTACCTGGGACAGTACACAGCACATAGCAGGTGCTTAATAAATGTTCCTTGAGTTCTATTTAAATACATGCCTTCCCAATCATAATGTAAACATGGGGCGCCTGGGTGGCTCAGTCAGTTAAGTGTCCAACTCTTGATTTTGGCTAGGGTCATGATCTCAGGGTCGTGAGATCAAGCCCTGCATCGGACTCCACACTCAGCAGGGAGTCTGCTTAAGATTCTTTCTCCCTCTCCCTCGGCCTCTCTCCCCGCCTAAAATAAATAAATAAATCTTAAAAAAAATAAAAATGTAAACTAGCATTTATTGAGCACTTGCCATATGCCAGGCACTTTGCTAAGCACTTGACACATGTCACTTAACCTAATTTTCACGAAACCATTTAGTATCTGTAATTATCCCAGATCTGATATTCAGCAGGTAAAAGCCAGGAAGACCCGGCTGGTTGTTGGAAGTGTAAAATACTTCCATACAGGTTGGTAAATAACAGATGCTCTGTGCCCCTGGGATGAACCCCGTAGCCTTATACCTCTCCCTCACCGAATACCTCAGCCCAGGAGAGACCCAGGTGAGCACCGCCAGGGAACTCTCATCATGGTTCCCCCACAAGGGCTCCCATCCCCATGTGTTTCCCTGGCCTGAGCTGACCAGATGCTGAAGGGGTGAATGGAGCCCTGGTGGTGGGTGGTGGTACTGGTGCTGGTACCTCAACAGGTAAGTGCTTTGTGTTCATCTCGTTGTCCAAGACTGGAATGAGTCTTCAAGAACGAATGCATCTGAAGTCACCCTCCTATGACCGCCTGTGGGATTGGCAATCTCTGCAGTGTACCTTAGGGGTTGTTAAATATTTTGAATATCATCCCTGATTATCTACATGTGAAAGGAGAGGAAGCTGAGCATGTTAAAGAGTTTTTCAATGATTGGCCAAGGTCACACAGCTAGTAAGGGTGGATCCAGGACTAAACTTTCTCTGAGCTCTGTACACTCTGCTATTATGCTATGCTACTGTATTAGTTAGCTAGGGATGCTGTCACAAAGGACCACACACTGGGTGGTTTTAATGACAGAAATGTACTGTCTCACAGTTGTGGAGGCTAGAAGTGTGAAGTCAAAATTGGCTGTGAAGGATCTGTTCCAGGTTTCTCTCTGCAGCTTGTAGATGACCAACTTCTCTCTGTGTCTCTTTGCATTGTCTTCTTTCTATATGTGCCTGTCCCTGCGTCCAAATTTCTCCTTTCAATAGGACACCAGTGATACTGGATTGATTAGGAGCCTACCCACTCCAGTATGACTTCATTTTAACTAATTACATCTGCAATGACCCTATTTCCAAATAAGGTCACATTCTGAGGTACTGACGGGTAGGAATCCAACACATGATTTGGGGGATGAGACACAGTTCAACTCTAACAGCTATTTTCCTTAATGAGACTTCCCTCATCTCTGTCTAACAAAGTTAATTAGGCATCTACATAAATTATCTGGAGAAAGTTCACAGTGTATAGGACTACTAGCTCCCTGGTTAATGTTTACCATTCCCAAGGCTTCCCCCCTTACTTCAGTCAGAAGTGGTTTGAATTGGCACCACTTCGTGTTGCTCTTGCTCAGTTGTCATCCCTAGGTTTCTATTGTGCCAACCCATTTCGATATGTAGTTGAAGGATCTGAGATGAGGTGTTTTTTTTTTTTTTACTGACTTTTATTCATTTTCATGCTACTTCCATGTCCTTAAGCTCGCTGCTATTTCAGCTCTTGTCCCTTCAACAGTTCTGTGAACTCTGCAGCTCAAGAGATCCCAGCACGGCTGGTCGTGTATGATGAATCCCTTCTCAGTCTCAAGGAGCTCCTGCAAAGGCCTTTCCCAGGAAGGGTGATAGGAAGCATTGCCTTTGGAACTTTTCTCTCACTGAGAGCTTCAGCCATATTCTGTGTATATGAGATGGTCGTCCAGTTTTCTTGCACACTCATTCGAAACAGACAGTAACCTTGGTCTCAGAGGCAGTGTCCTCGGACTTGGAAACTCATTGGACCAAAAATGTCTACAACTTATTTTTCTCCTTAGATTTTCTTTTTTTTATTGATTTTCCATTTTTAGCACAAGATTGATCACCAGCAAAATACCAATTTACATACAGATTCTGCTAAACTCAGCATCCTATATACTTGGGACTTTTTCATCCATAAACCAATTTTTTAAAGAGAGAGATTCTATTATCAGAAGTGTCCCTGATGACACTCAAGATAGCCTATAGGGAACAAACTCAGGATACCTGCAGCCTGGTGGGGTGAGCTCAGCTGATTTGTGAGCATAATAACTATGAAGCCAAGGTCATAGGTTGATACCAATATGGGCAGGTTCATCTTTTGCTTATTTCTACAGCCACAAGCCTAACCTGCAAACTTTGGTCAGCTGTCTTACAAGTTCATTCAATAAAATTCAACAAATACTCTTTGAGTAAACTATGTGCCAGGCACGATTCAGGTACTGGGGATAGAGCAGGAAACATGAGGGATATGGGCCTTGTCCCCACAATGTTGTGGTGAAGCACATACCAAACAGTTGTGCAAATGATTATTTCATCACCAAGGTGATAAGTACCATGAAAGAAAAATACAGGGGCGCTGTAAGAGTACATAATAGGGAATCTATGTAAAGTGTCAATAACATAAGACCTGAAGTTAGCTAGGCAAGAGGATGGGCTGAGAAAGAGGGCCGCCTTGGCGGAGAAAACCATGTGAGAACAAAGAAACGTTATGAAGACTACCTGAACCCGAGCACAGAGAGTGGGGAAGACTGTCACAGGAGGTCAGGCTGGAGGGACAACCAGACCCTTGGCCACATTCTGGAAATCGGAATTTATCATACAAGTACCAGGAGTCTTTGATGGGTGTATTAAGATCAAAGGTGAGCTTGAGTAATCCAGAGCCTAATGTAGAGGGACCTGAGTAAGAAAGAACTGAATCTCTCCTTCCCATGGTAGGCTGACAGGGCAAAAAGGGCATGACGGGGATAGCTGGTCTCTGGCCTCGCTTGTTCCTCAGCTGGAAACCCTTGAAGGTGTTGAGGAACTTCATGATGGAGAGTATGGATCATCTGAAGACTTCTTCAATCATATGTCTGGCCCCTGGGCTGCAAGAACACAAAGACCAAGACTTATTTTTTTTTCTAATTTGACTGTAGTTGACACACCATGTTACATTAGTTTCAGGTGTGCACATAGGGATTCAACTCTATACATTACACAATGCTCACCACAAGTGTAGCTACCATCTGTCACCACACAACCATCACCATATCCTTGACCATATTCTTTAGGCTGCGCCTACTCCCGTCCCCTCAAGCAACCATCAGCTTGTTCTCTTTACTTAGAGATCTGAATCTCTTTTCTGCTTGTTTGTTTATTCGCTTGTTTTATTCTTGAGATTCTACATATGAGTGAAATCATACGGTATTTGTCTTTCTCAAAGACCGGGACTTTTTTAAGTTTTTATTTTAATTCCAGTGTCGTTAACATGCAGTGTTATATTAGCTTCAGGTGTACTGTATAGTAATTCAACACTTCCGTACACCACCCAGCAAAGACCAGGACTTTTGACTCGGGTGCCTGTCGGTGGTTACTCCACACGCTTAGCTTCCTCACAGAAGAGCAGCTTTGGGAGGGGCAAACTTCTCACATGGCAGCTCAGTGCCTGATGTTCACCTTCGAGAAACAAGGTGGGGGAGGCTTCGTTGTCTTTTATGACCCAGCCTCAGAAGTGGTGCACTGGGGTCACTTCTGCGGCATTCCGTTGGTTACAGGCAGTTCGCAAGCCCATTTGGATTATAGAGGAGGGGACACAGACTCCTCCTCCTGATGGGACAGGGTCAAGGTCACATTGTCAAGATGTACTGATGTAAGATTTGGGGACCATCTTTGGAAAATATAATCTGCCACATCCAGGAAGGTCATTACTGATGAAGCAGAACTGAAACTCAGTTGTTTTTATGCCCAGACCCTTGTTCTTTTGCTTAACCATGCTGATGAGTCAATAGCATCATTTGCATGAATAAAGATTCTTATGTTATTAAAAAGAAAAGTTGAAACATAAGGCAAGAAGCCAAATCCAGTCTCAATTGAACATTCTCTATATTACAAATGCAGCATAAATATATGTTTTCCCTTGCTCTCACAGAGCAAACAGCTGCATTTATTTGCGTCCAAAAACATGGAAAAATTCCAAACTATAAGTAAAAGGAAGGAACTCGAGAAAACTACTCAAACTTCTATCTGTAAGTGTAAATCTTCATAAAAATAGTTGTAAGGTTGATTAAAGCAGGTGCTGAAACCTTCTCCAAGCCTGAAGTGTTACACTTAGAAACAACCACCTTCCTGTATAATGATGTCATCCTCTAGGTACTACTTCTATATTTGGCTAAGCAGTCAAATGCAGATTAAATTCCCTTACATTAACTTTATCCACCATTCCCTCCCCTTTCCAACATAAACGGATTTATGCTTGCACATGCTCTGTGTCTCACGCCCCCACCCCCCACACACATTCACACACACATGCATACACAGAATTTTCTCCATCCCCCTGGAGTCCTTTAGAGTTCCTTTATAGAACAGGTATATTTTCCGTAAGACTTGGCTTGGACAAAATTCAGGGCACGCACACCTGTGTACATCCATGAACTCAAAGTGAATTCCTTCCCTTAGCCCCATGAATAAAGATATAGTCTGGAAGAAGGATGGGACAAAAGAACCTTTATAAAACTGCTCACCCCTGTTCCCCCCTTGATCATAGTCTATCTCTGGTCTGGGAATCTGAAAATGTCAGGAAATGCATTGTTCCCTACGATTTAGCGTTAGCAAGAGAGCTCTTCGAAAGGATTCTGTTGCATCTCTGTGTCTTTGCACATAAACCCGGTCTTCTCTAAAAACTCAGTTCACATCTGATTTGCAGTGAAAATCCCTAAAGTTGTGGTAAGGATTTTAGGAGCTAAGAAAACACCACTCAGCGCTTACTGTGTCCAAAGCAACATGCTAGGTGCTTTTCTGGAGATACATACATGGGAGGTTTTGGCATTAAAAGAGGGCGAGACTGGTAGTGTGTATAGATGGAGGGATGCCCAGGGAGGAGGCAGAATCAAGGGAAATGGGCACGAGTCAATTTGGAAGGATGCTTAGGAATGCCAATGACGTGGATGGCATATGCAATGGAGGAAGGCTTGGTATTGATCTCCTGTATTTTTCTCACTTTCTCAATGGCCATCAGCCCAGCCATGCACCCTCCCACCCCACAGCCTTAGCAACTCCCGTGCCTTCCATTTTCAGCCACCAAGTTGGTGGCACTTCGCTGTGGCAGCCTCACCTGCGAACTAAGACAAATGTCTCAGGGTCTTCACAGAATAGAGCTGTTTCCCCATCATCCTCTAGTGTGTCTGGGAGCTGAAATGAGTCCAGAAAGGAAGACAGGCAAAGGACCAGGAAGGCAGATTGCGCTCCACAGGACAGGCCGGCTGGGCAACACACACCCTTTCTCTTTGGTCACATCGGTGGCCAACTGAATTGATTTGGATTATTGCTAAACTTCATCCGTCAGGCTGCTACAGTGTCATGCACTTCGCTGGTCTGTCTGCCTAATTCACATGAAGAAGCAGCACCCTTATTAGCCCAGTGTTCTAGCTCTTATGCGTTGGTGTTTTTTGTTTTGTTTTGTTTTGTCTTCTGAAAGGTTGAGGGTGGAGGAAACTAGTCTCAACACCAGAGGTTTTCAATCCCATGGTCTGGTGAAGATGTTGGGTCCCATTCAGAGCTGGCCTCGGTGCGCTGCTCTGGGACGTCCGTGTTCTCCAAACTGATTGCCAAGCCTCCCTGCTCTGCTGATTCTCAGAAGCGGTCCCGAATCTGCTGCACTTTTTCTCTTGTGGGCTCCCAGGGAGTGGAAATCAGCCCAGGGCAGCCTCATGGATGACGATCTCAGGGATTCTTCTGAGTGAGGCAGAGATTTCTGAGTAGATTAGGAAATTTTTACAAAATCTCTT
This sequence comes from Eumetopias jubatus, assembly GCF_037043125.1. Taxonomy (NCBI): domain Eukaryota; kingdom Metazoa; phylum Chordata; class Mammalia; order Carnivora; family Otariidae; genus Eumetopias; species Eumetopias jubatus. The sequence goes on along the minus strand of NW_028274808.1, from coordinate 182,554,186 downwards.
CTCCTTCCTCATTAGCACCACCACCACTATCATTTCCATAATCATCTTTATAATTATTTGAAGTGGAAAGGGAGCAGGGTACCTGCTTAATGAAAAATAGATGGGGGAAAATAAGTGATTGAATAGCCTTTCTCAGAAAGTACATCATCACCCGTGATGGGTGAGAGTCTGAGGGCGGGGGACCTTAACAAATGTGTCCAACTTACACTTGCTCTCATCTCCTTCACCCTTCACTCCGGTCCGATTGAATCTCCCACTTCCTGCCGCAAGGGACCTACCTCTGTGCTTCTGCTCCTGTTAACCATCAGCGCCCCACTCCTATCATGGGATCCTCCACCTGACCCCGCTGCTGAACTTCCAAAAAGCCCACCTGAACCTCTCCTGGAGCTATTGTCATTTTCTTTTTTTTTTTTTAATATTTTTATTTATTTATTTGTTGGAGAGAGCGAGAGAGTGAGCCTAAGTGGGGGGCAGCCAGCAGAGAGAGAAGCAGGCTCCCCGCTAATGTGGGGCTCGATCGCAGGACCCTGGGACCATGACCTAAGCCCAAGGCAGACGCTTCATCCAATGAGACACCAAGGCACCTTTCTGCCTCATCAGCTCCTCCAGGGAGGCTTTCTGTCACATTCTTCTTGCACCCCCCAGCCCCCAACCACCACGCATGTGCTTTGAACACAATAAGTGTTCGATAAATATCTATTGAAAGAATGAACAACCAGAAGGTTAATTCACTAGCTCATTTTTTTTAATAGACATCTATCGGGAGGAAAGGGAACAATAGCAGGTGTGGCCGACCTGCCTATTATTTCCCAAACAGGTTTTCTTTTTTGCCTGGACACACAGGTAAGTGACATTTACCTACTGGTTTTGCAGTTAGAAGGGATTCTCTAAGTGAGCGCTGGGCAACAGAAAGTGAGCAGAAATGATGTCTACCACTTCAAGACCTGGCCCGTTAAACCTCTGCGCGTGACCCTCCATTCTCTTTCCCCTTCTGCCAGCTAGATGCAGGTTAGCATGGTGACCTTGGACTCTTGGACATTGCATCTGGACGATAACAAAGCCACAAGGAAGAAGGAGCCATGATCCTTGAATCATCACACAGACGGAAGCCACCTCCAAATCAGAAATACCATTTAGGATTTTATAGAAGAGACCAATGTCTACCATGTTTGAGCCATTACAGTTTGGGGTTTATTTGTTATAGTAACTGTGATTACCTTAACCAATATAATAGGTTTTAATATTTCAAAATATAGCAAAAACTATAATTCTTGGTTTCTTGGGCAATTGAGGTTTTGTTTTTTTTTTTTTTCAATATGGGCAGAAACATATCCTCTTTTCATTTTGGTTGTGGAAGTAAAGCCATTCTACTTTCAGAAATGCTCTCACTCAGGAAAGCCCCCATTCAATGAAAAGGAGCATGGAGAGTTTTGGTTGTTCTTTCTAGAAACTGTTATACTAACACATTACTCCAGTTCCAACAACAAATGCAGAGGGGGTTCCTGCTACCCTGGACTGGGAGAGTTTATGGAGATGGGTTAGGAATCATGGTAAAAAATTTCTGTGTTAGAGATCATAAAACCCAGTTCTTCTTGATATCAACTCATAGCACAAACTTCTAGTGTTCTGAACTGTTTGAGGGAGGGAGGGATTATCGGGCTCAAGCAGGTACCACCTAAAAGGATTGAACATCGTGACAGGCTCTTGCTCTTCGAAGAACTCTCACTGGGGCCGCCTGTTTGGTGTAATTATCCCAGGAAACATGCTGAATGCTGCCCTGTTCCCATGTGGAATAGAGTCTCAACTCTTTAGTCTGGAACGTAAGGCCCTCCCTGATCTGACCCCAGTTTTTCTTTCCAATCAAACATTTGTTCAATAGGTTGTACTTTGTCATACTTCCTTTCTTTATCTTGGGTTGCTCCACCACCATTTTATGTATATATATTTTTGAATTTTATAGAATTTTAATTATATATTTATATTTATTTATTTATATAATGCACATATAATATATGTATATATAGAGAGATATACTTAGTCATGACAGGCTAGGTTACATTACAGTGATGAAGCCTAAACTCCCAGTGGCTTAGCATATGGAAGATTGATATTTTGCCCATGCTATATATCCACGGTGGGGGGCTGAACATGCGTGTTTGGGTCAGAGGAGGTGTCTGCACTCCATGCTGAACAGTTGGGTACTCAGGCTGATGGACCGAAGGACTTTCTACCATCTGTAGCTGCACTAATTGGGACGCAGAGCCTTCTCATTGACTGTAGCAGGAGGGGAGGGACCAAATAAGTCCGGCACTTTCACACACATGCCACTCGCCAGAACTTGTCGTGGGACCCCAACGAAAGAACTGGGAAGTGGGCAAAGCAAGGTAGTATTTAGTGAGCAAAATCATCTTTGCCACTCTTCCAGGAAGCCTCCCTGGTTCTTTCTAGCTGCAAATGATGTCTCCTGCCTCTGGATTCTGAGAGCACTATATGTGCGCCTCCCTTGCAGTGGGTAATTTCTACATCATACGAAGATGACACACACACATACACACGCACATATACGCACACACACACACACATCCATGTCTATATAAAATAGAAATCACTTACTGCATGTGAGACACTCTCCTCTTTACATTTATCAACTCATTGAAATCCTCGTAATAACCCAATGAGGTACCTCTTCTTATTGTCTCCAACGTACAGATGAGGAAATTGAGGCCCAGAAAGGCTAAATGTCCTAACCAGATTCCAGCCAGGATTCTAGCACAGCCAATTTGCTTCCGCAGTGTATGCTCTGAACTACTCTACTATATTATGGCTTGTCTTTTTAACTTCCTTATTAGCAGAGAGTAAGATATAAAATTGATTCATTTCTTTATTTCCCATAATGCCAAGTACAGGTTTAGGCACATAACATATTTTCTGAAAGGTATTGCGCACAACTAGTACCTTTTCTAATTAAGATCTTCAACATATCTGATCTTTTAATAATTCTTTCTGCATTGCCGGATTGCTCCTGAAGTATCAGAAAGCATTTCAGGATGGGTGATTGTTTCTCCTTAAAAAGCTACAGTTCTTCAAGAAGATAGACTGGGGTCTTTGGGGACATCTAGGGGACAGCAAGACGGAAGGCAGCGGAAGTTAAGGTAAGACACTCAGGAAAGACTCAAGCCACTTTATTTATATTGTGTTTGATTTTGTGCTTAAGAGACTGTTAAATTGCAGTGGAGAAGTATGGCTGCTAAGTCTATTTGGTCTTCATTTGAGTCCCCAAACTCCGTAAATAAATCCAGATCCCCAGAGAGGACTTTTCTCCTGCTTAAGTGTGGATTCCTAGCAAGCTATAATCCCCTTCCATTGGCCATGAGCCTTCTACAAACTAAATTCAGAAAAATTAAATTACAACCTAGCAATGTGGCTCCCCAAATGAAATGTATAGGGCAGAGTACCCCAAAACACCAGGGAAAATGGTAGTCACGGGGAGATGCTGAGGACCTGGTGGTCAATCTCCCATGTCTCCAATCAGAAAGGCAAAGGTCCTGTTCATTTAGAAAGAAATGGGATTGTGTGAACCAATTTAGAACCATCAGAACAATGACCTGGGAGAGGAGCCTCATTCTAATTACGACTCTGTGTTCCAACCAGGCATGAAAGAAATCACAGTAAACCTATTTCAGAGAAAGGCATTCCCCAATGTGGCAGTGTCCGGTATCTTACGCATGGTGAGGGCCAGTGAGTCAGGGAGGAAGCACACTGGAAAATGATCTTCGATGACTAACACAGAGGGGGCTGTTCTCACATTGCCCTGATGGAAAAATTGTTGGGATCACAGGAATTAATAAGAACTATCAGCCCCTGCTGGGATGTTCTGTCCTAAAATGGGGACTTGTATGTATTTAAATGGGAGGGGCTGGAAGGCACAAGAAGTCTGTCCTGGGAAGATAAGGGGACTAAGTGGTACTTTGTCATTAACCAACCCACAGGATCACTCTGCACTATCCAGTGAGTGGTAACAATATCCAAGTCATCTTAAAATGCACTGCAGATCTTGACCAAAAGTATTCTCTGGGGGGAGAAAAAAAAAAGCCTGATGTTTTCCTAGTAACCTGATAGAGATCTCTGGTTTAAAGGGCAAATGTAATTGGATGCTGGGACTTAAAAGAAATTGTTACTGTGAAGATGGAAATCATTTTTGTAGAAAAGTAAGGTTCATTATCAGTTAGGGTTCTTGGTATATTAATTTATCAACAAATATCCATCGAGTCCTAAAATAGGCCAGAGATTGTTCCAAACGCTGGGAATGATATGGTGAATGAGACACAGTCCTTTTCCTTGTACGTTTATATTCTGGAGGCAGAGACAGATAATAAACAGGAGGTAAACTAATAATTGTGTAATTTCTTGCTGAAATAATTGCTATGAAGAAAAAGAAATGGGGAAAAAAAAGTAAGTGGTGTCTTAGTCTGTTCAGACTACTCTAACAAAACACCATGAAAATATGAAGTAGCAAAATACCATAGGCTGGGTGGCTCATAAACAACAGAAATGTGTTTCTCACGGTTCTGGAGGCTGGGAAGTCCAAGATCAAGATGCCTTGGTTATTTGATGTCTGGTGAAAGTCCACTTTCTGCTTTATTACAGCCATCTTCTTGCTGTGTCCTCACGTGGTAGAAGGAGCACAGGAGGGATTTGTGTGGTGTCTTTCATCAGGGTGTTGTGTCCCACATTTGTGAGAGCTCTGTCCTCGTGACCTAATCACCTCCTAGAGGCCCTGCCTCCCCATCACAGTGGAGAACAGGTTTCAGCATATGAATTTGGGGAGGACACAAACATTTAGTCTATAGCACAGAGTGAGGTATTAGGAAGTATTTCAGTTTTCTATTGCCCTGTAAAAAAGTATCTCCAAATTTAGTGGCTTTAAACAAGGATTTAGTATTTTTCATGATTCCGTGGGTCAGAAATTTGGGGATGGTTCAGCTGGCTCATTTGACCCACTGGGGTCAATCACTTGGCCACGTTCACCGGCACTGGGTTGGGCTGAAAAGTCCAAGAATTCATTCATATGTGTGGTGCCTCCATGCTCCTCCATGTGTTCTCTCCCTCTCTACATGGTGTCTCATCAGTCAGTAGTCTAGCTTGGTCTTCTTTACAGTATGGCAGCTGGCCTCCCCAGAGAAAGCATCCTGGAAAGTTCCAGGTTTGCTAAAGACTAGTCCTGGAACTGGAATATTGCCACTTCCTCTGTGTTCTATTGCCCAAAGCAGGGCATGAGACCAGCCCAGATTCAAGGGTGGGCAAATAGACTCCATCTCCCAGTGGGCAGACTTGATGGAAGCCATCATTGGAAACTGTCTACAACAGAGAGTGAATGGAGTCAGAAAGCAGGCTGTGTTAGATATTATGGTCTTAGGAGATGACATGTGAACAAAGACTGGAATGAGGAGAGAGGTTGAGCCGTGACAAAGATGGGTGTGTGTTGGGGGGGTGCTCTAGACAGAGAGAACCATGAGGACAAAGGTCTTGAGATGGGATGCATATAGTGTGTCTGAAGATTAACAAAGAGGTCAAAGATCCTGGGGATGTGTCTAAAGAAGAACGAACAATAGAGTAAATAGGCAGTTGATGGAGACAGAGATAGAGTCAGAGTATCAGCTGCCTTGGAGTTCATGGTTAGGTCTTTATATTTTATTCCAAACGTGACAAGAAGCTCTCACAGAGGAGTAATATGGAATGGCTCATGTGTCAGAAGGACCACACTGGCTGCTGTGTGAAAAATGAATGAGAGGAAAGAAGAAGTATAGGTAGAAGGAGAGACACCACCTGGGAGACCCCTTCAGTCATCCAGGTGAGAGATGATGGTGGCGTAGAGTAGAATAGTAGCAATGGGTGCACAAGAATATATTAGATTCCGGATATATTTTGAAGTTAGTCCCAGCAAGGTTTGCTGATAGATTGGATATAGAGGCGAGAGAAAAGAGAGAATTAAGGCTGAGTTCAAGATCTCTGGCCTGGCCAACGGCATCAATCATGCTATCATTTGCTGGAATGGAGAAGACCCAAGAGGAGCAGGTTTGGGGTAAGGTGGTAAAAATAAGGAGTTATGTTTTAGATATTTTAAGTTCAGGGTGACTCTTCTGAATCAAAATGTAGATTTTAGTTAAGCAGTTAGATATATGAGTCTAGATTTCAGGGGTGAGAGGGAACTAAAGAAATAAGGTCAAGAGTCATCAAAGTATAGCTGGTATTTAGAACCATGAAACTGAATGGGACCTGGGACTCTCAACTTTCAGAGATAAGGAAGGTAAAGAAGAGGAGAGGCCAACAAAAGAGACAGAAAAAAAAGTTGTGAGGAGAACAAACAAGAAAGGCAGTGATGTCCCGGAGGTCAGGGAAAGATGTTTCAAGAATGAGGCAGTGCTCACCGAGTTGCTAGTGTTGGTCAAGTAGGATGAGGACATTTTGGTTTTGGCCAGTGCAGAAATTTGGGACAACCTTGACAAGAGCAAGTTCAATGAGTAAACAGGAGGGGGGAACTTATGAGAAAGTAGAGGCAGCTGATATAGACAACTGTTGCAAAGACTTTTGCTTTAAAGGTTAGCAATGGGTCAGTAGGGGCTGTGGATAAGGGAGATTTTTAAGGTTTTTAAAAGATGAGCAATATTAGAGCATGCTTTTACACCAAAGGGAATGTACATTATTGATGGGGAGAAACTTACATATCAGGGGAGGCAGAAAATACTTTCATAAACTACTGCTTTGAGTAGATAAGAGGGGATGAGATCCAGTGCCTAAGAGGAAGGCTTGGCCTGAAACAGAAGAGTAGGTAGATACAGATGCAAATGGCCTAGGTGATATGGTGGTTGAAATATGAGAAAGTTCTTTAACTGTTTTGGTTTCTTAATGAAAGGAGAAAGAAGGTTGTCAGCTAAAGGTTAGGTAGAGATATTAAAGATTTACAGTGAGAGGATTATGCTTTAAAAATAGAGCAGAAGAATTTATTCCTTAGGGAATGAGGCAGAATTCTGAATCCACATGACGTATGTGGTTATATATTTATAAATTTAGAGTAAAATATGATTGTGTGTTTTTCTCTAGCCATTTGTACCTGCTAAGGTGCATATATGGAGTAAATGGAGAAGAGAGTTTATCCAAGAGTTTGGTTTTTGCCAAGTGTGAAAAAGGGAGGGACTGGGTTGCATTTTTTTTTTTTCAGAAATGGTTGAGGAGTATTAAAAATTTATTTCACATGCACTTATATAGTGGCTCCTACGTACCAGCCACATGTACGTACTTGTGTATGAAATATTAATATTAAATATTAACCCATTTAATCTTTATAACAACACTTTGAGAAAGATAGATACTATTATTCCCCCCATTTATAATAGATGATGCACTGAGGCACAGAAGATTGAGTAACTTGTCTAAGGACACATAGCAGGTCTAAGTGACAGCCAGGACTTGACCTTGGCAGTCTGACTCTGAGCCTGTGCTGCTAACCCCTGCAACGTTTCTCCTGAGGATTTGTACAAGATAGGGGCTGTAGGGATGGGTAAGGAGGGGAGTAGAGACACAAAGCAAGTGATGGACAGCAAAGAGTTTGTAGGGTCAATGAAACAGAAAGGTTTGGTTAGAGTTAGGATAGTAGAAGGAGTGAGCTAGAGAGAGGAAAAGATGTAATCAGAGTGGGATGCTTTTTGAGATAGAGATTCTGGAGAGTGTGGAGTTAATGATCACGTCAAAGTCTAGAATACGATTCTGGGAACAGGTTGCTGACACGGCATGAGAAACAAGACGAGTGGGGGATAGAAACTGAGAGGCCAGAGTGTTGGATGAGCCATCTTCATAGGTACTGAAGCCTCCAAGGATGCTGGAGAGAAAACACAATGGGCCAAGCTAGTTCAACTCTTCCTGAATAAGGAGACATGTCTTGAAGGCTGGTAGTTAAGTGCAATAGGAAAGAAGTGAGTCTTTGTGCTTCCAATGAGATGAAGGTTGTGCAGAATGGGGAGGCTGGGGTAAAATGGAAAGCAGTGGTCTAGAAGGAGAGTTGCGGAGAATGCCCTGTGCCTCTAGGAGAAAGTCAGTGATGATGAGAGAGGGCTTTAGGGAAAACACATTCACAGGGAAAGGCAGGCTTTAATACGAGAAGAGGCTGGGGATAGGGGGATTTTGCTGCTGATCAAACATGAGTCTTAGAGGTATGTTGGAACAACCTGGGGGTGGGGAGGGTTGTCAGCTTGAGTCACATTAGGAAGTACCCAGAGCTGTGTGGGAATCAGATGAGTCAGGAATGGCCTGGGAGGCTGGCACTGTTTGGGGGTGTCTGAGGTAATGAGACTGGTCCTGTTGGTCTTCAGTTCTAATTATAAACCCCTTCTTTGGCCTGGTCTCTGAGATAATTTTTGGCATGCAGTGGGTAATGCCCATAGCAGGAACAGTGAGTCTCATCAGGGGCACAGGTGGGTCTCTTTAAAGTCCCATTGTCAGTGGTGCCAAGGTCAAGGCCAAAAGAAATAGACCTTAGCTAAATTAAGCAAAGGTGAACATATTAAGGGATATGAAGAGACCCACAGAATTGACAAAAATCTGGACAACCTGGCTAGGAAATGGACAGGAATAAGTAGAACCCTGGGTGGCTGGACAGGGGGTACTGTGGTATCTATTTCTTAGCAGGAACAGTCTAATGAACAAACCGTGAGTGTAATGAATGTTCTCCAAGCACTTATTCACTTAGCATTTACCACGTATAGAGGCACTTACTCAAGACTCAAAGTCCTGGGAGGGTAACTACTGGATGAATGTAGACCAGTGGCTCTATTAGTCAGTATAGACTAGGCTGTGCTGCAGTAATATTAAAAACCCATATCTTGGGGCGCCTGGGTGGCTCAGTTGGTTAAGCCTCTGCCTTTGGCTCAGGTCATGATCCCAGGGCCCTGGGATCAAGCCCCATGTTGGGCTCCTGGTTCCCTCTGTCCCTCCCCCTGGCTCATGCTCTCACTCTCTCTCTCTCAAATAAATAAATAGAATCTTTAAAAAAAAAAAAACATATCTCAGTGGCTTAACCAACAATGACTTATTTCTTGCTCAGTTCTTATAAGTAAGCAGGAGGCTCTGTTCCACTTGGTCACTTAGTGATTCAGGCTGATGGAGGTTACACCGGTAGCTCCACCTCAATATACTGCTTCAGAGCTTTCTGAAGGAGAGGAAGGGAAGAGCAGGAGGGCCACACACTGGCTTTCAAATGCCCTGGCCTGGAAGGGACATATACCACTTCTGCTAATACCTATTGGTCCGAATCAGTCACATGACTGCCTAACTGTGAGGAAGCAGGGACTTACGGGGTAGCACATGGCATTCAGTGAGCAGTAAATGTCTCTGTCACAGGCTGTTTTGGAGCAGAAAGAGGGAGGTTAGCACTAATATCCAAGGTCTACAGACACCAAATTCACACTCTTTCCTAAATACTACACCGCCTTCTTAACGATTATATGTGTAGGAGGGGAGGGGCATGTAGGGGGGTATTTAATATTTCTGTATGTACCTTTTTATTCCTTTCTAAAAATTCTTTACATAGTGTTGGAGCACAGAGAATATGCTTGAAATTTCTCCTTGACTGATGGGTTGATTGATATGAAGCATAAAGTTTAACCATGGTGAAATAGCTATAGTTCATCTGAACCAAGATCTTCAAATGGCATCAATTCGATTCAACCAACCCCTGAGAATGAGTCTGTACCATACATCAATGACTGGCATTAAAGAGAAATGACAGAGAGCCCTAATCAGGAGGAATCTTAACAGTGCAGAAATCTTAAGAGAGAATTTTATTTCTTTTTCTTTTGGCTATTAAGAAAAGTCTTAATTTCTCTGGTGGAAAGAAACAACATTAAGGACTAAAAACACAGTTTAGAGAAATTAAATCTATTGCCAAGGTAGAAAGAACACCATTTGACTCTAATAAACAAGTTCTGAGGTCTTCTATGTGATGACTTTTGTTTTCTGCCATATGTGATTTGAGTGGATGATGATTATAATGAATATGACAATGGTTATTTTTGTTAAGTGTAAGTACACAGTAGCTTCCAGCCATTGGCAAAGTTATCAGAGTTCAAGTGCAAGTCCACTCTTCCTTCAAAGTGCAGATCCAGATTCCTTCTACCCTGCTACCCTACTACCATATTCGCCCTCTCCCATCAGACCCTTGTTTCTCCTCAAAATGATAATTTTCCATGTTTTCTGGGAAGACCAAGTGCTGAATAGGGAGATGCATGAGTGGCTCCTTCCGGGACATTGGTCCTCACACTTTTGAGGGCTTCAAATCCCCTGGACATATTATTTAAACATAGATTGCTGGACTCTCCTGCCAAAGTTTATGACTCAATAGGTCTAGGGTGGGGGCCTAAGAATTTGCATTTCTGAGGATTTGCATTTTCCTGGGTGCACTGAGTCAAATAGTGTTCCTCCACCCCAATACTCATGTCCACTCAGAACCTCAGAAAATGACCTTTTTTGGCATTAGAGTCTTTGCAAATGTGATGAGTTAAGATGAGGTCTACTAGATTAGGGTGGACCCTCAATTCAATGTAACTCACGTCCTTGTAAGAAGAGAAGAGACACAGAGTCACAGGGAGAAGCCATGTGAGGAAGGAGGCAGAAATTGCAGTGATGCATCAAAATGCTATGGGACACCTAGGATTGCCAGCAACCACCAGAAACCAGGGAGAAACAAGGAAGGAATCTTCCCAAGGACCTGCAGAGAGGGCACAGGCTGCCAAGACCCCCATTTCAGACCCCTAGCCTCCAGAACTGTGAGAGAATAAATTTCTGTTTTTTAAGCCACCTCAGTTGGCTGTAATTCATTATGGCAGCTCTAGAAAACTTAACGCACCAGTCGTTGCTGAGAATTACTCTTCTAGAAAAAAGGGGAAAATTGTCAAGTACCTTTCCACCAGAAAATATAGAATTTGGGTGATAACATATTTTTGAGAAAAGGGAAGTTCTGACTTTTTTTTTTTTTTCTTTTGGGTTCTGTAGCAGACATGTGCTATTTTGGGGTCATACCAAAGCATTTCATATTGCTTTTGGGAAATTGCCACTGAAATGGTCATTTCAAGAGACTTTACTCTGAAGCTGGACCCTCTTTGTGCCTGACCTAATACAGGCAGAAGTGGGCATGAGCCCCTGCTCGGCCAATCACCCTCTCTTCTTGGGCTTTGGATTGTAAGCAAGAGATGCAGACACACACACACAGCATTTACTCTTTCCAACATTGTGACCAAACGTCACTAGGAGATGGGTGTCAGGGTTTGGTTGCCAGGCCCTGCACTTTACAAACTAGCTCTCCAGCCTCCTGGAGATTCTGTGAGGCCCCTGGGTTTTTCCAGTAAGTCTTTTTTGTTAAATTAACTAAGTCAGCTGCCATTGCTTGCGACCAAAGGAGCTAAACTAATAGAATATCTGTTGTCTTCATTTGTGTCCTTCAAGTGGTCTGCTCTTCTCTGAAAGTGGAGTGGAATGAGGAGCTCTGACCTGGAAATCAGGTTCTTATGCAGGACAACAATATATATGTTTGCAACCGCTGGATGCATTACGCCCCTTTACCGATGCACTTGTGCACTGAAATGATCCCAGCCAGATTTTCACGGCTGCCCTTTGCTTAAACCCCAGTCCCCTGACTGCCACTTGATGACAGGTGTCCAAGTCCAACTGGACTCCCCTGAAACCTCCCCAAGCCCCATCCTCTCCTCCCAAGAAATCCAAGCCAACTTTCCTGAATCTCCCCAGCAACCTTGCTGCAGCGTAACAAATATTCAAAATTTGCCATCACCCAACTTGCGTGTTTTCTGTACAAATACAAAATGCTACCTTTTAAAAATTAAAAATCTGGTAAAGCACCTTCCAAGGTTCAATCTGAGTTTAGAAAATTCATTATAATGAAAAGAGAAGGAGGAGGATTTTTTTTTTTTTATTGCTGATAGTTAGTGGCATTGATAGATTATGGCAGAACTATTCGCAATATGGCCAAATAATTTCACTGGAGAGGATTTTATATAGCTACAGCTAAAATTCAATGAACTGATTCAGAAGACTCAGTATAAAATATAACAGTGACTCCAAGTGCCAAATCAATTTGGGGGCTCGAAGGGCTGGGAGAGCTGTTCGTTCCCTCCCTCTTCATGGACGTGACTTTAACTGGAACTGTAAATTCAGAGGCCTCGGAGTGGCCAGGTGATGGGTTACAGCAGGTGATTTAGGGGACCTATCACGAAAAATCAGCAAGTGGTCTCGAACACCAGTGCTTGGAGGAGCATGTGACTCTGAAGTATGTCCACAAGAAAAAGTTGGAAGAATATTCTTGAGGACAAATTAGAGATTTGCAGTCAGGTGACTAGGATTCTAGGTTTGCAGTTTGGATCAGTTCCAGACCTTATTTTCTACTACCTCCATTTTCTCACTTGTGAAAAAGGGGGTTGGACCAGTCATGGTTTCCAAAGTCTTGTTTTGTTTTTGTCTTTTCAGTCATAGAAGGCTTTTGTTTTTTTAGTCAGTGAATTTATCTTACTGTGCTGTGTGTTTGGATTACTCCTCCAGCCCCACACTCCACCTGCCATAGCTAGAATGTTTGTCCCCCAAGGTTCCCGTGTTGAAACCTACTCCCCAATGGGAGGATATTAGGAGGTGAAGCCTTTGGTAGGTGCGATCATGAGGGTTGAGCCGTCAGGAATGGGATCAGTGCCCTGAGAAAGAGACCCTTGTTCCTGTCTTAGCATGCGAGGACACATCAAGAAGATGGCCATCTGTGAGCCAAGAATCAGGCTCTCACCAGACACCGAATCTGCCAGCCCCTTGATCTTGGACTCACCAGCCTCCGGAACTGGGAAAAATAAATGTTTGCTGTTTAAGCCACCTGTCCACGGATACTTTCGTTTAGTGGCCCGTATGGATTACAACACCAGCCTTCTTCACCCTGCCCTGAGCTCCAAGATGCTGAGAAGAACCCCTTGCTTCCATCTGGGTTCAGCCAGGAGGAAGAGCCCCGCAGGGTAGGGGGCGGGGGGAGAAATCAAGATATTTATTTCCCCAGGTTCCTCCCTGCTGGGCTGCTGTTTGGCAGGGGCTGTATTCCTGCCGGGTGTCCCTGTCCTTCAACCGCACCTCTCTTTCCCTCCCACCGGCTTCCAGAACCATCCCCCGACCTCACCCCTTCAGATGTGGGTAGCAACTGCTATTGTTCTTCTCAAGAACTTCATCATCCATTCTGGGCTTCCTTTAAGCCCCACCCACACCTTCGTAAATCATCTCTTCCTTAAATTTTCCTCAATTGCCCGTGGGAATGTGACATCTCTGTCCTGCTGGGACTGATGCTGGCATGGCCCTGACACTCCTCAGCCCGGTGAGGGGCAGAGGGAATACACAGAGTGCCGGCTTCAATCACCAAACGGTCCGGCTTGGAATCCAGTTTTTGCCACTTGCTGACATGTCATATGTTTGCCTTCATTCTCCTCCTGTGCAAAGGCAGGTTCTAACCTGACCTCCTAGGAGGGTTGGGAACATTTAATTAATTAATACACACAAGCACTTAGAACAGTGCCTGGTGCAGAGTAAGGGCTATGTAAGTCTAGGTTATGATTACTCCAGGTCACTTTACTATCTTTATACCCTGGTGGCCAAGTTGTAAAAAACCTTCAAGATGGTCCCCATTCAAGTGGATTTGGAGGTGGGAATTTTGCCAAAGGGCATGAGCACAAGGTTGGAAGAGGAGGAGAATTGCAGGCTTTGGAGTAAGACAGAGATTAGAATCTTAGCTCTGCTCTGAGCCAGCTCATGGGAAGGGTTTACCCTCCTAAGATCTTGGCAAGAGCGTACACTCTGGATCCTCGGGCTTCTCATCTATAAAATGGTGATGATGATAGTGTGTACTTCTTAGGGTTGTGCTGGGGCTTAACGCTAACCACTTCTCTACCTCTCGTATATGCGTTCATTCATTTCCTCAATAAACAGATTTTTTTTCCACCAAGCAAGCTGAGCATATTAAGGGCACAAACCTGTTTCCTGGCTTGGGGGCGGGTCTAAGGCACACGTACTGGTCCTTCGAGGCCTCTGATGAGCAGAGCTTCGGCCAAAGGTGAGTTGACATCACTCCCACTTCTAAGTTGGATGCTCCCCCCAGGTTTCTCAAATTCAGCCTTCCGATTCTCTCAACACCCCAGCTCAGCATCTGTGTACCCCTGGGGACTCCTTCTGGAGAAAAAACAGCTGTTCCCATGCCGGGGAGGAAGGTGGGGGGCCTTGGGTAGGGGTGTGCGGGACACCGCTGCCCTCGGTGGGTGCTACCACACGTGTGGGTCTCACATGTGCCCAGGCTGTTACCAGGACCACAGGCAGCAAGTGACAAATCAGACGCATGCCTCCTCATTGAGATGCGCCCCCATGCTCCAGATCTGCCTGTTCCCAAGGAGGTTTCAGAGCAAGCTGCCCCGAATGTTTCCATTCAGAATAATGCATCCCCACTCATTTTTGGAAGCTTTTAAACTTCAGGGTAGACAGCATGGCCCTTGGGAATGTGCTTTCATGCATTAGGAGTTGATTCTGAACAGCAAATATGCCACAGTCAGTCATAGAGGGAAATAATAATACAACTTCAAAAGAGCGGAGCCCAAAAGAAAGGGTATTATTAATGGAAAAAAATTTTAAAGTCATATTAAAGAGCCTCAAGTCTAGTGGAAAAAGCCAGGAAATGGGAACAAAATTAGCATTATTATAGCTTTTCATGGTAACTTACTCTGGGTTTTTATGGTGGCTTAAAAAGGGAGAAAAGTAGGGAAAGCCTAGCTGATAACAATTTATCCGACCAAATACATTTCCTATCCAAAATGCACCTGCGATAGTGACTGTATTTAAAATGTTTTCTTTTTGTATCGGTTTTGTGGCCATTTATACCTCACAGTGTTATTGGAGAAAGCAGCATTTTGTGTGGAACAGTAAATAGTAAAGCTCTTTGAGGCCTTTCAGGAAGAGGTGCCCTTAAAGGGCCAGGAATTACAATCATTAATTTGCATCTTAATAATCCAAATCTTCACAAAAGCCCCCAGTGCAGATGCATCCTCCAAAACTCTGCAGAGGGTCAGCGCGGTATACAAATGTGGCTCTTCTGGTCTTAGAGGACAAGAAGTTTCCGTGAAGGGTAAGGCCTCTCCCCCCTTTCTTTGCAATCCTCTTCTGGGGGGGTTCCCATTTCCCTCGGTTCCAATGGCCCCGGCTCAACTAGAGCTCGCCTGGCCTAGTCTCTCGGGGCCTCCTCCTTCTTAACCCTCCGACACAGGAGCGCCCCACACAGTTTTTCTCCACCTGGCTTTAGGACACTCATAACCCCTCTCTCCTGAAAGTATTCCGGCGGCTTGTGTGTACACATTCACCTACCGAGTGTGCAAACAGACGCGCCTAGAACATCCGGCTTTCTTTGTACACATGCATATCCTACTATTAGCCATTTGGAGCCACCTGGGTTTGAAGTAGGTGAGGTTTCAATGACTTCTGAAGATGTCTTTTATTGTGGTAAAAACACGTAACTTAAAATTTACCACCTTAACCATTTTTAAGTGTACATTTGTCTTAATTGTATTTACACACTCTTGTGAAACAGATCTCCAGAACTCTTTGGGAGAGATTTGTTCAAAATGAAGACTTTATTTTTATTTTTTTAGAGTGGTTTTAGGTTCACGGTAAAACTCCGGGGGTGAAACAGAAGTTTCCATGCCCCGCCCCGCCCCGCCCCTGCACATGCGCAGCCTCCCCCATTATCCCCATCCCCCAGCGGAGAGGGAGCTCTGTTACAACCAATGAACCCCCACCCACGCGTCATCATCACCCGAAGGGCACGGTTGGCGTCACGTTCACTCTTGGTGGTGGACATCCTATGGATCTGGACAGATGTATAATGATATGTATCAGTTAGTATGGTTTGATACAGAATAGTCTCACTGCCCTGAAAACCCTCTTTGTTCCTGCCGACCCCACTTCCCTGGCACTTTCTCATCTTGTAAAACTGAAGCTCTAGATCCATTAAACAGTAACTCCCCACCCCCTCTCCCGCCAACCCCAGCAACCACGATTCTACGCTATTTCTGTGAATCTGACTTTTTTGTATGCCTCATGTAAGCGGAATCGTGAGGTAGCTGTCTTTTTGGAAACGCCTTTTTATCAGAAGGTTGGATTTGAGCATTTCTGCTAGACGATGGTATGACGTGCCCAAGAGATAGAAATGCCCCTTCCGTGTTGCTCTGAGAAACCCACCTGCTCCTCTGGTAAAAGGCTCATTCCCCCAGTGACAGAAGTCAGGCCCCTTCCCATTGCCATCGTCCACCATCTGTTGGTCTAGAGGGAACTGGCCAGTAGGTGACAGCTGGGCAAGGGACAAAGAGCACTTCACAGGGTCGGGTGGGGGGCTCCAGCAGAGCCGATGCTGAGGGGCACAGCTCCCTCCAACCTCCTCTCCCACTGCCAGGATTTCTGAAGGCGCTGTCCCCAGGCTCTCATCAGCCCCCAGAAGGCGCCAGGGCTCCCCAGCGGCCGAGACAACTCCCTCTAGGCATGAGAGTCAGTGAGACCAACTTCCTCTGGTGGCAAGAAAAGGAGTGGCATGCCTAGGCTCCACTGGAAGAAACAAAGATAAAATTCTTCTGGGAGCTTCTGTTAAACACTCCCACCCACCGCCCCCGCCTCCCCACAAAGACAGGAAAACAATCTTTGCTTTAATCTTCCCCCAAGAAGGTGGCAGGAAGCCTCACGTAGTAGAGACTCCAGAGGTGGTTCTGAAAACATTTTGGCACAATTGTCAGAGTATTAAGAGGCAAAAATATCAACCTCAGGGTTTTCCTGTATCTTCTAGCAAATTAATTGGATGTATGCTGAGTCATTTCTTCCTTTGCTGAGGTAGAAGTCAAAGTAGTTCTTGTGAGATGACAAAAAACCTAGTTAACCCAACTCGACCCCATAACAAGGATTTCTCTGAACTTGCCCCAGGCCTGCCGGTCCCAACTCACCCTCTTGGTGACCCTCTATTAACATATGTAAAGACCTTCAAAGTGACTTCTAAAGCTGTCCTGTTTTGTTTAAAGGCTGCTGACAGCCTTTGGACTCCATTCTCCAGCCTGGACTTGCGAGTTTACCACACAGCCAGCCTGTGAGGACTGAATCAGATCTAGGCAATTTCACGCTATTAATGTAAATTCTTTTCATGCTCCGGTACCTCAGCTACACCCAGCACACACGGCACACTCACCCCTTACTCCAGCTATGTCATGCCTCACCACCGCTGTTTGGCCCAAGCATGGGGGCCCCCGGGGGCAAGATGGATGGGCGGCCAACAAGGGTGCTGTTGTTGCATATGGATACTCAAGAGATCAAGGGTGGAGGCGCCTGGGTGGCTCAGTCAGTTTAGAGTCCAACTTTTGATTTTGGCTCAGGTCATGATCTCAGGGTCGTGGGATCAAGCCCCGCTTCAGGCTCTGTGCTCAATTCGGAGTCTGCTTAGGTAGATCCTTTCTCTCCTCTCCCTTTCCCTCTGCCCCTCCCCCTACCTTCCATGCTCTCATGTTCTCTCTCTCTCTCTCTCTCTCTAAAATAAATAAATAAGTCTTAAAAGAGAGAGGGGGAGAGAGAGATATCAAGAATGGATGAACTGAAGGCCAAGATTAGCCACCTCGGTAGAAAGTCATGATCTTTTGCCCAGTTTCCAGACCAGAGCCACACCTCAGACTCAGAACCCCCTGACTGAAGAAGCAGCCAAGTCCTCGTGAGGATAGATCTGACAACCACAGAGTATGTGTCAGTCCTTCCTCAAAGGATCTATGTCCATTAATTCAGGTAACTTGGGGAAGGGAGTAAGCAGAGACCTCAAAGGTTTTTGGACATAAGGTCTAAATTGACACTGATACCCAGAGTCATAAATGAACACCATTAGAGAAGACATATGAGGTCGGTAATAAATGGAATCCCAGGGCAGGTCTGTTTCACAGTGGGTCCACTGGGCAGTATCTCTGGTCAAACATATAATGTGAACGGACATGCTTAGCAATTGGCAGAGGCCTCACATTGGCTTCTTGATCTGTAAACACCAAGGGGAAGCTCCTGAAATTTCAGCATCCCCTCACCCCTGCCAAGACATGATAGTAAAGCATATATACATATTTTATATTAAATTTTTAGAACTATAAATATGACTATGTGCCTATCTATCCACCTAATCCTGTGGGAGGGGAACAACTAAGATTAGTGTCACCTTCAAAGGCCTAAAGGATGCATGGGTGTTGGTCCCCATCACTTCTCAGTTCTCTTCCCCAGTCTGGCCCCTGCAAAAATCCGATGGATCGTGGTAGATGAACATGGACCATCACAAGCTTGACAAAGTAATAACCCCGATTTCAGCTAACGTGCTGTATATGATATATTTACTAGAGCAAATTGACATGATCTTGGAAATATGGTATGTGGCTGTCATTATGGTGAATGTGGTTTTTTCCACACCCATCAAGAAGGAGGGTCAGGGGCAGTTTGCATTTGCATGAGATGGACAATAATATAGTCACAATCTTGCTCTGGAGTTATACTCACAGTTTGTCCGAGATTATTCCACTTTCTGTCCTATTATAGTCTGAAGGGATCTGGGCTATGTGGACGACCTCAAGAACGATGCATTGGTCTCTTGTATCAATGATATCATGTGAATTGGGCCCAATGCATGAGAAGTAGAATGCCACAGTGGGACACTTGAAGAGATGGGAGACAAAACTTACAAAGAATCAGGGTCTGCCACATTGTGAACTTTATAGATGTTCAGTGGTCTGAGGCAGGACGGGACCTCCTGGCACTAAGAAGGAAACTCACACTTATTAGGCTCTTTGGGTTTTGGAGGCAGCATATTTCACATTTGAGAAAACCAGTACAATCCAATTCATCAGGTGAGCTGGAAAGCTTCCAGCTTTGAGTGGAGCCCAGAGCACAGAACGGTTCTGAAGAAGGACTGCACTGAAGTATGAGCATCTCTGTAGTTCATGCTATGTGACCAAGAAGTCCCATGGCATTAGAGGTATTTGTGCAAGAGAAAGAGCTTTGTGGAATCTCTGGTCCTGATAGCAGGGACACAACACAGACCCCTCGAGTTCTGGAACAGGCGATGAAGTCTACAGCAGAGAACCCTATGCCATTCGAAACACAGCTGCTCACATGTAACTGGACTCTGGTGGGAACTGAGTTGCTGACCATGGGACATCAAGTGACTATATGGCCAGAGCTGCCTGTCATCTGCTGGGACTGTCAAACCAACCAAGCAATAACACAGACAGACCGAGTGACTGTCCATTGTAAGACAGACATGGACCTCCCAGGTCAGACCGAAGCGGGGTCAGAGGGCACAAGAAGCATCACAAACAAGTGGCCCAGATCTCATGGAAAAACCCACCAGTGTTTCCCCAACTCTCTGGCAGCACCCACCTCCAACCTCACGTGGGGTTCCCTACAACACTTTGAAAGAGGAGGAACTAGCCCAAGCCCACCCCACTGATTCACTGACTTGATACGTACACGTTGGCCTAAAATGGACCACCGCCACAAGACAGCCCCACTGGGCAGTGGTCCTGAAAGTAGCGAGAGAAAATCTTCCCTTGGGCATTGCGGCTGGTCATCCATTCTGCACAGAGCAATAAGAGATGGAGTCAAGGGAACGCGTGTTCTCAGGGGCAATGGGAATTGACTTAGATCACAGCTGGCCAGCTCCGGCCTGGGGGCCAAACCCAGCCTCATGCCTGTTGTATAATAAAGTTTTATTGGAACCCAGCCACAGCATTCACTTTCATACTCTGTTGGCGCATCTGTACTGCAGCGTAGAGTTGAGTGCTTATGACAGAGACCACGTGTATGGCCGGCAAAGTCTATAACATGTTCTCTCTGGCCCTTTACAGAAAAGGATGGCTGACTCCTGACTTAGGCAGTTGAGAAGAGGCCTGGAAAGGGCAGGATTAGAAGACAGGGAACAGGAGGGTCTCGGGGAGAGGCATGGAGCCCTGAGAGCAGACATAAGGTATAACAGTTCCTTAACCTCCCCGAACTGCAGTACCCACTGCAGGAGGGACACGAAACAGCCCCGTGGACCAATGACTCAGCCATCAGACTGCAAAAGTCTGTCCTTGGTCAGACTTCTAGGGATATTGAAATACCTGCAGCAGCCCCTAAAGAAAACTATAAAAAGATTTAAGTCATAGCAAGTGTGTTCTCTGACCACAGTGGAAACAATTTGAAATCAATAACAGAAATATCTCTAGAAAATTCCCAAATGTTTAAAACTAAATCACACACTTCTAAATTGTGTGGGTCAGGGAAGAAATTAACCACTAAGTTAGGAATAGTTTGAAGGGAATGGAACTGAAAACACAAGACAGAGTGTGTGACCCGTTACTAAAGCAGCTCTCAGGGAGAAATTTATGGCGTTAAACACGTACGTCAGACGTAAGACAGGTCCCATATCAATGATCTCAGCTTCTACCTTAAGAAACTTGGAAAACAAGAGCCAATTAAACTTGGAGTAATCCAGGACTCCCCCTTCCCCCAAGGGGTACATACTGTATGATTCCATTTACAGAAAACACTAGAGTAGGCAAACTAATCAAAAGTGACAAAAAGCAGATCAATAGTTAGTTGGGGATGGGGGGAAAGGAAGACGGGGGAGAGTACGAAGGGACACAAGGAAACTTTCGGGGGTCATGGATATACTTGCTACCTTGACTGTGGTCATTAGTTTCATGAGTGTGTATGTATGTGAAAATTTATCGAATCATGCACTTTCACTATGTACAGTTTCCTGTATGTCAGCTGTACCTCAATAAAACTGTTAAAAAAATTATTGGGGAAAAAAGCCTTCTTTCGGTTGAACTTGGCGCTGTGAATATATAAGCCACGGGCTACTGGCAGCCAGCTTGACATTGTGAGGAGAAAACTTGCTTGAGAGTGAAGCCAACCCAGAAGAAAACAGAACTGTATGAAGGCCAGAAAAAATCAGATTCTGGTGATCCATTGAGCACCTGGATCCAGCTGCGCCTGAAACTACCCCTGGAATTGTTGCTCAGTGAGGCAATACATCTGTGCGTGTGTGTGTGTGTGTGTGTGTGTGTGTGTGTGACCTCAGTCTGAGCTTATTTGACTCTGTTGCAACTGAAGAGTTCAACATAATACTATTCATAGCCAGCCAGAGAGGCCGTTCATAATCGGCACATATCTTAGGGAGGGATTCACTGGGGGCATAGGGAATGACCATTGCTGCCTGTCTTAAGGCTGGAAGGCCTTCCCCTATTCTCCTGTGGTCCCTGAGCCTAGAGGCCCCAGGGGGAAGTCTTCAGTGCTTGGGAGCTGGGCTGTTTCACCCAGAGTCACGGTCAGTTGCGCATCTGCTTTGGAGGATTATTTTTAGTGACAAATAGAGTGGTTTGCAAATAAACAAATGCCTGGAACAAATCCTGAAAAGGAGAGGGCCTGTGTGCAGCCCACTGTCAAACTAGGTCAGCCTCAGGCACAACTCCTTTTGACAGTTTGTTCCCGACGGTGACCTGCAGGTGCCGGCTCCTTTCCCCACCAATCAGCCGTCTGTGGTTTGAGACTCAGACCTGGAACGGGCCTGGGACGCCATTGGCTGCAGGCCCCCCATGTCCACGGGGGAGGAGGGGTGCCCCCACTCCAACCCAGAACCCAGTGGGATGAAAACCCCTCAAATTCCACCAAGGGTACCCACACTCCTTTGCTCTGTCAGCAAGGCTGGGAGATGTCTTTTCAAGGGGCCAACGTATGGCGCCAGAGGGCAGAGCGACCCCCTGGAGCCAGGCAGAGCTAACAAGACCTCCCAGCTCCTCTGTCACACCCAGAGAGAACTGGACTTTCTGTCTCTTCCTGGCTGACTCATCGAAGGATTTAATGAGATAATTCTCTGGGATGTAGGAAGTGCTCTAGCAATGTGACTTTCCTTTTTCTCTTCTCTTAGATTCTGAGCTTCTCCAGTGTGTGTGAGGGGGGAGAGGGGAGGGGAGTGTGTGTGTGTGTGTGTGTGTGTGTGTGTGTGTGTGTGTGTGTGTGGAAGAGGAGAGGGGAGGGAAGCAAGTCCAGGTCATCTCTACACCACCACACCATACTACACACAGTAAGTGCTCAGTAAGTGTCTGCCCAATGAGTGTATGACTGAACCACATCTTCTCACATTGGGCTGTATGGCCTCCAGTGGTGGGGCCCGGGCTCTCCCTGACTCTGAGGGTGTCTATGTCTGCTGGCCCACTCAAAGCTGGTAGGAAGCTTCTCTGAGTCTATGGGGATCTCCATCTGTCCTTGTTCCGCTGAAGCCTACTTGGGGTCAGGGCTGATGTCTCAAAACAGAGACATCGAGGACCCCAGGAGATAGGTATGGCTCTGATCCCAGCTCTCCCCTGCTTGGAAACTTCTAGTGGCTTTACCTGGCATTTAGAAGAAAACCCAGACTCCTCGCCATGATCTTCAGAGCCCTAGTGATCTGGCCTCATCTTGCAAATCGCGTCGCCTTCAGCATTGCCCGCCTCAATGTTTCTCAGACATTGTTCTGTCTCCCGCTGTTTCCTCAGTCTAGAATGTTCCGTCCCTGGCTTTGTGGGAAGCTGACAAATTCTCTCACTCAGGGCTCGGCTCAGCTGCCGCCTCCCTGGTTCCCGTGTCCAAGGGGGACCTTCCCTCCATCTCTGACTTCACTGAACATGTCACCCTCTGAAATTATCTTGTTCCCTTTTGTGCATTTCTTGTCTGTTTGTCTCTCCCAAACTCAGATGCTTGTCCATTTTAGGAGGGGAGGGAAGAGATCTGGTGACAAGCTCTTGAGCCCTCTCTGTTCAGCCTGTGCTCACGCTGGGTTTTTCAGTTATACAGGGCAATAAATGACCTTCTCCCTAAAGTCAGTTTCATGTTTTTTTAAGAGGAACTGGTACTCAAAGGGGTCCTCACTAACACACCCGGGCCCCTCAGAGTCATCCCAGGGCCCACTTAGCAAGCAAAGCAACATGGGGAGCAGTGCAGTCCCTTGCTGGGGCCAGGGTTATCCTTCCTGCTTGGATATGGTTTGGCCCTGGAACTGGGTCTGTGTGGAGAGACCGAAGGGTAGAAGTGTGACTCTAAGGAGGGGCAGGGAGAGGGTGGAAATGGTGAAGGGTTGGAAGAGCATCAGGACACGGTTACCCAAACTGTGTCGTCATTGGGCCTATGATGGTACTGTGTCCTGCCCAGAGGATGTCACCAGAAGCATTGTCAGCTGTGCTGTGTGATTCACATGGGCTCTGAGCCATGGGGGCATTTGGAAGTGATGCCAGACATGGGGACATCTGGCCACCGAAGGAATATCCATGGATCACCCAGAGCAGAGCCCATGCACTTCCAGTTACTCCTCTCCAAGCTTGAGTTAGCTGAGGGCCCTGAGCAGAAAAAACTTACTCTTAATTACGCAAATCCTAAGACAGGCTTGTGAGATCCACAGGAGAGATATCTGTGGTTTCTGCCTGCCCAGCCCTCATTATTCTCTCTTTCTTTGGGGGAGTTCCGGTGCTTCTATTTTGCTCTATAACTCCAGGGGTGGACACATGTCAATACTGGTATATGGTTACTGGGTCAAGGATGGGCATGGGCCCACACCAGACTAAGGAGATCCCTCCGAAAGATTTTTGCTATAACTATTAGGAAAGAGGTATCCTTTTTCCACTGAGAATATCAAGCTGGCAGGATGGTGATCCTCTATGCCATCTCTGGGGTAGATCCTGCCTGAGAATGATACTAAGCGTAGACAAAAGCAGAGTGATGAGCCAGAAAACATCAGTTTTTTCCCCCTTGATCCAACCATTCCTGAAACCACATGCATTCATTTTATAAACCAATATTGTCTCTCTCTCTCTCTCTCTCTCTCTCTCTCTCTCTCAGTTTAAACCATTTCGAATTGAGTTTCTGCCATTTGTGCCAAATAAATCCTTAATAATATTATCTGGTAATTGAAAAACATCTCTAGCAATTACTTGATATTGAAGAAGATAAAAAAAGACACTATAAGCCCAGATGAAACGCATGTATGTAAAGGAAGACACGCAGCACCGGAGTCTGGCTCAAGTGCCAGTCCCACAATCTCCAAGGGGTAGAAAATAGTTTACCCTCTCCTGATAACGCCTTTCCCTAAGGTATTAGCAATATAGGGATGATGATACCCCAGAAGTCTGCCTCTTAGGAATATTGACCAAATGATAACATGCATATGAAAGCATTTTGCAGTTCTAAAGCCCAGTGCAAACAGCAAAAAATCATGTTCTAAATCTGTCTGGTCCTACACAGTAGCCACAAGCGGCTACTAAGCACTTAAAATAGGGCTAGGCTAAACTGAAATGTGCTATAACTGTAAAGTGCACGCCAGCTTTCAAAGACTAAGTATTTTTTAAAAAAATAATGTAGCGGGCGCCTGGGTGGCTCAGTTGGTTAAGCGACTGCCTTCGGCTCAGGTCATGATCCTGGAGTCCCTGGATCGAGTCCCGCATCGGGCTCCCTGCTCAGCAGGGAGTCTGCTTCTCCCTCTGACCCTCCCCCCATCTCATGTGCTTTCTCTCTCATTCTCTCTGTCTCTCAAATAAATAAATAAAATCTTTAAAAAAAAATAAAAAATAAAAAAATAAAAATAAAAAAATAATGTAGCTATCACATTAGCAATTTTTATAATGATTACCCGTGGAAAGGATATTTGTGATGTATTAGTTAAATGCAATTTATTATTAAAATTACTTTCACCTATTTCTTTTCCCTCATGTGACGTGGATACTAGAAAAAATTAAATCCCATGTATGACTTGAATTTAGGCTCATCTTATACTCCCACCGGACCCCATGAGCCTAAATTGTGGGGGATGGTGTGTTATTGATGTGGGAGGTCAGCGGGCTCTAGAGCAGTCGGGAAAATCAGACAAACCTCAAATCAGGGGGTGGGTTGGGGCCGGGGCGCCATTTGGAAACAGTCTTGTTTGGTTGTTGCCTCTAATCTGCCCGGAGGATAAAATGACCTGCCTTCCTGTTTCCCATTATGCCTCCCCCCACTTCTAACCCACTGCCTTCCACAGAATGGAGTGGTCTCAGCGTCCTGTGTGCGACTTCCATGGGGATCTTGCTGCAGTGTCTTGCTGCAGGGTCTCCTCCACCTGTGCTCACTGACCTCCTTCCCTGGAATGCCCCACACCCAGAAGGGAGATCCACTGGCTTTTTGCCTCTTGTGTGTCTTCGGATTTCTCAATGGGGTGAGATTTGTGGTCCGTTGGCCAACATCCATACCCCCCTCTCTGAACACAGTGAGCTTAGCCTGGGCTACCCCCCAAAAAGAGATCCTGAGACAAGGATTTCAGTGCAAGTGATTTGGAGGAAAAGGGATTCCAAAAAGCCCTGTGTGGGAGTAGGGGTGAGACAAGGAAAGGATGGACGACCCTAAAGGTAGTTTGATAAGATCACTGTAGGTAAAGGGGGCTAAGTTCCTTGGGGAACATGTTGAGAAAGGGTGTGGAGCATTTCCCAATGGTCTCACTGGGGGTGAGTAAGCTGGGATATTTATTCGTTAACTTTTATTCCTTGATGTTGAGGGTCGGTCTTGAGATATGAACTCTCTGGTATTTCCAGCTTGTTCAGTATACTACTGAAGACAGAGAATGCCCTCAGGTGGAAAGATCCAAGGAAACTTTAGCGCATACAAGAAATGTCTGCCAGTGACCTTTACGAAAGATTGAAATGAGGAAAACGGGCAGAGCACAGAGAAGGTGGGTGCTACATAGAAGACAGAAGAGGTGGAAAGAAGCAAGATCTTAAGATAGTTAAGCAAGATAGTTCTGGTCTGTTGGATCAAGCCTTACCTGAAACCTATCTCTAGACTTCTTATCTACCTGCACCTATAAATGTCATATACTGTTTAATCTGGTTTGAGCTGAGTTTTCTGTTACTTATAACAATTATTCCTAACTCATTTCGTTCCTAGCTTTGTTCCCATAACTGAGAAGACTCCCTGTGGCTTCAAAACCAGGAAGCGGGGCTGATGGGTAAGTCATGCTCTCTCTTCCTTCCTGAAACCAGAACACAATAGTAAAAGAATGAGGAGACACATTAGCTCATGGCCAAGTTCTTTTTGTGACCCGGTGGCCATTCCAGCGAAGGGGATCTTACTAGGGAACTCTTTCAACTCTCTCTAAACACCGTCAGCTCCATGTTTCAACCCAAATTCTGTGTCTAATGCACTGACGTTTATTCCAGAAAACTAAATTCACACCAAGAATCTTCCTGTGGGAGCACAAAGGTTTAAATTTTTCTTTGATGCTCCACAAATTCTCACAGAGCAATCAATAAAAAATAACGAAGGAGTTCTTTTATAGACAATGTAAAATAATTGTTTCCACAAATTACTTATGAGCAACAACCAAGGAGGAAGGTAAACGGGCAAAGAAAGGAAGAAATTTCTCCTGATGTTCACATCATTTCACAAAGCTTCAGGGCTTCAGGGGGATATCCAGCCTCTATGTAGGTTAAGCGTGACCTCTGACACTCCCAGAAAGCCTGTCTCTCTACTATCCAATCCTAGATGGACCAGCTTGGGTCAACTGGTCTTCTCTTGTTTTGCTTTTGGGGGTGAGTGGGGAGGTGGGAAGAGATACGGACATTTCCATACCCGACGTGGCCACAAGAGGGAGCTCTCAATGGCCGGCTGTACCTGAAAAGGAATTCTAGTCCAGGCCATGGAAACTGACAAAATTTGATTTAAAAGGTGTCTTCTGATAAACCTCAGCATCTTCTTGCTAACATACCAAGAACAATCACTAAACACTTTTAGTCTGTTCAGTGCATCCTTCTGGGATCTGAGAAGCATTGTCCTATTAAATCTAGGTCATTTGATTTTGGGCATCAGTTTATCTTGGGAGCTGCTCCTACATTTTACAAGGTGAATTTTGGGACAACAATATTAAAGATTCAGAAAGTGGGTAAGGTTAACACTGAGCCCTTGGGCCTGGTAAATTGACAATCGAGCCAGAATAACTATTTACCATTCTAAAGCTCTGATCCTCATTTCACAATTGTGTCTGAAGAATGCCACCATCACCTCCCTTCCCACACTTGTCTGTGTCTTTTCAACTCCTGTTTGAATTGATTCTCTCTCTTTCTCTCTTTCTCTCTCTCTTTTTTATTATTATCATTTTGCCAGGGACTTTGGATCATTACAAGATTGCGGGTAATGACAGACTATAATTAAGCTTAAAACAGATTTTTCTTTTAGGAGAGAGAGAAGAGCCTGCTCTAGCTGAGACTCCAGATTGCCTGGGCTGTAATTTGCGGTGCTGTCACAAAGGGGTCCTTTTTCCTTGTGGTGCGCTGTGATGATGAGCAAGGAACCCAACTTGCGGGGTGTGTGCCTCTCCCCGCACCCTCTCTGGAGCGAGCAGAATGGACGTCTAAATGGCTGAGTCTAGCTTGAGACTGATTACAGGCCAGACCCTGCTATTGTGCCTCATCAGTTTCATTGTCGAGGCTGCAATTGCGCTGGGATGTTTCTCTTTGTCGCCTGCTCCACGCTCATTTCCAGGATAGGAGTGAAACGGTGGTAAGTCTGAGGCCCGAGGTGGGGAGAAGCATTCTTCCAGTGTGTCGCCCCAGGTAAGGCTTGGCAGATCTTTGGAAATGGAAAATGCACTGGCCCAGCCACGATGCCCACAGCCTCAGCATCGGGATGACTCCCAGACTCGTGATAACCTCTCACGAAGAGACTTGAAGTCACACTCACTGGCTGTGCGAACTGAAGCAATCAGCTCAACTTCTCTGGCCTTCGTTTTCTCATCTGTACAATGGGACTAATAACGCTTACCTATTCCCAGGCAGATTGGAGGACCAATGAAATATGAAGAGCCTGGAGGTAGATATACATATATATTGACACATACCTATACACACACATACCTATACACACACACATCCGTAATATGCATAGTAGACCAACTACCCTCCTATATTACTGTGGGTATTCTGTGTGTGTGTTTCTTATATGCCAGGGGATGACACCTGGCCTTGACCGGCTAATGATAATAATAGTAAACTTGCATTGAGTGCTCACGATGAGCCAAGCACTGTTCTGAGCACTCTGCATGTATTAAAGCAGTGATCTCCACTAACAGCCCTATTCGATTCAGCAGGGCAATTCTTCATCCTCTTTGGGACCATCCAGGCAGTGTATGATCGGCAAGGGGCTTGCGGGACCCTCAGCATCTCTACTCACAGAGCGCAGCGAGTGCACCCTCACAAATGACTTTTGACTCCCCTGCGCTTTTAAAAATACCCAGCTGAGAACCATTTTCTTAAAGCCCAGGTGGGTGCTGTGCAGGACGAAAGCGGGCCACATTGTGGATATGGGGGGGCTTGAAATGAAGCTCGTCCTAACTGAGATGTGCTATAGGTAGTACAATAATACACGCTGGATTTTGAAGACTTGGCATGAAAAAAAAAAAAAAAAAACAAGACCCTGAAGTATCTCAGGAGTATTTTAAAATATTGATACCACGATGAAATCATGACGCCTTGGCTATGTTGTGTTAACTAAGATATTTAAATTAATTTCACCTGTTTCTTTTTACTTTTTTTTTTAATCTGACCACTAGAGAATGTCGAAGTCCACCTGCAGCTTGAGTTTGTGGTTTGTGTTATATTCCTATCCGGCTGGTGCCGGCACGAACAGTGGGACGCTGTGGAAGGGTTTTTGAGCCCTACGGTATCAGAGCTGCTGTAGCGAATGCTGCTAGACCAGCCCAGCCAATATCTGGGTTCTGTTTCTCCTGGACTGACAAAATCCGGATTGTGTTTCAGATGGCCTTGTGTTAGAAGGCTCCTTTCCTTGGCTTCCCATGTAAACCAGTTCTTGCCCAAAGGGTACAAATGGGAGTTTACTGGATGGGGCCTCTAGGAAAGCCATCATTCAGGTGAGAAAAAGGGGACCTGGCTGACACGTGCCTTTTGCCCGTTGCTCTTCCCCCCTTTTCCTTCCTGGAATGCAGGCACAATGTCTGGAGGTAGGGCAGCCTTTTTGGAACCATAAGGGTTGACAGCCACACTCTACGAGGGGTGGGGGGAGGAAGGAGACCGGTTGCTTGAGCAGCATCACAGGCCCACCCAGCCCATCCCCAGACTCTTCATGATGTGAGCAGAACGAACACGTCTAGGTTATTCCCCTGCAGTTGGGTTTCTGTTACATGAGTTGAACATGAGTCTAACTGGTCAGCATCATTACATTTTGGAGTCTATGCCATGGATATTTAGCACCTTTTCAGTCTGTCCCGAACATTGGAGCATCCTTGCTATGTTTGGGGAAATTCCAACAGTAAGAGCTGGGCCTCTCTGTGGCAGAACTCAGAAAACACAAATGCCAGGCCCTTCCCAGCACAAGGCTCTGCCGCTCAGACCGTTGGAAGGGAGACTTCACTTTGGAGAAACCCGAGAGGGGGATGCAGGCAGTGTGCCCAGCAGCCTTTTAATAAACAGCTTTTCTCCTTGACCGGCCCATGTCAGCCGGCGTCTGTTGCCGGTGACTCAGAGGCCTGACCGTCCCGCTCCTTCACAGTCTCCTGTTAAATTCCAGTCCCCAAGGAAAGACCCTGAGCCCTTAGCTCCTCAGTAGAAGCGGCCCGTCTGAGATCAGGCCCATCTTACCTTAAGCCTCTGTGTCGCGGGCAAAATGCCAGACGGCTCCTGTTACCTCCACTCATCTCATTTCCAAAGCCCCCTCCCCCACCGCCCCAGTACTGGGCTTCTGGGGTTGAAAGCACTGACAAGGAAAGTAGGCAGAGACCAGACCCCTGTGAGGAGTGAGGAGTTGTTCAAGCCTCAGTCTCCTGGCTCAACCCTCTGCCTTAGCCCAAGAAAGTGTATGCAGAGTTAGACAACCCGGATTCCAATCACTGTACCAACACTTCCTCGCTCTCTGACCTCAGGCAGCTTGCTTAACCTCTGTGAGCTTTAGTTTCCTCCTCTGTGGGGCTGGTTCGTGCTCATGTGACCCGTGCAGTCACATAGGACCTTGTTAACTTAGAGGGTCCCGGGACTTAGTTTCATGCTTTGCTGTTGCCATCTTGAAATTCTCAGCTTTTTATAAAGATTATTTATTTATTTTATAGAGAGAGAGAGCAGGGGGAAGGGGCAGAGAGAGAGGGAGAGAGAGAACCCCAGACTCCCAGCTGAGCGCAGAGCCCGACGCGGGGCTCAATCTCACGACCCCGAGATCACAACCTGAGCCACCCAGGAGCCCTGAAATTCTCAATTTTTGGACAAGGGGCCCTGCATTTTCACTTTGCATGGGGCCTTGCAAATTAGGTAGCCAGTGCTGCTCCTCTACAAAATGGGAATAATATTTATTTTGGAGGTTTGCCGTGAGAATTAACTGAGAAAAACGGCTCTTACGAACTTAGCCCAGGGCCTGGAAAAAGTATGTTCTCAGCAACCGATGGCTGTTACCTGTTGGCGCAGGTGCATTTTCCCGCAGCACCCTCCCCGGCTGGCAAGCTGGATCCTAGCTCTGCCTCACCAACCTCCACATACTCAGCGCCCGTGTGGGGACAAATCTGACACCCATGGTGGCAGCAAGGTAGTTGGAAAACTTAGGCGACCAAGAATTCCCAGAAGTGGGATTTCGTTTCAGTTCTTTCCAAATATAAAGGCACATTGAACTTCTCGATGACTTTGACGCTGTGGATGGAATTTCCTAGAGGACTTGGTGGTGACAAATCTGGGCCATGTGATTAGCCAGAAATACCACAGGCTCACAGCAGAGGCTCTGAGCGGCCTCCCCCTGCTGACTTACTGACACCTGTCTGCGCTGGAAAGAACTGAGGTTTGAGATATGACCAAGCTCTCTCTCTAACGCCCCTTACCATCCCCAGGGCCTCGCCTCTTAACCCTCGCTCCCCCAAAGCCCCTGAACAGCTTCACACGTGTGCGACCAGGCACGCTGGGTGGGATTCGCCCTGCACCTATGTCCTCCTGCCTTGGGAGGACACGCACCCTGATGCCATCCTCCAGGGCACCCCCAGAGGCTGGGCGCCCCCAGAAGTGGGCAGTGGTGGATGCCTACAAGGCCACCTCTTGGCTAATAGGGGATGAGAGTTGAAGCATAAATGCTCACGTTTCACCCCCTCAGCAGGCAGCTCTAAAGTACAGTTCACGGGCCACTTGGAAGGGCCTCGTGGGACCGGGCAGCAACCCCCAGCACATCAGCGAACTCGTTTCCTCCCCCTGCTCCTCACTCCTGCCCCCATGGGTCACGCTCCCTGATTGGAGCCCCTTGCAAGGAAGGCTTTGTCTCAGGCCCTGGGGAGCCAGGGAACCCAGGCTCAGTCAACCCCCGTGGACTCTCCTGAACTTCATTCATTCATTCATTCATTCATTCATTCATAACAACCTACCTCCACACCTAGTATTTTTTAAAATCAATATAATGCTCTAACTGTATTTTAATGGAGAAATAAAAGGAAGTGATCTATAAAGAAAAAATTAAGTACCTTTCAATTGGTATAGGTTCAGGCAAAATTGTACCAGAAGACTCGGGGGGTGGCGTAGATATGGCCGCTTTGTGTAGATTCACCGTGAACGTGACCTAGCACTGAGAACCGTAGAAGCAGAGTCAGGGGCCTTGGTGCTTAGAGTCAGCCCTGCCATTAACCTCCTGGTAGGTCCACTCCAATCCTTCTCCCAAGGATACAATGTGTCATTGAACTGTATGCTCACTAAGGACCAGCCCTGCTCTATTTCTGTACGGTTTTCTGGCCGCCTGACTTTTTCTGGACACTTGTTTTCTTGTTCTGGCCTCCCTGCAGCTGTTAGATCAGCCATCCACAGTTGAACTGGTGAAGTTTGTCTTGAGCATCCACTCCCGCCAGGCACTGGCAGAAGGAACAAGGGCTTGTCATTATGGAGTTCCTGCCTGGCGGGGAGGGGCAGGCTGGGGCACAGACAACAGGTACACAGCTAAACACAGCGTGTGCCAGATGGCGAGGGCAATGGGGACCTGAAAAACAGGTGAGGGCTTGAGAAACATGGGAGATAGGGTACAGGGGAGGGTTGCTGAGGGAATAAATTCCTTCTGATCTGCGGCCAATAGCGTTATCAATAAGGGGCAGCACTCTCTGAACGGGCTCTCATCCGGAAGGCCTGCCCTTTCAATTCCTGCTGCCTAAGGGATGGCTTCACAGAGAGTGGCCAAACACAAGAATTCTGTTATCATCTTGCAGTGTTTCTGTTGGCCAGGAATTTGGGGAAGTGCTCAGCCAGGTGGTTTTGGCTTGGAGTCTCGCCAGCAGTGGAGTCTGAGCTGGAGCCTGGAGCAGCCGGGGGCTGCTGAGCATCTCTCTAATGTAGGCTCCAGGTTTCTCCAGGGGCTTTCTCTGTGTGGGAGTGTCTGCGCTTCCTCACGGCATGGAGGCCTCAGTGCAGTAAGACCACTGACGGGATGGCACAGAGCTCCAGGGGAGTGTCCCAGCAAACCAGACAGAAGGTGTGACACCTTTTGAGCTGCACATGCCTTAGGGAGACCTCATGGTTCCTGTCTCCTAATGTTTACACCCTGTGGAATCCCCCGTCTTGAGGTTGGCAAGAGCCGTGACCAGATTCCAACCAACCAATGGAATACAAAAAGGCAGTGGGGCTGTCATTCCCATGACGATGTTACACTGGACGGCAAAGTGTAAGGATTTTTTTCAGATGCAGCAAAGGTCCTTAAGCTGTTGACTTTGAGTTCATCAAAAGGGAGGTGATCCTGACTGGGCCCCCTCCAAATCATGTGAGTCATCCAGGAGGAGACCTAGACTTTCCCGGAAGTGAGAGACCCTAAGAGGCAGAGACTCTCGGTCCATTGCTTGCTGTTATGGGCTGAACTGTGTCCCCCAAACATAAAATTTCATATGTGGAAGTTCTAACCCCTAGGACCTCAAAATGTGACTATTTGGAGACAGGGCCTTCAAAGAGGTGATTATGATAAAAATGAGACCATTAGAGGACACCTGGGTGGCTCAGTCAGTTAAGCGTCTGCCTTCTGCTCAGGTCAGGGTCCTGAAGTCCCAGGATCAAGTCCCACATTGGGCTCCCTGCTCAGCGGGAAGCCTGCTTCTCCCTCTCCCACTCCCCCTGCTTGTGTTCCTGCTCTTGCTATCTCTCTGTCAAATAAATAAATAAAATCTTAAAAAAAAAAAAAGGAAATTAGGACACCCAAAGAGACACCTGGGAGGCATGTGCAGAGAGTAAGGACCATGTGGAGACACAGCAACAAGGTAGCTGTCTGCAAGCCAAAGAGAAGGGCCAAACCTCAGAAGAAACCAAACCTGTCAGTGCCTTGATCTCGGGTTCCCAGCTTCCAAAACTGTGAGAAAATAAATTTCTGTGGTATAAGCTACCTGCTCTGCGGTATTTTGTTATGGTGGCCTTAGCAAATGAATACACTTGCCTTGGAAGAAATTAGCTGCCATAAATTCATTTCACGGGAAATGAATTCTGCCAAAACCCCAGAGACGCTTGGAAGTGGATCCTTCCCTGGTTGAGCCTCCAGATAAGACCACCACCCAGCCAGCCATCACCTTGATTTCATCCTTGAGAGACCCCGGGCAGAGAATTCCGCCAAGCCCTGCCTGGACTTCTGACCCACAAAAAGTGTGAAATGGTAACACATGTTGTGGGAAGCCACTAAGCGTGTGGTCTTCTGTTATGCATCATGGAAACCACACCCCCCTTTTATGATCCAGCCTTGAAAGTCACAGCACAAGCTCTGCTGTGTTTCATTTGGGTGCAAGTGAACCACCAGCCCACCCAGATTCAAATATCGGGACTGGTGGTACTGCTGCGGCCAAATTTGGAAAATATAGCGTGTGGCACCTGCATCATTGAATCTTAATTCATGGCTCATATTTGAAACTGTAGCTTGCTTCCCGCATCTACATCATTTTCATTGACACCGCACGTTTTCTCCAATTGGCCCTCACGTGGAGGCTCATTTGAAACCCCGGAGGATGTCTGTCTGTTCCTTTGAGAAGACACAGCACGAGCTGGTGTCACAATACCTGCGTATATTATAAAACAGGCTTTTCCAAACACACTGCCCACATTTGGTGACTCTTCAGTCGGACATTTCCTCATGATGCCTTGATAGATGATAGAAACATTTTTTTAATTTTTATAGATTTTCCTTCAGCCCACCTTTGTTGCTCCTAGTGGCTGGATCCATTGGTTGAGCCTAGGAAAGCATGATTGTCCTGAGCCAACTGGAAGTGTGGGCCTTGGCACCATGAGAAGTGGCCTTGGAAACAGGCTGACCTTTAGCGAGGCCCCCACTTCCCCATCTCCGGTGCCTCCAGTTAGGAAGGCCTGGGAGGACATTCAGGCCAAGCAGACATCTGGGGCTCAGTTCCCTTCTACAACATCCCCACCTAGTGGGCCTGCCAGAGTGCTTCTCCAGTGGGGATAATCATAACTTTCAGTTGCCCCAGGGAAGGAAAGGGTAGGTTCTATCCAGAAGAAAGAGGCCATTCATCAGCTTGAGTCTCTAAGCTGCTTTCCTTGACCTCTTTAGCAAGACAATAGCCTTGACAGCCAGGCTTTGTCAGGAGGGAAGGATTTTCTAAATTCCTCCGGTGTCATTGTGATATTGGAGTTCGGCTGACTGGATCCTAGAGTTTTACCTAGATAGAGACAGAGGAGGAAGAAGCCATCGTCTGAGGCGGGGACAACGCGAAGACCATTCCTCCTACTTTGCGAGAAGATGGGAGGAAGCGGAGAGAGAGGCAGGGGAAGCAGAGAGGCTGGCTAAGGTCCTGGATTCGGGGGTGTGCTGCAGAGGTCAAGGGGAGGGCCAAGAACTCTGCAGAGCCATGACACACTTCCCCATGCATCCCGGCAGAGACTGCCAGGGTCTAGGAGCAGCCCACCAAGTGGGCGCTTCCAACATGGTGCAAGGTGAGGGACAGTAAGTCTGACAGAGCCGTACTTCTAGCCCCCGGGGATCTCAGAGTTTATATGCCTTAGTGAGGAGACCAGGGGCTGCTGAGGAGAGCTGGCAGAGTGGCCTGCAGGGGGACAAATAGGCCACTGCAGGTAGGCACCTAAGACTGGGGCAAATGGCCAACACCCAGTGACGGCCTGGCCAACAATGTCTGACCCATAGTGACCACTTAGTGAATGCGAGGTGTTGCTCTAAGACCTTTCTGTTTGTCATCTCATTCAGTCTTTGAATTCATCTTGTGAGGTAGGTACTATGGTGATCCAGTTTTTGCAGACAAGGAAACCTGTCTGAAGCCCCTTAGCAAGATTAGATAGAACCAGCCAGACCTTAGTAGTCCCAAGGCCAGGGAGCAAACCAGGGCAGGGCAGAGACCGGCTGGGGAGTATCCAGAAAATTCTGTATGCGTGCAAGGATCCTTTCTACCTGACTCCCACTGCCACAAGGACCCTGAAAGTTCTCCTGAAGGAGAAGCCAAGGGGGGGGGGGGGGAATCTGAAACACTGTGCATTTTACTCGCCACAGCCTGAATGATCTCACTAGACTATTTAAATAGTTGGATTAAACTGAGTTTACTGGCTTGGCCTACACTGACTCGTTGACCACCCAACGGGGAGGGGTCCACAAAAAATATTAGGTCAATTAGAGAAAAACTGCAGAAGCTTAATTCTTTTACATGTTTGAGTGGAATGCAAGTCACTCCATGACTTGACTTTGTTTCTTAGCCTGGCTTATATCTAAGGAACAATTTGGTCTGAACTTGAGAGTCGGAAAATTCTGGGTCTGAACTCCAACTGAGCTGCTCATTTGCTTTTGGACTTTGAACAACTTAACCCTCTATGGCTACATCTTCTTCACATGTTAAATGACAATCATAAGTAAATATTGTTTGAGCCAGAGACCAGTAAACATTTTCCAAAAGAGGCCAGAGAATAAATACTTTAGACTTTGCAGTTCATTGAATCTCTATTGCAACTCTTCAACTCTGCTCCCGATGCACAAAAGTAGCCACAGACAATCCATAAATGGATGAGCATAGCTGTGTTCTAATAAAACTTTATTTATAAAAACCAGAGCCAGATTTGACTCGAGTCTTAGTTTGCTGGTGCCTGGGTTAGGGTACAGGGCTACACAATAACAAGGAGACCCCCAAATATAGTGACTTAGTTAGGAGAAAAGCTTATTTCTCTCCTCTGTTAACAGTCTGGAGGTGAGCCACCTTTGGGATCCAGGTTCTTTCCATCTTTTGTTCCTCCATGCCTAAGGAATATTTCAGGAGTAGCAAGGACAGGGCTGGAGGGGCTGAAGCTGAGCAAGCAAGCCGAGTAGGGTAGGAGAGGAAGTCAGAGAGGTTGTGTGTGTGTGTGTGTGTGTGTGTGTGTGTGTGTGTGTGTGTGTGTGTGAGAAAGAGAGGCAGACAGACAGGAACAGAGAGAGTAGTTTAGGGTCTCATAGGCTGCTGGTGGGACATGACTTCTGCTCTGTGAATGATAGCATCCCTAACTTTTCTTGGAGCCACCTGATCTGAACTACATTTGAACAGGATCTCTTCAGCCACTACGTGGAGAACAGACAGGGGCTAGTCAGGGAAGCAAGGAGGGGACCAGTGAGGTGACCAGTGCAATCACTGAGGCAGAAGACAATCGTGACAAGGAATGGTTAGATTCTGGACATATTTTTAAATGGAAATATGCTTTTTTTTTTTTTTTTCTGGGACGATTCAGGACTTTATTCAGCTTATCCAAAGGGGATCCTCCAAAAAATTACAAATCACTGTGTAGGCCTGACACATTTGGGATGTGACCACAGGCCTCAGGGAACCACTTAATTTCTGGGCATCCTAATAGAAAATGGGTCCACACGAACTGGTACCAAATGTCCCCAGGGCTTAGCACAATACTTGACACATAACAGGCTCTTAAACAAATATTTGTTGAATGAACGAACGAACGAACGAACGAATGAATTTCCCCAACAAAATGCAAACATGCAAGGCAGTGCATTGTGTAGCAATTAACACAGAGTCTGCCAATAAACCAAGCGTTTTTGTGACCTTCCACGCAGACGCACAGCTTTTGCTTTAGAACTGCTGCCACGTGAGACCGAGAGAGTGGCTGAGCCAAAAGAAGATGGAGGGATGGGTGCACAGCTGGCTCAGCCCTAGCTCAAGGAGCCACAGCATCCCCGGCCCCCTGGTTGTACTCCAGTCAATCACAAGGCCAGAGGCTTTTACAGTCTTAATTACTTGGAACCGAGATGGTTAAAGCTGCAAATTCCAAGGGGCTGCCATGTTCAAAATCTTCTACTTCAAAGACAAAGCAGAAGCAGGAAATTGCTGAGCCTACGACCCTTGGGCAACACACGCTGTGATGGTTAATTTTGTGTGTCATGGGGTGCCCAGATGTACGGTTAGACATTATCTCTGGGTGTGTCTGTGAGGGTGCTTCCGAATAAGATTTGCATTTGAATCGGTAGACTGAGCAAAGCACCTGCCCTCCCCAGTATGGAGGGGGCCTCATCCCGTTTACTGAAGGCCTATATAGAACAAAAGACTGAGCAATATAGAATTCATGCTCTCTGCCTGATGGTCTTGGAGCTGGGACACTGGTCTTCTCCAGCCTTCAGACTCAGACCGGAGCTTCCACCACTGGCTCTTGCAGTTCTCAGGTGTTCGGACGACAGATCTGGGAAGTTCTCAGCCTCCATTATGATGTGCACCAATTTCTAATAAATCTATCATCTCTCTCTCTCTCTCTCTCTCTCTCTCCAATTGTTTCAGCTTCTCTGGAGAGCTGTGGCTAATACATACATCATTTCTGGGCCTTGGCTTCTCAGCTAAAACACAACGATGTTGGAGCAAGGGCTTCCAAAGGATTTCAGGCCCACAGGAACCAGGTCTCTGGACCCAGGTGAGTTCCTTAACCCCTCTGTGCCTCTGTTGCTTCATCTGTGAAAGTAGGAGAATGATTGGACCTACCTTGCAGAATTGGCAAGGATGAAATTAAAACAACAACAACAACAACAACAGGTAGAAAGCTCTTACACAGTACCTGGCATTGGGCAAGTGCCATGTAAGGGTTAGATATGCTTAGTATTTTCAGTGTGACCCTGGGCAAGTGATGTGAGCTATCTGAGTCTCAGTTTCTTCATCTGTAAAAGAAGATAATAATATTGGCCCTGCCCCTTTGTTATAAGGATCAGATGCAAATATGTTATATGCAATGTTAATGATACAGACATACAAACTAAAAGGAGAAGGGGCTCATTCTCCCTGACTGCACTTTGAGCATCTTGAAGACGGTACGGTGCAGCGGTTAAAAGAGTGGGTTCTGGGTTAGGGTGGCCAGATTTAGCAAATAAAAACATGGGATGCTCTGTTAAATTTGAATTTTAGAAAAACAAAGAATAATTTTTTTTAGCATATGTCTTATGCAATATTTGGGACAAAAAAATACTTGTTTATCTGAAATTCAGATTCAATTGGGCATCCCGCAATTTAAACCCAATTCTGCAGTCGAACTAATTGTGTTCCTATCCCAGGTCTTACTCACTGTACAAACTTGAGCAAGTTACCCAACTGCTCTGGGCCATGCATGGTTTCCTGGCTTTGCCAGTCTTTAGCTGTGTGACCAGGGAAGCCCTCAACCTCTTTGTACCTTCATTTCCTCATCTGTAAAATGGGGAGATGAGGGTGCCTGCCTCATAGAAGAGTCACGAGAATAAATGAGTTCATGCATGTAACACTCTGCCCAACGCTCAACAAATGCCAACCATCATTCAAACAGCATTTTTCCGGAGAATATGAATTGGGAAACTTTTTTAGGTAGGCGACACACTGGGTGCTAGGGAAACAGTGGTGACCCGTGCAGACCCAGGCCTCCATTTAGAGGCCTCCCGCCATGGCCTCCTTTAACCACCCATGACTTTAATGGTTCTAGAAGTTGCATGTCTTTAATTCCCTAACAACCATCGAGTGTTTGTTTGAATTCACTTATTATTCCTTTGCAAATGTCCACTTTTCCATTCCCCTGGGCCATCATGACTATAAATCATTGTCTCGTGATTCCAGGCTTAGAAAGAGCCAGAGCTAGAACCTATTCATTGGAGGGTTTTACTGGGTTATTTATTGTGACAGAAAATGCAAATGGGTTGGCAGTAAACATAAGGGGAAAAAAGCTACCTCAGCAGTATGCACAGAACGTAAATGCAGATGGAAACGGTGGGGAGAGAGTGTCATTTTTAGTAAGTAGAGCAGATACTCCACTTTGCTGAAAATATGAAATGCCAGAAAATTTTTCCTGACTTCCTATGTTACTGAAAGACACTTGAAGTTGACCTGCGTCGTCTTTCGGGACCCCGGAATGACATTATATTTCACCGTATTGGGGGCCATTCAGTGTGAAAAGGCTGATGAGGTAGCGAATAACACACTAGGAGGGGGTTATACAGGAGAAGAGAGATCTGCTAAGCTCCACCAACTTCCATCACCCACAGAAAACATCCTCTCTCAGGCCTGGCCAATTTTCCTCTTCTATGGGTCTATTTCATCCCAGAAAGATCTTTTGCAAGTGGGAAAAAATATATTCTCCTGGTCTCTGTGGATGACTTATACACAGAGGTAGGAAATAGGGAGTCCTTGGTCCCCAGATCCGCTCACGGATACAGAAACACTGCCCTGTCCTGAGTTGTTGATGTGAGCAGGGAAAAGACTTCTTTCCTACTCCTGACGTTTCCTTCCATGCGGCGGGACCCCCAGGAGCATCGTACTTCTGACAACAACCTGCGCACTTCCTCTCTCCGCTGAGACGAGGTGGGCGTCCTGATGTGACTGGTGAGTTCACCCAGAGAAACGGGCACACTGAAGCCAACCTCATCTTCCCCCTCCTGCGGCGCCCACAAAGAGGGCTGTCCCCTGCTCCTCCATACTGTACGTCTGTGACCGGGGATGTCTGTCTGTTTCAGGGTTGAGTGTTCGGAAGCCCACCTGCCCGCGGGTAAGGAGTCACAGTTTCTGATACAAACCCCATCAGCAATAAAGGTGCTATTCTGGCATTTTACTGCTTCTCAATGCGTACAGTTTTCAGATGGAGAATAGGAGCTTGTCTCTTAGTCTAATTGAGCTGATATCACAGAACACCATAGACTGCGTGGCTTAACATTTATTCCTCACCATTCTGGAGGCTGGGAGTCCAAGATCAAGGTGCTGGTAGGTTTGGTGTCTGGTGAGGACCCTCTTCCTACCTCGCAGTTGGCCACCTTCCCCTATATCTTCACATGACAGAGAACAGATAGAGAAAGAGATCCTATGTCTCCTCCTCTTTTCATAGGGGCCCCTAATCCCATTTATGAGGGCTTCATCCTCATAATCTAATCACCTCCCAAAGGTTTCACCTCCAAATCCCCTTGGGGCTTGGGGTTTAGGCTTCAAAATATGAATTTTAAGAGAAAGAAACATTCAGTCCATAGCAGCTAGTGACCAACTTACCTCCAAGCCCGGGAGTCGACAAAGCTATCTCTGAGGTACCCTGGACGGTCTTCAGAGCATCATTGCCTTTCTCTACTTCAGCCACAA
Organism: Eumetopias jubatus; assembly: GCF_037043125.1. Classification (NCBI taxonomy): domain Eukaryota; kingdom Metazoa; phylum Chordata; class Mammalia; order Carnivora; family Otariidae; genus Eumetopias; species Eumetopias jubatus. The sequence goes on along the minus strand of NW_028274808.1, from coordinate 182,513,535 downwards.
CCCACAAAACACAGGCCAGAAGCCTCACTGTCAATAAGAAATCTTCTTGGGAATGGTCAAGGAAGCCAAGGCAATTACATTCCTCTTCCATATTCAATTCCCAGTCAAGACTCTGCTTAAATGCCTTCACCCTTCCGTGAGTACTGTGGAAATGGTGCCTGTCCCTCAAACAATGCATATGAAGGGCAGGGGGAGTGGTGGAGTGTGTATGTATGTATGTTTGTGGTGTGTATGTGTGTGTGTGGTATGTGGTGTAGTGTGGTGTGGGGGGGGTGGGGGTGGTAAGGGGTGTGTGTAGTATGGAGTGAAGTGGATGTATGTGTGGTGTGTGGTATAGTGTAGTGTGTGGGGGGGGTGGTAGGGGTGTACATGGTGTGTGGTGTAGTGTGGGGTGTGTATGTGTGGTGGCGAGTAAAGGGGTGTGCAGTGTATGGTATAATGTGTGTGTGGTAGGGGTGTGGTGGGGGTGTGGTGTAGCGTGGGGTTTGTGTGTAGTGGGAAATGAAGGGGGTGTGCAGTGTGGTATGTAGTATAGTGTGGTGTATGTGTGTGTGTGTTGGGGGGTGCAGTGGGTGTGTGTGGTGTAGGGTGTAGTGTGGTGTGTGTGTGTGCATGTGTATGTGTAATATGTGTGTGTGTGTGTGTGTGTGTGTGTGATGTGGCTTGTGTGCGGGGTGTGGGGGTGGTGTATGCTGGTTCCTCAACTTTCTCCAATTAAGGGTTCATTTGGCAGCACTCTCATTCCTACAAGCCATTAAAGATGGTGTATAGGTCATTCATCACTGCACAACAAATTACTCCAAAACTAAGCAGCTTAAAACGTAGACACTTATTATCCCAGCCTCTGTGGCCAGGAATCCATGAGTGGCTTAATGGCACTGGGTTTCTCATGAGGCTGTAGTCAAGATGCCAGCCAGAGCTGTAGTCATCTGAAGGCCCAACTAGGGCTGACAGACCCACCTCGTAGGTGGGTCACTCACACCGTGGTGCTGGCTGTTGGCAAGAGGCCTCAGGCCCTTCCATGTGGGCCTCTCAACAGCTGTTTGAACAGCCTCACAGCATGACGCTGGCCTCCCCCAGTGAGCTATCTAAGAGAGAGCCAGAGGATAGCCCCTTGCCTTTGAAGGCCTATTCTCAGAAGTTACCCATCGACACTTCAGCCACATTCCGTTCCTTGGAAACAAGTCAGTGAGTACAGCTTGCATTCATGGGAGGGAAATCAGTCTCCACCTCCCCAATGCCGGGCCCCAAAGAATTTGTGAACACATTTTAAAACCACCATGGGTAACACGGTGCAGAAAAAGAGAAGCAAAGGCAGAAGAATCTTAAAATTTACTGAACGTGCTATGGCAGGAATAAAATATAGTAACATTTGAAGATTCAGACCTTTTTCCCCTCCACTGTCTTCCCAGGAAAACTGATGTGGAGAGATGAGACGGAGGCCAGGCAGTGGATGGAACAGTGGCATATGGGAGGGGGTTTTGGACATTGGAGGGTCAGGAGGGGCTGCTGCAGAATGTGAGATGTTAGAGAGCAGGAAGCTTGGGGGAGACTGGTTTTAAGAAGCAGCATGTCGGGGGACGCCTGGGTGGCTTAGTCAATTAAACATCTGCCTTCAGCTCAGGTCATGATCTCAAGGTCCTGGGATAGAGCCCCGAGTGAGGCTCCCTGCTCAGGGGGGAGCCTGCTTCTCCCTCTCCCTCTACCCGCCCCCCGCCCCACCCATGCTCGCTCTCTCTCTCAAATAAATAAATAAAATCTTTAAAAAAAAGAAGCAGCAGCAGCAGCATGTGGAGGGTTATGACCAAGCTTTCCTCTTCTTTCAGGGACACAAGGAGAGACCAGAGCTACTTGTAATTACTCCCTTGTTTGGGGGTTGTTTCATTAAACTCTGCACTGTGGTGAGACTGAATCGCCTGGGTCTTAATATTTACTCGGGCTACATTTACATTCCCTGAGAATTCCCACCACAAATGTAAAATAGCGAGGAAGCATTGCTTTTAAAGCCTCTCAAATGCTTTTGTATCTTCTTTAAGATATTTGTATTCTTGGGACCTAGCACAGCACTGTTCGCACAGTGGGTACTGGAAAGAATCAAGCGAAAAAAGTTCATTTGGATTTTCACATGATTTATGAGCCAAGAAGATGCTATGATCCAAAGGGACAGAGGAAAGATGTAAACTTGAAATAAAAATATTTGGGGGTTGCCATGTGCCCAGAATGCCTAGATGGGTTAGAAGAAACAAGTGTAGGAGATCCAGGGTAAATCACATCAGGAATGAGCAGAGTGGAGCCTGGGAGCCTGGACAAGTGTCAAGACTACTATTTTCTCTGGAGGCCCCAACCTTACTTTCACATGCTCTTCAGCCCACACAACCCTTGAAAGCAAACAGGGAGATGACCGAACTAAGTGGGCGTGGTGACATAAGCAGGGATCTCTCAGCCCTACTGTTGGAGATGCCAGTGAGGGTCTGGGTCAGTTCTGGGGATGATGCAAGGGCTCAGGTGGGGCTTGCAGAGCTGGACAGAACCTCTGCCCTAACGTGTCTTGCAAGATGAAAGAACTTAGCTGTATTTTTTTTTTCTTGGTCTCTAGTAGACTTCCTGGAGTAGACACCTGGAGACAAATGCAGGAGAATATTCTTCAGGGCTCACATATAGATTTCAGAAAGTGCCAGGAATTTGGGGATAGCACTTAAAATCCTGTAGGCCTCTCCCTGTGTTGCCTTGGTTTGTTGCCTGGCTGAAGGCAGAAGCTGAGGCTTAACAAGAGGCTGCCTGGAGCTAAGACCAAGAGGTGGGGCTCACCCCAGGCCTGGCGTCTCAGCTCCGCTACCAATTTGCTGGAAAAAGTCATTTGTGCCAATTAGGCTCTGGTTAGTAAAGGGTTGTCCTGTCTGGGAGGCGGGGAGAGGAGCCAATTGTAAGAACAGGTGATCAATGAAAGTGACACATTACTCATGCCTCCAATTCTTCTTAGACAATCCTCAATTAGCTCTCTGAGAAATAGAGAAAATAAGTGTACTTGCCTTGCTAATGACCACATGGTCGAGACTGAGCAATTTACACAGCATTTTAGCTCCAAGATGAAATGTGCTGAAATATTGGGATTAATGAGTTTCTGACTTGCAGGTCTGGAAAAATTCAGTTTTCTGTACTTCACAAATAGAAAAACAACAATTTAGTGGTAGAACGATAATGAAAAGGAACCAGGCCATTCTCCCCTCTATCCTGGTCGAAAGAATACTTGCTCTGGCCTGAAGCGACCCTTCTTCCTATGAATTTATGATCTGTATTCATAATTCATATTTCACTGGCATGCACTGTGCCTAAGTCAATGGTTGTTTATGGCTAGTATCAACCTGATCAGCTGGGCATCATTCTCTTTGCTTGGTGCCTATGATGGACACACCCTAAGGGGACCCCTTATAAAGGACCCCTTTATAATCCCCCACCCACTTTGAGTGACTGCAGGACCTATGACCTGCTTCAAACTAACAGAATAGGACAAAGGTGATGGGATCTCACACCTAGGACTCCTGATGACTTTGCAGAAGACTTCTGTCATGAGAGGATCAGTGGGGAAGGCCACCAGTGTGGAGCTGTGTGTGGCCCCCGTGAAGCTGAAAGAGGCCCCCCAGTCAAGAGATGGAGAAAATACAGGGTCCTGAGTCCCAACATCGCAAGGAAATGAATTCTGCCAACAACCAGAATGAGGCTGAAAGAAGATCTTTCCATAGTTGAGCCTCCAAATGAGAACACAGTCTGGCTGACATCATGAGACCCTGAGCAGAGGACCCAGCCTAGCTGTGCCAGGACTCCTGACCCACGGGGACTGTGAGTGAATGACCATGCTTTGTTTTAAGCCCCGACATTTGTGGTCTTTTGTTGCACAGCAATAGAGCACTAATTCAACACATATGCCATGCCAGTAGTTAAATAATTGGTTATCACCACTACCTATTTCATTGCACAGTCAGCAATTTTCATCACTGCTGCGTGATGCAGAAACACTAGACCTAGTGTTGTAACTATAGCTTCCAGCAAGTGTGACTTTTCCTAACTAGCTTTAAGTCTCCTGAGGCCAAGAACTCTGCTTTTGTACTTTTTAAAAGATTTTGTCTATTTGAGAGAGAGAGAGAGCACGCAAGCCCTTGAGCAGGGGGAGGGGCCGAGGAAGAGGGAGAAGCAGGCTCTCCGCTGAGCAAGGAGCCTGATGTGGGACTTGATCCCAGGACCCTGTGATCATGACATGAGCCGAAGGCAGACACCCAACTGAGCCACCCAGACGCCCCTCTGCTCTCAGAGATCTTAAAAAACTCCACAGCATATCAAAGTAATTGATACACAGTAAGTACACAGTCATATGTGATTTGAGTTTTTGACCCTTCATTTGTCCAATGAAACCTAATGGGTCTAAAGACATGGAGACATGAGGCAAACTTGCACTGCACTCCTGCTGTGTACCAGGTGAGAGCCCAGACATGCAGAGAACAAGACAAAAGTCTTGTCCTCAATTTGTTCATGGTTCAACCCAATCAATGGGATTTCGGAACCTCATCTTCTCACCATGCAGAATCAGATGCCCAAAGATCCCTAGAGTTCTTTGTCAGTCTGTCAAGATTATGATTTGGCAGATCAGGTAGAGGTGTGGCTGTAAAGAACCTCAGTGACTTTTTAGTGACTTTTTAGTTTGCCAGTAGAAGCAAAAGTCCGCCGCGGTACCCATTTTCCATTTAAACAGGGAGTAAGCCACAAAGATAAATGGGCAAACTCCACCCTTCCACAATAGCCCATCAGTCCCTCAGCTCTGTGACTCCGAGTGGACATCCATATTCAAGCAGACCAGAGATCAAAGCCACATTAGGCATGAGCTACTTTTTATTCATAGACTTACAGAATATATCGAATTAAGAGGCATGTTGTTTGTTAACTGTATTTACCAAAAAAGAGCTAAATATATATCCAGCCTTTAAATGCATCCATTGTAGCTTGCATACTGCAAAATTTGCTTTCATATACATATAAATTATTCTTATTTTACCTAAGTTATGCATCTAAGATACATAAAAATGGTACCAAATGGCATATTGGCTTATTTTATCACAGTTCTTATACATTCCTGATAGTCAAAGGGATTGATAGGGAATGCATAGTTTCCTACTAGAGAAAAAGGTAGATTCTGATACAAGTAATGGAATAATGTTAAGGATAAGAGTGCCTCGCTAGGTTTAGATCTCAGTAGTTTTACAACACAATTCTTATTTCAATTAGCATTACAATGGGCTCTCTTCGTTAATAACTGTCTGTTAATTTGCCTAGTTGGTCCACCCTCTACTTGCCTGGCTGAGGCAAAGGAAATCATGATGATCTTTTTTTCTTCCAGTTTATTTCTACTTTCCCAAAAGAGTTTCCTCCACAGCCATCTGCCCTGCTTTTCTGCCCATTCCCTTTAGACTGTCCTAAGTCTGGACCACCTTACTCACAGCGTCAACAACTAGATTATTGCATTCCACTTCAGAGCCCTGCTCAACAGAATCTTTGGCCACTGCCTAATTAAAGAACTCTCTTCCAAAACTGCAGAGCAGAGGGGCTGACACCTTTTCGGAAGAATCAGGAAGCTGGCTAAAGAGATTTTCTTTAGGTGGCATGCAGATAGACTCCCCTCCTGCAGACCTTCATCTCTCTTTCATTATACCCCAGGTCAGAGAAATTTCCATCGTGAGTGTTCCTGGCAGCCAAACCTCCAGCATCCCACGCTGATTTCTTTCCTAAAAATACACAGCCTCTCAATCCATGGGGAAGAAAAATGCAACACTGGCATTTTCAGCGTGCTCCCCAAAGGCTGATTATGACCCGGAGCAATTCATCATCACTTGTGCATTCGAGTTTTTAGTTGTTCCCTGATAGAACTCTCTTGTTTATCTTGTGGACATTGTGACAAGAACCAGATGTGTCTCAACCTCAACATCGCCCCATTGCTATTGGGGTCAGGGGGAGTGTGTGGAGAAGCAGCCCTGCCGGCTAGAAATCCTCTTTAGAGCAGAACACTATCTGAAATTTCTGGAAGACTTTCAAGAATGGGGCCTCACGTGTAATAGCGATCCCGTAGCGTTTAATTGTTAAAGGGACCAGCTGATGAGATGGTGTCTATTCAACTCTATTTTCCTTCTGGCTATGCATATTTTGTTGTATTTTTTATTTTATCTCAAGGTACTGCTATATTCTGAATCATGAGAAAAAAGTCTTCATTTGGAAGGCATGTCAGAGTATCACAAAGAAAATACAAAGCCCGCTGTGCAGGGGCAAAGCTCTGCTTTTGCCTCACTACTGGATAATCTCGAGCAGGCAACTGACTTAGATTTTTTACGCCGATTTCATTCTCCTGAAATTAGAATACCCGCCCACCAATAAACTGAACTATTTATGAACAAATGAGATGGACACAAATGTACACTGAAAGAACATAAAGCTTTGCTGAAATGCAGGGTGGGCTTATTATCCGTTGCCCGAGAACACCCTGCCTTCACACCAAAGGCTCGTTTTTAGTCTTCGTGAGAGATCGGTTCCTGATCCCACGCTTTAAGGCTGTGTGGTGTGGCCACTTGGCTACGTGGGGGTACTTAGCCCTAGCCACAGAGACTGTAAAGAAGAAACAAGCTAGCAAGAAGGCAACCCATGGGTGATGGGAAAGGAATGGACGAGAGCAGCCCTTCCCAGAACTCGCTCCACAGGTGATGGCCCCACGTGTCTCTCTGCCTTGGGTTTCTGTTGTTGTTGTTGGGGTTTGGGGGGTTTTGTTGGTGGTGGTGTTCTTTTGTCTTACATTATTACTGGGAAAAAGCTTCTTGCAGAAATTGTTTAAAACTGGAGGGATTCTTGGGATGAAGCAGTGAGATTAATGAAGCAAAGCTTCCACCACCTCACGCCAAGAACATCTATGCTCCTTTAGCAAGCCGGCCAGAACAAATACCTCCTCCCTCGGTGCCGAGACTCTTGGAGGCTGCAGATTCTGATCTTGTCTAATTTCTTAAGAAGGAAAAGAGAACCTGGCTGCAGCCGCATGGACTACCCGCCCTCTTGCCCTCACCTCACCTACGGTTCCTTAGATCTTTCTTCCACCGGCCAATGTCTCCCTTGGACTCAGCAAGCACCCCTGTCCCCAGCCCCATACCCCGGGCTTCCCAGTTTCCCAGATTCATTATTGGAAACGGTGAATGCCAACGGTTTCTCCAGCCACTTACCCCCTCAGAGGGGAAGCTGTGGAGCCAGTGATGCTTCCCCATGGGCAGCCCTGCGAAAAGATGCCCAGGTTGCCTTCTCAACAAGTGGCTGGACTCGGGAACATCATTTCGAGCTTGCACAAGTGCTAGGGCTGCCAAAATGCCCCCTACCTTGTTTGCCAAGGGCCTGTTTTTCCGCCCAGGCTTGCCTGAGGGGTTCCATGTGCCAGAAAGAATTGCTTGCCCATCTCAACAGCCAGAGGAATAGCAGAGCTGTCCCACTTTCAGCCACCGATGATGCAGGGATCTGGGCATTTGCAGTCAATGCAAATCAACCGGAAAGGCAAAAGAATCTGGATTTTGATGCTTCAAAAATGAAAACAAGCCACTTTTCTCCTGTTCGGTTGGTGCCTACTGGAAAGCTTCAAGCAGCAACGCTATACTCCGTGTGGGTGACCGAGTTCTTTAAAATCCCCGGTGTCTGAGGCTGGAAGCCCGCAGTCTGCAGTTCCGAATGTAGCCAGCATCGAGGCTACTCATTGCCTTGATCTGCATCGCTTCAACCCGAAACAACACCGTGCTCAGATCTGCGGCAAAACATCTACCAACTCATGACTTGGCAAATGATCATTAAAAAATAACACTCCAGTACAACATGATTGTGCTGATTTGGGGGCTACCAGAGATGCTGTTGGGGGGCTCTTTCAGAGTCACTCCTAAAATCCACTTCAAGAGAACCAGCTAATTAGGCAGAGCATCCACTGGGAAGCTTCCACAAAACCAGACCCCATGGGCTTCCCAATAATCCACACCAGAGAAGGCCAGTTTGAAATAGACCCTCTGGCCCCCTGAGCGCAGACCTGGTCTGTGGGATGCTGTGTGTCTAGCTCCAAAGCTGGTCCCCAGTGATCAGCCCGAGCCCGCCCCCCTCCCCGCCCCAGCCTATTCAGGATGAGCCCCCTGCCAGTATGTGGTCCCACGTCAGGGTGTGAGCCCCAGGGGGTTTTCCTCGGCTAAACTACTGGGAAAGGAAGGGGCACCGGTGTCAGGAGCACCCTGGGTTCTGCAATGTGGTGCCCCAGCCTGTCCGCATTGGCGGCGGCAGCAACAGCACATCAACAAAGCAGGACCGACGTAGGAGTAGGGAGGAAGGCAGGGAGGCAGGAAGGTAGGCTGGTACTCAATGACTCGAAACAGGAAGCTGCCCAGAGGGCACAGACATGCACAAATCAAAGGGCCACCTCTAGGTTTCAAAGTACAACGAGACTTGTGTAAAGTCCTCTTTGATCCCACAAAATCTTGCTTCAGAAATTCTACCGAATGCTCATCAGCTGGAAAGCCCTGTTCTATTGCTTTAAAGGATGGGATGAAAAGCACCGTTCAGTCTTTGGCCTGTCTGCTGGTTACCCACAAATTCAAAGAATGGGTTCAGGGAAGCAGCCAAGTCATGGAGGGCATCTAAAAGCAATATTGCTCCAGGCGCCACGGGGTGGGCTCTGAACTACAAGGAAGAGGGGAAACCGCCTTTGTCTCACTCATGGGCCTATGGCCCATGCTGGGCCTGGACGCGTGTCAGCAGAGTATTTTCTTTGTGGCAAAGGAAGCAACGCCCAACGTTATTTTGTGAACACCCCCCATCACGAGCATCGCCCGAGCCAATGAAACAGCCAACGTTCTGCTATGAAGGGGCATTCAGGAAACTGAAATGACTCAAAATAGTATTGCTGAGTGTTATCAGATTTTTAAATGAATCATCAGCAAATTTTTTCAGCTGACTTTGGCTTTAAGCATTCTTACCCAACAAGATTGCTGAAATGGAATGAGAAGGGCCCATAGTTTGGTGGTTTGTTTTTTTTTTAATTTCATCATAAGAACCGCCCCATCTTATCCGATTTCCTCCTTCCTCATTAAAAAAAAAAGAAAAAGAAAAAAGCACATTACTTTTCTAGATGGTAAGAGTTAATGCTCTACTCTTTTCTCAGAGATAACAGGCTTTAAGATGTCTTTTGAAATGGGAGAATGGACATGTCATGCAGTTAGCCAATAAAAGCAATCCCTGATTGAAATGTGAGTTCTAAAATGTTGAAAATTTCTATTTCCCCAGTGCGTTTTTAATTGCGGAGCTCTGAACTTGGCCTTGTGTTTGTTTCTCGGGCCTCTCTTGTGAAAGCTAGCACTATGTGTCTCTTAAATTCACCAGTCACCTCTTCACAAACTTAAGTCAACGACTATATGTTCAAAAATCTTTGTTTTCCCTTTGAAACTGGATGCAAAAAAGAAATCTCTCCTGTCAGTGGAGACAGCTGTGAAGGAACGAGGTGCCTGCACATAAATCTCCTTGAATTTTTTGAATAGCTGCTTTTCTTTATCCCACTGGTAGATCTGGGAGAATGTATAGTCACTCCCCAGGGCCAGGTAGTGATTATCTTTAAAAGAAAAGGGCTGCAGTGTCATGGCCCCCCGGGATGGAAGAGCCTGGATCTCCACAAACTGCTTACTGTTCCACGTCATGACCCTGGAGTCCCCGATGAAGCGGGTGAGGGAAAGGTAGAGGGCATTCTGCATCCTAAAGCTCTTCACGGCCAGTACGTCCTCCATGTTGGGGATATCACTGTGGGGGACAAACTTCTTAGAGCTTTTATTCCACTGGAGGATGATGGGGACCTGGGAGCGGCTGGACAGAATCAGGTGCGACTTCCCGTCTATGTCAACAAATTCTGCATCCGTGTCCCTGAACCACTCGTGCAGAGACTGGTAGGAGTAGAACCCTTTGGTGTTCCATTTATACACCGTGGACAGACCAGCTTTAGAGCTATCTGCGATGATGAAGAACGTCTCGTCCTCAATCTGAAACAGCTCGATGTCGTTGGGCTTCGAAATGCGAGAGACTTCAATGTCCTGGAATTTGACAAACTTGGTCCAGCTCTCGTCGTATTTGTAGATGTGAGAGCCGCCGAAGAGCTGGGCCACCACCACGAAAACCTGGTCGTCGATGAGGATGGCCTTACAGCCCACAATGGACTGACCTGTGCCCCAAGAGAAACGAGAGGGCATTAGGGCACCGCAGGGAGAAATGGTCCTCCGTAGTGATATTGGAACCCTCGTGAGCTGGCAAATGCGGACAGATGTAAAGAAATGTGAGAAAATGGGGTAGCCGACGCACGGAACAGCATGGCGGCTTCTCGACAATCTGAACACAGAAATACCATGTGATCCAGCAATTCCACTTCCGGGTCCATACCCAAAAGTAAAGAAAGCAGGGTCTCTAAGAGATGTGCACACACATGTTCACAACAGCATTATTCACAATAGCCAAAAGGTAGAAGCAACCCTAGTGTCCACTGATGGATGAATGGATAACCGAAATGTGGTGTAGACACACATGGAACATTGCTCAGCCTTAAAAAGGAAGGAAATCCTCACATAGGACACATGACAATATGGATGAACGTTGAGGGCATTATCCTAAGTGAAATAAAGGTAGTCACAAAAAGATAAATAATATCTGACTCCACTTACACGAGGTCCCTAAAGTAGTCAGATTCAGAGAGACAGAAAACAGAATGATGGGGGCCAGGGGCTAGGGGAGAATGGGGAGTTAGTGTTTAATGGATAGAGAGTTTTAGTTTTTCAAGATGAAAAGCGTTCCGGAGATTGTTTGCACAACACCGTGAATGCACTTAATGCTACTGAACAGTACACTTAAAAATGGCTAAGATGGTAAGTTTTATGTTCTGCATATTTCCCTACAATTAAAACATTTTTAAAAACTTAAAAAAAAAAAATGTGTCTCCATTAAGGGCTGGTCTCCTGGTCTCTGGTATCTTTAGAGGCCGGAGTACAATTCAGGGAAGGCACCAACACCAAAGGTATTGTCTTCATGTTCTTCAAAAAAGTATTTCCCAACTCCGGACAGTGGAATGAGACAGATGGGCTTCTGTTCCTGGCATGGGGGTAAGGGAGGGTAAAAAGGTAGGAGTCAGGTCTCAGAGACAGGAGGAAAAGAATGTAATGAAGACATCTGGCTCCTTCTGATTTCTGGAGCCAAGGGAAGCTGAACAGAGGCAGAGACAGAACAGAGAAGTGTTAAGCCCTGTAACTCTAGACCAGGTGGCCCAGGGTTTGAAATGCAGCCCATACCGTATAAGCTTTCTGGCCCTGTGCCAGTTAACTGTCTCGGCTCAGGCTCCTCATCTATAAAATGAGGCGCTATTAGCGCTGACCTTCCAGGGTCAGTAAAGACTAAGTGAGAAAATTCCTGGTGTTTTTAGAACACAGCACCCACAAACAGGAAGTGGTCAACAATTAGTAGCTATCATTACTGGCTAATTGAAACGACTGTCCTGACCTCGCCCCTCTAAAATCTCCTATAACAGGCGCTGCGTAAGTACCTGAAGAATGGTCAATGACGAGAATGATCTAGCTCAGGCGGCCCAGAACCGGAACTCTGCTGGAAAAGGGGAAGTCTTCTGTCTGGACCACCGCCTACAGTCTTCTCCCACGCTGCACCCGGACCCCTAGACTGTCCCCCAGCCTCCTCAGCCGGCCAGCGAGCAATGGACCACCCACAACCCAAAGAGGACTGACCCTCCAACTAGGTCATTGGATTAAAACTTATTTCTTTCCCCCCTGATTTTCTAGGCGATTGGACCAAAGTGAATTTAGTCTGTAAATTACAGGGTAATTATCCAATTCCTGTCCTCAGTATTAACTTTGGGGGCAGCCAGTGGGTAGTTTTTAGAGTGATACTTACTCTTCTCTTTCACTATTTTGGCCTTCTTGCAAGAACTTGGTTCCTTTCTTTTGTTTAAACAAATTATTTTGTTTAAACTAATTATTCCTTTTTTTTCCTGAGTATAAAAGTTTTCAACATTCCCCAAAGCAAATTTTACAAAAATAATAGGTAACAATTATAGTGTGTACTATGACCGAGCACTATACTAAGCATTTTACATGTATTCACTCATTTAATCCTTAACACAACCCAATAAGACCAGTACTATCATCATCAGCATCATCCCCATTTTGTAAAGGGTAAAACTGAGGCACAGAGAAGTGAAGTAACTTATACAGCTAGTATGTGGTAGAGCCTGGGATCTGAATCTGGGTAGTCTGGCTCCAGTTTACACTCAGCTGCAAACAGACCAAAAAGCACCAAAAAGAAAATCAGAATTACTGGTACTGCAAAGTTGAAATAACACTTAACGTCTTGATGTACTTCCTTAATCGTTACTCTACACACATACTCAAATGTGCTTTTTAAAAATAAATTTGGGGGGCACCTGGGTGGCTCAGTCGGTTAAGCGTCTGCCTTCGGCTCAGGTCACGGACCCAGGGTCCTGGGGTCGAGCTCTGCATGGGGTCCCTGCTCTGCTTGTCCCTCTCCCTCTGACGACCCCTCCCCCCTGCTCATGCTCTCTGTCTCTCAAAAAAAGAAATAAAAATCTTTAAAAATAAATAAATAAATAAACTTGGGCTTATAGGATACATGGGCTTTTTATAACCTACTTTTTTTTATTTGACCATGACATTGTGAACATTTTCCCCTGCTACTGCACCTTCTACAACTTGATTTTTAAATACTATAAGGTATTGCACTGTACAGGTGTATCCTATTTTTAACAAATCCCCTACTGTTGGACATTGCAGTTATTTCTAGCTTTTCATTATTTTAAGTAACATGTTTCCTTGTAGAGCAATCTTTTTTGAAAACCATCTGGCAGTGTTCTTAAAGGTAGGCATTGCTGGGGTAAACGTTGTGCCCCCTGGAGGAGCCAAACAGGAAAGATAGCCACCCGCCGCAGGACCTTTGCACTTGCTCTTGCCTCTGTCTGGACTGCTTCCTCCTCACATTGTCCCCATGGATCAACTCCTCATGTCCCACTTGGCTTCTCCAAACAACCTTTCTCACGAGGCCTATCTAAACGTCACAATCTAAAATGTCAACACTCCCATGGCCAGCTCTTCAAAACTCCCAGCACCCTCTTCCTTTCCCTTCTTAGTGTGTTGCTATCTGATGTGTTAGCTGTATTATAATTGTCTTTTTTATTGTCTCTTGCTCCCATTATAATACAAACCCGTTGAGGATGGAGGTTTTCATCTGGCCCGTGCATGGCTGTGACCCCAGCACCTAGACTGTGCCTAGCTCGGATTAAAGGCTCAAGAAATCCTTGTGAATGAATGAATGAATGAATGAATGAATGACTTGATGCACGTAGGGATGCAACCAGCTGCAGATTGTCGGAAGGGCAAGCAGAGGGCAGTACCGTCCCTTCCTACCGAGGTCAACCTAAGAGAAGAAAGGGGTGAGATGCAGCAGTGACAGGCCCTGGGCTTTGCCCCCAAAGTGATTCAACACGCCTGAGCCTTGATCTCTCCATCTGTGAAGGTGTGAGAAGGAAGCTGACATTCATTAAGAACTGCTCACTCGGGTCCTGGGATCGAGTCCCGCGTCGGGCTCCCTGCTCCTTGGGAGCCTGCTTCTCCCTCTGCCTCTCTCTCTCTCTGTCTTTCATGAATAAATAAATAAAATTCTTAAAAAAAAAAAAAAAAGAACTGCTCACTTGGTGCCTGGCACTCACTGACTCCTCACAGCATCCATATAAAGTACATGCGCTGCCCATCCTACAGATGAGGAGACCGAGCCCTAGAGGCCACAGTCCATATTATATCTCAGTGCCTGGCAGAGTCCGGAGTACAATCCACGTCCATCAGTTTTCACAAGCCGAGCTCTTTATCATCTCTATGCCCCCTTTCTCTTGAACAGGGCTTCTGTCCTCTACCTGCAGGCAGGCAACCTGCGCTAAGACCTCAAGGGGCTGTGGTGAGTTTCCAATGAGACAAACCGGCTCCTGGCACCTCATGGGCCTGCAAGCAGCCTGGCAACCAGCCCTGGTGTGGACCCCACTCCCCACCCCGCATAAAGCAAAGCTTCACTCTGCTCCCATCTCCTAGCATGGGGTGGGAGGAGGGGAGGCCAGGGGGCCAGCCCATTCATCCCTCACCCATTTCCCAAGTCTGGAAAAAGAGGGAAGCAAAGAGCACATGGATAGCGGGTCCCCCCTTCCTTGTTTCCTTTAATATGTACCAGGTTTAGGGTCCAAATGCCTGAGCTTTCTCGCCAGGTTCACCTGCGGTGCTCTGTGCTGAGTGCGTGCTTGGCGGGGGTGGGGCTGCTCTCGGGAGTGTGAGCTCAGCACTAGGAGGCCAGGTGGCCGCACCGCGGAGGCGCATCTGACATGGCATCTTTGGAGCTTCTGGGGCGCCTGTGCACCTCAAAGACCTCCCAGTGCTGCAAGATCAGGCTCATTACCATCTCTGCTCTGGGAGGGGTGGAACCTCGCTCTCCCTGCCTCCCTCCACCCCTGCACCTGCTGCAAAACCACTTTGCACCTGCGAGCTTCCTAGGAGCCTCCTGATCCAGAATGTCTACCTGATATGCTGCAACAGCAAAATACTGCTCTGACCCCAAATCGGGAAGCACTAAAGGAAATCCTCTTGTGGGGTCACAATTAGGCTACTGTGGTGCTGTCTATAAAGTCAATATTATTATCAGATTGCACTTGATAAATGAGAAGTCTTTAAAACGTTATCAACTTAACCTACTTATTTAAAAAGCAAGGAAAAAATAAATTAAAAAATAAAAAGCAAGTAGACGGCCCATTTTTAGTAGCACTGAGACACTGGGTTCCTGACAGTGTTGAAAGAAGCATTAACTAGGCCTCAACCCAAAGGCATGAATTTAGATAGCCATTTATTCTTATTTTGTTTGCACTTATTTAAAGGAAGCAGTGATCACCAGGACCTGGCAAGAGGACAGCAGGAACAAGCCATACAGTGTGTCTGTATGTGCGTGCATGGATGGATGTGGGTCTGTGTGTGCGTGCCTGGATGGATGTGTGTCTGTGTGTGCGTGCCTGGATGTGTGCCTGTGTGTGCATGCCTGGATGGATGTGTGTCTGTGTGTGTGTGCATGGGTGGATGTGTGTCTGTGTGTGCATGCACAGATATGTGCATGCCTGGATGGATGTGTGTCTGTGTGTGCATGCATGGATGGTTGTGTGTCTGTGTATGCATGCATGGACTGATGTGGTCTGTGTGTGCATGCAAGGATGTGTGCCTGTGTGTGTGTGCATGGATGGATGTGTGCCTGTGTGTGCGTGCATGGATTGATGTGGTCTGTGCGTGCATGCATGGATGTGTGCCTGTGTGTGCGTGCCTGGATGGATGTGTGTCTGTGTGTGCATGCATGGATGTGTGCCTGTGTGTGTGTGCATGCATGGATGTGTGTGTGTCTGTGTGTGTGCATGGATGGATGTGTGCCTGTGTGTGTGTGCCTGGATGGATATGCGTCTGTGTGTGTGTGCCTGGATGGGTGTGCGCCTGTGTGTGTGTGCCTGGATGGATGTGTGTCTGTGTGTGCGTGCCTGGATGGATGTCCGCCTGTGTGTGTGTGCCTGGATGGATGTGCGTCTTTGTGTGTGTGCATGGATGGATGTGCGCCTGTGTGTATGTGCCTGGATAGATATGCGCCTGTGTGTGCGTGAATGGATGGATGTGTGACTGTGTGTGCATGTGTGGATGGATGCGGTCTGTGTGTGTGTGCGTGGATGGATGCGGTCTGTGTGTGCATGCATGGATGGATGTGTGTCTGTGCATGCGCATGTGTGCATGAGCATATGTTAGCACATTAGTTAACGATCAGCATAACAGAAGTCAAAGGTATCATTTAGCTGTATAAAAAGCTGTTGCGGTCTTAGGCTGCCCAAAGCGCTCAGGATTAAGGGATTCTCAGGTGACTTCTCACCACTACCGGAAAATGCCTCCCACTATATGAAACCCATCCTCTCTCCCCTTTCAAAGGATCACAAACGACAAATAAGATCACCACCCCCAGTTTCTGTTCTCACCAATAACTGACCAAGTCGAGAAGAAATCAGAGAGAAGAGGGTGGGCTGGAACGTGTTCCCCAACTCTAGCCAAGTCAGAGAGCCACGCCTCCCCTCCTTGGGATGCCAGAATGCTGTTTCTCTCACCGGCTTGAGGCCGTCAATACATCTGATTGAAGTCACAACACACCTGTAATGTTGTCATAGCTCCGGAAATTCATTTCGATGTGGTCCCACTCCAGCACCATGCAGTTCTCCATGCTGGGCTGAGCGATGGCCACATACACGTCATTCTTGGAGTTGAACGTATCCACCGAAACCGACTGGTAGGGCAAAGTCTGATGAACAACAAAATCTGGGAATGGGTATTTAAAGAAAAAAAAAAGTCTCCATGAGATCCCCTGTGGGAATTATTGCCCTCCATTTCCCTTCTACCCTTTGTAGCATTGGTTCCAAAGATGAGCAGGGAGGAGGGGGGACCGGAGAGAAGCAACACGCATATCACAGCATGTTTTACTCTGGAAGGTTCCAGAAGGGTTCTGCCTTGGACAGGATGATGAATAGCTCACAGCTTGGCTGCCGGATTGCAAAGTTTAAAACAAATTTGGGGAGACCTGGCTCTCGAAAACACCAGCACAAAGATGCCACGGAACAGCACTGCCTCAACACTGCCCAGATGCAAATCACTCTGGGAAGAGACTGGCAGTGGTCGCATGGGTTTGGGAAATGCTGTTTCTAGCCCTCTCAGGATGGCCCTGGAAGCAAAAAACCTGTCTTGCTTTGCTTGCTGGGGCGCTGCTCAAGCTTACCTGCCAAGGTGATTGTTTCGGCCGTGGTTACACTCCCACGCTCCCCAACTCCAGGTTCAAAACCAAAGGTAAACTCCCACAGGGCACGCTGCACTTCGGGGAACCAAACCAAGCCCTCTGATACAGACCCAGAGATTTGTGAAGCCCGCAGAGCAGGGAAGTGAACCGAAGGACGTGTATTGGTTGTTGGACTTGGGGGTGAGGGACGGCTATGCCTGTGATGTGGACAGTCTCCCGCGGTCCGCGAACAATGACAGTTCTGTTGGATCTTCAAGCCATGTGGAACCATCCTATCAGAACACGTGTTCTACTCCTACACTTAGTGCTAAGTCAGCACTCCTCGGGGTATGGCCCCCTCAGCTACCGCTGACTCACTGTGTTCTCTTGGAAGGGAGGTACCAGCTTACCAAGGAACAGGGTGAGCGTGCCGTGGGATGCAAGGAGGGGTAGTGTGTGGGAGCTAGGGAAGCAATGAAGAAAGAATTAAAACAAACAATTGAACAAAACACTAAGAAAGCTGAAGGTAAGTTATTTCTTCGGCTAGAGATGCTTCCATGTGCACCGCTTCTTGGCAGGCTAAGCACACCCAAGGTCAAATGATGGTGGACGTCTGGCTGAGGGAAGTCGTTCCTCTGAGAAAACCCTGGCTCGGCCCATCCCCTGCCCACCCACCCCTTAGCTGTGCCCACTCCGGCCCCATCTCTCCTGCAGAGCCGTCCCAGATCCAATGCACAGGACTCTCTCCCCCCTCACTGGGTCCATCATAAGGCATGGCTCTTTCGATCTCATTCTTCACGAATCTCCAGCACGGCAACTGCAGAGTCAGCTTTGGAGAAATGGGAAAGATCTTAGAGCCTTGAGCCCTTTCACAGAGCCAGAAGCTGAAGCTCAGACAGCGTGTGCGCCCGCACAGCCAGCGTCTTGTGCCTCCTGAACCAAGGGCTTCCTGAGGTCAGGCCTGGGTCCCACCCTCCTGAGAGCCTCCCACGGCATAAGCCCATGGTGGCCACTCAAGAAATAACTCTGGTTCGGAGGAAGCCTCATAAAAGAGGTCGAGTGAGAAAGACAGTAAAGGGGTGAGCCACTCAGTGGTGAGCAAAGGCAGGATAACGCTGATGGGGCAGAGGCAGGAAAGGAAGGGAGAGCCTGAGAGACGCCGAGCAAGGGTTGAGGTGGGAAGGGTAGAGCGGGAATGAGAAGAGCAGGTATCGTGAGGGGCGGGAGAAGGGAACAGGGCTGAGGGAACCAGGATGGCATGCGGTACAGGAAAGAGCCCTGTGCCTGGGTTCAGACTCCCTGAAACCACCCCCTGCACTTGAGGCCCGAGGCTGCGCCCTTTCCCTGACAAGGCCTCAGTTTACTTCGGTGCCAGACGGGGGCGACGAATTTTTACCTGCCTAGCTTGATGGCAGGGACGCATTGGTAATGTTGGTGGAAGCGCCCATCTCGGGGCCTGGCACGTAGTAGGGGCTTCATAAATATGGAATTGAGGTCTGAGAAAGGGCTGCCTGCCTCCTCCGTCCCAGCCATCCCTGGGCTGTCTCTTGAGGAAGTGTCCATCCTAACGGCATCTAAGATGACATGGCAGAGCTGTGACTGACGTCTGGCTGAGTGACCTCGGGGAAGTTATTGCACCTCTGCCTGGCTTAGTGTCCTCATTGGATATTTTAATTCTTACTCACATAGAGTGGTGCGTAGCATAGTGAGGGCTCAGTACATGCTCACTTTTGGAGGTGTTCCCATCCCCATTCTGAGTGCACAGTAGGTGCCTCATAAATGCTTGCTGGCATAGGAGTGTGGGAGGGCTGGCCTCGCCCACCCTGTGGTCCACTCTGCAGACCGTGTGGGGAGGAGGCTGGGGATGAATGAACGATGCACGCAGGTGCAGGGACAGGAGGGGGAAGGAAAGAGCAGGCCGCCTCTGCACCTGACAGCCCGAAGTCGCCGAGGGAGAGCAGGGACAAGTGACAGTAGTGGACGGAGGGTGCCCTCACCCCCAGAGCCGGGAGCACAGCAGCCGCAAGAGCTGAGGCTTTAGCTAAGACAGGCTAGGCTTCGGGTTCCCACTTCTATCTGCAGCTCTGTGACCTTGGGCAAGAAACTTGAGCCTCAGGGTCCGCATCAGTGAAATAAGGGTGACACCTATTTCGTGAGGTTGCCGTAGCGACTATGGAAGAGAGTGTAAGCGTTAGCATTAGAGTCGTGTATGGGGAGTTTGATACCTTAGCTTTGTAGGCTGTAGAACAATGACCGTGTTGAGTTGCTGCGTGAACGCTCAGGAAGGATCACGATGGCTCCCAGCCCCGTCCCTTGTCAAACCCCCCAGATACTAGAGCACATCAAAGAGTAAAAACGGACAAAACTCAACCTGTAGATACACAGAAAAAAGGAAATGGTAGCAGTCATCGTCTGCTTCCTTTTCTGGAGACAGAAAAGGACTCCGAGAATTCGGCTGCGGCCTTTTAATTCTGGGACAGCCACAGACCCCTTCTGCCTCTCGGGCTGCCTTCTGCTAACGCAAGCCCCGAAGGTTCCAAACGGTCCTGCCTTGCCTCCAACCCACGTCTCCCGCCTGCACGCCGACGTCTCGGAAACATGAGCATTCGCTGAAAAATGCAGGCTGTTTAAAGGGCAGACCAAAAAGTTTCAGTTTTTTATTTAAAAAAAAAAAAACCAGAAAGAAACAGAGCTGCCAAAATTAGACAGCATTTTACAAATCTCGCTTTTAACGGTTCTATTTTCATTTGTTTTCCCAAAACATTGGTTTCATAATATTTTCTATATGCTGACTATCTGGCACAACACAGACTGTTAAATCATCTGAATTATAAATCTAATTCTTAATAGGAGAGTCCCTCTCCCTGTCCCCCACCCCGACCCCCAGAAAGGAGGAGGAGGAAGAAGAGAAAAGGAAGAAAGGAAGAAAAGAAAATGACTGGTCACTACGTATTGGGTGGGGGGTGGGGAGGGCTGGAGGAATGTAAAGATCCTCTCCCGTCCCCATTTTAATCCGTCTTTCACGACCGGCGAAAGCACATTTGTCGTGCCAAGATCTCCAACAATACACACATTGATATGACATCAATTTCCGAGTGTTAAAGTATTAACAGCACGCTCCACACAAAGTGCGGCCATTCACGTTGGATTAAGTTCATGATGTCAGTGGGACGCTTACAATTTAGGCCTTGCTCCCACTGGAATCAACAGATTTTTACACAGCTATTTATAGCCCTTGCAGGAAATAAATTATACATGATGCCGATCCTATTGGGAGAGAAACTGCACATTAATGCATTATTTCTCTTTGCATTTCATCAGCCCAGCGATAGGGAAGCTAACAGGACAATTATGATGCAAAATGCACTCCCTCTAAGGAATTTAGCGAATTACCCACCTAACACGGGGAATCATGAGTAGATGACAGGGATTTTTGAGGTGGTTAAAAATAGACTTGAAAGCGGAGGGTTAGGGAAGGATTGTGATTACGCTAGAAGCTGAAACAGTCCGGCGGTGGTTCTGCCGGGTGAATTATACACGGGCACCACAACACAATGGCAAGAGAACCTTCCTCTCTCTGGGAAAAATAGGATCTTCCTCTCCTTCCCTTACCTGAAGAATTTCCGCCTTTCCCAAAAATCTGAGCTAAGAGAAAAATAATGCCCTCAGCGAATGCACTTCTTCCCAAAAATGTAGTGAGGATGCCGTCCTCACTAGTCCCCAAGCTCTTAGATTGGGCTTTCTATCTGCCTTCCAGCCTCACGCATTTCCCTCCCAGCCTTTAATAAAGCACCAAAGGAGGAGGCTTGATATGAGTGGAAGACAGGCACCAAAAAAAAAAAAAAAAAAATCAGAATTTATTGACTTCGTTCTTACAAGGCAGGGACTATATCTAGGGGTGGGCGCCGCTTGGGTACGCCACTTATTCTTGATGGAGGAAACCATAAGCGAAAGCTAATTTGTTCGTGGGTCTTAAAGGGAGAAAACAGTAGCAGAGACAGAATCATCACCTGCCTGTTACCAGGGAGTAGTGCTGACTATCTAAATTTTAGTAGGAAGGTTTCTAGCAAAGACATATATAAGAGAGGGAGGATGCCCTAAAATGTTAGGGGGCTCATGCTGCCCCATGGGTTCTGGGTTTAGGACAGGTTTCCAGAGCTGGCTACCTTGGTTCCAAGCCCCCTTTACCCTTGAGACAATTCTGAGGGCCCAGATCATTTTCATAACCGTCCCCAGGGTGCAAAAATCAGAAATCCTGTTTTCTCATATAAATTATTCCCTGTTCCCAGGCCCTGGATAGCCCATGTCATGTTTCCCAGAGACTGGCAAAATTTTCAGCCACTCTGGCCAGGTGTGAAGAGAACAATGAAAAAGCGGCTCACTTCACCTGAGGTTTAGATAGAGAACTCTCCAGAAAAACTGGAGCGGAGGCAGAAAGGAGCCCCGGGGAGCTGTGGTTTGGCATTTCACACCAAATGGCCTTGAATGCCACCTTTTGGTGCAGATGTCATTGACTCTGAGCTCTGATCTACTGCGCTGCTCTGTGATATAACAAATAACCTGCTCGTGGTCTCTGCTGGCCGAAGGGTACCTCCCAATTACACAGCTGAGTAAGGCCCTTTTCAAACTGGAAGACATGGGCAGCCACGAGTCTGTGGCTTCTCTCCCGGCAGAGAGAGAACTTGCCAAGTCCCTTACTTACGAAGATATCTAGAAATAGTTTTTACTTTGTGGGTTCTTATTTGTTTATTTGTTTGGAGGGCAGCAGACTGGCCTAAATGTCACAGTTGGTTCCTGGAGGGTTTTTTGTTTTGTTTTTTTGTTTGTTTTCCTTTTGAGTTTCTGTCACTGTTTTCTGAGTTCTCATGCCTGTTATTCCCCCTGACATGCCTTGAGGCTTTGTAGGTATCAGCTCTCAGCTGAAATGGTTATTTTTATGAGTTTCGTAAGCAGGTTTCATACTGGGGATTGATCTGCTTTCCTTTAAAAGCTGGCCTTAGAAGCCGGGAGGAACTCCACCAAGGCCTCTCAGACGGAGACACGCCCCTGCTCCCCATGAGACGCGACAGGGGAAGCAGTTAGTATTTTAATTTTGTCTTATAACCTGTAAAATGTATAAACGGAAACCTTGAGGCAGGCCATGGAAAAATGCAAAATCAAAGTTTCTGTACATTTTTCCTCAACGGGAGTTTTTTTTTTTTTTCCTTTAGATAGCTAGTTGTTCCCTCATGTTTCTATTTTGCCATTTGTTGTAATTCACCAAGTTATCTCTTTGTACGTAGAACTACAAAAGGAATTTATGGAAGTTAAAGGCTGGTATTTATTAGCTGAATATTCAGTAAACTTCACATTATTCAATCAGGAGAGGAGTGACCAGAGTAGATCCCGAGAGCAGGAATGCGGGCCTCTCTGCACTGACCTTCCGTGAAACCTGACTTGTAAATGTGTTTATGCCCAACTCATCAGTTTATACTTTGGCCCTTAAAAAAAAAAAAAAGTCAGAGAGATTGGAATTGTGTAAAGAATCAAAATTAAGGCAAAGGGCAGTTAACAAAAATCCTTCCAAACTGCTGAGATATTTTCCTGACCGCATCAATTCATCTCTTTTAGAACGCTTAAACGTTGCCTAAAATAATCTGGACAGAACACCTTCACACCCGCTTTTCTCCATTCCCTGTGGATGACCTAAAAGAAAAACAAAGCTATTATCCTCCACAACAGTCTTCAATGATAGAGGTTCTGAATACCTGTAGTGGTACATTCGTAGTCGAAGCTGGGCACATCATTTAGCTTCTTTTCCTGGTATTCTGGTGGACCGATACAGAGGACATCGGAGACAGTGGAATTGGTCATCTTCAACCACAAATACAACCACTTGGCTTTGCAGTCACATTCGAATTTATTGCCCCTTAAATCGCTAAGAAACAAAATGAAACACAAATGCATCGACGGAGAAACAGGCCTGAAATGTTTCAGCGGTCATATGGAACTCCGGCAGGATTTAACATCCTCATATACTTATATGAAATTTCAAAAATTTGTATTTAATACATCTTACTTCTTATACTTATCATGATTTTAACTAGAGCCTGCAGAGAGCTCACAGAGCTAACCTATTACCATGTCTCCAAACTGTCCTGAAACTGTCACCATGCCATGCTGGAGAGGGGGATGGGGGACAGGGTTGACATTAGAACACCGCCTCCCCTCCAAGACGGAGGTTCTCACAAACAAAATCAGGACATTCTAAGAAGATCACTTTTGTGAACACGATCAAAACTTTAAGATCTTGTTGATCAATGTCCAGTGAGAAGTGACAAACACTAGAAGATAAAACAAAGGGATCTGCTATCTTGAGAAGGGAAATCTCACACCAGCAAGCCTACCTTACCATTGGCCTAATGCTACTAAGTGTATTCCAACATGGCAAGATCTAACTAATACAATATAAACTGTATGTATGCTGTTTCCCACCATGCACTCTTGTCACCGATTCCTAACTACAGCATACAAGAAATGCAGTGACGGGGAGAGGGGGCTTAAAGACATGATTAACTGGGGCACAATGACAAGCACACATAAACTTAATTTTCCTTACTTACAGTTCAATCAGAGAGTCTAAATCACTGAAGACATCCCTTGGGAGTGCTTTTATGTGGTTATTGGCCAAAGAACTAGAACAAGAAAGTCATATTTTAATGTGGTTATTATCCTCATGCCTTGTCACTCCAAAGTCCCTGAAACAAAGCTAATGATTTAAAACAGAGCTCTAACCCTCTTCAGCACAACCCGGTTCAATTTCTGGCTTTGCATATGGATACTGAGATAAAGAAATGAGTTTTGTTGTACAAAGACAGCATTATAGATGCTGAAGTACAATATAAGTTTTTTTTTGCTTTGTTTTTTAAAGAAGCATTTATTAAGCTCTTTATTTATATACATTTCTTAAACTTTGGACGGCATCTTATGTTTCTCAGAATAAAAGCCAAATCCCTTTGATGGCGTACAAGACTCTCCATTGTCAAGTTACCCCCATTCCCACTTACCGATGGACTGAATCTCTGACTACTCAGAACACCCACACTGGGCCCCTTGCTATTGCTCAAACGGGCAAGGCATGCTCCCACCCCGATGCCTCCGAACTTGTGATTCGTCTGCCTGAATGGTCTTCCTCCAGCTACCCACACAGCTCATTCCAGCACACAGCCCGCTCTCCTTTAGGTCTGTCCTCAACGATCACACCTTCCCTGACCTCTACCGTCTCCCTTCCCTGTTCTGTTGATCCTCACTCCACGACTGTCCCTTGGCATACTACCTACTTTAATTACCTCTTCATTTATTGGCTGTGTATTCTCCCTATACATAAGCAACATGGGGACAGAGACTTTGGGTTAGTCCACATCTGTATCCCCAGCATCTAAACAGTGCCTGGCACCTAACAGGAACTCACTAAGTCTTTGTTGAGTGAATGAAGGAAGCACTTAAGAGAGAAAGATAAAAGAAAAGGTGTATAGTCTCGTCCAAGAAGTTCCCTCACAGCCCATCTAAGTGAATTCTATGACTTGTGACTCTAAGAAAGGATTCAGTAAATTCTCTTTCACATAACGGTGCTCAGCTCTAGCCCCATGATAATATAAAAGCGCAAAGAACCACAATGTTTAGAGAACAACTGATTGTGATCAATTGCATCTTCTCACTAACGAAGGTTGACCAGAAACCATTTTGCATTTTTGCTCTCAGTGTTGAAGATCTTTCCAAAATGTCCCAGTCTGCTCTCCCTCTCCAGGAAGAACGAATATCATCAACTCTTTTCCTGATGATTCAGGATCATGCAGTGCCCTGTCATCATCCTGCTGAAGATGAATGTCCGTGGTGCTGGGCGGCTGACGTAGAAAGATGCTGGGTCTTGAAAGATGCACATCAAGTCTGTGCTTCCCCCCTGGGCATCACGCTCTAACGGGAGTCAGCCAAGAAACTGATGTCTACTTTTGTTTTCTCTTGTACGGGGGAGTACAAACAGCAAGACGCATAAATCATAAACACGCAGGCGAGTCAGCACCAACCTCTTTAAAATATATATGAAATTAGCCTTCCGTAGCCTCACAGTGATCCACTGTAGAAAGAGGAATTAAAGAAAAGGGCATTCCTCCCTCCTTAGCATCAGCTCTCAGAGAAAACTTTGAGCCCATTTTTGCCCAAACATACTTGCTGCAAGATACCAAGAGACTATGGGGAGACTTAATCATTTCAGAATTATGTGCCTTCCCACCTAGGTAACCACAAATGGATTAAAATACAATTTCATCTATTATTTTACCTTTCTTTCCTAAATGATTTATTGGTACATCTTTAAAGATGTTGGAAAATAGGCCGACTATGGAATCAGAGAGAACATGCCCTAGAAGTAGCTTTCTGAAATTAAAAAAAAAAAAAAGTTTGTTTTGCTTTTTTGTTGGTTGAGGGCCATTTTTTCTGGAAAGTCCAAACAACTTTTTTAGCTAATTAAAGGTTAATTATTTAGCTAAACATTTTTAGTTAATTGAAACGTATAGTACTGAAGTGACAAGAATAGATGGAATGGTCAAAGCTAAAAAAAAGCACTATGTTTAGCAACCTTTCCAAGTGTTCAATTTAGATTTCAGAAAGCCAAATTCTTCAGATGGACTATCCACTCCACTCACGCTAAGTGCATAACATCTCACTTTCCACTTCATTTTGTCTACAAATTTATGGCACTTACTTCATTTCTAAAACTACTTAACAGCAACCTGTCCCTTGGGCTTTATAGGACTGCTGGAAAACAAATGTCCTAGATTTTAGTTACAGATTGGGACCGCTTCTTCAATGCGTTGAAAGCTGATCTATGCTTCTCGAGAACAAGAATGTGAGCCTGTAGGTGTTGGAAAAAGTCATAAAAGATAAAAACCAGATCAAAGTCCAGATAGTGACTTCTTGGTCCCTTTGCTTAGAAGTTTACAGAAACTGGGATGAAGTGGGGAGGACTGGTTCATTCTTTAGACAATGCATTAAATGCTTTAATTACTACCTACATCTCCAACCTAAGGAGTCAATTTTGAAAGTCACCTGATTTGCCCAGAAGCAGAGTATGTAAGGAAAATCCAACTCAGTAAGGAACCGATTGATCAACCAGGTAATCAGAAAGAATGTCGTGCTGGCTTTCAGTCCTGAGCTAGACGCCTGGGGGAAGAGCAGAGCTAATGAACCATCTGCCTGGGCCCTGCCCTCAGGGAGCTTTCAATGCAGTTGGGGAGTGGGGTGATAAAACTGACATCATGAAACAGTACCAACCAGTATGGCCACTGCCACAGTCAAGTGTTGGGTGTGTGGAACCAGAGCAAGGGCTCTGGGAAGGGCAGAGGGGAGATCAAGAATGGCTCCAGGAGGGGAGACAGAACTTAATCTGGACTTTGAAGGAAAAGCAGATTATAGGAGGTGGAAGGTAGAAGAAACAACATTCCAGGCAAGGGAAGGATGTGAGGAAAAGCCGTTATAAGATGAGTCAGGTGTGCACGGGGGTCCACGGAGAGATCAGTGCTCTGCAGACATTTCAGGAAATGAGGATGGAGAACTGGGGAGAGGCGGGTTCTATAGGCTTGACTACAGAATGGCAATGCACACTGGAACAGGTGTATTATTGCATTGGGAGAGTACTCTGGACCTGGGGCGCCTCGGTGGCTCAGTTGGTTAAGCATCTGACTCTTGATTTCAGCTCAGGTCATGATCTCAGGGTCATGAGATAGAGCCCTGGGTTGAATTCTGCGCTGGGCGTGGAGCCTGCTTGATTCCTCTCTCCCTCTCCCTCTATTCCTCCCCCACCACTGCATGTTCTCTCTCTCTCTTTCTAAAAAAAAAAAAAAAAGTACCCAAAGGACTCTTGCTTTCTACATGTCACACAGAATAGGAGGTGCCTCTTAACACATAAGCACGCATTGTATACACATGTGGTTGTGTGCACAAATAACAAGCATGCACACACAGTTATGAACGCACACACTATATACACATATCTACCCATGTATAGAAGTCCATGCATCCCTGAGCAAACCTGTGCGAAGATATGCAAACATGCATGCACAATACCTGCATGGTCACACCTGTGTTCAGACCAATGACCCATAGCCAATTGGTCAAATGAAAATGACATCTGGGCTAATTCAGTCAGTCACATGGGCTTTGCTTAGGTTCATGATCTGCCCAGAGCTTTTGCTCAAAAACAAAGCCCCTCATTCCTGACTTCTGGGAACCAGATCTGTCTGGCTACAGCTGTTCCTCTCCAGACACCCACAGCTGTCTTCTTAGCAGACCCTGTCTGGCCGCTCGCACTGCCAAGGGTCCTCAACAGTCCATAGAGAAAATGGAGACTTCTTCATGAGTGGACGGAGGCAATGATATTGCTGTTGATGATGATGATGGTAGCAACGCCAACCATACCTTGAGCCCTTGAGCGTTTACCAAGGGTAATGGGCTGGATGCTTCGCAAGCAAGCATTAACCCACCATGTGCAATAATCCTATGGGGTCAGTGTAATCACCCACATCTTCAGGATAAGGAAACTCTGGCTCAGAAAGGCTAAGCGATGTTAATAAATGATGACTTTGAGATTTGAACCCAAGTCTACATGACTCCAAATCCATTATCTTAACCTTTACAGGAATATGGGGATTTGGTATCTGGGTTCAATCTGAAAAAACAAAACAAAACAAAACAAAACGAGACAACAACAACAACAAAACAAGACTTTTCCAGAAAGGAAGGAAAACCTGGAGCAATAATGGCAACAAAAGTCTGAAACTCTCCGGTAGCGATAGTGCCGATCCAGATGTTTGGACCTCCCTCCCACGCTCCTCCCTCATCTTCTTACTCTAGGAACTTTATTTAACTCAGGCAGGGCTTCTGCTTGGTAGGCTTCCAGAATCAAGTGCTCCCTGAGCCTGTCGACAGACACCTTTGGCTGTATCAGGACTTGATGTAAATGATTATCTCCTTAGATGTGTATCAGTCAAGGCTACACCTGCTGAAGGTTCTATCACCCCTGCCCAAAACCCCCACTCAACAATCTCCTATTCTCCCAATTTTCCTTTTATCACCAAGATGAGACATGCTATCTTACTCAATCACAAAATATCTATCATGCACATGGGACCTGGCCCTGGTTAATAAATTGCTTCTACCAAGACAATGACTATTTTTACATTTTCATAAACACCGCCACAATGTTTTCCAGCTTCCTAAGTTTGCCAAGTGTGTGTACTTGCTTCATTCTGATATGCCAATTCAAATCAATTTGTTTAATTTTTTTTCCTCCAGAAAGCTATTAAAGAAGCCAGAGAGCTTAGCTTAAGCTGCAGATTAATCCAACATAAAAGAAAAAGCTATCTGCATTCAAATTAGAGCAACCACAAAAATGTCTCTATTCCACTTCTTCCTAATTTTGATCCCGCACTCAACATTCTTCAATGAGTCAGGGAAGCCTCAGTTCCCAAATCTGTAAAATGGAGACTCACTAAGTATCGTGAAAGATAAAGAAGAGAAGGCTCATGAAGCACGCAGGCATGTGCCCGGCACACAGCAGGTGTGGGTGGGTGGAGGTTTCCTCCCCACCTCCTCCATAACCGGCCGCCCTCCCCTCATGGCTCAGCGGACTCCTTACGGCACGTACAGTCACATGGTCCACAACAGCTCATCAGGATGATGGAAAAGATCATAAAGCCAAGTGCATGGGTAATGACACTAGGCTGGTGTCCGATCAACAACACAGAAACCTTTGGGGCAACCTGGAAATTAGTTTCCTTGAGAGAATGTTAACAATATGGACAGTACAGCCAAGAAAGCACAAGGCACCAGGAAGTGGATTTTATGCCACCCATTAAAGGACCCGCAACATTTTTCACAGGACTTACAGGTGAGTCAGGTCCCGGAGACCACGAAATGCATTTCTTGAAATGGTTTCTATTTTGTTCCCTTCAATGAACCTAAAGAGAAAAGCAGTAGCATTCAACGGAATTTTCTCGACTTAGTATCTCTAAAAAGTGATATTCAAAACAAAATCTGAAAACATGCATGAATTTAAAACACTCATCTCTGAGGGTTAGGTCAGCTGCACTGGCTGCCAAATGGGAGCTGGGTTTGTGTGCAAGAATGCATGCACACAAGTGTATGTTCTGCGCTCCTTCCAGAAGCAGCATGGAAAGCTTCACATTCAGAGCTGGCAACATGGGTAAAAACATCTTGGGGGGGAAAGAAAGCCCTATACAAAAGCAAGAAATTCTTAAATCTCTGCAAGACTGGAATGCTTCCAGACATCTTCCCCACTCCAACCTTCTTATATTTCACAGTGCCTGGCTATTAATACTTTCATTAATATCATTGTCTCTTGAGGGGAACTCATTGTTTTACATCTCTGCCTTCAAGTTTTTGCCGAGGGAGAATTCCATTAAGCTTGGCTTCTGGCAAACTTCACTTCAGCATGTCCTACACAGTCTAATCTCTGAACAAATGGGTAACAAGGCAGGATTCTCTCAAGATCTCTAAGCCACTAGAAAATAGGAAATATAATGAAGTTGAGCATGGGCCAAACCTCTTGCTCTGTGCTAAAATGGTTTAGGGCTTGCACACAGGACCTTGCAGTAATAACTCTGACCATGCTTTAAAGTCTTTATGGGAAATACATGAAGCGAATGCACTCCAACTATTCCCTAGGACTACAGGGAACTAAATTTTAGATTATGGCATCCCATGACATCAAATGTAAGAGGGCCTTTGATGAGATAGTCCAAGGGAGAGGCTTTGCAACACGAAGCCATTCGTTAGTGAAATCGTTCTTGATTCTTGTACTGACATCTTTGATGTGTTTTGTTTTTTTTTAATCAGGGGTCTATTCAGTAATAGAATTCAGTATAGACTGATAAGCGAACTTCCCCTCAATAACCTTGGCAATAAGATGAACTGCTCACAGGAGAAAACCGATAGCTTTACATTCACTACCGCCACCAGCTGTTCGTGTGCTTTGATAGAACCTGGTTAGGCTTAGCTTCCGTCATACCCTGCTTTCCATATTACGTATACCATCAAGGTGGTTAGGAAAGTATACTTATTATGTGTACTCTGGAGGAAGAATTCCCTCAGAGACCTCTTTCCTAAGGACATAAAATCAGCAGAGTTTTTTTAGACCCAGGATGTGTTTAGAATTCAAACATCTACCTGTTAACCTCAGATAAGAAAGCAGAGACGAGGCTTTAAGAATCCCTCTGAATGCTAAGTAAGGAAATCCCATCTGATAGCAGGATTAATATTATTACAAAGTTACAAAAGACAAGGATGAAAGCTTTTAAGGGGGAAAAGGACATGAAGGGGGCAGGGAGGGGCAAATCAGAAAAGAAATCAGGAAACGAAATCAGAACATGGGCAAAGCTCATTGCTACGGGAAGAAAACTGCACACCTGAAAAGGAAAAAACAAAAACAAAAACAAAAACCGTCTTCTTTTAAAGAAGAAAAAATAAAATTAGACTCTCAGCAGCAGCCCACAGGAGATACTGCAAACGGGATCTAGGAGAGTCAAATTAAAAACATGAAGGTGTATCCCCATATAGGGAGACTTTACTTAAAAATAAGTAACGCTCAGAATCCTTCAGCTTTGTTTCTGGCTCATCAGCAAATCCATGCCTAGTTATGAGAGGTAAAAATATCCAACGCAATTTCCAGTTGTGCTTACTACATGCCAAATTAAATGTCAGCAGAGAATGAATGAATATCTTTCCTTCTTTGTTTGCTTTCACCCGCTTTGTCTCCAACCTCCCCCTGTCCCAGCATGTTTATACACAAGTAAACTATAAAAGGTCAGTGCTGAAAAGAGAATGGGGTTTTCTCCTTTTTCTCCACCCCTAAGCTCTCTGAGAGATGCTGTTCCTGCTTGGAAAGCAAGACAGCGATTCTATGGACATGCCAAAGGCTCAGCAAAGAGACAAAGCACAGAACTTACAGGTATTCAAGATGGAAAAGTCCAGCAAAAGCATCATCCCGGATGACGGTAAATGAGTTAGAATTCAGCAATCTGAAAGTAGAGGATGGATTTCAGTGCAGAGATGGGCACCTTGAGTAACATAGCGAAACTCTTTCAGTTTCTTTCGCTATGTTCTGATCCATGGCAAACATGGTCTCTTCCCAGCCTAAGACTGGCTCATTAGGTGCACAGCCCGATTCACAGATGCTGATGGATGGTGGCAAGTGGATTCCTTTTGGCTAGATTTTTCTGGTCACCCCCACTGCTCCACCCTTTCTCCCCGGTGGGTCTCAGTAAATAAGACCTGATAGTTGTATCTCAAAACATTCTAAACTCACCACAACTAAACAGCCAGTGAATGCTTTAACATGCACAAGCAATCCTGGAATCAGAGATCTAAAAGGACCCAATCCGACTCGATTTTTAAAGGGGGAAATGTGTGCCCAGAGAAGTTAAGTGACTTGACCAAAGTCACACAGCTGAGACCAAAATAAATAAATAAATAAATAAAATCCTTTCTTCTCTATTATACATTCCCATGAGAAATAATAAAGTTTAAGAAATCTTCAGAACACTCTTTATCAGCACATAGGTTTCTATTAGTCACCACTTAAGTCTATTTGGTGAGATACCCAAAATTGCATTTCTAGCATATGGAAAGTATATTTTAATAGAACTAAAATTTCCAAGAAATTACAGATTTTAAAATGTTAAGTACAATGTTATGCGTAGGTCCATAACATTTCAAGAACAAAAATATCAACATTAAGTTTATTTAGGATGAGAAGTGACCTCCTAAAGGCTATTTCCTCATATTTTTCTGTAGTACATTGCTTATTTTTAATCTCATCTCAAATTTAAGAAACAGAACAAACAGAATGAGCTATGTACTCATGACTTTGCCTATCACTGACTTGCTTTTGAAAACTGTTTTTTGGACATTTCTTTCATCAGCAAACAATAACTGAACTGGGATACCGGGCATAACATGAGTACTCGCCAAGAGTGGCTGGATGCAGAGCATTTATGAGTGTGGGTTAGAATTCTGGCTGGGGGGGCGCCTGGGTGGCTCAGTTGTTAAGCATCTGCCTTCAGCTCAGGTCATGATCCCAGGGTCCTGGGATCAAGCCCCGCATCGGGCTCCCTGCTCCATGGGGAGCCTGCTTCTCCCTCTCCCACTCCCCCTGCTTGTATGCCCTCTCTCGCTGTCTCTCTCTGTCAAATAAATAAATAAAATCTTAAAAAAAAAAAAGAATTCTGGCTTGGGGGTGGGCGTGAGGAGGGGAGGGCGCCTGGGTGGCTCAGTTGGTTGAGTGGTTGAGCATCTGACTCTTGATTTCCTTGATTTTGTTTGGCTCAGGTCATGATCTCAGGGTCCTGAGATGGAGCCCCGTGAGGGGCTCCACGCTTAGCGGAAAATCTGCTTGAGATTCTCTCTTTCCCTCTCTGTCTCCCTCTACCCCTCCCCCAACTCACACTCTCTCTCTCAAATAAATAAATGAATCCTTAAAAAAAAAAAAAGAATTCTGGCTGGGATTTTGGACAAGTTACTTAACTTCTCTGAGCCTTAATTTTCTTGTCCATCAAAGGGAGAAATAAAAATACTCTCCTCGTAGGGATGATTAAACAAAATTTTCCATTTAAACATATATTATGCTGCCCAATCGTTTACATAGTCGGTCAACTAAAAATACTTTTACTTCCAGAGACACATAAAGAGTTTAAAATGTAGGTTTTCTTTTTTTTTTTTTTTAAGATTTTATTTATTTCTTTGACAGAGAGAGAGACACAGAGAGAGAGGGAACACAAGCAGGGGGAGTTGGAGAGGGAGAAGCAGGCTTCCCGTGAAGCAGGGAGCCCGATGTGGGGCTCGATCCCAGGACCCTGGGTTCATGACCTGAGCCGAAGGCAGACGCTCAACGACTGAGCCACTCAGGCGCCCCCAAATGTAGGTTTTCTTTTAAAGTGAGGTGTCTGGGAAACACTTCATTTAGGTGAAATTCAGGCCATCATTCAGTGTAATCATGTCCCACAGTTGCCAAATACAGGTGTTGGGATCTATGATAAAGTCCTTGAGGAAAACGTGTGTCAAAAGGAGGGGACACTGAGCAAAGAGCCTGAGACTCAGATAGGTGGGGACACCACAGGACAGTTAACACTGAGAGTTTATTGGGGTGTTTAAGGAAGGACTGACACCAAAGAGGCAGAGGTGGCTCCTCCCAGGACTGCACCTTCAGGATCCCCATTTTCAGAGAGAACTTCCCATACTCACAGCAACTGCAGCGAAGGCAGATGGGAAAACATTCGGTCCTTGATTTCTGAAAATGTTCCATTTACCAGGCTCCTATAGGCAAAAGAGAAGCAAAACAAGGCCTAGGGTTTTGGGGTTTTGTTTTGTTTTTTTTTAGAACTGATTGCAGGCTGGGCAACCAGTCTTATCCTCCACCTGTGTTTCAAACTCCTCCACGCAGGATGAGGCTTAAAATAGTCAACCAGGGGCTTCTCAGGGGTAGAAATGGGAAGAGTCAAGCCGTTTCCCAATGAGCTGGATCAATATGAAAACTAGTCTGAATAATAGAAACCTTTACCATCAGTCTAGCTCCTTCCACAGACATTATCTCAGCAAGTTTAAATCAATCTCCTCACTTCCTTTTCTTAACTACAGGAGGCCCTGGCTGAAAATGGATAGTTGCTTCACCTCTGCCCATGATTCTGTTTGTGTAGACACAGCATTAATGTCCGCAGGGGAAGGGGTAGGATTAAGCATTCCCCTTGGGAGCACATCTCTGAAAGACACTCAGAGCACTTCTGATTAAATGCACTGTGAAAGCCTTGGGGGAAAACTCAAGAGACACCTGAACTTGAATGTGCGGTGGGAGGCAATGCCATCTGCCAGATATAATGGTCATTGAGGGGGCAAGCCGCTTGACTGTTTTTGCCACCAGGTCCCCTATCCTTTCTCGCCACAGCAGGACCGGCCACACATTCATTCAAAATTATTTCAGTT
The DNA here is from genome assembly GCF_037043125.1 of Eumetopias jubatus. NCBI lineage: Eukaryota > Metazoa > Chordata > Mammalia > Carnivora > Otariidae > Eumetopias > Eumetopias jubatus. Next base: position 182,479,590 of record NW_028274808.1, on the reverse strand, counting down.
AACAGGCAGATCAATTAAGCAGCTGCTGTTCTAAAGGATTTAACAAGGGGAATTCCAGTTTCTGGAATCCTCCATGTCACACGACTTAGCAACATCAGTAATCAAAAAGGCCCCCCGTTCCTGCCAGCCAGGTCATCCTGAGTTTCTGTAATGCCAGTGGGAACCCCTTCACCCCCGGACCTTGCCAGGGGTGGGAAGCAGGGGAGTGTCCTACAGGGGACCTGAGCAACTTCGCCCCTGGGATTCCCTGCCTCTGTGACTGAGTGGGCATCACCCCAGCACCCTGGCCTGGAAGGAGGAAGCGCTTTCAGCCAGAAACATTTCCCAGCAGTAAAGATATGGCCGGGTAGACCCTTCCACTGCCATTAGGAGAGCCAGTTGTGGGGGAGAGTGGCTGTGTGAGGGCGGGTTGAAAGCATCTCTCAGCAGGTGAAGAAATAAGGTGGAACCCTTCCTGTCAATTCCTCCAGCGCTGAAAAAGCAGCCAGCATAATGTGTGGTGGGGAGAGAGGGGCAAGAAGCTTGTGAACTCCGGGCAAGTCAGGCTGCCTTCCAGCACTTGGCCACTGGCCTGGGTGCCCCACATGCCCCAAAGCTCTGCCAAGCCCTGTGCTCCCCTCTTCCAGGCCTCAGGAGGTAGCCCCCCACTTGCAGAGGCTGCATGCCTTTACTTGGGTTCTTCCCAACCTGCAGTGTGGAAGGGTCGGGAGGAGGCCACGGTGTAAACCACCGCCCCAGACGCGAGGTGGGCCGGTGAGGCCTCATCCCTCCCCTGTTTACCTTCACTCCAGTCACGCTCGGCTGCACATTCATGCCCCTACCAGACCACCCCTCCCCAAATACCCCTCTTAAACTTTAACGCACTCCCAGAATCACCTGGGACGCCAAATGCAGACTCCAAGTCTCCACTCCTGAAACCCTGCTTCATTCAACGCGGGCCCGGCAATCTGCATTGACACGAGCTTCCCCCCCACACACACACACCCCATCCCGCCAGGTGGGTCTGAGGCAGGTGGCACGCGGGCCACACTTTAAGCAACACTGCCACGGGGACTTGTCTGGGTTCCCAGGCTCTGGGCCTCGGGTTCCCTCCACCGTCCCCAGGGCCCGAGACTCCACCCACGTCCCACAGCGCGCCCCAAAAAGAGGCTGGGAAGTGGGGTCAGGGTCGCGCGGTCCCAGCGCCAGAGGCAACTCCCCGGCGGCGGCGGCAGGCGCGGGGTGGGGCGGGCACCGGAGGGGTCCCACTCACTCACAGGGAGCTGATGTCGCCCGGCACGATCCTGGGCACCCAGGAGGAGCCCACGCAGATGATGGACTCCTTGGTACAGCTGCAAGTGGCGGGGCAGCGCGCCAGCCGCCTCACCTGCGCGCCCGGCGGGATCAGGCACGCGGCACTGAGCAAGAGCAGCAGCCGCCCCAGCGCCCCGCCGCCGCCGCCGCCGCCGCCGCCCCGCCGCAGCGCCATGCCGGGTCCCCGCCGCCCGCTCCCTGCCCGGGCGCCCGCCGCCGCCACCGCCGCAAACGCGGGCGCCGCTCGCTGCTCCGCCGCGGCCGCTGCTGGCGAGGACGAGGGCGCCGCGGGTGTGGGAGGCCGAGCCGCAGCCGAGGAGCATGCTGCCCGCCACCCCCACTCGCGCCCCCCCCCCCACCCGAGCCGGGGCTGCTGGGCGGCCGCCGGCGCTGCGCCCGCCGCACTCGCGCCCGCCTGACATCAGCACTCGCGCCCGCCGCCCGCTCTGGCCAATGACTAATGCGGGCCGCGTGCCCGCCCCCCGCCACGCGCCCGGACCGGGCCCTCCCGACCCTCCCGGGGAGCCGCGGGGCCCGGGGAAAAAGTTGGGTGACCTTGGGGGGAGGGGCCGCCCTGGACGGAGACACCCCCCCCTCTCCGGGGGCCAGGCTGAGCGGCGGGGGGCTCAGATCCCCGCAGTCGCTCCTAAGGCTCCAAAGGATTTGGGGGAGGCACTGGGCTCCTTTCAGCTGGGACAAAGTGTGAGGCCAAAAAAAAAAAAAAAGTAGGAACCGGGGTAACTGCCTTGATGGCTGGGTGCTTTGAAGAGTACAGAATTTTGAGCAGCCTTTATTAATTTTTAAGCGAGGAAATGAAGTGAATTTGGCCATTGAGTTCGGCGGGGTCTGGCGCCCGTTCCCGCAGCCCCCCCGAGAGGGGAAGGCGGTGACTGAAGCCCGCCACCTTTCCCTGCTGAACGAACGCAGGACCAAAGAGGGGCTACAGCAGTGCTCGCCCCTGCCAGCTGCTCTGGGGCCGGCCTAGGGCTTGCTACGGAGCTACACCTCCGAAAGTTTTCCCTGGCTCCGCAGGCTCAGGGGCAGTGCCCCCATCCCAGTGAAAGGACAGACATCCGTGGAGATTGCGGGCCCCACACGTCCGAGGCGCCGTACATTTCGTCTTCTGCTAACTTTCGGAGGCAGGTCCCGTTCATCTCCCCAATTCACTGATGAGGAAACCGAGGCACAGTAGCTGGCTGGAGGTGGAGGAGTAAGTGGCTGGGCAGAGATGGGGATCAGAGCAGGCTGGGGACTGGGACCCTACGGAGCCCCTCTTACACTCAGCACATTTGAGACACTGAGCTTGAATCTTACCACAAGGTGGTGTGAACTGGGGGAAGCAGAGAAAATGGCCAGAGCAGAACCAAAATAATGGCAAAGAGCCCAAACTGCTCAGGGTAGGGAATCAAGGGCACCATCCGAGCTACTAACCAAGGAAAATCATTTTGTCTGTTAAGATATACCCGGAGGGGCGCCTGGGTGGCTCAGTGGTTTGAGTGTGGGACTCTTGGTTTTGATTCAGGTCCTGATTTCAGGGTCCTGAGATCGAGCCCTGCATCGAGCTCAGTGCTGAGCATGGAGCCCACTTAAGATTTTCTCTTGCCCTCGCCCTCTACCCCTCCCCGCTCCCTAAAATAAATAAAATAAATAAATAAAATCTTCAAAAAAGAGAGAGAGAGATATACCCAGAAAAGGCAGTACCTGCTGGAAAAGGTTATTACTAATGGAATCATCAGTCATCTATCCCTCACAAAAAAATTTTGAGCACAAACTGGGCTGGCCACTGTGGGAGGGGACGGGGGGGGCGGGGCAGGCCATAGGGATCCTCGGGGAGCTTGACGTCTAGCTGGGCAGAGAGCCCTAAAGAAGTCACTCCACATGGTGCATGGGGGTTACGGGCTGACCAGAAGAAGTTCGGGAGCTGAGAGCGGGTTTGTTATAGGCAACTTCACGGATGGAGTTGGACGTTCATTGCAGGGCACTGTTTTTCCAGCACTGGCATCCCTGTCCATCAGTTTACATTCATCACCCATCTAATTGCCACATCTACTCCACGAAGGGGGTCTTCCCATTTAATAGATGGGAAAATTGAGCTCAGAGCTATTCTTCTCTTGCCCAAGGTTACACAGGACCCAGCCAGGAGGCTCCTACTCTGGAGCTGGCTGCTGAGTCAGGCGCTCTCTGCTGTGTTGGCAGGCCTTGCACAGAGGCTTTACCCAGCAGGGCCCAGTGCTGGGGGCTGAGGACACAGACTCTCGGGAGGGCAACAGGCACGGGCACCCACCGTCCATCACGGATGTGTGTCCTGCACGTGTGGAAGGCACCAGCCTTCGGAGGGATGGGCTATTGCTTTATGGAGAGGAGGGGTGAGGCTTTTCTAGCGCGGTGACTTCCTGCTGCCCCAGGAGAAGAAATCTCGGTTCTCAGCCCTGTGGAGTGGACTGGAGTGGAGTGGAGTGGAGGTGGGGGGAGGGTAGAGAAGGCAAACCTCCGTCCCCAGAACTAGACAGGTTTGGGTTAGTATCCCAGCCTGCCATGCACCGGCTATAACTGTGGGCAAGTGATAACCTTTCTAAGCCTCAATTTCCTCACCTGGTTGTATCCACCCCCGGGAGTTCATTGTGACCAAGAATGCACAGCACCCAATGCCACACAGGAGGGACTGGGTATTTGTCCAGGGGTCTATGTGATCTTGCAGGCAGGGCAATTCCCAGCAAAACCCTGGGATTGGAGGAGAGAGATGGAGGCCAAGAGGCGCTCTAAAAGGAAATGAATTTTCCTGACTTTTGTGCCTCCATTTTAATCAAGGGCAAGGACACAGTCTAGCACCATGGTTCTCAATCAGCGGTGACACTTGGCCATGTCTGGAGACATTTTGGGTTTTCACAGTGGGGTGGCCGCTACCGGCCAGAGATACTATTAAACATCCCTCAACGCACAGCAAAGAATGATCCAGACCAAAATATTACTGGTACCGAGGTGGAAAGACCCTCACCTAGTGTCCTGGAAAGACCCTTGGCATGAGGAATTCCAGAAATTCAGATTCTAGGCCCAGCTTCACTCTTCGTAAGCAAGGCTTTGGTCCTATCGGTCCCATCTCCAACCTCTATCTTTTCATCTGTAAAATGGAGGGGTAATCAGACCTTCCTCTCTCTTTCCCCCACCCTAAGTGAATGTGACGTATCATCATTATTATTGTCCTTACTCTCCCTAACCTGAAAAACTAGAAAGTTCCTGAGGGGAAGAGCACAGAGGGAAGACTCAGGTAGGGTAGCAGAACTGGCTGGGTTGAAATTTGTTTCGGCTCTGTTAGAGACACCAAGTGAAAGCTTGTAAATTATAAGGGGCAGTCTATAAATTAAGATATAAAAATGGACATGCAGATTACTTTGGTTTGGTTCCAGGATCTTCAGCAGTTAAAAAAAAAAAAAAAAACTTAATGGACAATCAGAGAGACACAATCTGTTTCCAGGAAATAGCAAGAGTTTTTCAAAATGTAAAAATGCTCATTCAGATGTACGCTTACTCCAGCTGTGTCTCCATGACACGAGCAGGCGTTCCTGCAGGGGCTGGAATGGCAGGGGTGGGCTGCTCAAAGCACTGTTCGTTCATCCCCCTTCTCATTCAACCACCTGTCAGTTCCTTCGGTCAATATTGATTGAGAGCCCCCTAGGTGCTGGGTTGGATTTAGGCATGAAGGCGAAGAAATGTCAAGAATGCCTCCCAGGGTTTCACTGGAGCCAGTGGGGGATGGAAGCACCATTTCTTGAGATGAGAAAGCCGAGAAGAGCGAGTTTGGCCGGGAGAATGATATAAACAGTTTAGTATTGGAGATGTTGCCTCTGAAATGTCCAGGAGACACCCACGTGCGGCTGAGTTGGCAGCTAACTGACCAGTGGGGATAGCAAGGAAATGATAGGGGGGCGGTGGATGGGAAATCTTCATACCCTGGATGAAACATTGATTCTACCCCAGTAAGTCCTCAATGTCATGTTGGTTGGTTGAAGGAATGAATGAGTGAATGAATGATATTTTGGACATACAGACATTCAAGAGAAAAATATCTCTCAGGTGCAATCAGCAAAGGAGCACCAGAAATCTTACAGAAGAGCGTGAATCTAAGAATATTGCAGTTTGGGGATCTATTTTTAGACCAAAAATAATCTTCAAATCCTAAGCCGAACTGTAAATCTTGTAAGAATCTCGGAGACCTCATCATGCTTCTAATCCCCCTTCCCTATTTCCAACCAAACTCCACCCCCACCCCCAGCTGGTCTTCTCCCCAGAACTGTAAGTTTTGGAAAGGCTTCCCTAATGTCAAACACTCCTGGCTTGGAGGCTTGCTGTAACAACGGAAGAAAAATTATTCATCCAAACCTCAAAAGCACTTGGTTTGAATGGCTATAAATTGGAGTCCTTGGAGTAAAAATTTTAAAAAGTCTCATTCACTTTTTTTTTTATCAAAGAGTGTGCCAATCCCTCTTTGACCACATCACCCCCAATATGCCACTCTTGTGGTTGGCTGCTCATCAAATGTGGATGCCATTTCTGCCTTCCGCCATTTCCCCTCTTCATAAACTCAGTGAGTGTTACAAGTCTGGAATTCATTCCAAATTTGCCCCGACTGGCCTCTTGAATTCAGTCATGTTCTCAAAGGGCTGCCTATGGATATCTCATACGGTTTCCTCAATCAGCAGAAAGACCCTCAGGACGCTGCCCATGGTTTCTGGTGACTCTTGCACCTCCGCCCCAACACCAGTGTGGAATATTTCTCACCCAGGATCAGCTGCTTCTTCTCATGACAGTAGGTCACGATTTTGCTTTGGAGGGAATGACTCCTTCTCAACATTTAATCCATGTGACTTATTTCATCAATACTTCCATCTCCTGTTGCTCATGTCAAGACTAGAGCTTTCCAGAACATTCCATTCTCCCAGCCTCAGTGACTGGCTCAGGGTAGAACACATCATCCAGCTGGAGCAATCAAGGCTAACAAAATCCCTTGTCAGGGCTTTTGCTTGAAATGTCAAGAAGCAGTCTCGCTTTCCCACTGGCCTAGGAGTTGTGGTCACAAGCCTGAGAAACTGCATATCCCGAGAAAGACATCCACCTGGGGGGGACATCTCGATGGCATTGTTTGGGCATCTGATCAAGCCATCCCATTCAACTTTGCAGTGATGTGGGACCATAAATTCCCTTATTTGCTTCATTAGTCAAGGTATGGGTTTTGCTCTGTTGCAACCAAATGAATCTTAACTAGTCCGTTCAGACATCAGGCCACATGCCTGATGCTAAGATGAAACTAGGAAGCAGGTAAAACTCCATGTCCACAGCTGTGTCCCTCAATTCTCTTTGCCTTCATTCCCCAAGTTTGTAATGTCCTTTTTCTTTCCCTTTTCAGGGAAAATTTTTAATTTTTGCATTGTTCGGGTTCATTTTTCTTTTTGAGCAATACTGACGAAGTTTTGTCTATTTTATTAGTTTTCTCTAGGAATCAGGTTATGCTTATGTTGATTCTCTCTACTCTGACTTTGTTTTCTTCCTCATTACTATATGCTCTCATTTTCATCATCTGTTTTCTTCTACTACTTCTGAAATGTTGCGCTTTTTTTTTTTTTTTAAAGTTGACCAGTTCGAGTAACTTTATTTTCCAAGTCGCTCTATTTTATAAGAGTCACTTGTAAGGCTAACTTTATGTGCTAACTTGACTGGGCCATAAGATGCCCAGATAACTGGTAAAATATTATTTCTGGGTATGTCTACCCAAAGGTGTTTCAGGAAGAGATGAGCATGTGAATTGGTTGAATGAATAAAGATCACCCTCACCAGTGTGGGCGGGCTTCATCCAGTCCACTGAGGGCCTGAATAAAACAAAAAGGTGGAGGAAGGGCGAATTCGGGCATTGGCTCTCCTATTTCTCAGGCTTGTGGACTCAACGGGACTTACACCAGTGTGCCCGCATCCCTCTCCCACTGCCCATCCCCCACTCCGTTCAGACAAAGCTGAATAACAGCTTTCCTGGGTCTCCGGCTTGCAGACAGCACATCATGGGACTTCTCAGCCTCCAAAACTGCGTCAGCCAATTTCTATAATAAATCTTTTCATATGTATCTTATTGGTTCTGTTTCTCTGGAGACTGCTGACTAATACATCTCTTTATTTATATTTACAAGCCAGACTTATAAGCTCCATTTCTAGTTCCAAGAACGTGTGCCCATCTTTGAGTTGGGTTGAGTTGATTAGAAGTACATCTGTGAGTCACAGAGAGTGGGTCTGTAAATGAAGTCTATCCCTTAAGACAAGGACAGTTTTCTGTGTGACAGTCTTCCACAATCTCAAATGTATATGCCAATATGATAATTTTATGGGAAATTTCTTTGCTCTTCTTAACAAACAGACTTAGACAGAAATTCTACTTTAAGAAGACGTGTTTCCAAATGAGTACAGATGTAACTAAAATGTTTAATAATGGGTCTGTAAATATCCTCTAAGCTCTTCTGTTATCCATAAGCAATGGTTAATTCAATGCTCTGTACTCTCAGAGGATATATATCTTTTCCAGATTTCTGCTATTGAAGCCTATGGCTTCTCATCTCAACTTAATTTTAATCAAGACTAAATTAAAGATACTTGGGGCTTATCATTTTTCCATTCTATAGCATCTGAGTTATTCTGTGGTCTCACGCCTCTCTGCTCAACTGACCCCAGCCCACATCAAAGTGTGTACTGAAGGAAATATCTGAAATGCGTCCACATTTAATCCCAGTGGCTGTTTATTCATTGGACTGTCAATCCCAAGGACCTTCGTGATTGAGCATAGCTCTCAGGCATAAGCTAAACATCAAGGGGGACATTTCAGACAGAGTCCCTGAAATCAGAAAATAGACTAAGACTTCCCCTGCTACCTCCAGACCTAGCTATGGGCCTCCTCTTCATCCCACCCATGTCTTCCAGGAAGAGTTGTCCTGAAGAAAAGCGTCCAGAACTTGCCTTCAGAGCCTTCCCCATGCCGCCCTTTCCCGCACTCTTCAGAATCTGGTGCTAAGAAGCGCTGAGGCAGTGGGAGGCATCACAGAATGTGTTGTTGGAGGGCCTGGTTTGAATCCCAGCTTCACCATTTACCACCAAAGAGACCTGGTCAGGTCACCTTCGCGGAGCCTTGATTTCCTGACAATGCCCATCACCCTGGGTTGCTCGAATCATGAAATCACTTGAAGAATGTGAAAATTCTTCTAAGTAGTACAGGTTAGTTAATTAAGCACTTAGCTAATTGGTCTCTCCCTGTTCACTGAGGACCACAAATCACTGTGGCTACAGATATGTCTATGGATATAGATAGATTCTCCTCAAGAAGCTTAAAATGTATCCAAAGAAATAAGACATTTCTATGTCAAAAAAAAGCCTGCTAGTACCTCAGAAGTGTCTTGGTTCTTCCCCAACACTTTCTTTCCATAGCCCCCAAGAAAGAGAATCCATGCATTTATCTGAAAACTGGAAAGATCGGTTTAATTGTTCAAGGAATATTTCCTCTGTGGCTCCCACTGGCCAGGCACTGTGCTAGACTCTGAGAATACAATGATGGACATGGCAAGTATGATCCAGTTGTGGATTCCTGCTCCCATTGGCCTGCCCTGTGCATGCAGCAAATCCAGGTGGACATCCTGTGCACTTGGATTAGCAGCCCCCCGACAATTGGGCAGAATCTCAGAAGCCTCGCCAGGGGGTGGGAGGGTGGCAACTCCAGCCCAGTCCCCTCCCATCATACTCCCCTTACAGCAGGGCAAGACCAGATCCAGCCGTGTGCTGGGACAAATATCCCCCCCTTAAACAAACCTCATGCCTCCTTGTTCTTGATCATCAGAGCTTAGAATTTACGTGGCTCCCGAAGACTGCTAATTCAGAGGGAGAGTGGGTGATCCATCACTTAAGGAAGGGAAAAGGAGTGTGTCCACTGGCCCAAATGCTGACACTCAAGAGTGGTTATTTCAGGAGGAAGGCAGTCGTAAATCCCGAGTTTGTCCTCAGCAGGCCATTTGGTTCATGTCAGACAAAGGCTTGCCCAAAAACAAAGTCCAGGGAGGGTTTCTATCTCAAGCGTCCCTGTTGGGATATTTACCCTCCCTGGCAGGAGAACTGAAGTAGCTCTGAAAGGTGTCATATGAGGTCTGATGTTCACGCGGTGGTTTCAAAGTTAACAAGGCCTTTTCACCCTCATTATCTCAGCTGCAGCTTCCCGATAACCCTGCAACAGAAGATGTTTTCAGATGGAGAAACCAAGGCCTGGACAAAGTAAATGGCCTCCCCAAGATCAGGCAGCCAATGTCCATGTGTCACTCCATCACAATCCTGCTGGGGGGCGTTGGGGCCAGGGTCAGGGATGAGTTGGAAATAAACATATCAATGCTTTCCACAAGAGTCTAGAAAGCAGAAACAGTGACATTCCTTCCTCTATCTTGCCCAGGTTATTTGAAGGCGTCTTCCCCCCCACCCCTTTTCCACTGTTGGTAGGAATGTAAATTGGTACAGCTCTTACGGAAAACAGTATGGATGTTCCTCAAACACTTAAAAATAGAACTACCATATGATCCCAGCCGTCCCACTAGGGGATACTTAGCTAAAGGAAATGAAATCGGAATCTCAAAGAGATATCTGCACACCCATGTCCATTGTAATACTAGTCACCATAGCCAAGATACGGAAACCACCTAAATGTCCTTCGATGAAAGCTTCTCTCTCATGATGGACTATTGTCCAAAAGCCATATTGAATAGGACCATTCTTCAAGCCTTCAAGAGGTGGGTCTAGATGATTTCTAGATGATATACGTGACCTATAAGATGGACCTCTCCAAATATCCCTGGAAGCACTAGCTGAGGGCAAAAGAGCGACGGGCAGATGAAGGTCCCCTACAAAAGTCCCCTCGCTGCCAAGGACGCCTGACCTTTGGCCACAATCCCCAGGAGCCATGAGAGAGTTGCTGAAGGCTGACAAGAGCAGAGGGAGGAACAGACGTGGTCACCTTGGAGAGCAGGGTGAATCGTGGAGCCTCCAGACCACAACACGGCCAGTTGGATAAAGCACCCCCAGCCAGGCTCCACGCCCTTCCCCATCCCACAGGTTCTCCACTGAGGGGGAGGGGGACACTCCAAGGCAGCACTACTTATTTTTATCTATATCTCCGCTGAGAGGAATAATAGGATTCATCAATAATGTCTTGTTTTTGGACTCATTTGGGAAATCAGAAAAATTTCCCCAAAAATAGTGTGCTTTCTGATCGATTTTACTGTAATATTCTGGACAATGTAATTACAGCTGGATCTCCCCATAAAAACCAAAGGACTTTTATTGTCCTTCCTGGTATATGGGCAGGCCACTGGAAAGGCTTCTGAAGGCTGAAATTGGTGATGTTGGCTCAGCTCAGGATTCTGTATTTCCTCACGTGCCGTCAATGTTCATGGCTCCCGGAAAATGAGGTCACTCTCCCTTCTGGCTCCATCCAAGCTCTCTTGGGACACTGGTCTGCAGTGGTGTGCTATTTGGAATCTTTGCGAAGCAGAAGCTGAGCTGGAATAGAAAGAAAGTGCAAAGGCTTTTTGGGGGGGGGGCTTGAGGGGGGTAACGCCTGTAAAAGAAAAGATGGGAAACAGGCTGGGGTAGGAGAACCATTAGACTGTGATTCAGACCCCACAGATGTCAGCCAGCCCTGGCAGGGGGCTCCGAAACAGAGCCAGCCTTTGACAGCAGTTCCCAGAGGCAGAAATGGCCAGCCCTTGTGCCACCGCCCTGCTCAGTCAAATCCAGGAGTTTCCAGAGAGAAGAGTGACCTGGCTTGCAAGCCGAGGAGGATCCCAAAGGACCTGATCGCTGGAGACAGCTAAGCACACTCCTGGACTTTCCCAAGGAGAGACCTGAGCTGTGATTCTCGGGATCTGCTAAAAATAGTAAAAGAGACATTTGGGTTCGATGGTTGACAGGAACTACGGGGGATGTGGTACAAAGCTGTTATAAAAGATCTCTAGGCCTTTCTGGACGCAAGAGAATATTAGCAGTGGTTGCTTCCTAGAAATTTACTGCCTAGCAGGAGCTGATATCTGCCGCTTATTAGATTCCATTCTTTTATACATCATCAGTTGATTCCACAAGCATCTATGGGGCACTTTCAATCTATCTATTGAGCTACTTGAATATGGCAAAGCCTGGGTGAAGGACTAAGGCTATAAAGTTTGCTGACACTGAAGCCCTGCCCTCAAAGAGCTGGTACTTAGGGGCACCTGGGTGGCTAAATCAGTTAAGTGGCCAACTCTTGATTTCTCCTCAGGTCATGATCTCGGGGGTCATGAGATCAAGCCCCATGTTGGGCTCTATGCTCAGCACCGAGTCTGCTTGTCCCTCTCCCTCCCCCTCCGCCCCTCCCCCTAGCTCTCTCTCTCTCTCTCAAATAAATAAATAAATAAAATCTTTTTAAAAAAGAGCTGACACTTAAGCAACAGATAAATAACAGGAGGAATGAAAGAAATCATATTACAATTGCTATTGGAAGGAGAGACCTTTGGGCTTGATCAGTTAAAAAAAAAACTGAGGAATTCCAGAAAAATTGCTATCAAAGATTTTCGGGTCTTTCTGGACCCGAGAGACTATGAGCAGTGATTTCTTCTTACACGCTCACCGCTGAACAGGATTTAGTAGCACAGAGAGCCATAAATGCACAGAAGAGGGAGTGATTTCTCCTAATTTGCAAGGCTTCCCAGGACCAGCTTCCCGGGGCCCGATTGCTGGAGCCGGGCCATGAAGAATGGGTAGGATCTGAGCAGACAGATACAAAGAGAGGATCATCCTGCCTGGAGGGAATAGAATGAGCAAAGCCACTGATACATAACAAAGGCAAGAATAACGGCTAGCACTTTTCTAATGCCTGTTTGTACCAGGCACTTTATATAAGTTTGTCTAACTTAAGATTTGATGCATCTCCACCAAGGAGGTATTAGGATCCCCAACATACAGGGGGAGTGTCTGAGGCTCAGAGAGCTTACGTAATTTGCCTAAAGTTGCAGAGGCCGTGGTGGATTCAGGATTCAGAGTCGGGTCATCTGACTTGAAAGTCCATCCCCACTCCTACGCTGTCCCTAACGTGGCTGAATTTGAGACACTGCTGGCCATGGAGGGCACCCTACAGGATGAGGGTGAAGAAGGAGGAGGGTCTGGGGGAGAAGAACAGAGGGTCTAGAACTGGAACATCCGGGTGGACGTGCCCAGGGGCCAGGTGGAAATTTGCTTCGAAATGCAGAGAAGACAGCGGGGTCAGGGAGGGGTCTGGGAGAGATGGGGAAGAGATCACTGCTGTGTAAGGAGGTGGACACCTGGGGGTTTGCCATGGAGAACAATGGGTCTGCTTGGAAAAATAGTATGAGCATGAGACCCAAAGGTTGGTTAAATGCCTCGTGGGAGGAGAGGAACAGAATGTTTTGCTGGGGGTTAAAGCGGGCCAGAGAAATAAGGGGAGAGAAGGAAGGATGGAGACTGAGAGATGAAGAAGCTCCTGCTAGCTAGGAGCCCTTCCTCACAACTCCCTGATCTTTGGAATAACCACCCAAAACACACAAGCTTCAGGATGAGTGTTTTTTTGTTTTTTGTTTTTTGTTTGGTAAAAGCCAACAGAAGAAGCTTTCATGTCACCCACACTGGATGACACAAAGACTCTGTGCTCAGAGCAGAGACCCAAGGCAGAGGGACCTTGGCAACCCAAGCCCTGGGAACTTGCGGCAATCATGGGCAGAGCATGGCCTTTCACAGGCCAGAGGTTCAAGTCAAATGTACCAAAGTCTCCATGGAACAGGGAGGCCTTGCTTGAGCAAGAACCGGCTGAGGAAGGAACTGTAGTCACCTCTTAAGGAGCAGTAACAGAGACCAAATCCAGTGAAGGAGACAGCAAAGGGCAAACTAGAGAGAGGATGGAGGTGACTCTGAGCAGAAGGAAGAGTCTGGGGCTTGGCTCTGCCCTGAACCAATTGCTGGGCATTGGAAATCAGCAGGACGCCTCTGGGTTTCGTGTCTCCGTATGGAAGCTCCAGCCCCCCAGCCCCCAGAACTGTTGACTTTATGAAGCTGTGGGCTTTCAGGAAGATCGAGCAGGAAGGTAGGAGCAGCGTAAACTGTCCAGCACTGAACAGACAAAAGCAAGTTAGAAGAGGCAGCGTCCAGGGCTGAGACTGAGAAGGTCACAGGCTAAGAGCTGCCCTCTGGGTTTGGTGGAGGGGAGAGTAAGTAGTAGGTCCAGATGGCCGTTCTCCACCCAAGGAGATCAAGTGTCCATGATTCCCTTTTTAATAAGGTGTGTCCAGTTGGGAAAGTGTCTGTGTACCGGGGCTGTGGCCCTGCGGTGTGTGCTTGGTGATGCTGCCCACATGGCAGGGAGCACATTCTGTCCTGGCTGCTGACCCATTTCCCAATGCCAGGTGACAGGAACCCCACTGCTCAAACTCATGGCTCCAGGGATAATTAGGTTCTGATCAAGCAGCTCTGGGAAATGATGCTCCCCTCTGCTAAACGGATGAAGGACTTCCAAGAGGCAGGAGGAATGTGATCTTGAGTGGTGGTCAGTCTCCCTTCTGTTACTCTGACTTTGACTCTTCCGGCTGGCTCTCCGCAGTCCCCAAGCTGCTCTGTCTCCAGCCAAAGAGGACACTGGGCAACATCCCACACAACTTCATCAGTGGGGGAGCAGGCGGAGGGATGCTGAGAAGACCTTCTCCTCTCTAAGAAGCCCCTCCCCCACGCAGGCAGGCCAGGGACCAAGACAACACAGGACTCCTTCGTTGTCACGTCTGCCCTTGGGAGGAATAACAGCCCATCACCTATCTTCATTCAACAGAGGACCACCCCACACTTCATTCTCATCTTTTCTCCCATATCCTGTCTTCGCCAAGCCTCCCCACCTCCACTCATCTAAAATGGAATCTCCGTGACCCTCCATCCGTTCACACAGCTTTTCCTTCATAAGCACTTCCCACTGCTTTCCATAGTATAGATTCATTGGCTGGTTTATTTGTTTAATGTTGTTTTTCTCATTAGAATGTCACCTCCATGCAGGCAGAGACCTTGCCTGTCTTGTTCTCTGCTGTCTCCGGAAGGCCTTAGAAAAGCTGCTGGCACTGAACAGTAAATACTGAAGACTGAGCAATGTGCGGATGGCATTGAGGCGGTATGTTTCTGGGGCCCAAGGGCAGAGATGATCATGTTTGGTTTACTGTCCTGGTCCCAGTGCCTCACACGGTCTCTGACACATCATAGATTCTCAAATTTTTATTGGATGAATACATGAAAGAAGGAAGGAAGGACCAATGTCCATGCCAGCATCCCCGTTGTGTGACTGAGGGAGTGTCCCGCACAGCTTTGGGATTGGAGCACTTGGAATGGGCCCTAATGAAGAGGAAAAACCTCAAAGAGAAGTCAGGGAGGATCAAAAATGCTCTAGACTCCTGGAGTTGCTTGGATCTCTGGTCTAAGATGAGGAGGCTCCTGTCACACAGTGTGAAAGTTGTTGTGCTATCATCATGGGGAGTGATGCTCCAGCCAAAAAAGATAGACTGTGTCACCATCTGACTCTGTGACCTTAATCACTGAACCTCTCTGGGCTCCATAAATAGGTATTTGAATGAATGAATGAATGAATGAATGATGCTGTAGGAACTTTCAGTAGTTCAACCTTTCAACAGAGCATGGAAGGAGGATTAGATTGATTCAAAGATGTTCTTCTAGTGCTAACCATCTACACTTTCATTTTTCAAAGTATAGAGGAAATTCTTTCACAAGAAATCAGATATATTTAAAGGCACAAGACTGACCTTGGAAATCAATACATGACTCTTCTCTCTCCCCTTCCTTTCATTCTGTTACCTTCTCAAGTAAAGTTCCCAGCTCATCCACATTCTCAGCTCGGAGTGTTGGGTTCACATCCTCTGTTTGGGGGGAGGATGGGTTCCTCTTCTGGGCATAGAGATTAGGTTTGGTGGGTCTTGCTTAGGTTCTAGTCAGTAAAATCCTTATGGGGTGGTTGGGATGGTTATCTCCAATTATCTAATACAACAGGTCCCATTGGCTGTCATGGAAAAGACACCTGGAAGTCACAGCCACCACTGACTCATGGGGGTACACTGGAGTTGTTGTGTTTGAGTGATGACGGGACATATTTTAGTAACTTGAAATCATTAAACTTGATAACAGGCTCATCTCGTCTTCCACGTGTGCCTGAACTGTTTATTTTCATCTGTGTTTATTAGAATTATTTACTCATACTTTCATTTGCACCCAATGTTCCCCATCAACTGTTGACTCTCTTTGATTCTTCTTTACTATTCCATGTCCATGGTGTTTCACTCTGGAACCTCTCAGCAGATTGGGGTGGGATTGCAGGGAGGAATTTACCCCATGGGAGCTGAATGCACCAAAGGAGTGTTTTGGCAACTGGGGGCATGTCGTTACGGGGGAGGGCTCAGGCCAGAGTCAGGCTTTTATCTACCTGAGTGTTTACACCAACCATTCCCTCTCCTTGGAGCCCTCTGCCCTTCCACACCCTATTCACCATTCACTCACTTCATGAAGCCCCAAAGATTGTCCAGACCTCAGTCTAAACACCACTTCAGGGAAGCTTTTCCTGAGCTCCCTTAAGTAGGTCAAGTGGTCCTGTCTTTGTGTTTTTAATACCTGCACTTTTCCCCCAGAAAAGTGCTGTCCAGTAGAAAGATAATGCAAGCTACGTGTGTAATTTTAACTTCTTATTAACTACATATTTAAAAAGTAAGAACAAAACTGGTAAAATTAACCTTAATAATATATTTATTCGACTCAACTGCATTAGTTCCTCAAGGCTGCTATAACCAAGCACCACAAACTGGGTTGCTCAGACAACAGAAATGTTTTTTCTGATAGTCGTGGAGGGGAGAAGTCTGAAATCATGGTATCCGCAGGGTTAGTTCCTTCCGGGGTCTAGGAAGGCAGGGTCTGGTCCATGCTACTCTCCTAGCTTCTGGTGGTTCACTGTCAATCTTTGGCATTCCTTGGCCTGCAGGTGATATTCTTCTTGGGTCTTCACATTGTCTTCCCTTTGTATGTATCTCTTTCTCTTCACATGCTGTTCCTTTGATAAGGACGCCCGACAAGGTCACCCTACTTCGGTATGACCTCGTTGTAACAATTACATTTGCAGTGACTCGATTTCCCAATAAAGTTACATTCTGAGTACTGAGGACTAGGACTTCAATGTAAGAATTTTGCGGGACACAGTTTAATTCCTAACATCAAGATGTTTGAAATATTATCATTGTATCATGTAATCTAAATAAAAATTATCGAGATATTTTCATTTTTCTCCATTCTCAGCCTTTGGAATTCAGTGATGAACTTTACACTTATATATATACTGGTGTATTTTATACTTCAAATAGTTTATCCTTATAGCACTAAATTTTCATCAGCAATATTTTATCTGTATTTAGAGTTCATAAAATTTCCAGTGGAAAGTAGATTCACGTATCCAAATTTTACAAAGCACACTTAAAAGTTTTGCAATAACTGAGTTAAGTACCAAGAGAATCATTTTCCTTGGGTATTTGCAGAGTGCAGGCACACAGTGGGTCGTCAGTCTTGAAGGCAGATGTGACCAGTGGTCACCGCCTCCTTTCTGTTCCACTGCGGACCTGAGGGTTGTCACTTACTGACATTGCTGGCTGAATCTCTGACATTCCATACTTCTGGATTTTTTTTCATTGTTCCATGAACCAATAAATTATATTATTTTGTTTTTGCCAATTTGAGTTGAGTTTTCTGCCACCTGCTATGAAGAATGCTAACTATCATGGCCAACAAGATCTCATGAATTTACACGTCAGGAGTCACCATATTCATCCCACAGTTAAGGAGACAGACTTTGAGAGCTTGAACAGCATTCCCAAGTTCAGCCAGCCAGGAAGCAACAGTGCTAGGATTCACCTATTTCTTTCTGACTCCAAGGCAGGTGGCATTTCTAACAGTCCCCACTGCCTCCTAAGTGCAGGACCCATACCAACCAGACAAAGAAAGAAAGGCAACAAAATGGCACATTTGGCTGCAGAATGATGACACCAAAGTGCGAAGTGTAACGTGGGGGGGGGGTTTACTTCCTGTGCATCAGAAAAATGGAAATTAATTACATTCGTGTACATGGAATGAAAAGAACTAGCCTTAAAATAGGGAGGCTGAGTAAAGATTCTCAAGAGATGTGCTCTAATGAGTGAGGAAAAGTAATTAGGAATTATTATGTCAATTGCATATAAATAGGGGCTCTTAAAGTATTCAAGAGTATTGAAAATAATGTGAGGTTTTACATGATTTTTCCATTCACCTGATTTGCTCTTTGCCCAGCTAGTAGTTCTGTGGTTGCTGATGGCTCCTTATGATGCTCACAGAAAATGGATCCATTTGAAAACTTACACTAGGACTCAGTGAGCTTCATCCTGCCCACTTGATGAATCATTTGGGACATATCAAACATCGGCATGAAATGGAAGGACTCCCAGAAAAAGGAAACTGTTCATCTTAGAGTATAGCAGGCCAGACATGGAGACATGAGCCTCTTCCCTAGCAGAGCCTGGGAGGTCCATTCTCATAGAATATGTCATTAGTCCTCACACCCTTCTCCCAGATGGGGAAACCGAGGCTCAGAGAGGTTAAGTAACTTTCCAGGTCACGCAGCCCATATGGGACAGAGCTTGGCCTCACTGTCTTTATAGGCCCAGAGATCTACATTGAGAGAGCCTGATGGTTTTACATTTTGCATTTCTTTCTTGTTTTCCTTTAGATCTCCCCTCGTGCTTTGTTATGTCCGTGTAATTCCTCCAGGCCCCACCACCTCATGTTCTCATAAGGAGACACGGAACACTAACAACATAATTGGGAGGTCTCAGATGTGTTGACAAACAGGTCCCCAAAGCAGGAGCTCTGGAACCCTTGAGACATCAGAAAGCTTCCTGGTGGGAAGTTGGAAAGATACCCAGCTCCCAATTTTATTTACTACTCTGTTAACAGAGTATTCCAACAGCACTGCGTGAACCTAAGCACCTTCTAGGGGTTTCATGAGAAATGCGTTTTTCTGGAACAATATGGCGCTTTGGAACTTGCAGTCCCTGCTCCCTGCTTACAGTTGGGAGAGCTTGAGTGCTCCCCTTACTCTATGTGAGAATCAGTTTCCCCGTCTACAAAGTGGTCAAACAGTCCCAACCTCACAGGGGTTGTTAGGTGAATTATATCTGGGTAATATTTAGACATTTTTCTTCCTAATGCCTCCCCTCCCTGTGAAATCTGTCTGTGTATCTGTGCTTTATACATAAAAATAAGATGTTTCCGTCACCCAAGAACCAGTTTGCACACTGAGATCTGCATCGCCTCATGCCATTCTTCCATATCAGCCTCTGGATCAAAGTTCCAATGCATCTGTTTCCAAAACAAACCATCAGCCTTAAGACTTGCTACCCAGGCTACTTTACTTTCAAGTCACTTTCTTCAAATGCCCAAGAAAGACAGGGGCAGATCTGAAGACCTCTAAACCACACCCTTGTGCGTGTTGTATGTTCCACGTACTGCCACCTCTTTGTAGAGTTATAGAGCCTGCCTTTTCTGGCTGCAGATTTAATTTCCTTGGCACTGGCGTTCTTCTTCATTTGGTCTGTCTGGGCTTTTCACGGGCAATCACGGGGCTTAAGGACGTTTTCCTCGCTGGTGTTTTGGGGGTGTGGGGCATAAACACTTATCTTCTGGCTACTCTGTCCAATGCAGCCCACAGGTCTATGGGACGGGAGAACAGTAAGCATCTAATGCTTTTTTGGTGTTGTTGTTAAACAGTTATAATTCAAGCATACACAATAAAAAATTAGATATTCATAATTTGTTATTGAGTGGGTTTCCTTGAATGGAAAAAAAACCCCACACTGTTGTGAAGGATTTGCTCATTTATTTAGTAGACATTTATGTCTACTAAACCTGCTATGGGGCAGGTTCTGTTCTAGGCCATGGGAATGCAGAAGTGAAGGCAGCAGTGTTCTCAGAACTTATCCAAGTGTGGGAGACAGAGGATAAACAAGTCAGTGCCTGGTGGTCGGTATCATGAAGGGAACGCAAGCGGACAAAGGCTTGGAGAGTAGGAACAGAGCACTGTCTTTGAGGAGGTGACATTTAATAAGGCAGGGCGGGTTGAGGGAGTTTGGGAAGATCCTACTATGTATGTGGAAGGGAGAGAAGGCAAAAGGTCTTCCTGTATTCAAGGAGCAGGAAGAAGGTTGAGTTGGCTAGCACAGGTGGATCAACGTGGAAATGGGCAGAGAAGCCAGCAGGGGCCTCCCAGGCCACGGTAGGCGACTCATGTTCATTTTAAGTGCAATGGGAAGCCTCTGGAAAGCAGGGGAAGGACAAGATCTGGCATGTAGAGAATAGACTGTTCACAGCAGCCTGGAGAAGGTTCTCTGGAAGATGTGACGGGGGGCTCCAACAAGTCATGGTACCAGGAGGTTTGCGATCTGGAAGCTGCACTTTATTTATTTATTTATTAGAACCTATACTTTAAAGAGTTTTGAAAAATATGCAGTCCCAACATTTTATATGCACACCTTGTCTCACCAAACTTGAAAGCACTTGCAATACAGACGAGTAGAAATGAGGCACAAACAGAAACATTCACTAAAGGCAGGAGGCCGTCCGTGTGAATCAAAAACATGGTAGAGAGAGTGACATTCATTTCAACCTTGACCGAGTGCTTCCTATGGACAGATCCTAAGCCAGCACTTTATGTCATCTTATGTCTAAGCATCTTATGTCATTTCTGAACTTCATTTCAACACTCTAGGGTATGTACTAATCTCCCCAAGTGAATAAGGGCAGCAAGTGAGGTCTAGCTAGTAAGCAGCAGATCCAGGATCGAACCCAGGCCTATCTGACCCTTAACTACAGCCCAACTTGTCAGCTGAATGCTCTTTCACTTGAAGATGCTCTCCGAGGTCCCATTCAGGTCTAGGCTTTGTGAGTCTATGGCGTTGTCCCAGTCATCGGGGTGGGCTGAGGTTCCTGGCTCTATGAAGAGTGTGTGTGCATACGAGCAGGGGTAGGGGCAGAGAGAAGGGGAAAGAATCTCAAGCGGACTCTCCGCTTAGCACGGAGACCGGCATGGGGCTCTCTGTCACAACTCTGAGATCATGACTTGAGCCCATATCAAGAGTCAGACCCTCAACTGACTGAGCCATCCAGGTGCCCTGGAACTATGTCTTTCTAACCCCTAACTCCTGTTGACCAGCACAGTACCCAGCTTATGGTAAATCCTCCGCGATGTCTGTTCGATGAGGAAATGAATGAATGAACAAATGAATGAACTCAAGTCATTCACTTTTTTCCAAACCAGAAGCAGTTCTGCCTCTTTGCATCACATTGCTCAGGTGTAGAATTAGCAGGTAACTTGCCTGGAGGTGTGCAGTAGCTGGGTGGAAATTTTCATTCATTTATTCATACATGAATGTGATAAATATTTAACAAATGCATGCCATGGATAAATTTTTGTTGAGTGAAGTTGTTCTCCCCTTTCCAAATGATAGAAAGCCAAGCTGAAAAACAAAAAACAAAAAAACCCCAAAAACCCGAATATAGCACTGAAAAAATTTGATTCCAGAGTTCCAGTTCACGTGCTTACCACCTAGATGAACTTGATCTACCGAGACTCAGCTGCTTCAGCTGCAAAATGTGGCTAATCACACTTCTTTCATGACGTCATGCGAACCAAACAAAAAGGGTGTGTACAGTCCTCCTCATAGCATAGATTCTAGAGAGTTAAGTCATATATTATTATTGCTGTTGCTACTGTTATTATTAGTCTGTTTTCCCTTATTTTCTTTTTTTAAATTAAATTTAATTTTATTTAAATTCAGCTAATTAACATATAGCGTATTATTGATTTCAGAGGTAGAGGTCAGTGATTCATCAGTTGCATATAACACCCAGCTTACCACATCCCGTGCCCTCCTTAACGCCCGTCACCCAGTTACCCCACCCTCCCACATCCCTCCCCTCCAGCCGCACTCAGTTTGTTTCCTATAGTTAGGAGTCTCTTACGGTTTGTCTCCCTCTCTGATTTTGTCTTATTTTATTTTTCCCTCCCTTTCCCTATGTTCTTTTTTGTTTCTTAAGTTCCACATAGGAGTGAAATCATATAATTGGCTTTCTCCGATTTACTTATTTCGCTTAGCATAATATCCACTAGTTCCATCCACGTCATTGCAAATGGTAAGATTTCACTTTTTGATGGCTGAGTAATATTCCATTATATGTATGAACCACATCTTCTTTATCCATTCCCCCGTCGATGGACATCTAGACTCTTTCCATGGTTTGGCTATTGTGGACATTGCGGCTATAAACATTGAGGTGCAGGTGTCCCTTTGGATCACTTCTTTTGGGTAAATACCTAGTAGTGCAATTGCTGGGTTGTAGCGTTATCCCTTATTTTCAAAAGAATCTGTCTCCTTATTTTTGGCCTTTGTCTTTCTCTTCTTCCCCCCCACCCGCCCCCTTGCATGGAGAAAGAAGAAAGGAATGTCAATGCCATGAACCCTGCCGTTAATTAGATTTAAAAGCCCCTGCAAACACATGAGCTATTGTTTTATTAAATATGCTTTCCCACTTAATCTATCTGAATCAAGCCTGTTTCATTTAATGAAGACACTCCAGTAATAGCATGTGACATTTTATAGCTTTAATAAATACCACCAAAGTAATGTTAACCACCCACCAAAGTAAAGCGATTATGCCAAAGGGTCGAAAAGGGGCATCTGTCAGAATGCAATGGGATTGCCTATTGACTAGAAGCATTCGACGGCATACCATTTGTAGATGCAAATCAAACTTTTAACACAAGATAGCTGTAACATCTTTCACTGCAAACAGTGTGGCTTGTAACTCTCAAGATTGCACGAAGTCACCACCATCATTTGCTTGGCCTTCAACTTTCCCAGAGCTTCCATGGCAGAGAGGTCCATTGAGAAATGAGTGGGAAGGAAAGAGCAGTCTCCCATTTGCGCTATTTGCACATCGTGTCAGCTGGAGATATAATAACGTTGGATGTTTTATTTTGCTATTTGCAACAGAAGGTAAAAAACTAGTAAGTTTTTTATTGCTTCGGTAAGAAATGACCACAAACTTAGTGGCTTCCAACAACATAAATTGAGTATGTTACAAAGTTGGAGGTCAGAAATGTAAAATCAGTCTCACTGGGCTAAGGTCGAGGTGCTGGTGGGGTGCCATTCCCTGCTGGAGGCTTCAGCGGAGGATCCTTCCCCTGCCTTTTCCGGCTTCTGGAGGCTGCCTGCATTCCATGGCTCGTGGCCACTCCCTCCATCGGCAAAGCCTCTGCCTTCATTGTCATATCTCCTTCCGAATCTCTGACCCTCTTCCCTCCCGCTTAGAAGGCCCCCTATAATTACCCCGGATAATCCAGGATAACTTAACTATGTCTAGAAAGTCACATTTGTCAAATAAGGTAATATATTCACAGTTTCCAGAAATTAGCCTGTGGGCATCTTTGGGCGACCGTTATCCTGTCTGCCACAGAGGGAGGAATAAAATAAAAGATTTGGAATGATTCCAAATCTTCTAGGAAATAAGTAGAATGGCCGTCTGACCTTCTAGAGCATTTTTCTTGCAATGTGTCCCCATGACAGGCTCCAGGTCCTGGGCAGCCAAGTTCTCAGTCCATTCCTTGTGCTTTCCCCTCTTCTGTCCCCTGGAGGTGGTTTCTTAGGTTTCCCTGTGAGGGAACTGCTGACTGAGCTCAGCAATGGGAGGGACCGAGGAGGATGGAAGGGGACAAGAATGGAGAAGCCAAGGCCTTTCTCCCCTCCCTCTCCACTGCAGGTAGCATCTCCCACTCCATAAGCCCACCATGGTTCCAGCTTCTTGTTGGTGACCCTGACCTCTGGCCATCACCTCCTCCCTAGGGCCAGCCAGGGCCTCCTGCTGCTGAGAATCTCTTGGTTGCCTCTCTGTCTCCTTTTCGCTTCTCTCATCAGTGGAGAAGCAAATTCCTGCATTAGATTTACCCTCTATAAATACCCACAGTGGTTTCAATTTCCCTAGTTGGACCACGACGGATACAGATGGGGATAAATTATTTTAAATAGACTTTAGAGGAAAATAGACACTTATTCTAATGATAAATATCACTACTCAGATTAGTTCTGAAATTCCTTTCTTTTTGAGAATTGTCTCAAAACCACATTTTCAAGCCAAAAAATAAGCCAGTGTATCAACTTTCTGGAGCTGTTATAACAAATTACCACAAACATGGTGGCTGAAAACAAAATAAATTTATGATCTTAGCTCTGTAGACCAGAAACCTGCAGTCAAGGTGTCGGCAGGCCTGTACTCTCTCCGAAGGCTCTCAAAGAACCCTTCGTTGTCTGCTCAGCTTCTGTTGCTCCATGTTCCTGGACTCATGGCTGCTTCCTCGGCCTCTGTCTTCACACGGTGTTCTCTGGGCTGTCTCTTGTCTCCCCCTGTCTCTTCATTAGAAGCTACTTGTCATTAGATTCAAGGCCCAGCCAAATAATAAAAGATGATCTCATCTTGAGATCCTTAATTACCTCCGCAAAGACCCTTTCCCTAAATGAACTCACACTCGCAGATTCCTCAGCGTAGGACGTAGACGTGGACCTTTTCTGTGGGGGAGGGCGCACTGTTTAACCCACTATGACCAGTTTCATTGCTTTATGGTCAGTTTGGAAGATCTCGTACACCATGCACACACACACACACACACACACACACTCATTACTCTACTTTATCATCATCTTTATTCACCCAACTTAGCTCTCAATTTTTTTGCGGTTTCCAAAAATTAAATCAACTCTTAAAAGAGTTGAGGAATAATGGAATGACAGATAATGGAAAACCTTACCATAGCAACATAAATAGAGACGAAAAATGATTTGCCGACATCACAAAAGCTGGTCTATGGAAAAGGTATGCTTTGAAGTCTGTCTTTCGCTATGGCTGACTCCGCCAATCAGCAGGAAAGGGATTTAACTCTCTTCTTGAAAAATGTGCTCAGTCCACTTTATACTCCTTCTCTGCCCTTACTCAGCAGTTGCTTTTCTGTTTCTAATCCGAATATATGTTTTCTCATTTATTCTTAGTACTCATTCGTCTGCCAAGTTAAATATGGTTAAGACAGCTATTGGTCTTGTGATTATTTTTAAGGGTACAGGGAGGTCCTTCATAAAGGCATAATTTTTCACGGGATCATCTGAAGGCTTCATTTATGTCATTGTCCGTGTCCCGGTTCAAGTCGATGAACCACAAACAGTGACAGAAATGAAGACTTCAGATGACTAACTGATATGATACTCCAGTTCCTGGTTCATAGCAAAAAGAATCCTTTCCGAGAATATAGAGGCACTGACTAATGCCCACCAAGAATAAACTGGAAAAGAGCATTAGTTGTAGAAATAGAACAAGTAATTGCCCTGAGTTTAAGAGAGAGAAAGGTGCTTTGTAGATGAGTCAAATTTCATATAATTTTTAATGTAAGGGTCAAGCAAGTCCTATGGAGACTATTCGTAGTCTTCAGAAAGCGAAGGAACAAGTGCACCCTAGTGACCAGTTCAACAGCACCTCTCTCCCCACGGCAGTTACTGGTGAAGTCTTGTCTCATAACATAAAGATACTAGAAAAAGGTTTTGTGCAGCATTAATTAAAATGTAAAGAAGAAAGAGCCCCTAAAATCTTCTCTTTCCTTTTTAAAATTGTGAGTAGCCAAATGTGTCACTGACCATACCAGGATATGGATTATTCTTGCAAAACACTCATCTGACACATATTTTATGAAAGTCATAATAGACTTTCTATTGATGAATTAAAGCCACGCGTCACTGTGCAGAGGCCATTATATACATCTCCAATATTTACGACAACTCTGCCCTTTTATAGATAAGGAAATTAGGTCTCAGAAAAGCAAAGACTTTACCCAAGGCCACAAATGGAATTACCGCAATTCTAAAATGCCATTGACTGTGGGACTCCCCATTGATTTCATAACTGCTTCACGGGGACCAACAAAAAATACACTTCATTAAGTGTACAGCTCAGTTGTAAGATCAATTGTGCTTTCAAAAACATTAAAATTTGAAGGAAAAAAAAGAGCATTTGAAATCCACAGAAATGTGGCAGAACATCAGCCCCGAGGAAGGACTTCAAATCACGGTCTCTCTGGACCCAAGACCCAGGCTCTCTCCATGACCACCCGCTTGCTCTCTGCTGTACACATCAGGGCCAATGGCCAAGAACCATAACCAGCACCACCCTGTACAACAAAACCATACTTTCAGTCCTTTGTGTCTCTTGTTCATTTTTTTGTAAGCTGTGGCAGCAAGGACTTTTTTTTTTAACCTAATATCAGGCATCAGTGATTCATCAGCATCCTCCTCATCCATTTTCTTATTCTGCAAATATTGTGAGCCAGAGCCTGGGCCAGGCCCTGGAGGGACAGCGGAGAGCAGAATTCTGTCCTC
This sequence comes from Eumetopias jubatus, assembly GCF_037043125.1. Lineage (NCBI taxonomy): Eukaryota > Metazoa > Chordata > Mammalia > Carnivora > Otariidae > Eumetopias > Eumetopias jubatus. The sequence goes on along the minus strand of NW_028274808.1, from coordinate 182,453,725 downwards.
ATGGAGTTTCCGTGTGGGTTGGAGGAGTGGGAAGATGGGAGGCAGGGGCATTAGCAAGTAATCAACCCAAACTGATGAGAGGCACAAATGGGGTATATGTTGTGCAGAGGAGGTTCTCAGTGCTCTGGGAGCCTCTCTGAGGGGATTTGATCTACTGGAGGAAATCATGCATGGCATTCCTGAACCGAGGTCCAGGAAGTGAGGTGGAGTTACCTCTGCTGAAAGGGGAAGGAAGAGCATGCTCAGTAGAGGGCAGAGTGTGTGCAAAGGCCCTGGGGTGAGAGCAGAAGGGGTACAGGAAGTGGAAGCAGGCCAGTGTAACTGGAGTGCAGGGAATGAGGAGGCTGATGAGGTGGCAGGTGCATCGTGGAGGGTTTCAAAGGCCACTAGGCCATTGTCCAGAGCAGTAGGTATGAGCGTGGCCTCTGGAGCCCAACTCCTTGTGTTCAAGTCCTGACTTTACCACTTATTAGCTGTGTTACTTAATCTCTCTGTTTGCTTGTGTGAAATATGAGGATATTAATGAGAGGATTACATTAATTAATACTGGTGTATATAAAACTTTTTAGAACAGTCTTGGTGTACATAAATTTGGTGTGTATATATATTGATATACATATTGGATTATATATTGGTATGTGTATAGATAGGTAGGTAGGTAGATAGATAGATAGATAGATAGATAGATAGATAGATAGATAGATAGATTGGTATATATATATATTGGATTATAGGGAGGCAAGAAGCTTCAGGTTGGCCTGTTAGAATTGTTGCAATAGTCCAGGTGATACTTGAAAAAAGATGGTGGAGTGGAGGTGCAGGGAAGTAGACAAAATGAAGAGACAAGAGACAAAATCAACAGGACTTGCAGAGCGAGAGGAAGGGCTCATCCTGGCCAGCATCACCATTTTCACCACTCGACAGCTCAGAACCTGAGGATGGAAGACTCGAGGCAACAGCAAGAAAGAATTTTGTGAGAAAGCCGGAAAATAAAAAAACACAACAGGTATTTAAAAGAAAAAACCTGCAAAACCACCAAAGTTACCAACTTTGCACTCATCTATTCATGGTGGAATGAGAGCAGTTTTCAGACAGGACTACCATCTTCACATCTGTGGAAATCAGCATTGCATAAGTCAGGGAGAGAGGTGTTTTGGTGGGTAATCAGCAACAGCCAGGAAATGCTCAAGGATTCATTTATTTTGAGTACTAGAACTAGGCAGCGCGAGCCTGTTCTTTTGTTTTGTTTTGTTGTTATTTTATCTCAGGATGCGGGGTTTTATGTTTTTCCCACCCCTGAGGCATGATGGGTACACTTATCCTAGTGGAAGCATGCAAAGAGGTAGTTTTGCTTCTGCTTTCCCTGTCCCACTTCCTTCTGCCACCTCCAGTGCTAAGGGGCCTTCTACTCTGCACATCCTTCTTCAGTCTTTGCTGGATCCTCCTGCCGTTTGCGAGGTCCTCAAAATGCTCCCCAGGCTCTTCTCCAGCCCTGAACTTTGTACATGCAAGGGGCTTTGAGCAGCAGAAATTCTAGGCCATGGTGGAGGAAGGTGCTTGAAAAACTTCTGGCATAATTCAGAGTTCTAGCAAGGTAGTGTAGTGGCTTGAATAGCGTCCTCGAAATTCATGTCCCCCTATAATGTCAGAATGTGACTTTATTTGGAAATAGGGTCTTTGCAGGTATAATTTAAAAAGCATCCTAGATTTGGGGTGGGCCCTAAATCCAATGACTGGCATCGTTATAAGAAAAGGAGAGAGACAGATAGATACACAGGAGAAGGTGATGTCAAGACGGAGGCAGAGATCGGAGAGACGGGTCTACAAGCCAAGGAAGGACAGGAGAGGTCAGCCAGAAGCTAGAAGAGGCAAGGAAGGATTCTCCCCCCCGCCACACTAGGACTTTGGAGGGAGGGTGGCCCTGCCAGCAACTTGATTTTAGATTTCTGGCTTCAAAAGCTGTGAGAGAATCACCTTCGGTTAAGCCACCATCCCTTTGTAGTAGTTTGTTATGACAGCAGGTGGAGAAATACGGGTGGAGTGTTGGTACAGGAGTTGGAGAAGTGTTCAGAAGAAAGACAGAGGGATGGGTGGGGATCTCAAACAGGAACCCCCCTCCCTCCCATCCCAACAGATGGACTTTCAGGACCGACCTAGAGCAGAGTATGATTTCAGAATCAAAGAGAAGACTGTTGAACAATTAAATACAACTTAGATGGTATGGCAAAACTTGCTATCTACCAATCTTCCCCCCGCCCTTGTTCCTTTTAGTGATAGAATGGGCCCTGCCAAGAGTTAGCTGGCTATATGGTCACCCAGCTACAGACTACATTTCCCACACTCCTTTTGAGCATGACATGTCCATGTGACTGGATTCTTACCAATATCAGGTCAAAGAAAGTGATATGCAATTTGGAGTTTGACTCTACAACCGGGTGTGTGCTCCCCTTGCCTCTTCCCATGAGCTGGAATGCAAAAGTGGTGCCAATGAGCCAGCTTTCACCAGGCAGACAAGAGCAACCTCTCGGGCTTCACCAATATGAGAGCCACTAGCCACATGGGCTACCAAGCACTTGAAATGTGGTTCCTCCAAACTGAGATCCCGGTACGTATGTAAGATACACAGGATATCGAAGACTTAATACCAAAAAAAGAATGTAAAATATCTCATCAATACTTATTTATTTTGATCACATGTTGAAATGATAAACTTTCAGGCATGAATTAAATACAATGTAATATTAAAATTAATTTCACCTGCTTCACTGTACTTTTTAAAATGTTGCTACTAGGGGGCCTGGGTGGCTCAGATGGTTAAGCGTCTGCCTTCGGCTCAGGTCATGATCCCAGGGTCCTGGGATCGAGTCCCGCATCGGGCTCCCTGCTCCTTGGGAGCCTGCTTCTCCCTCTGCCTCTCTCTCTCTCTGTCTCTCATTAATAAATAAATAAAATCTTTAAAAAAAATAAAAAATAAATAAAATGTTGCTACTAAATTAAAAATTATGCATGTGACTCCCATTGTATTTCCATTGGACACCACTGGTCTAGCTCGGAGTGAGCAAAACTATGTATGGCCCACAGGCCAAATCCCACCTACACCCTGTTTCTGAAAATAAAGTTTTATTGGCACTCAACCAGGTCCATTGTGGGTATATAGCCTGTTGACAAGTCACAACAGAGGATAATTGGACCACAAGCAGGAAATATTTATTGTTTGGCCCTTTACAGAAAATATTTACTGACTCCTGATCTAAAGGGATGATCAGGTTGCAAAGACCAGGTCTTAACAGACCAGAGCTGTCCACCCAACTTGTACCATCTTCCTCAACTAAAGTGCTATGTCAGAGAGAAGTAAATTTGAATCTTGTGTGAGGCTCCATATCTTTGCAAGAGTTTGGCTTTACCCTAAAAAATTATGGGGTGCCCACAAGATGAAGTTATAATGAGAGGTCTCCCAAAGTTGAGTATTTAGGGGAGGACAGAGGAACACAAGTTAGAAAAAGACATTTTTCAAGCTTTGCCCCCTGGGGGACTTGGGCCCAGAATGTTAATTGTCACTATATAGACTGTTAGCCTATAATGTAGGGTCGAAACTTCATCTGGGCTTGGCACCTAATTCTGAGAAAACCAGTGGATAATAGGGGTCATGGAGGTTAATTGCCAGCTTTTACTAAACAATCACACTCCTGGCATTTTAAATCCCTTTGTCACCAGGCTACTGCTTATTTAAAGCCCTCAGTAATAATGACAGGGCTGTTTGGAAACAGGCTCCAAAACGTGCAATCAGCTCTCTGTCCTGGGCTTAACCAGGGCTGCGTATCTGGACTCCCCAGGGGACTGTGACAGGGTCCCCAAATGGCAAAAGTCCAAATACATAGGCTGAGTGGTCTTTCCCCCCACACTGTCTCCTAGGTCTTGAGCTCTCCTTAACACACCTCTGCCTGCCAACTTTGAGCAGAAGCGTGTCCCCTTCACACCACATTTGCAATGCAGTTATTTACCTGCATTCCCAATGACAGCAGTGCCTTGGGTAATAAATTCTCCTCTCTCCGACATGCCCGAGAAGGCAGCCTCTTCAGCTGATGGAAAAATTAACCTATAAACCGAAGGCCTTATTACCGGACACAGCTTGCCGCCCTACAAGCCAACCCCCAGCCCTCTCCTTTTTTCTGATTATATAAAGGATGTCACGGTAATATATGCAACTGTTGTCATGGCATTCAGATCAGCTTTGCAAATGGCCACTCATTAAAGGAAGGCAAAAATGGAGGCAGGGTGCTTAGGGTTGAGTGGGGCGCGTGTGTGCCTCGCACAGCCAATTTCCGGTGTCCAAAATTATGCATCTGTTTCAGGGAGGGACTACTGTAGACGTTCACAGAAAATCCATATTTTGATTTTGGCCACCAACTGCACTCTCTCATCTGCAGCAGATTCAAAGGTAGTATTTCATGAACTTTCATTTTCCCCACTGTCACTATGGCGGAAACTGAGAGAGAAAAGTCTAGAATGAGGTCGGTACTGAAACTCAGGGTCTCAGGAGCGGACTGAGCTACCCAGATGCATTCCAGAGAGAACGAGAGGGTTTGTTTTCATTGGATAAGGCTGACACCAGGTGTGAAGGTATTCTTCTGGAATCTCTATTGTTTGAGTCCATTACTTCCCCAGTATCTATTTTTACTGCCTTCCTCTTCAGTACCTCTCACATTCTTGAGTGCAAGTGTCAAGGGTATTCCAATTATTTGTTCTCATTTGTCTCAAAAAATTGCAAATCCAGGAATTACATCTTTGGCTACCCAGGCCTTGGCAGCCCCACTCCTTTATCCTCTCTAATCCCTCTCCCACCTTTGCCTTGGGCCAAACCTCAGCAAGTCTTGGCTGGTCTCTCTCCTTGTGAACTTCCTGAAACAGAACGAATGCTTCCACAATTCTGCTTGCAAATCCAAACTGACTGTGCACTGCCTGATTCTCAGGATGGCACCTAAACCCTTCTGCCTCCAACAGACTTTTCCCCTTTCACTTTTCCTTCCTACCCCAAGGAGCACATCTAAGCTCTTGCCCCATCAGACTCCTTTCTGTTCCTTAAATGTACTCCTTCAGGCTTCCCTACATTTACACATCGTTCTGCCTGGACCTTTCTCTGCTCTACCTGGTAAACTCCTATTCATCCTTCAGGACCCAATTTAAATATCACCTTCTCTTTAGGACTTCCCTGACACCTCCAGGAAGACTGGTCCCTTTCTTGTCTGGTTTCCTGCTTTTCTTTGCACTTAACATTGTGATTAAGAGCTTTTATTGCATGGTATCCTAATTGTTGCATGGCATGAGATGCTGTGATTTTGTTACACAGAAAAGCTGCCTAAGACAGGTTATTTTCAACTTTTCACTGTAAGTAATTCCAAGATGGTTGCATCTCTGCTTATTTACTTTGGATAGATTTTGAAATGTGAACAAAAATCATAAACATTTTTAAGACCTTTGATACATGCCACAAAATTGTTTTTCAGAAATGTAATAATTCACCCTCTTACCACCACACTCAGCAGCATTTTTTTAAATTTTTATTGTTATGTTAATCACCATACATTACATCATTAGTTTTTGATGTAGTGTTCCATGATTCGTTGTTTGTGCATAAAACCCAGTGCTCCATGCAGAACGTGCCCTCTTTAATACCCATCACCACGCTAACCCATCCTCCCACCCCCCTCCCCTCTAGAACCCTCAGTTTGTTTTTCAGAGTCCATCATCTCTCATGGTTCGTCTCCCCCTCCGATTTCCTCCCCTTCATTCTTCCCCTCCTGTTATCTTCTTTTTTTTTTCTTAACATATATTGCATTATTTGTTTCAGAAGCACAGATCTGTGATTCAACAGTCTTGCACAATTCACAGCGCTCACCATAGCACATACCCTCCCCAATGTCCATCACCCAGCCACCTCATCCCTCCCACCCCCCACCGCTCCAGCAACCCTCAGTTTGTTTCCTGAGAATAAGAATTCCTCATATCAGTGAGGTCATATGATACCTGTCTTTCTCTGATTGACTTATTTCACTCAGCATAACACCCTCCAGTTCCATCCACATCGTTGCAAATGGCAAGATCTCATTCCTTTTGATGGCTGCATAATATTCCATTGTGTATATATACCACATCTTCTTTATCCATTCATCTGTCGATGGACATCTTGGCTCTTTCCACAGTTTGGCTATTGTGGACATTTCAGCAGCATTTTTACTTAGAAAACAAAACACAGTTTGCCAATGTGATTGGGAAAAAAAATCTTGCTGTTTTATTTTGTTATCTTTGATTACTAATGGATTGAAATTTTTCCATATATTTTATATGAGTTGCACATTTATATCATTAGCTTATATTCTCCACTGGACTGTTTGCCTTCTCATATTTGTTTGTAAAAGCTCTTTATATATTAAGAATACAAATCCTTTGTCATATTTCTTTTTGCAAACTTTCAATTCCAGTTCATTTCAGATTAATTTTAATACTGCATAGGATATTTAACTCGTGCAAAGATGTCTTTCTTTTTATCATATGTTTCATGCTTTAGAAAGTCCATTTCTATCCCAAAATCCTATTACCTTTAACTTACAGTGTCTTCTAGATTTTCTGGCTTCTTGAAGGGAGAGGTTAATTCTCCAATCAGTACTTCTGGTCAAAAGCATGAGGTGAAATCTACATTTTCCCTCTGATAATTAAATAATGGTCCCAATACCATTTCTTTAGCTATTTTTTATTTACTATCTTATTACATTTATCAAATAAAAATCTTATCCTAGGGTTTATTTCTGGGATAAATCTTCTGCTCTATTCATCCATTTGTCTAGATGGATTTTAGAGGCTGGATTTTTACTGTCATATTGTTTTCTGGAAATTAGATTTCTCAAACCTCCTCATTGCCCATCTACTCACCTATATTATGGGGTGTTCTCTTTGCCTGGTAGCCTTTATTCCATATCTTTCTATCTGAGTATGGCTTCCTTGGGAAGCTTCTCTCAACCCTCATCTATTGAAGTTCCTCTCCCAAGGGCTCACCTAATAAAGCACTTTATTGCAATTCATTACATAGAATACCTTAACTCTTAGTTCTCTTGCCTATTTATTACATTAGACCATCAACTCCTTGAGGGCAGGGTTTTTTTTAATGATTATTATTTCTTTATTTTGTATCCCAATTACCTAGTAAGTACAATGCCTTTCTCAAAGTAGGTGCTCGATAAACATTTGTTGCTTTGAATTGACTTAAATTGAGTTGAATTGAATGGAACCAAATCAGACTGGATTGGATTGCTAATAGTGTACAGATTGACCTGGGTCCTGGGTCCCAGATGTCATTGCTTAGCAAATTGGCTTCCCTTTCTTTGTCAGTCAGCTCCAGCCAGGTAAACAGAAACCACTCTAAGTATTTGAAACAGAAGGAATTTAATACAGGAGATTGTTTGCCCGGTTGACGAGAAAGCTGAGAAGCAAAACAGGGGATGGTGAGGCATCCCCTAGGTGGGAGAAACAAAGGGAAAAAGTGGTGTTACCAAGCCAGGGTTCCCCTACAGGCCCTTGGTAGATCCCTGGAGAACGAGGTCATGAAGAAGAGATAGCTACTGCTAGGTTCACTGGGGGCAGAGAGGAGTAAGAAATAACCTGGCTTCTGCCTTCTTTCCTCCCTCCCAGCTCCCACCACTGCCTCCCACTGGCCAAAGACAGCTGAAGTCAATTGCATTGGAACCTGAGGAGAACAGCCCGCAAGCGCAGCTCCCGCAGATACAGAGCAGAGCAGGAAAGGCAATGAATTCAAGAGCGACAGGACCAACACATTTTTTTCTTTTTCTTTTTCTTAGCTTGACAATATTATTTATTTCTAAATGGAGGGGTTACAGCAATGAGATAAGGAAAGTTAACAAGTGAAAAATCAACCCACAGTGAAAGGCAAATTAACAGACTGCAGTGACTCCTAATGGGCTCTCATCTCCAGCAGCCGAAGAATCAGTTGGGATGGCTAAGTGCTTGGGGAGCCCAGGGTGGAAAGGGGGAGACCATGACAAGTCAAGTATGGCTGCAGTCTCATTCAAGACCCAGAGGTGACTATGGCCATCAATTTCATTTTTCCCAGAAACTTCCTCTGATTCGGTGCTTGTGGAGATGGATGGCTGGAATTCTGGGCAGGGGGAGGGCAGGAAGGAAGTCTAGGCACCCTGATACACACCAAGCTGCTGGATCTCAAACTGGGCCAGATTCCCACATGAAAGAGAAGAGAAAGCAACAAATATGTCACCAGATGACTAAGGAATGCTGGGCTCTTGGCCTCAACACTCCAAATTAAGATTCAGAGGAAGTGTGGAAGAGGCTTTAAGAGTTTTGCTTTGGGAATTGGAAATGCTAGGTTCAGTTTTAAGCTCAGGTCCTAACTGGCTGTGTAAATTTGGACAAATTACTTAAACTCCCTATGACTCAGTTTCCTCATTTGCAGAATGGGAAAATGAGTAACACCTATCTCCAAAGGCGGCTATTCTGAGGATTAAATGAGATCATACATGCAAAGTGCTTTACCTTATAGTAAACATTCTGGAAATGTTGGCTACCACTAGTTTGGGTGTCGTTTTATTATTTTCAAGTGGATCTTACAGAGTGGATCCATACTTTTGCATGTGCTGTATTTTCTGCCTGAAATGTCTTTCTCCTTGGTCTCTTCCCCCTCCTGAATACCCACCCCTCCTTCAAGACCCAAGTCAAATGTCACCTCCTCCAGGAAGTCTTTCTTCCCCGATCCCCGCGAGTCTGAATTGGCTGACCCTTCTCTGTCTTCCCATGGCATCCTGTTCTTACACTTCCCACATTGTATTGTTTCTAACACTTTGCTTAGCGGGCCACAAGAAACTCTAAGCCTAGAACTGGGTCTTTTCACTCTTTCTCTTCAATCCCTAGTACATGGACCAGGACATTATAGGTGCTCAAAAAATGCCAGTTGAATAAAAGAATTATATAACGTAATTTCAAGAGTCCCTGGAAAACTCCTGCTCCTTTCAGAAGTGCCTCTCTCAGTTCCCAAAATTTTACCATCAGAGCTTTTCCTTCTAGCTAAGACTCTGGTCTTATTGAAATCCTGCATATCACTCACCACCTCCTGCCACCTGCTACCGGAATATATGTGGTAGGTACCCAAATAACGTGTGAAGAAACTAATGGATTTGAGAGGTTGGGACCTCCAGGGGGAAAAATGCAGGAATCAACAAATCAGAAAGGAGATGGTGGTGTGGGGGGAAACAGAAGGTACCTTCTCAATAGGGACCTACCACTAAAACAGAAGCCCAGCTCCTCCCACCCAAGGCAAAGTTCAAGGAAAGGGAAGGTTTCTTCTGGATCCTCTGCATCTCCCTTGGGTTCCATTTTCCCCTGGCCCTTCCCAACCTCCTACTTCATTTCCTCAGGAAGGCTCCTGGTGCCTTGGGCTGTTCCATGCTTTCATGAGGACAGAATTTGCTGAAGAGCAATACTTCACTCACAGGAATAGTGATTTGAAGGAAGGAAGGGCACATACTCTACATACAATTGGCTAATGCCTCTAACAATCCAGAAAGGTAGATGTTACTAGTTCCATTTCACAGATGGGGAAAATGAGGCCCAGAGAGATGAACACCTTGCCCAAAGCCACACAGTGAGTAAGTTGTGGAATGTACACACCACAGCACTAAATATCTAAAAAGCCTACAGTAAATGTATGTATTTTATTTGCTAAATCTGGCCACCCTACTCTATTTCAGTGGTGGGTAAAAAAGTACTCCCCTTGCTATCCCTAAGTCCATAATGTGAAAAGCTTCCTGGCATTTCTCTTCTTCACACTTTGCTGCTCTATATCCAACTCTGCTTTTCTAAGTTCCCATATTTATGTGCTATCTCTTGGTGAATTTTCTATACTTTCCTCTTCAAAGTTTTAAAAGGGTTATCAAACACTGGACTGGCTGTGTGTGTGGTGATGTGTGTTGTATGGATATGGGATAGAGAAGAAACACTCTGTTGAAACATTTTTTTTTTTTCATATACACACACACACTCAACAGGAGATAGTGGCGGGTGATATGTTAAGAAGAAATGACATAATGTTTAGACCAAAGACAGGAAAAGGCAGACTTGCTGGGTGATAGCCAGTCAAGACAGCCCTACCTACTGGATAGTGCAAAAGCATTGTTTGGGGACATTTACTACAGAATACAATGGGGTAAAGGCACCAAAGGTGAACAAAATATCATCCTTCATAGGCAGAAACGCAGGCAGTGACAGAAAATAAATTGCTAGAGAAATCTCTTAAAGAAGAATAGGTTTAAATGTCTGCCTTATGTGAGTCCCAGAGGCTGCTAGGATTTTTATCAATTGGATGGATGGAGCTCGGCAGAAGTTTGTTTTATTTTTCTTTTGAAGGGGGGGCATGATGTAGAAAAAGCCAGTTGGGTGTGGAGAAACATTAAAATGCCTAGCTTCTTTTGTGGTAAGCATTATCTTTTTTTTTTTTTTTTTAAGACCATACCTTTAACCTCAAATAAATAGTTTGGGAGCAATATAGGATAACGTGACAGTAGTAGAGTATAATGCTGAAGAGCACAAAATTTGGTATCAGAAAGAGCTAGAGTTGAACCCTGACTGCGGTGACCGCCAGCTAGAAGATCTTTGTAAGTGACTTAACCACTGTGTATTAGGCAGGCTAAGCTAGGCTCTGCTGCAGTAACAACTATGCTCAAGAGCTCTGTTTGATTTCTTGCTCCTAGGCCAGTTTGATGGAGGTTAAGCACCAATTCTTGGTAGCTCTGCTCCAAGCAGGGATTCAAGGATTCAGGTTCCCCACATCTTTTGACACCGCCACCTTAAACATGAGGCTGCTGTAGGAGGGGAAGAGAGTGTGGTAGATCGTGCACCAGGTTTCAGCATTGGGCCTGGAAATGATATGCATCGCTTCTGCCCATTTTCTACTGGCCAGACCCAGTTGTATGGCCCCATCTAACTGTCACAGAGGCTCGACAAGGTGGTCTGTCAGTATGAGGACCTAGAACCATTCCTGCCACACTGTGAACACCTATATAATAAGGGATGTTATTGAAGTTACTGACATGGCTGCCAAGCAATTCATTGCTCATGCAAACAGAGTGACTATTTTTGAATTTGAGCTGATATAGCTATAATTAATGTGTCATAAAACTAGGTTTGGGTTGTAGTCAATGTCATAGAAAACCTAGAATGGTGGTCATCAGGGACTGGGGGCAGGGAGGAATGGGCAGTTACAGTGTAACAGGCACAGAGTTTCAGTTTGCAAGGTGAAAAAATCTCTATAAATAGAGGGTGGTGGTGGCTTCATAGCCATGTAGATATACTTGATGCTACTGACCGGTATGCTTACTAATGGTTAAAATGGTAAATTTTATGTTATGTCGATTTTAGCATAATTTTAAAAATAAATGACTTTTTTAAAAATCAGGTCTGGATTAACTCCAAGGTCTGGGTTACCCTGGCTCCCAGACAGAGTGAGGGCTGGGTAGTGGAGTTTGGGTCGGATGGCAGTCAGGTTGATTCTGGCCCTAAATTTCTGAGGACATAGAGTTTGGTCTGATTCTCTCTTTTGGTGCTTTATCTAGGAAACATGGTGTTTAAAGCTCTCAAAGTCTATCTTGAATGCAGAGTCACTTAGCAATACAAAGAATGGGGAATAGAGTAGTAATGATCCCAGTCACTTTTCCCAGCACCCCCTCCCCACCCCTAAATACCTCCTACCACACTCGCTGGCTGTCCTGTCTCTGGGTCTTACCTCAGTCTAGGTCACCTCAGGACTTAACCCCAGGTCCACACCATCCAGCCAGAGTTCCCAGCCCTGGTGCACATCAGAGTCACCTGGGGAGCTATAAAACATACTGATACCCAGGCCGAAGCTCAATTCAGTTATGTCAGCCTCTCCGCGGTGGGGCCTGGGCACCAGGGCTGTTTTAAAAGCTCCCCAGCAGATTTTCATGTGCATCCAGGCTGAGAACCACTGACTATAGTCTGTTCTGGCTTCTTCCCAGCTGCCTTTCTGCAGAGCTGCCACAAGCAGGGCACTGAGGACAGACTCGGGCTTACGTCCCATCTCAGCCCCTCTTGTGTGGTCTTAGGCACCTTGCATAACCTCTCTGGTCCTTAGTCTTCTCAGCTATACACTGGGGTGATGAGAGAGGGTGCCTGGGAAAGAGTGCAGCGCCTGACACAAGGTTTCAGTGCTTATGACATGATGATACATATTATTCTCAACACTTCTGATTATGGTTACTTCCTGGTGTGAGGATAGACTGCCAATTTCCCACAAAACTTCCTTTTTTTTTTCTGGTGGATCCACCGTCCTTGTTATAGAATTTATTTTCTAGAAATTATTCAATTTATTTAAACTAAAAAAGATAACAGTTCACTCATTTCTCTTACCTTTACTCCCCACCTCTGGTAACCACCAATCCGTTCTCTGTATCTATGAGCTTGGCTTTTTGTTTTTTAAGTCCACACATAAGAGAGATCACACAGTATTTGCCTTTCTGTATGACTCATTGCACTTAGCATAATGCGCTCAAGGTCCATCCATGTTGTCACAAATGGCAAGATATGATTCTTTTTCACAGCTGAATAATATTCCATTATTTATATATGTGTGTGTATATATATATATATATATATATACACACACACACACACCACAATTTCTTGATCCATTCATCCATCGATGGACACGTAGGTTGTTTCTATATCTTGGCTATTGTAAATAATGCTTCAGTGAACATGGAGGTATGTATATATATATATCTTTTCAAGTTAGTGTTTTCATTTTCTTCGGATAAATACCCAGAAGTGGAATTACTGGATTATATGGTATTTCTATTTTTTTTATTTTTTTGAGGACCCTGCATACCTTCTTCCAGAGTGGCTGCACCAATTTACATTCCCACCAACAGTGTACGAGGTTCCCTATTCTCCACATCCTTGCCAACACTTGCTATTTCTGGTCTTTTTGATAAGAGTCGTTCTAAAAGGTCTGAGGGGATATCTCATTATGGTTTTCATTTGCATTTCCCTGATGATGAGCAATGTCAGGCATCTTTTCCTATGCCTCTTGGCCATCTGTATGTCTTCTTTAAAAAAATAACTATTCAGGGGACGCCTGGCTGGCTCAGTTGGTTAAGTGTCCAACTCTTGATTTTGGCTCAGATATCATGATTTCAGGGTCATGAAATCAAGCCCCGCATCAGGCTCTGCACTCAGCACAGAGTCTACTTGTCCCTCTCCCTCTGCTCCTCCTCACTCTCTCTCTCTCTCTCAAATAAATAAATAAAATCTTTTTTAAAAAATAAAAAATATTCAGTCTTCTGCCCATTTTTTGAATCGGATTGTTTGGTATTTTGCTACTCAGTTGTATGAGTTCTTTATAGATGTTGGATAATAGCTTCTTATCAGATATGATTTGCAAATATTTTCTGCCATTCAGTAGGATACTTTTCATTTTGTGGATGGTTTCCTTCGCTGTGCAGAAGCTTTTTAGTTCGGTGTAGCAATTTTTTAACTTGCAGTTTGTTGCCTGCTCCATTGAGATCCCTCAGATTCTGTCAAATGCAATGAAGAAGCTGTCTCTCTTTGTCCCTTAACATGGCCCCTCCCTTGGCCAGTCACCTTCTACTCTCTTAAAGCATTCCTTTCCCTTAGAACATTCTAAATCCTATTAAGCAAAACCGAACATGAATATAAATAATCAAATCCAGATTTCTTCCTGGTGCACCTGCCAAGAAGTGTGACAGAAATATTTTTATGGGGGGGTGGCCCTTTAACTATGGCTTACAGGAATTTGTTCAGGCTGGTTTGAAGCTTAGGAGCACAGAGCAGTTAACGAGTTGGTGCCAGTCTGAGTTAAACTAGGTTTGGTCCTTAATCTTCTAAACAAACCCAATTCAGACAGGCTGAGACATGAGGCAGGCCAGGGCCAGGCCACGGGGACTGGTGGGAAAGTCAAGGCAGCTGGGGAACAGAGGGATGGAGGCTGGGAACATGCTTCCAGAGCTAGCCTAGGGATGGAGTGACCTTGAACTTGGTCAACGCAAGAGGCGAGAACCGCTCCCAGACATTGTCCCAGGTATGAGTTTTATTCTTGCTTTATTTACATAAAGCATATTATTTACATAATTACACATAAAGTTCTTTTCTTTGAAAAGACGCTTCAGGGGGGTAGGTGGAGGGAGAAAGGAGTTCCTAAGTAATCCAAAACATTCCAAAAGGCCCTTTCGTGGCCAGGTCTCACTGGACAATGCTGACGAGCCTGTTGTCTGAGGGTCTTGGGACTTCCAGGTGCTCCAGGTGAGAGCCTCTCCAAAAACCATGTTTAGCGTACCTCCTCTGGGGGTGCTAACCACACCAAAGGAACTGAAGTGAGGCCCTGCCACCCAGCCACTCTCCCAAACCCATGCCCTTCCAAGTCTTTGGGAACTTTTCTCCCAGGGCTTGCCACTCAGAGGTCTCCCACGTACCCGCTCCGTGCCTCAGTTTGCTCATTGATAAAATGAAAAAAATAGCAATTGTATCTTGCTCACAGGGTCAGGTTGTAGCAAAGAATAGATGAGCTAATATGAAGCTCTTGGCACGGTGCCTAGCACAAAGTAAGTGCTGCATGTGTGTTAGCTTTTGTTGATGCCGCTAATCCTCCGAATGCCCCTGACCCTCCACACCACAGTAGCTTCCCCATCCTCTCTGTAGCCCCTGGGCTCCTAATCTAAGCTTTCAAAAACAAGGGTCTCTTCCTTCTGCCCTAAGCATAACAAAATACTTCATTTCAAGACTCCAAGTGTCCAAGCTCTGCTTGCCTCTTGAGGGAAAAAAGACCCCACCCCAATAAAATGCTTTTCACTTCTACCAACTCACCTACCATTACAAGGACAGATAAAAACCTCGTATCTCAGTATCTTCAGCAGCTGGCAGCCTAAGGAAGAGGAGGATCCAGTGCCCCAAGAAGGAAGGCAGAGATTCGTTCACTTTTTCATTTTGTATTAAGCACCTACCGTGTACCAGTAAGACAGTTCCCCTGCCCTCAAGGAGACCACAGCTTCAGGCAGTATTCTCAACTCTGGCTGCACATTAGGATCACCTGGGGAGCTTGTAAAATTGCCAATGCCTCCAGAACTATTAAATCAGAATCTCCTGGGGTGGGGGCGGAGCTCAGGTGGTGGTATTTTTTAAAGTTCCCCAGAGGAGTTCAGTGTGTAGCCAAGGGGAGAGCCAGTGATCTGGTAAGAGTGGCAGGAAAAGATTATTCCAATCCAGTGTTGCTAGAACAAGCAACTGATATATAGCATCAATAGTATGCCTCAGTAAAGCAGTTACAAACAAATAAACAAACAGGCAAGTGTGAGGTTATGGGCACCCAGGGAGGGCAGCCAGGGATTGGGGTAGAACTCAGCAAAACCTCCCAAAGGCGGGAAGTTTCCTCTCTGCTTCAATAGCAGAAGTAGTCAGACATGCTGAAATAGTGAAGGGAAAAGTGTGCACTCAATTTTAATTTTTGAAAGCAACGGCCCTATGTTATTGACAGTATAGGACACACTGCATAATTAAGTCCGTTAATGAGTATTCATAAAACTGGCACTTTTTTTTTTTCATTTAGATTAACACTTCTCAAGTCTCAAGGATAGCTTTTGGTGGTTTAGTTGGAGCCTCTTGGGAACTCTGGAGGCAGAAGTCTGATGTGTGAGCAAAAACAGCAAGGCCTGGGCCAGAAAAGCTCAGCAGCAGCTTTGACTCCTCCCTTCCCCCCATCCCTGGGTGTGAGCAAAAACCCAGGCCTGGTAGGTCTCTGTGGGGAAGAGAGCCCAGCTATGGCCCCCAGTAATTCCTTTTCTCCTTGTGCTTTCTTCCCCCCTCACAGTAAGAGGTAGGACCTGTATGCCCTTCCCTGGGATCTGGACTGGCCTGTGACTTGTTTTGATCGATAGGAGGTTGTAGAATGCACTTTGAACTGCCATGCCCAGGCCTGAAGAGAGTTGGCAGGAGCTACTTTGTCTCTCTAGAGCCCAGATGCCATGCTGGTTCGAGATGTAGGCTGGCCAACTGCATGATATGCATGAAGAGAGGCCTTGAAGGATGCTATGGACTGAATTTCATCCCCCCCAAATTCATGTTGAAGCCCTAGTCCCCAAAGTGACTGTATTTGGAGACAGGTTGTTTCCGGGAGGAATTAAGATCAAGTGAGCTCATAAGGGTAAAGCCCTGATGGGATAGTATTAGCGTCCTTAGAAGAAGAAGAAGAAGAGAGACCAGCACTCTCTCTCCACCCACGTACACCAAGAAGAGGCCAAGCAAGCACCCAGCAAGAAGGTATCTGTCCACACACCAGGAGGAGAGCCCTCACAGGAAACCAAACACCGCCAGAAACTTCTTGGACTTTCCAGACCTCAGAGCTGGGAGAAAGTAAATTTCTGTTGTTTAAGCCTACTCAGTCTATGGTGTTTTGTTATGGCAGCCTGAGCAGAAATATACATAATGTGAGGCTAACTTGGAAGGCCTGGGTCTAGCCAAGCTCCCAAGTGAATGGAGGAGACACATGAAAGAAACCCAACTGAGACCCAGAGAAAATTGCCCACCTGAGTTCTGGCCAACGACTTGACCTGCACAATCATGAGGAAATTAACAAATCATCATTCTAAGCCACTAAGTTTTAAAGTCTTCTGTTAGTCTGTGGTAGTAACTGAAAAACAAAATCCCCCTGTGACCCCTTGTCTTTCCATCGTGTTCGGTATAGCAGTCTGGTCTAACCAAGCTCATTTTGTCGCGCCCAGTTATTGGGCAGCTATTAGCAGCCTCCCCATAAGGGTTTTTAACCCGAGGGTCATGGGATTCAAGGTCCATGAATTCGGATAAGAAAAAAAAAATAATAACATCTTTATTTTCATTAACCTGTAACTGAAATTTAGCATTGTTTTTAATTACGAATGAGCCAACAAACTACAATAGTAAAGAATACTTGTGAATTTGTCGGTAATAGAAATCACAGATAATTTTTTTCATATCATGTGACAATTGTTATCAAATATCCTAAAATATCTTTCATGCCTATCACTGCCCACTGCTAGGCATTGCTACTTAAGGTGTTAAGAAAGGAGTGCATATATTATACTAAATATGTTCATTGACATCGTGATAACTGTACTTCAATGTAGTTCATTCCATCTGTATACTAGCATTTTGTTTTACGCAGTTCGAACCATGATCCTGCAATGGTATCTATAGGCGTCATGACTGGGGAAGGAGTCCATGGCCCTACAGAGGAATAAGAAGCCCTGAACCAGAGGGGAGTATGGACCCAAATTCTCTAGTCTTCAAATTTCCCACCAGGTTTCACTGAAAGCGAGTCTCAGACTGAGTCCTGCCACCTACACAGACCTTTCTCAGCAAGCTGGCTCTAAAGCAGTTCCTATGGTGTATCCTGAAAGCAAGATCAAGTTCTGGCTCCCTCTGTCTCTTTAGGAGTTCCTATGGCATCTCGTCTGAAAGGCTCGCTCAAGGCAAATACTGTAGCTGCATGTTTCAGCCAACTAGCTGCTGGACACTATAATCATGCCTTAGGAACTTTTCCAAAAAATCACAATAAAAAGAGTGTGAATGAGAATAATATAATAACACTTAATTGAGAACTACTCCCCATACTGGTCTAAATGCTCAACATAAATTAACTCATTTAAAGCCTCACTACTGCCCAATGAGGTAGGCATATTATTATACCCATGTCATAGACAAGGAAACTGAGCTCACAGAGGTTAGTAACGTGCTCAAGGGCACACAGCTCATAAGGAACTGAGCTAAATGAGAAGCACACCGATGAAGTCAAGTTCTGCAGGTAGAACTTGGGTATCAGAGTTTTTAAAACGTCCTGCGCCGCGATCACAATGTGCAGGCAGGTTTGAGAACCCCAGCACGTTGGACTCCCCAGACACTTAAACTCTGCTCATGCAAGAGTAGGAGTCCCTGCGCAATATTCAAGCCCATCCACACATCTTGAATACTACATATTTCACCAATGAGAAATACTTTCTAGCATCCATTATGTTAATTAACAAAGCCTCTGACATTGACCCGAGATAATGATAGCTCAAAGCCTGTGGTAACCACCTCAAGAGGTTAGACTGCTTTGAAATGCTAACCAACCACCCGTGGAGCACTCTGATTAGAATGTTCTAAATGCTGTCTATAGACTGTGAATCAAAACTAATTCACATACACTTACATATTATACTATCTCTGTCAAAATATTTTCTTTATTTGTTTTGAGAGAGAGAGAGAGAGAGAGAGCGTGTGGTGGGGGGAGGACAGAGGAAGAGGGAGAGAATCCCAAGTAGACTCCGCGCTAAGCACAAGCCCAACGCAGAGCTCGATCTCATGACCCTGAGATCATGACCTGAGCCAAAATCAAGAATCCAACATTTAACCAACTGAGCCACCCAGGCGACCCTCCGTTAAAATATTTTAGATTAATTTACAGACATGATACATTGCCATTACCTCCATTCCCCTCTCATGTTGAAAACCCTAACAAATCTTCCCACCTGCCCTATTGTCACCAGCTGGAGTTTTCTAAATCACCTAATTAATAATATTAGTGGGTCTTTTTAACCCCCAAATCTTCAACAGGGAACTTCAAGATCGGTTGATATTTCCCTATCCCTTGAGATCAAGATACCTCAAGCTACCCTCTCCCCCACCCAACCTTTATACTTTATCACCACTATTCTGTCAGCATCTGAAATACTATCCTTCTTGCAGACTATTAAGTTAGCCTGACACAGTTTCTTGGATGTTACCAGAAGACACGAGACTCCTGGGTCAGAGACAAGGGTATTTATTACTCACAGCCTGGCAAGTAGCAGAGCACAATGCTGGCACTGGTTTTCCTATCTCCCAAGTCCTATTGGGATGACACAGAGGGACCTAGCTTGAGGCCACACATACAGTGGATTTGCATCTCAGCAGAAGAGCATCATGCTTGGGGAATTTATAGCTTTTAATAGTGAGCAGTAAGCCAACCAGCTCTATGTGAGATGGCAAACAAGATTGCTCACCACAAACACAATCATGAGGGAGGCCTAGTAGAGAGTAATGAGGGTCTTGTATTCTTGGCATATCCAGCAATGATGAGCAGGGCCACTCAGTGCCCATATTGGATTGCCTCTTCCAAGACCCATCATTTGGTTTTATTTTCATCTCAGCACCTAACTTCCTGATATTTGCTCATTAGTTGGTTCTTACTCATCTCTTCTAATGCAGTGGCAGCTCCAGGAGGGCAAGAGCCTGCCTGTCTGTCCTTTCATTGCTAATTCCCCAACACCAAGGATGTCACCTGGCTTGGCCCACAGAAGGTGCTCAGTGAATGTTTGTCGAATGAATGAGTAGGATTGGCTTCAACATCCAACCCGGGCCACAAATTCTCCATGCCAGTCAAACAGAATTCTTAGTTGTCCCCACACATGTCTGGCCTCATGGCTTCTGCCTGAAGCAGCCTCTACTGCAGGACTTATCTCCCCTCCCACTACACAGGCTCACCCACACCCAAGCCCAGTTCGATCTCCCCCTCTCAACTTCCTTCCACCTGTATGTCTTTCTCTTTTTTTCCCAAAGTCTTCCCTTTTGGCCTCATGCATTATTATTATTGCTATCATCATCCCCTTTCTTCTCTATCATTATTGTTCAGTTGCAATGGCTTAAAGGTCTTGTTAACATGTAAACGTCCTGAGTGGGGAGAAGGAAGAGATGAGGCCAGGGAAGTAGTAACAGATCCCAGACATCTGCCTTGCTACTTACCAGCTGCATGACCTTAGGCAAGCAGTTTAACCTCTCTGTGCCTCAGTTGTATGATCTGCAAAATGGGAATATGACCATACCTACCTTGTGGGGTTATTCTGAGGATTAAATGGGTGATTTTATAGAAAGCATGCAGAAGATTGCTTTTTTGGTTATTTGTGTCACACCTCCTACACATCCTCCCAGATGTCTCAGATGAATTCTTGGAGGCCCCCTTGGGAATGGCTCCCTTGGAAAGGGAGGGGCGTGGATTTCCGATTCTCCTGCTTCCCAAGCAGTTCCTCACTCTGCCCCAGAACACATGGCGGTGGGAGGGCACGGAAAGCAAATTGAGCAGATATTCCCAGATGAAGTCAAATCTTTCACAGAATTGGGAGTTGGTGTTCATGCATGACTTTAATTATGGTCAAAGAGAAGAGGCTTGTTGAGCCACATGGCTGAGGAACGGCTACCCCACATTTCAAGTCTGGTCAGCAAAGCAAAATTACAGTGGGCAACCTTACTTAGAGTTGGCTTTCTGAGCTGAGAAAGGTAAATATATCTCACTAGCTCTGGACTGGCCTGAACCAGTTTTTCTCCCTAAGTACCATTTTATTGATAGCACGAAGCTACCTGTTTGTAGAACTTCACAAAGCACTTTAACATATAGCATCCCCTTTAACCTCTAGGATCCTAGGAGGTAGGTATTTCCACCAGGCTCATCATTATCTCACGTTAGAGGGGAGGAAACTGAGGCACAGAGGGCTACAAATAGTAGAGCTGGGGTTTAAGCCCTGCCCCCTAAGGTAAACAGAATAATGGGTTCCCAAAAATGCCCTTGCCCTAATCCCCAGGACCTGTTAATGTGTTTTCTTGCACAACCAAAGGGACTTTGGAGCTGTGACTAAATTAAGGATCCTGAGATGGAAAGATTAAACTGAATTACCTGGGTGGGCCTTATCACACAGGTCCTCATAAAGAAGAGACTAGAGTCATTGATAGGAAGATGCTGCTGGTGGGCCCACAAGCTAAGGAATGCAGAACCTTCTAGAAGCTAGAAATGGCCAAGAAGTGGATTTGCCCCTGGAGTCTCCAGAAGGAATGCGGCTCTGCCAGCACCTCGATTTTAGCCTAGTTAGACTCATCGAGGACTTATGGCCGTCCGAACTATGAAATAATAAGTTGGTGTTATTTTAAGCCACTTTGTTTGGGGGTAATCCGTTCCAGCAGTCACATGAAACTAATACAGCCCCCAGTGGCTGCCAGGGTACCATGATGATGTCAGCATGTTACTTTTCCATGAAATTTCTACTTGATGGGAATAGCACAGAGGCACGTGAGATCCAGAAGGAGCCTCCGTCTACCTTGTCTTCCGCACGAGGAAATTAGGAGAGGCAGGATGTCCGGGTGTTAGGAACGTGCCTTCTGGAGCTGGCGGCCTGGGAGGCTATAAACCAATATTTTAGCCTCCTCTGTTCCCTCATCTGTGGACACGAGTGAAAGTAGGATGGACTTCAAGGACCAGGAGAATTAGCAAATGCTTGGAACTGTGCCTGGCACTTGGCTGTCAGCTATCACTATTAAAGTACTTTTAGTCCTCTGAAAGCTTGTTAAAATTTAAACATGGTAGAAGGGATAGCGAGGGGAGAGATCACTTCCTGAGCCTCTGCTGGGTTTCAGACACTGTCTTGGGAACTCTAGGCACGCCGTCTGATATATTCTCCTGACGGCCAAGAGGTAAAGCTCATAGGATTAAATGCCCAAAGTCACACAGTAAAGAGGCTGAATTCAAACCCAAATCTGTCAGATTCCCAAGCGCTGTCCAGAACAGCCTCTCACACCTCAGCAAGAGCAGAGAGAAATTGGAAGGATACAGACAAGTTGGTTTATTTTCTGAGTCTCAGTTTTCTCATCTAGATAATGAAGTGAAGAATAACCAGAACTGTGAGAAGAATCAGAAGAGATAATATCCACGAGCTTCCTTTGCCAACCAAAATGCACCATTCAAATGGACGGGGCTACTGTAATTACTGGGAAAGTCAGCTGGGGTGAGGTTGAGGAGAGGGAGGGATGGAGTGGCCAAGTGTGGACAGAGCGGCTGGGGATGGAGAGCAAAGATCAGACCGAGGCACTTGACTCAAGAGCCACTGTTCCAAAAGGTGCAAGCCACTAATTCATTTTCAGCAACCACAACCAAATGCTGAGTGGAGAATGTTCTGGCCTGGAGTGTACTGGCTGATGGATTTTCCAGCAAGCAGTGGCCAGGCCATTTGGGGTCAGTCAGGAGCCTAGTCTAAAAGCAGATGTGTTGCAGTGGAAGAGAGGTCTCTGTGTCCCGTGGTTTCAAGCCCTTGAGTTTGGATTTCTTGCCTGAAGCAGAGATTGCCAGCATTTCCCAACCAATAGGAAACACTGTCCATTTGCTGAGTGCTTTACAGTTTGCAAAGTGCTTTCACATATATCAAGGTGTTTAATCTTTAGAGTGATTTCAAGGCTAAGGAAAGTAAAAGATGGCTGTATGAGGAATGCTTTAGGCTATAAGGGACAGAAAACATAAATAGAGTGGTTTAAGCAAATAGGTTGGATTGTTTCCCAAAACAGGGAGTCCAGAGGTAGGCAGCTCCTGGGTTTGATTCAGTAGTACAGTGATGTCAAGATGGTCGCCTGCAACACTCCTGGTCTTCCCTCGTGGTTGTAAGATGGCTGCCACTGCTCAGGGCATCTAGTCACATATTCTAGGCAGGAAGAAGTGGGTGAAGGAACAATACCAGCAGGATTCTTGTTATGTTTCTTTGCCAGAACAGGGTCACACAGGCACTCTTAGCTGCCTGGCTTTTAGAGAAATCAAGTACTTAGCTTTCTAACATCTACAGTAGAGGAAGGTAACAGATAAAAGGTTGGGGAATGGTGTTGAATGAGTCACCTACAGGGTCTGCTGTAATACGAGTAGAGGCCACAGGCTAGAAGACACTAGAATGACTTAGGATATTGTGGGGCCCAGTGGCTCTCAACACTTGGCTGTACATTAGAATCACCTGAAGATCTTTTAAAATAGTGATGCCAGGCCCTACACTAGACCACTTAAATCAGAATCTCAGGGAATACATCCTGGTATTGTTACCTGTAAAAGCTCCCCAGTGGATTCAAATGTGTGTAGCCAGTTTTTCAGAGCTGTTCTGTCCAGTAAGGTAGCCCCTAACCCCATGTGGCCATTGACATTGAATTTAAATCAATTAAAATTAAATAAAATTTAAAATTTCATTTCTCAATTACAGTGGCCACATTTGAGATAATTAGCAGCCACATGGGGCTAGTGGCTATGGTATTGGACAGCGCAGATCTAGAACATTTCCACCATTGTGGACAATCCTGAGAGTGGATGGCACTGTTCCAGAGGAACCTAAGAGTAAGAGCCTGTTCAGAATTTCAAGGCTCTGTAAATCTGGCCTGACTGAAGTGGGGCAAGGCAGATGGGTTTGACCTGGAGGCAGCTGGAGTAGAGTGATTAAGCGTATGAACCCTGGGGCCACACCGCCCAGGTTTGAATCGCAGATCTCCCACTTCCTGAATAGGTGACCACACAAGTGACTTACCTTCTCTTCCTCTGCCTGTAAAATGGGAATGCCATCTCCTGGGATTACCATGAGGACGCCAAGCTGATTCGCATAACGGTGCCCTAGCACACGCTATCTGCTCTTCGTGACTGTAGCCCATGTTATCTAAGAGGGTTGACAGGTGGCCAAAGCCCCCAGAGGGTCCCTCGCCGGACACCTCTGTCATGTTACCCGTCAGTTCCACCTGGGACTACACCTAGGCTTCCCAACCAGGGCTCTGACTCTGGCATTTCCATACTACCCCTTGCCCTGCATCTGATCTCCTGGGGCTCAGCTGGATGGCCCACCCTGGCCCCAGCCTGTAGGGTGAGGGCAAGAATGAATGAATGCATCAACACTGAACACATCTCGGTTTTCATCCACAGAGTATGAGCAGGCCCTTTGACTTGTAGCCTGGTCCTGGGTCTGGTGGCTGCAGAGGGTGTGGGGGCAGGAGAGGCAAGCTGTGTGGTCCTGGGCAGGTCACCCGCCTCTCTGAGCTTGTGGCACCTGACCTATAGAACCAAGGGTTGGAGCGAATGCGGAGTACAGCCTCTGAAGGGCACGAAATCTCTGCAACACAGTTTTCCTTTCTTGGGGAAAATTACAGCTTCCTAGCCACCAGGGTGGCTGTATATCGGTCTTCTTCCAGGGTTTCTGATCTCCCCAAGGTGAAGTGCAACTCCTTTTCCAGCTCCCAGGGCTGCCACCCCAGCTTCCCAACCGCCCCCTCCCCGGCCCCCTTCCCTATCTCCAGGCTGTTAACAGTGTTGGGAATAGGGTCCCAAGGTAGGAAGATGTCACTTACTGCATCAGAAATGAACAAGATGCCCCCCTCCCTGCCACATGAGGGTTCTCAGAAAGTGGGGGTGGGGGGGTGAGGCTCCTCCAACAGCCCACCCTCCCAGGGAAGGAAGGGCATTTTCAGATGCAACAACCTTGAGCCTCAGCACATCTGCTCCTGGCGTGCGCACTCCACAGCGCGACAGACACGCCACGATGGGTCCCAGTCATTAACTGGCTGTCAGGTTCTTCAGATGATGGAGCTAAAAATAGCGCGCTATAGATAGAACCTTCGCCCACGCAGGCAGGCACAGGCTGCAAATGGAAGTGGGGAGAAGGAGCAGCGCGGCTCCCTCTCCCCTAAAGGGAGGCTTGTGCCCATCTGCAGCCCCCCGCCGCCCTCCCCGGCAATGCCCTGCCTCCTTCAGCCGCCTCGCCCCCCACCCCCCTGCCTGAGACCCACAGACGCGCCCCAATGTTCCGAATGCGCCCCGGCGGGCGGGGCGCTTGGCCAGGGCGTTCATTTGTATGCCGCACCCTGGATAAAAGTGATAAGGCCCCAAACACTCCAAGGAGACCGCGCGGATGAAACCCCCGCGCCGCTCGCTCCCGAGGCGAGCTATTTATAGAATCCAAATATCAGCATTTTCCACCCATTTACACAAAGCCATTTCAGCCTTTTCAGATGAGAAAAGAGCAGCCCGGGCCCTCATTCATTCCGGTGCCGGAATCACATCTGGGGCCAGGAAGCCCTGATTTTATAGGAAACCTCGAGGCAGGCTCAGATTAAAGATCAATGGCCGCATAAAACGTAGGCTGTCATATTCTCGCTGCGAACTTGTCCGGGTAATAAAAAATGTTGTTTTAGTAAATAAACTCGGGTAGATGCATTGCCGGCTGCCGTTTATCCCCCGGCCTCACACTGAGCTCTCGGAGCAAAGGACTCAGAGACAGAAAGAGACGCAGGAGCGTCTGGTGGGAGCCCACCCGCGAGCCTGCCAGCCGCCCACAGGGCCCCTGACGCGCTCTCCCCCGCAGAGCCCACGCCGCGCGCTGGGTATGGCCCCGTGGACAGTCTCACTCTGCTGCTTCTTTAAGAAAAGTGTGAAATGTGCTTGTAAATAATGATGAGGCTGGTAGCGGAGCTCGCGGGCTAGCAGTGCAGACTCTCCGGACCCATCGACTTGGGGTCAAGGCCCGGCCCCAGCGCATCCTAGCTTTCCGAGTCTGGGGAAGTTAACCTGATCCCACTGAAGTTCGGGTTCTCATCTGTTAGCTGGGGACCTGTGACCTCTCTCTCACTGGGCAAAGAATCTTGTGCTGACCATGCCCTCCAAACATCCATCCCCTCCCACACCACAGCCTGACTTGGCAAACCCAACAGCGAAGGGAGCCGGCAAGGGGATGTCTCTTTTCCGGGTGCCATCTGGTCATTGCTCATTTCCTCCGCCACTCAACTGTCTGCTCGCTGTCCAGACCAGGGGTTCTCCAACTTTAGGTGCGTCCGCAAAATCATCGGGACTGCTGGCTAACCCCTCTCCCCCCGCCCCACCCTCTGGAGTGCTGAGCTCCACCCCCAGTCTCTGATTCCCTTAGAGGGGGGCGGAATCCGAGAATTTACACTCCTAGTAAGTTCCCAGCTGATGCCAATGACGTTGATCCCTTTCCGGACTCACACTTGGAGAACCTGTGGTCTGGAGAAACCAATAGGAACAGTGAGGGACCAGAAAGTTCTACTCCTACTAATCACATCCTGTAGAGTGGCAGTGATGAAGCCCTTTAGGTTTTGCTGGGTCTGGACCTTTGAAACACCAAGATAAATACATAATTACACATTGAGATGAATGCCATGTAGGAAAACTCAGCGTATCCTGAGAGAGCATACAGGGGGCCCTGGTTTAGGATCATGAAGGCCTGCTCTGAGGACAGAGTAGTAGAAGCGCAGAAGGAGGATGCATGGAATGAGCTAGATGAGGAGCAAGGAGCAGGAAGGGGGCCTGGCACATGGTTGGAGTCACATTGCCAAGGGAGAGAATATAGTCAGCATGAGTGTCCAACCCAAAGAAACCAACTCCCAGCTGTGCTTTCGTTGAGACTCATTGACAAGAGGTCAGAACGGAGACTCGGAGGCTTCCATGTCACCGCCGACCCGGCCCCTCCCTGACACCATCCTCCCCCACCCCCCCACCCCCAGCACCATCAAGTCCAGCTGCGGAGTGCCGACTGTTCTTTCATTGTATATCGATTCCGGTGGGGATGGCTGCATAATAAGCCCCAACGCTGAGTTCTGCCAATTCTGTGGGTTGGCTGGTTCTTCCTCAGCCTCACCGGGCTCACACAGGGCTCACACTCAGCCGGCGGGTGGCCTAGGGCAGCGGGGCATCCCTGTCCACGTGGTGTTTCCTCACGGGTTCTTTGTTCCATGGCTGTCTCGGGGCAACCTTCCAAGAGGGTGAGTTGGGAGGCCCAGGCTCTAGAACATACCTACTATCACTTATGCCGCATTCTATTGGTGGAGGGAAACTGGAAGGTAGGAGGTAGGGAGAAGCATCTTATTCCTTCCTGTTTTCTTTCTGTTCTCATCTCTTTCAGCAACAGCTCTCAGACCTCAAGAAAGGGTCTGGAGGTTGACAATCTGAAGGCTGGCTTCGTTTCTCAACAATGTCGCAAAGGACCCAGGTTCTATCTTCCTACTCTGGCACCTGTAAGGGTTGTCTCTTCATCTTCATGCCTGTCACCTCATGGTATCGAGATGGTTGCTGCAGCTCCAGACATCATGGCTACATCAAAGACAGAAAGCAAAGAGATGCCTCTGAGGGATCATGAGAAAGAACTTCTTCCTTCTCTCCCCTCTTCCTCTCTCTCTCTCCCTCTCTCTCTCTCTCTGTCTTAAAATTTCCTCAACAGACTTTCCCCCACATTTCATAGACCCCTAGCTGCATGGGAGGCTGGTTAATGTACCAGCAAAGGAGGATGAGATTACCATGACAGGCTGAGGTCAATCATCCTTCCCTACCCAGGACTCCACTTACTACCTGAAAAAAATCAGGGCTCTCTTCTCAGTAAGAGGAGTAGCAAGAATGGGGAATATTGCCGAGAAAACAGTCCCCATCCAGCCCTTGGCCCGGCCTGCCTCCCTTGCCCCGTGGCCGATCTGCAGGCTCTCCACTTGGTGCCCTTCCAAGGCTCCTTACCCCAGGCTTGCCACAACCTCTGCCCCCTCCCCCGCCCCGAGCCACAACATCTGGGCCCCCCTGCAGCACAGGAAGGGAGGACAGAGAAAGGAGCTTTTGTCCTCCAGCTGCTGGGTGTGCAGGTGGCTACACAAGCCTGGGGTCCTGTGCTCCAGCCCCCTGGTCTCTCTCTCTGTTTTGGCTTCCACACTCTTGGCCCAGGGCCCTCTTTCTGGCCAGCTCAGCAGACATAGATATCTCTCCCTCCAAGCTCTGTGTTTCCACATATGCTCTCAGTCCCCCGCCCACCCCGCCAGAAGAGAGGCTCGGGCCTTAAAACATTCAGAGTCCCGCCGGGCTCCTGCCTTCCCACTCTTCCTTCAACTGCCCACTCGTGGGCCTACCTGTGTTAAATAGGGAAATAAAGGAATTTAGAAAACTCTTTTCCTCTCAACAGCGCCTGGCATCAGGAGGCTGTTCCCTTACCCCAGCAAGCCGGAGATCCTGGCCCAGGAAGCCAGAGCTTGCCACCTCAGAGATGGTTGGCTGCCCGCTCCCCATCACCACCCATCGCTGGAACATATGGTCAGACTGAGGGCTGGGCTTCCCTGGGGGCCTCTGTTTCCCCTAAGCCATGAGCACCCAGTGCAAAAGCTCTAGCCCCCAGGCTCTCTAGCGCACCCATGCCTATCTGGATATTTCGAAAGCTACTCAGCCCACCAGCGGCCGGCAGGGTACAGAAAAGCAAAGACCCAGGCACATGACCTTTTCAGTCTCCGTGTGGTGCCCTTTTGCTCCATGACCTCTTGGGGCCAGAAGGGTGGGAAAGGGATTTCCAGCTCCTTTGTGTTATTCCCTCCTTCTTGCCACCAGCTCAGCTTTTGGGGTCCATGTTGGTCCCTGCTCTATTCCCAGGGCCTCTAACAGTGCCTGGCACACAGCGGGCGCTCACTGGGTGCACTCTGGATGCATGAATGCCTTTGTTCCCTTCCCTCGCCCCGTGCCGGGGGCGTCCAGCCCACGCAGCCCCGACCCCCACCCTGGCTCTTCCTGGCAGATCCTGCCTATCCTTCACTTGCGTTTTCCAGGAAGCCCTCCCATCCTCCACAGCAACTAGAACGACTTGAGAGTTTCTTCTTTCTCCCTCTGGCCTCTCCCTGAGCCTCATCCCTGCCCCCTCCGCTTAGAAAGGATATATTTTTTTAAACTTTGTGTTAGATCAAGTTGCATATGCACCTTACTCCCATTCTAGGTGTGTGTTCCTTGTTGAGGAGAACAACAGACATTTTATTTTGCTTTATATTTGTCCCCCCTACCTCTTACCTCCATTTCCAGGGGCCTTCGCTATGCTTGGCACACAGTGGGTGAATATTTGTTGAACTACTACTAATTATTATTACTTTGTATATATGTATATTATATTGTGTATAATGTATATATGTAATATTCTATTTACCTATATTAGATGTATGTTGTATATGTATATATAATACATTATGTATGTTATATATACTAGTTATAATGAGTCTTCCTCTACATTCTTAGCATTTTATTAACTCATTCCATCCTCCCAGCAGCCCTGAAGTTTGCCCAAGGCCACACAGTCCATAGAGGAGAGGCCTGGGAAGCTAGCACTGGAGGGTGCCTTGTTTTAAAAGTGTGTTCTTTTTTATTTTTCCAGATTTTATTTATTTTAGAGAGAGAGAAAAATGAGTGGGGGAAGGAGCAGAGGTGGAGGGCAAGGGAGGGGGGGAAAGAATCTCAAGCCTGACATGGGGCTCAATCTCAGGACCCTGAGGTCATGACCTGAGCCAAAACGAAGAGTCAGATGCTTAACGGGCTGCACCACCCAGGCTCCCCTAATAGTGCATTCTAAGAAAAGGGTGTTGGCCTTTGGGGCACGGAAAATCCAGGAAGGCTTCTTGAAGGCAGGGGTAGATCCCATGGTTATTTAAAGGAGAGGAAGAATGTTTTCTAGGTGGGAGGAGGCAGAGAGAAACAAGGCAGAGTAGGAGGTCCACAACAGGAGCTGTTTGCCCGTTTTCTATCCCTCACTCATCTGGCAGCGAACTTGAAAGAGCAACTGCTTTATTTGGTTCCTGCAAACACGGTTCCAACAGACATTATCCGGATATGCTGACTGTACCAGTTATCATCACTGCTGGAAAAGGTGCCCCGTCTCGGCACATCAGACCTTTGGTAAGAGTTCACGGTCAGTTACCAAGGTGAATTACCTTCCACACAGGTATTCCGTGAATTGCAGAAATGCCATCCACTGTAACTAAAGGCCCCATCTCCATCTGCATAATTCCCGATGCTGTCAGTCAGCATGACATGTGTACACTGGGCCTCTCACGGCCATCGGGCAGCCTCTCTGAAATCACAGCCTCCCCTACACCTCCCACCCCGTCCTCCATCAGGAGCGGGGTCCCCGAGCCAAGACTACTGGTAAAGCAAGATGAGGACGTATGGACGCCTGTGTGATGATTTAGCTGCATCACTTGCTTTCCGACGTCTCCATAGCTCTTCCAGGCTTCACCTCTGCGCCTGGCCAGTTGAAAGCTGCAGGACGCAACAAGCAGAAATTGAATTTTTCACAGTATGCTCATTTGGGAGGCTCATTCCTCAGTTCTACGGGCAGCTCCCTGGGAAGTTTCCAGCAGCTGCTATTGACCCCAGCATTCCGCCCTTGCCAACTCCCCCGAGGGGAACTGTCCCCAGCCGGGAAGGGAAACTTGACTGTGAGGAGCCAGAGGTAGGAGTGTGCCCTTCTCTGGGGCCACTCAAGGGGTGTATGGAGCCCCTCCCCACCCTGCCAAGTATACTGAGAAAGCCCAAGAGAATTTCCCATTTTGTTGACAATTTGGCTACACAAAGCCTCCCAAGGGTGTCATGGTGAGTCTGCTTATGGGAAAGGTCCATCAGTATCCACCTGGCCAACATCGGCATCCACACTTGGCTGGTTCTCTAAATCCCTCAGATGAAAGAACGTTCGCCCGCAGCAGACATAAGAATCAACAAGACAGATTTGCTTTGCAGTCTTGACATCAGAACCATGGGCTAATGTGAGGGTGTGTGAGTGAAGTGAGGGCTCCAGACAAACTGGTTATTTGCTTTTGTCTAAACCCTAAATCCTCCTTCTCTGACTGAGCGTTTCACTCTAACACCTATTAGGTGGGTGTTGCCCTGAGCAGGGGCTCCTCTGTTCTGGTGGGTAAAGGAATTTCCTGATGGGTCTGTCAGGACCTGTCCAGTCTCCAGGGATTCTGACTAAGTTGCTTTAAGTGAACCCGTGACAAGGCACATTAAGTACTATAGGGTTCTCTTGTAGGTGCCTCTCAGCTGCAGTTTAAGAAACGTGCTTGCTACTCACAGTCCCTTCCTTCTGCGTGGAATCTCTCCTTGAGGGCTAGGACAATGGTGCCAACCTGGGGGATGTTCTGTGCATCCTCTCTTCTACCCCTTAGACATTGTATCTGCTTCCAGGACACAACCTCTGCAATTCACTGCTTGGGATGACCCTCGCTTTTCTGTGTCCTCCCTCCCATGGTGTTGCTTGTTTCTGTCCAAAGGCAGGTGCCCCCCACTCCGGGTCCCACACTGGGTCTCCATGTGGGCAGCAGCAGAAACGATGCCTAGCATGGTGATGGACTTTATAAATATTTTCGAGCTACTGCATTTCATATATATTAAGTATTAACCTTCCTTCAGGGCCTGAGCTAGCTGCTAATGAGAAGAAAGAAAGTAGACAAATAATTCTAACCAAAATTGATAAATAGCGCTGAGGGTAAAGTCTAAAGCCTCAAACCCATTGGATTGGCAAGGGTCGAAAAAAGGAAAACACCCAGCTTTGGCCAAGGTGAGGAGAAGCTCTGACAGTGTGTGTAGGACTATAAATTGGTAGGACCATTCTGGAGAGCATTCTGGCAATATGTGACTGAAATAAAAATGTCTACTCCCTTTGGTCCTAAATTTCTAGTTCTAGGAACTTTTTCTAAGGAGATAACCGAACAAGGACAAAAAGCTGTTCACTTGAGTTGTTCTGCAAACATTTACTGAGGACCTACTATACACTGAGCATGGAGCTAGGTACTGGGCAGAGTGTGATCAAGCAGCGGGAGCATGTGAGTGTGGATGGTGTATGTGTGCATGGCGGGGGCGGGGGGAGCACGGCGGTTATGAGAACAGAAGCCCAGCAGCAACCTGAAAGTCCATCCATGGATGGCCCACGCCACATTCTGATAGAACAGAATACTAAGCAGCCATTTAAAACGTTGCTGTGTTATCTGTAGTCACTGCTGGAGGAAGCTCTCTGTGACACTGTTGAATAAAAAAAATGCAAATTGGGAAACAGAAAATGTCTCATTATGTCAAGTGACACATAAATGTCTACATGAGTATATACATAGAGAAAGGTGTCGAAAACTTCACTGTCAGATGTCAGAATGTTCAAAGGATTTGTTTCTGGCTCATGGGGTGCTGTGTATGCTTCTTTCTACCTTTCTGTATTTAATTTTTTTACACAAGCTGGTACACAGAATGCAAATACTATCTTTGTAAACAGAATGAACAAGTGAATGAGTGAATGAATGAGTGAACGAACAAGGGAGAAAGCAAAATAGCATCAAAGCTCAACCAAAGAACCCACTGCCTGGGAAGGCAAAACCCTCACACTCTGCCCTGGAAGGATCTGAGCTCCTGGAGGGTATGGACTAGGGTGGCAAGTGGTAGGTGTGCATTTGTGTAGCTGCCGCCCTTCTCCTGTGTCCTAGGGTGACACTCTCACCCCAGAGAGCCTCACGGGTCTTCTCTCCTCCGACAACTATTGGACCCCATG
The DNA here is from genome assembly GCF_037043125.1 of Eumetopias jubatus. NCBI lineage: Eukaryota > Metazoa > Chordata > Mammalia > Carnivora > Otariidae > Eumetopias > Eumetopias jubatus. Next base: position 182,421,518 of record NW_028274808.1, on the reverse strand, counting down.
ATTTTCCTGGGCCTCTTCCACCTGGGAGGCTCGGAAAGGCTGCGACCCAGACAACAAGTGAAATAAATCCAGGCCCCATTGGGCTGGAGTTGGCTGGCTAGCCCCGGGTTGTTGTTTCTTATCTGCCGAGGTTCCATTGACCTGGCTGAGTGACAAGGCACAGCTGAAGCGGTTAAATCATCCCCGGCCACACATGTGCTGTCAGGATTATCACAGTGGCTTCGGTCCCCTGCCCGAGACCCCTTTTCCCCAAAGATACCCTTCCAAGCCCGACGCATGGCTAATAAACCCATACCCAAATTGATCTCCCAGCTGTTCTTCAGATGCGCTGCCAGCACCCTTATCCGAGCCAAGCTGTTTGGGCTTGCCACAAATCGGGGCCATTTTTCATCCGGGGCTTTTCATCAGTTTCAGAAACTGTTCTCAGTCAGCAAAGTCTTTGTGTTTAGGGTTTTTTGTTTTTAAGATTCCATTTTTTTAGAGCAGTTTTAAGTTTACAATAAGATTGAGAGGAAGGTGTAGAGACTTCCCATACATCCCCCCTTATCCCTCCACATGCATTGCCTCCCCCATTAGCAACAACACCTATCAGAAGGGTGTATATATATATATATATATATATATATATATATATTTAGTAAGGATGAACCTACGTTGACACATCATAATCCCCCAGAGTCCATAGTTTACCTAAGGGTTCACTCTTGGTGTTATACATTCAGTGGGTTTGCACAAATGAATAATGACATGTATCCATCATTATGATATCATACAGGGTATCTTCACTGCCCTAAGAATCCTCTGTGCTCTGCCTGTTCATCTCCCCCCTCCCCACCTCCACCCCTGGCAACCACTGATCTTTTTATTGTCTCCATAGTGTCAGCAAAGGCTTTTCAGTGGAGACAGTAACACATGTTGGCAACATCATGGGTTTGGAAAACTGGTTTTCTCCTACCACCAGATATGCTGGCAAAAAAAAGACCCTCTCTATCTGTTAACGTAGCTTGGTTCTTCCATGGCTGTGTGATTTGCTCATGAAAAAGAAAAGGGCACAGTGAATGGCCCCTTCCCACAGCTTCCTTCCATCAAATTGAGGCAGAACTTCAAACAACATGGCCCAGATGTGAGAGGGAGGCTGGAAATTAAACACCATTGAACTGCTCAGTGCTAGGCCACTGGGGAAAGAGGAGAGGGGTGGTTCTTTGGAATGAGGTGTCTGGAGGTCTGTGAGGACAAGAGCTGCAGACCACACTAAGGCCAGCAGTGGTACAAGCCCTAGGACCTGTAGCCACAGTGGTGGTGGTAGCAGTGGTGGGAGAAGTAACAATTATAACAACACATATGTATGTAGAGCTTGACCTTTCATAAAGCGGGTGCCCATATATATAATCCCATTAGCTTCCATTGCAAAGCCAGGTTTTCCCTTAGATGCATAGCACCCAGTGGCCATGCAGGGTCCATTTATTCATTCATTCATTCCCTTATTGACAAACACTGAGCTCCTACGTTTTCCCAAGCACTCTGCTAGGTAATTGTATTATCCAGGGTATGCCAGAGAAACAGAGCTGATATGATCTTTATATATAAAGGGAGAGGTTTATTTTAAGGAATCTACTTATGATTATGGAGGCTGACAAGTCCAAAATCTGAAGAGTGGACAACCAGGAAGAGCTAATGTTGTGGTTCAAGTTTGAAAACCATCTGCTGGCAGAACTCCCTCTTTCTCAACGGATGTGAGTCTTCTGTTCTAGTCAACTGATTGGTTGGGGCCTTCAACCGATTGGGCGCGGCTCACCCACATTATGGAGGGCAATCCACTTTACTCACTGTCAACTGATTTAAATGTTAATCTCATCTAAAAACACCTCACAGAAACATCCAAAATAATGTTTGACCAAATATCTAGCACCATGTCCCAACCACATTGTCATCACATAAAATTAAGTATCATACTAATGAAGGCACTCAGCTGAGTAAACTCAGCCCTCAAGAAGATCATAGACTAGTAGTAGAAGCAAGAGTATGTACTAGAATAGTAGTGCAAGATGGGAAGTGATACATGCTTTAAAAGAGACATAGATAGTGCTAGAAATTGGAACTGCATTTCGTTTGGCCATGGGTAAGAGGTAAAGGAGCAAGGGGTTTACAGAAGGCTTTCTGGAGTAGGAGAATTTGAGTGGGCTCTTGAAGGATGGGTGGACTTTAGATGGGTGCACATAGAGGGAGGAACATGGCACTAGGTAGATGGAAGGGCATGAGCAAATAAAGAGATTCGAATCTGTTCATGGAGCAGCTAGGAATGGATTACAGGGGCGTAAAGAACTAACAAGCAATATTGCAATCAAGAAAGCAAAGGCATTGCACCTTGTTTGAAAGTGTTCTTTCTTGTCCCTTTCTGCCTTCCTGTTCCCTGCAATCTGACTTCTTTCTTTTCAGAGTTATAGGTAACTATGAGTAAGGCAGGCTGTGGGAGGCAGGCATCCACTGCTTGCCCCAGCAACCGCAAAACCCCACCTGCGATTCCTCTCGAGGGAACACTCTTCTCCAATCTCCAGCCCTACTCTTTAGCTCACACTCTGCCATTGGCTCTGAGACGGACCATCTGACCCAGTCCTGAACCAATCAGAGCCCCACACTCGCACTGCTAGAGTGATTGGTCAAGAATGGGCATGTGACACCACTGGGCCAATTATGCCTTGTGGGCGGGTTTCACTCTTAACTCTCAATGTGAGAGGCAGTGGGAGTGAGCCGAGGTTCGGGTGGAGGCTGAGCCTGAAGCCAGCACACTGGTGGGCAGCGCAGAGAAGGGAGAAAAGACGGGTCCCGGCACCTCCAAACACAGTCCTCAGAACACAGAGGAGGCTTCTGCGGGACAGAGCGGGAGCTCGAGGTCCACAAGCATCTGGCAATGATGAAAAACCCTCATAGACATATGAGAAACAACGGTTTATTGAACACTTCGTGTGAGTCGAACACTAACATAGTCCGTCATTTAGTCGTCCCACCCTTGAAAGGTAGTTGGTCTCACCCCCCATTTTATCGCTGAGAAAACAGCCTCCAGAATCTAAAGAACTTCCTCAAGGACCCCCATCAAAAGGTAGCAGGAAAATCAAGTTTCAAACCCAGGTCTACCCGGCCTGGAACCCCAAGCTCTTGCCTCCTCAGTGGTTCAGAAACACCTGGGAAGAATCTGAGAAAGTATAGAAATCCAGGACACACACCCCCAGATATATGGGTCACTTGGCCTGGAGGGGGGCCCCTGGCACCCCTACCGGGCAGCCACTGCATGAGATCCTGTAGGAGGCAGTTCCTATTGCTGGCCATTTGCACAGAAGCATGTGACCCTGACCTCCCAAACTCCCAGCAGCCCAGGGCGACCCTAACTTTGACTAAGCGCCGCCCTTTGGATTACATGATTCCAGTCACCCCCGATTCAGAGAACTGCCGTGTCATCTAGAGGGAAGTGAGGGGTGGGCAGGGGGTAGGGGGGTAGTGCTAAAACAGGAGACTGCTCCTTCTTTTTAAAATTGCCCTGTCGTTTTTAGAAAATAGGCTGTATGTCCATGAAGTAAGGAAAAGCAGCTACAGTGGGAAACTCGGGGACGCCGGCTCCTGGCTTGTCACAGCTATGATCCACGTTCGGTTCCACTCCACTTACAAGCACAGATGTCCCTGTGATGTTCTGGGAGCAGGGTACACAGCTGGTCCCACCACACACATACCACCCAGAGGGCCAGGAAAGGGGCTGGCTAAGGCAGGGCATGCGCCTGACTCCATGTCTGGGGGTGACTGGGATGTTTAACTGTCGGGCAGGAGGGATGGGGGTGGGGGCGTGAGATGGGAGAGAGGTCAGGGTTGTTTGCTTGTTTTCTGGAGTTGGCCAAATGTAATCATTCAGGACTTCTTTTCTGAACATTCCTCTTGCTTAAAAAGAAAAAAAAAAAAAAAAAGCCTGGATGGCAGTTTTGCTTTTATGGCCTCTCCCATGGGGCCAGCTTTTATTTCAAAAGTAAAACCCCAGCACAAAGGGTAAGGAAGCTTGCAAACCTTCTGAGGATGGCTGTATAGCATGAGCTTTCATTAAAATGCTTCTGTAACTCCCGTGTTATCAGGAAAAGACCTTTTGCATTTACTCTAGAAACTCCGGGTTCTTTCTGGTTTTATGATCCTGTGAGTCTCTTGTGCCTAGCACAGTGCCTGGCACATGGTTGGTATTAAGCAATTTTTTTTTTTCAAAGAACAAGAGCAGAAAAGAATTTTGACCAACTGGCTTTTGTCTTTGTCAGCAAGTTGCCTCAGGGACTTCAGTAGTACATGAAATGTGAAATTATTACCAAACTGAATTTTAATGAAACATTTCACCATTGGGGGAAATTTTAAGAAAAATGCAAACGCAAAATTATCCTATGTTTGTTATTACTATTTTAACATGATTTTACAAACAAACTTTAAAACAATGTTCAAAGGGGGGGGAAACCAGAATAATAGGAGTAGTGCTGGAGAGCATGGTATCTATTTCTAAAATGCAATAGAGAGATGTTTGGACCCAGGACTCACTCTTAAGACCTTCCTCTCAAACTGGTCATTATTCAACATCCTTTGGCTACAACCAAAGACAAATCAACCTATCCGTGCTGTATAGCCAGACCACATTTCTTCTTCTTGTCCAAAAGGCTGTCGTTAGGGTCTCTGATAAATATCTCACAAGATCAAGGTCTACCAAGTCTTCAGCATTTCCCAGATCCATATTAATCCCAGCCCCAAAAGCCTTGGAGTGGGTTTGGCATGACTTGTTTACAGTGAACCCATAAGAGTGCCAGGTGATCACTTCCTTCTTCTAATCCAGGGATGCCCAAAGTGTCTAATATTTTTACAAGGGATTGTAATCATACCAGTCTGGAGTTTCTACAATTTACCCTTTTCTCCTTAAAAAAAAAAAAGAACCAGAAAAACCCTTTCCATTCCTGGCTCTCTCCCACTACTCCCATATCTTTTGATTCCTCACAGGATCCCAACAGCAGCTCTATGGCTACGTCAGCAAGTTTTTCAGGGTCCTAGGGTACAATTTAGCTGAGTCTTGGGAGTGGCACTAAAGTAGCTCCATATGCTTTCACTCTCTTCCTGGTCTTTAGAATCAGTTCTGTCATTCCCTGGACAATTGTTTAAAGGTAAGCCTCTCTGAAGAAGCTAGAAACAAACTAAGTGTGGTCATGGTCTGTTCTGGGCTTCCCCGCATGCTCACATTCTCTATAATAACAGCTACATCTGCTGAGGAACATGCAACATGTTGGACACTGTCCCAGGGGCTTTACTTACAGGCTCACAAGTGATTCTTTCAATAACTCAATGAAGAAGGTACAGTTATTAACCTTATCGTGCAGATGAAGAAACTGAAGCACAGAGAAGGTGAGTAATTTCTCCAAGGTCACACAGCTCAGTGGCAGAGCTGCTACCCAAACCCTTGTCCTTACCCACTATGCTATACTGATCTGTCCATTCTTTGTCACCTTTTCTGAACTTAGCTTTAAAAACCCTTTATATGATGAGATTATGGGAGATGATTTTCAGTTTTCTGTTAAAATTTTTTTTATCTGATGAATAGTTTATAAAGCCTGTTTAGGTGACTCTAGTATCACTGAACGGCCCTGCCTTTATGGAAGCCTGGCCCATCAGGCTCCTCTTCTGCCTCCTGCCTCATGCCCTGTCCGTCCTTTCAGGAACCACAGCCCCAGAGTAAGATGGTGGCAGGGACAGAAGTCTCTTCTCTGGAAGCATCAGCCACAAGCAAAGACTTGATGTTATGGTTTGAACTGTGTCCCTCTAAAATTCTTACGTTGAAGTCCGAACCCCCAGTATTTCACAAGGTGACTGACCTTGTTTGGATGTAATTAGTTAAGATGAGGTCAGTGCCGGAGTAATGTGGGCCCTAATCCAATATGACTGCTGTGCTTATAAAAAGAGGAAATTTGGACACAGACACACACGGGGAAAACACCAGGAGGAGGCTTAAAGAGGAAGACAGGGATCAGGGTGATGTTTCAGGAACCAAGGAATGTGAAGAGTTGCCAGCAAGCCACCAGAAGCTGGGAGAGAGGCACGGAACAGATTCTCCCTCACAGCCTCAGAAGGAACCCACACAGCCAACACCTTGATCTTGGACTTCCAGCCTCCAGAACTGGGAGACAATACAGTTCTGTGGTTTAAGCCCCCCACTTTGTGGCACTTTGGTACAGGACCCCTAGCCAACTACTACACTGAATATCAAACAATAAAGAGGGATGAAGGACATCCAGGTGAATGAAACGCTCTGACTCCCCACTTAGATGCCCCCTCTCTCAGGAAGCCTTCCCAAGGTCCTGACAATGGTCTACAGAAGAGGTGGGCTGGGGGTAGCTCCCTGGCAGAAGAGAAGGCCAGGGGATGGTGTGGAGGTGGGGTTGCAAAGGGTAACGTGCTAGCATGTTTATTTGTGGTGACCTTGGGTGGAAGGATGTGAAGACAGGGGTGGGGAGTAAATCACCTACGAGCCTCCCACGTGGGCTCCATCCCCCACCCCCCAGACTGGGGGAGGTACTCCTCCCACACGCTCCCATATCACCCCCATATTTGCTTTTTGGCTGAAGTCAGGCCCATACCCACACAGCCACTGGGACCTGCGTGGCCAACCACATGCCTGGCCCACAGTGTGGACTTTGAAGGTGGCTGGGTGGTGCTGGTGTGCATGGGGTGGGGGCGGGGGGAGAGCCATAGAATAAGAATATGGAAAAGTAGAAAGTGGAGGAAAGAAGAAACAAGATATTTTTTAAAGGTAGGGGGCAAGAAGGGGGAGAAAAGAAGGGTCAGAAGAATAATGTTCAGCCATTTTCCTGATAGGGATCCACAGTTCTTTATCTGATACTATCAGAACCAGATGTTTTCCATACTCAGAACTGTGGGGTTTTAAGAAAGATACAATGGCTCTCTCCGCCTTTAGTGCCATCTTCTTGGAAACCATGAGAACCCAGCAGAGGAAGAAGCGAATGCCCAGGCTAAAGTGGAAAAGAAGAGAGGACGCAGAGGTCCAAGTAAAAGGCTGGCTTGTGCAGCCATGGAAGCCACAGGAGCAGAAATAAGGAAAGCCTGAGGCCAGGGACTGCACGCCTATTTTCTAGAACTTGATTCAATGGATCTAGAGCATCCATCACCATCTGATCGAATGACCACCTTTGAGAAACTCACCTTGCTCAGACCAAAGCAGTCCATTTTGGTCCTTTCCCCTGGACCTGTGATTTTTGGGATTAATTCTTTTTTCCTCTGTGGCTACATGTAATGGGTGTATAGTAAATCATGGATTCTGTTGTCTTAGCTGAAGAAAAAAATGTAAAAAAAGATACTGGGGGGCATAGTTCATGTGGGGTAGCATCCTGTATGCAAACATATGGATATCTCTGGAGCAAAAATGGATGAGTATTCACACAAAATGGAATAAATGAAGACTAAAAAGAGCCCTACATTCAAGTCAAGTCAGATTTTTTTTTAAGATTTTATTTATTTGTTTATTTATTTATTTGAGAGAGAGAGAGAAAGCACAAGCAGGGGGAAGGGCAGAGGGAGAGGGAAAAGCAGGCTCTGCTGAGCAGAGAGCCTGATGTGGGGCTCGATCCCGGGACCCTGAGATCATGACCTGAGCCAAAGGCAGACATGTGATCGACTGAGCCACCCAGGTGCCCCAAGTCAGATTTTTTTTTAACTTAGGATTTTCAGAGATTCCGGGTCTGGGATGATGTTAATGGAGTGTGGCTCTGTTGTGGAGCAAAAGCCAAGCCAAGACTCACGCTTCTCATTTCAAAGAAGGGAGAGTGCTCGGGCAGAGAGCCTTTCCCTTGTCTCTGTGTTCTAAGGTCATAGTCAAGGTGTGCTTGGGGTGGGGTTCCCGGAAGCACCTATTGAAGACAAACCATTTGTTCACTATATAAAAAAGACAGTGCTTTTGTTCTCAATCAAAAGATGAGAGGCAGGGACAGAAGTCTTCTCAGTGAAACTCAAATCTTTCCTTTAGTTCCAGACTCCATCTTTCCTTCCCTAATAAACCTCATTTCCCTGGGAAAACGTTCTACAGACATCTTCCCAGCTCTGCAGAGCCCAGCTGTCCCAAGCTGCAGATGGTCTGGGCAGTATCTGAATGGAGCACTGGGGAGCCCACAGGGCAACTCCCGGGACCTGCTAAGCATTGAGAATGCTCCCCTCCTAGAGGATTTGCCCTTGAACCTGGCTGAGCTTATTCTTGCACGACTGAGGCAGCTGTCCACATAGATCTGCTGTCACTCAAGGATCACAAAGCTGGTCCAAGCTCAACTTCCTCTACCTCATCAAGGGGTGAGGGTTAGGACAGGGCAGAGGAAGGAAAATAAGATTCAAGGCCAGGCAGGTTTGGCCCTCAGGCTTGACCTTGCCACTTGCTTTGTGACCTTCGGCAAGGGACTTAATCTTTCTAAATTTCAGTATCCCCCCTCTGTAGAAGGGGAATAATGATTTCTCTTGTAGGATTGCTGTGACAATGAGACCAGATGGTATATGATAATATAGGAAAAGCCTAGGCCCTTAGTTTATAGCAGCTATTCCTACATTTGCTGTTCTGTGAACCACCCAGTGATATTCCTGGAACCAGTGGCCCACTGTTGCCCAGGTGGTGTGAGGGAGGTGGGGTGATGGGGGTGGCGGGCTTGGAAGATGTTTGGAGCAAGGCCCCTAGCTTCTCCTGCACTGGTCCATACTCCCCAAACCTCAGACAATCCCACAGCTTTGGAGACCGTCCAGGGACTCTTCTTAGAAGGTTGTTCTGGGTTTAGGTCTGGTTCCTAGGTCAGGGTTTGGAAGCAGTCACTGATGCTCCCACCAGCACATCTTTGGGTGATCTTGGCTCCCTGGGGCTGGTAGACCTCTACACCTGACCCTGCCCCAGTGCTGAGCACCCCACAAGCCTGGGCACATCTGGGCAGGGCACAGCCCCTCTGTTCCTACCAAGTCAGCCGGTGCAACCGTTGGCAGTTATCAGGTTCATCAGCGTCAGGGAGGGGACTCAGCCAACACTGAGCACTGGGGTGGATGCCCAAGATAGCACAAAGTCCTCCTTAGCTTCCAATCCATGTTCGGTTGGGTTCTGGAAAGACTGACCACACATGTCCCTCTTGTCTGTGCTGTGCCCTCTGCTCCTATATCAGTTTAGATCAGGTTGGGCTATATGTAACAAATGAATTCATGACAATAGTAGTTTTAAAAGGTAGCAGTGTACCTGCCTCTTATGAAAAATGCCTGGAAGTGTATAGCCCAGGGAAAGTTTTGTGAAGCTGTCATCATCAGAGGCCCAAACTCCTACTTAGCTACTCCACCAGGCTTTGTGTGTCCACTTCATGGCTCAAGATGGTTGCTTGAGCTCCAGCCATCACATCCGAATTCTGTGTTAGGAATAAGGAAGCACAAACGTGTGTATTGCTTCCCTTCCAACGAAACTTTCCAGTGGTCCCACACAATAGCTCTGCTTACCTCTCATTGACCTGACCTTTCTATGTGGCTACACCGAACTCCAGAGCAGGCATTGGAAGGGTGCCATGATTCCCAGTTAAAATTGGGATTCTAGGGGATATAGAAAAGAATATTGGGAATATTGAAAAGAAACTAGCAGTCCCTGGCCAATGCTCAGTAAATCTTAGACAGATGGATAAATGGTGTAGCCCTTTCCAGCCATGCCCTTGGGAGCCCCACCGACCTGAAGGCCAGTTGACCTGTAAATTGCACAGGGTATGACTACGGTCTGAGTCAGAGTCAGAAGGTCGGAGGCAGGCTCAGGAGAGAGGGTGCTGTGGCACACCCCCTCCTCCCCATAAGTAAGGTCCCCCCAAATCACTGCCAGAACTATCCCTGGGCACAGAGGAGGTGACTGTCTGGCAAGAGGCTGTCTGCTGGAGTGGGCATGGCCACGAGCTGACCTTCCTAACTTTCTCTTCACCCCAGGACTTCATCTGCTTGGCGACCAATGGTTCACCGTCTACCACCCCAGGAGGCAAAATGTCACCGTGCAGCATGGTGTGCCGGGGTCCCCTGGGTACAGGAAGACGTTCCAGCGGACGAACAGGGAGCTTCAGGCCCAAGAAGGCAGACACTCCACTGAGTCTCTTGAGTCCCGAAAGTCCTGCTCTCACCTCTGGAACTGCATCCTCCTGGGCTCAGAGGTGTAGAATCATCTGAGCAGGTTGGTCTCTAGAGGATTCCAGAAATGGATGCCAAGCTGAAAGCCTCTGCTTCTGAAAAGGGAGGGGGGGCAGGCTTTGGGCAGATCTAGGCCAGCCGCCCACATGCTGAGCAGACAGACTCGGGACTTTTTCCTGGATTCAGCTCCTCAGCAGCTTTCTGTGCTCACAAGCATCTTCTGCCGGCCTCCATCCCGGTCTTGTCTGGGGACGCCAGAGCGCCATAGACGATGACTCCTGGCCTGGGTCTGAATTCTTTGGGTGATAAGATCAGAACGCTATTCCCAAAGTTCACACCCTCTCCGTCCTCAGGAATCAGAGGTGCATATTTGGCTAATAGACAATCCACCTACCACCCCACCATCAACACCAACCCTGGTCTATTCGGAACCTGAGCTTGGAGGTGGGCACTGATGAGGCACAGAACAGGGAGTTCACCTGCTCTGGAAGAGGGCTGACCTCATGCAAAGCACCAGCGTATGCACTTGACACCTATTATCCCATTTGATCTTCTCCTGGAGCCTAGGAGATAAAGACTATCATTATTATCCCCGTCTCACAGATGAGGACAGTAAGGCCAGAACACAGAAATCCCTTATCCTGGTTTCAGGTCAGGAGACCCCACAGGCAGCCTGTACTCATTTACTTTGGGCCTTTCTTGTCACTGATGAGAGGTTATTTTTAAGGGTCTATCTTTGGTTAAAAAAAGAAAGAAGAAAGAAAGAAAGAAAAAGAAAGAAAGAAAGGAAGGAAGGAAGGAAGGAAGGAAGGAAGGAAGGAAGGAAGGAAGGAAGGAAGAAAGAAAGAAAGAAAGAAAGAAAGAAAGAAAGAAAGAAAGAAAGAAAGAAAGAAAGAAAGAAAGAAAGAAAGGAAGGAAGGAAGGAAGGAAGAAGAAAGGAAGAAAGGAAGAAAGGAAGAAAGAAAGAAAGAAAGAAAGAAAGAAAAAAGAAAGAATTTCTGTTCTGTGGGTATGTCTGGATTTCTCTTCAATACACAATCTTTCATTAGCACCAGGTGTGGAAAAGGCTGAGGTTGTGTGAAAGAGACAAGTAGATTTGGGGAGGACAAACAATTCCCCAGAATGTAGCATCATCGAGTTCTGGTACCTCCCATCCACCAAGGGCAGACTTCTAATGAACATTCTGAAAGCTTCACGGTCATGATGTTTCGTCGTCCAGTCCCTGCAGGAAGAAATCCTCATCTTTCCCACCTTGTAACTGAGGACACGGAGGCTTATCTAGATCATCTGGCCCAGATGACACACTTCATAAACGGCAGAACCAGCTCTAAATGGGCATCGGCACACCATGGCCCAGAGCGAGAACCGAGCAGCCTCCTTATTTTTGTACAGCTCACGAGCTAAGAATAGTTTTTACACTTTTAAATGATTGAAAAAAAAAATCCAAAGAAGACGAATATTTCACAACCCATGGAAATTATCTGAAATTCAAATTTTGGTGTCCATAAATAAAGTGTTATTGGAACACAGCCACGCACATCATTTACATATTGTCTGTGGCTGCTTTCGAGTAATTACGGCAGAGGCCGTATGGCCTGCAAAGCCTAAAATATTTACTACCCGTTGCTTGACGGGAAAAGTTTGCCTGTCCCTATTGCACGACCCTGTTTGAAACCCCTGTTCCAAAGTGTCCAAGAAAGCTCTGAGGCTGGGGTCACAGTCCTGAGCGCTAGGGTTTCTAAGACCCTTCCCCTCAGAATGAGGCCACACAAGACATCTAAGTCGTCAAACTTCTCTGGGGCTTTGCAGCAAAATAAGGATCATCACGGGGCACCGGGATGGCTCAGTCGGTTAAGCATCCGATTCTTTGATTTTGGCTCAGGTCATGATCTCAGGGTTGTGAGATCGAATCCTGAATGGGCTCTGAGCTGGGCTGGAGCCTGCTTAAGATTCTCTCTCCCTCTCCCTCTGCCCCTCTCCTCGCTCACAAGCACACACTCTCTCTCTAAAAAAATAAAATAAAAAATAAATAAGGATCATCACCACGCCCTGCCTGGCTCCAAAGACTGTCAGAAGATGAAAATTCGATAATGTATGTGGAAGTATTTTGTAATCCGGAAGCACTCTTGAGAAATGGGAGGGATTACTGCGTTATTGGATTCAGAGAAAGGCAGTTGGTATGAGGGAAATAAGCCCGTGGGGTGGAGGGATGGGGGGGAGGGAAATCTACTTTGCTTTTGCATGATTCATTAATAAAACAGACCAAACCTGCTAGAAATGGGCTTTGTCCTAAAGCCCGTGCCCCTGGCTCACATAGTGGCTTGTTGGGCCTTGCCCAGTGGAATCCACCCTCCGGCATTCATATCTGAGGCCGGTGCCCCTGCCCTGAAGTGGCTTCAGAGGGCTTTCCTAGGTCTGGCCTTCTCCCCAAGGAGTGGGCTTCCTCCCCAGGGGGCCTTAAGGTGCTAGGAAGACATCCCTGCCCCCAAAGATGCCCTGTTCTTTCTGCTCACTGGTTTGCCAGATTTCACAGAAATTCACTCCTATCTTTATTCCAAACTTGTTAAAACGTTGAACAGGCTAACAGTCAACCCTACTGTTTATTGCTCTAGTGTGAGCAAGTCAGTTGATCATCTGTTCAACAGATATTTACCAAAGCCCTCCCATGTGCCGAGGAAAAGGAGGAAAATGTCCGAAGTAGATCAATGACCGCCCGCCCCCCCCCCCCCCCCCCCCGCAGAAAGGAGGCAATCCAGGGTACGGGCAGGGGAGGCTGGGAGGGCGAGATTGAATCTGGTGCGTCACCACTGTGTGCTGAATTGACCCCATTTCTCAAGGTTTCTAAGCAAGTGAAAGGCGGAGAAGAAAGTGCATCAGGGGTCTCAGGAGGTAGGGTTAGGCTCGAATAGTTTTGTAGTACAGAAAGGCGAGGGCATGAGCCACATCTTGAGTGTGAAGGGCTATTTGGGGCTCCTGGTAATGCCGGGGTGGGGTCCATGGCTACAGGGAGCCCCCTCCCATGTACAGGAAACCTGCTGCCTTGGAGGCTCCCACACAAAGGCCAGGCTGGAGCCCAACAGCAGCCCTGCTCTCCGATCTGCGACCCCCACCCCCCGCCTGAATCCCCCCTGGCACTGTGCAGGCCTGACACTCAGCCGATCTTTTAAAAGTGAGAGACAAACAAAACTGTGTGCAGAATTGGATGTTTATTTGCACCATCTGCGTGGCAATACAAGTTCAAGTTGTAATGGCATCCGCTCTCCATCAGTATTAGGGGACCATTTAAACATCCACAGCCATTTACTGATTATAAACACACACTAAAAAAAAGGCGGCAAGGGGCACGTGGCCCCCGCACCTGCTGCCTTTGTGTGCGTCAGTCAATTTCATGCCTAGGAAGTGCCGGGCCCGGCGGGATGGCTGTATATGCAGCTTGGTTGGTTGTGAGTTGTTCTGTTTTTCTTTTTTTCTCGGGGAACAGCATAAACCAAGTTGGCCCCAAAATACTCTTATTGCAAATAGATGGGAATAAATGGAAAATAGACAACAATCATAAATGTAAACCAAAAAAATAAAATAAAATAAACAGCTGAATTTCCTAATGTTAAAAGGTCCATTTGCTTGTAATTAGTAAATTAAAACTAGAGAGTATTTTTACTGGCTTTCAAGCAAAGTCCCAGGGGACTTTTCAAAGGCTCCTGTCTTCCGCCTTCCCACCGACCCCCCCACCTCACCCACACCCACCCCGGAAGGTTTGAGTCACCGGGCAATGGCCAATGGGGCATACCTTGGACACGGTGAGGGCAGGCATGGGAAATTGAAGGAACAAAGAGAACCTGATGCATTTTACAGGGAAAGGAAAGTTTACCCCAAAGCTGTGCAAATGTTCTCTGGATCTTTATATCTTGCAAACGATTTCTCCACCTCCTTCAGACCCACCCCTGCCCAGTCATGGGTCCATCAGGGACTTCAGCCACAGTTCTGACCTTAATTAGCTGCATGATTTTGGGTCACATTCTGGAAACCTGTGTTCTTACTGGGGACAGCTGAAGGGGCTGGGGTGGGGGTGTTCCATTTGACCAGTGCATTCCCGGAGACCTTTGGATCTCACCTTTCCAGGTTAACTTCTCCAAGGAGAGGAGTTTTTTGTTTGGTTGGTTGGTTTTGTTTTGCTTTGTTCTGTTTTTGGGGTCCCCCCGCAACAGCTTCCTAGCTGAAAGTACTTTCTGCATTTGTGATATAAAGGACCCATTTATTGCCTAGGACCCGAATTTTTGGAGGGGGGAGTGTAGAAAAGCAGCACTCTTTCAGCTTCTTGCCAGGTCAAAAACTCCAAGTACTTCCTAAGAGTTCCTTTGTCTTTTCTGATGTCATACAGGAGGCACATGAAACCCAGGCCAACTATGGCCACCAGAGCATCACCCTCACTCCTCTGATCAATGCCCGGGGGCTTGTCTGCCTCCCTTTTTCTCTGAACGCTGGTTTTGGATGGCACCCTAGTTCCCACTGCTCATTGAGCCTGGCCGGCTGGAGCCAGCATAATGGCTCACTTAGCCTTCGATACATTTATTTAGAACAAGGCTTCCCTCTATATATCTAGAATGACGACCCCCACTGCCCTGAAGGCCTAATGCAGTTGGGGTTCTAATTCACAGCCTCATGCTGAGGAAGCTGGCGTTGAACTTGTACACGCATATGGACGGAAGTCCATTTCTTAGGTGAACCAGCAAAACTGGGAGCAGGTCCAATCGTAACTTCTCCAGCGTCCTGGGACGTCTTTAGGAGCCCATGCGGAGCACGAATCTCCTCCATGACTCCAGCATCATGAGTCCATGGAAAAGTTGTTAGAAAAACACCATCTCAAGTGTTTTGCATCTCCTCTCTCTGCACTGGTCACATTTTCACTGGTTCCTCAAGCTCCTTCTCACCTCTTCGCCCTTTTCCACTAAAATCTACCCCCAGGAAATCTTATTTGGATCCTGACTCAAATGTAAAAAGAAAGGTAACTAGAAAAATGGGACACTGACTGCATATTTGATGATATCAAGATATTATTAATTTTTTAAAAGTGTGATAATGGTACTGTAACTTTTTTAAAAAAAAATGAGTCCTTTACTTTGGAGATACATATTGAAATGAGCTATCTGTGAAATGATGCCTGAGATTTAATTAGAATAAGGTGGTGTCGGGGACACAAAATTAGACATAAGTTGATAAGTGTTAAAGCTGAGTGACAGATGTGAGGCTTCATTATATCGTTCTCTCTGCTTTTTTATATGCCTGAAATTTTCTATAATAAAAGGTTTCTTTGTTTTTGTTTTAAATAACCCACTCCCTGGGGCGCCTGGGTGGCTCAGTCTGTTAAGTGTCTGCCTTCAGCTCAGGTCATGAGTTCAGAGTCCTGGGGATGGAGCCCTACATCAGGCTGCCTGCTCAGCAGGGAGTCTGCTTCTCCCTCTCTCTCTGCCTTTCCCCCCCACCCAGCCCCACCCTGCTTGTGCTCAATCTCTGTCAAGTAAATAAAATCTTTAAAAATAAAATAAATAAATAACCCACTCCTAGGAAACATGTGATAAACTCATCTACACTAAGATGTTGCTAACTGATAAGGACAAATGGCAGCTATTTCTTGATGCATCTGCATTTTATTAAGATTTTATTTATTTATTTTGAGAGAGAGAGTCCATGCGCAGCATGAGGAGCAGAGAGAGAGAGAATCTCAAGGAGACTCTGGGTGCAGAGCCCGATGTGGGGCTCGATCTCACGACCCTGAGATCATGACCTGAGTGGAAATCAAGAGTTGGATGCCAACCAACTGAGCCGCGCAAGCGCCCTGATGTGTCTGCATTTTAACAGGAGAAAACAGACTTAAGACAGAGCAATGAATACAACAGTGGCCGGTCGGGCAGAAAGCAAAGAGCAGGCCACGAGGGAAAAGGCCATGTGAACCAAGAATTCAGAGTGCAGTTGGTCTCGATGTTCTGGTTTTCATCTGACCAAGTAGGATTTAATAAAGATCAGGGAAGCAGAGGCTGAGACAGGTCCCTGCGTTTTGTACTTGAGTCCAAGAGGCTGATGGGGAGTAAGGCGCTTCAAAGATGAGCGGGGGGCAGGCTTTGGCAGGGAGAGCCAGCAGACTGCGATGCAGACCCCACCAAATTCAGCCCGCCCTGTGGGGGCTCTGAAGCAAAGACAGCCCCTTCGAAGAATCGTACATCAGGTGGACTCAGGCCGTTGTACCACTGCCTTGCTCAGAAATGGGCCAAAGGTGTGCCTTTGGCTCAAAAACTGAGGTTTGAGCTAACCTTGACCTTAACCTCCCTCATGGCAGGGAGGCAGTCAGCTAAGCACCTTCCCTGCAGCTGGGTAGCTAGTCCTTTCTTGAAGGGAGGTCCGAGCAGGGCCTCTGTGCCGGCCACAACGAACAGGAGTTTGGGGGCTCTGTTCTGGAAGGAGTAGAAAGCCACAGAAGAGTTTCGATCAGGCGTGATGGGATTTCATATATAGTGCCTACCGAATCATTCTGACCACAAATATCTGAGGGTCTGTCACGTGCCAGGTGCTCTTTGGGTGCTTGGGATACATGAATGGACGAAACAAAGATCCCGCTCTAGTGGAGCCTATGTTCTAAGCCGACGGACAAACAACAGGACACAATAAATATGTAACTACATAGTAGGTGGACCACCGCTCTTGTGCGTGGTCCATGGGATCAGTATCACCTAGGGATTTGCTAGAAATGCTGGCTTCACCCCAGACCTACTGATTCTAAATCTGCATTTTAACGAGAACCCCAGGAGATTCTTAGGCACAGTAAAACTGAGGCTCCACTCTCAATTTTAAGACTCTTTTCAGGGGTACCTGGGTGGCTCAGTCATTAAGCATCTGCCTTCGGCTCAGGTCGTGATCCCAGGGTCCTGGGATCGAGCCCCGCATCGGGCTCCCTGCTCAGCGGGAAGCCTGCTTCTCCCTCTCCCACTCCCCCTGCGTGTGTTCCCTTGCTGTCTCTGTCAAATAAATAAATAAAATATTTTTTTAAAAAAAGACTATTTTTAGATACTGTTAAAGTTGGGGGGCGGGGGGATAACCATAGTATTAAAAAGGAATAGTCCGGAGGCATCTGCCTTCAGCTCGGGTCATGATCTTGGGATCCTGGGTTGGAGCCCTGGGATTGGGCTCCCTGCTCAGTGGGGAGTCTGCTTCTCCCTCTCCCTCTGCCCCTCCCCTGCCGCTCAAGTGCTCACTTTCTCTCTCTCTCTCTCTCTCTCTCAAATAAAATCTTTTTAAAAAATAAATAAAAATTAAAAAAAATAAAAAGGATAGTCTAGGTAGACATCACTGAAAAGGAAAATTTTGATTAAAAACACGACGCAGGGGAGGCCTTTAGCCAAGCATCTGGGCTAAGGTATTCCCAGGCAGGGGGCAGAGATATCTGGAACGAAGGCTCGAAGGCAATGTGTGCCTGCAGTGTTTGAGGAACAGCAAGATGGCCAACTGGGCTGGAGCGGACGAGGCAAAGGTAAAGCGTTGGAAGAAGCGTTAGAAAGATAAAGGAGGCAGGGGTAGCATGGCCACATGCTGTTGAACCTCTGGGGAATGCAAGGCCTTGGGCTTCTGCTCAGCAGCACATGCGGAGCCACTGCAAGAGCCTGAGCAGACAACTGACAGGATACGTGTCTTAAAAGGATCACCCTGGATATTGCATTCCCAATAGACTGCAAAGGGGCATGGATAGAAGACAGGGAGGCTCTTTGAGGGGACACGAGAAGGGAGCGGGTACTGCAATAATCCAGACCAGAAACGCTGACTGTTCAGATTTCGCTGGGAGCAGAGGAGGAGGTGAGGAGGGGTTAGATTCTGGATAATTATTTTAAGGTAGATCCAATATAACTTTTTGATGAGTGAGACATAGACTGTGAGAGAGGAGCAGAGAACTCCAAGGTTTTTGGACTAAGTAATTGAAAAAGCAGAAGTCTATTCAACTGAGAAGAGGAAGGCTGTGGGTGGAACAGGTTTTCTGGGGAAAAGATCAAAGAATCACCCTTGGCATGAGGGAGATGAACGTCTAGTACATCCAAGAGATGATCAGGCAGTTTCATGAGTGTGGAGTTGAGGAAAGAGGTCTACTAAAGATGTAAATTTGGGAGCTGTTAGTCATTCTACTGAATGTGGAAAGTCATCTAAGAATAGGACTAAATATAATGAACTGCTATGCTTGTGGGTCTGCTGGCTGATATGGAAGTCACTGTGGCACAAACCATTTCTGTACATCTCTCCTGAGTTGTGATCCAAGTTCAGGTGCATAAAACAGTGAATGCAGGGGCGCCTGGGTGGCTCAGTCGTCAAGCGTCTGCCTTCGGCTCGGGTCAGGGTCCCAGGGTCCTGGGATCAAGTCCCACATCCGGCTCCCCGCTCCACGGGAAGCCTGCTTCTCCCTCTCCCACTCCCCCTGCTTGTGTTCCTTCTCTTACTGTGTCTCTCTGTCAAATATGTAAAATCTTAAAAAAAAAGTGAATGCATTTTAAATATGTTTCTTAAAAATAGTTCTCAAGTGTAAATGCAAAACAAAAAGAAACTCATAGAAACCAAAATAGCAAATAGAAACCAAAATAGAAACTCTGAAAATAAAAAAAAGATGGTCATCTAAAATCAACCACATACTTTTTAATTTCCACTGGAGAAGGGACAAAAACCATTGATGACTCCCCCTCAAAGAGTTCTACTAAATTAACTAGAAAATGAATATATTTTTATTTAAATCTAGTACAAATTAACTTGATGTAGAACATCATAGCAGTTATTAGCAGAAAGTGCTATCTCAGGTACTGAGCTAAATCTTTACATGTATTATCACCTTATCTAATCCTCAATCCTGTAAGATTGTACCCATTTCACATATGATGGGACGGATATTCAGAGGTTAAATACGTGAGCTCACATGCTTAATAAGTACCCGTGCAAAGATCCAGCTCCAAATCAAATGAGAACTACTTGCAAAATTCAAACAGCACAATTTAAAAATGAAATCTGAAGAAGTAACATTATTTTATTTTCAAATAAAAGATAAAGTGTTTCTTTTAGAAAAGATGAAATGTTTCTATGCATCCAACTTTCTATAGTCAATAGATCCTTTGCAAGAGGTTGCTGGAACGTCATCTCCTTCCTCTTTAAACAACAATAACAAACTAGCCCCCAACCCCGTGATTCATGATTTCCATTGTAAATAGGACTTTTCTTGCTGATTGGTACTGATGACCGAATCAAAAAATGAGCAAGTAATTTGGTGTTCATTATCTGTACTTTCAAATTTGATCTGCAGCAATGATTAGGTAAAATAAGGAAATGCACTGTCAATGATTAAAAATTTATTTCATGTAATAAATTACATAATTTTTATTTTTAAACAGTCTACACCAAAAATATTTTTTGAAACATTTTTTTTCTTTTGGTAAAATGTATAGGGTAGCCGGCTGACATCAGCTTCAATTCCAGTAGGTCGAGTCCCCTCACAATTACACAGTGAAACATAGCTTTTCTTCACATTTCTCTAAAAGATCAAGTTGACACCGCTTGATAAAAACAAAACAGTATAAACACTTCCAGATTTTGCCTAAGGCCTTAGGTTGACCTGAATAGTAGGTGGGATATTATAAAGATATATTCATTAGCCCTGAACTCATCACCTGACATGTGTACACAGCATACGGCCGAAGGAGCAGGAAGCCAAGAAGAAAGGCACAGAGGGATGCGGTGGGGAGGTCTAAGACCTATACACTAAGCGCGGCTATAGAATCAACACGTGACAGGAGAGGAAAAGCTGCTTCCGGGAATTTTTTTTAACTGCTAACAGCATATATACAGTTTTTATCAAATTATTCAGAGGGTACCTAACTTCTGAGATGACCAGGCTTCTGTGTATACAAGCCAGATTATTTTTTCGTTCCAATATAAAGTCAACCTCATGAACGTAAAACCTAACAAAATCATTTAAGGGCCTGGGAGAACTTAGGACATCTTAGGAAATGGGAGGAGAAACCCCAAGCTTTGTGTGCACCAAACGTGTATGTATGCAAAAACCTTTCTCTGAGTGTTACACGAACGAGACTCACCAGTTTGCTGTAGTTACTGTCAACTGTTGGCTATTCTCCCCTTTGAAAGGACACAAGAATTTTACTCTCACGATGAGCTATTAATTTCAAGATTAAAGTAACATCGCTGGTTTAAAAAAAAAAAACTGTCTTTATTTCATTCAAATTGTACTAAAGCCTCTCATAGGCGTATAGTGTACAAATGGAAGCAAAGCCCATGGCTCAGGCCCGATGACAGACACAATGGGGCGCTTACAGAAACAGAACCCCAGGAAAGTCATGTGCTCGGGAGAAATAGCAGAAAAAACTTCATTTATATTTAAATTTACCATTCTGTGCATCAAGTGCCTATTGGCTGAACAGAAACTGTATTCAATAATTCACATTCTATAACTTCATTCAACTAATACAAAAAGCTAAATAGAAAGATTTATGGTTGAACACTGAGCTCCTGAGGCTGGTATCACATATCATTCCCTGATAGAGTGAGAATTCATCAACAGAGGACATAAGAGCCAAACTGAGAGCTGGATTTTAAAATACCTTTCCCTGCTGTGCGTATAAGTAACACATTGTGTAGTGACCTAAAGAATATTTTGTGTTATTCAATTTTCTTTTCTGGGAAGGCTACCACAGTCCAATGACTTTAAAAACCAAACTCCAAAACTCTACCTGAGAGCCTTAATAAGGGCAGTTGGATCATAAAGACAGGTCATCTTAGTCGTGATTGGAAACTGGATCGCCCTGTTGCCACTCTGCCATAGTTCAAGGGTAACAAAGGCCAATTACTTTTTTTTTTTTACCGATTTTACCGATCAGTACTAGCAATGTAAAATGAATAATTGTACGTACATACTTTCTTACACTTATATGTGGAAGTGGGCAAGAGTGAGTAAAAACGACCCTGGGGTGGGAGCGAAGGCAAGCCTGAATGTGCAGAACCTACAGCACCCCTTCAAAAACTCATGAATTCCAGGACCTCAAGGTCAAATTTAAACCATCAGGAATAGCGCTATTCCAAAACCCCTGAAAAGAAAGAATAATAAAAACTGCAGCTGATTTTATGTGCCAGGAATGAAATGTTACAACACATCTACCATTCACATGTGGGTTCATGTAATTTATCTTCAATTAGAATTATTATCTATTCAGCAGCTGATGCCCAAGAACTGCTGATACACTGCAGATGAGAAAACATTTGCTGGTCTCTTGGCCCCGACCTTCTCAAGCTAAATGATGATCACAAGGTATAGATCTCTTGTTCCAGAAATCCGGCCTGGCCCCCGCGTCCAGGAAGCTGTGCCACCAGCACTTAGTATCTGCAACATTGCTCCATTCCCTCCGGCAGACTCGGGTCTACAACTCGGTCCCAAATTCACATAGAAAACCCCACACCACCTTTTAATCCAGGATTTACTCCTCTGGAATGTGCTGTTATAGCTATTAGAAAAAGACATCTAAAATACTGGAACCCCAAAGATACAATAGTTTAAAAGTAACTTTTACAATATTGATAATTAAGTACTTTATCTCAACAGTCTCGACGTCCAAGGTGGTCAAGCTAGTGTCAAGAGTATTTTAACTTACACACTGACGGGAGTGCTATCTGTCTGAGTTCATGTG
The DNA here is from genome assembly GCF_037043125.1 of Eumetopias jubatus. Lineage (NCBI taxonomy): Eukaryota > Metazoa > Chordata > Mammalia > Carnivora > Otariidae > Eumetopias > Eumetopias jubatus. The sequence goes on along the minus strand of NW_028274808.1, from coordinate 182,399,622 downwards.
TGACATGGTTTACACGACCAAATCGACAGGGAAGAACACAACCCAGAAACCAAGGCTGCATTCTCAACTGCAATGTTTTCAAAATCATGTTCAGTGGGATGTCACAGTAAGTATTTAATTGAAAAAAGGTTCCACCTTTAGATAGGGACACATTTAAGTAGGTTTCCAAGGAATTCTCAGAGCCTTCAATATGCCGACAGGCAGGTTTACGAAGGCCCAAAATGATCTGCCCGTGGAACACTTTATCCCCCGTGCATCTCATAGGAATACCACTCCACCGAGCACGTCTTGAGAAATATGGCTTTGGCATTTTGGTGTACTCAAAAGCTTCACTAATTCCTCAGGCTTTGAGACATTAGTCTATTTCTTAAAAATAAGCAACAAAAATTGTTATAGCCAGTAAGTCTGGAATACCAGACTAAGAAAGTGAGCATGTGGGAGGGGGGAGGACGGGAATACACCTGTTTAGCCTACTACATCATTTTCACCTCCCTAGCAAAATATACTCAAAAATACTCAGGTTAAGCACTCTTGATAATGGCTGTGCTCAACACTGGAACAAACTAACCAATATGCAGAGCCCGCTTAAAGCAAAAACAGTAGAATAAAGTTTTCACTGGCCCAAATGGAAAAATGCACAAGTGCCATAGAATCTCATGTTTAGAACGGGTAACCCTGGTAATCACTTAAGAATCCAACGCTGTACAATCTGATAACATTTATAGAGCTTTCTTCTTTGAAGCACTACTGTTGCTGCAGGAAACTTTACTTGAGGAGTTGGTTCAGAGTAGTACTTCCTTGACCTCAGTATTACTGAGATCTGGGGCTTCGTTCTGGGAAGTTGTCTCGTCCACTGTAGGATATTGAGCAGTAGTACCCCTGGCCTCCACCCCTAGATGTCAATAGCATTCCACAAGTTGTGACCACCAAAAATGTCCCCAGATGTTGCTTAGATATAAGCAAATCATCCCCAGTTGAGAACCACGGCCACAGAGTGAAAACTAAAGCTTACGCCTGGACTCTGCTTCCCTGGGGAATGTCCATTTCACAGGCAGACCGTGACTTACACACATCAACATCTTGTAAATAGTTAGCACTAGATCATTCTAACTTCTCTGTGACCAGAAACATATGTAATTTGTGAATGGTAGAGAACGGTTAGGAGGAAGCAGTTTACACATTTCAAAAAGAATTAGAAGTAACTTTACTGTCACATTAGTAAGAATTATCTGAATCATAATACTTAATTGACAAATATTCTAACAATTAGGAAAATCCTAATTATATTTTATCTGTTAAGGATCATAATGATTGAGGCAGTCTAAGAATAAAAAAACATAACAGTCATCAATGGCTAGCTCAGACCGCATTCCGTATCTTGACCAAATATTCTCCATGACATTCTCAATTCTAAAAGCACAAGCCTTATCTTTAAACTGCTTATTTGTACTGCAGCCTCATCACTTCTTTCAAATGATCAAAAAGAAACCTTTCACATGTCATGAAGAATTCTGGTACGTGTCAAGAAGCACATTATCTAGTTTTAAAGCCATCTCTTCAATACCCACATCTTCAGTTTTGTCGTAATTGTCAACCCCAGATGCATTACTCTCTTTATTTTGTTCTTTTCTTACTATCTTTAAACACTTGTCAAGTCTCTTCATGAACAAATCCACATCCTGTGTCTTCATTCCGATGGCCGCTGCAGCATTGAGGTAAGAGCAAGGGTAATGGTTGGCATGTGACATAAAGCCTCGGAAAGTGTGGCCACTCACGGTTTGCACAGACCCAAGAGGCACAACCCTGAAAGGGAAAAGATTGAGTGTGTCTGGTGATGTTAACAGGGTATCACCAAAAACAACAGATTAGCTGTGTTCCTAAGCTTCAGATCTACAGATAAAGAAGTTTAACAACAGTCCATAAACCATGGCCTATGAAAACAGACTGTGGCAGCCTTAAAATAAAATTACACAATACACGGCTATTCTCCGTAGAAGAGTGCTGCCTGGAGGTGACCATTTACTATCTTCCATTAAAGAGCTATAACTTCCAGGAATCAAAGATACCTTAGCACCTTCTTCAGAGAAAAAGGAAAAAAAACTTATTTGTTTTTGTACTAAATATGGAATCTGACTTCACACATATATCCTTCAATGGGATACTGAAATTTCTTAAGTCAAAGCACGTTGACTAACTGCCTTGTATCACCTGCAGTAATCAACAAGCTGGAACTACACCTATCTGATCTGTGCTGTGCAACGGACGGTTTTAAAAGCAAGGATCCAGCAAAACTTCCGTGACTGCGTACAGCGGTGTGGTGGTCAGTAAGCAGTGATATTTGGCAATGGCACATGCATTTTTTTAAGCTTGATTTCTTTGGCATACTTGATATAAGCAGATTTCTAACAGTACTTAAAAAAAAAATGTCAATTAAATCAACCTAAACAAAAAGACAAATAGTGGCAACACTAAAAGCAAGGCCAAGAAAACCATTTTAGAAGCGTCAAAACTATGCTGTATATGGATATAGTTCATCAAGATAAAAGCTGAATTAATCTAAGATTTTTTTTCTTTTAAAAAATTGTCCTTTGATGTGAAATTTCTAATCTCTGGTAGTCACAGAGAAATTCTTTAATAGAGGCACGTAAAGAAGAGTACTTAGAGCAAGACATTTCTTTTCAAGTCATTTTTCTCTGACCTCATCAAATATAAAATGAAAAATGAAATTCATTTTTAAGCCATGTACATATAAGAGCAAAAAGCACATTTTTCAAAGGCAGTACTTAGACAAGAATGGCATAACTTTTTGGTTCAGGAAATGGGCTTGTCCTTAAAAATGTTTTCATCTGAATTTAGTAATGAAGATGACTTATTTCTAGCACCACAATGTGACACCACTGAAGATGATCGAACAAAGGAAAGTAACAATAAAAATTTGTACAAAGAGGTGATGAAACTTTGTTTCTGTATGTCCATGAAAACAGACAAGGTCCCTGTCCTTCTGAGACTGTTTCAAGCACGGGCCTTCCACAGGTGGGCTATCACAGCTTTACACACTCTCCACCTCATTGTTCCTCACCCATGATGAACTCTCAAGCTCAGCATATACCTGGGGGACAATTGTTCAGGAAAAAATACTTTATTACAGTTAACTTTTTGGAAAAGCCAAATAAATCCAGGCCTCTTTCACACATACCTACCTGGCTCCAGAAACCTGTCTGGTAAAAAGCATTGAGCCAAGCTGAGTGATAGCTCTGTCTTGGTGTTCACCTAGTGTCTTAAGTGTCACAGCTGAAAAAGAAAAAGGGATCCCAATGTACCTTGGTTCACCAGCACAAAATCACTCAAAAAATAAATACTTAATGATGGAGACCCTACTTTTGTGTGTGTGTTAAAATACGCATACCATAAATTTACCATCTCAACCATTTTTAGGTGTACAGCTCAGTGATACTGAACACATTCACACTGTTGTGCAACCATTACCACCATCCGTCCCCGTAATTCTTTTCATCTTGCAAGACAAACACTGTACCTACTCAACAGTAACTCTCCATTCTCCTCTCCCCCACCCCAACCCCCTGGCAACATCCATTCTAGTTTCTGTCTCTAGGATTCTGACTACTCTAAGTACCTCAGACAAAAGGAATCATACACTTTTTGTAAATGGCATGGAGACATTACTTTTTATTCATGGTCAAGTGGCATGATTTCATTTTAATGTACCTAATAAATTATAGTAAGGATCTGTTTGCATGTCAGACAAAAAGATGTTAATACAAAGTAACCTACTCAGAACCAGAACAGAATTTCCCTCTCACCTTTCTAAAGAGTGAACTTTCCAATTAAAGATGGAACACTGACACGATCAATATGACAGTTTATTAAAATTCAACCATGTTTTAAGACCTTATAAAATGAAAATGTGGGATATTTTCAGTATATATGTAAGACTAAGTAAGATCAACTTCTGCCCATGAAAATGAGAACTATCTTTCTGAGGTTATGTGGGTAAACTATATTCTCACCACCACCACTAGCTACCATCTCCTGAGGATTTACCATACTAGATACTTTATAATCTCAACCATTTTGTTTTGTTTTTTTTTAAGATTTTGCACTGAGTGCAGAGTCCAACCTGGGGCTTGATCTCACGACCCTGATATCATGACCTGAGTCGAAATCAAGAGTCAAACACTTAACCAACTGAACCACCCAGGTGCCCCTCACCCATTCTGTAACTATGTGAGGGATCATTATCTCCATTTTATAGATGCGGGAAAGGAGGTTAGAGGTTAGTACATGGCAGAGTTGGGATTCAAACCACACCGTATCATCTTCTACAACATCTACATAGATTATAAGCCAGCAAAGGACTAACTAGGGTGGGCTTTATTATAAATCAGTGGTAAATGGTTTTCCATGGAAGCCGATTCCTGAAAAAGGCTTCAGTTACAAATGATTGATTCCTCACTTTCCTTAGATATACATAAAATATGAAATATGTTATACTGTATATATTCACAAAAGGGATAATCATGAAACTTAAAAGTTAAATAGGGGCACCTGGGTGGCTCAGATGGTTAAGCGTCTGCCTTCAGCTCGGGTCATGATCCCAGGGTCCTGGGATCAAGCCCTGCATCGGGCTCCCTGCTTGGTGGGGAGCCTGCTTCTCCCTTTCCCTCTACTGTTTCCCCTGCTTGTGCTCTCTCACTCTCTCTGTCAAATAATAAAATCTTTAAAAAAAAAAAAATTAAATGCATAAAAGTCAACATTCATATTACCTGTTTAGTAGCCCTTGTACTATGTGACAAAAATATATAGTCCTTATACAAAGGAAATTATCATAAATACAGAGTTCTCTAACATAAAGGCACTCAGGAAAACAATCATAGCATTAAAAACAATATAGATTTAATTTCTAATATTATGGTATTTTGCTAACTGGTAGAAACTTTTTAAAAATTTTTATAGAGTTCTTTACTAGTGACTAAATTATTTTGGTTAGAAGCAGGAGTTAAAGTGTAATTTTCTGTATATGCATTATAATACTTAATATTGATTTGGATTCTTTTCAGTGTATACTTTTTATCTCAGAAATACATTAAAGCATTCTTAAAGGCTAAACTTTCTCAATTTCCAGATTAATACTGTAATGAATTTAGAAATATCATTGTAACCAGAAAGAATCCATACTCTTTCTAGAAATACCAGCTCCCTAGGGAAGGTTAAGAAGCACTGATTTTTTTTTCCTTAAGAAAAATACATTACCTAAAGATATGGGATTGTGAGGTGTATGCAACAGCCTTTCATTGTAGTTTTCTGACAGCTTCTTTAGTTGGCTGGACAAGTATGAAAACATCTCCTGCAACAATAAAATGTTACATTTAAAGGAAATCAAATAAATGCTTACTGCCACCTGCCAGATTAAATAAGACAAAATCCGTCTGGTGTGACGTCTGTGCTGTAAATTAACTCATCTACGTGCTCTAGGAGCAATTCTTTCCTTTGATGACACAATATAGTGAGATTCGAAGCTGCCACAACTATCAGAAACCACAGGATTTAGGTAAAGAAGGCAAAGGACCAGCACATTTCCTGCCTGGGGGTTATTAGGTATCTATCACAAATCCATCTCTTTTCAGAACCTCCAGGGTGACCACTCTAGTCCAAGCAGCCATCAACCTGTTCCCTGGACCACAGGCAAGATTCTAAACGATTTCTCTACTAGCCTTCCTGCCCCTCTACAATCTGTTCTACATGCAGAGGTCCTGTGTAGTCTCTGAAAAGCATAAAGCAGATCATGTCCCTCCCGATGACTGACTCCCCTCTGTAAGGATTATCCTAGAAGGCCCCAGATGAATAGCACGGCCAACATAGCCAACTGGGCAACTGTCACCCCCCCACTTAGGATAGCGCTGGCCACATCAGCCTCCTTTCCAACCGCTGAACACGCCAAGCTCCTTCTAGTGTCAAAACCTTCATGCCTGCTTCCCCTGAACTCAGACAGTTCTTCTCCAGCAACATTCCATGGGACCTCCCTTTATGACTTCCCTATTAATGTACTCCCAATCTCCCTCCAACCACTATGTATTCTGGGTTCTCCACTATACTTATCACAGTCTAAAATTACCTCATTTACTTGCTTAAATGAGTACTCACTGTGACTACCTACTCAAAGGAAAACTTGAAAGCAGGGACTTGGTGTTCTTCACTACTGTTTTCCAAACACCAAGAAAAAATGTGCCAGACTTTTCGTATGTAAGTAACTTAGGAAAAAGTTTAAAATGCATTTCCTTTAAATTGCACAAACTCAAAATTAACAATTCCCTCAACTCAAAAGAATATAGCAACTAAAAATGAAAATTTGTATTCTTGGTCCTACTCTGGAAAATAATGTATATCTAATAGTAGAAAATAAAATAAAAATATTTTACATACATGTGCACATATATGTAAGTAGTTTAACAAAGTTTAACAAAATATTGTAAATAAATATTAAATTGGCAACTGTTTGACCTAAAATTATACTTTCTTCTAGTAAGCTCTTTATAAAGTGTTAAAATAAAAATCTGCCCAAATAAGTCTTTCCTGAAGAAGCCCATTTGCACTGACCTCCTCCAAGTCATAGTCAAAACACATAAAACTCTAAAGATACACCAAAGAGCCAATGGCCAACAGAGTTGGACCCAAGTAAAGACAGCAGGAAATGATATTTCTACTTCAAAGGCCACAAAAACTACTTCAGTTTTCTCTAAGGTAAAGGTTAGACAGTCTGATCCTACTAAATCCTTCTTTTGTTAAGAATAAGAAGAGGAAAAGTCTACCAAGTTTGTTAATTATTAATTAGTCTACTTAAGACCACAAACATTTTTACCCTTGTCAACATGGTATATTTTATACTCTGACCTGAAAAAATATATAGTTATACCAGTTATATAATATATAGTTAGCTATTTCCAAAAAAAGAGGAAATGTTTCCTTAGTAACACCCCTAGAGGGTGCTTTTAAACTTACTGATGCACACATGGCTATTAAAAAACTGAGATTTTCATAATATTCCATTGCTAATAACAAATCAGTTTTAACTGGTTCTAGCAATCACTTCCTAATGCCACTAGAATTGTTTTAACTGCACCTAATATCTTTAGACTACAAACATAATGCTAAGGTAACTAAATCTTACACATCACTAGTATATGAGTAATTAGACAAAAAAGAAAATATTTGTGAGTCAAATTCACATCCAACTGCAAATACTCTGTGTGAAAGGTTATGAGAGGTAATCCAGTAAGCAAAGAAGCTTAAATATCTTAATGCACAATATACTGAATCCTACGATATTTGACAGCTTAAGGCCCTAAATGTTCTCCCATTAATATCGTTTAGGAGACTACCACTATTTCCTACACTACTACTTAGCTAAGCAGTTTTTCCCTGATATATTAAAAATACTACAAAACTTGCACTATTTTTTTGCCACAGTTAAATCTATAACTGACATTTATTATAAAATACTTCTGTAAAGGGAGAAATTTATAAGCACCCAAAGCAAATGTATATAGAAAGATCTTACTTAAAAGAAATGAAATATTATTGATTTTCTATGTCTTTTGTGCTGTATTTAACTTAATTTTAAAAGAGTCTTCACCAGAGATAAACTGAACTGCACACCTGAATGCTAATGTCAGCTATATTTCTAGAATAAAAATACAAAACTTTACACCATAGTTCAAGATGTTAATGGAAGGGAAGTTGAATTATATTAAGGATTATCTTTCACGTGGCCTTTCACAAACTGATTTGCAGTCGTAAATCCCAACATTTAGCCTATCCCTCCCCATAACCCCCAAATGTGCATAATTCACTAAATTTTAAGGCAAAATGTCTTATGTATCATGTTTTCTGAAACATACTGTTGCATGTTACAAGACCAGATGAAAAGAGAACTTCGCAAATTATCATAATACGTCTTGGAGGGTCAGTAATAAATCAAAAGGGAAACATAACAAGTGGTCTAACATGTCCACAATACCATGAAAGGGCAGATGGACAAGAGACTGCGGGTACAGATCCACACACACAGAGGTCCATATGCGCAGACACCAGTACTAAATGCAGTACACGTTGCTCTGCCTGTGACCAGCCGACAGGACCCAGGCATTCTCAGCAGGCCGTGCATCTCAGGCTAAAGCACGGCTTCCAAAAACTCTTCTGTCGAGGTCCCACAGCCAGGCCTGAAATGCCACCCTTTTGTTGAGATTCAAGAACTCCACTTCTAGGGCGGCAAATCTCCTCATGTTTCCAAACTTAGCTTTGTTATAGGACAGTGTTTGAGGCTGTATGTCTGATGTTCTTCTAGAACTTAGCTTGTCTCCCAGAGCTTCAGCTAACAAATGCTAGCCGCTGGAGCAGCCATCCGTTGTCATTCCTCTTCTGCACTTGTCCAATTCAGCAGATATTTGCAACAATGAATGATTACCTGCTTGCCCTGTTCGGCAAAGCACTCTTCTAAAAGGAAAGCTAAGCAGAATGATGGCCTTCTCCAAAAGCAAAGAGAAGTGAGGAGAAACTTCTAAGACTGATCTTTCTTTTTGCAGAGAGAAACTCATAGAAATGGTGTCTTAAATTTTAACCCCTTTTCTTAAAGGCCTCTTCAGTTAAATTCATGGCCATTTCTCCCCTCAGTGAAGATGTGTGGATCGGGAAGGGGCTAAGGACAGAGGTTCAATTCACACACACAGTTCCACTCTCTCTGATCCTTTCACCCTTCAAAAAAGAAGGCTTGAGAAGGAGTGGCTTCAAGCTGAGTTCTTGTCTGCCTCTACTGTGAAAAGATAAAGCCCTTTCTGAAGAGATATACTAGATGAAATAACCTCTAAAAATATCATTGTGATGAATAAGGGCACAGAATTAAAAAAAAAATCCTAAGTTTTCTTTTAACACTGCTTTTTTAGTACGCAATAACACTGATAATATAAAAAGGAGCTCTCAGTGATGGTATATAAATAGCTGAAGCAAAATAGCTTTACCTCAGCATCTCCAGAGCTGAACCGATAAACTATCACGATTAAATTTTCACAGTTCAAGAGCAAGTCCATTTAAACAAAAGAGGCCCTTACTTCTGCAACAAATCCAATAAAAAAACAATATTTATGCTACATATATGCAATTACAGTTTATCGAGGACAACCACATTTTTCAATGAAAAGATCTGCCTGTTGAATGAAGTTGTTAAAGAGTAAACTTTTATTCACTTACAATGAGAGTTCTCAAAGGAGCACTTTACTACTTTGAAGATTACTTCAGGTAGTCTCTAAGTAAATTCTATACAATGAATTTTAAATATAACCAATTAATATATTAGAGCCTTTGGGATTTTACATACCTCCAGTAGCTAAGAATAGAGGGTCACGAGATCAGCATTTTTATGGCTCCAACGCCCAGCCCAGAGTGGGAAAGCACTCCCTCAATGCTGGATGCGTGATTGGAAGCAGCGAGAAGAGAGTGGTGAGACATGAAGCGCAGAGGCTTTAGAATCACACAGACCTAATCAGACAGTGGCAGTTCTGGCACTTTTTGTGCTCTTTGGCTAAGTACTTAACACCTCTGAGCCTCAATTTCATCTGTAAAATGGGGATAATACCTACCTCACAAACTTGCTTTAAATAGTCCATGAAATAATGAGTGTAATAAACCCCGCAGAGCTCCTGGCACACAACAAACATTCATAAAAGTGCTGCTCACTTTCCACCCACCTACTTTTCCCTCCTAAAAGAGTTTTCAGGTTAAAATAACTAACATTAGTGGAGCGTCGGGTGGTGCAGTCGGTGGAGCATCCGACTCTTGGTCTTGGCTCAGGTCGTGATCTCAGGGCCGGGAGATCGAGCCCCAAGTAAGGCTCTGCGCTCAGTTGCACAGTCTGCTTGGATTCTCTCTCCCTCTCCTCTGCCTGCTCCCCACCTCACACTTGTACGCTCTCCCTCAAATAAATTTAAAAAAAAAAATAACTAAAAAATAATAACTAACATTAGCTGGCAGGACTCTTACAGACACATGTTAATGCCCTGTAGCTACAATCCTATTCTTGTCCTATCCCTGTGAATCCTACTCTACTCCATCGAGATAAAAGGAAAAGAACAAAGTTCTGGATGTTACAAAGAGAAGTTACCTCTTAACATCTGAGATGGAGCCATCCAATTCATAAATATCACTAGAATATAAAATCTGGCCCATAAAATATTTATACATTGATGAACAAAGTCCCAATGAGAAGCAAAGCTGGGCTACCTGCTGGATCTATTTACCAGTTAAGCTACATATTTCTACAGGTCATTCCCAAAGCAGGTGGATTTTCTTTTTCATGCTAAGCAAAATGTACACATGCATGGATGTCTGGAATCCTCTAAAAGTAGCTGAAAAATTTTAAGTCAAAACCTAAATGTCAAAAATCAGAAGAACCATGGCATCATGGAAATTCTTAGATTCCAACAGAGCACCCCTAAAATCAACAAGTCCTAAATCCTAAGGTAAGGAAATTATTTTGGAAGAGGAATACCTGCTAGAGAGGAAGACCTACTCCCAGAAGTATAATACCTGTTACACACAACAGGTCATCACCTTTTTAATTCACTTCTTTTCACAAATTTCCAACTATAACCATATAGAGAAATATTTCTATGAGAACATCTAATTCATAATGTAAGTCAGTATCAAAAAGTTAATTTGCTCTCTAATTTTCCAGAAAGATACTTATTCTGTGTAAATAAGAGATGACTATACAAAACTAAACCTAGGTGTTCCCAAATACCTTCCACTAGTTCATTCAACAAACATCTGATGAGCATCTACTATATCAAGCAAAGGACACAAAGAACAGAGGGATGAATGCAAACTCCAAGGTGGACACTAGTCTCCCAGACTACCCATAATCAAGGACCAAGTTTCATTTCAGACACCTGATGGTGATTTTTGGGGGCATGCACTCAGATAATCAGCTTAATTTGCTAGTTAAATAAATTTAACGACAAAATCACTCTCAAGACCTATAGTAGTTTATTAGAGCAAATATATAACTATTATTAGTTATCATATATAGTTTCAATTCAAGAAGAACAGAAATAGGAAATACTAAATAGTACACTTGCTTGATACGATAACAGCATATAAAAAGTTTTAAAGTTTCTATCTACATTATAAAGAATAATCTTTAAATGTCTAACTTAAAGCTTTATGTAATAGTCTTATCAGAGCTATTATATATTCCAAAAATCTGCAGAGGGATCATTGAAAGGTAAAGAGCAGCAACAATATAAGAAAAGACTATAGGGCGCCTGGGTGGCTCAGTTGGTTAAGCGACTGCCTTCGGCTCAGGTCATGATCCTGCAGTCCCAGGATCGAGTCCCACATCGGGTTCCTTGCTCAGCGGGGAGTCTGCTTCTCCCTCTGACCCTCTTCCCTCTCATGCTATCTCTCATTCTCTCTCTCTCAAATAAATAAATAAAATCTTTAAAAAAAAGTAAAGAAAAGACTACCACTAGGATAATTGAAAAGATCAGATAACTAACAAGATATATTATTATTTTTTTAACGAGTTATATCATTAAGCTTTGATATTTGGGGTATTTATGCAGTCTCAAACTCCATAAAATATTATCTACCTATGTATTAAAATGCTAGGATATTGTTATGTTTCTTCTCCAAGTTTCTGTTAGAGATACAAGTGACCTGTGTGCCCCCAAAACAATGGTTTTCAAACTAGGATGTGCATCAGATTCATCACAGAAGTTTGTTACAAATGCAGTTGTTTGAACCCCACTCCAGACTTCCTGACTCTGAATTTAGCTAAAGGAAAGCCAGTTTGATGAAGTGATGTGGAACAGACTCTCCAATAACTGGCACAGTACTTTGCTTTCTAGACTCAGTCTAAAATACCCTTTACGAGTTCGACAGTTATTTTGGCCATCCATTCTAGTTTATGATGACACCATAGGAGTCTAATAAATGGATGAGTTGTACTTCTGCAGAACAGATGTCGCTTCCTCAGGGCGGCCTTTCCCAACCCTGCCAGAACTGGCTTACGTGCCCCAGCTGGGTTAGGTGCTACATGGTCCCATACCTTCTGCTTGTCCTTTCATAATGCCAAACAGATTTATAATTGTTTATTTAATATCTAGATTTCCCCTGACTATAATTTCCATGATGGTAGAGACTATGTGAGTCTCATTGTGAATTTACTTTAGGGCCTATGCATAAACATTTCTTTGAATAAATGAATGAGCAGAGCAAGGTCCAATACTGCCAAAGTAATGTGAGACCAGACTATAAAGGATCATGATGGCAGGCTAAGGAATATGGACTTTGTCTTACAGGCAACCAGAACCCAAAGCAGAATAACTTGAAGAACTTGAAAATATTAATCTGGCACTCTGCTATAACATAGCAAATTAGAGCAGACTAAGACTGGGGCTCAGGAGAAGAATTAGTCAATTACGGTAAGCATCTAGCTGTGATATGGTAAGGGCCTGAGTTAGGGTGGTGGCAGCAGAAGCGGAAAGGAGGAAATGAATGTTGGGACACATTACAAAGGACTCAAGGGTGTAAGAGAAATCAAAAGTATCAGTGTTAGAAATCTATTTTTTTTAAAGACTTCATTTATTTGAAAGAGAGCAACATAGCGAGAGAGGGAACACAAGCAGGGGGAGCAGGAGAGGGAGAAGCAGACTTCCCGCTGAGCAGGGAGCCCGACGCGGGGCTGGATCCCAGGACCCTGGGATCATGACCTGAGCCGCAGGCAGACGCTTAACCGACTGAGCCACCCAAGCGCCCCAGATAATCTAGTTTAAAACGGTAAAGGGAATTTGTGGTTCATCTCACAGCCAAGTCCACAAGCAGACATGTCTGGATCCAGAGACTCAAATGACTCTTCCATTTTCCCTCTCATATTCTCGAGTCCCAGGAAGGCTTTCTTGGCATGGCCAGAAATATGGCAGCTGAGTAGTTTACTATCTGCAAAGCAGCAAACCCTCTCGCTCTCTAAAGGACCTATCAGACCTGCTGGAAGGACTCTACCTCCACATGCCCACCTGTAAACCACGCTAGCCAGATCACATGCCCACCCCTCTGAGCAAAGCAGGAAGGGAGGCTGTGATTGATAGTCTCAGTAGGATCACCTGGAGTCAGGGAGGGGCCGTTCCCAACAATAGTGATTCTGCACAAGCAAATGGCTTATATCCTTTCTAAAATATAACTGAGTTTTGGCCAGGATCACTAAATTTATTCATTTTTTTTGCCTCCTCTGGATATTAGTAGACCTAAGTCTTCGGATTTAGAGCTATATAAGGTAACTACATAGCTACCAGGCTAGACTATTTATCCATGTAAGAAAAAAGCAGAAGAGTAGAGGTTAAGACAGAGGATCAGAGGCCCAATTGCCTAGCTTTAAGCCCATGTCCCACAATTTACCTCATATATGTTACTTCTCTATCCTTCCATTCCCTGTAAAAATGAGGACAATGGAAACACCTGACAAAAAAATCTGTGAGTTCAAGTATCTTTTCCACAGTGAAACAACCAGTTATAGAAGAGCTAAGGCCCACTGGCATCTAATACAACTAAACTCTCATATAAACAATATAAACCCATGACCATTTTGCTCATCTATAATCAGGCTTCATCTGTCATATGGAAAAAAGGTTCCTTGGAACATTTATTGAGGTCTTCTCTTAGCTACAACAATCTATGACCACGATGATTACCTTTGGGAGTTTATCAAACGCAGTTTTATTCTAATCATTTGAAAATCTTTGTTAGGTTTATTGGGGCATAATTTACATATAGCAAAATTTCAGAGGCCCAGTTTTCAAGGGGCCCACTTCCATGAATTTGGACAAACATACAGTTATGAAACTACTCCCACTATCAAGATACAGACCATTTTCCCATTCCATGGGTCCCCTCCCTCAACCCAGGACTCTGGAAACCACTGATCTTTTCTCTGTCCTGATATTTTTTGCCTTTTCCGGGGTGGCATATAAATGAAACCATACAATATGTAGCCCTTTGAGTCTGGCTTATTTCATTTAGTATAATGCATATGAGAGCCACTATTTTGTTGCTTATATCAGTAATTTGTTCCTTTTTATTGCTGAGTATATATGTACCCAGTTTGTTTATACACCAGATGATGGACATTTGAGTTGTTTCCAGGGTTTGGCAATTATGAATAAAATCACTATAAACATTGATGTATATAGGTTTTTGTACAGACATAAATTTTCATTTCCCTTGAGTAAATAGCTAGGAGTGGGGTGGCTAGTTTATATGGTGAGCATATGTTTAACTTTATGAAAACTGCAAAAGTGTTTTCCAAAGTTACTGTACCATTTGTGTTCTTACCAGCAATGTCTGAGAGTTCTCTACTTGCTTGAGATCTTTGCCAGTTTGGAGGCAAAGTTTTCCTTATATTAGCCCTTCTAGGTGTGTAGTGGTAACTCCCTGGTTTTCAGGTGCATTTCCTAAAGACTGATGTTGATCCTCTTTTCCTACATCACGTAAATCTTAAGAGATGTCCTCATAATACAAAGTAAGCAATTACTTTCCTATGGACTGAACTGGTGGGGGGAGAGGGGTGACTAGAGGAAACTAGGGAACAAAATTTTTCAACTTCTGTTCCATGTTCATAAGGCTATCAGAGAATACATGTAAAATATCTTAAAATAAAGTACTATTATAAATCTAAGGGACTTTAATTGCTACTAAATGTTAGAAACTTACACAGATACAAAAACTGTACAGGGGCCTCTAGCTCTCCCTGATGGGAGATGAATAAAACATTTAGTCTGACCCGCCCTGCCAACACTGTCTCTGTCTACAATTTTGGAGTTGTCCTGAATTAATTAAAACAGTTTTTAGTGTTGGAGACAAAGTCCAGTTTTCAAGCACAAATGTCACTTTTCTTTTCACAGCCAACATAATCAATGAGTTCAGCATTCCAGCAATGACAAGGGATGAATTTATTATTTTAGAATGAGAAGCTGGCCAACTTCTGACCGTTCTTCCTCCTGTGACTGACATCTCACACCTATACAAGTCTTCAGACTTCCAAAAACAGAAAGAAAAAACTTGTCCATTTGTCTCTCAAGACCCTCTATCTTTAAGTGATACATGAACTGAATCTTACTAAACTAAGAAGAATCTCTAATGTAGGAGTTTCTCAAAAAAAAAAAAAAGCAAACTCATCTGCCCAAGATCCCTCATAATATCTGAACACACAGGAGACAATGATTAATTGAAAACCAACTGGAGTGATTCCAGATCAAAGTAAATCCCCTAGGACCACACTAGCTATCTATACTCTCAAACTGGCAAACCAAAAGGCAAAAACACCAATAATCTGGAATAATTTTAGTCAAGGGTATTATTTTACACCTGAAGGGAAAGCTTACCTTCCTTTCTTTTAATAGCTTCTTATAACCATTTGATCCAAGTGATAATAAAGTAATAAGGACATCTAAAGAAGGTGAAGCTGAAGCTCTTCCTGAAATAAGATAAACAAGTTAACATTCAGGAAGGGGGGGGAAAAACCTTTAGAAATTAAGATTTATTATAGTAGCCTAGTACAAATGGATTTTTGTTAGTTATTTTTTCTGTAGAGCAACTGATTTATTTACCTGGATACATTTTGCTGATTTCCTGAATGAAGGAATCATTAAAGCCAGCAATTATAGCGCCACCTACCGGAACCATAAAATTTTTGTCCAAGCTCTGAACAAAAGCATCTATTCTGCCAACCCGAGCCCCCTAGAATGAAATAACATGTAATGTTACATATTGGCTTCTAGGAAAAGAAACAACAACTGCTATTAAGAAGTAAATACCATTAAACAATGCATGAAAAATCGGAAGTAGATCAAATATCTTGTTTTCTTTGTAACAGTGCCAATAAAGGATTTTTAAGTATGAAAATGAGTTTTTAAATGCTGCTCCTCTTATGTGAAAGAGCACTTTATTTGCAAACTGCTTTCATACCAAAAAAAAAAAAATCATTAAATCCTCACAACAACCTTGGGAGGAAGGCAGAGTTTCAACATTAGTTCGGGTGGGAACTCAGCTTTTCACCTTAACGTCGGCTAGGAGAGTAGATTCCTCCCCACGCCTCTCATCTGTGATCTTCCATTTGACAATAAATGCCAACAGTGGGTCCTGCAACTATTAAGTAATTTTAAACACCCTCTGTGAGTTCAAGAGTGGCCACCATAATCTAAGGGACAGTAGCCACTCATGTTGCCAATAAATCAGTTATACATTTCCGGCCTTCTCTTTGATGCTGGGATAATCTATTACCTGCATGACTACTTTAAGCAACAAGCTCTGTTCCCACCACCACTCAGATCACAAAAGAGAAGAATAAAGCTTATTTTTAACATCAACTATGGAATTTTTTTGTATACTCTTGGCAATGTTTCTATATAACTCACGTTTCCTAATGTTATAATCTTAGATGATCTCATTCCACTGCAAATGAACTCCAAGTGAAAATCTAATATTTCACTGAAAAATTGAATACTTACTTACCAGAAATGTAAAAACTAAGTTCTAGTCCCCATCCAACATAGTCTGTGACCTTCTATCCAATGTGCTTCAATTTTCTCCTCTTAAAGATAGAGATACTATCTAAATTTCAACTAAGATCGTTTTTTCTTTATCTGTAGCAACAGATTTTCAATCTGTATTCACAATCTACATTCCTATTAATATTATAACCACATTTGACCTTCATCTTCACACTTTCCCTCCACATCTATATCTCAGGGAGAATAGAAGGAGCAGATAGCTGGCCTAATCTGAGAGACCAGATCCAGGCAATAGGGAGAAGCACAAAAGCAGGAAAGGGAAGCCGACTACTTTGGAAGCTACTGCATGATTGTTTAAATCTTAACCTTTCCCTGTTGCTCTTCTAATTTCCTCAGAAACTATGATCAAAGAAACTCTCACCATATCACAGGAAAACAGAAAGAAGCATATAACTGGTAGAATAAATAACCAAACAGCACACAAAGTAGTAGAACGTAAAAATAGAGAGGAATTCTTAGAGTTGTCTTTTATTAACATTTAAGTACTGAGATGTGAGAGAGAAATGTGAGAGAAATGTGAGCCTCAATCAGGAGCAGAAGTATTAAGAGAACAATCAATGCCAGACTTTGCTAGAACCCTTCATCACCAAAACACAGAAAGCATAAAGGGCAGCACACGCCGTGTAAAGAAAACAAACAGCCTCACAAAAAACAAATGGTTTTATCAAAGAAACAGAGTGAATAAGCCCCAATTTATACTTACATATGTTTTAAAAGAAAAATAAAACTGCAAATAAATGTGGAAGGGAAGTATGGAGTTTTTTTTTTTCATTTTTTTAAATGAAAACACATTTTTTGCCAGTTTTATTGATATAATTGACACATTATGTGTAAGTTTGAGGTGTATGATATGATGATTTGATATATGCATACATAATGAATGGATTACCACCATAAGTTTAGTCAATATCCATCAAGTATGGCTTAATAAGTTAACTGCTTAGCAAAAAAGAAAAACAAAACAAACAAAAAACAAACAGCAAGCTGGACCCACTCTCACTAAAGTCAAAGGAAAAAAACCCCAGAAGGCTGAAAGGGCTTAAATAAAATAGGGAACATAGGGGCATGTGCTATGAAGGAAAGGGCTGCCATTTATCAGTTCATTCGTCTCCTTGTTTACTCACAAAAGAAGTATCTGGGCACCTATCAGCTGCCAAACATTGCTTAAGGTTCTAGGGATAGTGGTAGCAAATAAAACAGATAACTTCATATAATAATAACTTCTGTCGGAATTTACTGAGAACTTACTAAGCACCAGGCACTGTTCTAAGCACTCTACATTCTTAACCCATTTAACCCTCATAATAACCATATGAGGTCGATGCTACTATAATAGCTATTTTACAGATGAGAAAATTAAGGCACAATAAAATTAAAGTGGCCTGCCCAAGGTCAGAAATGTACTTAATAGCACAGCTGGGACTCAAATCCAGGCAGTTAAAGCACCTTATTGAAAGTCATCCAGGCAATCAAAGACACAGCAGGAACTAAAACTGAGGTAATCTGGAGGAAGAACCCATGTTTATAAAATAAAACATTATTCCTGTGGCATTTCCATTCTTCCAGCTACCCAAGCCAAAGCCCTGGAGTCCCTGAATTCTCTTTTCCTCATACCTCACGTCTGTCTGATTCATCAGCACACCCTGTAAGATCCACTCTCAAAATACATCTGAATCCAACCATGTCTTAACCCTTAACAGCCACCACCCTGGCCCGGGCCACCGACACATTTCACGTGGGCTCTGCAACAGCCTTCCACTCTTGCCTTCCTACAGTCTATTACCCACACAGCAGCCAGAATGAGGGCTGAAAAATGGAAATGACATGTCACTCTCCTGCTCAAAACAACCATACCAAGGATAAATTCCCCAGTCCTTAGCACACCTCAAATCTCTTTACTACCATTGCTGTCCTCATTTGTCCTGATCCAGCCATACTGGCCTCCTTCCTTCCTTACAACCTCCGAGCACACTCCTGTCTCGGTCTTGGCACTTGCTGTTACCTTCAGTCTGGACTCTAGAGAGCTGCAGGGCTCACTCCTTCCTATCACTCAGGGTTCTGCTCAAATGTTACTTCCTGGGAGAGGACTTCATGGATCACTCCATCTAATCAGACACCCCCTCCTCAATCCAGAGCATTTATCAAGACCTGTCATACTTATTGTTTACTGTCTGCTTCTGCTCCATGAAGATAAGGATTCTGCTGTATTCACTACCATATCCCCAGTGCCTAACCTGATGCCTGGCACATCAGGGGGAATCCTGTAAATATCTGTTGAAGGAACCGACGAGTAGGTCTGTGAATAAGTGCCCCTCATCCTACTCTCGTGCTCTTTCTCTCTCTCTAATAAATAAATACTTTCAAAAAAACAAAAATAAAATAAAATCAGTAAAGCTGAAACATTTTAGTTACAGCTTTCTCCACTGATTGTTTGATTACTACAACACTATCTTCTCCAGAAAGTATTTCTAATTTCAGCACTTTGTTTTTTAAGAGAAAATATGAGGCTGTGAAGTCACACTGAACTAAATGGGCCATTTTGTAGCTATGGGACCTCGGGCTAGTCACTTAATCCTTCTGAGTTTGTTTCTTCATTTGTAGAAAGGAAATAATAAGCACACCTTAAATTGTTAGGATTAAGCTAATAAACTTTAAAGGTCTAAGCAGGATGCCTGACAAATGGTGGGTACTCAATAAATGGCATATATTACTAAGAAGAATTATTTTTTTTAAATTGGTTTAGCACCAGGTTCCCTATGAACATCTACTTTTCTTTTTTTTTTAGAGATTTTATTAATTTGACAGAGAGAAACACAGTGAGAGAGGGAACATAAGCAGGGGGAGTGGGAGAGGGAGAAGCAAGCCTCCCACCGAGCAGGGAGCCTGATGTGGGGTTCGATCCCAGGACCCTGGGACCATGACCTGAGCCAAAGGCAGACGCTTAATGATTGAGCCATCCAGGCGTCCCTGCTAAGAAGAACTAATGAGATGAATTAAATCTAACTATAATTTTTTAGAATGTCATGAACAGCAAGTAGCACTCAGTAAGACCCGAGTATTTCTTTGGTTTAAAGCAACAGTACCGCTACCTCTTCTCTTCAGGGGCAATTTGGTAAAATTAAAACATTCAAGTACTGCTTTTTTTTCTTTTAAGAAATGCTCATTTTGGAAGGTAATACAGTATCTGCAACAATACAGTAACTATTTAAATATCACTCACCCATCTTAAAGTGTTATTTTCTGGTTAAAATTTTAGTAAAACCACTTCACAAATGAAGAGAAGCGATGACCAAGTAGGACATTCGTGACGTACAATTCCAACAGCACCTTTTACATCAGATCCTGGGGCTCACTGTCTTTGTCTTAATCTCTCCAGTTATGCTGCCAAAGTTTCTAGTATTCAAAATTATACTGTGAGCACAACAACACTAAGGACTTCTGGGTTAAATATATAATATTTGAGTAAATGTTTTGGAGCCACAGTAAAGATCATTATGAAGATTTTATAGAAATGTGGGGAGTACAGAAATATAATCTATAAAAATTAAATATATTTTTTGCACAAAGTTTAAAAAAAGTAACATTAAATGTACACAATGGCTTTCACTATGTAAAAAGCAATATACATATAAAAAAAGAGAAAAGAGTGAACACATAAATTATCAAGGGTATTTGTTAGGGTACAGGCTGAGTGATCTACTCCATCCTCACTTTCTGAACTTTTAGTAATGCTGATATATTAACTTTCAAAAGAATCGAGGCTGCTAAAAATTAAAGAGGAGAGGGGGGAAAGGGAGAGGAGAAATAAAAACAAATCACTGAAATAAAATGCTTTTCAAGATTTCCAGTATAGAGGGCGCCCGGGTGGCTCAGTAGGTTGGGCGGGAGTCCTGGGATCAAGCACCGAATGGGGCTCCCCACTCAGCTCAGTGAGGGGTCTGCTTCTCCCTCCAACCCTCCCCCACCCCGTGCTCTCTCTCTCCCACTCTCCCTCTCGCTCAAATAAATAAATAAAATCTTAAAGAAAAAAAAAAGATTTCCAGTGTAGAGAATTATACAACCTTTCTCAGCTATCATTCTCATTGGAGAAAATCTAGTCTAGAATTACAATGAAAAAGTTCCTTAAAAACTTAAGGAATAATGGAAAAGGATACAAAAGAAATGATAAATAGTCTTCCTCTGACATAACATGCCTACCAGCCACTCTACCTCTGGACTTCTTACGTTATGTAATCTACTTCCTCACTGGTTAGGCTGATTTGAGTTGGGTTTCTGTTACCTGAAGCCAACTGCATCCTAACCGGTACAACCTTTGAGTAACGAAGTTAAGCAAATCAGCTAATACTATCATATAAACTACATTTATATGAGAAATGATACTAGTACACTCCAAAAAAAATTTTTTTACCAGCTAGGATCTACAGGGCTAAGAAGCATTCACCATTGCACTGGAGAAGGCCACAGATAATCTCTGAAAAAGTCTTGCCCACATAACACAGACCACATGTGTATCCAAACTGAGTATGTGATTAACACCATTATGCACATAAATTATATAACTCATACATGGATAATATCTATCCACATCTCAACACAGTATAAATAATCACTGCAAGTAGATATTTCATTTATTCATCCAATTTTTTTCAGGAACCAGTTACTGAGTATCAATTATGTGCCAGAATCTGTCTTAAGTATTGAAGACACAAGAGTGAACAAAACAAAGTCCTTTCCCTAACAGAATCTTAATTCTAGTTACTACCAATAACTAGACAATAAAAAAAAAATAAACATCAAATGGTGAGACATGCTATGGAGAAAAAGAACAAGATCAACATCAATTTTAAGAAGCAGCCAAATTTTCCACACCAAGTAAGAAAAAACATTGTCAATTAACATTATAAGATACCACTGAATCTAAGACACCCCAGTTGTAGAGATATTATAATGTGGAAAAATATGTACCTTAAAATAAAGGAGTATGATACAAAATAGGAAAAGGGAGACAAAATGCAGGCAAGAAAAAGGAACCTGTAATTTTAGATAGGGTGTCTTAGAGAGGTAAGAAGCCATGCAGCTCTCCAGAAGAGGGTTTCGCTGTGAGGAAGGAACAAGAGCAAAACTAGGGCAGTGGGCACACCCATGACACAATGGAGGAACAGAAAAAATGTGCCCAGAGACAGCAGGTGAGAGAGAGAGCAGTAGTAAATGAAACTGGAGAAGCTGCAGAGGCCTGAATACACAAAGGCTTGCAGGCCATGGCTATGACTCTTATTCTGAGCACGATGGGATGCCCTGACGTATTTTCAAAATAAGAATCTAAAACAGGGGTGCCTGGATGGCACAGTCTGTTAAGTGTCTGATTCTTGGTTTCGGCTCAGGGAGTGATCTCAGGGTTGTGGGATCGAGCCCTGCGTCAGGCTCCATGCTCAGCACAGAGTCTGCTGGAGATTCTCTCTCCCTCTGCCCCTTCCCCTAACACGCACGCGTGCGCGCGCTCTCTCTCTCTCTCTCTCTCTCTCTCTCTCTCTCTCTCTCTCGCTCACTAAAATAAATAAATAAATCTTTAAAAAAAAAAAAAGAATCTATGAGGTGCCTGGGTGGCTCGGTTGGTTAAGCATCTGCCTTCAGCTCAGGTCATGATCCCAGGGTCCTGGGATGGAGCCCTCAGTTGGGCTCCCTGCTCAGCGGGGAGCCTGCTTCTCCCTCTCCCTCTGCCTCTGCCCCTCACCCCCCTCCTGCTCTCTCTTTCTCTCTCTCCCTCAAAATAAATAAATAAAAATTTCTTTAGAAAAAAGAATCTAAAACAGACTAGGATCTGGTTGATGCTTATAAGAACAAAATCATAACATTTTTTTAAAACCCGCCAACTCCACAGTTAAACACTAAAATGTTTATAAGTGAAGCCATTTCCAGCCTAGGATAATAAGGTAAAGTGA
This sequence comes from Eumetopias jubatus, assembly GCF_037043125.1. NCBI lineage: Eukaryota > Metazoa > Chordata > Mammalia > Carnivora > Otariidae > Eumetopias > Eumetopias jubatus. Next base: position 182,377,049 of record NW_028274808.1, on the reverse strand, counting down.
TTCCTTAAATATGGAATAAATCATCAATATAGTTTTAAAAATACAATAACACAGTATATTAGAAAAGTGAGAATACTGGTAATAAAACAATCTCAGAAAGTTAAACAAATAAGCTACTAAGTATTTCTATGTTGGTCCTGACCAAAGCTACCAGTCCAATTACCAGCAAGGAAGAGTGACTTCTACTGTATGGATATTAGATGCCAATTTCTAATGCTCCATGAAGGTGGAGATGCCAGAAAGTTGATTTTACTCTATTAAGTAGTAAGAAAAACAAAGGAATAATCTTGCAATATGTTAAAATCATTTTTTCTTGACATATCTTTTTAAACTCTCTTACCTGCTGGATGAGGTGCATACACTTTGAAGACTGCACTCCATAAGCATTGTTGACTATATGTGGAATGCCATAATTAGCACAAATCACAGCCAGTTCTTCTAATCTACAAACATAAATATTCAACAGAAAGACATATTCCTACTGTGCTTTTATAAATTACAGTGTGAAAACTTTCTTAATTCAATAGTTATTCTTAATGTACACTAGGAAAAAAATGGGAAAACTGAAATTTCTACAGCAGTTTAGCATAAAATTCAGCAGCAGGCACTTTAGGATAAACCTAAAAAAGCTTTTAAATTAATGTTACCAATAAATGGGAAAACGGGTATTTATAAAAATCTGTATAGATGGTAGCTTTTAAATCACCTTAAAATTTCCTATATAAAAAGCAAGAAGCAGATTATAATGACCCCTTAACAAGGTGGTATGCTCATTTTTAAATGCTTTTGGTTGCTTATCATACTAAAGCTAATAGCTGCAAAATAATTAGCATGTCTTGAAATCTTAAGAAATCTTACATTTAACATCTCATAAAGTAAAAAATACATTTTCAAGTAGACTTTAATGTATTAAAAAATACAGAACATTAAAATGTTTCAGTACCAAAATAACATTTCCCAACAACTTGCAAACTAAAGAATCTTTTAAATAGCTGCTGGTTTTAAATTCACTCTTATTTTTCATCTGACACTCCTTATATTAAAACAATTTGAGAGTCTAACTCTATGCAAAGTAAGGTAATAAATTTCAACTGGAGTGTAATAAATGATGTTCCTTTGCAAAACCAAATACTACTTGTGACTGAGGCCATTTCTAATAGAAATGTCTTCACATGCTATGAAGCTAAAACTAAATCCTATGATTTAATAAAGTTAAATTTTTAAAAAAATGTTCTTTCTACAATATAAAGAATTTGGAAGCAAAGCAATAAAAGTTCTTTCCCATAAGGATGTACTTCAAATATATATTATATAGTTTTATTATTTGTTTTTGCAAAATACATTTTCTTTTTTACATGCACATTATGTTTTTAAAGTACAGATAGGAATGACATTATTCATCTATCAGAAGTTTTCAATTTACTTCCTTAAAGTATTATGAACTAAAAAGTCATTTTATCATTCATTTTCATAAACCTCACAAATTGACAGAGAAACCTTTCTATTACTCAAATTAATCAGATATTGTTTTTAAAAAATAGACTTTCTGGGATACAAACAAGTATTTTCTTCATAGAAGTCACTTTTATGTTTTGTACTAATAAAAGCATTTCTTAATAACAATGCTCCTTGAAAGTAAGATGCTATAATAACATAAAGTACTATTTTTAAAAGGAAAAAAAAAATCACTTGTGAGTTGTTTTAAATATTGAGAATTCATCAAATCTGCTAATATTTAAAGGATGTATAAAGGTATTAATGAAAGGCAAGGAAAGACAAAAAATATTTTCCATGTGGATCAAATTGTATTATAACTTAGCAGCCAATTTAAGATGTTTGTCAGGTAGAAATGATAACCTTTTTTTTTTTTTTAACATATCCTTTGACTGATTTTGCCCCACAATACTCTGTCCAATTAATTAACTGATAAAGACAACATATATATACATATACCTATTCAAGTTAAGACTATAAAGAATAAGCTTAATGCAAAGAAATCAAAATATATTTTAAAGTTCAATAAAATCAGAAACTCAAACATATTACTAATAACTGTGCATCACTATCTTCCTAAAGCTCACTTTTATCAGAAACATTCATTATATAACACAACGAAAAAGTGGCATATGAGAATTTTGCTGATAAAAACCTTTGTGATTTTTTTCCAAAGGAGAGATAATACATGTAAAATACTTAAACCTATACCAAGTATACTGACATCTAAAAAAAAAAACAAAATGAAACAAAACTATCCTCAAGCATAAACAATCTAACACAATACCCATATGCTGTTTTTGGAAATGTGACCTATTTCTATCACATTAAAATTTTTCGAGATAGCAAAATCATCAATGAAGAATGAACAGAGATGTTTATATAATATTATAATGCAAATTTAAAAACTGATTGGTAAGTAATGAATAAACAAGGAAAGCACATGCAATATAATCTTAAAATAGAATTCAGAGTCACAAATGAAACAAGGTAAATTTTCAAGAGCATGGTCTTAAAATTGTCTCTTAAAACATGCCTATAAAATAACAAACAGTAACATATATTCATTAATGCCAAATTGTGTGATTCCATGAATTAAAACTAAAGTATAACTTGATCTTAAGAAATAGCCCAAAGTCCATATAGTTTTTACAAATTATTAGCACTTACTTTCAAAATGTTAAAATGAAACAAAGAGCTGCTGTCAAAACTAGAAATCTGTATTACTATACCCAAACCTATTACATTTTCAGAATAAAATTTGTGGATATCCTTTAAAAAAGTAAACATTTGCTTTTTTTCTTTTTGCTTTTATTTTCTTAAATATATGCATTTTTCTCAAAATGCAAAGACAACCACTGTGTACATTTAAGTGTACATGTGAGTTAATCTTCCAATTAAAAAATTCAAAAGGCAATAAATAACCCTAAAATTTCCTATTCAAAAAATCTGTTAATCTTACACAGGAAAACTAACTGTTCTTACATAGGAAAACTAACTGTAAAATCAAAGAAATGGAGATAGCAATGAAAACAAGTAAATCCAACATTATGCTTAGAAACTTCTACTTAAATAATGAGGAAAAGATGCAAAGAGATCAGAAATAGAAAAAAGCAAGAAAACAGAGATGCTCTGTGTCTACGCAGGTGATAAACGGATCTCCACTTGGTATTAATTTTTTTCCTTCTTCTGTACCAAATTTTTATTTTCCCAAACCACCATGCTGTTTCTCCACTAGTCCATTCACCTATTTACTGCCCAATGTTACTTAAGCATCTTTGAGAATGAGTATATCTGCATTTCGTTTAAAAGACCCGATGAACACCTAAAGGACAATATTTGCAAATGATTTACCTATCAGGCACCCTTGGAGCAAAACAGGATGTAGTGGAATGAACACACAGAATGGAATCAGGCCCAAGTTCCCGAACTTTAGCCTCCACTGCTTTCAGGTCTGTGCGCAGCTCGTCACCTTCTAAAACATTCTCTATCACCACAGGCTCAAAACCTAACCAAGCCAATCAGAAATCAAAATGTTAGATAAACTAAAATAAGGGAAGATCCTGGAACTCTACAAAGCAGTGCTATTCCACACAAGAACTCTAAGTCTGGTCAGTGAACCCTCCCCAAGTAATAAAGACCTGGCTCAATACTGGTAGGAGTCAAAAGCAGGCCAAAATAACGTGAAGGACTAGTAGACCACAATTAGGACCACAAATCTATTTAACACTTTGATATGACTAGAAAGACTAATTCTGGGAAGGAAAACAAATGTCAAATAGAGACCTATAAAAGTAATACACAGTCACTGATGACAAAAAGGATCTGGTACAATTCAATTTCAGACCACAGAAAAGTAAATCTACTCATTTCTCTGGCAACATTTCATTTTTAAGTTCACTTTATTTCAGAGATGGACAAGAATGATAATATAATTCAAGTACTAAAACAAATCACAATCATCAACTTAATATTTTACTCCTAAAGAAAAAGTAATGAATTTTAGTAGCCCAATGATTACTGACCCATCCCATAGTTTAAAAGGGCCTTCTATAATTTAAATATAAAAACTATTTCTCAATTTTCAGTTGAATTAGCACATGATCAAACTAGCACCTGATCAAAGGTCTGCCCGAATAATAACTATGTAATCCTGTATGGTGAATATTTAGGTATCCATAAACTTCAAAAGCGTTGTATGTGCAATATATACACTAAACAATGCACAAAGCACTTAAATAACTAAATATTTCATAATGCTAGTAAGTACTTAGGGTAAAATTAAAATCTAATTGCTTGAGTCTCACAAACTGGATAGAAAATAAACTTGGGAAATTTTACATGTAAAGTTATTATGTAGTCACATCTTCAGTCTTCCCAAATAGCAAATCTATAGCAGGCTGGACACATACATTTAGGGGCTATAAGAGATTTAGAAACCATTTAGCTCAACTAACTCATTTCAAAGATAAGGGAGCCAAAGTTCAGGAAAATTAAGTGGCTTCCCCAAGGTCACACAGCAAATTAAAGCACAGTTATGAGCAAGTAGTTTTCTTCTATGTGCTATAATCCATGTCAAGTTGTCTGCATTCTATCTACAGAAATATAAAAACCTGGCCACTATAAAATGATCAATTATGTTGGTTCAGAGATGTCCAGGTTTTATATCTATACCTTCATAGCTTTTAAAACAAACAAAACTTAAATAAGTAGTGCTTCCTAATGACAGCTAATTTTCTATTATTTTTCAAATTCTCTAGACCCAACCCTATTTTTGCTTTCGAACATTTATAATGCAAGTTTTTTTTGAGAATATAACTATCTTGCTTCCTAAGAATATAGGCTATCCTAAGAAAGGATAAACTGTAAATTTAGTACAAATCCTAATATCTTTTGGAAAATTTTCCAATTTTTCAATATGGCAATCTTTCCCGTAAGTTCGGTAGTAGTTCTTTGGTTAAGAGGATGTAAATAAACAGACTTGACAACTTTATACCACTTAAAGTAAATGAGCATATCTTTTAAAAGTCTATCAGTTTCTACTATATGTCCTAATTATGAATCCCTTTACATGAATTTCTTTAGGACTATTTATGCGGTTTAATTACAGGCCAATATAGTTCACTTCATACAACATACTGAAGCTATTCAAAATTAACCTTAAATTCTCAAATTCACCTTGACTTAAGCAAGCTAAATACTAAAATACCAACGTAAAGTTTTTGTCTCACCTATATGTAATGATGCCTGGGTCCTTACACTTTGATTTATGGTAATAATTTATATGTATTCCACTTATGTATATACAACCACCATTCCTGAAGCCCCTTAGCACCCTTTATGCTCCAGGGATTACTGTTGGGTATTTCATAGGTCATCCTGCTTAATATCAAAACAATTTTATGACAGGTAATCATATCCCCATTTCAAAGAACAGGGATATATGATACAGCCATCCCACTTCAGAGTATATATCCCAAAGAATTCAAAGCAGGGACTCAAACAGGTATTTGTGCACCCATATTCACATCAGCATTATTCACAAGAACCAAAAGGTGAAAGCAACCCAGGTGTCCATCAATGAATGAAAGAAAGAAAACGTGAGATATAAATATATACAGTGGAGTATTAACCTTAAAAAGGAAAGAAATTCTGATGCATGCTATAACATGGATGAACTTTAAAGATATTGTGCTATATGAAATAAACCAATCTCAAAAGGACAAATACTCTATATTCCACTTACAAGAAGGACCCAGAGTAGTCAAATTCATAGAGACAGAAAGTAAAATGGTGATTGCTAGGAAGTGGAGGTAGTGGGGAAGGAGGAGCTATTGTTTCATGGGTAGAGATCCAGTTTAAGAGGATGAAAAAGTTCTGGAGATAGTGTTACCTAATGATTGCACAACCTTGTGAATGTATTTAATGTCACAGAACCATACATTTAAAAATTATTAAAATTGGGGCACCTGGGTGGCTCAGTCAGTTAAGCGTCTGCCTTCAGCTCAGGTCATGATCTCAGGGTCCTGGGACTGAGCTAGCATTGGGCTCCCTGCTAAGCAGGGAATCTGCTTCTCCCTCTCCTTCTGCCTCTTCCCCCTCCCCTGCTCATGCTTGCTCTCTCTCCCCCACTCTCTCAAATAAATAAATAAAATCTTTTTTAAAATAAATCAATAAATAAAATAAAACTGATTAAAATAGTAAATCTTATTATGTATATTTTATTACAATAAAAAGGTGGAATAGGAACACAGTTTCTTTTTTATTCATCTACCTCTACATAAATAGGGGGAATTTTCTACATTATATATGTCACTTCTCTTCTTTTACCTGCAGTGATCATGGATTTAAAGCAGGACTTCTGGTCTATTCTCGGCCATATAATATACTTTGCCTTTGGTCTTTTGTGTCGTAATGTTAAGAAACACAAGGTTAGACTCATACCAGTTGCCATGGGAACTACAAAGCAGTTGGTCACTGTAGGGACACCTAAAAACAAGAAGTAAAGGAGAAATTAGTTATTCCACTGAAAAACCAGCATCCTTCTTGAAGAAATGATTGAATTCTTCAATCAAATGTAAGAGTTATAGACAGTGCTTCCTCTGTACTTGACCTCAGGAAGCTCACTGCCAAATTCATCCTCCAGGCTTATGGCTCTGATTTTCTATCTTTCTCTAAAGGGTTTTTAAAAATATGTCTTTTCAAGAGCCATTTAGAACCTGTTTGGAAAGAGGCATTAATAAAAGATATTAAGCAAAGGTGTGTGTGGCTGGTCACCCAAAAGTATTATGATAATATAATACATACCAGCCAACTTTATGATGTCCAGGACCAAAGAATTGGTAATTTTGTTCAAAAGGCTAGACCCTGCAGCTTTTGGCTGCACAGCAGAAATATCACCCGATCGTCCAATTCCATGAATGAACCTAAGCAAAAAATGGGCCAAAAACTGAACAAAAATACTCGGTGTTCTAAGTAATCCACTGTATAAGTATACAGATGCAATAATCAAAAAAACACCAGAGGCAACACTTGACTATTACAGATACATTTCATAAACTATTAATAATGTAAAAATACCCTAAATGGAAACAAATTCATCAATTACATTGTGGTAGCTAGGCTCCAAAGATGGCCACCATCAAATCCTTTTCTCCCTATGCCCACACGCTACTGCCAACACCAAGAGATGGAATCAAATTCCTCTTCACTTGGATCTGCACTGGCTTTAGTGACTTGCTTGGCCAGGAAGAATCTAGTGGAAGTGATGTTCTGGAATTTCTGATTTAGGTCAAAGAAGCCTTAAAGCTTCACCTGGCCTCTTGAAGGGCTTGCTCTTGTGGGAGCTCCCTCCTATAATCCAGATGCCATGATGGGAGAGGCCGAAGCCACCTGTGGAGGCCATCTGAGCTCCCAGCACTCTATGTGAGTCAACCTGGATAAACTGCCCAGTTGAACCTAATGACTAAACTCTCAGCCAGCATCTGACTACAACTGCATGAGAGACTGGAAGCCATAATCATCCTGCTTAGCCCAGTTAACCCACAGAACTATGAGAGATAATACTAAATTATTGTTTTAAGCCCCTAAGTTTTGAGGTGGTCTGTTAGCAGGAATGGAAAACCAGAATATATGCAACATTAGATTCCCTTCTTTCTTTCCATTTCCTTAACCAGAGCAGTGGATTAAGTTCCAATGGGGATGAGCTGCTATTTCAAATACAGCCTTAATTTAAAAAGTACTACAGGTGACCCTTGAATGGGGAGGCTAGGGGAGGCCTGCACAGTCAAAAATCTATGTATAACTGATTCCCCCAAAACTTAAACTACTAATAGCCTATTGTTGATCAGAAGCCTTACCAATAACATAAACAGTTGATTAACACATATTTTGTATGTTATATGTATTATATACTGTTTTCTTACAATAAAGCAAGTTAAAGAAAATGTTAAGAAGATCATGAGGAAGAGCAAATACATTTACAATACTGTCCTGCATTCATTGAAAAATATCCACATGCAAATGGACCTGCACAGTTCAAACCCATATTGTTCAAGGGTCAACTGTATACACTCCTTGAAAATCAGTGTGCAAATCCATTCATTTTAAATTAGATGACATTATACATACTCAAGATACCTCTGAATATTTTAAAAGTTTGTACTTTATAGTTAGATCAGAAATCCGTCACTCTGGGATTATCAGAGAACACTGGTGTCATACTTAATCACCACTGAAACCTAACGTACAAAGCATTTTTTTACAAATATTATAAATCATGTTATCAACCCATTTTAACCATGAATTTTTCATCCAAGTTCTAGATTCATTATCATTGGTTGTGACAGCAATGGTTTTGATTGAAATAAAATTCTACTATCCCCAGGAAAATTTCACCACTGAAAATTTCAAGACAGGAGTTTTTAAAAGTTTACCTATATTTCGCAGAAAACTGGAAGAACAGAGAAATGATCATATTTGGAAACACTACCAATTAAATGGTTAGCAGATTGATAAAAAGCTTTCTAAAATACTGCAAAAGAAAAAAGTGACTTAATAATCTTTTTTTTTAAAAGATTTTATTTATTTATTTGACAGAGAGGGAGACAGTGAGAGCAGGAACACAAGTAGGGGAGAGGGTCAGAGGGAGAAGCAGGCTTCCCGCCGAGCAGGGAGCCCGATGTGGGACTCGATCCCAGGACCCTGGGATCATGACCTGAGCCGAAGGCAGACGCTTAACGACTGAGCTACCCAGAGGCCCGTGACTTAATAATCTTAAATCAAGTTTAGCATAACTTTCTTGCATCTATTGCAACAAAGAAAGCTATTTATAAAATAGGACTCGGTTTAGATACTGATGAACATTTTAAAGTTCTACCTACGTATCATTCTCCAAAAAAACTTGCAGTATCAGAAAAGAAATACAGCAAACTATAAACAACCGTAACATATTTTAAACTCTTACAACCAAACAGGTTTATTATGTTAAATGTATAGGCAGTATTGTTAAACACCCAGAACATGACAGGATAACTAGAACCTTCACCGGACTGTCTTGAAAAGCAACTACTCAAACTGTTTCCATCTCCCCGTTGCATCTGGTTTATATGCCCATTTGAGTAGGGAAGTAGTAGGTCACCAACAGATATTTTATAATTTAACATGATTAGTATTAACACCATAGTTTTTAACAAACAAACAAACAAAAAAACAAAAGGGAAAAAAAGAAAGGCTTTCTACTTTAAAAAAATACCTGTAATGACGCCGAGCAACTAAGGCAGATGCCACTCTCCCTTCCCTTTCTCCCACACCACAATTGCCCAGGAAATTGTTGCTATCCATGATTGCAAGTTCATGTAAAAAAAGTTCAAGTGTACTTTCATCCCAACCATCCTCTGGACACTTGCCCTGGAAAAAAAACAAAAACAAAAACTTGTATTTCAGAAAACCATCCCCTAGAACCGTACTTCAATGAATTTTTTTAAACTCTGCAATGTGTATTTTGCCATGCTTCTTGCTTTCTAAACTTCAGACGTAAATTCAGCACAATGAAGAAACCTCGAAGAGACAAAACATTTGTACACTGCATTACAATTATCTGCAGACTCCCAGAAGGGATAATAAATGAATACGATGACATTTACTCAGTTGAAAACCAGTAAGCCGTTATCTTCAATGAGGATTCTTCAAACCGGACTGCTAAGACTAAGGCTTGTCAAACTTGAGTGCAATGAAAATTCGGGGTACTGGCAGGAACGAGACCTGGGAGGTTCCGCAGGAGTTCTTGGTTCGAGTTTCTATATCCCCCGGTTTACAAACACAAAGCGTTCCCCTTGGGAGTAGTGAAAGACAGAAGATGCGAACTTTGCCCTTCTCGCAAACAAAACAGTAAAGCAACTGGGACTTCCCCTCCCTTCCACATCCCGAAGTCAGGGAAAAACAGTACTCAAAATCCTGGCTCCCACAAGCTCCCTAATAACACTCTCTGGGTTTTGCTGGTTTATGGTGAGGCTGAGGAGCTGAGCCAAGTCAGCACAAGGCACGCCAAGCTGCGAGAGACTCCGGGGACAGGTCTCAACCGACAGACAGGAGCGGGTGGGCAGGACGCAGGACTAAAGGGGCGCTGGGCGGAGCCAGAGGCTTCGGGGGGCGCGGCCGCTGGGGAGGGACCCGACAGCCCGGTACCTTCTCCAGAAGCAGCCGTATGAGGTGCTCATGCGAGCGGCGGGCCTCACAGCCCTGTCGCACATAAGCCGGCGACACCAGCCGCTCGCCCGCCGCGAAGCTCTCGCGGTTCATTTCGGCGGTGGCGACAGCGGCGAGGGGACACTCGACACACGCCGTACACGCTTACTGAACCCAGGATGCAACTCGCCGCCCCGACCGTACGGCAAGGCCTTGGGTCAAAAATCTTGTCTCGCTTCTGCACATGCGCAAACCGCCCTAGCTTGTGCACCAGAAACCGTGGACTTGATCGTGCGCCGGGGCGTTCGTTGCGTTTAGCTGGTGTTTGAGAGTGTTCCTGAGACGGACTTGGAGGAAGAATTTTGCACTTGTGCAGAGGGGCTGAGGAAAGTAAAGGGGAACTGTGTGGGCTTCTCCGCAGAAAAACTTCCGTAGCTTGCTCTGTGTTCCAACCCCGTTGAATGGTGAGATTTGCGCAGTCTGTGCTTCAGTCTTACACCGTATTTCTCATATTCTAGAATCTTTCCATCCTTACTTTTCGGAGGTCTCAACATGTTCTATTGCCTGACAGCCCGCTCTGAAATAGCAGTGCCTCGCTCCTTTCGTCCTCTGCACTACAGAATTTTTAGCCCCAACACTTATCACCCACCACCTGACTTTACATTTTTTTGTACCCCACACCCACACACCTATGGATGTAAACTTCCTAAAGATACGGACTTGGTTTTCGCTGCTATGCCCCCCAAGCGCCTAGAACGGTGCCCAGAATATAGCAGGAGCTAAAAAAAAATGTTTTCATACTGAATTAATGAAGAGCTTTGACCATTCAACAACCTAGCGCTCGGTATGGGAGATACAGAAATGAAAAGGTAGGATCCCTGCCTCCAGTTTCCTTGCACTCTTCTCCTTAGGTGAGCCTCCAGTAATTCCTGACCTTATCCGTGTTCAGTGGTGTGCTAGGGTCCACTCGAACTGGTTCATACTTGCTTTGCAAGAGCTGATTGTTAAATGTTCAGTAATTTTGTGAGCTGGTTTTTAAATACAGCTGCTTTTTAACAGTAGATTATGTAAGTTTACAGTAAAGTTAACTATATGAAAGGCAAACGTGGTAAATACACAAACTTATCACTTCCTACTTATGTTTTCTACATTTTACTGTTATCCGCACTTTTGAGATGCGGATGACAGAGAGATGACAAGATACATCTCTTGTATCTGGACAGTGGAAATACAGCATAATGGTGTACTGCTGCACATGGCTTTCCAGCTCCCTTTTTGGTGGCATAATGTTAGAAGTTTGAAATTGGCCATGGTGGGAGTATTTACACCGTGAAAATCAACAAATGCTGCAAATCAGGCTCTGAGCTCCCTGCCACTCCCAGGAATGTTTAGCTACATGTTCCCAGGGTATCAATACCCACCATTTGTCAGCCTGGCACTTGTCAAACTGCATTCCAGATGTTAATTTTCTGTTTTCCTCAACTAGACTGTGAGCCCGTTTGACAAAGGCAATATTTGATATCTGTGTTCAAAGCACACAGTTCAAAGAACCAAACACATAATAGGTATTCGACAAATATTTATTGAATGGTAGACCATTTGAGAACTTTGTTAAATTACACAGAAAGATAAACCACAAAAATAATGAGAATTTAGCTTATTTTTTTAAGTAAGCATCAGCCTTTAAACTTTTGAAGAGTTCTTATTCCCCAAATACAACTATTCTTGCAACTTCTCCTTTGGGAAAGTCTTCAAAGCTGATTTGGCGATCACAGGCAAATGTGCAAAAATCACAAGATCCATCTCATTACTGAGTGGACACACTAGGTTTCTGAGCCAGCAGTTTCTCTCACCTTCTTTACTGGTCGTAATTTTGAAAAATCTTTGTTTCTAGAAACTAAATCCATCATCAAGCTCTGCCTTCATATAAGTTATTTAAAAAAAAAAATACAGGCTCTGAAGGCAATTGCGAAAGAAGTGTTCTGAAATTATTTTCATCCATTCTCTCACCCAGGGAGTACTTAGTGAGCATCTAATATCTTTAATAGGGCAACATCAAAATAATTTCATTGCCCTTATAAGACGTAACATGGTTAAAAATAGATCCAACATTCATAGGTCTGAATTTTGCTTGTTACTAGTTGTATGACTTTGGATACGTTACTAATATTCCCTGAGCTTTGCTTTCCTCACTTCAAAAACAGAGACATGGAGGAGATCGTTATGATGATTAAATGCGATGTAATTGCTCAATGCCATCTTCCCCTGATAGACTGGACAAGGACCAGACCCTGTCTGAGAGGATAAGGACCCCCATCCATAATCTCTGCAGCAAGTAGCCCAGGAAGCCAAACCAAAACCCCTGCAGCAATCTTGCCAGAACAGTTAGGACTCAGTTGATGCCTGCCAGCTTCCCAATTTTTTCACTCGCTTCCAACTCAGGACCAAGCAGGGAAAGCCAAATATGCTCTCCCTAAACCAACGATCTAAGATGCTCTTTTCTAGTTAGCCTACCTCCATTTTCCCCTTGCCAACAACCCCCAATCAGAGCACATCTGAACCCTTCCCATTTTTTCACCGTTAAGCTTTTCCACTTCCCTGGCTGCCCTTGAGTCTGCCAAATGCAAGTGATGGTGACTAACTCCCTTGCTCTGGCGAGCTCTGAATGAATAGTGTGTTTATTATTTGGGTGGTCTTTGTTTCTTGCCACAGCTTTCCTGGAGACTCCACTGAGACACGGTCTGCGCTGTCCATCACCATGGACCCCAGCCTCTGACCCGATATGGTCCCCACAGACGACCCTTGTACCTTGCTGTGTGTGGCTTGTCACGTCTGTGCCAACATCATCAGTGCTGGGTCTGAACTCTGCTATCTTTGCATTGAGTTCCTCAGCTATTTAGTCTACTTACGCTATCCTTGGTGGAATCAGGCTATTCTTTTTCATCCTTTCTGGGGGGCTCTCTTTTGTAATTTATTTTGTATTGTGTTATCTGAAAGTACTATTTGTCATAAGAAGGAGAATACTAGGGTAGAACACAGACATACGCCCTAAAAGCCTGTTGTTGGAGCCAGCCTCACAGACCAGTGAGTTTGCAGTTCTCACCAGATGGGCATCCATTTGGACAAACGTCACCGTCGGTCACTAATAAAACTGGGTGAGGCACTCCTTCCACCTTGATTTTTTTTTTTGTCCTGAGAATTTGCCTTTAATTTAGAGAGAGGGCTCACTCTAATATTCTACCTGCCAAGGGGTCAGTGTTTGGAGGGGGCCAGCCCTCAGGTGGGGGGGCCTGACACACAATGAACACAAGCATCACTTTCAACCAAGCTTTGCCGGCTCTCCTGGGGCTGTCCAAGCCTAAATCTGCTCCTCCTCCAGGAAAAACTGCTGCTGCTTATATTCGTTGTCATTATAATCCCAGTTCTGGGGGCCAGCCCTCTAAGTGGCATAACTTCAGCTGTGAGGATTTGCGCCTTCAGTGGCCACTCTGTGGAACATTTGACTTGAATAAATTTTGTATTTAATAGGCACCCTAGAAAAGAAGGGGAATTAGGATTTCTTAGGTCAATGGGCAGCAGTTTTTAATTGGTATACGGAAGACTCCAAAAGAAATTCTGGTTCAAAAATTATTTCATTAAAAGATACTTTGGCCAAAGCTAGTGAGCAATTTGACAAACTTAAGCAACAAGGAACTAGACTCATTTCCTAGTAAATTCTCCCTCTTCTTGTCCTCCACTTGCCTCCCTATATCCAATATCCCTCTTCCTCTTTATCCTTCTCTGTCTTTCCTCACTTCTGTCAACTACGTCTGTCTCTTCCTCTTGAGCAGACCCTCTGTGTTTTCCCAAGGACCTCCTAACACCATAAAATGTCAGTTGCCTCTAATGATCCATCTCTCTTATGAGCCAGGTATGCAGGCAACTGTGGAATTTAAACTTTGGACCCAAGATGAATTAAGAGCTATAGTTAAGGACCTCCCTACAAGACCCCCAACAAGACCAGCAACTATTCCTAAAACAATTCTTTTGGGTGCATATGATTCAGGGTTACCTAACCTACATCAGCTTACACACATGTTGGTCAGGACCACAGATGCTAAATCTTGAACAGCAAAAGCTGATTGGATTGACCCAGAGAGGGATCTATAGGATCTTGTTTTCCATAATGAAGCTAGGGTCAAAAAAAAAAAAAAAAGGCCTGAAAAGTAGGGCAAAGCCTCTCACCCGTAGTATCCCTAAACATTTCCAACAAAAATTGATTGGACCATAAATTTAATCATGAAAACAGAAAAATGGTAAAAAATATAAGAGATTTTTATGCTAGACTAGAAAATCCCTCTGACAACATTCGGGAGTTCACAAAGGTGTCAGTGTAAAAACAGCCCTTTCATCTCAATCTGTCAATGGAGTTAAACCTGAAGCTGAAGCCTGATTCAAAAATAGAATAGGAAATAGCTCCTTTGCTGAACACTTGTTGGAACATTTTAAGAAGGGTTTAGAATAAATGGGTGATGGGTATTAAGGAGGGCACTTATTGTGATGAGCAATAAGATGGGTGTTGTATGTAAGTGATGAATCACTAAATTCTACTCCTGAAACCAATATTATGTTAACTAACTAGGATTTAAATCAAAATTTGGGGGAAAAAAAGAAGGGTTTAGAATAAAAATGAGACAGAATCTAAAACTGTGGTCTTGCAAATCAAACAGCTAGGGGGCACAGCTCCCAAGCAACCATTTTTGACAAGGACATTGTAGGTATTGTAAACAGAAGGGACACTGGCAAAAAGAATGTCCGGTCTTATAAAAGAGAAACCAGGCACAAAGAAAAGCCCTCAATTCTAATCAAAGAGGGTACTCTGAAGAAGGAAACAACTCCCAATATCCTGACTTACCCTTAAACACTCAAGTTGAATAAACATAGATGGTCAACCTAATCAATTTCTGGTAGATAGGGGTGCTACTCTTACTACATTAAACCCCTTGCCTTGCTCAACCTCTTCCTCAGAGTAAACATACACAAGTAATAGGTCTTTCGAACAACCCCTAGATTTTTTTCTACCTGCTAGCCCTTAACTGTAGCACTTGCACCCTTGAATGAAAAACATTACCTTTTGCTCTGTGATAGCACCCCTGCAAATTTAATAAGGAGAGATTTACTCTGCAATTGGAATTGTAATATTAAATGCTCAACAGAGGAACTATTGAGGTTCCTTAATAGGACTCCTCTATTTATAATCAAGTTGTTTTATATATATATATATATATATATATATATGCCTTTGTCCTCCCAGATAAAAATCTTGCCATCATACCTGACATTCTATGACCTTCAAAGTCCCCTGATGCAGAAAAAATAATTGGAGCAGAAGCCAGAAAGTAGATAGATCCTACCAAACTGCTACCCAACATCTCCAATATCCCTTGAAGCCAGAAGCAAAGGAAGGATCCAAAGCTATAGTTGAAGGTCTTATATCCAGGGGCACCTGGGTGGCTCAGTCGGTTAAGCATCCGACTCTTGATTTCACCTCAGGTCATGATCGCAGGGTCGTGAGATGGAGCCCTGTGTCTAGGCTCTGCATTCAGTGAGGAGTCTGCTTAAGATGCTCTTTCTCCCTCTCCCTCTGTCCCTCCCCTAAATAAAATCTTTGAAGGTCTTATATCCGAAGGTCTTCTCAGACTGTGCACTAGCTAGCCCTTCTAACACTCCCTCTTGCCAGTAAAAGAAACCAAACGGGTAAGGATTATCAATTTTTTCAAGACATCAGGACAATCACTAGAATTTTTGTTCCCTGCTTCCCACTAGTACCTAACCCAAATATCATCTTGGAATAATTCTACCTAAATTTAGTTGCTTTCTTGGAGTCAATCTTTGCTTTGCCTTTTCCAATGTGCCAATCAAGGAACGCAGATTGCATTCAGTTATCATGTCTCCTTTGTTTCCTTCAGTCTATTACAATTTCTCAGATTCTTCTTGTTTTCATTGACTATGACAATTTTGAGGAATACTGGTCAGGTATTTTCTAGAATGTTCCACAATTGGAGTTGGGTATTTTCTCATGGTTAGACTAGGGTTATTGGTTTTGGAGAACACCACAGAGGTGCAGTTTCCTTCTCATATCAGGTGTACACGATATTCAAATGACTTAATCATTTATGGTATCCTAAATTGGATTCCGAAGTGGAAAGAAGACACTAATGAGAAAACTAGAGAAATCCAAATAAAGTCTGAAGTGTGGTCAAGAGTATGTGTCAAGTTGGCTTCTTAGTTTTGGCAAATGTATTATGGTAAGATAAAATTAACATTAGGGGAAACTGGGTGAAGAGTATATGAGAAACTTCTGTTTTATCTCTGTAATTCTAAAATTATTCCAAAATAAAAAGTTTATTTTTAAAACATTAAGGGGACATTTTCAGATAAAAACAGAGAATTTTCACCAACAGAACAGCAGGAAAGGAAACCCTAAAGGGTGTCCTTAAGGCAAAAGGAAAATGGTTTCAGATGGAATATCAAATGCAAGATGGGTAGAAAGCAACAAAAATGGCAAGTTAATTATGAGTGAGTGTAGGTTAATATTATCTATATAAAAAACTACAGTAACGTGTTGAGGGGTTTATATATGTATAGGATGAAAGCGCTTAATTGACATTTAATTACGGAGGGGCTTAGTAAATAGAGTTGAAGTGTTCTAAGGGCTTTGTACTCCTAGAGTGGCCCATGGAGGTTATTAGAAGGGAGAATCTTGGGCCTTTCTCCAGACTTGCTAAGTCAGAATTCCCATTTCAACAGAGTCCTCTGTGATTTATACACATTAAAATTTGGGAAATTCTGTTACAAAGCTATTTGTATTGTCTCAAAAGAGAGTAAAAGTATCAATTGCCATTAGATTTTTGCAAATGTAGAATTTATTTTGTAATCTCTAGGGTAAGCGATAAAGAAATAGTAAAAGATTACATAATTTCCAAATGAATACAGGAAAAAAGAAAAATAATAAAAAATGATAGGTTCAAAAGAAGGCAGGAAAGAGAAAAAGAAATGGGTAGGGCACATAGAAACCAGTATTAAATATAAGTGAGCTAAATATTCCTTTTAGAAGATGATGGTTATCAGACTAGATTTTTTTTTTAAAGATTTTATTTATTTATTTGACAGAGAGAGAGACAGCGAGAACAGGAAACACAAGCAGCAGGAGTGTGAGAGGGAGAGCAGGCTTCCCACCGAGGAGGGAGCCCGATGTGGGACTCGATCCCAGGACTCT
Source organism: Eumetopias jubatus (assembly GCF_037043125.1). Classification (NCBI taxonomy): domain Eukaryota; kingdom Metazoa; phylum Chordata; class Mammalia; order Carnivora; family Otariidae; genus Eumetopias; species Eumetopias jubatus. Next base: position 182,359,612 of record NW_028274808.1, on the reverse strand, counting down.
GGGATCACGACCTGAGCCGAAGGCAGACGCTTAAGGACTGAGCCACCCAGGCGCCCATCAGACTAGATTTTTAACAACAAAAGCAATTACATGCTCTTTACTGAGAACACATCTAAAACCAAAAGCTATGAGAAAAAATAAAAGTTGAAAGAAAAAGAATGGGAGAAGATATAACTTGCAAATATTAACAAGAAAGCCAGCATAGATTACTAATATTAGATTTTAAAAGTAGACTTTAAGACAAATGGCATTATTAAACATAAAGAGGAAACTTCATAATGATAAAAGATTCAATTCACCAGGAAGATAGAATATTTCTAAATTTGTCTATACATAATAACATAGTTATAAAATACATAAAGTCGAAGCTGACAAAAGGAAAAATAGACAAATTTACAGTCATACTGGGATATTGACCTGACAGTAAAAGTTAACCCCAAAATTAGTAAAGATACGGAAACACCATGTTTAGTAACTTGACCTAATGTACATTCATAGAATACTATACCAAACTGCAAAGCGTACGTTCTTTTCAAGCTCACATGGAACATTTACCAGAATTGACTATATCCTGGGTCATTCAAGTCACAACAAATTTCAAAGCTGTGAAATCATGCAGAACACACTCTCTGACACAATGCAACCTAAGGATCAATAACAAAAATAAGGCTTATTTGGAAGTTAAACATCCATATATCAAAGAAAATTTATAGTAAAAATTAAAAAGACTTTTGAACTGAATGGTAATAAAAACACCACATATGAAGATTTACAGGAAATAGCTAAAACCACACTTAGAAGGAAACTTTAAAAGTATACAGTAAGGGAGTGGGGGAAGTAGGGGGAAAAGCATATAGTAGGAAAAAAAAGGCTTAAAACTTTCTGAGCTAAGATTTTATCTCAAAATCTAGTAAAAGGACAGAAAATAAACCCAAGAATATGGAAGGAAAGAAATAAGAAAGACCAGAAATCAGAGAAATAGAAAACAAAGAGGAGATTAGCAAAACCGTTAGTGGTTTCTGTGAGGAAAAAAAAAAAAAGCTACAGGTAAAGTGAGGAGAGTCCAGGTCCAAAGGCCAGGGGAACTGCAAGAAGGCAGTGTGGGGGGAGGTTGATGGGCAGCGAAGGGCCAGGGAGGGAGAGAAGGGGCCAGATTTTCAATGAGGGATTTGAAGTGAAATGCAGTATGTTCTAGAGGAAATCCCCATCCTCCATCTCCCTGTGAAACGCTTAGTAAAATCGTCTTTTCTTGTTAATCCACTCTAGGTTTGGGTCTATTTGGGGGATGCCTTGAAGCACTAAATCCTGCTGTCAGGGCGGTCCCAGAGTGAAATAAAGGCAGTTCAAAAGCACTTGGTCCTTTGATTTACACTAATAAGCATTCCTACGGAGCCCCTGAGCTAGGCGCGGCTCTAACTTTACCTGCAGTGGCTCATCCAATCCTCCCAGCAACACTACAATGCCCGTGTGAGTATCCTCTCTCCACTTCACAACTGAAGAAGCTGAGTGTCAGAAAAGCTGGGCAGGATGGCGCCACTGGTCAAGGGAAATAGCCAGCATTGTGAGCAGGCTTCTGACTCCAGAGCCTGTACTCTCTCCCACTCCCCCACCCTGTCAGTATGTAGTGTCAGGGCTCTGTCCACTGCGATGTGGTTGGAATAACAAGAGTAGAACCAGAACGGGAGAGAGGGCAAGCTGCCCAGAAGTGTACTGAGTCACAAAGCCCATTAAACTGCATGAACAGAAGAGCACCCCACCATAGTGGTGCCGGGATTCCTTGAGGCTGAAAGTGCAGAAGGCATCATAGACGCCTCTGCTCCAGCATCACTCACACCTCATCCATCAGCAATGTCATCATGCCTCACCCCACCCATTTCTCCCCACCTCCCACGCCCCCAACGTGGACCAGGCCTCGGCCATCTCTCCTTGGACAAATGCAGTGGTCTCTCTGCTTCCACTTTGGCTTATCACCCCTGATCCCACTCCAGTCCCCACTCAGCAGCGAGCAGTACCTTTTAACTATATATCAAATCACATGCTTCCCCTTTAAAGTTTTTCCCATCACACTGAGCATGCAGTCCAGACTCCTGATCTTGACCTGTAAGGCCCTGCAAGGTCTGGGCCCCCACTGACACTGAGCACTGTCCTCCCTCAACTGGTGAGCTCCCACCTCACTGACCTCTCTACAGACCCTGAAACACACGTGTTTCCTTTCTCACCTCAGGACCTATCCACATGCTCTGCCTGCAGCCCTCAGTGATTTTGCCCTCTTCATTTTGCATGGCTGGCTTCCAGTTCCCCTTCGGTATAAATGTCACCTCATCTGAGAGGCCTTCCCTGAACGTCTTATCTAAGCAGGAACTTAATTTGAAGTAAATGCTATATATATTCACTTAAAATTCTTTTATGAATTGCTTATGTAATGCCTAGATGGAAGCTTCTGGAAGCTTCTATTTATTCACCTACTCTTCCTAGCACTTAGCACAGTGCCTGGCACATGGGATGCATTCACAAACATTTTTTTTTAAGATTTTATTTATTTATTTGACAGAGAGATAGAGAGCACAAGTAGGCAGAGTGGCAGGCAGAGGGAGAGGGAAAAGCAGGCTCTCCGCTGAGGAGGGAGCCGGACGTGGGGCTTGATCCCAGGACCCTGGGATCATGACCTGAGCCGAAGGCAGCCGCTCAACCGACTGAGCTACCCAGGTGCCCCTCACAAACATTTTTGAATGGAGAAATGATAAGAATGGGTTCCAAAGATTGCTTATCATTTGGTGGTTGCTGAATGAACCCAGGTGAGGAGAGAGGACAGAAGGCAGACACCAGGGAACAAATCGGTGACATCTCAGATTATGAGGGCATTTTGAATTGTGGAGGAGATATTTTCCATTGGCAGATGCAAATAAATAAGGACCGTGCCATTTTGTCATTCCATTCACATGTGTTCCAGAATGTTAGGGGTAAGGGAAATGACAAGTGTCTTAAGAAGCATGGCAGGATCTGGTTGTCATCAACCTCATTAACAAGGCCTCTTAAGCAATTCGAAGCAAAATAACTTCCACGCCAATGTCAAGCTTCAAAGAGCAGTTGGAAGGAGGGAGGGGATGGGGGAAGAGCAGCATCAGTAACTAGGTTGCTCAGAGAAGTCTCCTGTGATTAGGGGGAAAAAAGTAGTAATTACATTTTGCTGAGACTCAGAATTCAGAAAGCTTGGTCTCGCCTTCATCTTCTCTACTTCAGATGGAGAGAGATGAAATAAAAGTCAATGTGGATGTAGCAGAAGGTAATTTAAGACCTTCCCTGGGATGAGTAAAGCAGTTCTCTCTCCAGAGGGTGGAGAGGTAGGTAGAGAAAGCTGCCTCTGAGCACTAAAACTGCAGAGATGGAGATAATCCCCTGTAAAAGCAGGAGCAAGAGAAAAGCTGCAGGAAACTTATCAGGGGTCTGTGAACTGGTCCAGAGCCTGGGGCTTGCTGACACTTGAAAGAGAGTGAGGACGAGTTTCCCAGGCCTTTGGCACAGAGAGAGGGTGGGTGGTAGAGCCGGGATAATGGTGAGTGGTCAAGCAGCGTTGGGGACAGCAGCTCTGGAATCAGACAGATGGAGTCCATAACTGGCTTTTTCTTTCCTCCCCGCAAGTTTGTGCAAATTACCCAATCTCTCTAGGCCCCAGCTTGTGTCTCGGCGAAAGGGGCATCATAAAAGTGAGGGGAAGGCAATGAGGAATGGCAGGGGCTCAGCCCCGCAGGTAGCCCAGAGGAGCGCTCAGAAAATGTGACACCATGATCTCTGCTATTACAGCTAGTCGTGGTCATGGTAGTGAGGAAGCCACTGGACCCCGAGTGTGGACTGGCTCGCTCAGCTTCCTTCTCGACGACCTTACCTGAGGCTGGATAACTACAAACTACATTCTCCAAACTCCTTCCCAACGAGCATTCTAGAAGCCAATTAAGTGTAGCCCATTAGATGTACGTGCATGACACTTGGAAGGTGGAGGGCATTTTCTTGCTTCTTTCCACTGTGTTGTCATTGGCAAGCAAGGCAGTAGAGACGTGAGGGTTTTTTTGACCTTTTAGGGTCCGTCCTCTGGGTGTCCAGAGGCAGTATGGCTTCCTGACACAAGAACAGTCTCAGGGATGGCTTCTTGGCACCATTGCCCCCACGGTGGTCTTAGAGGTGGTAGCTCCCTTGGTGCATCAGTTCTGTAGTACTCTGGGAGTCAGTTCTAGAAGCCCAGTCTAGAGTCCACATCTCTAGACCTCCTAAAGGTTTTGTAAACGTCTTACTCCCTACACCAAGTCCCTTCATAGTTAAAATACCTAGACTCTTGTCTGTTTCCTGCACTCAATCCTAACTGCTACTCTAGGAGTTTGCATTTCTTTCCTTCAAAATCTCACTTATGTACCACATTTTTTACAAGTGAAAAACAAATTTAAAGCATCCATTCACTTCACCTAAAATAAATAATTATTTTGCCTGTGTTATTCACACCTACAGAAAGACTGATGAAATGCCCTATCCTTGAGTAACTAAGCCTAAGGCATTGTCATCCCCTATGACAGCAGCCCAAACTGCAATCATAATGCTGGGAAGGGAATATCAGAGTCAGCGTTACCAGAATACAGCCAGCTTCACAATCCTAAACCAAGGAAGTGAAGCCCAATCAATACTGACTTTCCTATGGAATGCTGAAAACAGAGGCGTCGAGAGAAAAGAATTTGTCCGGTATTGCCCGAGAAAGATGGAGCACTGATGACTCAGTATGAATCTTCCCATTGGCTTGGCAGATTCAGCCTTTTCATCAAGAATGACTCATTATGCCTTACTGGTGACTGTATTACTTAAAAATAGCCACTCCCTTTGCAATGGGCTCAGATTGTTTTTGGAAAGGGGCAGGAACTAAACACAGCCTGCAACCTTCTCACCTTAGTTTCCCTATTGACAAAAGATCGTGCTGACCATCTGACACCTATGTGGTGTGGTTATCACTTCTCTATCTCCCCAAACACTAATAAGTTAGCATTCGAGACTTTTTTCAAGCCTTGTGAGTCTGAGATCATCATATCAATGATTCAGTTCTGCAGAGCCTGAGAACCATTTCTACAGAGAACTGAGAACCGTTTGTGAACCTATAGACCTAAGTCAGAATCTGAGCTTGACTCTATGAAAGCCCATTAACTCTGGGACTGTCTTCTGTCCTCAAAGCCTGACTTGCATTCCCAAGAAGACAAACATACACTCTTTGGTCAATTCTTAATTATCTGCATGTGGCTTATTCAAAACCACGATCTTCATTCAATTAGGAGACTAACTGAAAAGACCAAGCTCTTGGACTTAAGGGATATGGGTTCAAATCCTGAATCTACAGCTTCCTGGCTCTGTGCTCTTGGACAAATTATTTTACTTCTCTGTTTCACTTTCCTAATCTGTAAAAAGGAACCAATATGAATACCTCCTTTGTACGAGATGACAGATATACAAAAGAACTACACTCAATAAATAGTAGCACTCAATAAATTGTATCAATTGATATTATTTGCTGAATGTTGCAAGAATACAAACATGGGCAAGCCACAATCAAAAACTCTTTTGAAATATCTGATCTAGTAGAGGAGGATGCCATCTGTATTTAGGTAACTATAATAGTCTGAATGAGATGTGCTATATGATTGAAGACCCCATTCAATATAAGACATCAAGCTTAAGCAGGAGGTAGCACTTGAAAGTGGATTAAAGCTCTGTCCAAAAATAGAAAGAGTACTCCAGGAGAAGGGAAGGGAAAGAGCAATAGTGTGGAGACAAAAACAAGCCTGGTAAGCCTTTCTGGGGAAGGCCTTCAAGGCCAATTTGAACTTGAATAGTTGGATTGCAAAAGCAACCCCAAATGCCTCTGCCTCCCAGCCTCCATACCCTTAGGTAACTGTCATACTGATGCTGAAATTGGTCATGCAATTTCCTTTGACCAGTAGGGTGGATGGTAGCAAATGTGATTCAGGTAGAGGAATGAAAAGGCCTCACACATTTGGACTTACCCTGATGTTGCACATGGAATCTTTCTGCCAGCATGTGAACAAGCCTGCTCTATCTAGTTGGATGATGAGGACAAACACATGGTCCAGTTTCTCTGCATTGCCCCAGTCAACAGCAGCACTGCTGGGGGAACAGCGACCTGGTGTCCTGCCGCTGGCCCTAGATGCAAGCCTCAGCCCAGTGAAGACCAGCAAAAGAATCCTCAGGTGGGCCCAACCCAAATTATAACCCACAAGACTGTGAGCAAAAGTAAATGGTTGTTGTTTTAAGCCACTGCATTTTAGGGTGGTTTGTTAATGAGGCAAAATCTTGCTGATACGTGGAACCATTAAAAGGTAGTGGCAGGTGAGAGATAGGATATGCTTTCCGGATAGAAGTACACTTGGAAAATTGGAGGCCTGACATAAATACTAGATTGGGCAGAATAATTATTAATGTAAATAGGCTTCAAAATAAGTAAGTTGATAAGTGATTATTGAGTATGGAAGGTAGCAATTCATGATATCCTACACCCTCGCTGCTCAAGTGTTATCTACGGGCCAGAGGCAGGAGCATCACCTGGAGCTTACTGGAAATATGGAATCTGGGCTCCACCCCAGACCTGTTGAATCAGAATATGAATTTCAGCAACATCCCCAAGTGATTCTTTGGCACTATTAAAGTTTGAGAAGCAACTATCCTATCCTAAAAATGCAAACTGAACCCACACTGAGGACTCACCCAATCTTTCCTATGCTCGTCAGATTGTTTTACTTCTTTAGATATTTCAGTGTGCCCTCTTCCTTACCTGCTTCCTACCATAGCTTTAGTAAAAAATGAAGAAAGACAAACAAAAAACCACCTTTATTATTACTAAGTTATATTATCAAGAAACTCATGTGTGTGTGTTTTTCTTGGGAAATTTGATACGGCCCAATAAATAAAACTGCTTTCTCCATCCAGGCTTTGAACCAATTAAGAAATAAGACAAATGATAAGGCAGATAGAAGCCAAAATATCATTTTTATTACTGATAAAGTCTATATCAGAAACATCGCCAAATGGACTTCCTATACAGCATCCAGAATTAGCCAGATTTATCCACAACCAGTGCCAGCCAAGGGCAGTCTCCCCATAGAGAAGGAAGAAGAAAGGCCTGTTTGGGAGGAGGGAGAGGAGTGAGGGAGGGACTGGAGAAAACCAGGAGACTTACTCCTATGTAAAAGGAAACACTGAGAATGGTGATATGCATGTGTGTGCTGGTGGTGAGAGAGATATGTTCTGCAAAATGTGTTCAATGCACCTGCTTAAAACCCCGATTCTTTAGAAATGATCTTTCATGATGACTGATTGATGGTATGATCTTCTAGTAAGAGGAAATAATGAAGATTGTAATTTGCAATTTTTTTAATGAGATCCGAGTTTAGGTTGGACGGTAATAACAAAGAACCTCTTTGAAAGTTTATGAACGACAATAGTGCTGAAACTGAGATGAAACCAGAGCAATGTTGATGTGGGAGAAGCAGGGCTTTCTCTATGAAGATTGATATTTGGCTCTGGAGTGGAGAGAACATTCAAACACCACCATGTTGCCCCAGGACCTTAAGTTGCCCCAAGACACTCTACTATTACTACTAAGAATGGTCATGATAACAGTGGTGAGGGCTTGCGAGCACTTACCGTGTGCCAAATACTGAACTACAAGAACAATATTTTATTTAAGCATCACAGGAAGCCAGGGAGGGCATATTTTCATCACCAGTGTTCTCATTTTATGGATGAAATCAAGACGTAGACAGGTCAATAACTCATCCAAGGTCACAAGCTGGTAAGTGGTAGCGCAAAGATTCAAACCCAGGTCACCAGTTCAGTTCTGTGACCTTGTTCTTTTTATCCTTGTTTTATGGTCACCTACATCAATTCCCTTTTTCTAAAAAATAGCTTTTTATAATTATTGTTTCAAGTATGACACATTCTGGGGCACCTGGGTAGCTCAGTTGGTTAGGCACCTGCCTTCGGCTCGGGTCGTGATCCCAGGGTCCTGGGGTGGAGCCCCGCGTCGGGCTCTCTGCTCAGCGGGGAGTCGGCTTCTCCCTCTCCCTCTCCCTCTGTGCTCTCTTTCTCTCAAAGAAATAAATAAAATCTTTTAAAAAATAAAAAACATTATTTAAAAAAGTATGACACATTTTTGTTACATTTCAAAAAATTTAGAAAATACAGATTAAAAAAGAGACGAAAACAAGAATCAGCTGTAATTTCCCACAGAGGGATAACCACTTGTTAAACTCATGGTGTATGTTCATCCAGCCTCTCTTCTGTGCATATATTTACTGGTTTTGTTGTTGTTGTTTTCCAAAAAAGGGAATGTGTCATATATATGTTCTGTTCCCTGCTCTTGACACTTAACAATGCATTATAAATGTTTTCAATGTACTTCTAAACCATGTATTCTTCTAAAATACCATTTTATTTTTTTAACATTTTATTTATTTATTTGACAAAGAAAGACAGTGAGAGAGAGAACACAAGCAGGGGGAGTTGGAGAGGGAGAGGCAGGCTCCCTGCTGAGCAGGGAGCCTGATGCAGGGCTCGATCCCAGGACCCTGGGACCATGACCCGAGCCCAAGGCAGGTGCTTAAAGACTGAGCCACCCAGGTGCCCCTAAAATACCATTTTCAACATCACATTTTTTTCTGTTGTATAAATCCATTATGATGTATTTAGCGAGTCTTCTATTATAGCTTATTTAGGTGGTTGAAACGTTTTCATTCTTACAAACGATTCTACGATGAAAATTTGTAGGCTTATCTAGGCACTCATCCTTATTTCAGACACTAGGTTTTGCCTACTCCAAAGCCATTCCCTCTCCCCTCTCTTCCCCTTAAGAAAACCTCCCTTTTTGGGAATCAAAGAGAGAGAAACTTTGGTCTAGACAGCTTTTCTCATCCCCTGTTGCAGTCGGGTGTGGCTACAGGACTGAGTTCTAGCCCATGGAACATAAGCGAACATGAAATGTGCCATTTTCTAGTCCAAGCCAGAAGAAGCAGCTGTGTCTTCTGTTCCCTCTGTCCCCAGCTACTAGAGAGTTGAAACTGCAACTACATTGTGGCCCTAGAGGGTGACTGTATTAGGCAGTGTTCTCCAGAGAAACAGAACTCATACGATGTAGAGAGAGAAAGAGATATACTATGAGGAATCGGCTCACGTGATTATGGTGGCTGAGAAGTCCAAGGTCTGCCGTTAGCCTGCTAGAGACCTGGCAAGCGAGTGGTGCGGTGCCAGCCCAAGTCCAAAGACCTACGAACCAGGGAGCTGATGGTGTGGCTCTGGTCCAAGTCCGAGCCCAAAGATAGGAGAAGACCCAAGTTGCAGCTCAAAGACAGTCAGGCAGAAAGAATTCTTTCTTAGCCTTTTATTTTATTCAGGCCTGTGGCAGATTGGATAAGGCTTCCCCACTTGGGGAGGGCCATCTGCTTTAGCCAGTGTACTTATTCAAATGTAAACGTCACCCGGGAACAACCCTTACAGACACACTCAGAAATAATGTCTTACCAAATATCTGGGCACCGGTCCAGTTGACACAGAAAATTAACCATCAAAGTGGCAGAGTGACAAGATGAAAAGAGTCTGGGTGACTTTGATTGCCAATTGGAAGAGAAGTGCTTGCCAGACAGAACACCTTCCTTCCTTTCTCCTATAGGTAAAAAATAAACTATTATGTTGGAGCCAGATATTTCTGCTATGACATGGAACAGCTATTGCTGAAAAACACACATTCCGCAAAACTGTCCATTCGAAATAATGCTTTTAGGAAGAGTAGAATTATAGTCAGACCGCTAAGCACTTATGTAACTTTGTAACCAGGGCACTAACAAAAACAGTCATTGGGACCTTGAGAGACAACTTGGACAGTCCACGCAAGAAGTTCAGTGTGGTTGGAGGTTGCCTCAAGGCTAAAAAAAAAAAAAAAATGCAATGTGACCTTGTCACATTGTGGGAAATTACAGAAGTGAAACTGGTGAAATCTGAATCCGCTCTGTGGAATGGGCCGATGACCAACCCCATTTTCCTGGCTTTGATATTTTGTTATAGTTGTACAAGATGTTATCTTCAGAGAGACTGAGGACTGAATATATGGACTCTCCCTGTATATTTGTTTTTGTGCAGTTTCCTACAAATCTACAATGTCAAAAGCAAAAGTTTAAAAAAATATATGCAGAAATGCTGTCTGTGCTTCTAGAAACAATATAGTTCTACTCCCACTATTCAAGCTCCTCTTCCTTCGGAGTGCGTTAATGTTTTGAACTTGATTTGTTTGCTGTCTATCTAGCCATTGAGAAAGGTATACTTGATCGCATGTGAGATATTTTCAAAATATAAGCCATAGTATATTTAAAGGACAGAGAGTTTTCTGGGAAGATTTGAACCATTTGAACAGACTTGCTCTTGGTGATGTTCAGGTGTATTTCTGGGGAGAGGCTTCTGCAGATTTTTGATGTCCCTGTGTGTAAAGAAGTACACAAGCCTCAACCAAAACAGAGTTGGTGATTGCAGAAGCCCTCAACTCATAGATCTTAACCCTTTGTGCATCACTGGGGTGTTTGTTTAAAACACAGGTTATCTGATCTCCCATTTAGAATTTTAGAAGGCCTTGGCCTGGGAATGAGGTGCAGGAGTATGCCATGTAACTAGCACCCCAGGCCATGTAGCTGGTGCCTGCCTGTCTGAGGATCACTGTTTGAAAACGCACAGGCTTAAATCCTCAACAAGGAGAAGGCTTGCCCGCTAGCCTTTAAGTATTTAGTTGAGTTCCTGCTGAAATAGTACAATTTGGCTGAACAGTGAGCTGTGGAAGAGACGAATAGAGGCGATGCTTCAAAGACATGCTGAGCAAACTGAAAAGCAAGTTAAAGCACCGTGACATTGCTTCCAGAAGCCCGGGATTGACAGCAACTGAGAGTCATGCTGCTACAAAGAACATTGGGTATTTTGACTTATTTCAGCAGGGATAAACGTTCGGGAGGAAAATATTCCCCTAACTAGTTCCCTCCTCTGAAGCGTCAGTGTGGAATAATAATGCCTTATATTCAGGCATCAGCTTTCCAATCACTAACTTATTTGAAGCCATCACAAGAGAGATGTTTTAAATCATCTGCCCGTAGGCAAATGGTACATTTCTTGAAATTCCTTGAATGTTGAAAAATGTACTTTTGAAAAAACACATTCCAAGTTCTTTATAGCTTAGAAACATTTCCTTCTCAGGATATTAGGAGATGTCCAGCTGAAATAAAAGTGAATGCAAACGGAGGCAGAAAGTTGGTTAGTAGATGGTTAAGACATCCGGGAAAATTCTATCCCCAAGCGACACTGAGCTGCATTTGAATTTGTAAAAATTATGAGACCTAGGTTTTTCCAAACACTATCCGGGACATTCGTTGAAGAACAGCCTCCTTATTAAACTCTTAGATATTCTGAGGTCTGGTGCATTTTTAGAATTTGGGTCTCGAACATTCTTGGCTTCTCAAAGACAAAGGCCACAATTTATTTGTTTTGTTTATTCTGCATTTAGTACATGATCCAACGTACAAAAGATATTCGATAATTTTGAAAGAATGAAAGATCTCTCCTAGAATGCGCTAACCAAGGGGAATCTGGAATGGGTGGGGAGAGTACCTCCTGGCCCCTTCCTTCTTTCTGCTAATAATTTGCTCAGATGTGCAGAGTTAACCGAGCTAAATGAGATGGTGGTGGGACTTCTGTAGGCCAGAGGGAACTGTGCAGAGTAAGAACCAACAAGCACTCCTCCTAAAGCTGGACATCTTCAACAAAAAAGACCAAGTCCCTAGTCTGGCTGCTTCAATTAGGCATTTGATTCACATACAATTTAAGGTCAATAGTAACAATACCAATGTATTCTGTACCAGACCCTTTATTTGAATTACCCCCATTTAATTCACACAACAATACTATAAAATAGAAATTCTTATCGGTAAGGGACTGTGTTTGTGCTTGCTCATCATTGCATCCCCAGCCACTACTAGGTATTTGAATGCCCAAATAATAATGCTTCAATAAGGGAAGTGTCGAGTGAGTGAAACTCCACCTTTGCAAGTGAACAAAGTGAGGCTCAGGTCATGATCCCAGCGTCCTGGGATCGAGCCCCACATTGGGGGGGGGGGTCACTGCTCAGCGGGGAGCCTGCTTCTCCCTCTCCCACTCCCCCTGCTTGTGTTACCTCTCCTGCTGTGTCTCTCTCTGTCAAATAAATAAATAGAATCTTAAAAAAAAAATAAATAAAGTGAGGCTCAGGGAGGGAAAGAAACTTGCCCCAAGGGCACAGCCGGTCAGAGGCAAAGCTGCAGTTTGAACCCAGGTCAGCCTTCTGTAGAAGCCTGCTGGTCTCTTTCCCTCACTTCGTCCCTGAAGAGAAGATGTGGTTTTGTTGTATAACAAGGGGACTTAAATAATAACCTAATATTCTGGTGCCTGTTTACCAGATTATTTGTATCTTCTGCATAAGACTTGTTTCCTCAAACATGCCAAGGTCATGACTTGGAAGACACGCTGAGTCCCTGAGAAATGACAGACAGCCTGTCCATTCGCAGCGGCAGTTCCAAGCGTACAGATGTGACTAAGCTTGTCCGGGTGGAAGGAACGAGATCAAGTGAGATATCCTAATGAAGGAAATGGTACAGACTTAGCTTAAGATGGAAGCACCAGTAAGAGCTAACGGAGTCAAACACATCATGGGTGCTCCGCAGGGAATCGCAAGAATTTCATGGAAACCCCACGAGTAACTGAAATTTCCTTTCCTACATACCTTCTACTCTTATATTTAAGGCATATTTACAAAAACTGGTCATATACTTGATCAGAAAGACAACCTCAATAAATTCTGAGAATAAATGTTTTTCTGAGAAAAAAAAAACCTTAAGCAATTTGGGAATGTTAAAACTGAATTTTAAAAACAAAGCAAAATTAAACAAGGAAACAATAAGGAAATGATTTCATACCTAAGCCTATGCATACAAGTAGCATGATACTCAAATGGCAATTTGAATTTGGGTTAATGCTTACATGCTTTCATTATTTGAAAAAAGAATCTGAAAACAAATGAAATAGATAGCCAAGTTAAGAAACTAGAAAGAGGGGCACCTGGGTGGATCAGTCAGTTAAGTGTCCAACTTTTGATTTCTGCTCAGGTCACGATCTCAGGGCTGTGAGGCTCCATGCTCAGCGGGGAGTCGGCTTGGCATTCTCTCTCTATCCCTCTGCGCCTCGCTCTGCTCTCTCTTGTACACACTTTCTCTCTCATAAATAAATAAATAAATAAATAAATAAATATTTTAAAAAGAACAGGAATAGAACAAAATAAAGAAAGTAGGAGAAGATAATGAATAAAGATAAAAGCTAAATTTAATAAAATAGAAAATCAAAGACAATAGACATAAAATACCCTTAACTTATTTTTGGAAGAACATTGACTATTAATAAACAAGTTAGCTGGATAATTAATTATTAGCAAATCAAACCCAATAGTCTATTGAAAGGATTGTATACCATTTCCATATGGATTTTATTTCAGCACTGCTAGGATGGTTCAACATTATGAAATACACCAGTAAAATTTATTACATCAAGTTAAAGAAGAAAACTGTAATTAAATGAATAGATAGCAGAACTGACCAGAGAGGCCTAATTGCATTCAGCACTGCTCTGGTTTTAAAGCTTATTTATCATCCCTACATCTGTTCTGCTGACAACTCTCCTAGTAAGAATAAAAGCAGAATGCCCCTGACTGCAACCTCCCTTACCCCTCCCCTCCCCACCAGGAATATTTCTTATAAAACAGTAAGTGCATATTTGTATTAACTAAAATACTATCTGCTCTACTTTCTTCTCGGGCATAAGTGAAGGATTCCCCCATGAAAGCATGTTATTTTACAAGACCTCTGCCTTGTGCACAAGAAATTCTGCAGAAGTCTGTAAATGGGGAGAATGTGCATTTCAGTAAATGGCACCACCATCAATCCATGTACTCAGGCCAAGAAACCGATGAGCCACCTTGATTCTGTCCCCATCCCTAGCCCCTCATATATACATACATATACACTGTAGACTGGGTGGCTTAAAGAACTGAAATCTATTTCCCACAGTCCAGGAGATGGAAATCCAAGATTGGGTGCCAGCAGGGTCAGTTAGGGTGACGACCCTCTTCCTGGCTTAGAGATAGATGGCTCCCTTCTTGCTGTGTCCTCAAATGGTAGTGAGAAGTTCTTCCTCTTCTTGTAAGGACACTGATCCCATCATGGGGGCTCTAACCTCATGACCTCATCTGATCCAATTACCTCTCAAAGGCCTGACCTCCTAATTCCATCATAGTGGGGCTTAGGGCTTCGACATATGGATGGCGGTGGGGGACACAAGCATTCAGTTTATAACAATCAGCAGGTCCTGAGGTTCCAACTTGAAAATACATCCCCAGATGCAGCTACTTAACCCATCCACACTGATCTAAGTACCATAACCCCTCTCCTAGACTATTACAATACCTCTTCACTGGTCTCCTGCTTCTACCCTTTGCCCCACTGCAGTCAGGGTGATCTCTTTAAACCTAAGTCAGATCTGGTTGCTTTCCAGCTCACAACCTTGAATGCTTCCCACTGGGCTCAAAATAAAAGGCACCTGTCTGGGCCTCTGATCTCACCCCTCACAACATGCCTTGCTCACTCCACTCCACCATTCTGGCCTTCCTACTATTCCTTAAAAAACCAATGTTTCTTCCCACCTCGGGCCTTTTTGTTTTAGCCGACTGCTGAGAATACTCTTTTCCTGAATCCTTGCATTACTGACTTCCTTTGGGTTTCTGCTCCATGTCACCGCCCATCTCATCTCAAAACTCTTCACCCTGATTTGCTTTTCTTCAAGTATGGAACTCTGCCTGACATAGTGAATTGTTATCCAGTTTTGTCTGCCTCCCACACTAGAAAGTTCTCCAGGAAGGCAGATACTTTTCTTATTCACTGCTCTATTCCTAATTCCTAGAAGGAACTTGGCTCATCATTGGTGCTCAGTAAATAATTGTTGGATGAATAAGTGGAGATTTCTTCATTGTCATTTCCATAGATTGCCAGGCCCTAAGGTTGGAGGTCTTTGATTTTGAGGCTTGAGTGGGACTGGTTAGGGTCTCCAGGAAGCAGACTCTGAGATAGAACTTAACAGGCAGAAAGTTCATCAGCGTCCGGGGGGAGGAAGAGAAGAAAGCAGGCTTGGGCAGTGGGAGAAGTTGAGTTTTGACACAGTCTTAGTAGGAGTCCCCAGCAAACCTACAGGGAATTCTGAAGATAGGTTGACCTTTGAGGCTGTCTCAACTTGGAACAAGGGGACAAGGCGGCCCTCTATAGCTGATACAGTCCATTTGGACAGCTGAGGGCTAGGGGCCAGGGGCACTCCCAATGGTTGGGGAATTGGTCCCTCACTTCTGAGTGGCACAGCAAAACATCTTCCGCAAATGGGAAAACATGGTTTAACCATGGTAATGCCAAGGAAGTTTATGGCTCTTTACCTAAAGACCTCATAGTATGGCATCTCTTCGCAATGTTACCCCTCTCTGGGGACTGGTTCTTGGTCTGCCAAATCCAAAACTGATGTGAGCTCTGACAGTGTCAGCACATAAAATATGGACTAGTCTTAGTAGTACACTCACATTAACTAAGGTTCAGAGATAGCAATTTATACAACTGGACGCCAATTTATTTTACAACGAGTGATGTAACTTTCATTAAAACTATAGGCATCAGCAAGAATTGCCCATTCTTTCCAGAACCATCTACATACGGCTTCCCAGGCTGTATACTGCAGAACCCTAGGCCTGCCATTCACGTGGACTGTAATGTCCCTCACACACACAACTGTGCAGTGTACCAGATCTGAATAACCAATAGGCTGATTGTTGAACATGGAATCAGGGTGAGGAAAGTCAGATGGGGAGAGTTTAGAAGTGGGCATCAGATAACATGGTTTGAGACATTCTTCCCTACAGCAAAGATGGTGTTGCCAACAGAACCATAATATTATATGAAGTCTGTTGTCCAAGGTTCCATCCCATGTGCAGCTTTGGAAAGTGACCTCCCTTTAATCATGTTTATAACCAAGAGAAAAGGGTACACTTCACAGGCAAGTTCATTGCCTCTCTGCATATGATTCAGTTTCAGTAACCAAATATGAACTAAATAAAATAAGCTAAAGTTTATTTTTCAGTATTGTTCCAATAAGGCTTAAAAAGCATTTTTGTGTTTTCCCAAAAGAAATAAGAAATATATGCTAATATATACTATTTTCCTGATGGTCCTTGGTGTGTAAAACTCTCTGTGCTAATTTAGGTAATTAGGAGACCAAAAAGCTTGCATATAGTTTGATAAACGAAAACTCGTGTTTAGTAATCAAACAGACATCCGTTCAAGCCCCACCTACTAACTTAGCAGTTTTGTGATCCAGGTCCGGGTCCTCTAAGCCTCAGCTTTGTCACCTATAAAATGTCAATAATAATAATAGTCAATTCAGGGGCGCCTGGGTGGCTCAGTCATTGGGTGTCTGCCTTCGGCTCAGGTCGTGATCCCAGGGTCCTGGGATCGAACCCCACATCCGGCTCCCTGCTCGGCGGGAAGCCTGCTTCTCCCTCTCCCACTCCCCCTGCTTGTGTTCCTGCTCTCACTACCTCTCTCTGTCAAATAAATAAAATCTTTAAAAAAAAAACAAAATAATAATAATAATAATAGTCAATTCATAGCATAGGTAGGAGGATGAAATAAAATTACATGAAACAACACAGCATCTAATCCATAATGTATGTTCCAAATGTTAAATATTATTGATTGAGTGGAATCAGGAGTTGGCCAACTTTTTCTATAAAGGGCCAGATAGTAAATATTTTTTGGCTTTGAGGGTCATATCTCTGTCCCAGCTATTCAACTCCGTAGTGTAGTGTAGAAGTAACCACAAATACTGTATAAATGAATGGGCATAGCTATGTTCCAATAAAACTTTATTTACAAAGTCAGGCAGTGGACTGGATTTGGCCTGTGACATAGCATGCCATCTCCTGGCCCGGATGAATGGACTGATTTCATGGCACCATAGTACCATAAATGCCGTATTTTCCCATCCTTTTTATTGTTAACTCTAGGGTTGATGCTCAAGGATTCCAAGGGAGTTCATCAGCATCTCCTTGTTTCTTAATGAACATGAAATATCATCAACTTGAAGGGGGAAAAGTGGACTCTCTTCAAGCTCACGGTTTCAAAACCCAAGAGAAAACTAAATTTGACAAGTGTCTTTACTGGACTCAACATATCCAATGTGTCTGAAGAGCCATCTTACGTTTTCAAATGTGCTAACAGGTACCACATAATTAGGTTTATTATCTGTGCAACCACACGTCGCGCTACATTCAGTGTTAGATCTAAGTTCTGCCAGCTGTAAATCTTTGCAGCCAGTAGGTGGCATTCCCATTTGATATTAATACTGAATGCTCAAAAACAAAAACAAAAAATTACTGAATGCTCATTCAGTTGCAGCTCCTTCCAACTTGAGGAAATAAGACCCCCTCTACACACACACACAAACATTTCAAAATATTTATTTATAATTAAGGTAAAATAATCATGTTCCCTAGAATATCATCCGAACGGCTTTTTTTTTTTACTTTACAGTTCTATTTTATTTCTTTATTATGTTATGTTATGAATGGCTTTTATAAATGTATTTAAAATTACTCCTTACAGTCTACAGTAGTAGATTGAATTATGCCTCCTCAAAAAAAAAAGAAAAGATATGTCTGTGCCCTAATCTCTGGAATTTGTGAATATGACCTTACTTGGAAAAAGAGTCTTTGCAGACTTAATCATGTTAAGTATAACAAGACAAGATCATCACAGATGACCTGGGTAATTACCTACATCTAATGACAAGTGTCCTTCAAAGTCACAGAAAAAGAGAGACACAGGGAGAAGAGGAGAAGGCCGTGTGAGATGGAGGCATGGATCCACAGGTGCAGCCACAGGCCACGGAACACCAGGAGCAAGCAGAGGCTGGAAGAGGCAAGGAAGGATTCTCCCCTAGAGTCTTCGGTGGGGGGAGCGCAGCTTGCCAACACACGGTTTTGGACTTCCGGCTTCCAGAACCGTGAGAAAAGAATTATCGGTTGTTTCAAGCCACCAGGTTTGTAGTAATTTGTTAGGGTAGGCCTAAGAAACCAATATACTGTCCCACTAAATAAAACCGAGTCAAAAGCAAGGCAGAATGTTTAATAAAATCATGAAGTTTCAAACTCAACTACTTAACCAAAATGTTCAACCTACTGAACATTCTATGATCTTCTGTGCAGATATCCCTGTGAACATGAATGTTTATATCATTTGTAAGACAGAATTATATTGGAGACTTGTGTTCCGACTTCTCCAAAGATAACAAACCTGTGTCTTCTAACATCTTAGCACTCCCATACATCATCCAGGAACCATGAAGCATTCGATTGCCCACGACAACTGTTCCAAGTGCGGTGTTAGAAATGAAGCAGGGACCACATGCAGAGAAATATGCATTAGGGCAGCTCTGAATTAGCTATTCTTGTCTTATGTGTAATGACCTTGCCTAGGCCCTCCTTCAGATACACTCAGCAAGCATTTACGGTGCCCCTGGCCAGGTGCCGAGCCGTCAGACACCAATCACGTATAGTTCTTGTGGTCTAGCTGAGAAAATCAAAGTCAACTGAGAGAGCCGTAAGGAGTCAGATACGGAGCATGTGATGAGTGCGAAAGTACAGGAGCACAAAGAGGGGCACCCCTCACCCAGGGGGCAGGAGGAGGAGGACATGGAACCTGGGCTGAATCTTGAAAGCTTGGTGAGCCGGACTGGGGGGCTGAGACACGTGTTGTGTAAGGGAGCAAGAGTAAGAGCATAGAATTCTGGGAAACTGCCAGAGGGTTGCCAAGTCGGGATGGAGGAACTATATCACAGAAAGGCCAGGTGTGCAAACAGAGCCGCAGTAGTGAAAGGCCTGGGTCAGGGGTTCGAATTTCATCCTTAAAACAATAGAGCGCCTTTAAAAGGTTCTGCACCTGGGTTTACACCCTTTACTGGGCATTATGATCAGATTGCTTTTCCGAAACATTCACCTGCTGGTTTGTGGACACTGGGTCACATGGGGCAGGGGTAGCCAGGGAAACCAGGTGAAGAGGCCACGGCTGCCATTCGTCCAGACTTCCAGGAAACCTAACAACAGCAGTAGGGGCAGAGAGGAGGAGAAAGTCCAGATAGCATATGAAGGGGCTTGGTCTTAGGACTAGATATGGGGGGCAGGGAGGGGGAGAGTAGTGCTGTGAGTCACTCTGTGGGGTTTTTGAACTCCTGAGAGATTAAGTACTGTCTTTTTATTCATCTCTGTGCCAGACCAGCCACTGGTACAAAACAAGTCTTCAATGTGTTCATGGTTGAACTGGATTTCCTAGGTTTCTATTAGAAACTGAGGTTCCAGGTACTTTCCACCGCACTCCTGGAATACCCTTCACTTTCAAGTATATAAAGCTGTTATGAGAAATAATTTACAGCTCTCAGAAGGGCCTCCTGTTTTTGTTCGTCTGCCCATTTAGCGGCTTCTTCCTGGATTAATGGCCTGGTGCATGAATCACAGTGACTGCCTTTGCAGGATTAAGTGCTAACAGGAGGGTTTGGGAGAACCATCTCTGATGCTGCCCCGGCAAAGGCCAGACACGGCTGGAGCCCCCCACACCACCCAGCTTCCCCCAGCCCCGGGTCTCTCACAGGCATCTGTAACACACATATCTTACTCATTCTATAGAAGGGCCCCTGTTCTTGTCTCTCTAGCTACAGATACCTAGAGAAATTCCTACGACACTGCCAATGGAAGCCTTTTTAAATCATTCTGTGATTGAGTGACCGAGCCAGTGAAGCACGGTAGCCCCGAAGTGCTGGACACAACTGGATGGCGGACTGGCTTCCCGAAGCCAGGGTGCCTCCAATGTGCTTTGACAGACCAGTTTTTACAGCAAGAAGAGAAATAAATAGAAAAGGTAGGACAAAAAGCTATGCAGAAGAGCAGAGGTTACAACAGCAGAGAGTCATTCGAGAGGGAGAGGTGACTTGGGGCCAGGTTGGGCAGAGAAAGCCTTGCAGAGATACCTTGATTAGGTCTCTAAAGACAGGCTTTAGCCCAAGTTTTTTTTTTGGGGGGGGCGAGTGCTATTGGCAGTTTGGGCTGGATGATTCATTCATGGGCCATGCCTGGCATAATGCTCACCACCCTCAGCTTCTGCCCACTAAGTACCAGTAGGTCCAAAATTCTCCCTGACACACACATGTTTTCAAGTACCCCTTAAAGGACTGGACTTTCCTGGGGTGTGAACCACTGATGGGTAGCAAAGGGATGTGAGAGATTGATTGAAATGAAGGAGATACAGGAGAGCCTGGGGGGCTCAGTCGGTTAAGCTTCTGCCTTCGGCTCAGGTCATGATCTGGGGGTCTTGGGGTCCAGCCCCGCATCAGGCTCCCTATTCAACAGGGAGCCTGCTTCTCCCTCTGCCCCTGTGAGTGCTCTCTCTCTCTCAGATAAATAAATAAATAAATCTTTTTTTAAAAAAATGAAGCAAAGAAGACCCAGATGTGGAGGAGGGACCCCTGAGACTTATTCTGGGACTGCTGATAGAGCATAGTGCTGTAGTAGAGGATGTGATAGGAAAACAACATCTAAAACAGGCTAAAAAGGAGGTTTCTCATTAAATACCATTCACAGCACATGTTCAAGTGGCCCCAAAAGATCATGTTAAACACTAATGTCAGGTCCAATTAAGAAGTCAAAGGCATGTAGTAGGTGGAAGTGAGCTCTGAATTCAGACCTAATTGAATCCCAGCCTCACCACTTAGTAGCTATGTCCTTGGGCAAGTTACTCATGTTAACGCACTCTGCTTTATCATCTTCAAAATGAAGATCATGCTTTCTCAAAGAGTTGGTGGAATGGCTTTGTGCTGGAGGAGGTCATCAAGGGGACGTGACCTGAGTGACCCGGGCACGGGTGGACATGGGCCATTGGAGGGTCCTCGCTCCTTCCCCTGTGCTTGGAATGTACATTCTGCCCACTATTCCCACAGCAGGAGCCACTTCAAGAATGTAGCCTTGAGAGAGTAAGGTGTTGTTGAGACCATCTGGACTCTACATATGACTGAACCCCACTAAGGTATCTATATAAACTCCTAAGATTCTGGTCACCAGGTGCAGAGATCTACTCATTTTCCTGTTGCCCAAGACAAGTTTTGTCTGTTCAGTTCCTTTGTTTATTAAAATGACCACCTACCAATCTGCAGTAGCATGCCTCTTTCTTCAGTCTCTGCTTGCCCTTTGCAAATGGAGGCCAGTTTTGAATTTCACCCAGGGAGCACTTGAGGCTGCAAACCAACAACCAAGTGATCTGCCACTAAATCTGATACCAAATCTGTTTGTCCTGATACCAGTATATCAAACATTCTTTTTGTAAACAAGTCCTCTAAATTTTGATTGTATGTTGTTCAAAACTAATTGGAAATTTTTTCCTCTTTTTTGTTAATCAAGGTGATACAGTCATTTTAAGTGTCCGGTTTGATGAATGTTTGTAATTTTGTACAATCATTTAACCGCTACCACAATCAAGAAAGTAGAACAGTTCTCCCACCCTAAAAAGTTTTCTTAGACCCTTTTGTATTCATTTATCTCCCCTTACCCTGGCCCCAGGCAACCACTGATGTCCCTATCATTATAGTTTTGCATATTACAGAATTTCATATAAATAGAGTCATACAGTTTGGAATCTTTGTGTTTGACTTTACTTAGTCTAATATTTTGAGATGTATCCATGTTGTTGTCTGTATTAATATTTCCTTCTGGGGTGCCTGAGTGGCTCAGTTGGTTGAATGTCTGACTCTTCATTTCAGCTCAGGTCATGATCTCAGGGTCATGAGATTGAGCCCCACATTCAGCTCTGGGCTCAGCGGGGAGTCTGCTTGAGATTGTCTCTCCCTCTCCCTCTTGCTCCTCCCTCTGCTCTCTTTCTCTTTCTTTCTTACTCTCTCTCTCAAAAAAAAAGTTCCTTCCTTTTTATTGCTGTGTAGTTCTCCATGTTGTGGATACACTGCATTTTGTTTATCCATTCAACAGTGATGGCCCATTGACTTGTTTCCAGTTTGGGTCTATTATGAATAATGTTGCTACATTCATGTATGTGGTTTGTTAGGACATATGTTTTCATCTCTTTCGGGTAAATAGCCAGAAGTAGAATTTCTGCTTGTATGCTTGTATGGTAATGAACCTTTAACTTTGTAAAGTAATGCCATACTGTTTGCCAGAGTGACTGTAGTCCCACCAGCAGTGTATAAGAGTTCCAATTGCACCATATCCTTGACAACACTTGGTAGTGTCCATCTTTTTTATTTTATCCAGCCTAGGATAATAGTGGTATCTCATTGTGATTTTAATGGACTTTTCTCTGATGATCAATAAAATTGGACATTTAGCATGTGCTTATGAACATTTCTGATCAAAGTATTTATCAAATCAAGTTCCAAAATTGTTATTGGAAGCATGACTTGTAAACAGAGAGCCTGGAAATTTATCCTTTCCTAAGCACAGGAGGTTCTGAACAAATTAAACAATGAGCCTTCAATGAGTGTACAATATTGATGCTGAAATTCTGTAATTGCATTTTGAAATATCTCAACTTGTAAGATAAACCATTTACTAAAGCACCTATTTTTTTTAAAGATTTTATTTATTTATTTGACAGAGAGATAGAGAGAGAGCACAAGTAGTCAGAGAGGCAGGCAGAGGGAGAGGGAGAAGCAGGCTCCCCGCTGAGCAGGGAGCCTGACATGGGGCTCGATCCCAGTACCCTGGGACCATGACCTGAGCCGAAGGCAGCCGCTTAACCAACTGAGCCACCCAGGCACCCCTAAAGCACCTATTTTTAATTGGACCAATTTATGTTCTGAACTGGAATTAAATGAAATGTAGGAGGCCTATAATTATGCAGCATCATAAGTAGAGACAACTTCTTTGATGAGGTTTTTCTTATGAAATATTTGTCGAAGAAAGGTACTCTCAGTGAAGGCAAAAAAGTCAGTGTTTGTGAAAATATTTGGGCTGAAAAATTTACACATTGCAACATGCAAAAACTTAAAATCATGAATATCCTTGTATTCATTTCCTAGGGCTACTGTAATAAAACAGCATAAGCAGACATTTTCTTATAGTTCTGGAAGCTCTGGAAGATCACGGCATCAACAAGTTTATTTTCTTGAGGCCTCTCTCCTTGGCTGCCTTCTGGCTGTGTCTTTACATGGTCTGTTCTCTGTGCTTACACACCCCTGGTGTCTCTCCGTGTGTCTAACTTCCTCTTCTTATACGAATGCCAATCAGATTGGACTAAAGCCCACCCTAATGGCCTCGTCTTCACCTAATTACCTCTTTAAAGACCCTATCTCATTCAGTCGTATTCGGAGGTGCTAGGATTTAGGGCTTCCACATATGAATTTTGGGGTGAAATAGTTCAGCCCATAACACTCTTCCTTTAGCAGAACCAGTTTCTGACATCCCTTTTACTTCCATGTGACACACAAGGAAACATGACCGCTAGCATCTAGAGAGGGGTATTAAGTGGACCAGAAACTAAATGCCCTCTGCCCTGCAATCGGCAGTCAGATTGTGTTGTGTGCTTTTCCACGTGTCATCATTGACCTGCCAGACTCCAAAGTCCACCTATTCAGACCGGTAATATCTACCTAACCCTTTCACATTGGCATACCTAAAAAAAAATATATAGTTTTGTTTCTTCCTTTTATAAAGTAATATATGCTCACAGGAAAAAAAAAAGATCAAACACTGGTGAAGTATAATAAGAAAATAAAGTATATAATAAGAAGATAAGGATCACCTCTGAAAACACACCACCCAGTGGTAGCCAGTTACCATATTAGTTGTATGCCTATCAAAATATTGTGTCTTAGGGACACCTGAGTGGCTTAGTTGGTTAAGCCTCTGACTGTTGCTTTTGGCTCAGGTCATGATCTCAGGGTTGTGACACTGAGCCCCACATCGGGCTCCCCACTCATCAAGGAGTCTGCTTGAGAGTCTCTGTCTCCCTCTCCCTCAGCTCCCCCTCATCCCATGTGCACACACGTGTGCTCTCTCTCTCTAAAATAAAGTAAATAAATCTCTAAAAAAATATTTTGCCTATACAAATACTTGTATGCTTTTTAATATAAAAAAATAGAAATCACAACATACATAATTTTTCAGCTTTGTTTTTCCTACTTAATATATTATGGATATAATTATTTCAGTAAATAGATATCATAGGACCTGTTAAAATTCAGGCTGGCCAAACCTGCCTCCACCCAGAGCTAAGTTTTACTTAGACTCATTGCAATGAAGTGGAATTTTCAGGGCCAAAAAGGGCAAAGCCACTCAATGTGAAGCCAAGTCTAGGCAATAGCCCATACGGTTCCAAGCATCTCCCTAAAGGTGAGATGCAGAGATTGCCAAGGGATGCTGGGCCTCAAGTCAGAGAAGCTGTGTTGTGATTGGGAGCAGACAGCAAGCAACCTCTGGTACCCTGCAGGCTTGTGGGGACTCCCTCTCCCAGGCGGGAGCTGCCCTCACCTCTCCTATTGAACTTCCTCCAGGATGAAATTGTGAAACTTGTCCACTCCCAATCACAGTCCTCTTCTCTCATTTAGGACACCAAGGGGCATCTTTCTTCCCCCACCTCTCAAACAGACACATAAAAAGCAACTCAGCACCACCCCCCCCCAACCTAGGAGAACTGTCAAAAAAGAATTTGCAAACATCACACATTCTCCTCTTTTGTTTCAAATACACAGTCCATCTTCTGGGAATTGGGCCCAGGGGTATAAAGGAAAAAGATGTTTGCCCTAGTCTGTTCATTTCATCTCCACAAGATAGGAAAAACTACAGGAAAAAAAGCTCAGCAGCACAATATCCTCTTAAAGAAGTGCTAAATGTCCCACTAATAGAAATTATGTTATAACTGACTTTCTATTTCTAGATATTTTACCTTATTTCCAAATCTATTAAATGACACTTCTGGGAATATCCTAGACATGTATTTTGCACTCATTCCTTAATATATTTCATTAGAATATATTCCTAGAAGTGAAATTTATGGGTTGAAAGGTATACACATTTAAAGTCATAATAACTATTTCTGGGGTGCGTGGGTGGCTTTAGTCAATTAAGCGTCAGACTCTTGATCTCAGCTCAGGTCTTTCTTGAATCATCTCAGGGTTGTGAGTTCAAGCCCCACACTGGGCTCCACACCCAGCGTAGAGCCTACTTAAAAAAATAAAATAAAGGGGCATCTGGGTGGCTCAGTTGTTAAGCGTCTGCCTTCAGCTCAGGTCATGATCCCAGGGTCCTGGGATGGAGCCCCACATCGGTCTCCAGGCTCAGCAGGAAGCCTGCTTCTCTCTCTCCCATTCCCCCTGCTTGTGTTCCCTCTCTCCCTGTGTCTCTCTCTGTCAAATAAATAAAATCTTAAAATAAAATAAAGTAAAATAAAATAAAGTCATGATAACTATTTCCAATCTGCTCTCTAGAAATGTTATAGCAGTTTATACCATTTCAGTTATCTTGGGTATATACCTTGAAATAAAATTGAGGATCATTTAGTATATGTATGTTTAACTTGTAGAGTAACTATCAGATGGTTTTCCAGAGCAGCTCTGCCATTTTATATCCCATCTACAATGTATGAGCGTTCTGATTTCTCTAGATCCTCATCAACACTTGTTATTACCTGTCTTATAGCTATACTGGTAGGTGTGATGGGCTATCTCATTGTGGTTTTGATTTGCTGTTCCCTAATGATGAATGATGTGCTCGTGTGCTCACAGGTCATTTGTATATCTTCTTTAAAAAAAATCTCTATTCAGATCGTGTGCCCATTTATCAAATGGGTAATCTGTCTTTTTAACATAGAGTTAGGAGTTCCTTATATATTCTGAAAACTAATTCCTTATTAAATATATGACTTGAAAAAATTTCTCCCATTCCATGTGTTGTCTTTGCCCTTTCTCGATAGTGTTCTTTGAAGCACAAAAGTTTTAAATCTTAGTGAAACCCAATTAATTTATGTTTTCCTTGGTTGCTATGCTTCAAGTTCCACATCTTAAGAAACCATCTCCCAATCCAAGGACAAGAGCATTTACCCCTACAAGTCTTATGGCTTAAACGCTTACATTTAGGTCTTTGGTTCATTTTGAGTTGTTTTTTTGTATATAGTAGGAGGTAGGGATCCAACTTCATTCTTTTGCATGTGGATATCCAGTCATTTCAGCACTATTTGTTGAAGACTAATCTTTTCCCCACTGAATTGTTCTGGGCACGTTTGTCAAAAATTAATTGACCATAAATTGGTTTATGTCTGAAATCTCAATT
Organism: Eumetopias jubatus; assembly: GCF_037043125.1. Taxonomy (NCBI): domain Eukaryota; kingdom Metazoa; phylum Chordata; class Mammalia; order Carnivora; family Otariidae; genus Eumetopias; species Eumetopias jubatus. The sequence continues at coordinate 182,333,103 of NW_028274808.1, read as the reverse complement.
CTATTCTATTGATCTATATTCTATCCTATGCCAGTACCACATAGTCTTAATTACAATAGTTTCATAGTAATTTTTGAAATCAGAAAAAGTATGTCCTTCAAATTTGTTCTTTTTGTTTTTTAGGATTATTTTGTATATTCTGGGTCCCTTGCATTTCTATATGTATTTTTGTAAGACTTTATTTCTTTATTTGAGAGAGAGAGAGCATGAACGGGGGTGAGGGGCACATGGAGAAGCAGACTCCCCACTGAGCAGGGAACCCGATGAGGGGCTCAATCCTGGGAGTCAGGGATCATGACCTGAGCTGAAGGTAGACACCCAACTGACTGAGCTACCCAGGCATCTCTCCATATGTATTTTCTACCATTAATCTGTAAAGTTTTTTCTATGTTGATAGTAACCTTTTATTAAATATATTATTTTTCTTGTATATTGTTTTTTTCTCTTCAGTAATTTTAATACTTAATTAGCTTAATCTATCAATCTTTCATTCACTGTTTTGGGATTTGCTATAGCTAACTTTTTGGAACATCAGTCTTTGCTCTGTTGAACCTAAGCTAGGCCTTTAATCCTCCCATCCTTGATCACTATGAAACTCAGACTCTACCTGAGTCATGGTCTTGTTACCTTCTTCTTATGTAAATAGTGCAAAAAATAAAAATGGCCAAAAATTATTTGCCACTCCTCCCATCAAGAAATAAGGCCTATGTGCCCTCCCCTTCAATTTAGGTGGGCTCTGTAATGTTTTCATCAATAAAATATGGCCAAAGCTCACTCTGTGCCTGGGTGTAGGCATTAAAAGACTGGAAACATTCACTTCTTCGTTCTTGGAACATTCTCTGAGAGCCCTAAGCTGCCATGTTAGAAGTCTGACCTCCCTGAGACCACCATGCTCTGTGCGGGATCTCCCAACAGCGTGGGGGGAGGGGGGTCCCAGCCTGCCAGTCATCTTCCAAGAAACCAGACCAGTGAGTGAAGCCTTTCAAAGCAGTCATCCACAAGCTAAAGCCACCAAGTGACCTGAGTTGACAATCATTATGTAGAAGAATCATCCAACTAATCTTGCCTGGATTCATAACCCACAAATTCATGACATATAATTAAATGGTCGTTGTTTTGAGTTTGGCGGTAATTTGTTACACAATGATAAATAACCAGCAGTTAGCTTGGGGTATTAGCCACCCACACACTGGTAAGACAGATGGAGGAAAAAAAGAAGCATGTAATCCTTTAAAGAAAACATTTCCCTTTTGAAAAGAGGAGGAAAAATAATGCTTACAAATAAAAAATGGAAGCTCTGTCAAGCTCTTGTCCTCTTTGCAGATTCTGGATGAAAGATTAAGACTATATGGGAGGTAGAGATGTATAAAAAAGGTGAGGCTTTGAGGAAGTCAAATTAAGGTAGTGGCTTACTTCCTTCCTTTGGTTAATCTCCCTGAATTCTCCTTCCCCATATATAATCTAGGAAGAAAGTTCTTTTTAGTCCCCATATTTCTAGGATGGAAGAGATCCTAGGAAGCGTAGACTTGGGCTAAATTCTAAAGTGTGCCTTGCTTGCTTTCAATGCAGAATCTACTTTAAAACTGCTTTGGTTGTTGGTGGAAATATAAAGATGCAGCTGCTATGGAAAACAGTATGGCAGGTCCTCAAAAAATCAAGCATGGAATTATTATATGATGCAGCAATTCTACTTCTATGTATATATACCAAAGACCCGAAAGCAGGGTCTCAAAGAGATTTTTGAATACCCACACTCATTAGCAACATTCTTCACAACAGTCAAAAGGTGGAAACAACCCAGGTGTCCACTGATGGATGAATGGTTACATACACATGATGGGAAATTATTCAGCTTTAAAAGGGAAAGAGATTCTGACACATGCTACAACATGGATGGGTCTTAAGGCATTATGCTAAGTGAAATAAGCCAGTCACAAGAAGACAAATACCACTTAATTCCACTTATATGAGGTAGGTAGAGTATCAGATTAATAGAAACAGAGAGTAAAATGGTGGTTGCCAGAGGCCAGGGTGAGGGGTATATCGGGAATTGTTGTTTAATGGGCACAAAGATTCAGTTTTGCATGAAGAAAAAGTTCTGGAGATTGGTTACACAACAATGTGAATATGTTTAACACTACTGAACTGAACACTTAAAAGTGGTTAAAATGGCAAATTTTATGGGGCGCCTGGGTGGCTCAGTCAGTTAAGCATCCAACTCTTGATTTCTCCTCAGGTCATGATCTCAGGGTCATGAGATGGAGCCCCACATTGTGCTCTGCATTGAGTGTGGAGCCTGCTTGGGATTTTCTCTCTCTTCCTCCCTCTACCCCTCCCCCCAACATGTGTGTGCTCTCTCTCTCTCAAAAAAAAAAGTAATTTTTATGATATGTGTATTTTCCCACAATTAAAAAAAAAAAAAACTGCTCCAGATTTTTTCCTGGGTGGAGGTTGGAGGCTCTGGATTTTGGAAAAACAGCTACTCTGCTAGGAATACTAAATCCTCAGCACTCCCAAAGATCAATTGTCTTCATTGTACAAAGAACTTAAAAGGGACTTGTTATTTATGGAACATTGTTCAGAAATTATACATTTTTAGCTCTCAAGATTTAAAGAACAGACACTAGTAGGAAGATTTCTTGTAATTTAAAGCTGATCTGTATATATGTTTATGTTTCAAAAAAGTGTTTCTGTTACAGTACTAATTTGTAGTAGCTAATATTGAGCATGGCCCTGTGCCATGCTACATCCATTAGAATGGGTTAGGTTACACTCTGACTACAACCAATCCCAAAATAAGTGCAATTTCATTTAAAATTAACTAGAGTTTATTCCTCACTCATGCTACATAGGTTGGCCCAAGGACTGTGTTTCAGCATATCATCTTCTTTATCCTAAGAGCCAGGCTGATAGAGCTGCCAACATCCAGAACATTGCCAGTGCCCTATCAAAAGAAAAAAAACAAAAGCATATACCCAGAGTTAACAAAACTGAAAAATTGGAGGGCACAGTCCCCAAGATTGTCCTCACTTCTGACATCAACTGCAGGTTCAGAGGTTCCCCCAAATACCTTTAGGTTCAATAATTCACTACAAGGACCCAGAGAACTCACTGAAAGCTTTTATGCTCACAGTTACAGTTTTCTGTGGGGAGAGGATACTAATCAAAATCAGCTCGGGGAAGAGGCACATAGGAGAGAACCTGGGAAGTTTCCAGACACAAAGCTATGCAGTCCTCAGGATGCATTACCCTCCCAGCATCGATGTTTGATGGTACACACAGAATATTACCGACCAAGGCAGCTCACCTGAGATTCTGTGTCCAGAGTTGTTACTGAGGTTAGAGAGGCATGATTAATTGAATGATTTAACAATTGATTGAATCATTGACTGGTAACATGTGACCCAAAGTCCCCATCCTAAATCACATGGTTGGTCTCTCTGGTATGGTCAACCCCCGCCCTCACCAGACACTTCTATCAAGTAGGACATTGAGCACCTCCTCGAAGCTAAGGGCAAAGGCCAGTCCTTTCTTTGGGCAAGGCCAAATTCTGTGCTACACAGCATATGTCAAAACACACACTAGCCTTTAAAGCTTCCACTCAGAAGGAACATGTGTCACTTCCTATCATATTTTTTCGGCTAAATCAAGTCACAAGGCCAAGCCCCACAACTTCAAAGGGGAGTGAGGAGATACATTCTTCCCCTAGATGATTAGATATAGGTGATCAGAGATCCAGTCTATCATGTAAGTATTTTTATGTGCATTATTCACTTAATTCTCTCAACAATTCCTATTATTATCTCCATTTTTCAAGTAAAGAAACTGAGCCATAGTGAGGTTAAGTGACATGCCCCAAGTCACACGGCCAGTAAGGTCAGGGCTAGAAATGCCTGGTCTTAAGTCCAGGCACTCCACTTCCATAGCTCGTGCTCTTTAAGAAAACTACAGAGGGAAGGAGAAAAGTTCCCATTTAAGAAATCAAAATAAACCAGGGCACCGGGGTGGCTCAGTCAGTTAAGCATCTGCCTTTAGCTCAGGTCAAGATCCTGGGGTCCTGGGATCGAGTCCTGAGTCAGACTCCCTGCTCAGTGGGGAGCCTGCTTCTCCCTCTCCTCCCCAGCTCGTGCTCTCTCTCTCACTATCTCTGTTGCTCCCTCTGTCTCTCTCAAATAAATAAATACAATATTTAAAAATAAAAAAATTAAGAAATGAGAATAAACCTGAAGAAGGCAAGTACGGCTCACAGAGGATGAGGACAATTTCCTAGGCACCAACTGCCAGTGAAGTTATCATCGCGTCAGTTATCAAGTGCATACTCACCGCCTGCAATTTTTAGAAAAGCATGAATAGCGACAGAAGGAGGCATTGGCCACCAGGAGCATGCAGAGATACCAGCATACTGAGTATCTTATCTCTCTACTAAAAAGATTTAATACTAGAAAGCTGAAGTGAAGTCTCATATCCTTAAAATTCATTACAGCCATAAAAAGCACCACCATATTTTCATGAGCTATTAAAACAAACAGTTAAAAATAAAGCCCAAAAAGAAAAAAAAAATAAAACCCATTTGGTATCCAATAGCCTTCATGTGATCATATTTTTTCATGTATTTGTGAAGCAACAAAATGTGGCTAACTGCACTAGATCTCCTTGTAACTGATTTAGCTTTCCACATTCTCTTTTGCATCCTAAAATAATAAGCTACAATTTCCCTAGCCATATAATTTCTAAATTACATAGACTCATATCACCACATGAAATGCATCCCCTGCCTTTCTCCTCTTCACTTTTCTCAACCGATCTTTCATTTTAAAAATTCTTTTTGAAATCCCCCACAAACATCAAGCGACATGGGCATGGGCATAAGAACAGTCTAAAGGGAGAGTATTAACATTTATTTGGCACCTATTATTTGCCCATCACATCGCATGTTCTTTTATTTCACTTAATACTGGCTCGAACCTTTAGAGCAAGTGTTACTGCCCCCATTTTTCTGATGGGCAAGCCTCAAAGACAGCAAGTCATTGACCCAAGTTTGAACAGCTGTATGAAAGTTGCAGCAGACATTGTAATTGCTCACCAACAGCTAGTTCCTTTTTTTTTTCACACATTGAACATGCTTCTCGTTTAAAAAGTTGAAAATTCTGAATACACTTTATTTCAGACTTCTTTCCTGCTAGGGCATGAATATATGACAATCTAGCCAATAGGGCCTAAAGGAGAGTCTGCTGGGGAGAGTCTGTTTAGAGGAAAGTTTTCTCCCTGGTTAAAAAATAAAAATCACAGGGGCGCCTGGGTGGTTCAGTCGGTTGAGCATCTGCCTTTAGTTCAGGCCACGATATTGGGTCCTGGGATCGAGCCCCATGTTGGGCTCCCTGCTCAGCGGGGAGTCTGCTTCTCCCTCTGCCCCTACCTGCCCCCCACTTGTGCTCTCTCTCTCTCTCTCAAATAAGTAAATAAAATCTTAAAACATAAAATAAAATTCGCAAAAATAAAAAATAATAAATAAAATTCATACACACAAGAAAGACCCTTCTCCCTACTTGTTTGTGGATCAGACCTTGTAATGATGTGATACCTGGTGCTGCAGCAGCCTTCTTGAGACTGAGGGTATAAACCCGATGTTGAATACTCTAAAACCCTCTAAGGATGGTGAAAAGGAAGAGTGTTTTTTAATGACATCTTTGAAGCTCTTATTTAACTAACCCTGGCACCCCCCTACCTTAGGATTTAGAACAGTGCCTGATGCCTATTAGGCACTTAACAAAGCTCTATTGAATGAATAAATGAATGGTTTTAACTTTTCAAAATTTGTCTTCAAAGAAGATAAAAGAAATATCCACCCAAACTAAATCTTCATCTACCCTGTGACTCAGCAAGTTTAGGTATGTATCCAAAAGAAATAAGTATTATGTGTCTATAACAGACATGTGGAAAAGTGTTCACAACACCTTCACACTGGAAACAATTCAAATGTCCAGCCACAGAATGGATAAGTAAATGAATATTCATGCTTTGGGATACTATACAACAATATAAAAGAACAATATTAATACAATAGCATGGATGACTCTCACAGACATAATATTGAGCAAAAACCACTGTACACATGAGAGTACATATTACATGATTCAACTGAATAAAGTTCAAGAACAGGAAAAACGAATCCATGGTGATAGAATTCAGTGGTTACCTCTGGGAGGTGGGGATGGTTATTAAGGGGCACAGAGCATGAAAGAATCTCCTATGGTGATAAAAATGTTCTACATTTTGATCTGAATTGTGATTAGGTAGGTTTATACACACGTAAAACATCGTCAACCTGTCTATTTCACAGGTGTGCCCCTTACTGTATATGTTATGCCTCAATTATTCCTAAGGCCAAAAAAAGTTTTATTTTTCTTTTAAAGGAGGTATAGGAAACTTTTTTTTAAAAGATTTTTTTTAATTTATTCATTTGAGAGAGAGACAGACACAGAGAGAGAGCACAAGCAGGGGGAGAGGCAAAAGCAGATCCCCCCTGACCTTGGCTGAGCCGGGACCCCGACACAGAGCTCGATCCCAGGACCAAGAGATCATGACCCGAGCTGAAGGCAGGCCCCCAACTGACTGAGCCATCCAGGTGCTCCAAAACATTTTTTTACTCAGTATTTATTTAGGGAAGGTATTACGTTAAGTGCTTACAAAATAACCTCCATAGTAACACTATCAAGTAGGCATTGCTATCTATATACTACAGATGCAGATGTGAGACTCAGAGAGTTTAAGTTACTTTCCAAGGTCACACAGCTAATCAATGTCAAAAATGGTATTTGAATGCAAGTTTATCTGATCCCAAAGCCCATGATCCTTTCTCTGGGTTACTATAAAATGTGCAGGCATCTGCATAGCCAACTTTCCAAGGTCATGGAAAGAATCATCGCTGTGACCCAGGAATACTCTCCCAGAATGTGGATTTCTCTATAGAAATTGCCTAAGTAGAACAGAAAAGGCTTTATGTACAAAGATAGTCATTGCAGAATTTATAATAGTGAAAAACTGGAAACAACCTAATTATCCAACAGCGTATAATTAAGCAAACGATAATACATATATTCAGTAGAATATTAGGCAGTCATTAGAAATTATGCTCAAGAAAGCTTATGATGTAATTTTCAATGGGCTGAAATGGAATAGAAATTGAATTTGCTTTAAGAATACAACCGTGAATAGCAAAAATTTTTTAACTTAGGCCTATAGAAAGAAAAAGTCTGGAAGTGTTTGCATTTAAAGAACATTAACAATGTCTGCCTCTGAAGAATGTGATTTGGCAAGGTGGTTTTTGGAGTTGGGGTGGGTGGGGTGTTAGGGAAAGGACAGGGACTTTTTTTTTTTTGCTTTATAAACTCTGCATTTGACTTTTCACAGTGATACGCATAATTTTTTATTGTTATGTTAATCACCATATATTACATCATTAGTTTTTGATGTAGTGTTCCATGATTCATTGTTTGTGCATAACACCCAGTGCTCCACGCAGAATGTGCCCTCTTTAATACCCATCACCAGGCTAACCCATTCCCCTACCCTCCTCCCCTCTAGAACCCTCAGTTTGTTTTTCAGAGTCCATCATCTCTCATGGTTCGTCTCCCTGTCCGACTTGCTCCCCTTCATTCTTCCCCTCCTGCTATCATCTTCTTTTTCTTTTTTCTTAACATATGTTGCATTATTTGTTTCAGAAGTACAGATCTGTGATTCAACAGTCTTACACAATTCACAGCACTCACGATAGCACATACCCTACCCAATGTCTATCACCCAGCCACCCCATCCCTCCCAGCCCCCACCACTCCAGCAACCCTCAGTTTGTTTCCTGAGATTAAGAATTCCTCATATCAGTGAGGTCATATGATACATGTCTTTCTCTGATTGACTTATTTCACTCAGCATAACACCCTCCAGTTCCATCCACGTCATTGCAAATGGCAAGATCACATTCCTTTTGATGGCTGCATAATATGCCATTGTGTATATATACCACCTCTTCTTTATCCATTCATCTGTCAATGGACATCTTGGCTCTTTCCACAGTTTGGCTATTGTGGACATTGCTCCTATAAACATCGGGGTGCACGTACCCCTTCGGATCCCTACATTTGTATATTTGGGGTAAATACCCAGTAGTGCAATTGCTGGATCGTATGGTAGCTCTATTTTCAACTGTTTGAGGAACCTCCATACTGTTTTCCAGAGTGGTTGCACCAGCTTGCATTCCCACCAACAGTGTAGGAGGGTTCCCCTTTCTCTGCATCCCCGCCAACATCTGTCGTTTCCTGACTTGTTAATTTTAGCCATTCTGACTGGTGTGAGGTGGTATTTCATTGAGGTTTTGATTTGGATTTCCCTGATGCCGAGCGATGTTGAGCACTTTTTCATGTGTCTGTTGGCCATTTGGATGTCTTCTTTGGAAAAATGTCTGTTCATGTCTTCTGCCCATTTCTTGATTGGATTATTTGTTCTTTGGGTGTTGAGTTTGATAAGTTCTTTATAGATTTTGGATACTAGCCCTTTATCTGATATGTCATTTGCAAATATTTTCTCCCATTCTGTCGGTTGTCTTTTGGTTTTGTGGACTGTTTCTTTTGTTGTGCAAAAGCTTTTTATCTTGATGAAATCCCAATAGTTCATTTTTGCCCTTGCTTCCCTTGCCTTTGGCGATATTTCTAGGAAGAAGTTGCTGCGGCTGAGGTGGAAGAGGTTGCTACCTGTGTTCTCCTTTAGAATTTTGATGGACTGCTGTCTCACGTTTAGGTCTTTCAACCATTTGGAGTCTATTTTTGTGTGTGGTATAAGGAAATGGTCCAGTTTCATTCTTCTGCATGTGGCTGTCCAATTTTCCCAACACCATTTGTTGAAGAGACTGTCTTTTTGCCATTGGACATTCTTTCCTGCTTTGTCAAAGATGAGTTGACCATAGCGTTGAGGGTCCATTTCTGGGCTCTCGATTCTGTTCCATTGATCTATGTGTCTGTTTTTGTGCCAGTACCATACTGTCTTGATGATGACAGCTTTGTAATAGAGCTGGAAGTCCGGAATTGTGATGCTGCCAGCTTTGCTTTTCTTTTTCAATATTCCTCTGACTATTCGGGGTCTCTTCTGGTTCCATACAAATTTTAGGATTATTTGTTCCATTTCTTTGAAAAAAGTGGATGGTATTTTGATGGGGATTGCATTGAATGTGTAGATTGCTCTAGGTAGCATTGACATCTTCACAATGTTTATTCTTCCAATCCATGAGCATGGAACGTTTTTCCATTTCTTTGTGTCTTCCTCAGTTTCTTTCATGAATATTTTATAGTTTTCTGAGTACAGATCCTTTGCCTCTTTGGTTAAATTTATTCCTAGGTATCTTATGGTTTTGGGTGCAATTGTAAATGGGATCGACTCCTTGATTTGTCTCTCTTCTGTCTTATTGTTGGTGTATAGGAATGCCACTGATTTCTGTGCATTGATTTTATAGCCTGCCACTTTACTGAATTCCTGTATGAGTTCTAGCAGTTTTGGGGTGGAGTCTTTTGGGTTTTCCACATAAAGTATCATATCATCTGCAAAGAGTGAGAGTTTGACTTCCTCTTTGCCGATTTGGATGCCTGTGATTTCTTTTTGTTGTCTGATTGCTGTGGCTAGGACTTCTAATACTATGTTGAATAGCAGTGGTGATAGTGGCATCCCTGCCGCGTTCCTGACCTTAGGGGAAAAGCTCTCAGCTTTTCCCCATTGAGAATGATATTTGCTGTAGGTTTTTCATAGATGGCTTTTATGATATTGAGGTATGTACCCTTTATCCCTATACTCTGAAGAGTTTTGATCAAGAAAGGATGCTGTACTTTGTCAAATGCTTTTTCTGCATCTATTGAGAGGATTATATGATTCTTGTTCTTTCTTTTGTTAATATATTGCATCACGTTGATTGATTTGCAGATGTTGAACCAACCTTGCAGCCCAGGGATAAATCCCACTTGGTCGCGGTGAATAATCCTTTTAATGTACTGTTGGATCCTATTGGCTAGTATTTTGGTGAGAATTTTTGCATCCATGTTCATCAAGGATATTGGTCTGTAATTCTCCTTTTTGATGGGGTCTTTGTCTGGTTTTGGGATCAAGGTAATGCTGGCCTCATAAAATGAGTTTAGAAGTTTTCCTTCCATTTCTATTTTTTGGAACAGTTTCAGGAGAATAGGTATTAATTCTTCTTTGAATGTCTGATAGAATTCCCCTGGGAAGTCATCTGGCCCTGGGCTTTTGTTTGTTGGGAGATTTTTGATGACTCCTTCAATTTCCTTAGTGGTTATAGGTCTGTTCAGGTTTTCTATTTCTTCCTGGTTCAATTTTGGGAGTTGATACATCTCTAGGAATGCACCCATTTCTTCCAGGTTATCTAATTTGCTGGCATAGAGTTGCTCATAATATGTTCTTATAATTGTTTGTATTTCTTTGGTGTTGGTTGTGATCTCTCCTCTTTCATTCATGATTTTGTTGATTTGGGTCATTTCTCTTTTCTTTTTGATCAGTCTGGCCAGGGGTTTATCAATCTTGTTAATTCTTTCAAAGAACCAGCTCCTAGTTTCGTTGATCTGTTCTACTGTTCTTTTGGTTTCTAGTTCATTGATTTCTGCTCTGATCTTTATTATTTCTCTTCTCCTGCTGGGTTTAGGTTTTATTTGCTGTTCTTTCTCCAGCTCCTTTAGGTGTAGGGTTAGGTTGTGTATTTGAGACCTTTCTTGTTTCTTGAGAAAGGCTTGTATTGCTATATACTTTCCTCTCAGGACTGCCTTTGCTGTATCCCAAAGATTTTGAACAGTTGTGTTTTCATTTTCATTGGTTTCCATTAATTTGTTTAATTCTTCTTTAATTTCCTGGTTGACCCACTCATTCTTTAGTAGGATGCTCTTTAGCCTCCATGTATTTGAGTTCTTTCCGACTTTCCTCTTGTGATTGAGTTCTAGTTTCAAAGCATTGTGGTCTGAAAATATGTAGGGAATGATCCCAATCTTTTGGTTCCAGTTGAGACCTGATTTGTGACCTAGGATGTGATCAATTCTGGAGAATGTTCCATGGGCACTAGAGAAGAATGTGTATTCCGTTGCTTTGGGATGGATTGTTCTGAATATGTCTGTGAAGTCCATTTGGTCCAGTGTGTCATTTAAAGTCTTTATTTCCTTGTTGATCTTTTGCTTAGATGATCTGTCCATTTCAGTCAGGGGGGTGTTAAAGTCCCCCACTATTATTGTATTGTTGTCAATGTGTTTCTTTGCTTTTGTTATTAATTGCCTTATATAATTGGCTGCTCCCATGTTAGGGGCATAGATATTTACAATTGTTAGATCTTCTTGTTGGATAGACCGTTTAAGGAGGATATAGTGTCCTTCTTCATCTCTTATTACAGTCTTTGTTTTAAAATCTAATTTGTCTGATATAAGGATTGCCACCCCAGCTTTCTTTTGGTGTCCATTAGCATGGTAAATGGTTTTCCACCCCCTCACTTTCAATCTGGGGGTGTCTTTGGGTCTAAAATGAGTCTCTTGCAGACAGCATATTGATGGGTCTTGTTTTTTAATCCAATCTGATAGCCTGTGTCTTTTGATTGGGGCATTGAGCCCATTTACATTCAGGGTAACTATTGAAAGGTATGAATTTAGTGCCATTGTATTGCCTGTAAGGTGACTGTTACTGTATATTGTCTGTGTTCCTTTCTGATCTATGCTGCTTTTAGGCTCTCTCTTTGCTTAGAGGACCCCTTTCAATATTTCTTGGAGGGCTGATTTCATGTTTGCAAATTCCTTTAGTTTTTGTTTGTCCTGGAAGCTTTTTATCTCTCCTTCTATTTTCAATGACAGCCTAGCTGGATATAGTATTCTTGGCTGCATATTTTTCTCGTTTAGTGCTCTGAATATATCTTGCCAGTCCTTTCTGGTCTGCCAGGTCTCTGTGGATAGGTCTGTTGCCAGTCTAATATTTCTACCATTGTAGGTTACATATCTCTTCTCCCAAGCTGCTTTCAGGATTTTCTCTTTGTCTCTGAGACTCGTAAGTTTTACTATTAGATGTCGGGGTGTTGACCTATTATTATTGATTTTGAGAGGAGTTCTCTGTGCCTCCTGGATTTTAATGTCTGTTTCCTTCCTCACATTAGGGAAGTTCTCTGCTATTATTTGCTCCAATATACCTTCTGCCCCTCTCTCTCTTTCTTCTTCTCCTGGGATCCCAATTATTCTAATGTTGTTTCATCTTATCGTATCACTTATCTCTCGAATTCTGCCCTCGTGATCCTGTAGTTGTTTCTCTCTTTTTCTCAGCCTCTTTATTTTCCATCATTTGGTCTTCTATATCGCTGATTCTCTCTTCTGCCTCATTTATCCTAGCAGTTAGTGCCCCCAGTTTTGATTGCACCTCATTAATAGCCTTTTTGATTTCAACTTGGTTAGATTTTAGTTCTTTTATTTCTCCAGAAAGGGTTTCTCTAATAACTTCCACGCTTTTTTCAAGCCCAGCTAGTATCTTTAAAGTCATGATTCTGAACTCTAGGTCCGACATCGTACTAATGTCCATATTGAGTAGGTCCCTGGCTGACGGTACTACCTCTTGTTCTTTTTGCTGAGGTGATTTTTTTCATCTTGTCATTTTGTCCAGAGGACAATAGATGAATGAGAGAAGAAAATGCTAACAGGTTAAAAACGTCCCCAGCAAATATACTCTATACAAATCAGAAAAGACCTGAAACCAGGGGAAAAGAAAGGGAAAGAAAGAAAAAAGAAAGAGAAAGAAAAAGAAAAAGATAAAAACAAAAACAGAACAATAGAAAAAAAGCAGAATTTGATCAAATATGATCAGGCTAGTGCATAGATCAGTGCCACACACTAGATTTTGGGCGTATTTTGGTCTGTTAGAAAAAAGTGCCTCCTAAAATTTTAAAGGAAGAAAGACATATATGTACAAAATAAGGGTTGATACAATGAAGGGATGGAAGATGACTGTAAAGATGAAAATTATAAAAGAGTTTATAAAAGGAATTGATAAGATAAGAAGTTGTTTGAAAAAAGAAAGATTTAAAAAAAAGAAAGAAAAAAAGGGAGAGAATGTGATCAGGCAGGAGACTAGAACAAAGCCATACACTAGTGATTTAGGGTATATTTTGATCTGTTAGAAGAAACTGTATCTCAAAATTTTAAAGAGAGAACAACTTATATATATATGCCAAAAATAAGGGTAACTACTATGAAGGGATAAAATATGACTCTAAAAATGAAAAATAAAAAATGTTTTTTTTAAAAAGGGATTGATAAGATGTTGGTTGAAAAAGGGAAAAAGAAAAATAAAAAAAACAGTTAAAAAATTAACTTTGATGAACTAATGAATCATGGTAAAAAAAAAAAAAGCCATGAATTCTATGTGCAGTATTCCCCTAGCGCTGGCGTTCTCCCGTTCTCCTTGATCGGTAAACTTGGTCTTGGCTTGCTGGCTGTTCGTGCTGATCTTCTGGGGGAGGGGCCTGTTGCCGTGGTTTCCAAATGTCTTTGCCAGAGGCTGAATTGCCCCGCCCTTGTCGGTCCGGGCTAAGCAAGCTGCTCAGGTTTGCTCTCAGGAGCTTTTGTTCCCTGCAAGCTCTCGGTACAGCTTTGGAGAAACAGGGTGAAAATGGTGGCCTCCCAATCTCCACCTGGAGGAGCTGAGAACTCGGGGCCCCGCTCCTCAGTGCACCCCCAGAGAAAAGCAGTCACTCCCGTCTCCCCAGTCTCCGGCCGCACTCCGTGCTCACCCGGCCTGTGACCGAGCGTTTCTATCTCTGGCACCCGACCCCGTGTGGAGTCTCCAAACCCAGCAGATCCCTGCGGTGCGTTCCCGCACCGCTCCTCCCAGGGGAGTAAGGGGAGTCTCCCTGGCTCTGCCGCCTGTTGGGTCCCTGCTGGAGGAGCAGTGGCCCGACTGGGCCGCGGATCACAGTTTATGGCAACCCCGAGCTGAGAGCCCGCGCCTCGGCTCCGTCTCTGCAGCCGGCTTCCCCGCTCCGATACCTGGGAGCTCTGCTGCACTCAGGCACCCCTGGTCTTTCTGTGACCCTGGAGGGTCCTGAGTCCACACTGTCCCATGAGGTTTCCACCTCCCACTTAGCCACTGGAGTGACGTTCCTCAGCGGACCCGACTTCTAAAAGTTCCGATTTTGTGCTCCGCGGCTCTAGCACTTGCCAGAAGCGGCCGACAGAGGCCCCCTCCCCCGCCGTCTATCCTCCCGAATATCACCTCGGATTCACTTCCTCGCACGTCCTACCTTCCAGTAAGTGGTCGCTTCTCTGTTCAGAGAGTTGTTGCTACTCTCCTCTTCAATCTCCTGTTGAGTTCGTAGGTGTTCAGAATGGTTTGATCCTTATTCAGCTGAATTCCTGAGACCAGACGAAATCCAGGTCTCCTACTCCTCCGCCATCTTGCTCCACCCCCCAATACGCATAATTTTGTAATAAGATTGTAACTCATTAAAAAGAGCTGGCAGGACATTTGTAAAATATTAAAATGGTTGTCTTTGGATAATGGGATCTGAGAGATTTTTAATGCCTTTTTTCACTTTTCTATACTTTGTAAAATTCCTCTGATGATCATATGTTTCCTTGTATCTGAAAAAAATAAATTTATTTCAATGAGATGATGCATTTGAAAGCACTCTGTAATCTGTGAAGCAATTCAATTATGGGTGATTTTAGAACTACTGTAAAGCATATGAAATGCTGGAGATGCCATTTGTAAGAGCAGAGGGCAGCAGGTCCTCTGTCCTACCGCCTGAGCGCTCAAGCGTTGCCACAGCTGCCCCCTTTGAAGGTGCAGGGAGGCTGAGCAAACCAGCACCGCCCCCCCACCCCATGCCGTGGGACACTTGTAATGTGCAAAACCACAGGCAGGCATGAGCGTTAGAAGAACACCTCCTGGGGCTGTGCTTCCCAGCCCAGGCTGAACAGTAGAACCACCTGGAGGTGATTTTTTAACTGTTTTAAACGTCCTGTCCCCAGGGGCTGCAATGCAATTGCTTAGGGTGAGAGACCCAGGTACAGGTATTTTTAAGAGGTATTCCAGTTAATACTAATAAGCAGAATGGAGAGTGATGCCTTCCAGAAATGCTGTGGATACGTTTTTCTCCCCAAGTGCAGGAAAGAGTTGTAAAACTCCTCTGGGAATGTTTAACTCTCTAAACAAAAAACCAGAAAAAAAAGTTGCTTTCTTCAAACCAACCTGAGTTTGATTATTTTTTAAGATTCTTAATCCCCACTACTACATTGACAGTTTATAAAGGGCACTCAAAGAGTTAATCTCATTTGATGATCTGATAACGTATGTAAACTGCTAACAGGTGTAAGTAACCTCAACAGCCTCTCTCACCTCAACAATTCTGGGAGGTGAGAGAGGCTGAAGCCATTATCTACATTTTGCCCAGGGGGGAGCTGAGTAGGAAGAGCTCAGAAGTTTCCCAAGATCTAATAACAGATTTGGACCCAAGTACTCCTTCCTCCAACTACAACACGCTGGTTTTGAACTGCAGCACCATTTTACAGAGGAGGTAACTTGAGACCCCAAGAGGAAAGGTAACATGCCCAAGGTAGCAGGACTTGAAAGAGACAGACATGGAAGAAAAGAGAACTAAGAACAGCCAACCTTGTGCTCTTTTTTTTTTAAGATTTTATTTATTTATTTGTCAGAGAGAGAGCGGGAGAGAGAGAGCACAAGCAGGGGGAGTGGCAGGCAGAGGGAGAAGCAGGCTCCCCACGGGAGCAGGGAGCCCAATGCAGGACTCGATCCCAGGACCCTGGGATCATGACCTGCACCGAAGGCAGATGCTTAACCGACTGAGCCACACAGGCATCCCCCAACCTTGTACTTTTACCCACTATACTCAATTACCAACTGGTTGTAGTTTTTAAACACCAAGCCCTAAGGATCTCAGCGTTAAAGATAATTTAACGGCAACTCTACTCCAGATATTATACACAGATATTATAATAGGAGGAATATTAAATAGGATTTGGCAGCAGTGATTTGCTATTATACTGTTTTATTGAAAACAATTCATTTTACTTAAGATTTACTTCCAGAATCCTTAGTCTGACTAATGACAATCTTCTGAAATGATTTAAAAAAAGATTTTGCTTCCTGAAAAATTCACATAATATATGTGACAGATCACCAGAGTCCATATTTATAACCACAATTACTAGATACAAATAAAAGAGAGCTAGAGAAAGGATTTCATATATGCTTTTAATCAGGAACAAAAAGACCTTTCTAATCAATGTCTTGCAAACCCATTAGTCAAAATCCTAAACTGAAGCTCAAATAATTGAAAAATGAAATGATCCATCTACTCAGGACAAGGAGATTGAAGTCTTATAAAAAAAAGTTGAATGCATATATGGCTGAAAAGGACTGACAGTGCCATTTGGTAATTGGCTAAATAACAGTCATAAACAAAGGGAAGAAATAACTAAGTTGAGAGCAGAAGTCAGGATTTTCCCCATCATTGTCAAGAGGCCACAACACATTCATCCAGAATTTTGATGCGGAATAGAATTGACAATGGTAAAAGGCATTATAATTCATCCATCCATTGTCTATCTGTCCATCCATTCAATCATCCATCCAATAGGTTTAACCACATTGAGTTGCCATTATTTGATCATTTTTTTCTTAAAAAAGAGACAACTTCATGTGGTTCAATATAAAATATTCAGTTAATACTTGTATATAGTATATATACTGTAATATAGTAATACTATTATTCAATGCACTATGCAAGGTTTGGGGAGTAACGGTTGAATGAGAAATACACTCCATCTCTGCAAAACCTCAGTGGGAGAAATGCACACCAACTACTCTTTATAAGAGTTATGAATGTACAAAGTACTATGAGATTATACTGATATATATGCATAGGAAGAATATATAGCAAATTGTCAGTAGGAACATGGTTGGTGGGAGTTTATAAAATTATTTTTCCATTTCCTATTTCTATTTTAAAACCTTTTATTCAATGAACATGCATTATTTTGTTCATTGAAAGTTCTTGGAAATGTACGATGAGGGTTGCAGAATTGATGGCTACTAATAAATATGTAAAAACTAAAGGATTTAAAAGTTAAAACAGATGAAGCATCCTAAGTAAAACGAATGAATGAGAGACTGACTATACAAACAGACAATGGCCAGACCATATATAAAAACAGACTCTGACCGACAATTTGCAGCAACCAGCCTGGGAAACCAACCTATTATCTATAGTAACTAACCCAGGAAGCCAAACTTCTATCTATAAGTCAGATCACTATTTCTGTCAACTGGCCATTAAGCTAGACCACAGTCTCTGTAACAATTGACCCAAAACAGCCCGGACTTGATTAGTAAGTGAACTTCCCTAATTTTTTAACTTTGGACCAGCCAAAGACAGCCCAAATACATGGAATGCCCCTAACCAATCATATAGAATGTCCCCTTCTGGTTAGTCCACCCCCAGCTTCCCCATGCCAACAGCCTCCAATCAGGACATACCTGAAGCCTTCCCTTTGTTTCACTATAAAACTTTCCGCTCTTCTGCCTGCCTTTCAGTCTCTGCCAAAGTGCAGATGATGGTGGCTGACTCCTTTGCTATAGCAAGCTCTAAATAAAGACACCTTGCCTGTTCTCATTTGGTTTGTCTTTATTCTGCAGAAGAGAAAGAAAAATAAACTCAGGAGAGAGCTTAGCACAGAATGCAAATAGCAAAGGTGACAAAGGCATATGCATTTATGAGAAATGAGCATTATAGTAACTCTCCATACCCCACTAACCACAGGGACTAGCTGGGTTCTGATTAAGCCCCAAGAAGATGGAGTTATTTTACTTCTTTGTATTTCCACACCCTCTTTCAACATGGTTTACCCCCAACCCCTTAACCTGGAAAGGAAAATCCAAAGCCACGAAGTGTTTCTGCTGTTGTTTGATCTTTGAAGGCTAAATCAGAATCAGAAAGACCTAGGAACCAAATTGAATCACTAAAATATCAACTCCATGAGGGAAGGGAGCATGTCTGTTCAGCTCAGTTGAATGATTGAAATATACACATGGAAGCATCCAGAGCATAAGCCCCACATGGAATCTGCAAGAAGACAACTCACATGACTAGATCACATCAAAAACCTATCTTACTTCCCTGAAGTCCCCAAACCAAGGCATAGTCAGAGAAAACCGATGATCTAACACACCAAATGTGGCCCAGACAGACCAGCCACACAGGAGCCAAAGACTGGGGTCATCACTCCCTAGTAATTTGTCCTATGATGCTCAGTGCTTAGTTGGATACAGCTGTGTTTCTAAACTCCTTTCTCCCATGCTCACTGGATAGTAAACATGAATCGCTATTAATAATAATTTTCCACTGCGCATCCAGAATAATCCATCCAGAGAAAATTGGAACTTCTTCTTTGCTGAGGTCCAGTCCCATCAATCTGATGCTCATTTTATAGAAAAGCCATTGAGCAAAATTAATGTACCCAAACAAATAGAGTTTGTCCTTGTAACTGATTTCAGAGTATGACAGGAAACAAAAGGCCTGCCTTAATGGCCTCCTCTGGGAAATTTATTTTCAGAACATTGAGTTATTTTCTTCTACTCTACCAGATTACATTAAAACCTTTATTAAAAAAAGGAAGAAAAATAAAATGTAGTTGTCTGTTTTCATAGAAATCACTTTGAGATCTAGCTTAATTTAAATTCACTTGTTATTGTCCAAGTCAAATAATGTTATAATCTCAGGATTATTTTACTTCTTTCCATTTTCCATTTTTTCCCCATTTTCTTCACACTGCCCCCAGCATGTTTTACTCCCAGGCTCTTAACCTGAAAAGGAAAATCTAAAGCCACCATGTGCCAGAAATGAGGGCACCTGAGCCTCTTTAAAATACTACCGTACCTTGCCATGAGATAATACTTTGGACCATTATCCGAAAATTCTGGCCATCTCTTTTCTGCTGTATTTGAAAGGTCAGTGAAGGTAACTGCCTCACTCTCGGTCACTGGAAAAAAAAAAAATGCCCCCTTGCAGTCTCTAGAATGTTCTGTGCCATGTGATATGCCTGCCTCCAGACCTCCTCTACCACAACTGACTGGACCTAAAAGCAGCCCATTCATGGGCTAAACTTTGAAGTGATGAGGCATGAAAAACTCTATCCAACCAGGAAAGATAGTAACAAAGAAGCCAACCAGAGTGCCCTGTTGGAAATTAGATTTAGAAAACACGAAGAGAGAGTCAATTGGGCGACAGGAAGAGACTCTGGAAACTTGCAAGGAGAAGGCATGAGTGAGCCCATAGTACTCATTGGCAGGGGCCACGAGGTCCGGAAAGCATGACCAGATGAGGAGTGGGCAGGTAGCAGGAAAAGAACAGATGAGATCAGGCAGCGCTGAATCAGCAGGATGGCAGGAATTGGTGACGCCCTGCTGCTGGGGGGCAGAGACAGAAGCTACTTCCTAGCCGGGATTCCCTCAAATTCAGCCGGACTGTAGTTTCTGTCACATGAGCTTCCTATCATCATGCATACACTTAAAAGAGAAACAAACAAACCCACAAAGCCCTATTGCAGGAACCTGAGTGTGAATCCCTTTTTTAATACAAAAGAGCTGGACACACACACTCCTTTAAAAACTAAACTTTGTCACATCTGGTGGACCTTAACCTCCCTGCACAAAAAGGAGGAGCAAAGGGGAGAGGAGGCTGAAGTTATAGCCATGAGGTCTAATCAAGCTCTGCTACTGATTTGTGGGGTAATCACAAGTAAGGTGTTTTTCATCTCTAAACCTATTATTTTAACCATAAAATGGTGTTGCACCAGATGTGTTCCCTTGGTAGCTATTTATTGAGCACCTGCTATGTGGCAAGTTCTGTACTAGCTGTTGGGGGTAGGACAGAGAACTAAGCACAGTTTTTGCTCTTTAGGCTTATGTTCTAGTTGGTAAACAGACAAACAGGTTATTACAATATTGGATGACGTTAGTGCTAGTTAGAGAGTTTATTTGGTTTGGGGAAGGAGGCCTGCAAAGAAGTCTTCCCCGGGAAATTGAGACCTGGAAGAGGAAGTGGGCATGTTCTGGCTAGACAGGAGGAGAAGAATGGTCAAGTGATGGGTAGTTTTATGTGTCAACCTGGTTAGACTGCAGTGCCCAGTTATTTAATCAAATACTAATGTAGGTGTGGCTGTGAAGGTATTTTGGAGATATGGGTCACATCTATAATCAATTCATTTTAAGTGAAAGAGATTACTCTCCATAATGTGGTGGGTCTCATCCAATCAGTTGAAAGGCCTGAGAGCAAATGCTGAAGTTTCCCAGAAAGGAAATTCAAGACTACAGCATCAACTCCTATCTGAGTTTCTAGCCTGCTGGCCTGACCTACGAATTTTAAACTTGCCAGCCCCCACAATTACATGAGCCAGTTCTTCAAAATAAATCTTTTCTATCCCTTTGGTTCTGTTTCTTTGGAGAACCCTGACTGGTACAGTCCATGTGCAGGTGCAGGTGCAAGCCCTGAGAGAGGAAACCAGAAGGATGGGCTACAGAAAGTGGAGAGGGAAGTGTCCAGAGCTTGCAAAGCTTTGTCAACCCAAATAAGGTTTTTGGATTACATTCTAAGTATCAGGTGAAGCCACCGAAGCTTTAGGCAGAGGAGGAACATAATTACAAATGCAAATTGAGAAGAGAGACATGGAATGGAAGGTCTGGCTGACACCTCCTGTGGCTGGTATCTTTTCCTCCCTTACCTCTTACCTTTGCTCTGGTGTCCATCTCTTCAAGGTGACTCAGGAAAGTGGGATCATATTCCCAACTTCAAGGATAAATTATGATTGTCCAAGTCAGTACCATGGTCTCATTCTCCTTGTCAGAGACTGGTTCCACTGTAGGCATGTGAACCAGTTCTTGGCAATGAGCTTTGAGGGGAGGTCAGTCGTGGGAGACTTATGGGAAAGGTATTTTCACTTGTAGGAATGCACTAGGGGACAGTCTCTTCCTGCTTCTGGATATGGCCATGTCTGGGTTTGAAGCTGCTTACAACAGCTGCATAGCCATTTTCACCCATAAGGGTGGCAGGCTGAGAGTAAAGCCAACAAACTAAGCATGAGCTAAAATGGTAAAGAACCCGGGTCTCTGGCGACAGTGATGAGTCTCTGAGTCAACCAGCTCCCAAACTTGCTCACTTGCTGGCCTTCCTCCTTTGCAAGATAATGAATTTCTTTGAAACCAGTTTGCTTTGGGATTTCTGTTTTTGCTTTCCATGACATCTTAACTATTTGGGGGGCTAGAGTAGAAATACGAGTCTAGTTAAGAGACTATTGGAGTGGTCAAGACAGAGATGATGATGGTTTGGACGGGGCTGGGAGTGATGAAGGGAAAGAGAAGTTGATGACTTAGGAGGAATTTCAAAAGTAGAATCAACAGGGTAAAGGGTGGGTGGATGGAGGGATGGATAGATTAAATCATTAGGAAAGTGCTGTCCATGTTGACAATGACTGTCTTAGTCCATTTGGGCTGCTGTAACAGAAATATATGCTGGGTGGTTTATAAACAATAGAAATTTATTTCTCACACTTCAGGAGGCTGGGAAGTCCAATTAGTGGATCTGGCATGTGGTGAAAGCCCGTTTCCTAATTCATAGGTGGCCATCTTTTTGTTGTGTCCTCATGTGGTGAAAGGGGCCATGGGAGGCCATTTTTGTTGTGTCCCCATGTGGTGAAAGGGGACCCCGGAGCTCTCAGGGATATTTTTTTGTAAGAATACTAAATCCTTTAATGAGAGCTCCGCCCTTATGACCTGATTACCTCTCAAAGGCCTCACCTCCAAATACCATCACATTAGGGATTAGATACCACCCTATGAATTTTGGCAGAACACATTTAGCCTATGCTAATTTCTTAATAGCTTAATATGTCATTTGAAAACTTCTTGTGGGACACAAATGATTGCATTGTACTTCTGAGCTTCTTTTGCATCTAATTCATTGGCCAACAATACAAACTCTAAGGTCAAAGTTAAAAATAGTATCAGCACGTAAGTTTCTTTGTTAATCGATGCCAGGCTCCAGAAGTCTAGCTGGGAGCAGAAATGACTACGCAGCCACTCTCAAGGATTTCCTCAGAGCCGAGAGTTACCATTTCCAAATGGCCAGAGCTTTCTCAAACAAATAAACTTGTCCTTTATTCTGAGGCCTGCTTAATGAGAAAGCCTAGCAGAGGAGCAGCTTCTAGAAGAGGGTGGCTGGAGGTCATTTAGCATAGGTGGGGCATCTTCATGGATGGCTTGGACAGGTTTGGATATGTTTACGAGCATATGCATCCTGTTCCCTCCTTAGCCTTTGATTGCACCTGGATCCCAGCAGGTGGGCCTGTCACACACTCAGTGAGGGGAGCACTGTGTGAGGAAGCTCGGAGAGCATTCGAGATGTCCCAAAAAATGAATGGAACCACATTTGGCTCATGGTGTTTCAGAGGCAAATTTTCTGGCAGGTTTCCTTCAACAAAGAGCTTTCATTGTGAAGTTTAGAATCATGGTCTTTTCATCCAAGGAAAAAAGCATAAATCTGGTCACATACCGGAAGCAGTTTTGCCTTTGCTCACTCTGTTTTGTGACTACTTTTTAGATTTGTTAATGTCTTCCTTTTTTGTAAAGCTGTACTAATACACATACCAAGGCTTTGATGGGGGAAACTTCATTCTGATAATAACAGGTGCAAGTTACTGTGATGGCAGTTTATAGTGGATTGCATAGCTCCCCTCAACCCTCCCATCTCCAAAATTCATGTCCACTCAAAACCTCAGAATGTGACCTTATTTGGAAATAGGGTCTTTGCGGATATAATTAGTTAAGATAAGGTCATACTGGATTAGGCAAGGCCCTCAATCTAATGACTGGTATTCTTATAAGAAGAGGAGAAGACACACAAAGATACGCAGAGAGAAGGCTGAATGCAATTAAACTGGCACTTGGGGATTTTAGCTTTTTCTCTGCTGAAATGAAAAAACAAAATTTGAGTTGTCTACATCTATACAGTTATAAAATATTTTAAATTTTTCTTAATATAAGTTGCACAAACAGGAAGTACCAGTGCATTTTAATGAAGGACACGAATTTTTAACAACCACCACAGCTATGCACCCCGTGAACCAATCCCCATCCCTATCCCAAACCAGGATTTTGGAAAAGCTAATCTGACAACTCTTTTCTTAACTCCCTTCTGAGTTCGTCCCTGAGGAACTAGGCTTGTATCCTTTTTGTTCATTCAGGAGCACGGGGCTGACCAACCCCCTCCCTCTTTTCTTGCTGAGCTGTATCGTTCCCTGCAGGAGCTCCTCTTCTCGTTTGGTAGTTGTGATCATCTCTGAAAAGGTCATCATGGCCCTTGGCTGACATCTGAGAACTTGGATTTTGGGAGAGTTCCCACCATTCCTGGTAAGAGTGATTCACTGTACCCAAACTGCTTGCAGAAACAATATGGTTTATGCTGAACACTTGCTTTGCTTCTAGGGATCTGGAGTTTTGATAGATGCTAGGCAGAGGGTGCCTATATGACCAGCCCCAATAAAAACCCTGGGTACTGAGTCTCTAATGAGGTTCCCTCAGAGACAATATTTCACAAATGTTGTCATACTTATAGTTTGGAGGAGGTATGAGAGTCCTGTGTGATGCCACAAGGAGGGAGCTCTTGGAAATGAGTGCCTGCTTTCCTCGGCACTTTGTCCCATGTATCTTTTTCCTTTCTTGATTCTGCTTTGTATCCTTTCACTATAATAAGTCATGATGAGTATGATTATATACTGAGCCCTGTGAGTCCTTGAGTGAATCATCAAACCTGGGGGTGCTCTTGGGAACCTCCAACACAAATTGTCTTGGTGATATTTGGAGAGCGGCTATCAATGCCACCAAAGAGGAGTTGGGGGTGATGGCTTCTACTACAAAATTCATTTACAGAATTCTTTTAAATATAATTTTACTCATTCATTCATTTGTTCATTAATTTCCAAAACTTTTGTCAAGCACACACTATGTTCTTGTCACTCTCCTACTGGAAACTAGAGGAGGAGAGAGAGAGAACTATGGAGAAGAGAACAACGTATCTCTCTTTGCAAGGGGCTCACATCTTCATGGCACCTTTGAATAGGGACATAATCCAACTTCAGTGGGAGAGGGCTCCATCAGAGGTCAGAGCGAGGGTTTGGGGAGAATACAAGGCAGAGACATGATGATCTCTGTTTAGGAAACTGGTGGGGACAGTATTCCAAAGGAATTGACATGCCTAGGATTTACATGCCAGGTAGATGTGGATCAAGTGAAGAAGAGGGTAAGGATATCCTGACAGCAAGGATAGACACAGAGACATGAAATAACTGATTCTAGAGAGAGGGAGAAGTTGAGGAGAGCTGTAGCTGGGATGAGGTAAAACATAAGGCTTATGTCAGAGACTAGAGCCCAGTGTTTGGGAGGAATTACATACCATAGTAAATTGTTAGTTTGTTTTTGTGTTTGTGTTTTGACGAGCAACGGGATAGCATTAGAAATTAGTGACAGTGATCAGAATTATGATTCTGAAGGAACTTTCCACTGGTATCCTAAGTGAAGAGAGGCTGCATAATAGAGTGGCTTAAGAAGATGAAGCCAGACCCCTGTATTCGGTGTTAACTCTGTCACTTATGTCTGGGTGATCTGGGACAGATTACTTAAACTTTATATGCCTTAGTTTTCCCACTGGTAGAGTGGGGATAATAAGAACCCCTGCCTCTATAAGTTGCTGTGAGGGTGCATATGCTAAAAATTCAAAGTACATGGAATAGTAGCTGATTTTCAAAAACTGTAGCCTTCATTAATACTGCACTAAAGCAGCATTTTATTTGTACATAAGTTTTTGAGAACACATTCTGCTTAAAGCAAGATCCAATTTTAGTATAAGATAAATTTTGGAAATGACAGGAAACTGGGAGTTAAGTTTTTCTTAAATATATCTGTATTCAAATCACAACATACACATGTAAATATTGAAGTGAAGCAGAATACAGATTGAAGGGCTCATCTAGAAAATCTCTGTGTTTTCTCA
This sequence comes from Eumetopias jubatus, assembly GCF_037043125.1. Lineage (NCBI taxonomy): Eukaryota > Metazoa > Chordata > Mammalia > Carnivora > Otariidae > Eumetopias > Eumetopias jubatus. Next base: position 182,307,974 of record NW_028274808.1, on the reverse strand, counting down.
ACGTAATAATAGATTCCCTATGAAGCAAAAGTTCACTGCAGCTAGATCAACAAAGCCAAAAACAGATTATCAATCTAGTGGCTATTATCAGATTTACTCAAACAGTAGTGTTCTCTGTTTTCTGTACTTACAGCAGTTGAACCACGACCTTTAAAATCACATCTAATTAAAGCTTTCACCTCAGTCAAATAGTTCTTGTTTTTTTTTCCCATTGCTATAAAAACTTTGTAATGCACTAAAATCATTTTGAATGTAATTTTTTGGTTAAAAAAATTCAAATGGTGTGAAAAGGTATACAAAAGTAGAAGCTCCAGAATCTCTTCCTTTTTTTTTCTCAGAATTTCCATATAGAAAGAATTTGGTGTATTTGAAACAGTCTCCCAGCTAACCTAATAGCTATCACTATCACACTCAATTCCATCAAGATTCTCCTGGAGTGCTTGACTATTGTACTGGTTTATTGTGGCTATTGGCATCCCTTGGCTTCCCTGGCTTGTGGCCACATCACTCCAATCTGTGCCTCATCTTCGCATCTGTTCCCATGTGTCTTCTCTCTCAAACCTCCCTCTGCCTTTCTTTTATAATACACTTGTCATTAGATTTAAAGCCAACCAAGATCATCTCACCCCAAGATTCTTAACTTAATCACGTTTGTTGTGATGATCTCATCCTAAGATTCTTAACTTAATCACATTTGCAAAGACCCTTTTTCCAAATAAAATAATATTCACAGGTTCCACGGATTTGATGTGGACATATCTTTTGGGGGAACCACCATTAAACCCACTACAACTACCTTATGTAAGATAGCACCTACCCATTCATACCACCATCATTCTGTATTCCCTTTCCTGCATTGTCCTTTTTCATAGCATGTGTTATAATTTTATATGCTAAATCCTCTTCATTATTTGTTATTGTTTATCTCCCCCATGAGAATGGGAGCTTCTTGAGACCAGAGATGGGTTCACTCCTCTCACTCTAGCACTAGAATAGCACCTGTCACCCAGTAGGGGAATAAGTTTTTGTTGAATGAATGAATGGAGGAACTAGGACGTTTTGAATCTGTGTTTGCTTAGTAAGTATGGTTTTCTACTTAGACTGGGGTGCCTTGGAGGAAAGAAGGTTGCTGATGGAGCCCAACCAGTAGCAACAAGCCCCCCACGGTCCTGCCACGTGTATAGAGAAAAAAGCAGATCTTCTGCCCGCCCCAAACTCTAATCTCACATTCCCTTTCCAGAGGCAACCACGGTTATCATTCTTCTGTGTATATTTCCAAAAACATTCAATGCATGTATATGTACTTAAGATTAATCTTCAACAGTATCTTAGAGTTATGTGTTTTGTTCACTTATTAGAAAAATCAAACTTTTGTTTAAAATCCTTTAAGCTATCCTTAAAATACCTTTAAGCAAAAGTTGTTACCCTTTTTGAGAGGGCTATGGACTCACTGGATTTCCAATTCAATCCAAGCTCTATTCAGACCCACAAAGCCCAGCTTCATAAATGCCCTAAGTCTCTAATCTCATCTTTTGTTATTCTCCACCCTGGAGAGAGCGGAGGGGTGGTCAGGGCCTTCAGTAAAAGGGTGAAAATGTTGGCATGAGATTTGTATTGAAAGGCAACACAATGAAGCCCTAGACTACCTTTTGAACCCAGTGTCGTGCTTCTCTCTCTCACCACCACCACACCTCCACTCTGTTCTCTCTTTGGTGCCTAATGCACAACGGGCACTCCTCAGGGCCTTTGCTCAAGCTGCCTCTTATGCCAGGATTGCTCTTTCCCCCATTCTTTTCACAAACAGCTGTTTTTCAGCCCCCAGGTCTCCTTCTAAATGTCATCCACCCTTGGGGCACCTGGGTGGCTCAATCGGTTGGGCATCTGCCTTCAGCTCAGGTCATGATCCCAGGGTCCTGGGATCGAGCCCCACATGGAGCCCAGTGGAGAATCTGCTCCCCCCTCTGCCCCTCTCCCTCACTCATGCTCGCTCTCTCAAATAAATAAATAAAATCTTAAAAACAACGACAACAACAAAACTAAATGTCATCTGCCCTGAGGGCCTCCCCTGTCATCTATTTGCCCAGCAAAGGGCAACAGCTGGATTGCTGAAAGAAATGTCAGCAATTTCAGGTGGGATTTTACTCCAGCCAAGTCTCTCCCCTACTCCTGGATTCTCTTTCTTAACCATCTATCCTGATCTTTGCCCCTCCTACATGACTTCATAGTAGCCTCCACATGGCACTTAGCATACTGTATTGTAACTGCCTGTTTCTTTTTAAGTTCCATGTCTTCATAATCTCCATGAGGGGAAGAACCTTGAGCCCTTTGCAGAGTTCTGTGTGTTGTTCTACAAATTATAGAATCTGGGGGAGTCATAGGATCCCCCAAATTTGTAGACAGTTGGTCATAAATGCAAGTGGCCCAGGGGCCCCCTGAAATGAGGCTGGCATTTGAAGTGGGGGCAGTTTTATGGGGGACTGACCCCTTAGCTTGTGGAATCTCTGCTAACTCAGGATGGTTAGTGCCAGAATTGAACTGTGGTATACCAGTTGGTATAGGAATGTCTATCCTGAAACATCCAAAGCCTCCTTGCTTCAGGGTATAAAAAACCTGAGGCTCCCAACAAAGATTAGATTTAAAATACAGGTTTTGGAAAAGCCTCCTTAAACAAAGGCCCCGTAAGATAGCAGCAATGCTTCCTGCATTTTCTTATTAAAGGAGCATCATTTTAAAGGAGATGGCGACATTAGACATGGTGCATTTAGGCCTGTGTTAGGATGTTCTGAATACATAGATACTGTAGAATGAGATTGTGGGAATTGTGACAAATTTCATTTAAAGATCTTGCTTCTTCTAGACCTTACTACTATCGAAAAATGAACCCCCCCCCAAGGGAATATGCCATGGAAACAAAGTAAATATCTGTGAGAGATGCTGAAGGTAACAGAGACTTCAAAACTGAGATATTGACACAGGGACATATTTTACCATATTCATGTGAATTTTTAGAAGTCTGCTTTGATCTATTGCAGCCTGGCTTTACCAATTAACTTTTAAGTTAGATGTTTTACATACACTGAATGAGTCAAACCTATAGTTCCACGGTTTTGATAAGATAAAAGCATTTTAGCAAATAATATCGTATTGGCAAAAGTTCTATAAAAATGTTAATATTTTTATTTTTCCAATTCTGAGTTAAAAAAGAAGGTGCCTTGATGTGAGTTACAGTGCAATTATTAATAATTGGATACATCTTTAAAAGCCTTTTTGATATACTTCTCAGAAATTGAGAAAGTTAGGGGCACCTGGGTGGCTCAGTCATTAAGCATCTGCCTTCGGCTCAGGTCATGATCCCGGGGTCCTGGGATCGAGCCCCGCATCGGGCTCCCTGCTCCGTGGGAAGCCTGCTTCCTCTCCCACTCCTCCTGCTTGTGTTCCCTCTCTCACTGTGTCTCTCTCTGTCAAATAAATAAAATCTTTAAAAAAAATTTTAAAAAAAGAAAGAAATTGAGAAAGTGAAAAACTCAAAGGAGGACCTAAATGAGGTATCTGATGATTGATCATAAAAAGAATTTTTGGTAATAAGATAAAATACTCTGAGGTTTTTAGCACATATTTTGAAAGAAAGATCAAAGATTTGAGTGACAGGGACACCTGGGTGGCTCAGTTGGTTAAGCGACTGCCTTCGGCTCAGGTCATGATCTTGGAGTCCTGGGATCGAGTCCCACATCAGGCTCCCTGCTCGGCGGGGAGTCTGCTTCTCCCTCTGACCTTCCCCTTTCTCATGTGTGCTCTCTCTCACTCATTCTCTCTCTCTCAAATAAATAAAATCTAAAAATAAAAAATAAAAAAATAAAAAATAAAAAATAAAAAAGATTTGAGTGACATAGTTATTATAAAATAACTATATTCATCTCTTTATTTGAACAGATTTTCTCAGCATTTATGTCTATAAAAACTAAAACTACAAATAGAACTCATGCTGAATCCTGCCTTATGAAGCAATAAGTAATAGTCCAGTACTAACATGTAAACTACTGACAAAAATATAGTACCATTTATCTCATTAAAGGATACAGTTCCAGTAAAATATGTCAAAGGAGGTTATATCAGACTAACCCCTTTATGGATAAAAATGCTAAACTTTGGGGAAAATAAAAAAACAATTATTTGAAGATACTGGAAAGAAATCAAAATCAGGCAGGCAGTAATTGAAAGGATGACCACTCTTCAAAGAATTGAAATACAACAAGTATGATTTGTGCTTATACATCTTTTCATGTGGGGAGATTACTCAGTCTGTACTGTGAAAGGCACCTGGAAGTCAATCAGAAAGCCACAGTCTTAATGGCTTAAGGATGGAGTCTGGCTACCAGAACAGCTAGAAATTGAAAAGGGAAATCCTGAAAAGGAAGGAGTAACAGAGGGAAAGAGCTCCAAAATCTACACATACACCCTACCCAAATTCTTGGTTGACTCCTGAACTCTGCATGAGGGAGACTCCAAGGAGCCCAGCAAAAAGCAACATCAGGATTGCTGAAAGAAATGATCAAAAATTTCAGGTGAAATTTGACTCTAGACTACTTAACTACATACTAGAATATATTAACACTCATCAGAAGAAAATAGAATCTAGAGGCTCTACAATATATCATCCACAAAATCCAATATACAATTTAAAAAATAACAAATATGTAAAAAAATGGGAAAATTTGACCCATAGTCAAGAAAAAAAGTAATCAATAGAAATTGACTCTAAGATAATTCAGATGTAAGAATTAGCAAAGATTTTCAAACACTTTACATATATTCAAGGACTTAAAAATATATATAGTCATAATAAACTAACAGATGGAAAATGTTAACAGATATATAGAAACTCTTAAAGCAGAGCCAAATGGAAATTCTAGTACTGAAAAGTACAACATTTGAAATACACCCACAAGGTGGGTTTAACAGTCAATTAGAAATAGCTGAAGGAGGGCACCTGTGTGGCTCAGTCATTAAGCGTCTGCCTTCGGCTTGGGTCATGATCCTAGGGTCCCGGGATCAAGCTCCACATTGGGTTCCCTGCTCAGCAGGAAGCCTGCTTCTCCCTCTCCCACTCCCCCGCTTGGGTTCCTACTCTCACTGTCTCTGTCTCTGTCAAATAAATAAATAGAATCTTAAAAAAAAAAAAAGAAAAAAAGAAATGGCCGAAGGGTTGGCAAATTTAAAAACAGATTAAGAGAAATTATATAATCTGAAAAACAGAGATAAACCTATTGAAAAAAATTAGCAGAGTCCTATTTACCTTTAGGACAATATTAAAAAGTCTAACATATATATAATGGGAATCCCAGAATGGGACAGGAAAAAGCTTGGAAAAATAATGGCTGAAATTTTTCCAAATTTGTTGGAATATATACATTTACAGATCCAAGAAACCCAAGGAAAACTCAAGCAGGATACATATAAAGAAACTTATATCAAGAGCATCATGCTCAAGCTATTGAAAAAGCAAGGATAAAGAAAAAAATCTTAAAGGCAACTAGAGAAAATGACAGTGCAAACTGGGTGGGTGGGTGGAGGGACAGAATCCAGAAATAATGAAGCATAGAGGACAATGAAATTACATGTTTAGACTTGAACTTGGAGGGGGAGCAGGGGGGACAACATAATCCAGAATTCTGTATCTGGAGAAAGTATATTTTTTAAAATGATGGTGAAATAAAGATAATTTCAGATAAATGAAAACTTAGAATTTATCACCAGCAGATCTCTATTACAAAAAATGCTTTAAAAAAATTCTTCAGAGGGAAGGGAAATTATACTAGTTGGAAACTCAGATCTTTGGAAAGGCATGAGAGCGCTGGGGGGAGAAAAGAGCTCTGGAAATGGTAAATATGTGGGTAAATATAAAACACTATACATTGGTTTCTTAATTTCTTTATAAGACATGTAAATGTTTAAGACAAAATATATTCACTTTATTTAAACATATGTGGGTCTAATATATGTGACAATAATAACATAATGTATGGGAGATAAATAGAACAACACTTTTGCAAGGTTCTTATATTTTACATCAGGTACTACAGTATAAACTCTATATACACTGAGATAATTTAAGGATGTATACAGTAAGTGCTAGAATAAGCACTCAAAATTATTGTAAAGAGATTTAGCAGAAGGTCAATAGAGGATTTAAGATGAAATATGAAGAAATATTTATTAACCCAAAAGAAAGCAAGAAAGGAGGAAGAGAAGAACAAAAAAAGGATGAAACAAATATAATACGATTGCAAATGACAGTAAATCTAAATCCAACCACATTAGTATTACATTAAATGTAAGTAGACTAAAAACTCTAATTGAAAGGCAGAAATTATCAGACTAAATGTAAATAATAAAATCAAGAACCAACTATAGGCTATTAGAGGAGATACATATTTACAAACATGCACACATAAAGACACAAACTGATTGAAAAGGATGGAAAAAGATTTATCAGGCAAACAGTAAGCCTAAGAAAAGTGGAGTGGTTATATTACTATCAGACAATATAGACTTCAAGGCAGGAGTATTAGGAGAGATAAGGAGGGATTGTTCATTATAAAAGGAAGGAAGGAAGGAAGGAAAGAAAGGACAGGGTCAAATCAAATCATCAGGTAGAAATTAAAACCCAACTGAAGACATAAAAATCCTGTGTATGCGCCTAATAACACAACTTCAAAAATATATAAAGCAAAACTTTACAAAACTAAAAGAAGAAATAGACAAATCTACAATCATAGAATGTAACCCTTATCACAGTGAGTGATAGAACAACTAAATGTAAAAATCCATAAGGATAGGGGTGCCTGGGTGGCTCAGTCAGTTAAGCATCTGACTCTTGATTTTGGCTCAGGTCATGATCTCAGAGTCCTGGGATTGAGCCCCACGTGGGGCTTGTGCTCAGCCTGGAGTCTGCCTGTCCCTCTCCCTCTGCTCCTCCCCCTTCTCTCCCTCTGTCTCTCTCAAATAAATAAAATCTTTTTTAAAAATCCATAAGGATATACCTGATGGGAATGACACTATCAATACTGAATTGATATTTATAGAAACAATTGATAGTTATAGACCCACTCAGCCACAGAATACACATTCTTTTTATTTTTTTATGTTTTTAAAGATTTTATTTATTTATTTGAGATACAGAATGAGATAGAGAGAGCATGGGGGGGGAGGGTCAGAGGGAGAAGCAGACTCCCCACTGAGCAGGGAGCCCGATGTGGGACTCGATCCTGGGACTCCAGGATCATGACCTGAGCCTAAGGCAGTCGCTCAACCAACTGAGCCACCCAGGCGCCCTACACATTCTTTTTAAAGAGCACATAGACTGTTCACTAATGTAGGTAATATACTAGGTTATGAAATGTCTCAATAAACTTCAAAAAATGTTTAAATCTTGGTGTATCTTCTCTGGTCACAAGAGAATTAAATTAGAAATAAATACTAATTTCTAGAATAGCCCATAAATATTTGGAAATTACACACACACCTCGAAGAAGTGAGTCTAAGAAGAAAGCATAAGGGAAATAAAAAACTATTTTGAAATGATGAAAACGAAAACACAATAGCAAAAATTGTGAATGCAGATAAAGCAGTGCTTAGAGGGAAAGGCATAGCCTTTTCTTTTTTTAAAGATTTTATTTATTTATTTGACGGATAGAGACATAGCAAGAAAAGGAACACAAGCAGGGGGAGTGGGAGAGGGAGAAGCAGGCTTCCCGATGAGCAGGGAGCCCGATGTGGGGCTCCACCCCAGGACCCTGCAACCATGACCTGAGCTGAAGGCAGACGCTTGATGACTGAGCCACCCAGGCAACCCAGCATAGCTTTAAATAGTTATAGTTTTTAAAAATAGAAAGGTCCAAAATCAATACACTCTTCTACTCTAAGCAGCTCGCAAAAGAAGAGGAAATCAGATACAAATTAAGTAGCAAGAAGGAGATAATAAAACTCAAAAGTCAATGAACTAGAAAACAGAAAATCATTGGAACCCAAAGACAGCTTTGTGAAAAAAAATTTTTAAATGATAAACTTCTCGCTAAATCAGTCCGGGAAAAAAAGAGACAATATACAAACAACCGATGTCCAGGATGTCTGAACAAGAGACAAGGTCTCTACTCTGGTGGGCCTGGAGTGGGGTAACAAATGTTAGTCACAGAAATAAATGTGTAGGTATGAATTGTGGTAAACTCTATGAAGGAATTCTGCAGTGGAGGAGAGACTGATTTAGGTAGGACGGGAGCTCCTGGGCTGAGGTAAATTAACGCTAACCCAGGCGCTCCTCGCAGACATCCACCCCACCTCTCGTCTTCCCGCTCCAGCCGCTGCAGGTGACGGCCCCGCCCCGCGCCCCGCCCACCCCCCCCCCCGCGCTTCCGCGCAGGCGCAGGGTTGGCGGGAGGTGGGGCGCGACTGGCGGCTGCGCGGGGACAACCGCCCGGCTGGCACGGAGCGGGGTGGTACGCCTGTGAGGTGTCCTCGACCCGACCCGGCGGCTGCGGTCCCCCGCGATGCTGAGGCCAGACCCGGGCAGCTCGCCTCTCTGAGCCGGTCTCAACGCGGAAGGCACAGAGGGAGGCAGGCCATGGCGGAGTCCTCCGAGCCCGGGCGGCTGGCGTCGGCGGACGGCGGCGGGAGCCTGGAAGAGGAGGACGACGAGGAGCGGGAGCCGCTGCTACCTCGGATCGCCTGGGCTCAGTCGCCTAAGGGCGCCCCGGGGAGCGCCGTCAGGGTCGTGGAGGCTGCGGGCGAGGAGGGCGCGGCCTCCCCTCGCGAGGCTGGAGACAAGGAACTGCTGCTCCCGTCCTGGGACGCGCCCAGCGGGCCCTCCCGGAGCGTGAGTGTCCTCCGGAGCTCGCCGACCCGCCCGAAACGGAAACGCCCCCGAGTTGCAGGTGCGACCCGGCCCTTACCACCACCCCGCAGCCCTCCCCGCGCGCGCGTCGCCGTCGCCGCCCAGCCCCTCCCGGGTCCCATCTCTGTCCCACAACCAGCACTTGCCTGGGAGGAAAGGCAGTCAGCCGGGCAACCCTCCCATCCGGAGCACCGGCCAGGGGGCGCGTCGCCGGTCGAACCTTGGACCCCTTGCCTTTCTCTCTGCTCCCCCCGTTTCCTCGCACCTTCTCCAGGGGGCATAGGCCACTTCACCGAAGGCCTGTGGTTGTCACGGGACTGATCCTTGGGGCCTCCCCTAAGATTAAGCCTAAACTTTTGAAATCAGACACGGAGAAAAACTTAGCACGGTAAAATGACGTAAGTTTGCTCAAGTTTGGACTTGAGGTTTGGATTAAGAACCCTGAACTATCAGGAAAGTTCCCTGGGTTGTGAATTTGCAAGGCAGATGGATGACAGCAGAGAGATGCACAGCAAGAATATCTAGGTGCCATTGGGACGCGTTTTCAAAACTTTTTCTGGTTAATGTTATTGTGACGTTAGCCAGAGGGGACAGAGGCAGTTGAATTTCTCTAGCTGCCAACTCTCTTGCAAAGTTTTCTTTCTTGAGTCATTTCTATTCTTATACTATAAGAGGTGGACTGGTAGCCTCAAGTGGAAAAGAGGGTAATTGATATGATATGATGTTGAAAACTAGTAAAAGTGTAGGCATGCTCTTGCAAGCATGAGTATTTGTTGATAAAGTAAGTTTTTTGGCAGGTTGAGTCGAGGTAGGCTACTTTGATAGTAAAATGGGGTGGACTTGTATGAATCGTAGCTGGAGATGAGATGGGCTAGTTTATAAACTTATGATAACATCTGTCTATTGGTGGTTGGGATGGTTTAAGTGAGGTGGTATGTGCACTGTGCCTGTAGTAGAACTCCATATGTGATGGCTTGAAGAAAAGCCACAGACAATGTCACTTTAATTAATGCTGCTTAGTTTTCCTGGAGTTTTTAGATTGTACATGTCCTGCTACCGGTACAGTAATGGAGCTCCTACAATTTAAGGAATTTGGGATAGAATAGATTATTCAAGTTGTAGTTGAACTTACATTCAAACATCCTCTCAGGCAGGTAAATCGAAGAGGCCCCAGAGAACCAAACTTTCCCCTTCACGTGTTTCATGAATAAAGCCTTAGCACACTGGTCTGACATGCATTATGCCATTATGTTAGCTAACAGGTGCACTGACTGCATAACATTGAACAGAACAAACATGATGATCACAAATAGACCCACATTCACCTACTTGCGTAATTTGTTTCAGTATTACCTAGAATCCCTTCTGTAAAGTAACTAAGATCTGTGTGGCTAGCTTGCTTTTTTCTACCCTCAAGTTACCTGTGTAGCTAGATTTTAAAAGAACCTAAAACCTTGAGTGTGTTTATTCTGTGAAAGTGAGGTTTTGTAAAAAAAAGAAAAAAGTGTTAAGGCTAGAAAAAATAACAGTGGAATAGAATATAGTACTCAGAATACAAATGGGTTACTAAAGAGAATTCCTCCCTTTTTAAATGGTAATAATTTATTTGTATCACAGTTTACAGTTTGCTAAGATCTCTTTTTGTATAGTTCATTAATTCTCACAACAGCACAACAGGTTTTTATTCACCCTCGTCCATGTTGTGAGGATTGAAAATGAATAAAACTGTAATGACTAGTCAGTCATAGAACTTCTGCGGTGAGCCAAAAGTCAAGTATACAGGAAGTGGTAAAGCCAGAACTGAGCCTAGTTCTTCTTTTTATGTCCTGCATTTTTCCATTTTGCTGTAGATCCCAAGTATTATAAAATAACTGTTACTTGTGGATTTAAAAATAGTTTTTGAATTGTAAAAAGTATTTTAAAAATTTCAAACCAGTCTCCTAAAAAGTTAGTTTTTGAGTAACATAACTAGATTTTTAAGTTATTTTTTAATGAGTCCATTAACTTTCTTTGCCCTTTACCACCCAGTTCCCATGGAGCCACCTCTCTAGTTCTAAGAAATTCCTACCTTTAGATTGGTATTAACATTATTTATCTTATGCTTAATGCATATGCATTTATGCTTAACTATTTTGTTTATGTAAATAGGAGCTTTACGTACTCTAGCCAGTGGAAGAATGTCTGTAACCTTCACTTGAGCAAGACACTGACAAAGTCTAGAACCAGCCTAAACATAGTGTTGTTGGGTCAGTGTCAAAGTAGAAAGATTAGTGGCATTCCTTGTTCTAGTTGTCATTTTACTCAGTGAGCTGGAGAGTAATAAAGATAATACCTATGTAGCAGTATGTGTAGGGCAGAGTTCTATGAGCTTCACTTATATTAATTCATAACCAATCCCATGAAGTGACTACTATTTGTTACTCTCATTTTAAGGAAGCACAGAGAAATGAAGTGGTTTCTCAAGGTCCCAGTTAATACAAACCAGGAGCACTTAACAGTTTTGTTGGAGAGTCTACTATTAGAGAATGGTGTTAGAACACACAAAGAACTACCAAAGTAAAAGGAAGTGTGTATGTATAAACCTTTTAATGATTCATGGTGCCTTATAAATGTGTGAACAAAATAACATCATTTAAAAGTAAGGAAGAAAGATGTGAGTGGGAAATAAGGTGATGAAAAAAATAAGATGGTGGTTGGAATAGGAGTACACAAAATGCACAGGAGACGCTTGATGCAGGCAGCCCAAAAATCTGTTCTTTAAAGTTCCTGAGGAGGCAACTTGAGAGGAGCACAATCAGTGTGCCCATAAAGTTAAACTAGTTATTTGAATCAAAACAGACAAAGGAAAACCTGTCTTGTATCTTTTGGAGAAGAGACTATATGATGAATAGTATCTTTGTAATAAAAGTGATGAGTTTCATAGGAGCATTTCTTGTAACTTCCCTGAAACCCATTTTAAAAGAAGAAAATTCTAATGGATGGTGCTATCAGTATTGCTGGATCCGTATTCTAGACACTGATAAGCTGGCTGAATTTAGAGGAAGATATGAGAAGAGTAGATGCCCTGTGTGTCTTGACAGTTCTCCATAGCTGAGCTTTTGAAAGATAGTGAGTGAGCAGCCACTTCTCCCTGTCAAGAGGTCATTCTTCAACCAGTAATGAGAAGACACCTACTCTTCGTTTTCCATTTATTGCCGAGATACATCATTCTCAAATGCTTGAGTGCCTGCTGGGTGCCCGTGGAAATTGAGGCCTTGGGGAAACAGTAGTGACCAGATAGCAGATGCACGTTCAGTCACTCGCCTTGTCCCCACATAGCTTTATAGCCTAATAGTGGAAATGGTCAATTAAAACAGTTCCAACAGCAGGTATATTTGGATGGGGAAAACTGAGGGTTCCATTGAACTGTGCCCTGGATTTAGGGACCAAGGAACACTTAGCAGAGGAAATAGTATCCAATTTGAGACCTGAAAAATGGCTGGCCCTAGAACTCGCAAGGGCAGGGTTCTGATCACCAAACTAGTGAGCTAACCACTTTTCTTTTTAAAAAATATTCCGGTCAGTGGGTAAGATAGAATCCCAACCCCCTCAAGTGAGTAGGGGCTCATTTTGGCTTATTTATTAAAATGAGAACTTGATAATTATCACACGCACCCATATAAAAGATTTGTAAAATGGATTCTCTTATTCTGTTTTCAAGTCTGGTTACTAAAGGACCAGTGATAACCCTTAAGTGTGGTCAAGGGGATAGTTTGTTAATAAATAATTGTCAGATTTATCGAGGGCCCACTATGTACCAGGCACTGTTTTTAAGCACTTGGAATATACCAGAGAGCAAAACAAAGATCTCTGCCCTTCTGGAACTTAGATCCTTTTTTTTTTTAAGTGTTACAAGTGAGGAGATGGAGTTCAAGGATCAGTAAGAATTAGCCCTGGGGAGGAAGCTTGGACTATACATGGGGAATAGCATAGGCAAATGTTGAGAGGATGTGCTGGATATCTTAGGAAAAGTGAGGAGCTCATATAGGACTGGAACTTGAGTAGAAGGTCACCACATCTTAGAGGAGACCGAAAGGGAGTACATAAACAATACTTCATTTATTCAATTAAATATATATTAGGTACCCACTAAATGCTGATCTCTCATCCAGGTGCCAGGGATATACAGTGAATAAAGAAAGATAAAGTTTCTCCATTCTTAATTACTTTCATGGGGTAAATGAGAATGATTAGGAATTAGCATATCAATTGTATTGACATGACTACAATACTTGGATTATTTATTCTTCTTTTAAGTAAGTTAAATATGCCCAATTGCCCTTTTTGTAGTATTTTTCTTAGCACATACTTTAAAAAAAAAAAAAAGATTTTATTTATTGAATTGCAGAGAGAGACACAGCGAGAGAGGGAACACCAGCAGGGGGAGTGGGAGAGGGAGAAGCAGGCTTCTCACCGAGCAGGGAACCCGATGCGGGGCTCCATCCCAGACCCAAGCTGAAGGCAGACGTTCAAGACTGAGCCACCCAGGTGCCCCATTAGCACATACTTTTAAAAATAAATAACAGTTTTATTTCTGCCTAAATTAAGGCAAATTTTAAATTAAGGTAAATTTATGTTTTGAATTTTCATCATGTTGAATGCATGTAATAGCCCTTTAAATACCTTCCAAAGTATGAATAATTTTTGCCTTGTCTGTCACTTTAAATGATTAATTGTTAATTCATTCTGCAAGTGTGTATTGAGTGCCTGTTATGTTCCAAGAACTGTAAAAGTTCTGGGCATACAGTAGTGAAAGAAATCCTTGTCTTCTTATAACTCACAAAATAAATTATGTATTGGGTGATAAGTGCTAAACAGGAAAATAAAGTGGAAGTTAGGGAGGATTGTATAGGGCCTTGGGGCCATTATAAGGACATGGACTTTTAGTGAGATGGGAAACCATTGGGCTGTTTTATACAAAAGAGTGACACGATCTGACATTGGGTTTTTTTTTTTTTTTAAGATTTTATTTATTTGAGAGAGTGAGCATGGGCCAGGGGATGGGGCGGGGGGGCAGAGGGAGAGGGAGAAGCAGACTCCCCGCTGAGCAGGGAGCCCAACTGGGTCTCGATCCCAGGACCCTGAAATCATGACCTGAGCGGAGGCAGGTGCTTAACCAACGGAGCCACCCAGGTGCCCCAGATCTGACAAGTTTTAAAAGAATTACTGCTATAGCTTCTCTGTTGAGTATAGAGAAGGCATGGGTGAAAGACGGAGAGTGGTTAGACTTATAATTATCCAGGTGAGAGTTGATGGTCACTTGAATCACATCAGGGGAATGGAGATGGTTGGATTCTGGGTGTTTATGTAAGGTAGAGCCAGGCAACCTGCTGATGGCTTGGATGTCGGAGGTGAGAGTATAAGATCATGGATGATTCCAAGGTTTTTGGCCTGAGCAGCTGAAAGATTTGGAGTTGCCAACAACTGAAATAGGGAAGCCTGGGAGGGAAGCAGTCAGGAGGGGTGGCGAAGATAAGAATTGAGTATTGGGGAGTAAAGTTTCAGCTGTCCATTAAACATCCAAGTAGAGATGTTGAGTATAGTAGTTTGGAGTTCAGGGCAGAAGTCCAGTCTTGAAATATAAATTTGGGAGTCATCAGTGTTGATGAAGAAGAGAAGAGGACCATGAACTGAATCTGAGGCATTACAAAGTCAACCTGTCAGGGAGATAAAAATGAGCCAGCAAAGAGACTGAAAAAGAGGAGCCAATGAGGTGGGAAAACCTGGAGAAGGGGGATCCTGGAAGCCAAGTGAAGGAGGGAGTGACCAATAGGGTCATATGTTGGAGTTGGGCAAGGAAGGTAAGTTCTAAGGTTAGATTTAGCGATATGGACGACTACATACCCCAACAAAAGTTTTATCAATGGAATGGTTGGGACAGAAGCCTGATTTAAATGGGTTCAAGAGAAAATCAGGGAAGAAAAATTGGAGATGGTAAATATAAATAACTATAGAGGCCTTCTGCTATACAGAGGGTCAAAGAAAGGAAATGTCTAGGAGTATTGTGGGAGTTAGAGTTAGGATGAGAAGAATTACAGCATGCTTTGTATGGTGATGGAAATGATCCAGTAAAGAGGGAAATATTGATGTAGGGAAGAACTGCTGAAGAAATGCCCAGGAGTCGGCAGGAAGAGATAGGGTCCGGTACACAAAATGAATGAGCTGATCTTGGAATTTAGGTGATTCATCTATAGTAATAGGTGGAAGGCAGAGGATGTCGTGGGCAGATGTGGTGCAGAGGGCTGATGATAGATTTTTCTGATTGCATCTCTTAAGGCTCATCTGAGAGAGAGGAGGTGTTGGAAATTTGAGAAGAGGGCAGGGTGTGAGAGTTGCCCAGAACAGTGGGAGAGACTATGTACCGGGAGTTGTGCTAGTTCAGACTGCTAGAACAAAATATCATAGACGAAGTGGTTTAAACAACTTATTTCTAACAGTTCCAGAGACTGAGAAGTCCAAGATGAGAGTGCTGGCATGATCAGGGCTGGCTTCTTGGCTTGGCAGATGGCCACCTTCTCGCTGTGTCCTCATGTGACACAGGGCGAGAGAGAGCATGCCCTTGGCACTAATCCTGTCGTGGGCGCCCTACCCTCATGACCTCATCTAAACATAATTACCTTTCAAAGACTCCGTCTCCCAATGCCATTCCATTGGGAGTTAGGGCTTCAACATATTTTGGGAGGACAGTCTGTTCATAACAGGAATGTAGTATGCTCCCCAGGCACCATGAAGGGCCCACCTGAGATTTCTGGTGATGAATTTAAATTAAAGTGAGCTATCGGGCATTGTGTTTGTGTATGTTTGTCTAATTGAGTTTAGCTCTCCGGGCCTAGGCATACTCAGCAGACAGTTGAGTTTAATCAGGACTGGTATTTTTCCAGGTGACCATGATGAGGGGAGGGAGGAAAGGAAGAGTGATTATGTGCCGACTGACCATAATTTCAGCTGGCCAAGGAGGGACATAAGGACACAAAGATCAGTTGACAACATGGTAGATCAGTGCTTTGTAGGCCCTAGGGGGGTGGAAGAATTTTTGGATTTACGGTACCAGAGGGAATGAACTAGGAGATAGAAGGTGCTTGAAATTGAAAGGTATAGAGAGGTTGCAGGTATTAGTAATGACAGATTTGAGGTATGACTGTGCAGTTGGAAGTTGAGATAGGCTGGAGAACAAAATCACTGGAAGAGAGGAATCCAGAGTAATGTGAGATATTCATTAGTGTGATTATTTCAACAAATAGGGATTTTGTTTTTCATGTGTCATTACTTGAAGTTTAAAGAGAAGTGGGGTTAGGGGGAAAAATTAAGGAAGGAGCCAAGCAACCCATACAATGCTTGATTACATTTTTTTTTTCTGTACCTTAATATCCTAATGCTAATAACTTAACCCAGTATTACAGGTCCCTGTCATGAGCATTCTCATAGCTGGCCTTTCTTTTTTCTTCATGTTCTATATTAACATTGATTTTTTTTAATACAATAATTGTTGATTCTTCAGCATTGAATACATTCTTGGATGATCCTGAATTTGCTGATATTGTGTTGAAAGCAGAGCAAGCAATAGAATTTGGAGTTTTTCCAGAAAGAATCTCTCAAGGTTCAAGTGGAAGTTACTTTGTGAAGGATCCTAAGAGGGTGAGAATTTCACAGATCTGTAGTATACATAACAGAAATTTTGGAAAACACTAATTTGAATGTGAAATCACTGTGAGGTTCTGAAGATATTTTCCTAATAAATCTGATTGCACCCTTTTCAAAAATAATGATCAGGTTCTTGTTATTTTTAACTAAAGCATTCTACTATTTAGAAATAAAGCTCTTCATTTTAAGTCATAGTTTGGTGTCCTACTATTTTAATACTTGGTTTCAGGCATTTATGGAATACTCATATTCAGCAAAGGATTTGTTGAGTTTATATTCATAAGTCCTTACTTTACAGTAACTATATTAGCCAACCAAAGTAGAAATTTAAACTTTCAAAACGTATTTAATGTCATTTCCAGATCTTTTTCAAAGGTTTATTTTGCCCTAGGAGTATTTTTTCCTGCATTTTGCCAGAGGAGCCTGGGCAGTCTGAAGATTGAAGACATTGGAATGTGACATAGTGAAATGAATCAAAGTATAATTCTAGGGCAGAAGAAAGAAGTTGATATGGGACTTTGTTCCACTTAGTCTAGAATTTTTCAGAAATCTATATTATTATCTCTAAGAGCTTTCTGAATGTTACATAGCCAGCAGTTCTTTTTTCAGGAGTAAAAAAGATTATGATTTTATCCTAATATTTTTTGCAAAGATTGAAGATGTATTTTAAAAAACAAAGTCTTTTTTGAGTTTTAAATGTATATGTAGGTAATGTCAATCTATCAGCCTTTATTCCAAGTATGATTTTGTAATTTGTTCTTGTTGACTTTTTTACTAGAGACTTAGATTTTATTACATTATAAAGCAATTATGTACTTAAAATTATAAGCAATTATATACTTAAAATTTTAAATCTTGTCTAAGGATAATTCACCCTCTAAATTTAATATGAATATATTTTATCAGACCAGTAATAAAGATTATAGACTTGAGATATCCATGAGCAATTTTTTCAAGAGGAGAGAATTTATTTAAAATTGATTCATAAAAAAAAAATGGGAAAAGATTAGGGTAGGAGGATCTCACAGCATAGATGTTCACATGTAGCTATAATTACCTTTGTATTTTAGAGACTGCTTTTTGTCATTGGATTTATTAGGTCATTTAACAAATGCTTGAATGCCTACTGTGTACAGGCACTGTACTGAATACTGGGGATACAGCCCTAACAAGCAAAGTCTCTGTCCTTTAGAATGTACATCTAATGAGAAAGTAGATGATAAACAAACATATAATTTTGATATTTAATAGATACTGAATAATAACATCGTTTGACCTAGAGCAGTGGTTTTCAAACATTGTAAATCAGTGTAACCCTTTCATAACTTGGAAGTACAGTAACAAAACAGATGAAGTCAGAGTTGATCTAGTTAAGTGGCATGGGGTCTTAGAGCCCTCTCTCATCTCCACTCTCACCTTCCCTAGTGTTTCTCAGAGCACAGTTTGAAAACTACTAGCCCAAAGGATTATTGATTTTAGATTGTTGAATGAGAATGAATATAAAAACATAATTAAAACTGAACCTCTTAATAGGTAAGGATAATGCCCAAATCTGGTGGGAAGAAATACAAAAAGATTGCTCAACATGCATTTTATGGATTATTGTCTCTCTATATTAAAAGTCTTAACAAAATTTCTACTTTTTTATATAGAAAATTATTGGTGTGTTTAAACCCAAATCAGAAGAGCCTTATGGCCAACTGAATCCGAAATGGACCAAATATGTTCATAAGGTCTGCTGCCCTTGCTGCTTTGGTAGAGGCTGCCTGCTTCCTAATCAGGGATACCTTTCTGAAGCTGGTGCCTCCCTTGTGGATGAAAAGCTTCATCTGGGCATTGTACCTAAAACAAAGGTAAAAGAGAAATTGTTTTTAATTATGTACTTCTAATTTATAGTCTACTTCTCTGTGAACACTTTAGTAATATTTCTAATGACAGAGCCTAAAGTTGAGCACTTGTTTTGGTAATCCAGAGTCATGAGTAATTAATAAATTGATTCTAGTGGAGATCCACATAGTGTCCAAGGGGAATATCCCCTGCTCATACAAGCTTCGATGGTGCTGACAAGAGGGAAAAAAACTAAAATTTAGAAAGCAGAAAAATACTGAGGTTCTAGATACTCTCTTGAAGGTAGAGATAACTAATGTGCTCAAAGGACTGCTTTTTTTTTTCTTTTTAGCCTTTATAAATTTTTACTTGAAGACTTCCTCAGAATGTTCGTTCCTAATTCAACATCTCTGGACGATTACTTCTTGCTTCCACTGGCCAGTTTTAGGCTGTCCCTCCCAGAAATATATGCCATTTAACTGAGTTTGCAAAATCCCTAAGCCTTTCTATTTTAGATTATCTGAGACATTTAGTATAGGGTTAAACTCTGCTAATTTATAGTTTTAGAGTACATTTCATGTAGTATATGAGTAGAAATACTGCAATGCAAATTCTAATAACCATTTTTCTAAAACTGTGTGTTTCTAGGTGGTTTGGCTTGTCAGTGAGACATTTAACTACAGTGCAATTGACCGTGCAAAATCTCGAGGCAAAAAGTATGCTTTAGAGAAAGTGCCAAAAGTAGGTAGAAAATTCCATCGGATAGGACTCCCTCCTAAGGTAAATTACTGTGCTAAGTTTTATTTGGGGGGCAATTCAGCATGTATTACCTGAGCACTGTGTGCTGTAGGTGCAGATAGTATAGTAAATAAAATGGGTTTTTCATACTCAAAGAGCTTATAATGAATAAGCCATCTCAGTGCAATATGATAAAGCTGTTAGGATGGTTAAATGCCGGAAGGTCAGAGATTGGGGAGGGTTGTCTCACTCAGTTTGGATGGTTAGGGAGTGTTTCCAAGAGGAGTTTGCACCTTTGGCTTTTTAAAGTAAAGGCTAAATGCACAGGTCAAGAACCAGACCTGGGTTTCCCTCCCAGCCTCTCTACCAGTTAGCTCTGAGACCTTGGGCAAGTCCCCTACTCTCTAAGCCCTAGGCTCTATAAAACGGGGGTGAGAAAAACTACCTCCTGGGGCTGTGAGATTAAATGAAGAAATTCATGTCAAGTACTTGGTATGGTACCCGGCACACAGTGTAGTAAGTGGTAGTAATTATGTTACTGGCTACATACTAGATTTTGTTCTTTCTTACCACTTTTAAATAAACCTGAGGAATGATTAGCAGCTAACTAAGCAAGAGTGGGGAGGATTCATGGGAAAGCATTCTAGAAAAACTTTAGGCTTTTTTTTTTTAATATATTTGTGATTTTCTTTTGTGGTTGCAATGCATTTGTCTAGATAAAAGAATTTGAATAAAAATTCATGGTTAACATAAATTGTTTTTAAAATTGTACTCCAGGTAAGCAGGAAGTTTGGAAATTTTTACAAGGCCTATTATTCCTTGGATATGCTGAAATTAAGTGTGACTAAAGAAGGATATTATTATTTCCATATTTATGACTACTAGGACTTATAAGTGCTTTAAAGGAAACCTTTTAGCAATAGTTAAAATTTCATGCCAACAACAAGAACATAGTGTTAAGATAAGAAATAGATTTTCTTTGTGGTAGTTTGTATTTATGAGACCAACTAGGTGACCTGTATGTCCTGTGCTGTAAATACATGCATATAGTAATTTTAGTGACAGAAATGCATTTTAAAATGGACGTATTTTCGAGGAAAGGATTTTCTTAAAAACCACTATAGAGTTTATGATTGATTGATTAGTTCTTTAAAATTTGTGACCAGTATCTGTAATCTGCAGAGTCAAACAATGCATTCTTTTTTTAAAATAAAGCTATATTCTGTATTTTATGTTGTAAAGAAAAAATCCTAAAGTATTTCTTCCATAAGATAAAATTGCACTGTTATTAAATGACCAGGATAGCTGTACTATTTGGCTTCCATAATTAAAGTCATTTTAATGAATATTTTTAGAAAACAGCTTTCTGAGTTGAGATTATCACCTTGAGAGGCATTTTCTTTTTTAATTATCCTAAAATAGTCTCTATGTGCCTCAAAAGCCTAGGGTTGAGCATTTTTAATTTGCTATGTATTCTTTATGTGATTATTTAAAATTAGTGTATAAAAATGGTTTTGATAAATGTGGCTTATCTAAATTAGTGTTAACTCTTTTTCTTACCATGTTTATATAACATTTTATGATGATACTACTGAGAAATTGAAAAAGTAATCCCTTTTTTCTTGTACTTTCTTTTCTAACTATAGTTCTTAAAATTATAGATTGGTTCCTTTCAGTTATTTGTTGAAGGTTACAAGGAGGCTGAATATTGGCTTAGGAAATTTGAAGCTGACCCTTTGCCTGAGAATATTAGAAAAGAATTTCAGTCACAGTTTGAAAGATTGGTTATTTTGGATTACATCATCAGAAATACAGGTATTGAAGTTCTCTTATTCGTTCACTCAAATCTTGTTAGCTTGCAAATTGTATTCAACTCTTTTTTTTTTTAATTTTACTTATTTATTTGAGACAGAGAAAGAGCAAAGCAGGGGAAAGGGCAGAGGGAGAGGGAGAAGCAGACTCTCCCCACTGAGCAGGGAACCTGATTCTGGGCTGGATCCCAGGACACTTGAGATCATGACCTGAGCTGAAGGCAGGCGCCCAACTGACTAAGCCACCCAGGTGTCCCCGTATTCAACTCTTGATGCAGAAGTCTTGAGGCTACTTTTTCTCTATCTGCCTTGGAAAACAGAGATGTAGTACTGACTCCCCTGGGCAACCTGTACTGGAGAGCCTAACTCCTAGCAGGCTCCTGCCCCGGTGATAGAGGTCAGTTCTGTCCCTACTGGGGAAGTTCTGGGCAGTAGGTCAAAGCCAGAAATGTTATCTGTGTAATATGAATAATTAAAAACTTGATTGTGTAAATTACTTTAGATGCTTCTTTTGATGTTAGGTGACTGTTAGTATAGTCTATAAATACATTATACTCTTAATTTTTTCTGTTCTAGAAGGGAGCAATGATGTCGATAATCTGAAACAGTGGTTCCCAAATGTGGTTCCCTGGACCGACTGGGTCAGCATTATGTGGGGACTTGTTACATTTACATCTTCTCAGAGGAGTGCACCCCAGTCCTACTAAAGCAGAAACTCTGCAAATGGTGGCCACCAGTCTGTTTTAACATGTCCTCCAGATAATTCTGATGCACTCTGAAGTTCTGGCTCAAAATGCTTGCTCATTTATATTGATTTCTGAAAAAGCATTATTATACTTTTCCAGAGTTACCTTCTTAATTAATATGGTCCTGGATTAATGTTAAAATTGATGTAGAGACTAGAGAACTTCTATAGACATTAGGTGAGAATCTACCCAGAAATTTGCCTGGCAATAGAGGTAGATGTTTTTTCTTCCTAAGGTAAAGAGAAGTTATCCTTGATTTTAACAAACTTGATTTAATAGTTCTTTTTTTTTTTAAGATTTATTTATTTGAGAGAGAGAGAGCGAGCAAGAGAGAGAGAGAGCAGGCACTGAGCAGGGGAGAGGAGCAGAGGGAGAGGGAGAAGAAGACTCTCCACTGAGCTGAGATCCTGAGGTGGGGCTCAATCCCAGGGCCCTGAGATCATGACCTGAGCAGAAGGCAGACACTTAACCGACTGAGCCACCCAGGCTCCCTGATTTGATAGTTCTTGATAATAATTATACATACCTCACAGAGTGGTTGTAAGGATTAAATGAATTAGTACATGTTAAGTACTTACAACAATGCCTGGCACAGAGTAAACTCTCAAAAAGTGCTAGCTAACATTTGTAAGTATTTTTTAGTTTGTGTGTGTTAAATTAGAGCTTTTAATATGTAAACATAGGCCACAGATAACCAATCAAGGTCTTAAAAATCAAAAGGTGACTAGATTATTCCTTTTTCTATTAAGCTATGATATCCATAAAAAATGAAGTAACAGATTTGTTTTGTCTTGAAAGACAGGGGAAATGATAATTGGTTAATCAGATATGAAAAGCAGAAACAGGGAAAAGAAATTAAGGTAAGGAAATTTCAAAATTATACCCATACAGGCACAATCAATTTCTGTAAAAGATTCCTTAAATTTTATGTTATTCTTCATTTCTTCATTTCCTTCATTTAGATCCTTGATTTTATCTCCTTTTTCTGTTTTTCTCATCTTTTTTTCTTTCCTTCCTCTGTTTACATTGTGTTTTTTAAATTCTATTTTTCTAAATCTATGTAGCTTTTATGTTGTATTTTTTTACAACTTTTTTTTAGAACTTGTAAAATTTGTTGTAGAACCACTAGATTTATTTTGCCTTTATGTAATAAAAATAAAGGCTTCTGGTATTTTTGGTCAGCATGTTTATATTTTAGTAATTCGCTTCTTTCTGAGTCTTATGACTACTCAATAATGTGGATGAATCTAAAAATCCTGCTGAGTGAAAGAAGCTACACAAAAAGGGAACACACTGTCTGATTCCACTTACATAAAAATCTAGAAACTGCAGACTAATCCCTGGTGACAGAAAGCAGACCATGGTTGCCTGCAGGTGGGGCAGAGGGAAGGAGGGACTGCACAGGACACCAGGAAACTTTTGGTGAAGGTTTCACATCTGCAAATGCTTATCAAATTGTATACTTTAATATGTGAAGTTTATTGTGTGTAAATTATACCTCAGTGAAGTTGTAAATAGAAAAAAAAATGGCAATTGTAGCAGAAATGGGTTTAAAATACACACATAAATATACACATTCATAATAGTTTCTAAATATATTTTATTGGTATATCTTAAGCAATTAGATTTTACTGAAAACTTCATTCTTTTAAGTATTTTGTGCATTTTCGTTGAGGTCAGATATTTGATATAAGCTAAAAGAAACTAACCAGACATATGTCAAACAGACCTTCATGCTAATACTTTTAATTTTATCTTTTTCACCTTTTGTTTTTATGTTGGGCACTTAATAATGGCAGCCGTCTATCTTTACATAATAAGTACTCCTTAACATGAAAACCCTCTTGCTCTCAAGGTCTTTGTTTCAGCTATGGAAAAATGTAGAAGTTAGGAATGGCCTACATTCTGTAATGAATAGTATCTTGAGATTCCTTCTACTGGACCTTATTATATTTGGTCTTTGGGTAATTTTATTTAGAAACATTTTGTATTTGGACTAATTATTTCTAGGGGACCCTAGGAAAGACTAAATTTTTAATAAGGTAGGTTTGTTAAGTTCTCTTAAAAATATCAGTATTTTACAAATGTCATACATTTAAGCAGTGCATATAGCAATAAATTACCTGGAACAATATATTGTTAAGTCTTAGCATTTCCAGGTCCTCTTCCCCAAAGAGGAAAAAAAATGAAACCATTACTATCTAAATTTATAATAACAAATTAAAAACAACAGTGATTATGAAATTCTTACTGATTTATAAGACAGTTTCTTCCTTTTGAGGGTAAAAATTTGTATTTTCTGGCAACTTATTTTTTATTTTTATAGGCTCTTCAAATAAAATGTCTTTAAACCTTAGTAATTTTTAAAAATTTATTTAATACTTGATCTTTTGGAAATATTCATACAAATTTTTTATCAGCAGACCATTTTTTTCTTCTTTAGGAAACGCAGTGGATTGATAATAAAGAATCACTTATTAAAATAGCTGCAATTGATAATGGTCTGGCATTTCCTTTTAAGCATCCTGATGAATGGAGAACATGTGAGTATTTAGAACCACCTATAGATTCTATGATTAGCCTTTTCCAGAATAAGAAGGGAACAAAAATTACAGATATCAAAAAAGGAGAAGAAAACCTGGGTGAAGGATAACCATTGATCAGGGCTCTGGTCTAGAGTCTGGGGATACAGAAATGTGTATTGCATGGGCCTTGCCATGTATTGTTTGCTTAGCTTTGAATGACTGGGTCTGGTTTTGGTTTTTTGGCTTGTGTTAGTCTTCTAGAATAAGTTTTTAAATATTTACAAATTGGGAATCATCTATTTTAATATTTGGGTAGAATTTAACTTTAATGTGTTGGGTAGTATTCACTTACAAAACAGTTTAGACTTACCTACCCCCTTCCAAGTGAGTAGTGTTTTATCTACCTGTTCATTCTCTGTGGTTACTGGTCTGGTTTGCTACATCTTTTTGAGCTAATTTTTGACATTTTTATTTTGCTTAAAATTGTTCATGCCATCTTGAGATCTAGATTTATGGGTACAAAGTTTTTTATAGAATTGTCTTATAATTTAAAAAAATCCCCTCTATGTATATTAAGTATTTAGGTGTGAAAGGAAATGATATCTAATTTGCCTTAAAATATTTAGGGGGAGGGAAGACAGGGATAGGTGAAACACGTTTTGTAAAAATTTGGGAATAGTTAGATTATTCAAAATATAAGAGTTCATTGTACTAGTTTTTAAATTTTTTTATATTTCTGAAATATATGTAATATATTTTTTAAATAATCCCTTTATTGAGGCACCTGGGTGGCTCAGGCGATTGAAGCACTCAACTCTTGACCTTAGCTCAGGTTTTGATCTCAGGGTTGTGAGTCTGAGCCCCACATTGGGCTCCATGCTGGGTGTGGCGCTTACTTTAAAACTAAATACAAAATAAATAATCGCTATGACTGTGCCTTTTTAAATTCCTACTGTTTATTAGTGGGCTTTTTTTTTTTTAATCAGGCTTGCCACAGACTTGTCTAAAGCATTGGCCTTATTACACTTACTTATTTTCTACTTTTTTTTCAAAGATCATTGGCCTTGTATTTTTTTTTATTTTATTATGTTATGTTAG
This sequence comes from Eumetopias jubatus, assembly GCF_037043125.1. NCBI lineage: Eukaryota > Metazoa > Chordata > Mammalia > Carnivora > Otariidae > Eumetopias > Eumetopias jubatus. Next base: position 182,282,662 of record NW_028274808.1, on the reverse strand, counting down.
TCACCATACAATACATCATTAGTTTTGGATGTAGTGATCCACGATTCATTGTTTTCGTATAATTGGCCTTGTATTGATCAGGTTTTCATTTTGTTTGCTTTTTCTCTTTCACTGATTTGTGTTTTCCATCGTTGTTCTTTTCTTCTGTTGTGTTCATCGTATTTTGCTTGCCTATATATTTTTCTGTAGGTATTCTTTTGGCTAAGCCATAGATTAGGTAGGGGCTGCTCTGTTGTTCTGCTCTGCATATTCATACTATCAGATTTACCCTTTGGCGGGAGTAATTTAGGAAGATTTTGTTTGGTTTTACATTTTCTATGTCAGTTGATTTAAAAAAAAAGAATCGGCCATTGTCATTTTCAAGTTTTATTGCTTTGTGATCTGTGAATGCAGCTGCGTGAATTCTCTTTGAAATTCGTTAGTAATTCCTTTATCATCTTGTAGATGGCCAGTTTGAAGGCACTTGAAAAGAATGTGTGTGAACACAAAGTTCTGCATCTGTCTATTAATTAAAGTTTGTTAGTTGTTAGTCGAATCATAATTTTTTTTGATCTGTTAATTTTTGACAGAGTTGAAGTTCACTGTGATTGATTCTGGCAATTTCTTATTGCATTTCTATACTTTTTTTGCTGTGTATTTCACATACATAAAGGCTCAGCATTTTATCTTGCTGGTGGCTTGTTCTTTTATTAGTGTGAAATATATCCCACTTTATCCCTCAGTGTTTTTTATTTTTCTTATTTTATCTGTTGTTACATTGCTACACCTCATTTCTTTCTATTAGCATTTACCTGGTATTATTCTATACTTTTATTTTTTACTTCCATCATATTGTTTTAAGTATATGACTTATAAACAACACTTAACTGGATATTTTTTTTACCCAATCTGAGATTCTTTTAATAGGTATACTCAACTCTAGTTAAAGTCTCAATAAATTACTGATGTGTTTGAACTTTTCCTGCCATCTTGTTTTTTTCTATTGACCATAAATTCCAGTTGTTTTTTTTCCTTTCCTATCTTTTGTTGAACTGACTTAAGATGTCTTTGTTTCATTGGTTTTTTTCCTCTAATAGTTTGGAATTTATATGCAAATCGTATTTTAAAAGTGTTAAGTTTAAGGTGCCTACAATACATCTGGGAAATTGTGCCAAGTATGCAGATGAGAATTAAGGATATGGAACTTAAATAAGGAATTGATGTTGAGGATATAGTTTTTAAACTGTCACCGTGGTGGTGGTTACTGCCCAGGGAGGTCATGGTGAGCAAATACCATCACTAGGACAATGTGAGATACAGAAATACTCAGTAAATGTTTCATGAATGTTTAGCAAATGAAGGAGAGAAACGGGGACTGGTGTCATTGCAGATGAAAGGAAAAGCCAGCAAACGAGAGAAGTGGCTTAAAAGATAGAAGGTACACTTTGAAAGAGTAGTATTTCCAAAGCCACATAGAGAATTTTACAGAGGGAGATGATCAAGAACAGTACTACTTGATACAGAGACATTAAGTAGCATGAGAACAAATGGGCCTTTGGAGAGACTCTTACGAAATGACTGGTGGTCTTAGGGGAGAGAGGTTTTTTGTTTGTTTTGTTTTTTTATTAAAGAAAGAGTGCACTTGAGCAGGGGAGGGGCAGAGGGAAAGGGAGAAAGAATCTCCAGCCGACTCTGTGCTGAGTGCAGAGCCTGATGCCTGGCTCAATCCCACAACCCTGAGATCATGACCTACGCTGAAATCTCGAGTCAGATGCTCAACCAACTAAGCCACCCAGGTGCCCCTAGGTGAGAGAGTTTGAATGGTGATAATAGAAACTGAGGGATAGGGATTGGAAGTAAAAGCAGGTGGTCAATTCCTGATGATTTGTGAGTAAGAGGGCAGGGAAATGTCAGCCATGGTATTTGATCTGGGGCTGTGAACAAATTATAGGTGTCCCTTAATTTCCAAACTCAGGAACCAGAGATTCAGATATATTTTTGATGTAGGGCTGTTTGAGATAGACTCATTATTGAAATTCTTACTCTTTACTATTTAAAACTTAGGAACCTAATTAGTTCCAGTAATACCTTCCTGTGCCTTACCGTCTACACTTGATCTTAGCCAAAAGGCTAAGAAGTGATTGTGCTTTACCATCTAAATTGACCAACCAAACTTGGAATCAGGTGATCATTCTCTGATAACTTCTTTCTCTCTCTCTCTCTTTTGTTAGATCCATTTCACTGGGCTTGGCTTCCTCAAGCCAAAGTCCCTTTTTCTGAGGAAATAAGAAACTTAATTCTACCATATATTTCTGACATGAACTTTGTGCAAGATTTATGTGAAGATCTTCATGAACTTTTTAAGGTAAACAAATTTTTAGTTAATTATTGTGGAAAATGAAATAAATCTTAGAGGAGATTTTCTTAATAGAGCTAATTGGCAATTTACTGCTTCTGGTATCACTACTTGCAGTAGAACTTGACTTAAAAAGGAATTAACAGTTTTACCTTACAGGAGCATAAATTTGTGAAGTTACACTGATTATGAGTGTTCTCTGAAGTGAAATTGTATTAAAACTTGACAAGTTGTTTTCTTCAAAAGTTGAATTTTTACAAAAGTACTCTATAATTTATAATAAATGCTTGGTGAGCTGCTATGATTGAGTCCTCTCAAAAGAGCCTAAACCCATTGGCTGGAAGGTCATTTTAAATCCTTTTGGAACCAGTTGGAGTATAAATAAACTATTCTTGTCATTCTAGAGGCATCCAAAAATAAATCAAGGAAAAATACTTTTTAAACGTTATTTTATCTATTAGGAAGGCGTCAGAATGGCCTTACGTGCTGAGTTGAAGAGTTCATTTCTTTTCAAATATTTGTTTCAAAGATCTTGATTTTTGGAATTATAATAATGTGGGGGTTTTTTTCTGTTCCACAAAAGACTGACAGAAGATTTAACAAAGCCACTTTTGAAAGTCAGATGTCTGTGATGAGAGGTCAGGTAAGTTAACCTTTTTATGATCTTGTTCATTAACTTTTTTCTCCATGGTGACCCAAAGATGCAGTTCTTTTATGCTGAACCAAAATAGCTCGTGTGATTAAAAATGAAGTGGATTTCAGTAGCGGCTTTCCTCATGTTCTAAATTAGATATTTTTTGACCTTTTTGTTTATTGTTTGTTAGCCAGTTTCCCCTCCTATGAATTCTTTGTCCTCATTTTGATAACTGTTTTCCCCAGTGTTAACTATATTTTTCCTCCTATCTACTTGCTTGGATGTTCCAATACCAAGTTCCGTTGCCTGTTGATTGTCTTTCTCATAGAATGTGTTTGGCCTTTCCCGGAGCAGTCAGTGAATCACCACGTCACCAAGGTTGAGCACTGATTGAGGCATAAAAGTACTGATTGTAACTCAGTCGTGTCACTCCTTACCTCCTTTACTTAGGGATACAAGGTGTTAGGTCTGCTGGTGTGGACCTGTAGGCTGGCTGACCTACCGATAATGTCTGGTCCTTCCACTCTATTAGTAGTATTTAGATTCCAAAAGGAAGACTTGACATGAAAATAAATTAATGTAAATAATTTTGTAAATATTGTAAACAAATAAATTACTGTAAACATTGTCTTTTAGTGACTTACTAATTAACTTTTTCTTCCTAAAGTATGCATTTAATTTTAAGGTAGCTGTTTGCTGCATGCATACCTGGGGCAAAGAAGTCTAGTTTTTGTACTGATTATTACATTATATAACTTTAACAAATATATATAATTAAATTAGAAAATCATTCATTCACCAAATATTTATTGACAGAACTAGTGCCAGAAAGTGTTCTGGTGATTGAAATAAAACCATGAGCAAAACCTGGTTCCTTCTTTCCTGGAGCATGTGCTGTGATGACGAGGCCAGGAGTCAGGGAAAAGAGATGGATTATTACTTCATACACCTCTCTGTGCTCCATTGTATGTATTCAGTCCTTTGCTGGAATCATAAGTTTTAAATAGTAAGCGAAATGGCTGGAGAAGTAGGCTATAGCCAGATCTTGGAGGCCGTGAGTACCAGAATACAGATTCCATGTGGAAGGGATTAGAGCCGTGAGAGATTACCATTCAGAAACGTTGTGATGAGACAATATTTCTAGAGAGGACATCTCCTGGGTTGCTTTTGTGAACTCCCTGAACTTCTGCTAAATTCTGTTTATATGTGCATTTTAGGGTGGGGACAGGCAATAGGATTTATATGTCAGCAAAAGGAGTCTCTAACCCAAACAAAGATTAAGGATCACTGCAGAAGGTGAGGCTGGACAGTGAGGTGTAGATTTGCTCAGCAGAAGAGGCGGCTGAAGCCAGGGAGCCTTGCAGGGAGGTGAGTGAGGTAATTCAGGCATGTATGAAGGGCTCAAGTGATTGGTGATTATAATTATGTTGAAGAGTGTTACCATCCCAAACTATAATTGAGCTAAGTTTTCTGGCATAGATAATTATGCCCTAAGTTGACCCTTTCGCTTGAAACAAAATTGATTTATCAGTATGCTCCATCTTCAAGAATTCTCTTATCCCTAAAGATATATCTTAGGAATTCTTTTTAAGGAAAAGCTGTAAATAATTGTGTCAGCTTTAATTGTGGATTAAAGTTAGTACCTGAGGAATTTAAATATAAATTTTAAAATGCTTGTCTGAAAAGATATGGGGACATTCCAGTTCTGAGGTCTTGTCACAAAGCTAGACCAGAGGCTACCTGCTATTTTAAGTTTATTTATTCATGTCCTGTCTCATTCACAAATGAGTTAAGGTATTACACAAATGTGTATAATAAGATGTAAAAATGACAAGCTCAAGATCTGGGGAAAGAAAAAGATAAAATGATGCCTTGGCTATATGTTTTAATTTGATTTTGTTTTAGTTTTTTTAAATCTTAATTTGGTTTTGTCTTTCTGATAGCCAAAAAGAATAAGGTACCCTGACCATGTACATGATTATATATATATAGCTTTTTGGTTTTAGCTGTTTTTTAAAAAAAGGTTGTCTGAAAAGTTAGATAGTATTTTATGTCCTAAAGTAAATCAGTGTTTTGAAACAGAAGCCTAACAAACAAAAACAAATAAAAGCAACCTATGTTCCAAGCAACAAAATCATTATTCAGCCGGTTCCTTAACTAAGTCGAAATACTTATTTTATTTCTATTGTTTATAATTTTCCTTAAACCTCTTAGCCCCCCTCCAGTTTTCCACTTAACTTCAGATTTGTGCTTTGGTACAACCAAATCTTTTGCCCTAGTTTATGGTAAGTTTTTTAGTTTTGCACACGTAATCAGTGACATGTTCTAATTCTTCTCCTAAAGATGTGGACTGGAACTAAGAACTTATATGAAGGCATTTTTTTTTTTTAAGTCTGGGACTGGTAATGTTTATTAAAGTTAAAGATTTTGAATGTTACTTTAAATACAGTAAGTCATGATCAGGGTCAGTAAGATCATTCATTTTGTTTTATTATTTTTTATGTTTCAAGTTTTTGTTTAAATTCTAGTTAGTTAACATGTAGTGCAATATTAGTTTCAGGAATAGAGTGTGGTGATTTATCACTGACAGACAACACCCAGTGCTCATCACAAGTGCGCACCTTCATACCCATCACCCATCTAGCCCATCCCCCACCCACCTCCCTCCATCAACCCTCAGTTTGTTCTCTGTCGTTAAGAGTCTAAGATCATTCATTTTGTGTTCTATCTGTGCCAGGCATATTACTATTACTGTGCCTGTTGGGAACACTGGACCTCGGGACATATTTATGTGAAATGTATTTTACATGTGGTCTGAAAAAATAGCAGAAATAATAAACTGCCCTAGGAATACACAGTGAACACCTATTCAGTGACTTTTAAACCAGAAGCTCATTTGCAGACTCAGTAATAATTGATGTTGAAGAAAAGAAAACGAACACTTGAGTAGCTCCTGAGTACTTTACCCCTGTGATGTTTGGTATCACTTATCCTTACAGCAGCTCTCCATAGTTCTCTGCGTTTTATGTGGAGGAAGCTTGGCTCAACGGGGTTAAGTAACATGTTGAGTCTGTAAAATAAGGAGCTCTTCGTCTGGCACATCAGCTACATTTGGGCATTGCCTCTGCCTGCGACCCTTCCCATCTCTTCTCTGGATGTAATGATCTTGTAAGTGGTATCCTGACCCCTTCTCCTGTCTCTCTTTCACAGTAGTCCAGAACCATCTCTCTGAAAGCACATCTGATCATGTCTCCTGTGACGTACGACTCCATGACTCCTGGGTGTGCATTGGTTCCAGTGCCGACTTAGAGCACAGGCCACGGGACCTTTGGCACTCTTCCTGCATCCATCCCATGCACCTGCCTTATCTCTGGGCAGTGGTGGCTTCCCCTAAGCCTGGCCACTCCTAGCCATCCTTCCCTCCCGTTTCCCATTTCCCAGTGGCACCCTCATGTGCCTTCTTACCACTCCTCAGTTACCCTTTCTTCTTCCTCTGGAGGACGGTTTTCCTTCAAGCTCCAGCCCTATCTTCCTAGGCTCAGAGTTCTGTTTTCTGCAGCGTTCCCTGGAAATACACTGGTGTCAGCCTTGACTCAAAAATCAGATGTTAAAACAGCATGTTGGGCATATTACTATTGCTTACTATCGCTTAAAATCAACCAGAAAATAGGTGTGGTTTTAGATAGTACAGTAATTCTTATACCCACTAAAATCTGAGGACCAGTGAACTAGTCTAAAGGAGAGCAAAGTCTGTATGTGGAAGTCTGTGAGTTTATATCATCTGCCTTTGGCCTAACCATCACATCCCAGTTCTCAAATGTGGCATCGATGGAGACTAGAGTGTTTCTCCTTGCCTGCAGTGCTTAGTCTATTTCTAAAAATAGTCTTCTCTGATTTATATATATAATAATATATTTGTTTGTTCTTTCAGAAATGAAAAAATGGGTGATATCTAGGGGAGGGGGTCAGATTTTAAGTCAGGGCATAGGTCCACTGTTGTTAAAGTGTTTATTGCTTTTTATTCTAGTTATTTGTTCATATGGCTGTTTGTTTCTAGAATGTGTGTACTTTAAGGGCTCACATGGGTTTTTTTCTCCTGTTCAATCTTCTCTCTGCCCCAGCACAGCGCATGCTCTGTAGATGTCTCTTTAATAAATAAATCCAAGATCATCAAGTGTCTTCTCAACTTTCAAAGAAACATTAATATTTAGAATAGTTTCAGGATTGAGTAATTTTTGCTGTTATATATTTAAAAATTGTTAAGCTTGTAGAATGACTTTCATTTTCTTTATACCATTTTGTTTTCCAGATTCTCTACAACAATCATGTCTTTAGAGTCAGGAAAATATTAGATATTACTTAAATTAGTGTGTTTAGACTAACATTTTTAGAATAGAATTTTTAAAACCAGAAGAAGAAACTAATAAATGTGCCCACATGTATTTTCATGATAAAAACAATGCTTATAAATGTGAATTTCATGAATTCTTTATGTCTTATTATCCAAGTATAGCCAGTTAGAGCACAGGCCACGGGACCTTTGGCACTCTTTTTAAGGGAAGATTTTAAGGGATTTTAAGGGAAGAACTTGAAAGGGATCCTAAAACATAAATACAGTGAGTAACTACTATAGCTAGTAAAGGTTTATTTCCTGAGGTGTTAAATAGTTCAGATTTTCTAGGATCTAAACTGTCAGTTTTATACTATTCAAAGTATTTGAATTTTATTTATTAGTATGGCTTTATGTTGAAACCTTTATGCTATCACTATTAAATAATCTTTACAAGAACCACTAAAATGCATACTATCTGTATATTAAATATTTTCAAATACCTGAAGGAGACATCTTTGTTTCTAAAGTATGTAACAAAGGGAGTTTTTTACCTGATATGCAGGAAAAAAGAAAATGAATTATTAAAATTTTATTTTATCTGAACAGAGTAGAATAGGCTGTAAGCTATGCATTGAGTTTCATAACCTTATTTATGTGCTCAAGTAGCAATTCTGAGTATGTTTAAACATGGAATGTAATATATTTTATTCTTCCTAGTAAACTCTTAAATGAAACTTTATTTTAAATGGCTACCTTCCCTAAATCTTTAACCCCTTTGCCTTGCCTCATGCTTTCCCATCACACTTTTCCCCTGTAATACTTGGTATAATTTACTGATTCATGCTTAGTGACTCCTCCCCCTGCTAAAATGTAAGCCTTATGGAAGCAGGGATTTTGTTTGTTTTTTTCCTGTTGTAGCCCCAGCGCTTAGAGCCTAGCACGTAGTAGGCATGCAATAATTATTTTGTTGGATGAGTGGATAAGGCAAGTATGTAGTTAAAAGCAGACTATTGTTTTTAAGTTTTTATTAATTCCAGCTAACATACAGTGTAATATTAGTTTCAGGTATACGATTGAGTGATTCAACCCTTCCATACAATACTTGGTGTTCATCACAAGTGCCCTCTTTAATCCCATCCCCTGTTTCCCTCATGCCCCCACCCACTTCCCCTCTGGTAACTATCAGTTTGTTCTCTATAGTTAAGAGTCTGTTTCTTGGTTTGCCTCTCTCTTTTTTTCCCCTATGATCATTTGTTTTGTTTCTTAAATTTCACATATGAGTGAAATCATATGGTATTTGTCTTTCTCTGACTTATTTTGCTTAGCATAATACTCTCTAGCTCCATCCACGTCGCCGAAAATGGCAAACTTCATTTTTTCTTATGGCTGAGTAATAATCCATTGTGTGTGTGTGTGTGTGTGTGTGTGTGTGTGTGTGTGTGTGTGTATTCCACATCTTCTTTACCCATTCATCAGCGGTGGCCATTTGGGCTCCTTCCATACACTGCTGGCGGGAATGCAAGCTGGTGCAGCCACTCTGGAAAACAGTACATAGGTTCCTCAAAAAGTTAAAAATAGAACTACACTATGACCCAGCAATTGCACTATCAGGAATTTACACAAAGAATACAAAAATACTGATTTGAAGGGTTACATGCCCCCTGATGTTTATAGCAGCACTATCAACAATAGCCAAATTATGGAACAAGCAGACAACTTAGACCAGTCTTCGTTTAGCTTCTATGTCAAATGGATAATGTGGAGCCATTTACTTTATTCGGTCTGTTGGGCATAAATGGATGAAATAAAAATTATAGTTATGAATAAATGGTTAAAATCGTGTCATTGAACTGAAGGAAGGTTTTTTTATCTTATATGAACTAGTGAAAATATCTCTTCTTTGCACAGATCTTAAATCTTACCCAGGCACTGAAAGACAGGAAGAGTCCTGTGCAACTGGTGCAGATGCCGTGTGTGCTTGTGGAACGCAGTCAAGGTGGAAGTCAGGGTCGAATCGTGCATCTGAGCAGTGCGTTCACCCAGACTGTCCACTGCAGGAAGCCATTCTTTTCCTCCTGGTAGCAGATGTAAGAGTAAAAGAAACAAACCGTTTGGCACGATATTGTTAAAACAATACAGTAATGCAAATCTGCTGTTCAGAGCTCCCATTGCCAAAACCTCAAATAATGTAAGTCTTTAAAAGGGTATCTTTTGAATGTAATCAAAAGTTTACAGTCTTTTTGTCCAAATATTAAATTTCTATTTCAGGGAAGCAGTGATAAATCTCCTATATGTATTTTTGTAGAAAAATTGTATTTTTTGTTGTTGATGTTAGTTTAAAAGGTAATTTCATGGTTTATACATTCTGAAATGACTGTAATTACTTTAGAATTCCAAGTAGAAAAATAAGGTATTTGTTGACTTTGAATAACTTTTTATATTCTTTTTTAAACATTGAGAAGGATGTTCATGTTCACTCTTCTTACATTATAAAAGGCCTTTGAGGGTGAAACTGCTCTTACGAACTTTAATAAGTGGTTAATAGAAAAACAGGTAAGAATAGAGCAATGTTGCCTTAATTGAAAAAGCTGCTATTTTAGAACTTGAATAAGTCCCTAAAGTGACCATTGTTAGGGACCAGAAAGTTATATTTTCGTTGAGTAAAAAGTGACCATTTTATTTTCTGTACTTCAGAATATTTTTGGTCAATTATTTTGTTATAGTAAGGAAACAAATCTAAAGATATTCCCCCTTTTTAAAAAAAAAATGGAAACACTCAACTGAGACTGGAGGGGACTAACATGAAATTAAGGCAGATCTCCAATATTTTGAAATTCCAAAATAGCGTTAAAAGTCCCTTTTGTTTCTTGTATGGGATCAGTTACACAATCAGTTAGTACTTTAGAGTACTGATCTTACTCAGTTTAGTAGTTCAGTTGGTATTAACTTCACTGAAAAGTAAACCATACCTCAAAGTGTATATTGGATTGCATTTTGGGGTTCTAGGGCGTAAGTCCTTAAAAATAACAGTCATATTGTAGGGTATTTGAAATTACCAGTGTTAGTTTAATTAACAGTCGACTTTAAAATATCAGCCCTAACAGGGAGCATGACAAAGATAACCGTAAAGTCATTTATATCTGACTTTGAAAATCAGTATACCAGACATCCTAGGACTTTGTAGCACCTTTAACTCACCAAGTGATTTAAATTGAGACGAGCCCAGTCCAAAGATTTGATTACAAGGAACCAGAAGCTTCATTCTTTTCTTCAGGCCACAAACAAGTAACATTACCACTCAAACTAAACTGGCAGTTTGAGGTCTGGGCCTTTTGGTTTTTTAGCTTTCTGTCTTGTGATTTTTTTTTTTTAATTAAATATTTTCGTGTAAAAAATACTTCATGAAGGTTAAATTAGGGCAGAAGACAGGTCTGCAGATCCCCCTTCCTTCACCTCTTTCTCCTGGTCTCTGTGGATGTGGCGAGTAAGAACACTGCTGCCTCAGTACACGCCCCCTGGACACTCATGGTCCCCTGCCTCCCCTGAGCTCCTGCCGTCTTCATGCTGAGAGCATGGGAAACTGACTGGAAATTCAAAACTCAACTACCATCTTCAGATAAATACTAGTGATTAAAATGTGCCTTTTGAAGATGTGTTCTTAAATAAGTTGTTATGATGTGAGTACTGCTTTCATAAAATGGTTTTTTTAGTATTTTGAGAATTGCTATATTAATTTTTATAATGGAAAACTTAGTAAATTCCTACTGTTTTATATCCTGAAGTTAAAAATAGTGTGGAACTATTTTTTAAATGGCCTCATCAGGCTAGAAGAGTAAAGTTGAAATATTTAAGATATGATCATAAGTCAGAGTACATTGGTTATATTTTGTAAATTTTCATGAACTTGATTCTTATTTAAATATTGTGTTAATTTTTTTCAATGAGTGTATTTATAGTGTCAAACTTGGTAGACTAATCATTGCTTAAGGTCACGGTTCTCCTGAAGTATGTATATTGAATATTTAGAATATTTGTGAACACATTTATGTTTATGAATGATGCCAAACCACCATTTCCCTCATATATTAGTGGTATAGTTTAATTCTTTAAAATTCTAAAAGCCATATTTAACTGGAACCTTTATAATTGGAGACATTTTACTTTTGTTTAATTATATGCTTTCATTCTCCCCTGAATTTGTCAGCGGTTGGAGGCTGTGGAAAACCTTTGGAAGGTTTTTTGCAGACTTGAAAACAGTTTGAGTCACAATTTTTTTTTTTATTTAAAGTTCTGTACTGATGGAATTAAAGCCTTATTAAAAACAGATAGCGAGTGTTCTTTAATCACATTACATCCGAAATCCTCTTACAGACGCATGAAGAGCTAGGCAGGGTCTTACGTTTGATAGTCTGTCTTTTCTCCCAGAGGTGCTTGGGCAACAGTACAGAGTTGTGGCAAAGATTCGTAGTGTCGCTCTTACCTCTGCCCAGCCTCTGTCGCAGTTCGTCCGGGGCCAGTGACACGTGGGGACGAGTGATCGACGTGACTTCCAGATCTGGCAGTAAAACTCACTGCCTTCACCTGCAGTGGCCATGATTGACCACCTCTTCTCTTCCTGTTGGCATATATACAAAGAATTCGCAGAATGCCTGCAGCCGGGGCCTGTCGGTCATGGCTTGGCGAACCACCAGGAGAGCGTGCCGACTGATGTGAGCAAGAAATAAGTGCTTGTGTTGAGTCACGGAAGTCTGGAATTTATGTGTTGCTGTAGCATAGTCTGCCCCATCCTGGGCATTATAATATAACAGAAAAATACAAATTATTTTAAAATAAAGAATCAATTTTAGGAGGTGCCATGGTAGCAACAGCGGGTGGTTTTTTAATCTCCCCAAACCCCCAGGCGCGATGTTATAGCAAAAGAAGAAAACACTGTGACACCATCTTCGCTAAAATTAGGTGGTAAGTAACCCTGTGAATCCCAGAATCTGAGCAGTTCGGGCTAAAACCATCAATAGCAGTAAGATCACAGGGGAACAGAGGTTTTAGAGGAGCGAGCAGAGGCAAAGTAAGGGGACTAGCGGTGTAGTTCCAAAACCACAGCTGAAACAGGGCTGTTGAGCATTCGACTGGCAGCTGGGAGTAGGAGCCCGCAGAACAGTCGGAGACTGCTAGGCCCACCTGGTCTACAGAGTTCGCAGAAGTAGCCCTGGGGAGCATGTGGGTCAGGCCTGAGGGAAATGATGGGTGTGGAGCACACATTGGCAAAGGAAGGACTGCGTGGGGATGGGTAAAGGAGAGAAGGTTCCGACGCGGATGGAAGAGGGCACCCAAGGAGACCGAATATGGAAAGTACTAACACGGTACACAGAAAACCATGTTCTCCAACTCTGCTTAGTAACTGCAGCAGAGAGAACCCTTGAACCACAAAATTAGGAAACTATTCTGCCCCACCTCACCTCCTACACAGGAATCTTCTAAAAAGACAGGGAAATCCTTCTCACTTAACACAACCACATCTTACACTGTGCTCTAAGAGAAGGATAACGACCTGTATGACATACCCACAGAAAGCGAAGATACCCAAAAACATTGGCAAAGCAGAGGAAATCTGTGATCTAATATTTTTAAAAATTATGAAGAAATTCAAGGAATGATAGAAGCTTAAGAAAGAAGGCTAACATCAATATTGGAAAAGCTCAGATTAGATAGCAAGCAACAGGAGGAAATAAAATGAGAGCTGACAGGGCTCAGAGCAAATACTAGAGTTAAAAATACACTTCAGAAATAAACTGGAAGGAATACAAAAGCAAATAGACAACAAATCCACAAAAACCCTATGGCAAACATCATACTGTCGGAAAGTCTCAAGGATCTGTGTTAGTTTTCTATTGCTGCTGTAATAAATGGGCACAAACTTTAGTGACTCAAAACCAATACAGATCCTTTATCTTAAAGTTCTGCAGGTTCGAAGTCTGATGCAGGTTTCTCAGGGCTAGAATCACCCCGGGCTAGAATCGGGGTGAGCAGGACCGCATTCCTTTCTGGAGGCTCTAGGGGAGAGAGTCTGTTTTCCTACCATTGCCAGTTTCTAGAGGCCTCACACATTCCTTGACTTAAAGCCTTCTTCCTCCCATCTACAAAGCCAGTGACAAGAGGTTGAATTCTTTTCTCATCACATAGCTCTGACACTGACTTCTGCATCCCTCTTGCATTTTTAAGGACCCTTGTGATTACATTGGGTCCACCCAGATGACCTAGGTTTTCTCCCTTTTTTAAGGCCTGCTGATACACAACCTAAATCCATGAGCAACTTTAACCTCCCTTGGCCATACAACATGTTCCCAAGTTCTGGAGAGCAGGACGTGGGCATTTCGGGGACGCTATTATTCTGCCTTCTGTACTTTCCCTCAGATCGGTTGCGTGACAAGGATGCCTGCTCTCGGTGCTCTTGCTCAGTATTGTACTGGAGAGCCTATAACCAGCGCAGCCAAGGCCGGAAAGAGGCAAAAGGTAGGAGGATCAGAAATTAAGAAATGAAACAAGGAAACAGATTTCCTTGAGTTGGGATCCAATCAAGTTTTATTCATTGCATTTGTTTGTTCCATCTTCTAATCTAGAACAGTTCTTTCACTTTCCCCACAACAGTAACTTTTGGAACATCCTCCCTTCTGAATTTGTCTAATTATTTCCTCTTACTGTTTAGCTTCATCTTCTATTCCCTACGTTTTCTATAAACTGGAGGTGAGATCGGAAAGCTTGATGCAGTTCAGGTTAAACATTTTGACAAGACTATTTCGTAGATGACTCTGCACATTTCATACTGCATTTACATCAAGAGTTAGATAAAAGAGATCTCATTTTTATTGAAGAATTCATCATGGTAGGGGAGGAAGTCCCAAAGGAGCCAGAGAGCTATGGCAGTAGGAACTCTGTTCACAAATCAAAAAATATTCTTGTCTGTGCAGAGGGTGGTTAGATTCCCCCCGCCCATTTCTTTGAAAACTTAATTTTTGTCCCATCTTCTTTATCAATGACTTTTTCTAAGTTAGCTCTCTTTTTTGATGATGATGATGATGATGAAGGATGGATGATAATGATGAGTTGGTTTTCATCAAGCAAATGTACTAATCTGTCACAATATCAAGAGAATATTGTCATGAGTGATATTCATTAAGCCTAAAATCTCAAGAATAAAATTCATAACTTACAACAAAGCTGTATTTCACTTCTGTGAGCTTTCATTCTTTGCTGTGAGCTATTTTGCTATTACTCGATGCTTTTCATAGGAAGACCCCTAAATATTAAGTGGGCTCATGGATTGAACAATGTAAGTATATAACAAAAATGAATTTATCTAAGCAAACTGCATTATTAATCAGAATCATTTTATTCAGTAAGTTTTTAGCCTGTTTCAAAATCCATGTAAAGAGTTCTTTGAGAAAGTAAATCCTTAAGCTTTAGAGTTTTTATTCTAACACCAAGTAATGCAATAGATTTGACTTTTGTCATTTCAAAATACTGTAAACTTATGTTCTAATGTTGCTTATCTTCAATAAATGAAAAGTCTGCCACGATTCTCTTTTGACTAAGAATTTTAAATTGGAATAGACTTGTGTTTAAGTCCTGGCTCTGCCCCTTATTAGCTCTGTGTCCTTGGACAGAACTTGCAAATTTCCCAAACCAGCTTTCTCGCCACATGTAAAATACACAAGCTAATGGTAACTTCAGAGGTTTGTAACAAGGACATTTAAGACAC
Organism: Eumetopias jubatus; assembly: GCF_037043125.1. Taxonomy (NCBI): domain Eukaryota; kingdom Metazoa; phylum Chordata; class Mammalia; order Carnivora; family Otariidae; genus Eumetopias; species Eumetopias jubatus. The sequence continues at coordinate 182,267,604 of NW_028274808.1, read as the reverse complement.
ATTTTGTGAAAAGTGTGGTACAAATTCTGGTAGTTAGCGGCGCCTGGGTGGCTCAGTTTTGGTTAAGCAGCTGCCTTCGGCTCAGGTCATGATCTCTGGGTCCTGGGATGGAGCCCCACGTCGGGGTCCTGGGATGGAGCCCCACGTCGGGCTCCCTGCTCAGCGGTGAGCCTGCTTCTCCCTCTCCCTCTGCCTCTCCTCTGCTTATGTGCTTTCACTCTCTCTCTGTCAAATAAATAAATAAAATCTTAAAAAAAATTCTGATAGTTATGGATTGGGTTTCTATCCAAGCATCTGCCTGTATGCATTAATGGCATTTTTGGATTTTTGGCTTTAGATGATGAAATAAGGCTATATCTGTGTTTATGGGTTTGGATTATTGCATAAAGAGAGTATGTGCACGTGCAAATATATGGATTTGAAAAACATCTTTCCTGGAGCATTGGCCACAGATTTGGATTCAAAGGGCTATCTTCAAGCTCTCCGTGGTGTGTGAGAGGGAAAGGCACCTGAGGTCACTGGATGAAAGTAAGCAATTTCTCCAAACCTGATCCTCTAAGAAACTAAATGACATCTCAAAAGGTTATTTGTTTCAAATCCTGACGCCAAGTTCCAGCCAGTTAAATGCTCACGTGGCTGTCGATGGCTGTTACTTCTGCCTGTGGGTTTTTTAGACCTGAAAATTGAAAGCATGTGAAATCAAAAAGAAGCAGTGAGTCTACTCTGTATACAAAGAGGCGTTCATTTTTCCTTTGACTCCGAGAAGCCTGGCTGCTCCTTGGCTCTGTTACACAGTTCCACCTGACAGTTCAGGCTTCTGAAACCATGGAGGCTTGCGGAAAGAGTGGGAAAAGCAGATAGCCCTGCCTTTCCCAAGAGTCAGACAGTCGTCCACACATTCAGGGCTGATCCCTTGGCTGCCAGGGAACCGGTTTAACCGGATTCAGAGACGCTCATGCCTGAATGCCTGTCAGGACAAATACGAAGGCCTTTTATCTCAGTGGGGCTTTGGGATCAATCCAGAGAGCTATTCTATCCTTCAAGTGCTTGTTTTTAAATTGCACTACTTAAAGGTAATCAGGAACTGTATTTAAACCAAGGTACTGGTTTAAACCAAGGTCGCCACTTCCCTAGCATAGGGTGTGTGTGTGTGTGTGTGTGTGTGTGTGTGTGTGTGTGTTTAAGATGTTTATTTATTGGAGAAAGAGAGAGAGCATAAGCCAGGGGAGGGGCAGAGGGAAAGGGAGAAGCAGGCTCCAGGCTGAGCAGGGAGCGCAATGCTGAGCTGATCCCAGGACCCTGAGATCATGACCAGAGCTGAAGGCAGACGCTTAACCGACTGACCCGCTTAACCCCAGGCGCCCCCAGCATAGTTTCTAAGCAAGTTAAAATCTATAGCTACACTATCTATCCGTGCTGCGCGAGAGGAGTTGGAAATGCCTAATTCCGGAATCACTAGCTAAAATGCTGCTCATTTTTCCGGATAGCATCCCCTTTGATACGTTTCAAGGATAAATATTATTAAGTTTCAAACACCCGTGGTTCGGAGAGGGCAAGTTTCATTGTTGATACAGAAATTTAGCATAATCTGTAGAAGAATGCAGTTAAAAAAAAGAAAAAGCCTTTGACTCGGACTTGGAAACGTGTTTCATATGTAAATGCTTAGTATGACCTCATTGTTACATTATAACAAAGTAGTCAGATGGCACATGCTTTCTTACAATGAGTACACTTAGATTTAAGATAAGTAAGGTTAAGATAAGTAAGGTTGAAAGGTAGCAGAATAGGCCACTCCCAAATATGGCACTTTGGCATAAGGGTGATCTTGAGCTGAAGGCAATTGAGAGGACGCAGATCTAAGAAGAGCCCTCTGCCTTCCCCCTATATTTGCCTAAAAGCAGGACATAATATGTAAAGATGCCACCCCCTCCACCCCCCATACACACACACCTACAAGGACAGAACTTACTGCAGACAATTCTAGACCCTTCCTTACCATTGTTTCCCCATATCCTTGCCTTCCCCCAGTTTGGGAAGTTCAAAATCCTCTTCCTTTGTTTTGTCATGTCTCTAAAAATACACTGTTCTTTTGTGAAGGTGCTATCTAAGCCCCATTTCTAACCAGCCCTTTGAGACACTCATCTCCAAGCTCCCCTGTGTATGCTGGACACACCTGCTAATGAACTTCTGCTTGTTTTTTCTCTTGTTAATCTGTCTTTTGTTAGTCTAATGTTGGGGCCTCAGCCAGAGAACCCAAGGTGGGTAGAAGAAAAAGATTTTTTTCCTTCCCCTCCAAGGTCAACTAGATTCTAGTGGAGGTTCTATTCATAATTTGGGGTGGTATTTGAGTTTCCCATGCATGTATGTTATGTGTGTATGTGTGAGTGTTTATCTAACAGCGCTACCACTTATAAAGTCCTTACTTTGCCATGGGCTGTGTTGAGTGTTTTTCATGCTGGACATCTTCTAATTGCCCATCCAGATCTGCTTTCCACTTTTCCCCTCCTGCTCTGTGCTCTGGCAGGCTGACCTCCACGGACGCCGTCAACAGGCACCCCCACATCTCATCTCTGTTGGTTTTTGGCAGTAGGAACCACTGACAGATGAAAGCTCTGGGGTCCGAAGGGGGAGACTGAGGTTGGAGTATATACCCCCCAGCTTCTTCCCTGTGGGCTTGTCATGGTTGACCGAGGTCCTGTGCTGAAGGTCATGGCTCTTGTAGGCCTGCCCCTTCCGTGTCTCCCCTCGGCCCTGGAGACCCAGGGGTGGGAATGGCACCTGCTGCTAATAGCCCTAAGAGAATGCACAGTCCCTGGGGAGCTGAACAGAACTTAGCCCCCAAGCTGGTGAACAGCCCCCTTATAAAACACCCCTCCACTTCCCCACTGGAGCATGTCCTCTGTTTCCTGCCAGGATCCTGAATGGCCCACACATGATCTCATTCCATCCTTCCGCCAAGCCAGAAGATTTGTATTATTATCCCCATAGTATGCCGGAGAAAGTCTCGGAGATGTTAAACAGCCTGTCTGAACTTACATAATTCGTTTGTGGATGACGGGGCAGGATTCGCAGGAAGGTCTTTGTGACTCAGTCGTACTGCCTGCTCCTTGCCCAGCTGGAAGATATTGCATTACGTCTGTGGCCCCAACCTTCTCCCTTTGTCCTCTTTCTGTAAAGAACGCTTTGTAGACCCCCTTGATTGCCGTAAAATGGAAATTCATACATAATAGATCTACCTCAAGGCCTAATTTTAAATAAAATATATAAAATTTTTTTCTTTTGTTCTTTTCTTTTTTTAAGTAGGCTCCACACCCAGTGCAGAGCCCAACATGGGACTTGAATTCGCGACCCTGAGATCAAGACCTGAGCTGAAATCAAGAGTTGGACGCCCAACCGACTGAGCCACCAAGGCACCCCTGTAAAATATTTTAAAATAAGAGGACAGTTACTCTTATTTTAAACACATATGGAAACATGTGTTTCATATGTAAATGCTTAGCATGACCTCATTGTTACACTGTGACAAAGTAGTTAGATGCACATGCTTTCTTATAATGAGTACACTTAGATTTAAGATAAGTAAGGAAAAACTGAATTTTTTACTTATACAGGACATTTTTATTAAGACTTTATTTATGTGAGACAGAGTGTGTGAGAGAAAGAGAGCATGAGTGGAGGGTGGGGGCGGGGGTAGGGGCAGAGTGAGTGGAAGAAGCAGGCTCTCTGCTGAGCAGGGAGCCCGATGCGTGACTCAATCCCAGAACCCTGGAATCAGGGCCCAAGCCGAAAGCAGGCGCCCAACCGACTGAGCCACCCAGGTGCCCCTATATAGGACATTTTAAAATCAGAGCTAAATTAGGAGATTCGTGTAGGATCACTCCTAAGCTGGAATCGATTTTTTTTGTTCAAAAATATTCACTCTATCCCTCCACCTCCAAGGCAGAAGAATACTTTTATTTTTCCAACCCTTGATTTTTGGGCTTGCCAATGTGGCCTACTTTGACCAAGTGGCATAATAGCAGACAAGACAGGATTAAGGCTTGAAAGGTGCTGTGCAGTGGGACTTGCCCTCTTGTACCTCTGCTCTGATCATGAGAAGAGCTCCTCCCAGCTATCTGCTGGCCCTGCAGCCTGGGCCCATGGTGAGACACCTGGGGCAGACCTGAGCCCGACCCAAGTGCACAGCCAAGCCCAGCAGACTGAGTCTGAAGCAGAACCGCCCAGCTGAGCCCAGCCTAGATCAGCCAACCTCCAGCCAACCTGAGATGCATGGGGGAGAATGACTGCTCTTTTTAGCCCTTTGCTTTGGACTGGCTTGTTCCCCAGAAGTTGCTGACAGATATAATATGATAACTGTAACAGCTATAAAGGCAGGTACAGAGGGATTGTTTGGGGGGCACTCAGATAACATGAGCCATGTGGCTATCGTTCATGCGAGTTTTCCGCAATGGTGAATGATTCTTTTTTTCTATCTGGACAAAAGCAGAGTATAATTTCCCCCTTGATAGGCACAGCAGTTGCATTCCTGGCATATTCAGGTATGTTAAAATGGTACAAAAATATTTTGTGTTTGTGTAAATCAAAGTTAGATTCTAGGTTCAAATAAGTAGAAATATGTTATTTGCCTACATACATGTCTTTCCAGATTCTAAAAAAGGGTTGTGCAAGACTTAGTATAATTCATTCTTAGTGGCATGGGACTGTCCCAACTGTTACAAATCATTTGACACCTAACCCCTAACCTTCCAAATTCCAGTAGGGCCCCCCCAAACCCATGACAACCAAAAACACCTCTGCACATTTCCAAAATGCTCCCTGGGAGATGGCATGGCCCTTGTTGGAATCACTAGATGAAGAGACTCAGTGGTCCCTTCTGAGTCTGATTTTAGTTGCCATTTAATTGGTAAATATGTATTAAATGTCTGTTATGTGTCAGTACCGTGGATAGACGAAGAATATACAATCACTGCTGTCAAAGGGCTTACAGTGTAGAGGGAAACACAAGCCAGCAATCAGACAATTTTAATGTGGAGTGATAATTAAAACCACTGAGGTACATTTGGGCTGCTGCAGGAGCACCTAGGAGGAGCACCCAACCTAATCTTGGGGGCTCGGGGCTAAATAAAATCTTAAAAAAAAAAAAAACACACAAGTAGCTTAAATAAATGAGGGTTTATTCTCACATAAAAGAATTGTAGTCAGACCAGTTCCTCCTATCTTTTTGCCTTCTGTCTCTCGGTTACCTCAAGGTCCAAAATGGCTGCTGGAGCTTCAGTCATCACATCTGCATTCCACCAGAAGGAAGGAAAAGGGGCGAAGAATAAGGAGATAAATCTCCCAGTGGAGTCAGTTCCTTTAAGGGTCTTACAGGGGACGTCTTCTTAGTCTGGAGTTGGGATTGACTGATGGTGGGGTACAGTAGGGCTCGCCTGAAAGCAGGCAGTGCCACGGGGCTGGTCATACACCAAAGCTCCCTGTGCATCAGGCTGAGGATCGACTCCGGCTGCAACGACATCTCTGCCTCAGCACTACCCTTGCCCTTTCCAGCTCCCCTCACTTCTTTACAGGGTTTTTCCTTCCAAAGGCCACTTGCAAAAGAATCTACAATCCAGGGTCTGCCTGCAGGAAGTCCATGTTCATTTTTAGCCTAAATCTGCCTTCTTATAATCTCACCTGGGATCTGGAATACATGGAATTCTCTTCCTTATAGTGGGTCCCTCAAACATTTGAGCACAGCCACAAAACAATAGTGTAATAACTAACGTGTACATATCGCTGGGCTGTTGACAGAGTGCTCCATGTTCTTTTTGTCATGTCCTCCAATGCGCCCAGTCCTTGATGGTAGTCATGGTTATTTTTACAGGCGAGGGCACTGACATTCAGATAGCGACCTCCCCAAAGTCACTTGGAAGATAAACGGCAGAGCTGGGCTCTCTGGGAGGAGGACTTAAGGCACCCGACGAGGTATATTACTTTGCTAGGGCTACCGTCACAAAGTGCCACAAACTGGGGGGCTTTAAACAACAGAAATGTATTCTCTCAAAGCTCTAGAGCTGTCAGCCGTGCCATGCTCCCTCCCAAGGCTCTAGGGGATGATCCTTTCCTGCCTCTTCCTAGATTCTAGCCACCCCAGGCGTCACCTGGCTGGTGGCTGCAGGACTCCCATCTGTGCCTCCCTCTGTCTTCATGTGGCTTTCTCTGCATGTCTCTCTGTGTCTTTTCTGCTCCTCAAAAGGACACTTTTGTCAGATTTAGGGCTCACTGGAATCCAGGAGGATCTCACCTCTATCCTTAACCCATTACATCTGCAAAGACCCTATTTCAAGGTCACATTCCAAGGTTCTGGGTGGGTACAAATCTTTGGGGGAACACTACTTAACCCACCACCCATGGAGCTTTGCTTTTCATAGATTTATTTATTTTTAAGTTTCATTTCTTTTCTTTTTTCAGATTTTATTTATTTAAGAGAGAGAGGGTGAGTGAGAGAGCACAAGCAGGGGGAGCAGCCAAAGGAGAGGGAGAAGCAGGCTCCCCGCTGAGCAGGGAGCCAGACACAGGACTCTTCCCAGGACCCTGAGATCATGACTTGAGCTGAAGGCAGACACTTAACCAACTGAGCCACCCAGGTGCCCCTTAAGTTTAATTTCTCTGTGTTCCCAGGACCAGTCACTGTCACGCACATTAAGCGCACATTCTCTCCTGCCCCTTGTTCTCAGCTCTCATGCTAGAGGGGCGAGCGCAGGCAGGAAGAGACGAGTTGGTACATCCCCTTCCGAGCTCCTGGAGTGGTTCCCAGGGGCTCCTTGTCTCTGCTGTTCTCTGAGGCCCCTTCCCCCTGGGGCTCCTGTCTGTCTGGCCCCAGGATGCTGGCCAAGCCCGGCACATCAGAAATGACTAGCGAGGCTCAGTAGCTTATCCAAGTGTTCTTACTTTCAGGGTGTTTGGTGTCCTTGCTGTTTCTCAAAGATCTGAGGAAAACCGCATGAAGTCCCTTTGGATCCAAGTCCTTCCCCAACCAGGTTGTCAGAGTTCATGCTTTCCAGGGGTGGGGAGAGGTTTGGTGAGATTTTCCCTCAGAAATAAAAGCAGAGAGGGAAAGTCAAGGGGATGCATGACTCTCTTGGTCAAGGGGTTGCCACAACAACACCACAGACCCGTGGCTTAAGCAGCAAAAAGTTATTTCTCATAGTTCTAGAGGCTGAGAAGCCCAAGATCAAGGTGCTGGTAGATTCAGTCCCTGCTGAGAGCCTGCTTCCTGGCCTGTGGGTGGTCTGCTTCTTCCTGTGTTCTCACAGGGCAGGGGGAGAAAGAGAGAGAGAGAGGGCCAGAGAGAGAAAGAGAGAGGGAGGGAAGAAAAGGGAGGGGGAGAGGTATGGAGGGCGAGCAAACTCTGGTGTCTCATTCTCTTCTTATAAAGGGCATCACTCCTCTTTGGGGGCTCACCCTCATGACTTCATCTAAACCTAATTATATTTCAAAGACCTCACACCATAACATTGGTGGTTAGAGTTTCAACATATGAGTTTGGCGGGGTTTGGGGTGGGGGGGGACACAATTCAATCCATAGCAATGACCCTGTGAGCAGGGAAGTTAGGATCCATAACCAGAGAGCAGAGACAGCCACGGTGAAGTCTTTGTAGATTTCCTTTGTTTTTGATGGTCTCTCCCGACAGTTTTCCCTTTAAAAAGAGATAGGTCTGTGGGGTGCCTGGCTGGCTCAGTCTGTAGAGCATGCGACTCTTGATATCAGGTTCGTGAATTGGTGTAGAACTTTAATAATAATAATAATAATAATAAAATAGGTCTGTGTACTTGCTTTGGGGCAGCAAGAAGAAGGGCAGGTGGGGAGACAGGGTTCCATGAGAAGGGCCAGAAAAGATAGCTGCAGAGGGGGATAGGCAGACTGACGGGGGTGTGGCAGGGAGAATGGAGAGCAGGGTTGGCTGGTCTTGACTGGCAAAGGGTCTTGAGGAATATTAATACACAGATACATCCATCCCATATAATGGCTACAGCCATAGAGCCATAGAGTTGGCATTCTTGGGTGGTGATTGATAGAACCAGCCCCATCTCAAACTGGCTTAAGGAGACAGAGGAATTTATGACCCATATAAGTGAAAATTTCAGGCATGGCTGGATCTAGGTGCTCACATGGTATCCTCACACATTCTTATTTCCTAGTTCTGCTCTGGCCTTTCTGCCAAGGCAAGTGCCCCTTAAGTGGTGGGAAACCACAACAACCGTAACTACCATAAAGACAACAGCCACATGGTTGCTTCAGTGAAAGGTGCTTCAGGGAGGGATTGTACACTGGCTCCACCTCTTCACCCCCTTCTGACCCACGCCCTTTGCCAGGCTTGCAGCGCTTGGCCACGTGACTCACCTGACCCAAAAGCATATGGCGGAAGTGATGGGGGAGCTCCAAGCCTAGGCCTCCTGATGCTTGTCCCTTTCTCTTAACTCTTTTTTTTTTTTTTAAGATTTTATTTATTTAATTGACAGAGAGAGAGAGACAGAGAGAGAGGGAACACAAGCGGGGGGAGTGGGAGAGGGAGAAGTAGGCTTCCTGCCAAGCAGGGAGCCCGATGCGGGGCTCGATCCCAGGACCCTGGGATCATGACCTGAGCCGAAGGCCGTCGCTTAACCAACTGAGCCACCCAGGCGCCCCCCTTTTTCTTGACTCTTGTGCTCTGGCCATTCCCATGAGAAAGACGTTTCCAGGCTGGCCCACCGGTTCCAGGAGGGGGATGAGAGACACATCAGGCAGAGATGAATTACCCCTGCCAAGGCAACCCTAGACAAGCCAGTCACCTGGCCCAGCCAAGATGGGAAGGCTGAACCTGTGTAACACGTGACCAATCAACATGACAGATGCCACTAAGATGACAAAATGTAACTATTGTAGTTTTCTTCCCAACCATTCCAGCAGAGGCCCCCAGTCATCTGCCCAAACCCAAGCCAGCCCCTCTGGCCCTTTGTATTTCTCCCACTACATGGGCTAAAATTGGGGAGGGTTGGATTTCCAAAGGGAAACTGGGGGTCAGTTACAGAATACAGAGAAGTCGCTCAGCTGTTACTTACCAAATACTCCTTGGGCTTGAACCATTTTCTCTGCAGTAGCTTTGGAGTTGGGAGTGCTTCTACCCCACTTACCAAGTAAGGAGTGAGTCTTCCTGGTCTCTGTGGGAAGCTCAGGGGTTTGTCCACATCCTCCAGAGGGGGAGTCGCTGAATCCGAGCTCATTTTAGCGGCTTCAGAGATTTTGCTCTGTGAGACGGCGTGTACCCAGGGTATGTCTCTGCGCTCCGGCCTCAGGGACCCATTTCCAGCTCTGCCACTGGTTTCCTTTGAACCTCCTGCTGATGTCCCTCAGCTATCCTCTGCTCAAGGATTTTCGTGTACAAGTAGACAATAAAAAGAAACATTCCCAACTTACTCTTGTGAGCTCCTATTTATGCCCCTCTCAGCAGATATTCAGAGTACATGACTTTTACCATATATGTCTGAATATAAGGTGAGGTGGTGTTTGGTTTTTTTCCTTACCAAAATTATGCCCCAGAAAAGAGGGAACTGCCTCATTTTTGAAACCTTCACATTCTTTCACACTAAGTTGTACTCTTTCATTTGCCTTATTTGGGTCAACCCTTGTCGTACTTTTACTGTTTGGGGAAGGTTACCTGTAAAGCCTGCAAATCCATACTGGTTTGGCCTGCTTCTATAGGTCACCTCACAGAATCAGAGTTATTTAAGAAAGATTCAGAAAATATAGATTCAGTGACTATTTTTGGTGGTGTGATTTCATGAACTCAACTACAAATTTTGTAAAGAAGTCTTTCAATGATCACAAATCTGTACCTACAAGAATTTTTTTTTTAAAGATTTTATTTATTTGAAAGAGAGCAAGAGTAAGAGCGATCACAGAGGGAGAGGGAGAAGCGGACTTCCCACCGAGCAGGGAGCCCAATGTGGGGCTCCATTCCAGGACCCCAGGATCATGCATGACCTGAGCTGAAGGCAGAAGCTTAACCAACTGAGCCACAGGCACCCCTGAAATTGTATTAAACTTGTACATGCACTAAACCTGCGGAGAACTGACATCTTCACTATGTTGAGTATTCTTAATGTAGTAACACAGTCTCTACATTTATTTAGATCGTTGATTTTTTTCATTAACATTTTGTTAATTTTTCATTAACATTTTATTGTGTTCTGCATACAAGTCCTGTACATATTTTGTTAGATTTACACCTAAGTATTTCATTTATCTGAGCAGTTGTAAGTGGTGTTTTATTTCTAGTTTCGGTGTTCATTGCATCATTCCTAGTACATGGAAGTATGATTGAGTTTTGTATGTTTGTTTACCCTTGCAACCTTGCTGAACTCAATTTCAGCTGGAATTCTTTTTGCAGATTCCTTAGCATTTTCTAAGGAGACAATCATGTCATATGCAAAGAGGGAGTTTTATTTCTCTCTCTCTCTGATGTATAAATGTTGATGAATATGCAACTATAACGTGCAACGGGTAGCGTGGCCCAAGAGGTAGAAGAGAACAGTGTGACTCTGACTTTGGGAAAAAAAAGAAGAGGATGTTTTCCTCAAACGCGGTTGCTGCAGCCATCTCTGTTGTCAGGTGCTGGTGGTGGTGATGCTGCCTTTTGGTCTTAAAACCCTACCAAATCTTTGCTCCAAAAAGTCATCTCATCTTCTGGCTGTATTCTTATGAGAGGAAGGTACTTGAGGTGCTGAGGGTAAAGCAGAAAATAGGTGAGCTTATTGCACAGATCCAGTAAATTGCCTGCAAACACCCCCACCCCCGGCCCCTACTACCAAAACCCCTACCCCTGCCCGCCCGCCAGGGATCCCATAGTCGCAGCCAGGGCAGAAGGGACTGCTTTTCGGGGCTCAGTTCCTCCTAGGCGCGCGGGGGCGCTGTGAGTCCTCGCGCGGCGCGGCGGCACTCTTTCTCAGCCTCCTCGGTATGGACTGAGGCTTTCGGGACGGTGGCGGGAAGATGGCGGCCCCCAGGGATGGGCTGGCAACAGTGGAGGCGGAGGGGATCGCGGGGCGCCAGGCGAGCTCAGGAGTGGAGGCGGTATTTCCTTCCGATCCCGCCACACCCGCCCCGCTGTGTCCTCACGGTGGGTGTGCGTCTGGGCTCAGCCGAGCTGTCGGGCGCGAAGGGCGGAGGTTAGCCTGAAGGTGCCTTGGGCTTCTTAGGGCTTCCAGATTTGTATCTTCCTCGGTTTCACCATGTGTGATGCCAAAAAACGCCCTTTCCTGGGGACGTAGTGTTTTCAGTTTACTTAAGAAACTGTCATAGAAAGTCTTCACTGTGGTGGTTTTTGCTCCGTGGCTGTTACATTTTTTTTTTTTTTTTTTTCCCCTCTCAAGGGAAGAGGCAGAGTCTAGGCAAAGGGGATGCATGTTAGTAAATCCATTGCCAAGTACTTGGGGATTTCATTGGTTGTTTTGCTGTCTTTTTATTTTAAAAAGTTAGGAGGAAGGATAGCATGAATTATTGCTCAGAAACCAGACCCAGTTTTTCTCTAATTTGTGGAGAGAGGATGTGCCCACATCCGACTCCAAAAGCTCAGATTTTCACTGAAAGGATAACTGGGTGGAGGTGGCAAAGTGCTCCGTTCTCTGGATCCCTTCCATATTTTTCGTCTCAGGACCCAGATCATTCACCGTGTAGACAGCAACTGACAATGGCATTTTCTTTCTGCAGAGACTAGTTTTCAAGAGTTATGCCTCAAGTAATCAGTGCCTAAATGTGATAGGGGGGAAAAAAGTAAACAGTGGGCTTAATTATGACAAATTGTGCATAAAACCAAATCAAATTTTAAGGGCAGTGAAAACTAGGAACTCGATGTAGATGACTATTGTTTGACATGTTTTTTTCCCCATTCTGGAACTAGGACCTACTCTTCTGTTTGTAAAGGTGAACCAAGGGAAAGAAGAAACACGGAGATTTTATGCCTGCTCAGCCTGTAGAGATAGAAAAGACTGTAATTTTTTTCAGTGGGAAGATGAAAAGGTATATCAACTTTTTAGACATTTTAAAAAATTTTTGATGTATGTGACAATTTGAGAATGTCTAAACCAATAAAAACATGCAACTTGAGCGTTAAGTGAGGTAAATCTCTTCAGATAGATGAAGATACTGTGCTTTTTGATTCGACAGACTGGAGTTTATACTTACTCTAAACTTACTCTGAGTGCTGATGTTGTAAACGACTGTCTCAAAGACCGTTCCCTTTTAAGACTCTGAGGTGTCAATACTGGGTGGCTGATCTTTTATTTGCAAATACAAATTTCTCCCTAAAGAGTTTAGGTTGTGATCATTCCAGGCAGTATTTTAGAAAAACATTTTTTTTTAAAGGTTTTATTTATTCATTCGAGAGAGAGAGAATGAGAGATAGAGAGCACGAGAGGGAAGAGTGTCAGAGGGAGAAGCAGACTCCCTGCCGAGCAGGGAGCCCGATGTGGGACTCGATCCCGGGACTCCAGGATCATGACCCGAGCCGAAGGCAGTCGCTTAACTGAGCGAGTTAAGGCTCCAACTGAGCCACCCAGGCGCCCCAGAAAAACATTTTTTTTTAAACATTTGCATTGAGCATCCATTACAGCTACTGTATAACCGAAGAAGGCACTTAGAGATATAGTTATGAGCTTGGTATCCTCTAGGACTCAGCTCCAGTTCAAGTTTCTGAAAGTTTTGTCTTGAAAAATTTCAGCTTTGTTAGGTTTATTAGAAAACCGTCTTGTTTACAACTCTTCTGCACACCTGTTAAAATCACCATGTGTAAGATAATCTCTCAGTGCTTTAATATGTTAGGTATTGCTTCATACTACTCTAGAACTTTCCCAGTTTAATGTGTTTTGTTTTTGTTTTCCCCTGAAACAGATGCTTGTTTACAACATTGAGCTGCTTTAATTGGCTTCTTGATGTCAGAATGTGATACCAGTTTTTCTAGGATGATAGCAAGTTTGATAGTTTATTAAATGGTGCTTTTATTCCTTTTCAGTTGTCAGGAGCTAGACTTGCTGCCCGAGAAGCTCATAACCGAAAATGTCAGCCTCCTCTATCCCGAACGCAGTGTGTGGAAAGGTGCTGATGTGTTGTCATTTTTATTTATTATTTTTGTTTTGTTTTGTTTTTCCCTGTGCCTTTGCACTTACTTTCATTTAAAAAAATTTATTTAAAAAAATAATAAAATAAAATAATTTATTGTGATAAAATATATGTAACATAAAATTTGCCATTTTAATATTAAGTATACAGTTCAGTGGCGTTAATTATATCCACAGTGTTGTGCAATTTCTACCATTACCTATTTCCAAAACCTTTTCATCACCCCAAAGAGAAACTCTGTTACTATTAAGCAGTGACTCCCCATTCCAATTCTTCCCAAATCCTGGTAACCTCTATTATACTCTATGGATTTGACTATTCTAGCTACCTCATGTAAGTGGAATCATATATTCGTCCTTTTATGCCTGGCTTATTTTACTTACCATGTTTTCAGGGTTCATCCATGTTGTAGTATGTGTCAGAACCTCCTTCGTCTTATGGCTGAATAATATTCCATTATACACACACACCCATCTTGTTGATCTGTTCATCTATCAGTGAACACTTGGGTTGTTTTCCTCTTTTGGTTGTTGTGAATAATGCTCCAGTGAACATTGGCATACAAATATCTGTTTGAGTCTCTGTTTTCATTTCTTTTGTGTATATACCTAGGAGTGGAATTACTGGATCATATCATAATTCTGTGTGTAGTTTTTCGGGGAACCACCAAACTCTTTTCCACAGTGGCTGCACCATTTTACATTTCCCACCAGCAGTGTACGAGGGTTCCACTTTTTCCACATCCTTGTCAACACTTATTATTTTCTGTTTTTTTGGTTATCTTAGTAGTTGTGAAGTGTTGTGTCATTGTGGTGTTGAATTTTGGGTCTCTAATGAGTAATGATGTTGATTATCTTCATGTGCTTATTGGCCATTTATGTATCTTCTTTGGAGAAATGTCTATTCAAGTCCTTTGTTCATTTTTTTTTTTTTTTAAGATTTTACATTATTTGAGATAGAGAGTGAGAGAGCACAAGCAGGGGGAGCAGCAGGCAGAGGGAGAAGCAGGACTGGATCCCAGGACCCTGGGATCACGACCCGAGCCAAAGGCAGACGTTTAACTGACTGAGCCACCCAGGCGTCCCCCTTTGTTCATTTTTAATAGGATTGTAATTTTTGTTGATGAATAGTGGGACTTCTTTATATGTTAAGGGATGTTATGCCCTTAACAGATACGTGATTTGTACAAACTCTCCTATTCTGTAGATTGCCTTTTCACTTTCTTGATGATGTCCTTTGATGCACCAGAGTTTTTAAATTTGATGAAGTCCAATTTATCAGATTTTTGCTTTTGTTTTCTTTGCTTTTGATGATATAGCTAGGAATCCATTGTCATATCCACTGTTAGGAAGATTTACCATGTTTCTTTTTTGAAATACTAAAAGAACTAAAACATTTTTGGAAGTTGTGAACATCTCTTTTTAAAAAAGCTTCATTGTTGAAATGCTTTATTGGGTGACTGGAATTGAATCCTAGATTTAATTCTTTGGAGACCTGTGAAAAGCCACCTTCTCCTGTGTCGTAGGCCTTGTTCGTAAATGCTGGGAGAAGCTCCTTAAGAAGGCCCTGGTCTGGGTTGCTGGTAACAAATAGGTTTTTACTCTCAAGGCAACTCCTTTAGTTACCTGGGCTGCTATGTTCAGAAGGATTCTGGGGTCTTATCTATGTTAAGTGGAAAGGAGAACTGGGCTCTCTTAAAAATACCTTTCTTGAACTTGTTACATTATGAAGTCTTTTGATGGAGGAGGCTGTTTCTTAAGATAACTTGATCACTCCTAACCAAAGTACTTAATCAGTGATAACTACTTACTACATGGAAATTCAATCAACAACAAAAAATATTTACAAGGGACTTAATGTAAATTGAGCACTACTGTGAGCTGGCTAGTGTGCTGTGTTTGACAGGAGAATTATGTAATCTTGCTAAGGTGGTTCACTTAGATGGGAAAATTAAGACCTGGTGAAGTTGAGTGACTTCATTAAGCTCTCACTATTAGAATGACTTAGCAGTGACTCCGACTTATGCCTCTGATTTTAAAATGTTGTTTTTAAACATAAAAGCAGATCGTAATTAACATATGTGTAATGATTTAAGGAGATTTAAGAAGATAAAACGTGAGTTATATAGAGATAAATGAGATTATCATAATGACATAAAATAGAATATCAAAGTTGCACAAAGTAGAAAGTAGAAAAACATCACCCATTGTTTCTCCCTTTGAACCCATCATCTTGTTCATTTTGTAGTATTTTCTCCTGGCCTTTTTTTTTTTTTTTACCTGTGCCAAAGTTTGTTTTACAAGATCGTAGCCATAATGTATACATAGTCTCTTGTACTTTGCCTTATGGATTTTATCTGATAAGCCTTTTTTTATGTTATGTTACCAAGGATATTGGTAATTCAGTTAAACTCTATAAGAAAATCTAGGTGATCTTGTTTCCTTGTGTAATAAAATTTTAGTCTGGAGCTAAACCACTGTTCTATCTTTGTACTGCCAGGGTGTGTTTTTTGATAATAATTTTGGAAATTCATATTTCATGTTAATTAGA
The DNA here is from genome assembly GCF_037043125.1 of Eumetopias jubatus. Taxonomy (NCBI): domain Eukaryota; kingdom Metazoa; phylum Chordata; class Mammalia; order Carnivora; family Otariidae; genus Eumetopias; species Eumetopias jubatus. The sequence continues at coordinate 182,251,919 of NW_028274808.1, read as the reverse complement.
AAATAAAAACACTGGCTAAAATGTGAAGTATTAAAGAATTTTCAAAAGGTCATTTCTTGGAGGTCATACTTTCATCTGTAATCTAGTGCTGATTCTTGAGAGCAGGTCTTAATAAAATAATTCTCAACATTTTAAATCATCTGTAACCCATAACCTTGGATTTTGTTGCCCAAGCTTGCTTGCTTACTTGCTTCCTTCCTTCTTTCCTTCCATCCATGTATTCATTCTTTATTGAGGGCTCAAAAAGAACTTAAAATGCTGGTAGTGGAGTTGAGATATGCAAAGATAATGCAATGCTAAGAAGAGTGTGCTAAATGTAGAAAATATTGATAGGAAAAACTGAGTGCTCTGGAAAGTCAGCAATGACGCAGCTACCTCATGCCATCGCCGATCAATACAGTTTAAGGACTTGAACAGGTTTTGAAGGGTGGGGAGAGGTTGAAGCTTTTTGAAATGTATCATTGATTTCGCTGCCTCACTTTGGGATTGATGCTGTCATGCTTGTATAGGGGCCTTCTGTGGAGTAAGACATTTGAAAGCAGGCTTTCCTCTAAAAATTTAAACTTGCAGCTTTTTAAAATCAAAAGTTTACTAACTTACTCTATGTTATTAACTTCTCTTAGATGAGAAAATTGAGACTAGCCGTTCATCATTGTGTGTAAATGAACCTAAGGATGATGTACTATTACTTGAGATTGTAACCGTTTTCGAAGTTAACTTTCTACAACTCAGTCATAAATTATCTTATGAAATCCGTAGTCCATTTGAAAGTATTAAAATGCATTTAAACATGATTCTTGTTCTATAATGCAAACCTTCATCTGTCGCTGTTGAAGTCACAATAGCTTTTCATTGATAATTTCTTCTCCAAATTGTTAGAAAGGAACTGTGGTAGCTAGTAAGATAAATTGGCCCGCGTTACTTGATTTTTATTATGGAGCTGGCAGTGCTCCGCAGATGTCTGGGTGCGCTACAGAACAGGATTTGATACTCTTTTTTTTAATCTCACTCTTTGAACCATGCTTTATATTTCATGTGTTCAGTTGACAGATTTACATCTTGTGTCTGAGATTTGACTTCCTGATAGTTTTTAGCTGCCTCTTAACGCCCTGAAATGTCATTCTATTATGTAGTATGTTGGCACCTTATTGTGACCTATGAAGTCTTAGAGAAGATATATTTTAATGCTAAAATAAGCATTAATTTATGTGCATCCATATAGTTTTGTTTAGTTGATATTTCATTTGGTTATGTTTTTTCAGAGCTCATTTAAACTCAGATTTTCAAGGTCTGCTATTAGGGAAATGCCATAAACATAATTCGTCTACTCCAGGAAAGGCAAATGGAACATCAAACAGAGATCAATAAAAATGACATTTCAAAATGCTAGCCTGCAAATTGTGAATCATGCTGAGCCATGCAGTGGAATGAATTTCTTCTGCCTGCCGGGTATGTGTAGAAAGTACAATGAGAAGAGAGCGCTGAGTAAGCCTCAGCCCTTACGCGCTCTCATGTTCTTCCTACCATACTTCTAAAAAACCTTGTTTCTGAATGTTAAATTTAAAGCAGTATACTTGAATGATTATGATGTGCTTTTGAATAGAAAGAAGTATGCCAGAGATCTCCCTTTATCTTTTGTCAAGAAAAGGTTAATAAACTAGCAGAAAAACTTTCTGAGAAACGGTTTTGACAAGGCACAAAGATATATAAGTGGAGGTTCATTTAACAGTATTCTTCTTTTCCTTTGTTTCAAAGTAATTAAACTTGGTGTCCTAAGCACCGTCAGAGAGTCCTGTGTATGAGCGAATTGTACCCCGGTCCTTCATGGTTTCAAACCGTCTTTCATCTCTTCCTGGTGATTTGGCAGCTTCTCCTGCCCTCAGTGGGCATCACTTGGTGAGAGATAGGCAGTCCTTCTGATTGTGTTTAAGTAACAGAACCTGACACAGCTTTACCTATGGGGATCTTCCTTCTCTTTTTTCCTTTAAGGCCCTTGATTGTTGTTGTCATTCTTTCAAGAATGAGTATTTGCTTCCCTAATATGAAACGTACGCTCTGTTGCTCCGTTTTAGTTCCCGACTACGTGTATAATACTTTTGCGTTTTGGGGACTGAAATTGTAGGTGATGGCAGTGACCCTCGCGTGTAGTTCCAGCAGTGCACCGTGCTGAGTTGAGGAGATGACAGCATGAAGGGCTGGGACAGGTTTGCACGTGGGGGGACCATCCCAGCTACGTCATGACCTCTGTCTGGCTGATGGCATTACATACCATATCTCAGTGTCATAGATGCTAAAATGTGAAAGCATATGCGTCTTAGAAGCGATGAAATGGAGGGACACCTGGGTGGCTCAGTTGGTTAAGAGGCTGCCTTTGGCTCAGGTCATGATCTCAGGGCCCTGGGATTGAGTCCCGCATCGGGCTCCTTGCTCAGCAGAGATCCTGCTTCTCCCTCTGCCTGCAGCTCCCCCTGCTTGTACTCTTGCTCACTCTCTCTTGCCCATGCTCTCTCTCTCTAGCAAATAAATAAATAAAAAATCTTAAAAAAAAAAAAAAAAGAAGAAGCAGCGATGAAATGGGATGGCTGGATCTTGCTCTGTGATCCAGTCTGATGGGCTTTCTTTTCGTGGGTAGATTTAGCTCATTTGCAGAGTGGATATAACAGGCATGCTTGATCTTGGTTTTGCTGTATTATTTTATGCTTTCTGGTTTTCTTCTCTGCTCTCTTTCACTATGTGGCATATGTTCTCTTTTTTTAATGTGTATTTCTTCTATTTTTTTGTTCTTATGGTTGCCTTTGTAGCTTTTTATGCTATATTTAATCCTTCTGTTTTTTTTTTTTAGATTGTCTTCATACATCTAAAAATGAGAAATGATGAACTTGTATATTTCATCTTCTCATCTCTTTCTCTACAGTCACCATCCAGTTTTGGTTGATTATTTCTTTTTAGGGATAACCTTTATGCCTTTCAATATTGCTTACAGCTTTTACTTGATTTTTCAGTTTTAAATGTTATCATTTGGCCTCTGACTCTTAACACATGAGAAAATCAGTATACTTACATGATCTCCCACTTTCTCTGCGACTTACCCCACCTCTTATATTTGGATTTATATTATTTTCATTTTATACTGTAACTATAATACTCATATTGTTCTGTTTTTATTCTGTGGTTAAATGGATTCGGTGCTTACTGACGGCCCCTTCGCTGTAGTTCCTTCATTTATCTCCTATTTGGCTAAAATTCGTCCTCTACTGTTTTTTTCTTTTTAAATAAAAGCCTTAAAGTAATCAGAAATTGTATTTATTTGTTTATTTTTAAAGATTTTATTTATTTTTTGACAGAGAGAGACAGCAAGAGAGGGAACGCCAGCAGGGGGAGTGGAAGAGGGAGAAGCAGCCTTTTTGCTGAACAGGGAGCCCGACGTGGGGCTTGATCCCAGGACCCTGGGATCATGACCTGAGCCGAAGGCAGATGCTTAACAACTGAGCCACCCAGGCGCTCCTAATCAGAAATTTTAAATCAAAATCCCTATGTGGCTATTGTATGGTTCCGTTGACATGAAATATCCTAAACAGGCAAATCTGTTGAGACAGAAAGTAGATTCATGGTTGCTAGAGGCTGGGGGTTGGGGAATGGGGAGTGACTGCTGATGGGTACAGGGTTTCTTTTTGAGGTGATGAGATTGTTCTGGAATAAGATTGTGGTGATGATTACTCCATGAACGTTCTCCATGAACATTCTAAAAACCACTGAATTGTACACTTTAAAAGGGAGATTGTATGGTACATGAATTAAATTTCAGTAAAAAAATAAAATATGTGGCAATGGAATCAAATGGCTCAAAAACCAAATAGAGGCTTTACAAAGAACAACACCCCTGCCTCCACCTGTGCATTTCCCCTTCCCCAGAAGCAACTATAGTCAGCTCTTTTGGCTAATTATTTTAGAACTTAACCTTCCTGTCTCTGAAATATAAAACATGCTCATACTGCTGCTTCTTGATTTATCAAGTTTTGAAATTATCTATTTCCTGTGAAAGTTGAGCGTTTGTCTTTCTCTCCTGCCATCTCCCCTCCACCTACCCCCCCATCCATACCTTTTTCCTACCCCATTTGAATATGGTTATATCACAATTTTGGTTAGATTCATGTTTTAGTGTTTGCATTATTATAACCATATAAGTGCTGCTCAGAGGTAAACCGTGTAATAAATCATTTAAAATAAGTTTTTTCTTTTCTACACAGCTTTTTGTTTTCTTTGGAGTTAATGATAGTCTTGGTTTTTTTTATTATTGTAGCTGCTGTTGGCTTATTTATGTGCTTATCACTGCTTCAACTGCAAACTCTCTGCCAGTTGTCTAAATCCTTTAAGAACATTCAGATATAGCATAATCCATTGGTTTCATCTTCTTAGAGAAATCTGTCCGAGGGCTTTCAGAAATGCTCTAGTCTGGAATGTCCCCTTTACCTGGCATCCACCTGTCCGTTAGGTTCTTCAGTAAGGACCCAAATTATATGGTTACCTAACCTGCGTTCTTCCAAGTCCCAAAATATTTGTTTACTTCCTTTATTCTTAAATGGCACTGATCCAACTATAAAATTATTCAGATTACATGTTTTCCTTGGGACATTTGCGGGGTTGCTTCACATCCTCCAGAGCAGTACTTCTTAAATGATCTCTGTGAAAGGATCAGTCTTTTGTTTGTTTGCTTGTTTTATGTTCTTGTTTTTATTCTCTACCCATTGGGATCAGATACTTCTGTAAATATAATGAAAATAAATTACTAGGAAAGAAAATGAAAAGAAGAGAAGACATATTACTAAGCCCACATTTTTTTATTAGTTTGAACAGACATAAAAGTGCTCTAATTGGTACAAAAATTTCTAAACATACTCTTGATATCTGTCTTTGTCTCATCAGGAACTGGTAACAGTTGACTGCCAGCACCGGTGCATGGCCAGTCTGTGAGGAACACTGTTCTAGAGTTAAATTTGGTATTGTACAAGTCTGATTTTTACCACCCAACAATTTTGAAATCTGCATTTCTGAAGATACCTTTATCTATGCTGATACTTGGTTGATCCTAGGCAGATGATGGAATTCTAGGTTGGAAATATTTTTCCCTCAGGATTTGGAAGGCAATGTTCCATTTACTTTTGTCTTCATTACAGTTGTTGAGAAGTTCAAGTTCAGAAAGTTCATTCCTGATCTCATAAATGACCTGTGAGCCATTTGATCCCTTTGTCTTTTTTTTTTTTTTAGAATCTTACTATTCCTACAGGTGTGACATTTCATGATAACCTATCTTGATGTGAGTCTGTTATATCCTATTTTGCTGGGGATTAGATAAATCCTTTCAAACTGGAAACTCGTGTTGTTCAGTTCTGAGAAATCTCCCAGATTATATTCCTGTTGCCAAAGAATGAAAAACCAAATCGCATGTGATTTAGGGCTGAGTACAACCCATTTCTTGCTTAGTATTTTCTGGGGTCATCTTTGCTTGTTTTCTTTGAGTTTAATTCTTGCCTTTTCATTAAAGCACTTTTAAAGATCTTTTATTATGGAAAATTTCAGGCATATACAAAAGCAGAGAGAATGGTATGAAGAATCTCCCACACCCACACACAGCTTCATCAGTCATCAGTATGTGGCTAATTTTATTTCACTTGTACCTTCTACTCTGACCTTCAGTGTAGATATTATATAATTTTACCCATAAATACGTTTCTATGTATCTCAAGAAATAAGGCCTTTGAAAAAAACATAATCACAATACTGTTAAAATACCTAAAAAAATGAACAATTCTTTAATGTTACATAACATGAAGTTAGTATTCACATTTCTCGGATTAGCCTGTAAATGCCATTTTATAATTGGTTTTACAAATCAGGATCCAGACAGGGTTTATGCGTTGTAATTGTTGATATCTTTAATCATTTGTTGAAGAAACAGAGTAATTTGTCCTATAGAATTCCTCACATTCTGGATTTGTTGATTGCATGCTGTAATGTTTAACTTTCATTCTATCCCTGTATTTCTTGTAGTGCTATTATCAGACTCAAGTTCAGTTTTAGGGGGCAATACTCTTTTGTAAGTAATGGGGTATATTTCCTTTTGTATTACATAGATGATGTCTGGTTATTCACTTTGTGTGATTTTTGAGATTGATCATGTGCACATTAGCCAGTCTATAAGCAGTACAATTGATTTTGTATATTAATCTTCTATCCTGTAATCTTGATGAGTTTACTTACTAGTTGTAGCAACTTTATTTATTTATTTATTTATTTATTTGACAGAGAGACATAGCGAGAGAGGGAACACAAGCAGGGGGAGTGGAAAAAGGAGAAGCAAGCTTCCTGCTGAGCAGGGAGCCCGATGCGGGGTTCGATCCCAGAACCTTGGGATCATGACCTGAAATGAAGGCAGACACTTAATGACTGAGCCACCCAGGTGCCCCATCAACTTTTTAAAAAATATTTCCTCAGGACTTTCTACATATATGATCATGTTATCTGTGAATAAAATTTTTATGTTTCCTTTCCAGTCTGTGCCTTTTATTTCTTTTTCTTGTCTCATCAGAGTGCTTGGAATCCCAGTCAGTGTTGAATAGAAATGGTAAAAGTAGACATCTTTGCTTGTGTCCCAGTCTTGGGAGGAATGTGTTCAGTCTTTTACCAATATGGTGTTAAGCTATAGGTTTTTCTCAGATGCCTTTTATCAGGTGGTGGAAGTTCTCTTCTGTTCCTAGTTTTCTGAGAATCTTTCTCGTAGATGAGAAAGTGCTTTTTTTCTGCATTTAATGATATATATATATTTTTAAGATTGTTAATATGGTGAATTGCATTGATCAAATGCAAACATTGAAGCAGCCTGGCATTCCTGGGCTAACCTGTACTTAGTCATGCTCTGTTACCTTCTTTATATACTGTGGCTTTGACTTGCTCAAATTCCGTTAATTTTTGAGTTTATGTTTATGAGGTTTATTGTTCTTTGGTTTTCTGATAACTTTTCTTTTGTTCTTGTTTGGCATTGAGGTCATGCTGGCCTAATGAAAGGAATTGGGAACTGTACTTTCCTCTTCAGTCTCCCGGAAGAATTCGTGTAGAATTGGTATTGCCTCACTGTCTTCTTTTTGGCATTGTTTCCAGTGAGAAATCTGATATTATTCTTAATCTTTGTTCTTCTGTACATGTCTTTTTTCTTCTGATTTTAAGATTTTCTCTTTTTCACTGATTTTGAATAATTTTATTATGATGCATCTTATAGTTTTCTTTGTGTTTCTTGTACTTGAGGTTCTCTGAGTGTCTTGAATCTTTTGATGTAATTTTTGGAAAATTTCAGCCATAATTTTTTCAAAATTTTTTCTGCCCACCTCCCTTGGGGGTCCATTTTCATGTATTTTGGTCCCTTGGTGTTTCATTTTGGATAATTTCTAAGGCTGTGCCTTCATATACACTGTTCTTTTTTCTGTGATGTCTAAATTGCTGTTAATCCCATCTAGGGTATTTTTCAGCTCAGACAATTAGAAAATATCTTTAAAGTTCAATTTGGGTCTTTTTAATATTTTCTATGTTTTTACTTAACAGGCTCATGCTTTTTTCTACTGCTTGAACGTGTGGAGTATAGTTACAGTAAATTGTCCTGATGTCTCTGTCTACTGATTATAGGTAGCATCTCTGTCATTTCTGACTCAGTATGAACTGATTGGTTTTGTTGGTTTTTATTTTGCCCCTAGTCATGGGTCATGTTTTCCCGTTTCTTATATCCGTGGTACTACTTGATTCAGTGCTGGCCCAGTGTCCATTTTACCTTCTTGTATCCTGTGTAGTTTTTATTCCTTTACATATTTTTGAGCTTTGTTCTGGAACACAGTTGTTACTTGGCTATAGTTTGATACTCTTGAGCAGGATTTGGCACACTACAGGGCGCAGGCCAACTCTAGTCATACCTGTTCATTTACGTTGGGTTTGTAGTTCCTTTTGTGCTACAATCACAGAGTAGGTGTAACAGAGAAACCAGATGGCCTGGTAATAAATATTGAGCTGATCCTGTACAGAAAAGGTTTGTTGTTCCTTGCTTTTGAAGGCTCACCTTTAGGCTTTTTGGCAAGACTAGAGCACCTTGAGGGGTAGAGCTAATTGCCCCCCCCACCCCACCCCCGAGTTAGTTACCCTCTTCAGCACCGTACCTGATGCTTGTGCTTTCTGAGGCTTCTCACTCGGGCACTTTGGTGAACAACCATTCTGTATCCTGTTGGGTGTCTGGCGATTGTCCTCCCTGCTCCTTTCCAGTGCTTCTCTCCCTCGCTCTGGGTTCTTTCTTCACATGCACATGCTGCTCAGTCGTCAGCGACCGACATGAGGGGAATCGTGGCAAACCATGCAGCTCTTTCTCAGTGTCCTGTCCAGAAAGGCCTGTGGGCCGCATGTATGTATTCTCCAGTACTCGGCCCTGTGAATTCTAGCCGCCCTTGCCTCCACCATTTCTCAGCTCTGCCTCATCAGATCGTTGAGCTGTGTTTGGGTTCTCCGAGCCCTGGTAACTGGCTCTCCACAGGCAGTAAACTGGGCAGGTGTAGACTCCCTCATCTGGTCCCTTCTCTCATTCACTGTTGGGCTTCTGGTTGTCCATTATGTTACTTTGTCTGTTTAAAAAAATTTTTGAGGGCCATGATGGTAAATCTAGTCTCTGTGACTCTATCATGGCTGGATATGGAGGTCTTCGACCCTTAGCATTTAATAACGAAAGGTAAATTCAGTGTTTCTGTTGCTGGAGAATGTCCTGGTTCTTTCTACTGCATTTCATGTCTCCTAAGACATGAAATGTCTTAGGCCCTTTTCTCTACTGACATTCTTACTTTGAATTACTATAAAATTTCCCCTGATACCGCTTTCCCTTTTCTTCCCAGCCATAGATAAAGCTGTCAGAAGCACAGTTATCATGGAAATAGAAACATTTAAATTACTGGCACGATAAGCTTATTTCTTGCTGTAGCCATTCAGAATATCGATTTGTCACTGCCTTGGGTGCTTTGAAGTGAAGCTGTGCTTAGATATAAAAAGTTTTAAAACCCACTTTGATTCTATGTGAAGTTCACAGTTTTTACAGTGCAGTTCTAGAGGTTAGTTCAGTTGAAACTCTGTGACTCTTCTTAAACTGTTAAGAATCCTTTAGTGCACTATTTGACATGCTTAGATTTAGACATTGCCGACCTGCTGTAGGCCTCAATATTGTTGTTTGTTTTTCTTTGGTTTTCTTACTCTGATTTCATATCTGGTACAGCATATACAATATCAGCAGTTTTAAAATAACGTACCATGATTATTTTCTCTCTCTAATTATCTCTAATAAAATGAAAGGAGAAAAAAAAACCAAAGTGGTAACTTTGAAATCAGATAGGAGGATGACTTGAAAGAGATCAAATGGGCTCAGTATGGTTTTTTTTTAAGGCTTTGGATATTGTCTTGCTTTTTTGGGGATGAGCTTTTTCAGAACTGCTTTCCTCAGTGCTGCTAAGAATAGAGAAACTTTGTAGGAACAGTTTTTCTTTTAGGAGGTAATTTCTTGCTAAGTATGCCATAAAAAATTGAAGAATGACCTTAATTTCTCATTTGAAAATGACTGTCACATTGAGCCAGACTATTTAACACTTCAAAGTTAGAACACATGGATTTGTCAATAAATTTAAACGTGATAGTAGTCTCCATTACTACTAAGTTGTTTAAGTAATATATTATGTTCACATTTTAAATGGATATTGATCCTCATTCAGTGACTGAATTGGAGCATCTCAGTTCTTATAAAATTGCTGATTCTTTTCTACTTTGTAGGTATGCAGCCGGACATAAATTCTAGCCAACATTCCACAGATTTTTTTTTTTACCTTGGCTTTTTTACATGGTACTCTTAAGGAAGTAATAGTACTTTGTGCATACTAAAAATAGCAAACAAATTGTCTTTAAAACCACAAACTTAAAATATATTACTTTGTGTTTAATTATGTCTTGAAGGTACTCGAAGTTTATTGCGTTGTCCCTGTCTCAGAGAAAGTTTTGTCAACGATGTCAGCAACTGCTGTTGCCAGACGATTGGGAGAAGCATCAGGAGCATCGAGTAGTAGGCGATATTTCTATCACCCAGTTGAAAAGGCCCAGTCAGCTTCTTTATCCATTGGAAAACAAGAAGACAAATGCCCAGTATTTGTTTGCTGATCGGAGCTGTCAGTTCTTGGTAGACCTACTTTCTACCCTTGGATTCACAAGAGTACTGTGTGTTGGAACACCAAGGTATGTTATATGATTTTTTAAAAAACTTCTATGCCCAGTATTTAAACTGTAAGAAAAAATTATCAAGTAGTTATTTACTATGTTCTGGGACATAGCGTTGCAGTTTTAAATATACAAGAGAAGTATAAAGCACCGTCCCTCTCTTGAGGAGTTTGTAATCTATATTACATTTGAGAGAAATCTTTATAGATTTCTGATATATGATAGGAGATTCCTTCTGATTTGATTTTTTAATTGCTTATAATTTTAGACTTCTCCTTTTCAAGCAAGTTCTACCTTTTAAAAAAATATTTAAAAAACTGAAACCTTGGTTATATCTGCCAAATTCTTTTCAGTGTTTCATTGAAATATTAGAAATACCAGGAGAACATTGATGGGGTTGTTTTTTTGTTTTTTGGGTTTTTTTTAAGATTTTATTTATTTATTTGAGAGAGAATGAGAGCCAGAGAGCACGAGAGGGAAGAGGGTCAGAGGGAGAAGCAGACTCCCCGCTGAGCGGGGAGCCCGATGTGGGACTCGATCCCAGGACTCCAGGATCATGACCTGAGCCGAAGGCAGTCGCTTAACCAACTGAGCCACCCAGGCGCCCGGGGTTGTTTTGGTTTATTTGCTTATTATCTGTGGCATTTGTAATTCCTTATTAAGTTTGCTTTCATTAATTGTTTTAGGTTGCATGAGCTGATCAGGTTGAAAGCATCAGGTGAAAAGAAGTCTAACGTTAAAAGCCTTTTATTGGATATTGATTTTAGGTAGGTTTATAAAGTATGATATTTATTCTTATTCGTTGTCTCCTGTTTCTGTTTAATGTTTTTCTCTTATTGTTTATTACCTATTACAATCCTTTAATGTCCAGAAGTAGTAATTGGTTAGAAGCCACCTTTTTAGTCATATAAACTGCCCTTGTAATCTTCCATATTTCAAACAGGAAGGCAGTGGATTTCTTTTTTTTTTTTTTTTTTTTTTTCTTGCTGGGTGTGCTTCCTAAATTTTTTCAGTGAATGTGTCTCATTGACTTGGGCTTGTAATTTAGAGATAAATTCTTACTGAATGAAATTTCTTCTCATACACTTATTTTTCAAAGATAAATTCCAGGATTTTATTTCATCGTGATGTTTTAATATATTTACTTTAATATTTAATTAGTTAATTCATTTTAATTCATTTTATTTGTTCTCATTCTTTTAATAAATTTTATTTTAACACATTTTATTCATTGTAATTTATTTTAATATATTTTACCAGATGATGTGCATATTGTCTTTCACTGGATATAGCCTGAGGTCAAGGGAGTGCAACCAGGGAATAGACAGGTCTTGCAGCAGAGGGTTAGCAAACAGATGGAGTCTGTGGGAGAGGGTCAGAATTAAATGGCATCTGACGTGTTGGGACAAACAGAGATGAGACTGTTGGAGGAGCACAAGTTGTGGTTCCCTTTAGGTGGTAATTTAGTAGCATATGTGTCCATCCACAGTCTCCGGGATCCTATAAACTTGGAGTAGTCTCACTGCTTTCCGTAGCTGTTTGAATTCCACAGATTGTGGTGAGACTCTAAAACACTGTGTTGTTAGTATCTTTTACCGGTATATTGAAGGAGGCAGGTACTGTGTTTCCTTTTATTTAATCTGACAGGGTCTGTTTGGCCAATATTCCAGTATTTGTTGGAGAGAACCTATGAAATTACATGTGCTTTCTCTCTAAAAACAAGGTGGACAGATTTTTGAAGTGTAAAAAGTCACAACAAGAAGTACAGCTTTTATAATTTATTTTTTATTTTTTTTAGATTTCCAGGTCAACTTTAGGGTGTCTAGTAGAAGCAGCTACATTTCTCAGAAAGAAGCCACACTTTCTGTAGCCTTTCATTCCCTGTTAACAGGACTAGCACAGTTCACTAATCTCTGCTTAACATGAGTGATGCTTGGCACAACGGAATTCCAATGGTGATAATACAGACTTTTTAAAGAGAAACTCAATTTTTTTTCTTAAATTGAGATACAGTACCCTGAAAACCCACCAGGGTTTAAAAACCCATTAACGTGTATATGCCAGTGGTTTGCGGTATGTTTGTTATGTTTTGCAGTAATCACCCCCATCTGGAACGTTTCTGTCACACTGAAAAGAAACCCTCTCCCTAATTCCCCCTGATGATCAGTGATCTGCTGTCGTCTCTGTGGGTCTGTCTGTCCTGTGTGTGTTCCATACATGGCATCCTGTCGTATGTGACCTCTGCTTGTGGCTTCTTTCACATGTTGCTGTGTTCATCCAGCTCATGGCACGTAACAGTACTTTACTCCTTTTGTGGCTGTATTGACGTTCCACTGAATAGATATATCAGATTCTTGTTTTACATTCCTTTCCTAAAGAATGACTGCTAAATTATTGTAAATGTATTATTTTAAAGGTAGAAGTTTAACTTTGGGGTTCTTATCGTAACAATACAAACAATAAATGGTGTTTGCATTGAGTGCTAGTCCCCTGTGAAACCCTGCTCTACCTCAGTCAGTCCTCACAAAAGCCTCCCCTGTACAGTAGGTGCTGTTACCCTCCTCATTTTCCAGACGAGAAAATCAAGGTACGAAAGAGGTGAAATAACTTGACCTCACAGTGATGAGTGGCCAAGTCAGGATTCAAACCCAGTCAGTGTGGCTCCAAAAATTAAGATACCCTCTGGAAGTAAATTTGCTTTTGAACTTGTATATAAGCCTTTTTTAATATAGCCCATTTCTCTGTTGTCGTCCTAACGTCTCTCCCTGTCTCTGTCTACCCCCGTGCCTATTCCATGAAGATTCACATGAGTCAGTAACGGGTTTGCAGGTTATTCATAGATTTAGAATAAGGCACTCCTTCATCGGGCACATTTCATTGGAGCCCTGGAAATCTGTTTATGTCAAAGAGGACGTATTGGCTCACATGATGAGCTTAGGATATAGCAGGCCTCAGTGCAGGCGAGGTCCTGGGCCTTGCGCATTGTTGTTTGGGCTCTGTCTTTCTCTCTCCACCTCTCGTTCTGTCTTTCTCTGGATTGGCTCTATGCTCCAGTTTACTTCATGCTCCCTGCCAAGGATTTTGGCAGCAGTAGCTTTCAGCTTCTGTAGTCTCAGCTTAACTGTCCAGGAGACATGGCTCTCTTTCCTGAGAGCCCCAGCAGCACAGCTCCTGGGAAGGACTGGCTTGATGGGGGCCATATGCCTGTTCCAGAACCACCTATGTGGCCTGGCAGGTAGGGTGCCCACACGTGGAGTGGGTTCACCAAAGGAAACCCCTCTCTGACCATAGGTGCATCACACACACACAAACACACACACACACACACACACAAGTCACATGTCCAAAACCGAATTATTTAACATAATGAGTCTCAGTTGTCGGTAGCACTCACCTTCCTCCTTTGGGACTTTCACCTCAGTGAAAATGGTACAGTGTTATCTCATAGTATGGTTCTTTGAAGTTACCATATAATTTGTATTCTGATTTCATTCAAGTCAAGCTTTTTCTAAGCTAGTTGTGGTGGACTGGTTTATACACAACCTAGAAAAAAATCAGTGATTCATCTTGACTTGTTCAAATTTCAAGGATCTCTGGTTTACTTTTTTTTTTTTTAAGCTTTTTAAAGAGACATGATCTTTAATTCTGTCACCCAAAACATTGTGGATGTTTTTTTTATGACCTTTTTTATGCATATAAACATTTTAAAAAGTAAGAATCAGATAGTCTTTTTTTCCCCACTATGTATCAGGCATATTTTTGTCTTTTAAATTGAGACATATTTCACATAGAAAAAAGAGGTTTTTAGTATTATTCACAAAGTTGTGCAACCATCACCACTACGTAATTCCAAAACATTTCCATCATCTTTGATGGAGGTGTCTCCATCAAAGTGGTCCCAATTACTGACCTCCCCTCTTTTCTGAAACCCTCTCCCAGCCCTTGGCCACCACTAATCTATTTTCTGTCTATAGATTTGCTTATTCTGGATATTTCATAAAAATGGACTCATACAGTATGTGGCCTTTAGTATCTAGCTTTCATTTAGCATAGTATTTTCAAGGTTCATGATGTCATACCTTTTTATGGCTGAATAATACTCCATCTTAAGGATATACCAAATTGTGTTTATCCATTCATCAGGTTATGGACATTTGTGTTGCTTCCACGTTTGGCTATTTTGAATAATGCAGCTGTGAACATTTGTGTGCAAGTTTTGTGTGAATGTAGGTTTTATTATCTCTTGGGTATTGTGTTAATTTGTTAGGGCTGCGATAACAAAAGAGCCATAGATTGGGTGACTTAAACAACAGTAATTCATTGTCTTAGTTATGGTGGTTGGAAGTTCAAGATCAAGGTGTCAGTAGGTTTGGTGACTTCTAAGGCCTCTCTCCTTTGGTTGCAGTTGGCTTTTTTCTCGTGTTCTCACATGGTCTTTCCTCTGTGTGTGTACAACCCCGGTTTCTCTTTCATAAGGACACCAGTCATCTTGCATCACAGACTCCCCTAATAACCTCATTTTATTTTAGTCACTGTTTTAAAAGCTCTGTCTCCAAATAGAGTCATGGTCTGAGATACTGGGGGCTAGGGATTCAATAGATTAATGTTGAAGGGTTACAGTTCAGCCCATAACAGGTATTTATCTTAGGACTGGAATTGCTGGGTTACGTGGTAACTGTACATTTAACTTCCTGAGGAACTGCTAAATTGTTTTTTAAGGTGACTACCATTTCACATTTCCACCAGCAATATATGGGTGTTCCAATTTCTCCATATTGTTGTCAGCTCTTGTTATTGTCTGTTTGTATTTTTAAATTATTTATTTAATTTTTTGAGAGAGAGCATGAGTGCACACAGGCAGGGGGAGAGGCAGAGGGAGATGGAGGGAGAGAATCTTAAGCAGGCCCCATGCCCAGCGTGGAGCCCAATGCACGGCTTGATCTCACAACCCTGAGGTCATGACCCTGAGATCATGACCTGAGCTGAAATCAAAAGTCAGATGCTTAACCATCTGAACCACCCAGGTGCCTCTATTGTCTGTCTTTCTAATGTGGTATCTCATTGTGATTTTGTTTTATATTTTATTGATGGCTCATGATGCTGAGCATCTTTTCAGGTGCTTATAGGCCATTTGTTTATCTTTTTGGAGAAGCATCTATTCAATCCTTTACTCATTTTTTAATTGGTTATTTGTCTTTTTTTGTTGTTAAATTGAAAGAATAAATATATTCTGGATACTAGACCCTTACCAGATATATGATTTATAAATACTTTCTACCTTTCTGTGGGCTGTCTTTTCACTTGATTATGTCCAGTTTTCCTCCTTTTTCTTTGGTTGCTCATGTTTTAGGTGTCATATCTTGCCAAGTTCAAGGTCGTGAATATTTACACTGTGCTTTCTTTGAACAGTTTTATGATTTTAGCTCTTACATTTAGGTCTTTGATCCGTTTTGAGTTATTTTTTTATATATGGTATGAGGTAGGGGTCCAAGACCTTCATTCTTTTGCATGTGACTATCCAGTTACCTCAGCACCATTTGTTGAAATGATTATTCTTCTCTCATTGAATTGTCTTGGTACCTTACTGAAAACCAAATGGTCACAAATGTATGCATTTATTTTTAGACTCACAGTTCTTTTCATCTGATCTATGTTTATCCTTATGCCAGTTCCACACTGTCTTGATTACAGGTGTGAGTCTTCCAGCTGTATTCTTTTTCAAGATTGTTTTAGCTGTTGTGGGTTCCTTGAATTTCCATATGAATTTTAGGATTAGCTTGTCAAGTTCTACAAAAAAGCCAGCTGGAATTTTTATAGGGATTTTGCTGCATTTTTTTTTTTGTACCAGTTTGGGGAATAGTTTTAAATATTAAGTCTTCCAGTTCTTGAACATAAGAGGTCTTTCCATTTATTTAGGTCGTTTTTAATTTGTTTAAACAATATTTTGTAGTTTTCAATGTACAGATCTTGCATGTCGTCTGTTAACTTATTCCTAAATATTTTATTCTTTTTGTTGCTATTATACATTAAATTGTTTTTTTAAATTTCATTTTGTATTGTTCATTGCTAGTGTACTGATTTACTTTTTTAAAAAAATTGTGATGACATACACGTAGGTTAAAATTTACCATGTTAGTTATTCACATGTATAGTAGTGTTAAGTAAGTTAAATGCCTTCACACTGTTGGGTGCAACCATTCACCAGAACTCTTTTCATCATAGCTGAATTACTTTTAATTTGAAAGATTTACATAGACCCTTAACTCTTAATTTAAGCTATATGTCTTGTAGTTTTACCTTTCTTGGGCCTGTATATTGAAATCTCCTGCACAGAGTAGGGGATGTAGATAAAGTTATTTTGTAACTTATTGAATATACTGATATTTTTTTTCTTTTCATATCAATAAACTTCTGTGGATGTGTGGAAACAAAAACTGAAAGGGTTGTATTAGTTAGCTTAGCTTCTTTTATGCTGAGTCAGTTCTGTAAAAGGTTGACATTGGGTATTAAAAGAGAGCTCGTTGGGGCACCTGGGTGGCTCAGTCGGTTAAGCGTCCGCCTCTTGATTTCAGTTCAGGTCATAATCTCAGGGTGGTGAGACAACGCCCAGCGTTGGGCTCTGTGGTGGGTGTGGAGCCTGCTTAGGATTCTCTCTCCCTCTCCCACTGCTCTCCCTCCAAAAATTAAAAAAAAAAAAAAAGAGAGAGAGCAAGAGAGTGAGCTCATTTATTGAAACACATTAGTGGCCAGAATCAACTGAGTCTGTTGTCCATACTCACGATATTATGGGGTATGGAGTTGGTTCAGATTTCTCACAAGGACCACAATTAAATCAGGAACAAGTTCCTATGTGAATAGAGTGACAGTGAGTAGTTAACTTTTGGCACTTTGACTTTGGTTTGTTGTTGCCCTACAAAAGGTCTGTCCAAGGCTTCAGAGAACTAACTACCTCAACTCCAGTGTTACACATGCTATAAATATCCTCTTCAGGGGGTCTAAAATATGAAGTTAACATTTGCTAAGATGGATTTTTATATGCTCTAATTTTAGCATGAAAGATGTGAAACTCTATTTGGCAAACTATCATCCAAATAAAGTTATATCAAAAAAATGAATTTCTTAGGTTCATTTCATGGACTAATTTTATTCAGCTCTTGATTACATTTCCTGTGTATAGAGCATGTTTCACACTTGGTAACTGACTCTCATTTAAAGAGAATGAATGGCCAAATTAAATGAATGTCCTTTTGCAGTTTTCAAGTGCATGCATTTCTGATTGGTTTTGTTTGCCTTATTCAATAGAGAGAATAATTCTTCGAGGCCAATTTCATTTTAAGAGGGTAATGTTCAGTGATTTTTCATAATTTAAAATATGAAAAATTATGCTCCCTTGTTTGTATCTGATGGAAACTCAGAGCTGAAATCTTGGCTTTTTTCTCTCTGACTCTGCCTACTGCTGCCCAGAATGTTTTAGACAAGTGTGCTGTGCTGAATTTTATGTAAATAAAATTTCTTTTTTAATTTTTAAAAAATGACTATTGTGTCTTTGAGAAGCAATACGAAAAAGTGGAGAGGGGGTAGAAATATATTTTAAAAGGGATTGTATTTTCCTTTGTTCACACTTACAAAGCAATATAAGAAAGAAGAAAATCCTCAAATGATAGTTGATCCACGGCAGTACTACTATTGAGATATACCTATATATAAAATAACTGCTATCTCTATATTAGTTGTTTGGAATTGAGTTAATTAGGAAGACATTTGTTTACTAATGGTAATTGACATTTTCCCACAGGTTTTGGAATGTTCATCAGGTTACAGTCTATAGTTTAAATGTATTTTCAGTTATCTAAACCTTTTATTTCTTCAGTGCAAATTTATGTTTTATGAAATTAGCAGATGTACTGACAGTATCTCAAATGATATTAAGGGACATGGTACTTAGAATGAACAGCTGTTCTGTCTCTACAGAACAAGAAGAAAGGGGTTTAGATTATAGGAGAAATTTTGGTTGGACATAAACATGGTTCCCTAATATGAGGAGCATTAAGACATAAATCTTTATAGCTGATATTTATTAAAATAGTGATGCCTAACATTTCAGTATATGGTATGTAGCTGCTTTGTATTAAGCACTTTACATATATTATCTCACTTGTATTTACCAAGTCCTTTGGAGTAGACACTATTATTTCTTCCATTTTGTAGATAAGAAACTCAGGCTCAATAGGTTAAATAACTCACTAAGGTTACATAAGTACTAAGTGCGACACCCAGGCTTTTTTTTTTTTTTTAAGATTTTATTTGAGAGAGAGAGCGTGTGAGTGAACACGGGGAGGGGCAGAAGGGGAGGGAGAGGGACAAGCTGAGTGCAGATCCTTTTGTGGGGGCTCAGTCCTACGACCCCAAGATCATGACCTGAGCCAAAATCAAAGAGTTGAATGCCTAACCAACTGAGCCACCCAGGTGCCCTAAGACCCAGTGTTTGAAACCAGACCATCTGACTGTAGAGCCTGTATTTTTTTTTTTCTAAAGATTATTTATTTATTTATTTATTTGACAGAGAGAGACACAGTGAGAGAGGGAACACAAGTGGGGGAGTGGGAGAGGGAGAAGCAGGCTTCCCGCGGAGCAGGGAGCCCGATGCGGGGCTCGATCCCAGGACCCCGGGATTGTGACCTGAGCCGAAGGCAGACGCTTAACGACTGAACCACCCAGGCACCCCTAGAGCCTGTACTTTTAACCATAGTGTAATATGAAGAGAATAAAGCAGGGCTGCCCGTTAGATGAAATAGTCACCATGGGTGGTAAGACAGTTATGGACGGTAAGGGAGGAGTAGAAGTAGAAGCAAAGTGCTGCTCTCACAATTTGGTTAAATAAGTTGTGTAAAAAGCATGTGTCCCTGATTTTTTTCACTAGATTATGAATTCTATAAAAGGATGATGTGGTTCATATGTGAATTGTTTATAGCAAAATTTTGTAAGTTCAGAATCCTATTGTGATAACAAACATTATACAAAAAACTCAGAATTCAGCCAGAACTACCAAGACCCGTATATGTAAAAATGGGGAAAGCGTGGAGACAGATAATTAAGGTGTAAAGAAAGCTCAGTCTTATAAGAAATCAAATAAATGTAAATTTAAATCATAATGTGCTATAAATTTTTAGTAAATTAGCAAAAATTTATAAAATGTTAATGCCCAAAGCTGGTACTCTCATTCATTACTGATTGCATTTTAAAGTAGTATCTTAGAAGAATAAAATGGTTCAATCAGTAAGTAAATATCTCTCTTTCCTGGCACTAATTCAGTAAATATGAAAGGCACGTACTTATTTTTCTTATATATTGAGAAGCATATTTTATTGAGCTAATCTGCAATAGACAAATGCTTTGTATTAAATTTTTTTTAACCACAGAAGAAAATAATTAACAGCTGTTGAGCAGAAATGTTGATTCAGTGTTTTTCTTAAAATTATTAAGTATGAGGTGTATTTTAATTGCCAACCCATCTCAAACTTAAATGGCATAACAATCAGTGCTCTCATTGTTTCTGTATTATTCTGTGGTCTGAAGGAACATGTGAACTTTATATGTGAGTCTTCTGTAGTTTTGTCATTGGCTTATTAACTTGGGAACATAACTGAAGTTTGATATTCATTCATTGTGACTGACTCCCTGAGATTTTGGGGAAGTATTCTTTATATTCCAAAACACTAAGGAATGATGAAATTGCTTTTATTAAAGGTGTGATCTCATAGTTTTAAAATTTAGTTTGTATTTACTTACTATATAGCCATAACTGGACAAATAACTACAGTAATACATTATTTTACAGGTATTCACAATTTTATATGGAAGATAGCTTTTGCCATTATAACATGTTTAACCATCACTTCTTTGATGGAAAGGTAAGAATTACAACCGTTATCCTTCTTATTGTGGAAGAACGAATTCCAGAGTACCTCCTCTCTTATTAGAGTCCCTCAAGATCGAATCATGGCTGTTCCACCATTTATTGATTGGCATTTTTTTTTCTTCATCTACTGAGTGTGTAACGAGCATCTAGAAGTGAACTGTGCTGTTCTTCTTTTGTGACTTTTCACTGCTCTTTGGATACAGACCCACTTTCTTACCAAGGCTCCCAGGGCTCTGCCTGATCTGACCCCTGCCACCCCCCAGTCTGTCTTGTTCCCGCTCTGGGGTTTGTGTTTGTGTTCCAGGTGTATGGCTTTCATCTGGGCCTGGCTTTGGCTTTTCTGCCAAGTGGGCTTTTACCCATGCCGTTCCCTCTGCCTTCGTCTTCGTTAACTTCACCTTGTCCTTCAAAGCTCTGTTACAAGTCACCTTCTCTAGCCTCCCCTGACCCCCAGACAAGGTCAGGCTTTCCTCTGTAGCTATATGATACTATAATTAAAAAATTCTTTGGGTAGTTGTTTGATGTCTGCCTCCCTGGTAAATGTCATGTCCCAGTTAAGGGGATTTATAGTTTTATTAAACTAATTCTTAAAAATTAGACGGGGTCAAGAGGGACCCCTAATCTGTTAACTCTGGATGATAATGATGTGTCAATGTAGGTTCATTAGTTGCAGCACATGCACTGCTCTGGTGGGGGGATGGTGATAATGAGGGAGGCCGTCCATGGGTAGCAGGGGGTAGCTTCTTTCAATAATATGATGTTAGTAATGTCACTGTAAATAAACAGCATAGCAGAGCTGATACTTCTCCTAGTTTGAGCTCTTTGCCAGTTGTATTACAAAATAAAAACTATACCTAACCAAGTAATCACACCTGACAGGAATTGGCCGCAACTGTTTGAAATGATCAAGACTACCTGAAGCACATATCCATATATGCACGTGTATGAATTTTTTAAAAAATTGTAAACCATGTATAAGTATATATTGTGTTTTAAGATGTTAATTAATGGTAGAACAAAAACCAAGCAAAACTAAAAAACTACGTATCTAGGAAATGAAAACAAATTTTAAATTGTTGGTTGGGACTGGAAAATCAGTCTCCTGGTTCAGTCTAGCCAAGGATGCACTCCTTCCATGAGACTCAGTCCGCATTGAAATATATATTTTTTAGCTGTGATAGCCATGAAAACCAAGTATTGAAATAAATAGCAATTTAGAATTAGACATAGTTAGTTTTCCGAAGGGCTTATGTGGTCAATAATTTCTAGGATTTAAGAACTGATTAGATGAATGTGAAGGAGAGAGGAATTGCAAACTCACTTGACAACAGACGATGGTGGACTTCTCAGCTAGGCCAGTGGTGATGAGGGAATGAGAGAGGTGGGTTCAGTAGGCATTTCACAGATGGACACTGGAAGACTTGGTGGTAAGTGTCCTGGGGGAGAAGTCAAAGATGACTTAGTGGTCCAGCCTGGCTTTGTATTTCATTCTTCAAAACAGGATAGGAAAGGTTGGAAGTGAAAATTGGAAATGTTGAGTTTGTGGGGCAGGTGGAATATTGATGTAGAGGTATTCAGAATGGCTTCTTGAAACTCTGGGGCCTCAAGCTCCAGGGTGTGGTCAGGGGGCAGGTGCAGTCAGGGCCGGCGTCAGAGTAGGTAAAATAACCATGTCTGTATTACTGGTGGATGCTGCAGTAGTGGGTTGGGTTTGTTTATGTGCTTGTTTTTCATACCATGACTTTGCTTTCTATCTTGAACAGTAATGGTGAGATAAGAGTGAAATGATGTTTGAATACCTAACGGTTGGCTAACCGTTGTTTATATTTTAAGAATGTAACATGTAATTAGCCTTTTTCTAGAAAATTCTTTTTAACTTTTATTGAAAGCTTATGGAATTACCTTTTAAGCTTCTAAAATAATGGTTGGAATAAGCTGCCAAGACTGAGCTCCACTTTATTTTTCCCAGAAGAAAACAGTCGTCTAGCTCGGCTTTTCCTTTCTCTATATTTTAGGAGCAGCCTCTACATAGCAATGTGACCATAGAGACTGATCTACAGTAAACTATTGTCTTGGATGATTTTACTATCTGCCCTTTTTCTGCCTAGTTCCTGAGTCAAGGTTTTCAGTGGAGGCTTACCATCTACTTACCAATCACTGAGTATTTAAGTGTCTACCAGGCGCCTATGAAGGTGTGCAGGGTGCTTTGGGGGATATAAGCTTCTGTTGAGGCCCGTAAGCAGTTCACAGCCCACGGGATTAAAAAGCAGGAGTTCCTTTTGCAGGATTTTCTCATAGAAAATCATATAGTCTTTCAGGTAATAGAAAATGTCATATGCCTTAATGATCAGGGAGGTTGAAGTATGTACAGGGCATGGTTATTTAAAGTACCAAGCACTTTTGGGGCGTCTGGGTGGCTCAGTAGGTTAAGCGTCTGCCTTTGGCTCAGATCGTGGTCCTGGGGTCCCGGGATTGAGCCCCGCATTGGCTCCCTGCTCAGTGGGGAGTCTGCTTCTCTCTCTCCCTCCCCTTATGCCCCTCCCCCGCTAGTGTGCGCACCCACACACTCTCTCAAACAAATCAGTAAATAAATCTTTAAAAAAAATAATAAAGTACCAAGGACTTTTTTCGTGATGATTGAGATGGAGGGAAGAGGTAAGGCACTGTTGACACTGGCGGCATAAGCAAGCATCTGGTTTCCACAGGTGGTCAACATCAGGACCCTCAGCAGGTCCCGACTGGACGTCACACCGTTGATTCTTACCTGGAAACAAATGTACTCTATTGGTTTTTTAATTTGGCTAAGAGTGTAGGTTTCATTTACTTGTTTATTTTCTTTTCCTACCTTTAAGTCTAAGAACTGGAAGGTTTTTCAGTAACATCATCTGTATTTTAAGTCCTTGTTCATGTAGGCAGGTTAAGGAAGTGCCAGGCAGCACTTGAAAAATGATTAACCTTCCTGACACACCATCCCTTGCTCTAGGACTTCCAGTAGGAAGTTAATAAAGACTCTCCTCGGGAAAGCGGATTAGGATGTTGTCGTTTTTCCTCTCATCAACTGAGTCTTCTAAATTGATTTAGTAGTAGAGTAATATATATTTTATTATAAAGTACATATGGGTTTATTAAAGTTTAAAATGCCATTAAACTTTAAAGTCGTAGGCTATTTTGTATACTGTGCTGATTTGCTTTTATAGGTGAGTGCTTGAAAAGGACTACAAAGTCAGTGGGACTGGAGTTGGTATTATAGGTATATCTCTTATTATCTCTTCTCCTGAAGCAGAAAATAATAAACAGACAGTGCGTAATGTTAATTTTACAATGACTAAAAACACTTCACTTGGTCTGTTGGGAAAATGTGTTAATAGCCTGGTTTCATGGCCTGGCTAAGCTTTGTTATTTATGGACTTTCATTCGTTTACTTACCGTGCGTGTCCGAACACGTCTGTCCGGTACCTGCTGCTCAGCAGCGTGTGCGAGGGTGACTGGTAATGTGTGAACTCGTGGTGGTGGACAAACCGGACAGGGAAAAAATAGGTCTTACTCGTCTTTGTGTCTCCAGTGTTTAGCTCAGTCCCCGCTTCTGTTTGTGGGATTGAATTAAGCATTTTAGATAGTCTTCATGGGTAATGAGTTTTTCTCTCTCAGGTTACTAAATTTAGTTTTTTAATTTAACCATTTGAAATGTGTAGTCCTCTGATAGTGATGGTGCTTGAATTTGCAATTTTAAAAACCCGCTTATCAAGGAACCCAAAAGATAAAATCTCTTGGGGGCTGAATGGGAGAGGCTTCAGGATGTCACTGAGGGACTCTGGGGTGGCAGGATGGGTGAAGTTTCAGTACAAACAGTGGGAGTGAGCCTAATGCATTCTCCGAATAGGATGGAGTGCCTCCCTCTAGTCCTCATTTAGAAGTGAATTTTTATTTGTTCCAGGCTGCCCTTGAAGTATGCAGAACATTTTTACAGGAAGATAAAGGTGAGGGAGTCATTATGGTGACAGATCCTCCTTTTGGTGGCTTGGTTGAACCTCTGGCTGTTACATTCAAGAAGTTAATTGCTATGTGGAAAGAAGGTCAAAGCCAAGGTGTGTAATTTATTACTTACTGCAGAATAAACATGTATCTGTGTATCTACTTCCTGTCAAATATTAGCAGAGCTCAGTGAATCAGAGCTCTGATAAAATATACATGTCTTGGGTTCTTGTGTTTTTTTTGTTTTTTTTGTTTTTTTTTAACAGGCTTATTTGAGAATGTGGCAGACTTCATTATCATGATACACTTTGTATTATCCTAATCACGTGTTCTCAAAATGACTTGTAGGTGAGCATAAGGGGACATTATGAAGAATAGCAGTAAACTGTTGTCATTTATTCAATAACTATTTACTGAGTGGCCCCTGTTGTAACAGGTACTGTTTAGGTGCTAGAAATAGAGTACTGAACCAGACGGACACATATTCCTGCCCTCATGGATCTTACATTCCATGTTCCTAAAGTCTTGCGCACAGCTCTAAGAGGGTGCCCAGCCTCTGGCTCAGAGCTCTAAACTGTGCCAAGATTTAGGTAGGAAGATCGGTTATGCACTAGCCTTACAGTGGTTATCAGTGACAAATAGACACCCACATAGTAGAGGTGGGTTAGTGGCTGGGTGTTATTATTCAGCTTAAAGTGGCTTAGGCCTTCAAAATATTTTATTTAATTAATTGTGTAATTAGTTGGTACAATCTTTTTAGTTTCCAGCTTGCAAATTGATAAACTGTAAGAGTGTCAGGAATTTGTGATCGAGCTTCTCCTTTATTGTGCTACATAAATAGTGTGCTTTGGAGACAGAATGCAAAAGAAATCTAAAACATGACTCAGTGTTAAGTATTCCACTTATTTTCAGTTCTTAAGTCCACTGATCAGAATGGATAAAGTCAGTGTTAACTGAGGAAGCAATGAAGAACAAATTACTTAAATCTTATGGCTTCAGTTGCCCTGTCTGTAAAATGGGATTGTTAATTAATTAGTGATATCTTTGCCTTTACCTAGAATATAGTGATTATGCGTGTAAGGATCACTTTTATATACCCTTTATACCTGCGTTTAGATGTAAAAGAATGTTTCCATTGACTTTTGGGAAAGGTCAAGTTGTAAATGGCATTCTGGTAAATGTTCTCTTCTTTTGTATGATTTAAGTACATTGAACAATTGCAATTTCTCCCAGTATTAGAAGTATTTCAGTTACAGCTTTTATTTTTTTAAAATATCAATTTCTTATTTTCTTTTCCTTTTTTGTGGTCCATTAGATAGCAGTCACAAAGAACTACCCATATTCTGGATTTTCCCTTATTTTTTTGAATCCCGAATTCGTCAGTTTTTTCCGAGCTTCTGCATGCTGGATTACCAGGTATAGTAAATATTTTGTTTTCTGGCACAGTTGATGGATATGCCTCTTAAATAAATACTCTGATCAGACTGTCCATCGATTTTAGGAAATTAAACTATCATAAGCTGTATTAAACACTAAAATTGTACCATGTATTGCTTAGTCCAGAGGTTCCTAAACGTAATTCTTAGGGGTGTTTATTAAAGATATAGATTCTTAGGTACCAAAATACACCTACTAAATCAAAATTAGAAGGTAGAGCCCCAAGAAAGCACATTTTACCGAGTTTCCCAGGTGACCCTGCAGCGCGGGTAGGTTTTAGACCCACTGACCTAACTGACCCCAGAGTCATTGTTATGAATAGTTTTGTCTGTTCAGAGGTTGTAGAGAAGTCAGTCGCTTTTTCTGGTCAGTGCAATGTCAAGTACACTTTACTGTACCACTCCGAGGATGCTGGCGGCTCTGAAGGGAGGTGTGTCCAGGTTGGCAGGTGGCAGAGGAGCAGAAAGGCTGAGGCCTGCGTGTGGGGGCGAGAGCGCTGATGTCCGGGTGGAGCTGACCGGCCCTCCCTCCCACCTCTGCCCTCAACTCCTGCTGCTTTAGTATCCACTTCCTGCTATTCATTTCCTTGGGTTCTGAAGTTAAGCCCTGTCACCAGCACTGTGTGGGGCTGCCAAGTGGCCACTGCTTCCTCTTTTGTAATGACATTTTTCTGTTTGAGCTTTCTTAGCAATGGACTACCTTGATGAAGGCTTTTCAGCCCTGGAACTGAAAATGAACATGTCTTCACTGCCTGTTCCAAGCTAGCACTTGGATCTCATCTTTCTAATCTTGAAGGCATTTACTATTAGGAAAATTACCTAGAAATTCTGAAAGAAACAATGTTACCAAAAAAATGAGAGGACAAACCCCTACCTGCCATTCACCCCAAGTAGCAAATATCCTAATTTGACACGTTCTACAGGTTTGTAATCATAGCAGATGAGTCCAAATTTCGCTTTCTTCACTGTCTTATGTAAGTAAGTGTACATTTTTAAATGTAGCTCCATAAGCTTTGTGCTTTTAATCACTTTATTTTTTTTTTAAGATTTTATTTATTCATTTGACAGAGAGCACAAGCAGGGGGAGGGGCAGGCAGAGGGAGAGGGAGAAGCAGGCTTCCCGCTGAGCAGGGGGCCCAATGG
The DNA here is from genome assembly GCF_037043125.1 of Eumetopias jubatus. NCBI lineage: Eukaryota > Metazoa > Chordata > Mammalia > Carnivora > Otariidae > Eumetopias > Eumetopias jubatus. The sequence continues at coordinate 182,225,174 of NW_028274808.1, read as the reverse complement.
GAGGTTTGATCTCAGGACCCCGAGATCATGACCTGAGCCGAAGGCAGATGCTTAACCAACTGAGCCTCCCAGGCACCTGCTTTTTAATCCCTTCAAATTATTTCTTAGCAGATTATATTATCAATTGTTAGCATTGTTTTTCTTAGACACACAGGTTGCTTCCACCTTTAAGGTACTATAAGTAACACTGCCATAATCATCTCTTATTCACATAATTTTTTCCATATTTTACATAACTTCCTTAAAATAAATTTCCAAAACTGAAATAGAATTCCAAAAATTATGTTATCAGATTTAATGGACATTTTTATGGCTACTGAACCATATAACAGTTACTTTCCAAAGTTTATAGCACAAGCCATTTTAACCTTGACTTCTTGAGCTCTGCGTTAGGTAAAATCCACATCATTATTCTTCCCAAATCTGGTTTACTTTCCTTTTTAGAGCACATAGTTTTCTGTTTCTTGTCTGAGGGGTACTTCTAGTATTGACATTTGCAGTGCAGAGATAGCAGACATATCCTAAAGATGTTAACTAAATAAACTATTTTCAGTTGGCAGGAGCGCTTGCTGCCTTCGACAGTGAATAATCATCTAGAACAATGTCTGGCACAGAGTAGGTGCCTTACACATGTTGAGTGAAAAATAGCGTGAACTCCGGAATTGAAAAGGAACTGGGTTTTAATCCTGGTTCTGCCACGTACTAGTTAGGCCTACACATTTTATCTAACTCTCTGCAGCTCATGTGACCTGTTAAAAGAGCAGAGTAATACTATACCTGCCTCATAAGGTTTTAGGAGTTATATGAGACAACACATGAAAAGGCTTAGCCTTGTCCCGAACACACAGCAAATGTAGACCAAAGGTTATTGCTCTCAGCACTGTCCAGACCATTCAGATAGTCCCTGGGTGCGGGTAAAACTCTTCTTCGGGGCTTTTTTTTTTTTTTTTTGTATAGTATATGAAACATAGGGTCCCTCGGAAAACTGTTCCGTGCACATTTAGAAATGAGTTTTCACTGCAGGCAAGAGTGTGAAATGGCAAGGAGGCCAAAGAAGGCAGATCCAGAGTAGAGTGGATGAGAGAGGTTCATGTGGAGAAACCAGCCATGGCTTGTTTCGACGGTCTGTGTTACTAGAAAGGAACTTGTGGAAATACTGGAGTCTCAGTTTTGAGAAATAGTTCCAAGGTCCAAGCTTATTAAAAATAATTATACAATTCAGTGTTCTGGTGAAGAAAGTTTCTAACTATGCTTTATCAGACAGGGTATCAGACAAGGTGAAAAGCAGTCTTTTTAGTAAAGAGAAAGCCAAACTTTGGGTGCCTGGGTGGCTCAGATGGTTAAGCGTCTGCCTTCGGCTCAGGTCATGATCCCAGCGTCCTGGGATCAAGTCCCACGTCAGGCTCCCTGCTGCTTGGGAGCCTGCTTCTCCCTCTGCCTCTCTCTCTCTGTCTGTCTTTCATGAATAAATAAAAAAAAAAATCTTAAAAAAAAAAAAGAGAAAGCCAAACTTTGAAAGGAAAAACTAGAATAAAATCTGTGAAACAAAACAGATATTCATTTTTCCTGATTTCTACTAAAGATAAGAACATTACTTGCCCATTGCATGCTCAGTTGGAGAAACTGATTTCACCATATCTCCTATTGTGTTCATGAGCCTTATTTGTTGTACCTCACCTTGATGATCTTTCATGCTTTTCCTAATTTCTTTCTTTCTTTCTTTCTTGAAAGTTTCTCTGGATTTATTATTATTATTATTATTCTTTCTGAAACTTTTCCTTTTTTCCTTTTCTTTCTCTTGTTATTTTAACCTTATTTTGTAGTAATTTCTTTTTTTGTATATTAGCTGCCTTCATCAAATGAAAAATTTGAAAGTCTCTTGTCCTCCTTCACAGGTCTTTTGCCATACACCTTGATTAGACCTTCTTTCTCACATTGCCTAAGATGATTATAAGCTTCCAAACCACAATGCAGTAAAAAAAAAACTCCAAAATCACTAAATCTCTTTTTTTGAAATACTTTTCAGGTAAGAGGGAGGCAGAAATGCCGCAGATCTTCATAAAATAGAAATTATGTAGACTCTTCAGTGATAAAGGCACTTGATGAGTACAGAATAAAACAGTCATCAGAGACCTAGGAAAGCAAGAGTTTTATTTGAGGGCAGATTAGAAAGGAAGGATGTGATAAGGAAAAGAAATTTTGACCCAGAGTCAAAAGTGTGAGTCCTAGCACACTGCCTTTTAGAGGCTCTTTAATCTTAAGAGGGAGAAGTCAGTTTATCTTTCTTGGCCTCTGTTTCCTTACGTATAAAATAAAATGATTGAATCAGGAAAGAGATGGCAGATAAGTTTCACTTTTAGTGCTTTAGTGCTAAGCCTGATAAATTGGTAGTGACTTTCTGGAGAATACCAGGCTCAGTGGCGGGGCGGTGGTGGGGGTGGGGGGGCGGGTAGTGTGTGATTGATTAGTGATGTCTGCCACAGGCCGGGTTTGGGCGTGGTAGAATTCAGGTCCTGAATTTACCATATCTGAACTAGATCTCCTCACTTTCCTTCCACCAGGAACATGCTATGATCTCTTGTTCCTACTTCATTTGGGACATTTGTGTGGATTGTTAGAAGTAGAGGCTTTTTTTTTTTTTTAAAGCTATCCCTCAAAAAATCATCCTGTGTAGAAAACTGTTTTTCGAGGTTAGTTTCATGTTCAGAAGTAAAGATATTTTGACAGGAATTTCTGACAAGTTACAGGATGACAGCTGAAATTCTTAAACACAAACATTTAATGGGTTTGGAGTGACAAGGGCCATAATATATACATAATATACATATATATAGATATAATTTTAAATAAGAGGTAAGTGCGATATGGGGAATATGACTAAAAGACCTTTTTGCTCTGGTGGAAGTTGACCGATGGCGATCTTTTGATGCACTGAAATTAAATAGAACACAATCCCGAGGGAGTTAGGAAAATACAAGTACTCTGTCTTCATCTTTGTTTCCCGACCGGATGCCTAGAACATAGTAGGTGCAAAATAAATGTCTGTTGACTTGAACATCTTGGTTTCCGTATAACTGGTTTCAGTCTCATGTCACAGAAGAAATTTGCGTATAGATAAAATTAAAAGTTAAGAATTGCAGAGATTCTTTGCTTTCCCTCATTTCTATACAGTACTTCATCACATTAATCAGTTCCATGGGAGAAATTTTCTATTTGAAAATGCCTCTCATCATCATTGTGAGTGAAATGTCAGAGATAATGATGGAAAAATGGTGTATCAGCTCTACTACTAGTGATAGGCAATTTGCAAAATTGTGTTTGCTTTACAGCACTTCCATAGGACATTTATTTGTGTGGATGAAGCTATGAAATATGGATGTATGTTAGAGGTACATTAATTTACCCTAGCAGCATGCGTTTTACATACCATATGTTTATAGTTAATTAGCACAACAAACCCGCATTTAAAAATAATAATAATCTCAATTAGGTTATGCAAAATCAAGCAATCAACCACCTTCCTGACACATACGTTCTCTGACTCCTTGGGTAACCATAAGGAGATTGTTCTTTCTTTCCTTCTCTTCCATCTGCTATCTATTGTATTGCATGGAATCTTCCATTTACTAGAAATCTTCCTAAGGCCCTCTTTTCCAACATTTAAAGATCTTTGAAAGGTTCTCTTGGGAAGAATTTTTTTTTCTTGTGACACTCACATGTTCAAAATATCTTTGTTGAATTTAATAAAGTGTCATATATTTATAAATTATATAGAGGAGTGCATGAGGGAAAATTATGAATTTAAATCATTTTTAAAAAACTACTTAATGGTACTATTTTAAGGTGATTTTGAAGTAAAATCTGCTTTTGTATCTTAGCCTCTAACAGGTGACATATATTCATAGAATTTTAAAGTTGGAAAGAACCATGAGGGGTGTACTGTAGGCTAACTTCCCACTGTAATAATCCTCTCTGCTAAATTCATGACAAGCCGTCACCCAGCCTCACTTGAATGCTTTCAACGAGCAAAGTCCTGCAGCCTTACAAGGCAACTCAATTTATTTAATAGCTCTAATCGTTGGAAAATTTTCTCATATTGAGATAAAATATGCTCCCTATTAACTTCTAACCATTGGTCCTCCTTCTGTTCTCCAAAGCAATAAAGGCTAAGTCTCATTTCGATTCCACTGACACCCCTTCAGTTATAAAGTAGCTATCAGATCCTCCTAGTTTGCGCTTTTCTGAATAAATTCCCCCAAAATGTTAAACGTCAAATCCTCTTTATTCCCATTACTTTTGGTGGAAATGAACTGGTTTTATCAGGGTCTCCCTTCAAATGCAGTGACTGAATGCAGGGCTTCACATGTGATCTGACCTCATCCTTTGCTTGTTATGTTATCACTCTTCCATAAGGGCGGCCGTGAGCCCATGCCAGCTTTAGTACAGTTAGCCAGACTGTGGATTCACCATGCTGACAGTTAACCAGAACCCCCAGGTTTGGTTTGGTTTGGTTTGTCCACACTGTCCCTTGTCTAGCTGGGCCTCCTTGTATGGCACTTACTTTTCCCCCCACTGCTAAAGCTTATTGATCAGTCTTCCTGAACTCGTTCACCTGTTAAAGTGGTAGCCGTGGGCAGGGCCGTACGGAGAGCTTAGGAATTTCTCATTAAAGCCCTCTCTTTCCATTGTCAGTAAGTCCTTACATTTTTGTGCTTTGTTTATTAAATAGATCTAGCTTGCGAGCCAGTTCTTTTGAAAAATTCTTAAGCGTATTCTTGTTTAGAATCTAAATAGTTCATTATAACGTATTTGAAAGTTGGGTTCTACCTTTACTTACTTCATAAAAATCTCACCGTATTCTTGTGGATAATCTAGAACAATGGTTCTCAAACTTTAGTGTGCCAGGAGGGCTTGTTAAGAATACAGATTGCGGGGCCTGACCCCCAGTCTGTATTATGAGGTCCTTTGGTGGGGCGATAATGTGCTTTTCTAACAAGATCTCAGGGGCGACGCTGATGTTGCTGATCCAGTACCTGCACTTGGAGAATTAGTGTTCTAAAGAAAGATGGACTTAGTGACCAGGCGGATTCAGAGCAGGCTTAAAACCAAAGTGAGAACGTGTGTGGATAGCAGAGAGGTTGGAGAAGGAGACGAGAGCAAGAAGCTAATAGACATTGAGCCTGTTAGCTCCAGCTTCCTTTCAGGATGATCTGCCAAGGCTGAAAGCTGAGGTAGGGGTCTTGAGGAGAGGTCAGTGTCCAAAATAGTCACAACTGTTGCTGTGAAGCTCTCCCTTCATCTGCATCTTTCTGTCTCTACCGTATGCCAGGCCCTGAACTGGGCATTGTACACACATTGTCTCACGTAACCTTCCCAGATCTCTGAGGCAGGGCTCAGTAACCTCCATTTCCAGGTGAGAATTATGTAAATTTGCCTCACGGCGCAACAGGTGAGTGGCAGAGCCTCTCTGGTCCCCAACCCTGTGCTCGGCCAGGACGTGAGGGGTCAAATGGTGAATGGTGGGGGGCGTCAGAGTAAGGCTGTACTGAGACTCAGTGACCTGCGAACTGACAAGTAGCCCATCTCACACACAAAAATGAAAAGCCCCCACCGAGGCATCACACATCTTCAAGGGTGGAATTCTTTAGCGTCAAAAGCCGAACTTGTAATTCCATAATAGGCCTTCTTTGTGAAGTCCGTTGTATTGGATAAAAGATTATAGTTGTTCTCTTAAGACCAGGCAATATGAATTTATAACAAAGTTTACCTTTTTTATAATGAAATTTCACTGCTATAGAGGCCTCTTTGTTGATTAATAAGTAAACTCTTGCTCTTAAGAATTTCTTCTTAAATACTTTGGTTTAATTCCTTTCTTGGCATCAGCTTGTTCTTTATTGGTTAAAGAATCTTCATAGATGTTTTACTCCTTTGAGTAAATTTTCTTTTTCAATTTTTTAAACTTTCTAGGTAGATTATGATAATCATGCACTTTATAAACATGGGAAGACAGGTCGAAAACAGTCTCCTGTGCGTATTTTCACCAATATTCCACCCAACAAAATAATCCTTCCTAGCGAAGAAGGGTACAGGTAAGATCCTAGTGGGGCTCCATATATCCAACAGGAAAATGCTTTTAATATCGACTCATATAGTTCTTCTGCTACCTTTAAATTTGGTCTCTAATTTTGAATTGTATTTGGATTACACTCCATTTTTATAACAAGTGACATTTATCTGCTCTGTGAATCTTCTTGAAAATATGCAGCTGACTTAAGTCTTTCTTTCCTCCTTAGATTTTGCCCTCTGTGTCAACGATATGTTTCCCTAGAGAATCAACACTGTGAGCACTGTAATTCTTGTACCTCCAAGGTATAGTTTCTACAGAATGCATTTTTATTCACATATATTCATTTTATTTTAGCTTACTTGTTTCATTACATTTGCTTAATGTTATTTTTTTAAGAGATTTTTTTTATTTGAGAGAGAGAGAGCACACGCGCAAGCTGGGGGGAGGGGCAGAGGGAGAAGCAGACTCCCCACTAAGCAGGGAGCCTGAAGCGGGGCTCAGTCCCAGGACTCGGGGATCATGACCCGAGCTGAAGGCAGATGCTTAACCGACTGAGCCACCCAGGAGCCCCTAAATTCACTTTTATGTGAGGTACTATATGACTGCTAAAATCAGGAATATTTCAAATAAGGCATGAGGTGAGTGCTAACCTTTGTTGAGGGTAAAATTAAGATGTTTCAAATAAGGAACTGAACTATGAGATACCGTCCCTATTGTGATGAAATAATAAAGAACATATACTGTGCACTTTTTATGTGCCAGGACCTTCCCTAAGGGCTGTACATGGATTAACTGAGTCACTCTGCACAAAGCCCTAGTAGATAAGTACTCTCCAGTTTTTACAGGTCAGGAAGGACAGGGACATACCTCCTACTTATTGTTTTAAGGAGGTGGGATGACCCGTAAGGTGGCCTATTTATTTTAACTAAATCCAGTCAGAAAGAACAGGTGAAGTTTAGTTTGGCTAATACGCACAAATGATTCTCCAAAGGAAAGGCTGTATTTTAATAACTATCATAAGGTACATTTTGCATAACTTTACAATTTTATTATTGGTTATACTTGTTTTTAACTGTGGTAGCACATCTGATTACGTGTATTTTCAATCAGCTTAGATACTATCTGTGTTCTTTATTTAAAAAAAATTATGCCCAGGTCATTTTTATAAAGCTCAAAATGAGGAAAACAAAACTTTATTATTTACCACATAAGTGGTAAAAATAAACAAAAGCAAGGAAGTGACGATCACAGAAACCAGAGTAGGTGTTACTTGGTGGGGAAGAGGAATGCTGGATTGGGAAGGGCTACCCGCAGGAGCGTCTAGGGGCCTGACAGTGTGCTCTTGACCTGTTGGGATTCATCAGTGTGTACTTTATAAGACCCGTTAAACTGGACATGTAAGTAAGTGTCTTATATACTTTTCTAGGTAGTTTTATTTCACAGATTTAACATTATCCAAACAGTATCCTATAATCTGTATCTTTTTAAATTATATAAAGTTCTCAAATATGAATTTCATTAAGGATTATGCTGCACAGACAAGTAAAAGTTATGAATCATTAATTCTCTTGAAATTTTCATCGAGTCCTTCTTTGTGCCGATTGGGTTGCTTGAACTGGAGTGGACGTTCAAGATCATGTAGATAAATCCCCTAGTTTTCCAGTTAAGGAAATTGGGGCCCATCAAGGAGGCATTTGAGTTGAGTGGAGAAATGCATAGATTAAAATCAAAGTATTTAATTGTGAAGGAAAGTGAGAAGTAAGGAATGAATAATTTACACAGATTTTAATAAGACATTTTAATTTTTAATTGTAGAACTTGATTTTTAATGATACATTAAACATGATTTAAAAATTCTTTTTGTAGGATGGCAGGAAATGGAACCATTGCTTTCTCTGCAAAAAGTGTGTAAAACCTTGTAAGTATTTAGACTCAGTGTTTGAGATCCTATGCAAACATTTCAGAGTTTTTCTTCACCTAAATGGGATTTTTATTTAATTGTATTTATGAGAGAAAAAAAATTAATATAAAGACCTGCATTGATTTACTTGCTTTTTAATTTTGGCAGTTACCAAAATACACACTCTCTCTTTCATAGGGAGACATGACTTTGTAACCTGTTCCAGTGTGGCATTTGGTTTGGCTCATTTTTTTAGGGCTTTGTGTCACTCAGCCAGACCCCGCTGTGTCAGTGGGGCTCTCTGCTCATGACTCATTGAAGAAGGGCTGCATTGGTTGCCATGTATCAGAAAGAAGTTAGTTGCTTTATGTGGGATTCCAACCTCTTAACCTTGGCATCTTTAGCCAAATTATAACCAGCTATGCAGACCAGTCACAATATTTGAAGTAAACACTATTCATGCTTCCCTGTCATAAAGGTTGATCAAATGAAAAATTGTATTAAATGAACTTCTTCTAAAACTTAATTTTTATTTTATAGCCTGGATCCACTGTAGCATCTGTAGTCACTGTGCTCTTCCAGATCATTCTTGCGGGGGCCCTAAAGATGGCTGCTTTATTTGTGGTGAATTAGACCACAAACGTAGTACTTGTCCTAAGATCGCTGCATCTAAGAAAGTGAACAAGTAAGTTGAATTCTTTTATTGCCTAGAAGAAATTTTCCTTGTGTGTCCTCCACAAAAGTATACAATAGAGGATTCAGAAGTGCTGAATTATTTGCTGTTTTTACTGTTACTTACTGTTTCCATAGATGAGGGGGTGGGAGGGCACGAAGATGAGTGAAAGAGCTTAACATTTTACAGGTAAGACATGAAAATCACCAAAGTAGAAGGTAGAAACTGATTAACTTTTTATCTCCTGTGGTTCATGTGAAATTATAATTTGTGGGGAGAGTCCGGCCTCTATTGACAGACATGATATTTAAGTCAGGACAGATCAGATGCAGACGTGTGACAGCAGGCGAGGCTGGAGAAGGCATTTCAGTTGGAATGTAGTGTGTAGTCCCACAGTGAACACTTCGGAAAATGAAGTTATCTCTTTCAATTATATCAGACCTTCTAAGAAACATTGACTATTTAAATATGTAAAATTTTAATTTTTACTCTTTTTTTCTATGCTTATTTTCACCTCTTCCACCAATATTTGGTGTTGGTTATCACTCAGAACAAAGTTATACCAATGACAACAGCATATTTAGAAAAACCATTGCTATTTCAGCTGGGCTCATGTGAATGATTACGCTTAAAAAAAAACAACTAAAAGGGATGATAGTTGAGACTTCTTGTTTTATTGTTATGAAAACCAGATAGCCAAATTTAACATTATGTGAGAATTGGGATCAGCATAAAATTTTTGAGCTATCTTATAACTTGTGATAAAAATAATTTCTTAGTATTAGAAATATCTGATGTTACTGTAACTATTTATGATTGTATTAGAATTCTTTTCCATTTGTTCATTTTTTTTTTTTTGGTCAGTGGCAGTTAGTTTTTCCCATTAAGGCCCAGCCATTTGAATTCTACCTAGCGTTTTATTTTTCCATTACTTTTCATCAAATTTACTTTAAACAATTATTTCCACTAAGTAATCCAGGGTAGAAATGGAAGTTTCTAAATTAAGAAGTGTATTGAAGAATCTTATAAGAGATTTTTCTTAGAAACCTTTAAGAATAGGGGCGCCCGGGTGGCTCAGTCGTTAAGCGTCTGCCTTCGGCTCGGGTCATGATCTCAGGGTCCTGGGGTCGAGCCCCGCATCGGGCTCCCTGCTCTGCAGGAAGCCTGCTTCTCCCTCTCCCGCTCCCCCTGCTTGTGTTTCCTCTCTAGCTGTGTCTGTCTCTGTCAAATAAATAAATAAAATCTTAAAAAAAAAAAGAAACCTTTAAGAATAGAGGACCACCTAATAAGCTATTAGTCTGGGATTATTGCACCAGGTACAGGGTAATTCTGGTTGCAAACAGAGTTAGTGACATGCTCAGACTTTTAGTCTGTGATCTTATGATACAGGGAAACTGAATTTGTATTTTGGTAATGTATTGTAGGCTCTTTGTTGGTCCTCCATAGCCTGGGCTAGTTGGCTTGGTGGTATTCTATTGTTTTCATTGAAGGAAACCATTTAGTATCTTTCAGTATTAGATTTTATCAAGTTTAATTCAAGGAGCAAATCCATTAGGATGCAGTATACCTGAAAAATCTTAAATAGTATTACTTTTTTCTCTCAGAAAAGACTCCTAAACTCCTGTGAACAGTTACCTTCGGGTATTGCTTTCAAAAAATTTTCCTAATGAAATTGACAAGGCAAAATGTTTTTTTCTTTACAATAGTAAAAAATAATTCTAATCATCTTTTTAGCATATGTGGCATAAAAGATATCTCATAGCTCTCTTATATTAACTTGTTTTTCTTGAGTTTAATTTGCCTTTTCTCCTGAACTGGAATGGTGCTGGCTCCCTCTTGTGGTTAATCGTTTTTATCAGTACATAAATACCTATAATTTAGAGGACAAACACTAGGTCAGTTCAATTTTAAGGCAAAACAAAACAATGAATTGATTTATACTCAGGCAGTTCAATTTATACTCCGTTGACAGACTTTATCTCTGGAAAGTTTGTTTATTCATATTAAAATGAATATTTTCTTTTGCTTTTGTTTACATATCTACTAGTGAGGTCTGGTTCATGTTTAGTTCTTAAAAGTGGAAAAGCCAAAGAAAACGTGTTTAAATTTTGTATACATACACAGCTTCATTGACTGTGCCATCAAGAGATTCTACTTCATTAAATTTGCTAAGTCATCACTTACCAGGGCATTAGCCTTCTTAAAATAATGGCTGGAGGGAAAGGAGATTTACGTAACATACACAGAAGAGTATAAAGATGGCTGTGGTATTTGTTTTATTTTTGAACTGATAGTCTATAATCCAAAATCTAAATATGGAAAAAGGGAAAGTTGTCAAGCAAAATTCTGAAGAATAGTCATGTGGTGCCCCTAATAATAGCTAATATTTGTTTAGTGATTACAATATGCTTAGCACATTATATATCTGAATAATTTATAGCAGACTATATAGTATCAAGGTAATTAAGAGCACAGGTTCTAGAATCAAGCTGGTTCTGCTACTTCCTCATTGGAGGATTTCATAGCCTCAGTTTCTTCCCCAGAAAAAGAGTTGGGGGAAGGAAAATGAAAGGTGACATCTGCCTTGTCTCAGTCTCCCAGATCGTTGGGGTCAAAGATGATGCCCACTCATTTTTGTATTTCCAACACTTGCTATGTATGTTGTGTGAACCAAAAGTGAGGCCAGAGTTTGCTCCGTGGAGGGATTATATTCTGCTTATGAATCGCAGATTTGGGTCCTGGAAAGATAAAGAGTAAGCTTTTCCCCAGGACTTGGGGTTTAGGAGAAGTGAATCTATGATATCGCCAGTTACCCGTGGGGATTTTCCAGGTTTGCTGGTGCTGGCAGCCCCAGCCCTTTCCTCGGTGTGCCGTATGATAAACTGCATGATTCTGCCGGCTTGGAAAAAGTGAACGAACAGACCAGTAATCTTTCTCAGTTGTAGATCGTCTGTAACTTAGTTCAGAGAGCACCAAAAGCTAAGGATCTGTGTTGTCCTGGTGTGGTTTAGTGTCTTCAGAGTGTGAGTTCCAGCTCGTTCATTGTGAAGCTAGGCTTTCAAGAAGACAAAGACCACAAAATGTGGACATCCTGTGTGGCACCTGTCCAGACTTTTAGACCCACTGAGGAAAGGAAAGGAAAATTAGTTTAGGGCTTATAAGATGGGCCTCTGTAAGTGTTGTCCATTTGTGCATTGTGCTATTTCATATCTCTGCCTCTGCTAACTGCCAAATGTATTGGTCCTTTTCCTGAAAAACGTCATTCCAGGATTTGGAGACCGAAGTGCTGAGCTGAGCCATACAGATGCACTGAAACCAAAACAATAGCAAGGAAACCTCCTAACTCACGGGCTTTCCTATTTTTAAAATTTAATATATATCTCAAATGTTATTTGAACACACAATCAACATAAAAATTATTGCCAAGATACTTTGCATTCTTTCTTCAACATCTGGTGTGCATTTTACATTTAGAGCACTTCTAACTCGCTCCTCGCTCTCACCACATCCCAGGTGCTCTGTTGCCACACACTGGCTAGAGGCTACCATATGGTTCAGCACAGCAGTGGTTTTTCCTGGCTTGACTCTTTACCTCTGTGGTGGGTTTGTCCCAAATAAATCTGTAGTAACCGTCTTTCAAAGAAATATCTTTACTCAAGCATTTTGCTTAGTCAGGCCTCTCACTGTCTCCTTGTTATTATGGTTAGGATCTTGAGGATTTATGCTTATGATACAGTAAATTCTTTTCCTTCTGTTTTCTTATTTGGTCAGCTGGTTAATTAAATTCCAACATAATTACATAATTCACTATGCTTATTCTACAAAATAATTTAGCACCTTGTTTTTCAGAGCTGTCAGAAAGCAGAAGCAAAGAAAAAGTAATAAGATGAAAATGGGGACCACTAAAGGACAATCCATGAATCATACATCTGTTACAAGGAAGAAGAACAGGAGAGAAAGAGCCCATCAATATCTTTGCTCTTAAATGTCCAGTGACTTGAGAATAAGAAAGATTTATAGTCCAACCTTTGATGCCATTTTCTGAAAGTGCCACACTGGACTTAAATTCTGTTGCTTTCAAAGGTATGCACCTTTCTAAGGCAGATAATAGGCAGGTGGTATTTGCTGGTTTATGGACCCTTCTCCAGCCTCTCTGGGGACCTGGGGAGGTGTTGCATCCTGAACTGGTTGACCAGATCTCTCTGTGTGCCTTTTTTTCTCTCTTTAAATCTCACCCAATCATATGATTTTGGCCTCTTTTGAAAAATGGGCAAGCGTGTTCTTTTGCAGAAAGTGTCAGAAGAAAAATGAAAGTGAAAACTTGAGGTCTTGTTTACATTGAACACGAGTATGTTAAATTAGGTCCAGAAATGTTTTAAGTTAAATATCAAAACTTTGTGTGATGACGTAAACCCCACTTGCAAAGAAAAGTACAATGAACAATTATTTTTTTTTTTAAAGATTTTATTTATTTTGAGAGAGAGTGAGAAAGAGATTGAGCACAAAGGGGGCAGGGTCAAAGGGTGAAGCAGACTCCATGCCAAGCAGGGAGCCCGATGCGGGAGTTGATCCCGGGACTCCGGGATCATGACTCAAGCCAAAGGCAGTTGCTTAACCAACTGAGCCACCCAGGCTCCCCTGAACAATTATTTTTAGACAAAGATAATGGGAAGAGTTTTGACAAAGCTAAAGATATAAAGATTATAATTATGATTTTATTATTAAATATTTGTTTCTCAAGTACTTTTTACAGTATCCTTTGATGTAATAGAGTCATTTAAATGTTGTAGGATGAATGAGACATTTAGAGTTATGACTTGCTGTGTCATCTCAGTGTCTTTTAACCTAAGCAGTAAGGTTATTTCTTTGTAAAAGTAATAGCAGAAGGCAGGAGAGTTTGGGGATTAAAACCTCTCATCCCTATTGGGACGAACCCTTCCTGACTCTGTCCTTGACCAGGTCATTCACTCGCAGCCTGTTTCTTTGTTATTATGTAATTATTTTATTATATAACAGTAGTTATACCACAGGCTTGTTTTCGGGGTGACGTTAAATGAGGCACATGCGCCTGGCTCTCAGTTGTGTTGGTGAGAAATGTTAACAAATGTTAACCAGCAGATAGCTGGAGCCCTCATGGTAATCATCTGGTGGTCCAGGATCATAGCAGGGAAGGGACTGGGCTTGAACTCTGAGAACAAACAGTTCGTCTCCCCATTTCTCTGCTAGGTACCTGACATGATCACCTTCAGATTGCATACTTTTGAATTGCTTGCATTTGCATAATGACTTTTCTCTTATTCCCAAACAGCTGCTTTAGAGCAGGTTTGGAGGCATGCTTGCTTGGGCTTAGCTAGAGCCCTGGGAGTGAGGGTACAAGAGCTGCACCCCATCTGGCCTGGAAATTCTGTCTGGTCTTAAAGTTAGGACTGTTTGATGCTTGATGTGGAAGGCACAAGCGTGGCCCTGATCAGTGGATAGGGGCGTATATCTGGCGGCATCAAAAGATGAGCTAAGCCCCCTGGACTTAACAAGCATCAGAAAACCCTTCCCTTGCCCCCTTTTCCACGTGGGTTGCTATGGTGATCAGAGGGATGGATTCAGAGGTGACTGGGTGAGATATGAACCCTTTGCAGAATCATTGTGAGTGTTCCCCCCACCCCCGATTCAGCCACAGGCCTAGACTTTACCTGACTTTCATGTTGTCCCCCAAAACCATGGTAAAATCTCTTGAAATCTCCCCTGAAACTCAGACACCTGAGGGACCATGATTCCTGAAGAACTGGGTCCTGCTGGCCAGGGGTTATCATCACCCCATTTCCTGAGTTCTAAGGTACCGTCAGTTGTAAAATGCACTGTTGATGTGATTGTAGCCTTTCAGGGGGAGGAACCCCATAGCTCATTAATTTTGTGTATTAAATTTTAGGGGTATCCTGTTTTCAGAAATACTGAAATGTGAAAAAAAAGTACTCCTTAGAATTGAAATAGGGTATTACTTATAATCAGGAATTATGTACTTTAAAACTTTAACTGCTTAGGAAGTTAAAAATAAGAGACTTGGTGATTCTGGGGCCCCCTGGGTGGCTCAGTTGGTTAAGCAGCTCTTGATTTCGGCTCAGGTCATGATGTCAGGGTTGTGAGATTGAGCCCCATGTTGGGCTCTGCATTCAGCGGGCAGTCAGCTTGAGCTTCTCTACCTCTTCTCCTACCCACCCCCCACCCCACTGCCAATCAATAAATCTTAAAAAAAAAAAAAGAAATTTGGTGATTCTGTTCTTTGTTCAATTAATACTAATTTTAAGGATTTTCTTTTCTCAGGGCGTAAACTAATAGGATGTAAAAATGTCTCTGGGAGGTAAAGTGGGATGGGAGATGAAGTCATTTGTTCTAATTAGAAATCTGCATATCTGAACATTAAGATACCTACTCAAAACAGTAATAGAGGAAAATCCCTAAATTTGACACATAAAACTTTCTAAGCTTTTTAAAAGGATGTTTTTCTTAAATTATTACAGCTAAATTTCATTGCCCTTCTTGCTTACGTTACAAAATTTAAGGAAATCCAGAGTTACTTTGTAGGCCCTGAATGATCAGATTTCAGGTTTTTCTTACATTTAGTTTGGTATTTAGACTAATTTATTTCTTCAGTATGCCCCACTGTTTTCATCTCACCCTCTTCTTTCTGTTTGGAGTGTTTCCCTCCATATGCCATGTATTAAAGTCTTAGGGAGCCTTCAGGCCCTGGCCCAAGTCCCACTCTCTTTGGGAAGTCTTGCCTGAGTCCCCGCTACCAGCCGGTACCTTCCTCTCTGAAGCCTGGGTGTTCGGCAACCACATTTGAGGCACTTTTCATGTATTATTCTGTGATTAGATTTACAGATTCTACTTCCCCCAAAGATTTCAGTTTCTTAATGTCAGTACCCATTTTATACCATCTTATATCTCTCATGCATTATAGGTGCTCAATAAAAATTTGATGAAAGCATGGAATTTTCTAGAAGTTTCCAGATGGTGGGTGCATTAGTTTTAGGGCTGCCATAACAAAATATCAGAGACTGGCGGCTTAAATAACAATAATTTATTTTCTCCCAGTCCTGGAGGCTGGAAGTCCAAGATCAAGGTATTGGCAAGTTTGGATCTTCTGCTGCCTCTCTCCTTAGCTTACTACCTTCTCACTCTTCCCATGGTGTTTCTTCTGTGTGTATGATTCCCCGGTATCTCTTGTATCCAAATTTCCTCTTCTTACGAGGATACTAGTCAGATTGGATTAGGGCCCACTCAATGGCCTTATTTTACCTTAATTTCCATTTTAAAGGCCCATCTCCAAATTCAGTCCCATTCTGAAGTACTGGGGGCTAGGGCCTCAGCATTTGGATTTAGAGGATACGAGTCAATTCTTAACAGTAGGCATGCCTAAGATATGGAGAGGACTTGGTCTTTGCTCTTTCTTGTATTTATTTTTCATTTTTATTCATTTATTTTTGTTAAGTATGTGGGGCTTGAACTCATGACCCCTAGATCAAGAACTGAGCTGAGATCAAGATCGACCGACTGAGCCACCCAGGCTCCCCTTGGTCTTTTCTCTTTCCTATAAGGACTGAAAAAAGGAAGACAGACCTAAACAATATTGGCAGGTATTTAGAGTCAGTAGGAAGACTGTCTTGATACTGAGGGTTTAGATGTGTGTTTAAGGTTGGGATGTGCTGTGTGAGCAAGATTGACAGCCTTTAAGCTTAGAATAATTCAGCTTCCAAAGTTATTTTAAGAAAAACACTTAGGTTGATGTCTGGTCCCTTCAAAGTCATCTACAAAATACTAGGCATCTAGGAGAAGTTTGACTAATTTTTAAAGTAAAATCACAGCCCACAAAAGGTCCTGATGTGATGCTATCTCCTTCACAATGTCCTTGTTGGTGTCTCCACTGGAATAGTATATATCTTGCCAGTGAAATAAAAATATGTGTGTTTGTGTCTTTTCATTTCTTCTTCTTTAAGGTACTTAAAGTATGCTCTGTATTAGATCGACTTTTTTGTGCTTATTTCCCCTGTACAGATTAGAAGCTCATTGGTAGCAGGGGCCTGCGGACACTGTGGTGTGTGTTCTCTAGCTCCTAGAGCTGTGCATTGCACACAGTGACGTCCGAGACAACCAACTGCTGCCCACGTGACTTCACCGATCCCCCCCCCCCCCCCAACGACCCCAGGAAGCAGGTGGCCAGGTTGACACATTTCCTCGCCCACCAGGTGGTAGCTGCTCGTAAATCGGGACTGAGTGAAGAGAAATGCCATGTCATATACTGCTTGAGGTCTCAAAACCTTAACTGTGCCACATGAGGACGAAGCTAATACGCTTAGAGCTGCCTAGGTAAGGAAAGCTTGCCCAGACTGCAAAGGAAAATCCAATTTCACTTATTTGATGGGATTTTAATTGGGACATTAGGACAGGGGTCACGTTAGTCGAGGGTCGGCCAAGGTCATTGCAATCAAGTGCAGATAAGATCTTGACAATTTGATTTCAGGCGGTTTAGTATAAATGTTAACTCAGCAAGAGGGAAAGCAGCACCCAGCGTGAGCAAGCGTATCTCAGAGCTCTGAGGAATGAGTTTTATCCCGTTAGCTGGACGGTCACAAGATTCTCACACTATTTAGTTGCTTAGTACCACTGCAGACAGAAGCGTAATAGCTGCTGGTCTCTAAGAAACTGAGCCTGAGGAGATGGGCCAGTTTCTTCACCTGTGAATGTAGGGGCGAGGAGTGGGAGAAATCAGACTTAAATCAATGTCTTATGGTTGGACATCTAAGTTGTTTGCATTTTTTCACTCTTGTAAACAACCCTATGCTAAACATACTTATGACCAAATCTTTTGTTTCCTTAGGATAAATTTCTAGACATATGAATACTGGGTCTGCAGCTCTTACTAGAACCTCTTTCTTTGGATTGGAATTTCATCAGTTGGTCTCTGAATTTCTTTTGCAGAGACAAACAAAACACCCCAAATTTAGACTCTCTGCCAGGAGGGACCATCTCCCAAATGCCTTTTGTACTTAAAACTTGGGTAATTGTGATTGATTGTCCTATTGAACAGTGTTGATTGGTTGCATCAGCAGGATCTTTCCCATCCTCTCCATCATGTGCCTGCCGTGGGGTTTGGGAGAGAGATGACTGCAATCCTCTCCAGCTCTTGGGGAGGACTTTTAATTGGGCATAATTCCATACCCTTTACCTGTGACTCATTTCAGGTAGGCTCATGATAGGGGTTGGTCTAATTACAGCAAAACTCAGGACTTCAGTCTTGTGATTGGTGAAGAGGTGTTTTTTCTCTCTCTGAATGCAGATGCATGTAGATCCAGTTGCTGTTGATAGCTTTCCAGTGACCACGTGGGGAGCCAGACTTAGGATGATGTACACCCTGATGACTCCAGGTTGCTAGATCTAGCCTGACCTGAAGTTGGCCCTACTTCTGGACTTGTAATTTACATGGGCCAATACATTCTAGTTATTACTTCTGCCACTTTAAGTTGGGATTTTTTGTTACCTAATAAATGCAACCATGGTAGGGCAAGAGATTCTAACACCAATTTTCTACATTTATCTCTTTCCAGCAAATTCGGTCAATTTCTTATTTTGTATGTTTCACCTATTTTATGACTTCAAAATAGACCTCTCACAATAACAGCCTCTCACATGGCCTAGATTAGTCACATCCCACATAGTTCCATCTCCCATTCTTGTATACAGTGATTCCCACATCTTTGCTCAGGCTCCGACTTTTCCCTTTCGAACCTGCCATTCCAGGTGCCTGTTGGTCATCACAGATGTGCACACACTTCCACCTGAACATAGTCCTCACTCAACTCCTCTCCTCTGGTCTGCTTTCCCTCCCTTCCCCTTCATACTTCCTCATTACCTCTGCTCTGATCCAGCAACAACCATTTCTCTGTTCCCTGAGTCTGCATACCCAAATATCCCAACCTTAGTCTTGACTATTCCCGTGCTTTCATTCCCTCAGTCTAATCAATAACCAGTTCTTAGTATTCTACTTCAGAAACGTCTGGAATTGTGACTCCCCCACCGCCACCTAACTAGTCTTCCTGCCCATCTTTACACCTCCAGTCATCACCCCTGTCACATGAGTTCAGGTCCTGAATAACCAATGAACCAGTGTGATGCAACCAACAATATGCGCCCCCCTCCCCCCATAAATCTGTTGACAGCTGCCTGGCCATTCCAAAGCCAATCCTATACCATTTCTATCTCCTGCCCTTGCCTCCTTAAAAAGCACCTGGGTATTCTTCCCTTTTCCTCTTGATTCTGTGCCACAGAAGCATAAGTAAACCAATTTGCCAAAGCAATGTTTTCCTTAGAGAACGGGGAAGGCAAAGAAAAGGAGTAAGGCCCAAAATATCCTTTATGGGTCAGTGGGAAAAGAAAAGGCTGGAAACACTGTGTTAGTGGCTACTTTGTCCTATGACTACTTTGGATAATTCACAGTGTCCCCCAGTCCCACCAGTATACCTGTGCTATGGCCACATAAAATCATCTGCTGTTTCCTGGCCACATGTGGAACTCCACTGCTATGCTGTTTCCTGGGCTATAATACCTTCTGGGAAATTCTCCTCTGTGAATGCACTACTCTCCTCTGTCTGGTAGTACTGAGTGTATACCCCTATTAACAGTCCTTCTCATGTGTTATATGAGGGTTCATAATCAGGATAAGTTTCAAGAAAATGGGCATTCAATTTCCGTAAGAATGTTAGGTGGATGAATATTGCCTACCCCATCCCCCCGCCACCCTAGCATCCAGATTATCCATTACTGCCACCCCAGAACATTAAATAATGCCTAAAAATGCATTTTATGAATAATAAAGGCAAGTCCATTCTCACCTTAGAAATGTTGCCTCTGAAACAGCCAACAAAACCAGAAGACAGCCGACAGAATGGGAGAAGATATTTGTGAATGACATATCAGATAAAGGGCTAGTATCCGAGACCTATAAAGAATTTGTCAAACTCAACACTCAAAAAACAAATCAAGAGATGGGCGGAAGACATGAACAGACATTTCTGTGAAGAAGACATCCAAATGGCCAATAGACACATGAAAAAGTTCGCAACATCACTTGGCATCAGGGAAATAGAAAACCACAATGAGATACCACCTCACACCAGTCAGAATGGCTAAAATTAACAAGTCAGGAAATGACAGATGTTGGCGAGGATGCAGAGAAAGGGGTACCCTCCTTTGGTGGGAATGCAAGCTGGTGCAGCCCCCCTGGAAAACAGTATGGAGGTTCCTCAAAAAGTTGAAAATAGAGATAACCTACGACCCAGCAGTTGCACTATTGGGTATTTACCTCAAAGATACAAAGGTAGTGACCCGAAGGGGCATGTGCACCCCAATGTTTATAGCAGCAATGTCCACAGTAGCCAAACTATGGAAAGAGCCTAGACGTCCATTGACAGATGAATGGATAAAGAAGAAGTGGTATATATATACAATGGAATATTACGCAGCAATCAAAAATTGAAATCTTGCCATTTGCGATGACATGGATGGAACTAGAGGGTATTATGCCAAGGGAAATAAGTCAGAGAAGGACAATTATCATATGAGCCCGCTGATATGTGGAATTTGAGAACCAAGGCAGAGGCTCATGGGGGAAGAGAGGGAAAAATGTAATGGGATGAAACCAGAGAGGGAGACAAACCATAAGAGACTCTTAATCTCAGGAAACAAACAGGGTTGCTAGAGTGGAGGGGGATGGGAGGGATGGGGTGGCTGGGTGATG
Source organism: Eumetopias jubatus (assembly GCF_037043125.1). NCBI lineage: Eukaryota > Metazoa > Chordata > Mammalia > Carnivora > Otariidae > Eumetopias > Eumetopias jubatus. The sequence goes on along the minus strand of NW_028274808.1, from coordinate 182,204,746 downwards.
GACACTGGGGAGGGTATGTGCTATGGTGAGCGCTGTGAATTGTGTAAGACTGATGAATCTCAGACCTGTACCCCTGAAACAATAATACAAAAAAATAATAAAAAATGTTGCCTCTGGAAGAATTTGGGGGTCGTGCTAAATTGCAGCAAAGGCAAGGGGAAAGCCTGTCTCTTGAGAGGGAAGCAGGTTAGGCATCAGGTAAGAACAGTGCCACAAAATAGTGCCTCAAATATTTGCTGCTGAATAAATGAGTCTACCTCTGACACCTACTTCCCAGGGGCTAGATCCAGATAGAGGGCAAGAAGATGGGGCTTGTTAAACTTGGAGATTCTACCACTTTCTCCTTTGAATAAGTGAAAAGTAGATGGTTTTCTACCATAGATTTTAAGTTCAAGATTCACAGGATGATATGGTCACATTCCCTTAACCGGGGTCATAACTTATGTCAACTTTTGAACATGCTAACATTTAAATTTGTCCTGCATAAAGCAGCATCTTATTGTTGGCCAAGCTGAACTGTAAGCCTTTTAGGGCAGAGCCCATGCTCCGTGCATTTGTGTAGCCCAGATTCTTTCTCCTGGTAGAGCCTCAGACAGCTGTAGGATAAATCCTGGATGAGCCCACAGCCCTCATTTATTACGGTGGGGCTACCACCACCAATGAGTTGTTGTGGCTTAATGGGATAATCAAGGTATTTGCCTACTTAGAGGTTTTGGAGCAGGGCCCTCCCACCTTGGCTGCAAACTGGACTCGCCTAGACAGTTAATAAATACTGGCTCGCATTCCTTATCAATTCTCTTTTAATTGATCTGGGGTGCTGCCTGGGTTAGGGGAGGGGTTTAAAAAAATAAACTCTCCAGGTGATTCTACTGAGCAACTGGGACTGTTAACTACCCGTTTAGAGGCTGTCAAGGGAGGCTCCAGCCGATCACGACCTAGTGTTTGCGTTCCTTTTCTTTTCCTCGAAGTCTCTGAGGCCTCACCCCCAAACCTAGGCCCGCCCAGTGACCCGTTAGCAGCGAATTTCCGGGGAAACGTACGAAGCCAGCGGGCGCGCGTACACACGTGGGACCACGCCTTACCTGCGGGCGGGAGTGCGGCCTCGGGAACGCCCCGCGCGCCCCCTCCCCGCGCGCTTTCTGGTCCTCTCGCGAGGAAGTCCGGGCGCCGGAAGTGCCTGCAGCGCTCGGCGGCGGGGCGGCGGGGCGGCGGGGCGGCGGGGCGGCGCGGCGGCGCGGCGGCGCGGCGGCGCGGCGGCGGGGGCGCGCGACCCGCGGAGGGAGGGAGAGGCCGCCCGGGCCGCGTAGGCCGCGGAGAAGGGTCTCGCAGGTACCGCCGGGGTCGGAGCGCTCGGGGGAGGGCCGGGGCGGGGCGGCCGCGGGATGCCCCTGCCGGCCTCTGACTGGGGTGTCATTGCAGGGCCGCCCCCATGTTGCGCTTTCCGACCTGTTTTCCGTCCTTCCGGGTGGTGGGAGAGAAGCAGCTGCCGCAGGAGATCATTTTCCTGGTCTGGTCACCCAAGCGGGATCTCATCGCCTTGGCCAACACGGCGGGCGAGGTGAGTGAGCCCGACCCGACAGCAAGCGCGTTGCAGCCTGGCCCAGCCTCAGTTTCCCCTTTTGTGGACTCGCTGGGCCGCCTGTGGACCCCGCCCCCTTCCTTTCCAAGCAGCTGTAAACCTTAGGTGGAAGTAGAAGGGAGCATATACAGAAAGGATCATTTATGTGCCCATTGCCCGTATTTCATGGCGAAAACAACACTTTTCACACAGCATAGTCGCACAGCCCTGCATTCCCCGAGTCTCTTTTAGTCTTTTGTTAAATGGGCTTTTTAAAAGCCCATAATGTGTCACTCATCAACTAGACATAGTAGATCCACAGACCCTGTCCTGAATTTGCTTACGGTTTCGTAACAGAACGAAGATGAGTTACTGTCATACCGGAGCTGTGAATGTGCATGCATGTAGCTGCCACAGAGGATAGGTTAAAAAATCCAGAATCTCTTGTCCAGGTTTCCTACTATGGATCGGATTGCCACCTCCTATTAAAAATACCTTTACATTTAGGAAGGGAGTGATGCTTCCCGGGGTTCCTGACGCAGTGTACCTGAGTGTTGTCACTTGGCGTTTCTAGTTCCTATCACACTAGGCTTCGTCAGGTATACCCACTGCATCTGCCTTTCTCCTGAGAGCCCTGGTTACCAGGCAGCCATTGTGTGAGGAAACCTTCAGCTCTGCATCTTTCCTCCTTTGGCCTTTGGGCAGGTTTCCTGAGAGTTACCTGGCCAGGTGAGAGTTGTGTTGTGTGCAGACTGGCGTGGCCACCAGGTGGTGAGGAATACTTAGCAGCCTGCAAAGCTGCCTCGCTCTTTTGACTAATAGCTTCTCATCAGGCCTTGATGTCTCCTTCCTCAAGGCCCTCCGTGATGTCTTCTGGTCCCTCTCCTTTGCCACTGCACCTTGGAACTCTTCATGCTGTACAGAGGAGAGCCAGAGCAGCAGGCCAGAAGGGAGAGAATGGGGCATCGGTGCGACTAAATGTGTGGATGTAATAGTGGGCACTTGTTTCCATTTCCTCAGCGAAGAGAGAGAGTGCTGTCCACGAGTGAGGATGGAGAAGAAAATATTGGAAGTTTGAGGGGAAAGGCGGGGTATGAAAAGCTGACAAGGCAGGCGGACTAGGGACACTTACTAAGATTGCTGGTCAGTGTTAAGAGCCACGGAGGTTAGTGGTCTTGTAGTTTGAGGGAATCTAGTGAGCACGGTTGTGTCTCTGCTGTTCTGTTCGACTGCGTGGGTTTAGGCATGGTTGGGTTTCACCAGGGTTGTCGTTTTGCAAATGTGACATAGCAAGAAAGATGCAAAGGAGTTAAAGTTACATGTCAGAGGAGCGATGGTAATGATGATCCTCGGATTAAGTATGGAAGTGGGGGCTTGTGTGAGTGAGGGACAATGAGTAGGTGGAATCAGTGGGTTGTAGGACTTGGTGAGGTTGAAGAATTGAAGTTGGGTATTCGTAGGGATGAACTAGAAGGACAGAGACAGTGATGGAAGGTGGGAGGTTTGAGACATTATGGCAGCACTTGTAACTGTAAGGACAAGATCAAGGGCATGACCCCGGGAGTGATTGAGGTGAATAGAAGATGTGATCATTGGAAGAAAGGTAGTTGGGCACTGAAAAGCCAGGACATCATAGCTCTTGAAATCACCAAAAATGGGGATGAATAGTGTTGGAAAGCATGAGTGAGTCAGACAGGAGTCCAGATCTTCCAGGAATGAGGGGGATGGCCTAGGGGTCTTTAGGGAACTGCAGTTAAGAGGGGTAGTGGGTGGTATGGTGTGATTGCATATGATTCAGAGTTAGAGGATTTTAGAGAAGAAAAGTCATCCAGAAATGGCATCGGGGATCAAGGAAGAAACCACCTTCATCTCCTGGCCCAGTAGAATGGGGAACATGGGATGCAGCACGGCTATCACCTGAGAATCCTGCTGGAAAGTGGTGTCCTTGGGTGAGAAGCACATTTCAGAGAAGAGAAGGAAGATGTGGGCATCTTGATGATACCTGATTGTGAATTTCAGAGGGCACAGAGGAAAGGTTTTGGAAATAAGGAATGGCAGAGACAGGCTCGGAAAAGAGCACTGTGTTTAGGGAATGAAGGATTCCCTGTGGGGGCCAGTGTACCAGGAGTGAAGAGTGCTGTGAGCTAAAGGTGGGAGAGGTGAAGCTGTGAGTGTGGGGACCTAAGAAGGTGTGGGAGGGTCTGCAGGGATGCATGCAGTTCCTTATTTTCAGTGGTTGTGTAGAGGATGGAGTAGGGACAGCCTTATTTCTGAGTCAGAAGGAGCTCTGGGACACATCTTGACCCTAGGAATTTTCCCGTGTGGAAGTGGAAATTTAGAATGGCTAAGTGACTTGCCCGAGACCTATGGCCAGTAAGCAACACAGCTGAAGTTCCATCCCAAGGTGTCCGATTCCAAGTTTGGTGTTATTTGACTATTACAGCTACTTTTCTGTGATTTATGTTCCTTATTTCTTTTTCTGTCATGATCTTTTTGGACAACCTTATTTCTTTCTGAAAGATAAGTCTCTTATTGACATAGAAGATGGGAAAATGTATAGAGTACAGGGTTAAATTAGGTCTTGTTTCACCCGTCGCTTTGAATATACCTTCAGTTCATTCAGACCTTGTTGTCTTCTAATTTCTTCTGATAGCTAAATATTATGCTTAAGATTATTTTTAAAGATTATAGTGAGGATCTAGGTTTATTTCAGTTTCGGAAATGGATTTTTAATTTTTTGCCATTGTATCTCTTTTGTCTTAGGTTTTACTTCATCGACTTGCAAGTTTTCATCGAGTTTGGAGTTTTCCACCAAACGAAAATACAGGAAAGGAAGTGACCTGTCTGGCTTGGAGACCAGATGGCAAACGTAATGATAGGATTCTTTGAAAATACATTATTATTATTATTAACAAAAAGTATTTTGTAAAGAAAGCTTATTTCCTGAAAGAATTTATTGTTCTTATTATATTCTTATATACTAAATATCAGCCTGGGAGCTTTGCTTTTTGGAAGCTTTAAAGTGTTTTCATAGAGTTGAGATTAATTTTACTGTGTTGTTTCTTGGCTGAGATCTCTCTAAAATGAAATTTGACTTCTTGGCAAAGGTAACGGTAAAATAAAATCTGGGGAATGTACAACATACTTAGGCTTTGCTCTTGGCACTGTCTTGTCCTGCACTGATGGCCCACGTTCCGTCTACCATTCACTAGTCCGTCGAGTACCACGGTGGTCTTTTCTCCGCAAGATGTGTGTTAACATTAAACGTGTAGCTCATAAGTATTCTCTTGGCACGAATGCTTGTCCCGCCTGAAAGACTATTGGCTCTGACCCCATTCCTTCCTCTTTCTCCTCCTGCCCTTTATTTTGTAGCTGCTTACGGCTTCCACCTGTTGTTTTTACAATGACAGTCGTGATTTGAGCTGCTGTACACATAGAGTCAATACAGTAAAATGCTATAAATTATACAGCTTAAAGTTCATCTGTTATCATTGGTGCTTTAAGGAAAAAAGACTGAATCATTTTTGTAAAATATGTATTCCTTATTGCTTAATTTTTTTCTGGTAAATATAAATGAGTCTGTAAAAACACCCGGAAAGCCTGTTCAGCTCTCGTTTTATCTTTTAATAAAAAAACAAAGAGTATGTGTAAAATTAGAGGACTTTTATAAGTAACATCATGAGATCTTGCACTATTCATCCAAAAACACCAGAATCTCAAAAATAAATCATGAAAGTCTGTGTGTGTTGACATGTATAGAAGTAGATGAACTTTTTATCATTAAAAAAATATGCCTCGTGTTTTTGGACAGTGAAATAAGGTTTTTGGGGTAATGATTATTTCAAGATTGCTTTAAATTGTTTGAAGAAGAGGAGATGTGGGTTGCCTCACATCTTGCAAAATTGTGTGTCTTGGTATACCGTGAAATGCATAGCCCTCTACTTAGAAATTTTTAATTTGATGTGTTAGGAAGATGTTAGTGACCTGTGTGGAGAAACTGTACTAGGTAATTCAGCCACAGTGAAAGAAACAAGACTCATCAGCGTTTGATGGTCTTGTTTCCCATTCAGGGTTAGGAACAAAAGGGAATATTGAACCTTCTAAGAACTAAGCAGATGGAATCGCTTCTCACCGTTTGGGCACGTTCACAAGACCAGCATATCTTGGTGATAGGATATTATTGTTTGTCTGTTGAGACCTATTCTGTATCTTCTGCTTGGAAGCAGGGCCCCAGTCCAGAGGCTTTGATGTGGAAGATGTGTAAGACATAAGGGCAGTACACGAGAAAGTAGTAGGTCACTCATGAGAGTTTGAGCCTTTGAAAATAAGCTTAGATGACAGCATAACTGCAGGTAAAGATAGCTTTCCATTTTTAAAAATATTATTTAAAGGAAGGATTTTTGGGTTAAATAATTTCTATGATGATGATGCATTTAAAATGGTGAAACGGGGCAAGAAGTGAAATAGCCATTTCGTTTTCATCGTCTCTTGTTTCAGTTTTGGCCTTTGCTCTTGCGGACACCAAGAAAATCGTTCTGTGCGATGTAGAGAAACCTGAAAGCTTGCACTCCTTCTCTGTGGAGGCCCCGGTGTCTTGTATGCATTGGATGGAAGTGACGGCAGAAAGCAGGTAGAGGATGGAGTAGGGGGACGACTCCAGCAGCCGCCGTGGGACAGCTGTGCGCCTGCCGGGATTAAAACGCACTCTTGGGAGGATCTGAGTGCTGAGCATGGGCAGGCTGCATTTAACTTTGGGTTTTCGGTTTATATGCCTGAAGGGCTAAGATTTTTCTTTGCTTTTTATTTTTAGTAGTTAATATCAGTGCTTTGTACTTTCTTCTTTCTTTTTTTAACTTAAATTTTAGGTAGTTAGTGCAATATTGGTTTCTGGAGTAGAATTCAGTGATTCATCACTTACATACAACACCCAGTGCTCATCACAAGTGCGCTCCTTCATGTACATCACCCATTAACCCATCCCCCACCCACCTCCCTCCATCAGCCCTCAGTTTGTTCTCTGTCACTGAATCTTTATGGCTTGTTTCCCTCTCTCCCTTTTTTCTTTCTCCCCCTTCCCGTGTGTTCATGTTTTCTTTCTTAATTCCACGTTATGAGTGAAATTCTATGGTAGTGATTTGTACTTGCAAGTAATAGAAATTAAAATTACTAATTAGCAAATTGAGGTTCTTTGTTCCTTTTTGCCACCCAATTCTTTAAGAGCTTGGGCGTTTTTTTGCATCTTCAAAATATCCTCAGAGTACAAAAAGTGCTAAGTTGAGCACTCTGGGGTGTTTTGTTTTGTTTGTTTAAAGATTTTATTTATTTGAGAGAGAGAGCGAGCATGAGCAGAGGGAGGTGCTGAGGGAGATGGAGAAGCAGACTCCCCGCTGAGCAGGGAGCCCGATGTAGGGATGTGGGGCTCCATCCCGGTACCCTGGGATCATGACCTGAGCTGTAGGCAGATGCTTAACTGACTGAGCCACCCAGGTGCTCCTGAGTGCTTTGTTTTGATGCTGAATGAGTTCTTTCTGTGTCTGTGGTCTTGATAGTTTCCTGGTCTCATGAAAGTAACTTTGCCTAGTCTACATTCAAGTCATATACCAGGTTTGCAGTCAAGATGGCCTAAAGAATAAATGGGTTTACCTAATAGTGAAAATAAAAGTTTTTTTTTTGTTTTTTTTTTTTTAGGAAATGTGATAATTTTCTTACCAATAGTCTTTCCTTCCTTTTTTTTTTTTTTTAAAGATTTTATTTATTTATTTGACAGAGAGAAACACACAGCGAGTCAGGGAACACAAGCAGGGGGAGTGGGAGAGGGAGAAGCAGGCTTCCCGCCGAGCAGGGCCGATGCATGATCCCAGGATCCTGGGATCATGACCTGAGCTAAAGGCAGACGCTTAATGACTGAGCCACCCGGGCGCCCCAGTTTTTCCTTTCTAATAAACTTTTAATTCAATTTCAAATTAACTAAAGGGGGAGTCTATAAAAAATTGAATAATAAGGATCTCACCTGGTGTTTGAAATTCATTATAGATAAAACATTTATCTATAGTTAATGCATCATCAAATAATCCAGGGTTGCAAATGGTCATGTGAATTTATCAACGCTTAGAGGAGCAGAGTATACCATGTCATTTCTGTCCCATTCAAGTTACCTGCTAAGTGTATCCCTAACATACTTTCTACTAATAGTTTAGAAGTATAATGTAGAGATTCCAGGATCTCTCAGGACACCAAGTTTGTGTTAAAGTGGGAAAAAAATGCGTGCCAAGTCACCTTTTCACTCATTTATTACCACCCTTATTTTGAGGTAGAATTGAGAAAAGGGAATAAGCAAGACTATTTCAAAATGCGTGGTGTCGTCTTAGATACCTGCTGGATTGTCAAATCCCCAAATGTGTATAAACCATAGAACCCACAGTTAAATAAGATAATTACTGCAGTGTTCTTTAAAACCCATTCTTCCTTGGTACTCATATGTATTTAGATGGTTCTTAGATGAGAGTTAAAAAAATCATAAATTCTTGGGACGCCTGTGTGGCTCAGTCAGTTAAGCATCTGCCTTCAGCTCAGGTCATGATGCTGGGGTCCAGGGATCAAGCCCCATGTCGGGCTTCTTGCTCAGCGAGGAGTCTGTTTTTCCCTTTTCCTCTGCCCCTCCTCCTGCTCATACTCTCTCTCTCTCTCTCTTGCTTGCTTTCTCTCAAATAAATAGAATCTTAAAAAAAAAAAAAATCCTGGGCACCTGGGTGGCTCAGTTGGTTAAGCGACTGCCTTCGGCTCAGGTCATGATCCTGGAGTCCCGGGATCGAGTCCCGCATCGGGCTCCCTGCTCGGCAGGGAGTCTGCTTCTCCCTCTGACCCTCTTCCCTCTCGTGCTCTCTCTCTCTCATTCTCTCTCTCTCAAATAAATAAATAAAATCTTTAAAAAAAAATCCTAAATTCTTAGTATCTAATACTGAGTACATAGAGAAAATTATTTATTAATATTTATTCCTCTAAGTGTGAAGTGGCTGGGTTCCCCCCGCCCCAGAAACAAGGCCCCTTGTAAATGAAGAATTTCCTATTTTTTTGTTTGTTGTTTGTGATTATTACAATGACTGCTTTATAATAGTAAAATATGTGTGGCATCTGTTTACTTGGTAATGTATATAATATGTAAAACTGGGCAGTTTTTAAAAAAAGTACTTTTTAATGGAAAGACAAGTAAAATCTCTGGTGTTTTAGTAATGCTTCTTCTTGGCTTTTCTTTTCAGTGTTCTAACATCCTTTTATAATGCTGAGGATGAATCAAATCTTCTCTTACCTAAACTACCTACCCTGCCTAAAAAGTAAGTATCAGAGTTTAATTTCATTGGAATCCATCTTTTGCAGATTTCTCTTTCCTTTAACACTGTGATGATTTTCTCATGCGTTTTTAAAAATATATTTCTATCGCTTTTTACACTAGTCTCTGTTTTTCTCTAGTTACAGCAACACCTCAAAAATTTTTAGGTAAGATATGCCTTTTTTGTTTTCAAGTAAAATAATCTTTTATTAGTTGAAAGATGTAGTTGAAAGGTAACCCAATTATTTTTATATTTTAGTGAAGAAAATTCTGATGAAATTATTAAGCTTTTGGGAGACGTCAGGTAAAGTTTGCAAATATCTTAAATAACAAGTCTAATTTCTTAAAGTTGGTGTTTGATATTTGAGACAAGAGTTCAGAGTTTCAAGGGCAGTTCCTTTATGTGTCATGTTATTTCCCTGCTGACAAACACCACTGAACAATATACAGACATTAGTGTCTGTTATTTACTTGTTTGTATTGTGTGGTCTTTGATTGTGTCATGTTCAATAATACTATAATGTACCTTTGTTTATTTTAATAAGTAAAGGAGGTTAGATGTTACTAGAGTTTCTAAAATTAAAATTAAATATTTCAAGTTTTTTAAGCCCTTTTAATACATTTAGCATCAGAGCCGTGAAACAACTAATGGCACTTTCTATTAGATGGAAAAAGGATTGTGTTGTTATTGAGAGTATATAAATACAGTAGTTGTTAAAATACTATAGCCCTATTTTACTATAAACCGATGTTTTTTAGGCTAGAGCAAATTTATGTTCCTTTGAAAAAAGGAAGAAGCCCAGTGTAATTGAATATTGAGTATTGGTGAATTTGTTTGGGGTTTCAGTTTCCCCGCAGGGAAGCCTTAGCATGCAGATTATCTGAGAGCAAGAACAGTTTATATCTTGGTTTAAGAACTCGGTCTTCTCTGATGTCCTCAGCTTGTCACATTCCTTTTAATTAGGCTTAATATTCTTGTCCTCGGAGGAAGCTCTGGATTTATTGAGCTTTATGCGTATGGAATGTTCAAAATTGCTCGAGTCACGGGGGTAAGTTTTCCTTTAAAATTTTCCACATCATTTCTCTTAGAATATACCACCTAGAATATACCAGCTAACTGATTTATGGAAAAAAATTAAAACACGGGTATTTTTCTCAGTTTCAGTTACTGGAGTTATTCATTTTTAAATGTTAAGAGGATAATTTTATTACTAAGATAAAATAGTGGTGATAGGGTATCTATGAAGATCAGGTACTATTAGTGGAATTAGTCAACTTTTTCTTAACAAAAAGATTGACATGATACACTTGATTACGATTCAATGGTTTTCTAGTCTGTAGTCAGGGCTAGAGCTACAGTTTGTGACTGGAATGTGACGAACATCATGAGGAGCGATCTTCTACTTAGGACCAGATCTGTGCTGGTTGCTAAGTCTCGGTCTTCTCCACAGCTTTTCCGTCCTATTCTTGCCATTTCTGAGGAGAAGAGGATGTATTGTAGGCTCTCCAGCCCTTGATTTGGACCCCCGATGGAGGGGTGTGTGTCCATGAGGGGTGTGGACTGGGGGGGACAAACACCTTCCCTCCTGCACATGCGTGGGTGGAAGGCGTCAGGCATGTGTGTTTCTGCTTTAGAGAGTTCCATGAGTTTCTGTTGCCTGTATTATAAGCAGGTGCAGACTAGCAATAATACTAAATGGACCAGGGGATTTGACTCTTTTTTACAGATCGTTGGTACTTGTCTTGCATTGTGTTTATCCAGTGATTTGAAATCATTGTCAGTGGTCACAGAGGTTTCTGCTGGCGGTGCTTCGGAGGTCTCATACTTCCAGGTAAGTGTGGAAATCTGGTAGCAGCAGACAGTAAATTCATTTTTTAAAGTTGTTATTAAAACAAAGCAAGGAAAAAAAAAAACCACCTTGGAGCTTCTAAATCTCATATATAGAATCTTACTCTAGTGAACACTTTATTATTCTCAGGGCCCAGTATAGTTTTCATAAAAACAGTGTTTTGATAGTTTATTAATGACCATGTTAATTGGTTGCTATACCAGTTTATCTTTGTGCCAAGTATTCTTTTTTTTTAAGATTTATTTATGTATTTGAGAGAGACAGTGTGAGCAGGGGGAGGGGGAGAGGGAGACAGAGTGAGAATCCCAAGCAGATTCTGTGCTGAGTGCAGAGCCTGTCATAGGGCTCCATCTCACCACCCATGAGACCATGAGGGGTTGGACGCTTAACTAAGCCACCTGGGCACTCCTCTATCAGGTGTGTTCTTAGGACTCTGATCCTAAAAATAATAAAAGCTAATATTTATCTGTTGTTTAATATGTGCCAAGTACTGAGTGATTCAGTATAATTCATTTGAATCCTCACAGCAATCTAATAGGTGGGTCCTATTATTATTCCTATTTTATAGATAAGTAGAAACGGCAGAACTTGCTCGGTATCACTCATATGGAAGTGATCCTGGGCAGTGTGGCTCCAGAGTCAGTGCTCTTCACCAACACATTCCCTCTTGTGTAAGATGGTCAGTTAATGTTGGGAAAAAGTGGGGCGCCTGGGTGGCTCAGTCTGTTAAGCATCTGCCTTCGGCTCAGGTCATGATCCCAGGGTCCTGGGATTGAGCCCCGCATCGGGCTCCCTGCTCAGTGGGGAGCCTGCTTCTCCCTCTCCCTCTGCCTGCCTGCCTGTCTGCCTACTGGTGATCTCTCTCTCTCTTTCTGTCAAATAAATAAATAAAATCTTAAAAAAAAAAAGTTGGAAAAAACCTTTTGCACTGTTTATATTGTAGATTGTGGAAACTGTGTGGGCTCCTTACAGTACTTAGAGTGTGGCCTTGCCTTTAGGAAAGTCTTCCTTAGATTTTTTTTTTTTTTAAGGTTTTATTTTTAAGTAATCTCTACACCCAACATAGGGCTCAAACTCACAACCCCAGGATCAAGAGTTGCACTCCACCAGCTGAGCCAGCTAGGCGCCCCTTCTCTAGATTTTCATGCCAAATAACCCAGCCACTTAGCTTAAGGATGCATGAATTCTCAAAAGTAGAACAAAAAGATGCAGGATACACTGTGTATGATGCTTTCCAGTATTCATTGTTGTATTCAGAGCATCAGGGAACCCTCGACTTCCTGATTCCCCAGAATAGTTGGTCATATTTACTTTTCATCTTAAGGTTCTGTGAAAATATTTCTAGGATTACATTTGATGCTGTAATAAAATGATACACTATTTCTTTGAAGTTTGTAATGGATATTTTTTTAAATAACAGCTTTATTAAGATATAATTCTTATACCATTATAATGGATATTTAGCTTGTGTTTATCAGTAGCCTATAGTTCTTTAAAAACTTTTTATGTATATTTGTAATCATTTTTTAAATTTCTCATAATAGTGTTACAAAATAGATTATTTATCTAGCTATGGAGATGGCATTGCTAACCTAGAGAGGTGTGACCTGCGCACACGTAAACATGGCAGATTAGAAAATCCTAAAGTTCTGTTCTTTTAGTCTCGAAAGTACTAGTCTCAAAGGTAGCAGAATTCAGACGTAGTCTTTCTGATACATACTTAGACCTTGACTCTTCTAAATTGTAGGATTTTTTTTTTTTTTTTTTTTTAGCTGGGACTGATTTATCTTTAAAAGAAGTATGTGTGGTTGTAACTCACTTTATTTTGATTTTACAGCTTGAGACCAATCTGTTGTACTCTTTCTTACCTGAAGTAACTCGGATGGCTAGAAAGTTTACTCACATTTCAGCGCTTTTACAGGTATTTATTTGTAGCTTGTTTTATGTGAATATTTACTCTTAAGTTTCTAACAGTCTATAAATAAAACACTTGCAAATTTTATTCTGTAAAGCTAACTGTGGTATAAAGTGTCTATTCTCATAATCTTATAATGTCCATTAACAAGAAAAAGGAATTTAATTGAAAATCTATTCCCACCAGAAAAGAAAAAAGTAGTTTAAATCTTTTAAAAATAATCCCCTAAGTGAAATAACATTTTGGAATTTGAAAAGGCGTACTGCAAATCAAGCATTATGGGAAACAGCTATCATATCAGTTCACTCTTGTACATAAAAACCCACCCCAAATTAGCCATGGTTCTGTAGGTCAGTGTCTTAGTCAGCCCACAGTTTGGGCTGGGCCAGCTAGAAGGTTCTGTTGATCTGGGCCAGCTTCAGCTCTTCGCAGCCCAGCCTGGTCCTGTGTCAGTGGCCAGCTGGCTGGTCTGAGTGTCTCTTAGCCGCGGTGGCTCCACATGTGCCATCTCCCAGCAGGCTAGCCCAGGCTCGTTCCTGAAGTGGCGGCCACAGCAGGGGTGTCAAGAGTGCAAGGGGGAACGTGCAGAGCCTTTGGAGACCTTGGACTCGGTGTCCCTTCTGCTGTGTGTCGGTCATGGCAAGACTCAAGGCCAGCCCAGATTCAGGGACTAGGGAGATGGAGTCTGCATCTGGATAGAGGAGCTACAAAGAACTGCGGCTGTTCTTTTTCCGTCTGCCACAGCCCCTGACTTACTTGATGTCAAAGATTTCTGCACATCGGTGTCTTTTTAAGGATTCTGTTTGAAAATTGAATAGCTGACTCAACCAGCATTTTGACAGTTCGTGTACATGAAACATACATATAAAAAGCTGGAGGATGTCTGTTTTACCAGATAAAAACTTCATTTCTGAATGTTTGATAGTTAAGTGGTTATCAGGCATTAGCTGTGGTCTTCTCTTTCACAGGGTGAGTTAAAAATGATTGAAAGTAAATTCTGGATTTCTTTGAGATAGTTGGCAGGAAGAAGCATGTATTACTTAGCAAATTGATTTATGTAGTTTCTTTTTTTTTTTTAACTATTCTGATAGCTATTTTTTTTTCCCCTTCTTGTTAACAGTATATAAATTTGTCACTAACGTGTATGTGTGAAGCCTGGGAAGAAATACTGATGCAGATGGATTCTCGTCTCACCAAGTTTGTGCAGGTAATGTTTGTGAGGTTTCCCCTGGAAGGAGTGAAAGCGGGTGCGCTGTCCTCATTGACTTTCCTAGCTACCTGACGGATACTGGTTGGGTTTGTAAAAATTGAAGGTCAAGCTTTCAGATGGCTGGGTCTGATCGCACACTGTTTCCCCAGAGAGGAAGGGCCCTCCTCGCATTGGAACAACCTAGGTGAGGATGGGTCTGTGAACTGCAGCAGGTGGGGCGTGGAGAGTCAGGACGGGCGTTGGAAGAGCTGACTGGCTACTCTCCACGAACCGATAGTCAGATAATCAGTTTAAATCAGGATTTGAAGGAAGCAGAAGGAAAAGGAAGGGAGTCATGCTCCTATAGTTTTAATTTTGAATTATACATATGGTTATAATTTCAAAAATATATATCATGATGTTATCCATTTTGTCTAGGAGAAGAGCACAACCACCTCTGTGCAAGATGAATTCATGCACTTGCTGTTATGGGGAAAAGCAAGGTAGTAAACTCATATTAGGTGCTCTTGCTTTTTCTTCTTTTTTACAGTAGTTTTTTATTTTGAAAGGAATTCATATTCATTGTAAAAAAATAGAAAATTCTGGTACATAATAAAAATAGTATCTATTTTTCTAGATTTTCTATGCATTTTTTGTAAATGTAATCATTTTCTGTGTCTATAATACATATATGTATTTCTAAATGTGTAAAAAAATTTGTTTTTTTATGGTCCCGTCAGTCTTTTCCTTTATGGTATCTGCCTTAGCGTTATTCTTAAAAAAGACTTTTCCCATCTTAGGAGTATTCAAAAGATTGTGTTTTCTTCTAGAGTTTTTTTAGAGTTTATGTTTTATTCCATCTACATGTTCCAGATGTGATTTATTTGGTTATATGCTATGGAAGACTAACTTCTTTTTTTCTGAAGGTTTAGATAATTGCCCAGCATAATTTATTGAGTATTACACTTTCTCCTTCTGGATCTGAAATGCCATTTTAGCATTCAGTACATCTTAAATATACTTCAGTCTGTTTCTGGACTTGACTTTTCCTGTTTTCTGTCCCTTTGTGACTACAACAAAGTTTTAATTTTTGTTGGGCTATTTCTTTTTATTTTGCTTAAAAATGTTGTTTTTACTTTTATAAGTTTTAAGTGCTGCATTCGCATTTTGAATAGAGAAGACTAAAAATACTTTCTTTTTCATTGCAGTGCTGAACTTCAGACCCTCTTAATGAACCAGTTAACAGTAAAGGTGCAGCTAAAATATCTCTGTCTTTAAATGGCTTATGTGCACATTCTTGATTTTTTTTTTAGAGCAGCACACAATATCTTACTTATATGCTAAACATATTTTTTTCTCTTACTTAGGGCTTAAAGAAGCTTGGCCAGTCTATAGAGTCATCATATTCTAGTATACAGAAATTGGTTATAAGTCATTTACAGAGGTATGAAGGTGATGTTGAATCTTTGGTATTGTGTCTACATGTACTTAGTGTCAGTGTTTCTTCATCAGCTGGCATTCTCTTTTTTTTGAGACTTTTCTAGCTAAAATTGTTGCATTGGCACTTGAGGGGAATCTTGGAGTGCCCAAGATATAAAGAGTCAGTAATGGTAAATCTTGAAATAATTTTCAAACATCTGTTCACCGGGTTAGGCTCTCTGTCTGGGCTTTTTTCCCCAGCCAGACAACCATGAGGTATATTTTGAAAAGGCATATACCTTTTTTTGTTTGTTGTTTGTTTGTTTGTTTGTTTTTTAAAGATTTTATTTATTTATTTGAGAGAATGAGAGCACGAGAGGGAAGAGGGTCAGAGGGAGAAGCAGACCCCCTGCTGAGCAGGGAGCCCGATGTGGGACTCGATCCCGGGACTCCAGGATCATGACCTGAGCCGAAGGCAGTCGCTTAACCAACTGAGCCACCCAGGCGCCCCTTTTTGTTTGTTTTTTAAGATTTTATTTATTTGTCAGAGAGAGCGCACAAGTAGGGGAGCGGCAGGGAGAGGGAGAAGCAGGCTCCCTGCTGAGCAAGGAGCCCAATGCGGGACTCGATCTCAGGACCCTGGGATCATGATCTGAGCTGAAGGCAGATGCTTAACCAGCTGAGCCACTCGGGCATCCCCATATACCCTTTTTTGAGCAGAGAAATGATATTTATCATTTTACAATGTACAAAGCATGTTAGTGTGTTTTTGCATTTAACACTTTGGCAAGGTGTTGATTATGATTATCCTCCTTTTACACAAGAAGAAACTGAAACCCATACTGGCCTGAAGTTACTGTCACTGCCAAACTCTGTCTCTGATCTATAGGTCTCATGCTATTTCTATCCACAGCTCCCTCAGTGAAGCAGTTTGCATGTGGCTGCTCAGAGTTTGACTTAAATTTTGATAAATCCCTTTATGCTGAGTTCCCTAGCCCTTACTGCATCACCTCAGCCTTGGGTCACTGCAGTGCCCTTTGGCCTGGTTTCTAATCCACAAATATATATGTGCCCCTCAAATGTATTCCCCACAGCAGATCTGATCATGTTACTCTTACTTAAAAACTTCCAGGGCCTTCCTCTTGCTCTCAGGACCAAGACCTTTGCATGGCCTTTAACACACCTGCCTCTCTGCTTCATGCACACTGGTGGGCTTACCAGACTTGACATTTTTTTCTTCCTACTCAGGGCTTTTGTGCATCTGTCTGGCCTTCTGGAACACTCCCACCTTGCTCTTCACTTGAACCCTTTAACTCAAATCTCACTTGCTCTGAGAGGCCTTCCCCAATTCCCCGGATTAGGTCAGGTTATTCCATTACAGCTGCACTCGTGTGCATTTTCTTCTAGGCATTTATGATAGTTGGAATGATATACTGTCTGATGTGGTTATGAGTGTTCCCCCCCGCCCCATGAGACTGTTAGTGCCGTAAGGATCCTTTCGCTTTGTTCACTATTGTGTCCGCAGTATGTAGCACAGTGCTGACTTAAAGCTAGAGCTTAATACATGTTTGTTGAATGTTAAATACATAGCTTTTGGGTAAATAAGATGACCATATGACTCTCTTCAAAGTGCCAGGGCTAACTGTAGAACATAATGTGATCTTGTAAGATTAAATCTTACGGTCATGTATTTCTCTCATTTGTCCAGATGGCCAAATGGTTCTGTTACAGCTTTTAGAGAAAATTTTGAGAAATGATCATTTCTCATAGAAAGAAAATTAAAGTTATTCTCATTTTTTTATTTCTGAAAATTTGGAAATATTTAGGCAAGGTAGTAGCTGTCTGCCACCTTGATGATGGTAATAATAACTTATTTCTGCTCTGTTTTGATAGTGGCTCCGAGTCTTTATTATACCATTTGAGTGAACTGAAAGGAATGGCTTCATGGAAGCAAAAATATGAACCTCTTGGACTAGATGCTGCAGGAATTGAAGGTAGTAATTTAATTTTTCAATAGAATACATTAAACACACTTTACTTACTAGAAGAATGATATTTATTTATTTCTCTTTAGATGCTATTACTGCTGTGGGTTCTTTCATACTCAAGGCAAATGAACTTCTTCAGTAAGTACTGGGGATATCTGGAATCACTGACCTGAGAATATTTTATTCTCATAAACAAGAACCCAGCAAATTGTCATGATTTTCTTAAAATGGGTTTTATACGCTTTTATCAAAGTTATTGCCTTTACGTGATTAAAACAAGCCAATAACACAGCCATCTTATCAGTTAAAGCAGTATTATACTCTCCCCCGCCCCCCACCCTCACTCCAGTCCCCTCTCCAGGAGGAGTCCTTTTAACTCCTGTAACTGTTTCTGTTTTTAGTTCTTCTGCAGCTTACCTCCATACTTCTGAGTTGTATAACTGTACTGCATTTCTTTTATTTATCCAGTTTCAGAAATTCTTCTTCTGTGTTTGTTTTTCCTAGACTTTGTTTTCTTCTTTCTGCCTTTATCACATCCTTAGATTCTCCCCCTCTCTGCAGGGCAGGATCACGCCCTGGGGCCCCCTCAGTCCCTGATGGCTCCTCTGGCCTCCCCCCCACCCCCACCCCGGCAGCCCTCAGGCAGGCACTTGGGTGCTTTCTCTTAGGTCCGGACTTCATGATCTCCTTTGCTTCATGCTTCCTTTAATCACTTTGTTGGGAAACATCCTCCAGTAACTTACTCAGGAAGTAGCTATGAGACAATAAACTGTGTGTCTTTTCTCCTACCTTCACACTTGATTGATGGTGTCCAGTGGGTATAGGATGATGAAGGGGAAATCATTTTCTCAGAGAACTTTGAAAGTATTGCCATCAAAGCATACAATGGTATGCTGGCCTTTTTGTGACTGATGGAAGGTCTGGTGCTTCTGATTCTCATCCCTCTGTAGGGGTTTTTTTTTTGTTTCTCATCTCTCAAAGCTTCATTTTTTATCCTTGATATGTTGAAATTTCACAGTAGTGTTTTTAGATATGGGTCTTTTCATTGTGCTGATAATAAGAAAATACCATTTGAACCTGAATTCTGTTATTATTTTGGTAATCTCCTTTTCTCTTTCTCTTTTTTTTTTTTTAAGATTTTTATTTATTTGAGAGAGAGAGAGCATGAGAGGAGAGAGGGTCAGAAGGAGAAGCAGACTCCCCACTGAGCAGGGAGCCCGATGTGGGACTCGATCCCACGACCCTGGGATCATGACCTGAGCCGAAGGCAAGTCACCTAACCACTGAGCCACCCAGGCGCCCCTTTTTTTTTTTGAAATTAGATTTTTGTTCTAGAGACTTGGTTGGTCAGATATTAGGCGGTGAACTGATCTGTGTCTTCTGTTTTTCCTCACATATTTCTCATATCTGTGTCTTTTCTGTTTCCTGAGAAATTTTCTTGACTTATTTACCCAACATTGTCATTCATCTTAGACATTTATTGAGTACTTAACTATATTTTAAACCTTATTCTAGATGCTGAGGATATAGCAGTGAACAAAACTGCTAAAATCCTTATGGATCTTATATTTTAATGTGGTGAGATAGACAATAAAGAAATGAATGAATAAAATATATAGCAAGGCAGATAGTGTAAGTAGTGGTGAGAAAAACCAAGCAGGGAAGGGGGACCTAAGGGATGCGATTGCTTATAGGGCAGGCCTCACTGAGATGGTGATGTTGGAAGAAGTGAGTCATTGATATTTGGTAAAAGAGACAGCAAGTATGAAGGCACTGAGTTTGGAGCATGCCTTGAGAGCCACTGTAGCTGAAGTGAATTGAGCAACAGAGTGTGAGAGAGAGAGGATGAGTTGAGAGAGGAGGATAGGCCATGTTGTATAGAGTCTGTAGGCAGTTGGAAGGACTTTGGCTTTTACTCTGGATATAAGAAGCGGCAGTTAAGGTCATGGAGTGAAAGGATATGACTTAGGTTTTTAAAAGATCCTTTTGTTATTTGCTTAGTTTTGAGAATAAATTAAAAGAGGGCAACGACAGAAGCCAAGAGAGAAATGGTGGTTAGAATCCAAAGAGGTCAGTATCTGGGTATGTTTTCAAAGTAGAAATAACAGGATTTGCTGAATGATTGTGTGTGGATGGTAAAATATAGGAGTCATGGGTAATTATGAGTTTAGGTCCTGAGCACCTGGAAGAGTAGGATTGACATTTACTGAAATGGAGAAGGCTTGGGAGAGAATATATAAACTGTATATGTGTATTTTATGTTCCTCAATATGGGTTTATCTGGTATTTTTATGATTAGA
The DNA here is from genome assembly GCF_037043125.1 of Eumetopias jubatus. Taxonomy (NCBI): domain Eukaryota; kingdom Metazoa; phylum Chordata; class Mammalia; order Carnivora; family Otariidae; genus Eumetopias; species Eumetopias jubatus. The sequence goes on along the minus strand of NW_028274808.1, from coordinate 182,185,200 downwards.
TTCAGGTTATACATCCCTGGCCAGAATACTACATAACTGGAGGAGTGTCCTTCTCAAGGTGTCACATCCAGAGGTTGTGTCTGCCCTTTCTTAGTGGTGTGAATTTTGATGACCTGGTCAGTGTGTCAGCCATATTAAATTTGAAATGTCGGTTAGATAATCTCATGGAACTGTCCAAGACATTGTTGATCATGTGAGACTAGTATTCAAGGGAGGGGTCCAGGCTGGAGATGTCAGTTTGGGAGCCATTAACACTTTGGTGTTATTTTGGGCCATGAGACTGGATGAGGTAGTAGTGAGTGTGCTTAGAGAAGAGGACAGATCTAAAGACTTCAGCGATGGACATTTCAACGTTTAGAAATGGGGCTGATGGGGAACTAGCAGAGGAAACTAGAGAGGCAGACCAGGAGAGTGGGTGTCCTGTAGGCCAAGCGATGGAAGCATTGTAAGAAGGAATGAGGGATCGGTTGTCAGATGCTGCTAAGTCAAGTAAGATGAAGACCAAGAATAGAACAGAAATTCAGAGTATTACTAGAATTGATTATTGGTGACCTTGATTGGAGCCATGTCATGGAGTCGTGGAGCTGTTGGGATACAGAATGAGAGCAGATGCAAAGAAACAGCAGATGTCGTCTCTTGAGGAGTTTTGTTGTAGTTGAAAACAGTTGTTGGGTTTTTTTAATCTTCTTACAATGGGAGCAGTTAGAGCATATTTATATCTGATGGGGTGTTCTGGAAGGGGAGCGATTGATGGTGGGCGGAGGAGAGGATTGCTGGAGTAAAAGTACGGGAGGGGATGGCCATGTGGTGCATTGTGGAATGGGCTGGAAAGATCGTGTGTCCACAATTGCGGGAGAGAAGGCTGCGGAAACGGTCACAGACGCTAGTATCCGGGCCCATGGGGGCTTGGGGCAGGTTCACTTCCAACTGTTCTTACCATCTTAATGAGATGAGGCAATGTTCTGTCAGCTGGAGGTAAGGTTGGGGAGGTGGTTTAAGAGTAAAGGAAAAGCTGTGAGCCGGTTGTCTCGGGCAGTGGGAGAAAGAACGGGAGAAATAGGCGGATGCTGCTGGTGCTAAGGGCCACTTGGGAGCCCTTGTGAGAGTAGAAGTGACCCCGGTCAGCGTGGCTGTTGGCTTTTCTCCAGCTGGGGTCAGCCAGCTGCGCCGGGGCACAGAGCAGGTGAGCACTTAGATTTGCTAGGCTTCATGACCAAAGTGAAGCCAGAGTGAGGGAATTAAAGCGAGGGCATGATTCAAATGAACCTGGAATTTGAGCTGGTTTGGGGGGGAAGTGGGGACACGGTGTGAGTGGGAGACAGGGAGGAGAGGTGGGGAACCAGTGGGCAGTAGTCTTGGGGAGACGAAAGCTGAGGTGCTGGAGGGAGGTCCCTGGGAAGAGAGGTGGTTGTTGGTGAGTGGCATGCTTGACATTGAGAGTCAGAGAGGGGGTGCCCTGGTGGCTCGGTTGGTTAAGCATCTGCCTTCAGCTCAGGTCATGATCCCGGGGTCCTGGGATCGAGCCCCACATCGGGCTCCCTGCTCGGCAGGAAGCCTGCTCTCCCTCTCCCACTCCCCCTGCTTGTGTTCCCTCTTTCGCTGTGTCTCTCTCTGTCAAATAAATAAATAAAATCTTTAAAAAAAAAAAAACAAAAAAACCAAAAGTCAGAGGGTTCACGTTGGCAGTGCTGGGGTCTAAGCTGTCAGCTTTGGAATCAGTAGTCAGGTGAGGTGGAGGACGTGACCGTTACCGGAACCTTTGCATTGAATTCTTTATCGCAGCAGCCCTAGTCTTTCAGTTTCCAAATGTGTTTTCTTACTTCTTTAATCATTTCTCAGAGCTGTGCTCTTGCTTTGTAGATGACATCTTCTCAAATCTCTGAGGACATTAATTAGATATTTTTAAAAGCCTGCTGTTCCCTGAATGATCTCCCATTCCTGGGTCACTTTTCTGTCTGTCTTGGTGTCTTGTTTCAAGCTCTCTTCTGGTACCTGCTGCTCCGGTGTTTACTCATGTTTATTCATGAGGCGATTTGAAGTTGCTTGGAATCTGCGGACAGGGGCAGCAGAAAGCCGGCTTCGGTGCCCTGTCCGGGATGTGCAGAGCTGTGCCGTGGGCCACCAGTGCCCGCACGGAGCTACCTCGGTTCTTCCCAGTTTACGTGCTTTCTTGGGAGAACCCCGTTCGTTCGTTTTCGTTTGGGAGATAAACCCGTAGGCGTTCACATTTTGGGGGAAAGGACATACTGACTGCTCTGTATTTCAGTTTGTCCTCTTGTGTCCAGCCCCGCGTGTCATCCTGAGGGCTGCTGTCAAGCCTGACGTTCCCAAGGTTGAGTGTCCCTGGGATGTCGCAGGCCGGAAGTCTCCTTGCTGGATGTCCTCTCCGTGTCCTGCATGCGGCCGCCTCTGTTGAGCTTCGTCAGCCTCGTGTCCTTTCTGACATTTCTGAAATTAATTTCTTTTCTACCGTCCTTTTTGTTGTTGTGAGTTAATAACACACCCCTCCCCACCGGTCCATTATCATTTTAATGGGGTTTTAGAAGGTAGAGGTTGGAGACACACTTGTGTTCAGAAGACAAAATGAGAGGAGAGATGACATTGCTTTTCCCCTGTGTTGAATTATTTTTTGGGTCACCGTATTTGCAGAGAGTAAATATAAAATATTAAGCTTTTTGTGATCACTTTTCAATATGAACGCAAGGTAGTTTATTTAACTTCTTGCTCGCTGGTGGTAAGTTGAATATAGCATTATTATTTTAGATTATAGATGAAGAAATTGAGGTGGTGAGAATTTTGATGTTCGCCTGTAGCAGAGCAGGGATTGCCTTCCGGGTGTGGGGAGGGGGTCAGAGTATTGATTGGGAAAGACAGAAAGGAACTTTTCTTCCCTTTTCCCATTTTTGCCATAAGAGAGTTTTGATTATGTTGCTTGGTAACATCAGAAATGTCGCAGTCTTTTTATGTCAAGTGTTTTACTCTAGAGAGCTAGATTAATGATACTGACCCACCGCTCATACTAGTATGAAACTAGTATGAAAGGGCTTTGAGATTTAGGAAAGAAAAGTACAGGTATTACTTGCTGAGTAATTATCTTGTAGATGTGAGCTTAAAGAGATTTTTTAAAAAGTGATACCCCTGTCCATATTTAGAGACAGTTTCATCAAAATTACAATGCCTTCCACTTATAAGTATTATAATACTTAAATTTGGGGGGTCCATTTCTGTAAAGCTTAAGGAAGTTCAGTTTTTGAGATCAGTTACTATAAGCATCAAAAATCAACTTCCAAAAATAATGTCCACTGATAGCAGAGGCAGTGACATAGTACAAATTTATGATCATGACTTTCTGTTGGCGTTGATGTTTTTTCTTACTGACCAGTATTTTTTTAACTGAGAATAATGCTGAAAACGTTTTTTTCCCCAACTTCTTTTATTTGCAAAGTGGGAAAGGATTTCATACTTTACTGAATGCTGGGAAAGGCTATTACAGTTTGTGGTAAGGTTGTTATAACCAGTCAGAACCTGAGTCATTTGCTTTATTTGTGAAAAGAACCAGGATTTGCTCTTCTGAAGCTTTATTTTTAGGTATGTGTTTGATTTGTAAAATCAAAGGTTTAAATGTCCTCCAGATAGGATAAAAGAGAATGGTAAGGAGTATTATATCCCACAACAATTGAACGATGATACATGAACCACAAATCATAATTTTATTTCTGGTTTGTTTTTATGTTTTCAGAGTTACAGATAGTAGTATGAAGAACCTCAAAGCGTTTTTTTGCTGATTTCTTTTATCTTTTCAGAGTTATAGATAGTAGTATGAAAAACTTCAAAGCGTTTTTTCGCTGGCTTTATGTGGGTAAGTTAATTTAATAAAGCATTCTTGTTATCTTAACACTTCTTTAAAAATTGTGGGAGTATCAATTTAGAACATTTCAGTTATTCTGGTAAAATTTCAAGTAACCGTACGAGTAGAACAAATGGTATAAATGACCCCTCTGTACCCTTCACGGGTGTCAGTGGTTTCAACACGTGGCCCGCCTTCCTCCTTCTGTACCACCAGGCCCAGCCCCCCCAGATGTCACTTGTAGCACTGATTGTCCCTGTCACTCACTGCTGATGGTTAACATTTTTTTTTTTTTAACTTTGTAACTTCTCCTTAGGTTAAAATAACACTTTTGAATCTCTGCTATGTATTAAGCACTGGTAGGTGTTAGGTTTTTTAAAATGAGAGGGCGGGAAAAGCAAAGATCTGGCCTCTGTTCTTGAGTAGCTTATTTTCTGTTCTGTTTCTTGATCTTCTGTTTCTAGATGTATGCCATCCGTTAGGGTAGCCAGTAGCCACCTGTGGCTCTTTAAATTATTTGAAATTATAGGGCACCTGGTTGAATCAGTTGGTTAAGCAGCTGCCTTCAGCTCAGGTCATGATCCCAGGGTCCTGGGATCGAGCCCTACGTCAGGCTCTCTGCTCAGCGGGGAGCCTGCCTCTCTCTCTCCACCGCTTGTGCGCGTGCACTCTCTCTCTTTCTCAAATAATAAAATCTTTAAAATAAATAAATTAGTTGAAATTATGTAAGCTACATACTTAGTTCTTTAGTCACACTATGCACATTTGAAGTACTCTGTAGCCACACACTGTCAGTGCCACATTGAACAGCACTGAACAAGAAGTTTCTAGATCCTTTCCATCAGACACTTGTGCCCTAGCTAACTAGAATGCAGACCACTCGTTGCCTTTCTTTGTGTCTCCACAGTGTCTTTTCATTTGTAGGTAGTTAACCAGGATTTATTGACTTGATAGTGTATTAATGCTTACTCTACAGCGTGTGCATATTTTATGTAGGTCCATTTGTACTATTTTTGTGACCCCCCCCTTAATATCTTTGAAATAATCCAGCATACATTCCCTTCCAACACAGGCAAAATTTAGTTTTAAATGGGATTTATCCCATGTTTGTTAAAATTCTAAAGAGTAAATAAAATAGAAGTTAAATTATCTGTAATGTGCTCATATCTTTTAAACAAATGCCCAAATCTTCAATTCTGGTATCTTATAAACAGACTTTGTATTTGTCAGCCTAATGTAATTGCTTGTGATAAAAAAAAGAATGGGATCCGCAGATGTTGGCGTTTAAAATTCTTCACTTTTTTCTCAAAACCGTACCAATGCTAGCCAGAATGGGGAGCCAGAGTGTTTATCAGGCCAGCCTGTTTAATATCAGAGATGCTGATTAGAATAAATTACGATATTAAAACTGAATGAGGTCTTCGAAATAATTTTCTTTTACAGAAGAGGTTTGGTTTTACTTGTAATTACTGGAGTAGTTGAGGCAGTTTATATTCTTATTGCATGTCCTAACTAATGAGAAGTCTGATTAGAAGAGAAATGAATTACTGCTCAGTCCTTATCATTAGAGCAGGGCATTACAGAAAGCACGCTGGATCGGAGAACCAGAGACCTCATTATAATCCCAGTTCTGCCACTCGTTAGCTGTACGGCCTTGGTTTGCTCCTTTGAAAAGTGTAGGCTCTGAAGGCAGGACTGCTTTTATACCATTGTATCCCCAGCACCTATAGTATGCTCAATGAATAATTTTTGGACAGATGAATGAATGAATGAATGAGTAGACTAGATCATGGCTTGCTTTTCAGATAATTTAGAAGTTTGAACTAATTAAGAACAGTTTCTAAAATAATCTGTGTTTGCAGAATCACATCTAGCATGTTTATTCCTGACCGAATGCAATTAAGAAGGACATTCAAACACTGTGCAGAAACATGTGCAGCATTCCTCTTGACTTAGGTGAACATAATATAAAAACACAACCCTCAGAAAGTACAAAATGAATCGTCTGCAGATATTAAAGAGTCTGTAAACATATGTGTATATAAGTGTATGTATATACATGAAAGTCTTAGTGTAAATATCTTTGTGTTGCAAAAGACCCAGGGGAGAGAAACAAGTTTGTTTGGTATTCTAAGGCTTTTGGAGGAACGAATTGCTTGCAGATTTTAGGAGAAGAAATGCCCTGTGTTAGGAGAGGAAAGAATCCGATCTGCACACATCGCCTTCATACAAAGCATCCGTCACATCGGTCTGTCCAGAGTGGCAATGGGTTGAGTTGAAGGAGAAAATAAAAAATAATAGTTTAGTAGGATCATTAGACCAGCCATTTTGAACCTGAAAATACAAGTCAAATTTAAAGTCTTCATGCTTTAGTATTTAGAAGGAAAATGTTTTCTTTGGTGAAAAGATTTCTTTGGTTGAATATTGAAGATTTAGTCCAGTGAAACACATTGTCTTTGAAATGTATCTATATTAAAATTACGTTTGTAGCTTTCCTTTAAAGACAGTTTTTTTTATTTCTGTTGCCAGCAATGCTGAGAATGACGGAGGACCATGTGCTTCCGGAGCTGAATAAGGTAGTATGTGGTAGTACGTTTTCCAGCGTGTTAATGCCGCTCTAGCTGAGCTCAGCTTGGCTGCTTGTCTTGGTATTCTTACACCGTTGCCAGTTTACAAGATGTCAGGCTGTAGACGATAAATACAGCTTAGTAAACCCTTTTTTTTTCCTTTAAGAAATTTGTTTTATTTTTCATCACACAAAATACCTTTACCATGGCTATCTAATTTTATAATTTTCATGTTTATGTAAGATTTTGTAACCTGTATTATGTAGGTGCTTGTATTCTTTACCTTCCTTAAGTTTTGAATGCATTTTTATTTCCTTGGAAATCTGGTACTTTAGATATTAGTCCCAATGCTGGTGTCTGGTAAACAGTTTTTCTGACTACAAGGATTGTGACAAGTGGCCGTGGACTTTCCTTTAAGTAAGAACTTTCAGACTAGGGCAACATTCCCGCCTGATTTCTGTGTGAGCATCACTGTTGACTTGTAGGTCTTCACTCAAGGCAAGATGACTTCTCTGGACGTACAGTCTCCTCTTCCAGAGCAGGGACCCTGCACACACAGTCTTAGCACAAGGCCTAAAATAATAAACAACTTTAGGCCATAAGGAATTCTGTAGCTACTGGATTAGCTGATTGGAAAATGGGTTTAAAATGTTTAATTACAGGCTTGTCAGAGCCTCAAGATTTCATATTTTCACAGTTGTGTAATCTTTTGGATTTCTATTGATGTTTCTTTGAAGCAGTGTTGCCTCTTTGTATCATGGCTTTTAGTAGATAGTAAAAAAAAAGTCACATTTATTGTTACAAAAATATAAGATCTATTGGGAAGCTTTCTTTTATCTTGATTTGTTTTTCTTTTCCTTTTTGGTTTTGATAGATGACTCAAAAAGATATCACATTTGTTGCCGAATTTCTTACTGAACATTTCAATGAGGTAGGAAATTGGTATTTATATAATTTTTCTCTTTTTAAAGAATTGGAATAAACCTGGGTAACGGTGAGAAGTAATCACATTTAATCTAATTTAATTGACATTTTTAGCAGTTGTACTTTTTAAACTATTGAACTAATTAATGGCAATACTTATTTTAGAGCCTTTATAAATTCAACTTTTGTTTGGATATGTGTCGTCCAATCCCTAAAAGAAAGATAACTGCCACTAACAGCTCTCTCAAAAAATAAAGACTTTCGTTAAGCTTAAGAATTTTTTTCTTTCTCTTTTGTGAGTTGACTTAAGAGTTAAACTATGCTTATTCTTTCTAGGCTCCAGACCTTTATAATCGAAAAGGAAAATACTTTAATGTTGAAAAAGTTGGTCAGGTATGGGCTTTTGATTGAACTTGGTTATTACTTTTTTTAGAAATTATTAAAAGCTGGGGCGCCTGGGTGGCTCAGTTGTTAAGCGTCTGCCTTTGGCTCAGGTCATGATCCCGGAGTCCTGGGATCGAGCCCCACATCGGGCTGCCTGCTCAGCAGGGAAACCTGCTTCTCCCTTTCCCACTCCCCCTGCTTGTGTTCCCTCTCTCACTGTGTCTCTCTCTGTCAAATAAATAAAATCTTAAAAAAAAGAAATTATTAAAAACTAATGTTAAAACTTTAGCAGTGTTAGTCTTTATTATTCAAAGTTTCTGGAAAATAACACAATGCCAGCTTACACAGCAGCCCTGTTCTTTTAGTAAAGTAACCAAAAAGGAGCAGTTTTAGACTTTTGGTCTCAGAACTGTTATATTCTTTTTTTTTTAAAAGATTTTATTTATTTATTTGAGAGAGAGAATGAGAGATAGAGAGCATGAGAGGGAAGAGGGTCAGAGGGAGAAGCAGACTCCCCACTGAGCAGGGAGCCCGATGTGGGACTTGATCCCAGGACTCCAGGATCATGACCTGAGCCGAAGGCAATCGCTCAACCAACTGAGCCACCCAGGCGCCCAGAACTCTTATATTCTTAATAATTATTGAAGACCCCAAAGAGTTTTTGCTAATGTGGGTTATCTTTATCAATGGTAGATGTTAGTAGGCATTAGAAATGAAACAGAATACAAAATTATTTAAAAGTAACAATAGTTCCACTTAACCATTACATGTTAACATAAATATTTTTAATGAAAAATGACTATGTTTTATAAAACAGCTTAGTGAAGAGTGGCATCGTTTTGTAGTTTTGCAAATCTCTTTGCTGTCTGGCTTAATAGAAAACAGCTTCTCATTGCTTCTTTAGTCGGTTGTGTTGGGTTTCTGTGGTCAATGTATGTAAAGAAAATCTGGCCTCACATAGGTTTTAGAAAGGGAGAAGTATTGTAATGGCTTTTTCAGATAATTGTGGATGTTTTTTGATATTATACCAAGACTTGATAAGAGATAGTGTCTTAAAGGTTGGCTTTAATGTGGAATCTAAAATTGCATCAGTGAACTTTTCATACTCTGATACATTAAAATCCATTCATCTGTCTTGTGCTTCGAATGGATCTTTTACCCATGCATGATTTTTGTAATATTATGTATTGGTCGTTTGGAAAATACTGGTTCATTGAGTTATGCAGATCTTCCAAATGCTGACACATTTCCCCATGCAGTAACCAAAAGTCAGATTTTATGAATATCCGTACCAATATCATCAGAAAATTTTTAAGTACTGTGGCTGTCAAGCACACAGTGGCAGATTTAGATTTTCCAAAATTTTAATTTTTGCCTAAATGTTTAAATTTTATCATTGGCAACAAATACTGCCAGTTGTTTTTCTTAATGTGACAGTCTTGCTTTATTTTCAAGAAACTGTCTACCAAATATCCTCGTACGAATGATCATAGCTTATCTACCAGTCATTCTTTCAAATAAAAATGGAATTCCGTTAACAGCAACAAAGTGCCTGGCTTAACCCACAACTAAAACAATTTCTTAAATGTTTTTCCTCATGGTCGCCATTGTACTTTGGTATCGGTAAAAGTTCTCTCATAGAGAACAGTAAAAAGATTTGTACTCCAGGGTTGAGATTTAATAAAATTAATTATTTTAATAGCTTCATTAAATAATAAGTGAAACCGTCAGTAAGTGGCAAAAAGGAATACAATGCCCACTAGTATGGCTTGAGGCCACCACCTTGCCTCCCAGTACCAGCAGTTTTCTCCACCTGTGCTTTTGGCCCTCAGTGCAGACGTCAACACAGTTGAAAGGGCAAATACCATTCTGACATTATGAAACTAGTATTGACTGCATTATTCCTTAAAGCATCTTTGGGGCTCCCAGGGGTCTGTCGACCACACTTTGAGGACTATTGCCCTGGAGTAGATCGACAGTTGATACTTTTAAAATTAATTTATAACACACACACACACACACACACACACACACACACACACACACGCATATAAAAGATTAAAATGCCCTTCATGAAAATGGAACACAAAATTTAAACTCAGTGCGTGGTCTCTGCATCCATAGCATCCTGATCTTCCAGAAGTTTGCAGCCTGCTAAGTGGCTTGGCATTTAGCGGATTTTGGTCACTTCACTTGGAATAATAGCAATGCAATTTCAGAGCACTTGGCAGTAAAACAGAATCACTTTTTAAATAGAATAATGTTAACTATAAAGTCTGTGAAGCCTTCTTCTTTGTTTACAACATTTAAAATTTTGATTTGGTGTTAATTCTAGTACTTGAAAGATGAAGATGATGATCTCGTGTCACCGCCTAACACAGAAGGAAACCAGTGGTATGATTTTCTTCAAAATAGCAACCACCTTAAAGGTATTTAATGAACTTAGTGGATTTTGACCATGTTTATACTTGCTTTGAGACCACTATATTAACTATGAGTGTTGCTGGACAATTACTGAATATTTATTTCAGGTCTTTAGATCATTTGTGCCTACTGTTTTTGATTAGAGAAACAGCAAAATAACAAATAGTATATGACATTACCATGATAGAAAACATTCTGAAATTAACTGCGATGGGGTAATATTGCTTATTCCCAGGTATTCTTACATTGTCTGTTTTGTACCCTATAAAAAAAATAGGATATTGGGAAGAAAATTATAGAGCCTGCTAGTGAGAGAAGTCTTTGGCTGATTCCAATCTGTTAACTCCTAAAAGCATAGTGATGCTTAACTCTTCTCCTGAGATTGTAGGTTTGTGTGTATTTGTGCCTTTCATTCTCTAGGATCTTGAATGTTGGTATAGGAAAATGATCCAGCATTACTCAGGATGCAACACAAAATAGCAACCACTAAATATATCAGAACTTCATTATTTTAGATGCAAATATTTTTGAAGTTGTATTTCTTTGCTTTCTCACAGAGTAATCTGATCACAGCCTGTCAGTTTCTTAGGTCCCTAGGGTAATAGCCCCTCCCTTAATGCCCCCAGGAGCCTAGGGGGTAGACACCTGTTATCCCCATTTCCTAACAAGGAAGCTGAAGGTCAGAGAAGGCCCAAGATTACACAAGCTGGTACCTGATGGAATTAGGGTTCTGCTGACCTCAAAGCCTGAGTTTTTAACTTGACTCGGTGGTAACCTCTGCCACTCTGTCTGGTTGCTGTTTATCTGAATAAATGAATGAATGAATGAGGATGGATGGGGGAAGGAGAGAATTCTCTGAAGCTCAGAACTTGGCTTGCTGCTCTTTTGTTTTAATGCTAGAAGTCCAAATTCTTTTTCAGAGCAGGACATTTTGTATTGCTTGAGATCTATTAATGTCAGTTAGTTATTGAATGGAGGGAGAATAAAGCTATTGCTGTTTAATCAGGATGCATCCCCAGCCTAAGGAGGGCTCATGGCAGTGTGCCAGGAATGGTGGCACCTGAACCCTGTCTGGGAGTGGGCTAATACTGGTCCTGGGAACTTGGATGGGCTAAAAATAGGCCCTACCCCTTTTTTCCTCACATCTTCTATGACTGAACAGGAAGGCCTAATCTTAGCTAGGAGCATCATATTTAACCAAGATAACACTTCGTATTATTAACTCCCATCTCTTAAATGCTCAAGGTTTTTTTAGTATGTGAATTGGAACAAGCTCATTAATTCTCCCGTTTCTTAGTCTAGTGTGAAGAAATACAGACTCTCATTATGGAACTGTTTCTGTTTTTTTTTTTTTTTTTTTAAGATTTATTTATTTATTAGAGAGAGTGTGTTGGGGAGGGACAGAAGGAGAGGGAGAGCGAATCCCGAGCAGATTCTGGGCTGAGCATGGAGTCCACTGCAGAGCTCAGTCCCACAACCCTGAGATCATGACCTGAGCCGAAACCTGGGCTCAGATGCCCCACCGACTGTGCCACCCAGATGCCCCATCATTGTGGGACTGTTAAGAAAACTTTCACGAAACTTCTTTCTAGCACTTTGCAAAAATCATGTGCTAACTATCTGCTACATGTACTTTCTCAGGGTACATGAGGGAGCGTCGGTGTTGTACGATGGGTGAATGCTGGTGCTCTGGGCCGCGGGGGTTGGAACCTGCTCTACGACTTCCTCGTAGTGTGGCTGAGAGCAGACCATCTAACCTCTCTGTGCCCCAGTTTTCTCCTCAGTAAAACAAGGACGATAGTAGTGCCTCCCTCGAAATGCTGTTGTGAAGATTCAGTAAATGTAGGTAGAGCACTTGTTGCCTGGCTCATGGCTCCTGAGCAATCAGGATGCTATCATGTGAGCTGTTGTTACTCAGAACACTTTTGACACTAAAATGGGAGGTTTTTCCTCCTGAGACCAATTCTGACACCGACTGGGTGTCCTGCAGTTGCGTTCTGATGCTAACTACCCAGACTCCACAACTTCCATGGCTCAGTCCCACAAGACTGCCTCCGCTTCCAACTTCAGGCCTAAGGATCGGGTCCCTGGGTGGCCCACATTTCTGTCCCCACAACCCCTCACCGCCTTTCAGGTTGGTAATTTGCTAAAATGGTTTACTGCTTTATTATAAAGATACAAGTCGGAACAGCCAAGTGGAAGAGATGCATAGGGCAGGGTATGGGGAAAGGGGCTCAGAGCTTCCGCGTCTGCACTGGGCATGCCACCCTCCCAGCAGCCGGAAGCTGTCTGTTCAGGGGTTCTTTATGGGGTGCGATGGATTAAACCATTGATTCCTGGTGATTGGATTCAACTTCAGCTCCTCTCCCCACCCTGGAAGTTGGGGGATGAGGGCCAAAAAGTCCAGGCTTCTGTCGGGGCTTAGTCTTTCTGGTAATCAGGCTTCATCCTGAAACTATCTAGCGATCTACCCAGATTCGCCTCCTTACACCAAAAGATGTTCCTGTCACCCCTATCACTAAAGAAATTCTGAGGGTTTTAGAAGCTCTGTGCCAGGAACCAGGGACAAAGACCAGATATCTTTCTCTGCTCCCACAGCATCTGTCACCTGTGGGGAGCTTAAAATGTTAACTGATTAAAACCCATTTTGTCCAGCATAGCTGGGATATGAGATGCCTCGAGTGAGGGAAGCCTACAGAGCTCAGGAGAAGAGGGTGGTGGGCCTGGGAGCCCGAGGGTTGGAGTCACAGGTGTGGATTCTTCATCATTTTCACACTGGACAAATTGCCCAAACCTCCTGAGCCTCATTTTTTTAATCTGTTAAGTTGGAGAGTGCGGTGCTTACTTTTACAGCTGTTGTGAGCAATAGAAGTAACAGATAGAAAGGAATCTCGCGGAATCGCTACCAGTGAACGCTGAATTATGTATTACTTTCTACTGGTAAAGTAGCCTTTTGAAAAGTAAAGTGCTTATTTACATAGCACTAGGGTCTTGTCTCTTGTTTCTGTTTTTAGTATTACACTCTTGGAAAACAATACTGGACTGCTGTTGTCACTCCACTGTGGCAGAGTAGAGAACGAACTCTATTATGTGTCTTGTGGTTCCCAAATCACCCTTTCCTTCTTATACCCAGCAGAAGCATACTGTCAGATTTGGGTGGAGAAAATAGAAAAGAGAGTATCGAGCTGCTAGGACTCGGCCTGCAGTGGGTGTGGTGGGTTTTAGTGGGCCAGCGGCAGGGGATGAGGAGAGAAAGGCGGGAGGCCACAGTCATGTGTGGTGAGGTTGTGTGAAGGGATAATGAAGCGACCAGGGAGATAGCTGCCACCAGAGATGCGGTGCGGGCTGCCTCAGACAAGAGATTATTTTCTCCTAATCATTTGGTTTAATACAGCTTTGTGTTTTTGTTTCTCTTCTTGTTCGAAACCAGAAAGTCCTTTGCTGTTTCCATATTATCCTCGAAAATCATTGCATTTTGTGAAAAGGCGGATGGAGAACATTATTGATCTGTGCTTGCAAAAACCAGCAGTAAGTTTGAAAAAGAAATGCGTGCCTTTGTGGAGGAGGGAGAATATCTACAATATGGGGCTCACTTATGTAAACGATCACAGTTACTCAGGGGAGCCGTATGAAAATGCTGCTATTCACCTTTTGGCTAACAAAAATGGCAGGCTCCTTGGGCTCACCCTAACATTTCCTCTTATCGTTAGTTTCTTACATAAACTAAAAAGTGAACAGATAACAAGGTTATTGAGAGTGTTGGCTTCCTTATTATCTTATTTGTTCCCAGAACAAACTTCTTGTAAATGGTCTTGGCTAGAGAGCTGTCTTGTGTCTAGCTCACTGCCGCAGGAGGGCAGGTCTGTGCCTTGAGACAGGGAGATGGGCTGGGAGTTCTTAGTCTGTGCTTCTTTCCCGTGTTCTTTTCAGAGTTTCTTCTGTCTCTTTTCCTTGCTGTTAGGACTGTCATTGAAGTTTCTCATGTGAAAGCTTGGTGATCTGGATGGTTTTTTACTAGACTTGAGCAGTGAAGGTCAGGGACTTTCTGTAGATGTAGAATACATACCTGTGTGTATGTAAATGCTTTAATGGGATTGTTTTAATCTATTTTATTTAGGATGTCATTGGAAGATCGATGAATCAAGCAATCTGTATTCCGTTATATAGGGATGCTAGAAGGTAATTATGTTTACTTTTTGGGTGGTAAAATTCAGCGGCCAATTTAATTTTTTCTTACCTTTTTTTCTTTTTTTTTAGTCAGGACTGTACACGCAGATTATTCAAATTTCCCTTCCTGTAAGTGTGTGTTTCTCCCCATCTCATGCAAGCAAAACAGTTTCGTTCTCTACTGTGACAGCTGACTATCATGTTTTGACATTAAATTTTTTTCCTTAGGTGGAATAATAAAACCTCAAACCTACATTATCTTCTTTTTACTATTTTAGAAGATTCACTTTATAAAATGTGCATCTTAAGGAGACATACTGATATTTCTCAGTAAGTATTAATCTAAAGTTTGAGTTCGAGAATGAGAATGTATTATTTTTAATAATAAACATACAGTTTCCCTCCCCTACATTTTGGAGTTCAGTTAAGCTACCTTATGACTTTAGGCTTGTCGCTGAACTGTTCTTAGTCTTAGTTTTCACATCATTAAGAGGATAATGCCAAATCAGGAAGCTATATGATCCCTTCTGAGTCTAGATTATTAATGGTGTACAGGTATAGCTGTGACTTGCAGAGTTTCTTTAGCGTTAGGAAAAATACAACAGTGGAACACTCAGGATATTATCTCATGAACTTGTAGCTGTTCAAAACCGTGGTTTGGGTTCCTTATAGAAAGGATTTTTGCCTCAGGCTAGGTATGCCTTTCATTAAACAAGAGGCCTGCCTATAGAGACTTCTTTTGAGAATCTGAAGTAAAAGTTCTAAAAAATAAATCTCATACAGAATACGTGTTTCTCAATGTATTCGTTTTTAGTATCTCAAATGGTTTTTAATGTGAATTTGAAGGAAATGTTTTGAGACCCAAGATGGGGCCAAAGAGAAGTAATTTGGTTGTCCCAATTGTCCTTAATTTTATAAGGTATCTACCTACTTGAGTGACTAAGATTTTAAAGCAAGTTGTAATTTTGATGGAGGTTTGTCTGTCCAGGTGTTTAAATTAGCTGTCACTGTTGCAGAATGAGCATAATGGTATTTTGGGTCTGGGACTTGGCAGTTTAGGTAAATATACTAACACCGACAATCATATTCTTTCAAGCATTTTGATTATTGGCTATCCAGGTTGTTCCACAGTCTCTTTTTTCTCCCCTTCTTTCTTCAAGATCTGTAAGTAACGGTCTAATTGCTGTTAAGTTTGGGAGCTTCACATATGCTACAACCGAAAAAGTGAGAAGAAGGTAAATCTTGAATCTTGTTTGGATGAGATTTTTTTTTTTTAAGGTTAATTTTTTTTGTTTTAATATGTTTTTAAATGTTTATTTATTCATGAGAGTCAGAGAGAGAGAGGCAGAGACAGAGGGAGAAGCAGGCTCCTCGCCTAGCAGGGAGCCCGATGCAGAACTTGATCCCAGGACCCCGGGATCATGACCTGAGCCGAAGGCAGACGCTTAACCATCTGAGCCACCCAGGTGCCCTGGTTGAGATTGTTTACATGTACAAATGATATGTACAGAAATGTGGTTAGACTCAGGTACAGTGATGATGTCATGCCCACGAGGCCTTTGTAACTTGCAGCAGAGGGCACAGAATTGCTCACATAGCTTATACTTTGATTGACTTCACAATTGAATAGAACCTTACTGCCCTTTAGGGGTTTATAGAGCCCTGGTTTCCCGTGATTGATACTTCTGAGCTCCCCTGTCTGTTATGAAAGCAAGGTGGCTCCAGGGGGCATGTGGCTGAAGTTCCTATTACGACCAACACTAACGTGAGGTGGCCTCATTCTCCCTGCTCTGGGATGTTCTTAGGATATAAAAGGGTAACAATACCAAAGTTGTCCCTGAGGCTGTGGGGTGGACACTCATCACAGGCCAATTTTTTTCTCACTCTCTTTTCCTTACATAAAAGGAGATTTTTATGAGAATGTCTTTGAAGTTGTTGTTACTTTTCCTCTGTCAGTCTTATTTTTACTTCTCAGTCTAGTTAGCTCTGTTTGTTTAGGCAGTATATCTACAAGGTGCCATTCGTGGAATTTCCATAGCCTTAAGGCCTGACTATTGGTATCAGGAGTTTTCTGGAACTGTGAACCAACCTCACCCAGATTTTTCTTTTTTCATGATGACCTGTTTTTAGGGCCTAGTTCTATTTGTGAATAATCACTGCAATCGGTAACTGATTTTAATGCAAACTCATGATGTATTTTTAGTGTACTAGTGTAGAATGTCACTTGGTTTTTGTTGTATTAATTTTTTGCGTGGTACCACAGTACTTCCTCAGTAGTCCTGATCATCTGTGATGTAACAGAACGTCCTTCACTTCTAGTGCCTACAGCTGCTTAGACGCACAGTTTTATGATGATGAGACCGTAACAGTAGTTCTGAAAGACACTGTGGGGCGCGAAGGGAGAGATAGACTCCTGGTCCAGTTGCCGTTGGCTTCAGTGTATAATGGCGAGGATGCTGCAGAATATCAGTTCACTGGGGCTTACTCCACAAGGTAACTAACTCATCAGTAAGAAAGTCTTGCTGACCTAACGGTTAAATGCTTTTGAATGTGTATTGTACATTCTAGCTCCTTAGGCATGCTAGACAGTGCTTACTAGGGATAGGAAAGTCAGCTGAGCAGAAGTACTTTTCTTTAAAAAAATACTGACTTCAACAGCTCTTCTGCCCTTTTGCTTTATAAATAAATCAAGAGTATTTGCTCAAATAAGGTGGGGAATTATTTGGAGTGGTGAATGGGACTTCTATGCTATTTTTAAGGGTAGCATTAACCCCAGTTAATGATAGAATTGGTTATTTTAGATTTGCTCCTAGTGGTTTCCTTCTAGAATTAGGACGTCAGTAGCCACATGGAGGTACACAGCTAACCCTAACCCTTCTCTAATTTAAAAAATGTGTCTGTTTGCTTTCCTTGAGCTGGAATCAGAAACCTTAGTAAGGCACCATTCTGGCTATTTGGAATTGCAGTATTTTCCTAGGATATAGGAAAATACTTTTTAAACAGTGGCTGATAGAATTATTTTGGAAATGGGAATATTGGTAGAAATCGAACCCATGGTGGATCCTAATACTACCCCTTGTAACCAGGGAGAAGATCGCCTTTTCATTCCGGGCTTGGTTTTTCCCCTCTCCAGGCTAGATGAACAGTGCAGTGCTATTCCCACACGTACCATGCATTTTGAGAAGCATTGGCGATTACTGGAAAGTATGAAAGCTCAGTATGTTGCTGGGAACGGTTTTCGCAAAGTGTCCTGTGTGGTAAGTATTTACAGATTGTTTACTGACTGAGAGTAACAGGAGGAAGTGACTTTGGATCTATAAGGTCCTTTCAGAAAGTGTAAACATTTTGTGGTGTATTGCTTTTATTGATTATGAACATGTTGTAGTCTTAGCTATGTAGCTTTCTCATTCTCAGAAAGCTGACTGAGGAATACAATTCTAGATGTTATTTATTTATTTATTTTTTGAGTAGTCTCGACACCCAACATGGGGCTCGAACTCGTGACCCTGAGATCAAGTATCTCATGCTCTTGCGACTGAGCCACTAGGCACCCCTAGATTTTAATTATCATGAAATTGTCACTGTTGTATATAGAGATTCTTCTCCAGCAAATGAGGCTAAGTTTAGTGATTTTGTTGTAAATTGATGGGAAAATAACTTTCATACAAAGCCATTCTTTAAGCTTCTGATTTCTTATATATTATGTATTAGTTCAGCCATTAATTCAGAGAGTCTTTATTTGACCTTTTCTTCTCCAGTTAAGCTCAAACCTCCGTCATGTAAGAGTATTTGAAATGGACATAGATGATGAATGGGAGCTTGATGAGTCTTCGGATGAAGAGGAGGAAGCCAGTAATAAGCCCATGAAGATAAAGGAGGAGGTGCTGTCGGAGTCAGAGGCGGAGAACCAGCAGGCCAGAGCTGCTGCCGCAGCTCCAGATGTAGTCATCAAGGTGGAAAAACTTGACCCTGAGCTGGACTCCTGATCTAGTTTGCCCTTATTTTGTATGTTCTCGGTATGTCAGGGAGGACATGGGAGATGGACAAAGATGTTTTGGACCACTTCTAATTTTCTTTGTATAACAAAGAAATAAACCATACATTTTATTTTTCCTTATTCTGCCTCAGCTTCTCAGTAGTAGAGTCACTATGATAGACTTTTTTTTTTGCTGAGATTGCTTTTCAATACTGTGTGCGTGCAGAACTCATGTTTAAAGAAAACATAAATTGAATGTGAGGAAAATTTCAGTCTTTTCTCTTAAAAGGTGTCAGGAATCATTCCTATATCAAGCAGAAATTACATTTAAATAGTCATTCATCACTGGAAGTCTTGATGCTTTAATATTTTAAAAACGTAGATAACATTTATTCCTCCTTTTCCATCTTCCCCTTTCTAGTTGATTCTCAGTCTCCAGAATGCTTTCCAGAATTATGTTTTCAAAGTTATACTGCCTTAGTGTAATGCTAAATAAGCCAGAAGATGGATACTGTCCTTATGATCTAAACAGCAAAAACACTGCTTGACACCTACATAATTATCTCATTTTGTTACTGGATTTGAGCTCTGAATCCTTTGAATTGGCAGCATTTAGATGTGTCTTTTTCCTCTGTTTATAATTGGTCAGAGACACATGGTGGCTTTCTGTGCAACGCCTTATGAACACAAGAAACATGGGATCAACTAAGCGTAACTTAACATTAGTGCAAATGAGCTCCTATTGATTTCCTGGTGCTCATTCCTAAAGTTGGGTAGTATTCTCATGAGACTTTCAAAGAGTTTCCGTTTTATATATGAATTCTAGTATCAGTTCACCGATAAATGAAAGCTTCACTTTTTGAAGCTTTAAATATCTTCAGGCAGGAAAATATACTATAACCACATGAGTGGGTAACTGCCGGATTCTGTG
Organism: Eumetopias jubatus; assembly: GCF_037043125.1. NCBI lineage: Eukaryota > Metazoa > Chordata > Mammalia > Carnivora > Otariidae > Eumetopias > Eumetopias jubatus. The sequence continues at coordinate 182,165,980 of NW_028274808.1, read as the reverse complement.
TCATTTGTCTGTTTCTTTAATAGTACCTGTTGCACTTGGATTTTAGGTACATCATGCTTTAGATACTCCAGGTACCTCAGTTGGTCTGATCTGTGTCGGTTTTGAAGGGAAAACTGACAAGAAGCCACAGTTGTGTGCGTGAGCTTGGCGATTAGAACTATGATCTTCAGGATCCTGGCTGTGACCGCGTGCGGCCTTGCACATAGCAGGCCTCGAACACGCTTAATATGTAATTTACATAAATGCTTCTTGGTGGTTGGTCAGTTTCATGGCATTGTGCAGATGTCTTGAATTAGCTTTTGTGAGCAAGAAAGGTAATCTCTCAGGCAACATTACAGCTTGTTAGATTAAATTGCAATTTCACAATGAGCCACCAGTTCTTTATTAGACAGTAATCTGTCCCATGTGACTTCAGCATGAAATTTATAAAGAGTTTTTGATATGTGCATGCTTGCTTTCTGCAGTTCCAGCCTATGGATGAATTGAAACCGAGACTCCCACGCTCTGCCATCATCTTGAACCAGGCATCAGTACTAGTTCTACTGATGTACTAGCTATCCCTTATCATCGAGTTAAATAATTGTGAATCATTCCTAATTTTAGGAGGATAGTTTCTTCATTAATGATTTTAATGTATATGATAAATGATTTAGGAACTGGATTTGTATTATATCGAAGTAGAAAAGTTTGAACTGATATCTGAATTCCTTTTTAAGTTTTAATAAGTGTAGTGCAGATAATCTGTTTTATCATTATATTTTTAGACGTAGGCTATGATTTCCACACTGTCAGGAACTCTGCTTTTAATACTTAGAATTTGAGCATTATAGACTATCACTTCTGGTTTATTTAGCAGCAGATGTGGAATTTGAGTTTTGAAAGTGGGACATGTGGGATCCTGAGTGCTGGGCACTGGCACACACAGGCTGCGCGTGGAGTTCTGGGCCCTGACCTCCATAGAGTGGAGATAATCAACTACCTGTCTCAGGGTTTGAGGACCAAATGGGTGTCCTAGAGCTTTGTGGTTGGCACACAGGAGACACCTGATAAAGATCAGCACTTAATAAAATTCTGTGCTGCTCTTTTCCAGGATAAGATGTGTTGATATTTTAGGAATTCAAATAGCCTTTTTTTTTTTTTTTTTTGGTGCCCGACTTAATGGGATTGTGATAATAGTCTTGCTAATTCTCTGGCTCTGTAGGTTTGGTTTTTTTTTCCTTTTGTTCTTGACTTTTTTCCAAAATAAAAAATTTTACACTTAGCAAAATGCTAAAACATTTTATCTTCTTTATTTAGAGCATTTGAATATAAATGTGAAGAAAACTATTTATTATAGTATAACCTTGGGTTTATGACCCCATAACTAAGGAATGCCTCTTAGATATAGGTACAGACATAGATGTCTGAGTTAATCTAAATACTTGCAGTTCTCGAGGAAATCCAGCAAGCAAATGTGCTACATACTTCTAGAGGATGCCATAATTGAAATCGTGGGTTGCATGAGTTTTCCAGGGCAAATCAATTTCTTTGGTACCTCTTGCATTTGTGACAATTATTATAGACTGATTGCATTTATTAGAATATACATTTGTCCAATATACCATTTTTCATTCTCACTGAGCAGAGGGAGATGGTACTTAGGATTATACTAAGTCAAGGTCATAGGAACCTTAGAGCATGAGAGTAAGGATTATTTTAGAGCAGGAAGTAGTACGTGAAGTCTTAGGAACATTCAGTTTAGAAATTCTCAATTATTAAAGGGTTGGTCCTAAGAAAATGAATTATTAATTTATAGATAATGTTTTTCACTTTCTGGGCTCACTGGAACAGGATCTTCCATGAAGCACACACCATCACATCAAAACTTCCTGGGCCGGTGATTAATAATACACATTTATGGGGGCCACCCAAGACCACTTGGAATGTGGAGACAGGGCCCAGGCCTGCATTTTTAACAGCTCACCTGATCTTATGCCCACTGAAGTTGAGAACCTTTATAGTCTATGGAAGCTATTTTTTAGTAATTAGACGTTTATCATTTTTTAATTAAAAGCTGCTCCCTTAGATGCATTGAAAACGGATATATTTTTTTCCTTACAGATGACCCTGATGTGATTAATTTTACATGCAACATGCTCACAGTTCTGTAAATCTGTTTAAACAACGGCGGGCCTAATTATCCCAAGTCTGGGCACTGCAGCGTGTAGAACCCAATCCCAGAAGGCCACAGTTCAGCCTTAAGCCCACGTTCCACCAAGTAGTAGATGCCGAGTGTGTCTGTGTGGGCCAAGCAGGCTGGCTAACCGGTGATTACGGCTCATCAATGACACCCTCGCTCTGGGGTGTGCAGTCAGACTAAGCACACAGCACCCCCAGGCGCTAAGTGGCCTGTGTGGTGGCTGCGGTACGGGTGGTCAGTCCACCCCGCGGCATGGCCGTGTGACACTGTGCGGACTGGCTCCATAGATGCTTTCAATGTTAAAACAAGGAGACAAGTTTGTAATTCGTGCCTCCTGCCCTTCCAACTGCCAGTGTTCCCATATCCCCCCAGCCAGGCTGGAAACCTTAGGAACTGTTTTTATTCAGTTCTGTATTCCTGATTCCTGTTGCAGAGTGACCATGATTATTTTAATTTGTATTTTTTCCACTTTTCAGATAGCAGAACTGGGTATTTATTTTCCTTTTTTTTTTTTTTTTTTTAAAGATTTCATTTATTTGAGAGAGAGTGAGCACAGAGAGAGAGGCAGAGGGAGAAGCAGACTACGCTGAGCAGAGAGCCTGGTGCGGGACTTGATCCCAGGACCCTGAGATCATGACCTGAGCTGAAGGCAGACACTTAACCGACTGAGCCACCCAGGCGCCCCAGTAGAACCGGATATTTAGGAGCCCAACTAGATACTATAAACTGATACCCACGACTGTCAGCATGTCAAATGATGCGGCGAAAATGTTCTCACATTGGTAACATGTTGCTTCCCCTTTTTCCTTCCACCACTTAGTTTGCACCACTGTGTCCTGCCCGCCTGTTGCAGGAAGAGGTGTGAAGGATAAAATTTAATATGTGTATGGTACGGTTTGCTGTCTTAGCTTGTAAAGTCAAGATCTCTGAGTCACAGAGTGCACATGGAAGGGGCGAAGACCATGGCCGTGGGGTCCTACGGGGTGTAGAGCTCATTGTCTCCCTGCTGGGGGAGGAGCCATCGGAGGAGATGTGGAAAGAGTGGTCCCCGGAAGCAGGTGGAGACCCAGGTGACGCCTTTAACGGAAACCTGGTCAGGGGAGCCTTCATGTCCAGTGCTGCCAAGAAGTGGAGGAAGGGAATGATGAGGATTGGCTAGTATGTCTGAACACTTGAGTCATGGTGGTTGCATCTGCAGCAGCTTTCAGTCCTGTGAGCATGTTGCCCCCGCAGTCTTCCCTGGCAGCCATCTTGGGACTTTCCTCTGGCACATACTGGCTTTCTTTCCTCTTCTTGGAGGAACCGGATTCTTTCTGCCGTTTGCAGAGCTTTGGGACGTGCCGTTTGCCAGGAATGCCTTTCCCTAACACTTCACAGGCTTACTCCTCACGTTAAATTCCTCAGCCAATGTCTTCTTCGGGAAAGCCCACTGAGATTTCAGGAGTCTCTCCTCCCCTTCCCTGTCATGCCAGATGTCCTGATTTGCAGTTATGGCCTAATCTGGTGCTTATCTTATTGCCTAAATTGGATTATAAACCCTGTGACAGAGATCATGCCCATTTGTTCACCTCTTCATACCCAGTGCCTACCGTAGTGCCTAGCACATGGTAGTTGCTCAAGAAATACTGGATGATCGGCTTACCAAACATCCTAGCATACAGCAAAGTGGACACTGGTTTGAGATCCAAAAGAAATTATCCTGAAATTTTAACATTACAGTGCTTCGAATTTGTTCACAAATGGGTGGTACCCCCAAAATTGCAAACTGATTGACAGATTACATTCGTCTCCATAAAAACTATCATGGTTGGCCCAGGCTGTGCCCCTGAAAGTGACAATTACCGATCTTCCGGGAGCCTCTCCTCCACCCAAATACTAGTGACCTTACACCTAGATTTCCAAATCAGAATCCCTCATCTTCAGCTTCCACATAAATTTTAAGGCCTCTGTTTTTGTAAGCTTAAGAAATCATGTATTTAAAAGATGACTTTTAGTTAAAAAAAAAAATCAGTCATGACACCGACAGGCATAGTTTCCCAGGGTGGCGGTGGCAGGAGCCCGTTGGGAGTGGGTGTGGGTGTGGGGCAGGGGTGAGGCGAGAAGCAGAGCTGCCCACGGGGGCAACGCACGAAGAATTTTGCTGAAGAGTAGGAGGGGGCATGAATGGCATCAGGGAGCTTTAAAAAAGACCGATGACACAAGGCATATTTATACATCCACAGCAGTGACGTGCTGAAGGGGGAGAAACTGACCATGTCTCGAGAAAAGGGGAAGCGTGAGAGTGAAATCCTTAAGAAGGCAAAAAGCCTGAGAGCCAGCGACCAGGGGAGGGCTCAGCATTGGGCTGGAGCACGATGTCCCTTGCACCCTAACGGGGGCTGTGTGGGGACACAGGCGGGCGGTACGTACAATTTCCCCTGGGAACTAGGTGTCACGGTCTCAGCAGAGAGCCACGAGCAGTGACTTCCCCCCTGCTTGCTGGGGAACTGGGAATGTCGAGGGCGCCCTGGAGACATGGTGTCCGTTCCACGGGATCATTTTCTCCCGCTGGGGTGTTGGGTTTAATCCGGGTTCGGGTTTTGTCAGCCCATTACGACCAGGCAGAGGGGGCGAGGGTGTTGGGAAGGTGGTACCACAGTGACAGGGCGGTGGCTCGGAGGGTGGAGAATTGTGGAATTTTGGAATCAGTGGTGGGAGCACAGGGAGAGACGGTGGCTGGAGAGGGCCATTTGCAGTGACCCTTCCAGAGGAGGTGGAACGCCGCGTTTCCTGCAGTGCGACTCTGGTGCTGGGGGCTGTTCCCCGCCCCCCCGCCGCCGGCCCCGGCAAGGAGGAGGGACTCACCAGAGCTGGGTAGGTCAGGAACGGAGTGGCCAGGGTTTCAGGAAGGCCGTGACAGTCACCAAACAGTGACAGCAGTGATGGTGGGGAAGGTAGGAGGGCGTGGACCTGAGGTCACCCGGGAGTGGCAAGGATAGGAGTGATTGCGACAGAAGAGAACCGGAAGCTGTCTGTGCTTCCAAAGGCCTGGAGGGAGTCAGCGACTCACTTACGGTCACTTGGGGGCTGGTGAGGCTGGGCTTCGAACCTAGGCAGGCTGAGGCCCAGCCCGGCTCCCGAGCCCCAGGCCAACTGCCCCAGAGGAGCTGGAAACACGTGCCCACGCTTAGAGGGACGCGGTGCAGCATAAGATATGAAGCCACACGTGAGCGTGGAGAGTGTAATTCGCGGATCAGCCACAGGTTAGTACTTCTTCCATCTGGGCCATCCATTAAAGGCTGTAGCTGAGGTGAGATCAGAGGCCGCAGCTGCCCCCGCTGGCTCCAGGAGGCCGTGGCTCGGGTGGCCGTCCCGCCTAATCCTGTCCTCGGTGCATGCTGTTGGCGGAAACAGTTATGTGGCAGAACATGGCGACTGCTTAGGACCGTGGGCTCGGCTCAAGGGCCAAACAGGGCCCCGGAGGAGCTCACACTGAACCATCCGCCTTCCCCCCGCCGTGTGAAGGTGCACGTCAGCGTCTGCTGGCTCTGCGTCTGCAGACCTGGCCCTGGGAACCCGTGGGTCTGCCAGGTTGTATGTGAAAATCCCGAGTGCTTGGGGTTGCAGGCGCTCTGGGGCCAGGTCTGAGGCTGGTCGTGATCAGAGGGTCCCTTCCTGCACCCGTGGACGCCCATCCCCTTCCTCCTTGTCTACATGCGGCTTGTCGAAGTTCTCCTACGCAGACGTCTGTCCCAGAGGAGGAACAGCATGGGAAGGACCGCGGGATCCCGTAGAATCCTCTGATTAGCTCTGCGATCAAGGCATTGCTACCCTTATTTTACAGAAAAGAAAATAAGTTCAGAGGGTTTCGCTGTGTCTCAATCGCAGTCGTAGGTGGTAGAGCCAGGATGCAAAACTGACGATCGAAGCCCAGATAACAAAGATTGCTAACCGTGTTTGAGGGCTTGGTAGGAGCCAGGCGCCGTGCCCAGCACCGCTCGTGAATAGGGCATTGATGCCCCGCCACAGTCCCGCAAGGCAAGTGCTCTTACTGACACCATCCCTGTTTCACAGATGAGGAAACTGAGGTGGAGGGCAGTTTTCTAACCTGTCCATGGTAACGACACGGGCAGCAGGGGGTGGGGTAGGGGTGTGAGGCCAGGCGGTGTGGTGCAGGGCCCTCGCATCTGGGGTCTGTGTTGTTCGGAGATCCCCCTCCCCGCCACCCCCCCCCCCCCCCGCCGCCACCAGCTGCCTTGCCCACAGCCATCTCCTGAGCACGGTCTTCCCAGAGTGGCCTGGTCACCATCATATCTGTGCCTCGTGGACCGATGACCACGAGGCTTCCGCTCAGGCTGAGCCCCTTCATTCAGGATTGCTGTCAGCTCTGTGAGGAAACAGGCCGCGAGGGAGAGCAATGCTTTTTCTCCTGCAGACATGGGGGTGGCAGGTGGTCGAGTCAGGACACGAACCCCAAGTTCTGACCCCCAAGGGGAGGGTGGTTTCCTCCCAGGCAGTACTGCCCACAAGTAGCCACCCGTGTCGTCTTCCTTTGCCTCCTGAGGAGGTTCTGGAATGTGTGTGGCCCAGGTGTCAGCGAGAGAGCCGTGCTTTCTCCCCAGCAGGGCCCAGTTCATCAAGATTGTGTTGCATTTCGTTGGTCTGCAGACTCGCAGTGGGTAAGGGCCCACAGAAAACGGAGAGCAGGCGAGCTTGGCGGGGGGGGGGGGGGGGAGGCAGGGAATTGATCCTCAGAATGAAAACATGGGCCAAGCAGAGGGCGGATTTGCAGTTTGCGGTGGGAAAACCATAGAAACCAGAACAGTCAGCTGTGAACCCCGAGGAAGACAGCCTCCAGGAAATACAAACTAGGAAAACACACTTGGGCCATTAATTATAGGCTAGAAGCTGTGATAATGCAGTGTCAGGCAAACACCGGGGACGTCTTGTGTCTTTAGACAAAGTAGCTCAGAACATCACACACCCATGATCCTATTTACTCTCCCGACAGGCAAAGGGGGGTTTGATGGGGTGAGACAGGCTGGGGGGTGGCAGAGCGGGGCATATAACAATGCAGCTTCCATTTGAGAAGTGGAAGTCAAAGGAACAAATTTGCAGATTGGCTCAGCAATGCCACTCACTCAAGATCCGTGCCCCCTGGGAAGCCCTGCCCCTGAAACTGGTGGGGATCTGGGCCCACTCCAGTTCTGTTTGGGAAGCCACAGCGCCCCCTGGTGCCTGAGAAGTCTAACTTGAGCCCCCAGTGGGCCAGTGCCTGAGGCTCCCAGCCCGCAGGGCCAGGTCCACAGAGTTGAGCCATCCAAGGTAGGAGGGACTGCTCCCCACGGCCACGGCCACCACCACGGCCACGGCCACGGCCACGTGCATTTCTGAGGGTGCTCTATGGGAATGCCTCCACCCAGGAGGGTCGCCAGGCAGTGCTCTGCCAGGGATGGACATCCCAGAGGGGGAGACTGTGTGGGAGGGTCCCCGCCCGGAGGCGGGGTCCCTGAGGCGGGGTCCCTGAGGTCTTCTTGGCTCGCCGGTGGGAGGATGGTCGGAAATCCCAGCAGAGGGCAGTAGTTGACTTGTTTGCGCAGTTCCTGTGAGGCTCGGTTGGGCGACAGGTGGGTGTGACCTGGGGCCTCGTGCGCGGAAGGGCCAGGCTTAGTTGGGGCTAAATGAAGACCAGCCAAGTGAGCCCAAGCAAAGGCTGTTTACTCCGAGCAGGGGGTCAGCTGCTGTCACCTGTGTGTTGGCAGAGAGACTCGAAGGTGGTTGGGGGGGGTGGGGAAGCTTTGTAGGGGAGCCGAGGGTAGGGTCCTGGCCGGGAACCTGAAGGCGGGCAGCCTGGAAACTGGGCAGCCTCTGGGACCCGTGCGGGGCGCAGGTTGGGCGCTCTCTGGTTGGTGCCAAGTCGGAAATGGGAGCAAACACTAAGGAAGCTGCTGGTTAGTGATCAAGTCCCGGCCACTTGGGGTGGGTTGGTACAGGCGTTATCGTTTGGCCCCCTGGATTGTCACTAGAGAGAGCAGCATGACTTCCTGCAGGAGTGACGGCTACCAGGCTGGCTTCCTGGGCTGAGCGTGGTGGCTGAGGTGCTGGTGTCCTGGGCAGGCTGCTGCAGGCTGTGGGTCAGAGCCCCCCTTTTATATACGGTCCGGCTGCTGACTATCCATCTGTATGTTCAGGCTGTCACCCTGCTGTCGCCGCCTGGGGATTCTGGACAGGGGTTTCCATATTTTCACGTCACCCTGGGCCACGTAAGTGCCATCCTTCCTGTGTTCATCTTTGGACTCATGACCAGGCAAGCTTTTATGTGGTTTTGGGGGCAGGTGATCGAGCTGCAGTTTTCAACTTTTACTTAGAATGGGAGACAGTACTGTCCCCAAGTACTGAGGGCCTCCCGGGGGGGCCCAGGCCCGGGCACCGAGGAGAACGCCCTCGGGGCCTGGCTGACGTGCCCTTTTCCTTTTCAAGCTGGCAACCCCTCCTCCGGTTTGCTCTTTCCATCCTGCCGTGGCCAGGCTGTGTGAGTCTGCTGTGGGTGCGGGCCACAACGATCATCTACTTCGGCTCCAATCTTACTAATTTGGGTCCTGTTCATTTTAAGTAGAGAAGTTTTGGTCTATTTTTGAAAAAAAAATTTGCTAAGCCAATGCACTGTACAAAAAGTTTGCAGGGAGAAGGGTAATATTTCATTGGTTGCCAGGAAAATTTTCAAGGACCTCAGCAGCACCGTGTTATATACAAAACCAGTGTAAAATCTTTTTTTTTTTTTTTTACAAGTGTAAAATCTAATTTCAAGGCATTCTTTGGCTATTCCTGTGTTGGAAGAGGTCATTAAGAGGATGTGACCTCTCGTTGACCCATGAGCTGGGCCCAGGCAGTCCCAGGCTCCCCACCCCCTTCCCTGACCTTGGAATGTACTTTCTGTCCACCGTTCCCACAGAGGGAGCTGTTTCAAGGAGGTAGCCTTGGTGTTGAGACCATCTGGATGGTCTATGTAACTGAACCACGTCAAGGTCTCCACATGGTTTTACGGATGTAGTGGGCAGAAGTGGTGGTGGCAGGGGCGGGGGGTGCAGATCTACTGGTCTTGCAGCTTTATGACACCTGCCACCTACCAGCCTGGAGTGGCCTGACTTGCTTCAGTCTCTCTTTGCCCTCTGCACATGGGGCCAATTTTGGATTTCACCTGGGCAACTCCCAAGGTTTGCAAATCCACATCCTGGCAGTGGCTCTCCCGGCCCACCACTTGTCCACAGAGCCACGTCAAGGCCCCCTGAAATTCTCAGAAGCAAGAAAATGGAAACTTCTTACAATAATTTGCTAATTTGGGCTCACTGCAAAAAAAAAAAAAAAAAAAAAAGCGGTGTGTGGCTTTTTAAACCCTTGCACAGAAGTGTTGAGGCTTCTCTGTCTGTATTGGTCTCTGCTCCCCGTTACAGTTCTCCCAGGGTCACCCAGCTCCCCTCCATCCCCCGCCCATGCCAGGCCCTCTGTCTTACCACCCTGCACGAAGGCTGCCTCCTCAAGGAGCAGTCCCCCAGCCCCTTCCCCAGTCCTGACAGAGCTCTGGGGGGCAGACGGAGCCAGCTCACAGGCCACACTCTGCCACTTAGTAGCCACGAGGCCTTAACCAGTCTGCTTACCGTCTCTGAGCCTCATCTTCCTCGTCTGTGAAATGGGACAGTGGTCCTGCACCGCAGGGACCCAGGCCCAGACCCACATTCTGTAAACCTGCTCACTTGCGGGGCTAGCTCTAGATCATCACCGTCACCTCGCTGCTTTGGTTCAAGTTTGCTTTCTGGTCAAAGAAAATATTCCCATTTCCTATGACTTTGGACATCTGTTCTGGCTGTGCGTGCCCTCCAGACTCTCAAAGGGTGACAGTCTTTTTCCACTGAGGGGATTCAAGAGAATATGCCACCGGGGGCTGTGGAGCTGCCAAGGAGGTCCTCCCTAAACTTGTGGAAAGGCAGCGGTTTGGGTTGGAGTAGAAATGTGGCCTCCCCCGTGGCCTGCCCCGTGGCCATTTTCAAGGAGCAAGAGCTCATTTGCATGCACAGGCCTGAGGGAAGGAAGAAGCCGCCTTACTCAGAGTCACACCTCCGAAGTGGAGTATCCGGGGGAAGGGACATGGACACTGTAAATGGCATGGATTAGTAACCAGCAGCCAGGGGCACTGCCGCCTTCCTCCACAGCCAGTGTCCCCCCTCCCCAGTCCCCCCGTGACGCTATCAGTTTCAAGACTGTTGCATCTGGCTGGTCCTGGCGTGGGTGACTCGTGGGACAATGCGGTGGTGATGCTTTGCAAACACCTGGTGCTTACCTTGGTGCCGAGTGGCCAGAGAAATGCAGTCAGTGCGGGCGCCTGGGTGGCTCAGTTGGTTAAGCGACTGCCTTCGGTTCAGGTCATGATCCTGGAGTCCCGGGATCGAGTCCCACATCGGGCTCCCTGCTCAGCAGGGAGTCTGCTTCTCCCTCTGACCCTCTTCCCTCTCATGCTCTCTGTCTCTCATTCTCTCTCTCTCAAATAAATAAATAAAATCTTTAAAATAAATAAATAAATAAAAGTCTTGCTTTCTTTAAAAAAAAGAAATGCAGTCAGTGCTCACTAAATGCCTTGCCTGGCCATGTGTCCCCTGCCCCAGTTTCTTGGTGACCTCGATCTCCACCCCCCACCCCCAACTCGGTACTTTGCAGCCTTCACAAAAGTCTCTGGGAAGCCTAAGGAACACCTGAGTGACAGACTAGAAAACAAGACTCAGATGCACTTTCTTTTGATTGAACCAAACCCAAGGGTTTTTCAAACACAAGTACCAGGCGTCTTAAAATTGATGTGGGAGATGACTGTCAAAAAATGTACGCAAACCAGGCCGAGCCTTTTGTCCTGCTCTGGTCTTCCCGAAGCTGTCACGGCTGGAGCCTGCACCCCCTCCATCAGCACCCCAGGATCCCCTTCACCTCTGCTTCCTGGATCCCTTCCCTCCTCTTTCTGAGTCAACACCCCCCGCCCCCCGTTTTGGGGGGAGCACATTTTCCAGAAGCTTCCTGAGGAAGGGTACATGACAGTAGACTTTGAGACATCTTGTCTCTGCAAATGTCTTTGCTGTGACATCCATTGGCACTTGGGTTGGGTGCACGTTTCCAGGTTAGAAACCGTTTCCCCTCGGGGTTTAGAAGGCGCTGCTCCCTTACCCTCTCCCAGCCGTCTGTGTTGCCGGTGATCTGTGCTTCCTACGTGATGACCTGGGTTGTGGTTTTGTGTCTGTTTTCTCCTCTGGATGCATTTAGCATCATCCCTCCCCCCCACCCAAGTATTCTGAGATCTCACTGATGTGTTTCCATGTGGGACTCCTTGCATTCATTTATTGGGATCTTAATGGGGCTTTTGTCTGGAAAGCCAGGCCCACCATTTACAAAGAATAATAAAATATGCAGTAGGCTTTGCTGTAAATTCTATATGGCCAGTCGATTCGCAAAGACTGCTTTCCTTGCTGTTGCTGAACTCTTACACTGTAACCGGCCGTTAGCTGCAATCCAGGTGCGATTGGACAAAATCGGATTACGAGCAAATCCCCGTTTATTAGCCGGTTCAGCAAAGAGGGTGTTCGTGTCATCGACGAACACGTGTACTTCCGGAATGGTTGTTGCTTGATGTTTCCGTTTGTGTTCAAGAGTAAGACAAAGTCAGACAACGAAGTGCCTCACAGACGCAACGGGCGTAAACAACCTCAAAAGCACAGAGAATAATAGTAACTCGTAAAATGTTACAAACTGATGAGAAGTAAGGCATTTTGAGAGTTCCTTACATTTGTTTCTAATACAATTTATTTAATTGTAAGTTTACATAATGTTACTTTTTTCTTTGTAGCTGTGTTTAGAAACCACCTTGACAAATTCCTGAAAATTTAAAAAGTGGCTGTCACAAGTCAGAATAAGACGGCCCCCGCTCACCACTGCAACCTGTGTCCTTCAGCTCTGAGACTTAAAAAAAAAAAAAATTATGATTTCTTGATTTGTTTTTTCTTCTCTTCATGTTTGTCTGTTCTCTTCTTCTGGACTTTGTGTGAACTGATTTTCTTATTTTTAAAATCTTTTTTCTCTTTCTTTTTAAAAAATCTCCTTGCTTTTTGGCTTTATTTTCTGAGAGATTTCCTCAACTTTGTCTTCCAGTCTTTTAATTTTAATTTTTTCTAGCATATTTTAATTTCCAAGAGCTCTTTCTTGTTCCTTGATTATTATAATTTTCGTCCTCCACCCCCACCTTCTTCTGCGAGATCCTGTTCTTGTCTCCTTGTCTCGTGGGTATCTCTGTCTTGTCTGATGTCCCTGAAAATGTATGTGATTGCAGTGTGTGTGTGTGTGTGTGTGTGTGTGTGTGTGTTTAATTTTTATTTCCAAGTATAATCTTTAGCTTGACTTTGGACACATGGTATTGGAGGTGCCTTTGATATATCCAGGTGTGGTTGCTGGCTGTCAGAGGTGTTCAGAAGAGTGGTTTAAAACTAGAATATAGGGGCACCTGGCTGGCTCAGGTGGTAGGGCATGCGACTCTTGATCTCAGGGTCATGAGTTCAAGCCCCATGCTGGGTCCAGAGCTTACTTAAAAAGAATTAAAAATGAAGAATGAAAAATAAAAGTGGACTATAACTTCAGAAATTGGCCTGGGAGTGATGATCTAAGGAGAGAACAGAGAGTAAGGCAAGCACAGGGTCTTGGTAGAACCATAGACCTCCCAGATGTGGGAACTCTGCGAAAGGGATGGACCTGCAAAGGAACCCAAGAAGGAGCAGCTAGGGGGTAGGAGGGAGCCCGGGCTCACAGGTGTCAGAGAAGCCAGGTAGAGCCTTCAGGAAGGAGAGGTGGTCAACCGTGGAAGATCCTGAGAGGCCCAGTAAGATGGGGAGTGAAGACTCCTCAGGTGAGAAATCCCATGGAGTAGTTAGTGGCTCGTCACTTCTTTGTTTTTTAAAGATTGATTTATTTATTTGAGAGAGAGAGAGAAAAAGAGAGTGGAGTGGGGGGCAGAGGGAGGGAAAAGAGAGAGAGAGAGAGAGGATCTCAAGCAGACTCCCCACTGAGCGTGGAGCCCAATGCAGGGCTTGATCTCATGACCCAAGACCATGACCCGAGCCGAAATCAAGAGTCAGATGTTCAACCGACTGAGCCACCCAGGCACCCCTGTGGCTTGTTGTTTAGACCCAGGTGTCTGCCTCTATTCTTCATTTCCATCTTATTCCATGACTTTGGAGCTCATACTTCTGCGAGAGGCAGTATGTCCACATCAACACCCTCCTTCCTTTCTTGCCCCTCCTGCTTGTCCTCCTCACACGCATCCTCATCCTTAACACCTACCACACGCGGCCCTGGGGACCGCATCCCTTTAACACCGTGTTGCCCTTAACAGGATGCACAGACAGGCTCCTGGGTGACAGTCGCGGTGCTCCAAGGACACCGTCTTTAAGCCTCAAGGCGACGCTGTGGTCAGCGTTTCCTAGCAGAGTCACGGGCTCCAGAGGTAAACTGACTTGCCCAGAGTCACCCCTTGGGGAAGGGTCCACAGCAACCCCAGCCTCATCGGAACAACTTTGAAGTGCTCCCAGCTCTTTCCTTCTTAACAGCACGTTGCTGTGAACGGTGGACACTGAGGCCCAGCACTACTGTGTCGAACCCCCATGCTTAGGATGTTCTGTCCTGCTTTATGAGGAAATGTCAACCCCTTGGCAAGACCCACTTTAACTCCTCAGGGGGGCTGTGACAAGGGTGAGAAGTCACAGGTCTTTGGTCTCAGGCTAACTTCAGACTGAGCTAAAGAGAGCTCTCAGGCCCTTCCCTCCCTTGCATTCCTTTCCCCACTTACAGACACAAGCCTCATCGTCCCTCCTCCCATAAAATGGTGGGTAAAAATAGTGAGCCCGGGGCTTGCTTTTGAGATCCCACCACCTGGACAAGTGTTTATCCAAAAGCATGAAGATGTTGGGTGGACCCGTGGTGTGAGGGTGGGCTCCAGGCTTGGACCGGCTGGCTGTGAGGCCTGGTGCCTCCCCAGCCTCCTGGGAGGCCTTGGCTAACTCATGAAGCCTTGGCTCCTTCAGCTGGAAACTGGGGGCAGAGAAGACTTACCCTTCAGCTGGGCCTGCGGAAGGTGTCAGAGAAGTAGGTGAGCCAATGGGTGGAAAGCGTGAAGCTCCCCTTGCTCTCGGAGAAAGTGCTCAGAAATGTCAGCTGCCCCCGTTCCTCCCTGTGGCAAGGGAAGGGGTGAGAACTCTGGTGGTTCTAGATTCCCCCCCATCGGTTCCACCCCTCCTCTCCCACACAATGCCTGGGGAGTGACCTTGAGTAAGTCACCTAATTTCTCTGTGCCTCAGTTTCCTTGTCTGTAAGTTGAGGATTACCATGCTACCCACTGCAGAAGGTTGTGAATACATTTTTTAAGATTTTTTAAAAATTTATTTGAGAGGCGGAGGGTGGGGGGAGAGCAGAGGGAGAGGGGCAAGCGGACTCCCCACCGGGCAGGGAGCCTGACGTTGGGCTCGATCCCAGGACCCTGGGATCGTGACCTGAGCTAAAGTCGGACACTTACCCGACTGAACAACCCGGGCGTCCCTGTTGTGAGTATTGAATGAGTTAAAACATGTAAGGTGCCTGTTACAGGGCTGTCTTGGCCGGATGCCCCCACATCGGCAGTCGATTCTGTAACGGTGATGCTGGTTATTTTGCACGCGGGTGTCCTCTGTGAGCAGCGCTCCGCTGGGCACTGTGTGGAATTCATAGTCCTCACACTCCCTCTCCCAGAAACCGAGGGACTAGCATATGATAGAGGACAGAAAAGCTGTGAGAGGTGTTAAATAAAGATACAGGCTCAAGTCTTTTTAACATTTACGTGAGAACATATGTACATTCAGCTAGGAGCTATATGATTTTTCTATGCCTTCTGGCTAGGAGTGATTTTTTTAAAATAATAAACATTTATGTATTTTTTTCCTAAATTTCCAAAGTAATATATCTTTGTGGTAGAATATGTGGAAAATACAGAAAAGATCAGAAAAGCAAATAATAAAAACACACCCACAACCCATCATCTAGAGAGAATGCACCTGGATATTTATCCATCCAAGTTTGTTTCAAGTCCGTACATATATTTTAGTAAGACTGAGATCATACAATACATATTATTTTGCAACTTGCTTTTTTATTCAACAGGATATTGTGAGCGGGATTTCAAGGGACTCGGGCTTACATGTCTTTGAGGCTCCTGTTGATGTTTAGAACAAAGTTTTGAGCCTCTTGATCAGGATTTCTGAAACTTGAGTTAGTTATGGGCTCCTTTATTGGAAAAATTTCATGGACCTCCAAGAATCTTCCATCAGTGAACCTTTGGGGTATCCTTGGGACCCAGTCTGAGAAGCAGTATATTAGATGGGATTGATAAATGAATAGAAGATGAATAAATGGCACTTTACATGTTTTAACTCATTCAATATTCACAACAGGGGCGCCTGGGTTGTTCAGTCGGGTAAGTGACTTCAGCTCCGGTCATGATCCCAGACTTCAGCTCCGGTCATGATCCCAGGGTCTTGGGATCGAGCCCAACATCAGGCTCCTAGCCCCGCGGGGAGTCTGCTTGTCCCTTGGCAGATGGCCACACAGGGTCTATTAAAAAGGCTTCCTTTGTGTTGGACGAGGGTGTTTGTGGCAGTGATCCATATCTGTAAGTGCAGGTATGGTCCAGACCAACAGCCAAGCATGTGCCGTTCCTGCTACTTGCCATCCATTCTAGCTTTTGACTCCTGTTCAGACTCCTATTTGTTCCTCTTTGTAGCACCCAGGCTACTCCATCTGTAGGTGTTTTCAACTATCCATGACTCTAGTCATCAACCTGCTCCGCCAACGTGAAAATATGTGAGATTGTCTATACCATTCTAACCCAGCACCATTGAAGCCTATATTTATCCTGTATTCCTATTAAACTAATGGTGTCTTAAAATCCTTCAGTGAAGTATTACATACATTAAGAAAAGTAAGCACATTATCACTGTATAGTCTGATGAATTATCATGACCTGAAAACTTCCAGGTAACCAGCCCTCAGATTAAGAAACAGGATATTGTCAGTATCCCAGAAGCCTCCTCAATGCCCCCTCCCCAAAAGGTAACTCCCATGCTGACCATCCATTACTTTTGCCTGCCTTGAACTTCATATAAGCAGACCTATATGCACTCTACATTTTTGTGATGTGTTTAATTTCTTTCTTTCAGCATCATCTTTGTGAGATTCATTTGTGTTATGTGTAGTGACAATCTGATATTCTCATTGGCTTCTCCTATTCCATTGTCTGAATATACCAGAATTGATTTATCTATTCTATTGCTGGTAGACATTGAGTTGTTTTCAGCGTCAGGCTATTCGAAATGAAACGACTGTGACACTCATGTACATGTATTTTGGGTAACACATATAAGCATTTCTGTTGGCATATACCTAGGAGTGAGTCATGAGATGTATGCCAACAGTTTTTCCAATGGTCGTACTGCAGTATAGGAATGTTCCAACTGCACCATCTCTTTGCTGAGACTTGGCATTGTCCCCCTTTTTCACCTCGGCCTTTCTGTTTGGTGTGTGGTGCTATCCCATTGTAGTTTCACATGCATTTCCATAGGACTTGTGAAGTTGAACACCTTCTCATATATTTATTGGCCATTTGTAAGTCATCTTCTGTGAAGAGCCAGTTCAAGGGTCCTGCCTGGGGAAATGGGATGGGGAAGAATCCAGAGATGGACCAGGGTAAAGCAGCGAGAACTTTGGGGCCACCATTTTATTCAAAACTTGTGGTATCTGTAAGGACTGACTCCAGGGTCCCTGGGAAATAATACCCCATTATTCTGAGATGTCCCTAGCTGCAAAATTCCTTTGTGTGACATGGTGCCTTCCAGGGGACTCGATATCTCACGTGAGCTGGGATCCATAAGGCAGGTGATAGCTCATGAGGAGTGTGTCCTACCCTGACTCATGGAAAGGCTGCTGTTTGTCCTGTGCCATTGGAATGTCAAGCTCCCACCACCAGTTGGAGCCAAGCGTGACTCTATAATACTCCAGAAGTCGTGTAGACTGTAGTGCTACTGAATCTAAGAGAATCAGCCCTGCCGGGCCCGAGTCATATATTTGGTCAGACATAACATAATCCTCCCCATTCTACTGAGTCTCATTTCAGTGCCCAGCCCACCCTGTGATGCTTATTAAAATGATGAACTCTAACACCTCTCTTATTCTTCTCTATAGTTCTATTTTTTAGAAATGTTTTAGAAATGTTAACATAAAATTGTTACATAGATCAACCCATTTATGATAAGCCAGCAATGTGGTGGAGCTTCTAGTGGATTTTCAGGTCCTCCAGCCTCCGCTGGGTAGACTTCACTGTCCCAGGGCCAGGCACCGCCGGCCACCGTTTTCATGCAGGAACCACAGTGCCGGATCCCTGAGGCTTGTCTTTCCATTTGGTTTTGCCACAGAAGGCACAATGGAAACCAGTTCTGTTTTATGGTTTTGGGGAATCTCTGGAATTTTAAATGCTGTCTGGTTACATTTTTTTTTTCTGATTAATGTTGTATTGGGTTAACCCACATTAAAATATTTCTAAACATTCTCCCATTTTAAAGCGCTGTCGGGACGCCTGGGTGGCTCAGTTGGTTAAGCGACTGCCTTCGGCTCGGGTCATGATCCTGGAGTCCCGGGATCGAGTCCCGCATCGGGCTCCCTGCTCGGCAGGGAGTCTGCTTCTCCCTCTGACCCTCCCCCCTCTCATGTACTCTCTCTCTCTCTCATTCTCTCTCTCAAATAATAAATAAATAAATAAATAAATAAATAAATAAAGTGCTGTCCTGTGCTGGCTTAGTTCAATCTTCTTCACCATTTTCCTGCACAAGGCACCATCCTGGCTCCCGTATTTCCTGTGGATTCTGACCTTCTTGGTGCCTTTAGCCAAGTCTCTGCAAACCAGATCTGAGCCCAGGGAGCTTCTTCTCTTTATTTCAGATGAAGCAGATAATCTCCCCTGGTATGCCGTGGTGTAGACGGAGAAGCACCCGGCTCAGGATCAGACTGTGCCCGTCTGTGTCTCAGTGCGCTACATAACCAGTTGTGCAATTTTGAGTGAATCGCTTTCCCTTTTTTGCTGCTCAGTCTGCTCACCTGTAACATGGGTCTCTGTACCCCACGAGGAGAGGGTTCAATCAGATAATTGATGCAAAAGCAAACCGTGAACCTGAGGTTACCAGGCAAATGTGAATTATGTTTTACATTGAGGCGTGGAACTGATACACTTGGTCAACCAAACCAATGACAGGAGACCTTGGCAAAGTGTCAGGCTTGGGGGCCAGAGGCAGGGACAATGGAGAAGGCAGTAAGAGGGACATGGAGTAGACTCTGGAAAGCCAGTGCCTAGAGCTCTTTTAGGAGTGAAAAAAACCTAAAAATCACAACTTACAATGAGAAGTACGATTTTCGAGCCATCCAGAGACTCGTGTCTGCCAACCGGGGCATCGTTTCTCTGTAGTAAAACCATGTGGGATGCCAACTTTTGAGCTGTAAGTTGGCTGGCTTGCCCGAGTCTACCTTCTGGTAGACTCCAAGGCTGCCTTGGAGTGCTGTGTGGGCCTGGCCGCCGAGGGCCTTCAGTGGTTGTGTTTGGTTTCTGCAGAAGGGGAACACCAAGGCCATGGTGAAGGTCCAGCTTGAGAAAGAATCTGTTTATTTCCAAAAACAGGACAAGAAGAAGAAGAAATAGAAAGGCTGAACGATCAACGAATCCATTTTCCTGATGCTAATGTTACCAACTTCTCCAGGAAGTTCTAATGTGGGCAACCCCAAAGTGATAAGAAAGCATCATCGGTACATTTTTTTTCTTCCTGGACTGGGGGGAGGGGAAGGCAGAGGGTGTCCCAAGTTTCTAGGAGAGGAGTCAGCTAGTCAGCTGTGTCAGCCTCAACCTCCTCACCAGGGGGTTTCACTCCCACTTCTGCTTGGTACATGCATGGAGGACCCGGGTAGGCCATGGTCAGGGTCCTGGGCCGTCTCCTTTCCCTGCCCCGTCTGGCTCTCTGCCTGTGCTCCCCCAAACTAGAGGGGACGTGCTTGGGGGTCAGGAGCAGCTCAAGAGAGTTCTAAAAAATTCAAAATTTTACTTTTCCCTGTATAGGCACACTTGGGTATTTGCACAAAAACTAATTAGCATGGATTACTTTTGTAATTTTAAGAGTAATATTAAGAAAAATAAAACTCAGGAGATTTGGCTGATTCTTTCTCTTACTCAACCAACATTCCCTGGGCACATGCTGGGTACCAGGTTCTGTGCTGGCTCCAGCAGATGCAAGATGGAGACCCTGGCCTTGCCCTTGAGCAGCTGGAGGAGGACACAGATGGACAAGTACCTAAGTGAGATAAGAGGTGTAGAGGCTTGAGTACGGGAGGTACCAGACAAAGGAGTGAGAGGGGTAGCCTGGTCTGTGGGAGCCTGGGAAGGCTTTGTCAGGATGTAGTGCTCAAGCTGAATCTAGAAATAAGAGCAGGCTGTTCGTAGACAGACAAGGTAGGGAAGGGCATTCCAGACAAATAGCACATTCTGTTGCGAAGACTTGGGGCCTGTCAATGACTGGGTCACCTCCCCAGCCCATAAGTGTTCAGTGTGGCTGGGGTATTCTTGGAGAGAGGAACAGGACATCTGGCTGGCGAAGTGGGCAGAGACCAGATCAGGGAGAGACTGTGTGTCATGCTAAGAAGTTAGGATGTCATTTATTCATTCAACAAACATTTATCGAGCACTTCCTATGTGCTCTCACCACTGTGGGGACTGGTGATACATATCCATTGACACTCCGTCCTTGCCCTTATGGTCTTACGTGCTCATGGTGGGAGGGATAGACCATGAAGTAAAGAAATGAGCAAGATTATTTCAGATAATGGCGCTTCTTATAAAGAAATGTGAAGCAGATTAAGGAGCTCAGGAGGAAGGAAGGAAGAGGGAAGAAGTTGCTATTTTAGGTTAGGCAGGGCCTTCCAGAAAAGATCTGAATGAGGTGGGAGGGGAGTCCAGTTGAATATCTGGGATAGATTCATTCCTGATGGAGGAAGCAACATCTGCAACGGCCCTGTGGTATGTGCAGGGGAGCAGGGAGGGGGCAAATGGGGGACCTGGGTTCCAGCGAGCAGGGAGAGGGCAAGTGGGGGACCTGGGTTCCAGCTGGTTTTTCCACCGCTGTCTGCACAGGGTTGTCACTTCAGAGGTTATAACACTGCACCCCCCATGCTTTGAGTGGACACCCTAAGGGCTCTGAAATCCAAAAGTCACGTATTGATTTTGGTAACTAATTTGGCACCAAACGTGACCTGAATTTGGTGGCCAAACCTCACCTGAACAGTTCTTATTTGGGCTTTGGTTCTTATTTAGCCCACCGAGCATGACGATGAGTCTGTTTTACTGCCGAAGTATGAACGTGTTGAATTGTGGCGAGCTATGTTGCAATGTTTAGTTGCGGGTGCTGTCCTGGATCCCCCTGAGGTGTCACAAATCATGCCATACCAGCAGTGCGTGGACTCTCTCGAATCGGAGCCTTTAGGATTTTGTGGTTTGTAGATTAGGGATGTGCATCTGTGTATGTCTTATGACAGGGAAACAGTGGGGCGTCATGCCTCTCCAAGTCAGGCCTGGCTTCAGCTAGCACGTACTGGCTGCGTGGTCTTGGCAAGCCCTGTAACCTCCTGGACCCTCTGTTTCTTCCTCTGTAAAATGGCAGCCAGGACATTGCCCCATGACAAGGGCTCCCCTTGGCTGTCTCGCTCCCTGCACCTCTTATTAGCTCCTCACAGGCCCCTCTTCTTGGACTGCTTCCCCCGCAGATGTCTCCATGCCTGGCTCCTAGCCTTTGTTCAGATGTCTGCTCTGCTCAGAAGTCACCGCCCTAGAGAGGCCTCCTGATCCTGCAGATGAGGCCCTGGACTCCCTCCCACGCCTCCTGTCTCAGTCCTGTGTCCCCACCTGCAATTACATCAGCTGATTATTTGTTTCCTTGTAAATCGCCTGTCTCCCTGCTAGAAGGTGAGCTCCGAGGAGGCAGGGAGTCATTGTCAGATTCACCGCCACCTGGCTAGCACGTGCTCGGTGTGGGAGCACAGTGGGGGGTGGGGAGCAGCCCCCTTTGTAAAGGGGGCCTTGCGGAGCCCAGGGATGAAGGCCGGCAAGGCCAGGATGGAAGGACGGACTCGCCCCCCCCCTTCCCGCCCTCTCGGGGTTCTGTTTTGTCCTCCTGTGTCACCTGGAGTGAGTGAGTTCTCATCTTCCCTCTAGCAGGGGGTGGGGGAGGCAGAGAACCAAAAGTGTGGGAGTGGGGGTTTCTGAGGTTGGAAACAAAGGACCACTTTGGTTTTTCTTGTCAGGACCCAAGGCCAAGCTGATTAGATATGTCCTTAAAGGCCTGTTTAGTGTGGATTTGGAGAAATAACTTGGAGGGGCATTGCTTTCTGCCCCAAAGTGAAATTCTCGAAATCCTGGGGGTTGGTCTTTGCTTTTGGGAAAGGCAGGCAACAACCCCCGCCCCCCTCAAAACCTCCCAAGGGTGGAGATCAGCTGAGGGCTCGGAGGGGAGCCAGGCCCTCTGGGGGTGACAATGACAGGAAAAGCCTTCGCTTCTGCATGGATGTCCTCAGGCTTCCCGGTACCGGGGCCTTCCAGAGTTAGCTGGTGAGGAAGATGAGGTTTTCCGGACTCCTTTTGTCGTGCTCAAAGCCTCTCCAGGGCTTACGCAGAACTAAGTCAAGTGTTTTGGGAGGCAGGTTGCGTATGAGATGGTGCTTCAAACAAATTGAAGCAAACACTGTATTTAACAAGGGTGCGTTCTCCAGGACTCCAGGCCGGGCTGGGGGGAGCCTGGGGTGGCTTTTAGAGAGCCTGTGGGGAGAGGTTAGAGGAGGTTGCAAGTGTTTAGGGACAAGCAAGCCAAGTTAGTTAATTAAGGGGTGATGAAAATATTCAGCCCTGGGGGCCCAGAATGAGATTCATGAAATATTAGAGACCTTGAAAATTTATGCAAGGTTCCAGTGAGCAGAAGAGCAAGTAATCTAATGAGCACCCGTGTACCTGCTACCAGGTTTATAGAATTTTAACATTTTGCCCGATTTTCTTCAGTTTTAAAAAAAGCAATACAGACACAATTAGAGCCCCCTTCTGTACCCTTCCCTGATTCTTCCCTCTCTCCCCTCCCTCTGAGTTTAGTTATTATTCCCAGGCATGTTTTTATATTATTAATACAAATATTGTCTCCCTAAATAATTATGCTATTGCATGTGGTGTTAAAGTTTACATATCTTAAAGTTTTTTATTCTATAATAATTATATATATATATATAATCTCTAATGTGTATGTATATGTATATGTATATACATACACATTAGAGATTGTTATACCACTATATACAGCCTGGTGCAACTCACCTTCTTTTTTTTGCTCAACATTATCCTTTGGCCATTTGCCTGATGTTGATACATAGAGCTAGAGTTCAGTCACTTCGTGTGTGTAGAACATTCCATCGTGTTAATACATGGCAAGCTGTTGACGCTGTCTTCTGCCAATGGGCATTTAGGCTGTTGCAAGTTTCTGCTATTACAAACAATATGTTAATGACCATTTTTGTCCCAGTGTCCTCGCACTCTTGCTAGAGTTTCTCTAGAATATATATCTCAGAGTGGAATTCTCAGAGTGGAGTTCAAGTGCTCTGCAGACATCCCACCGTCCTTAGTCCTGCCAGATGGGTCTCCAGTTGGTCAGTACCCATTTACACCCTCAGCGGAGCGTCAGAGTTCCTCTCTCTACCTCCTCACCACCTCTGTAGTGTTGCCAAAATGTTTCACCCCCTTGAGGGGAAGGTTCCGGGCCCTGGTGCCCCCCACAAGGGCTGACAGCTGAGGACTCCTGGAAGCTGAGGAGGGCCCTTCAGTCGTCAAAGGGGAGCAGAAGCCCCAGATACCCTCCCCTCGCTCCCCTACCCGTCTCTGTCACTGAGTCCCCGAACCTGTGCCAGGCCAGTTGGATTGTATCACGTGGGCTCCCTGCTTGTAAATAGTAACTGTAACCCCTTTAGTAAACTCAACTCAACCCTCGGGGCATGCCACCCCTCTCCTTCCCTGAATGATACACTTCTTGAGGTTCTAAAAATAATTGTAATATTTAGGAATACTACTATCCTCCATCGAGCTCTCGCCACAAAAGGGGAAACAACGGGGCACCACGAGGTGACACTGAGCTCTGAACCAGGCCCGCCACTGGGTTCGCTCGGCAGCCACGAGAGCGGCCCACAGGGGATACAGCTGCCGGGCGGGGCAAGTGCGCCAGTTCCACACCGCAGACCTGCGCCGGGGGTTCCTGCAGGTGACCCGAATCTGTGGATTCCAGGGGGCCACTGTACCCCCCTGAAAGCATTCTCCGGGAGCGGGAAGTGATAGTACAGGTGGGGGGCAGAGAGGCCAGCAGCCCATCCAGTCCCTCCCTTTGGGGGCTCCTGGCGCTGCAGTGGGGCGGCATCAGGGCCCTTCCCCGGGGCGGGGGTGGGGGGGCGCCCTGTGCAGCCCGTCCACAGCCTCACAACAGCATGCAATGGCCTGCCTCGTCTTCGCCCGGTGCCCTGGGTGTCCTGAACCAACAGTGCAGAAGCTCCGGGCGCCCTGGATTCGGCAGACCTAGGCTCAAGCTCTGTCTATCCTTAGTCTACCCTGCAAGGCTCCGTGGCCCAAATGGCAAGTCATCTAAACTCTTCATGGGTTCAAGGAGGGTAGACGTGGTGCCTTGGCACCATCACTTTTGCTTCCTAATGTCTGGCTCCTTCCTTGAAATTGCTCTCCATGACGCCTCTCCCCTCCCTCCGTCCCTCCCTCTCCCCTCCCTCCCTCCATCCCTCCCTCTCCCCTCCCTCCATCCTCCTTCGCCCCTCCCTCCGTCCCTCCCTCTCCCCTCCCCTCGGCCTCCCTCGCCCCTCCCCTCGGCCTCCCTCGCCCCTCCCCCCGTCCTCCCTCGCTCCTCCCCCGCCCCTCCCTCGCCCCCCCGTCCCTCCCTCGCCCCGCCCTCCGTCCTCCCTCGCCCCGCCCTCCGTCCCTCCTTCGCTCCTCCCTCCGTTCTCCCTCGCCCCTCCCTCCGTCCCTCCCTCGCCCCTCCCTCCGTCCTCCTTCGCCCGTCCTCACCTCCCTTCCTAGCCCCTCCATTCCTCCATCTCTTCTTCTCAACAGCCATGGGGCCAGGCAGCCATGGAGGGCTGGGCGTCTGGGATAAAGATGACTGGGCCCAGGGCCCAGCAGGGTTAGCGGCAGGTCACCAGCAGGGGCAGTCACCTGCCGGCCTCGACAGAGGAGCCACTCCCGGGAGGCCAGGAACGGCTGGCCTGGACTGCGGCCTTCCCTGGGGAGGTTACAGCAGGAGGGCTTCGGAGGGGGAATTCATCTCTGAGCAGCGAGCCAAGGCCCTGCAACTGGAGAGTCTGTGCCCCTGACCGTGTGCTGGGGGGCGCCTGGCCTCATGGCTCTCCCGGAAGGAAATAACCACTGAGCCCTTTAATGGTGCCTCTGGCCTCCCCAGCCCCTGGTCTGGGGGAGGAGGAAGAGACTGAGGAGGGTCAGGAGAGTGCGCCCCCCTCCCCGCTACCCAGAATCAGTCTTCTGCTCCCCGGGTGGGAGTCAGGCCGAGCTCCCCAGACAGGGCGGTGGACAGAAAGGCCAGACTCTGGAAGGACATGAGGACCCACCGGGCCCTGCAGGTCAGCACCGTCTTGGTTGGGGAGCTGGCCTGGTTCGGCGTGGCCTCTGGGCAAAGTGCGAACCCAGACTTTGTAAACTTTGGTTTGAACTCGTGGGATCATATAGATGTCTGGGTTTCTTGGTGAACACTGTTTCAGAAAGATCGAAGCCATGTGGGTTTGCTAAGAAGAAAGAGGAGTGTTACCAAAGCAGGCTTGTCAGAGAGAGAGAGACAGACAGTGACAGAGAAACCGAAATCCAGAGAGAGAGAAAGAAGGGGAGTGAGGGAGAGACAGAGACACAGAGAGGGAGACAGAGAGAGACAGAGACAGGGAGACAGATAGACAGACACACAGGGAGACAGAGAGACACAGGGAGAGAGAAGAGACAGAGACAGAGAGAGACAAAGAGAGAGGGAGAGACAGAAGCAGAGACAGAGACACACAGGGAGAGAGAGAAAGGAGACAGAGAGAGAGAGGCAAAGAGAGAGAAGAGACACAGAGACCCACAGAGACTCAGAGACAGCGAGGGGAGAGAGGCAGGGGGAGGTGGCTCCCTCTAGTGGACAGCGGTGGTGACAGCGTCAAACAGGAGCAGTTAAGACAAGGGGATTAGGAGGTGGAGCAATGACCCCGAAGAGCGACAACCCTGGCGTGTTTCCGCTCTTGGGAGCCGGGACGCACGGCCCTCCGTGGCTTCTGTGACAAGCGACCGCTCCGCCCTAGCCCCTCTGCCCCACAGGATCGTAGCACACACACTTTGGATGGCACCGTGAGTCCTTTATCAGCAGGAATCCATTTAATGATAACAACCCTGTGAAGTGGGAACTCTTGTGAGCTGTGATTTACCAAGAAACAGAGGCACAGAGAGGTTAAGTAACTTCCCCGGGAACACACAGCCAGGAAGGAGAGAGGCCAAGGGCCGCGGGCTGCAGAGTCTGGGCCCTGACGGCTGGCTGCGTGGCCCGAGGTGGAGGGGTGGGTTTCTCCAGGCCTCCTGTGGTGTGTGGCCACGGACAGGACAGGACCGCCGGCGCCGTGTCCCTCGTCACCCCGGGCGTTAGGGCTGCCCCAGGCCTTTACTCTTTCGGATTCTTCTTCTCACCCGGTGCCCTGCGGAGTCGGAGGCCCAGGCGCTGCTGTGGCCTCCTCTGTACAGATGCGGATGCGGGGGCTCAGAGAGGGACAGGGAGGGGCTGTGGGCGAGGTCCTCTGGCTCCTCTCGGCCACTCTCCCAGGCGCCCCACAGCGGTGACCCCGAGCCACTGCTGCTCCCCACGAGGCCCTCTCTCTGAACCAGCATCCTCTGCCCCGAGGCCCCTTGTCCACCCTCCGAAGTCGCTCCGCTTCACCCCGGGCCCTGGCCTCGGAACTTTAAAATCTTGGTGGAAGTGTGACAGTTTCTTTCGTCTCTGGGCCTTCCGTGGCCTGGGACATGCGAGATAAGGGAGGGGGGCATGAGGAGTTGGTGTTTCATGGGGACAGAATTCCAGTTTGCAGCATAAAAAGTTCTGGGGGCGCCTGGGTGGCTCAGTCGGTTAAGCGTCGGCCTTCCGCTCAGGTCATGATCCCAGGGTCATGGGATCGAGTCCCATGTCAGGCTCTCTGCTTGGCGGGGAGAGTCTGCTTCTCCTTCTCCTTCTGCCCCTCCCCCTGCTTGTGTGCACTTGTTCTCAAATACATAAATAAATAAATAAATTAATTAATTAATAAAATCTTTCAAAAAATGTCTGGAGATGGACCATGGTACGGTTGCACAACAATATGAATGTATTTTGTACCATTCAACTGGTAACATTTTTTAAAAGTGGGGTGAAATTTTCCATTATGAGTATTTTACCACAATTTAAAAAATAAATGGAAGAACAACTAACTGAATGAGGTTAAGTTCACGCTGGATGCAGTAGAGGGAAACATCGGGATGAAGAGAGAATGAGACCTCAAGGTGGGAATGAAGCAGCCAGCCAGCAGCTGGGGTGCCTAGGAGGGCTCTGACCAGGCAGAGATGGGGGACGGGCCATCCAAGTGAAGGACAGTTTGGGCAGGAAGCAGAGGGGAGAAGACTCGGCCTCACCTCGAGGAACAGCACGTCATTCGGTGCGGCCTCATTCCAACTGTTGGAGGAAGAAAGTCACAGAAGATGGTCAAGACCCAGGGAATTTTGGCTCACATTAATGGAGCACTTCCTAGAGACGAGGTATGAAGTCACCAAACCTATCAGTACATACCCATCGGCATGGCTACTATGAATAGAAAGAAAGAAAAAAAGAAAAAAAGTAGGAAGGGAGGGATGGAGGGAGGGAGGGAGGAAGGAAGGAAATAAGTATCAGCAAGAATGTGGAGAACCTGGAATCCTCATACACTGTTGGTGGGGAATATAAAATGATGCAGTCACTTTTGAAAATAGTATGGCAGTTCCTCAAAAAATGAAAAGTAGAATTACTATATGATGCAGTAATTCCACTTCTGGGTATACATCCAAAAGAACTGGAAGCAGGGTGTTGAAGCGATATTTGTATACCCGTATTCATCGCAGCCATATCCACATGGCCAAAAGATGGAAACATCACAAGTGTCCACTGATGGATGAATGGTTAAACAAAATGTTTATAGCAGCCTGGGGAGGAATTATTGTTTCTCCTGGGATATGAGTGTGTGTAGATATCTACACACACATATACATACAATGGAATATTTATTATTCAGCCTTAAGAAGGAAGGAAATTCCGGCATATGCTACAACATGAATGAACCTTGAGAACATGATGTTTAAGTGAAATAAACCAGCCACAAAGGGACAAACAATGTAAGATTCCATGTCTGTGAATGAAGCACCTGGATTGGTGAACTCCATAGAAACAGAAAGTTGGATAGTGGTTGCCAGGGGCCAGGGGAGAGGGGCATCATTGTTCAATGGGCACAGAACTCCAGTTTTGGAACATGAAAGGGGTTCTGGAGATGGATGGTGGTGATGTTTGCACAACAATGCGAATGTACTGCATGCCACTGAATAGTGCACTTGAAAATGGTTAAGATGGCAAATTTAATTTATGTCTATTTTACAGTAAAAAAAACCAAACCTCTCAACAACTCTATGATTATTCCCATTTTATAGACGAGGAAACTGAGGCATAAAGAAGTTAGGAGACTTTCTTAAAATCACACAGATGATGAGTGACAGAGCTGGAATTTAAATCTGGGCAGTCAGCTTGCTGCAAATATCCATATGGCCTATCCTGGCTCACTTCAGGGCTCTGCTCAAATGCCCACCCCGCTTCCACACCCTCCCTCAGCACCCTGCATAAAATAGCAGCTGCCCCTGCCCAGCACACCCCCCCATCCTTATTACCCTGCTTCAGTTTTTCTTCTTGGCACTTCGTATGAGTTGGCTTATACTTATTTGGTTACTTTCTTTTTTCTTTGAGAGAGAGAGAGGGTGGGGCAGAGGGAGAGGGAGAGAGAATCCTAGGCAAGCCCCACACCCAGCGAGGAGCCTGACGCAGGCCTCGATCT
This sequence comes from Eumetopias jubatus, assembly GCF_037043125.1. Classification (NCBI taxonomy): domain Eukaryota; kingdom Metazoa; phylum Chordata; class Mammalia; order Carnivora; family Otariidae; genus Eumetopias; species Eumetopias jubatus. Next base: position 182,137,530 of record NW_028274808.1, on the reverse strand, counting down.
CACCACCCTGAGATCATGACCTGAGCCAAAATCAAGAGTCGGATGCTCACCTGACTGAGCCACCCAGGTGCCCCTGTTGGATTACTTTTTAATGTCTGTCTCCTGGCTTCATGATGGCAGGGAATTCGACTTTTTGTTAACTGCAGTACTCGTGTCAGGGACATAGCAAGTGCTCAGTAAATACTCGTTGAGTGAATGAATCAAACATATATTGCGTGCCTTCGATGTGCCAGATGCCAGAAACGTTAATATGTCTGTGAATTCTAGTCCCTGGCTCCAGGGCTCCTGGTCCGGTGGGGAGATGGACAAGCAAGCAGATACTTACAGTCCTGGTGCCCAGCACGGCCTGGGTGGGAGCCTGGAAGGCTTCCTGGTTGGGAGACAGCCCCCCCGAGCTTAGTTCTGAGGAATGAGTCAGGGATATCCAGGTGAAGAAGAGGAGGAAGGGCTTTCTAGGCAGAGGAAACAGCATGTACAAAGACCTGGAAGCAGAAAGAGCACCGACCTTTGGGAGAGCCCCGCCAGTTAGTGCACGGGAGGTGGGATGACGTCGGAGTCATTGAGAGAGGCCCAGGCAGGCCCTCAAGGGCCGTGCTGGCCCACTAGCGGACCCCCGACAGGTCTGGAGAGCTGTTCTTTGCACGGTCTCATTCCTGCCTTCCTATGTTCCAAGGGGATGCCTTGGTTTATATTAGCCCCATTTCCACCTCGGTGGGGCCTGGGATTCCATCAGCGATGTTTAGAGTCCTATAAATACAAACCTCACCCGGGAAGGGATGGGACGTTTATCAAGCTTTGCTCCCTAGTGTCTGAGTCTTGCTTTGCCTTAGCAGTGGAATCTGCACAACCACCCTGAGCGGGGAGGAGGAGAGAATGTCTTGGCGGGTCCTTCTGGGAGGCCAGGACACTGGTGCACAGCTGGGGTTAGGGCATTGCTCAAAATTATACTGGTGCAGTCAGGATTCAAACTCCAATCCACTGATGGCAGAACCTGGCTGTTCCTGCAGCACAGAGGACACACTTCAGCAGTCTGACCCCTCCTGACTCTCGGAGCCCCCTGCCAGATTCGGTCACTTGCAGCGTCTCACCCTGCAGCCACAGTGGAGCCTGATCCCAATATCGGGAGCAGACAATCAGCTGATGGCAGTTCTTCTTTCCAAAACCTCTCAAAAGATTGTGAACCATGGCTAACACTCTTCTCGGCTTTTATCAGCTAGCAAGGGCAGTGAAGGACCCCTGGGTTTTGCTGATAAAACCAGGGATCTGGCACCCATCCTGCAGCCTGGGGAGGAATGACTGTTTCTCCTGGGATGATATGTCTGTCTTTTTTGCCAGGGATTGGCCAGGAAAAGGCTGCGTCATGCATGTGGCATCCACAGCGGAGCCATGAGGGTGTGGGTGGAGCAAGGGTGGTGGATGCAAAGGAGACTTTTTAAAAGATTTATTTATTTTAGAGAGAGAGAGGGCGGGGGGAGAGGGGCAGAGGGAGAGGGAGAAAGAATCCCAAGCAGATTCCATGCAAAGCCACAGTGCAGGGCGTGATCCCACGACCCTGAGATCATGACCTGAGCTGAAACCAAGAGTCAGATGCTCAACCGACTGAGCCACCCAGTCGCCCCACAAATGAGATTTAGACACTGAAAAGGCTCTTCTGAAGTGGAGACAGAGGGCAGGGTTGGGCATGTAAAGTCAGAAGTGGATGGGATGCCTGAGGGGGTGATGTAAGATCACCTTCCCCGTGACTCATGGACACAGTGCATTTCTGTGGTTGAAAACTTCCCACCTGCCCTCCAGGGAGGGACGAGGTCGGTGCACTGGGCTCCTGGGTCTGGATGAGTTATTTCTCTGCAGGGACTGTTGGTGCCGTGGGGGGGGGTGGGGCGGGGGGTGGGGCAGGGCGGACCAACAGGTGCACCAGTGGCAGACGGTCTGTCTTCTGGGAACAGTGAAGAAAAGAGCTGTCAGAGCTCTGTGGTTTCTCTGGGGGACGAACTCTTCGTCACAGTCAGCTTGAGGAGGGAAAAGGACATTGGATGACCCAGGGTGATCCAGGACCCACCCCTATGGTAACTGTATCATATGTTCACTTATATCACTCTATATCACTAATTAAACAAGAGTATATTGGCTTTGTTTGCAAAGCTGTGAAGGAAAGTGTCCACTTTTATCAACTGGAAAGTAACTTTTCAATGGCTATTTTATAACTTCTGACTTCACTCCTAATGTTTGCCATGGTGCCCCCTGGAGCCCCCAATTATTGACACACTCCCAAGTAAAAACCAGGCTCTAGCTTGAGGACCCCATTTCCCCTGTGACTCTCTGCACCCCACACCCAGAGTGGTTGATACTGTCTATGCTTCCATGGGGTTTTTTAGTCCTGTTGGGGCTCTTCGCCTCTCCCAGGGCTCACACTTGCCCCCTCCTTGTCTTGGTCATTTGGTCACCTCTGCATGATCTCCTGGGGCTGCAGGCACCTGGATCACCATTTTCTTTCCCAAAGCTCAGTGTCCTCTCTTGTTCTCCTTGAGAGCAATCACACTCCATTTCCTCCCTTCTGAGACTCCCCAAACCTCCTTCCCATCCTCATGCTCGCAGCTCCCCCATGCAGCTTTCTATTTCGTTGAGAAAATATACACAAACGGAAAAGATGCTCTTTTTTTAAATTATGTTCAGTTAGCCACTATATAGTACCTCACTAGTTTTTGATGTAGTATTCAATGATTCATTAGTTACATATAACACCCAGTGCTCATCACAACACGTGCCCTCCTTAATACCCATCACCCTGTTACCCGCTCCCCTCTGAAACCCTCAGTTTGTTTCCCGGAGTCCATGGTCTCTCAGGGTTCGTCTCCCTCTCTGATTTCTCCCCCTTCAGATTTCCCTCCCTTCCCCTATGGTCCTCTGTGCTATTGCTTATGTTCCACGCATCGACATGGATGGAACTGGGGGGGGGGGGCAGGTTATGCTGAGTGAAGTAAGTCAAGCAGGGAAAAGATGCTCTTACCAGCCTCTGTTGGCGCATCTGCCTCCGCTCCCACAGCATGGATGACCCCTCCATGTTCTTTCTGGACCAGTCCTACCAGCCCTCACCCCACATGGGTCTCCTTGTTCCTGTACCCTTAGGTTCTCGTCCTCTTCTGATTTCTTCCCGTCAGCATACAAGTGTGCTATAACACCCCCAATTTTAAATAAAAGAGCCTTCAGCTGCTGCCCTCTGTCTCCGTCTCCCCACCCTCCCCCTGCCCCATGAAACCGGAAGCAACTGTCTACACTTCCTGTTCTCTCCTCTTTTGAACTTGCCCCAAACTCTCCTCCGTTTCCACTGCTGCCTAGAAAACTAGCCTTGTCACGCACCCCGGTGATCTCAGCAGGGCCAGATCCAGGGCTCATTTCTCACTTCCGACCATACCCTACCTCCCCCACTGCAACCAGCTGCTAAATCTTGCTGATTCTGCCCCTCGGACCTCCTGTCTGCCCCCCTCCTTTATCACCACTGCCCCGCCCTGGCTCAGCCCCTGGGCCCTGTTCACCTGGCCTGTGGTAATAAACTCCCTCTTTACCTTTCTCCTTGCCGGTACCTGTCCCCTCTCCAGATGTTCCGACCTCCCCAGCAGATGCCAGAAGGACCCAAATCACCTCCGAGTTCCCAAATCCGATGCTTAGGAATTTTTAAACTTCTCCTTTTTTTTCTTTTTTTTTTTTTGGATCACTCTATTGACTACTTTTCCTTGAAATGCTCTCCCACTTTAGATGCGTCACTCCCCTGCTCAAAATTCGTCAGTGACTCCAGCCGCTGTGGGACCCGGCACAATCTCTTTTTTGTGGTATGCAGGGTTCATCTCGGTGCGGCTCCTGACTACTGCTAGGCCTCACCTCTTTATTCGTCTTGCCAGCTCCCATGGTCCCCCCAGTTGTCAGCCTCTCACCTGTCTGCATCTCCGGCTCACGTGGTCTCCTCTGCCCAGTGCCTTCTCCTTCCCCAGCCTCCGTGTCCACACACCCCACTTTCCATGGGCTTTCCTTTTACAGGATTGCTTGCACTTCTCTCTTCCCACCAGACCCGAGCTTCTTTTCTCGGTGTCCCTAGAGCCTGGTATGACTTGGCCAAGGGTAGGCAGTCAGTCTGGGTATTGAATGGGTGGATGATGAGATGGCCCATGAAGGAGGCACTCCACTCTTCAGGAGCATTGTCCTGGTGTTTCCACGTGGCACATGGCAGGAGTAATGTGATTCCGAGGAACTTCGTTGAGGATTTTGATTAGACTCCCGCATATCAACAAAGGTGCTATTGGAACTTTCTGTTTGTTCTACTAGAATCCCATCAGTCTTTACTGAGGAACAGAGCCCAGCCTCCTGTAGGGTGAGGGGAGGCGAGCTTGGATATTCCAATCCATCTAATTAGTGTCCTTGACAATGGACGGCCCAACAGCCAAGGGGAGAGTGGATGAGGGGAGCTCTGTACAGAGTAGGGCGGAGCCCCGGGCTCTGGAAGCTGGAGTTAGGTTGAAGCAAGTCAGTGGAACAAACAGATAGCCATGGGTCCACGGATTCTCAGACCTTGGAAACACATGGATTGATTTAGCATCCCAGACACCCAGTGCCCTGCAACTTTAAACATTTCAACAGCTGACCCTGCTGAGTCTGGTGCAGCCTAATCGTTGTCACTCTGGGTTGTAACTATTGTGGACACTTTGTCCTCCACACAGATGGGAGAAGTAGGGGACCTTTAGGGCAGTGCCCAGGCCCTGGTCCATCTCCTAGGACCTCACTGAGTTGATGGTGCTCCGTGGATCCCCCAATAAAAGTTTGTTGAATGAATGATAAAGCACCGGCCACCTATTATAGATAATTTAATAGGCACTGTGAGGGATATAACAATGACTGGGGAATACTTCCTTCCCTCAAAGACCCTACAACCTACTGGAAGAATAAATGTGTTGATTTGAGCTTAAGAACCCTGTGGAAGAAAATTCTCTGCAGTGTGATTCTGAACCTATCCCCGAGGAAAGGTGAGGTCCTCTTTGGAAGTCCTGATATTGGTTCTGCCTCCCTGAGGCAATGAAAGAGAGGTGAAAAAGGGACTGAAAGTCTCTCTGGTGGCTTTGTTCCTGCTACAGTTTGGGGACCCTCGTGGGGTATCCCGGGGTGATGGGGTGTGTCGAGGGAAGGCGTGAAACACAACTGCCTTGATATTCCTTCTTACACAAGTGATATCTTTTCTTTGTTGACATTTGCAAATCAGAGATAAGTAAAAAGGAAAAACGTGCCCCAAATCTTATCATTCAGAAAAAAAAAACAAAACAAAACTCTGTTTATAGTTTGGAGTAGTTTTAGTCTTTTTCAGAAACAAGACAAAATCTTTATTGCTGTTTTTGTTTTGTGTACAGGGATTTTTGTTGTTATTACAGAAGCCAAGAATGGTCCTAGTAGAAAGGGTGGAAAAGATAAATAAGTAAGAAGGTTTGCCCTCAGGCTCACCAATGAGTTCCAGTGTTAACATTTCTGAGTGTTTCCTTTGTGTCTTCCTTGCTCCTTCCCTCCCCACTTTAGTTTCTGACAGAAAACAAAACAAGGAAAACTCCAACGTTTTTTCTCTTTATGCTGTACCAGATTAGAAAACACAAATAAGCAAATAAATGAATACAAATAAAAAGAAAGAAGAGAAAAATGATCACAACCATCAGGTCTGTTTCCGAGCCCATCTGTGTCTCTCTGTCTCGTTCCTTCCCTTCCTTCTCTGGTTCTTTATCTTTCTTCCTAGTTTTCTTGAACAGAAAGGTGAAGCCCTGGGCTCAGTAGAACACACAGCTAGCTATCTTGAACTTGCTTTTCACCTGATGCCCACTTTTACCAGTTTGGGGAACAGAGGCTGAGAAAGAATGGAGCCTACATGAGTCTCCTCACTGACTATAGAAATAAGAATAGATTTTGGAGGGACCTTTTGTGCTCCTTAAAAAAAAAAAAAAAAAAAAATCCAGAGAGGAGGGCTTGGGTTCAGCAATGAAGGGTAAGCTGAACTTGCCTCGGGGAACTTTGTGGTTTCCTGATGCATGAAAAGGAGAAGGGACACTTCTTTTCATTGATTTAAACAAAAATACTAACTCTTCAAATTCTTTTGACAACCTTGGCTCATCCATGCGGATCCGGGAAGACCTAGAAATGGGAGAAGACGTTATGGGGGGGGGAATCCCCCCAGGCGTCTGCGGGGGCACTGGGCTGATCGAATGGAAGTCTCTTGGCCATTCCACCCAACCTGTGACCAGCAGGAGTCCCAGGAGGGGCACGCTGGGGCCCTGCAGTCACTGGCCTGTGTTGACAGTCCCTCTGGCCCACCTGCGCCCCCTCATCTCATCCAGCAGGCTCCTGTTAGGATGTGCAGTGCGCTCTATAGACCCTGTGCTGGGCTCCCCGACAGCTGGGCAAGCATCACGTGGCTTCTGTGCTCATCACTGGAAACATGGCTTGTTCGCTGTCTTCCCTCCACCCTGCCTCCCACCCCTTTTGCTTTGGGCCAGCTATTACTAATTTTATTTGAAAAAATGAACCACTATTCCTTTTGGAAGTTTTAAATCTTTTAATGAAGCTACAACAACGCTTTTCACAGCCGTATAAAGTACAGAGCTTACAAGGCCAAAGAGGGCTGCCATATTTCCCTCCTATAGTCAACAGAGGGGATTGAACCCGAGGGATGGAAGAACTAAGAAGCCAGACAGGATGGGGCGGCCCCGAACAGGGGTTAGCAACAGCAGGATGCTCCTGCCATCCCCAGAGACCTGGGAGATGGTGTCACTGGAGCCCGGGGGCGGGGTCATGCCAGCCTAAGCCGGAAGTTGCTGGATTTAAGGCAGAGATGTGGCCACTGCTGAGGATGTTGCCCCAGAGAGCAGAGAGGCCGAGTAGAGAAAGGGCTTCCTCTCCAATGGCTTCGCTCCTCAGTCTCTTGCCAGTGTCTTCCGTTGACTAACCTAATCTTTCTCAACCTTTTCTCTATTTTCGTCTCCCCCAGGGGACATTTTTTGCCTAACTGCCTCTCCCCCTACAATGTTCATACCCTGGAGAGGCTATATATTGATTTATGTATGGCATATATAACTGTGCTTTATACTAAAAAGAATATGATTTTTTTCACACCACCTAAGAACCAACTTTTGCCCATGTGGGGGTGATCTGGCCCCCATTGAGCATGGATGGCAGAAAGCAGCTAGCTCAACCCCGTTGTGGAGGAGAGGAGAGCCCAGGGAGGGCGAGGAAGGGACTGCATCAGGCGTGTCGGAAACTGTCATCTATCCTCACATGTTTTTGATGGTTTGACTGGATGTAGGATCTGGAATAAAAGTCATTCCCCGTCAGAAATTTGAAGGCTTTGCTCATTATCTTCTAGCTTCCAGTTTGAAGTCCCATGTGTTACTGATTCCCAACTGGGATGCTTTTAGGATTTTCTTTTTAACCCTTTTGTCCTGAAATTTCATGACGATGGGCCTTTATATGGCACTTTTTATTATTTATTTTTGTATTGAAATGTCATGGACATATTGCATTGTGTAACTTTAAGGTGTACAACCTGTTGATTTGATACATTTATATATCACAATATGATTACCACTGTAGTGTTAGCTAACACCTCTGTCACTTTTCTATGGGGCAGTTTTTTAATTCACTGTTAGGTACTGGATAAGCCCCTTAAATCTGGAAAATGTTGTTCTTCAATTTGGGGAGCATACTCTTCTTTCTTTGATAAGTTTCTCCTTTCTATTTTCTCTGTATTTTCTTCTTCTGTTGAACATATGTGCATATGTAATCAATCACTATAACTTTTATTTCCAAATGCCTTTTCTGTTTTTGGAGTATCTCTTTTTCAAGTACTCTGTTCTTGTTCCATGGGGCAATCCGTTCTCTTTTGTCTTTGAGATTTTGTGGGCTCTCCAAAGTTTTCTTCTGTTCCCTGAGGTGCCTCTCCTCCCAGTGAGTTTCTTCTTGGTGTTGGTTTTGTCTCTGACTTTCTTGTGGGAGGCCTTCCTCGGATGTCTGGTGCACCTTGAGTGCCTGTCCATCTTTAAGAACGAGGCTCTAACAAACCAAAGGGAGGACCGGGTTGACCTGTAGGAATCATGGTGGGACAGCTGGGCAGGGGCCAAGGTTTTTCTTTGTCAAGCCTCCAAATGTAGCACGTGTGGGTCTTTTCTCCTAGGCTGGTTTCTGAGCTTGATCCCTCTGGTAAAGTACCCCCCAGCCTTTAACCTGGGGCATGCAAGCCTGGCTGCCAGTGTTCTGGAAGCTGAGGGTACGTGGGAATGTGGGAGCATGAAAGGGGATGGTCTCACTTTTCAATAAGTAGAGCTCCTCTTACCACTTCTGTTTTCCACTTGTGCATGGCTTTTCAACTCTGTCTGCTGTGCTCCAGGCCATTTTCCAGCTTGACTTTTTGTCTTAATTGCTCTAACTTTATTCTTACCCCCTAGAGTTCACATGAAAATAGGCAATTAGGACTCTGTGACATGAGTGTAGTGATAAGCACAGGTGGTATGGGGAGCTCCAACAGTCAATGCCAAAACTGGCCAGGCTTATGCAACCAGGTCAGGGAGGACTTCCTGGAAGAGGTGACATCATGGCCCTGCAGGAAGGTCTGTAAAGAGGTAATTTAGGTTTCCTAGAGAGGTTTAGGTCCAAGGCCAGGGGGAGAGGGGAATCAGCTTAGCCTCTAGGTTTACTGTGGGGGCCCTGAGCCTCTAAAGCTCTCCTGTTTCTTCTCCATTTTCCCTTCTTCTTCTGGCCAAGCTTTAGAGCTCCTCTGAGGGCCTGGCCAGAGAGGTCCAGAGGGCCATGTGGATCAATGGATTCCCCCAATAGAACCACGATGCCTTTACTGGTATCCATCAAAATAACTCCCAGATATCCCCAAATGTCTCAGCCCTTCATCCATGCCCCAAGGTTCTGGGGGGGGGTGGGGGGAAGTGTGGGTCGAGTGGGATAAAACCCAGGCCCTAGGAGCATTGTCCTGAATGTTCCAGAAAATGTGGGTTGCAGAATGATGGATGTCATTATCGCTACTTGCCCTAGAGTTGGCCACGGTGTCCCCAAAGGCCCTGGTCATTGTTTTCTGACAGGTAACAACAGCCTTGACTATGCTATGTGCATCGTGTGGGCTAGCTGGGTCACTCATGCAGGTCTTCACTGTGACCCAATTCGGGGCTCTTTAAAGGGCATCCCACAACCATTCAAGCATTACTTGTGGCAGTGACTTTTTCCGGCTGGCTTTCAGGTGGGATCATCCTTAGCCATGTGCCTCAGGAAATGCGTGGTAGGAACACAAGGGTCTGGAGAGCATAGACCAGAAAAGGAACAGGACGTCACCACGGATGGCTTTGCAGACCCTGGGATTCGGGGCCTACTCTCGACCTCGCTCCAGACGGAAGGAATTAAATTGGTGCTTGGGCCTGGAAGGGAGGTAGGATGAGGGCTACAGGCTTAAACTGTATTGCCCGTCAGAAACTCAGACGGACTAGGAAAGGGCTTTTACTCCCAATTTCCAGGTGATGATAGTGCTGGAATAAGCAGGATTTGTCCAAGGTCACAGCACAAGTTTGGAAGTCATGGTTAACAGTCATGGTCTTCTGACCTCCAGTCCCTTCCTCCAGCCAAGTTTAAATATCTTCTCTCATAATCATCATTAACATCATCAAAGAGATCACACAACGATACCGTAACACAACCGGTTACTCAGTTCCTGCTCAGCACTGTGGGGTATTTTATATACACGGTCTTGAGAAACATTTTGGCTGAATATCATCAGGACAGATAGCAGGGGCTCCTGTCTATATATTATGAACCAATTTTTCAGACATTGCCCTTTTTTGAATCTGTGATGGACAAAGTGGGTCAGAAATACCCATTCAGCACATATTTATCAAGTTGCAACTACAGTTCAAGGCCCTCAAGAAGGTCACGGTCTAGTGAAACTGGAGAACCACACAGCAGACCAAGCACAAGACAGAGCTGATCCCAGGGTGGGGTCATGTGGGGGCATAGCAGAGGGGCATCTAGACTGGGAGAGGTGGCCAAGAGATGTACCTGAACTTAGCCTTGAGGGATGAAGTTCACCGGATGAAGGGAGATAGGCAGATGGGGAAGCAGTGATGGTCGGGGGATCCATAAGGACATTCCAGGACAGGAACTGGCACCTGTAAAAACATGGCGACCTGCGCCATTTTCGCACCCCAGTCCAACAACACCCGCTACATCGAGATTTGGGATAAACATTTGTTGGATGAATGAGTGATCAGATACAGATGTGATTTGATTTGAGGACTGATCCCCCAGGCAAGGTCTTCCCTGCTCCTTGAGTTGTTCTGCATTTGATGTGGTTGGAGTGGGCTGTGCGTGCACTCGGTCGATCCAGGGAGACACTGAGTTGCTTGGTCCCAGTTGAATCTGGGACAGGAATGGCTTGGCGGGACTTTTTCAGCCGAACATTAATGTTAATTGGCATCTGAGTGTTGAAGGAAAAATTCCTGCAAAAGCAGTCCCAGGTGTTTCATGAAGCCTGGGGAGGGGTTGGGTATCGCAGGGCTATTGCCTTTGCCTGGTTTCAGCCCCAGGAGGGGACGTGAGTGTGGGTCACAAGTAACCCCTTACAGCTCGGCTTCCCCTTCACCTGGCATAGGGGCCGGCTTGCCTGCTTCCTCTCTCTCTGCCTCGCTCGCATGCTCAACTCACTTGGTCAGCACAGCCTCCCCACGCAGTAGGTGCAGTAGACAAAGAAACTTGGTCTTGGAGAGCCGACGAGACCGCACAAGGCCGCTCAGCTGGGGAATGGCACAGCTGGCCTCCGAGCCATGACCTTCTCCTTTCCTGAGCGTGTTCTAGCAGCCACCCCCTACCTCTCCTTTTCACACACCAGCGGAGGCCCTGCTGGATGCTGGGATAGCCTTTCTCTCAGTCAGTGATGGTTTCATTTATTTATCTGCTTGCTTGCTTCTTGTCTTTTATCCTGCACTACAATGCTCCTGAGAGCTGGGACCTCTGCCTGGTTCATTGGTGTGTCCCCGTGGCCTCGGATGGTTCCAGGCACATAGGACTCTTCCAGTAAATCTTGAAGGTGGGGGGATTTGGACCTTTTTTATTTTCTGGCTGTATCTTTTATGCCTGGAATGGTGCACATCATAAATATTTGTTGAGTGAATAAGGAACAAATGCTGGAGTTCAGGGGTTACAAAGAGGAACCAGCTTAGTCTTCTCTGCGGGAAACTCACGATTGCGTGAGGGAGACAGGCATTAGCCATTCTTGTTGGCTGACCATTGGCCACATGCTGTCAGTGCTGAGATGTTTAGAGGTGTTTCTCCAGGGGCTCGGGATGAGACAGGAAATGAGGCAGACAAAATTCCTTGCTCACCAGCAGCTGATGTTCTCCTGGAGTCACGTGGTTTTTGTTATGCTGTTCAATGAATCGGGTCATGGCTTGTGAAGGGACCAGCACCCCTTCCCCCTTCAAGAGTGGGGCCATGGGTCCGTGAATGAACAGAGATTTGCTGAGCCCCCCGGAAGACAGAGTCTTTGCTGGATGCCCACTGCACACAGACGGAAGGCCAGGGCCTTGAGTTCAAGAAGTCGGGTGCAGCTGGGGAGACGAGAGACCCACAAACACTGGAAGACGCCTGGGTGCTCACTGGGCCTGAGGAGCAGAGAGGATGGAAAGTTCCTGCAGTTAGGTCGTGCTGGTCAGAGGCAGGAGAGCACTGGCCGCAGCATGTGGGTTTGGAATCAGGGGCCAGGATTCAAGGTCCCTTATTAGCTTCGTGACCTTGGGTGCTTGACTCCACCCCTCTGAGCCTTAGCTTCTCCATCTAAAAAAATGGGGGCAACAATACCTCTTAGACTGTGAGATAGGTTTAGGACAACACACGCGTCCAGCCCTTAGCACCTGGGGGGGGGGCACATGGGAGTTGCTCAGTGAGCCGTGGCTGGGGCTCAGAAGTCAGGGGTCATGGTGGGCTGGCTGGGGGGCATTGTCGTGGCTGGCTGAGAAGCCTGGCTGAGGCAAGGCAGGTTCTCTGTGAGGGAGGGTCTGGGGGGCCAGTGCATGCAGGGCTGGCGATCAGACTCAGCCCCCAGCACCCACCAGAAAATCCCGATTAATTAAGCTTTTAACAACCCATTACATTTGGCATCTAGAGTTTTATAATAAGGCCTATTGTGGCAATAGCTTCAGGTTCATTAGGGTTTGCACAGGGGGAGACTTTGACCAGAGGTCATTTCATGCTCTAGGTCAGTGGGTGAAAGTCCACGTGCCCTTGGGAAACCCACTCACTGTAGGATTGCCACAATGGGCTCGGCACCGACCTGGCCCTTCGGACCCCTGCCCTCAAAGCTCGCTTCCTGGAGGAAGAGACAGATAATAGATAAACCACCCCGCAGACAGTGAGAAGTGCTCTGAAGGAAAGCTACATAGTGGAGGAGCAGAGAAATGAAAAGCAGAGGGTGTGCTCCTAGGGTGGTCAGGAAGGGCTTCTGAGCAGAGACCTGGATCCAGCCAGGGAGGGAGCCAGGCATGGGGCGGATCAGGGCACGTGTTTGAAAACAATTGTCCAGCAGTTGCCGGCGTCCAGTGGAATGGACGGCCTCCAGGCATGTGAATGCCTCTGAGTATTCAAGGGGTGAGCTCCTTGTATCGGACAAGGAGGAAGATGGATGGTGTCAAATGGTCGAGCCATGTGGGTATCAGGGGAAGCTCAGTCCTGCACAGACAAGACAGGAAGTACCAAAGTCGAGAGATGGGAATGTGCTGGATCTGCTCAAGGAGCAGAGAAGGCGGCAGCGCGTCAGGATGGCTGAGAGAGGGGCCCGTGTGGCAGGGGTGAGGCTCAGATCGCATAACACCTTTTAGATCAGGGGAAGGATGCTGGGTTTGTTCTCAGCAGGATGAGAGCCACGGCGGGTTGTAGGTCACGAAAGGCTCATTCCACCTGTTGCTTGGAGAGTTGGCAGGAGGCAGGGAGGCCAGTTAGATATCATTGCAGGAGTCTCCGTGGGGCTCACGGTGGTGGGGACCAGATAGAGCAGGTGACAAGTGGGAGGTGAGCTCAGGCACACACCTCCAGTGGGCGTGGGTGGATGGCTGGTTCTGCGTAGGGCTGGTTGGGGATGGTGTCCTTTGTTGGTGGGGGGTTGGCTGTCACCCAACACTGGGGTTGTATACACGCCAAGCCCCGTCTTGGATGCTTTGCCCCTGTTGTCTGAGCCTCTTGCTCTTCGATGACTCTGACCTGCTTGGAGGTCCCCCGCCTCTTAAGGCTCCTCCAAAGAAACGACTGGATTTGTTGACTCCCACTGCTAGAGCAAGTGCCCCACAGCCTGGGTGGCTCAAGCAACAGAAATGTTCCAGAGACTGGAAGTCTGAGATCAAGGTGTTAGCATGATGTGTTCCTTGGGACGGCCAGACCTCTCTCCTTGCCTCGCAGATGGGTGTCTTCTCCCTCTGCCTTCACACCATCTTCCTCCTGTGCGTGTCTGTGTCCAAATCTCCTCTTCTTATAAAGACACCAGTCACATTGGGTTAGGCACATGCTAATAACTTCATTTTAATTTAGTTACCTCTTTAAAGACCCTAGGGCTTTAAAAAATGGGTACAGATATCTCCGGATATGGCTACATTCTGGGGCACTGGGGGTTAGGACTTTGACAAAGGAATTTTGGGTGGGACACAAGACAGCCCATAGCAGTGACCCGTGTTCCCTGGGATGTGGTTTTGTGCTGGTTTGTTTTGGTTTACCTCTATCTCCAAGAGGCTGGGAGAACATTGCCCCACTTCGGGCTCCTTTCCTGTTGGCTCACTCCTTCAGTCGCCTGGACCTCCATTTCCACCTCTTTCCCTGCCTGAGCTTGCAAACTGCCCCCAGAACCAGCCCAGGGTTGCTGGAAGCCGGATATTGTTTCTGTCGTCTGCCTGCCGCCTTCTCATTCACCAGCAGGCAGCCCCAGCCCCAGCAGTGGGGGGTACTTTTATAGGCAGGGGTGGCCCAGTAGGGTCCAGGGGGCTTTGTCCTCAGTTTTGCAAGGTGTCAAGCCAGATCTCGTGGCAAGGCTGGGCTCTGGGGAGTATGGGAAGCCTGGTGTGCTCTGGTGTTTCCCTGTTTGACCATCTCAGGACCAATATTATCCTAACTTTCTTGTGCTGTTGATTTTGGCTTTGGATGAGCAAAAGTTCTATTGTGATAAGGCCAAGGGTGTAAAGTGAATCACACAGTATCTGGTGAGTAATAGACCCAGGTATACAGAACTCTTATTATTTCACTCTGTCTTTATGAATTTTTCTTTTTTTTTCTGTTTTAAGATTTATTTTATTTTAGAAAGAACAGGAGAGTGAGCAGGGGGAGGGGCAGAGGAGGGAATCTTGAAGCAGACTCCCTGCTGAACGTGGAGCCTGGCATGGGGCTCGATCCCAGGATCCTGAGATGATGACATGAGTTGAAACAAAGAGTCAGACGCTCAACCGACTGAACCACCCAGGCACTGCTACCTTTTTGCTTTTAGAAAGGGACCTGGAAATGCTCACATCCTCTGAGGCTACCCAGTATGCTCACACCATTGAGTTCCAGGCCACTAGCATTTATAGATTAATCACTATTTGTACCCATCACCTGAACTACCCCCATCTGTACGACATGGACATTTTCACCCTCTTCTGAAAGGTGAAAAAATCTGAGACTCAGAAAGGTGAACTGACCTGCTCAAGCCACACAGTTAAGGGGAAGAGGAGGGATTGGAGCACTCTGATGTCTCTTCTTATGAGGGCACTAATCCTATCTGATCAGGGTCCCACTCTTATAACCTCATTTAGCCTTAATTCCTCCCTTACTCCAAATATAGCCACACTGGGGGTTAGGGCTTCAACACAGGAATTGTAGGGAGACACAATTCAGTCCAGAGCAGGTATTTGACATCAACTCAAGCATTTGCCACATTGTTGAAGTCAAGACTCCAAGTATGCATTCTGAATCAGGCAGAATTTAAGATATTTCAGACACAATCATGGGGAACTCTAATTTATCATTTAGCAAACTATGTCCTGGGTGTTGGGATAAACAAGATATTCCATCATGTGAATAGGAGGCACTTCCTCTTAAAGTCTTTGGGGTTAAAAAGAAAGCACCTCTTCAAAGAGGGCACTCAGGGCTGAAAGGGTTTGGAGCTGGACTAACACTGAGCTGCTGTCGAATTTGGGGCAGGCTGCCTCTCATCTCTGCACCTCCATTTTCTCTGTAAATGGAAATAGAACAGCATCCTCAAATTGTTATGGAATTAAATGAGATCTGTGGCTGCTATTATTATCAATAACAACAAAAACCATGCCCGGAGAAAGTGTTGCCAGATGCCCAGCGAAAGGTCTAGAAAGGGCTACTAAGCAGGTGATTTTGTGGTGCTGGCTGAGGAGAATGGAGATTACCTGAAAGGCAATGCTGCCTGATTTAGGAGCAATAGCTAGCTGGCTTTGGCTGAGCAAGGAGGGCAGTAATACCCCCACTTACCAAACATTTGGAATTTATATGCGGGGGGGGGTGGGGGTGGGTTGGCAGGGGGGGGAGTGGGATTTAGAGGAATTTGCACCCATTTAAACCATTAATGAATAATCTTTCACTATAATGAGGGAAAAAAAAGATAAGCTTGCCTGAGAATCTATGCCCTGCGGCTCACGGCTTTGTTCACCTAACTTGCCGGGAGCCCACACTTGACCTTGGAGGGACCTTACATCAGTTCTGGGGCTCCAAAGTGCCTGGTTTAACAATGTAGGAGGCCAGAAGTCTTCGGTTGCAGGGCCCCTGTAGGATAGCTTTTGTGCATTTTCTCAGAAGTTAAGAATGAGGTGGATGACTCATTAATGGCCTGATTAAGGAATCCTTCTAGGAAAAACAAAGGGAATGAGAGAAACAGATGAAACATTCATTTTCTTAGCCTGCTTAAAGAGCCAGAGAGAATGGCCTGTAAGCTATATTTCTTTACTAGGAGAAAAAATGGTACTGAATTTGGCTCAGAATGTCCTTGTGTTGGGATAAAATAATAGTTTTTCTACTTAATGTCTGTTTGACCGCTTCCCTTTCTCCAATCTTTTTACTTCAAATGTGTGAGGGGTGTGTTCTGTGCCAGTCTTGGCCTATCAATAACAGGTTTTTTTTTTTTTTTTTTTGGACCAGTCCTTTAGGATCTCTTTATGATCGCAAGATACCCTGTAGCAAAAACCATAAAACTTTAAAAAACCAGGAAACTTTAAAAAAAAAATTAAGGTTTGTTGCTTAGAGGACCTGGAAATTACACAGCATACCTGGGGCCATATAGCGAGGTCTCTGGGTGGTGTGTGTGTGTGTGTGTGTGTGTGTGTGAAAGAGAGAGAGAGAGAGAGAGAGTGAGCATAGTGGGGTGTGAGAGATGGTGGTTAGGGTTAAGGTTGGGGAGTTCTCCTTTTGTTGGGGCTGAGCATGGGGACCTAGGGTTTCTCAGGCTCACTCCTTATTGGTGAATTTAAAATGTAAGAGCAGGGGCGCCAAGGTGGCTCAGTCAGTTAAGCGTCTGCCTCTGGCTCAGGTCCTGATCCCAGGGTCCTGGAATTGAGTCCCGCGTTGGGCTCCTTGCTCAGCAGGGAGCCTGTTTCTCCCTCTGCCTGTTGCTACCCCAGTTTGTGCTCTCTCTCTCTTTCCAGATATACAAATAAAATCTGAAAAAAACAAAACAAAACAAAACATAAGAGCAGGAGTTTAAAGTGTGGGAAGAGCAAAATCAAGTGGCCCAAATAGTCTGTTATCAAAATCAACCAAAATCTCTAAAATAAAGGAGCGTTAGTGTGGGGAGGTGGCCTGGCTCTTTATCTCGTCCTGTGGCCGACCATCTCTGAAGTGGGTGCCTTGGCAATCAAAACTTAAATCAGGCACTTGCATTACAAAAAAAGAGAAAACCCAACCACTGGGGCTTGGGCTTGCTTGCACTACAAGGTGTTAAGCAAGGGACACTGGAAATGGCTGGCTGGGACCAAGCCATGGGAAGAGCTTGCCTGAGAAATGTGAGCTTCTCTCTAATTCTGTTTTTTTCTTTTTTTTTTTAAGATTTTATTTATTTGAGAGAGAGAGAATGAGAGATAGAGAGCACGAGAGGGAAGAGGGTCAGAGGGAGAAGCAGGCTCCCCAGGGAGCCCGATGTGGGACTCGATCCCGGGACTCCAGGATCATGACCTGAGCTGAAGGCAGTCGCTTAACCAACTGAGCCACCCAGGCACCCAGCTTCTCTCTAATTCTGTACACAGTGGAAATGCATGGACTTTTTTGGAGCAGAAGGCAGAGTACTATTGGCCGAGGAAGAAGTTTGGGATCTCATCTGACACCAGACTTCGATGGAGAAGCTTTCACTGGCTGTTGTGGTCCCATGAGCTGGAGTACTTTGTCAACCACAAGACTGGTTTTGGGTCTCTCCCCCAGCAGAGTCCCCTTTTGGAAAGATTAGTCAGGCCAAGGCATACAGGCTGAGGTGGAGTGAGGACCCAGGGGGGCTGGGGCCATTGCTGGCAGGCCATTGTTGTGAGCAGGGATCAGGGCGGCTGAGGAGGGCAGGGGTACAGGGAGAAGGAAGGGTGGATCAGAATGATGCCACAATTGAGGCAGTGTCCATGCGACAGAGCATCACTCGGAATGGAGAGAAGACAGCCAACCACTGCAGGGTTCAGGGTGGGTGATGGGGAATTATACAGCACGACACCAGATGCCTGGGACAAAGGGAGCCTTAGGTCTGGGGGAGAGGAGGATGTGTTCATTGTGGGCCATGTTGAGTTGAAGGTGCCTGGATACACGAGCAGGGAGACGTACCAAGGGAAAGCTAGGAGAGCCATTAACGCAGGGCAGAAGGTGGTCCAGACTCCAGAGACGAGAGGTGAAGGACTGACTACAGTCTCTGAAAAGGGAAAAGCAGATGCATACCCCGAGAGCCAGACCTTTGCGTGCAGAGTCTGAGCGTGGCCTTGAATTCATTTCCCTTGGGCGAGCTGCCTGACCTCCAGCTCTCTCCTTGCTAAAACTGGGGCTAAAAACCAATCCCCTTTGTTGGGTTGTTACAGAGAGTAAATAATGCACTAAATGTTAAACTCTTAGACTCGTGCCTGGCACACAGCAAGCACTCAATAAATAGGTAATCTTAGAATTGGAAGGTGAATCACAGGGGCTTGTCTACTTGGAGGCTCCTCAGAGGAGCTTCCCTCTATTTATTTCTTTGGCTTGCTGTGGCTCTACCTAGAGTTTACACCCCAAAACCAAACGTGGACTTCTCCAGTATCCTGGGAGATAAATTAGCATTTGAATGAACAAAGGCTGCTCTAGGAAGCCACGGTCATTCATTGACTTCAGATCTCTGGCATTAATAACAGGTTTCAGTACCTGAAAGTGTTGCCCAAATCCAAGAGTCCCTGCTTCGCAATGCAAGACCTGTGAAAGCCAAGCATGCCGACGGACATGCAACTGCCTCAAACATATTCACGTACCTGTGACTCATGGCTTTAATCAAGATCGATTACTTCACTTGTAAAGACATACAACCCATTGATTTTGACTGTGGTCAGAGAAACCAGTCATGGTGAATGAATCTGGCCATAGCTTTTCTTAACAATGTCACAGGTAGGAGCTCTGATCTTTCTCAACTGGAAATGGGCGCTTGTGCATATTAAAATGCTGGCATTTGGGGTGCCTGGGGGGCTCAGTCATTAAGCGTCTGCTTTTGGCTCAGGTCGTGATCCCAGGGTTCTGGATTCGAGCCCCGAGTTGAGCTCCCTGCTCAGCGGGAAGCCTGCTTCTCCCTCTCCCCCTGCTTGTGTTCCTGCTCTCGCTGTGTCTCTCTCTGTCAAATAAATAATATAAATTTTAAAAAATAAAATAAAATAAAATGCTGGCAATCACAGGACACCAGCAGTCCCCAGGCCTCTGGCAGGATGCCATCTTTGCTTATTGCTTTAATAATTGAATGTAACTGAAAGGTCTTTTCATATCTACTAAATATTTATGAGGATTGGCTGTAAGTTAATGAAACATTTTGTTTGTTTGCTTTAATAAACAAATAATCCAGAGTAAGGCATTCAACTGACTGAGCCATTTGGAAGGGCCACTTTGACATCCTTGGGGATACTCCAAACACTCTGGAGCATCTTTTTGGGGATTGCCTTCCTGGTTCTTGGTACCTTCTTTCAGATATCATTATTGGTGGAAAATTTTTTCCTTTAAAGGGAAAAGGTTTTGAAAAGACATGAAGGTCATTGCGATTTCACTGAAGTCATGCCATTTTTGTTCAAAGACAAGGTGTCACAAAAGTAACAAGGCTATTTTTCTTGCCTGGATCATCTCCTGGTTTGGAAGGCAATCTTTAGGGAGGAATTCTAAAGCACACTTTCCAAGACGAACCTTATTTTTTTTCCAGAAACAACTGTCTTCTTCGTAGATGACCAGCTTGTCCCAGTTTGCCCGGGAGGGTTTGGTTTTAACCCTGAAAGTCTGCAGTCCCGGGCAAACCACGGCAGTTGGGCTTCCTACTCTGAGTCCGGCATATTTCTCTAGTCGACAGGTCTTTGATCCTGTCCCTGTGACATGATGGTCCAAGAAATTTTCTCATCCTGGTTTACTTCCCGTGGGTATAGGCTCCTAACATACAACTGATTTCAGTGTGTACATGGCAGCAGGCTTCTTTGCTCGTGTGTTGGTTCGTTTTAAGACCAGTCTAGTTGAACCACGTGTCGTTGAACTTCACGTTGTTATTTGGCGCAGTGTTTGGAATTCTTTTGTGATTTGTAGCTGCTGCCTCTCGGCACTGTTTTTGCTTAAGAGGAGCCAGCTTGTGGGGTCCAAAGAGTAGAGTCAGATTTCTAGACCAGGGCTCCATTTATTAGCCACGAATCCCTTAGCCTATCTGCATCTTAGTTTCCTTAACCAGCAAAAGGAAACATTATTGCTTTTACT
Organism: Eumetopias jubatus; assembly: GCF_037043125.1. NCBI lineage: Eukaryota > Metazoa > Chordata > Mammalia > Carnivora > Otariidae > Eumetopias > Eumetopias jubatus. The sequence goes on along the minus strand of NW_028274808.1, from coordinate 182,117,556 downwards.
ATTTCCTAGGGTTAATGTGAGGATGAAAAGAGACAATATATGTGAGTTGCAAAGTTATTAATTTTTAATGATTAATTTAGTCACAATTTATTGAGTGCCCGCTACATGCAAGACCTTCTAGAAACACATAACAGACACACATTGCATGTTTATGTATCTACATGACTGACCACTAGGTGATATTTGTAGTGCTGTAATAGTTATCTGAACAAGGTTCTAGGACTTCAAAAGAGAGCCAGATTAATTCTGCTTGGGGCACACCTGAAGTCTGCCCGGAGGAGGTGAGGCTTGTATTGGATCCCGAAATCTGACAGAGGAGAGGCATGAGCAGGGACAGGGAGGTGGGCATGTTTGGGGAGCTGTGCATTCAGAGGGAGGCAGGCTGGAGCCGGACCTTATAGGACCTTAAGTGCTAAGCTGAAAACTATGAACTTTGACCTAATCAAAGCCTAATCAAAGACCAGTTATTGAAGTGTATTGTGTTCACCCAGGAAAGACCAGGGCAGAAAACATGAGTATATATATTCGTGTTTATTGTCCATTTCCCCCACTATAACGGAAGTTCCACAAGGCAGGGCTTTCGTTTCATTCTTTACTGTAGACTTGGGGTCAGACCAGTGCCTGGTATACAGTCGGTGCTCAACACATATTTATTGATTTTAAATATGTAAATAAAACAAGCTTGTGGTCTTTCCCACTGACTATGGGAATCAGCTGGGCAATATGGTCAATCAGCGCCCATTCTCATGTATGGATTAAACGTGCTTCATTCTAAAAAGCGTTTGACGTGGCATTAGAAATATATACACAAAGAATGATTCAAGAAGACAGAGATAAATCAGACCTAGAGGAAAAAGAGAATTGAATAGGCTACTGAAGCACTGAGAATCAGTAGGCAGATGCGGGTGTCCCCGGGCTCACTAACATTTTCAAAGCGGGAAGCCAATGCCTGTCTGAGCTGCTTGACAAGCCACGGCAAGGAAGGAACCGTGATCAGCTGTGAGGTCCACAGTCCACCTTAAACAAAGATGTCGCACTCTCAGAAGCGCCCTGGTTCTTTTTCATGGATAACGACAGCGCTGAAACCATCAGCTTTAGTCTTCATGCCTTTTGCGATGGGGCGGTGGCGGGGGAACTGCTTGATAGCCCCTTGGCTGTTTTGGACGGAGCTTAATCGGCTGTGTAACAACATTCATTGACGCTAAGAGGTGACGGGAAACTTACCCGAACCAGAAGCAGCTGGTGACAGGTTAAGTGATACTCCCTCAAGGGCAGGATTGGGTAGGTAGAGGAATGTAAACAGTCAGTTCCGGTCCTAATGTCCCCTTGAGAACATTTATCAATCTCCAGGTCTTATCTCCACTAATAAAGAGGAAAGTTACATGTTGTACACCTGAAGCAAACATCACGTTATATGTCAATTATACTTCAGAAAGGAAAAATGAGGGAAGTGAACGAAAAAATCCAGCAGAGGTTGTTGAAATCTGCATCCTCTGAGTGTTCTGCTTCCTTTGATTTATTCAAGTGCTTTGGAGGTACCCCTCAAGTGAGAGGCTGAAGTAGAGGTTTGGTTTGGCTGATGGTGTATTTTCAAGAGAGTGAAACCAGGCGAGAAGGGGAGAGAAAGCTGATTCGACAAGTGATTTGAAGGTGGTTTGACTCCAGTAAAGAATGTTCTTCTTTACAAGATGTTTGAAAGGATTTTTGAAAAAGGGATACATCCACATGGTAAAACAAAAATTCAAAGGGTGCAAAAAAAAGTCAACTAATAATGCTGCTTTTTTGTATATTCTTGCAGAGATACTCATATTTGCACACATACATAAACACTTTTTGTTATATAAGTGAGAATTTATGATACAAACTCTTTTCTTGCTTTTTTTTTTCCCCACTTAGTAAGTCTTGAAGAACACTCCCCAGAAGTTCCTATTAAGCTACTTTATTCTTTTAAAGTGTGGAATGGTATTCCATTGTATGAGGACCGTCATTTATATGTCCAGTTTCCCAGCTGGATATTCGCTGTTTCCAGTGTTTTTGTTTCAAGCAGCACTTCGATGAAATCAATGAAATTGGAATCTGCATCAGTCAGGGTTCTGGAAGGAAACAGCACTGCAACTAAGAAGACTCGCACTAAGAGACTTATGAAAGGGACTTCCTGGCAGAGGTGTGGGCAGGGTGAAGGGAATATCAGTGGAGCGGTGCCTGGGTGGCTCAGTCGGTTAAGCGTCTGCCTTTGGTTCAGGTCATGATCCCAGGGTCCTGGGATGGAGCCCCCCCCCCCGCCCCGGGGTTCCCTGCTCAGCGGGGAGTCTGCTTCTCCCTCTCCCTCTGCCCCTCTCCCTGCTCATGCGCGCGCGCGCGCTCTCTCTCAAATAAATAAATAAATTCTTAAAAAAAAAAAAGGGAATATCAGTGGATATTGAGGCACCCAGGGACTGACAGCATCAGGAAGCTCTTACCACCCCCAGGCCCAAAGGGGAAAAAAGGGGCCTTGGAGCCTCCAGAGAGTGGGAGCACCAAGGAAGGGCTAATGGGCAGGCAGGAGCTGTACACTTCCAGAAACACAGCATCAAAGGACGGTGTGGTTCCATCACTCTCTTCCTGCCCTGCAGTGTCTTGCCAGTGCCCCCCATTAGCCAAACCCAACTACAGAGGCCAGGTGGCATGGGACCTAGGTGACCAGAGTCGTCACCCTCCTGACATAGAGGTGGGCACAGAGAACAGACAAGGGATCTGGGTTGGGAGTGGAGCATATGTACAACCTAGAAGAAATTTCTAGAAGTAGGATGGCTGACTCAAAGGTGTATGCATTTTTATTATTGTTTTGTAAGTCAGTATTCATTTAAATTTACCCTTTTTTAAGTTTTCCTTCCCTTTCTGTACTTCTGTATTTCTCTTGGGAATAATTTTCCTTTTAGCAGAAGAACATCCTTCAGGATGTCTTTCAGCGCCGTTCTGCCGGCTAAGAAGTCTCGGTTTTGCTTGTCTTTGAAGGGTACTTTAGTTTAGTTTTGAAAAATAATTTCATGGCGATACCATTCTAGGTGGACAGTAATTTTCTTTTTGCACCTTGTCCTCTGAGTTTTATTGTTTCTGTTGATAAATCACCTCTGAGTCATAATGTTGTTCCATTGAAGGTCCTCTTTACTTTCAAGCTTTTCTCTTTCTCTCTTTCAGCAGTTTGACTATGATATGCCTCAGTGTGGTTTTCTTTGTTTTCATCATGATTGGATTTGGTGACCTTCTTGAATCTGAGTTATAATATATTTCATCAGCTTCATCAGAAAATTCTTGCCTGTTATCTTTTAAGATATTGCTTCTGCCCTTTTCTCTCTTTCAGTCTCCAATTACATAAATGCTCTTTTTCACCGTGTGTCATTTGTCTTTTACACGCTTTTCTGTATTTTTCATTCTTTTTTCTCTTTGTCTTTAGTCTAGATATTTTCTATTTTCTTTAAATTCACTGATCTATCCTTTCTGGGTCTAAATCTGCTCTTAAACTTACCTAGCAAATTTTAAATGTCCACTTACCGTTATTTTTCAGTCCTTGTGTTTTGATTTGATTCTTTTTTTGTAGATTGTGATTATCTGGTGAAACATTCTTCGTCTGTTTTATCCATTGCTTTTTGCTATTTAAAAAGAAAACATTCATTTGTAGGTCTATTTCTACTTTTTTTCTCCTCTTAGTTTTTGCCCTTGTCTCTTAGCGTGTCTGGTAATTTTTGAATGAACAACGAACATACTGTATGACAAAATGTTGAGACTACAAAGGATGTTGTCTTCCTCCAGAGGGAGTAATCCTTTTGTTAGCTGGTCAGGGGGAGTGGGCGTTGATCATCTTAAGACGGTCAGAGACTGGGCCGACTTTAGGCTAGGTCGCAGTTTTGACAAGCTTCTAAGAAATAGCTCTATTTCTTTCCACTGTTAGGATAGATCTCCGCAGGGATCCCAGCTGTGAATCTGGGGGATTGAGCAGGGATCCTCTCTTTTAGTAGGTCTTTTTTTTTTTTTTTAAGATTTTATTTATTTGACAGAGAGAGACAGTGAGAGAGGGAACACAAGCAGGGGGAGTGGGGGAGGGAGAAGCAGGCTTCCTGTGAAGCAGGGAGCCTGATGCGGGGCTCAATTCCAGGACCTCAGGATCATGATCTGAGCAGAAGGCAGACGCCCAACGACTGAGCCACCCTGGTGCCCCTTTAGTAGGTCTTGAATCTTCTACTTGCCCTGGCACCACTGTGAGATTGCCAAACCCTGCTTTTACTTCCTGAGGCTTTCTATTTGTCTTCTTAGCCTCCTGCCCAGACAGCTTCAGAAGGTAGCAGATGTCTTCTGGGAGAACCGGTAGTGTTGAACTCAGTTCATTTAGAAAGGCAAAGTAGATATTTTGGGACATGTAAGGACAGAAAACTTGGCATCCTCAGAGTCTCTGGGAAAAGCCTACTTGGGGCTATATTCCAGTAACATAAAAAATAAATACAGGAAACAAGAAGATGAAGGTTATGAGGACCAGTGCAAAGCCAAGAAATGTGTAAAGTTAGTGTTAAATCTAAATGAGAGGCATAATGTAAAAAAAAAAAAAAAAAGAAGAGGAAGAAGTAACAATCTAGATCTGATGGGAAATGACTACAATGTGAGCAGAGGTGAGAGGGGGCGTGAAACTGTGAAGTTTGCTATCCTATTCAAAGTGAGAGATAATGCTCATTTTTAGGTAGTTATGGAAAATTGGGTATTAAAAATCTAAGGGTGGGGTGCCTGGGTGGCTCAGTCGTTAAGCGTCTGCCTTCGGCTCAGGTCATGAACCTGGGGTCCTGGGATCGAGCCCCGCATCGGGCTGCCTGCTCTGCAGGAGGCCTGCTTCTCCCTCTCCCCCTGCCTGTGTTCCCTCTCTCGCTGTGTCTCTCTCTGTCAAATAAATAAATAAAATCTTAAAAAAAAAAAAAAAGTAAGCGTAGCCATTAACAGGGTAGATATAGGATTTGTAAGTTCCTAACCAGAAGCATGCAGCGGGGAGGCGGGGGTGTAGACATAAAACTGATCCAACCAGACCAAAGGAAAAATATAAATAGAAAAAGAAAAGAAACAATAAGAAAACATAAAAAATTGCAACACATAAAAGAGGGTGGAATGGTTCCAGATATAAAAATGAATTAAAGGATACAAATCTTTTCAATGGAAAGGATTTTAAAATTTTAAAAAATAGTTTGAAAACTGAGAGTCACTTTGAAAAACTCAATCCTAACAAATGAAAATCAAGAGGAATTGGTGAAAACTGTATGTCAACACAGCAGATAATTTAGGTGAAATGAATAAATTCTCAGAAGACACAAACTACTGCAACTGACTCAAGAGTAGAAAATCTGAATACACCTATAACAAGTAAATATACTGAATTAGTAATGTAAAAACGTCCCAAAACAAAAGCCCAGGTTCATGTAGTTTCACTAATGAACTCTACCAGATATATCAAGAATAATTAATACCAATTCTTCACAAACTCTTCCAAAAAAAAAAAAAATAAGTGGAAGGGAACTTCTCAACTCATTCTGAGGCCAGCATTATCCCAATACCAAAAACAGACAAAGACATCACAAAAGAAGACAACTATAGACCAATATCTCTTATGGACACAGATATAAAAATTCTCAACAGCATACTAGCAAACTGAATTCCAGCAACATACAAAAAGGTTGATACCCCATGACCAACTGGGATTTATTCCAGGAATGCAATGCTAGCTCAACACGTGACAAGCAATCAACGTAATATACTATTAGTAGAATGAAAGAAAAAAAAATCACATGATCATCTCAATAGATGCGGAAAAAATTTTTGGCAAAATCCAACACCCTTGCATGATAAAAACACTCACAAAACTAGGAATAGAAGGGAACTTCCTCCACCTGATAAAGAGCAGCTATGAAAGACCCATAACTGATACGCTTAATGGTGAAAGACTGAATGCTCTCCCCCAAAGATCAGAAACAAGACAAAGATGTCCTCTCTTGCTACTTCTATTCAACATGGCACAGGAGGTTCAGGCCAGGGCAGTTAGGAAAGAAGATGAAATAAAAGGCATCTGGATTGAAAAGGAAGAAGTCAAATGATTTCTATTTGCAGATGATATATTTTTGTAGTAGATTAGTGGCTGCCTAGGGCTGGCGGTGGGGGAAGTGGAGGGGAAATGGAAAGTGACTACTAGTGGGTACGGATTTCTTTTTGGGATGAGGGAAATGTTCTAAAATGGATTGTGGCAATGGTTTCACAACTCTGTGAATATTCAAAAACCACTAAATGCTACACATGAAATGTGTGAATTATATGGTATATGAATATTATTTCCACAAACCTGTTTTTTTTTTTTTTTAAAGTGGAAATAGGTGATTTTCCAGGAAGGTTAAAAAAATTGACTTGTGAAAAAATGGAAAACCTGAATAGTTGAATAATCCTAGAAGAAATTTAAATATTGGAAAATTTATCTCATCCCCACCCTTCTCCCTTCAGCCTGAGAAAAAGATACTAGGTCTAGAGTATTTTAGAATCAAGTTATATAAAACCTGTAAGCTATTCCAAACATTATGTAAATTATTCCAGAACACAGAGAATGATGGGCGACTTCCCAACTCACTTGACTTGGCTAGTATTACTTGATAATGTAATGAAATGAGATGATGATAGCATAAAAGAAAAAAGGACAGAGAAACTATAGACCAATATATTGATGAGCCAAGATGAAAATATCCTAAACATCACACTAACAAATTCAATCAGTAAAAAGCCAGTAGAGTTGATTCCAAATCTTCAAGGATGGTTCAACATCAGGAAATGTATTAAGAAATCCTTTCCAGGAATACATTTATGGAGAAAAAATTCATGATCATCTGAATAAATGTTGAAAAGTATTTAACATCTAAGGTATAGAGTTTCAGTTATACAAGATGGATGAGCGCTGGAGACCTAATGTACAGCATGGTTACCACAGTTAACAATATTGTATTACTGTCATACTATGTTACTCAAGTTTTCTGAGAGGGTAGAACCTAAGTGTTCTCAACACACAGAGAGAGAAAATGGCTACCTATGTGAGGTGATGGATATGTGAATAAGCTTGACTGTGGTGATCATTTCACTATAAAAAATATATTTTATATATATTGTAAAATTATATATATTATAAATATACATATTTATATCTTAAGTAGATACAATTCCTGCATGTCAATTATACTTCAATGAAGCTGACTAAAAGGGTTTTAAATTTAAGACCAATACCTGATTAAAAGTCTTAGCAAGTTTGGAAATGAAAAAATTTACCTTAACTTTATAAAGGATATCTTCTAAAAGTCTATCTATATCAAACATCACATTAATAGTGAAAAACTGCAAGCATTCCTGTTAAAGTCAGGAATAAGATAAGAATGCCCACCAGTTGGGGCGCCTGGGTGGCTCAGTCGTTTAAATGTCTGCCTTTGGCTCAGGTCCCGGGTCCTAGGATCAGGCTCCCTGCTCAGTGGGGGAGTCTGCTTTTCCCTCTCCCTCTGCCACTCCCCCTGCTTATGCTCTCTCGCTTTCTCTCTCTCTCTCTGTGTGTCAAATAAATAAATAAAATCTTAAAAAAAAAAAAGAAAAAGAATGCCCACTAGTACCACATCTGTTCAACATTCTAAAATCCAGCCAGAGGAAGATAGTTTCTCAGAAAAAAAATGTAAACATTTCAACAGAAGAGACAAAACTGCCATTATTTACAAATGATATGATTACTTGCTGAGAATCCAAGGTAATAAAATTTAAAAAGTCTATTAAAACTAATGAGTTTAATATGAGTGCTAGATATAACATCAGTGTTAAAATATTAATAGATTTTTCCATATACCACCAATAAGCAATCATAAAATGCCATGAAAAAATCTCATGCATAAAAATATCCAAACCAAACCAAAACAAAAAGCCAAGGAATGAATCTGAAGAATGTACAAGGACACAAAAGGACTTTTTAATAAATAGACATCTTATGCTCCAGGATGAGGATATTCCATGTTGTAAATGAACCAGTTTTCTATAAATAATATATAAACTCACTGTCATCTCAATAAAAAAGCCGATGCAATTTTTCATGGAACTCAATAGATTCTAAAATTCATCAAGAAGAGAACATGCAGAAGAATTCTAGTGAATAAAAGGAAAAGAAGAATAATAAGGGATGGAGAACTTATTCTAGATATATCAAAAGCTTCTTCAAAGTTATTGTAATTATAATATTGTGGTATTTTTACAGGGATGATAAAATAGATCATTGGACATGAATGGAGAATCCAGCAATGCATTTAGACATGAATGGAGATCTCTCTATATAAATAAAGTGTAATTGAGGTCCGGGGGAAATGGATGAGCTATTTGACTAATGATATTGGGATAATTGGCACTCTATATGGAAAAAATAAAGTCAGATCACTATTTTATAACACATCCCAAAAACAAATACACACACACACACACACACACACACAATCTAAAAAGTACTTGAAGAAAACATAGAAGAATAATTTCATAATAAGGATATATGGATTTGGGAAGCATTTTTTGTTGTTGTTGTTGGTTTCTTCGTTTGTTTGTTTTTTGGGAAGCATGTTTTAAAGCAAGACATAAAACCCCAAAACCGCAGCGGAAAAAATTGACAGAGCTTTGAGTATACAAACATTTAAAAATTTTGCATGATGAATAAATAAACAAGCAAAATGTGAAGACAAGTGTCAGATGAAGAGAAAATACTTGATGTATTATGGATACTGGATAATACTTACAACCTTGGGAATCTACTGTGTGTGAGACCTTGTGGGGGACACTTTCATTTATGTCATCTCATGTAACCTTCAAATTGAGTCTCTGAAGTGGAAGTGACCTACCCATTTGACAGATGAAGAAATTGAGGATGTGACATTTTAAGTATTTTGCTTAAACCTCACGGCTCAGAAATAAGTTGGGATTTGAACCCAGACCTAGCCTGACTCTGGCCTCCTCTGCCACTTCTATCCTCAGGAGCTAGCATGATTTCTCACCCCTTAGAGTCACTTGACTTATTCTTGGTGGTTTTGATTTGTTTGCTTTTGGGTATCTTGTCTGGGTAGCGTGCTTCTGGTAGTGGAGAGGGTCCTGAGGTGAGGATGGACAATGGGCCATGATTCCATGACATGCCTTCTCATGAGCTCTTGGGGGACAAATACAACTTTCTTCTTTGGCTTTTGAGTTTCCTGGGGTGCCCTTATTATCAGCCCTTGGCTCAGGGGGTGAACTAGGGGGAGCTGGGTGTGGTTGCCTCCCTTTGGTCCTGCCATGCACGCCCACCCTCTTCCCCTTTTGCATTAACTCCTGACAGGAAGAGCAGAGTTAGGGTAAGCCCTCTGGAACTCATCTGATGGTACCGCGGGTGGGATAATCCAGGGCTCTGCCTGACTGGCTTGACCTGCTCTTCCGTTTCCTTCTTGAGTCCCCTCCCTGCTTTGGCTCACTTCTTTTCTGACTGATAGATGTGGGCTGTCCTAGGTTGTTGTGAGAGGGGCAGTCATCATATTTAGAAAGGCTGACTGCTTGCTAATAAGCATACCCCCCACCAAGAGCTGAATTGGGGATTTAGCAAACCCTGTTCCTCTCAGCCACGATCCCTTTCTCTCTCGAGTAAAGCCTCCTGTGCCTTCTTACTCCTAGTCTCCTGCCACAACAAGGTCAAGTTCAACTTCCTAAAGCACAGATTTTATCACATTTCTCTCTTGCTTTAAAACCTGTAATAGTTCCCCACTGAATTTTCAAAATGAAGTTCACAGATGTTACATTGGGAACCAGGAAGGAAATATTAGATATTCTATTTATACTTAATCCAAAAATTAAGAAAGAAATTCAGCTTGGGTAATACATCTCTAATATACTGATTGTTTCTGGGGCACCTTCTTAGTCCATCTGTCGTGTGGTCCTGCGTGTGCCCACATCGGGAATAGCATAACATAGAGGGACTAGAGACGAAGACACACGTTCAGTTTACTGGGAAATACTGCAGTTCCCATGAGCCTGGTCACATGGATGGATTTCCAAGCTCCTTCCCCCCAACCCCAAAGGATACAGCTCAGAAAAGATTCTTAGAAATGGAACAGGCAGGACTCTTTGGATGTAATCATGAAAGTCCCTTTAAAAATGTCTTCTAGGATTTTCCTTCCCCTGTCCTGTGAATGAGGACACAGGCATGGCATTTCTCCCTGTCTTCATGCCTCCGGCCAAGGAGGTGGTTGTGGTGGCCAGCTTCTCTCCCTGTAAGCCTTGCCTCTGTGAGGGAAGAGAGCTAAGGGGTGGAGAGGTCTTACTCGGCTGGTGCTGGAATAATCTGACCCTGTGCTCTCCAGACATGGGAGATTTTTGAAGCTGGCTTTCTTTCGTGGGCACTTCTGTGGGTTCTCCAGAATTCCTGTGCAAGGCCTGCCCCCCAACAACTTGGGGTGACAGAAGTGCTTCTTCTGCGCCTTGCTGCTCCCCACCCAGCCTCAGTTTCTACCTCCAGTGGTTCCAGCCACTGCCTCTTACCACCTGGGTCTTGCTGGCTGAAGGCCGCCATCTTGGGAGGACCCCTTCTAAACTGGCCCAGGTCAGCATTCTTATTGGCAGTTCTTATGGCACCAGGCTGGTCCTGGTGTTAGAGGGGTGTCTAGGCCCCCTTTTGGCCACACTGCTGGAGGAAGAGAGAGCAGTGCCTTCCCTAACTTGACCAGAGAGGCTTAGGCCAGTCCATGGAGGCCAGGTTTCAGGTTTCCAGATGCTTCCTCACTAAGCTGAGGGTAGGAGGGTGCTCTCTGCCAGCCCTCGCCCTTGATATGCCAAGCACTCTAGACGCCATCACTGTGGATGGAGCGGGCGGCTACACTGATCTTACCACCAGGCTGCCTGTGTTCAAACCCTACCTCTGCCTCAGTCCTTGCGTCAGCTTGCACACGTGGCTGGAAATCCCTGTCCCTCATTTGTAAAATGGGCATAACATGAGTCCCTGCCTGGTAGGGCTGTTGTACGCTCAGTACATTTCCAACAGCTAGAACGTTGGAACTATAGTACGTGGCACTATAAAGCACCTGACACTATAAAATATTAGCTATTACTGTCTTTATAAAAACAAGACCTTTAGGGGTAGAACTTCTATAATACTTTACAATGAGATGGTGGCGTCTCTGCAGGGAATGCTTTGCAGCGGTGATACGGTGTTTATTTCAAAAATTCATTTTTTAAGTTTTAAAAAATGATTTAAAGAAAAATATGAGCTAGCCAAAAGTGCTCGGAAACAAAGCAAAAATTGTGAAGGCGTGCCTGTGACTGGTCTTGGAAGCCACAGGTCTGGCCTCTGAGCTCGCAGGGGCACCCAAGGCTTGGAAGGGGCTGACAATTAGCCTCCGTGCCCAGGGGCTCACACAGAAGCAGTTTACTTTGTTATCTGAGCTTGCCAACTTTCCTCAAAGGTGAGTTTTATTTTATTTATTCTTATTTTTTATTTTTTTAAATTGAACACCTTTAGTTAGAAACAAAACAAAAACTTGAGCACGCAACCCCACTGTATGTTTGTTTAAAATTATATTTGTATATGAGAGCAGAATAAGCTGGTAGTGATAAATATAAACTCTGTAGCCAGACTGTGGGGTTCAAATCCCAGCTCTCCCACATGTCAGCTGGGTGATATTGGAAGGTTCACTTGACTTGTCTGTGCCTGAAAAGTATAAATAATAATACTACCTCATAGGGTTGTCGTCTAGGTTAAATGAAATGATGTGTGTAAGATTTTAGAATATTGCCTGGCATTGGGGGCCTAGGTGGCTCAGTCGGTTAAGCATCCAACTCTATTTTATTTTATTTTATTTTATTTTAGAGAGAGAGAGAGAGCACAAGCAGGGGGAATAGGAGAGGGAGAAGCAGGCTCTCTGCCAGGGACCCCCATGTGGGTCGCAATCCCAGGACCCTGGGATCATGACCTGAACCGAAGGCAGATGTTTACCTGACTGAGTCACCCAGGTGCCCCAAGCATCCAACTTGTGGTTTTGGCTCAGGTCATGATCTCAGGGTTGGGAGATGGAGCCCCACATCGCATCAGCTTGGTGCTCAGTGGGGAGTCTGCTTCTCTCCCACTCCCTCTGCCCTTCCGTGCATGTGCTCTCTCTCTTTCACTCTCTCTCTCGCAAATAAGTAAATAAATCTTAAAAAAAAAAAAGAAGAAGAAGATTGCCTGGTATGGAATAAGAAACTCAGTAACATTGTGTGTTAATAGGACTATTGTGTAATAAAATCAGTATATTATAAAATACAAAGAAAATAGAAAAAAAAGAAAATTTAAATTTAGATGAAAAAATAGCCATAGAAGGTCTAATATGTCGAAACCTTGACATTCCCAGATTATCTTGTGAACCCTGGGGCCCATTCACTTCCACTCGGGAGACGACTGGCATCAGCAACGACAAGAACATACCATGATTCTTGAGGTACCTCGTAAAGCGTGGAGGACTGTGGGTGGATTTCCCCACATGTGGATTATGTGCTCTCTCATTTCTACCCCAATCTCCTGGCTTCTCTGCTTGTAAACAGTAGTCAGGTCAGGCTGAACGTGGGGTTGGTGAGTCCTTGGCGGCCTGGCCAGTCCTGCCTCATCATTACTCAGGATGGAGCCGTGCCTGGGCTTTGCTCTGTGCTTTGTCTGTGCCTCCCTAGGCGTAAGCAACTCCTACCCAGCTTAAAGCCAGGGAGCTTTAAGCCCATGGGAACAGCTCCCTGCTAGTCTGTGCTGTGAAACCAGCCATCGATTTAATCAAATGTGATAACAGCTGATTAAAACAGAACTGCCTAAGCACAGGTTGGTAGCATGCTCACACTGAGTCTCCTGCTCCCGGCAGCTTCTCTTCTTCACACTTGGCCAAACTAGAGAGCTCCGGCAGCCAGGGGACCGAGGACCCTGGAAATCCTCAGAGTGGCTGGCTTCATCAGGACTGGTTGAATGACTGGCATGGGGGGAGCCCCAGCGAAACCTTTGACTCTGTCCAGGGAAGTGGTTGGTGGGTGTTCCAGGAACAACGGTGACTAGTAGACCTAGTGGGAACTGGGCCTAGTTACTGACAAGAGATCTCCATGGACCTGCAGAAATTGTCCCAAATTCCAGCTGATTTAGGTCAGATAATTTTAGAGTTGTAAAGGGTCCCAGGGACCATCTAGTGGATTCCATGCCTGGCTGCTTATGGGGTCATGGGGGAGCATTAAACTTTTTGTGGTAGCTTAGTTCACACAAGACAATGTAACCGTATCATTGTACATTTCACCTAGCTTAAAAAACCAAACTTGCCCAGTACAGCTGAAGTCCCTGGGTGATGACTCCTAATTGGCTCTCCTTCTCCCTCAACCCAAAGGTAACCTCATCCAGAGTTGAGTGTTTATCATTCCAATTAGGGAAAAATTAAAAAATAAAAATTATCTCTGAAGATCTGGATCCAGTAGACCTGAGATGATGCTCAGGATTTTTTTATAAGATGTATGTATTTATTTATTTATTTGAGAGAGAGAGAGAGAGAGAGAGAGCAAGAGAGAGCACGAGTGGGGGGAGGGGCAGAGGGAGAGGGAGAGAAGCAGACTCCCCATGAGCTCGGAGCCAGATGCGGGGCTCCATCTCATGATCCTGAGATCATAACCAAAGCTGAAATCAAGAGTTGGACACCTAACCCACTGAGCCACCCAGACGCCCCAGGAATCTGGTTTTTAAAAAGTTCTCAAGTCCCTTCGATGATGCGTCGGAATTGGTGGATACCCATCATCGCTGAGGTTTGGCTGAGTGACCTGAGTGCTAAAGCTGGAGCTAAAGCCTCAGAGGTCCCACCCGGTGGTGCCACCTCCCCTCTATGGGCCACTGGGCAAGGGATAAATGCTGTCTAAGCCTCAGTTTCTTCATCTGTAAAAAAGAAATAAGGATAACAAAATCCCTTGATAGCTCAAATGTGCCTATGAACCTGTAAAAGGCTACACCGACGTAGGACTCAAGGGCTCATGCCATGGGGCTCATCCACCCTAGGGGTGCCTACCTATTGATGGGGAGCTCATTCCAGAAATAGCCCATTTTTTGGGTGGGGGAAGCTCTGAGATACAAAAAGTCCTTCCTCACCCTGGAAGAAGTCTGTTCCCTGCAATTTCCTCCTACTGGATTTAATCCTCTCGCTGGGGGTCTGTGGCTGAAAGGTAATCCCTAACCTGCAGACCTCTAAATTACCTCTGAGTAATTTCAGACAATTGTACCCTTTCTCCCCTCTCCATATCTCAGCTGTAGGCGTCTAAACACACTGTCTACTGAGAAGGTCCCTTTATGATTCTGCAATATCCCTCCCTGCCAAATTATTATGGGCATGGCTGCAATCCAGCAAAGCTAGGGAGGTGGGTTCCAGGGTTAGTAATTCAAGAAGAGCTGTTTTGCCTCTAGTTAATTAAATCACTTAGTTAAATTAATCGCCTATGCTCTGGTAGCTACTTACTAAAGAATCTACTTAGTAAAGGCATAACATTCATGGAGCCCTTTTTATGTGTCATGCACTTTACTAAGTGATTTGTAGGCACTTAGCTCTTACAATAAACCTGAAATTACTCCCGTTTTACGGATGATGAAACTGAGGCACAGAGAGGTCCAGAAAGTGCCCAAGTTCATGCAGCCAGCAAGTGGCAAGGTGGGGTTTAGGCTCAGGCCTGGCTGACTCGGAAGCCTGCATGCCCATCACCGTGGCATCACCTCCTGAGCTGGTGGCTTGCACCATGGAGGGAAACAGCGGAGGTAGTTAGAGCATGGCTGGTTCCTCTTATTTGTGGATCATCTCCCTTTGCCTTTGGAACATTCCCTGCTCAGGCAAGAGCTAAATGCTCTGAACACATCGACGACACCCTACGTTTACCTAATCCTCATCAGATTCACAGAAGAGCTTTGAACTTCCGGCGGAGACAGCTTTACTTCTTCCCCATCGTGCATCCTGCCTCTTCCCTCCCCTGGAAGGCTGAGCGACTCTTGAGCTGCTCGTAGGTTTGGAGTGAGACCGGCGTCCCTTCCTGTCCTCGCCCTGCTCTCCCAAACTGGGGGCACCTCGCACTCGTTTCCCTGCTGAGGGGGCCTCATCGAGGAGGAGCTGCCGGGCTTTGGAGCAGCAGAGTTTCTGGCACCCAGGGCAAGAAAGCTTCCCGCCTGGCTGGCCCTGTGTGACTCCTCAGACAGATATTCCTCCACGCCCGGCCTGCCTGCCCACAGAAAAACTACCCTGAAGGGAGTTGAAAGGATAGAAGGATGTCACCCTCAAAAAGCATGCCAGTCCAGCCCCACGTACTGCCCAACAACCTGCCCCTGAGTGCCTGAGGTGGTTCATCTTGTAGGTGAAGCTGTTCAGAGAGAACAGTGTTCTTTGTAACGTACTGTAAGCTGAGAAGGTGATCGGGAACTCGCAGTGTGTGTTGTGCAGGTGGAGGATAGTAGACTGTGCACCTTCCTTCAGGGTCCATTTCTAGGTGGAAAACTTATTTTACCTCCACTCAGCAGCCTCCTCCTGGACTAGAACAATGTACCAAACCCAGAACCCTGTTCGGCGCTGACTCCCACCAGCCCCCAACCCCCCTGAGCTTCTCTTTGTCAGTCTATAGAGCAGGCTCCTGGGGGCAAAGTATTTACCTCTTGTGGGTGTGGTGGGGGCGGGGGAGGGACCAATGGAAGAGTTTGGGATCACAGTGGGCCAGGCAAGAATAAAATGTCGTTACTGTTGGCAAATGCAGCTTCATCTCTTTGGCCCAAACTGATGGGACACTTTTGAGATGATCCCTTCCTTTAGGTTTTTATACTTAGCAGTGATGGTTAGAAGTCTGCAGTGATTGGTATATATTTGACATCATGTATTACTTGCCTGAAAATACTCCCCAGGAGCAAGGATGTAAGGCCAACTCTACTTTGCAAACAAAGCAAAGCAAAACAAAACAAAACCAAACCAAAAGGAGTCTGTCTCTGAACAGAACCACATTTTTTTAAATGATTTTATTTATTTGAGAGAGAGAGAGAGAGTACAAGCAGAGGGAGTGGGAGAGGGAGAAGCAGGCTCCCCGCTGAGCAGGGAACCCAATGTGGGACTCGATCCCAGGACGCTGGGATCATGACCTGAGCTGAAGGCAGATGCTTAACTGACTGAGCCACTCAGGCACCCCAAGAACCACATTTTTTTAATCATTTTTTTTTTTATACTATGACAAACAGGGCCACACTGTTTCCTCCTATCAAAACAACCTAAAGAAGCTGAAAGAAACTTAGGTAGATATTCTAAAATGATTGAGACCCAGGATTCCAAAATAGTCTCTGACCTGGAGCTAAAGCAAATTGATATTTCATTCTGAATTGATTGATACTAAGAAGTTGGACAGTCTATTTATAAGAATAGGTTTTTTTTTGTCTTGAGGGAAAATTTCCGTACTGAGAAAGGTACATATCTAGAGTGTACCATTTGGTGACTTCCAGCAAATGCATAAACCCATGTACCCTATACTCCAATCAAAACAGAGTAGCTTCAGCGTTATAGATTTCCATGTACCCCTTTGGTTGGTTCTCATCCTCAGAGATAACTAGCCACTGTTCTGATTTCTAACACTGTAAATTAACTTTGTCCTTGGCATTTCTTTTCTTTCTTTCTTTTTTTTTTAAGATTTTATTTATTTGACAGAGAGAGACACAGCGAGAGAGGGAACACAAGCAGGGGGAGTGGGAGAGGGAGAAGCAGGTTTCCTGCGGAGCAGAGAGCCCGATATGGGGCTCGATCCAGGACCCTGGGATCATGACCTGAGCCGAAGGCAGACGCTTAACGACTGAGCCACCCAGGCGCCCTGAGCCACCCAGGCGCCCCTGTCCTTGGCATTTCTTTTCTTTTCTTTTTTTAAGTAAGCCCCTGGGGCTTGAACTCATGACCCTGAGATCGAGAGTCACATGCTCTACCGACTGAGCCAGCCAGGTGCCCCTGTCCTTGGCGTTTCCTATGAGCAGAATCCTACAGTACGTTCCCTGTTGCTCAACATGCTTTTGAGATCCAATCATGTTGCAGATGGATCAGCAGCTTCTTCTTTCTCATGTCTGTATGGTATTCTGTGATATGGATGTACACAGTTTGTTTACCCGTTCTTGAAGGCTAGTTTTTACACTTCTACAAGTCATGTATAGGTGATCATACATAAATCACTCATCTATTCATCAGGCAAATGTCTTTTTCCAGAACTTTCTCTAAGCCAGGTGGTGTTGGAGGCGCTGGGAAACTGTGGCGAACAAGACAAAGCCCTTGCCCTCATAGAGCTTTTTTATTCCTGTGGCGAGAGAAGCAATATACCAGCAACAGAAACCATGAGCAGGACGGCGGTAAGAAGTCCTATGAATGGGCTTGATCTCTGCAATGGCAGGAAAGTGGCTTGTTCAGCTTGGGTGGCTGGGACCAGCCTCTCTGAGGAGGTGACACACAGGTGGCCAGGTGAAGGTGAAGACCCAGAAGAGGAACATTCGGTTCTAGAGAACAACTGGCTCAAAGGCCATAAGGTGGGCCTGGAAGGGCCATCTCAGTGTTGAAGGAACAGGAACAAGTCAGGGGGACTGGAATGACATGAATATGGGCGGAAGTGGCAGGAGATGGGGCCACAGAGGAAGAGGGTGGAAGCAGGAGGTATGTGCGGAAAAGGAGCTTGGGTTTTATTCCAGGAGTGACGGAAGGCCAGTGAAAGGTTGAAATAGGGAGTCAGATGGTCCGATTTATAGTTTTAAAAGGCCGTTCTGTCCAAGGGTTGGGGAGGGGAGTATCTGTGAGATCAGTTAGGAGGCTTTTGGAGGGTGTGTGTGAGATGGTGGTGATTAGGGTGAGACCATTGCCAATGAGTAAGGGGGCATGGGTAGGGGGAAGGGATAGGGCCATGATAGAAAGAGAGGCACCAAGGATGATGACTCCTAGGTCTTTGGCCCGAGCAGCACCATCTTCTGAGATGGGTAAGACTCAAGGTGGTGTTCAGCTGAGAGGGGTTGGGGGACAGGGGTCAAGAGCTGTGTTTTGGCCAGGGTCAGTTTCGGACGCCTGTTAGTCATCTGCAATCGGATATGTCTAGTGGACAGTTGGGTATGCGTCATCAGGAGCTCAGCCGAGAGGCCCAGGCTGGATACAAAGCCATGTAAGTCCTCAACATAGGATGGATATTTAGGGCTGAGGGGCTAGATGAGATCACCTAGGAGGAAAATAAGGATTAAAGACTGGGTCCTAGAGAAGAACCAGCAAAGGCAGCTGAGCAGACAGATACAATTGGGTCTCTTACTCTCATCTCTATAGCTCTTGAAAATTCACCAGCGACTCAGCCATGTGCTTCATTATTTGGGCTTCCTGGCAGTCCTGTTGAGATACTCAGTAGAACCTCTGTTGCAAATTGACCTAGGCTGATTTGGTGACACATTGGTACTGGTTCTTTTTGGTAAATCTGGTAGCCCCGGGGAGTTAGAAGTAAGTGAGGGTTAGCTACTCACCTACAACCTGGATAAAAGGCAAGAAACAAAATATGTATCAGACCAAATGTTACTACACAGGTAGATATTAGCCTATAGGCTCAGAGGAGACCTACAGAACAGTCCTACAGTGGTTCTGTGTGGGACATTGGGTGTTTTAGGGGATCAAGCTTCTGGTGCCATCCCTAAAGGTTAAGGGCGAAGGATCTAGTAAGGCTAGGAAGTGTCTAAATATCTTGTATTTTACTCTGTATATGGAATGCCACTAATTCTATCAGTGGAGCCCATTTGGTACATCCATTATGCAGATCAACAAGTCACTAATACCCCCCATAGAAACTCATTCTGACATTCATTATGTGGATTAACAGAGCCTCTAAGTGTCATGATTGGACATAAAAATAGAGGAAGTGCTTATAGTTCTGTCCTCTGGGGTAGAGTCTGTGGGGTTTAGTGATCGCTCACCAGGCCTGGAGTGTGCAACCTAATCAGAGTGGCTGATTGTCCCTTGTCATGCCCGTTAACGTGCCCCCACATTCGTATCACACTGACTTTGCTGAAGTATTTTATTTTATTTTTTAAAGATTTTATTTATTTCAGAGAGAGAGAGAGAGCATGAGCGGGGCGACGGGCAGAGGGAGAGGGAGGAGCGGGCTCTCCGCTGAGCAGGAAACCCAACACGGGGCTTGATCCCAGGACCCTGAGATCATGACCTGAGCCAAAGGCAGACTCTTAACGACTGACCTACCCAGGCGCCCCTTTCTGAAGTATTTTAAAGTAAATCATTAATATCACAGTAAGATTTGTACAATTAAAGGACAACCTGAGATAATAGAAAAAGTCTTACGTTTAGAATAGTAAAAATAATAATAAATAGATACTAAGGACCGAATCCTTATTCTGCACAAGGTGTTGAGCTAAGTTCTCAGCACGAGTGTTTCATTTAATTTTTACAAGCACCCTGGAGCGAGATGGTATCATCTCCGTTTTCTGGATGAGAAAATGGAGACTCAGAGAGTGACTTGTTCAAGGACAGCCTGCTGGTGTGCACCAAGAGATGACTTTGAACTTGGCTCCAATTCGGCAGCATGTGTTGTAAGCACCGATCTCTGCTGCTTGGGTTCAAGACCTGGATTTGCTCTTGGAAAAGTTGCAAATCTTGCTCTGCTTCAGTTTCCTCATCTATAAAATGGCGGGTGTGGGGGGGATGGTAACGGATGAGCCAATGCATGTGAATAAGCTCCCTAAGCTGTGAAAATGTTCCAGTGTCAAGTGCCACCATTGGCATGACCCCCATCCTCTTCCTGGTCCCTCACTTAAGTGACACAAGGCTTTCTTGTTGACAGGAGTGTGGCTGGGAGTGTTTTGTGCAGTGTCCAGCATAACCCCTTGGCCCTATCTTTCCTTGATTGTTCTGCAGCCTGAACAGCCCAAGGCATTTCCTGGAAAGTCACTGTGCAGACTATAGTCCCTTCCTGTTTCTTAGAAGCAGCCCCAGGCCATCCTCCTTGGGAGGGCAAATTTGCCTCCTGGTGATGGGTGGGCCAACTCTGGTCTTTCTCTGGCAGGTGTGTTGGGCATCTGTGAGGGCACATGGGATGTGTTGTGACCTCTCACAACACACCTGGAGGCATGGAGAAAGATGAGCTCAAATCCCACCCCTGGAGCTTTATGCGCCTGTTCATTCATTCATTCATTCATTCAACACATGTGAATTTAGCATCTACCACTAGGTGAGGAGAACATAATGGTGAATAAGCTGACATAGCTGGAGCTAATGGTCTATTGGGAGAGAAAGACAATAAAACACCTAGAATAAATAAATTCAATGGAGTGAGCCAAGAATGCATATAAAGTACCTGGAGAGCTGCCTTATCATAGTCTTGGGGAAGTCAGGGAAGGCTTCTAGGAGGAAAGGTTGTTTAGTATGAAAGAATTCAGCCAGTAAGGAGAATGAGGAGATGGGAGAGACTTGCTTGTCATGGCTTTTGGGTGTGATTTAGGCTTCATAACTGAAATGCATTTGCATGAAAATTGGAAGGAATCCACTTGGGGCCATGCATAGAACAACGTTGCTCATTTTCTGCACTATCTTCCAGCATCCAGACACCAGCTCCCCGGGCCATCTTTTCTGCTAGATTGGATCTCTCAGGTGTGGTGTGGTTCTAAATCGCATTTGATGCTTGAATGAACACCCGATGCTTAAAGAGGTGTGTTCGTGGAGCCAGCAGCTCTGGGAGGGGCTTCTTTAGTCCTGTCTTCCTGATGGTGGCAGAAACACAGCTCCTCTGGCAGCTACTTCTGCATTGCTGTCCCCAGCACCATGGTCTGGGGGTCTTTCTGGCCTCGAGCTCACTGCTCTAGACCTTCCAGCGAGTTTTACAAATTCTCTTTTTAAAAATTGAAACATAATTGACATATAACATATACCATGTCTTGTATTAGTCTCAGGTGTAGAGCATAATGATTCAATATTTGTATATATGGTGACATGGTCACAGCAATAAGTTAACCTCTGTTAGTACACCTAGTTACAAATTATTTTTCTTGTGATGAGAATGTTTGAGATCTACTCTCAGCAATTTTCAAACGTACAATATGATATTATTTTTAAAAAGATTTATTTATTTGTTGAAAGAGAGAGCACGTGAGTGGGAGGAGGGGCAGAGGGAGAGAGAGAATCTTCAAGCAGACTCCCCACTGAGCACAGAGCCTGATGCGGGGCTCAATCCCAGGACCATGAGATCATGACCTGGCTGAAACCAACAGTAGGATGCTCAACCAGCTGAGCCACCGAGGCGTCCCATGTACAATTTGATATTATTAACCATAATAACCATTATGAACATTACATGTCCTGACTTATTTATTTTATAACTGGGAGTTTGTACACTTTGACCCCTTTCACCCATTTTGCCTACCTCCCACCCCCTGCCTCTGGCAACCACCAATTTGTTCTCTATATCTATAAGCTCAGTTTAATTTTTTAAAATTTTAAATTTTTTCATATTCCACATATAAGTGAAACTATACAGTATTTGTCTTTCTCTGACTTTTTCATCTAGTATAATGCCCTCAAGGTGCATCCATGTTATAAATGGCAAGACTTCCTTCTTTTTTATGGATGAATAATATTCTGAGATATATAGAGATAGATATATATACACACCAGATATTCTTTGTCTATTCATCCATCAATAGAGATTTAGATTGCTCCCACATCTTGGCTACTGTAAATAATGCTGCAGTGAACATGGGAGATGCGTGTATCTTTTTTTTTTTTTTTGAGTTAGTGTTTTCATTTTCTCTGGATAAATATCCAGAAGACGAATTGCTGGATTATATGGTAGTCTTATTTTTAATTTTTTTTTTCAGGAATCTCCATACTGTTTTTTATAGTGGTTGTACCAGTCTACATTCCCACCAACAGTGACAAGCATTCCTTTTTCTCCACATCCTTGCCAACACTTGTTATTTCTTGTGTTCTTTTTTTTTTTTAAACTTAAAGATCTTGATGTGATTTTTTTTTTAAAGATTTTATTTATTTGACAGAGAGAGACACAGCGAGAGGGGGAACACAAGCAGGGGGAGTGGGAGAGGAAGAAGCAGGCCTCCTGCTGAGCAGGGAGTCCAGTGTGGGGCTGGGATCCCAGGACCCTGGGATCATGACCTGAGTCAAAGGTAGACGCTTAACGACTGAGCCACCCAGGCACCCTATTTCTTGTGTTCTTGATAACATCCATTCTAACAGGTGTGAGTTAATAGTTCACGGTGGTTTTGATTTGCATTTTCCCTGATGGTTAGTGATGTTGAGCACCTTTTCATGTACCTATTGGCCATCTGTGCATCTTTCCTGGGGGAAGTGTCTGTAAATTCTTTTTTTTTTCCTATTCTTTTTTAAAATTTAGATTCAATTTATTGACATATAGTGCATTATTGTTTCAGAGGTAGAGTTCAGTGACTCAGCAGTCTTATATAATACCCAGTGCTCATTACACCATGTGCCCTCCTTAATGCCCATCATTCAATTACGCCATCCCCCTCCCCCCCTCCCCTCCAGCAACCCTCAGTTTGTTTCCTATGAGAGTCTCTTATGGTTTGTCTCCCTCTCTGATTTCATCTTGTTTTATTTTTCCCTCCCTTCCCCTATGATCCTCTGTTTTGTTTCTTAAATTCCATATATGAGTGAAATCATATGACAATTGTCTTTTGCTGATTGACATTTCTTTTTTTAAAAAAAATTTTAAAGGTTTTATTTATTTATTTGTGAGAGAGAGAGAACAAGCAGGGGGAAACGGCAGGCAGAGGGAGATCATGGGATCATGACCTGAGCTGAAGACAGATGCTTAACCAACTGAGCCACCCAGGCACCCCAATAAAAAGAATTCTTAATGATATATTTCATGTTTTTTCAGACTAAGTCTTGAAAATTCAGTGTTTAGTTTTTACTTACAATACATTTTGACTCAAACACAAAATTTTCATTGGATATATTCGATCTCTGCTGCATTTTATAAAATTTACAGTTGAAAAAGTAGTTTACGTACCTAATATATTCCAAACAAAAATTTTCACTAACCAAAAACAGGACCAAAAGACAATATTTCTTTAATATTTACATCCATATTGACAAAACCTATTCATCTTCTCTGAAAGAATTAATTTGACTTTGAAACAAAAGAATATCAGTTTCTTTCTTTTTAAAGATTTTATTTACTTATTTGAGAGTGA
The DNA here is from genome assembly GCF_037043125.1 of Eumetopias jubatus. NCBI lineage: Eukaryota > Metazoa > Chordata > Mammalia > Carnivora > Otariidae > Eumetopias > Eumetopias jubatus. The sequence goes on along the minus strand of NW_028274808.1, from coordinate 182,094,299 downwards.
GAGAGAGAGTATGAGCAGCGAGGACGAGCAGAGGGAGAAACAGGCTCCCAGCTGAGCAGGGAGCCTGATGTGGGGCTCGATCCCTGGGATCATGACCTGAGCCAAAGGCAGACACCTAACCGACTGAGCCACCCAGGCGCCCCAGCATATCAGTTTCAAAACGAAATCTCTCCAAGTTAAGTTAATTCACCAGCTCTTGGGCCAATTCAGAAGCCTACTGTGTAAGTTGAAAAGCACTTAAAACTTATCCATGACAATGAAATGTTCCTTATATTTTTTTGTCTTTATATCTAATTTGCATAACATCTGTCAATTACAATGAAAATAATTTGCATACTAATCATTTAGAAAAAAGTGTAAAATCATTATTGTTGATTTGTACTATAAAAGTTTCAGTTTCAATGTAAATTCTCATCTCTGTCTATGTCACAAAAAATTTTTCTTACCTTGGAATTTCAAATTTAGCTCATTCATATGCAGTATGATTTTGATGAGAAAACATAAATCATATAGCTATTTTCTGTCTTTGATTATTGAATATTTGACAAGTATTCCTTTGTTTCAAAAATCTTGGATTGGAGTTAAAAATTCCATAAGTCTTTGTAAAACTCTTCCATGACTCAAACACAGAACATTGGCAAAGAAGAAAAGTTCATTAAAGTCATCTTCTATTTCTTTCATGGGGTTCATAAATGAGAAAATTTATAGTATTTAAATGTATATAATAAACAATTTGAACAACTATATCCATAATGCCTTTCATAAAGTCTGCTGCAGGAAACTAAGAACAAATATTTTCAATATGTATTATACTGTGGAAAAAGCAATAAGGAAAATACTGGTTTCTTATTTGAAAATTCCCACAAATCCAGGGGTGTCTGGGTTGCTCAGTCGGTTAAGCGTCAGACTCTTGTTTTTGGCTCAGGTCATGATCTCAGGGTCTTGAGATTGAGCCCTGCATTGGGCTCTGCCCCACGTGTGAAGCCTGCTTGAGGTTCTCTCCCTCTCCCTCTGCTTCCAACCGCCCCCCCCTCAAAAAAAAAAAAAAAAAGGACAATTCCCATAAATCCAGATTTTTGACCTGGCATAAATGGAACTACCATTTGTGGTGATAGAAACTAATTTTTTTCTTATCCAGCTGGAATACTTCTTTTATAGCATGTAAAAAATTAAAAATATCTATGCTGTGTGTTAAATCTTTTAGGCTGTGAATTGGCAACATCTCTTCATAAATTGGAAGTCCTTTGAGACAAAATGTACCCGAAGTATTAATTGGGTGGTGTCTATTATATGACATGACTCATCTTAACCTGAGGAAAGTAATTGTGATTTTTCAAGTTTCTTGATTGGTCTTTGCTATTGTTAGAAAAGCCTTGTATTTTATGGGCAATTATTTGGTGACTTAGTGGAAAGGTTTTCACTTTTTATAAAATACTTCTAGTCTTTTCTCAGGATCTTTTAATAATATTTTCATTACTGAAAAATAATTTCTTTTACCAGTTCTTCATCTAAAAGCATTTTTCTTTTGTGCAAAAATCCAAGCTCTTAAAGCTGGCTAAATTTATAAGCACAGATTCTGTTTAAATTTATTTTCAAAAGTTTAAAAAGTTCAAAAAATTTTTTTAAATAAAAAGATTAGTTTTTTGTTGAAATTTAATTGTTTTTAAGCAGCTAATTTCATTGATTTTTTTGGACCCATTGGAAAGAAACTTGTTATCAAATTCACTGTGCATTTGCTGAAAATATCTCTTAATATTGTCAACTTTATCGTCTTAAAATTTTGTTTTATACCACGATCTGCTGCAGCAAATTGCAATTGCTTTTCATTGTCTTTGTTTCCTGCTTTACTCTTTCATGTAGTACCAGCTTCTGCATCTCCACTCGATTCTGAATCGTTAGTATATCTTCATTTAAAATGTTTAAATTTGGTGGGGGCACGTGGGTGGCCCAGTGGTTAAGCGTCCAACTCTTGGTTTTGGCTCAGGTCATGATCTCAGGGTCATGAGATGGGGGCCCCAGGCTGTGCTCCGCCTGCTTAGGTTTCTCTCTCCCTCCCCCAGCCCTCAAATAAATAAATAAATCTTAAATTTTTTTTTTTTAAATTTGGCTAAACCTTTTTTTAACTAGAAAAATTTAATTACATTATGATTAAAATAATATTTTACAATTTAATTAACAATTATGATTTACATAGGTATCTCTGTACCCTTATTGTCTGCAGAAAATATTCAAAGAAACACATTATGTTATGTAGGTGCATTAGAGAAAAGCCATTTGAACTGGAACAATTCATTGACAAGTTTACATGTAAACATGACATCTGTGCTCTACATGTGCACTATAATAATAATATATTGCATAAGGCAGTGGTTAAAATGAAATGTAGTTTTAGCACAACAATAACATCGTATCAATGGCAAAACAAGAGTTTTTCTCACTCCAATAAGACTGTCCCGAGTCTCACCAGCCTCATTTCAAATGCTCAGTGGTTCCCATCCTGGTAGATGGTGAATCTCGGTTATGTAGTGCTCTGAATATCAGGCTAAGGAATTTGACCTGCATCCTTGGCAATGGGGGTCATGAGTATGACCTTCAGCAGAGGGTCCTGGGAAGAATGTGGTTCAGGAAAGTTAAGTGGTGGATGGGGAGCTGGAGAGCCCAAAGGTCAGGCAGGGACAGAAGTCTGGGCTTGGGTTCCTAAAGGTGTACAAAAGTGATGGGAACACGGGAGAAGGTGAGTTAGATGCTATGGGGCCAAGAGAATTATTACCAGGCCTTGAGGACAGGAAGGTAGTGGAAAAAAGGATGCATCACAGTTTTCTGGTCTGAGTAGCTGGAGAAGAAAGGGATAGAATACCGTCAGCTTGAAGCTGAGTTTAACTGGCTCCTTTTCAACTTGTATTTTATTTTTTTGTCTGCTTGGTGCCAGCCCTGTGTCAGCCTGTGGGGATCACAGCACCTGCTCCCCTGAGCTGGAATGAGAATGACTGTTACCCTGACTCTGTGAACTCAGTTCTTGGGGTGAATACTGAGGGAGTAAAGACTGAAGAGTAAAACCCTACATAAATTTGACCTTGTCTCCCTCTCTGTGCACCTGTCTTGAGAAAGTACTCATTCTTGAAGTGTCCCTGAAACATTTTCACGCACACATAATTTTTCACCTAGATGGAGTTTTTAATGATTTGTGATTCAAAGATCTGGCTGGACTATATATTTGCTATGCACACTTCTACCCTCAAATCAAATACCTATTATGTATACATGTCAGGGGAAAGGCAGTTTACAAAACAAATGTTCAGTAATCTGGCTTGCTTTTTTTTTTCTTTTCTTTCTTTCTTTCTTTTTCTTGCTTTCTTCTTCTTTTTTCTTCTTTCTTTCTTCTTTCTTTTTCTTTCTTTCTTTCTTTTTTCTTCTTTCTTTCTCTTTCTTCTTTCTTTCTTCTTTCTTTCTCTCTTCTTTCTTTCTTCTTCTTTCTCTCTCTTTCTTTCTTTTTCTTTCTTCTTTCTTTCTCTCTTCTTTCTTTTTTCTTTCTCTCTCTTTCTTTCTTTTTCTTTCTTCTTTCTTTCTTTCTTTCTTTCTTTCTTTCTTTCTTTCTTTCTTTCTTTCTTTCCATCTTTCTTGATAATCTAAAATATGCATGTGTATTTTGAGAAAAACAATAGAAGTTAATGAAACCGACTCAGAGGAGCTTCTCCTGGTTTTCAGCCTTGCTCCAATGATCCCAGCCCTCAAACCATAGGATCCTTGGTCAGAGAGGCATCACGCAGGGTGTTTTGGAGGCTGAAAGAGAGGCCAAAGGCCCAGGTGGACAAGAGGGTGGTGCAGGGGGCCGAGTGCCGCGAGAGAGGCTAAGAAGAGTGCGTGGAGAGGGGTGGGGACAAGAGTAAGAGGGACTGCTTGGGGCTGGGCGGTGAGTGGTGGCAGATAGCTAGGACACAGCCTGTGGTATTGTGAGCAGCTCCAACTTGGAGAGAGGAGCCAGACGAGAGTTGAAGCAGTGGGGCCACAGTGTCAGAAATTAGTTTTCAGTAAGTCCGTTGGTGGCAATACAGAGAATGTGGGGTGCATGCGTGCGTGAGTGTGTGTGTGTGTGCATGTGTGTGTTGGGGCGCGGGGAGGTAGGAGAGCCCAAAGACAGGGAGAGCAGGTAGGGGGCTGCTGAACAAGTTCAGGGGAATGACAATGAGGATCAGACACAGAGGACTATTGGGTTTCTAAGGACCTCTTTAAGGTAGAAGCAACCAGAATTGATCACCATGATCTTCCGGGAGAAAAATAGGACTTATTAATCTTTGTACTCCTGGTTTTCTAGTACAGTATCAGACGTGCATTCTTCATTCATGTATGCATCCATCCAACAAACACCAATTAGGGCTCATTGTGAGCCAGGCCCGTGCTGGGTTTGGGTGACTAAGACAGATGCCACCACCTCACGGATTTGGGGACAGACATCAAACCAGTAAATGCACAAAAGGAAATGTGATCGTTTCCAATTCTGTTAGTAAGTATTATAAAGAAAATTAAAACAAGAGAATGTGACAGTGGGTTAGGGGAGGAGATGGGAGGGTGACCTCAGATCCCCTGGGGCTGAGTCTTGAAGGAACCAGCCACACAGCAGTCAAGACCCCTCCTGCCATTACTGAGGTATATGTTGGCCATTGTTGATACTCTGAGCAGGGCCAGTTACTCTTTTTCCTAAGGACTTATTTCTAAGTTGCAGTATGGCTTGATGTAAAATGTACAAATCTAAAGGGCATAGCTTGGTTAATTTTTATACTTTACTTTTTAAAATATATTTTACATATTATTTTCATATATATAGGTCACCACCACCCAGATCATATATAGAACATTTTCACCTCTCCAAAAGATTCCCTTATGCCCTTCCCAGTTAATACCCCAAACGTGACCTCTTCAGACACCCATCATCATCAGATTTGCATGTTATTTATTTTGTATAAAGGGAATCATTTAACGTGTAATTCTTTTGTTTTCATCTGGATTCTCCCACTCAACATTGTACCTATGAGGTTCACCCACAGTGCCGTGTGTATCGGTAGTTTGTTTTCATTGCTATATTGCATGCTGTTGTACAAATAAATAGATCATTTAAAAAATCTATTCTACTGCTGGTGGGCACTTGAGTTATTTCCAGTTTGGGGCTATTATGATTACAATTGCTATGAATATTATGCATATCTTCTGGTGAACATAAGCACTCGTTGCTGTTGGTTATATATTGAAGGGTAGAATTGCTAGTTCAGACAGTAGGTTTAGATTTAACTTTAGGGGACACTTGCAAATAGTTTTCCAAAGAGCTTGAATCAATTTGCACCCAGCCCACAATGAATGGGAGTTCCCGTTGCCCCACATCCTCAAGGATGGATGTTTCAAATCTTCTCATTTCACCCAGTTTACAAATCAGGAAACTGAGGCTCAGGGATGCTAAAAAAAAAAAAAAAAAAAACACCCAGGAGAACGTAGCTAGTGAGAGGCGGATCTCCACTAAACTTGTATTACTGCAAATTCAGTGTTCCCCATCACACCACATTGCTTACGAGGATACTGAGTAAATGGTAGAGGTCATGAGTATCCATGGAATTCTAAGAAAGGTGTGAAGATCTGCTTTCAGCAGAGATGGAACTTGAACTTGGTCCTTAAGGACAGAAGAAAGCTGAAGGGCCCCGGGCAGAAGGGCAGACCTGGCTAAAGGCAGAGAGAGAATACACACTGTGTTATTATACGTTTGGGGATGCAAGAGGTGAGGTTGCCTCTCACTCATTTGAGAACCACTGGTTTGGTAAGCATCCTTGTCTCAGTGGTCTTCCCGGGTTTCTTGATTGCTGCCATAATCTTAACACCCAAGAAGTCTCCATTCCTGGCTCAATACACAAATCTCCTCTTATTGAAGAGAAGGCTAAGGCCTAGCTGAGCTCACGCAATCTGACTCCCTTCTTCCTCACTGTTTGAGTCTGTTTGGCTGCTGTAACAAAAACACCGTAGTCTGGGTAGGTGGCTTAAACAACAGACGTTTGTTCCTTACCATTCTGAAGACTAGATATCCAAAATCAAGCTGCCAGCCAGTGTGGTAAGAGCCCTTTTCTTGGTTTGTGAACAGTCACCTTCTTGCTGGGCTCTTAGAAGTTCTAGTCTTTTTTTTTTAGATTTTATTTATTTACTTGACAGAGAGAAAGAGAGCACGAGCAGGGGGGAGCAGCAAGCGGAGGGAGAGGGAGAAGCAGGCTCCCAGCTGAGCAAGGAGCCTGAGGTGGGACTCGATCCCAGGACCCTGGAATCATGACCTGACATCTAATCGACTGAGCCACCCAGGTGCCCCAGAAGCTCTAGTCTTTTCCTTTCTTATGGGGGCATTAATGCCATCATGGGGGCTCCACCTTCCTGACCTCATCTAAACCTAATTACCTCTCAATGGCACCACCTCTAAACTCCATCACACTGGGGATGAGGCTTCCAATATGTGAATTTGGGGGATACAAACATCCAGTCCATAGCACTCCTTCTTTATTCTGTTCAATGAACACTATTTGATTCACCTTTATTCCTTGTGTATTTCGGGTGAGCAAATCTAGCCTTTCCAATAAGACCTTAGTCCCCCTAAGGGCAGGGGCAGGAAGTGTGCCCCTCTTTTGCACATCTGAGAATCCCTAATGCTTTCTCAGCACATAGGTGATGGGGAGCTTGAGCATACCCTGTGTGGCTCACGGGCTGATGAAGTCACTCTTACTGTCAGCTTACCCATGAGGTCTGATTCCTTCCCTCACAAATCTATGTATTGCCCACTTGTGGCTTTTCAAGTCCCCACACCAGCAACTTATCAGCTGTTTGGACTCCTGTGATGAATTAATCTAGGTATAATAAACTGTGCCTTTTCTTCCTTATTATTTCTCATAGCTCAGTGCATTTGGGAAAACTCATAAAACCAATTGTAATTCATTATAAGCTGGAAACTGTGTCTGGGAGAAAGATATTAAAAATTGCACACAATTTCCTCCCAGGTCCTAGTTCCTAAATTTTGCTCTGTGCATTGATTCCCATCTCCCTTGTTTCTGGCCTTGAACCTCCCTTGAAGCTTGATCACAACTCGGCTCCCTCTCCTTCTCCTTCTTGAATAGGTGTAGTTTCTCTATTTTATGATGAAAGCTCTTTTCAAAACTGCTGTGAGTGGCCTCCTTGAGCTTCTCTGCTCTCATGGTTGCACTACATCTCTTGGAATCCATTCCTCTCCTGGCTTCCTGGTCCTATTATTTCACCTGTTTCCTATCGGCACATGGACTCATCTCATCCGACCAAAGTCAGCCTTGCTCTCACTCACATTCCCTTCCACGCTCTCTTCTTGCCAAACCTTCCCACTCCAAGCATACTGGAGGTGACCACTCCCTTTTTCTGTTTTTTTGCATAAGTTCAGACTACAGCGTAGGGGGAAAAAAAAACTTTATTTACTTAGACCAGTGTTAAATTTACAGAATAACTGAGCAGATAGTACATAGAGTTCAATATACACATCCCACCTCCACCCCACACTCTCTCCTATTATCAACATCTTGCTTTCGTGTGGCACATTTGTTACAACTGCTGAACCAGTACCAATACGTTATCATTAACTATAGTCCCTAGTTTATGTTAAAGTTCACTCTTGATGTTAGGCACTTCTGTGGGTTTTCACAAATGCTGGTATGACATGTATCCATCATTACAATTTCTTATAGAATGGTTACACCAAAATAACAATCCCCTCAGACCATCCCTTTCAGGAGGCCTTTTTTTCTCCATGGAACTTCATCTCCACCTGACAAGACTCTGGAGTTGAATAATAATAATAATAATAATAATTATTATTATTATTATTATTACAAAATAACAATAAAAACAAAAATAATAAAAATAATAATAATTATTATTATTATTTGTATGTTGGTTGTCTTTCCCTCACCCCAACACTTTCTAGAGTGCAAGCTCCACGAAGGTGCAGATTTTTATCTATTTTGTTTGTTGTTGCATTTCCTGGCTCCTGGACCATTGTCTGCCACATTGTGGGCACTCAATAGATATTTGTTGAATGATGAATAAATTAATGAATGGGTGAGTGACTTAATGACCATTTGGAGCTGAGTAACACGTTAATCTATGTGTCCTCTTTGTTAGTTGTTGAGAGTTTTGTCGTATAATGTGTTAGAAGATATTAAAACATTTATGGATTCCTGCCTATCTGAAAATGGCCAGCCAGTTCTGATCAAAGTGGAGGGACCCTGCTGCAATTAGTTAATCATACTGAAGGGTGTTGGCAGCTCTGGGGAGATCCGCCATGTTTGCTCGGAGTCTTATCCTCTAGACTAGTGTTTCTCAACCATTTTTTTCATTATTGTCCCCTTAAGGAACTTTATTAGACACTTTTCCCCAAATACCCATCCCTCTTAGGAAATTTTAACACCACAGATGATACACTGTATACTCATTTGTGTGCTATGGATATCTATGCTTTATCCATACAAAGAGCAAGATGTTTTTTGCCCCTTTGGAGTGATGTCACCCCTTTTGCGAATGCATGCTCTCAATAGTCTTACTGATGACCTGGAGAGAAAGACGGGAAAGGCATGCTGACAAGACTCAGGGGGAACAACACTGAGATGGGTGGGGAATATAACAGATGGCAGAATCCAGATTCAAAAGTATTTAGAACCATTAGATTCTCACCAACAAGCTTTCAATATAAACTCCCGTACCCAAGTTCGAGAATTCAATTGCATGGAGAGCCTAGGGGAAACCAGCTTGATGGGTTGCGTTCACTGAATGAGAATTTGTTTTACTTGGCAAGTGCTGGATTCACTGTGTTCTCTACAGTCATGTTACATATAAAGAAACCTGTTCTGTTCTGGGAATGGAACTAAAAAAGGATCCTACCAAAGTTGAGGATGTCCAGAGGGGAGTTACTGAGGCTCTGAGACATTTGGAAATTGTGGCCAATAAGACTAATCTCCCCAGACAGGGAAAAGGGAGGCAAAGTTGAGACAAGATGGCTATGTTTAAGTGTTCTAAGTATTGATGTTTGGAGCTGGAAGTTGGCTTCTTTGGCCTAATTCCATAGTGCATGGCATGGGCTGAACATAATGGCTGCATGTCATACCTCCCGTCCCCTACCTCCCTGCAAAGGTATTAAAGTCCTAACCCCCACTACCTATAAATGTGGCCTTTTGGAAATAGGGTCTTTGCAGATGATCAAGTTCAGATGAGGTCATTAGGGCAGACCCTAATCCAATATGACTGGTGTCCTTATAAAAAGGGAAATTTGGACACCAAGACAAACTAGCATAGAGAGGAGTTGTTGCAAAGACATAGTGGAGAGGACAGCCATCTACAAGGGATGCCCAAGACCACCAGAAGCTAGGAGGGAGGCACGGGACAGATTCTCCTTCACAGCCCTTGCAAGGAACCAGCCCTATCAACACCCTGATCTTGGACTTCCAGCCTCCAGAGGTGTGAGACGGGACATTTCTGATGTTTAAGCCCCCCAGTCTGTGGTACTTTGTTACAGCAACCCTAAGTAGGGTCAAAGGGTAGGAACTTCAGGGAAACAGCTTTTAGTTTAATGAAGGCTGGAAGTGAGAGGCAAATTCATGTAGCTAACTGCGCAGTTAGCTCATGCATGCTCACCAAGGGCCCCAGAAACAGGTGTTATTGGCATCTCCATTTCACTTACTGGGAGAGGGAGGCTCAAAGATAGAAAGCCACTCTCTCAGACTCGTGAATGTCAGAGCCAGGCTTCAGATTAATATATTGATTCTATTTCAAAGTCACATCCTTTCTATGAAGCCTGACTGAGTCTGGAAGACAGGGGAACAAGGTGCACCATGCCGATGAGCTGGGGCTGATCAGGCCATGGGTGGTGACTTCCGCTCAAGGTGGTGTGAGAAGGACAGCAGGTGCATCCTGGGTTGGAAGGGAAAGATGATCATGCATCCGGAGTGCCTGGCCGCTGCTGTATTTTCTCCTTGAGTTCTCCTAGCAGCGCTGGGAGATGGATAGCAGTTTCCCCATTTCACAAGTGAGAAAATTGAGATGCAGAGAATTTACAGAATTTACCAAAAGTTACCACCTAGTGAGTGAGTGGAGAAACGGGGCTGTGGTCCATCTGAGTGCAGAGTCCTGCCCTCTCTCTGCCTCCTGCCATCCTCCCCACTCTGTCTGCCTCGCCCCAGGTGCTCTGTCCTATGATTGAGAATAAATAAGTCCCTGCCCAGAGGAATGTTTGCCCTCAATCAGGCCAGCCAAGTTCCTGATGCCCAAATGTTTTGCTACTTTGTGTGTTCTGCTTAGTTACAGCAGAGTGACCGTGATCGGTAACTTTGCTAAATGCCCAGACTGTGTAGCACAGTATTTAAAGCTGTGGATTTAGACCCAGGCTGCCTGGGCCTGAAGCCTAGTTCTGCCTTTCACAAGCTCTGTGTACCCTTGGGCAAGTTGTTTAATCTCTCTGTGCTCGGTCTTCTCCCCTGCAAAACACGTCCTATGCTGAAGGTACCCACCCCATAGATTTCTTGGCCGGCTGAGCTACATTCTCACACATAAAGCACTTGGAGTAGCATCTAGCATGTGCCAAGCTCTCAGTGCTACCTGTTGTTGTTACTTTTCTTTGTGAATGCCTAACATACCTCTGTTGGCTCCTGATTTGAGCTTGTCGAGGGGACTGCATTTCCCATAGTAACAATAAAGCAGACAAATTAGAGGCAGGAAAGAAATGCAAAAAAATCTTATTAGAAGGGAAGGACACTTTAAAAGTCAGAATCCACATAAAATGAAATAGCTCTTATTTATTTTCTCCCCATGGAGCGTTTTGTCTTGGACCTTCAAGAGGCACCTACAGTAATTTGCAGTTCCAGTTGGTGGTAAATCCTTAAAGGGCTATTGTCTTCTGTCAGCTCGTTTCCAGAAGACACACAAGAGAAACATCCCCCAGGATGGCAGGATCTTTTGTGCCTTTTATTTGTGTTGCCTCTTTGGCTCAGTCATGGGTGAGTCTGAGCAAGTAGGCAGTATTTAGTTTGATATAAGGACCCAGAAGGGACTTACCACTTTGTGGGGGGCGGGGGGCATTACTCCAAATGGTCTCAGCGGAAGGAATGAGTGATCACAGAATGTTTTTTTCAGAGTCTTGGGAAAGAGCTCTTGTAATTCTCAAGCTCACTCTGGCTGTCAGGTTCTTGCTCGCTTTGGATTAGCCTGGGGTCACCAAGGAGGAGCTACAGCTCTGAGTCCTGGTTCTATCATCTAAAAAAGGGAATCACAAGACCTGGTGATTTCACCAATTCAGCTTTCCCCTTTTCTTTAAGGGAGGGTGATTTGGGCAGGGCTGGGGGCGGTGAAGAGTTTGCAGGGAGCGAAGTTACCTGGGAGAGGCGACTTTAAGTCACTAACACTTTAGTGTGAATCAGTGATTTTACCGTCCTGCTACTATTGACTGATGGTATTCTCTCAGAGGTATCTATGCGCTCTGTGCCAGGTGTCCTGCTAGACCTCGGATACCGTGATTCATGTGGTCCAGAAAGGGATGACAAAGCAGAAACTCCCAATGATGAGGCTGTGTCCGAGGGGTTAAGGGCAAGACTGGAAAGAGGCTAAGGGACGCTGGGAGCAGGTGGGTATCTCTGGCTTCTAAGAAAAAGGGACTCATGGTCTGAGTGTTAATCTAGTAATAGGAATTAGCCAGATAAAGAAGGAGAAAGAGAAAGTAGAACCAGGTTGAAAGCCCATCTTATGTAAAGGCTGGGAGATCAAGGACCCTAAGAGTCCAAAATGCCCTTCACTTGGGCCCGGGGGCAAATTTCCAGAATTGAAAGGCTGATCTCTCTTTCCGGGGGCTGGGGGAGGTTGAGGGTGAGATAATGAAGGGGAAAGTTAAACTTTGTTTTTTTTCCTGGTGAGCCTATCACACCAAAACAAATAGTGTGTGTGTGTGTGTATGTGTGTGTGTGTGTGTGTGTGTGTGTGTGTATACAATTACATGTATGTAACTAACCTTTCCCAAACGCTTTAAAAGCCTTATGAAACTCCCCAACTTTCTAGATCAGGATCCCTTAGAGACCACTAGGTAAGCTGGTTAGGGTCTCAGGTATATGTCTGAAGGTATATGGAGCACCAGAGCCTCCTCTTCATGCCATGTCACTGATTGATTTCAGTTCTCTCAGGAGGAGAGAGAGAGAGAGAGAGAGAGAGAGAGAGATGGAGTTGGAGAAGAGAAATAGGATCCCAGAAAAGGGAGAGTTGCGCGAGGGTTTGGAGAAAAGCTAAGGAGAGGGGCATTTCCCTCTGCCAGAAATCCTCCCCTGTGCTCAGCTCCAGGAGCTGGGTCCATGCAATCCTCCTTGTAGTCACCCAGCAGCGCCCCACTACCCCCAGCAGCCTGAGACAGGCTCTGGTTGGCTTCCCAGATTTTTCTGGAGCCATTTACATTCCCCCCAGTCCCCTTTGCATCTGGCACTAGACAGGACTCTTCCTTAGGCACGATCCAGAAACTGAAAAGCCAACCAGGCACAGTGCATTCAGTGCATATCATCGCCAAGAAAGCAAGGACTCGGTAATTCATAGCGCGCCTCCCACTTCTGCCCACCTGTGACTCCGAAGTCACCCCAGTTCATTCAGAGATGAGTGGCTTTCATTGTGCACAGGTCATAGTGCAGATTTATTTGTGGATGAGGAGAGTCACATTCCCAGACAGGGAGGGGTCATGATAATTAATTTCCAGAGACAACAGCTACACGTTATGATCTCGATAGTTCTCTTGCCAGGGAAGCTGGACTCAACCCGGCAAATTCAATGATAATGTGTTATCTTCAGGTTTCCATTTCTCGGATGGAACAGGTGGCCTCGCTGGGCACAGCTAACCAAATTGCACCCCCGACATTGCTAGTCAAGTTTCCCCGTTTGGATCATTTACAGCTGACCAGGTTTATTGCTGCTAAATTTAACTTCACGTCAGACAAGTTCCAGAACGCGCCCACCATATTGGAAAGGGCAGGAAAGCAAGCCACTGAGGCCAAGTGTTTGGACCTTCTCCAATCTCTTCACAGGTACAGGCAATGGAGGCATAGAAGAAGACACCATGCCATGCTATGTACGTGATAACCGCTTAACAACTTAATAGCTTATTTTGATTATTTATTTTCAGAAGGGTGGAGTGATTAATGCAGGCCCCGGAGGCAGCTTCTTTGGGTTGAGATCTTGACTCTGCCGTCTCCCAGCTGCATGACTTGGATGCAGGCCCTTAACCTCCTTGCCTTATCTGAAAAATGAGACAGAAATTCCCCTCGGTTTTGAGGGAGTTAAATGAGTTAACCCAGGTGAGCCACTTAGAACAGTACTCAAAAAACATTAGTCATTGTTCATTATCTGTACTGTGTGAGGACTTGTGGCCAATTATAAAGGTTGACCCAGTGCGGGGCCTGTTCCCTGGAAGTCACAGGAAAGAGTTACTGGAGACTTTTTCTCCTTCTTGGGTGGTCCTACAGAGACAGAGCAGGAGATATTGTGGGGACGGCCAAACCTCTCGCCTTCCTAAAGAGGGGGCTCCCTGAAGGGGAGCAGTTTTGGAAAAAAAAAATTTAATTTATTTTTTAAACTGAGGTATCACTGACCACATATAGTAAAGTGCATATGTATGTTTACACCCATGGAACCGTCACCATGATCAAAATGTAGAAGGTTCCCATCCTCTGTAAGATTCCCGTGGGCCTCATCCTGGGCAGGAGGCTGCCCCTCCAGGGACTCTCCTCACTGACTTCTAACTCTGAAAAACAAACTGAGGGTTCTCGAGGGGAGGGGGGTGGGGGGATGGGTTAGCCTGGTGATGGGTATTTTTTTTTTTTTAAAGATTTTATTTATTTGAGAGAGAGAGAATGAGAGATAGCACGAGAGGGAAGAGGGTCAGAGGGAGAAGCAGACCTCCCGCTGAGCAGGGAGCCCGATGTGGGACTCGATCCTGGGACTCCAGGATCATGACCTGAGCCGAAGGCAGTCGCTTAACCAACTGAGCCACCCAGGCGCCCCCTGGTGATGGGTATTGAAGAGGGCACATTCTGCGTGGAGCACTGGGTGTTATGCACAAACAATGAATCATGGAACACTACATCAAAAACTAATGATGTAATGTATGGTGATTAACATAACAATAAAAATTATTAAAAAAATATATTAGTTTTTCCTATGCATGAACTTCATAAAAATGAAATCGTGCCTGTGGTTTGCTGGCAGGTGCTTGACAACAGGCTCTCCAACACTGGTAACAATGGTAAAATAATAATTATAAAGCCTGGTTTTGTGGCTTTTGTCAATCTCCCTGGCAATCGCCACCACTGATTTGAAGCTATCAAGGTGAGGTCATTGAACACTGAGCTGAGAATGGATGTGCAGTGAAACAGTTATAAAGTACTTCCAGCACACAGATGCAAGCGATGTAAATTGTCTCAAATGCATAGATAATAATATAAATGTACTAAAAGAATTAGGCAGTGAAGAGGTTTGAGAATTTACTACTTTTGTTTTAAATTTAATTTACTGAGTTGTAAGTTTATATCATTTGATTTTTTAACAAGGCTGCATTTAACAATTGGCTTGCAAAATTCCTGAAAATGTAACAGTTAGTGCTCATGACTCACATACCATGTCGTCATCTTTTGTGTCTGACTTCTTCACTCAACATAATGTGTGAGTTTCATCCTTGTCCATCTGGGTATCAGTCATTTTGTGTGTGTGTGTTGCATGGGTACACCACAATTTATTTATTCATTTCCTGTGGATGGCCATTGGGTAATTTCCTGGGTTTTTTGCTACTAATTAGTAAGCTGCTATGATCATTCATGTACATGTATTTTAGCGGACATATGCTCTCATTTCCCTTGGATATGTACCTAAAAATGGATTTGGTTTGTCTTTAGTAGATGATGCCAAATTTAGTTTTACCACTGGTTGAACCAGCTTACCCCTCCATCTGCAATCTTTGAGAGTTTCCCTGCTCTACTTTCTTGCCAATGTTTGGTACTGTCAGGCTTTAAAACTTTAGCCACTCTAGGGGTGCCTGGGTGGCTCAGTCAGTTAAGCGGCTGCCTTTGGCTCAGGTCACGATCCCAGGGTCCTGGGATCAAGCTCCTGTCGGGCTCCCTGCTCAGCGGGGAGTCTGCTTCTCCCTCTGCCCCTCCCCCCTGCTCATGCTCTCTCTCTCTCTCTCTTTCTCTCAAATAAAAAAATAGATCTCTAAAAAAAAAAAACAAAAACAAACTTTAGCCACTCTCGTAGATATGTAGGGGTTATCTCATAATATTTTAATTTGTGTTCCTGATAAGTAATAGCGTTGAGTTGTTACTGGGTTTTGCCTTTTGTTTTCCCCTCCATTTCAGAGGCAGAAATTCAGTTTTAGAAACGGTTCCTGAGATTACCGGTGATCTTACTCAGCTTTGCCAGAGGCACTGGCTGCTATTCTGGAATTTTCGAGTGAGCACTGGGTACTTGTTAACACCTTGGCTGTCACCAAAGGGGCTATTTGTGACCAGAGTGACAGATCCTTCGGGCCAAACTAGGTGGCTCTTGACGGTGCATGAAGTCCCTCCGGGGGTGCCTTTCAGATGCTGCACTGGAAGGCATATGGGATTCAGACCCGGAAACCCTGAGATTCAGGTTCTAGTCTGCCCTCTTTCAGCCGCAGGACCTTGGGAAGTCATATAACCTCCGAATCCTCAATTTGCTCATGAGTTAAATTGAATAAGTGCTACTGAGGAGCTTCAAAGAGACATAGAGAAAAACACTGTAAAACAATGAATGGATGTCAATTCCAATGTCATCTCTGTGGGGGTCAACAGGAGAGAGGCAGTGGTCTCCCCGGGAATGCTGGAGCTGGCTCTCAAGGCCTCCTCAGGGAACCCCATGCCCTGGGAGATGCTTAGCTGAGTGTATAATGAGCCCTCAGCCCCTAGTTCTAAACCCTAACTGTGGAAAATACCAAGGCAGGAAGAAGGCTGACTTTAGCGGTAGTGCCTGGAGGCCTCAGCCATTAGCCAAGGCCATTCAAGGGACAGGCAAAATAGCGTGATGTCCTATAATGGGGAACCAGGGCCCAAGGAGCCAGGTGTCCACCGAGAATGGGAGCAGAGGGTGGTCTGAGGTTTCTGAACCCACCACACCCCGCAGAAAGGTGAACCCCGGTGAGCTGATTTTGGCAAGTGCTCCTTGCCAGTGGAAAGTTTGACATATTTTCTGATTCTAAAAATCATAAATCCTAACTAAAGGACATGTGGGAAACCCAAAAAATTATTGAAAACAGAAAAACTATGGTCTCTAATTCCAACCCTCCATGTCGATTATTGTTAATATTGTACATGTACATATCCTTCCCGTTTAGCATTATAATATGCCATTTGTAACTCCTGAATGTCATGTTCTTAATGGTTGCATTGCATTCCATTTTGTGGATATATAAAAAATCACATAGCCATTTGTAGATATATAAAAATTTATTTAACAACCCCAAATGGTGTTCTCTATCTGTCCTCTACTT
Source organism: Eumetopias jubatus (assembly GCF_037043125.1). Classification (NCBI taxonomy): domain Eukaryota; kingdom Metazoa; phylum Chordata; class Mammalia; order Carnivora; family Otariidae; genus Eumetopias; species Eumetopias jubatus. The sequence continues at coordinate 182,077,741 of NW_028274808.1, read as the reverse complement.
AATACTTGCTGATACTTTAAGATTTACTAATCTTGCACAGCTTATGGTGCTATAGGAAGAAATTGCCAGAACTTGCCTAGTTATCCCTTTTTGAGCATTAAATATCCCACCATGAACATTAATGCCTGCCTAACAGTTGCTTATGGACAAAGAAGTGACTCTCGAAGTAAACAGGAAGAAAACCAGAAGTCCCAAAGTGGGGACTTTTACGTTTCTAAAATACATAATAGTGTTCATTCATTGTTCCTTTATCTTTCATTGGATTATTTTCTCAGACATTCATCATTCCATATTTTTTAGAGCCAGCCATATCTCTATTCTTGGCTTGGCTCTGCCACTTATCAGCTGGGAGGCCTTATGCCAGGGACTTAGGTTTTCTTGGTTTCTTTTTTCCCCATCAACAACATGGGTTGCAATGCGTCTCGAGGTTGTTATGAGGATTAAACCCAATAGAGTACACGAGGTACCTTTTCCTACCTGCCCCTTGAGCTGCCTCTCAGTTGGTTGAGACTATGGCAAGCTCTAATGAATCATGCACCCAGAGGACTATAAAGTCAGTTTTGCTGAAGAGTGGGAGACACAGGCAATGCGTCTGGTGGCAAGTAGGGTCGCTCATAAAATCAAAGCTAGTGGCAGAAAAACTCGGTCTTCATTCCTTCTGATAGCCTCAAGTGTCTCTTGCAGGTTGTTTGTCTAGTGGAGTTCAGAAAGCCATGCAAATATTTCTGACCCCTCACCAGGCACTTGGAGGTCAGACAGAATTTGAATTTCATAGCTGCACTTTGCAAAATGATACTTAGGATTCTTAATGTTTTCCCCTGGAACTTTCCGAGTGTTACTTGAGTGTTACTTGAGATTTCATTTCATCTGTTTCTTTCTGATTCTTTCCAGTAGTTTTCTGGAAGAATGAAGGAAGAAGCCCTTTTGAAGTCTCCAACACTAATGATGTCACCTAAGTGACTTCCATGGGCCATTAGGCAGCCAGTCAGCTGTATTTATGTCCTTGCTACCAGCAGGATATAGAATACAGGGGAAAGAGGGACCATTCCCTCCTGCTGGTCCGACATTCATTAATACATTGTTAACTGCAGCTCCCATCTAAGAGACAGGCTTCTTTGAAAGATTCATGTTCTTTTTCATATATATAAAGGACAAAAAACAAACCACCTAGCCCTTCCAGGAGAGAAGCCAAGGAAGGATGTGCCTTGTGCTACTCCTTGCCCCCTGCTCCTTCTATTTCTGCTACTCTCTGTGAAAAAAGGATTTCTCCATTTCTACCGCAAATCAGACTCCAGTGTCCAGTACAGGGCAGTGATCGCATTTCCTTCGTGCGTGGATCCGTTTGACACCCCAAAGGCATTGGGGAGACGGATGCCGTGCAATCTCTATCACCTTTTGCATGATGGAGTCAAGACTATCACAGCTTCCTCACCTCTTTGTCACCCTCGGCCTTTGGTCCTCCACTGAGCCCGTTCCTGCCAAGATCACAGGGTCAGGAGACCCTCTGGTCACAGTTCTGTCCTCATCGTAGCTGCTTTCCCCTTAGCCCTCGGAGCCTTTGACCATTCCTTCCTTCCCGAAATGCTCCGCTCCTTAGGCTTCCTGGTCAGTGAATATTCCTCCCTTCTCTTGCATGTTTGGCAAATCCTCTCACGTTCCTTTGTGAGTTGCTCTTTTCTCTGCCCATTGTTTAACTCAGTGGTTTCCAAACATTCTTTTTGCAGTGAAATCTTTTTTTTAACAGACGAAACTTTATGTACATCCAAGCCCACTATAAAAAAAAAAAAATCCAGAACACCACAGCTGCTGTGTTTGAACACGAGGGCTGGTGGTGCAGGGGTGGCACCTGTCCCTCCCCAGCTCCTCTCCCAGAAGCTCGGAGGGCACCTTTCCTGATCCTGGGGCTCTGAGAAGTGCAGTTTGCAAACCACCGAAGTTTGCAAACCACCGCCTCAGCTGCTGAGATTCTATAGCACCTTTGACTTGGCCTCTTCCTCTCCCTCCAGAACACCACCTGGATGGCAACAGTTACTATCCTAGAAGTAAGAGTAACTATCCTTCCTCCAAATGTGGTGGTGGTGCGGGGGTGCGGGGGTGCGGGGTGGGGGGGTGGGGTGTTAAACCACACCCTATAAATGACACCCTCTTCTTTTCTATTATTCTCTCCGCGCTTCTTTCAAGCGATTGAGAAATGAGACACAGGAGACAGATAGTAAAAAGTCAGCTTTATTACTGACCAGGCTGATGAGAGAACATGACTTTAAATCTGTGGCCAAAAAAGGCTTGCCATCCTTTCCAGAATTGACTCGCCCACCAGCCCAGTGCTGCGCTAGACTTTGAAAACATCTCTGTCTGGCTGGAAAACAGTCCAGAATGTATATATCCTCCAGTAGGCTTCCTCCACCAGAGAAGCTGGATGGGTGATGTCCTCCCCACAGCACCAATCAAAAAATAACTCCTCCTTGGGCGCCTGGTTGGCTCAGTCGGTTAAGTGTCTGCCTTCGGCTCAGGTCATGATCTCAGGGTCCTGGGATCGAGTCCCGCATCGGGCTCCCTGCTCCGCGGGGAGTCTGCTTCTCCCTCTGCCCCTCCACCCACCCGTTCTCTCTGTCAAATAAAGAAATAAAATAAAATAAATTTTCAAAAGTAACTCCTCCTCTTCCCACAGGGAAGAAGCAGGAAGGGGTGGGGACAGAGACCAGGAACATTGCCCCCCACCAATAGGGTGGTTCCATTCCCTGAGGTGCTTTGTAATGGTTGGGGTGCTAAGGTACTTAGTGGGTGGGGCCGGTGGTGCTAGGCATCACACCATGGGGAACAATCCTGCACGTTGAAGAACTCTGCCTAGTCCTGCAGGTGTCCCACCAGACATTAATACAGGTGAATGATGGTTCTAATTACCTGTGTCTAGAGCATAACTCTGTTGTTACGTAATAAGAACGCTTTTTTGCAGTTTTTGTTTTTTATTGAAGGTGTCACAGTTTTGATAAACATTTTACCCTGAATTTTCTGGAGAAGTACATATGACGAGAATTGAGTATTGATTACAATTTGGTGGATTGAGGACTTATCTGAGGATTGTTAATATTTCAGAAAAATATGTTACTGATGATAATGTCTGCTATAGTATTTTCATGTCATTGTCACTACTGTATTGCCAGTCTCGTTCGCCGTTGTGTTCACTGTGTTTCCGCATATAGGTACTGACATCTGGCTGCTTCATTTCCGCTTCTAGTAAACCTGTGCCCCAGCATTTACATACTGAAATGCATTTTATTCAAAATTACCCTCTTTTTCCCTCTTATATTATACTTAGGGTAGTATCATCATTTTTAAAAATATATTTTTTTCTGGGGCCCCTAGCTGGCTCAGTCGGTAGAGCAGGCGACTCTTGATCTTGGGGTTGTGAGTTCAAGCCCCACTTGGGAGAAGAGATCACTTAAAAATAAAATCTTAAAAAAATATATATATATTTTTTTCCTTAGGCAGATTATATTGCCTGTGCATACCCTTTTATGATAGCAAAGGTGGTGCTGCAAAATATTCCTTCTAAAAATGAGGCATGAGTCTGATACCATTCTAGGGGAGGACGCTCATGGAAATACGAGGTCGAAAAATGGAGTCATACCCACAGGGTGATTTTTTAAAAATTCAGATTTCTGGGCCCCATCCCAGGCCTGCTGAATTGAAGCCCTCAGGGGGAAAGACCAAGTTTCTTCTAAGGCTTAGAGATCCCTCTGTTAGGTGACTGCTGCCTACTTCTTCACCATGCTGTGCTCCAGGCTGCCTCAGACGCAAGCAGGTCCTGGAAGGTACCATGCTGTATCTTTTCCCCCAGGCTCTGCCCTCCCTGTGCCTCCCCTACTTCTCCAGAAGTTTCCCCGACACCCCTCTGGGCTCCCAGGGCATTGCTCATCCCGAATTGGATTCTCTGTTTGTTTGCAGCCTCTGCCCCCAGACCTTAAGGTCTGCCGGGGGGAAGGCCATACACTCTTGGTCTTTGTAGTCCTCACGCCTGGCCCGGTGTAAGCATCTCTCCCCCTGATGCCCTGCACAGGGATTTGGATATACATCTTCACACCAAAACAAACATCGTTTATTTGGAAAGCTGTAAATCTCCACCCAACAGGCATTAATGGGGACAAAGGATGGGATCGCCCATCAAAACTCAGGTGAAATAAAAATCTCAGAAGGAAATCTTTCCTCCTGACATTATTTTGGGAGACAGTGTCTTTTATTCTTCAGCGTCTCTGCCAGAAAAGCAATCGTTAAATTAGTCATCGAGGCGAATCGGGTCCTTTTGAAAGCGATCTTCATGGCATGTAAAGGTTTATCAAAGTTGACATTATTCCTGATACCGGAGCAGATTAGTTTTTATAATTTAATACTTAATCTGTCCACAAAATAGAATGAATGAAGAAAATATCACTGCTTTCTGGATACCAAGGTGAACAAAGGCCTTGATGGGTTTTATTCTCTCATTACCTTATCAAGTGAATGAAACTTGAAAGCCATAAAAAGGGACTCATGAAACAGTGCTCCTTTGGGTTTACATTTCTAATCCCTTAATTACCAGCAGCTCCAAGGCCTCTCTTGACTTCCTGCTGCATGATAGGGAAGGAGCTGGGAGAACGGTGGGCGGGACCTGACCGGTTCTCCTTACCCGCAAGTCAGAACAAGTGGGGTAAAGGCCATGGAGGTCAAGCTGGCACATCGGACTTGTGACCTTACGTCACTGAGGGGCCTCTCCAAGGCACTTCTCTGAACTTGTTTTCTTCACGGTAAGATAGGAGTGGGAATGTCCACTTAGCAGAGTTGTGGCAAGGACTGAATGAGTGATGAGTCAATGACCCCTGAAACCAAGGAGATACACAATAAAGGTCAGCCACCTCCCCGCGGGGACGGAGACTGCCATGCGTTCTTTTCTCCTACTCCGTAAGCATTACCAACTTCGGCCTGAGGCCCCAGAACATCTCATTTCTCCGTCTAATTAGATCTCTTGGTTAGAATTTGAGTCCTCCTCAGAAAGTCTCTGGGCTGGTAACTGCATATTGTCCCAGTGGGAATAGGGAGATTTGGGTGTTTAATAAAAACCATGCTTGTAGCTCAAAGGGTGGCAAGGCCAGGGTGAGATTTTCTTCACCAAGAATTGCAATTTTGGAAGAAGTTCAGCCTTAACTTTTACAAAGACCCCAAATTCTCTTTACGGAAAGAACCCAACTCCACAGTTCACCAAGCCTCAAAGCACTCTGTTATTGGTTGGCGAGGATTAACCCATGAGATACCTGGTGTCATAGACCAGGACAAAGATCTTCCCTGTGGATCATCAGCAACCTGAGGACAGGGATGATGTCTGTCTCTATACATCAGTACCCCCTAAGACAGTGCCTGATGCCTCTTTGGTGTTCGAAATACGATTGTCAAATGAACGAGTGAATGTATCTCACCCATTCATGGAATTATAGTATCGAAATGGACTTGCTTCTTGGGCCACATCATCAGTGACTTTATGTCCCCCAAGGCCTTCTGTAGCCTAAATAATTTTTCATGTGTTAGCCTGCTGATGGTTGGTAAGCCTATGGTATTTTGGTGGCCATGTACCTACAGAACCCAGTTCACTTTTGCCTCGGTGAATATCACAGTTCACCCTTGATGAGACAGCTAGAGGAGATGTGGGAAAATTTGTGCCAGTGAGAAAGTCACTTAGAGCCCCAGTGAAAAGAACTTAATGACCTGCAATCATTCTGAGGTCTGAGGGCAAAGTCTCAAGTCTCTTCCCTCCTGAAGCCAACGCTTGCTTTTCCAACCTTCTCAATGCTTTTGTAATGAGTTCCTGTTGTTGTTCTTCATGTTGAGATTCCTAGTGAAATATGGACCATTCAGATAACTGTTTAAAGCACTTACTTTAGTAAATGAGAAAATCTGAGAAATGCCTCTCTCTGTGTTAATTTTACCAGATTTATGCCTTGGGAAGACATTGGATGCAATTGGAATAGTTAGGGAACCAAATATATAGCGATTGGAACAACCTTATCATTATTACTGGCTCTAAATTACTCTGGCTCTTTTCAGTTGAGATACTGTAGGAAAATCTCAATTAGCTGGACATCAGCCTTCCGGGAACGTCAAGTCATTTGGTTAAAACACAACACAACACGATAACAAAACTTAACCTAATTCCTGTGGGGGATGGGTAGGTATGCTCCGTGCTCAATGCATGTTTGGTCTACATTTTGCATATTACTATCCTTAATATCTACTTACAGCATTAAATAATGAGATGTGAGATGAACCAGGATGGTCTTAGGCCCTGCAGCTTCTGCGATGATGGAAATGTTCTAAAATTGCACTGCCCAATAAGGTAGCCATCACTATCTACTGAGCATTTGAGATGTGGCTGGTGTGACTGAGGAAATGAATTTTTAATTAAATTACAATAAAATTTGAATGTAGGTGTAATTTAATGATTAGAAAGCCCAATTCTGGAGCGTCTGGGTGGTGCAGTTGGTTAAGTATTCGACTCTTGGTTTTGGCTCAGGTTGTGATCTCAGGGTCGTAGGATCGAGCCCTGCAGAGGGCTCCACGCTCAGTATGGAATCTGCTTAAGTTTCTCTTGCCCTCTTGCCCCTCCCCCACTATAATAAATAAATACATCTTAAAAACAAGAAAGCCCAATTCTATTATATTTGGTGTAAGAAATACTTTTTATTATGAAATGTTTTAAACATTCAGAAAAGTCCAGATAGTATTATAAACCACCAACTAGATTAAATACCTTGTTAACCTTTTGCTGTATTTTGCTTCAGATAATTGCAAAGAAATAAGATATTAAAGACGCAATTAACGTTTTTTTGCAGCCCTTCCTTTTCTCCTCCTTCCGTTCCCAGAAGCATGTGTATCCTTCCCATCCATGTTTTGGTAGTTTCACTATTTATAAACAATATGTAGCATTGAGTGTTTAAACAAATAAACAAATGGCAATTATACTGTATATATCATTCTGAAACTTGCTTTATTTAACTTTTTGGGCCCTAGCCACATTGGGGCCCTATCCACATTGATACATAAAAATCGATTTTATATATAAGTCAATTTTGTTTGTTCTAAACTCTTCTAGAGAGTTCCAACTTACACTGCAATGTATCTATCTACTCGTCTAAGAATGGTAAATTTGGGTTGTTTCTAACTCTTTTTTTGTTACAAACAATACTGTGATGAACCTCCTAGTATATTTTTTCCCTATGTCTATGTGGGAGGATTTCTCCATGGTCATTTATATTTCTTATGATTACTGATATGTGTGGACTTGTTTATACCAGATTATTATTTTTTTTTTCTATTCATCATGATTTTTCTCTGCTTCTCCACCCACCTCTTTCCCCATCACCTGTTTGGAAGTTATACATTCGATTTCTACTCATTTCATGGTTAATTGTTAGCATGCATGGTTAAAAGTTTAGATGTAATCAATAGCCCTATCATTTCTCAAACAATACAAGGAACCAAGAATATTTTAACTCCTAAATCCCTCTCCCATCTTCTGTGTTATTGTTGGGTAATATTTTGGCTCTACTTAAAAAAAAACAAAAAAACAAAAAAACAAAAAAACAACTCCCAGTTGGTCATCATCATTGTTACTGTGATTTTACATTCAGAATTATTTAGATTTATCAACTTTTTCATCAATTTCTTGGCTTACCATTGCTTTTTGAATCCTACCCCTTCCTTCTGGGTTGAGTTTCTTTCTTGCTGAGATATCATTTTTGGTATTACTTTTAGTAAGGGAATGTTAATGGTAAATTATCTTGGACTTTTATGTCCAAAAATTCTTTACCTATTCACTCCTGCATACTGATTTGACCTGGACCTCTAATAGTATCTCCTGGGGTCTCTCTCCTTTCTCTGGATCTCCTATTAAATGTATGCTGAATTTTTTCATTCTATATTATGCATCTCTTAATTGCTTTCATATTTCCCACCTCCCAGCTGTGAGCTGCATTCTGGATGATTTTCTCAAATCTACCATTCAGTTCATTAGTTCTCTCTTTAGATGTGGGTCCACTGAGTTTTTAATTTTAATGACTCTATTTTTTGTATTTCTAGAAGTTCAGTTGATTCTTTTTTTTAAATTTTACAGCCCCTCCCTTGGTGTTGTGTTCTTTCACTTTATTTTTTCTTACTTTAATGCATTTTATTCCTTTATGTTATTGCACGTTCAAATTACATGATTTTAAGATCCCTTTAAGACTGCTTTATATCTGTAGTTCTTGGTTCTGAATTTTGTTGCATTTGTCATGTTTGCTGATTTTCTCCCACAGTGATTATTTACTTAATGGGATTAGTAATTTTTTATTGTGAGCTCATCTTCACTGGGAATGGTTTTCAATGGAATACGTGTACTTGGTTGGGATCCTGTAGATTCCAGGCCTGTTTTATGTAAATTTCTCAGAATGGGTTCTTGTGCTTCATTGATAGTATGGATTCTGATCAGGTGCCTGTGCATGACGCAGATGGAAGTTCTGGTTTCTTTGGGGTGGTGTTTTGTTTGTTTGTTTGTGTTTTTGTTTTTTACCTTCTCTGGCCCTGAAAGATGTTTGACTTCCTTTTCGCATCACTGGCCAATGAACGGACTTCTGCTGCCTGTTTCAGAGTCAGAGAGCTTTTGTGACTCCCAACTTGAGGCAGGAGGTGGCTCAGTTCCAGCTTCCACCTCTCATGGGCTGAGATCCTGGTTAGTTGTTTCCACACCAGTCTCTGCCACCTGGTTCCAATACTCACGTGGACTCTTTTCCTTTTAGCTCCAGCTCCCTGCTCCAGATCTTCAGGAGAGTCTTTTCTAGTTTTCAAGCTTGCTCAAGTATTTAAACATTGGGGGGAAGGGTTTAAGTTGTATCCAGCATTTGTATGTGATGGGAGTAGAAGGGTCTGCCAGTCTGCAAAATGAATTAGAAATACAGTAATCAACTCTTCCAATTTTGTTCATAGGACATTACTTGTTCTTTTTGAGCCTCGAGGTCTTATAATTGTACATGAGAATATTAGTACCTACCTAACAGGATAGTTGTCAAGGTCAAGGAAAGGAGATAATGGAAGTGTTACTTAGATGTCAGTTAGGGTCTTGCTGCCCTCCTAAGTTTATTTTTTAAATTGTTTTTAAATTTAAAGTCAATTAATTAACATATAGTGTATTATTAGTTTCAGAGGTAGAGTTTAGTGTGCCCTCTTAAGTTTAGATAGAATGCCCTCGAATCCTCTTCCACATGAGGTGAATGGGGAGGAGGTGGTGCTTTACATTCTTCCGCTCACCTCTGCTTCTGAATTTTAGCATCTGGTGAATTTGCTGTTTAGGAGTTGCTTCTATGTCCTGAACAAGCTATTCCTCTCCAAAACTCTGTTATTTCATATGAGAAAATTTTATAAATACCAAATAAAACCCACAAGCCACTCATAAGGCACTGTGTGCTCTGTACCAGACACAGGGAAGGACATTGTTAAACTGAAGACTGAGGAATCCCTTGGTCATTTCATCATCTTGAGATCCATCCACCTGCCCTGTGGACCGACCTTCCTCTCTGCTCTGCCCGTTCCCGCCTCTCTTCCTCATCCCTCATCTCCAAGATTACTTCAGAAACCCACATTCTTCTCAGTTCATGAAGCAGAGCAGTTGGGCTCTCTCTAGTTTTGAGCACCAAATTTACTTCCCTGCTCATTTTGCATAATTGAACTAAGGTGCTCAGCAGAATAGGACTCTCCAGATACGAGACTCCCTCTCCTTGGAAGGAAGCTGTTATTTTAAATAGCAAGTTTTTCATTCCTTTATATCTGTAAAGCCCATAACACAGTGACTAGCACATAATAAACACTCACCAAATGTTAGCTATCACAATTTCCACTTCTAAAGACTGTGATTCTAAATTAGATTTAATGACTGACTAAGCAAAACTGACTTAAAAGGGGAAGTGTGGGGACCAAACACTGACAGTTCCAGAGTTCAGTTAAAATTATTTGTGAACTACTTGCATGTCTGTTCCATGGCTAGTGCCTATGAATGAAGAAATCTGAGATGGCTGGGTACAAGTCGGGCATGATAATTTGGAACAGAGAAAGAAGGAAATAAAAACCAAAAACGTGTCCTACAAAGGGGCTCTTAACTTCATTCATAACCAGGGAAATGCAGAGTGAAACCACAGGGGGATACCGTTTTACGATCACTAGAATGGCCAACATTCTGGCAAGAGTCTGAGAACACCAAGCACTGGCAAGGATGTGGAGTAACGGTGATCCCCTTTCATTGCTGGGGGGAGTCACCTTGGGTGGCAGTTTGGTATCTGGCGAAAGTGAAGCGCCTGCCCTTCTAGAGAAATTCATACACATGTATACCTGAAACTTGATTAGAACGGTCATGTCAAGATGGCGCAAAACAGCCTCAAACTGGAATCAACCCGAATGTCGCTAATGGTGGGGTACATTTGATTCTATTCTTGCCATGACATTCCATACAGCGGTGGAAATGAACATAATTTACAGGTGCACATGGATAAACCCTGCAGTCAGAATCTGAGGGACGGGAGCAAGTCCCAAAGGACGTGTAAAGGATGAATCTTTTATATATAGTGCAAAAGTAGGTAGAACTAAACTATATTCACAGCCAGTTCTTCGGTGCTCCTCTCTCCCCTGCTCCCTCTCTCTTGCCCTTGGAGCAAGGTCTTCATTTCCTAGCACAAGTCCCGTTCTGAGCGTGCTTACACCTCTTGCTTCTCGATTCCATTTGTTCATACATTCATTCAAACAAGTACAAAGTACCAACTCCACGTGAGGCACTGTTCTTGGTGCTGATGGCAAAACAGACAAAAATCCTGCTCCCATCCCGGAGCTAACTATTTTTTGGCAGGGGGTTGGACGATAAGTAAAATGAACAGGTAAATTTTATAGTATAGTAGAGACTGATAAATATGATGAAGAAAAATAAAGCAAGGAGAGGTTTTGTTAGATGGGGTGGTCAGGGAAGAACTCTGCAAAGGTATAATATTTATGCAAAGACTTGAAGAAGTGAAGGAAGTAGCTATGTCAGTATCTAGAGGAAGAGCTTTCCAGGTGGAAGGAACAGTAAGTGCAAAGGCACTGAGCTACTTCCTTATCAATCATCATTTTGGAATCTTATCAATGTCTACTCCAAAAATCTCTAAATGTCCTCTCACTGTTGGATGGTTCTTGCCACAAATAGAAGATTCACTCTGTGTTTTACAACCCCAAAGAAAAACTTCTGTAATTTGTGAGCCTCAAATTGTGAATGTGTGTGAAGGAATAATCTTGGCGTAAAGGAACACTTGAAGTCCTATTTTGTTATTTCATTAACTTACAGCAGTTCCTTTCAGCGAGCATGAGTTACCACACAGAGCACGTATGGGAGCTCTGGTGGACAGAGGTTTTGATTTTTGTTTCCGTGACTCTGTGGACTTGAGCAGCTCACTTAATCTTCCTGTGAAAAAGATAAAAATAATGCCCGTCTTTAAGTGTTGTTGTGAAGACTGGGAGAAAACACAAGTTCGCATCTTTGTGGTCCTTCAGTGAGACTTACAATGTTTCTTTACATAGATCTCGTACATTTTTTAAGTTGTTAATATCCTAGGTGTGCTGTATTTTTTGTTGGAAGGGAAAATTCTAAAAGCTCCCAGTGAGAAAAGGCAAATGGCTTAATGAGAAGTCTGGAGTTCAAGTTCACGGCTGGTGGAGTGGCTCCACAATGTTCTCTGTGCTTCCGGTCCTCGGTCTTTCCTCCACACCATCCTTAGCGTGTGGCTTCTGTCCTCATGCTTATTGCATTGTGCTTGCTATTTCACTCCAGCCTCAGGTCCCTGTAAGGAAGAAGGAAGGCTCGCATGACCACTTTTAGACCTTGGACCGTCCTCTACAACATCACTTAAAATGCCTGCCTTTGAATAGGTGTGCCGAAATTTATTTACTCTTTCCTCATTGGTGTGTTTATTTCATTTATATATATATAATATATATTAAATAGTATATGTTTATATCAATTTTTATTAATTATATTTCTATATATTTCTATAATATATAAATACATACTATATAACATATGCACTATATATTATATATAAACAAATGTATACTTATATATGATCTATATGTGATGTATAATGTATATACATATGTATGCACATATTTACTACTACTAAAAACATATAATTACTACGATGACAAATATTATTACAGTATGTATACATTAACAATGTTGCAGTAGACACCTTTGCAGCAAAATCTTTGCACGTATCCCAGATTATTTTCTTAGGACAAATTCCTAGGAGAAATATCTTTGAGGCAGAGCATATGCCTATTTCCAAGACTTTTGATGTGTTTTGCCAAATTGTTCTTGGGAAACATAGAGGTTTCTACTCCTTCCAGAGCTGAATGGGAATACCCTAGCACATTCTATCCATCTCCGTCATAACACTAGCCATTGTCAACTTTATTCAATTTCATTTAAGTCATGTGTTCATTTAATAAATGAAAAGTCATATTTCATGATTCTACTTTCTTTGGTTATTAGTAGGTCGATCATTTTTTTTTACATCTTTTTGTTCAGTTTTTGATATTTTTTAAAGGTTTATAAGATGGCTTTGGGGTGCCTGGGTGGCTCAGTCTCAGTTAAGCGTCTGCCTTCAGCTCGGGTCATGATCCCAGGGTCCTGGGATGGAGCCTCGCATCGGGCTCCCTGCTTGGTGGGGAGCCTGCATCTCCCTCTCCCTCTGCTTGTCGCTCTGCCTACTTATACTCCGCCCCCCCGTCGAATAAATAAAATCTTTTTTTAAAAAAAATAAAGGTTTATAAGATAGCTTAAAGGCTTCCTTTTATCCTTCCAGCTCCAGTAAATCATATGAGAAAAAGAATTAATATATACTATATGCTGACATTGACTCTTAGTGCTGTCCAGCAAAATAACTTATCTGTGTTGCAGTCTTTAAAATCTTGCTTTATGTTTGTTAATGTCTTTGGTTAACACCTGTATCATTTTAGTGTATTAAGATTAGATCAATCTCAACTATAAACATAAAATAATAATAGTCTACTAAAGTCATAATGTTTCCTGCTTACATAGTTTGTTTCTTGGGAGATCAAAGAACTGTGATAGTATTATTTTAATGAATCATTTTCGCTACCCTACCTGTTATTCCATCGAATGGATGGTCGTACTTATATCACAAAATTGTTCCTTGTGTATCCGAAATTTGAACTGAACTGGGAGTTCTGATTTGTTTTGTTTTGTTTTCTCCAAATCTGGCAGCCCTGCATGAGGAGGGTCTGGAGTTTGAGATCCTGGGTGGGCAGGTCTGTAGGGGCTGGAAAGACCAGAAGCCGCATCAGGCAGAGGTTGTGAGCCGATGCCCAGGAGATGAGAGTCCCAGACCCTTTTCCTCCAGCACCCACCTGGCTGCCAGTTATGGATCTGAGCCCTCCCTGTGTTGGGGACTCGGGCAAGGGGTGTGGCAGAGGTACCACTGGGCCCCTGAAGCTGAGCTAGCACATTCCATCCCCAGAGAGATTCTATTTGACAAAAGAGCTTTGGAGGCAGACTGTCTTGACTTCAAATCCCATTCCTTCTTTTAACTGGCTTTGTGATTTGCAGCAAGTTGCTTAAGTTCCTAGAACCTCTGTCTGTGGGGAGAAGAAGGGCAAGGAGGGAAGCAGGGCGAGCAGAAATATTGATGACCAGTGGAACCATTGCACCAGGCCTGAACTTCAACACCGGACTCTCGTTGAATGATCTCCTGTAACAGGACAAAATAAACCCAGACTCAAAGGTCATCATAACGTTTGCATGAGATGATGCTTGAAAAGCACTTAGCAGAGTCTTTGGTACCTGGCAGGCAGCCAAAAAAAGAATCTGAGCCTTGAGGCAGCAGGGATTCATGGAGGTGGGGTGGTTACTCTTGGGGTCCACCTGAGAGCCCCTGGAGAGAGTGACAGCAATAACAAAGTGAGGCAAGACCGCAGGCCCGAGAGCCTGGGAAGTGTGGTGTTTGGTGGCTCAAGGTTTGGACCCCTTCAAAGGGAAGTTATTTCTGTTTTTTCTATACCTGTTTCCCCCTGGGAATGAGAAAAATTCAGTGAAGGTGATGTGGAATGTAGTTGGAAAGCCAGCAGCCTCGGTGGTGCCAGGGGAGGCCCAGCTCCGTGCAAAGCCAGCCGCCTACCCTGGTTTCCCAAGCACAGGAGTAGAAACATGAGTTGCCTGGGACATCCACGTGCTTTATTGCAGGGGCCAACAAAACCCTTGACCAAGGCTTTTATAGATCTACCAGAGCCTCAACAACTTCCTCATGATTCAAGATCTTATTGTAAAGCTAAAGAGTTACCTATTTGTAAATATTTTCCCAAGGGCAGGTGTAGCCGGCCCAGCCAACCCTGTCCCCAAGGGCTCCAGCGAACAGCTCAAGGGCTTTCCAAACTCCTCAAGAAGGAGCTGGTTAACGGTTAAGTGGGGGATGAACTTAAGGGACCAGGGGAAAAATTAGGGCTTCTGGCTGTGTGGGGTCCTGTCATTAGCCAGACAGGTGGCATCTCTTCCTCTGGATCCTGACCCAAGCTGTTGTCATGCACCCTGACCGGTGTGGTCTAGGAGGAGCTCCCTCCAGCTCACATACAGATGAGGGTATGGGAAACACACCCTTTGCCTTTTCTTTGAGGGTATGACCTTGACCCAGGAAATGGCATGAGCTGAAAAGGATAGGCTGGTTTCAGGGAATGCGTCTCAGCCAGTTTCTTTTGGGGACTGCTGAACCAGGTAGAGGTGGGCATTTGTAAGAAAAAGCAGGGAAGACAGCTGCTAGAAACAGGCACCGTTTGAGGTCTAAAGAAGGCAGTATTTCCCAGTGTTTGGGCATTTGTGTTCTACCTTAGTGATTTTTGCTGAATCCTTTTCATGTCTAAGCTGTTGTTTACTTAATCTTTCTTAAAATTGACTCTGTATTTTTACTTAAATATCACCCCTATCCTCAACTTAGGCAATGATATCAATGAAATTAGGGGCAAAGTGTATGATTTCTTTCTAATATACATTTACTGTTAGAGATGCACACTATGAACTTAAAGAAGTGTATCTGTGTGATCTTTAAGATCATCCCATGCAATCATAGCTAAGATTTATTGAGTGTTGTGCCAGTCCGTTCATGGGTATGACTTCGTTTATCGGTCACGGCGAGGTAAGGAGGGGGAGAAGAAGGGCACTAATGATTTCTATTGCCATGTGAGGATTAGCTGGCTGACATTTGCAGAGTGCTCAGAACTGTGTCTGCTGGGGAGAAGGCATGTGTGAGGGTTTGCTAATAGTATTGTCATTCTGTCCATTTTACAGATGGGAAGGTGAAGGCAGGTGTAGGGATGTTAGATTGCGCAGCAGGACCTGAGCTGCTGGAAGGCTCAGCCAGGACTCAAACCCAGACACTGAGTCCAGAGCCTGGCCTCTGATCCACCATGTTGCCCACCTTCTGTTTATGGAAGTACAACCGAGGGACTGGGGCCCAACCCATGTGGGATGCATGCTGGGTGACCGTCACCTGGATGCAAAAAGGTGGATCATGGTGCCCACTTCCATGGCCAGTAAGAGAAAGGCGAGGTGTTTGCAGGAGGAGCAGAGGGTGGAGGAACCAGATACTGTTCAGAGATGCTGGGACCCCACCTGCTAACCTGGCCTGTAACGCCTGACCAGGGACAACACCCAGGGAGGAGGTTATGAAGAACTGAGAATGAGTCTTTGTCCGTTTGGGACACAATCTCTAGAGAACCTATTTCCCTGCACCGTTCCTGTAGTTCAGAACCAACTGCTCCAGCTTTGAGCAAAGGCATCAACAAAGAGTGAGTTGCCTACATATTCTGCGTGCCTAATCCTGAAGGAGGTGGGATGGGGTTTTTGAACCCAGCCTGTTCCGGAAGAGTACCAGGCCAGACTTTCTGAAGGAGCTTGCCAATGTCGTTTTTGATCTTTTGGAGAATAATCTGTTTGGGGCCATCCCAGAGGCCTTCATTTATATATGAACATGTTGATTTGGTAAATAACACAGTCCCACCTCTTCTTTATAGCAGACCCTACAGGACCTCAACCCCACATTGGAGCCCAGTGTCGGTGACTCTAGGGACCACAAGGTGCCTCCCTGCGGGCATCAGGTAGTCAGAATTGGAGCTTTTCATTAATTTAGATTCCCAGATAGCACCTAAATAATGTACTGCCTATGCCACATGCATTGTTCAAGTATTCAGAAAACGTTTTTGCTGTCAGACACCCTGCTCCCTCTCTTCTGCCTTTCAGAGAAGAGCATTCATTATAAAACTTCATTTAGAACATGTTTCTAATACAGATTTATCCCAACACATTGAACTAGTTTTATCATTGACTGGCTCCAGGCAGAGCTGTGACATGGGTGAAGTTCATCAGAGTCTCTGCCCCTCCTCACCCCACTTCCTTTCCAGAATCTTACTGCAGACTGTTGCCCTGTGGCTGGTCCCTACCGCCCCTGTCTCCCTCAATGCCTAATAAGAGTAGCCTACTCTACACCAGGGACCTTCCATAAACCATTCTAGTTCTTACCAGAGACGCTACGATGAGGGGACTGCCATCCGCATTTTATAGATAAGGACCTCAGGCCCACCATCACCTGGCAAACAGAAAGGCTGAGCTCAGTTCTGAATGTGTCTAGCCCAGAAGCAACAGCTCCTGCCTTCAGGTGATTCTGTCTTTCAGAATAAGTCTGCCAAACGTAATTTGTGAATTTGTGAGGAGTCCACTGACTTCTGCTCCTACTTACCAGCTAACCCGCTGCACAATCTTGGGTGAGTATCTGCCTTGCTCTGAACCTCAGTGTCTTAGTGTGTTTGGACTCTTATAACAGAATACCATAGACTGGGTGGGTAAACAACGAACATTTATTTCTCACAGTTCTGGACGCTGGAAGTCTGAGATGAGGGTGCTAGCCTGGTCAAGTCCTTCGTGAAGACCCTCTGGCTGGTTTATAGACGTCTGTCTCTCATTATACCCTCATACTAGAAGAAAGATCATCTCCTCTTTTGAGAGAGAGAGAGAGAGAGCATGCGTGTGCAGAGGGAGGGGCAGAGGGAGAGGGAGAGAGAGAATCTCAAGCAGAGTCTGCCCTCAGCTGGAAGCCCAATGCAGGGCTTGACATGGGGGTCAATCACACGACTCTGAGATCATGAGATCATGACCTGAGCCAAAACCAAGGTCAGATGCTTCACGGACTGAGCCACTCAGGCGCCCCTCTTGTGTCTTCATGTAAGGGATTTTAAGATCCATTCATGGGACCGATCTTATCCATGAGGTTCCACTGGTGTGACCCAATCACTTCCCAAAGGCCCCACCTCCTAACACTATCACATTAGGGGTTAGGATTTAGCTCGTGAATTCGTGGGAGGAACACAAACATTCCATCCAGAACATTCAGTCTCCCTACTTATGAAATGAAGGTTTCAAATGGTGATCCCGACAGCCCTCTAGGTCTAAAATGCTATGATTCTACTGGGTGGAGATTCTGCTCATTCACCTCCAGTGCCAAGTGTGCTGTCCAGTGCCTGGTAAAGCTGTGGTAAATGTTGACTGAACATATATAAGAAAAAAAGGCAAGATGCTTTCTTTCACTAAAAGCACATACCCTCTGAAGGTTTCCTGACAACAGATCCTCATTTTTGTGTTCGATTCAACCATGCGATCAATGGTGGGGGGTGGGGGGGGCGGCGGTTGGTGGGACAGAAGTTGGCAGCAAACGGTGCCTTCCGGTCTCACTGCCCTGAAGGCTCTGGTCCACCTGCATGCAGACACCCAGGTGCCTGCAGGAACTGGAGAACAGAAGGGGATGCGCCCCGGCTCTGGAAAACATTCCTACAATGGCCTGCCTGCCGAAAATTAGCTTTCCCTCTCAGTTTGGTGCTTCTGATCTTCCATCCTCAATAATTTTTTTGGCTTCCCCCAATCTGCCTTTCTTCATTAGTTCCGTCTCAGCTTTCTTTCCTGCTTGGGGCAAATAGACACACCTGGATAGGAAGGATCCCCTTCCAGCCAGTAGGAAGAAACCTGGGCATAATGAGGAAAAAGAGTCTTGTTAATTTTTTATAAATCAGGCCTAATGAGGTACAGCTTGTACATAGTAACAGACACATGTTTTAGGTGTGCGGCTCTAGGATATTGACAAATGTAGACAGTCGCGCCACTACCAATTAAGATACAGAATATTTTCATCAGCCCTAAAAGTTCTTTTATAGGAACTTTCTCTTTGTGGTCAGTCTCCGCCCCGGCCCCCAGGCCCTGGACAACCACTGTTCAGGATTTTGCCTCTAGAGCCTTGTGTTTTTTGGGGGAAGGTGACAAGGCAGCTGTGGTTTTTGTTTTTAATTACACCTTCCACTGGCTCCCCTACAAGTGTCTGGAAAGAAGCTGCTGTTTAAAAATTATTTATATGCCACACTCTGGATCCAATATGGAGATGAGGCAGTCATAAAGCCCCAAGTCCCACAGTGAGAAAGATCACCACAAGGACAGGCAGAGAGTAGACTGGTTCTAGGAGTCTCCTTCACCTCGTTTAAAAAAAAATGTTCCAAGGGCGCCTGGGTGGCTCAGTTGTTAAGCAGCTGCCTTCGGCTCGGGTCGTGATCCCGGGGTCCTGGGATCGAGCCCTACATCGGGCTCCCTTCTCAGTGGGGAGCCTGCTTCCCCCTCTCCCTCTGCTGCTCCCCCTGCTTGTGCTCTCTCTGTGTCTGTCTGTCTCTCTCTGTCAAATAAATAAATAAAAATCTTTAAAAAAAAAAAAAAGTTCCAGGGGCGCCTGGGTGGCTCAGTCGGTTAAGCGTCTGCCTTCGGCTTAGGTCATGATCCCAGGGTCCTGGGATCGAGCCCTGCATCAGGCTCTCTGCTCAGCGGGAAGCCTGCTTCTCCCTCTGCCACTCCCCCTGCTTGTGTTCCCTCTCTCGCTGTGTCTCTCTCTGTCAAATAAATAAATAAAATCTTGAGGGAAAAAAGTTCAAATCTTCAAATAAATTGCAAGAATAGGACAATGAGCACCCCATGCCCTTCACCTAGATTTACAACTGTTAACTTTTTTGCCATATTTGTGCTCACGCTCTCTCTATGTCTATCCACCCTTATGTATTTATGTTTGTTTGTTTATTTTTGATGAACCATTTGAGAGTTACCTGCAGACATCACGACGTGAGTGTAGCTGCTTTAGCAGGTATCATAACCATTGTACGATTGTTACCCTTAGTGAATGTAGCACTGATGGAGGGCCATTATCAATGTGGGATCGGGTCATGATGTCCTTTCTCCAGGTGTTCCAACAATGTCTTTTATAGCTGTTTCAGTTTTATTAAAAATTTTATTTATTTATTTATTTACTTGCTTATTTATTTATTTAGTTTTGAGATAGAGAGGGTGCATGAGCGGGGGGTGGGGGGGGGGCAGGGCAGAGGGAGAGAGAGAATCCCAAGCAGGCTCCATGTCCAGCTCAGCGCAGAGCCAGGCCCCGAGATCATGACCTGAGCCACAACCAAGAGTCAGATGCTTAACCGACTGAGCCATCCAGGTGCCCCAATATATCTGTTTCAGTTTTTAAACAACATTTTAAATCCAGGATCCAGGAAAGGATCCCGGGTTGCATTTTGTGTCTTTAGTGTCTGGATGCTTCCACAACCCCCCCAGCCCTGCTGCTTCTTCCTCTCAGTGTTGCTATGAATCTGAAACTGCTCTAAAAAAGCAAAGTCTTAAATAGATAAATAGAAGAATATCCTAGAACTTCACACCCATGAGGATGGCTGCTATCAAAAAACAAAATGACACGAATTGGCAAGGATGTGGGAACCTGGAATTTGTATGCACTGCTGGTAGGCATGGAACACATTACAGCCTCTCTGAAGAATGGTGTGAACTACCATATGATCTGGCAATTCCATTTCTGAGCATATAGCCAAAGGAATTAAAAACAAAGATGCAGAGATATTTGTACATCTACGTTCACGGGGCCGGGGGCTCTAATCCCTCTCAGTGTTGATCATGGGACAGAAGTTATGGTGCCAGAGGGCCCACCTGGTACGACTTCTCTCTTATCTCATTCAGACATCAAGGAGAAGGGCCTCCCTATTCTTTCAAAGAAACAAGCAAATCAAGGCAGAATGATTTCTAAACAAAGAAGAGCTTCTAACATGGAATGTCCTGGAAGCTCCTGTTCTTTCCCTTTGCTACATAATGTGGCCTCTCCCTTCTAGAGGCACATCGAGACCTCAGCACACCTTGCCCGAGAACAAAAGACAGCAGCAGTCTTGGGCTGTTCCCCACCTGTGCTCCCCTGGAGGAGGCAGCATAACTGCGGGTGCAGTCATGGGAACCCACAGCCAGAAGGAGATTTTCCTGAGAGCTGCCCACACCCCTCCCCCCACCCCGGGGCAAGTTCCCTAAACTCTGCAGTTGAGAGAACTGTTTCCATCTGTGTTTGGGGATAATAATATTTACCTCCCATGGCTCTTGTAATGGACAGAGGTAATATATGTAAAATATTGGGCAGATAGTAGGTATTGACATTAATAATAAGGCTAATAATAGCACAACAGCCACCACCAACTAAACAAGCTATTCTGTGCCAGATGCCATGCTAAACACGCTCTGTGCATGGCTTCTTTTAACACAGAGATCCCATTCCAGAAGCATTGTAAAATAGTTCCATTTTACAGGTGTGAACACTGAGTCTTGGCCCATTAAAATGGCCCCAGTCTGGAACACTGACAACACCAAATGCTGACAAGGATGTGGAGCAACAGGAACCCTCACTCGTTGCCGGAGGGGAATGCAAAATGGCGCAGCCACTTTGGATGACAGTTTGGCAGTTTTCCTATAAAACTAAACATACTCTCACCATTCCATCCAGCAATTGTGATCCTTTACCCAACTTTGTATTTACTCAAATGAGTTGAAAACTTTTGTCCACACAAAAACTTGCTTATGGATGTTTATAGCAGCTCTATTCATAATTGTCAAAACTCGAAAGCAACCAAGATGCCCTTCAGCAAGTGAATGGATAAATAAGCTGTGGTACATCCAGACAGTGGAATATTATGCAGTGGTACAAAGAAACCAGCTGTCAAGCCATGTAAAGACATGGAAGAAACTTAAGTGCATAGTACTAAGTGAAAGAAGTCAATCTGAAAAGACTATATACTATATTTTTCCAACCATATGACATTCTGGAAAATGCAAAGCTATGGAGACAGTGAAAAGGTCTGTGTTTGCCAGGAATGGGATGGAGGGGTAAAGGGAGAGATGAACAGGTGAAGCACGGAAAATTTTTAGAGCACTCAAACTATTCTGATAAATACATGTCAGTATCCATTTGTCAAAACCCACAGAACATACTAACACCAAAAATGAATCCTAGGGTAAACCATGGACTTGGGGTGATTATGATGTGTCAGAGTAGGTTCATCCTTGAAAAAATGTACCCCTCTGGTGAGTGATGCTGATAATGGGGAGGCTATGCATGTATGGGGGCAGGGAGTGTATGGGAAATCTCCATGTCTTCCTCTCAATTTTGTTGTAAAGCTAAAGCTGCTCTAAAAAAATAGTCTTAAAAAACAAAAACAAACAAAAAAACTCCACCTGAGTCTTAAAAATATGTTTCTACTTAAGCCACACAGAGAAAGTAGGAAGGTTTCAGATCAAGGGCCGGCTGTCTGACTCTGGAACCAAGTTCCTAGATCCTTAATTGCTTGGCTTCATGCCTTTTCAGATGAGGGAAATACATACATATATCCTTTTCCAGGGAAGTTGTACAGAGGAACTGGGCATAAACTAGAGATCTCTGTTCATTCTGGGAACTTGGGAAGGTCACTTTCCTCTTTGGGTCTTAGGTTTTCTCTCTGTAGGATGCCAAGAATACTCCCAACACCCTGCTTCGCCTGGGACAGATTCTGATTGCTCTTGTCACTTCATCTCTTCTGGGAAGCCCCTTGGGCACCCTTTGTGATGGTCTTTGGCAACAGCATCAAGTGGCATTTATTGTGGATCTAGAAGGCTCTGGCAGGCTCTGGGCCAGAGGGTAGAAAGAGGATGAGCCCTGGCTTTGAAGAGAGGCTAATGCAGGCACAAGTACTGGCTCTGAACCTTCCAAATACCTGTGTGACCTTGGGACAGGCTTTTAACCTGTCTTCACCTTGGTTTCTTTAACGTGTGAAAGAGGCACAGTGCTTACCTTACCAGGTTGTGAGGGCCCATGAGATTGTGTCCGTAGCAGCACTTTAAGACTATAAAATATTGTAGAAATATAAGCTATTCTGAATCGTGCACATGCTCTTTTTTTGTGTGATGCAGAAACATCAAACAGGTCTACCCTGATGCCATTTGGAGAGCCATATAGGAACTTTCAAATCCCTTTCGACTCTGATTTGATCTCGGCAGAGTAAGTTGTACTCATGCTGTAGGTTCACAGGCCTCTTTGCTCCTAACTTAAACAAACCCCAGGGTCTTTGCACGGCTGCCTGAATACTCTTTCCCCATTAGTATCGCTTGCCCTCTCACTTCATTCAGGTTCTGCTCAAAGCTTCCCTTAGCAGAGAAATCTTCTCTGACTTCTTTATTTAATATACACCCCTCCCCCCACCCCATGCCCACCCATCACTTTCACTCTGAATTTATTTTCCTTCATAGAATGTAGCTCCACCTAACCTATTTTATGTAACTCATTACTCTGATCCTCCCCCAGATGTAAGCTGCATTAGGGCCTGCTGCTTGTCCCTGGTGCCTGACACGGAGTTATTTCTTAGGAAATATTTATTGAATGAATTGAAGAGACAAAGAAGCTGATTTAATACTTCAGGGGCATCAGGGTAGACAGGCAGGGCCAGCTTTTTGGATCTGGCAGGGTTGCTTAGAAGCTCTTTCCTCCTTGGACCCCCTGCGTCTAGGGTTCTGGAATGAGAAAGCAGCACTGCCTTTGGACAACCACAGCTTCTTCTCAAATGATATTGACTCTGCCTTAGTTCCGAATGGACCTAAGACATCTCTGATCTCTGACCACGCACCAGGCTGTTCTAGTTAACTTGCCACTCAGTCGTCAGTCATTTCCTCCTCTCCGTGACCCTTCCCATGTTTACCAACTACTACAACATTTATTAATTACCTCCCGGGAACCTAGAATGGTGCTAACCACTATGGATGATTGAGAGGAATGTAAAGTGTCTCGTCACCCTTGAGGACGTTGGAGGCAGAATGGCCTCGTGGTTCAGGTTGGGAGGAGTGTTTACCAATGATAGTCTAAGTTTAAACCCTGTGTTTAGGGGTGCCTGGGTGGCTCAGTCGTTAAGTGTCTGCCTTCGGCTCAGGTCATGATCCCAGGGTCCTGGATCGAGCCCCGCATCAGGCTCCCTGCTCCACGGGAAGCCTGCTTCTCCCTCTCCCACTCCCCCTGCTTGTGTTCCTTCTCTTGCTGTGTCTCTCTCTGTCAAATAAATAAATAAAATCTTTAATAAATAAATAAATAAATAAACCCTGTGTTTACTACTTACTAACTGTAGGACTTGCACGAGTCACCTAAACTCCCTATACCTCAGTTTCTTGATCTAAAAAGTGGGAAGACTAACAGTATTTCCTTTCTAGGGTAACATGAGTTCATGAAGGGTAACCTGGGCACATGGTTACCACCTGATAAGCTTTAGTTGTTTTGTTGGATTGTACTGTGGAAGGTGAAGTAACAATCTGCGGATCGGTGACTCAGCGCGATATTTATACACACATGCATGCCCCATACGCCTGGGTGGGGTGGAAAGAGCATTGCTCCGGGGTCATCCGACCTAGGGAGGAATGCCCGCTGGTCACCGGCAAGCTGTGAGACCTTGAGCAAGCAACCAGACCTCCTGGAACTCCCGGTTCCTCTTTTATAAAACACAGACCCAAATTTTTCCTTAATAGACTATTCGTGAAGATTTACTGAGACGCCCGCTCTTTGCCCCATCAGTACCTATTGCAGTCCAGGAATCCCAGTGTGATGGCAAAGCCTGTTCTGACTGAGTGGGAATTGGATATTGGAGAACCAGGAAGACTCCATGCAGCAAGAGGGTTTAGAATTCTGATTAAAAAAAAAAAAAAAAAAAAAAGAAACCAAAGAAAATGTGTTCTCTCAACAGGCAAAAAGGTAGAGGATAATGGTTTATTTAGGGAATGTGTTAACATCTGTGTTATGAAGATCCTCATCCGATAAGCCAATGTCATAGAATTTTAAAAACCCAATCACAGGGAGGGACCAGGGGGCTGTGTAGCTCATTGCAGAAACCCTTCCACCGTCCCCCAAAAGGTCATCCCACCTCTCCTTGAAGACTTCTAGGGTGGCCAATTTACTGTCACATGAGGTTTCGCTTTTGATCAGTTCAGCTCTCAGATTTGTCCCAAACTCTTCCTTCTTTTCACCTTTCACCAGTCCCTGGCAAAGCGCATTTTCTCATTTCTTCTCCCTGCGACTTGGCAGGGATTGAATTTTAATGGTAATCTATTGAGCAGATTACAATGTTTAAAATAGGCCAGTATTCAGACAAATCAATACTAGTAACAGTTTAAATAAAAAAAGATTTCACAAAGCACCCATTTGTGGTGGTTTAATAGCAGTCTGCAAGGCAGGATGGAGGCGCCAGTGGCTAACCCTGGCCATGATAACAGGAATAATGTATTTGTCAGTTACAACAGATTTCGTAGTATTGCATCTCACGTCCCGTTCATTTCATCAACATCACTGAGCATCCACCAGGCTGTGGGAGGCGGTAAATTCAACATAAGTGGCTTTCTCTTTCTGTTGCTATTATCACTGTTTCGAGCCCCACTCATAAGATGTGAATATAAAATAACCTGATCGATACTTTTAACAAAGACTTGGGGCAGCGGGGAGCAGCCTACATTTGAGCTGGAAAGTGTTGAGGCAGGGCTGGGACTAGGGTGTGGAGAGAGAAGTACCTGGACACAGACGCCATGGAGGTGCTTATGCTCAGGGACCCCACCCATCACCCCAGTCCCAGCCCAGCCATCCTGCCTCTTCTGGGTCAGGCAGTGTGTGATTTGGTACATAAAAATGAGGTATGTGGTCTTGCAGGTCACCACCTGCGAAAGTTTCACTTTCAAACAATGCTTCCATTGTTCACAGGTAGGGACTCTCCCTTGAGAACTATCTTCAGAGCCTGCAGTGCATTTTGGATACCAGTACACCCTTGAAGATGGCAAAGCTTAATCTTCTGAAGGTGGATTTGATATTTGGACGTAGACACAAACCATTGGTGGTCAAATCTGGAGACTGATACAGAGTAGACACGCCATGGAATGCTATTTGGGGGTCAAAAGCAGATTTTTAGGAGTGCCTTGTAAATTGGCGGCAGTTTTCAATGAGGAGTTGCAGAATGTGATTGAGCTTTTGCAACCCATTCCAAATTGAAACGTATCTCTGAAGGTAACCGCTCTGAAGCCAACACTCATCCTCTTAGGAAAGTTTTGGAGTGTTTATCCTAAAAGTCACCCCCATTACTTTCTAGTCAAACCTTGTGTTATTAAGTGATAGTAAATAGAAACCATTTAACTTATCTCCGGCCTTTTTTCTTAAAGGTTGGAAGTCTGGGAGAGATTACATAAGAACAACATATTACAAACTGTAGATGTATTTGCTTTAAAATTCATGGAGTAGACCCTCAAGAGAAATGGAACGGAACTGAAACATCTTAACTTTTAACTTCCCGAACTTGTCAACTTCTCTTTAGTTTGGATACAATGTTTAGTGTTGGGAAAATCCAAAGTCAAGAATCCTTCTTGGCCAATCATCTGAGTCAAAGCATTTACTGAAGTACTCGGAAGGGGCTTAGAGATAGAGCGGAGAGGGCCTTTGGAATATTTCTACTGCTGATCTTAGTTGGCAGAGAAATGAAGGAAGAACTAGAGAGCTTGCCTTCTAACCAGTAAGACAGTTCCAGGAACTCGGACTCATTGACTTCGATTGTGGTCATGGCCCTTGGGCCGAAGGTGGAAAAACAGAACTCATGAGTTTCATTCCTCAAGACCACACTGATTTTGCATGGGGCTCTTACTCTCTCCAGATTTCCACTCACCCATTTACAAGTCCTCGCTCCAGAACTCTCAGTGCTGGTGAGAACCTGGCGGCCTCAGATGTCAATCACTGGAATTCGGTCCCAGCTTTTTCAGGCCTGAGTCCGGTTGGCCACTTCCCGGTGGCATGGCCTCTAGATAGAAGTCACCCCTAGCTGTGTGTTCCCGCCACTCCAGTTTCCAGGAAATCATTTGGTTCAAGTCTTCAGAGAACTGCAAGCTTCTGAACCCTCTGATTAGTCTGTAAATTGGAGCCTTGGGTACACATGATAATTAATTATTTGATAGTGGAGTATTGCTAATGGTTTTATGGGTAGGCAACTATGTGGGGTGCTTTAGAATTGGTTCTAAGCCAAAATAAAAAAATCATGCGCCTTCCAGATATTTTGAAAAAAGGAATTCTATTTGAATAGAGGGAATGATAGAGGGAAAGTCCAAAGGTTTCTGCTTGGAGGGGAAAGAGGAAGAGAACAATACTCTTTGAGCACCTACTGTGGGCTGGGCACTGTCAAGTGACTTTCTACCATGTCCTTTTTGATCCATTGCTATTAGAAGTTAGGGCTATTAGCTCGGCAGAGACTCGGAGAGGTTAATAAATTTTGCACAAAGTCGCAGAGCTAGTGAGTGGCAGAACCGCAGTCTCAACCCAGAGTCCAGCCAAGCCTGGGGAGTGTGGAGAGGTGGGGGGAGAAAGACCCGTCGGTGGTGGAGATGGGCAGAAAGGAAAGGAGGATCTTGTGCGGAGGTAAGCGCGTTTTGGGGGATATGATGCTTTGAGAGAGGAAACAAGGGAAGAGGTGGAAAATGAAGGGCCAGGAAGGTAAAATGAACTCCCCTGCACTCATCATTTCATTCAACAAATATTTGTAATTTAAGCTGTGCCATCTGTCCGGAGCCTCCGCTGCACAAGGTGTGTGGCAGGGGAGCGGAAGTAAAGAGCTATCTAATGTGTGGGTCAGCATGAAAACCCACGTACAAGGTGTGTGCATAGGGCCCCTGGTGGTGTTGACATGAGGGTTACACAGAGGAAGTTAAATAGATGTAGTTCTTGACCCCTGACCCTTGACCTCTAGTAGCAGATTAGCAGAATCCTATCTCAGCTGCCTACCTCCAAGCTGGGTGATGGAGGGCTGGTTACTTTACCTCTCTGGGCCTCAGTTTCCTCACCTATAAAAGGGGATAATAAAAACAGTACCTACCTGGCCCATGGGAACACTTATTTGGGGGCCTTAGCTGAATTCTGTAGCTTAGAGCCATGTTCCCTGCACTGATCTGCAGTAGGAACTTAAGACTTTTATGATAGAGATTCACCCCACTCAAAACACCTGGATGGAAAAGATGGGTGTGTGCATGTGCCTGTGTGTGCACGGGTGTGGGTGTGCCTTGCACACGTGTGTGCACGTGTTGCTGCCTCTCTCCGTGGCAGAGCAGAGTAGAAAGCTGAATTCTCTTTACCACGTACATGCCTGCACACACAAAGTCCAGATCTCGTGTCCCCCCATTCTGGGCTGGCAACACATTAGAACCCATCCCCAGGTAGCCCTGGGAGACATTCTATGGTGGAAGGGAGACCCTTAGGAAAATGTGCCATTATCCCTCTTCTGGGCGACTCTCGGAGTCCCTAGCCCCCCTGAGGAAGCCAGGCCCCGGTGTCTTCTCTCCTGTGCCAACAGCAGATATGCCAGAGTTTATGGCCACAGCCCCTGCTCTCTGCCACGGTGCTGGTTGACTGGGACCCTGTGAGTGGGGCTGCATTGGTATTTGCTTAGCTTTTCTGACGGAAAGATCGTCTAGGCCCAGGATGGAAATTTAGGTCAGCTCTGAGGTGGACCCAGACTGAATTCCAGGCTTCACCCAGAATCAGGACTCTACGAGTGAGAAGGAACTGAGGAGTGTGTCTGGTCCAGCCTCCCATTGGGGCATCTCTGGGAGGGATCCTGGATTATGTTTTCCCTTAATCTGATTGCTCAAGGGACTCTGGTTTGGCCTGGCCTTTGCAAGTTTGGCTTCCTCTGCCCTGAACACCCTCTGCCTCCACCTTGAGTAACCCCAACCCTTCCATCAAGTGTTGGCTTAGACACCACTTTCTCCAGGAAGCCCTGCAGGATTTCCTCAAGACAGGCAGTTGCTTCACCTACTCTGTGGTTCCCTCTACCCACAATTATCCTCTGTTAGGCCACACAACATCATAGTGTCCTTGTTTGTTTAATTGTCAGTTTCTCCTTCCAGATTGTAGCCCTGGAGGACAGAGACTGAGTCTGTCTTATTCACTCCTGGAGTTCTAGTGCTTAGAGTGGGGGGCTCATGGTAGGTGCTCAGGGAATGTTTGTTGAAACAAATGAGGAGCTTGGGCAGGTTGATCCTCTGGGCTTGAAGCAATAGAGGTGGCCTAGAACAGTGCAGAACTTTGGGGAGAAGACAGACAAAAGGAGAGGGCCCCTGGGCACTCTGCTTCTACCCCCTCTACCTGGTGTTTTTTTGTTTTTTGTTTTTTTTTTTAAGCAGACAGAAGTTCAAGAGCAATAAGCTATTTAAATAGTTTCCTATTTAGATTTCCCAAGCCTTGGCCATTATGGATTGACCTTATCAGGGTTTGAGTTGAGCATATTTGGCTACAAAGAACAAAGATCCCTTGGAGTCTCCTACGCCTCCCCCGCCCCCCAACCACCACCAAAAAAAGAAAAAAAAGAACTGATCTTGGGTCTATACCTGTAGTCATGTTGGAGACAGAATCTCCTGGAAAGTTGAGAACTGGAGCTGCCGTGGAGTCCAGGCTCCCTAAGAATAGATCTGTGATCTGTCAGGCATCTGTTTCCAAGATGGCGCCAGGGACCTCTCACATCCAGAAATTCATGGATCTTTGCTTTAGAGTGGTCCTGTCAATGTGGTGGGGGCTCTCCCTGTGTGCCCGCTCCTTTCTATCTCCTTGAGTCTGATCGGGGGGATGCTTTCCCAAGAGAGGCAGGCACGGATCCAGATCATCACGTCATGCCGGGCATAGACATGGGCTTCAGGTCAGCTAACAGACTGACTGTCCCTGGGGGTAGGATCCACTCTGGGTCCAGTGAGTTGTCCTTTGGTGAGGGGGAACACAGAAGGAAGCAGGTACAAAATGTGGTCCCCCATGCCAGCAGGAGCTGGTGGTGGATGGGCCCAGCAAACATACCCAGTATCATCCGTTAGACCGAACTTCTACTCATCTCCCCACTCAGGGCTCCTCTCCGAGGCCAAAGCTCTGATACAAATTTTACCGACGTAGTCCTCAGTCCTACATCATAAACATCAGAATGTAGTATTTCTTGCCTTCCTACAGGCTGGGTGTCAAGATGAAAAAGAAATAATAATTCTAAATCTCACACAAGGGCTTCGGAGATCAATGAGGTAATTTATATGAAATAGTTTGGGCTCCCGGGGAAACAATGTGTGGCATAAATTTAGGCTCTTTCGCTGGATAGCCCCTGTGCCAATAACTCACCCCAGATGATGAAAAACTCACTTGGCCGTACAGAATGTGCGGGCTGCTCTCTGAGTCCACAATGGAACATTCTGGCCGTGTGTGGACTTGGTCGAACCAGGGTGCAGACACCTGTCTCCAGTCTTTTTCCTTACAGGACGGGACATAAATAAACAGGCAGCTGCGTTTGGGATCTGTAATACAAGGGCCTGTCTGAACGATGCCTGCGATCACACCATCAGACTCACAGTGGCTTGCAAACCCAACTTTAGATGCCGAGGATCTGTTTCTCTTGTGAATCCAAATAACTGATGTGAGTTTCTTGAAGCAATGTGAAAATGCCCCGTTGCCATCACTGAAAGGCCCAGCACCGTGCAGGTGCCTTGAAACTCAGCACTTCTATACCAGTGATTACTGCTCTATCATGGGTCCATTTATGGAAAAGGAATGACCATTTACTGAGCACCCCCTTTTTGCCGGAACTAAAACTTTCCAAAAGAGTTGTTTATGCCCATGCTCTCCTACCCTCCTCTTTTGAGCCCATTTCAGTTGGGCTTCCGACCTCACTGCTCCAGGGAAACTGCTCTGCTAGAGGCCAGCCATGACCAATGTGGTCTTCCAGCCGATGGCTGATTCTCTTCCTTCATGGGACTCCACCTGTCTGCAGCATTTGGTACCATTTCTCACTCTTTCTTGCAACACTGCCCGCTTGGCTTCCAGAACACCACATCTTCGGTTCCGTCTCCACACTGCGTGACTCCTGGGGCACCATCTGCCTTGACCAGAGTTTGGCAAACTAGAGCCTGCAGACCAAATCCAACTTGCCACCTGTTTTTTGTTTTTTGGGTTTTTTAAAAGATTTTATTTATTTATTTTAGAGACTGGGGAGGGGGGGAAGGAGCAGAGGGAGAGGGACAAGCAGACTCCGCACTGAGCCCAGAGCCCGATGTGAGGCTTGATCCCACGATCCCGAGACCATGACCTGAGCCAAAATCAAGAGTCGGGCGATCAACCGACTGAACCACCCAGGTGCCCCCTGCCACCTATTTTTAGAAATAAAACTTTATTGGACCTCAGCCATGGCCATTCGTCTACGTATCATCTATGGCTACTTTCATGCTACAGTGGCAGAGAGGAGTGGTGCCAACAGAGACCAGATAAAACTGAAAATATTTATTTATTTATTTTTAAAAGATTTTATTTATTTATTTGAGAGAGAGAGAGTGCCTTAGTAGGGTGGATGAGCAGAGGGAGAGATCATGACCCGAGCTGAAGGCAGATGCTTAACCAACTGAGCCACACAGGAGCCCCCGAAAATTTTTATGATGTGGCATTTTCTGGAAAAAGCTTGCCGACCCCTGGCACAGACTCCTTGGGGACCCTGGTTTTCCTTTTGCCTCACCCACCCCTCCTAGTCTTCTTTGCTTTTTGTCCTCCTGTCCTTGACCTCTAAGCCCTGGAGTCCTTGAACTCTTCTCTTCTCTGTCTATACTTAGTCCCTGGCTGAGCGTAACCAAACCTCTGGGCACATATACCCAACTGTCAATTCCATATCTCCACTTGCTTGACCAATAGACTTCTGAAACTTCAACACGCCCAACACTAAGCTGATTTCTGCTCTGCAAACCTGCCCCTCCTGCAGTTTCCCTCTTTTCCATCAGTGGCAGTTCCATGCCTCCAGGTGCTCAGCCCAAGTCCCTGAAACAACCGTCATCGCTTGCCTGCAATATTTCAATGGCCTCCGACTGGTCTCTCTGCTCTTGTCCCTTACAGCTTCTTATCTCTGCACCGGACAAGAGGACTTTCTAAACAGAAGCCAAACATATCCTTTCGTTGGCCAAAATCCAGATCTTCTTTCCTGCATCCTGCCACTCGAACATCTGTCCGACTTTATCTCCTTCACCCCACCTGGCTCACTGTGCTCCAACTAAGATGCTCTCCTTGTTACAGGAAAGCAACGAGCAGGCTCCCGCCTCAGAATCTCTGTTCGGCTGTTCCTTCTGTAGGAACCCTTTCCCCCCAGATATATGCATGACTTACTGCCTCATGTCTCCTTATCATGAACCTTGCCTGATCCCCCTAAATCAAAGAGCAGTCATGTTCCCACTGCTTCCTGTCCCCCCTCCCAGCATCATCATCTGCTCTACCCTATTTGTTTACATGTTTCTTGTTCATCTTGCCCCTCTTGGCTGTAAGCTCCACAAAGGCAGACCTTTGTCTTGTTCATTGTGCAGCCCTATTGCCTAGAATAGAGATTGGCCTATAATAGGTGCTCGATAATTATTTAAACGTGTTTGACTTCGTATGACTCTGTGAACCCTATTTTACAGCTCAGAGTATTGAGCCTTAGGGAGATTAAGGCCCTCGCACAAGGTCAATTACGCTAGGGGTAAGGCAGAGTGGAATTTGAACCTGGAGCTATCTGCCAAGTCAAGGCTCGCTCGGCAGGTTTGTGTTGGTCTATGAAGTGGCTCTGAGGATTGTTCTGTGGAAAAAGAGTTGTTCCCAGGGCATAAAGGATTCCAGGACCCATTGATAACTCATTGTGAGTCTTTGTCTGTCTTATCGTATTTATGTTTTGGGTTCTGATCACCCTGAGGGTTTCGGGTATGTATGTCTGAGTCCTTTAAGTTGACCCTAACATAAAATTTCCATTGGTTGGGAGCCTGGGTGGCTCAGTCGTTGGGCGTCTGCCTTCGGCTCAGGTCATGATCCCGGGGTCCTGGGATCGAGTCCCACATCGGGCTCCCTGCTCGGCGGGAGGCCTGCTTCTCCCTCTCCCACTCCCCCTGTGTTCCTGCTCTCACTGTCTCTCTCTGTCAAATAAATAAAATCTTTAAAAAAAAAAATTTCCATTGGTTTACACCATCAGGAAACTTTCCCCCTCCTCATTAACCTACACCATCAGTAGGTTGGTGGGAATTTAGCAGTCTTTTGTGGATGACCAAATGCCTGGAATTTTAAGGGGTTTTTTTTTGTTGTTGTTTGCTTGTTTTACTTTTTTGTTTGCCCTTTTGCCCTTCTCTAATGTAGTTAATGAGCTCTAAACATATGCTCAAGTGGACCAGGCTAGTTTCTAGTTAAAGAAAGCTGTGGTAGATTTAGATTTGAACACTTTTTTTTTGATAGGAAACAACTGATAATTTATTTCTAAGTTTGAAACCAACCTTCCTTCTTCCCTCCCTCCCTCCCTCCCTCTTTCCTCCCTTCCTCCCTCCCTTCCTTCCTTCCTTCCTTCCTTCCTTCCTTCCTTCCTTCCCTCCTTCCTGGTCTTCAAAATTCTGGTTTCCAGAATTAGGAGACCTCACTGTGCAGTGCATTTCCCCCACTTCCTATGGGATAGCGTGACAGTCTCCTTCAGTATGGCCTGAGCAGAGGTGTGCAGGCTCCTGCAAGGGTGAGGGACCAGACGCCCAGGCTGCAGGCCATCAGGAGAGGCTTGGGTCCCCTCCCCTGACTGACTCCTGCATCCCCTGCAGAAAGTTCCACCAGGCTTCTTTCATTCCTCGCCACCGTCAGCCAGGTCAAGTCCTTCTCTTCCTTTCCAGTCACTTGAGTCTTCTGCCACCCCTTGTGGTTGTGGTTCATTGCCATCATCTTCTGGCCCTTGCACGTCGCCCACTCCAGAGGCCCTTGTGGTGCAGGGCACCCCCAGGGCAGTGGCCTGGGAAGGCGCATTGCACCCTGTCCTTGCGCTTGCATGTGCGTGTGCATGTGTGCGCGCGCGCGCGCGCGCGCGCACACACACGCACGCACACACACACACACACACACCGGCTAGCCACAGGCATACCGGCGGCCCTGGACAAACAGGCTGTCATTGTCAAACTTTGCTCTGGGACTTTGCCTTTAATCCCTGGGCCTTGCCAACTCCACCTTCTCCCGGCCAGCAAGGTTTGGTTTGGTTTTTAATCTGATTGCAAAGTGTTTGACTTCTTGAGGGATTTGGAGATCACAGGGGTCATGTGAGGAAGGAGGATGTCAGGGAGAGATTCCACCTGCACCCGATCCTGACTGCAAGCTTCCTGACTGTTCTCTGCACCCTCATCCTCATTGCTCCTCTTAATTTCAGACACAGGGCGCATGATTTGGGGTAGTCGTTTGTGATAGGGTTTTCTAGGCTCTTTCTTCTCTCCTTCTCTCCCTGTCCTAGCAGCATCTCTCCCTTTGACCTCTTGACTGATGTCTGGAGGCAACATGGCCACGTGCTCAGTAGCACGCACAGGCGCGGGTTCGCGTCCTGGCCGGGCCGCACACGGGCTGGGGGCCTCAAACACCAGTGTTGGAAGATGGAGACGAGCCATCACGGCACACACTCCAGAGGGCATCTGAGGCCTGAACGAGAAGCGCTCGCCCATCGCTGAGGCCCGGGCACTGTCATTGCTGCCAGCTTGGCTGATACTATTGTTTGTGAAACAATGGAACTTTCCTCTAGAAGCTTAAGGGGCCTCCCAGGAGAACAGGCTTGAACCTTTGAGCAGAATCAAAGCGTCTGCTTGTTGGGGAAGCGTCTAGGCTCAGGCAGCAGATATTTATCTACTATGCATTATTATAAGGCATTTAAGGCATCACGTGACTATCGCTCATAGCCGCATGGCTTCCTTGCCTTCTTCACACCTGGAAACCAGAACGCGCAGTTGCCTTTCGGTCAAGGACTCAGTCTAGAAGGCCTCTCCCTCCCCAAGCTGTCAGTTTGGAGCATCCAGAAAGACTAGAAATCATGGTGTTTGGGATACGTTATTAGACACATAGTATGTGCCACTCGACTGGGCTAAGCATGCTCCTGCACACATGATCTTGTTTGGTCTGCACCACAAACCCATGAGGTGTTTTGTGACCGACCCATGTATAAATGGGGGCATGAGGCTCAGAGAGGTTAAGGAATTTGCCCGAGGCCACACAGCTTGCGATGGGCCTGCATTAAGCCCCAGATGGATCCAACACCAAAGCCCAGGCCCTTGCTCAATCCATTCCACTGCATCCTACTCATTCCTCAAGAAGCAGCCCACTCACACTTGCAGTATGTTGGGTCACATCCTGCTTTCCTCTTATAGCCATGACTGGTACAACACATGACTGAATGAAGATCATCTTTGCATTTTAACTTTTTACAACACACCTCCCAACAAAGTCTTCTCCTAACTTCCATTCTTTACACTGTCTGTGAAGTTACCTTTTCACCTGATTCACTTCACATTCCTTGTTCGGGGTCACGGTACCCTCCTATGAGGAAGAGAGCCGCAACATGGCTCCCAGAAACTCCCCTTGGGTGCATGGCTGCCTCCAGCACCCACTGGGGGTCCCCATCCATAATCACTTCATGAAAATATGTATGTGTGGTGTAGGGTAGGGGTGCCACATCTAGAAAAGGGGCCAGCAGGTGTTGGCTACCCAGCTGCTTAAGTATTGCTCGAGAAGTCTCAGAATAATGTGAAATCAATGCCTACATTTTACAGACGAGAAAAGGGTAGGAGTCATGGCAGGATGGACTAGAAGGGGTTGCACCTGACAAGAGGGAGAAGCAAGGAAAAATCACCTGCAGGAGAAGATCTTGGAGGCATGCCCCAAACCCAGGACAGGCTGATGCAGCTGAGCAGCCCCGGTCTCGGGAGCCTCACGGGATCTGAGTGCTTGTCCGGGGGCAGGCTGAGTCTTGCACAGCTAGGTGGCATTGGGCCCTGGCTGGGAAAGTCTCGCTACTCTGGGGCCGGCGTTCTAGGAGAGGGGGCTCAGCCCTGGTTCTGGGGCAGGAGATACAGGGAGAAGTCCGGATGAGCGAACCCATCCTGTCCCCACGCTGCACTGGGCCTGAACATAAGGGCTCTGTCTTCGGAATCCACACTGAGGTGCTTGTTAAATTCAGATTCCTGGGCCTCTTGAGATTGAGATTTAATGCTTTGGGGACCAAGACATCTGCATTTTAATGAGAGTCCCTGGAGGTTCTGAAACGGAGATCCATAGGACGCATTTGGAGACGGATGGGGGTAGCTTAGAAGAACTTTGACCCTGCTCCTGGCTACCAGGTCCCCCTTCATCCGGTTGCCCATCAACTACTACTGTTTGGGGTTGTACCACTACTAGTCTTATTTTCACTGTTTGGGGGGAGACAAGTTCCTCCTTGGAACTGGCCACTGGCCTGGATGGACAGAGCAAGGTAGAGGATGCCGGAGTGTGGGGAAGGGGCTGACTTTGGGGGGTCATATTTGCCTGAGAAACAGCCCCGCCCTGCTAGTGCCGGGAGCTGCTGCAGGAAGCTTTGGCCTCGGAGGTCAAGATGCAGGCTCTAGCTCTGCGACTTCCACTGACCTCCCAACCCAGAAGGCCCTTATCTCTAAAATGGACCAACATATCCATAAAATGGACCAACAGTAGGGGCGCCTGGGTGGCTCAGTCATTCAGCGTCTGCCTTCGGCTCAGGTCAGGATCCCAGGGTCCTGGGATTGAGCCCCGCATCGGGCTCCCTGCTCGGTGGGAAGCCTGCTTCTCCCTCTCCCCCTCCCCCTGCTTGTGTTCCCTCTCTCGCTGTGTCTCTGTCAAATAAATAAATAAAATCTTTAAAAAATAATAAAATAAAATGGACCAACGTATATTTTTAGTTTAGATGGTCACTGAGCAGATTCTATGAAGAAATGTATGTGGAAGTATTGAGCACTGCATGTGACAAGTTTGACAAAGGAAAATCATGGCTACCAACGATGACCGACATTTCAGAGTCCCCGCTGAGTGCCAGGCACAGCCCCTGGTGCTTTACAAGTACAAACTCATGTTTGCCCTAGGAGGCAGCTGCTGTTATTATCCATGTTCAGGAAAGAGCACAGAGACGGGAAGCAACTTGTCCAAGATCACACAGCAAAGACCCAGGCCACCTGTCCCTAAAGTTTGTGTTGCTTAATGGTATGCTGTTGTGACACTGGGTGAGAGCCCATTTCATTTGTGTCCTCCCCCTGCCCCCAACCTGTGTTTTTGAAGCATTTGGAAGCCACTGACCCTTGGCTTCAAATGACATCTTGGAAGGAAATCTGTTATAAAAACAGATACACATGGAGCAATTTGGGCTGAAAGGTGGTGGGGTGGGCCACAGCCTAGCCCCTCCACTTTCCTTTCCCCAGCACCCAGAGGAGTCCCGCGGGGCATGGGTCCAAAACCAGAAGAGCAACATCACCTGAGTGATAACTAATTGGAGCTTAAAGAGTTCTTGGAATTTGGGATAGAAACACATGAGTTGTTCCTGACCTCAAGGCTAGGACCTTATCTAGCCACCCTGGTAATGAATACACCTGCACATACTCCCTCCACACACACACACAGGCGCGCGCGCGCTCACGCACATTCCCACATGCTCTCTCACACACGCTCACCCACACGCTCACCCACGGGCCTGATCCTCTGCACCCCCCACTCCTGTATTGTGTGCGATTCCGGTTGAGTGAGGGGGATAGGAGCTCCCAGCCTCCTCAGTGCAACCCCCCCGCCCCCCACAGCGGCCAGACTCGCCAGCACCCTGCCCCATTACAAGCCTTTTCCTCCCAGGCCCTCTGTAAACAGGCGGCCTCGTTAAAGCCCATTTCACAGATGCAGAAACTCTCCTCACCGTAATGACGTCTCATGGACAGTGGCCTTTCCTCTGTGGATCGTAGAGGACTCCTTCCACACACTAATTTACAGGCCCAGGGGAGGACGCACACGCTGCTCCTGCCCCTTGGCAGCCCCGGAGAGAGGCAGCCGCGGAGGAGCCTCGGGATGAGGAGACCAGAAGCACAAAGCCCACTTCCCAGTGGAGGAGGCTGGCTGGCTGAGGGGACCGAGCGTGTATGTCTGTACCTGGACCCCAAGGCTCCGGGGAAGGGGCTTAGGGATGGAGAAGAAGCCTGCGGAAGAGTACTTGTAAAATACTCAAGAGAGTGACAACTGTGAGTGGGGTCCCTTCCCTGCATGATAAACATGGTTCCCACAATGCCCCAAATTCCTTTTTCTTTTCTTCTTTCTTCTTCTTCTTCTTCTTCTTCTTCTTCTTCTTCTTCTTCTTCTTCTTCTTCTTCCTTCTTCTTCTTCTTCTTCTCCTTCTTCTTCTTCTTCTTCTTCTTCTTCTTCTTCTTCTTCTTCTTCTTCTTCTCCTTCTTTCTTCTTCTTCTTCTTCTTCTTCTTCTTCTTCTTCTTCTTCTTCTTCTTCTTCTTCTTCCTCTTCTTCTTCTTCTTCTTTCTTCTTCGTGGGAGTTAAGGGCAATTTTTAAGCATTTCCCAGCACACTGCTGTTTGGAAGATGGAAGTTTCTCAGCCAGTGAAGTAGGGTGCTTCAAGATGATGGTGGATCTTAAAGCCACGTGTATAAGATGAATGGAAAGGGAAGTCGTGGAAGTGCTGGTTTGGGCCTGGGGCTACCTGGACATGAGCTATTTCAGAACAGGGCCGTGGAAAGGAAGACGTTGTAGAGCCACCCTATAACAACGTGGCAGTGGGATAGAGGGAACATGGACAAGAATGAAGCTGTTTGCCTTCATGGTTTTGAGCTGGATTTTCCAGGGCAACATGGGAGATGTTTTTGACATGCTTATGCTCGGGGCCCCACCCCCGATTCTGAATCAGTTGGCCCAGAGTGGGGTCTGATGTGGCCTCCAGTGAGACCCCAGAGGAAAGCCAAAGCTGAGAATCACTGTTCTAGACCCTCGGTGCCCCAGGTGTGATCCCCACCCCACCGCCCCCAGTACTGGTGTCCCCTGGAAACTTGCTTGGAATGCAGATTCTTAGGCCCCTGCCCCCACTAGGCCCACTGAATCCACATTTGTATCCTAAGTGCTTCTCAGACTTTAATGTGCCTAGACATTATGGGGGGAGGGATCTGTTTCAAGTGCAGTTTCCGATTCTGATGTAGATATCTCTGAATGCTAACACTGAGAGGTGCTCCTGAGCCCTGCAGCGTCTGGAACTCACCAGGCCCTCACCGTGACTCTTACCCTAACTCTAATCCCCATGCTACCCTGCAAAGCCGGTGGGCTGGCACCATCTACCCCACCTGAGGGGTTCGGCTTTACAAAAGGAAGGCTGAGGCTTGGAGCCCTAAAGCCACTTCTTCTTGCTCAAGGCAAGACTCCAGCTCATATGCAACCAAGTTGGGACTTGGCACTGCAATTCATGTGGCATCAGATACCACATCACATCAATTAGGGTCTCAGACCTCTGGTGACTGCTTGCTGGATGAATGGCAGATCAGCAAACTCCGTGAAGAGGGATGATAATTCGCCCATGACTTGTGTGAGGGAAGAAAGAGTCATAGGTCAGTGGTTCTCAGCTTTGGCTGTACAATGGAATCTTCTATGGGAGCTTTAAAAAATACCCAAGCCTGTGTCCCAGCCCCAGCGATTCTGACTTAACTGATCTGGACATGGCTTGTGCTTTGAGATGTTTTTAGAGCTACCTCAGTGATTCTAATGTGCAGCTGAATCTGGGAACCTCCTCCTCCTCCTTCTTCTTCTTCTTTTTTCTTTTTAAGATTATTTATTTGAGAGAGAGTGAGTGAACATGAGCAGGAGGGGCAGAGGGAGGAGGGAGAGAGAGAGTTAGAAGCAGACTCCCCACTGAGTGCAGAGCCTGACATGGGTATCAATCTCATGGCCCTGAGATTACGACCTGAGCTGAAACCAAGTGCCGGATGCTCAACCAACTGCACCACCCAGGCGCTCCTGGGGACCTCCTTCTGCCTCCCACACCACCTGACACAGTCCTGTGCCCTGAATGGACACAGCCTCTGACTGCTAAATCCCTCCTCCAGCCTGTGGAGTCGGTCCGTTGTCCCTGAGCAGCCCAGCATTGGAGGTGGGGAGGGGTGCCTGCAGGGAAAACATGCTCTTCCAGGATCCCAGGTCTCAACCTCATTTAGGAAATAAAAATACAGGGCACCCAGTGAAATTTGAATTCCAGACACACGATGAATCCATTTTTTAGCATAAGTATGTCCCACACAATATGTGGGGCATACTTATCCTACAAATTCCTTTATTATTTATCTGGAATTCAAATTTCACTGGGTGTCCTGTATTGTACCTGGTAACCCAGATTCTCATTTCTAGTAACCAGGCCTTCCAAAATGAGAGTATCTGAGGTAAGGACGTCTGGGCGTGGTCTGGGCTGTCCGGTTTTATCAGATGAGGCTGCTAAGAAGGACTGGCTTTCAGGTTCCTTTATTAAAACTGCCCCAGATGGACAGACACAACACCCCACTTGTCTTCCTGGCTGTAGAGTTGGCTTTCCATGAATATGTTCCAAGTGAATGAGCAAACCGGTTTCTCCTCTCCCTGGCACCAGGCCATGGTCTCCCATGACACAGCCCATCTAGAAGCTGGGAGCCCAGAATTTGAACAAGGAATGATGTTTTTTTTCCTGGAACCAAGTTAACATTAGCCAAGCAGCTCTATATAAAGTTTGGTTGGAAATGTCATAGATAGCACATTCTAAGGAAGTTGGCCGTGGGGGATCTTGCCTTACGTATGCAGCTAGCATTCACACTGTAGGTCCAGAAGTCATGTTATCTAATACAAAGAATGGCCAAATCAAGTCAGAGTGATGATAAGGATCTAAACTGCAAGGGTGTAAATTAGCGTCCATTGCCTGCTTATGTAATGATTTATTTTTTAAAATATTTCTTGTCCACCTACTATGTGCCAGGCATTGGGTGTGCAAAGATGCACCCCTGCCCTCGAGTTGCTCCCATTCTGTTGGGGGAGACAGAAGAGTGAAGGCAACATGGAGAATGCTTTGATGAGCGTAAGTACAAGCCACTGTGAGGGTCCTTGGAGGGAAGTGACCCAGAGGTGGGGGGCAGGAGGGGGTCTCTAGAGGAAGAGCTGAAACACGGATGTGAATTAGCAGGATGAAGAAGATGGAAGGAACAGAGAGTACTTGAGGCAGAAGAAGTAGCATATGCCAGAACTAGGCGAGGGGAGAGAACATGGTGCCCCCAAGGAACTGCGGGTTGTGGGTACAGCTGGAGGATATGAGACAAGCAAAGGAAAGTCATAGAAGGGTATTTAAGCAGACAAAGCATAGGACCAAATTTGTTCTGACTGTAGTATGGAGGTTGGATTGGAAGGGATAAACCTGGAGTTGGGGAGGCCAAGTTGAAGGCAGGTGTAAGCATCCGTGTGAGAGATGATGGTGGGCCTGCTGAAGAAGGGGGACACGGGAGTGGAGGGAGGTGGTTGCTCTAGAAGCTGTGTAGAGGTAGGGCCTGTAGGACTTGGAGATTCCATAGGATATGAGGGGTAAGGGAGGGGCAGTGTCTCGTATGGCTCCTGGCAGGGAAGATGCATCTGGCAGGCACAGTTGCCCAGAATCAGAGATGCATCTCCACACCCAACCTGGCACTTGAGCTACAGGCTTGAAGACCCAACTGACTTCTTGACCATCCTTTTGGATGACTAATAGGCTTTTCCTAGATGTGACTGTAAGGGAGGAAAAAACTTTTTCCTCTACCCTCTTAGGTTTTGTACCCAGGGCCCTGCAAATTGAACTGACAAAATACAGATGAAATACAGGAGAAAAGGCATACAATTTTATTTTACGTTCTACATATACACGAGAGTCTCGAAGAAAAGGAAGGCCATTAGCCTAAGAGCTTATATACCATTTTAACAAAGAGTGAGAAATTTTGGGGGGGAAGTGATAAGACAAAGGAAAAGGTTTGGGACCTCTAGGCATAGTAAATTGTGGGAAGGTGAGCATATGGGATAAATTCATGGAAGATAAGAGTTCTCCCAGAAAGACTTGTTCATGCAGATTCAAGTTGGTACTGTCTCCAGGGATAAGAGTATTTTCCTCTTTCTAGTACAGGAGAGGAATGTGGGTACATCTTTATACAGGGAAATTTATGCCCTGCTTTTAGGTGGAAAGTGGGAGAGTAAAGAGCTTTTCTTGGGTCTGCTGTTTCTTAATTGCCTTCAGCTCAAAATAATCCTTATGCCAAGGTGGCATATTTTGGGGTGGCATATTCTGATCCCCTTCATGGCCAATATAGAAGTCTTGGTCTTACCCTCTTCCCTCCCCTCCGTGTCTCCCTCCAGTCCCATCCCTCTTCCTTTCCTGTCTTTTATTCCCAGTTCTGCACCCATGTACTTGACCTCCAGTGGGTCACACAACCCCTCTGGACCTTGTTTTCAGTAAAATGGAGGCACAAGTGAATTTTCTCTAGCTCACCATCGAGATCCCTTCGTGTTCTAAAATGTGAAGACTGGGAGCGCCTGGCTGGCTCAGTGGGTTAAGCAGCTGACTCTTGATTTCTGTTCAGGTCATGATCTCAGGGTCGTGAGATCAAGCCCCCTATCGGGCTCTGAGATGGACGTGGATCCTGCTTAAGACTTTCTCTCTCCCGCACCCTCTGCCCCTCCCCACCCTTGCTCATGTATGCTCTCTCTCTCTCAAATAAATAAATAAAATGAAATGTGAAGACTGCACCTTTAAAAAAAAGCAGAGCACAGCAATTACAAGGGTGGACTTTCAAGTCCAATCAGTGGGGCTTTGTCCTGGCTCTCCTGTTGCTAGCTCTTAATCTAGGGCAAGTCACGTCACCTTGCCAAGCCTCAGTCTCCCATGTATAGAATAGGATCAACAGTAATACCTACCTCATACAATT
The DNA here is from genome assembly GCF_037043125.1 of Eumetopias jubatus. Lineage (NCBI taxonomy): Eukaryota > Metazoa > Chordata > Mammalia > Carnivora > Otariidae > Eumetopias > Eumetopias jubatus. Next base: position 182,035,531 of record NW_028274808.1, on the reverse strand, counting down.
TTTGTAAGGAGATAATTGATTTAGCTTAGTGCCTGGCACATCGTAAGCTGCCAATACATGTTAGCTATTAAAATATGTAGATAATCGTAATATATTAATAATAGCCATTATTATTAGCTATGCACTAGCCAGTGTGGTGAGCAGGGAAGTGAGCATAACAGTCCCTAGCATTTATTGAGCACCTACAACATGCCAGGAATGTTACTACATTGCACACAGTTCATTCTGCACACGTTCTTGAGATGGGCACTCTATCTCCTTTTATGTCAAGGGAGCTGAAGCACAGAGAAGTTACATAACTTGTCCAAGGTCACACCACTAAGAAGGCAGAACCTGGCCTTTGAACCCAGGAAGTCTGGCTTTGAGGACCACACTTTTTGTCACTATGAGGTACATGGACCAGTCATAATACACTCAGCATCTTTCTCGGCTTATTCTTTTGCAACACTCCAAGCATTTCCACATCTAAGGAAAAGAAATTTGACATTCATTTAATAACCAAATAACCTGGATCTGTGTTTCTCAAACTGTTCCATGGTCCACTACATCTGTAGCAGTAACATGTTAATAGAAGTTATGCCCTCAGAGGATTCCATGGTCAAGTGAGTTTGGAAAATGCTAGATTAAGCAAAGTCCGCTTGCTTAGTAAATTGTAGGATGTCTCAGGGACTTTAAAATGCTCGTGTCCATTGTGAAACTCTGGGTAGGAAATATAAGAGCAGTGTTTCTCAGACATATTTCACTACGGAACCCTCCCTTTTCTTTTCACAGAACATCTCATGTTCCATGGAACACACTTTGGGAACTACTGCTAATGGTGAAATAGGTCAGTAGAGAGCTGGGAAGACTGAAGGGGAACAGGACAATTAAAATCTATAGTTTGGGAATGCCTGGGTGGCACCATCAGTTGAGTGTCTGACTCTTGATTTTGGCACAGGTCCTGATCTCAGAGTCCAACACTGGGCTCCCCACTCAGTACCGAGGCTGCTTGGGATTCTCTCTCCCTCTGCCCCTCCCGCTCATGCTCTCTCTCTCTCTCATTCTCAAATAAATAAATCTTAAAACAAACAAACAAACAAAAACACAACATAAAATCTGTAGTTTGGCCCAAAAAGCCAGAACTTTGAATACCTAAATCAGACAAAAAGAAAACCCTGTCTAACTTAGAGTTCAGAGACAAGGGCAAACCAAACATGGATTTTGTCGTGGGCAGCATTTAACATAAAGATCCAGTATCAGAGCATTTGCCATCCCTGGGGTCACATGCTTCCATGACAATAACCGTTTACCCTGTCTCAGTTAGGCAAACAGTCCTATTGCCACAGCCTCCCCACTCCCTGTTGTATCATAATTGGCCCACTTCCGTCATTCGTGCTACATGGAAGTGTTTGAGTTTGTGACCTCTGATCCAGCTACATCTATAAGCCTCATGGAATCTGGAACAGGGGTTTATGCTCTATAACTGCCACTCAGGTATTTATTTTTATCACGAGTTCTTTTCTTCCTCAATGTAGAAGTTACTCATGCTGATTGCAGAAAACTTAGAAATATAGAAAAAAATGAAAAACAAAACTACAGCATGCATAATAACCAAAGCTCGGATAATAACCCAGACTATTAAACTTCTGGTATCTTCCTTCTCATATTTTTCTTTGCATCTGCATATCTAAGTTGTTGTCATATTTTCATATATCACACCATAAATGAGGTTTTGTCCCTTCCCTTATTCAGAGGACATTCTATTAGTTCCTAAGGATGGTTTATTCTGCTCTGTGGTAATAGCTTAGTTTCCAAGAAGACTCATTTCCTTAAAAATCACTTACAATGAGGGCACCTGGGTGGCTCAGTTGGTTAAGTGACTGCCTTCAGCTCAGGTCATGATCCTGGAGTCCCGGGATCGAGTCCCACATCAGGCTCCCTGCTTAGCAGGGAGTCTGCTTCTCCCTCTGACCCTCCCCCCTCTTGTGCTCTCTCAAATAAATAAATAAAATCTTAAAAAAAATCACTTACAATGAAACCAGAGAGGTTAGGGGCTAGAAAGTTTTTTTTTTTTTTTAAGATTTTATTTATTTGAGAGAGAGAGAATGAGAGATAGAGAGCATGAGAGGGAAGAGGGTCAGGGGGAGAAGCAGACCCCCCACTGAGCAGGGAGCCTGATGTGGGACTCCATCCGGGGACTCCAGGATCATGACCTGAGCCAAAGGCAGTCGCTCAACCAACTGAGCCACCCAGGCGCCTCTGGGGCTAGAAAGTTTTAGACTCACAATAAAAAAGGTATTTTTCCTGCCCTAGTGTCTATCTTTGAGTTGCTTTACATATTCATAAGCGCATAGCTCTAAAAGTCAAACACTTGAACAAATCCAACATTATATGGTTCAAAAGGGATTGTAATAAAAAAAAAAACAATGTCCAAGTGCACGTGAAGGACTTGAATGTGATCTCATTAAATGTGAGAATGGAGAATGCAACTTTTCTAAATTCACATATGATAATTTTACATAATACAGAAGTGTGATGATTTATGTGGCTGATACAATAAAAGTATAAATAGACATTTGACTATTTCATCTACCTTCCTAAAAGTTTATATCTTCAAATGACTCAAAACCCTCTTACACTGGAAAAATTAGGGATGCTCTTAGATTAGGGGCATAAATAGTCATTGTTTGGCACTTTATTTAGAATCCCAGCATCTGATAAGTGAGAGGGCTTCAGTGGTCATTCCAGGTGATTGTCTCCTTGAAGTACGTGTCCCCTCCACAAATCACAGCCAGTGAGTGTTCATTTCTGACACGAAGGTCTCCTGCGATGGGCAACTGAGGACTCGGAGGTGCAATCCGGAGTTTGCTGCTCAATGCCCCTTCCTCACACTGAAGCTGAGCATCTTCTGCCGACTCCCACCCAATCACCCGATTCTGCTCTTCAAATTGAAATCCAGTTCTTTTCCATATGGCAGCCTTTTAGAGTATTTCAAGAAAGCTATTATTTTGCCAAGCAATCTTTTCTAAGTGAGCATCTTTAATTTGTTCGAGTTTCTAATATATCATAGTTTCTGTTTCTAGAAGCTCAGAATGATTTCAGGATTGCTTAAAAGTAAAAAGGAGTCAAGTGAAGATATCTCTGGATCAGACAGAGCAAGAACAGGTGGGGGGAGGGAATCTGGACCATAGTAGTTCTCTTCCATGTCATCGCAGTCACTCCTTACAGCTCCCAATGAGACAGTGTTGGTCAAAACTTACGATCCTGCAAGTGACAGAAAACTAACTCACGCTGGCTTAAGCAAAACACATGAACAGATTAATAAGGAACACTGAAAATCCCAAAAGTTGATCTTGGCCTTCATTAAGTTCACTGAGTTCCTGAATCAGTTTATGATCCAGGAACTCGCAGGAAGATCATCAGCTTATGATCCAGGAACTCAAATAATGCTTCTTTTTACCTCTCAGCAATGCAGTCTGCTGAATGGCTTTCATTCTTGGTCAAAAATTTGGTGACTCCTTGCAACTCCAGGCTCACATCCTCCTAAATTCAAGTTCAGCAGGAAAGAGCCCCCTGGAGTTCCAATAGAAGTCACTGGCTTTGACTGCATCATATGCCTGCCTCTGAATCAGTGGTTGGACCGGGGACACGGTGATCTTGTTACCCAGGTCTGAGACCCACATCCACTTCTGAAGCTAAGAGTGGAAGCTCCACCTAAAATGTGTGGACTATGAACGGGGGAGGGGTGGTTCCCCAGAAGGAAGTCTGGAGACCGTTACCCCAAGGAGTGGGAGTGGAGCACCAGGTCAGCCATATCCGCTTACTATTATTTTAACCTCCCATTTAGAGACAAAGGAACCAAAGCTCTGAGACAGGAAGCTGTTTGTCCAAGGTCACATACGGAGAAAGCGCAGAATGAGAGCTTACATGTGCTTGACTGCAAAGCTCTTCCTTTCCCCTCTGCCCACAAGGGTTGTTCTGCTGACCGGAACTGAACCATAGCAAATGCATCTCCACTTTTTATGATTCAGTAACTTTAGGTGACAAAGTAACTCATTTTAAGGCCTGGTTGATAAACTCTCCTGAATCATTCAAGCTAAGCTACACATTTTATCCAGAATTCCTGGCAAAGGTGTTAGAATTTCTCCATGATTAGTCAATGAGCTCATCAGCATCTTCCCAGAACCTGGGGGCCATGGCTGCTGGGACTTCAGAAGTTAGTCACCCACTTCATCTCGATTTTCATTTCCTGGTAGCAAGTCTGCTACTGTCTGGCACGGGACCTTGTCTGGCACAGAACCTTGTCTGGCACGGACAGCCTCAGTGGTACGTCTGGGAATAGCAGAGTGGAGCCCTGGGATGATTCTGCTCCAAGGATGAGATCTGTTTGGCCACTGCACTGTTTTAAGTCATAAATATGAATGCCTTGGTCACCAGGGTCACTAGTCCCTATTATCAGTAGAGTGTATTATACATGAATCTGTCTGTCCTAAAGATATTTGAACTGCTACTCCCGAAAGACCCTAGAAAGTTAAACTGCATCCCTTATCAGGAGCAGAATAGACTGTGTTGGAATTGTGCATGAAATATATTCACACATGAAAACCCAGCCAGCCATTAAAAAGAATAAAATGAGGTGACCAAATTATCAGTATTGGCAAATCTCAAAAATATAATGTTAAGTAACAGTAATAGCAAAATTACAGAAGGTTACATGCCAAATCATGCGTATGTGGTGTAGGGCTACATGCAAAGTAAAAATGTAAACACTCGCATAGCAATTTCAAGATGGTAGGCCCTTGGGGCAAGAGGAAGGGGCTTCATATGGTAAAAGGGAAATGGGGCATTATCAATTTTATTTGTAATGTTTTATTTCTTAAGCTGAGTGGTGGATACAGGAATGTTTGTCACCTTATTCTCTGTACTTTCTTTTAAAAAATAAAATATTTGCTAATATTTGATATAATGTGTTCCGCCTGAGTCACGGTTAAGTTTCCACCTGTCAGATGCTGTATTGGTCAGGATTCAGTAGCAGAGACACAATCTACTTGGAGTCCCAGCTCGTTTAGGCTGAAGAAGATCTACTAGTGTTTAAAGAATTATTCAAGAAGGGACGCCTGGGTGGCTCAGTTGTTAAGCGTCTGCCTTCGGCTCAGGTCATGATCCTGGGGTCCTGGGATCAAGCCCCACATCGGGCTCCTTGCTCAGTGAGGAGCCTGCTTCTCCCTCTCCCTCTACTGCTTCCCCTGCTTGTGCTCTCTCTCTCTCTCTCTGACAAATAAATAAATAAAAATCTTAAAAAAAAAAAAAGAATTATTCAGGAAGATGAAGGCACCATGCTGAATTTTCAGGAATAGCTTCAAGAACCATGCTGCAAAATGAGGGACCACCAAGAGCACCACTGTCTTTTAAGATCATAAAGAAGACCAGACCATCTGGGAAGTGTAATTCTTTTTTTTTTTTTTAAGATTATTTATTTATTTATTTACTTATTTATTTATTTATTTATTTGCCAGAGAGACACAGCAAAAGAGGGAACACAAGCAGGGGGAGTGGGAGAGGAAGAAGCAAGCTTCCCACTGAGCAGAGAGCCCAATGCGGGGCTCAATCCTTCATGACCTGAGCCGAAGGCAGACACTTAATGACTGAGCCACCCAGGTGCCCCAGGAAGTGTAATTCTTACAGCCTCTGCAGTGGGGGAAGACACACAAGGAGAAGGTAGGAAATGTCAATCTACCACTTTTCTCACAGGAGCTGTATTGTTCCATCACATAATCCCCTCCTTCCCCTATAGCACCTGGCCCCAGCCTCCAACTCCTACCTTCACCCCCATGCTAAACTTCCACCCCTGAGCCTCCATAATGTATTGGGGGTTGGCAATCAGGACTTGGTGAAGAACAAGATGCAAGTCACTAAGCACCATTACAAGATGGCAGGTTTATGCATCTAGGACCAGGCATAGGATTGCAAAGAATGCATATGACTGGAAAAATATCTGGGGTCACAGAGGACCCCAGTCAGCTAGGTGATCCCAAAGGGAAGGTGTAATGCTTAGCGGTGAAAGAGCCCAGCTCTGGACTCAGACCACCTCAGGCCATTTTTGATGGCCTCACCATTTGCTTAAGGGTGACCTTGGGCAAGTCCCTTAATTTCTCTGCCTTTCTGTCATCTGCAAAATGAGGATGATGATGGCGATGATGCTAATAATAATAAAACCCCCCTCACCAACTGTTGTAAAGATTAAATGATACAGAAATAATGATAAGTAGGAAACACAAGCAGTGTTTATCAGGCCTGGGGCTGAGCATAGCATATACTTTAACTCATTTAACTTCACAGCAGTGCTGGAGATGGCTACTTTCGTGATTAGCATCTCCCAGGTGTGGAAACTGAGGTTTGAACCCAATAGTCTGGCATCAGATTTGTGCTCCTGATCACTCCATGCAGCTCCTCTAAGGATAACATGAAGGGCTCAGACAGACTGGGTTCCTGGTGAGGCTGAATCCACAGTGGTCATTACCTTGGAAGTTGGTAGGGGCTCTCACAATTAGTGGGTGCCCAAAGGAGCAGGCTGGGAACATGGGTAGGAGCAGAGGAGGAAATTTGCAAGGGAAGGCCAGTGTCCCTTGCTTCTCCTACTGAAATTCACTGCCATGGTTGTCCCATAAGAGCTTCTTACCACTAACTACTTCATCCCCTCGGCAGATGCATCCAAGTGACGGGCTTACATGTGCCTGGGCGCCTGGCTCCTGGGGGTGGGAGATACCAGGGGTGTTTAATCTAATCAGGTATTTCTTTTTTTTTTTTAAGATAAATGCGATTTTATTTATTTTTTTAAATTTAATTTTATTTTATTGTGTTATGTTAGTCACCATACAATACATCATTAGTTTTTGATGTAGTGTTCCATGATTCATTGTTTTCGTATAACACCCAGTGCTCCATGCAGTACGTGCCCTCCTTAATACCCATCACCGGGCTAACCCATCCCCCCACCACCCCTCCTCTAAAACCCTGTTTGTTTCTCAGAGTCCATAGTCTCTCATGGTTCATCTCTCCCTCTGATTTCACCCCCTTCATGTTTCCCTTCCTTCTCCTAATGTCCTCCATGCCATTCCTTATGTTCCACAAATAAGTGAAACCATATGATAATTGACTTTCTCTGCTTGACTTATTTCACTTAGCATGATCTCCTCCAGTCCCATCCATGTTGATGTAAAAGTTGGATATTCATCCTTTCTGATGGCTGAGTAATATTCCATTGTATATATGGACCCCATCTCTTTATCCATTCATCTGTTGAAGGGCATCTCGGCTCTTTCCACAGTTTGGCTATTGCACATTGCTGCTATGAACATTGGGGTGCATATGGCCCTTCTTTTCACTACATCTGTGTCTTTGGGGTAAATACCCAGGAGTGCAATTGCTGGGTCATAGAGTAGCTCTATTTTTAGTTTTTTGAGGAATCTCCACACTGCTTTCCAAAGTGGCTGTACCAACTTGCATTCCCACCAACAGGGTAAGAGGGTTCCCCTTTCTCCACAACCTCTCCAACATTTGTTGTTTCTTGCCTTGTCAATTTTTGCCATTCTAACTGGTTTAAGGTGGTATCTCAATGTGGTTTTGATTTGAATTTCCCTGATGGCTAATGATGATGAACATTTTTTCATGTGTCTGTTAGCCATTTGTATGTCTTCTTTTGAGAAGTGTCTGTTCACGTCTTCTGCCCATTTTTTGACTTGATTATTTGCAAATGACACTACAGACAGAGGTCTGATTTCCAAGATCTATAAAGAACTTCTCAAACTCAACACCCAAAAAACAAATAACCAGGTATTTCTACATGGGGAAGTTTCTGCGCCTGCAACTTCCTCTCTATCATTGACAAAGGGAATGTGGCCAGTGTTAGAAAAGTGTTAAAGACATGTTAGAACCCAACTGATACTTTCCTCTTGTACAAACTGTTTATAATGCTGACACAGCACTGTGAATTAAGGAGCTCTTTCAAGCAAATGTGTATTTTATTAAATTCTTCAATGACCACATAGCTTTGAAAAATAGCAGGTGATAGATATGCAAAAAGTACTCAGCCTTCAGATAAGGAATGCTTGGTGAATATGTGCATTAGTGGACAGGGACTTGGTCTTTGTCCCCAGGGCCTGGGAAGTAGGAGGATCTGAGCCCCCAGTTCCCAGGACTTCCATACTCACCAGGCAGGACTGGCTACATAATTTGCAAGGCCCAAAATTAAAAATTTATTAAGAATTTCGATGAAGTGACAGTAGAACATTAACCCAAGTATGGGGACCCTCTCAGTGTGGGGTCCTCTGAAACCACTCCGGTCACACACACATGAAGCTAACCCAGCTACTAAGAATTCTCCCCAGACAGAAGGGTAGTTTGGATGCTGGACGATGGGTCCTCCATTGAGATACCCTTATTTTTTCCCAAAGAAGGTGGCTGAGCAGGATGACAAGTGATTTCACCCACAACACATGAAACTCAAAGAGATTCCCATTGCCCTTCTTCCCTTCCTTCTACCTACGAGCACTGAGCATTGTCCCTATGTGTGGGGCACTGGGAATGACTTCATTCCCAACCTTCAGGACACTCATAGTCTAGAAGGCAGCAAAGGGCCCTTAAGGGGCTCTTCGAATACATCAGGGATGGGCGCCTGAGTGGCTCAGCTGGTTAAGCAACTGCCTTCGGCTCAGGTCATGATCCTGGAGTCCTGAGATCGAGTCCCACATCGGGCTCCCTGCTCATCAGGGAGTCTGCTTCTCCCTCTGACCTCTTCCCTCTCGTGCTCTCTCTCATTCTCTCTCTCAAATAAATAAAATCTTTAAAAAAAAACAAAAAACATCAGGGACTTGGAGAGCCTGGGTTCTGATTGTGTTTAGAAAGTCACACTGGCACAGGGTGGAGGCTGGATTTGGGGAAGACCAGGCTGGTCCCAGGGAGCCCACTGTGGGATTGCTCACTGCCCTGGTGAGACATAACTGGGTATCGAATGACAGCAGTGATATCTGGCCCTCCTCTTGGGTGGGGTGGGGAGTGGGGGGTGGGGGTGGATTCAAGAGTTAGTTCAGACATGGACGCAACGGGGTTTGTTGATTGATTGGAGGTGGGTGGGTATTAAAGTTAAAAGAAAATCTTAAAATGCCTTCTTGTCTTTGACTTGGAGCAGATACATGGACACAGAAAAAAAGCCAGTTTAGAGGATAAGATTATCCATATTATTAGTAATTCTGCAAATTGAAGATAAGAGATCGGGAGGGCTACATATCATGAAATGCTTCTGACTTTCATGCCACATCTCTCCTTCCTCCCCACCCTAAGCCTCCTCCCCAAGAAACACCACACAGAAGAACGCAAAAGAATCCCCAGTCCTTAGTGGAAATATGCAGAGTTGGAAAACTAGTAAGTGGAATGAAGTTAATAGCTTGGTTATTCCACCTCGGAAGCCATGAAAATACAATTTGGGAAAAGGAAATTTCAGGTTTATAATTGTTTCTAGTTCTGTAATCAAAGGCAATCATCCTAATACAAATATTTATTTTTTAAATAGAATTAAGTTCCCTGGCTTTTATCACCAGAGTCTTTAGTAACTTATTTATTTATACCTTTAAGACTGTAATAGATGAACTCAGGTACTGCAAAGGTGTGGGGTTTGGGGGAGGGAGAAGGAGGATCCTTCTCAAGTTCAGCCAGATCTTCAAATTAAAACAACAACAACAAAACAAAAACCTTTAATGGGTTAATCGCTTATAGTCACCTTGTGTGCACAACACAAGTCGTTGAAATGATTAACAGGAAGCAAAAGATTCGTGGAAGCCCATAACATTCCTCTTACTTAGAAAGCATTTGAGGCCAACTCTATAATGCAGTCTTAAAATAGTTGCTGATCATATTCTGATTTGGGGAGCTGTAAAAATATGGAAGACCCAGCCACATCATCTGAGCGGTAGTTAGCCTTGAGCTACACCATGTCCACTCCTCATTTCACCCTTTATAGACCCCTTAGTTCCACCTCAGCAGTGCTGGAGGGAAACGATCCAGGTATTCATATATGCCAAATCACACCGGTACTCTCAGAGGGAAAATAGTCCTTTGGTAGAACTTAGCAAGTGAATTCTTGTCTGTTTTCAAGTTACCCAGAGTTGGTCTTAAAGGGAGCCCTTTTCTTTCCTTCCATGTTGTGGCAAGGACTCTGCCATCTTGGGTCACCGCCTCTTCTGTGTGCTTTTCTTGGCATGGCTTTGGGGGACAGGCACCGGAGCTACAATAATGAGGCATCCCTTGCTCAGGGCTCCTGCATTTCAGCTTTCTTCCATAGCTTCTGGGGGAGGGTGCTGCTGTGGCAGTGGGAGGGGGCGATCATGAGAGAGATTTTTCTACTGACCTGTTAAATGATGTGATAACACACTTTTCATAGAAGTACTTGTTCAGTGGATTTGGTCTTTAGGTGCCTCCACCCACAAGGCTGGGCAGCTAGGGAAGGTGAATTACACAAAGGCTTGACGATACAGCTCTGTCCTTCCCTCTGCCTTGCACCTGGTGGCTTCTCTCAGAGGTCAGGGGTCCAATGGCATAGGCATCCCCTTTGGCCAGAGGGTCTGAGCTACCCTGAAAGACTTTTATGTGGGAATTGCTCTTATTATTTCTTACAGGAAACCATCTCTGTGCTTTGAACTGGCCAAAACAGACTTCTCTCCAGGACAATATTTGATTAGGAATGTTTCCATCTCCTGACGAGCCATGCTTTAGGGATTGAAGAATGACCAAATTGATTTGGGTTCTAAAAACTTAATCAAGCATCTTCTTAAATGGGATTACTCACATTCCTGAGGCATGTGAAGCGAAACTGGAATCTGCTCCAACATTTTTGCTGGATTTAAGTGGAAGTTTTTTAACCAGTCTTTAGGGGAAGATGCCAGATGTCCAGATGGACAAAGAAGGAAACTTCCTGGGGAGAGTTGGCAGTCAGAGGGCATGAATGGAGTTACAGATTGTACTTTGGAGCCAGAGTGGGAGGGTTGCTGGCTCTGGAGGAACCACCGAGAGTCTGCTTGTCACTTGGCTTTGTGTCAAAATATCAGGCCATGAAAAGCCTTGGCCCTAGGTAATTTCTGGATAACTTGAGTGTAGAGCACACAAGGGATAAACCAGCTTCAAACTTTCTGCTAAATTAGTGACAGTTTTTGTTTGGCTATCAGTTCCTAGGTGTTGGGGCAGAGTCTTGGTTGTTAAACCAGGGGAGATAGATCTACCTTGTCCACTGAGAATCAATGATCCATTGCTGATGTATTTCCTGGGCCCTACTTGGACAGCCTTGAGATTGATGCAGGGTGTGTTCATCCAGGTACTGCAAAAATGTCCTAGAAATCCGGACTGGAGTTAACTCAAAAGCTTCTTGGGTGAAGGAATATGGTTGTTTTGTTGTTTTTCTCCCCTCCTCAGGAAACTGGTTAGTGGCTCTCTGAAACAAGGAGTCTTCTAGCTGGGAAGGGTCATCTCTGGGAGCCAAGAGGGTGGGATGCAAACGCAGGATGGGAGGATGGGAGGATGGGAATGATCTCAAATGTCCCTTCTGCAGTGAGGCCATTCATGGCTACCCAATATCCTTTATTCCCCACCCCAGGAATTGTCTACTATCTCAGTCTGATACATTACTCTGATATATTTCCATGTACCCTGGCACTTATTATTATCCAAAATTATCTTGTTCATTTAAGAATTTCCTTAAGGATGTTGTTACTTCTTTAGAAAAGGGGACATTTTGGAGCCCTGGGAGAGCTCATAGAATTGAAAGGATTCTATGTCACCAAGGAGCTGCCAGTCTATACTGGGAAGTGAAACAAAGTTAGTTTAAGGCAATGTATTAGGGTTCTTCAGAAAAACAGAATCAATAGAATATATTTATATTTGCATCATATTCTATCTATCTATCTATCTATCTATCTATCTATCTATCTATCTATCATCTACACTGAGAGAGACAAATAAATATAAGAAGAGATTTATTATAGGAATTGGCTCATGTGATTATGGAGGTAGAGAAGACTCAGGATCTGCCATCTACAAGCTGGAGAACCAGGAAACCTGGTGGTGTAATTCAGTCCAAGTCCAAAGGCCCAAGAGCCAGGAGTGCTGAGGTCTGAGGGCAAGAAGGGAATATCCAAGCTCAAGCAGAGAGAATGAATTCACCCCTCTTCCACCTTTTTGTTCTATTCAAACCTGCTGTCAATTGGATGATGCCAACACATGTTGGTGAAGGTGATCTTTACTCAGTCTGTGAATTCAAATGCTAATCTGTCTTGAAGACATATGCATGAAACACTTAGAAATAATGTTTTACCAGCGATCTGGGCATCCCTTAGCCCAATCAAGTTGACACTTAAAATTAACCATTATAGGCAATAATGGAAAAAAACCCAAAACTTCATAATGTTTTTTCTGTTGAGACTCCAAATGATTTGAAACTCCATATGAGCTAGGAATTTTGAGAAAGGAGGGATCACTGTACACATTAGGCTTTAAGGAAAAGGTGTGATAGGATTTGGAGTCCAAGGGAGGTTATAACTTACCTAAGTAGAGAGGAATGTGGGTGATCAAAGCTCAGATTATAGCAGGGGTAAAAGAATGGGAGCAGGACCATGTGAGACATTTTTAGGAGCAAGTAAGTAAACCAATCTGTTGGAGTGGAAGTTTCCAGAAGGGGAGTATTGGAAAGCAAGGCTGGAAAGCTAGGTCAGGCCGAATTAGATGGGGCCTTGCATGCTGGCTAAGAACTTGGGGTAACAAGCATAGCTGAGCTACTGACAGAGCCAAAACCAATCAGCAGTGCTTAACCACTACAGTCCCTTCCATAGGTGGTATATTTATACCCTGGCCTTGAAAGTGTGACTTGCTCTCTTTTAATCTCCCAGATAGGCAGGTGTGCTGTGATTTCTTTGCCAGAATTCCATAATCTTGTTTTAAAAACTTACTACCCAATTTGGAATGTGCCTAATCCTAAATCCCAAAGTGAGCTTGGCCTTGAAGAGCAGGAATTTTTGTCCTTTAACACAAGCCAGTCATTCCAGATAAGAATAACAATAATAATGGCTGAACCCAACCCAAAATCCTGCCACAAATTCCAAACTCTTAATCACCAGGGCTGGCCTCACAGTGCCTGGAGGTGGAAATGGAGAAGTGATAACCAGCTTCACCTCCCCCCAGGGCCTACCTAATGTTGGCAAATTCTATCAATTGCTTTGCAAATGCCAATGGAGTCCTTTTTTTTTTTTAATATTTTATTTATTTATTTGACAGAGAGAGACACAGCGAGAGCAGGAACACAAGCAGGGGGAGTGGGAGAGGAAGAAGCATGCCTACCGCAGAGCAGGGAGCCTGATTTGGGGCTCAATCCCAGGACCCTGGGATCATGACCTGAGCTGAAGGCAGACGCTTAACAACTGAGCCACCCAGGCGCCCCTAACGGAGTCCTTTCAAGAGAGAGATGTAGGTTTCCTGTTTGTTTTTCTCAAAAGTTCTTTATTGGATGGATGGATGGATGGATGGATGGATGGATGGATGGATGGGTGGATGGATGATGGATAAATGTATGGACAGACGATGGACAAGTGGATGGATGGATGATGGACAGATGGGAAGAAGAGCCCATTTCAGGTCCCAGGGCAACTCACCTAACGTCTCAGGAAAGCATGATACTCTCATGGAATGACAAGCACCTTAACTACAAAATTTTTTTAAAGAGAATCTTAGCCCAGGGATGTAGAGAAAATCAAGAACTGGCCCTTCATTTCAATGACTTCTTAGTGGTCTACAGTTTTGATTTGAATATTCATCCTTTAATATATTGGATCTTAGCTCAAAAATGTGCGTGTATGATTCAAAGGCAAAGTGTTGAGTGACTTTGCATTACGCTAGGTGCTGGGGACAAAGCAATGAATGGGACAGAGGTGGTTCCTATGTTCTCATATATTGTGAAATTAAATGAGATACTTTATGAGAAAATGCTTAGCATGATGCCTGGAAGCTAGTAAGTGTTCAGTGTTGGAAAAATTAAAAAATTGAGTGAATGAATGAAAATAAACTAGTGATTTCTGAAATGAGTCATCTCATTTGGTGTTTTCTAGTTTTTTATCATTTGCATACCAACGTCACGATTTGTGCCTTATATACAAACTGCATTGCTATTATTTGTTGAATATTTATTTTTAAAATCTAATCACTTGTTTTCTGCCTAAACATTTTTGTTTTGAAACAAAAATATCCTACTACCACTACAAATGGAAAATTATTATCACTTGCTATTAAACCGAAGTAATCCTGAAAACATATATATAATGGGAAAAATAACAGTGATATTATTCAATTCTAGCTTAAAGAGGTTCTGGGCCCGAGGCCTCCTTTCTATTGTTTATACCAGGGAGTTTAGTTAGCTTTGGAAAAGTGTTGAAGACACGCTAGTCCCCAGCTGAGACTTTATCTAGTACAAAATATAATATGATGATGAAATGCCAATTTCTTTAATTAAGGAACACTTTCAGTGAATGTGGATTTTATTAAAATCAACTATGACCACATAGCTTTGAAGAACAGCAGTAGATAAATACACAGAAAAGTACTCATTCAGCCCTCAGAAAATGAATGTTTGGTGAATATCTGCATAGAAAACAAGGACTTGGTCTTGCTTACCACTGTCTGGTAGACTTCCAGAGCTGCCAGTAACAGACATTTATTTCTCACAATTCTGGAGGCTGGAAGTCTGAGATCAAGGTGTCGGCAGTTTGGTTTCGTCTGAGGACTCTCTCCTTGGCTTGTAGACGGCCATTTTCTACCTGTGTCTTTATGTGGTCTTCACTTGGTGTCTGTGTCCAAATTTCCTCTTCATATAAGGACACCAGTTATATTGGATTAGGGTCAACCCTAATCACCTCATTTTAACTGAAGTACCTCTTTAAAAGCCCTGTCTCCCAGTACAATTCTGAGGTACTAGTGCTTAGAATTCCAACACATTTCAAATAGACACAAAAACAAACTGTATCCTTCCTGGCATCTAGAATAATGCTTGACACATAATAGGTGCTCAATAAATGTTTGCTGAATAAGAGAAAGGGAGAATGAGTGGATGACCGTACAGCCTCTTGGGGATCTATGATATCAGAAGATTCTACTGGTCTCATATTATTTCATCTTTTCAGAAATATTTTTCATGGTCATTTATGAATAGGGACTAGTTTGTCCATAAAAAAATTATTCCAGTGAATTCACAGCAGTACAAAGGACCTACTCTTGCCCATTATAGACCCATTCATTCATTCACCCATTCATTTGTTCGTTCAGTAAGTGTACAACCAGGAGGGATGGTTAATTGGTCCTGGCTTCTTTCTCTATCTTTATTCCCTGGGTTTCACCTCGGATTATGTCCTAAGTCTTGGTCCACATCCAATACCCAGGAATCCCTGACAGATTATCTCCACCTCTGCAGACTTACATCTGGCCAAGACCTTATAAATGCCAGGAGGCCCCACACCTTCCCTGCCCTGGCTGTGCATTGGAATCACCTGGGAAGCTTTAAACATTTTTCCCATTGCCATGTCTCAATCCGGTTGGACTAAATTAGGATCTCTGGGGGAGAGGCCTGGGCATCAGTATTTTGTCAACCTTCCCACAGGATTCCACTGTTCGGTGAGCACAAAGAACCCAGGAATTCCTTGTCCCCCTGGAAAATAACCAGATCATATAATCATAAATTCCAGGGCTCTGCACATGCCCCAGTCTCCTAAAGATGCTGCCTTCCTGTCTTGACCATCCTTACCAACACTCATTCTCCTACGTGGAGATATACTTGTCCATCCATTCAACCAAGACTCATGGAGCATCAGTGTGGGAGCAGCTAGGGGAAAAATATAAACATGGTCTTTCCCATTAAAAAAAAAAAAAAAGGAAGAAAAGAAAGCTTACAATCTTATAGGAAAACCAGAAGTGTGAGTATTTGCTGAGTATGATGCTACTCGTTCATACATTCATTCATCAGCTACTTACTGAGTGTCTGTTAGGTACCAAGCTTCAAAGTACAGAGGTGAGCAAGAGACCTAGTGTCTATCCCCATGGGGTAGACAGTCTGGCAGGAAAGAGAGGTTAGACCATAGTAAGGTGTGGTGATGCTATGGGAGAGAAGACCGTAATCTAGGGACACACACCAAGGGACATAACCTGATTTAGGGGAGAGGGAGCATTTTCGTGAGAAACAGAGATTTAAGCTGAGCGCTTGAAGATAGAAAGAAGTCAACTAGACGAGCGTAGGCCTCATAAGAGCAGAAATCCTGTTTGCTTTATTGTACTCCCAGTGCCTGGCTCACAGTAGGGGATCAGGAAATTTTTGTTGAATGAATAAGTGAATGGATGGCAAAAAACCCAGGGGAAGGTTAGTGTGTCTGAAGCAGGGCGTGTCGGAGAGAAAATCTCCAGTTTACGACTGGAGGGGGAGGCAAAGGCTAGATCAGGGAGCCTCATAAGCCATAAAAAGGAGGTGGGACTTTATCTTGGGGTCAAGGGGAAGCCATTGAAAGTTTGGCAGAACAACAACCAGCCAGATTTGCATTTTGGAAGCATCATTTGGGCTGCTGTGTGGGATTGGATGGGAGGGGGTACGGGAGACTGAACAGCAGCTGTGTGATGGGGTCCAGAGGCTGAGTGGTGGTCTGCTCTCCAGAGTGGGGAGACAAGCATTATCCAGGCAGAACAGAGTTGGTTCAGTGGTTGACTGGCTGGATAGGGGGTGAGGGAGGAAGTGAAGCCACCCGTGGGCAGCTGCTTTAGGAAGGTCACAGGATGATGACACCGTTCCCTGAGGCAGGCAGCTCTGGATGCAGAGCAGGCCTGGAGTAGAGGTGCCATGTTTATCTCAAGCCATGTTGGGTTTGGGGCGGATGTGCTGGGAGCTCAGTGGCGAGGCCTGAGTCGGAGGCAGAGTTGTGGGACAACTGTATAGAGAGGGGACAGTTGAAGCCCTGGGAGTAGAGAGGTCACTGGGAGGACTGGGTGAAGGGAGAGGAAGAGAGATGGAGTTATTTTGCATTCTGCAACTACTTTGGCCATGGTCACTTAGCTATTGTTCTGGTGGAGGCCCGCCACCTCTCCTTCCCAGGTGGGATGCTACCCAAATCAGAAACTGACTTTTTGGCCTTGTTTGATTAGCATACAGAATGGCTCCCATTTACTGAATGTACGAGGCCCCCTGGCACTTGTTAGCTGTGTGGCTTTGGGGAAATGATTTAGCCTCTCTGTTTCTCTGTTGCCTAACCATTAAAGTGAGGTTAAAAATACTTACTTCATAGAGTTGCTATGAGGGTTGAGCGAGTTACTCTGTAGGCTCTTGGAACAGCTCGTGGAACATCTTAAGCACTATCTAACATCTGCTCTTCATCACTTCTATTATTGTTGTTGTAATTTCATCCTTCCGATTTCTCTGCACAGTAGGAATTGGTAGCATCATTTTCCGGAGGAGGAAACAAAGGGTCAGAGAGGTAAACTACCTTGTCCAGGGTCCACCTCCTGAGCTATAAGGACTCCTGGCCATAAGAAATGGAAATCCACTGTGGCTCACTTCAGGGGGAAATACACGGGCTGTCTCATGGAACCCACGCTGATGATGTAACTGGGACTCTCAGTCAGGACCTCTCAGTTGCAAACAAGAGAAACCAACTCTGGTTTTGCTAAAACTAAAGGGAATTTTCAGAAGGATGATATGGCGCATCGAGCTTGTGGCTGATTGCAGATGAGGCAGGGCACGAGGCTGTCTGGAGGGACCAAAGCTGGAGGACTAGCAGGTTCCCTGAGGAATGACTGCTGGGTCACTCCAGACAATCACCCCTCTGCTCCCTGTGGTGAATGGCCCCCGTCAGTCACTTGCCCATATTCATGTTCTGGGAGAGGCCATTGTGTTCATGCAGCTCAGGACACATGTCTAAATGTGGTGGTCCCTGGGGTGGGAAGGAGGATCTGGCTCCCCCTCACATAGGTGGGCAGTTGCCTGGAATGACCCATCCTCACAAGGCAACTCAACAGAGAGAGGTCACTCCCCAAAAGGAAAGGAGGGCCTGCTTTGGCAATTAGCGCTGGGCAGCCGAAAACACACAAACCTGCGCTTTACCAGCTCATGAGCTAGCCAGGGACAGGAATGCCCACGAGACTGTCTCCAAGTCCCACTCTGAGCTCCCTTTATCTCTGCTTCATTCATCTTTCTCTAGTCCCCTGAAAACTGACTTTCTCTGCATCCTAGGTAGAAAATGACTATCCACAGCCTCAGGATTTCTTTTTGCTTTTTTTTTTTTTAAAGATTTTATTTGTTTGTTTATTTGTTTATAGCATGTGTGAGCAAGGGGAGGGGCAGAGGGAGAGAGAGAATCTCAAGCAAAATCGGAGCCCGATGTGGGGCTCGATCCCACGACCCTAAGATCGTGACCCGAGGCAAAATCAAGAGATGGAGGCTTAACCCACTGAGCCACCCAGGTGCCCCACAGCCTCAGCATTTCTTGACTGGCCCAGCCCCAGTGGGACTGGATCTCTTAGTACAGTTTCAACTTTCCAGGCAAGGAACTGAGTGGTCCAGCTCAGGTCCAGGTGTCTACATCTGGTCCAGTCAGTTGAGGCCAGGAGGCCAGAGACAATAAGGGAGCCTGGGGGAGGGGGCACTCTGCAGGACCAGCACGGGGACTTCTCACAGACTGTGAGCCACAGTCTGTGGGGTTTAGAAGTCCCTGACTGTCCTAAACTGCCTTTCAGTAGCAGCTCAACACTCTAGGTTTCCAGACCAATCTCTAGCCTGGGGTCACCCCAGTATTAACAATCTTCAGAGACTGTCACTGCTTGGCAGGACAGAGACGACAAGATATTTGTCGCCGAGGCCAGAGGCAGAAGTGAACATCACTGGCTGAGGAAGCCCAGGAGACGGAGGAGGCGGGGAGAGGGGCGGGGAGCTAGCTTGTGCAGAATTTGGGGCTATGTGTTTGGCAGGAAGATGTACAAAAGGAACAGGCCCTTTCCCTGCCTTAGGGAGCAGAGCTCCCGCACACTGCCCATTAACGGGGACCCCAATTCTTGGGGTCTGCGACCAAATTCAGGAGGGGAGGACAGAGACAGTCAGAGGACAAGCCCAGAACTGAGATGTTAGAGCTCAGGAAAGGACCGAGGGGACATTGGTCCATCTCCCCCATGTCACGGCTTCAGAGGTTTAGAGATATGAAGCCTTACCCAGTGCCCCAGCTTGGTGACAGAGCGGGGACGTGCATTTAGTTCTCTGGATTCTTTGCCTGGGGCACTCACCACTCTTAGAACCATCTCCCACATTTTATTTTTAGAACTCTGCTTTATTCTGAGTTTTGCCATGCAGCCAGAAGGAAGGAAGTGAGCTTGCCTCTGAATGGCTGTGGGTTTGGCATCACCTTGGATTCCACAGTTAATCCCAAATGTGAGCCAGTGGCTGGGATAGTCCTTTTTCCCCTCGAACGAACTGAGAGAGTGGTCAGGCCACTTGCAACTCCTCTGATTCTCTGGGAGTTGTCCTGCGAAGCTTGTTCTTGGCTCGGGACCATTTAGGGCCCCGAGGAGAAACTTCCAGGCCCAGTGTCCCTTCAGGCCTATCTGAGATTAGTGGAAAGTCATATATCTGGGGTAGCTGGAATGCGGGCCCAAGGCGTGAATTAATCCCGGAGAAGCTGGCCCATCTTCCCAGCCAGGAAAGACCATTCTGGGGGACCTGCCAAGATTTTCTTGAAACCAAATGCATTGAAGGGCTGATCCACTCCGGGGTTCTCCTGAGGATAATTTGTAAGTTTTTCTTGTCTTTTTAAAGTTTTGAACTTTACTGTTAGCATTTATTTTTGAAGAGGTAATAATTTTATTCAGATGGCTCCAAGTGCAAATCGGTCTGTGGAAAAAGTCTTCCTCTCACCCTGTGGTCCCCAGGCAGCCAGCGGTAATTGGTCTTTTATTTATTTATTTATTTATTTTTTTGCCAAGTGTCCTCTTCGGGAAGAACCTACCTAATGAACACAAGTTGCTGGTGGTGCAAAGAAATATGTAAGATACATTTAGCTGGAGTGTATTGCTCCCGAATCCGAGGTGTGCAGGGCACATTCCAGAGCTGTCAGGAGGCAGGGGGCAGAAGATCAGCTCTGAGGGCAGGTGTCAGATTCTGAATCCCATCTCTTGCTCCTTCTGGGATCCCAGGCAAGTCTCTTGCTGACTCATCCTGTCTGCAAACATGTGGAGGATGAAAGAACCTCCCCTGTAGGCAGCTTGGGAGGATTACGAGACCACACAGGTTCCCAGCCCGTTCTCAGGCACCTGCACTGCACAAATAATCCTTAATATTATCTCTTCTCGGCAACTTCTCCACTAGAACACAAGGCAAGGGCAAACACAAGGGTAAGGCTGGTGCATCCATCCAATGCACCACGGTATGCTGTCTTGCTGGCCCAGTCACCGGCCCGTGGCAGAGACTCCATAGACCACCGTCATGACTGATATTTCGAAGCACTTGCTATGCGCCAGGCCTTGTACCAACCTTAGTACAGATACATTCACAGTGGCCACCCTGTGAGCTAGTTGCCCCATCCCCATAGCATAGATGAAGACATGGAGGCACAGAGACGCTGTCCCCTAGCTGGAGAACAGCAACACCAGCATCTGATTTCTGGAAGTCTGGCTTTGGTACCTAGAGCACTCTGAGGGTGACCCCCTGTTCCAGAAGACCCCAGGCTAGGGTGAAGTGAATGAGGCACTTGCATCAGGCACAAAATTTAAGAGGAAGGGAGGGCAAAAACCTCAGTAATCAAAAGAAATGATATATAGATGCACTGTTGTTTTAAACAATCACAATGAATGCGAAAAAAATCCACGATGAGCTAAATAACAAAATGTAAATAAAGAAAAGGTCAGGGCCAGTGAGAATCCCTGCTCCTCATGTGAGAACCTGTTTGGGTGGGAGAGGCCAGGCCGGACCCAGGGAGGGAAATGCACAACCAGCCGCAGGCAGGTCAGTGGAGACAGGGAGGCCAGCCTCAGCCGGACTCCTCAGGGACTCAAGGACTTGTGCCTTTTGGTCTTCCTCAGCTTCGGGCAGGTGGCAGTGGGTCTCTGGGAGCTGTGGGAGGAGCTGCTGCGAAGCAGAAGAAGGGTGGGTTGTGCTTGTCAGAGGAAAGGGAGGAAGTGGTGTCCCCTCCAGGACAGCCGGCTAGCAGAGGGAAGGCCACAGGTGGAAGGGCATACCAGGAGACAAGGCAGTGTTCTCTTAGAGTCAGAAGGAGACAGCACCAACTCTGTCGGGAAACGCTTCGAGAAGCCCATCAGCAGTAGAAGCCGTGGACCCAGGGCTTCACGGGCAGCCAGGAGCAGAGGAAGGAGAAGCTATTGCAAGCAGAGGAAGGAAAACCGAACTGTTGCTGGGATGGAGGGGGGCGGGGGTGGGAGGAAGGGGGAAGGGGCCAGAGAGGGATGCTCCTGCCGGTGTCTTGGTGTGACTTTTCCCTCTGACCTCTCATCTCCATCTTGCACCACATTTGCGGCCATTGCAAACTGCTGGGGGGGCAGATCTGTAACAAGGCTGCAGAGGCTCCCCATCCGCCTCTGGATTTCGAGAACGAACATCCTATCTGCAGGAAATGGATGCATCCCCCCTTTCTGGGAAAGATGGCTCATTTGTGACTGTTAGCCAGCAATTAAGAGATTTCAGAGTGATTTTGCTATTGATTAGAAGCCTATTTCTGTATCCACTTTATCTCTGTAGATCTGGGATAACAGTACTTCTCTCCCAAGTGTTCTTTTTTTTTTTTCTAAATATTTTATTTATTTATTTGAGAGAGAGAGAGAGAGGGAGAGCACAGCGGGAGAGGGAGAGGGAGAAGCCGACTCCCGCTGAGCAGGGAGCCCGATGCGGGACTCCATCCCAGGACCCTGGGATCATGACCTGATCATGATCTGAGTCGAAGGCCGGTGTTTAACCAACTGAGCCACCCAGGCGCCTGTCCCAAGTGTTTTTATAGTGGCTTTGCCACTTGGCAGAGATCTGGGGAGCCCGTTTGGGGCATCTCAGCAAGCCAAACTCTAAATTTTCTCCTTGAACTTGTTTCTCTCCCATTCCCCCAATCCCAGTAAATGGCACTGCCATCCACCTAGCTGTTCAAACTAAATTCCTGGCCGTCACCCTAGACTCTCTTTTCCTTCCATCTCAACCATCAGCAAATCAGGTGGACTTGGCCTTCCCCCATGGCGGCTTAGGATGACCAGCTGCCCAGGCTTGCCCGGGGTTTCCCCCTTCAGGACTGAGGGCCCTGTGTCCCGGGAAGCCCCTGAGCCTAGGCAAACCGGGGAGGTTGGTCACCCTGACCTGCTGTGGCCGCACACTAGTCCAATGCGCATGACTGCATACCCTCCTCGCTGCTGGCCTCCTGGCTTCTCTCTGGACCCACAGCCTTTCCCCACACTGGAACGCACACCTCTGCACGCTGCTCCGGGAGGCTCTGGCCTCACTCCAACTTCCTCTGGCACCACACGGGAGCACCCCCTCAACATGCCAAGTCCCCCGCCCCACGCCTGCTCTGGCTGTCCCCTCTTCCCGGAACGCTGTCCCTGGGTCTCCACACGGGCCTGCTTCTCATCATTCAGGTCTCAGCGCAAATGTCACCAAGTTAGAAAGGGCTTTTCTACCACCCATATGGAAATTAGCCTCCCTCAAACCGCCCCTCTTTATCCCGTAATTCTGGTTTATTCTTCTCCTTATGTGTCACTGCTAAGACAGCTGTGTGCATTTTGTTTATCTATTGACTTTCATTTCCTCTCTGCTCCTCCAGAGGGTAAACTCCTTGATAGCAGGAAGCTTCTTGCCCTCAGTCTCCACTAAACCCCCAACACCTAGAACGGTGCCTGGCACGCAGTTGGTGCTTAATAAATGAGTGGAAGCAAGGGGTCCCTGCACAGGATTTACAGCTACAGAAGACGTTGTTTCCACCCTTCCAGAGCTTTGAGGGTTAGGGGCCGGAGGGCGCAGCAGCAGAAGGGGACATGTGATGAGGTGCTATCTGAGTCATCCGAGGTAAAAGAGGGTCTGCGTCTTGCTGGAGGTTGTGGGATTTCCAGAGGCAGAGCTAAGGGCACTCGAAGGGCATTTCCCGTATGTAGACCATGGAGGGAGGAGGGAGCAATGCACATAAGGGTCTGTGCTTGGTGTGGCCTGTGGAGTTTGCAGTCATCAATGCCTGGGTGATGAAATCTGCCAGGGGAGCAGCAAAGAGCCACAGAGAGCTTTGGAGCCACACATCTGAGTCATTCAGGGTGGCAGACAGAACCCTGGGTTCCCTACAGCACTGTTGCTAGGCTGAGGGGTAAGGGGACGAAGGTAGGACTGGGAGAAAGGAAATAGGCAGGGAATGTTCTGAGGGAAGACTTGCTAGGGTTTTGCAGCTGTTCAGATCTTCGTGGCAAAGGGAAAGGGAATATCCAACCAATTTCCTAATTCTATTGATTTTCAATAGAATCAATTAGAATTGATCGATAGAATTATGCCATTGCAGAAATCTGTAGAATTAAGAAATTCAATAGAGAGAGATCAATAGAATTAGGTCAAACGTTGGATATTTGGGGCAAAGGAGAGCACACAGGAAAGTTGACAAGAGGCTGGGCAGAGAGAGGTCTCTGTGGGAGGGACTGGTTTGGGTGGGTCATTCCAAGAAAATAGTCTTGCAGACTGTGGGGTGTGGGGTGCTGGTGGGACAGCCAGGTGATGCTCTGTTAGGACCTTCGGGGTGGGAGGGATGTACAGGTCATTCTTGCCACAAAGGGAAGTTCTTAAACCTCTTTGGGTCCAGGACCCTTGTGGATATGAAGAAGCTCTGTATCCACTCCCCTGAAAAATGCATGTGTCCACATACTCTGAAAAACTTGCATTTCAAGTTCAGCCCCCATGGTCGAATGGGTTTTTTTGTTTGTTTGTTTGTTTGTTCTTATCTTTTGTGTGCCCTTGAGATTGGCTT
Organism: Eumetopias jubatus; assembly: GCF_037043125.1. Taxonomy (NCBI): domain Eukaryota; kingdom Metazoa; phylum Chordata; class Mammalia; order Carnivora; family Otariidae; genus Eumetopias; species Eumetopias jubatus. The sequence goes on along the minus strand of NW_028274808.1, from coordinate 182,011,511 downwards.
TTGTGTATGGAAAGGTTGGTTCTGAAAAGATTTCAGCTTTTACAGTATTTTAAATTTGTTCAAGCTGCAATTCTTAAAAAATTCTTCTCTCTTCATCTTCTTAAATTTAGCTTTAGAATATCTTCATTCTGTTTAAAAAGAAATCTACTCAAGTTTAAACCATTTTTTTTAAAGATTTTATTTATTTTATTTGACAGAGAGAGACACAGAGAAAGAGGGAACACAAGCAGGGGGAGTGGGAGAGGGAGAAGCCGGCTTCCCGCCGAGCAGGGAGTCTGATGCGGGGCTCTATCCCAGGACCTTGAGATCATGACCTGAGCCGAAGGCAGACGCTTAATAACTGAGCCACCCAGGCGCCCCATAAACTATTTTTTTAAATTATTTATTTTTATTTAAATTCAATTAACATATAATGTATTATTGGTTTCAGAGGTATAGGCCTGTGATTCATCAGTCTTATATAACACCCAGTGCTCATTACATCATGTGCCTTCCTTAATGCCCATCCCCCAGTTACCCCATCCCTCCACCCACCTCCCCTCCAGCAACCCTCAGTTTGTTTCCTACAGTTAAGAGTCTCTTATGGTTTGTCTCCCTCTCTGATTTCTTCTTGTTTTATTTTTTCCTCTCTTCCCCTGTGATCTTCTGTTTTGTTTCTTAAATTCCACATATCAGTGAGATCGTATGATAATTGTCTTTCTCTGTTTGAGTTATTTAGCTTAGCATAACACCATCTAATTCCATCCATGTCATTGCAAATGGCAAGATTTCATTTTTGATGGCTGAGTAGTATTGCATTGTATATAGATACCACATCTTTATCCTTTCATCTGTTGATGGACATCTTAAACCACTGGTTTTAAGAATACTTTATTTACACTTTAGACTTCTTTTATACTTTGAATATACTGGTTTTGGTTTCTTTAAGTTATTGCAATCACCAAATGTAACAAATCTTCCAAGGTACCCAAGTAATTTTTATAAATCTAACAAATTAAACCTTAACATAGTAGATTTTAGGTTCTCTTCAGTGTTCCGATATGGTTTAGAAACTTACTAAGATTTCCACTTAAATTCACAAATCTAAATCCATTTTGCAATTACCCATTTTAAATTAAAATCACTGGGTTGATCTATTCAAAATACTAATATGCTGAATTGTCCTTAGCACTTCAAGAAGTTAAAATAACAGGTATATAGAGATTGTTTCTAAATTTATCACAAAAATGTTGACATTCGAGGTTTGATTGACTTTGTAGATCTTCCTAATTCTGAACCTCCCCTGGGGGTTAGTTTTACGGCCCCATCAAGGGAAAAAAAAAAATCCCATTACCGCAGAACTGAGCCTTTTGTAGCAGTCGTTATGTGCGGGGCCCCACACTCCGAAAGGGAGAGTCCGGATCTAATCATTGAAGTCCGCATCTCCACCCAGACTGCTACACAATTACAATTTTTAATTAGATTTGATTGCATTGGCTTTTGTTTGGTTTTATTCTTAGGATATTTAAGTGTCTTTCACCTTAGACTTGATGGAATTCTTGCTGGTTTTCTGTAGTTCACAGTCGTGGCCCCCCACAGCCCACAGCGCACAATGTGTGATGAGATCTCTCAAGGCTTTGCCTTGAGTCCTGGCTCACAGAAATCTCGGGCCACGCCCGGGACAGCATCAAGGCCCTCAGGTCCCAAGTTTTATGGCCCTGAGGTGTGTTAGCTGAATTTACAGAAGGCAGAGAACTTGTTCTAAGGGAGTGAGGAGAATCATGGGAGTGAGTGTCAGCCCATCAGAGGGGGCACATATTAAGCCCAGGGCTGGCGGGGGAACCAGCAGAGCATGATGCCACGGAAGCCGAGGGTCCACAGAGTCTTCAGAAAGGAGCATTTCTCAAGAATGTCAAAGCTACAGAAAAATTGAGATGGATGAGGGCTTACGCAAGACCAGAAATCACTTGGATTCCAAGAGCTTGGTTTCTGAAACTGTTAGCCGAAGCTTCTCTGATACCAGGCACAAAAGCTGGCATTATTTCAAGGAATGGTTCCTTTTCCTAAAATGTGTTAGGATTTCTAGGCACCCCCACCCTGTACTAGATTCAAAGAGGCAGCTGTGTCTTTTCACACAGGCTCCTCATGGCCACACCAGGTCCTTGAAACTTCTGTCAAACTCCCTTCATCTCTTTTTCTGGGAACTGGAAGAAGAAATCGATCATCTGATTTTCCTTCGGGTCACTTTCCTGTGTCTCTTGAAGGGAGGAATTATTCTTGACGCTGTGAACCTCCTGAGCAGAAGAGGAGAGCAGTGCCACACAGTAGATGGAACACGGATTTAGGGCATCCATGGTGAAAATGCAGCCTCTATGGGTTTTGAAGAAAACAGAAAAACATGCTAGCTCAGGATTTCTCAATCTTGGCACTAATGACGTTTTGGGCTGGATCCTTCTTTGTTGGGGGGAGAGGGGCTTAGCAGCTAGGATGCAGTGTAGGATGCTTAGCAGCATTCCTGGACCCTACCCACCAGATGCCCGGAGTACCCCCACTTCCGGTTGTAGCCAAAAATGAGACCAAAAATGTCTCCAGACTTTACCAAATGTCCTCTGGTGGCAAAATTGTCCCTTGCTCTAGCTCTTTCAATCAGAGAGGGGTTAAATTCAGGGAGTGGGCTGCTTTTAGAACCACACCGGAGGGCTTCAAGTTTGTGTCAATGTCAGGCGGACCTCTCCGCAAATCCTTGGTTCTGCCCCTTGCCAGTGGGCGCTCTTGAACCAGCTATCTTGTTTCTTTGAGCTTTGGTTTCCCCATCCTCGAAATGGTGAATAATACCTATTTGGACTGGTTACTTTACTCCCCAACACGGGAATATGAATAGTGCCTACCTTGTAGGGTCATTGTGAGGACAAGACAGTAAATGAGCTTGAAGAGCATGTAGCTGGTTCTGATATGCTACAGGGGCTCAACCTCACTATTTACATTGTCAAAATTCTAGATAGCGAATGTGGGGAATGAGTGTGTGAGGCACATTGCAGGTGAAGAAGAAAGAAAGCTATTGTTAGTAGTAGAAGTATATCCAATGGCCAATAACAAAGACTATCTTTTTAGGAGAAGAATTTAAAGACGCAGTGTCCAGCTGTGGTCCACATCTGATCCTCCTCTTAATTTCAGCCAGATTGCAGGGCAGGTGTGAACCCGGTGTGCTTAGAGTTAGAAGCCAAGATATGGAGTTTTGGTGGTGCTGATTCTTGAAGTTGCTTTCTCTTTTTTACTCTCTGCAAAATGAAATCTTACTTCTCAGACCAGAAACAGAGCATGATCTCCAGGAAAGAGGAAGAAAAGAAAAGTTATAAAGAACCCAAGTGCTTTCAAACTTAAAAGAGGAATGGATATATTAGTATGTCTAAAAATTTGAGGGCAACTACCCCGCCCCTGTTTTTTTAATATGGAGAGTTGTATTTTTAGAAAAAGCCATATTGATAAATGAGCTAGCTGAACTGCCCCCACCCCCACCCCCAGGTTTCTGTCTCTTCTAATCTCCCTCCTGGATACTGCTGGTCTCTCCACATCTGAGTGCTCCACCACTGCCTTGGTCTGATGCACTCCCTTGCTCTGCAACTTGGCCCTCTTCCCTCCTGCAGTCTGGGCATCATTCTCTGCTTGCCTCCCCTCTTTGCCTATTTCTGTCCCTTAGCATGTCAATCTCCTTTTCTTTCTTCTCTTTTGTTTCCCTCCCCACCTTTTTTCCTTCTGTGTCTTTCCTTGAACTTCTGAAGTACACTTATCAAATAAAAGATTTTGTGGTATGTTCTTTAAAAGACATAAGGGAAAAAAAAGGCATTGGATTTTAAAATAAAAAATCCATCAACTCCATCAGAGAAAGTCTGAAAAAATAAAGAACATTTTTAAAAAGTTCCCTTTAATCTTATCACCCTCATACTGTCATTCTTATAAATCTGGATTCATCTTATCTTTTTTGCTTTGCTGTTTTTTTCCTGTTTTTTTTTCTTTTTTACTTCCCAACTTATTTCTTAAATTTATTTTATTTTTACTGATTTAAAGTAATCACTGTGCCCAATGTGGGGCTCGAACTCATGACCCTGAGGCTTCCCAACCTATTTCTGTTTTAGATTTCTTCTTATCACAAACATTTTTTTTAAAGATTTTATTTATTTATTTATTTATTTATTATTTTTTATTTTTTTTAAAGATTTCATTTATTTATTTGAGAGAGAGAGAATGAGAGCCAGAGAGCACGAGAGGGAAGAGGGTCAGAGGGAGAAGCAGACTCCCTGCTGAGCAGGGAGCCCGACGTGGGACTCGATTCCGGGACTCCAGGATCATGACCCGAGCCGAAGGCAGTTGCTTAACCAACTGAGCCACCCAGGCGCCCATGAGATTTTATTTATTTATTTGACAGAGAGATAGAGAGAACAAGTAGGCAGAGAGGCAGGCAGAGGGAGCAGGAGAAGCAGGCTCCCTGCTGAGCAGGGAGCCCGATGTGGGACTCGATCCCAGGACCCTGGGATCATGACCTGAGCCGGAGGCAGACGCTTAACCGACTGAGCCACCCAGGCACCCTCGTATTACAAACATTTTATCTTGTTCTCATAAATGTTATTTTTATTTTATTTTTGTATTTAATTTTTTAATTTTAAACTGAAGTACAGTGGGCAGATAGTATTATATTAGTTTCAGGTGTACAATGTAGTGATTTGACAATTATGTACATTATGAAATACTCACCATAGTAAGTGTACCTACCCTCTGTCACCATACAAAGTTATTGCAATATTATTGACTATATTCCTTATCACATATTTTTCATCCTTGTGACTGATTGATTTTATAATTGCAAGTTCGTGCTTCTTAATCCCATTCACCTATTTTGCCCACCTCCCCACCCCCTAACTTCTGGCAATGAAAAAGTTTGTTCTCTGTATTTATGAGTCTGTTTCTGTTGTTTGTTTCTTTTGTTTTTTTAGATTCCACATATAAGTGAAATCATCTAGTATTTGTTTTTCTCTGCCTGACATATTTCACTTAACATAATACCCTCGAGGTCCATCCATGTTGTTGTGAATCGCAAGGTTTCTTTTTTTATGGTTGAGTAATATTCTGTTGTCCATTCACCTATTAATGGACACAGAAGTTGCTTCCATATCTTGGCTAGTATAAATAATGATTCAATGAACATAGGGGTGCATACATCTGAAGAAAATACCCAGAAGGGGAATTTCTGGGTTGTATGGTATTTGTTTTTAACTTTTTAAGGAATCTTCATACTGTTTTTCACAGTGGCTACACCAATTTACATTCCCACCAAGAGTGAATGTTCCCTTTTCCCCACATCCTCAACAACACCTGTGATTTCTTGTCTTTTTGATACTAGCCATTATGACACATGTGAGGTGACATCTCATTGTGGTTTTGATTTGCATTTCCCTGATGATTAGTGATGCACATCTTTTCATGTGTCTGTTGACCATCTGCATGTCTTCTTTGGAAAAATATTTGTTCAGGTCCTCTGCCCATTTTTTAATAGGATTTTTTAACTTGTTTTTTTGGTGTTGAGTTTTATGAGTCATTTATGTATTTTAGATATTAACCTGTTATTGGATATATCATTTACAAATATCTTCTCCCATTCAGTAGGTTGCCTTTTTGTTTTGTTAAGGGTTTCCTTCACTGTGCTTTTTATTTTATTTTTTTTTAAAGATTTTATTTATTTATTTGAGAGAGAGAGAGAGAGGGATGAGCACGAGGGGCAGAGGGAGAGGGAAATGAAGGTTCCCCACTGAGCAGGGGGCCCGATGCAGGGCTCCATCCCAGGACCCTGAGATCATGACCTGAGCTGAAGGCAGATGCTTAACTGACTGAGCCACCCAGGTGCCCCTCCTTCACTCTGCTTTTTAATTTGATATAGACCCCACTGTTTATTTTTGCTTTTGTTTCCCTTGTCTGAAGAGATATATCCAGAAAAATATTGCTAAGGCTGATGTCTAGGAGATTACTGCCTATTTTCTTTGGGAGTTTTATGGTTTCAGGTCTCACATTTAGCTCTTTAATAGTTTGTGAGTTTATTTTTGTGTATGGTGTAAGAAAGTGACCCAGTTCCACTCTTTTGCATGTAGCTACCAGTTTCCCCAATACCATTTATTGAAGAGACTGCCTTTTCCCCCATTGTATATTCTTGCCTCTTCTGTTGTAAATTAATTGACCATATAGTACCAATGTTTGTACCTTCTTTCCCAGCAGGGGTGTCAGAGTGGGCTGGCCCAAGTGTCCTGGGTTTCTAGGACCCACGTGCAGAGCACATGCATGTGAACCAGACTACACTGCTCAGACAGGTCATCAGAACAAGGGGCCTATGGTGAGTATGAGCAGAACCAAGGAACCAGCCCCAAAGCTGGGTCTCTAAGCTGAACAAGAGAGGGTGAAAGCAGCCTTAGGGAGGAATATAAGAAATGAGTTTATTTCTGGGCTCTCTATTCTGTCCCATGGATCAATGTATCTCTTTTTGTGCCAGTACCATACTGTTTTGATTCCTACAGCTTTGTAGGATAGTTTGGAATCTGGGATTATGGTAACTCCAGCTTTGTTCTTCTTTTTCAAGATTGCTTTGGCTCATAAGTGCTATTTTTTCAAAGTGACTACAAATAGTCTTATTTACCCAGTGGAATATTTATCATGCTCCCATTTGGGACATGTGGTGCGCTTCCTTCTTTATTCTTTATACTCTGATGAATATTTTAATACATAAGCTTAAGATATTTTTCTAATGTGAGTTTCTGTGAGTATAATTACTAGGTCAAAGGGTAATAATCATGTTATGTTTCTTAACACGTTTCCAACTTTCCCTCAAAGGCTATATTAACTTGAATTACCAGTCAAACAGGAGAATATCTACACCACTGATCACCACAACAGCACACTTATGTTTCAAACAAATCATACTAGTAGGGAGAAGTGTCCTTTAGTCTTAATATGTAGTTCAAAAGATTACTGGCACTTTTCAAAATTGGATTAGTAGATCTATATCTTTTGTGGTAGATTTCTGCTTACTCCTTTTACTTATGGAAGTCTTAGAGTTTGATTTACTAACATAGATGAATTTGAACAATAAAAAAAGGTATAAATTCAGTGTTTAATATTGAGCAGGGATATTTTTTCTTACTGTAATTTTTTATCTGTTCAGTCAAATCTGTAGCTCTTTTTGTCTGTCTCCATCATTTTTCTGTGGTCTGAGTTTTATGGTCTATCTGGAATTTATTTTGATAGATAATATGGGTGGTCTGAGTTAATTTTTTTCTTCAATTTGCTAATAATTACTCTAGAAAATTTAGTAATATAACTTGACTTTAAAGTTGATTTGAGATGCCTTCTTTTTTTAAAAAATATTTTTATTTATTTATTTGAGAAAGAGAATGATATAGAGATAGCATGAGAGTGGGAAGGGTCAGAGGGAGAAGCAGACTCCCCGCTGAGCAGGGAGTCCGATGCGGGACTTGATCCTGGGACTCCAGGATCATGACCTGAGCTGAAGGCAGTCACTTAACCAACTGAGCCACCCAGGCGCCCATTGAGATGCCTTCTTTATCAGATTTTAGTAGGGGTCTGTTTCTAGGCCATTTTATTCAATTAATCCATCATCTTGCTCCTAGGCTGTTACCACACTGTTTTGATAACTGTGGCCTTTTAGCATGTATTAATATCTTAGAAGGCATATTTTCATCTCACTTCTTTACTTTCTTCTGAATGTTCTTCCATATTTGTTCCTTTTCTGTTCTTCCAGATGAGTTTTAGGATTGTCTTACCGATGTTTGTACCTTCTTCCCCAGCAGGGTTGTCAGAGTGGGCTGGCCCAAGTGTCCTGGGTTTCTAGGACCCACATGCAGAGCACATGCATGTGAACCCCAGACTAGGATGCTCAGACAGGTCATCAGAGCAAGGGGCCTGTGGTGAGTATGAGCAGAACCAAAGAACCAGCCCCAAAACTGGGTCTCTAAGCTTATCAAGAGAGGGTGAAAGCAGCCTTAGGGAGGAAGCAGAATGAATGGATTTAGGGAGGGAGCTGGCATGGATGGGGCTGTTCCACCCTAAGCTGGGTAGAGGAGATTAAGGGAGGCTGCAGGATATATCTTGGGAGTGGGAGGCTGTATCTTGGCTCACCCTGGATAAGGTCTGGTGTCTTCTTGCTCTTCAGGTAGCAGTAATTTCCGGCTCTTCCTGACTCCATCCTTCCCAGGTATGAAGACGGGGTATGAGGGACCTAGAGTCTTTACCAGAGCATACTTGTTTTCCTCAAGTCCTGAGTGAACAGAGCTGATCTCTGGGAAGGTGGTGGAGTGTGGGGTATCACATGCTCCTGCTTGGCAGAGAGAGTTAAAGCAAGTCTGAGAGATCTGTAAAAAGGTCTCCATTTTCCACTTGCAACAGGTTCTGTGTTGGAGGTTGGGGGTGAGGGTGAGTCCCTATGCCTAGAGTGGTATACTTGTGTTTCACTGAGCTCCCCATTGGGAGGCCCGCTGTTGGAGAGCTTGGGTCCACAGATTGATTCTTAGGCCTGTGAGGGGTTGTGTGGAGTAGTAGTTAATCTGGGTTTGAGTCCTGATTAGACCAGAAACTAACCTTGTGCCTTTGGGCAAAATATGGAAGCCTCTCTGAGCCTGAGCTCAAAGGTGGAAGACTTGTGTGTCACTGAGCTCCCCAATGGGGGGACCTCTCTTGAAGAGCTTGGGTCTACAGATTCATGCTTAGGCCTGTGAGGGGTTGTGTGGAGTAGTAGTTAATCTGGGTTTGAGTTCTGATTGGACCAGAAACTAACTTTGTGCCTTTGAGCAAAATATGGAAGCCTCTCTGAGCCTGAGCTCAGAGGTGGAGGACTTGTGTGTCACTGAGCTCCCCAATGGGGGGACCCCTCTTGAAGAGCTTGGGTCTACAGATTCATGCTTAGGCCTGTGAGGGGTTGTGTGGAGTAGTAGTTAATCTGGGTTTGAGTTCTGATTGGACCAGAAACTAACTTTGTGCCTTTGGGCAAAATACAGAAGCCTGTCTGAGCCCTGAGCTCTTCATCTGTAACATGGAGATTCAATGACCAGTTGACTCAGGTTTGTTGTGAGAATTGAACAATGAGTATTGTGGTTTGCCACAAAGGTTAGAGATGAAAAGCAAGAGGTTTTACTGTGGGTTTGCCAAGCTGTTAGATTTTAGGTAATATGCAAAATGTGGATAATGATGGGATCAAGCTTATGAAGTGATGGTGAGGATTAAAGGAGATAAACCCAAACCCATAAAGGTAATGGAGGATAGTCAGAAGAAAGGCAGGCTGGAGCAAGCCCCCCCCCCCCACCAAGAGGAAAACCACCCTTAAAAGGAAAAAGACCCTATCCTGTTATTCTATACCACCCTGGAAGGAACCCTCCACCCTTTCCCACGTGAACAACTACCTGATAGGTAGATGAGCACGTGGACAAAAACCTGATTGGGTGATAGGTGCAGGGCGGGTTCATCAGATTAAAACAGTCCACCAACAATCTCATAAAAATCCCTAGACTTAGAAACTCCAAGGGCAGGGGCGCCTGGGTGGCTCAGTTGTTAATTGTCTACCTTCAGCTCATGTCATGATCCCAGGGTCCTGGGATCGAGCCCTACATCGGGCTCCCTGGTCGGCTGGAAGCCTGCTTCTCCCTCTCCCACTCCCCCTAATTGTGTTCCCTCTCTCGTTGTCTTGCTTTCTGTCAAATGAATAAATAAAATCTTAAAAAAAAAATTAAAAAAAACTCCAAGGGCAACCCTGTCGAGTCCCCTCCCTCTCCTGGGAGCTTTGTACTATCACCCAATAAACTTTGCTGTGCTGCCCACCACTCATTGTCTGGTCTACCTCTTCATTTTTCGAAGCAGTGTGACCAAGAACCATGGGCACTAAAGGAAAAGAAATCTTGAAACAAAGGTTTAGCCCTGGACTGTTCTGTCACTCCACTCTCCCACAAATATGGAGCTTTCCAGAGCTGTGGGGGTAATCACTTACTGAGCAGGGTCTCCTGATCCACTTCCACAGGAAAATCAGGGAAGGGGGGGAGTTGGGGCCTTGAGAGGACCCCTGGTATTCCTTCCAGGGTAAATTATGTAGCATTGCTTTTCTCTCTTGTTTCTAGGGAATTTAGGGTAAGAGGGGAGGGAGGTACCCTTCAGGGTACCTTATCCTTAGGGAAGTACCCACAGGACCTTATGAACACGAGGGAACGACCCAGTTCTGGAGTCCCTATAAACCACTATCTTTGCAAGATGGAGGACAGTGTGGGGAAGCATGAGGGTGAACGTGCCTGCCCATTTCTCTTGGAAGAACTCTCAGCAGAATCCAGAAGAGGTGTCTGTGATTTGTGGAATCAATAACTTCAAGAAAATTTAATGACCAAAAAAAACATTCACAACAGAATAGAGGGAGAAATAAGGGAATGAAAGCTTATGCACAGAATAACAATTCTGTCAGCATTTCCTTAAGCCATTCCTTTCCAGGCAGGTTGTACCCAAGTAGCCTGTGTCTGCAAGGGCCGCTTGTCCAGTGCCTGAAGTTATTTATCAGCTCAGATTCTTCCAGGTTGCAGAGGGCAACCAGAGAACAGGAAGCTTCACGGAATCTGGAATTATAAAATTGACTTGCCTTCGGGTACAAAATCTTAGCAAAAGCCAGTCTGGTTCTAAATAGAGAATTTATACTGATGTACTATCTGGTTGGGGTAGGGGGAGGTTAGCCAAGAGCCATCTCCTTGTCATTGGTGATTGAAGTTTCCTCTAGATCTGGTCTTCTCCATAGTTCCCCCTGACGGGCAAGTAAGTACGCCTTGAGGCATGGATTGCCAAGTGCTTTTCTGTGTTTTCAACAATTCAACTAATCCATGTGGCCTCTACAGGGCCTCAAAGAATTCTCATTTCAGGTAGAAAGATAACTCCTCAAGAAAGCCCTTGACCTACCTTGGCTTTGTTCCAAATTGCAGAGTTACCCTTGACAAGTCACTAAAGTTTTGAACTGCAGGTTGGCAACTTGTTTAATAAGGAAGGTCTCAAAGATCTTAAGTTCCAGTTCTAATGTTTCGAGTTTTTTAAGTCAAGGTTGTTCCCCCCCACCCCCATCCTGTTTAGTCTTGTTTTGCACGTGAATGCTTTAGGGCAGATCGTTCTCCATCCATTTTGCCTCAAGTCCCACTAGCCCTTAGCCCTATCTGGCCATTCTTGCACTGACCTGCTTAAATGAAGCATTTGAGTATCATTTGTTATCTCAACAAATATTTATTGAATGGCTATTGTGTATTAGGCCCTCACTAGGCCCAGTGAACAAAATAAATCCTCCCTCATGGAACTTGTGGTCTACAGATGATGGAAAAATAAGAAATACATAATAATGTTATGTGATGATGAATGTCAAGAAAAGGAAAACAAGACAAAGTAAGGGGCTAAATAGACCGCTCAGTTCTTTTTTGAGTGAAGCTAGTTGTACAATACCTGTGCCATCCAGGAAGAGAGACCAGTAAGGCCAATGACCCTGGGATAGGAATATATTTGTCAAGTTTGAGGAACAGCAGGAAGGCTGGTGTGGCTGGAGCAGAAGGAAATGAGGTTAGAGAGTCATATGTGGAGGGTCTGGAAAGACTTTAGAGAGTGAGTCGTAAGTGGGATGGGGACACATGGGAGGGCTTGAGTAAAGAACATGATTTAGTTTATATCAAGGATTCCTTTAGCTGCTGTGTTGAACAGACTGTAGAGGGGTTGGAGTAAATGGGGAAAGACCAGTCAAGACATTAGAAATAATCCAGGGGAGAGATGGTGCTAGTCTAGCATGGTAACAGGTGGTGAGAAGTGATTGCATTGGGGTATATTTTGAAGGTAGATCATTTAGAAGGATTTTCTGATAAAACAGATGTAGGGTGAGAAAGGAAGAAGTCAAAAAGGCACAAATGCAGGCTCTAAAGTTTTAGATCTGAGCAACTGGGTGAGTCATTGCTGAGCTGGGGAAGGCCAGGGAGTCAGGAGTTGAGTTTGGGGAATGTCAAGTTTGAAAGACTGGTGGGACGTACCAATGAATGGACGGTTGAGTAGGCAGTTGGCGATTCATGTCTAAAGGTCAGGTTCAGGCTGGAGATGATAAATTGGGGGATTGTCAGCATACAGATGGCTTTTAAAGACTAGGGCATGACCCAATGGTGGTCCTGAGCAGCATTTTAAAAAGAGAGAAAACAAAATTTCAGAGTGTGTTGTTTATAGTAAGGTTGGTCATCGTTCTGCAAAATATTTTATGTCAACTGTTTGTATACATGCACAAAGCTCCCGAGTCAGGATGTAAAATATATTTTACTGTGAGTTTTGATCAGAAAAGTTTGAAAGTCATTGACCTAAGGGGTGAGTGGAAGAGAGCTGAGGACTGAGCCCTCATGTGGGACACTTGGGTGTGCAGAGGTCAGGAAAGGAATCCAGCAAGAGAGGCCGAGGAGTGGCTGGCCCATGATGTAGGAGGAAAGCATTTCAGGTCAGGGAGGGGGATCATGCACCTCTCATGCTGTCACGAGGTTGAGAAAGATAACAGAAAGAGCTGACGGGTTAGCAACATGGAGGGCAATGATGACCTCAATAAGAGCTCTTTTATTTATTTTTTTTAATTTGTATTTATTTATTGAGAGAGAACAAGCAGGGGGAGGAGCAGAGGGAGAGGGAGAGAAAGAATCTCAAGCAGACTTCGCGCTGAGGGCAGAGCCCCATGCAGGGCTTGATCCCGAGACCCTGAGACCATGACCTGAGCCAAAATCAAGAGTTGGATGCTTAACCAACTGAGCCACCCAGGCACCCTAGATAAGACCTCTTTTAGTGAGGTGTCTTCAGAACAAAAGCCTGGTTAGAATGGGTTCTAGAGAGAACGGGTTGGAGGAAAGAGGTGGAGATGGAGTATGGGTGACTCAAGAAGTATTGCTATCAAGAGGAACAAAGTAGCTAAGGGGGGGATGTGAGGTCAAGGATGAGGGGAAGTTTCTAAAGATAGCAGAAAACCCAGCATTTGCATGCCAATGGGAAAAATTCCCACTGAGGGAAGAACTCGGTGACATGGGAGAGGGATGGTGGAAGACATTTCTGGGAAGTTGTCCTGAGCAGGAGAGAGGGAAGAGGATCTAAGAGAGGCTGTGAGAAGAGCCAGGAGAGTCGAGCCAGGTGCTAAGAGGAAATGCAGAGTGTATGAATACAAAGTCAGGAAATTCAGTTAATTTGGTGGAGGGATGGGATGGTCTCTTCCAAAGACTTCCGACTTCTGGGCAAGATTAGAAACAGTTCATCAGCTGAGGGTGAAGAAGGGGGAGCTAGTGATCCTAGCTTACTGTTCTGCATTAATCCATAAATCCTCCCGTGGTGTGCAGCCTGAAGCTGGAGCCCTCATGCCTGCTCTCCTCCCTCTGACCTGCTGCAGAATGGTTGGGCGACCACGGAGTGGCTGACGTCTGGTCTCCCTTGGGGCTGAGTGTACCTACCTTCCCATCAAAATACCTCCCAAAGGCCCTGAATCTGCCACTAGCCTCCTCTCTGCTGAGTGAGATCACCAGACAGTTAGGGTTCTGAGCAGAGTGACGTCAGAGCTGTGGAGTCAGCCCCGGAGGGGTTGAAGTCCACGGCCACTGGTTCCCACTTCTGTATGAATTGGGAAAAAGTGCCCCCTCTGGCTGGATGCAGCCCCAGGTGAAAACCAAAACCCAAACCAACTACATGTAGAAAAAATAAAGTCTTTATTGTTGGTTGGGTTTTGGTTTTCAATACCCCGGCAAATGCCTTTTATAATAGAGATCGTCAATACATTTTTCTTGCCCCCCCCCCCCCGAATGGGTCAGGTTTTCAAACTGTAACTCAGGACTCCTGGCAGTGTGGAGCTCCCCCCACCCAAGTGCACGCCTTGCCCCCAGGTTATCCGAGGACTGGAAGGGGATGGGACAGAGGACAGAGCATGGGGGAGGAGGAGCAGATCAAGCAATCCTGTTATCTGTTTTATCTGTTTGCACTGAAAAATCACTGGGCTAGATGATTTCTAAGGTTTGTTCCAACTTAAACATTCTGTGCCCCTATTGTTCCTATAAGTCGTTCAGGTGATAGCAGCACTGTGATTTTATCTGAACAGTTTTCCACAGTTAGACACAGATGGGTCCCTTCAATTTCTGAGAGAGGGGAGAGCGTTCTGACAGGTTCCCCGTAAGAGGGGGTCAGTGAGTACCACAGTGCCTGGATCAGGAGGGGTTATTCTGGAAGCTTCTGGAAAGAAGTGACATTTGGCTAGACATACCATAAAGGGAAGAAACTATGTGGCTTATGCAGTGACCCCAAATTGGGAAAGGCCCACTTCCTGAAATGGGATGAGACCAGGTTGTGATTGCCCCACGGGGAGGTGGGGGGGAATTAGGGAGGGGGTGTGGTTTCCCACTGCATTCTTCCATGAGCCCCACCCCCTCCTGCAGATCAGAAAGAAGGAAGTAAGTTCTGGGTAGTTGTTGAGAATGGCCAACCGCCTTGCCCTTTGTCAGGGAATATAAAGCCTTTAGCAATGGAGGGAAAATACCTTAACTTTACTGAGTTCCCATAAGGACAAAGAGCTTGTGTTGTTGCCGGTAACTACCAGTGGTTCCCAGCAAACAACCGACCGTCTGGAAACCCGTTCAGTGTAAACATGGATGCATCAAGTTGGCACGGAGCCCCTCCCCTCCCTCAGCATTCTGTCACGGGAGAGAGCCCAAGAGGCAAACACATTGTCATAGCAGTGGGAGGGCATTGGGTGTTTTGGAGAATAAAATCAGGCGGGCTCTTGGGGGCCCTCCTTGCCGAGATGAGCCAAGTTCAGATAAGGGGGGAAATGGGTACAAAGGTGGACTGTGATGGTGATGGTGTCAGGCTGTCCTCTGTCATTAATTCATTCCTCACATGTCTACTGAGCTCGGCTCCGAGCCAGGCACCGTTGGAGGTTTGTGAGTAAGAGACAAAACTCCTGGGCCTTCGGGCAGCACACTTTCTATTGTGAGCAAGAACTTGAGTTCTAGAAGGACGTCACTGTGCCAGGAAGCGGTAGCAAACTCACAAATACCTGGTGTGCGCTGCATTTGGTCTGAGATGCACTTTGTTGGGCTCCTACAGTTGGGTTTTGGAGGGTTATTTTTGTTTTGTTTTTGTGTTTTTTGTTTGTTTTGAGCCAATATCTAAAAGATCCTGAAATTTTACCTAAAAGGTCCTAATTTTTGACTTCTGACATGTGAGTGGAATAGCAACCCCAGCCCTCATTCCCAACAGTAACAGCCAGCCGAAACTCAGTGGTGGCTGCCCTTTTAGGGGGAAATCCGTGGATCCGTTCACTATTCTGAGACCTTCTGTGGCACCTGGCCTTTGTCACTCAAGACCTGTGGCTGCAGCCCTAGGCCATTGGCCAGAGTTCTGGTTCCGGCAGGGGTTGCACCTTCTCCATGGTAACCACACCCTGAGCCCCACTTTTGCACGTCTGCTTCGATTTCATGACTATTCAACAAACATTCCCTGCACAGCTACTGAGAACCAGACACCGTGCTAGGTACCAGGGACTCGAGGATTAATAAGGCAGGGTTTGCCCTCCCAGAGAGGGCTTCCTGGAGGAGGTGATACAGGGAGAGGGAAGAGATGAGGCCGGAGGTGTAGACAGAGGCAGTAGAGATTGTGCTAGAACACAGTTGGGGTTCTACCCTACAGGTCAGCAGTTCTCAAAATTGAGTGCACACCAGAATTACTTGTGGGGTTGCTGGGCCGTATCTCCGGACTTTCTGTTCAGAAGATCGGGGGGTGGGGGAAGTGAGGGGGTTGGACAGAGAGGTTATATTGCCAGTAACGTCTCAGGGAAGGTGCTACTGGTGGTACTGGTCTGGAAACCAGACTTGAGGACCTACTCTTTAGAGGATGAAGAGCTATTGTTGAGTTCTTTGGCTTCCCCCTCCAGCTGGCCTGACTCTTGGCTTTAGTGCCTGGGCAAGTACAAAACGTCCTTGGCCATTTGAGCTGTGTCCAGTCTTGCTAGACCGCTCCCCCACGATTGAAATTCAAGTTAGCTGGCAAGTCATGCCAGCACATGGAGCATCCTTTCTCTTTAGAGGCCACTGGCCCAGAAATTTATGCTTCCAGAAAGCCAGGAATGAAGGTGCCACCCTGCTATGGTTTTGGAGCAGGGGGGAGGCCAGCTCCGCGCTGGGTGGGAGCAGGAAAAAACAAGGAAAGGAGTCTACAGGTGGAGAAAGAAGGTTTGGCAGGCAACCTCCAAGCTAGAATCTCAGCAGGTAGGAGAGCATGCAGATCTCAGTACACTTCTGGGGTCCTGGAGGACGTGGATGTATGGATGTGGGTCTGAGAGGGAACACCTTGAGTTTGGTACTTCAAAACCGAGCCCGTGCCTGGACCTGGACAGAAGCATAGGCTTTGGAGTTCAGCCGACTTGAGTGGATCCCATCTGGCTGGGGAAGTAATGAGCCTCCGTGGTCTGGATTTCTATCTCTAGAATAAACACTCATCCAGAGACTTGAGTCACTGTGAGGATGAAGAGAGGTGTCATGCCTGAGGAGCTAGATTTAGTGCTGAGGCTGAGAGCAGAGAGGCTCCTTACACGGATCTAAAAATAAGAACCACCACCGAGTACCTACTATGTGCTGGGCGTGATATCTAGCATGGTGCATGCATTGGTTAAATTACTCGATGACAGTCCACTACTGTAGCCCTAGGAAGGCAGGGCCAGGCCCTCACATAGAGCCTGACACATAGTAGGTGCTTTATGAGGCTTTTTGACTGGATGTGGAAGGTCCCTATCTCTAGAATAGAGATGATGTTGCTGGCCAGGGAGAAGGGACAGGGGGAGACCTCAGATTCCTGGGGAAAATAAACAGGAATGATTTGTTGCTCTAGGAGAACTGGGAGGAGGAATTGGTTAGCATAGATTATGACGGTAAGCAGTGAAATGAGGATGGCAGGGGATTTTAAGGGAATATCTTAACTTAAAAACAACTAATTTGAGGGATAAAAGTTCAAGGCTCTGAGGCCTGATTCATTGAAATGATAATTTTATATTATACCTACTATGTGTTTGTATAGAGTGGAGTGTGGTGGGCAAGGTTTGAGAGTTAGAGAAGCAAGGGTTTGAGATCCTGGCTGGGCCTCTTAGTTGAAACAGACCCATAAGAAAAATAAATAAATGGAGTTAGAGCTATTGACTGAGTCTCTACGTTGTACCAGGCCCTATGATAATACTTTATATTCATTGACCCAGTAAATAACATCTAATATTTACAAAGGTCGACAAACTTAATTAGGATCTATTAGTTTTGACTTGGGCAAAGCATTCGTGTCCCTTGCTAGTACTAACTGTCATCGCTGTGATTGGTCTCCTATGTGTCAGACATCATGCAAGGCACTTTACCCAGAACATTTAGAGTCCCCAGTTTCACATGTGCGTTTTTATTATATCTGTGACACTAACCCTCTGTGGCTGATTTGTTACTTGGCACCAGCACAGTACTGGACCATTACAAGCACTTAATAAATGGTCCCATTCCTAGGACTTGCAAGTCTTAGTTAATTTCGCTTAACATCATCTTATTTGAATATTCAAAACCACATTTGGAGGTGGGTTGAGCAGAGATTGTCTTGTTTGAGAGATGGAGTGAAATTGCCCCAAATCTGAGGACTCAGGGATGGGGAACTCACAACTAGCATCGACTTCTTTAACAAGCATTTACTTTAGTGGGGCTCCCTGATCATCGGGGAGTCTGCTTCTTCCTCCCCATCTGTCCCTCCCCCCTGCTCCTGCTCTCCCATGCTCTCTCCCTCTCTCAAATAAATAAATAAATAAAATCTTAAAAAAAAATTACTTTAGAGATCTCTGGTTACAAAAGGAAACTATGGTCTTAGAAAACATAGGAGGAAAGGCCTGAGCATCCAGTTTGTTTTTACCTGATGGACGCCAAAGGTTTTTAATCGGTGCTTTTTTCCCAATTCTAGTTGGTGACTAGAAAGCGGAGAGCCCAAGGCGCCTGAGCTCCAAGAAGTGTAGATCAGCGTGTTGTACGAAGTTGAACCACATGACATGGACCTACAAAAATGGCAGTTTCATTCGGTTCGACTTAATGTGTGGCACCTACCCCTCTGTTCCCTCAGTCTTATTTCCCTACATTTCTTTGCCTCTTTCACTTATTTTGAATCAAGTTTCTGTTGTCCATTCGAAAACTGCCTTAAATCCTTTTTGGAGCAGGATACAAACAGATAGCAAATAGCCCCCCATTCCCACCGTCAGAGGTCCCACCGTCGGAGGTAACCGCGATGATTTTTGTGGATCGGTTTCCAGGGTTTCTCTGGGCACATTTATATGCATATTTAAGCAAGGTTGAAAGCAGCCTCTAATGACTAATGACGGCAGCCTGTGTGTTCTGTTCCTTCAGCAGCTCTCCACTGAAACCTGATCCTTTGAAGTCTAGTGCTTTCTCACAAAGATGTAACCCATTATTTGACGTTTTCTGAATTCTGGCAGTAGCCAGGGGAATAGATTCCCTGTCAGTGGGCCTGCCTCAACAATTCTAAGATGATCAGCATCGTCAGAGGGCCCTTGAAGAGCTCCGAATGAACGTGAAAGTTCAAAGTGGTTTTGTTCAGGTGTTATTTTTGAAGCCACTTTTTCAGGCTCTTAAATGGGTACAATCCACCTCAGTAGCAGTGGCTGTGGCCAGGAGAGCACCAGGCTGCTTGCCTGCCGGCCCCCCCGGGATGAGCCCCCCCAACACCCTGAGCCAGCAGGTGCAGAACGGAGCCCCTGCTCTCCAGGCCCAGCCCGACAGCTCAAGAGTCAGGCGGGCACGTGCCCCTCTGTGCTTGCTTCCATCACGGGCAGCCTCATGCTGCTGGAGAGTTTGGAATGGAATGAGCAGGGCAAGGCCCCAGCTTTTCCCATCAGTCTGGGTCCCTTGGTTTTCCCAGGCCTGGTGACTCAGGGTAGGGCGCTGAGCGGAAGAAGAGAATGAGAGCCGGGCTCCTGGGGGGGCCCTTCTCAGGCACAGGCATCTCCCAGGGAAGAGCACCATCCTCCCCCTCTGGAGCCACTCACTGCCACTTCTTTTTTTTTCTAGTTTTTGATGTAGTGTTCCATGATTCATTGTTTGCGTATAACACCCAGTGCTCCATGCAGAACGTGCCCTCTTTAATACCCATCACCAGGCTAACCCATCCCCCCACCCCCTTCCGCTCTAGAACCCTCAGTTTGTTTTTCAGAGTCCATCATCTCTCGTGGTTCGCCTCCCCCTCCGATTTGCCCTCCTTCATTCTTCCCCTCCTGCTATCTTCTTCTTTTTAATTTTTTTATTTTTTAAGATTTTATTTATTTGAGAGAGAATGAGAGAGAGCATGAGGCGGGGGAGGGTCAGAGGGAGAAGCAGACTCCCTGTTGAGCAGGGAGCCCGATGCGGGGCTCGATCCCAGGACTCCAGGATCATGACCTGAGCCAAAGGCAGTCGCTTAACCAACTGAGCCACCCAGGCGCCCTCTTCTTCTTTTTCTTTTTTTTTTTGTAACATATAATGTATTCTTTGTTTCAGGGGTACGGATCTGTGATTCAACAGTCTTGCACAATTCACAGCGCTCACCATAGCACATACCCTCCCCAATGTCTATCACCCAGCCACTCCATCCCTTCCACCCCCCCACCACTCCAACAACCCTCAGTTTGTTTCCTGAGATTAGGAATTCCTCTTATCAGTGAGGTCATATGATACATGTCTTTCTCTGATTGACTTATTTCGCTCAGCATAACACTCTCCAGTTCCATCCATGCCATTGCAGATGGCAAGATTTCATTCCTTTTGATGGCTGCATAATATTCCATCACATATATATACCACATCTTCTTTATCCATTCATCTGTTGATGGACATCTTGGCTCTTTCCACAGTTTGGCTATTGTGGACATTGCTGCTATAAACATTGGGGTGCACATACCCCTTCAGATCCCTATATTTGTATCTTTGGGGTAAATACCCAGTAGTGCAATTGCTGGGTCGTAAGGTAGCTCTATTTTCAACTTTTTGAAGAACCTCCATACTGTTTTCCAGAGGGGCTGCACCAGGTTGCATTCCCACCAACCGTGTAGGAGGGTTCCCCTTTCTCCACATCCCCACCAACATCTGTCATTTCCTGACTTGTAATTTTAGCCATTCTGACTGGTGTGAGGTGGTATCTCATTGAGGTTTTGATTTGGATTTCCCTGATGCTGAGCAATGTTGAGCACTTTTTCATGTGTCTGTTGGCTATTTGGATGTCTTCTTTGGAAAAATGTCTGTTCATGTCTTCTGCCCATTTCTTGATTGGATCATTTGTTCTTTGGGTGTTGAGTTTGATAAGTTCTTTATAGATTTTGGATACTAACCCTTTATCTGATATGTCATTTGCAAATATCTTCTCCCATTCTGTCGGTTGTCTTTTGGTTTTGTTGACTGTTTTCTTTTGCTGTGCGAAAGCTTCTTATCTTGATGAAGTCCCAATAGTTCATTTTTGCCCTAGCTTCCCTTGCCTTTGGCGATGTTTCTAGGAAGAAGTTGCTGCAGCTGAGGTCGAAGATAGAGCTTGAAGTCCGGAATTGTGATGCCACCAGCTTTGCTTTTCTTTTTCAACATTCCTCTGGCTATTCGGGGTCTTTTCTGGTTCCATACAAATTTTAGGATTATGTGTTCCATTTCTTTGAAAAAAGTGGATGGTATTTTGATGGGGATTGCATTGAATGTGTAGATTGCTCTAGGTAGCATTGACATCTTCACAATATTTGTTCTTCCAATCCATGAGCATGAACATGGATGCAAAAATTCTCATCAAAATACTAGCCAATAGGACCCAACAGTACATTAAAAGGATTATTCACCATGACCAAGTGTATTGATCCCTGGGCTGCAAGTTTGGTTCAACATCTGCAAATCAATCAGTGTGATACAATACATTAATAAAAGAAAGAACAAGAACCATATGATCCTCTCAATAGATGCAGAAAAGGCATTTGACAAAGTACAGCATCCTTTCTTGATCAAAACTCTTCAGAGTATAGGGATAGAGGGTTCATACCTCAATATCATAAAAGCCATCTATGAAAAACCCACAGCGAATATCATTCCCAATGGAGAAAAACTGAGAGCTTTCCCGCTAAGGTCAGGAACATGGCAGGGATGTCCACTATCACCACTGCTATTCAACATAGTACTAGAAGTCCTAGCCACAGCAATCAGACAACAAAAAGAAATCAAACGCCTCTGAATCGGCAAAGAAGTCCAACTCTCACTCTTTGCTGATGATATGATACTTTATGTGGAAAACCCAAAAGACTCCACCCCAAAACTGCTAGAACTCATACAGGAATTCAGTAAAGTGGCAGGATATAAAATCAATGCACAGAAATCATGGCATTTCTATACACCAACAACAAGACAGAAGAAAGAGAAATTAAGGAGTTGATCCTATTTACAATTGGCACCCAAAGCCATAAGATACCTAGGAATAAATCTAACCAGAGGCAAAGGATCTGTACTCAGAAAACTATAAAATACTCATGAAAGAAATTGAGGAAGACACAAAGAAATGGAAAAACGTTCCAAGCTCATGGATTGGAAGAACAAATATCGTGAAGATGTCAATACTCGCGGCCGTCTCTACTCTGTAGGGACAGCTAGCCCCACTGAGTGCACTGGGAGATTGGCAGAAGGAAGCCCCAGGGGGCCCAGAGGACACGGCAGGCCCATATGCTGGTCAGAGGGGCCCTGGGCCAGGGTCTGCACACCTGAGAATATATTCTGGTGTCAGGATGAAAATCGGCAGTCCACAGCCCTGCTTTGTTTGGCCTGTCTGGTTTTTTGGTTTGTTCAGTGGTAAATTTTGTAAAACCAGATATCTGGCTTCTCCAGAAAAGTCCAAAGATCTGGCAACATCACTCCGTGTCTTCTCATGCAGCCCCTGGAGCTGAGCCCTGACAGGGCATTTCCTGCCCAGACTGGACACAGAACACACCGGTCCTCTAGCACCTGGCTTCCCCATGCGCACTTCCCACCTGCAGCCTGCCCGTGATGGAGAGACTCTCTGTCCCCTCTGTTCAGGCGCTTTGTCTGTCTCCTCATCTAAGCAGGACTGAGCTCTATAAGCAACAGTACTGTTTATAAAGAGAAGATGCTTCCCTCCCTGGGCTCCGATGCGTCTCACCCCTCCAAAGGCAGCAACACTGGGCTGGAGGTCGGTGCACTAGGGGAAGGCAGGCACGCTGGGAGAGGCTCACTCAGGCTGCTGGATTTCCAGGAAATAGGTCTTTCAGGAAGGAAATCGTGTGAGAGGACACTTTTTATGGGCAAGAAGTCTAAGTGTCTTCGGTTAGCTGGTAAAATGTGGGGTGGGTAATAGGGTGGGTTAATGGGGGAAGAAGGAAGAGAAATGCCAGACCTCCCCTTCACCTCGCCTCAGGTGTCTTCCTTCTAGATTGTTACGTGCATGAGAGTAGGTCCCCAAAGAGCTAGAGCTGGTGTTATTTTAAATTTACTATGCGTTTCGGCAGCTTTTCAGGTAAGGTGAATGGACATAGGACATAGATAAAAATGTTTAAATGCAATTCCAGTCCTCATCAATGCACCCAGACACATTTGGGGGGAGTTACTGGGGATACGGGTAGACTCCCGTGTTTCCTACATATTTCACAGAACAGTCTGTGTGTATGGCATAGTGCGCCCATACAGTCCAACTATCTTACATCTGTGTAACTCTACAGTTAGCAGCCCTTTCCTGATGTAATCTTACTCAATTTTCATCGTGAGTTGGGGAAGGTAGCTTTAAATGTTGTCCTTATTTAACGGATAAGAAAACTCCAACTCAGGGGTGCCTGGGTGGCTCAGTCGTTAAGCGTATGCCTTTGGCTCAGGTCACAATCCCAGGGTCCTGGGATCGAGCACCGCATCAGGTTCCCTGCTCTGCCAGAAGCCTGCTTCTCCCTCTCCCACTCCCCCTGCTTGTGTTCCTTCTCTCGCTGTGTTTTTCTCTGTCAAATCAATAAATAAAATCTTAAAAAAAAAAAAAAGAAAACTCCAACTCAGAATTAGGTGGCATCTCCTAATGGATGGATGGATAGAAATTTTTCCCCCTCTAATTTTTAAATTAGTATGTATGGATAGTCCTATCCATAACAAGAAATCATTAGATTTTACCCTGTGATTATCCCTGTTAAGGTTGGTACATATCTTCCAATCTGTTTCTTTCCATAGCTATCCTGTTTTTTGAGTGGTACCTACCCCATTGGCTCATGGCTGGCTTTAAGAGAGGGTTTTGTTATGTATGTATAAAGCAGTAAATGTAGTTTTTGCCTACGTGACGGCATTATATCAATGGGAGAAAGGTTGTTATACATTCATTTAAGTGGTTTCCAATTGTTTGCCACCATAAGCACTGTCTTTTAGGAACATCTAAAAAAAATACTTCTGGGGGAGGGTCATGAGACAATCTAGGAGTAAAGCAGAATAGAGACCATTTTTAAACACCACTGTCACTGCCGGCATCATCTCCTGAGATAACACACCCCTGTCTTTTCCCCATAGCTCTTCCCACACTGGGTTCTATAACTTTCACTTTTTTTTTTTTTTTTTTGGTAGTCACCTATGGTGGGACTATGAGATGCCCTAACAGGCTGTAGGAGATCTTTCTGTGCGAGCGGGTGCTCAGGAATCACTCACATCTCTTCCTTTGGCATCTCCAACCAGGCCTGTGGGACTCAGACCCAACAGAGAGCAGAAGAGAGATTCAAGCCTCCAGGATGGCGTTCAGGCTTAAGTTCCGAGCTGTGAGTTCCTCCTTAACTTCAAAATTATTGTTTTATCTTTTGATTGTAATTAACCAAAAATTAATTTTAAGTAATGTGGTCAAAAGTTATACATTCAAATAACTTTAAATCCCCTTGGTTTAAAATTGAAGTTGAGTGAAATATTTAGGGAGCCATTTGGACCCCCAATCCCAGTCCCTCAACCCAGGAAGGAGCCATTTCTTTGGAGATCTAGTGTTGAAAGAAGAGGCCCTATGACAATCCGTGAAGGAAAAGAACAGGGGTGATGATGGCTGAGGGCAAGGGAAATCCTCAGTGAAAGTCTGACACAAGAATGATGAGGAGGAGTGTGCATGTAAAAATATAGAAAAATGTTCCGGGCAGAGGGATGGCAAGACCAAAGGCCCTGGGGTAGGAATAAATGACAGAAGCAAAAGGAACCCCAGCATGGCAGGGAAGCCACCTCTTTCTCTGTGCTGGACTCCTGGCCGCCAAGCAGGCCGTGGGGCCCAGCGTGATGATCCAATCTGCACCGCTTACCCCGGGCCCTCTGTATGATACTAACTTGTTAGTCTTATTCCCTGATGGTATGTCCTTGTAAAATGGGATTTTAGTGTCGGTGGCCTTAACGCTTTAGAATCTAGTTTGGTACAATGCAGTAAGAAGAGGTTTTCTGATTATCTAAAGCAAATGATGTTAAGCCTGGGCAGTAAAAAGATGCATATAAATAGGCCCATTAGACCTTTCAGGCTTACTTACTCTTGCTTTACACAGTTTTAATGACCATTAATTAAATGGATAAATGAATGAGGTGAGCTATTTTTTTAATCCACAAAAGGTTAGAAATAGCAATATACTGGTGGCTTCTGATAATGATAATGCAGGAGGTTCCTGCTGCATATACTTACAATGATCCCTCAGAAGGAGCCTCTAATGACCCAACTGCTAACACTGGGCAACAAGAAGCAAAAAGGGGCGCCTGGGTGGCTCAGTTGGTTAAGCGTCTGCCTTCGGCTCAGGTCGTAATCTCAGGCCGGTTCTGGGATCGAGTCCTGCCTGCATCGGGCTCTTTGCTCTGCGGGGAGCCTGCTTCTCCCTCTGCCTGCCGCGCACGTGCTCTCTCTCTCTCTGGCAAAAAAATAAAATCTTAAAAAAAAAAACAAGAAGCAAAAAAAATCACCCAAACCCTCCCCAAACAAACACATGCACACACACACACACGCACACAGGAAAAATTGAAAACTTAGCTGTCTGGGCCTATTTCAGATAGAAAAACAGCTCTGAGGCGCTTCAGAAATTATGAGCTGGTCACTAGATTTTATAAAAGTCGTCAGGAGGTTGTTGGAGTCCGTTTTCTGCTGGCAGGAAAAGTCCGTGCGTTCTGTTTTAAAAGTGGATCACATAACTGGTTAAAGATCTAGGACAGAAGAAGCTATACACATAAGTGCTAGCTATGGGGACGGTAAGTATTTATGTGACACAGCCAGTCAATGGCTCAAACCTACAGGCTTCAAAGGATTTCCAAGTCCCTTGATAGAACCCAGAGTCTATTCTCTTCCCTGGACCCCTCCCCAGTACCACTAGGGTTTTTTTTAACCTTTTTCTTTTTTTTTTTGAAGATTTTATTTATTTATTTGACAGAGAGAGACACAGAGAGGGAACACAAGCAGGGGGAGCGGGAGGGGGAGAAGCAGGCTTCCCGCTGAGCAGGGAGCCCGATGCGGGGCTCGATCCCAGGACACTGGGATCATGACCTGAGCCGAAGGCAGATGCTTAACGGCTGAGCCACCCAGGCGCCCCAAGTCCTCACTTTTCTTCATAGTTTTCCCAGTTAAGCATGCATTCCTGAGCCATAAGACTTAATTTGGGCCGGTTTGGGAATTTCATAAAAGCGGAATCCAACAGTATGAGCCCTTATGTCTGGTTTCTCTTAACTTACTGGTTACCTTTGTGAGAACATCTATCCATTTCCTTCCACGTAACAAACTGTTCGTTTTCATGCCAGTTTATCTGGCCACTTGACTCCCAAAATGGCAATTTCCTGATAGTATTTCATTGTAGGAGTGTTTTGCGGTTAATATTCCATTCTATTAATGGAGATGGACCTCTGAGCTGTTTTCGCACGCTGTACTACCATGGGCAAATTTGGGCAACTTTGGGCAACTTTGTCTTTTGGTGAACATACGTGTCCATTTCTCTTGGGCATATACCTGGGACTGGAGGTGTATACGCTGGGTTTAAATCTAATGGTGGTTTAATTCTCGCATTTCCTTCTGTTGTGATACAGAGCACCTTTTAATGTGTTTATTAATTATCCTCGTTTGTGAAGGGCCTGTTCTAGTCCCTTGACCATTTTTTAAATTGGATTTTTTTTTTCTTGATATTTGGAACAGTCTTTATACACTCTGAAATAAGCTCTTGGTCAATTCTATGTGCTCTAGGCCTCTCCTTCCACTCTGGTTGGCCTTTTCATGGTCATAAAAATATCTTTTCCTTTATGGTTAATGCATCTTGTTTGCTACTTAAGAAGTCTTTCCTCCACCCTGAGTTCATGAATATTTGCTTATATCGTTTTCTAGAAGTCCTATTATTTTGGCTTTTACATTTAGATAAATGCTTGGGTGTGTAGGGTGTCAGGTAGAGGGTCAAGTTTGATTTGTTGCTGTTGGGATATGCATTTATTGCAGGTTATCTTTACCCTGCTGCTCTGCGGTGATATGGCTACAAATCTAGTGTCCATATATGTTCCCGAACTCTCTATTCTTTCTGCTCATACATGTTCTTTGGGCAACCAAACATCCCTATAAGGAAAAGGAGGTATGAAATTAGTGAAAATGCTTGCTGGTTATGTGGGTGGAATTGGTAACTAGGTTAAGATTTTAACTCTGTCAACTAGTAGTCCTGCAACATGGTGGGGGGAGAGTTATTTCACTTTTGTGGGACCCAGTTTCCTGGCCTTTATACCTCACTCCTAGTATTATAAGGACTAATGACTTCCTATATTTAAAGTGTTAGGACAGTACTCGGGTAAGGGCTCAATAAAGAGCAGTCACACAATCTTTAATCTGCTATTTAAAAACTCCTATCATGCCAAACCCTAGCCTGAATTGATAAAGCAAAGTCATGCCATGTAATATACTATTCGTACATCTTTACAGCCAAAAAATATCAGGTTTGATTGCAGGGTGCTGCCCAGGCCCCAGAGGGTCTCTCGCATCTTTCTAAAACTGGGAAGTTCTAAATTCTGAAACACAGCTGGCCCCAGAGGCTCAGCAAGGATTGTGGACCTATGTTATTAGCACATAGTTTTGTAGCCTTGGGCAAGCCTCTGGGTGGGCCTGATCTGGCATTAATGATACATTGAATCCAATCAGTGTTACCTTATAGGACAACAGTAAGCACACAAAGTGCTGAATGGTACTTTTAGAAGTTTGTGTGTAAACATAGGCTGTGCAAAGTATGTGTAAGTTCTTCTCTAGGATGATAGTGCACTCTATCTAGGATGGGATGAAGATAGGAAAATACCCTGTAGCAAACTGTGCTCCCCTCTAAAGGGAGGGATTCAGGACTGACACATAACACATGGCATTTAGATTTCTTCCAGACTCTGTGGAAAAAGTAATAGGAAAACTACAATCTCAAAGTAGAATCAAATAGATATCATCCCTCCTCTATTACTGGGATGCACACACATTAAAAGAAAGCCTCCTGATTCAACCAGCATTTTGCCTTTTCAATTGGAACAGAAAAGGGAAACTTTCCCTTTCCAAGGGTTGTTTTTTTTTTTTTTTATGTTTATTCATGAGAGTCAGAGAGAGAGAGAGGCAGAGGGAGAAGCAGGCTCCCCACCTAGCAGAGAGCTCGATGCAGGACTCGATCCCAGGACCCCGGGATCATGACCTGAGCCAAAGACAGACGCTTAACCATCTGAGCCACCCAGGCACCCCTACCTTTCCAAGGTTTTTTTGAAATTTTGATCTATTCATTCCTTGTTGGGAGTGATGTAAAGGCAACATGAAAGTGATTAGCTCTGTGCCTCACATTAAAGCCCACAGTAACTGGTGGGGGGAGGCTTGTCAGGATGGGTGTCCAAGTAGGCTCACCCCTGTGAGCCCCTGAAGGTGGTGTCTGCAGCCTGCCTGCCCAGGGCTGGAGGGGGCACTGAGCTCAGTGAACACATGCCAATGGAGTGCCATCACCAGGAGGCTCTGCTTTGGAAGTCACTCTGAGGAGAGGTGCTGGTTGATCACTGTCTCCAAGGGCTGGCTTTGAAGTCTGGCACCCACTAGCACAACCATCATCCCTCTATTAAGAACAGCCCGGGCTGATTTGATTTCTATGCCCACTCTCCAAGCACGATGTCCTGACCCTTGGACTGATGTGCCTGGCATCTGAGGCTGTGGAGAAATGACCTCAGAGTCCCCGAGGTTCACGAAGAGATTAATCAAAGCTTCCCACTCAGTCTTCTCCCAACACCCGGAGGTTTCCTGTGAAAACTACAGTGGTTAATATGTACTGGGTGCTCATGTGCTCATCAGATGCTGTGCTATGTGCTATAAATATTTAGCTCATTCTACTCTGATAGGGACATTATTCCCATTCTACACAGGAGTAAATGAAGGCAGGGAGAGCAAAGGGTAGAACAGGAAACTGAGCTAAGGCACTTTGACCCAGAGTTAAGTATGCATAACCACTGACTTCCCAGGGTCAGCCCTGCTCTGTGGGTTCTAGGAAGCAGCACTCCTGATTTCCTTCCCCCGAGGGAGGAGAGAGCTCTTGGTTTGCGGACGAAACCAACGGGCCCCTCCACTCTTCCTTTGCACGCAGCTGGGTAACTAGTAAACTAAGTCTCACCTTCCCTGTAGAACCAGGACCGTGTGGCCGAGGGAAGGGGCCTGGGTTTTGGAGTAAGATCCAGGTTTGATCCCCACTGAGCAAATCCGAGTAATGCTATGCCATGCCCCCTAACCCTTCCAGAAGCCTCACCTAGAAAGGAAGCTACTGTCACTCCTGGGAAGGGGTTTGTGTGATCATTGGAGAATGTCAGCCCTCACATAACTGGGTAGCTGTTAGGATGTATCATGATAGGCTCTCCCTGGGACAGGTCTTCTCACAGCCGGGATGGACAGAGATGTGCGGCCACATGGGGAGTACAGAGGGCAGAAGAGGGTGAAATTAGGGACACGGTCTGCCAAAGCCCAGATGAGCAGGCAGGGGCTCCCTTCTAGAGGTGAGAGCAGCCCCTCTCCCCTTGCTTAGCTTGGCTAATCCAGCCCAGCCCAGGTGGCAAACCCGGGGCTCCAGAGGGCCAACTGTCTTAACTGCAGAGTCCAGGCTAGGAGGACAGAAAGCACCCCAAAGACTGATAAGGCCGAACAATCCTGGCTTTGTTTTGGAAGGATTTGTCCCTGAGTTTCCAGTTGGCTTTTATCTGTGTCTCAACGTCTCTGACCTCTTCAGCCTCACAGGAGCTGAACTAGAGGATTCAGGGTCTTGAGTTGCAGAGAGCAGGGGACGGGGTGCGGTTGTGGGGCGAGGCGCAGCCCGGGGCTAGCCCCCCAACTTGCTGGGCCGTGCGGCGGTGGCCGGCGCTAGGGCGGTGGGGTGCGGGGGGAAGACGAGGGTGACGGGCGCTGCCTTCGGGGCGCGGGGCGGTGTGAGGCTGTCCCGCAGCCCGGGCGCCCGGCTTTCCTGCGAAGCGGGGCGAGGTCACGATGGGCTCATTAAGCCGTCAGGTAGGCAGTGCCCCGGCGGCGGCGGCAGGCGGTCCAGGAATGTGCGAGGGGCGTGATGACAGCGGTCGCCGGCGGCCTCTTTGCGCAACACCTTCGCTATATATACCCCGGCCGCTGAGCTCCACCTGGGTGCCTCCCTGGGTCCATTACCTGCGTTGGGAGCGCTGGTGAGTACCGCCGCCGGGCCAGGCGCTTCCTTCTCCCTTCTCGCTCTGCAAAGAACCTTCATTTACTCCCTCCTATCCGCCCCCCTCCCCCCCACCACCTCCCCTGCACTTCATTCTTTTAGATATCTCTCCGATGTTGACCCTCCAGGAACTTGGCTGGCTTTGGGCTGCAGAAGACAAAATAATACACCTTCCCTAAATTTTCAGATTTTTT
The DNA here is from genome assembly GCF_037043125.1 of Eumetopias jubatus. Classification (NCBI taxonomy): domain Eukaryota; kingdom Metazoa; phylum Chordata; class Mammalia; order Carnivora; family Otariidae; genus Eumetopias; species Eumetopias jubatus. The sequence goes on along the minus strand of NW_028274808.1, from coordinate 181,981,571 downwards.
TGTTGTTGTTGTTCTCGCTGTGACTGCTTTTTTGCTGTCACAACTCCCACGACGACGTTGTCAATGCTGGCCATGGTATTACTCAGCCACAGCTGGGGGTTCTAAAATTATACATGTTTTGGAATTCGTGGTTTGGGGAGGGGAAAATGGGGAGATGGAAGGTGCCACCTAGAGATCAGGACGGTGGGGCTCTCCTTTTGGTCATTCACTAGCCATGTGACCTAAAAGCAGGTTGCTCTGAGTCCCTGGGCCTCAGTTTCACCCTCTTTGTGAGAAGGGGAAGGGAACCGTCTCCCGGTGTTCCCGGGCGCTGAAAATTCTAGGTTTGTGCAGCTGTCCAGTAATGCCATTCCCACCAGTGTGACTTCCATGTGCCACCATTTTTGTCTGTGGCACTACTGATCTAAAGTGACTGCAGGATACCGTCTAGTTTGCTGGTCCCATCAGGGCAGGCAACCATCCGCACAGGGCCTGTTTTTACAGCTGGGGGTGGGAGAGCCCTCAGTTTTTCAGTGTTTTCAGAGTCAGAGGGGACCAGGTGAGCAGTCTGGGGGAATGGCTTGCGAGGAAATGTGCACAGGTGTGGTCGGGTTGGGCGGCACCCAGCATCTCCAGGCCAGAAGTAGGTGGCACGTAGAGTGGAGTGGATTCAGTCTGCAGATTCCTGGAGGCGGATGCCTGCCACGGGTAGCTGGTACTGAGGCGAAGAGCGTTAGAATCACTCCGTTTCCTTAGGGAGGTGGCAATTTTCTCAAACATGTTGATTTCATGGAGGCACCTTGTGGATTTCATCACTTAGAATCCCCTGTCCCTCCCTGTTTCTATTCACAAGCGATTTCTGCGTTAGCTCTGCTTGCTTCGGACCTGTTTGTCTTTCTCTCTCCCCCCGACCCCCCTTCCTGAGCTGGAGTCCTTTAGGTTGTTCAGGCTTGGGTATTCTTGAGAAAGTTGTGCTCCACAGGAGCACCCATTATTTGAGGTTGTTAAGAGTGTTTGAATCTCTCTGCTCCTGCCAGCCAACCTGCTGATAATGATCTCTGTTTTTGTAACTTTGGGAACCGGTGGCAGGAGAGCATGCTTGTACAAGGTTTGGATGTTGAACAAATTGCCCCCTCTAAAACCCACCCCAGATCACTCAACCATCTCACTGAAACAAGTCCCCAGTGGTGGGAGGACGGACGTCTGGATTATAGCTGTTAGGCACAAAGCTGACATAAAAATAGCCTGGATTCAGTTTAATGAAGAAAACAGCTTCTTGGGATCAGTTATTTGGAATAAACTTTTTTTTTTTTTAAAGATTTCATTTATTTTGAGAGAGAGAGAGACAGAGATAGCATAAGCAGGGAGGAGAGGGAGAAGCAGGCTTCCTGCTAAGCGGGGATCCCAGAACTCTGGGATCATAATCTGAGCTGAAGGCAGAAGCTTAACCAAGTGAGCCACCCAGGTGCCCCTGGAATAAACTTTTAATACCATTTTCAGCCACCTTCCTCCCTGCCTGCCCTCTTCCTGTCCCCCACCTCAACCATAGGGACTGCAGAATGGCAGTATCAACAGGAAGTAGTCAGGACATCCCACTGAATTTAAAAAAATGCACCAGAGTGCAAAAAGAAGGCTGCAAACAGATTGCAATATGTTGAAAGTGGTTTTGGCAATTAGCTCTTTTAACCCCCCACCCCCGACACAATGCAACAGAATTGATATAGTTAAAAGTGAATTGCAGGATTTATTTTTAAAAGTTCATAAGTGTACATTGAAAGTGCATCATGAAGGTGTGGTGAGGTAATACAGCCAAGGTTTAAAGAGATAGAGTAAATGTCTTTTTAAAATCCCATTCATTCTTGTTGTCAAAAGTCTATAAACTAGAGCCACTCATCAATGCAAAACCTAAGCCAATTGCTTCTGTCTCCTGTCCCATGCAACCTCCCCACCCACCCACTCACCCACCGGGTCTTTGGGATTATTTTGCCTTGTGATGGTTGAAGGAAGCTGAAAAAAAGTAGCCATTTGCCCTCTTGGGAATTTTTGAAGTCTGGGTCATTCTTTCAATGTATGGAAAGATTTCTGAAGCATATTGAACGGTGGACTGAGTTTGAATTGTTCCTGAAGGTGTAGAGTCTGTATAACTTGAAGCAATTAATTTCTTTGTGCCTTGGTTTCCTCCGCTGTAGAATTAGCATGAAAGTATAAGTACTTAAAAGTACATTTGCAGAACTAAAGTGCGTGTAAGGTGGGATGGGTTAATTTGCGTAGGGGGGCCAGGAGGGAGACTGTGTGCCTGTCCCTGTCTCAGCAGGACTCTGCTCCTGCCTCCTCCTCCCGGGAAGTACAGGCGGCCCCAGCACCGGTCCTGGTTGGAGAAGCTCAAACAATGCAGAGTGGAGGGGTTGGGTGACTGCCAGGTGCCCTACATTTTCCCTGCTGCTCAGGTCTGAGAAGAGCCGGGAAGTGTCCTCTCCTTGGCCTGCAAGAATTCCTCTTGGCATGCGATACACATGTGGATGTGGGAAGTTGAACCAAAAGAGTTATTCGGCTCAGTTGTAGGGATGAGTGGTGGGGAGCAAGGGAGCAGATGTGTGATCATAGCCACGTTAAAAAACAAACAAACAAAAACATATCTTTGTGGGTATTAGTACTAAACAGCCAAAATAGATGACTTTATCCGTCTCTGCTCTTTCTGGCAGGTAAGAGTGTGCCCTTGGGAAGGTGGGAAGAGGGAGCAGCTAGATCAGAGGATACCCTGGGGAGAGAGCCTTGCCGGGGGCGGGGGGCGGTTCAAAGGCTCCAGAGACCCCTGCTGATGCCCAGAGCCCCTTCCTAGAGAAGCAGGTTCCAGACAGGCCAGTGTCTGCCATCCCACTGGGAGAGTGGCTTTAGATTCAGGTTGGGGCCTCTGTCCAGCTCAATCAGTGTCACCTTTTCCTGCTTAGCTGAGACTCCTCTAAAAAGGCTCGGCCTGTGCCGAATCCAGGTCGCTGGTATGCCAGAAGCCTCTGTGGGAACAGCAGCCTGTCATTACAGCATTCTTGGCTGGCATTTCTAGCCGTTTGAGCAGGCAGGAGGGACCCCTGCAGAGGGACGAGACCTGCCAGCTCTCCGACACGTCCCTGGAGCCTGGACTGAGGCCCCTTGGTGACACACGGCTGTGGTGGGGCCCAGAGGATTCTTCCTCCGTCTCAGCACCTGGCTGAGAGGTCTATGGAAGGGGCCCCAGCTTTGGAACCAGCATTCCCGGGTTCCAATCCGGACTCCATGTGCAGGTAGCTGTGGGACTTTCTTAATTTCCCTGTGCCTCATTCTCTACTGGAACGAACGTGGTTATTGTAAAATTTAATGAGGTCACGGATCACATAGGACACCCCCCCCAATCACAAAACAATGTTAGCAACTTTCTCTCTTGTGCTTTGGGTTCTTTTAGTGGACACACATTTCCAGAGGGTTCACTGCTGTGCCGGGCACTGAGATAATGAGCTTATGGTCTAGGGCACAGTGGCGTTTGGTCTATGCATTGTCCGTGATGCAGTTCATTCCACAGAGTTCTCTGTGTTTACTCTACCAGGCACTCTGCTCAGGGCCTCACCTAGGCCCATTAATCAGTCAGTCCCGCCACAGCTCAGGGAGGGGGATGATATTATCCCCATTTTGGAGATGTTGAAACTGAGGCTCAGAGAGGAAGTTCAGGGTCACATACTGTGGCAGGACTCTGTGGAGCCGGTCCTCAGCCACTGTGGGGTATGCTCTTGGTGCTGTGTGCCAGGCGCTATCCTGGCAGCAGACCTGGCAACTCCGGGGGCCTGGAGGAGGAGGAGGCCCTGAACCGCCGCCTCAGGGCCAATCACGGAGCATTGGCTCCAGGTCCTCCTTCCCTCTAGATCCGCAAGGGCAGCCTGCCTAAGAGCTGATTGGTGCCAGGTGCCCTACATTTCCTCACTTCCCAGGTCCTGAAAGGAGCAACCAGCGCTGTGGGGGTGGGGAGGCCCTGGAGGGGAGTGGCCAGCAGTTGTCCAGTGCTCTGGGCTTGGTCCAATGGCTCTCCTGGCCCCCTGCCCCTGGGTGGGGGGGAGGGAGGGCAGGGCTTAGGTGTGTGGGCCTGTCCCTCCCCTTCTTACCAGGCAGAGTCCAGCACCGTGAACCCCCAACAAACAACGGTGGAGTACGTGAATGTACCCGAAAAGGAAGTATTGCACGAGGTGAGGTCATTGCCTCATCAGGGAAGTGTTTGTGAAGAGGGGACGGGCTTGGACGGATGGCTGGACTGGGGAGAGGGAAGACGAAAAGAGTTCCAAGAAGGAGGCGTGGATACATTCCGCAGAAGTGTTTTTTTGCTTTTCGGTGGGACTGGCAAAGAGTAAAATGAGGGCCTAGAGCTGAATGAGGCCAGCACGGGCCTCACAGAGTAAGTCAGTATTCAAGACAACATCGGTGGGTCGGATCTAGACACTTGGTGATCACTCAGACATCCAGTCCCTGAAAACATAATTGAAATAGGCAAATAATCACCCTTCTCAGACCTAAGTGCGGATGAGAGTTTCCCAAGCGGGGCTGCTATGACATTCAGGGTGCAGTCTCTTGATGCATCTGCTCTATCCAGCAGATCTCGTCCATCCCGACTTAAGGTGAGGACGAACAACCACTCATGGGTAAAATGCAGGCTGGATTTGTTTCCTAGTCAGGGACCCAGGGCATCCCTTAAGCAAACCCTGTATGCGGACCCCTCCATTCACAAATGTAAGGGCCCTACGATGTGTAGTCTATTGAGCACTGGGAGAGGTCGTAGAAGGTCACAATAATTTTCAAATTCTTCAAACTACCCTTGAGCAGAATAAGCCAAGTATATAGGAACCCCTTGCGGGTCTGTGAGTAGTTCAAAGTAGTCCCTTAAGCAATGCTTTGTGTCCTATCTTTTTTAAAATTTTGAATTCACAGAAGTTTTGCACTCTATAACGTCCCTGCTTGTTTTCCCGTAATAGCTGAAAACCACACAAGGTTTACAACGTGTCAAACACCATTCCGAAAACTTTTAATACATAACACACTTAAGCATAACAATCTTTCATCAGTCATCTTACCCTAATTTGACATACAGGGAAACAGAGAGGCAAAGGAACTAGCCCAAAGTCACACAGCAAATGGCATCACTGAGACTTGAAACCAGGCAGTTGGGGTCTGAAGTCTGGTCTCTTAACCTCTAGACCGGTAACTCTCAGCCCCCAAGGGACATTTGCCAATGTCTGGAGACCTTTTGGGTTGTCAACACTAAGGGTGAGGGGTATGTCCTGAATAGAGGCCAGGGAGGCTGCATATCCTACGACGCACAGGAAAACTCGTGCAAGCAAAGCATCATCTAGCCCTAAATGTCAGTAGTGCCGAGGCTGAGAACGTGCTCCACGGAGAAATATCACATCTCCAGTGTAAATCATCCACCAGTCACACTGTTCAACCTCCCTGTCCCCCAGTTATGGGAGTAAAATCAGCGCTCCAGGAAAATAGGTTTATGTCATGGCCAAGGATGTTGTAAATCAGGGCTCCAAACTCACTGACAGGTTGAGCTGTGTTTAAAAACTCTGTCACTCCCCTGCCTGGTGACTTTGAACAAGTTGCTTAATCTCCTTTTTTGCGCTCCAGGTTTTCCTATTTGCAAGTGTGGATGAGCATGCCCCCTTTCTTGCATAAAGATTGCAGGAGATAATGTGTCAAGGCCCAGCACAGCACCTGGCACCTTGCTGGTGCTCATTAAGTGGTAGTTATTAGAGATCAATGATTCTGTGTGTGGCGGAGAGCCCTGTGGTCACACAGGTGCTGCCTGCCTGGCACACAGGGATGATCAGAGAGGCCTGCAAGACTCAGGCAGGGGCGGAGGGAGGGCTTGGACAAAGATGGGGGGCTTCTGAAGGGGGGTCCTACCTAGGCAAGAGCAGAGAGTGACACCCTACAGAGAGGATTCGGGGTCCCAAATTTAGGCCAGTGACCTAAGGAAGGGGGATCATTTAGGGGGCAGTGGGCAGTAAAGAAATGGGGAGTCCGTACAATCACAGCTGGGTGCTAGGAAAGTTAACCGGTGAGAGACACTGGGCCCCAAACCAGTTAAACAGGCTGCCGTGTGTTGGTCGAGGCAGGAGGCGCTGGGGCTCAGCCTGGGGAGGTGGCACCGGCAGGCAGCTGGAGACCACAAGCCGCGATGCTCCCAGCTCCGGTCAGCAGGTCCTGGTGCGGGCTGGGTGCGCGCGGGGGCGTCGGAGATGAGCTTTCAGTTCTGGGAGGCTGATAGCAGGAATTGCAAACAGCCAAGATCCACGGAGGGGAAAACACCTGGGGTGATGGGGAAGTGCCGACTGCTCGAAGGGGCCCCGCAGACAGCAGCGAAGGCACGAAGGGACGGGAGGCTGAGGTTTGCAGGTGGAATGCTTTTGTGCCAACAGCTAGAGGGCCAGGAGCTTTGAGAAGGAGTTCACGGAGCTCTTGCTTCCTCCCTGGGTTCTGTATGCGGAAGTGGGACGCTGACTTCTGCCGCCCCAGTGTTGAGAGGCATCTTCCCACGTGCCTAGTAATGGGGCTTTCATCAGATACAGGGCATTATTGCGTGGCTCATCCCTTCCAGGAGCGTTGCAGGCCTGGAGCTGAGAGGCTGGAGTCAGGCGTGCTGTGGCCCTGGGCCAAGTGGTTGTATCCCTCTGAGTGCTTTGGTTTTCTCGCCTATAAAATGGGAGTAACACTAACCTCTCTCAGGGTTGCTGGGAGGAGGAACCTGAACCCACTGATCGGACAGGTTACTGTCCCAAGCACCTTGCAGAGATGAACTCACGGAAGCTGCCTAATAACCCAATGGATTATGGACTGTTATAAGCCCCGTTCTGCAGAGGGGAAACTGAGGCACGGAGCCAGTCAAGTGACTGTCTCGGGTCACAGTGTATCTGGGGCAGAGCTGGAGTATGATTCTGAACCTCTGTGCTATGTAAAGTACCCAGCCTAGCGCCTGACTGAAATGAAGAGCTCTAAGATTGTTTCTTTCCCCAAAACACTGGAGCTAAGGATCCCTGTGTTGGGAGAGTCACAGAGGTGACTTTAGCTACGCTTCCCGAAGCATGGGGGCCTGACTCTGTCTTTTCTTATCTCTGTGCTGTTTCAAAGCCAAACCAGTGCACCTGCAGAGTGGCCGGCCTTAAGCTGAGCTTAGAGCTCTCTCAGGCCAACCTTGGTCTCCTCCCCAACCACCCAGCTCCACCCTACCTCCCCTGCCTGGGCTCCAGCCTTATAGCTGCCTCCCAGCACACCCCAGGGAGCCCTGCCCCGGGTCCAGCAGGCCTTGAGAACAGCAGGCTTTGCCCCACCTTTGACTGTCAGCTATAAGAAGGCTCTTCATTGAGCCTGAGGGAGGAGTCGAACCTGCGGCAGGCACAGCAACTCCAGAAGGCTGGACATCAGAAGCAGCCCTGCTCCTAGAAACCAATCGAATGCCATGCAGAGAACACCCAGCCCAAGAGCGTCTGTCAGAAAAGGCTCGGGATTCAAACTGACCCGGCTTCACAGCTCTACACCTTGGGGCCTTGGGCAAGTTACTTAGCCTTCTTGTGCCCCAGTTTAGTCATCTGTGTAATGGGAGAATAATAACTCCCTGAATGGGTAGCTGCGAGGTTGAGCACAGCCCAGCTCAGTGAACACTGGCTCTCTCGCTGGCCAGGCAGGTCCCAGCATCCTATTCGGAAAGCACGTGAGGCCTGTTGTGTGCCAGGCCCTGTGTTGGATGCTTGTTAAGTTGAAATGAAAGGCAAGCCAGTGCCTGCAAGACGTACTTCCCTGTGATTGTGGAAGAGCGTGTCATGCCCTGCAGTTCATGGGGAAGTCGAAATTCCTTAGCCTAAACAAGTTGATGAAACCCCTTCATGATGGGGACACCCAGAACCAGCTTAAGTCCTGGCTTTATCAGTACGAATAACCGTGCCAGCACGGGTGTCTCTGAACCATCGTACTTTGTGGGTCTGGGGTTGGGCTGCATCTCTTAAAAGAATTTGGAAATTTCATACAGAAGAAAAGTAAGTCACCCACAATCCCATCACCCACTCTGAATCCCATGCAGCATTCCCAGATCCTATGAGAACATGCTGCGAGTGGGACAAAGAAGTACCTTTTCAATGTAGCTAAAGCATTTTCCCGTTTTTTTTTTTTTTTCTGGTTCTTTATCACCTTTTCAATGGCATGCTATTACACCGCATGGACGTACCATGGTTAATACTACAGTTTCCCTATTTTTACTTTTCATCTCTTTGACAGCGCGGCAACGTCTTTTCAGTCGGCATCCCATTCATTCAGTCAACCCCCATTTATTGGGCATCTGCCAATGTGCCAGGCAGAGCTGCAGACCCTCAGGATGCAGTGATGAACTAGACAGAGCCTGTTTTTGGAGGGTAGAGCTTACATTTTGGTAGGCAGGAAGTAGATCCATTTAAGAAAAATGGGAAAGGAGTTAGATAGACCCAGATTCTGGGAACATCTCTTCAAAGAAGTGATGAGAACAGGGAGGTATTTTGGATTTTCTGGGAGAAAATATTCCCAGATTCTTAATTCCTAGAAGTGCAATGACTAGGTCAGAGATGTCTTTTAAAAAATAAAGCACTCTATAGTGGTGCTTATCTCACTGCATCTTCTCCAGCATAGCATATTATACCTAAAAAATAATTCTCTGCTGATTTGATTTTTCGAAACTTATCTCCCTGTTCTCTTTTGCATATTGTGGGTTGTTAGTGGGGCCAAAATTCTTATTTTGTGTTTTAGCCACCTGTACTTCCTCTTCTGTGAATTGTCTGTCTCAGTCCTTTGTCCTGCACCTGTCTAACGTGTGTCAAAGGACAAGGACCACAAGGAATGGACTTCCAAGCGTGTCAAGAGCCACACTTCCTGTCCATGTAAGCAAGAAAGGCTTTGTTGAGAAAATGGGCTATGAGGAAGTCTCTATCAAAGGTTAGAAGGAATGTGGTTCTGACAAAGGGTCATTAATCCAGGCTGCATGGCATAGTCCTAATTGCCTGCTTGGTGCCAGGTACTTTCTAGGTATCGCCATTAATTTCATAACCCTGCAAAGTATGAAGAACTATCCCCATTTTATAGATGGGGAGACATTTATGCCTTTATGCTCAGAGATATAAAAGGACATTCCTAAACATACACCCACTGGTAAGTGGCACCACTGGGATTCGAACCAGCTCCAGTGTGTCAACGCTGCTCACAGAAGACAGGGTGGTAGGCAAAGCAGGTAGAACGTATGAGCCTCTACAAGTATGTTAAGTCCACTGGATGAGGTTCGATGCAGGTCTTTAGCCTAGAAATAAAAAGCAGATGGGGGAACCCATCAGAGGGCTTGAGGACTTGGTGTTCCGTGAGTTGATGAAAATGGATAGGTTCGCATCCCCTTGCTGACTAAAGGAGAGTCAAGACAGGCTGAGAGAAGGAAGTGAGAGAAACCAAAGCAAGTTCAGCTGACTTAAGGCTAGAATGGAAAAACACTGTAAGACGTGGTTTGATGTAGTGACAGCCGAGGCGAGCAGTTAAGGGAGACCCAGTGGTGGAAATACGGCACTCGAGAGCCCACACTTGGAAGGTATGTAGGCACAACACCCTTCATCTCTCCCGAATGTCTGTGGCCTCTGGTTCTTCCTGTCGTAGCACCTGAGTGTGACGCCTTTGAGTGGCTGCTTCTTTAAGCTCTGTTTTCCGTCCACAGACCATGGCTCCTTGGCCCGAGCTGGAAAATGCCCAGCCCAACCCCAGTAAATACATGGAAGGGGCCACTAGTCAGCAGTCCACCACACCTGGGAAAGGCAAGGAGACCAACAAAAGTAAGTGCTGTTCGTCTTGCCCCAGCCTGGCCTCCTGTGAGGACCCTGGGAGACTCAGGTCTGACCCATATTCCTCATGGCCTCTGTTGCTTGTTTGGGTAGATGACACCGGGACGCCTGTGACCAAGATCGAACTTCTGCCATCCTATTCCACCGTGGCACTGATAGAGGAGTCCACTGAGGTGGCAGACCCCTGGGACCTGCCTGAGCTTCAGGACACCGGGATCAAGTGGTCAGGTAAAAGTGGGGAGGGGAGACCCCCATCCGTGAGGGGTTGGGCTCACGGTCTCCACAGTATCATCTCCCTTGTGTTGTCCTCTGGTCATTGCTCTGATGCCCTTCAAACAAAGGTCCTGGCAAGGGATACCTCCTGGCAGGCTTGGAGGCTTCGAGTCCAAGCACAGTGTGAGAACTGGGGGACCTCTTGTTCTCCACCCAGTAAATGTGCCAGCATTGGAGTGCCAACCAGGCCAGGCACTGTGGTGCTCCTTGTAACCCACTGTGGGCCGACTGGGTCCCGGGAGCTGTGTTCTGGATGCAGCGCTGAACAGTTGAGGTCCCTGCTCTGCGAGCTCCTGGATGAAGGGCAGTGGGGTGTCCCCACCTAAACGTGGGCATCGAGGAAGGCTTCCAGAAGATAGAATATATAGCCAGCATGGCTGGCGTGCAAGCAAACGCTGCATTTCTTTTCCGGGTGCAGGGTGTAGGGTCTGTCTGCAGATCAGACAGCTGGGAGGGAGGAGGTGAGAACCACTGTAAGAGTGAGCAGAGAAAATAGCATCCAAGGACATAGCATTCCAGGATGTGTGAGCGCCCAAGCCCTCTTCCAAATGGAGGCCGTGATTGCTACCTTGCGGCCACGTTCTAGAAAGTATTCTGTGCTGTTCTGAAGGTGCTTAGGAGAGCCATTATCTCTGACCCCACACTTAGCAGGTGCCAAGTGCCCTTAACTGCCTCACTCAGCAACACTGGTGCAGCTGAGCATGGAGTCTGGTTTGCTTGTCAGTGCCCCAGACCCCACCGAACCCCTCCTCCCCAGAGCTAATCCTTTATGGAGACTTCACCACAGGCTTCAACTAAATGGACGACAGTGGTAATTGCTTTGAAAACTGCAGTCATGGATGCATCCCATCTCTAGGCCCCGTTTAGCCCGACCTGGGAGCGTGAGGGAGGGGAGGAGGGGGAGCTCTGAGCTCATTGCCAATCTTGTGAGTTTCAGGCCCTAACAGCCTTCCTCCCTTTTCCCCTACCCCAGAGAGAGACACCAAAGGGAAGATTCTCTATGTCTTCCAAGGAATTGGGAAATTTATTTTGCTTCTGGGGTTTCTCTACTTCTTCGTGTGCTCCTTGGATGTCCTCAGCAGTGCCTTCCAGCTGGTTGGAGGTATGGATGAAAGGGACAAAGACCTGGGGTGGGGGGATTTTCGTGGTATTCGGTTCAAATAGTCACAAGTCATCAAGCCCTCTCCAGTTGCAGCCTCTCAGCCTGTTTTAGGATGAGAAGTCACCTCACGTCTTGTGAAGTCATGCCTCTATTTTATAGAAGAGAAAACTGAGGTCTATAGAGGGGCTGTGACCAGCTGAGGTAGCTTAGGCCAGCAGCCAGGGCTGGAGCCAGTTCCAAGCTGTCGGCTTCCTGTGTTTGTCCACCAACCCTGGACAGGAAGCTGTCTGACAGAAGGAATTACCTCAGGGATCCCTGCTGTCTTGGGCCTCCCACTTGAAGAGATTATTAGCTAGGAGTGCTCTCTAAGCTAAAGCAATTGTGGAAAATCAGGGCTGGGCCTTAGCTAGAGAAGGACAAGCGTCCCAGAGTTGGTGGATCTGCATCCTTAGCAGTTTCTAAACATCTTCCGGGACGGAATGTGGCTATGCAGTGTGAGGGGGGACCCAGGAGTGAGATCAGCGTCTGCTTGGTCACCTGTGTTCCCCTGATGGGTGACGACATTGATAGCCAGCACTTTGAATACCTCCTGGCGTCCTACACATTCCTTCCCAAAGTTCTTCCCATTTATGAGGAGCATCCGGGGGCTGAAAGAGGTCATGCTGCCCAGCCCTTCGTTTCATAGCTTAGAGCTGGCGTAGTGGGATCCAAACTCAGATCCCAGTGACACCGAGGACAGTTGATTTTTATACCCCTTGGTGCCTTTCTTGGGAACTCATCTTTGTGACCTGGGAGAATGGGGAGAGGGGGCATTTGTGGGGGTGAATGAGGGGCAGACCGACCTCCTGGATGCCACTCCCAGTCCCCCCTGGTCCAAGGCAGCATCAGCAAGGGCTTTCAGTCTCTGAGTACCTGACAAGTGGCCTCCACCCTCTGGGCCTCAGTCTTCAATAGATGGGTTGGGGAAAGGATTGGTGGTCTTGGGGCATCTGAGGTTAGGCTGGGGCTGGAGAATGGGGGTTGGGTAAGGTGGATAGAGAAGAATGAGAATATCCATTCCTGAGGGATAAATCTTATGAATGGGGAATTCATCCCAGAGACAGGAATTAGGGCATCAGGAGACTGACTTGACACCCACTGGGCCAAGAAGAGTTGAGGCCAGGTTGGTGACCAGAGAAGGTTAGAGGAGGGCTTGCTGTGGGAAGGAATGACAGAAGTATGGGAGGCTACAGGGAGAAGGGATGAGGAACAAGAGATGGTGGGGGTATGTGGGGAGCTAGCTCACACAAGTGGAGACATGGTGCCAGGGCAGCACTAGGAAAAAGCCCATGGAAGTAAGATTCCATAGGTACCAGCTGGGCTGGAGGCTGGCCTCGCCTTCCCCCCTCAGCCAGCTGACTGCGTCTAGACACTACCGGTGTATCCAGTGTCCACCTAACATTCTTGTGGCCGTGCCCTTGCTTTTTTCAGGAAAGGTGGCCGGACAGTTCTTCAGCAACAACTCTATTATGTCCAACCCCGTGGCGGGTCTGGTGATTGGAGTGCTGGTGACTGTCCTGGTACAGAGCTCCAGTACCTCCTCGTCCATCGTCGTCAGCATGGTGGCCTCCTCACGTGAGTCCAGGCACCTCTGGGCCCAGACACGTTCCAGGCATTTCCCTGTCCAGCTGGGGAGCCTGGGATTTACTCTGAATATGTCCAGGCTGGTCACCGCTGTCTTCCTATCTTGAGCAACTGTGACGTGTCCTGCCTCGTCCCAGGCAGCCTCCTGTTTCCATCCCCGTGGCTGGGTCTGAAAATAGTCCCCAAGGCTTGAAGACTCAGCTCTGAATTCTCTGGAACTGTATTGTCCAGTCCAGCAGCCACTAGCCACATATGGCTATTTAATTTTGTTTAACCTCAATTTATTCTAATTTAAAAGATAAAAATTAGTTGCCGGGTTGCACTAACTATATTTTGGGGGAGCGATAGTCACTTGGGGCCAGTGGCTGCCATATTGGGCCATGTAGATGAGGAACATTTCCATCACTGCTCAGTGCTAAGAATAAAGGCGTGTAATCCCACCACGCACTGGCCTGGGGACAACTGAGCTTGGGAAGCTGGCATTCCGAACTTGAACCCGCTGATAGTTTGCTCTGGCTAAGTTGGGACAGATACTCGGGGGTGGGGGGGCACAATTTAACAATTTAAACAGGTTAATTTTCAGCTCAAACCAGCTGTTTTTAGCAAAATTAACTAGATCTTTTCTGGGCTAAATTAGAAAAAGGTATTCTTCAAAATAATTTTCCTTTCAGGGCACCTGGGTGACTCAGTCAATTAAATGTCTGACTCTTGATTTTGGCTCAGGTCATGATCTCGATCTCAGGGTAGTGGGATCGAGTCCCGTGTCGGGCTCCGTGCTCAGTGCGTACTCTGCTTGTCCCTCTCCCTCTGCTCCTCCCCCCACTCATGTTCTCCATCTTTAAATAAAATAAAATGTTAAAAAAAACTTTACTTTCATATGTTAGAACATTGTGACAGTGTACTAATTGTGTTAGAAAAAGAAATTTGCCATGATAAATACACACAAGTCCTTAAACATTGTTTCCTGTTTTCCCATAAGCTGGCCTTGCATCTGTAATAGGGAGGACAGAGAAATTTAGAAAGGCACTTGTAAACTGGGGTTCACAGAAGGGCTTCTTCATGGAGTCTGCGGAGTCCCTGAAATTATGTGCCAGAAATTTTTTTTGGTACACATGCATATTTCTGTGATGAGCTGTCCTAGCTTGCATCAGATTCATAGCCTGGTGCTGACCCAAAAATGGTTAGGAAAGGCTGCTTTGGCAATTACCAGCTTGACTGAGGTCAGTCTGGCCACATTGGGACCATGGCCAGGCTGCCTTCCTAAGCTTGCTTGCTAACCCACTTTCCCTCTTCCGCCCTCTAGTGCTGAGTGTACGTGCTGCCATCCCCATTATCATGGGGGCCAACATTGGGACCTCAATCACCAACACCATTGTGGCGCTCATGCAGGCGGGAGACCGGAACGAGTTCAGAAGGTAGGAGGCTCAGAATCAGCCTTTCCCCGCCATGAGGCTCATCAATTTGGGCCAGGTTGCCCTAACTACTTTTAACTAGCCGATGAGAACATGTTGGTCATTCCTAGAGCTCTTAGAAGTAGCCATAGTGGAGTACAGGTGGGGGTTGGGATCACATACTTACCAGCTGATGAAACTCAGCTCCCTGGTCTGCATAGCCAGGACCATTGGCCGTCACCACTATTGTCCATAGGACTAAAACCAATCCTACAGGTAAATGCTTAGCAAGGTACTTGGCAGGCAATCAGAGCTCCCTAAATGCAAGCCCTAGCTAGAAGCTTCCCTGCCATGTTGGTGTAGTTAAAACAAGGCCAGTTGGGATAGGATTTACTATCCCACTTAGTCAGAAATAATTATAACCTCCTAAAGCTTCCTCTTTGGCTGAGCTCAACCCCTGCCACCTCCTCTTTGTTCTTCACTTGCATGCCAATAAAAGGCAAAATATAGTTTTTGTGGATGCGCAAGATCTGAAAATGGGGTGGGTTGAAACAGGCAAAGGGAACCCTTTCCTTCCAAAAGGTTAATGGGAAAATGAAGCACATTCTCAGCCTGCCTTCTGACTGATGGGCTTTTTCCAGAAGTTCTTAAAACAGAGAAGCAGTTTGTCTACGTGATGCAGTCACCCCACGGGTCGGGCAGACAGCATTATGCAGGCTGGCTGGGTGGTCAGCAAATGCCGTCCCTCTTCCGTTGGTGAACTGGCAGGTGGCAGAGGTCCTCAGAGTTGCTCATTTCTGCTCAGACACGGCTAACCTTCTTTGGTCCCTGATGAAATGTCCTGAGGGCCGCAATAATGATACAACATTATCCAGGGGTGTGGTTAATTTGATCTTCTCAAGAAGCTGAGTAGACTTTTCTTTGCCCCATTTCATTAATACAGAAACACAAAGAGGTTAAATAACTTCCCTAAGGGGCATGGCTGGGACTCAGTCTAGGTTTTCTTCCAGATTTTGGGCTCTTTTCACCGCCACATATGAAATATAAACTTGCCAGATATAAACATGATCTATGAAAGTACCTGCACATAGGAATATAATTGAACTAGCCCACCCCTTGTTTGTTTTATTTAAATAGATTGCTTTCAGTAACATCTTTGGAGATGTGCATCATTCTTTTCCTGGTGGCTTGGAATACCTCCGTAGGTTTCCGGAAAAATAATGATGATATCTGACACCTATAAGGCTCTTAAAACATTTTGCCAAACTACTAAGAAACATTTACATCACTTTATATCACTTTATGAAATCACCTTTTCTAGGAAGAATAAGTTACTTTTAAAAATATTAGCTGAGATGGTACATAAAGATTTGCACTTACAAGTAAATAAATTGTAAATAAATTTTACTACTAGTGAAGTTAAGCATTTCCCGCACAGGTTTATTAGCTTCTGTCTGTTCATGTCCTTTTTTGGTTTCGGGTGTTTTTTTTGCATATGCAGATGTGTTTTTTTTTTTTAAAGATTTTATTTATTTTAGAGAGAGGGAGCACACGTGTGTGTGGGGGGCGGGGAAAGGGCAGAGGGAGAGGGAGAAGCAGCCTCCCTGCTCAGATCCGTGGGCTCCATCCAATCCCAGAGTTCCCATTCATGGGGCTTGATCTGAGCCCAGGACCCCGGGATCATGACCTGAGCCGAAGGCAGATGTTTAACCGACTGAGCCACCCAGGCGCCCCAACATGCAGATGTTTTTTAAAGGAAACTTTTTTTATTGAGGGGAAAAAAAAAATCTCATTTCTCAGTCTGGAGATAGGATGGAATTCAGGGGAACGTATGAACCTTCTCAGATCTAAATTGTGGTGTATATTGGCCTTATTTCCTGTGCAGGCCGTTCAAACGTTTCATCAGAGTCTCAAGAGCTTAACAAAGTTAAGAACACAGTTGAGGGCTTTGGTTACCATCATACTCCCGGCCCCCATCTTTCCCCAGGAAGACTGTCTTCAATGGGTGTGATTCTGAAGTGGTCTTGATGCAGCACTTCCAAACGGTGGCCACTGAGCTCATTATTGCAGCCATAACCTGTCTACTTCCCTTTTCCCCACAGAAAGAATTGAGTGCTGTCTGGCTTGGTGGCAAGGGCTCTGCTGGGCAGTGGGAAACCAAAGGTCCTGGACCCAGCACCCAGGCAGTGGTCTTCTATTCCCCTATGCTTGCTGGCCCTCAGTTTCCTCATCTGCCAAATGGGGATATTGATACCGCCCACGTGGGGATTGCTGTGAGAATGTGAATGGGACATAGATAGGTGGCCCCCCACCCCCCGGCAGCCAACGTCATCCATGGCCTGCCTAGACTGGTGCCCACTTGCTTGTTCACTAATCTCACTGTTGGCTTGGGGTGGGATTCTTACAGGGCTTTTGCAGGAGCTACTGTCCATGACTTTTTCAACTGGCTCTCAGTATTGGTGCTCTTGCCCCTGGAGGCAGCCACCCATTACCTGGAGATCCTGACGGACCTGGTGGTGGAGACCTTTAACTTCAGGAATGGGGAGGATGCCCCAGCACTTCTGAAAGTCATCACAGACCCCTTAACGAAGCTCATAATCCAGGTAACCCAGCCTCCTTCAGAGAGGCAAAGGCAGGAACTAACTCCTCCCCTCCCCACCCCCGCCACGTCCCTACCCCTCCCAACTGGGCGGAGATGATGGAGAAGGATGAGGGTCTGTAATCGCTACTCTTCGGTTGCCTCTCAAAAAGGCCATGGGGAGGCAAGACTTCGGGGACACCGGGTAGTGGAACTGGCCTTTTTGGTTTTCTTGACTTCAACAAGAGTCATCTTTATTGGGGTGGGAGCGGGCGGTGACAAGTGCTTCTCAAAACTCAGACTCCATTGGATGCTTGGGGCCATTTTATTGCCCCTACTGACCTTTGGCACCCGTGGGCTCACAGGTAAAGCATTATCCTGGCTCCTAGCCAAGGAGGAAGGTTGCTGTCCTTCCCTTCCATCTCACCCCTCTGCTCCCTAGGGTCATTGAAATATTATTGAAATAAATTGTAAAAGGTTTTGTGGTTGTTACCTTGGAAAACAGGTCAGCTGAGACCTTGCCCCTTATCACCCCTACCTTCTGGGTTTGCTGTCATCCAATGACCATCTGCTACTGTGTGCTCCTAGCTACCAGCCCATTGTTTAGAGGATCATTCATTTCTTTGTCAAGCACCTGCTAATGTCCAGGTGTGGTGTTCCATCCTGGGGTGCCAATGGAGTGAGTCCTGACTCACTCCTGCAGGGGCTCTCAGTCGGGCTTATGTTGTTGAAGCCCCTTTAACAGAACTTCCTGTGTGCCTGTCCCTCCTCAGTGCTGGGGACGTGCTGATTCTCTGTCTGTCTTCCTTAGCTGGATAAGAAAGTTATCAATGAAATCGCAATGAATGATGAAGCCGCCAAAAACAAGAGTCTGATCAAGATTTGGTGCAAAACTTCTACCAATGTGGTATGTTTCTAAGAATGTTGCTGGGTGGGCAAACTCTTGCATCTGTGCTTTAAGCAAAACTTTTAATTCAATGTGGGCAAATGAGAGGTAAGAGGAAGTAAAAATTGGCCCATGAGAATCCTTAAGGAAACAAGTCTTTGAATGCTGGATGGACAGACAATGCAGTATACCCAACCCATTTTGCCCCACCC
The DNA here is from genome assembly GCF_037043125.1 of Eumetopias jubatus. NCBI lineage: Eukaryota > Metazoa > Chordata > Mammalia > Carnivora > Otariidae > Eumetopias > Eumetopias jubatus. The sequence continues at coordinate 181,963,670 of NW_028274808.1, read as the reverse complement.
AGCACTGTGGATACATTATTCCTGGCTTGTTATTTTCATGTCTTCCATGGCCACCTGTGTTCCCATTTATGGAGGGACCTGTGGAAACAATGCATCACACGTACAGACTCACACACTGATGTGTGTCTCTCTCCTACTTGCCACATAGCCTGCCAGTCCCCACCAAAAGTGAGTATTGTGGACTATACATCCCATTTCTCAATGTTTGTCATCCAGACTCAAATGAATGTCACTGTCCCTTCGCCTGAGAACTGTACCTCGCCTTCCCTTTGTTGGTCAGATGGTTTGTACACCTGGACTATCAAGAACGTGACCTCCAAGGAGAACATTGCCAAGTGTGAGTGGAACTCAGCAGAGCATCAGCCATGGGGATGGGCTGTCTGGGGGGTGCTGATGGTGTTCTTTATCTGTGTGAAGCCCATTAAGTGAAGGAAAGCAGCACACTAAGGATTCACTGAGCACCAGCATTATACCAAGTCATGAACTATGCAGTTTGATAGCAGCGAAAACTAAGGCTCAGGGACAGGTCCGAGTCCCCACAGTGAGGGTCAGAACTAGGACTTGAAGCCCGGTTTGTCTGGCGGTTCCATAATGCACCAGAACTCATCAATAGATTCCACCGAGTGCTCCCTCCATATGCTTTGGTATCCCTTGGGCTCTAGGGAGACGCCAGCCAGATTAGCAGGAGATGTGGGGCCCACACAGAACAGAATAGATACATTCACCCTGAAGTCATGAGTCCCTGCTATACAGCAGGCCCCATTCAAGACCCTGGAGCCATAGCACTGATCAAGGCAGTGAGCCTACATGATGCTCCAATTCTTTAAGAAGCTAGACTGTTGCCCTAGGAATCTTGGCCTAGACATCTTTAACTCTTCTAATCATTCCTTATATACCCATGTGTGTATCTGCTTCTCTTCCTCCTCTCCACACCACCCACATTCATTCTGAGCAGTAAATGTTCCAAGTGTGGTTTACCTCACAGCATCCATGAGTCTTATGACTTCCCATGTTCTTGGCGGCACTATCCATCCATCAATAAAACCATATAATTGTGGGGCCACACAGGACTTCTAAAAAATCAGGAGTTTTACAGTTAGCAATAGCTCCTACTCTGACTGGCCCATCCTACCATTGCTGCTTAGACTCTTCGTTGTAAGTATCCTTGGTTTCATGAGTAAAATACACCATGGGATTTAGAGGTAGAAGAAAGCCCCCAACTAGCTCTGTGACTGCAAGGATCTCACTTCATGTTCTAGCCTCATGAGGTCCCACTGGCTAGAACAGAGCCTCAGGATCACACTTAGCTGCAAAGGGAGGCTGGGAAGTGTGGTCTTTATTCTGGGTTGCATAGGTCAAGCTAACAAGCAAGACTGTGTTACTGTCATACAGAAAGATGTTGGTGAATGAGTAACAACCTGTGGCCTTGGCGGCGGGGCGGGGGGGTGGCGGGGGGAGCCGTGGCCCTCCTAACAAGGGCTTTCCATGGTCTTTTCAGGCCAGCACATCTTTGTGAATTCCAACCTCCCGGATCTTGTTGTTGGCATCATCCTGCTGTTAGTCTCCCTGCTGGTCCTCTGTGGCTGCCTGATCATGATCGTCAAGCTCCTAGGCTCCGTGCTCCGGGGACAGGTAGCTGTTGTCATCAAGAAGACTCTCAACACTGGTAGGCACCCTGACCCCCCTCCCCTGTCAGTTCTGGGCTTTCTAGGGCATGGCATCACTGTGGCCACTCCAGGGGCGGCTGGGGGCCGGGGGGGGGGGGGGGGGCTCCTTTAGATTTTTATCTAGCAATGGCCTCTGCATGGAGTTTCTCTCTTGGATCTGATAAGCTGAAGAAGTTAAGATGCCATTTGCCCTTGAAATCATCCTTGGTGTCTTGGGTGGAGTCTGGGGAAGTAGGCACAAGCTTCTATCACATTTGCAAGGTCCTGAGGAAGAGCCAGCTGAAATCTAGAGATCTGTGAGATAGGCCTTCCTTCTGGCAGGTTTTCCTATACCCAGGACTTTCAGGTCTGTCAGGATCCCTTAGAAAAAGGGTAATGGATGCCCACGCTGCTCCCCACTTCCCTTCAACTCTTGGGAAGAAAACATGGTTCTGGATAATATGTCAGCATCTTGAGGCAGCCAATGCAACCCCACTGGCCAGGAGAAGCTCCTGATGAGTATGGCATCCTGGCCAATGAGAGTGTGCCAAGCCAAGGACATCCCTCCCCATGAAACTTCAGTGAAATGGGGCCAAGAATATCTGCCTCCCAGGGTTGTCCCAAGGTTGCCACGTGGCTGAGCTGGGTGACTCTGGGCACCTGCTGGGTATGCAGGGCCTAATCTCATATGGGTGGTACCAAAAGCTCATTGTGTGCGACTTCCGAGCTGCTGCCCTGCCTCCATGCTCCTTCACAAAGGTGGAGGATCCACAGCATTGGGAGGCCAGGCCAGGCAGAAGGACAGAGGCCCCAGTGCTCCAAGTGCTCTGTGGGAGGAAGATGGTTATTTGGGTGGTGTCTTAGTTCTGCTGCTATAACAAATTATCCTAGGCTAGGTAGCTTGAACAACAGAAATGTATTTCTCACAGTCCTGGGGGCTGGGAAGTCTGGCCTTGGAGTGCCAGCATGGTCAGGTTCTGGTGAGGTCCCACTTCGTGATTTACAGATGGCCACCTCCTCACTGTATCCTCCCATGGAATGAGTAGAGAGGAAGCCAGATCTCTGTTCCATAAGGGCACTAATCCATTCATGAGGATTCCACCCACATGAACTAATTACCTCCCAAAGGCTCCACTTCCTAATACAATCACACTGGGGGTTAGTGTTCCAACATAGGAATTTGGGGGAAACATTCAGCCCATGACATGTGGGTTTAGCATTTCTACTTCTGAACCTCAGTGGATGTGTGTGTTTGTCTTCATAACACACATGCACATTCTTGGCTCCACCGTCTGAATGTGCAAGGTGAAAGGATTCTAAAAATCTGATTTGCAATTTCCGACCATGGCGTGGGGTGGGGAGGCTGCTGACCTGACCCTCTAGCCCAGCCCATGCCCCCCCACCCCCAGGTCCTCTGGAAGTCCCAGCTGGGCCCCCAACCCAGGCCTTCCTTAGAAGGCCTGTGACAAATCTCTTTTCCTTCTGTCTCCTAGATTTTCCCTTTCCCTTTGCCTGGCTGACTGGCTACCTGGCCATCCTTGTGGGGGCAGGCATGACCTTCATCGTGCAGAGCAGCTCCGTGTTCACATCTGCTATGACCCCACTGATAGGTGAGTTTCTCCCTCGCTTCCCCTTCTTGTTGCCACTACCATCTGCCGTCATCCCCTGGGGCTGATATTCTGGTTTCTGTATTTTCCTGCCAGGTATTGGTGTGATCAGCATCGAGAGGGCATATCCGCTCACGCTGGGCTCCAACATCGGCACCACCACCACAGCCGTCCTGGCTGCCTTGGCCAGCCCTGGCAGTACCCTGAGGAGCTCACTGCAGGTTAGGAAAGGTTGCACGGGCTAGGGGCTCTGGTGGGCTACAGCCCCATTCGTGGGCTTACCAGCAGATGGTTTTGAACAAGAGCCAAGTTTTTCTCTATGTTCAAAATGTGAGACCTCCCCCATTCCTGGTGGTGGTTGAAACAGAGGCGGGGCGGCCACTACTTGGTAGAGGTGGGAAAGAATATTCAAGAAGCATAAACACTTCCCATCTACTCGCTCCCCTCTTGGGGAACTCTGCCTGGACATTGGGAGGGCACTTGTGCTCGGGGCTTAGAATTTAGAAGAATCAGGGGGACCTGGCCAGATCAACTCAGCTACTTGGGCAAGAAGACCTTTGGTATTTACATTCTTGGCCTGCCTTTCCACACTAAGTGACCTCAGACGGGTGACCTAACCTTGAGCATCAGTTCCCTCATCGGAAACCTGGGAGCCATATCTCATTAGGATTATTCTAAGGATCCGATGAGACTCTGTCCAGACAGAAATCTGAGTGTAGAATAAGAATTTGAGCCCTCCACGTAATTTGAAATTTTCAGTAGCCACATTTTCGGAAACTGAAACAGGGAGATCAGTTTTAATAACGTATCTGATTTAACTCATTATCATTTCAACATGTAATTGATTAAAAAGCTGGTGAGATGTTTTACCTTCTTTTTTGGACTAAGTCTTGGAACTCAAGTGTGTGTTCTACACTTGCTGCCCATCTCAGTGTGGGCTAGCCGATTTCCATGGGCTCGGCTGCCACACGTAGCTAGTGGCTAACACTGGACAGGTTGGTCCTGAGCCCCTTGCATGATGCCTGGCACCTAGGGGGCCCACAGGGAAGGGGCAAAGTGCATGGCCTCTGGAGCCAGGCTCCTTGGGGTTTGAACCCCACCTCTACCATCTCCTACCTGTGTGACTTTGGGCAGAGAGCCTCACCTCCTCCTCAGTTGGCTCCATTGCCTCCACTGTCACATGGGGATCATGATGGTTAGCAGCTCTGAGGATGTGTTTAGAGGATTGACGTAATCCACATGGAGCCAACTATCCAGCAAGCCACTCCTTTGCCCCCCCTCCCCCCGGCCCCCCAGCTCTTAACTGCTCAGCCGGAAGCAGCAGGGTCAAACCCTGGGGAGCATCCTCATTAAATTCATTGTTAGATTTTTGCTTGGAGGACTTCAGGTGGACTGAGCTGTGATTCATCTGGTCACCTCACTCGCCTTCCCCCAAACTACACACGCGTGCGCACACACACACACACACACACAGTAGGTCCTCAGGTAATGCAGGCCCCTTCTGAACTGCGCCCTGAAGACCAGGAAGACCCCTGACTCTGCTCAGGATGCCTGCAAGACCACCCTTCCGGCTCCCTGACTCCCCCAGGCACCAGACCCACTCACCTGTCCCACCTCTTGCGTTGCAGATCGCCCTGTGCCACTTCTTCTTCAATATCTCGGGCATCATGCTGTGGTACCCGATCCCGTTCACCCGCCTGCCCATCCGCCTGGCCAAGGGACTGGGCACCATCTCTGCCGAGTACCGCTGGTTTGCGGTCATCTACCTGATCATCTTCTTCCTCCTGATCCCGCTGGGCGTGTTCGGCCTCTCGCTGGCCGGCTGGCCGGTGCTGGTGGGCGTGGGGGTGCCGATCCTCTTTGTGATCCTCCTGGTGGTGGCCCTCAATGTCCTGCAGTCGCGCTGCCCACGCCTCCTGCCCGGGAAGCTGCAGAACTGGAACTTCCTGCCGCTGTGGATGCACTCACTGCGGCCCTGGGACGACCTGATCTCGCTGGTCTCCGGCTGCGGCTGCTGCCAGAACCGCTGCTGCTTCTGCTGCCGGGTCTGCTGCCGGGTCTGCTGCCGCACGTGCTGCCTGGTCTGCGGCTGTCGCCGGTGCTGTCACTGCAGAAGCTGCTGCCAGCGCGAGGATGACGAGCCCGTGATGCCCAGCAAGGCCCCGGAGGCCTTTGATAACGCGGCCATGAGCCACGAGGCCCAGGACGCGCCCCCTGCGGCTCAGTGGGAGGCGCCGGGCTCACCGAGCGCCTCTAGCAGCACCGCCTTGTAGGGGGGCAGCAGGAGGGGCCCCCATCCCCCCGGGCGCCGCGCTCCTTCCTCTGCCTGGGGGAGCCGTTCGCTCCTGAGAAACGGTGTTCACGGCAGCGCCCCACTTTCATTGCCCTTGGCCCGGTGCGTCAGCCCTCACGGGAGCTTCATCTCGGCGGGGGCTCTCCAGCTTCTGCTGGCGGGAAGGTGCGCAGCGATCCTGCGAGGCCGGGAGGGCCGAGGGCTAGGGATGATAACACTGCCCACCCCTGCCCCCGCTGGGTGGCTCCACAGGACCCGGTGTCAGACTCCAGCCGTCCTCTTCCAAAGGAAGCCCTGAGGGAGGGATTCATGGAAGGTTCTCAAAGACGCACGTGTTAAGTGTGCACGTGATGATGTGAGGGTGAGAACAACACTCAGCCATGCCCCTCTTTTCCCACAGATTTGCTTCAACCAAGAGCAGGAGTCCTTGCCCCAGACCAGACCCCTTCCGGGGAAACTGTAATTGTTTGGAGACTTGGTGAGGACCACAGAGATGGGTCTTTCCCCCCTTGCCAGAGCTCCCCAAGTCCCTTGTTGGGTGTCCTCACCTGGGCAGGTGTGGCTCATCTAAGCTTCCCTGTTGTGTCCTCGCCCAAGTTTGCAGGGCGGGAGCTGCGTCTGAGCTCCCGAGAGGTTCAGGGTGCACTTTGGCTCACCTGTTGGCTCCATCGTTCTGAGAAGTGAGTGGTCCTGGTCCTGAGCTGGGCAGTTGGAGGATGAGAGCTGGGGAAGGGGGAGCACTGGAGGTGGAGATGGTTTATCTGCTAAAAGGGCCTAGGGCTCTTCTTGACTTGGCTAATCTATTGACCATGTGGCTAGAGCCTAGTGCTGCCCTCTTGGTCAGATAAAATCATCCTTGTTGAGCCTTTTGGAATAAGATATGCAGCCCCTCTATGAGTCCTCTCCAGGGCCGCCACCTTGAACCCCAGGAAAGACGGGACCATTGTAGCTTCTATCTGCCCCCCTCACTCTCACTACAAGATAGATGTCTGCGTTGGCTGTTTGGTGGGCAGTTTCCACGCATCCATCCAAGCCAGAAACTCTTTCCATTCTCTCACATTCCCATAGAGAGGTAAGCTCCGATTTCCTGCCCTCTCTCTATGCCTGCAGAGAGCCAACCTTTTCCAAAGGGCGGAAACCGGGGCATGGCCAGACTGCCCCCAGAACGGTGATCATCAAGTAGCAGGAGGGGTCCGTGTGTGGCTGGGGGTCCAAGGGCGGTGCTCCTTGCCCCCATCGCCTTCTCTGTGCCTTCTAGAGCAGCTTGCTGTCTTTACACCTCCTCCCTCCGCCGCTTCTCACCCTGAACCATCCCAGTCTGCCCCAGGAGAGGGAGGGAGCCTCAACGGAGTTTGGGGGAGGGGGTTCAGTGCAGCCACACTCCAAGACCTTGTTCTCCCCCATCCTGGCTTATGCGTCACCTTGGCAGGTTGGGATGCCAAACTGAGCCCTTCTCTGACCCTTAACCCCTGTAGATACCAATTCCCAAACAGCCATTTATATTCATATTTATAGTTGCACATCTGTACAGCATTTTTCATAAGTTATATAGTAAGTAGTAGTGTGATTTGTGTTTTGTAGTGCGCTCATTTGGAAATGAGGCCGGGTTCTACTATGAAATATAAAGAAAGCACCTTTGTATATTTTGTAATACTGCTTTTTCAATGTGCCTCTGTAGCCGTACCTGGGCCACACACCCTGTAAATATGCAAGTTAAGCCTGGGCAGGGCTGTGGCCCTCTTTGCACACTGACTTTTTAAAAATTGGATCCTTGTTACCCACATTGATTGTAATTTTTTTTACTGGTTGTGGGAAGGGAGAAATAAAAAAAGACAATCAAACCCCAAAGGAGTGTGTTGCTTTCCGTTACAGAGAAATCGGGGCTTCCTGGGTCTGTTTCCTAAAAACGTGGGATCTCTTTTACTCAGTTAACATCACCACCCACCTCTCCATCACCAGGGTCAGCTGCGTCATTTGCGGGGCCCCTCGTTCAGGAAGCAGAGGGAAAGTGCCATTATAGGCACTAAATATAAAGTTCTCTCCTTCCTTCAGTGGTCTCTCTCTTGACTTAGGGCTTTTAAAATGTTGCTGGGTGGTGCTATTCTAAGTAAGATTTAAATTTAAATTACTAGCATATAATAGCATATTTAAATTACTAGCATATGGTTCACCTTTATATTGCACAATGCCAACTTCAAATGTAAACATAAGAGCTTCCAACTCACACGTGGAATTGCTGAAATTACACAACTCATTTTGTAGCTCCTACGTGTATTGTTCTACCAGAACAGCAGAAATGCTGCAGAAAACTGTTTTTATTTTTCTTCTTGATGTGCGTTCTACCCATACCCTACCTTACCGATGAGTAAGGACAGTGAAAAGAGGCACGAGGGGCTGACCTTCTGTGTCATCTTTCCAGCGTAGGTGAGTGGCTCACAGAGAGGTACCACGAGTGAAAAGGGCTAAGATAGGGTTCCTCAGTTCATCTCTTTTCGTTGTGCTCGAAGAAAGTTCTGGTTTGAATGGGAAGCATGTCCTCCTGGGGATGTCAGTACCCCGGCATACTCGGTTGCAGACTTAGCACACTTGTACTTGGCTTTGAGTCTTGTTGCACTTAGGCTCTTTGTGGGTCTGCTTGAATTCTGTACTCAGGGGCATTGCCAATGCTCTGTGTGAGTCAGGGGGCAAGGGACTGTGGGCTCCCGGATTGCCCATTCTCCTCACACACATGCTCCATTGTCCCATTGGACTTCACTGAAAAAACTAAGTTAATGGATTCAGATTTCCAGGACGCTGATGGCAGAGCATTTCCACCAAGGATGAGGTCCTTCTCAGTGTGAGGTCCTCTGTGACTGCATGCTCACGAAGCTGACCGTGCCCACTACCCCACCCCAGTCAGTGTTAGGGAAGAGTTGATTTAAATTAAGAAATGTGTGCAGAAGGACAATACATTGGTAGCACCTCTCCAGGACCACGGAAGCAGGTGCGGAGGGCTGAGTTGGCACTATCGGGTGATAATAAACTCAGGGTTGGGATGGCCTGGAGAGCTGGGTCCCACTCCTGGCTACATCATTTACTAGCAAAACTGTTAACCTTCTTCGGTGTCAGCTTCCTTATCTGGACTATGGGACAGTAATGCATGGCTTCTTAAGATTATGAAAACTAGGTAATACATGTAACTACTCAGCCCAGTGTTGGTTTACTGTAAGTGCTCGGTATATAGTCATGCCTCAAACTATAGGGGACTTGACATGCCTGGCAGCTGTATCGGATATAGTTTCAATGCTTGTTGTGCATTTTTCTCCTTTATGCGTATCTCCACAGTGAAATGTCAAGTCAGAAAAGCCATGAGCCCAAGACCCAGAGGCCAGAACTGACCTCAGACTCATTATCAGGATGAGCTGGACGTTCGTCTTGTGACTCATTTCCAAATGGACTTGGGGCCCCTAAGAAGCAGTCAGGGGACAAGATGCAAAGAACACCTAGCACTTTGGAAACTGTCCTCTAAGGAGAGACTCCCTCTCTAGTCCCAACCTAGGATGCAGAGGTAGGCATTGTTTTAAAAAGTTTTGAACATTATTTTTGTTAAGGCTGAAAATCTAATAGTTATATAGAGCTTACAAGTTGCCATTGTCATTTGCCCCATCCCTCCCCATACTCCTGTCTTCCTGTCTGGTTTTCCAGAAGCAACTTTTCCAATTCTTTGGCTGGTCTCTTCTGGTATTTTGTTCTGTAACCATCATATGATTGTCATGGGTTTTCCTTACGCATCTATTCACCTGATTTTTGGTAAATGAGGTTTATCTGACACATTCCCCCGCAGACACCAATTTCCCAAATCAGTAGTCAATATTTACATCATTATGAGTAATATGATTTACATTATTATGTTGATGCAGAGCACTATTTTCTTTTTTTCATCAGTGCCATCATATACCTATAAATACTTTTTTCTCTAATTGCTCCACAAAGTGTCTGACAACCTTTTGGTTTCTTTCCTTTCTTTCATTTTTTTCTTTTGTTTTTTAAACGCTCATCCTCTTAATCTCATATAGACTCGTGTTCTGTCTGCCTTTGGAGCAGCTGTCCGTCATCTTGGGCTTTGCCGCTCTGCTAGGTTGGATACCGTATTTTTGCAAGTTCCTATTTTATTATTTTTTGCCCTTTAGTTTGCTTGGATTTCCTGAGAAAGGTTACAAAAGAAATGAAATTTTTGAGCCCAGGCAAGTGTGGAAGTTTATCCCCCCAGCCCAAAAAGCCCATCCCAAATTGCTGAGCAATTTGTAAGCAAATAAAATGGTGGGCGTTTCTAAGGTGTGAAATTTTGAGGTTGTTTGTTACACAGCACTAGATAACTGGTACGGAACCAACTGTTGAATGCACAGAATTTTACCTTAGTCTAATGTTTCTCCTGCACCTCATTACCACCTGTCCTGCCTATCACAGCTTCTTTTGCTTAATCCCCTGAGAGAATATATCTCCCCTCACCTGGAGTGGTTGGAGCAGATCTATAGGTCCACCACGGTGTTTTACTTAATTTTTAGTTTCAGCTTAACATCCTTGGTGTGTGATATTAGCAGAAAAATGATCATCCTTGGGTACTGGCTAATGGATGACCTGTGCATAGAGTGTGAATTATGCTGTCAGTTAGTAAAATTATACCTTCGTGTTTGGCTCAATGTAATTACATAGGATTCAAAGGGGATCTGGGATCTGCATCTGCTGCTGGGGTTGAGGTTGTAGTTTTACATTCTAAAGAAGGCTTCACTGGAGTCCTAGGGAGTCACTAAATAACATCTCTTTCTTCTCTTACAGAATTTAGAATCAACTGAAAAATAAGACATAGAAGACAGACTGATGGAGATGAAAATAGCCATTTTATTACTAAGAAGGTTGATTGTAAGATGTGGCTTTTATATCTTCAGGGGTGGGAGAAAGCTTCTTAACATTCCACTGTCGAATAAAACCAATTTACTTTGCCAATCACAGGCAGAGGTGAATGCTGCTGGTCTCCCCCATGGGGTAGAGCCCGCCCTGAGAGACCTACCACAGCTGACCAAAATAAATGGATACTGTGCTCCATTTCTTCCCCCAGACTGACCATCAGATTGTGACTGCTGTGGAGGTTCCAGAGCACTTGAGGATCCCCACTAACACCACAGATGGGGACAACCAACAGCACTTGAGCCCCTAGATAGCTGTTTTCCATGCATCACCTCATTGACTGGCACTGGAGCCTTAAGAGACAGAAGTTATTTCCATTTAATGAAGCAGATTCAGAAAACTTAGCTGATGGTCCCTGATGATAGGATTCAAATATAGAGCCCAATGTCCTGTCCGATAAATCATGCTGTCTTGTGACTCACTGACCTCTGGATTACAAGGCAGGTTCTAAACATATCAGAGTTGAAGTGTTCAAGGCATTCTGGAAAAAGAAGCTTAGAGAGAGGAGGTAGAACAGTCCAGGAATAAGGAATAAAGGGTATGGGACTCAAGATTATCCAATGTGATAAACATGTGCTGAATATCCATCACTTCCTGTATCAAACTCCCAAGGCCAACTCCCTCGTCCTCACAGGTACCCTAGTTTTTGCTCCTCACCACCCACTGAAGTATGTGTGGGACATATCACAAAAAAAAAGCAAGCAAGTCACTCCCCAAACATTCAGGGCAGAGGTGAAAAGAGCACCATATTCTCACCACACATCACTTCAGAACCAGATGAGAACCTTGAGATTTGCCGGTGGAAGGAGAAAGCTCTCATCTTTCTTCCCCCTGAAGTTTTAGTCCCAAGTAGCCAAGAGGGAAGCTTGACTCAGGGAACTGTTTTCATCCCTTGCCTTGATCTTACCTCCGGCCCCCACCATTCTGTTTAAAAACAGTAAGGCAATCTTGTTCCTTCATTGATTTTACCATCACCCTCACTTTTGCTCCTCAAATAAAAAGGGAGATATTAAGAATCTAGATATGGTGGAGGGAAGACATCTTTTTTTTTTAAAACAGAGCAGGAAGTTTGGGCAGAAGCAGGCTCAGCTGGTGGTGGGCCAGGCTGATGCCACAGAATGTTGGCTGTGACCATTAGTGCCCTTTGCCCACCGCTTCACATGTTTCTGTCTCAGCACCAATCCAAGACGGGCTTGCTTCTCTCTTACTCAGGTCTAGGGAGGTGGCTTCAATGGAACCATCAGAGGGTGAGGTGGGAGCACTCTGCAGCCACTGGGGACATGATAGGGGGCTACCCAACTTGTGTCTGAGAAAAAGTGGCTGGTGGCAGCAGAGAAAAAGGCTGTGTTTAAGAAACAACCGTACTGCACTCTGACAGCCAGTTGAATGTTGTCTGAGATGGCTGACTCACAGAGTTGCTGGCTGGGAGCTCAGCCAGGGCTGTCAACCAGGTGCCTTGATTGTCTTCATGTGGCCTCTCCATGCAGCTTAGGCTTCACAGAGCATGGTGACTGGATTTAAAAAGGGAGTGTACCTAGAGTGGGAAAGAAGCTGTGAGGCTCTGAAGGCCTAGCTTCAGAAGTTATACAGCATCCCTTCAGCCACATTCCACTGGTCAAAGTGGAGAGGAGTGGACTCCACCATTCCACAGGAATAATGGCAAAGACTCTGTAGCCATTTTTAACCACCACACTGAATTTGTGACTTAAAGTGATCCTAAGACTTTTTTTTAACCTAAGAGTGACTAGAAAAATTGTGAGTTTTTATGAGGAAGCCAAGAAAGAACTTCCCATTGAAAAAGATTTAAAGATCAGCAGGAAAAAAAATAAAGTTGCATTCTGATTATATATAAGAAGTCATTTAATTTTTCAGTTATGATTATAAAAATAACAAAATAACCTAACATTGAAATACATAAAGCAGTGTGCTGGAGATTTTTTTTAAAGATTTATTTACTCATTTGAGAGAGCGAGAACACGAGCTGGAGAGGCAAAGGGAGAGGGAGAGAGAATTTTAAACAGACTCCAATGAGCATGGAGCCCAACTCAGGGCTCCATCTCATGACCCTGAGATTACAGCCTGAGCAGAAACCAAGATTCAGAACCAATTGCACCACCCAGGCATCCTTGTACTGGAAAAAAAATTTTTTTAAGATTTTATTTATTGAGAGAGAGAGAAAGGGTGCAAGCAGGGAGGGGGCAGAGGCAGAATGAGAGAGAGAATGTGTGCTCCCCAGTGAGCACGGAGGCCGACCTGAGACTCTATCCCTAGACCCGGAGGTCATGACCAGAGCTGAGATCAAGAGTCAACATTTAACCAACTGAGCCACCCAGGTGCCCCTGTACTGGAATTTTTTTTTTTTTTTTTTTTAAGATTTTATTTATTTATTTGAGAGAGAGAAAGAGCATGAGAGGGGGAGGGTCAGAGGGAGAAGAAGACTCCCCGCTGAGCAGGGAGCCCCATGTGGGACTTGAACCTGGGACTCCAGGATCATGACCTGAGCTGAAGGCAGTTGCTCAACCAACTGAGCCACCCAGGTGCCCCGTGTACTGGAAATCTTGATAGAATCCATAAATGGAAAAAGTTTCATCTAGATTTAAAAAATTTTTTTTATTATGAAAAATTTCAAAGATATAAAAAAGTAAACAGAGGGGCGCCTGGGTGGCTCAGTTGGTTAAGCCACTGCCTTCGGCTCAGGTCATGATCCTGGAGTTCCAGGATCGAGTCCCACATCGGGCTCCCTGCTCGGCGGGGAGTCTGCTTCTCCCTCTGACCCTCTTCCTTCTCGTGCTATCTCTCATTCTCTCTCTCACAAATAAATAAATAAAATCTTTAAAAAAAAAAAAGTAAACAGAAAAGTGTAATGACTTCCTATGTACCCGTGTACCTAGACTTCAATAATTATCAACCCAGAGCCAGTATTTTTTCACTTACCCAAGCCTACTTTCTCCTTTCCCATACTGGTTTGAAACCATTTTCAAAGATCACATAATTTTATTCATAAATATTTCAACATGTATTTGTAAAAGATAGGAATGCTTAAAAACAAATACTCACATGGTGATCAGTGTTAACAGACATATTGTGATGATCATTTCACAATATGTACATTAGCGAATCAGTAAGTTGCACACCTGAAACTAATATAATGTTATATGTCAATTACATCTCAATAAAATTCAAAAAAAATTCAAATACCATTATCACATGTAAATAAAATTAACAATAAATCCTTAAAAGTAGTTGGACATTTTATTTACTTTATTTTATTTTTTTAAAGATTTTATTTATTTATTTAACAGAGAGAGACACAGCGAGAGAGGGAACACAAACAGGGGGAGTGGGAGAGGGAGAAGCAGGCTTCCCGTGGAGCAGGGAGCCTGATGCGGGGCTCGATCCCTGGGATAATGACCCGAGCCGAAGGCAGATGTTTAGCGACTGAGCCACTCAGGTGCCCCAGTAGTTGGACATTTTAATACATCTTTATTTGGCAGATCCAGCAGGCAAAAATAAGGATATAGCCCAATTCAGTAGAGAGTAGCCACATGTGGCTGCCGAGCACTTGAAATGTGGCTAGTGGAATTGGGAAACTGAATTTTTAATTGTATTTAATTTTAATTAATTTTAATACAATTTTTTAAAATGATACTTGATTCAGTATTGACAAATTTTTAAGAATGTTGAGAACAACATAGGCATGCAAATCTACTTTTCAACTGTAGATTTTATGGAATCTAAATATAGATCAAGTATTCCTGATGACAATTTAGCATCTGAATTGAGAAGTGCTGTGAATGTAAAAGACACATTGAATTGAAGACTCAGTAGGCAAAGATGTAAAACATTTCATTAATACATTTTATACTGACAACTTATTGAAATGATAATATTTTGGATGTAAGGTGTTACATAAATACTTTAATTAAAATTAATTTCACTTATTTCTTTTTACTTTTTAACAGGGCTACTAGAAAATTTTCAATCACATATGTTGTCTACAGTATATTTCTATCAGATGGCATTGAGAAAGTCTGAATGATGTGATGATTAAGAAAGTCAATTTAATAGGTAAATATTATATTCCCTTTTCCTATAAACATAACACTTCTCTAGGACTTGTAGGTCACTTGGAAACTGATTATATATTATTCAACAAAGAAAATTTCAGGAAATTCCCCAAAGCATGAATTATTTGGTGCGTCCTCTAACCAATATTAATAACAGAACTGCAATCAACAAAAAGACTCAACCCTATGAAAACACAGGGATTCTCTCCTAAAAAAACCTCTTTTATCAAAAATGAAACCAAAATGAAACTGTAGGATATTTCAAACGTAGCAGTAATGAGCATACTGCATGACAAGGCTGTAATGAGAAGCAAATTCAAAGTAGCAAATGCTTTCATGATTAAAGAAGCAAGAAAGAAAGTAACGGAATTAAGCAGTAAGCTCAAAAAGTTAGAAAGCAAAGTAGCCTGAAGGAAATCCAGAGAAAGGAAATACAAAGGTTAAACAGAAAAAAGAAAATGCATTACAAAATAGAAGTCAACAGTCTTAGATTAAAAAAAAAAAAATCAAAATAGGTAATGTTTTGCTTATCTAATAAAGAAAAAGCGTGGAAAAAATGCAAATACCTAATATTAGATATATAAAAACAGCCCACATTTACTGAATATTTCCATGTTCTAGGCAATTGTGTTAAGCCCTCTACCTACTCCCCTTCGCGTCCTAGCATCCTTGTGAAGTGCAAAGTCCTATTATCTCTACTTCTACTTTTGCATGTCAGGAGCCTGTGATTTATCTAACTAATCTCATCATAGGAGGAAGTAGGAGAATGGAAATTTGAACCCAGGGCTTCTGGTCCTTAGGTCCTGCCATTTTATTGTTTTATTTTATTCTTTTTTAGGGACAGAAAGAGACAAAGTGTGGGAGCAGGATGGGGAAGGGGCAGAGGCAGAAGGAGAGAGAGATTCTTAAGCAGGCTCCATGCCCAGCACTGGGCTGGATCCCATGAGCTGAGATCACGACCTGAGCCGAAACAGAGAGCCAGACACATTTTTTTAAAGATTTTATTTATTTATTTGACAGAGAGAGAGACACAGCGAGAGGGGGAACACAAGCAGGGGGAGTGGGAGAGGGAGAAGCAGGCTTCCCACGGAGCAGGGAGCCCGATGTGGGACTCTATCCCAGGACCCTGGGATCATGACCTGAGCCAAAGGCAGACGCTCAACAACTGAGCCACCCAGATGCCCCATGGTCCTGCCATTTTAAATCTCCACACTATACCAAGTAGTGGAGAAAATTACAGATACAGAAGATACAGAAATTTTTAAATTATGTGCAACTCAGCAACACACTTGAAAATCCATACAAAAGGTATGATTCTCCAGTAAAATGTAAATTACCAAACTTGAATCAAGAAATGGATAATAATCTAAACAAACCAATAACCATGAAAGAGAAGTTGACTGCCTTCACAAAAGTTGCTGGGCTAAGTGATTACAAGAGAAAACTCTGTTAGAAAAGACTTTGAAGGAGTAGATAATTCTCATGACAAAGAACTTGTTCCAGGACAAGGGACAGGGGAAACTATGGATTACATCACAATTCAGTTTATGAGGCTAATTCAGAAGAAGGTTTAAAAAAAATGTATAGATGATGTTCACTTAATGTATATCAAAACAAAAATTTTAAACAACATTCCAGCAAATAAGCCCCGTAGTACATGAAATGCCAAGTGATGCTATATTAGAAATAATAAGGATGGTTTGATATGAAAAAAATCTACTCAAAAAATTCACATCAATATCTGTCCTCTTGACAGATATTTTTGAAAAATTTGATAAATTTCAATATCCATTTCTGCTTTATTTTGATTTATTATTTTTAATTTATTTTTAAGTAGTAAACTTTCATTTTAAAAAATATGCTTTCTTTTTCTTGGTAAAGAACATCTGTCTCAACGTCCAAAATCTAACTGGTATAAATAAGAATCAATATCATACTTAAAAGCTGCACAGCAGGGGAGCCTGAGTGGCTCAGTTGGTTAAGCTTAAGCATCCGACTCTTGATTTTGGCTCAGGTCACGGTCTCACGGTCCTGAGATTGAGCCCAGGGTTGGGCTCAGTGCTCAGCGGGGAGTCTACTTGAGATGCTCTCTCTCCCTCAACCCCTCCCCTCTGTGCTCTCTCTTTAAAATAAACAAATCTTTTAAAAAATAAAAGTGATACAACAAAGGCACTCCCATTAAAATCAGGAACAAGACAAAGATTCAGGTATCACCACAATGATTTACCATTATTCCAGAAGTTTTAGCTGTTCCTAAATAATGCGAAGGAAAAAAAAAATCCCACTTACAATAGTACCAACGCTGTTCACCCTCCAGGAATAAACCTCTCCAGGAAGAAACATGAAAGGAGAAGCAATCAAAATTATATATATATTATCTAATCTTTACAACATTTTGGTAGACACAGTGAGCAACCTTTTCAATACTTTCCTAAACCTTCAATTTAGCATAAGCAAAATTTTACAACCAGGAAAAGGTCGATAACAACCACAGAGCAAAAGAATCCCTAGGGAGAGAGAGCTGGAGGAGGAATGGGGGTGAGTTGGTGGTGGCGGGTGGGGTCGTTGGGAAAAGGAATGGCTTGAAACCGAGGTGCACCGCCCCCACAAGGGCTTCTTAGGAAATTCTGCATCCAGAGATGAAGGTGACTGTCTCTTAGAACACTGCAGTCCAAATTCCTCCGTGAGTCAAGCTGAAACTTGTTGGCAATCGGAGGCTGTAAAAGACAGCGGAGGCCAAGCATGGGGTGTGATAGCGTTTTCCAGACCGGTTAAAGTCCTCGGCCCCAGACAGCCTGACAGTGGGCTCTGGGGCCCTAGGCCCAGCTTTTCTCAAGGACACATGGCCCCGGGCCAGGGCGAACAGGAGTCTTTTCTGGCCAACTTTATTTTTTAGTTCTGGTTTCCTGGTGAGAGGGGGGAAAAGAGACGGGGTGTGTATGTGTTTGCGTGTGTATCTGTGTCTGCGTGTATACAAAAGTGTGTATGTTCTCCAAACATTTCATTTATTTATCTTTTAAAAAGATTTATTTATTTATTTTAGAGAGAGAGGGAGCAAGATTATGAGGAAGGGAGCGGAGCGGAGCGGAGGGGAAGGGAGGGCGAGAAGGGGGGCGTAGAAGGGGAGGAGCAGGGGAGGAGGGGGAGAGAGGGAATCCCAGGGCGACTCCCCGCCGAGCACAGAGCGGGAGGCGGGGCTCGATCTCAGTACCCCGAGATCACAACCTGAGCCAAAACCAAGAGTCTGACGCTTAAAGGACCGAGCCCCCCAGGTGCCCCCAGACATTTCCTTCAAAACTCACCCTTTGGAGGCGCCTGGGTGGCTCAGTCAGTTAAAGCGTCTGCCTTTGACTCTGGTCATGATCTCTAGGTCCTGGGATCAAGCCCCAAGTCCAACTTGCTCAGCAGAGTCTGCTTCTCCCTCTCCCTCTGCTCCCCATGCCCCCCAGATAAGTAAATAAAATCT
Organism: Eumetopias jubatus; assembly: GCF_037043125.1. Classification (NCBI taxonomy): domain Eukaryota; kingdom Metazoa; phylum Chordata; class Mammalia; order Carnivora; family Otariidae; genus Eumetopias; species Eumetopias jubatus. The sequence continues at coordinate 181,945,647 of NW_028274808.1, read as the reverse complement.
TTAAAAAAACAAAGAACACCTCACCGTCTGAGGGTTGCTGGAGAGGAGGTGGGTGGGCTCAATGAGGGATGGGGATTAAGGAGGACACTTACTGTGAGGAGCACCGGCTGTTATATGTAAGCGGTGAATCAGTAAATTCTACTCCTGAAACGAGTCATGTAACTATATGTTAACTAACCAGAATTTAAATAAAAACTTTGGGGGAAAAACAACAAAAAACAAAACCCCAAAACTCACCCCCCTCTGTCTTGGGTAACAGGAACTCTGGTTCGCTCCGGTGGACTCCTGAGGGTCTCTCGGAGCGCTGGCCCCTGTGGGCCATGATGAGTCACCTTTCTCTTGCACCAAGCTGAGCCTTCTGTCTCCTGCCCTTAGCTGTTGGTCCACACATGGCTGCTTACTTATTTGATGCCACTTTACCCCTTCCTTCATGTCCCCAAAGCACCAAGACCCGCTGTTTAAAGTCACGGGCTTTCCTAAAAATTTGAAAATGTCATCGAGTGGACACCGCCAGAAAGACAACTTTCATCTCAACTCAGTCTGTGGACCACATGGGATCACCTGGCGTGCTTTGTTGTCCGGCTTTCTCCTTGGCCTACCTTCCTGGTGCTCAGCCCGCTCCTGCTTCCCAGATCTCAGCCCCAGTTCATTTCTCCCAAGCCCTAGGTCCAGAGACCTCCAGACGCCCTCCATCCCCGGAGTCTATAGAGGAAGCCCCCAGTCAAGAACAGCAAAAATTAAGACCTTTTTAAACACAGCTCTCCCTTACCAAGGAACAGCCCCTCTCCTTTCCTTTCCTCTTCTTCCTCCTCCTTCTGTCTACACACGCAAATGTTAGTCATTTCTGGGTGGTAAGAAATATTGATCAGGAAAATTATATCCAATGATACATATTATATATTTATATTATACATTTATAATTATGTGGTCACATATGCGAATATATCAAAAGTATAAAAACTTACGTATTTTCCCCCTCCTCCCAATTGTTTGACCATGAACTTACATTATTTTGTCACAAGTAAGAAAACGTAATAAAGAAAAGAGAAACGCAAATGCCCCCATAAAGTGTCAATTGGGAAACTGGATTTGACCCAGGAGTGTCCCCTTGCTCAAGGACAAGTCTTCAGCTCTTAATATCTTATCTAAGTCCCAAGTGACTGTCAGGTGCTCACTGAGGACAGGAAGTTCTTGTGACTTTGGCCCCCTGGGCTCTGAGCTTGGAAAGGGAAAAAGTGCTCAAGGTTAAAGGTCCCCTGCCTGGGGTCTGTAGAGGAGGACCGGATCAGTTTTCCCTTCCTGCCCTCTCTACCCCCCCACCCGACTCCCCAACTCCCCGGACCTCAGTGGCACCCTGATGAGTCTGAAGTCTAGCTTGAAGGCTAGACTTTGATCCCGGTGCCCTCCCCTGGGAAGCAGAAAAGGGGATTAACAAACCTTTCTTCAGAAGAGTGTTTGGGCGAAGTGAATGAAGATGCTGGTGAGTGCTTTGCAAACTGTGCGCCAAGCACTCGGGCGGTCAGTTCTTTGCACAGAACCTTAGTAAGTTCTACTGTGTCGGGACGTGCCCTGGGCACAGGATGCACAGACCATGAAGGCGTGTTCCTGCTCTCCAGGACCGTCAACCATCCAGAGAGGGAGACAGGGCAGGAGCTTTGCTAGGGCAGAAGGAGCCAGGCCAGACGCAGAGCCAACCCTATGCCTTCCTTGCGGGCGCTGTGGCCAGGGGCACGCTATTTAACCTCTGGGACCCACCGGCTTCTATCTCAGCAATGTGAAGCTACCATTTCCACAGCGTTGTTGTAAGGATTAAATGAGATTTCCCCAAACCTCAGGTATTAGGACCTCCCCCTTTAAAATGTTTGCTTGCTATCCCTGCAGCAGGTACAATTAGTTCATTAACATTGCCACCCACTTTTGCTTCCTCTGAAATGGTAATATTTGTGAAATCTTGGGTTTAGTGTGTGAGGCCTATATTTTTTTCTAATGCACATTAAAGCAAATGCACAGTTATTAAAAATTTCTTTTTTAAGATTTTATTTATTTATTTACCAGAGAGAGACACAGTGAGAGAGGGAACACAAGCAGGGGGAGTGGGAGAGGGAGAAGCAGGCTCCCGCGGAGCAGGGAGCCCGATGCAGGGCTTGATCCCAGGACGTTGGGATCATGACCTGAGCTGAAGGCAGATGCTTAATGACTGAGCCACCCAGGCGCCCCGCTATTAAAATTTTTAAAGTTCATTTGGGTCAGAAACATTTCATGTGTCTCAGGGATAGAAATACTATACTCGGGAAAATACTGAGATTCATAACTAAAGCACCTAGCACGTTGCTTGGTGCATAGTAAGGCTTACAAGCACACAATTCTGTTGGTTCTGAGGAGGTGAGAGGGAGAACCCAGTGCCTTGGGGGTGGGGAGGAGAAAGACTTCCCAGAGGGGGTGATCTCTGAACGCAGCACTGAAGTCTGGGCCGTCCCTCACCAGACATGTGAAAGGGAGCGAGGAGAGGGGGGGGGAAGGGAGGTGCTTTCCAAGAAAAGGGAGCAAAGACCAAGATCAGAAGGGGACCTTAGAACTTTGAGGAATTGCTGCAGGCCGGCCTGTGGGCGATGAGCCTGCAGAGAGAGAGATAAGGCAGCTCAGATAGAGATACATACGGGAGGCCCTTTGTGGAGTTTGTACTTGATCCTGATGGATATGGAGAAACTTACTGAGAAGTCACATGTTCCCATGGACCGCCTAAGAAGAGCTCAGAGAATGTTTAGAGTGGCCCAAGGCAGAAGGTTCCAGGCTGTATGCACCGAGGCTGCCTGATAAATCTGTGAAAACATCTCTCGCCCCTCCATCCCTTCATTCACTCACTGGAGCTTCCAAATACGCAGACCATTTGGAACTATGTGTTTCAGCAGGAATGAGCACTTTGTCTCCGATACCAGTTTCTACTGTCCCGAAGAGCTAAGGCTGTTCAATCATCATTCACCCACCCGGTGGTGAAAGCCGGAAAACTGGGAGCTGTCTTCAATTACTCCTTCCTCCGCACACCCTCCACAGCCAGGGGCTGCGGGTCTGTCCATTTGCCCTTCCTGATACTGATCAAATCTTGTCCTTCGTCTGCTCCCTCTGCCCCTGCAGTTCAGACCGTTTGCACCTCTGTGGTGGGCTCCACACCAGGCTCACTGCGGGTCACACCTGGATTCCTCGATGTATGTGTCTGCAGGGTCCCAAGCAAATCCCTTATTCTTACTAAGTCCCTGTTTCCTCTCCGTCAAATGGCGATAACGTGTCTATGCATCTGTCTCATTGGGTTGTTGCAGGGATTCTGTGAGATACCAAGTGGACAGCACTTTTCTAGACTGCATGGCACGTGGTAGAAGTTTGGTAAAGTTTTGGTACTATTATAATAGCTCTCTCCCCACCTCCATTGTGTAATCAATGGCTGCCTAATATAACCAAACTCCATAAATGAATTAATTGACCTTCTGGCGTTAGTCACCAGCCTCTTGGACTGAGTTCATGGGAGTCTGTCCTGTGAGTGACATCGAATCTGATCTCCCTGTGCAGATTACTTTTTTTAAAAAAAGATTTTATTTATTTATTTGAGAGAGAGAGCGCACATGAGAGGTGGGAGGGTCAGAGGGAGAAGCAGACTCCCTGCAGAGCAGGGAGCCCGAGGTGGGACTCGATCCCGGGACTCCAGGATCATGACCTGAGCTGAAGGCAGTTGCTTAACCAACTGAGCCACCCAGGCGCCCTCCCTGTGCAGATTACTGAACCAGGTGAGGCTAAGGATCAATAGGGGCGAGACTAATGATGAAGTTTTAGAATATAAGGCCACATCAGGCTGGTCCCAGTCTGGTGCTTGGGATTAATGTGTCATGAACGAAATCAAGAATGTGGCTAAGACCAGTTAGAAAGTCAGTGGTGTTGGGGATCACAGTCAGCAAGGGTTTCACACCCCGTAGGGCTTTCCCTCTCTGCCCTGGGGCTCTTCCTCTCCCCTCCCCACCCCCCCACCGCCAACCAACTCGCTTCACCTCTCACCCTTGTTCCCCTCCAGAGCTTGGCCCAGAGAGTGACTTTGAGCAGAGAAAGCAATGTAGTGGGCCAGGAGCTTATGAGTTTGGGTACATCCTAGACTGGGGTTGAATTCTGGCAGGAATGGCTTTGGTCCTCTCATGATTTTTTAAAAATAATTTATTAAGGCGACATTCCTGTCGCATAAAATTAACCATTTTCAAGTGAACAATTCAGTGGCATTCAGTACATTCAGGACGTTGCGCACTCCCCACCTCTCTCTAGTTCCAGAACATTCCCATCACTCCAAAGTCAAACCCTTTACGCATTAAGCAGTTTCTCCGTTACACCTTCCCCAACCCCTGGCAACCACCTACCTAGGTCCTCTCTCTCTATTGAATTTTCCATTCTGAGTATTTTATGTAAATGGAATCATACAATATGTGACTTTTTGTTTCTGACTTTTTTTTACTTAGCGTAACGTTTTCGAGGTTCGTCCACATTGTAATATGTATCACTATCTTTTTATGGCTGAATGATACTCCATTGTATGTATATACCACACATCGCTTATCTATTCATCTGTTAATGGAGATTTGGGCTGTTTCTACCCCTTGGTTATTGTAAGTGAATGTTCCACTGATATAAGAATTCCTGCTGATTTGAGATAGTCAGTGAACCTGAAATTGTAAATAAAACACTTGGGAAGGACTCCACATTTATAATGTATATGTCACACCAGATTTGCTGCTGAACTAAGAGAAGAGGAAAAGAGGATTAATGTTTTATAAGTATTTACTGGATGCTGGGCCTCAGGTGCACAACATTTGCTTTCTCATTTAATCCTTGCAACAGCCTATGAAGTAGGTATTCTGATGCCCATTTTACAGATGTAAAAACTGAGGCACAAAGAAATTAAGTCATTTGCTCAAGGCAGATCTCTAAGAAGTGTAAAAGCCAGTATTTTAGCCCAGATCATATGGTTTCAAAGTCCACACCGTCTCTTGTAAAGAGTGGAAACAAAGTTTAGTTCACTTGCAATGGAAAATAAAAAAAAGCTGAGAATGACCCAATTAATTCACACTGGAGCTTCTCTTGCCTCTGTATATTTAAGCCACTTGAGCTAAAATATCACACGGGCCCTTCTTAGTAAACTAGAACAGAACTCGTATTTTATAGAATGTCAGCACCTGTTGGAGAGTCCTCTGACTGCTTTATCTAAAATCGATAATTTCAAGAGGTAGTTTTATGTTCCCCCTTCCTCCAAACAGACCCCCGAGAGATTTTCAGGGCTGTTTCTAACCTGGAGTCATCAGTTCTCATTCCTGGTTCTAGAAGTTCTAGATTCTAGCTAGTTCTAGGTTCTGAACCTCTAGAGTTCAGAGGACCCCCCAAAAAATCTATCCACCAGACCATGAGTGCTCCTGATTTTAATCCTTCGGGGTGAGAACCACAAGTGGAGGAGCATCTGGTTACCAGGGGTCCTAATGCAGCAGGCCAGCAGTGAGAAGCCAGCTTCTGAGCTCTTGAATGCAGCTTTACCGCTAGAGGCCAGAGTTTGCTGTGTGACTCTTGCTGGAAACCCAAATATCTTAAGCTGAGTGGTCATGCCAGCCCAACCTGAGATGCCAAGCAAAGCCAGCCATGTACAGCAAGTTTTAAACTGTATATTCTCATTAATCTACTTCCATGAATTTATCCCAAGGGAATTAGTATGGAAACTATGGATTTGACTACAAGGCCTTTTTTTTGGTCAGAATTTTTTTTATAATAACCAAAAACCAGAGATAACATAAATATTCCATATGGGAGGATTGGATAAAACAAATACAAATACATCCATATAATGTAATATAATTCAGCCACTGAAAGTATGGTAAAGAAAAAAAAGTTGTTCTGTTAGGTGAAAACAAGAATTAAGTCGAAAAGTTTACAGAGCAGTACTGGCTGCTAATCTAGCTATTATTTATCTATCTCCAGAGCCTGGACCTGTAAACCTATTAGCAATGGGAGTCCTCAGCTAGGGAAATTATGGAGATTTTTGTGCTTTCTCATAGTCTCCAGATTTTGCTGTAATTCACATGTTACTTTTGTAATTGATATTTAGTTTCTCATAATATGTTCTTACAATTGTATTTCTTTGGTGTTGGTTGTGATCTCTCCTCTTTCATTCATGATTTTATTAATGTGGGTCCTTTCTCTTTTCTTCTTGCTAAGTCTGGCCAGGGGTTTATCAGTCTTACTAATTCTTTCAGAGAACCAGCTCCTAGGTTCATTGATCTGTTCTACTGTTCTTTTGGTTTCTATTTCATTGATTTCTACTCTAATCTCTATTAATTATCTTCTCCTGCTGGGTTTAAGCTTTTTTTTTGATGTTCTTTCTCCAGATCGTTTAGGTGTAAGGTTGGCTTGTGTATTTGCGACCTTTCTTGTTTCTTGAAAAAGCCTTGTATTGCTATATGCTTCCCTCTTAGGACTGCCTGTGCTGCATCCCAAAGGTTTTGAGCAGTTGGGTTTCCATTTTCATTTTTTTTTTCCATGCATTTTTAAAATTCTTCTTTAATTTCCTGGTTGACCCATTCATTCTTTAGTGGGATGCTCTTTAACCTCCATGTATTTGAGTTCTTTCCAAATTTCCTCTTGTGATTGAGTTCCAATTTCAAAGCACTGTGGTCTGAAAATATGCAGGGAATGATCCCAATCTTTTGATACCAGTTGAGACCTGATTTGTGACCCAGTATGTGTTCTATTCTGGAGAATGTTTGCTGTGTTGTTTCCATGTGCACTCAAGAAGAATGTGTATTCTGTTGCTTTAGGATGGAATGCTCTGTATATATCTGTGAAGTCCATCTGGCCCAGTGTATCATTCAAAGCCCTTGTTTCCTTGTTGATCTTCTGCTTAGATGAGCTGTCCATTGCAGTGAGTGGGGTGTTAAAGTCCCCTATTATTATTGTATTATTGTCAATGTGTTTCTTTAATTTTCTTATTAATTGGTTTATATAATTGGTTGCTCCCATTTTAGGGGCATAAATACTTATAATTGTTGGATCTTCTTGTTGGATAGACCCTTTAATTATGATATAGTGTCCTTCCTCATCTTTTATTATAGTCTTTGGTTTAAAATCGAATTTGTCTGATATAAGGATTGCTATCCTAGCTTTCTTTTGATGTCCATTGGCATGATAAATGTTTCTCCAACCCCACACCTTCAATCTGCAGTGTCCTTGGATCTAAAATGAATCTCTTGCAGACAGCATATCTATGGGTCTTGTTTTTTCATCCAATCTGATACCCTGTGTCTTTTGATTGGGGGCATTTAGCCCATTTACATTCAGAGTAACTATTGAAAGATATGAATTTAGTGCCATTGTATTACCTTAAAGTCACTGTTTCTGTATATTGTCTCTGTTCCTTTCTGGTGTATGTTACCTTTGGGCTCTCTCTTAGCTTAAAGGATCCCCTTTAATATTTCTTGCAGGGCTGGTTTAGTGATCACAAATTCTTTTAGTTTCTGTTTGTCCCGGAAGCTTTTTTATCTCTCCTTCTATTTTGAATGACTTGGTGGAGGCTTGCTGGAGGAAGTATTCTTGGCTGCATAGTTTTCTCATTTGGCACCCCAAATATATCATGCCAGTCCTTTCTGGCCTGCCAGGTCTCTGTGGATAGGTCTGCTGTCAATCTAATGTTTCTACCTTTGTGGGTTACAGACCTCTTGTCCCGAGCTGCTTTCAGGACTTTCTCTTTGTCTCTGAGATAAGCAAGTTTTACTATTACATGTCAAGTTGTTGACCTATTTTTATTGATTTTGAGGGGGGTTCTCTGTGTCTCCTGAACTTGAAAGCCTGTATCCTTCCCCAGATTATGGCAGTTCTTTTTTATAATTTGCTCCAATATACCTTCTGCCCCCACCACCCTTTCCTCTTTTTCTGGGATCCAATTATTCTAATATTGTTTTTCTTTATGGTATCACTTATCTCTCAAATTCTCCCCTCGTGATCCAGTAGTTTTTTATCTCTCTTTTTCTCACCTTCTTTGTTTTCCATCTTTGGTCGTCTATATCACTAATTCTCTCTTCTGCCTCATTTATCCTAGCAGAGCCTCCATTTTTAATTGCATCTATTAATAGTCTTTTTTATTTTGACTTGGTTAGATTTTAGTTCTTTTATTTCTCCAGAAAAAGATTCTCTAGTGTTTTTCATGCCTTTTTTCAAGCCCAGCTTTATAATCATTCTGAACTCTAGTTCTGACATCTCATTTATATCCATAGTGATTAGGTCCCTGGCAGTCAGTACTGCCTCTTGTTCCCTTTTTTGAGGTAGGTTTTTCCATCTTGTCATTCTTGCAGAAAGTGGTCACTTTTCTATTTGTAGAGTTGCAGCTATTCTTTTCTTAGATCTCTGGTTGAGTTTGTAAGTGTTCAGAATGATCTGATGGCTCAACTCCTGGGACTAGACAAAACAAAAGTCTCCTACTTCTCCACCATCTTGGACTTCCCCTCTGGTGTCCTCAAATTTTTTAAAAATTCATTCTCCAAAACAAGACTGCCATCCGCCAACTGGGATGATGTTGGGCAAGTTAAATAACTTGTCAGTGTCTCAGCTCCTTCATTTATAAAATGGGAATAATAGTAAAACTACTTAATAAGGTTTTTCTGAAAATCAAATAAGTTAAAATATGTAAAGTCCCTAGAAAAATGCTTGTCTACATAGGAGGTAAATATTTACTATTGCATTAGAAGTAGTAGTGTTAATATTATTGTTATCATTATCATGTTCCCCTCATTCTTTAAGCAAGAGAAAAAGGCATGATTTATACACAATATCCACAAAACAATAATGTATCGAAGAATAGATTTAACAAAAGATTTGTTAAACCTTTAGAATAGGGACGCCTGGGTGGCTCAGTCAGTTAAGTGTCTGCCTTCAGCTCAGGTCATGATCCCAGGGTCCTGGGTTAGCATTCCACATCGGGCTCCCTGCTCCTCAGTGGAGTGTCTGCTTCTCCCTCTGCCTGCCACTTCCCCTGCTTGTGCTCTATCTCTCTCTGCCAAATAAATAAATAAAATCTTTAGGAAAAAAACAAAGAACAAACAAAAAAACCCTTTAGAATAAAAATTATAAAACTTCACCAAAAGCTTTTTAAAGCTTTAGGAAGATGATAATGACTAAAAGATGGGTATCATTTTCATGGATAAGGAGACTGAATAACATAAATATTTCAAGTCTCCAAAATTTAATCTGTAAGTTATCTGATTTTAAAATTCTTTTAGAAAAGCAAAGAGACAGAAAGGAATTAACTAAGACTATCTTGAAGAAAAAAGAGGAGTGACTTGCCTTATCAGACAGATACCAAGATTTAGTATTATAGGCACCATCCCCCACCCCCACCCTGTGTAGTTGAAAATCTGCATATAACTTTTGACTCCCCCAAAACTTAACTGCGAGGAGCTACTGTTGACCAGAAGCCTTGTTGATAGCATAAACGGTTGATTAACACAGAATTTGTATGTTATATGTATTATATACTGTATTCTTACAATAAGTTAAGCTAAAGAAAAGAAAATATCATTAAGAAAATCATAAGGAAGACAAAATACATCTATAATACTGTACTGTATCCAAAAAATCCATGTGTAAGTGGACCTGCACAGTTCCAACCTGTGTTGTTTAAGAGTCAACTGTAATTATAGAAATAAAGCAGTTTGTCATTTAGGTAAATAGACTCGACGCTCCTCCACTGTGTTAAAAATGTGCTGAGATATTGATCCAGTCATCTCTTGGGGTTGTTAGGGGAGGCCTGGGGTGGTCTGAAGCAGCTAAAGCCCCAGGAGGGATCATCAGCCTCTTCTGTTTACTCCAATGTGCAATTTGAAGATATTTTTCTATGTATTCATGATGTGAGAAGGTTACAAAGTGCTGGAATAGACAAGCAGACTAGAATAGAGAACTCAGTTTCTCATATTCATGGAAATTTTATTATCTTTAAGAGTGCCATTACTAATCTATTGGGACAGAAAGGATTTTTCTTTTCTTTTTTTTTTTTTAAGATTTTATTTATTCATTTGAAAGAGAGAGAGCAAGAGTGTGAGAAAGAATGAGCCAGAGGGAGGGGCAGCAGGAGAGGGAGAAGCAGACTCCCTGCTGAGCAGAGAGCCTGACACAGGACTTGATCCCAGGACCCTGGGATCATGACCTGAGCTGAAGGCAGATGTTTAACTGACTGAGCCACCCAGGCGGCCCAGAAAGGATTTTTCAATAAGTGATACAGATAGATATACACACATATACATATATATATGTCCTAATACAGTTATAATATAACTGAATATATTTTATATAACTATATATAACTAATTATAATATATATAATATATGGGAAATAAATTAAAATTGCTTTTTTACCTAACACCATAAACAATAATCAATTTCAGATGAATTAAAAAACTAAATGTGAAAAAGCAAAATACTACAAATTTTAAAAAGAAAACCCAGGAGAAATATTTTGATGACATCAGATCAGAGAAGAATTTAGCAAAAGTAGAGAAACAGCGTGGGGGGGCACCTGGCTGGCTCAGCTAGTAGAGCATGCAACTCTTGATCTCAGGGTTGTAACTTCAAGCCCCATATTGGTTGTAGAGATCACTAAAACAACAACAACAACAACACCTAAGTATAGTAAAAAAACTAAGGAACTACCTGGAAAAAAATTTACAACCTACATCACAAAAAGCTAATTTCACTAAGAAATAAAATCCTTTTTGCAAATCCATAAAGCACCAATAATTTGGTGTAAACAAACAGATCACAGAAAAATATATAGAAGTGGTCTTTAAAAAAATCTAAAAATATTATTTATTTCAACTTCACTAATAGTAACAGAAACACAAATTACAACCACATTGAGATACTATTTTCTACCTCTCAGGTTGGTAAAAATCCAGAAGTCTAATATATATAGTATCATCCGTGGTATAGAAAACAGACCTCTTCCAGTGCTGTGGAGAGCAAATTTTTACAACCCCTACAGAAGGAATTTGGCGATGTCTTTCAAAAATACAGTTGCATATACCTTTTAACCATACATTTCCATATCTAAGAACTTGTTCCCTAGACATATGCACACCTCTGTGTAATGATAAAAGAACAAGGTTACTCAGTGCAACATTGTTTGTATTCCTCAAAAGTTGGCAAACTATCAAATATTAATCAGGAACTGATTGAATATTAATTATAATACACATATTATGGGATCCTGGAGCTGTAAAATATAAACTCTTTAGTACTGTTATGGAATCATCTTCAAGGTATAGATAAAGGGTGGAAAAACCCTAAGACACACCACACACAACAGTGTACACACTATGTTAATATTGGGGCACCTGGGTGGCTCAGTTGGTTGGGCGACTGCCTTCGGCTCAGGTCATGATCCTGGAGTCCCTGGATCGAGTCCTGCATCGGGCTCCCTGCTCGGCAGGGAGTCTGCTTCTCCCTCTGACCCTCCCCCCTCTCATGTGCTCTCTCTCTCTCTCTCATTCTCTCTGTCTCAAATAAATAAATAAAATCTTTAAAAAAATATTGGGGTTCAAAGGTGAAAATATTTCGTTTGTTTTTATATGCATAAAATAATTTTGGAAGGATGCCAAGGGATAGTGGGTGATGGAGGAAGAGCAAGAGACTTGTCACTGTATGCTCTTTGTACCTCTTGAATTCTAAGCTATATGTATTGTCTCTCAAATAAAAGATTAATATATTTAAAATTTAGCGAATTAACTACATTGAAATTTAAAATTTCTGTATGCTTAAAGACATCATTAAAAAGATGAAAAGATAAGTCACATACCAGGGGAATGAATAAATTTTCAGCACATGTAACTAACGATTAGTATCCAGAGTTCCAAATCAGTAAGAAAAAGACAGATTGTTCCATATGAAAATGGACAGATAATAAGATCAAAACATTCACAGAAGAAGAAACATGACTGGTCAATGGAGTATTAAGATGCACTTCTTCTAACAATCAAAGACTATAAATTAAAATGAGCTGCCATTTTACTGCCATTAGATTGGAAAATATTTAAAATTCTAACAGTCTTAAGTGTGGGTGAGGATATAAGCTATGTGGGGCTCCCAGGTCCTGCTGGTGGCAGTGGAATGTGGTATGGACCACACTGGAGACCCACACAGCAATCAGGTAGGAAATACATGCTTTGACACAGGAGTATCACTTTTTGGTACTTTTCACAGAAAACTTCTGGCAAATATGCATGAAGAAACACAGACAGAAAATATACACTGATGTATTGTTTGTACTAACAAAAACCAATAGGAAAATTAATAACCAATGGTATAATTACAAAATAAAATATATAGCAATATTCCTATATGCATCAACATGGATAAATCTCAAACATATTAGGTGGGATGAAAAGCAAATTTTAGAAGAATATTATGTAAATAAAATTTTAAAAACATTCAAAATAATTCTATATAATGTTTGTCTTTATTTACATATGTGGTAAACATTAAAAAATATGCTGGAATTAAAAATACTAAATTTAAGTAATGGTTACCCCAAGTAGAGAGGAGGGATGGCTGTGGGTCATGTTCTGTGTCTGTAGTATTTTGGTGTTTTAAAACCAATCACTGAAGGACAAAAGAAAAAGGTAACATTTTACAAAACTGATCAGTGAGTACATGAATATTATTTGCTATACTTTATAATGTTTGAAATAATTTTAATAAAATAAACAAGAATGCAATAGGGACTGAGCAGTGAGTATTAAAGAGCACAGATTTTTTTTTTTTTTTTTTGGTCAGGGTTTTACTTCTCAGCACTACCATTTGTAAGCACTGGGGCCCTGGGCAAGTCCCTTTACCTCTTTAAACCTTATTTTCTCCAGCTGCAAAATGGGGAATAATTATAATAATTATGCAGTTATAATTATAATAGCTATAAGATTAAGTAAGATGAAGATTGAACAAGATGATGAATGCATGCATGATCCTTGTACACAGTAAGTGCTTCATTAAATGTTAACCCACATAATCAACATCTCAATTTGACTAGGGGAAGGGCATTCTGGAATCACTCTGACTCTCATTTCCTGACTCTCTTTAGAAAATGAGATTTTGTGCATTGGATTCCCAGAATTTATGCATTTTCTAAAGATTTTATTTATTTATTTGTCAGAGAGAGGGAACGAGCACAAGCAGGGGGAGCAGCAGAGGCAGAGGGAGAAGCAGGCTCCCCGCTGAGCAGGGAGCCCGTTGCGGGACTCAATCCCAGGACCCTGGGATCATGACCTGAGCTGAAGGCAGATGCTTAACCACCCAGGCGTCCCGGATTTATGCATATTCTAACTGCAAATTTGTACCCTTTGACCCACATCTCCAATTCCCCCATCCCCAAGGCCCTGGTAACTACTATGCTACTCTTCGTTTCTAGTTCAGCCTTTTTAGATTCCACATATAAGTGGTATCATAAAGTATTTATTTTTGTCTGTCTGACTTATCTCACTCAGCATAATGCCCTCAAGCTCCATCCATATTAATGCAAATGGAAGGATGCCCTTCTTTCTCATGGCTGAATAATATTCCATTATACTGGTGCGTGCACACGCACACACACACCACACACATAATGTCTTCTTCATCCATTTATTCATTAATGGACACATATTATTTCTGTATCTTGGCTATTGTGAATAATGGTGCAATAAACATGAGAGTTCGGACATCTTTTCTATATCCTATTTCCACTTCTTTGGGATATATGCCCAGAAGTGAGATTCCTGGATCATATGGTAGTTCTATTTTTAATTTTTAACAATACTGTATTATATATTTGAAAGTTACTCAGAGACTAGATCTTAAATGTTCTCACCACAAAAAAATGATAATTATGTGATGTGATGGAAGTGTTATCTAACGCTGTGGTAGCTATCATATAGCAATATATAAGTGTATCAGATCAACACGTTGTATACTTTAAACTTCACAAAAGCTATATGTCAATTATAACTCAATTTAAAACAGTGAGATTTTAATCTCATTTCTGGATGACATGTAACTGAAAGTAAGGATATAAGCCTGAAACAGTTTCTTTTTTAAAGTCTGGCTTTAACAAGAAGCTGAGTTTCGACTAGAGCTGCTAATTAAGTCTGCAAGGAGGACACAGTGCTGATTAATCCAGCTGTACCTGCTGGGGGCAAATCCTCGGAAATAACAAAGAGCTGTCATTTTCCTCCAGCACTGAGGGGCCACAGTTACACACTCAGCTCTTTTGGGCTTGTTTTCACACAATCTGCCAGAATACTCAAAGTGGCACTTACTGCAGGCTTCTCGATATGATGATATACCCGACCAGTCCTTCTGTAACTACTTACTGTGGTCCTTCTCTCTGTCAGCATTGTGCAGGGTGGGAGTGACCCAGAAGTGTCCCTGCTTTAATACCTCAACAGTCCCACTGCGGAGACAAAGCAGATGCCAAAGCACAAAGACCTGAACAACAGGACAAAAATACGCAATTAATTGCTTCATTCAGTGGTAAAGACAACAAACCAGGGAATTCATAGGAGCGGGCAGTGAGCAAAGGCTGCAAGAAAGCATCTCCAGCTTTGGCATCAGACAAGTATAAGTTGAAAGCAACGCCCCTCCCTCCTCGACAGGCAGCATCCACTTCCCTGCCCACATAGCTTCCCCATGTGACTTGCTTTAACCAATGGGGCGTTAGGAGAAGTGATGTGAATGAAGGTTTTATTTTTTTTTTGAAGGTTTTATTTTTAAAAATTTTTAAAAAGATATATTTATTTATTTGAGAGAAAATGGGGGGGAGGGGCAGAGGGAGAGAACATCTCAAGCCGACTCCCTGCTGAGAGCGGAGCCCAATGCCCGGCTCGATCCCACCACACCACCTGGGAGATCATGACCTGAGTGGAAATCCCGAGTGGAATGCTCAACAACTCAGCTACCCGGGCTCCCCTGAATGAAGGTTTTAAAAATGCTTGCACTGTTGGAGTTTTGAGCCTTCTGCCCTGGGATTGACATGTTGAGCATGCCTGGACGCACCCCACAGCCTGGACACCAGCCCAGCTGAGTCCCATCTAGATGAGCCGAACCACAGCCAACCCACAGGTGCCTGAGTGAGAAGTAAGTGCTTATGGCTGCGAGCCACTAAGCTTGACGGTGGCTTGGTACTCAGTATGACTGCAACAGTAGTTTATTCATCTGTAAAATGAGGAAAATATGTGTCCTACGTTCAGTGGTTTTGTGAACATTAAGTGGAATAGAAGCCAAATGTCTCGGATTTCAACACCCTGAGGATGCAACTGCGGTGCATTAACATTGATCCCGGATTTGCAGTAGCTCGGCTACTCAAGAGGAAATCCCCTCCTCGGAACACAGACTATCAGTAGTCCTGATGTTTCTCAGTGTGGGAGGGTGCCCCCTCTCCCCACCAGCACCCTGAACTCTGCCAGGGTACCACTCGAAGCTTGGGTTCTACTTCTGCTAAGCAGCTCAGGCTGACTGTTTGGTGGGCTGCAATAAAGATTCACTGATAAACAGCAGAGGACGTGAATTTTATGATGCAGGACAGCTTGACTCACACACTTAACTATCTACTGTCTGCTGAGCTGTGTATTTCAGTGGGACACTGTTGCTAGATTCATGACTTAGGGTAATTGCTTTGATAAGGACAGAAAATATTCTCTCCCTCATTTATACTCTGTTGGTAAACTCCACAGCCTGGTCAGAATTTTGTCAGAATTTAGTGAAACAGCCCTTTCAAGTGTGGAATGTTCTAGAATGGCAGGGTTAAGGAGAGACCCTCTGACACCTACCACAGCAAACCCAGTTCAGTCCTCCTGCACAGCCCTTGGGGCCTGTTGCTGAGTCTGAGGCCCTAGGGTCAATTTCCTCCCTGCCCTCTGTAAGACCTTGCCAATCCATGACCCTCAAGTATGTCAGGCTTGTCTGAACCCCAACTGTGAACAGCAATCAAGATACATTCCCAGAAGACATTCGAGTTTCCATACAAATCTGAGTCTGCAAACAGCTTCTTGTGAGATGGGGTATCTATCCTTCGACCACTCTCAATGGGTAGATCGGGTCCTGCTAGGATCCCTGCTTACAGAAACAGAAATAATGTACAGAAAGTACCAAGTAAATGGTAGGTAGTCAAGAGTGTCAATTCTCTTCCACTTTCTGGAGGCCAAGAAATTTGAGCTAGATAATGGAATAGTTGAAATGAGAAAAGGAGGAGGTCTGAAGTCTCTGTGCCTGGTGTGAGTAAAAAAGCCCAGTCCTTGTATATCAGACCTAGACATTAGCTCAGAGATGACAGAATGAGACCAGTGAACTGAGCCCAGATGGTCTGCTGATTGCTCAGGGTTCCTAGGAAGTAATGTGTGCCAGGTGTGCCTGCTCTGGGTGATTGCAGACCTGTGGGTCTTACACACACTTTTGGTGATGAAATCATTACAAGGCCTCCCAGAATTCCTATAAATGTTTCCTAAAGTTGTATGAGTACTATTTTTCTTACATTTGTAGCTCTTCTTCAAATGTGAACATTATTCATTTTTTTCAATTAAGACTAGGTTTTTTTTTAAGATTTATTTATTTTAGAGAGAGAGAGTGCAAGCGGTGGGGGGTGCAGAGGGAGAGGAAGAGAGAGAATCTCAAGCAGACTCCATGCTGAGCACAGAGCCTGATGTAGGGCTCGATCTCAGAGTCGTGCTGTCATGACCTGAGCAGAAACGAAGAGTCAGATGCTTAACCGAATGAGCCCCCCCCCAGGCACCCCAAGACTAGATTTTAGAGCAGTTTCAGGTTCACGGTAATATTCAAGTGAAGATACAGAGATTTCCCATATGCCCCTTGCCCCCACACTGTGTAGCCTCCCCCATAATCAACATCCCCCACCAGAGTGGTATATTTGTTACAGTTGATGAACCTACAGTGACATGTCATTGTCACTCTAAAACCATACTGTACACTAGGGTTTACTCATGGTGTTGTACGGTCTATGGGTTTGGACAAATATATAATGACATGGATCCATCATGATGGTATCACACAGAGCATTTTGACTGCCCTAAAAATCCTCTGTGCTCTACCTATTCATCTCTGCCCTTCCCAATCACACACCTCTGGCAACAACTAAACTTTTTACTGTCACCATAGTTCTGCCTTTTCCAGAATGCCATGTAGTTACAATCATATAGTATGTAACCTTTTCAGATTGGTTTCCTTCACTTAGTACAATGCATTTAAGTTTCTTCCGTGTCTTCTCATGGCTTGACGGCGCATTTCTTTTTAGCTCTTCGTATTATTCCACTGTCTAGAAGTATTACAGTTTATGTATCCATTCACCTACCGAAGGGCATCTTGGTTGCTTCCATATTTTGGCAATTATTCATAAAGCTGCCATAAATAGCCATGTGCAGGTTTTTGTGTGGACAGAAGTTCTCAATTCATTCAGTCAACACCAAATGCAATTGCTGGATTGTATGTTAAGAGTACGTTTGGTTTTGTAAGAAACCACCAAACTGTCCTCCAGAGTGGCTGTACCATTTTGCATTCCGGTCAGCAATGAATGAGCGTTCCTGTTGTTCCACGTCTTTGCCAGTATTTGGTGATGTCAGTGTTCCAAATTTGGGCTGTTCTAATGCGTAAAGTTGTTGCTTTGTTTTATTTTGGGGTCAAAGTGGGACCCTTACATATAATCAGTTTGGATACCGCTTGACCTGGCCTGGGGTCCTGCCCAAACAACTCTGTTCTTCCTTTTCACAGTGGTGAGCCCTTCCAGACACAGTTTGGCTTTGTGCCATCTGCGGGGAAACAGTAGGTGGGCTTCTTAACCCAGCACTTACCTGAGATATGTGGGTACTCCACGTGTAGACAGGAGGCCTGCTGGCTGTCCCATGGCTATGTGGCCTACTGCAGGAGGCCTAGGTCAGAGAAGCAGAGGGAGAAGGGTGCCTGAAAGTGACAATCAATTAAAAACACATGAGGCAGGATGTGGGCGGGGCAGGTGGGGAGGGAAGCCTGTGTCCAGGGATCAGAGCTGCCAGGAGCAACTGCCTTCCTATTCCATGACCTCTCAGCAAGTTCTGCCTGGCTGAGCAGCCAGGCCACAGGAAGGGACGTGAAATATGAGCCAGGCCCGTTCTCAGAGATCGATCCAGTATGTATTCTTCATGGACTGAATAGAAACTAGAAAATAAGAGCTCTCCTTACTGGGTATCAGCCAGCCTTCATTCTGAGTCCCTGGTTTCCTTAGGTTGACTTCCTAGGAGAATGACCCTTGGTGTTTCTAGTGCCTTAGACTTGCCCTCTAAAGAATCATCACTGTCCCTCTAAACACCATGTTGAAGCTATTTGCCACTCTGTAAGCACCAGGAAACATCCAATGGCCACGTTCAGCTTCCTGACCTTTTGAGAGACCAGCTGATATTTGGGTGGCCATGTTCTCTGGCTTTCTTTTTGCAAACTTTCCAGAAGGCAAATCCGTGCCTGTTCAGAGGCAGCCTTTTCTGAGCTCACTCAGTGCTGAGTTCCCAGGTCATGCTAACCAAGTGGGGAACCAGAGGCCCTCCTGTCAACGGGAGCTCTCTGCTCCACTCTCTCCCCACTGTGTGTGTCCTCACCTGCAGACCCTCGTTCAGGCAGTTCTTCCCACCTGAGATGCCCCTCCTATCTGCCTGGCTAAAACCCTGCCCAGCCCACAGGATTCAGTCCCCACCTCTGTGACTATCCCTCGCTTCCTGGCTACCACTCTTGCTCTCCATCACTGAATGCCTTGAAACATATCTTGTATTATCTTGGTAATGGGTTGCAAACGTATGTACATTACATCAAGATGTGCATTGGAAATATATTTTCTTTAGTTTGTCTATAGTCGAGACTTACGTTTGTTGTTGCACATCCTCTGGGTATTAGTGGGGATGGGTGGAGAGAGTGGCGGGAGGGAGCTGTTTAGTCCAAAGTAACAAACTAACGCAGTATCTTCGGGGGATGTTCAGTTTCTTTAGGTAAAATGCCTCCTTTTTCAGAATCACCCCCACCCCCACCCCCAAAATTCCCTTGTAAGATGGTAGAATGGTGGAACCTGCGGGATTCTTACAGTGGTGTGTGAAGTCTTCATACTATCTAGTCATTGGCCAGCCTCCGAAGCAAACATCTGCTGTCAGCACGCTTGTGGTCCCTTCCCTTGGCCTGGGCAGTGCTTCAGGGTCATCCTCTCCAACTGCTGCTCACCAATGACCTCCACTCTGGCTTTCACTCATGTTTAAAGATTTCCATAGCTGGGGCGCTTGGGTGGCTCAGTTGGTTAAGCATCCGACTCTTGATCTCAGCTCAGGTCTTGAGCTCAGGGTCGTGAGTTCGAACCTACTGTGTTGGATCCTACTTAAAAAAATAAATAAAGATTCCCATAGCTGCAGCCTCTCTTAGAGGAGACAGCCAGCACCCTCGGCTACCTTCCCCATTTCTCCCTCAGGGCACACACATGTTTCTGCTCACCTTCAAATCACACAGAAAGCCAAGAAGACACAGGGAAGCCTCAGGCTCTTGCCTTGGCTACAGCAAACAGAGGCACTGGTTGAACCTTAGGTATGGGCAGAGGGTCAGCAAGACTGGCGGGGCACAGAGGATACTGAGAGGGTCTAGAGAAGGAGATCGACGGCATCTGCTTTCAAACTCTGTTCCTCTCTTTCAAACTCTGTTCCTCTCTTTTCCCCACCATTGGCTATAAAGAGTGATTTTTCTCTTATTAAACTCTTTCAACCATAGTACCTAGTTGTCACAAGTGGAAGGAATATTGGCTCTCCAATATTGGTAGAAAAATCTTTGAGCTAATTCTCCAAATGTATCTTTTGATATAACTAAAGAAATGTAAGAAACCCATTCTTTCCCCACCAGGCTTAGTTGGCAAGCCCAATTTCCTGTTAATGAAGTCAATTATCTGTTTTCTTCCACTCTCTGGTTATAAGCTTTAGGGCTCTCTCTGAGGGAGAAAGCTTCAAAGGAACATGAGTTGTGGGAGAAATTAAAATACATTGGTTTAATATGTGCAAATATTGTTCCAAATTTCATCTTGTTTAACACTTGTGCTTTTATTTAACTTTTTATGTTTGTTGGTCCTCTCTCTCCAAGTAAGTAAAATGTTTGTTTTATCCACCACGAAGTTTCACACACTGTTATATACAGAGTAAATTCACACAGGAGCATTAAAAACAAAATTGTACAGCTTCATTGAAATGTCATTGACACATGACATACTGCACATATTTAAAGAATACAATTTGATAGGTTTTGACATTTGACTTCTATCATTCCCAGAAGTTTCAAAAGCATCTTCCCTGCCCCCGCATCTCACTTCAACCCTTGCCTGCCCTAGGCAATCACTGATCAGCTTTCTGTCACTGTAGATTAGTTGGCATTTTCTAGAATTTCATGTAAATGGAAGAATTTGGTATGTACTCTTTTTTGTCTGGTTTCTGTCACTCAGCATAATTAATTTGATATTCATCCATAGCTTATGTGTATCCTTAGTTTGTTTCCTTTTATTTTATATTGGGTAGTCATTCGTTGTATGGATATACCATAATTTGTTTATCCCTTCTTTTGTTCATGGACATTTGGGTTGTTTTCAGTCCACTATATATACAAGTGGACGTATATTTTTATTTTTTCTTGGGTAAATACCTAGGAGTGGAATGATTGGGCTGTATGGGGAGTAGAGTTGCCAGATTTAGTAAATAAAAATACAAAGTGCCCAATTAAATTGAATTTCAGATAAACAGCAAGTAACTTTTTTTTAATATGTATGTTCCATTAAATTTTTAGGCCATACCTATATTAAAAATTATTTATTATTTATGTGAAGTTCAAATATAATTTCCTTTATTTTATCTGACAACATTAAATTAACTAAATGAACACTTGATTGACACTATTAACTTTTTAAGAAACTGCCAAACTTTTTTCTGAAGTGGTTGTAACATTTACATTCCCTCAAGCAGTAAATGAGAGTTCCAGTTCCTTCATGTCCTCATCAACACTTAGTATGATCAATCTTTTTCATTTTAGTCATGCTAGTAAGTATGCAGTAGTATATCAATGTGATTTTAACTTGCATTTCCATAATGACTACTGATACTGAGTATATTTTTAATGTTCTTCTTTGGTATCCCTATAGCTAGCTTGATGATGAGTCTGTTCAGTTTGTCCACCGCCCCCCACCATCTTTTTTTGTATTGTGTCTGTGATACCTTATTATTGAGTTCTAAGAATTCTTTACATATGCTATATACAAGTCGTTTGTCATATACTTTTTTTGCAGATATGTTCTTCCAGTTTGTGGCTTTTTTCATTTGTGTTAACAATGCTTTTGAAGAGCAAGAATTTTCATTTTGACTAAATCTGATTTATTGATATTTTCTTTTATAGTTCATGTTTTTGTGTCCTTATTAAAAAAATCTTTGCCAGTTCAAGGTTACTAATATTTTCTTTTAAAAGTTTTATAGTTTTAGCCTGTACATTTAGATCTATAATCCACTTTGAGTTAATTTTTATCTGTGGTGTAAGGTACAGTTTCAATTTTTTGCTTATGACTATCAAGTTGTTGTTTTTAAGAAAAGATTATTCTCTCTCTAAGGCAGTTGAATGTCTTGACCAATTTGGTGAAAATCAGTTGACCATATATGTGTGGGAATTTCTAAAATCTCTATTCTGTGCCATTTATCTATATGTCTGTTTCTATGGCAATACCATCCTGTCTTAATAACTGCAGCTTTATCATAACTCTTAAAATCAGGTAGTGTCAGTCCTCTAGTTTTGTTCTTTTTTTTCAGTGTTGCCTTAGTTGCTCTAGGTCCTTTGTATTTCTACATAAATTATAGTATCAGCTTGGCAGTTTCTACCAAAAAAAATTCTGCCAAGATTTTGATTGCTATTGCATTGATTCTATAAATCAATTTGGAGAAGATTGACGTCTTGAAAATATTAAGTCTTTTGATCCATGAACATGATCTATCTCTTCATTTTATCTAGCTTTTCTTTAAATTTTTTCAATAATGTTCTTAGTTTCAGAATACAAAGCTTATAAATCTTTTGTTAAATTTATCTCTAGATGTTTCATATTATCTGATGCTCTTGTAAATAGTTTTTTTTAATTTTCACATTTCAATTGTTTATTGGTAATATATCAAAATATAATCTGGTTTTGTATGTTGACTTTGAGTCCTACAGGATTACTGAAGTCACTTAGTTGTTATAGCATCTTTTTTGGGTATTCCTTAGAAATTTTACAGATGACTTTCAGTACAATGCTAAATAGAACTGGTGAGAGCAGACGTTTTTGCTTTGTTTCCAATCTTAGGGGGAAGCATTCAGTCTTTCACCATTAAGGGAAATGTAGCTGTAGCTTTTGCTGTAGATGCCCTTTATGCAATTGAGAAATTTCCCTTCTCTTCTTAATTTGCTGTCTGTTTTTATTATAAAGGAATGTTGGATTTTGTCAAATGTCTTTTCTGCATCTATGCAGATGATCTTGTTTTATATTTTTTTGTCTTTTAATATGGTGAATTACATTGGTTTCAATCATTAAATCAACCTTGAATTCCTGGGACAAACTATATTTGGTCATGATGTATTATCCTTTTTATTTATTGCTAGTTTCAATTTGTTAATATTGGTTAGAGATTTTTGTATCCATGTTTATGAGAGTTACGGACCTGTAGTTTAGTTTCCTTTTCTTATAATATTTTGTCTGATTT
This sequence comes from Eumetopias jubatus, assembly GCF_037043125.1. Classification (NCBI taxonomy): domain Eukaryota; kingdom Metazoa; phylum Chordata; class Mammalia; order Carnivora; family Otariidae; genus Eumetopias; species Eumetopias jubatus. The sequence continues at coordinate 181,922,854 of NW_028274808.1, read as the reverse complement.
TATGTCAAAGTAATGCTGGCCTCATAAAATAAATTCTGAAGTATTTCCTTTACTTAATTTTCATGAAAGTGTTTGTCTAGAGTTGGCATTATATGTTTCTTAAATTTTTTAAAGATTTAAAAAAATTTTAAGTAATCTCTACACCCAACATGGGGCTCAAACTCACAACCCAAGATCAAGAGTTGCATGCTCTGCTGACTGAGCCATCCAGGCTCCCCATTTCTTAAATTTTTGATAGAATTCACCACTATAGTCGTCTGGGCATGGAAATTTCTTTTTGGAAAGGTTTTTAAGCTATGAACTCAATTTCCTTAAAAGCTGTGGACTATTCACATTATCTATTCTTACATTAGCCTTGGCAGTCAGTTCATGGCTTTTAGGGAATTTTCCATTTTATGTATGATGTCAAATTTATTGGTTTAAAGTTTTCATAATATTCCCTTGTTAGTCTTTTTATGTCTGTAAGATCTGGTGATAGTATTCATTTATTCCTGATACTGGCAATTTTTTGTCTTTTCTCCAGAGCTTTACAAATTTCATTGTTTTTTTTTCCTCAAATAACCAGATTTGATTTCATTGATTTTCTTTACTTTTCTGGTTCAATTTCATTAATATCTTCTCTTTTCTTTACTATTTCTCCTCTTCTGTTTACTTTGAGTTTATTTTGCTCTTCTTTTTCCTTATGGTAGACATTTAGATCATTGACTTGAGAACTATCTCTTTTCTTTCTTTCTTTTTTTTTAAGATTTATTTGTTTAGAGAGAGAGAGAGCATGAGAGAGTGCAAGCAGGGGGAGGGGCAAGGCAGAGGGAGAGAGAGATTCCTCCAGCAGACTCCCTACTGTGTGCAGAGCCCAATTTGGGGCTCGATTCCAGGACCCTGAGATCATGACCTGAGCTGAAATCAAGAGTCGGCCACTTAACCAACTGAGCCACCCAGGTGCCCCAAGATCTACCTCTTTTCTTATAAACAGTTAATGTCATACAGCCCCACAATTTTTGATGTATGTGTTTATTATTATTCAGTTCAAAATATTTTCTAATTTCCTTTCAGATTTCTTCTTTGATCAATGGGTAGTTTAACAATGTATTATTTCTTTTCCAGCTATTCTATTTACTTTATTTTTTTTATTATGTTACGTTAATCACCATACATTATATCATTAGTTTTTGATGTAGTGTTCCATGATTTATTGTTTGCGTATAACATCCAGTGCTCCATGCGGAACGTGCCCTCTTTAATACCCATCACCAGGCTAACCCATCCCCCCACCCCCCTCCTCTCTAGAACCCTCAGTTAGTTTCTCAGACTCCATAGTCTCTCATGGTTCGTCTCCCTCTCCGATTTCCCCCCCTTCATTTACTTTATTTTTGTTAACTTCTAATTTATTTCCATTGTGGTCAGATAATATATTCTGTAAGATTTCTAAATTTTGAATTCTATTGAGACTTGTCTTATGGCCCAGGATATAGTTTAATCTTCATAAACATTGCATGTGTCCTTTAAAGGAACGTGTATTTTATGATTTGGGGGTATAGTGTTTTATGTTAAAACATTTATAAAGGGTTTTGTTATTCAGGTCTTTTGTATACTTACTGATTTATTTTTAGTTGTTTTATTATTGAAAGAAGTGTGTTAATGTTTACAATTTGCGGATTTATCTATTTTTTCTTATTTCTATTTATTCTATCTTCCTGATTTATTGTCGCTTTTAATATAATGAAGTGTCCCTTTCTGTCTCTTATAACACTCGTTGTCTTAAAGTCTATTTGCCTGATATTAATAAAGCTACTCTACCTTTCTTTTTCCCCATTTGTATCTTTAGTAATGCGCTACTTTTAGAAAATATTACGTATTTTTAAATGTTTTTTTCTAGCATTTTCTAATTCTAAAATCCAGGCAATTTAATCAGGGCTGACTTTTTCTCACCAGTGTTTGGTTCTCTGCTTTGCTGATCTCTGCAGCATGCGCTTTGTCTGTCCATTGGTTAATCCAACACTGTCTCCATGACACCAGAGCTTTTGCAAAATATGCTTTAGCACAGACTCATTAAAGGAAAGCCAAGGCTAAAGTCACAGTGAAAGCCAAAATCAGGAGATTATAGGGTCCACTCATTTTTTTTTCCTCTTTAAGGATATTCACAGGGTAGCAGACTGAACTCCAATGGACACCTACTAATTCTGAGCACTAAGGTCAATTTTTGTTTGTTTTGTGTTTCTTCATTTCTTGTGTTTGGACCTCAGGTGCCCAAAGTTGAATTAATCATTTTCTTCAGTTCATGGCACACAACCGCTGCTCTTTCCTTTGCTCACATCGTCTTTCTCCCAGTCCCTGCCTCTGAATACTGCACTAGCCCCTCTAATAGCTTGAGCCAGTGATACATGATTTGAGCCAATGATCTCAACCAGGAAAACTTTCTTCTATCCCCACCAGGGGACATCTGGAAATGTTTGGAGAAATTTTGGGTTGTCCTGAAGGGGTGCTACTGGCCTTTAGGAGAGAGAGACCAGATATGCTGTTAAGCATCCTACAATGCATAGGAAAAACCCCCACAACAAAAAACGATATAGCCCCAAATGTGCATGTCACCAAGGCTGAGAGCTATGTGTACATCATGGAAAAAAAAAGTATAAATATACCCACACATGAATATATACATATACTTATATGTGTGTATATAATACTCTTTGGGAGTTTGATTTTTAATTTATACAGATAGTATTGAGATACAGATCTTATTCAGTTTCTTACTTTTCTCATGTGTTATTATATTTGTCGACATCTTTCTATGTGGCTGCTCATAAGTCTAGTTCCTTCCTTTCTGACTGATGCATCGTTTTCCATTACATTCATCTGTTGCATCCATTCTCCTACTGATGGACATCCAGGCTGCTCCATCTCCTTGCTCTCTGAGACAGTGCTGTGATGCATGCCCTCTCTCATACATATCCCCTGTCAGACCCGTGCAGTAATAAAGTAATGAGTAATAAACACTTAGTTTTCACCAAGTGCATTTGCTGCCATATGCCCTCCTGCTAGCTAGGCGTGAGAGTTTCTATTCCCCCATATCTCAGAGTATTATCTGTCTTTCTCATTTTGCACACATGTGGATATGAAGTAATATCTTCTAATTTTAATTTGTATTTCTTTGACTTCAGGTTAGATTGAGCAGCCTTTTATCTACTTGTAGTTGTTATATTTTTCTCTTTCCATAAATTGGCCAATCATATGCTTTGAATATTTTTTTCTACTGGGTTTTCTGTTGTGGTTGATTAGTGTGCTTTCATTGTACATTGTAGATATTGATCTTTTGTGGTGATGGATGTTGCAAATGCCTTCTCCCAATCTGTCACCAATCTGCCAATTTTGTCTATGGTCATCAGAGCAGAAATCCTTCACTTTTGAAAAAAAGAAATCTATTGTTTAAAAAATCCTTTCTGATTCAAAATCAGTAAAATACTGTCCTACATTTTTTCCTACTAGCCTTCCAAGTCTGCCTTTCACAGTTAAGTCTTTAATTAAATTTGACATTTAATTTTTGTATAAAGGACATGAAATACTGTTTGCATCTGATTTTTCTACCTATGAATATAGCCAATTTCCTAACTCTGTCTACGAAATATTCCATTCTTAGTCCAACTGGTTTGTGATGACACTTTATCGTACACCAAATGTCCATTTGTAACTGGTCTGTTCCTGGCTCTCCATTGTTCCCCTTTGAACAATTTGTCCATTCCTCCATCACCACCCCACTGTTTGTGTTACTGTGCTTTGTAGTAAAATGATGTTTGGTAGGTAAATTCTCTTTCCTCTTCTTTTTCAAATTTTCTTTACCTGTGCATGGACTTATATTCTTTTATACACATTTTATTTTATCTTTTAAAAGATTTTATGTATTTATTTATTTATTTGAGAGAGAGAAGGAGAGAGCGAGAGAGAGCACAAGCAGGGGGAGCTGCAGAGGGAAAGGGAGAAGCAGGCTTCCTGCTCAGCAGGAAACCTGATGTGGGGCTCTATGCAGGGCTTGATCCCAGGACCCCAGGACCATGACCTGAGCCAAAGGCAAACGCTTAACCCACTGAGCCACCCAGGGGCCCCTCCATACATTTTTAAATCAGTTTGTCAGTTCCTCACAAACACAAAATGAGGACTTGACTGAAATAATGAATTTATATATTAATTTTGAGGAACTTAACATATTTGTATGTTATTATTCTATCCATGGACATAGCATATTACTTTATTTATATCTTCTTTTTTTGTACTTTAATAGTTTTTAGTTTTCTTTGTAAAGATCTAGTGAATTTAATGTTGGGTTAATTACTGGACATTTTAAAACTGTGTTGCTATTATAAAGGAAATTAATATTTTAATTATTTAGTATTTTATTTAGTATAGGAAATACTAAACATCCTATACTGCTGGTATAGGAAAACACTATTTTTTTTAATTTGACATTTTATCCTACATCTTTTTTAGACACTTTGTTGGGACTTCAAACGAGTCACAACTTGGCATCTTCCTCTACCAAAGAGTGGAAAGAAAGACTACCATCTCCCCAGCTAACAGAGGCTTGACAATTATTAAGCACTAGATGAATCCGGGACTCACTCTCAGCTTTGCCAAAATGCAGTCACTAAGAATAAAGAGAAGGAAGTCCAAAGCATGGACTGTAAACTCAAAATACTTAGGTGGGCTAGGTGTAAACAGCAGGGAATGGTGGGGACTGGGGTAAACCAGAAAGCACAGGCTCTACCTAAAAGAGGCAGACCTCCTTAGCTTCAGCTAATTCTTGGCATGCAGCAATGAAAGCTATTTTTTTTACATCTTCAGATTTTGTTAGGAGAAGCCCCAAATCCTCCATTTTAAGATGTTAAGAAATGATTCAAATTTTTTAAAATATTGGATGGGCCAAAGAAATCACATCTGTGTGCTAGATTTGTTTCACAGTCTACTGGTCTACACCCCCTGGTCTAAGAATGTCCTAAAGGGAGGAAACAATAGGGAACTTGAACATCAACTCTGGACCCCACTCTTCCATTCCTTTCCCCACCCTCACCCCAAGTTGACTTCATTGTTCAGGGTTCTATTCCAGTCAGCCTAACACTAGGCTCATAGGAAGTGAATTTAGAATTTGAGGAGAGAAGAGGGAGGTTGAGGCTTGAGAAGGTGTGAGCTAGACCCAGATCATACAGGCTGAGAACTCCCAAGAGAACAGGTGCCTAAGCTGGGACATTAACTGATATGGGACCTACCTACCAGCTTCACCTGCAGTAGTTTGATGCTGGAACAACTCCAGCTCTTTCCAGCATGACCTGGAGATGAGCATGTTTGGACAACTGTCTCAGATAAGGATGGCTCCCATGAGCCCATGTTCTGGAACTGAACCACCTCCCACAGTGTCTCAGGTTGGTGTTACGGGCTGAATTGTATCCTCCCAACATTCTCACACTGAAGTCAAACACTCAGTATCTCAGAATGTGGTTATATTCAGAGATGGGGCTGTTACAGAGATCATTAAGGTAAAATGGGGTCATTAGGGTAGACTCTGATCCAATATGATCGATGTCCTCAAAAGAGGAGATGAGGACACAGGCACACACAGAGGGAAGACCTTGTGAAGACATCGGAAGAAGGTGGCCATCTAGAAGCCAAGAAGAGAGGCTTCAGAAGAAAACAGCCCTGCTGCACCTTGATCTTGGACTTTCAGGCTCCAAAACTGTGAGGAAATACATATCTGTTGGTTAAGCCCCCCCTCCATCTGTGATACTTTGTTATGGCAGCTCTAGCAGACTAATATAGCTCTGTTCCTTGGAAATAGACTCTGAGATGCAGGGTTGCATGTGAAGTTTTATGGGACCAGTGTCACGAAATCCTACACAAAAACAAGGAAGGCAGAATTAGGTAGAGGGAGAAGTTGAACTAGAATGAGCTTGCCATCAAGGTGGTGTTCTGGAGTTGGGATGGCCCTGCAGGGCTGTTCCAAAATGAGGCAAGAAGCCTTTTTTCCTACATAGGTCATTCTTAAGGTGAAGGGTGGCAGGAGGTGATTCCTTCCTGCCATCCCACCCCCCAAAACATTTGGCAAGGTCTGGACATATTTTTGGCTGTCACAACTGGGGGGTGGGGTGGGGGATGCATGCACTGCTGGCATTTAGTGGGTAGGGCCCAGGGATGCTGCTGCTAAATATCCTACAATGCACAAGCAACCCCTACAACCAAGAGCCATCTGGTCCCAAATGTCAATAGTTCTGAGGTTGAGAAAGCCTGCCCTACATCAACAAGTCATTGGCCATGAGGTGCTCTTGCAAGGACATAACCTTGGTCAGGTCCCTAGAGCTGATGGCAATTCCCAGTGAGCCATCTGTAGTCTTATGATCCCAGCCACTGAAGAGTGAGCTTTTGCCATGAAGAGAGGATCCAGGTAGAGCAAAGGGCCCTTTATCTGGACCCTCAGATTTCTGTTTCTTTTCTTTCTTTCTTTCTTTTTTTTTTTTTTTGAAGATTTTATTTTTAAGTAATCTCTACACCCAATGTGGGGATTGAACTTACAACCCTGAGATCAAGAGTCGCATGCTCTACCAACTGCGCCAGCCAGACGCCCCTCAGACTTTTCTTTCTAATAAAAATAACAACAAACCATGCTTAGGACACTGTGTTGGGGGTTTTACCTACATTATGGCATTTAAGCTGCATGGAAAGTCGGGAGAGGTGGATTTTATGGTCCTTATTTTATAAACAGAGGGTCTCAGAGAGGGTTAATCACTCACCCAAGTTTATTGAGCTAGAAAGTTACAGAATCAGAATCTGAATCCAGGGCTGTTGGATTCCAAATTCTGGCTCTCTTGCAAGCAGGGAAGACAACTTTTGGTAAAACAAGAATAGTCTACGTGACTCACAGAGGAGAAAGAACAAGGACCACAGACGTCACCCAGAACTGATATAAATACAGCCCCAATGTAGCCAGAAGCCCCGAAGCAATGCCTGGAACCATGCAAACATCACAGGGGCCAGGCTCTGAGCGTGGGATCCCTGGAGAGGAGCCGCCTTCCACCTTCATATCTGTAAACCTTCATGGGTTATCAGAAATAATCCCTCTCATCAGGAGCACTCCTTTTTTTTTTTTTTTGCCTCCTTGAGGAGCATGCATGGACCTTAAGACTTTGTATGAAGACAACAGTAACTACGAAAAAGCAAGAAAGCCACGTCCCAGGAGTCAATGGTAGAAAAATAATTTTTATTTACTACTGTAAATAAAGTAGTGCAAAGAGTAGTTTGGACCCACAATATTGCATTACTGATTTATTTACTACCTTAGCAACATACAGTGTATGGACAGTCTGCTGTCCCCTTTCCTCTCTCTCTTTCTGTCTCTCACACACACACATGCCCTTCCACAGACTCAGGCAGGCATAAGGGGTAGGGATGGAACTATGATAAACCAGGCTTATTTCCTGCATATTCCACTGCCGCCAGTTAATGGGTAATTCATGGAGAAAACTACAGTTAAATACTAAGAATTTTCTAAATGTTATTTTATGGATTCAATTGAAAAGGAAATGATATCCAACAATGTCATTGAATGATCTGGAAGCACAACCCTAGAAAAAGTCAAGGAGAAGAATGTGAACCCATTTACAAAGCCGTCACCTTCCCTGCCTCTCCAGCCACAACTGATTTCTTTCAAGGTGCCTTGCAACTGCTGGGTCTTGGAAGTCAAATTGAAATCTGCCTTTTGGATGTTGAGGAGCAGGGCTGTGGCCAACACACACCCCGAAATATTCTCTAACTGGTGGGAAGAGGTCACAATTTTCAGTACTTTAATGACAGGGAACAAACAAGGGGCTAAGATCCTTAAAAATACATCTCAGTGTATAAGGATTCGGATACACCACAAGGCAGACTATGACCCCCCCTCCATACACACGGTCACTAGGGATGGACTCTGCAATGACCTAGTCAACCTCCCTGACATGCCCCTGTGATCAGGGTGTTCCTTGTATTTGTCTGATAACCTTTGGTTTACCCACTGCCTGCTCTGGGTACTTCCTTATAACCGGATTAAAAAAAAAGACACCAAGTGCAAAATTTGCATCCAGTTGACAAGACATGTAAGGTGTTTATCAGTATAATGCCCTAGCCCCAGCTTTCTAATACCAGCTGCTGACGGGCTTCTCTCTCATCCAGAGAGACCTGGAGCACACAGTTCTCTCTCAAGGCTCTGTGTTAGTAGTGACTGTGGGCTGGTCCTGAGCAGAAGCATCTGCAGCTGGAGTCACAGCTGGACTTGCGGTGGGAGCCGTGGGGTCTGCAGAGGCCTGGGCTGGTGTCAGACGGGAACCACTGGCTGCAGAGACACATGGATAGCAGGTACTGAATATTCAAAGCACTGCATGCAGGACACACAACCACACCTAGACCCTAGCAAGCCAGGGCAGATGCTTCTAGTCCAGTGGCCCTGACACTAATAGATAAGTGACTCTACACCCATTACCTAGATTCCTTGAACTTTGGTGTCCCTTCCTATAAGATGGCGGATGGGAAGAGATGTGCAAAGATCTTTGATGGTTCTGACATCTTGGGATTCTAAGTTCTGCATCTATGCTGTGACTTCCAGGCAAAGGTTTGCATTTTTTAAAAAAAGAAAGAGAGAGAGAGAGAAGGAAGGAAGGGAGAAAGAAAGAAAGGAAGAAGGAAGGAAGGAAGAGAGGAGAAAAAAGAAAGAAAAAGAAGAAAGAAAGAGAGAGAGAGAAAGAAAGAAAGAAAGAAAGAAAGAAAGAAAGAAAGAAAGAAAGGAAAAAGAGAAAGAGAAAGAGAAAGAAAAAGAAAGAAAGAAAGAAAGAAAGAAAGAAAGAAAGAAAGGAAAAAGAAAAAGAGAAAGAGAAAGAGAAAGAAAAAGAAAGAAAGAAAGAAAGAGAGAGAAAGAAAGAAAGAAAGAAAGAAAGAAAGAAAGAAAAAGAAAGAAAGGAAAAAGAAAGAAAGAGAAAGAGAAAGAAAAAGAAAGAAAGAAAGAAAGAAAGAAAGAAAGGAAAAAGAAAAAGAGAAAGAGAAAGAGAAAGAAAAAGAAAGAAAGAAGAGAGAGAGAGAGAAAGAAAGAAAGAAAGAAAGAAAGAAAGAAAGAAAGAAAAAGAAAGAAAGGAAAAAGAAAGAAAAAGAGAAAGAAAAAGAAAGAAAGGAAAAAGAAAAAGAGAAAGAGAAAGAGAAAGAAAAAGAGAGAAAGAAAGAAAGAAAGAAAGAAAGGAAAAAGAAAAAGAGAAAGAGAAAGAAAGAAAGAGAGAGAAAGAAAGAAAGAAAGAAAGAAAGAAAGAAAGAAAAAGAAAGAAAGGAAAAAGAAAGAAAGAGAAAGAGAAAGAAAAAGAAAGAAAGAAAGAAAGAAAGGAAAAAGAAAAGAGAAAGAGAAAGAGAAAGAAAAAGAAAGAAAGAAAGAGAGAGAGAAAGAAAGAAAGAAAGAAAAAGAAAGAAAGAAAGAAAGAAAGAAAGAAAGAAAGAAAGAAAGAAAGAAAGAAAGAAAGAAAGAAAGAAAGAAAGAAAGAAAGAAAGAAAGGGAGGGAGGGAGGGAGGGAGGGAGGAAGAAAAGACTGACTCTCTGGTCTATGTCTCCTGTGGTCATCTCTTTTTTTCTCTTCTTTTCTTGCAATGCAAGCCATGAATTATACCAGTCGATCAGAAAGGAGTGTTCATTTTATTCACATTCTTACTCCCATTGGATGAAGTATCAAATTTGGTTTAAATTATGTTATTTAAATAAATGTGTATAAGAAATCATAATTATGTTTTTTTTTTTTTTTGGTTTAATTGTTTATCAAACTACCTTTAGTAAGCAGGTTGAACCACCATAAATATTAGGGAAGCTTATAAAGTTTTGTACTTTATGTCAGTAGTTTTCAAATAGGGCGATTTTGGTTCCTGGGGAAAGTTGGCAGACATTTTTGGTGGTCACAACTAGAGGGCAGGCTGCTGCTGGTGGATCGTGGGTAGAGGCCGGGGATAACCTGCCTACACCAAAGAATGATCCAGCTCCAAATATCAGTAGCGCTGAAGTGGGCGTACTCTGCTTTCTAGACTGAGGCCGAGACTATCCTGGCTCATAAGATTGTGGGATCTGGAAACTGGCCACTCTCCTTTAGAGTTAATGTATCTAAAGTGCCCAGAAGAGCGTCTGGCATGCACAGCTACTCAACAAATGTTAGCCATTGGTACTAGTGATAGTCGATCTCTTTTACCCTGGAAATGTGTTTTAAGATTTATGAATTTCAGGGACATGGCTTGCAGGACTGGTGAAAGAGTTAGTTGGCGCATCTGAGTCTGGGATCCCTCTAGCTCTCTTTCAGACCCCAGTAGCCTCTGAAAACAGCAGAAACTTTGAAGCAAGAAAGACAGCAAAGCTTTGAAGCCAGGAGTCACGTGGCTCTGGCATTTACCAAATGGGTGATCTTAGGCAAGTTACTTAACCTCTCTGAGCTGTGGTTTCTTCATCGGTGATATGGGGGCAGCAGTTTGCAGGCAAGTGTGACGTGTGGCTAACACAGTGGCCAGAGTTTGTGCAAACAACTGCTAGCGATCTTAATCAAGCTCAGCAGTCCCTGAGTCTTAGACAATTTTCAGTAGGTGGGGGCATTCTTAAAGGTTCCCAGTGTCCATCCTGCAATGTATCGACTTTAAGAAGATGACACCACATTGACAATCTCACTTCTAGATGAACTCTTCGAGAGTTCCATCTCCACGAGGCCATTCCAAGGACTTCAGGAACAAGCTCCAAAGCCTCTGGTTTTTCTGGTTATGGAATTTCCTAGGAACCCCTTCCAACAGCTACAGAGTATTTTGTGGATCCAGAGATGGTTTTGAAAGAACAGAACAGTGAGGGTGGTTGGTGGGATGGGGAGGAACCAGGGTATTATATGATGATGTGCTGTTTCTAGGTTAAAGCCATCACTCTGGTGGGTGATCTAACCATGGCAGGGAGCATGAGGCCCAGTGACGTGGTACAAAGACCTTAGGCTGGAGTCAGGAGACCTGATCTGGGTGAGCCTCATTTATCTGCCACTAACAGGTGACTTTGGGGTAGGTACTGAGTGGCAGACATTTCAGTCCTAAAATGCTTGAATCTCACGGGTCTCAATGTCCACCTCTGTGAATTGAAGGACTTGGATCGGATGGTGTCCAAGACCCCCTTGGGCCCTGAGATTTATCTTTCTGATGATCTTTGAGGAAGTTCACAAAGTACTAAGGCATGCAATTTTTTCCTTTTCAAGCTCTGGGGAAAAAAAAAAGTTTAAATCACCATGGTAACAAGATAAAGCAGCAATCAGTTTTCTGATTAAAACCAAAAAGTGCCAATGTGTAAATGTAGAAGGAATGCATAATTAGCATCGCCACCATTTAAATCTTCTTGTAAGAACATAATAAAAATGCTTGATGTTTCTACAGTAAATTTGTTATTACCCACGTGAGAATGCTCCCCCTTCCAACAGGGGGTCACAATCACTGGACAAGGCCCCCCACAGCCCATCATAATTTTATTGTATTTATTTATTTTTTAAAAAATATTTTATTTATTTATTTGAGAGAAAGAATGAGCTAGAGCATGAGGGGGGGAGGGTCAGAGGGAGAAGCAGACTCCCTGCTGAGCAGGAAGCCCGATGCGGGACTCGATCCCGGGACTCCAGGATCATGACCTGAGCCGAAGGCAGTCGCTTAACCAACTGAGCCACCCAGGCGCCCGTCCATCATAATTTTAAAGTGGCCTCTTTGTTTCTGCTCACCTGAAATGCGTGCTAATTGGATTACCAGACTGGAATCAACGTAACCAAGAAAATAAGTGTGCTGTTTGAAAAATTACAGAGTCTATTCCAGAGCCAAATCAGAGTGATTTTTGTATTACTTGTGCTTGGGGGACCGTTTTGTGTATAGGAGCGAGAATAATCGAAAGCTGGCCCTGAGAGGGGTAGACCAGGGTTTGGCAGACTGCAGCCCACGGGCCAAATGGGGCTGACTGCCTGTTTTCGGATGGCTTGCAGCCTAAGAATGGTTTCCGTTTTTAAATGGTTGAACAGAAATCAAGAGAGGAGTAATATTTCATGACAGGTGAAAAACATAAGAGATTCAGATTTTCACATCCATAGTAAAGTTTTACTGGAAACGAGCCATGCCCACTCATTTTCACGTATGGTCAGTGGCCGCCTTGGCCCTATAATGAAAGCTGAGTAGTTGAGATGACCTGCAAAGCCCCAAATGTTTATTATCTGGCCCTTTGCAGAAAAAGTTTGCCAACCCCTATTGTGGGCCATCGCGGGAAAAAGGTCTGCTTGCCAGTTGACCAGATGGGAACATAAAAGAAAAGAATATAAGGGACATATTGGGTCAGTTCTGAGATAGTAGAATGTTTACAAAGATGGAGTCCAAGGGGGTGAGGGGGTGGGGAGGGGGAAAGCCCGGAAGTCCTATGCGATGAATAAGATCTAGCGTACTTCACCTGGGCCCCCGGATCTAGCGGGGCACCGAGACAAGGATGAGATTCATGTCATTTTTTAAACATTTCTCATGAGTAAAGCTACCGGGTCAGTGCCAAGGGTAATGAGAAAAGTGAAATCTCGCCGTTAAAGAGCTCTGACTTGAAGCCCTCTGCTTTTTTCATGACCGCCACTTTCTGACATTTCACTGTAATTTTAGTAGCAACCTCATTAACTGGAAATGTAGAGGACAGGAAAAGAGTAGAAACGGTTTAATTAATCTTGGTCATATCATCCTACCCATTTTCAAAGACCACTGGGCTAACCACTCGGGCAGAAAGAATGAGTTGGCTTCAATTCTGGCTGTTTTGAATGGAACGACATTGGTTTAAGAGGTTACCCGGTCATACCCAGGAGCTGCTAGTGCGGCAGGTCTCGCTCTACGCTGTGCATTCTACCGAGACATCCAGTTTCTGGTAATACTGGTAAGACCAGACTCTCTCTGGAAGGGTACCTTCCATTTTGTCCCTTTGTCCTCTCTTTACCTTCCTTCAGGCAGCCAGCCAGCCTCCATGCTTTCTTGGTCTACAGGGGGGGCTTTCAGCAGGGCAGAAATGGAAACGGTTCTAGACATACTTTGCTTTGGGGATTCTTTTTTGTTTTGTTTTTGTTTTTTGTTTTTCCAAAAGCCTGAGTCCATTAAGGCAATTATGCTTGGCGCCCCGACAGGGAGGGGAGAGGAGGAGCTCTTCAGGGACTCCGTGAGGCAGGGAGAGGAGTGTCTGGAGCCTGGGCAAGTGGCCAAGCCCATCTGTGGGTTGTACCGGCGGCAGCTAAGCCCTCACCTTGCCCCCTCAGCAATCTCAGACAGGAAGCATGGGGAGAAAAAAAGGTGAGCAACAAAGCTGGTGGGACTCCCAGATGACCAGAAGCTGCAAAGCCAATGGACTTGGAGGGACAGAGGAGGATCAGAGCAATGTGCATTCTGTCATCCCACTGGGGGTCACGTGAGTGGTCCTACTGCCCCCCAAGACCCAGGGACCCTGGCACTCCCCTGGGAGGCATCGGTCTCAACACAGACTGAGCTGCCTGGTAGAATGCAAGCCAGGAGACAAAAACAAGTTCCCTTAAAGGAAACAAGAGATGTGCAATAGTTTTCATATATTTGTTTTGGTTCTCTTGAGAGCCTGGTCAATATCTTTCAGATGGTTTAAAAAAAGAGTTTGATGTTTTAGAAAGAGTCTAACAACATAGAAAAACCCACGAGGCGCTGGGAATTGTGTCTGTTCCTGAGATAACCCAAGCTAGGTAAGTGCAGGTGCTACTTGGTGTCAGCACGCTTTAACTGCAGGTGGAATGCCCCAGGATATGATTCTTTGGGGAGCTACCAGCTACCATTTGTTGAGTTCTAAGCACTTTACACTGTGTTATCTGGTTATTTGCTTCTCTCAACTACATTGGAAAATAGGTGTACTGCTGTTGTGGCTATTTTACCGAAAGGGAAACTGAGGCACAGATGGGCTCCCTCCCTTGCCCAAGGTCATGCAGTGAGTGGCAGGGCCAGAACCTTAGCAGCATGACTCTCGAGCCTGTGTTATTAGCGTCTGTCCTACGCTGCTAGTCTTCTGAACACGGGACAATTTAGTGTGGGGCAAACGCAGTGGAGTGTGGACTATATATCACAGAGCACATAAACTCAGGAGGAAAATGAAGGTAGTTGGAGCTGAAAGCAAAATGGATGGACAGCTCAATTTAAAAGTTTGACCATAAATCACCAATTTTTTAAAAACAACTGGCCGGAAAAATGCAAATCGCGAAATGACAAAGATCCTTAACTTAGAGCAGAATCCTTCCACAAGGCTACTTAAGGGAGGCTCCTGACTCAAAATTTTGTCCCTCTTAACTGTCACTCAGCACGCAGACTTCATGCCTGTGCCGGCTTCACACCAGCATCCGCTAGAGGGCGCCCCCTCTCCCCGGGGCAGGTCAGGAGACCTCAGGCACCAACCAGGTCTTGGGCGAGGCACCAGGCCCAGCAACTTCGCCTTCTGAGCAGTCTTCTCTCCTGCCCCACTGTACCTACCTGTCTCCCACCCCATTGCCTAACCACTGACAGAGTACCTTCCTATTTCAAAGTTGGGTTTTTTTTTAAAGAGTTTTTTAAAAATGTATTCATTGGATAGAGAGAGAGCACAAGCATGGGGAGGGGCAGAGGGAGAGGGAGAAGCAGATTCCCCGCTGAGCAGGGAGCCCGATGCGGGCCCAGATCCCAGGACTGTAGGATCATGACCTGAGCCGAAGGCAGACACTCAACTGGCTGAGCCACCCAACGCCCCCTATTCCAAAGTTATTGACAAATTTGCACTTATGTTGAGGATTTTAAAAATATGAAAATAATTTACTATGTATTTTAACTCTTAACACTAGTTCTAACAAGGCTGGTAGGCACCACTTAAGGCACATTTTGGAAATAACGTGGAGACTTTTTTTTTTTTTTTTTTTTACTTCTAGGCCCTTCCTACTCAAAGTGTGGCCCATGGAACCACAGCGTGGACATCACCTCAAATCTTGTTAGAAATGTGGAATCCCGGAGCCAACCTCTGGACCCACTGAACCAGAATCTGCATTAAACAAGATCCTGGGGGTGATTCATCTGCACATTACAGTAAAGAAGTATGGGGCTAGAATTCACATATTAAAATATGTCATTTTATTATAATTCATTTCTTTTTATTTCTCCTTTATATTGCTGTTAGGGCAATTACTTTTTAAAAATATGTGTGTAGGCAGGATAATTATCATTCACTTCAAGGTACCAAAAATGTGCTACAAAATATTTTTTATATAAGGGAACAACAGGTCAGAGACAGAATGGTAACCACTATTTTATTTTATTTTATTTATTCATTTATTTTTGGTAGCCACTATTTTAAAACACTGTTGACCTTTAAATAGTTCAGGTTTGGACTGGATGGATCCACTTTCACAAGTTTTTTTGTTTTTTGGGTTGTTTTTTCTTTTTTTTATAAACATGGTACAGCACCGTGAATGGACTTATGATTTTCTGAAAAGCGAATTCTTTTCTCTAACTTGCTTTAATGTAAGAATATAGTATATAGTATGCATAACATATAAAATACGTGTTAATTGACTGTTTATGTTCTCGGTGAGGCTTCTGGTCAACAGGAGGCAGTAGTGAAATTTTGGGGCAGTCAAAAGTTATATGCAGAATTTCAACTGCAAGGTAGGTCGGTGTCCCTAGCCACCCCCCCACCCCCGTTGCTGAAGGGTCAACTGTATCACAAGTCTGAAAAAGTTTGAAATCCTGCTGCCCTCTGTCCTTTCTTGGATATTATTTTGTGATTTGGGGCAGACCCCTTCATCTATTTGGCCTCAATTTCTTCATCTGCAAAATGAAGGGCATAGAATTAAATTAACTTTAAGAGCCCATCCAGACTTAGTCTAAGGCCAGCAACAGGCAAGGAGGTATGCTCAGGAAGTAAATGAGTTTGCAAAAAAATGAAGAACACATGCGAAAGAGCAAAGGATACACAGCAAAGGGAAAAAAAGATCAGAGGGCAGGAGGGGCAGGGAGGCGAGAATGTGGGGAGGCTGATAACGCCGACAAGGAGACAGGAGAAAGAGACAACTTCTGGTAAAAGCAATTCCACCAGCCCATGAATTTTCATGGTTACCAGCTGGCATGAAATCATAAAGACAATTTTCAGCTCCTCTAAGGGAATTGCATTTGTAATAATCATAACAATATTTCTACAGAGTAAAAATGACAAAGATAATTTGAAATGGAAAACACCGACAAGATGCAAAATAAATGTGCTCTACCGGGCAACAAATTTAGGGACGGGACAGAATTTGCATGAGGAAAATTTATAAGCCAGCATACAACGGGGCATCAAATCTGGACGGGTTTTGATGGCTCCTTGTTAACCTCCTCAGGTAAATCAGAGGGAAATGATTCTGCTTTAGCCTCTTGTAACAGAGACTTCCTTCCCACCATCGGATCTGCGGTGAGACGCACTCCTTTTGCTTTTCGTTGTCTGCTGCACAAGCAGCGGTTGAGCACGTGTTACGATGCCATGTCCAGTCCTAATCTGCCCGTTTGTAAACGTCCCTCCTGGTCTTCAGAAGTGATCGTGCCCTTCTGCAGCCCGTCCAAGAGGGTGGAAGATTGTAATTCTCCACCGACAGAGGTTTGCAACTTTGAGCACCTACTAAGTGTGAGATATTCCACACGATGCACGAAAGCCTTCCACCCTATGGTCTGATAGGGGAGACGGACATAAGAGCTCACATTGACTGGTTTTATGTGCCAGATAAATATAATGGCTATGACTACCTGCAGTTAGTCACTTTGGTAAGTGTCACGTGCATTGTTTTCACTGAACCCTTCGAACATCCCTGGGAAGTAGCAACTATTATAACCTAATGTTATTGTTGGGAAATGGGGAGATCAGGAAGGTGAAATAACTCTCCATAAGTCACACAGCTAACGAGCAGCCAAGCCTGGACTCCAAGGCCACATAGAAGCTACGGTGGTGTCCATCTCTTTGACGGCAGCCCAACGCTAGCTCGGAAAAATAACAGTGACCGGTGGAAATCACACTAAACTAACTGCTCATTTCATCTTCCTCCTCAGCCCCTCCTTTTGAATCCATGTGGCTGGGTATGTTTACTCATCATGAGGCCTTATTCATCATCCCACACATTTGATTCCTTGACTGGAATAAATAGGAAGAATTCATACTGGAGGGGGCTTCAGAGCTGGGTTCTAAGGTAACGGAGGTAGGATATTGACAGTGGATGTATTTTCAATGGGAGAAGGCATTTTGGTTCAATTTCTGAAGCTTCTTATTTAAAAAAAAATCCTTGCTTACTCTGACAGATATAACGATAATTGGGACCTTCCATCAGCCAGAGATGATGACACCCCCCTGGGGGAACCCTGCACCCCGCGAATGACCCATCTAATGAAAGGAAATAGCATGGTCAAGGGCATGAAGAGGGAGAGTGTCATTTTTTTTTTTTTTGTAGGGAAAAAGAATCCCTACATTTTTATAGTGTCCCAGCTTCTTAGAAATCTTTACCTGAAACAGACTGGAAATACTGCACGGTCCAGGCGATCAGTCCGGACAGTAGGAAGGTTCCCAGAAAGTAGATCTGCAGAATCCGAAGCACGAGTCAGATGGCTGCCAAAGGGCAGGGGCCACGAGGGCAGGGCTGGGGGAGATGGCACCTACCAGGGCAGAGTGCAGGGCAGCACCCCAGATGAGCCGCAGGTGAAGGTAAAGCCAGGCCAGGGAACAGGGGCTGAAGGACTCCTCACTGCTCTGGCTCCAGCACCTGTAGACAAAAAGCACAGGGAATCCCGAGGGATCGGCAAACGTGGGGGGCATCACCCATGACCCTCGTTGTCAGATCCTCAAACTCTCCTCCTGCTCTGGGCAAATGGGCACACTTGAGATGAAAAACAAAGACACGAAGCCCGTTCTAAAGGGGGTGGGGCCTGTCCTGAGAGTCCAGGCTCCTGGCTGGCAGAAACCTCAGAAAAAGATAAGTCTTGTTCTCAATAAAAAGCTAATGGGTCAAGGAGGACCCCGACACAGATCCGCCAGAGCAGTACTCCTGTCCGAGTGCCTGTCCAAAGTCCGGACGTCAGAAAGCTTCCCTATCTTGCAGAAAGGCACGGTGTAATCAGACACGTTATTCTTTCCACTCTCGTGGAAAACCTTGGTCAGCACTTTAACTTCAGATCAAGCACATTCTGTATAGAAAGCCTCAGATGCTAAAAAAGGGAAATAGTTTGGGTCCAGCTGAGTGTTCTCGAATCAAAACAAATCCCGAGCCCTTTTTATAACCACTGGCGTTACATAATAAGAGAAACTCTGACTTTAGCCAAGAAGCAAACACCACCCACTTGGGTTCCCCCAGACTCCACAGCATTAAAGAAGGCCCTGAACTCACCTTTCATACAGTTCCTGGAGGATGGAGATGTTATTAGAATGGATAGTTGGGTCAATTTCCAAGAAATCCAAAATATGATGTGGGATTATAGCACCTTCCTCAATGAGCAGAGCCAGGTTAAAAAATCCCTGAAAAGAAGCCACAGACCAAACTGATCAACTCCTTATAATAAACCCCAGACACACACCCTTCATCAGAATGTAAACTTTTACAACCTCTAGGTTTGTTTTTTTTTCTTTTTAAGTCCCTCGAGCCAGATGGTTTTGTCATCTTCATTGATGGATTGTTTCCCTAAGTATATGCATCTGAGAAATTTATTTGCAGGAGAACCAGGAGGCTTTCAGAAGATGCTGTGTCCCATCTGCTCAGAAGCCAGTCAACCAGGGCAATCTGTCCTTTCTTGCTCATTCTCTCAAGACAGAATTCGGTGAAAACACGCCCTTGTGTCATCCACAAACCAGAATGCCAAGTTGAAGGTGATGTCTATCACTTATAGATCACGCTCTGGGACCATCAGCCTGTCGGAAATCGAACAGAGTGTTTTTGTGGCCGGGGGTGTTCCTCCTGACTGGCATTCTAATGTAGAGAGTCTCCCTCATGCACAATGTCACACATGGGGGGTTGTCTCTGCTCTCCTAGGCCAGTGTGGAAAACTGCTCATGATCCTCTTGGCACAGCTCCACTCGGATACAATTCCTTACCTCTTCCTTACACACCTTGTTCTTGACCCTCAGAGGTAGGACCTGCCTTATTGGGCTGTACAGATCCAATTAAAAAACCCAACAGTTAAGAGGCTGACAGGAGAGGCGCTTCATAAAGAATGGGAGCTACTACACTATCTGGGGAGAGGCACGATCTGCCAGGAGCAGAGCATGTGGCCGGACCGAGAAATCAACAGAAAATGATGTGTTACTTACCACTAGGGATTTACAAGTGAAACGGGACTGTTGCCCTTCATGTTGCCCTTCAGAGAATTCATGGTCATGTTTTAATGACTTGTATCTTCCCTTTGACCTTTCCTTTCAGTTGCCACGGACAAGGATCTCAATGAAAATCACCCCCAACAGGCTGTATACACCAGGCCTCCCATTACCATCCTATGCAATAATCATGATAAACATAACAGCAGCTAACATTTTCTGAGTGCTGTTATAATGTGAGGCGTTGTTCTGTTTTATGTATATATCTACTTAATGGTCGTAACAGCAGATTGAGATAGCTACTATTAGCCTCTCTGTTCTAAAGGTGAGGAACCTGGGGCACAGAGAGGTTGAGGACCTTGCCCAACGTAACACAGCTGGACAGGGGCAAGGGCTGGAATCCAAATGCAAGCAGACAGGCCCAGAGTCTCAAATCTTTACCTTCCCTGTGCTGCCAAGTAACCTCTAAACCGATGAAAGTGTTGTACCTTCGGGATGTACACATAACACACACTTATGCACAAGCAGAAAACAGAATATACTCTTAAAACTTGAGCTATTGGACGAAAAGAAAAAAAAATCACTTTATGTAATTTTAATGTCTCTTGGAAAAATACCAAAATTAAAATGAATGGGAAAATAGACTAGGTGAATATTTGTATGCAATGTAATAGCTTAAGGTCCATTATCTACTGGGCAAATGTATAAAGAACTAATTATGATTTAAATGGAAAAAAAAAACAGTATTGGGGGCGCCTGGGTGGCTCAGTCGGTAAAGCGTCTGCCTCCGGCTCAGGTCACGATCCCGGGGCCCTGGGGTGGAGCCCGGCATCGGCATCGGGCTCCCTGCTCGGCGGGGCGCCTGCTTCTCCCTCTCCCTCTGCCCTCCCCCTGCTCATGCTCTCTCTTTCGCTCTGCCCTTTCTTTCTCTCAAATAAATAAATAAAATCTTAAAAAAAAGAAAACCAGTATCAAACCTCCAATAAATAAATAGGAAAAGAATACGAATAGAGAATCCACATAAAACATACCACGAGGGAAATGACCGTAAAGTCTACGTAAAAATGTCCATTGCCACTAGTAATCAAATCAACGCAACGTAAAACCCTAAGGAAGTTATCAACTTATAGTTATTTAATTAGAATAATTAAAAGTGAAGTCATGAGAGCATCCGGTGTTGACAAGATTTCAGTCCCTTTCCCGCACTCAGCCACTGCTCGGTGAGGTATTCGTTGGAAAACCCTTTCAGAAAGCACATATGCTATTAGTATGTAGCCATGAGACCATTTTGACTGAGTCAGTAATACGAGCCCTCAGATCATTAAGAAATTATTCCAATGGAGATAAAAGACGGAGGTATGAACATGTTCACTGAAGCACTCGATAGCATTGCAACAACGGAAAAGGCCTCTGCGTCTTCCTTAATAGACTATAAATCCCAAGCAGGCAGGAATATTGTCTTTTTCTCTTCCGTCCCCACCACTAAGAAGTGTCTAAGACATGGCAGGACTGAAGAAATAGGTGCCAAGTCAATGAATAAATTAGCAAACGAGAATAAATGTCCACCAATAAGATAAAGCTTAATAAATTACAGCCATCGGCTCAACAGAATATGGGGCAGTGGTTAAGAGTAATTAATAGTTACAGAGACGATGCAGTAAAATGCACACATCCCTACAATATGTGAAAAGACACGGATTTTCTAAGTGGCATGGATGCTCTTGTTAACATTACAGAGATACACTTGGCTGTGGGCAGCAGCTAGAGGGGGACAGGAAGACAGGAAGGAGCAAGGACCCCGCCGTGGAACTGTGGCTGCATCCTTTCATGTTTATTTTCCTTTAAAGTTATCTTTTAATGTTTCTATAACATTGTTTTTCCAAAAAATAAACATCGGGATTGAAAAAAAAACAGGTCCCCTAAATCTGAGTGCCAACAGATATCATCGGGGAAGTTTGGCTCTGTACTGAGTCCTTTTAGCACCAACTCTGATTTCATTCCAGAAGAAATAATCATAGGAAAGATCATGTTCGTTGAGTGTACTCAGTGCTGACTGTTTAATAACATTCAATCCTCATAACCTATGGGCTAAATACTATTACTATCCCCAGTTTCCAAATGAGAAAACACAGACTCAGTGATTCAGTGACTTGCCCGGTAGAAATAGCAATGAAGTGCTAAAGACGTGGGGGTTTAACCCAAGTAAAGAAACACTCGGATGTCGCACCTCCTTTAAAAAAAAACAAAAGAAAATCTAAGATAGGGGTGCGTTTCCAGCTTTTGCTCTGTAATCAGACCGCAAAGCACAACACCAGAAACCCGGTGTCTAAGAAGGCGTCAACCACAGGGCGCCTGGGTGGTTCAGTCGGTTAGGCATCTGCCTTCGGCTCAGGTCATGATCCCAGGGTCTTGGGATCGAGCCCCGCTTCTCCCTCTCCCTCTGCCCCCCCCTTGCTTGTGCTCTCTCTCACTCTCTCTGCCAAATAAATAAATAAAATCTTAAAAAAAAAAAGGCATCAACCACTGCGACTTCCATCGTGAAAATGGCCCTGAGATTCTCACAGGAGAATTCGGATTAGCAAATGTCAGAGAGAGGGAACCAGAGGATCATCATGAGCTCACCACACTAATGATTGTTGCTGGCAAGATCTACTAAAGGATGCTAAAATTAGTGGACAGAAATTTGAGGAGAAACAGAATATCTGCAGAGTCGCAAACGATGTCCCTAGGATATATATAAATTAGAAAGAAAAATGTTAACTTTACAGGGGAGAAACCTAGCAGAAGCTACCTTAACCAAGGGACTGAGATCAGCCTCACCAGTAATCAGGTGTACTGACGTCACTCTTATGATACACTCAGAAGGACATATCACTTCTCTGCTTTCCTTGCTCAAAATGCATAACTTCATTCTATTCAAGAGGAAGCAGAAGACAGAGCCAAATTGAGGCACAGTCTACATAATACCCAACCAGTGTTCTTCCTAAGTATCAAGGTCATGGAAGACAAAGGCCGAGGAACTACTATTGATTGAAGAAGACAAAAGAGATAGGACAGCTAAATGTGATGTGGGAGCCTGGATGGGATCCTGGAACATAAAAAGGGCATTAGTGGGGGCGCCTGGGTGGCTCAGTCAGTTAAGCGGCTGCCTTTGGCTCAGGTCATGATCCTGGGGTCCTGGAATCGAGCCCCGCGTCAGGCTCCCTGCTCAGCAGAGAGCCTGCTTCTCCCTCTCTGCCTGCCTCTCTGCTTACTTGTGCTCTCTATCTCTCTGTCAAATAAAATAAAATCTTTAAAAAAAAAAAAAAAGGGCATTAGTGAAAAAATGAGTGAAATCCAAGGGAAAGCCTCAAGTGTACCTAATGGTAATGACCCAACACTGACTAGTTGATAATGGTGTTGTGGTTATCTACAAGATAGTCACATTCGGGGAAGCTGGGTGACTGGTATACAGCAATTCTCTGTATTGTTTTTGCAACTTTTCTATACATTTAAAAATCCTCCAAAATAAGAAGTCTCCCCCGCCAAACAGTCACCAAGAGCAAATTCCTATCACTGAAGCGTTGGCCCAACTATACAAGCAAATCATTTGTCATTGTGACCACACTTCCAATTTCTTCAGTTTCTACGCAGTGAGTTAGTTTGATGGAATCTGGTAGAAGGACTCCTGGACTTGGAACCAGAAGACGTGGCTTCAGGATCGGGCCGCTTCCCCTGCTACCTGATTGGTTGGCCTTGAGCAATTTACCACCCGATTGCAGTCTTGTTACCTCCACTATAACCTGGCTATAATCACCCCCACCTTCAGGAGATTGCTGTGAGAACCACGTGGCAACCGTAGCAGCTGCTCCATAAATGTTCCCTGTTAGGGTTCGTGTCCTCACAGAGCTGTGACAATGGAGGAGAAATGACTCTGTGAACTGAGAAAGAGTAAAGACGGGAGGGCTTGGGAGGACTCCAGGTCTTGCAGCCTCACAAACAGACATCACCCAGAGCTTGTTTCTGTGGTTTACCTGCGTGTCTCCATCCAGTGCTGCTTGGGCATACATCTGCACGGACAACTCAAGGTCTTGGGACTGGTTTTGGTGGCCATAGTAGTAAAGGTCTCCCATTTTCAAATACGCTGCCGGACAGAAAGCACAGGCCCGTTTGTGAAGCGGTTTTATTTCAGACCATCATTTTCAATAGTTGGCCCAGTCGCACGACTGAGAGTTTTTCCTATCTGGACCTGAATACATAACATCATTGTTTCCTTGGTGTGTCAGGAAGGGGGGTGGGGGAGGAAAACCTTTGGTACTGTGCACCACCATTTCTAGACACATTTTCTTGCTTTGCTGGGCAGCTCTCCCAAATGGGTCTGTGAAAATCCCAGTCTGCAACCTTACAGCGCAATTGGCCAAGATTGTTTGGGGCACTTTATTTGACATCTGAAATTTTGCTGCCTAAGTCTGATGACTGGTGGGTATTTCTTCACTCTGTTTAAGCCATGGATTTTATTCCCCCCCCCCTTGGAAAAAGTTTTGCCTAATGGTGTATGTATCACTCAATGTCTAGTCAGAAAAATAGAATCTATGTCCAGTGATTCAAAAGATGGATTTCAACACTGGGAACTGGTTACCAGGGTGTTAGAAGGGCTAAAAGGGCAAATGGGGGAACAACCAACAATCCAGAGAACAGTTAAGATAGGAAACTATTACCATGCCTAGATCTGGGACCACCTGAGACCACAGAGGGTGGCCTGTCAGTTAGGAGGTGGAACCATGGGTGTACGGCCATTGCCGGAGACACGGCCCAAAGTAGAGGGAGAAGGGGAGAAATACCTGGACTTTTCACTTCCTCCCACCCAGCAATCTCCTGCCGGCACCTCCCACTGGCTGAAACCAATCAGATGCCCAAGAACACAGGAGTCTGGGAACTGTACTTCCTGGGGATCAACCCCTCCCATACAGAGCAGAGCAGAGCAGAGCAGAGCAAGACGGGGATACATCCGAGGGCAAAAAAGGCAAATGACTGGCTCAGAGAATCTCTCCAGCAGAGCTTTCTCTTTTGAATTCTCACTAACTCTGAAGAAATGGTGGGTTCAAGCATTCAGTGGACAATGGAGGGAGAGAAGCACATGGCTTGAGGCCGACAGTAGTTTACTCGTGATCTTAACAGCAGAGATTTTTCACACTCTTTCCTAATTGTTTAGAAATACCATACTTCGCACAAAGCTGTTACATGTTCCCTGTTACTAAAGATTAAAAGTGTCCAATGCTTCAATTTAGCACCCATTTTTCTATACATACCAAATGAAGGAGCACCAATTTGAAAAACAGAGAAATTATAGTATCTCCAAACACAATTAACACCCAAGTATCTCTTGGCCAGGTCCTAAGGGGATAAAGGGGGAGAAAAAGTTAATTCATTAATATATTTCAGCCAAGTGACTAATTTTGCCTTCATAAAACCCGATTCATTATCCTTAACCTTAGAGCTTCCACTCCGAGAAGAAAACATTTACTTACTGGCCTCTCCTCACAGATGTGTGCTAAATTTGTCTG
The DNA here is from genome assembly GCF_037043125.1 of Eumetopias jubatus. Lineage (NCBI taxonomy): Eukaryota > Metazoa > Chordata > Mammalia > Carnivora > Otariidae > Eumetopias > Eumetopias jubatus. The sequence continues at coordinate 181,897,960 of NW_028274808.1, read as the reverse complement.
TGACACTTCGATTCCAGTTTCTGCTGCTAAAACATAATACAGCAAAGCTTCGTGCCTAAAAATAGATGATTAATAATAAATTTCATATAGTGGCTCTTACTAATATTCACAGAGAGCTCTATATTCAAGCATAAGAGGGCACAAAATAAGCAGTTTTTTTAAAGCCACAAAATCATGAGTTTGTTGTGTGTGTGTGTGTGTTTAAAATAAATACTGTTGTTAAAAATACTGCATGCACTGATTTATTTTCTATCTTAAAGGCTGAACTCCCTGATAAGGTTGGAGAGTTATTGATGCAACAGCTACCTCTACTGGCTAAATGGTGTATGGCATGCTGGCAGGGTGGTCTAGTAGCCTTGGGTCCTGGAATCCTTCCATCCCCACTGAGAAGAGATAAGTGGCATTTAGAAAAAGCCCTGTGCTTTCGGGTCCTCTGTTTTGTGAAAGGCTCCATGGGGCTTAGGATTCTGAGCAAGCTTAATTAAAGCTGAGTTTTTGTGATGCATTAGAAGTTTGGCAGAGGGGAGGGAGTTTACAAGGGGCTTGAAACCAATGGCCAAACACACACCAGAAAAAAAATAAATGTTCGATACCACTAGTAACTGAATGATGGCAAAGCAATGACGGGTCACTGTTCATCTGTTGAAAGACTGGCACAAGATTCATAAGACAGAATAGCAGCAAGGGTTTGGGGAAATGGACATATTCCTAAGGCCAAGGGCAAGTGACCCCAACCGTTAAATGCGGGAAGTCTTAAGAATGCACATACCATTTGGCCAACAGTTCTCCCTTGTGAAGGTTTATTCTAAAGAAGCAGAAACATGTGCAAAGATTCTGTGACAACAGAGTTCACAGCAGAGCTGTTTATATGAACAAAAAACACTGGAAGCAACTTAAGTATCTGAAAATCAGTGAGTAGTTAAATTACCCCATGGTGCAGCCACTTTCAGATGAGGCCATTAAAAATGATGTCGTAAAGAGAATTCAGAAACGTAGAAAGATGTTTATGCAAAATTTTCCACTCAGTTAAAAAAAAAAAAACCAGCAGGATGAGAAACAGAGCAATTCCATTTTTGTAAAACAGAAATAAAACCGAGTGCACACCTTCACAAGCTCAAGCCGGTGCATATAGGCCGAGGAAAAAAAAACAAAACCCCAAAATTATCTATCAAAATGTTCACAGTACTTTTCTCGAGGTGGTGAGAATCAAGTCATTTTATTTTCTTCTTTTTAATTCTATGATTTCCTCCATTTTCTTTGTGCTACCCAGGTTATGAGCGAAATTTTATTTTGACCAGATATCATTGTTATTTTGCACTCTCAGGAGTTGACATTAAGAACTCTTTCTTAATTGCAGTTCCACCCCAAAACTGGCTTCTGACTGGGGGTCAAATTAGGACAGTGAGACCTTCAATCGGACATGGTGCAGGTCACGGGCCGCTTCCCAGACACCCAAGGCAGCAGACCAATTAGCCATGACTCATGCTAAAGAGAGACGAAGTTGGCTGGGCACTTGTGCCCTGCATTGCAAACCAGATAACAAACCCACAACGGCAGCCATAAGAACCACACAAAAGATGCCTGGGCGTTTTCCTACAGAGCTGGTAAAAATCATGCTTTGTGACAAGAATCTTCAGAACAGACCCCAGATGGAGGGCATGCAAAGGAGGCCTGGCAGAAAGTCCCCATCATTCTGCGACAGGGACCCATTCCCAAGGTCTTACAATCTTCCGTTTCTTTGGAGACATTTGGATTGGAACCAGTGCCTGTTTCCCCCAGGGATGGATGCGGGAAGGAGCTGGTGTAGACTTGCCAGCTCAAGGTCACATGTCGGGCCAGGTCCCTCTGCTGCCATAACTGGATGGGATGTGGCTCACATTATTAAAATGTAATCAAAATGGCGTTTTCGTTGACAGCAGTCGGGCAGACTGTTAGAATGTGCGAGGGAGGCATGAGGCTGACGCTTCCCGGAAGAACTGAGTCACTAGGATAAACTTTACAAAGACAAGATCTTGTCTCTAGAGTTACTTTGGTTGTGGGGAGGGGAGGGAGGGGCGAGTTTTATAGGAAGATTTGCACTGTCCAATTATTGTATAAGCCAAGGGGAAATTTCATAGAATTCCCAAGTATTTCCTTTGAGGAAGCACTGAAATCCATCAAAAAGAGATGTCTATGAAACATCGATGTCAACAGAAGCACTGAAGGGAAATCCACCTCTGTCTTCCCTCCTGCAGAAGCAACCCTCCGATGCCGTGCACTCCCACACCACCACCATCCGCAGGGGACAGTTAGAACTCTCACGGCCAGACTTCCTCAGCTTATTAAGACTTCTGAGAAATGACACCTCTGCAGAAATCCTACCCACATTTAGCCTCCCAGTGCTTTGTTCTTATTTGTGTTTCAACACAGAGTGCCCAGAAGTATTAATTACAGATATTTCTATATTTATATTCGTGGAACAAACACGTACACAGCACTTAACCGTGGGCAGGAAGCCCAAAGATAAGCCACAAAGCTGTACTGTCCTTTCCATGAATTTCCGCAAGGCTTAGGAAGCTCACTAGAGCTTCAAGCTTTATTTCAAATGCACTAAAGTGAAGTTGTCCCCCAGACAGTCATTCTGACAGGGATGGGGGTGGCGGGTGGACATGGAAAGGAGGGGATTTATGGTAAAGAACGAGTTTAGGGGCATATTTGCTGTCCTCCCACTTCTGACTCAGCATATACACTTAGAGAGTTTTATAATGATACATCTTAATAATCAATCCTTTGGCTGCTTGCTGTGAATTGTGAATTTGAGCAGCTTCCCAAACAATTATATGATTTTCTTTGTGCTCTTCTCTGCAGCTCAAACCGAAAGGATTAAAAAAAAAAAAAAATCCTGGGATCTCCGTGGAACTTGAGACCCCTGGTCTCTTGCCGAAAGGTGAATCTCTTTCAACTGAGTTTGGCGCGCCTACTTGTCTTGCCTCAAGCCCGCCATAATCTGGCTAACCTCCTGGGTTAAATATTTGGGGCATATTTAAGACAAAGGACAATAAAACACATGGCTCACAGATAAAACACACATAGGGGAAGGCAGAGAGAAATGAAACATGACAGTCAGCCTCTCCTTCGCTGACTTCTTCTGGTGTCCGAGGACAGCCTGAGGCATGACAACATTATCTTCCATATTACGCAGATACAGCAAAAAGCCACAAGCCCTTTTCTCAATCATGCTCCTCTTTTAAACTATCCCATATAAATCTTGGAACAACACAGAAAAGCACAAGCTCATCAAACTGACACATGTAATTTGAAAATAACGTCCAGAATAAATTCACTCACAGAAAATGAAAAAGGGGGATGGACTTGGGACATTGGTGGATGATTTAGTTCTATTACAGCAAAATAGATGGTACCAAAAAAGCCACATTGTGGTGTGGGGAGGCCAACATTCCTATATTTCCTGTTTAACCCCAGGGCCGGCTTCAGGACTCGGAGAGCAGGAGGAAATAGAAGCACTTCGCCTCAAATATATTTTGACGAAGATTTTCCCATTATAACGGATACTAGATGTCTCTTCCTGTTGATAGAAAAAAGGCTTCGGATCCGGATTGAAACTTTATAATACGTAGCATCAGCATCAAGATTGGCAAGGATATGGAGAAACAAAAATGTATACATGGTTGGCAGGCGAGTAAATTGGTAAAATCCTTTGGGAAAACAGCTAGCATTATCTTATAAAGGTGAACACTATCTTATAAAGTACCTGCCCTGTGACCCCACTCCTAAGTTTATATTCTAGCGAAACTTTTCGTAGGTATGCCACGATATGCATAAAAAATGTTCATGGTCACATTGTTCTTAAAAAACAACAAAAAAAGGGAAACGCAAATGTGTGTTAAAGTAAGAATTGGTAAGTAAAGTGTGGTATATGACAGCAATAAAAATGACCCGCAGATACATGCATCAAGGGATATGAAGCTCAGAAACACAGTGTTACGTTAAAAAAAAAAAAGCAGTTGAACCATATATAATATGGTTCTAATAATATGAAGCCCAGACACAAGCCAAATAACTCTACTGCTTAAGAATATATCCACGTATAGCAAAACTATAAAGAAAGCAAGGGGAGAGCAAAAACAAGGCTCAGGATGATGGTTACTTCTGGGGACTGGGGGTGGGGGTGGGTTTAATCTGGGGGGGGAAATGCAGGGGGCTTCAACTGTTCATTTTCTTACATCGGGTTACAGATGTTCATTGTATCATTATGCTTAAGAACCTGTACGTATCACTTCATACGTATCAACTACTATATGACAGAAGAAGGAGAAAACAACTCAACTGGCTTCTGCCACATCTCCAGTTCAAATGCTCGGCTCCTTTTACCTGGATTCTGAGCCAGCATGCCCCTTCAGACTCTCCCTTCTCTTTACCATCAAACACAGTTGTCTGGTTAGACATCTCAGGCCCCAGCTCTGTCATGTCACTACCCTCTCCCCAAACTATCAATAGCTCCCCACTGCCTCATGAATTAAGTAAAAAGTGTATGACCTGCCATTCAAAGTTCCATAGAGCAGCACCTCTTTGCTCTCATTATTTGTCACTCCCTTTTACAAATCTTACCTGAAGGCAGACTGGTGGCTTAAAATTTCCTAGACGCATCCAGAATTTTCCTATCTCTTTGCTTTTGTTCCTGCTATTCCTGTCATCAGAAATGCTGTTCCCTGCATGGCCAAGTGGAAATCCCACCCAGCCCCCAAGGCCATATTATCTGCTACCCCCGTCATGAAGGCTGATCTAAGTCCCACAAACCAGATAGCATCTTCTCCTTCTCAGAATCCTTCATGCTCTTTATATACTGCTCATGTGCCTTGAGTTATGGTTGTTCTATTTGCCTTGGATCGTGCGCTCTGCTTTTGAGCACTTCCCAGGTAACCCTAGGTGCTGGGCCCTGGGGTACAAATCACCGGACAATCAACAAGAGCAGTCATGATCTTAAAGGGAGTAAGGAGTTAGGGAGGACTTCTCGGCAGAGGAAACAGCAAGTTCAAAGATCCAGAGGGCAGACAGAATGCGGGCCACGTGAGAAACTGCAGAAAGTTCAGCATAAGGAAGAAATGAGGCAGAGCACCTGGCTGGTTAAGTGGTTAAGTGTCTGCCTATGGCTTGGGCCATGATCCTAGGATCCTGGGACTGAGCCCCGGGATGGGCTCTCTGCTCAGCAGGGACCCTGCTTCTCCCTCTGCCTGACACTCCCCCTGCTTGTACTCTCTTTCTTTGTCAAATGAATAAAATCTTTAAAAAAAGAAGAAGAAGAAGAAGAAGAAGAAGAAGAAGAAGAAGAAGAAGAAGAAAGAAAGAAAGGAGGAAGGGAACTTCCCCATTTCCTCGAGCCCCGCCTGTGGCATCCCCTGCAGCTTATGGCAAGGCAGCCTGCATTTAGGTGTACTCAGTAAAATCTGCTGACCTGGACCCGAACTCACAGTGTAGAACACACTTAATTTCCCCCTCCCCTCTACCAAAAAAAAAAAAAAAATCAATCTCGTGTTGTGGCTGAATATTTTAAGAAGGACAACAGGTCGCAAAAATCTTAATTCATCTCGACCTTCACAGCAAATTTTAAAATGTGCTACCTGAAATGCTTTGTGATGTTAAATTCAAATGCAGGCAAGAAATGTAGCTATTAATAGACACTCTCTTTATGGGAAAAATAGTGTCAAGCATTGTGGTGTGTATGTGTGTCAGTGTGGGGGTGTTTACAGATGGGCTCTCTCTTTGGGAAAGCCCACATACACACTTCGGTTTTTGAATACTCTTTTTCCCCTAAGAAGCTTGTGGGGAGCAAAGGGCGGGGGAAGTTTGGAGGATGAGAAGTAGAGAATAAATTAAATTCAAATTTGGGAGTTTTAGAAGCTGAAGCTCACTTGGGAGACAAGATAAAGCACCAAAAAAATTATAAGGTGTATCTAGTGGAAAATAAAAATTCCATTAAAATTTTTTTCCAGATTGTGCAAAGTGAGGCTGCAGATAATAAATTTTCACAGGATGATAACAAACATTCCTTTTGGTATTTTCATTGGGTTCACTTCCCTGCCTTCTTTAAGATTTTCATTCACTGACATGCTGTCTGCTGATTATGCGGGCACCCATGGACCAAAGGGGAAAATAGTGTTCTTTTGGACTTATATTTTAATTTTTAATTAAGGTTCAGATCAGACTATGATCTATGATAGGTCTGGTCTAATGTCTTTGAGGCAGTGGACCAATGGGATATGTGCTGATTTGTATACCCTTTTAAGTTATTACTGAAATACCCAGATCACTTAGGCAATAAACCAACCAAGAAAATATGTCCCAATGGAAAAGGAAGACAGAGTGGCAGGACTGGCAGAAGAAAACAAAAAGATGGAATCAGGTGGAGTTTGCAGTTTGGAAAGGTGTGCCCTTATTTGTAAAATCAAGGCACAGCAAACGGGGATCATTTGCAAGTCCTCAGTGCAGCGTCTCATCCCATAGGGTACAGGTTGAGATTTGTTAACTCCATCAGAAGAAAGTTAAAATGGGGAATCTGTTTGGCTGTGATATCCGAGGGCTGGTGAGTGAGTTCCAGTAATCCCAAGCTCTTGGCCATGGAAGATGTAGTAACGTATCAGTGGAAAGATGTAGCTTGAGCCTTAAACACACTGCTCTCTCTGCTTCCCATGAACTTTCTGTGTTCTGCCAGGGAGAGGCAGAGGTTCAGCTAAGACCCCCTGTGCTGTCTCCACTCTAAAACCAAGAGGAACAAGCTTGAAGGGAAGAGAAGTCAACACATTCATGTGTCTCTCAACTTGATGAATGTGGGCGCTTCCCCTAAAGAACTAATTTTTGTGTATAATTAAACATGGAAATGCTATGTTTTCCAATCAACAGCCAATCAGTCTGTGATACTCTGAATATCATTACTGGGAGGCCATGATTTCCCTGCAAATTGCTCTTTCGGTTGTATTTTAAGACTCCTTCTCATTCGACTACACTGACAAATTGAAAGGTGAGGGCTGAGAAAGTTCATTCTCACATGGGTCCCCAGCTTACCATGAGCCCTCCAGGTAGGCATTGAGGCCTTTGCGAATGACATGGCCCAAGTAGCCATTTTTCTCAGCTACGTGCTTCGCCCATCTGAAAAGAAAAGGAACGAGAAAATATCCAAACTGTGGCAAATTAAATAATTGCTTTTTTCTTCATATGATCTCAATAAATCCCACCTGGGGATTATTTTGCTTGTTAGAATTTTTACACAGCAACAAACCAGAACTGAACATTAAGAAGGCAAAAAAAAAAAAAAAAAAGATGCATTTTGAGAACTTTACATTCAGTGCCTTTTCTTCTAAGCGCTTAGGAGTTATCGTGTATGGAGACAAAGACATGAGAGACACCTAATGAAAAATAACTGCCGATGCGAAAAAAGATAATCTTCACCAAGAGTTCTAGTACTCCCTCCATTAAAACATGTTTACTGATTTATTATAAGGTTTCCCCATTTTTTTTTCTGTTCTCTAAGTTATCCTGGAGAATTTTTACTAATAATGAACTGGCCTGTTGTAATCTTTAGACTTAACAACCACTAAAAGAATATTACAAGGATACACAACTAACAAGCTGATGGAAAGGGGAAATAAGATTTTTAAAAAATACTTGAGTAATGGGGCGCCTGGGTAGCTCAGTCATTAAGTGTCTGCCTTCGGCTCAGGTCATGATCCCAGGGTCCTGGGATCAAGCCCCACATCGGGCTCCCTGCTCAGCAGGAAGCCTGCTTCTCCCTCTCCCACTCCCCCTGCTTGTGTTCCCTCTCTTGTTGTGTCTCTCTCTGTCAAATAAATAAATAGAGTCTTTAAAAAAAAAAAAAAACTTGAGTAATGTAAAGGAAGGGTAAGAAAAGGGGAAACAAGCACAAAGAATGGATGGGACAAATAAGGAATAAGTAGTAAAATGGTAGATTTAAAACAAAATGTATCTGCAAGTTGCATTAAATGTAAATGGTCTAAATATACCAATTAAAAACTAAACTCGTCAGACTGAATAAAAAGTACACAAAACCCAATTATTTGCTGCTTAGAAGAGATACATATTAAAATTAAAAGAAGACAAAATTAAAAGTCTGGAAAAAGATATAACTCTAACAAAAAAACTCTAAGAAACAAAAAAAGCAGGTGTAGCAAAATTGATGGTATGCTGGTCATAAAGTAAGCCTCAACAAATTCCAAACAACTGAACTCATTCAGAATGTATTCTTTGATTGCAGTGGAATTAAGCTAGGAATCAATAACAAAAAAAAATTTATGAAACATATGAATGTTCACATCAAACATCCTAACAAATAATGATAAAAAGCTTCAAGTTTGTCTTGGTCAAGTTTTATCACTGAGTTCAGGTCAGGTTGGATTTGCTCTCAAATGCCTTATGAAACAAAACCTTTTGAAAAGCCAGACTATTGGTTTGAGGGTGGTCTAAAGCAGAGGTCTGCAAAGTTGTTTTTTTTTTTTTCTGTAAAAGGCAAGATAGTAAATATTTTAAGCCTTGTGGGCCACATAGAGTCTCTACTTATATTCACCATAGTGTGTGTATTTGTCTTACAACCCTTTAAAAATGTAAAAAGCGTTCTTAGCTCCTGAAGCCACACAAAACAGAGGGTGGGCCACATGTTACTTATGGGTCCTAGTTTGCCAACCTCTGTAAAACATTTTCAGATATGCATGACCTCAAAAATGCACCTCTTGTTCACCATTCTTTAGGAAGCTACTGTAGGATGTGCTCTACAAAAGCATAGGAGTAAATCAAGAAAGAGGAAGAAATAAGGTAAGGCAAGGAGAACCCAAAAAGACAGGGATGAAGAGAAAGGGAACCTCCACAGTGATGACAAAGTTAATTTCAGGAAGGTAGCTCTGTCCTGAGCAAAGACAGAGATGTCACCGAGATTAAGTTAATTGTATACCTGGTGGGTCTGGACATACGGAGGAGAGATTTAGACAACTGTGGGAGAATTTGAAGAATTAAGCACATGAAAAATGATAAGTATGCAGAACGCTAAGCAACTAAAGGACTATGAAGTATAATTAATACTCCATGGAACAAAAAAAACTGTGTAATAAAGAAAAAGTAGTCATAGCATATTACATGGCTCAGCTGTGCCTAGCCCTCACATGGCCCTAATAATGGACACCCCGCTCCTAATCTAACCAAAATAATGATATATTTATGGGAAAATGGGACAAGGTGGGAAGTGTGGATGCGTGGGATGGTAGGTGGTGGCAGAATGAGAGGGAACTCTATCTTTATTTTTCACAGTGGGACATCATTAGACAAAGCCTGTAATGAAAATAACAAGAGATAGTAGTATGAGCATGTCATTGAAAGAGAGAGGCAAACAGTAAAGAAATAATGAAAAGACTGAAAGTGACTTGTTCTTGAGAGCAGGAAGTAGTCTGGGTGGGAGAGCAGATTGCTTGTTTTTCCCATGTCAAATTATTATTTTTTTGGTTTCAGTTAAAATGTACTTATTTTTGCCTTGTCGAACGAGATGGCTTTTGAAACTCTGTGCATGCATAACTGGTAAAAATAAAGATTGAATTCAAAATTGCAAAACAAAGAATGGGGACTCCATTTTCAGGCACAGTGAATAAAGTACGCAGCTTTCCCTTTGTGCACAATAGCTGACAGATTCTTACACAACAGCCTTCTCGGGATCTCTAGGGAATGTCTCCAGGTTTCCTGTGATATAATAGAGAGAACACCACAAGGTTCCTTCGATGTGTCCGCCCTGTGCAGCCTTATGGAAATATTCACCAGCTAAAGTCTGTAGAGAGAGAAATAGAGTTATCTCATTGGTGAGGAGTCCTCCCAAGTGGACTGGTCTCCCCAGAGCCAACACGGTGAGACACTCAACTGCTGATATTTTCACTGGCTCATCACTTCTGATATCATTAGGAAAACCAAGTCAAGCTTCAGGAAGACAGCCCATCACAGAAGCCGGCCTCTGGATGCGATAACCTTGACAGTAAGCTATTCTGTTAAGTTTACCCAATAAGTTAATAAGACAACACGTAGCTATGAATCCCTTAACCCTTGTAAATGAAACAGAAGAATGTATCAGAAGTCACACCGGGTGAAAATTCAGGCATTGGCTTCCCTAACCTTGCTGAATACTTTCTTCAAACTCATGTGCCAAAACTGCATCTCCCGCAGGAAGGTGAGAATTAGAATATGACAATAAAAAATCCACACTAGCATATACGTGGGTGGGTGACCAGACATTAGCAATGCATAAAAATATACAGCCTCTTACGCAGGCAGAGAGAGGCAGAGGGGAAAAATAAGACAAACATTTAGAAGGGTGAATGTTCTGCTGCTTACTATTATTTTTTCCAAGGCGGTTAGCTGCCGTTCTGAAGCAGGGCTTTGGAGTCAGATGGGCTTGGGTCTAAATACCAGCTCTGCTCCCCGCCCCGCCCCCCACCGTGTGACCTTGGGCGTATTAGTTCATCTCTCCAACTGCGAGATTTCTGCAACTGAAAAATATGGCTAATAATACCTAGCACGAATGGCCGTTTCAAGGATTAAATGAGATGTATTCTCAAGGCTTAGCACGGTGCTTCACAAAAATTCTCTTCCAGTTCCCTACCCCCAGAAACTTGCCACTGCCTCAGGCTGGCCCATCCTGCGAATTGCCCCCTCCACTCTTCTACCTCGATAAATGCCAAATACTTTGTGGAGTCACCCTGTCTCCTCTCCCCTGTCACACCTCACATCCAATGCATTAGCAAGCCCTGTCACCTTGACCTTCAAAGTACATGCATAGTCCAGCCACATTTCTGTCCCCCTCCTGGGGTCGCCCATCCTTCTCACTTGGATTCAATAATCCATTAGCCCCTGCTCCCCTCTTGTCTTCTTTAATCCTAGTCTCTGCTAGGATCCAAGGGGAGGTTTTTAAAGCACAGCACATCACTGCCCTGTCCAAAGCTGCCCAGAGGTTTCCCATCTTCCTCGGAGGGGCCGGGACCTCACAATGACCTGCACACCTGCCTGCCTGACCTTCTCGCCCACCTACGCCCCTCCCCCACTTCCCGCTCCCGCTGCTCCAGCTTCCCTGTTGTTCCTTGAGGAGCAACAAGCCTGCTTTCCTCTAGGGCTTTTGCCTTGGCTATTCCCTCTTTCTGGAACATTCTTCTCCCAGATATATGTAAGGCTCCTGTACCCCCAGTGCCTCGTAGAGTGCCTGGCATAGGGTGGGCATTCAATGAAATTTGTGGACTATAATGGTGCAGAAATTAAAAGCACCATCATCAAGAGTATTAGTAATAACGAGGGGCTTCTATTTCGCGCAGGGATCCCAGTCCTGCCTCCACTAAGCATATGACTCTGAGTAAGTTACATATCGTCTCAGAGCCTTGATTGTTCATTCTGTAAAATGGATATAATCATAGCAGCTATTCCAGAAGGTAATTGGAATGACATGGGGTGCATGTCAACTATTTCCGAGTGTCTGTCACAGAGGAAGTGCTTAGCAAACACTGAAGACTGTCACTGTGGTTTTCACTATTATGAAATCTGGTCTCATATCAGGCAACCCTATCTGGACCCAGCTCTCTTTGCTTCTAGGAAGATCAATCTCTGCACTGCCTCTTGCTCATTCTCATCTTGAATCATCTTCCCCTTCCTCCCTAGTTCAGGCCTCCCTCCTCCAGGAAGCCTTCCTGACTGCTTTTGGGTCATCACAGTTTCCCCTGTCGAGATCCGTTTGGATCACAGCAAAGGGCACACACTTGACACTTGGCTAGATAGCATCCTTTGCTGTTTGCTGTCTTATCTTCCCAACTGGACCCTGGAGCTGCTTGAGGACAGGGTCTGTCTTGGGTGGCGTCTGCACCCCCACGGGGCCTCACGCAGGCCAGGCACATGGCAGATGAGCCAGTAGCCAGCGGCACAGCTGGTCTCAAGTCTTACTTGATTCCTTTCAGGAATTCCGGGGAAAATGCCATCCAAATACAGGACTCCAAGATTGTACGATGCATCTGGATTCCCCATTTCTTCTGCTTTTAACCAGTACTTTGCTGCTTTGGCATAATTTTTCTTGAATTTGTGGTAATACCATCCCAAGCCATTGACTGCCTGATGCAATCCCTGGATTTTAGAACAATGAAAAAAAATTACTTTTTAAAAAAAATTTTTTTAATGAAACCTAAAGAGAATCAATTGTTGGGAAAGCACTCCGCCTGGGTCTGAGCAAAACCTTTCCCATCTCTTTCTGGGGGCAGATGGCATTGAAGAAAAGCTAAGTGTTAGAAACCACGAGCCTGCTCGGAGCCTTCCCCGGGATGGATTTCATCTGGCTGCTGCTGGGGGATTCCTGCCTACCAGCTCCGCAGCGATGCTACCCCCAAATCATGGCGCAGCTCCTGCAGGCTCCTGTGCAAAGCCCTTGTCTACAAGAGGCCTCTTCTTGCTCCGCAGCATCAACAGTGACCTCGCGACTCATGAGCGCTCACCTGCAATGGGAGGCCTGACACCACCCCCCCCGGCTGGGACAGTTTCTAGGTGATCCGCCTGCACATCTGTTGATTACTCTGCACTGAACACCAACAAATTCTCGGAGGGAAGCGGCTGTAACAACCTGCTTGCAAAGCACAGGAGCTCTGAGGCTACTGGGAGCCCCAGTCCTGACAGGTAGAGTCAGGAGGGTGGGGGGAGGGGGGCTTAGGTGGGGGCGAGGGTGATGGGGATGGGAGAAGGGTTTTGTTTTTTTTTTAAGATTTTATTTATTTGTCAGAGAGAGAGAGAGAGTGAGCAAGTGAACAAGCAGGGGGAGCGGCAGGCAGAGGGAGAAGCAGACTCCCTGCTGAGCAGAGAGCCCGATGTGGGACTCGACCGACCCCAGGACCGTGGGATCATGACCTGAGCCGAAGGCAGGCGCTTAACCAACTAAGCCACCCAGGGTCCCTGGGAGGAGGGTTTTAAAACTGTGTCTAGATCTGGGGCTGGTACCGAGGAAGTACTTCAAGCAAATCGAGTCTGGAGCCTCCTTGTGCTTGCTTATTTCATTCTAGCAGGTACTCTCATGTGCTTTCCCGAGATGCTCCCGCTTGCTTCCACAGGGCAGCCTGCAGCTTGGTTGTTGAGGGCTCAGAAGCCCTGCAGGGGTGTGAGTGCTCCAGAAGGAGCCTCCCGCCCCACAGTGAGACACCTGTGTGTAGACATGGGCAGACAGGGTTCTCATACCTCCCTTTCTGCGGGGCCCACCAAACCATGAAGAAGCAGGGGGAAAAAGATCCAAGGGTCAAACAGTGCCTTGCATCTGTAAAACTTGTTAAATCAGAGTCTAAGTATAGAACCAAATCTCTTTTACCACCTTTCACGAGTGAAGGATGGGTGTCCCTTGAGAACAGATGCCAAGATCCCAGGCTGAGCCTTTTCAGTCTGCAGTGGATCCTGAAAAGCTACACTTCCTAGATTTCTGTCATACTCCGGGTGCCAGAAAGACCAGGGGGAAAGAAACTCACAAAGCACATTAAAATAGAAGCTCCAGGATGCCTGGGTAGCTCAGTTGGTTAAGCGTCTGCCTTCAGCTCAGGTCCTGATCCCAGGGCCCTGGGATTGAGCCCCACATCAGGCTCTCCACTCAGTGGCGAGTCTGCTTCTCCCCTCTCCGGAGCTCTGTGATCTCTCTCACTTTCATTCTCTCACAAATAAATAAAATCTTTTAAAAAATAAAATAAAACAGAAGCTCCATGAGGGCAGGAATCTTTGTTTTGTGTCCCAAGAACCTATACTAGTGCTTGCTACAGAGTAGGTACTCAAAGATTTGACGAATGAACAAAAGCCACACTTTGAATGCTGGAAATCCAAATCCTACACTTTGAGGATGGACAGTAGGGTTCAGATCTGCAGGCCCCCGAGATAACTGACCCCCAAGCCAGCTGACATCAGGAAGGGTGTCAGTGCCGTGGATCTAGTCATCGAGGCCTTCTTCCTGAGCTGCATGCTGTACCAGGTGCATGGTGGTCTCTTGGAAAGTCTGGCAGAATGCCTTTCAATCATGTAATGGACCAGGCCATACCATAAAGTGGCAACAGCCAGGTTTGGAACAAGCCTACGGAAGGTACACATCACAGTGACTTTTGCTGCAAAGCCAGAGGCCACAGGCTTATTCAAATGCACCTGTCATCCCTCAAAACATCTGCAGAACTCTATGGGGAATTGCATTTGGAGCCCCACAAGAAATCCTGTCTTTCTTGCTTACTATTCATATTCTGTTCTGGACAGGTGCAGCTCAATCACCAGATTTGCTCCCGTGTGACTTTTCGCTAATTCCAAAAACCAAACTAGATGGGACCTTCGCCACAGTGCCTGACAAAGAGTAGGGGCCTCAAAATTCCTTGCCGAGTGAATGAGTGAGAATCACATAACACTTTTAAGGATATGATGACTCCAGGCCATAAGGCAGCATTTCCCAATCCTCACCTAAGCTCTGCTAAGAATCCGTTCAAAACAAAGCACATTAGGCGTCAGCTCACCACTAGGATGGCTAAAGAGATGCAAATTTCACAGCTGCCGGGGCAACCCCATCACTGCCCTATTTTAGGATGCTTTGGACCAAATGCCCACTGTTAATCTGCCTCTCTACTTCTGCCCTTTAATTTGTGCGGGGAGGGGGCAGGAGCTGGTGTGCGCTTCAGTGGGCTCCCTTCTCTTGGGTCAAGTGCTTTCTTGACACCACCAAGGTGGACGGGAAAGCCTCTTTCTACACACAAAAAAAAGAGACTCTGAACTTCTCATGGTAGGATGAGCGGAACAAGAAATCAACATGGGTACTTGAGGAGTCTTTGTTGATAAGGCAAGTATTTAGCAGCCTTGGGGAGGGAGGCACTTTCAAGAGCCAGAAGGGCTATAAAGGATTCTGTCAAGGTTGTAGACTTATAGTGGTTTCTACGAATTTATTTGCAAGTTGCATGCATGCACCTGTGAACGTGCTTGTGTGGGTGTGCAACACATTGTATGTGTGTGTGTGTCCCCTCACAGGTGATATTTAACCTCCATTCTGTAGTGCTAGAGTGAAACCAGCTGACTCGACGACAACATTTTAAAGAAAACAGTGACAAAAACAAAGCAATTTTTAAACCTGGCCGTCACCTTGATATGCATCCCCATTATTACAGCACGGGCAGTACACGGGCTTTGGACACGACAGGGTTAACCTTCAAAGGAATTCGGCTTTTGGTTTTCCTAATTCAATGGCATGTCTACATACCCATTCAATTCCAAGGAGCCCCGCTCCCCCCCACTGCTTGTTATCCAGGCAGCCCGTGATTATAATTTTAGCCTTCGAACAAAATCGGCCTGAATTCTATTGACTGGAAGGTGAATTCAGCTTTTGAATTCCACCGTCCCCATTGTGGCGGGTTTCTGTATGTGTTGTAGCTCCAAAATGACTAATCACCGCTATGGCAGCGACCCCCCCTCCCCACTCCGTTTTCCATGGGCCGGGCCAAAGGCTAGCCATTTATTCTCAGCCGTGTGAGCGTGTGGGCGTGTGTGGTGCAAATGTTTCCCTCTGACAATATGCAAAAGTGTTACCTTGGAAGCCGCTTTCTTCATCAGCTCCAAAGCAAGCCGTCTGTTCTTTTTCACTCCTTGACCCTAAACAATGATAAACAGCAATGAGTAGGAAGAAAATAAACCCAGATCGCACTTGAAAACATGACGCAGGTGTATCAGTGCTCCACATAAAATACTTCAAAAAGAAAACCCAAGCCTTCTTCATTAAAAGCCTCATCTTAAAGATTTCTACACGCAGAACTATTCTACCGTCATCATCATCATCCTCACTATTATCTTGCTTATATGTGTGGTGCAGAGGCAGCAGACCTCACCTTGCCCGCTTAGCATCCACACAAACCCCCCATTATCATCGAGTGAATGCCATTCCTGTCAATCCACAGGTACTATTGGGAGAAGCCCTGAAGAACAATTAAATGAGTCTGGTCATCCTGGATGCGTTTCTCTGTGGCTGGCCTCGTTTGCGAGCCAGATACAGCCCTTGATCTGTGATGGGACTGTCAAAAGTTATTAGGTTGTCCTCTGCAGCCTTCCCGGGTCCTCTCGGGAGTCTCCAGGGTGGACCAGCTCAAGAGCCAGCTGTGAAGGAGACAGGACCCGTTGGAATCTGTCGCGTCAGATGCTGACGGAAACTGACAAGGTTCCTCCTACAAAGTTTTTCCAGCTAGAGGCGGTTTGAACACCACCACAGAGAGAAACGGCTTTGGGGTTCTTGCTACAAGAGAGGAACTTTGTGGGACTTCACTGAGGTGTCTGCAGGACCGTGTGGGGAAGTGACAGTTCTGAGGATCGAGTGGGAGAGGGCCTCAAGATCTCTCTCACCACAGGACTGACAATGAAGATGGTGCACAAGGTAAGCCGGATGAAAACCATCGCTGCTACCAAACCCACCTAGCATCTGTGTTGACACACTCACCACATGTGCCCCATGGAGACTTCCTGGCCAGAGACAGGGAGGTTGATGGGGTCACATGTGATATAATGTTGGGGGTGCTTCGTACCAAATATAGCTTTTAACTCTACTGAAACAGCACTACAGTAAGTGAAGACAGCATGAGCAAACATCCCTGTGTTAATTAAAGTGGTGGGTTCAGCACTGTGCTGCTCTATCTAATCCTCACCACAAGCCTACGGACATGCTGCTAGCATTCCCATCCGAGCCCTTGCCCAGAATCGCACAGTAAGTGAGATGCAGAGGCAGGATTCGAACCCAGGCAGGCAGGCTCCAGAGTCCAAGTTGTAACTAGCACGCTCTACTTCCTCCTGTGCGTTCCCGTTCCGTGCTGAGAACGTATTAGGATTCATAACCTCCTTACAGAAAATGTGCAGGATATGTTTGTCTCTGTATTTTTCAGGACCCCAAATAAAATTGCGAATCCAACTAAGAGTTAAATTATATACACCAAGTTTCTCCTAGCCTTGAAGTTACCTATTTAATGAAACCGATGAGCTGAAGCCAAGTTGAAGATGAAAATATTTTTCAGAAAAGCACCATTACTTCATTTAATAGAGAGGAAGAGGAAAGACAAAAGGACACGGAGGCTATGTGGAATAACTGGATGGGGCAATGGGACAAGGTTTTTGGACTTCTGGAAAAGTGTCAGAAAGAGCAGGAGAACAGAACGTTAGAACCTGGTTGAACTCAAGGTTTATCTTCTCCAACTTCTTTGCTTTGAAGGCATAAAATGGGAGGATGACTTACCCAAAGCCTCACAGTTAGATCTGTGACTAGAATTCAGGTACTCTTATTTCTAGGCACCAAGCATCTTCTAGAATATTTGTTATGTAAACCTAAGTGGGATAATTTCTTGCACAAAGACCCCGCACTAAGCACAAATCTGAGTCGTACTGGAAGCTGTTAAGTGAGAGAAATGTAAAGTCCTGGTACATAGTAAGTGCTCAGTAGGGTCCACTGGGTGAATTCATGGAAAACAGCTGCTACAGTAAACGTCAAAGTGCTATCCTCATGTGGATGCAAGACGGGATGGCTTAGACTGTCTTGGCCAAGCTGTAGCCACCATGGCGCCATCATACAATGTGCCGAATGCCCACACAGAGCTCCAGAGCACACTACTGTTCTTCACATTTGGGAAGCTCATTTTCTGCATGGGGTTATTTCACATGGAACACACTTAAAGTGACCTTCTGACCAGAGGTAAAATCTTCCCGTTACTGAAATACCGATAAGGGGCTTCCCTTGTCCCACTGAGGGATTCTTCGTTAGAATGCAGGAGAACCCAAAAACTTTAAGGTTGGGAAAGCAGACAATCCATCACCTCCAGAGTCATTTTTCCTGTATCTGCCTCTCCCTCTAGATGGTGAGCTCCTGGTGATCAGAAGTAATGTCTCATTCATGCTATTATTTTCTCTGCACTTTGACAATGGCCAGCCCCAGTTCTGGTGGACCGGTGCCTCTCTGTGCCTGCCCTCCCCACCACTGCACAAGCCCCTTGAGGTCGGGGATATGGCACACACATCCATCTGTCCCTCCCTCTAGAGTAGAGTCTGGCGTTTTGTCAGCCTGGAATGGGTGTTTATTGAATAAACACATGGATGCTTCAGCATATGGCTAGGAGTCAAACCATTTCTATGTTGACTTGACAACTGAAAAAGGAAAGTCCAGACCCTATATTTGGAAACCATGTGAACCAATAGGTTTTAAGGCTGTAGAGGGCTAGAAATGTAGCAAAGTCATGGCTGTTAATCAGTGAGCAGCCACAGCTGTGGTTCTGAAGATGGACCTGGCCATGATTCCATGTCCTTGTTTGGAGACACTCACTATGAGGGTAGCGGCTTTCTTTGGGCAGGACATGGGGCCCAAGGGCTTCTTTCCCAAAATCAAGAGTTTTGCTTTTCCAAGGCTGGTGAGTTGATGTCTTGTGTTTAGGGGTGAAGAACACAGACTCTGAAGCTGAACTGCCTGGATTAGGATCCAGATCTTAGAGATCTCAGATCTCTAAAATGTACCAACTGTGTGACCTTGGGCAAATTAAAAAAACTTTCTCTGCCTCTGTTACCACATATACAAACAGTAATCATAACGCACCCCCATGCCTACCTCACAAGGTGGTTGTGAGGCTTTCATGTGTTAATACATGTAAGTCATGTAATAAGTGCTCAATCAGTGCAAACTATGAGGATTTCGTTTAAGACAGTATTTTACATTTCTTGAAGCCCATTCATTATGTTATCTCATTCAATCTCTGGTCATTACCATTGCCCCATGAGATCAAATAACTCTAAGGACACATAGCTGATGATTGCAGAGGAGGGACTTGAATTCCATTCTCTGTCTCCTGGGCTAATGCCCTTTCAACCCATCCCCCGTTCTCCTGTTGGCTTAAAACAAGATCTTTGTTTTGACCAACCAGACTGTTGGGAGCCAGCCCAAACATGCACTTGGGTTAAGCTGTAATTCAATGACAACTCTGTCTGGTGGTGAACTTGCAGAACCTCTGGGGGCTGGTGGCCGTTTTTTTCCAATCCATAAAATAGGGGTGCTTCCTCTAGACAGTTCTTGCAAAAGCAAAGAGAATCCAGGTGCCAAACATAAGACTAATGATTGAAAATGAGACCAGGGGACTGTTTCTGACTCTGCCTTTTCAGCAAATATCCCTTTCCATCAAGAGTGACAGAAGCATATACTGAATTTCTCCGGTTACAGAATCCTCGTTTGCCTGCACGCCTACGGGAACTGCTCGGGAAGCCTGATAAGAATTGCGTAATTTCAGCCCAAACTGAGGGACTCTTACCTTGAATAACACAATGGCATAGTCATATATTAACGCAGGGTCCTCGGTCTCCAGCGCGCCCTTGGCATACCACTGGATCGCCGCCTCAGGATTCTTGGCCACACCTTGCTGGCCCCAGAACAGCATCTGGGCCAATCGTTGCTTCAAGACAGTAGCAATTTAGAATAATGACTTTCCTGTGTAATGCTTAACATAAGACTTTAAAAGGTGGAAGGACAAACCTGAGAACCAGGAATTAGGTAGACACATGTCATCTTTCAACTGGGGGCTGGAGCCCTGAAAAGTGAACTTGTGTAAATACAAGTCCGTAGCCCCAGTTGGAAACCATGCATGTCTGTACGTGAATGTGAGTCAGTCTACTACTGCACCCAGGGCCAGAGCCGGGTGAAACTTGGTCAACAATGACTCTCCTCTCTCCAAAGCCCCTTTCTTTTGGAAGGTACATGCCATCCCCTGAGCCTAGTGAGTGGCCTGGAGGCCTGTGCACATCCGTATCAGAAGGGCACTCAGCTCCTCCCACTCCAGCACTTGTCCACATGGCTCATTCCGCCATGACATTCGAGGCGGGGAGCTCTCTGGGGATCAGAACCTCACGATGTGATTTGTCCCTCTTTCTTCCCTCAGCCCCCACTCAGCAAAGCTCAGCAGAAGCTCATAGAAGTTACTCAACAAAGATTTGCTGAATGAAGGCAGGAAAGTTCATACAAGCTCTGGAGCACCCTGGAAATGACTCTGACGGTGGCATTTCCGGAACTAGGCGCTGGAATTCCTTCCTGCCCTAAAAAGACTGCAGGCTGGAGATGGATGCCCGAGAAGGGAGCAGAGGAATGTTGGTTAACATTCTAGCCCCATTCTGGCCCCTGATGGTCTTTCTTCCTTTCTGCTTCTTCTCTCATCTCCTTTTCTTTCTACCCTCTACTCAAGTACTTATAACTTCCAGCAAAGTATCTCCTGAAACTCTAGGAAGACCTAGCGTTACTAAAGGGTCTCTGAAATGCTTGCTTGTCAATGCATTTGTCTTTTTTGTTTTCTTTCTTTTTCCCATCTCTGGGCTTCTGCCTGCTTAGTGGACCCAGAGGCCCTTAACCACACTGTATGCTCACTAGGAGCACAAAGCAAAAGCTAAAGCCATTCCTGGGGAAGGGAGCTTTCTCCCTCCCAGTGCAATCTGTCTAAGCTGGCTCCCGTCAAGCGTTTCTCTTCAGAGTGAAATCAAGGCAAGAAGTCAGATGAGAAAGTTCTCCCAGCTTTCTGCCCTTCCTGGTACCTCAGAAAAGTCCATCCAAGAAACAAGACATGTTCAAGAGCCAAGGTTGGTCCGTTGGTCATGCTGAACCTGATTTCTGTTATTCTCCTAGCTGAATTCATGGCTTTCTTCCTGATACCCATCTAATCTCTCCTGCACTCTTTTTATTTCTATCTAATGCCCTAAAATGTCTAATGATAGTCTTTAGGACGGATCACAAACCGTGTAGCTCTCTCTCCTTCTGGGTGCACTTCCGGCCTGCGTGGTCAAGAGAGACCATGTGACTTGCATTGGCCGTAAAATGTGAGAGATGGCTTGTGCCATTTCTGGGCAGCCATGGCTGTGGGGACCTGTGTTGCAGTGAAGCCCCTGTTAGCTCCATTCGTAGGGCTCTACGAGAGCACAGCGCATGCTCTCAGCATGAGACGGACAGCGGGAGCAAGAAACTAACCTGCGCAGTTTTAAGCCAGTGAGGTTTGAGATATTTTGTTACCATGGCAGAACCTGGGTATTACAACTGATGGGTTTCCAAAACAGTGGACCACATTTTTTTACCTGAGCTGCCGCATTGCCTCGGGTGGCTTCATGCTTCAACCACATAAAGACATCTCCGTCCTCTTTGGTCTGTACCTTGAGTGTTTCATCATCCTTCAGTCTAATTGTTTCAACATACGCCTGAAAAGGAAGGAAGGAAGGAAGGCAGGGAGGGAGGGAAGAAGGAAGGAAAGGGAAGGAGGGGGAGAAGGGAAATATCCAAATGATTTGGGCACGCAAGAGCCAGGACATTATTCTTAAACTAGCAATTGCACAAGTAAAAACTATATGAATAATTGAAATATGAGGTGTGTTCATGATGCCATGAGATCAGATTCTTCTTAAATGAATGTGTCACATCTCATCTGTCTAAATGGGCATTTTTGTTTCTATCAAACAAAATGTTTGCCTTGGGAGGGCAAAATTTATTCCCCTTTCACTCCGGCTGCTCAGGCTTGTCCAGAAGACCACTTTCATGCCGCGGATTTCAGAGTCAGATTACACACAGCATCAAAAAAGGTAAATCAATATTTTCTAAGTATAACTTTGTTTTTTTTTTTATCCCAAAGTGTTATTATCCTGCATGCCTAACCCTTTTTATTTAGCGGGCTCAGCTTCAAATATCTTTTGGCTATTTCCAAAAATTAAATCTACCCTGGAAAAAAAAAGAGGGCACGTTCACTCTGAGGATGCGAGCAAGAATGTGCTAGAGGCTCGAAGGATGACCCCAAAGGGAGAGTTCATAAAGTGTTTTGAATTGGCACATTGCCTCTGAAGTATCCGACTCCTCTGAAGAAAATCAGATTCATTTTGATGTGTAAATTGTGGCTGCTTATCAAGAGACCAGTTCTGTGGTTTTACGGTCTCCACTTATACATAATGAAGTCTATTTAACAATGCCATGAGGGGTCCGGGAAAGGGCTTCCTGCGCCCTGCACATGCCACGGGCAGATGGTGAAAAAATTGGATCTGCATGAGTTTGGGAAAGAAGCCTCAGAGAACAAGGAGCCAGGCCTGATTTCCCTTCTGACCCTCTTCGTTAGTTAAGAAAAGTCCTTATATTCACAAACTCTAGCCTGCAGACCCATTCCTGAGACTGCTATGGCCGTGCGGAGCCACAGGTCCCTTCCGGGGGGCGCTGGGGGCTGGGAAGCAGGGACTGTGCTGGGGCTCAGCACCCAGCAGGCGTCACGGCCTGCTCAGTGTCTCACCTGGGGAGGCCACCAAGTGAAGAGCAACGGTTCGAATAATGACACCCACTACCTTTAACTGAAACCATCTGTGCCAGGTATTTAAAACTTTTTCCGCACTTCATCCTCACCATAGGGTTGCAACCCAAATATCACTGTCCTTGATTTATAAGCAAAGAAACCGAGGCTCCAAAGGTGAAACTGTCAGCTCACGGTCACTTTGTAGAGCAGGCCCTGAAGCCAGGCTGGCTTAACTCCAAAGACGGGGCTCTTTCAGGCTGCCCAAAGTGTCGCCCTCTAGCAAGAAGGCCCTAGACTCCACTCTGTCTCCTCGACCCTGACAAATGTGCGGCCAATGAGCTGGCGTTTCAGCTCAAACTCCAGGGGACACTCTGTTGTCTGTGATGAGCCTGGAATTGGGCTGAAGCTTGAGCTGTTCAAATAATGGAATTCTCAACTAGAATTTTTTTTTTTCAACAGGAGAACTTGGACATTTTGATTTTTGGTTGTTTTTCTTCTTATTTTGTTTCTTTCTCTTTAACTTTGCCATGGGACTTCCTACCCTGCAAGGATTTACAATCTCAGATGTTTCTGCCACTCTCTGCCAAGTGACGATATGTCACTGATATAGCCCAATAAGATATATCCTGATGATATATCACTGTTCTAATTGCTTTGCCCAAGACTGACTCATTGAATCTTTGCAACCTTACAAGAGTATCACTGTCAATATCCCATGCCCATGTAGAAACTGAGGCTCAGAAGTTAAGTAACTTATCCAAGATCATATATTTAGCTCTTCAAGCTTAGATGTCAAACTCAGGCTGGCTGGCAGTGGGGACCATGGGCCTCACCACCCAGTGAAGGACTCATACATCTGAGAGGAAGGAAGTGGTAGACTGTTGCATCGTCTTCCCTGAGACATAGTAAATTCAAACAGTGTCATGAGGAGGGTCTTGGCAAAGGTCATGTTTCTGGGGGGACCTGGACAGCTGTGCATAATTCTGAAGAAGGAACACTTTGTCCTTTGTATCTCTGTCCCCTGGCTTAGCCCCTCCTACTCCCCTGGGTGGTGCCATCGAGTTTTGCAGCAGGATCGGGCCATTAAGAGCACAACCTTTCACATCAGACCAGATGGAACTCTAACTCACCACTAACTACCCTGGGACCTTGGGCCACTAACTTTACTGATCTGAGCTCTGTCTCTGCATCCATAAAATGGAGCTTAGCATGATACTTCCTATATCGAAAGCACTCAACCTATCAGCCATTATTTTTTATACTAAAATATAAAGAGTTAGAAAGGCCTAGGTTCTAACTGAGGCCCTATGACTCATTTGGTGTGTGACCTTGGGCAGTTCTTTACCTTCTGAGTCTCAGTTGCCTCCTCTGTAAAATAAGAACCGACTTCATAGGGCTGCGTGAGGATTAAATGAGATTGTTTATAAAAGAGCTAGCAGAGTGGAGGGTGTATGCTAAGCTCTCAGTAAGGGAACTCATCATTTGTTAGGTCCTTAGTTCGCTCTAACACGTAAAAGGCCGACAGCAGCTTAAACATTCGCCCTCCTGTTGGTTTTGCAGTTTTGTGCAGCTCATAGCCTTCCGTTGAGGGGATGGTCTATCTAAGAGAATTTTATGCTTTGGAAGATGGAAGAAACAGAATCTGAGGAGGGGGCATCAGGGCCAGAAACATTTTAGAGAGCTCATACCATGTGCTGGGCTCCACTAGGCACACATCATGTGGCTTAACTTATTCAAGCTGTGTGAGGCGCACACCATCACGGCACCCACTTTACAGGTAGAAAGCTGTACAGAGACAGAGGTGAGGAAAATTACCCTGAAACTTCACACCCAGTGAAGAGCAGACCTGGGACCCGAACCCGGGCAAATCTGGCCCTGGAGCCACGCCTCAACTGTCCGCCATGCCCAGGCAGTTGGCTGCTTCTCCATAGTGCTGGGGTCACTACGGCAGCACCTATCACCATGTCAGAGCCACATGCCTGGGACCTTCTGTGAAAGCTGACCACCCACAAAGACATCCGATGAAGAGACAACCCCTACAAGGAAGCAATGCTTGGTGGTTGGTTCGTTCATTTGAAACAATACTTGGTGACCAGAGAATGATGCTTCAGATGGAAACCTGACCAAACCAGGAAGAAGCTGTGGTGTGCAGAAGCAACAGGGTGGGTGGGTGGCGGCCAGAGCTGGGTAGAGGTGGGCAGGGACCCAGAGGCCCCACCCCGGCCAGTGCTGTGATTTTTGTGGCTTCTGAGGGGTTCTTTTTGTTGTTGTGTTATAAATCAAGGTCTCTAGAATGAACAGTGCCGATCCCGTACTGCTGACCAGGTCAGAGGAGGTCCACTGTCTGGAGACTGTGCTGTCCTCAGAGCCCCTGCATCCAGTGTCAGAGGAGAGGCCACACTGTCCCAGACACTGACTTTCACCTGCGTTACCCCCTTACCCTCTGCTCAGCCTGCAGGCTACAAGGGCTGTGCTCACACCCTATCAGCTATCTGCCGTTGAGCACAGAGCAGGGCACAGGGCAGGGCAGAGGGGAGTGTGGGCAGGGGTTGTGGAGGGCAAGGGAAGTGGTGGAGACAGGAACAGAGGAGGAGAGAGAAAGAAAAGAGGCAAAGAGAGCAAGGGAAACATGAGAGAGACAGACAGAGACAGAGATAGACGGAGACAAGAAGGAAGACAGAAAGGGCAGGAATTTGAAAACCCCCTCCGACTTTGCAACTGGGGAGCTCGCATTTTCTCGAACATCTGCGTTCTCTGGAGTTGTGAGATACAACGGTTCAGCCAACCCCCGGGGACTCAGGAGCGGGGCAGTTTCAGAGCCTACACTTAAACCCCCTACCTCCGCCAACTTCCCGCATGGCCCGTGGGAAACACCAGTAGGAACCTGCCTCGCGGGGTGTTTAAAGTCAGCTATGATGCTTGGCTCCCAAGAGAGGGTGTGTGTTTTCTTTGTTAAGATTTAACAGTTTAGGGATTTTATTAGAGTAAGAATGGAGAAATATCTGCTGTAAGGATAAGTACCCGAGATTCTCAAACAGGGGATCCCACGCAGAAAGCCTCAATGTGAGAAGGGCCAAGTGCTCTGGGTGCTTGCAGTCCACAGTGAGCACTGGTCGCTTCAGAAATCACCAGAGACTCAGCAAGACAGTGTAATAACTTCATGTTTGTCACTGGATGAGCTGCACTCCTATCCCATCCATCATCCCATTGGTAAGCCCTGGGTGCCAACTGTGTGTCAAGCACAATGCTGGGCACTGGGGCCACCGATGTGAACAGAAAAGTCACCTGTGTCAGGGAGCCTCCAGTCTCCTGGGGAAGTCAGCTCCGTGACCCTCTACACAGCACCCACCCTAAGGGCAATCGCAGGTGTACACCCAGGTACCACGGCCCCCCTACAATAGATCTGGAGGAGGAGGTGATGTCTGAGCCCAGGGTTCAAGTAGGAGGGTCAGCAGGCAGGAAAAGGGGAGCGAGTGTGGAGAAGCAAACCAGACAGAGGAGACCAAACAGGGCCAGGAGGTGTGCACAGCACTGTGTGGCCAATAGTATGGTGTCCCTAGAGGAGACATGCTGATCAGGGACTACTGACAACTGAGCTTGGAGAAACAGAAACCAGATCAAGGAAAGCCTCCTATGCCAAGCGACCAGCTGAGCTTAGATCTTGTGGGTCAGCACTTCTCAACTCTGGCTGTGCATTATGAGCATCTGAGCTTTTTAAATACGCTTGAACCATACAGGTTTGAACTACATGCAGAGTTTTTTCAATAAATACGGTACTGTGAATACATTTTCTTTATGATTGTCTTAATAACATTTTTTCTCTAGCTTACCTTATTGTCAGAATATAGTATATAATATGTGTAACATACAAAATATGTGTGAATTGACTGTTTATGTTATCGGTAAGGCTTCTGGTCAACAGTAGGCTATTAGTAGTAAAGTTTGGGGAAGTCAAAAGTTATACGTGGACTTTTAACTGTGTGGGGGGATCAGTGCCTCTAAGCCTTACGTTGTTCAAGGTCAACTGTATAAATATACACATATACACATATGTCCCGGCCCCCCAGTCTGTCACTTCAAGACTATGGGGTGGAGCCTGCGCAGAGCTATTCTTTAAACCCCCAGGTGACTTCACTGTGCCACCAGGTTGAGAATCTCGACTGTGGACAGCCTGGTTTGGTCTCAGTGAGAAGAGAATGGGTGGGACAAAGCCTAGGGACAGAAAGACCAGTCAGGACGTGTATTGATTTGCTGCGGCTGCCACAACCAAACATCACAGATCGGGCGGCATAAACCACAGACATTTATTTTCTCAAAGTTCTAGAGGCTAGAAGTCCAAGATCAAGATATTGGCAGGCTTAGTGTCTTCTAAGGCCTCTCTCCTTACCATGCAGATAGCCACCTTCCCACTGTGTTCTCCTGGGGCCATCCCACCGTTTTATCCGTGTCCTGCTCCGCTCTTCTCGTAAGGACACCAGCCATATTAAACCAGGGCCCACATAATGACTCCATTTCAACTGAGTTACCTCCTTAAAGCCTTGACCTCCAAGGAGAGTCACATTCTGAGATACTGGGGGATTAGGACTTCAGTTAGGGGTAGGGTGGGGTGGGCATAATTCAGTGCAGAACAAGAGGCTGTCCAGTGGCTCAGGGTAGAGATGACAAGGGGCGAATATCGCTTGGGGCAGCAGGGATGGGATGGGAGGAGAGGGAAACGGGCAGGTGAATGTGGTGGGATGGCCGGGACCGATGGGATGATGGGGACGATGGCTACTCGGATGCTAGCACCATGGACAGTGCTGTCATCCGTGGAGGAGTTTGCGGGGGATGGAGAGGGGAGGTGGCGGGTTGCCTGCACGGTGTGTTATGATTGTAGCTGGGGGGTGCGTGAGAAAAGCTGGAGAGGAAGGTCTGAGTGTCATCAGTACGTGGAAAGCAGCTGACACCAGGGGTGTGGATGAGACCCCTGCCCCTCTAGCAGGTGCAGAGCGAGGAAGCCGGGGACCAAACCTTGTGGAAAAGCACATTCCCAGGAGCAGAGAGAATGAAAGAAACTCATTTGCGATTAAGCCACAAAAACAAACAAAACCTAGCAGCTTCTTTCTCTTTCACCTGAGGCAGAGACCCGCTAAATCATACAGAAGTGACACGAAGCAAGATTACTAATAAAGAAGATGAAATGATGTGAACCACGAGTTACATAAAAGAGAAAATGAAGCAAGAATCGAGGAAGGAGTTACTGACAGATCCTTGGTTCGTTAATTAGAGGTCTGGCTTTCCATATCTCCTCATTTGTTACAGGCTGCTGGTGAATTAATAGATTTCTCAACAAAAGGACATTTAAATCAATATATGACACCTGCTTAAATTCTCAAGAAGCCATTAATTGCACATTCCTAAGAAAATGAGCGAGGATACAACTCTCCTAACAGTATAATTCCTATCTGTGATTCTTAATCATACAACTTTCAGCTGCAAGATGGATCTCCTCTATTCATTTTCCCTGGTTCTGATCAATTAAACATTTTCTTTCATAATCGTAACATTGCATGTGCCAAATCTTCAAAAGAAAAGGAGCTTGTTAGCCACATACCACTTCCCATTGCTAATTTATGCTGAATTAGAATTCTTAAAAGTATAATGTACACATAGAGGACATTATTAACACATTCAGGCTGAGTAGAACAACCACAGTATGACTTTGTGGCTTGCTTTTTGTATGGATGGGTTTTTTGTTGTTGTTGTTGTTGTTTTTTTCAGAATAATTCCTTTCTAAAAAAAACAACAACTTCATCAATTCATAAATTAATTCCTATCGAACTAAGGTCCAATTTTGCGCATAGCTTATATACACTGATAGAATACAAACGATAATGATGAGATTGTGTAAGTTTATTCAGGAGAAATCACTGTTTCCTGAAGGAATTAGAACGTCTCTATAGATAGCCATTTGGTGTTTTATGGTTTGACTCATGTTTAATGGTCACCGACAGCATATACCGTTGAGTCAAAACCATACGGCAACCACTGTAGATTTCCTTTCCGGCACCATCCATTTCCGATCATCAAAGTGCAACTTTTCTGCACTGCGGATTTCTGAGTGCAATCGAGAAGCAGCGCTGGGGACCAGTGAGCGGATGAATTCCCAGTTAGCCGCTGAGGCTAAGGTTCCACAATCCTGACCTAGCCGGGAGTATCCCCTGGGCTCATCAAACAGAAGCAGGGAAAACCAAGAGTTTATGGCCTCCTCTGGGGCCAAATCCAGCCATGAAGTTTACGCACTATTGACAGCTACACAAACCCAGGCTCCCCGTTTGCTTATATATTGTCCCTGGCAGAGGCTGTATGAGCAAATCCTGAAGTATTTACTACCTGGCCCTTTACAGAGAAAAAATTGCCACCTCCTGGTAGAGACGGCTTGCCTTTCCTCTCAACTTGACCACCTCAAGGGCTATGACCATTGAAACCTCTTAAATCCTTCCTAGATAAAGAGGATATATACAAATACATTCCAAGAAGCCAACCCTGCCATGGTCTGCTCCCACCGAATGCAGACCTGCCTCAACTAGAGGCAGCTTCCCTTGAATTCTTACACTATCACTTCTACTTATACTCTTTTATTCATGGTCCTCAAAGCAAACCATCAGTTGATCCAGCAAACCATCAGGTGCCCGGCACTGGGAACATAGCTGGGGATGGAGCTTGCTTCCTTGTGCCGCAGACCCTGCTTGCTGGTTACACACTGATAGGAGCCCTTGGCTTATTCCCCCCACTCAATTTGACCCAACCCCTAACACCTCCACACCGACCCCTTCACACGACCTTGGAACAAAGAAAACGTATCTATGTTTCTGGTACACATTTTTTGCAAAATCGAAAGCTGTCCAGGGCCAAATCTATTCTTCCCATGCTAGTCCTCCCGCTCATGAAAAGCTTTTCATGCACGGGTGTAGGGTTGTTCCTGCATTCAGCCTGAGAACACAGCCAGGAAATATGAATTGGAGAATGCAAGATAGTTTTTCTCTCCATTCAATTACGCTCAACCTCTGAAGACCTGAAAATGAGCCAGCCACAGGTGCAGACACTGTATAAGATTGTTCAGGAAGCCCCACTAAACAGGGCCATGACCATCTCCACCCACTTCTTTCTCTTACCTGATCTCCCTGTAGCGTGTGCTGGTCAAGGGGTGTCTTCGTGGCAATATTGCTGTAGTAGGCATAGGACAGCTCCCAGTCCAGGGGGTAGTTGTCAATACCCTGGTAGTGTTTGTATCCAAGATTCATTGAAGACAGCCTCTCACTGCCCTGGCCTCCTACCAAACTATACAACATGCCCTGTTAGGAAAAAATGGACCAAGTGTTCACAGGATTGTAGCAAAAGGTCATAAAATCCTAACATTGAAAGGTCATCTGGCCCCGTCCCTATATATGAACCTGGTCATTCCAGAAACATGTTAACATGCCTTTAAAAACAATCTTTAGAAAAGAAGCCACAGCAACTTTCCAATGGTTCACAAATTCTAGCTCTCTGTCCTTCTTAATGCCCAATACTATGATTCCTCGACTTCTGCCCTTCACTCAGTGAAAACAGGGGTCATCCCCCGATTTCTCTCATAGAATCTTCTTGTGTATCTGCCAACTGTTCTAAGGACCCCTGGTGTGCTTCAGTTACGTTATCTATGGAAGATGATATGAACAGTGGCCATGTCCTCATCTTACACTCTCAGAATGCTAGTGTTGAGGAGGGTCTTTAGAGATCAGCTAGCCCAACAGCCTCATTTCATAGTTGAGGAAAGAGGGGAGAGAGAGAGACTGCGGCCAACCAGCCACTTTGTGACAGAGACAAGGTTAGAATCTTCCCCACTATTCTACCTTTGTGGGACTCAGGAAAGCACTTAGAAGGAATATGGAACCACCTGGGCAGGTTTAAACAACCGGAGTCTCTTCAAATCCAGGATGAACAATCTTACGTGCAGATCTGAAAATTAAAAGTGACCAGGAACCACCCATAGCACTTACTAAAAATGGGATCCCAAATGTTTAGCAAGTTGCATAACTAATTGGGTCTCAGAACCACAAATGAAACAGTCTGGTATGGCTTTTGTATTGATGGCAGAAGGCTGGATGTGATGATACTTTGCTGAGAGGTCCAAATGACTTCATTTAGCTAAATAGTCATGAGAGATAATGGCCCTACAGCCAGAGTAGTTAGGTAGTTATAAGAATTGGGCGAGAGGCACCTATTCTCGAAGGAGTGGGATTCTGGTAAGCCCTGCCCCAACTCTTCCTTAGAGTATGCCAATCATATCCCCTAGCTTGCGTCCAGGAAGGAAGCGCCTTTTCTCACTCACTGAAGACAGAAGATCCTGTACTTAACATAGCTCTAGGATGTTTTTCTTGAGTGTCAAGATTTTTAAAGCACTCCATGGAGCATGAACATGTCCGGTTTCTACCTGCGGTATGAGAGCATTACTCTGCAAATATAACGCAGGTGATTGATGTTCCTGGAACCCATGAAATACTCTACCTGCAGCTGATTCCGAGGCAGGTTTAATCCAGTTTCATAAAAGACTGCGAGGTAGTAGGATGCTTTATGGTATCCACAGCAGCTAGAATCCATCAGAAAGGGGACAACAGAGCTAATTTGGTGAAGACCATCAACACTGGAGAGTCTCTTTACAGCCTTCTCAAACATCCTCCTGCCGATTTCTAATACAGATTCATTTCGGTTCCTTGGCACTGTAAATAACCACAATTCACAGCACACACGATTAATTACCATGGGATCGACGTGGCTTTAGAAAGAAGAGGGAAAAGCCAATTAAACCACCTGAGTTATTAATATGGCTGGTTCTGCAGTGCCTTGAAATATACCACCTTCCAGGGAGGTAAATTAAACCCTTTGGGGATGTCATGGTGTCATTCTGCAAATAGCTTTTTCTTTGGCACTAAATGACAGCCTAGTATCCTGGGAAAAAGGATGTGCCTTATATAGTTGAGAAAGTGCCCCCAGAGAGTAATTTACTCAGTGTAACTCACCACCAAATCAGGACCACCGAAAGTTCCAGAGAGACTTTTTTTCCCTCTACGACTCTCGGAAGAAGAATGTGTTTTATCTCAGAAATCGTTCCTAGGTGCTGCTCTAAAAAGTTGCACAAAAGAACCTTATTTTGAGATGCTTTCTTATCTTTCGCCTCCAGTTTTTCTTGAGGGTTTCTAAATACAATAAAAGGAACGAGTCAACTTTTATGGAGGGCTTACAAAATGCCAAATACTGGATTAGGTGTCTTATGCAAATTATGTCATGTAATCCGAACAATTTTATGAGGTAGGTACTATTTTTAGTGTCCTTATTTTTCCAATGAGGAGTTTGAAGCCTGGAGATGTCAACTAACCAGTCCAACATTAACAAAACCTGTCAAGTGGCTGAGCCCAGTTTTGAGTTCAGCTTTGCAGTCACGAAAGCCATTCCTACTTAACTCTGCTACACCGACCTGCTGATGAACAGGCAACCAGATGTCTTACTAAGTACCTTACCACTCTCGGTAGACCCTTCTCTATGCAGCTGCCTTCAGCGGTACGGTATTTCCTTTCACCTAACCATCCCATAAATCTGATAAACATTTAAGCCCAAACTAGCAAGTTATATGGCTTTATAACGTAAGGGGGTGATGGTCTTCCAATAGTTCAAAGTGGTTTACATGGTTCATCTCTCTTGTTCATTGATTTAGGCAACAAATGTTTACTTTCTATTCTGTGTATCTATTAGATGCTACGTTTCAAAAGACCAGGAGGATTGTATAGATATTGTTTACATGTAAAGAGACATGGTCATCTTATTTAAGACTAAAATTGTACCTGCCTAAAAGTTGTTATGTCCAACATTTTTCTTTTCTTCATTCTATCCAAAATTAAAATGTTACTAATAACTTTCAGGGGGGCAACAAGAGACTCATTCTATCAGCACTCCATTAAGGAGTGAACAGAAATGAGTTTCCAATGTGGGAAAACTGAAATGGGCAGGTCTGAGATCAGATTTATTTAAGGGCAAGTCCCTTGCAGAGTCCATGCTAAAAACAGAGGCCAGTGGGATCCAAGGATGAAATTGCGAAAGCCAAGCCATTGGTTATGAGCTGGTGTCAGTCCTTTTGGGCACACAGGCAGGCTGGCTGCCCCCTGAGTGGAGGACACGTGCCTCCACTTGCCGAGCTGCGGGGAAGGAGCCCACCCCTGCCCGGAGCCAAGGCAGTCTCATCTCCTGGCTCCTGGAACCCCTCACCCCAGCCTTCTAGATTCCAAGAAGCAACAGCTGGGTCTGCTTTTACTCTCTCGATCCCAAGCAATAGGTGCTGAAAAAAATCACCTCGCTGAACACATGGAATTTGCTTCTCTTTCTGTATTTTTTAATCTCTAAAGAAATAGCTGCTTGTTTAAAAAAAATCAAACAATGCAGATTTGTATAAAATAAAACCGGAAGTGCCCTCTCTCCTAACCCTTTTTTAATAGTGAAGACAAGCATTGTTAAAAGCCTGGTGTGTATGCTTCCAGACTTTTCCCTTTGCACAGACTGTAACTCATATACACATCTATCTGTATTGATACACATGCATTTTCTTCCACAAAAGCTCCTACAATTCTGACCCTCAACTTTTTTGCTTAAATTAACCACGTATCATGGGTATTTGTCTGTGGCTGTCAGAAGCCCATTCTTTCTAAGGCTTCGCTAGTATTGCATTCTATAGCAGTGCTGTGTCCCCAACCAATTCTCTATTTTTAGACCCTTGGGTTGCTTCCAGTGATTTTGCTATAACCAACAACACGGCAATGAACATCCCTGAACATTTCCCTCTGCTCGTCTGTTGGGATATATCTGAATAATAACCCCCTTTTCCACCAGGAGTCTGGGGATCTCATTTTGGATTTTCCCTTTGAATAGTTGAGAGAATTCCATCCTACCCAACCATGAGACAGGATAAGAACCAACCTTCTCCACTGGATTTAGTATGCACCGCAGCACTCTGATGCAGTTGCAAAATAAATCCTACTCATTCATATATTTACTTCTAAATATGTACCCATCTCAGATATGCCTCTCTGTGCACATTCTGAGCAAAGCAACATTAACATTTTGTTAATGATTCATCCCCATCTCACCTGTTCTGCCAAACACCTAACCAAGATGATGAGTTTTGCCTGAGTACCCACAGACATGGGCTTTGTGGGCTCAGAGGAGAGAGGAAACTCCAAACCAAATGAAGCTCCAAATGAAACACTTGCCCCAGCTGACCCCTGGCACAGAACCCCAGAAATCATTAGCAAGAGTGCCCAGGTAGCTGGGATTGCTGGAGAATAAAGAACAAAAGGGGAATCCTTCACAAAGCTCAAAGCTTTAGCACAAAAAACCCACAGACTGCAACCAAGGCAGACTGAAAAGGCTTTGTTATTTCTTTTACACATTAAAACTCCTAACTCTCCCCACACCCAAATATTACCAATCAGTATTTCCTCTGCAAAAGAATCTAAACAATTTTCCGCACTAGTGAATGTAATAAAAAAAATAAGTCTAAAGTCAAACTGCTCTTTTTGCGTATTCTTTAAAGTTCAAGTTCCAACTGCGGCAGAAAAGCAAAGCCATGCATGCTACCACTGGTGAGTCTGTAAAACTGGCAATTTCAAAATTAGTTTAATGAAACTGTTAATTTCACCCATCTGGTTTAGCATATGCATTTTTTTTCTAGTCAATCTGTAACTAAAAAACATGCCTTGTTTATGGAGATGAATGGCGTAACGAAACAAACAAACACAATAGAAGAAGGAGCCATGTTCCCATTTCCTGGCTTTCTGCCCCAGAAGCTAAGGAAACAAAAGCCCAGCGCCCCCACTCCACTCCTTAACTCTTCCTATTTCCCCAGGAGCATGGCATTGTTGGTTTTGCTTTTCTACAGCAATACCGATACCATAAGGTGGCCATTGGCGGGCTCATCATCAACGGAGGCAAAAAGCAGAAAATGAGAAGGTGGGCCCTTGCTGGGGAGCTGGAGTGGGCCTCTGACTGAGAATTCAGGGGAGAGGCAGACTCCTTCCTCGTGAGAGGCACGGGGGGCATCGATAGGAAAGTCATTTTTAGTTTCAAGCTTCCAAAAGGTGGAATGCGTCCAAAGTACAAGTTGGAAAGGGAAGAAGAAGTGAAAGGAGAAAATGTCATTTAACCAGAAAAGGAAGCTCTCACCCGGCTTACTCCTTAAAAAAAAAAAAAAAAAAACACCACAGCATATTCCTGATTTGCATTCTGATCCCCTGAGCCCCAGAGCCCCAAGGAGGTGGCTTATTTCTCAAAAGTAAACTGCTTGGGGCGCTTGGGTGGTTCCGTGCGTTGGGCTTCGGACTCTTGATTTTGGGCTCAAGTGGTGATCTGCGTCCTTTGTCCATGCTCCTCAGTGGTGAGTCTTTGTCTCTCCCTTTGCCACGCCCCCCCAACCGGCCCCTCCAGTTCTCTCTTTCTCTAAAATAGATAAATAAATTTAAAAGGAAAAAAAAAAGTAAACTGCTTGTACTCTTCGGTATGCAAGTTTTCCAGGTTTGTCCTGTAATTTCTCTCCCTCCCTTCTCCATCCCCCCACCCCGCCCCACCCTCAGGACTGCCATCAGGGGACCTCTGGGCAGGAAAAGTGTGGCCCTCTCTGTTTTCTTCTCTGTGCTTCTGTGTATTTGCTTAAAAAAAATGATAACGTATGCTTTCCTAAATAAAAATAAAGATGAAGTTTTTTCAATGAACGACACTGAAAATAGCTCTTAAAGGACACGGTATCCAGGTGTTACCAAGAAACATTACTGTATGTCTACCATTTCCGTGCTCTGCATTTTAGTGTTTCCAAATACACATTGCGATTGTTGGCAAAAATAAGAACAGCTAGAAGTGAACAGTTAAGGCCAACAGCCCCTCGGTATCTAGTGGGGGACCTCCTCTAACTCTGCACTCAGCGCTCCTAAGCCGGGGCGAGGCTGGCCGGGAACAAAAACAGAGATGAGAGGGGCAGGATGCAGGTGGTCAGCCTTGGGAGGCGAGCCCACCTCAGACCCGGCCTCCTCCCGAGACGCATTTGCTGGCAGACCTTGGACTTCCTGTAGCCACAGCTCCCGTGGGCTCAGACGTGCCCAGTCCAGTATGAAGGGAGGGAAGAGAGTGAACAGTTCCGGCCTCAGGGCAGATGCCCACAGGGGCCTGCCGGCCAGCTCACCTCTCCCACTCACCTGTCCCTGCCTGCCCTTGCACCCCACCTGCACCTCAGTCTTTGCAGCTTTCCTCCCTCCTTCCTACCCAAGCCAGCTCTCTGGCTTTGAACCCCACACCTCCGCTACCATCTCCGCACCCCCGCAGCCTTTTACCAGCAACCCCCCCATCCCCACCACCTCTCTTCCCTGGATGCTGGAGCCCCATTCAAAGAGTGTTTGAATGCTAAGGGTTCTGTTTTGACAAGGAAATTGCAACAGGAGAGTAAAAGAAATAGCCACCACACCTCTTAAATAATGAAAAAGCACGCATACTAGAATCCTACCATCCTAGCACTGGAAAAAGCCCAAATGCTAATAGGGCAATTTCTATGCTCTAACAGGAGCCATTTTCCTAGAGAATTGGAGGTTCCCCAGGAGACGACATGGAGGGTGACCAATCAGCATAGTCCCCCTGAAGTCTTGAACACGGGGTCTCCTATTGGATGCCACCCAGAGCCTGGACAGTTGTGGACTTGGGGACAGAGCAATACAGAATCCCCATGCCAGGCAAGGAACTCAAGATGCAGAGCTGTAGTTCTGGAATGCCGGGAGGCAGGAAGGGTATTGTGCCACATCTATATGCACTGCAGCCGAGGACCCCGAGGAACGCTGCCATCTTTAATTCAAAGGCATGCCTACTATGGGAGACAAGGAACACGTCCTGTGATTCTTCAGTGGGAACCACCAGTGGGGACAGCTGCATTTTATACAAGGTTAGCATATCAGCTGTCAATATTTAAGAAGCCTCTCTCCTCCGCAACCCCTGGCACTTGGCAGAGAGTTCTGTGTGGGCTGGAGTAGTCTTTTCATTATGGTTGCCCTGGGGCCCAGCACAGCGCTGGAGGGATCCAATCCATGGATGCCAAACTGGGTTTGCACGAACCTTGGGGCTGTTTCACATCCGGGCACCTGTTTACTTCAGCAACTCGATAACAGGCATATGAGAGCGAGGACCGTGAGGGCTACATTTTGGGAATTCTTTTGTAATGGGTGTGCCTACGAAGGATTCTGGGCTACTTTTGCTGGGATTCTGGGCTACTTTTGCTGACGGGGAGGAGTTGGAAAGCAGCTTGCTGGCAGACCTGGGAAAGAGAACTATGTTTGCAGAGGTGCCTCAGAACCAGGACGGCAGCTCCTGAGAGAGGACAGACTGAAGAAGTGGGCAAAAAATGAGAAAAATGTAGAAAGAAGGCAAATAAGCCCATAGCCCTCGATCCATCTGGATTGCTGTCACGGCTTGGCTAGCATAGACCTTGAACCTGGTACAGAAATGTGCTGTGTAGGGTCATCTAGAAGAAGGATCGATAACTAAGCGCCTAACATGGCCAGCACCATTGCAGACACCGTGGAGAATTGGAAGTGTAAGTGGGATACTTATACTTCTTACGCTCCCTTCAACAAGCTTGTGATTGCACGAGTGATAGAGACACAGACAGGGTCCAACAGTTATAACTCAAGGTAGAGTGAGATGAGCTCTATTCAGGTGACCCAGTCCCCCGTAGCCATATGGTGCCTCTCTGTCCGTGAAGCTCTTTCGTAGCATTATGTCACTCAGGAGAGCATCATTCTTAATTGCCATTAAACCAAACTTGATCCAGTACATAAATTACAAACGTAAATTACATCTCACACCCTCGAGGATGGCTACTTCTCAAAAATCCAGGAAATAACACACGCTGGCAAGGATGTAGAGAAATGGGAACCCTTGTGCGCCGTTGCTGGGAACGTAAAACGGTGTAGCCTCTATGAAAAAGAGTATGAGAGTCTTCAAAAAATGAAACACAAGGATTACCATGTGACCGAGTAATCCCACCTCTGAGTCTATATCCAAAGGAATTGAAAGCTGAGTCTGGAAGAGGTATTTGCATACCCACGTTCATAGCAGCTCTAGTCACAATAGCCGACACGTGGAAGCAACCCAAGTATCCATCGACAGATCAACAAAATGTGGTATCTACATATGATGGAATATTGTTCAGTCTTAAAAAGGAAGGAGATTCTGACACCTGCCACAACAATCTTGAGGACATGATGCTAAGTGAAATAAGCCAGTCACAAAAAGACTGATACTGGATGATTCCACATCTATGAGGTATCTAGAATAGGCAAGCTCATGGCGACAGAAAGTAGAATAGTGCTTATCAGGAGCTGTGGGGAGGGGCAAAGGGGAGCTGTTGTTTAATGGGTACAGTTTTACAAGGTGAGAAAGTTCTAGAGATCTGTGCAATGAGGTGGATATACTTAACACTACTGAAAAGTAAACATAAAGATGGTTACGATGGAGAATTTTATATTACATGTATTTTTACCACAAAAAATATTTTTAATTATAGTCCTTAAAGAGTGAGGGTACAAATCGTTGGTGATTCTCTTTTGCAGTAGGAAAATACAGCTCAGACCTTCGGGAATAATGGAGCGGTGCTGGCCACTCCTGAGCTCGCTAGGCCGGCTGCAGGGAACTCAGCTATCCACTCCCTACTAGCTGTGTATGAAGCCACTGTTCCCGATTGTCCGCCCCCTGCAATGTTCTCATCACTCCTTCGAAGTGTGTTGTTGGCTTAGCGAGAGAGCAGACGATCCGCCTGAAATCACACAGCGCAGGGGAACAACACTCTGAGGTCTGAAACATGCACGTGTAGTGGCCTGGAAGTGGAGTGGGCCGTGTATGTGCAGATAGGCTGCCCACAAAAAAAAAAAAAAAAAAAAAAAAAGACTCTGTCGCAAAGAACCAGAAATCACAGGCCACTGTCTTAAGTGGTCTTTTTTCAAAATGCCGGGGGAAAAAATAATTCCACAAATTAATTCCCTTGGTAGGAACAATGGAGCTGACGTTTCTCTATTTATGTAAAAAACTCTCGTTCAAAACATGGCCCCATTTTTGTTCTATGCTGGCCCACGGGGGGCACTTGGTCAACCTCTGTTGAGTGAACGAATGGATGGAAGGTCGTGACATGAGCAACCAAAGATGTTTCTCACACAGTTAAATTCCTTGTCTCTCTTCCTGCACCCACTGAGTTCCTGCAGCCAGAATTCCAAGCACCGAACATCTGATCCTTGACTCCATTCCCAGAGCTTATCTCAGGTATGAAAAATATAAGATGATGAGGATGTTCTAATAAAGTCTACTAGTCAACAGGATGGGATAGCTCGGGGCAACAGGAGAAAAGAGAATGTAGACATAGTTCATATTAACTAGAGTTGTCCAAAGCGCTCCAGAGCCAGATAGACACTTACGGCAAGATGAGCCTGGGAGCAACCAGGAATGGATCTATAGCCACACTGGTCTATGACTATTCCTTTTATAGGAGACCCGAGTAAAGATACATTAAAAATATGTTTTCTTTTTGTTTTCTTTTTCTCTCAATTTACAAAGTCAAATGTTCTGCATTTTGCTCAGCCTTGTTAGAAACTGAACACAATGTACACCACCAGTCTCTCTCCAGGGTTAGCAGGAGGGCACTGTGATAGCCCCAAGCAAGGGCAGTGCGCCAGGCAGAGAGATGAACTTTAATGAGGAGTGTATGCCCAACCTCTGCAGAAGGCTCCCCGGTCCTTATCGACAGGATGGCGTAACCTAGAAAAATAGGAGCTGAAGGCAGAATGGGGGCTTGAGGTTCATTCCAGAGATTTGCCCACCCTTCCTGCCCTATCTCCCCATCTGCTCCTCGGCTCCAGGAAAGGGGAGGGAGCAAAGGAATGCAGGTGGTTGGGTGCCCAAGGGAAGCGGAAGCCCTGGTCGCAGATACGGCCCCTCACGAGACGCTCCTTGGTGCTGTTGTAAGCAGACTTGGCACCAGAAGGACTCGGCTGGCTGGTTCGGCACCAGCGGTGAGCTGTAAAGTGGCAAATCCGGCTTTGGGGCTCCCATTCTCACCACAGATGGAGCCCCCGGAGGCCTAACAGGGGTCAGCAGAACACACTATGTGCTGACATGTGACAGTTCCCCAGCCCCACAACTCGGGACAGCGTGAGGTGTAGGAGCTCATGATTTGGGTTTTTAATTAGATTCCATTTCCAGGCCTCCACGGAGGGGGAAAAAAAAACAATTCTAAATTCTTATAAACAAAACTTCTGAGCTATAAAAATAACATGAAAACATTCTTACTGAGAGTATTTACTTTAAAAGAAGAATGTGTTGTGAAAATGATTCACTCCTGCTCCCAGTCGGTAAAACTATATTTACATATGATCAGGAATCTCATAAAGCCGATTTGGATGTGGACGTGGCGTCAGTCCATGGAGCCTAACCTACCCAGCACACATGTCCAGCGTGAGCAGCGGAAACCAGGGGACTGTCTCTGCCGGGTGATAACATCTGTAACACTTACACAGCAGTGGTTCTCAATGTCAGGAGATTTGGCCTCCTTGGGGACATCTGGCAGACTCTGGAGACCTCATAACTCAAGAGG
This sequence comes from Eumetopias jubatus, assembly GCF_037043125.1. NCBI lineage: Eukaryota > Metazoa > Chordata > Mammalia > Carnivora > Otariidae > Eumetopias > Eumetopias jubatus. Next base: position 181,857,964 of record NW_028274808.1, on the reverse strand, counting down.
GGGGTCATGGGAGGGGAGAGAGTGCTACTAGTGTCTAGTGGGTTGAGGCCAGAAATGTAGCTAATGCACAGGGCAGACCTCCCCTCCGGCCCCCCAACAAGGAATTATCCAGTCCAAAATGTCACTAGTGCCGAGATTGAGAAACACCGCTTGTACCGGGCTTCCTGTATGCCGATTCTGTTTCAACTATTTTATATGCATCAATTCATTTAAGCTGACACTAGGAGGGTGGCACCATTCCCATTCCCACTGCACAGATGAGGAAACCGGGCTCGGGGAAATGGAGTAACTTGCCCAAGGCCACACGGCCTGTAAGTGCTAAGCTAAAATTGGAGACAGGCCGCCTGGCTGCAGATGTTATGCTGTGCCCTGAGTCCACAGGCTTCCTGCTCCTCGGCCTCCTTGCCTGCATGCAAGCGGTCCCACAGCCTTAAGAGCCAACCTCTCCCCACCACCCTGTCCCATTCAGGCCTGCATCCCTGGCCTGGACCACACGGACCGCCAAGACCCACTGCTTTCCCCGCACACCCCCCCGTTCCCTTCCCCCCAACCTCCTGCTGCTGCCAGAGTAACCACCTCGAAACCCAAATCTGATTGCACCTCCACCCGCTGCTTAAAATCCTTCCACAGGCCCCTGTCACCTACAAGGTGAAGCCCAAACTCTCAAGATGCTGTTGGAACAGCAGTCAGAATCACACCCTCCGGGACTTCTCCTGCCTCCCAAACGCCTCACACATCATTTCAAAGGCGGTGCTGCTCCCATATCTCTGCCTCTACTCTGCCTCCGATACCCAGATACCCTGCTCGTCCGGCAAACACCCACGGACCCTTCAGGAATCAGTCCCAGTGTCACCTCTTCCAGGAAGCCTTCCCTGACCACTCCCTTCCTTGTGACTCTACCACTTACTCCCACCACTTTTATTAAAAACGCATCACCAGGGGCTCCTGGGGGGCCCAGTCAGTTGAACATCCGACTCTTGGTTTTGGCTCAGGTCGTGATCTCGGGGTCATGAGATCGAGCCCCGAGTCGGGCTCTACAGGCTCAGCACAGGATCTGCTTGAGATTCTTTCACCCTTCCTCTCCCTCCCCCCACTCATACTCTCGCTCTCTCAAATAAATAAATAAATAAATAAATAAATTAATTAATTAAATCTTTAAAAAAATGCATCACCATTTTTCTTTGTTTTCAAGTCTGTCCCTTAAGGGCAGGGACCTCGTGTTATTTTACTTATCTCTAAAGTCTAGCCGAGTAACGGAGCAGACACTCAGCAAGTACCAAATGAATGAAAGAGGAAATAACTGGTATGGTTCGGATTCTTTCAGGCCAGAATAGATTCCCTTTGTCCCATCTGCAGCTGGGAATCTCTTCCGTTGAATACTGACATTCTTAGGAAGTCCTTACGTGAAGCAGAAGTCCGTTTCTGCGCTGCCTCGCCTCAAGGTTCTGGTTGGATGCCCAGCAGTACCATGGGTTGACTCTCACCACTAAGAGTTATCATCACCCCTCTTTGTAGCCCCTTCCTCGGGCTGAACACCTCCAGCTTCCCTCCTCTTCCTAACAGACGTCATTTCAAGATCCCCTGTGGCCCTACAGCGTGCGCTTCATTACTAAGCCAACCCAAACTGTGATGGGCTTAAGCAGAAGCCGGCCACATTTGGGAAGTACAGACAGATTCCCGAGATGCTGTTTGCAGTGTGTACTTCAACTCCAGGACCTCAAGTTCAAGGGCCTAAGGGCCCAGGCAGGTAAGCTCCAGGAAAGAAGTAGGCGGGAGGTGCTGGGATGGGGGGGGCGGGGTGGGACGGTGGACAGAACACACCTGTGACAGCTCTCACTTCCAGAACCACTGCTAATGCAGGAATGGAGGCCCGGCGTTACCAGATCTTTGGGGTTTTCAAGAAAAGCTAAACATTTGCATTTTTGAGCCAGTTTTTAGATACCAGCAACTCATAAAAAAATTTTTTTTGACAATAACGTACATGCCAAACCAATCGCCTTTGGTGGCCAGCTCTGGCTTCTGGCCGTCATTTGTGGCCTTGGCTTTAAAAGAATGGCTGGAGTGGTTCCTAAATTTGTTTTCGCATTAGGTGTCAGGAATGTGCACAGACACACGGAAAGTTGCAGCCATACAAGGGCAGAATTTAAATGCGAAGTTAACCTAGGACACTAGGGTGAAAAATCACTTTGAGGTATACATCACTAAGAGGGGGAGCAGAACTGGAAAAGAGGGGGCCTTCCCAACCAGTGTCCAAAGGTGAGGCAAAGACACATTTACCTGTCCACAAGCCCATCTCCAGCAAGGTCTGGAACAAGCTGGGGTGCCGGTCTCTCAGCTCCTTCTCCCAGGGGAAGGCTCTGCACGTGGAGGGTCTCCCATACCTGAGCTTCAGGTCCAGGTAGGAGTTCCGGAGGTCGCCTACAGGCCAAGGGAAGCACAAGAGAGCCCTCGCCTTAGGAGAGGGCAGGTCTCATCCTTCTAAATCCCTCCTCCCTAAGAGGAAGTAGAAATAGGAGGTCAGACTTAATGTTACTGGATGTTGGTTTGGGTCCATTGGGATTTGAAATCGGCTCCGATACGTCTGCCTCAAGGTCACAAATTCAAAGCCATGTCCAAGGGAAATGTGCCAAAGTTGCTGATGGCTGTAGAATAATTCTACAGAATGAGCAGCTGGCCTCAGACTGTTCCCCAGGAGGCCAATATCTAGGCCATTTTGTTGGCAGTGTGAGTTGAGGAGCAAAGCACAAGGACCCCCAGGGAGGCAAGGCAGTGGGTGTTAGGAAAACCTTTCCATGCCACCAAACAGATCAGCATGCAAGGATGGCCTTTCAACTCAGAGGATCTCTCCTGAAATTACATCAGTTATCAAAATCAGTTTCTTTCCTGTTTGGGATATTACTATTCCTATGTATCTTCCCCCTCTTCTGACAGCATCATATTTTCTGGATGAGTCAGCTGTACCCGCAGCAGCTGGGGACCAGGATTGCCTGTTCTTAAATTACATTGCAAAAGCACTGCGTCTCCAGGCTTACCTATCACTGTGTCTACTCACTTCCGGAGACCGTGGTCTGTGGACCCTACAGGACTGAGGTGTGTTCCAGAGGCACCCATCCCTGCACAGCCTGGAATGGGGAGGTTCAGCTCTGGAGAGAGTGCGATGTGTGGGCAGGACTGCCATACTCAATTCGCTTCTGCGGATGGCAAAGGCCCCACAGGAATTTCTCTTCCAGAAGGAACATATGTGACTAACTCTAGTGCCGCCGTATCCAGCAAGAAGACCTAAGCACAGAGAAATTTACAAGCGCTAGATCCAAGCCGGAATATTGGAAGACAGGCCAGGAACCGATCTTTATAATCAATGAATGCCCTGTATGAGTGAAGGATGCCCGGGCAAATATGAGCAGGCCTGAAAGCAGTCTATTTTGAAATTCATTCCTTCTGCTGGCTATTACCAGGGTCTTCCAGAAAGAATAAATTTCAGGGATTAAAAAAATAAAACCAAGCCCCAAACAACAAAGTCACTGTTCTACATTTCTGAAAGCTAATATTCAGATATTAATGGTCCAAGACAAAAGTGCACCGATGGGGAAACATTTCTAATGATTAATTTATTTTCCAATTCACTTTTATTTTCTTGGACTGGCCTAAGATCCCATTATGGGCGGGAAGAATGCAATGCAAGGCTCAACACGCTCTCATTTGTATTCTTAAAGGGAACCGCGTATGGATGAAGCTAAGAGGCAGGTGTGTGGTTCCTGTTGGCTGTTGGTCTGGTTGGAATCCAGGTGGCACTACACGGCCATCCACCTCCATCTGTGGAGGGCTTCAGGTCATATCTGTTCCCGCTGCTCAAGTCATATATATTCTATTTTAACCGTGTTAGAAAGAAGCCAAACATGTTGACACAAATACGCAGAGCTAAAAATTGCCCTGCTGGAGCTCAGTACTTACATGCTTCCTGTCGCCCGCCCCCTTGCTGTACCGTGGATGTGTACACAAACACTATTTCTTGGACCTCAGCACACCTTTCATAATATAATTTGAGCTGTTCAGCAAGTTGCTTCTCAAGGAGGGGATTACCAATCTACAAGAAGGCAAGAAAATCGAATGAACAACAATTGTCATCGAGCTCCCATTGATACCTCTGAAGCTGTGTTCGGGTTGATTTCCTTCTCCCATTGGTATCACCAGATGGCTCATCTGCACACAGACCATCCACTCCGGGTTAGCCACCGGAGGGTATAATTCAAGGGCACACAAGCTCTGTCCGGTTCCCACTCACTGCTTTCCGTGGCACCTTCTCTGCAAGAGCTTCTTAAATGTCCGGATTTCCCAGAGACCAGGCTTCCACCCTCTTGTTCCCCTCACCGTGTGCTCTTCCTGAACAATCATGTTCATCTCTCCTTCAGTCCCCAAGAGATGCCAAGTGCCAAGCTTCCCCATGCTGTGCCGCGCCCTGCGAACCCTCCTCCCGCTTTCGTCTGCTTGGCAGGCTCCTACTCGACCTCCAAGAGTCAGTTCCAAGGTCATTGCTTCAGGGCGGCTTCCTTAACAGCCCCCCCTCCCGTGTGTGCTGATGCGGATGTTCCCACCTCAGCGACCCAAAACACTCGCATGTGAATTAGCACATGTACTGAGTTCCTTCATGACTTTGGTGTTTAAGACCCAGACAGGGAGCTTCGCAAAAACAGAGGCCTTATCTCAACTTGTTGGTTTTCAAAATGCAGGTTGTGACGCATTAGAGGGTCAAGAAATTATTTCAGCAGGTTGTAACCAGCACTGATTTATATATACATATATGTGTGTGTGTGTGTGTGTGTGTGTGTGTGTGTGTGTGTGTGTGTGTGTGTGTGTGTGTATAGATACATAAACTAGAACACAAAAGAGCAGAGTGCATCTAACATGGGAAGGGCCTTATTCTTAGTAAAATCTTTGTTTTGGTTTCTTATTTTATACATATATATAATATATACATGTATGTGTATACGTGTGCTCATGATGTTAATAGATTTCTTCTTTTCTTTCTTTTTTTAATCACACAGATTTCTGATGTGAATCACCTTCAAAAAAAAGTTTGAGAGCGGCCATCTTCATCATCGTGGACACCTCAGCACAAGCACAGGGCCTGGCACATAGCTGGTGCTTTGGAAGTATTTGTTGCAAAAAGAATACATTAATTTCTTTGTTTTCCTCTTCATAGACGTTTCTCTGTAGGGGCTCTGAGATGGACCCATGGATAGTAGGGCTATGCATTGTTCTTCCTTTACTTTGCCTAATGACTCCTGCTTTCCCCAGAACAAATCCCGCAGGGTCATGGGAATGCACTAAGGTTCCTTGTTCAGGTATCTGGTGATCTCCTTACCAAGGCAGAAAAAGACACCTCTGTAAAGGTGGGCAGTCCTCGTCTCCCTGCAGCAGCCCTGGGGGAGCTGGCCTGGAGAGCTGGACAAGCCCATCTGTGGGTGGGTTTTGGAGGCAAGGGTCACGGTGTAGCAGCTTCGGCCCTCCACAATGTCTACAAGTCCAGCCAACCCACCCCAGTGGGAGCCCAAGGCCTGCGTGTCTGAAGACAGCAGCGAACAGAACCAAGATTTTCATTTGCTAGAGTGTCTCTTCTTCAGATACTTTAAATAATAGCACATAAAAGAAGCTCTACCTAATAACTAAGATTCTCTCCTTTCATTAGCTTAATCACTGGATAGGCAACAACCTGATAAAAATCTACTCTATAATTAAGCTAGTAGTTATTAAAACAGAGGAAGTAAATGGTTTCCATTTTATGAGTACTAAATGAACCAAACCTTAACAGAAATCTATTCTCGAGTTTGCTGGGGGAAAAGCCTCCATATTAATTACGTTTGATGACAAAGCCAATGTGAGGTCCAGCTTGGGTATATCTTTTGTTTACAGGAGGTTCCACATGCTGGAGCCACACACCCATCATGCATGAACACCCAGTAGCTTCTCAATGCCCGGGGCTCACCTGTGCAGGGTGCAGAGTGTGGAGACGATAGTACTTCAGGGGTCCGAAAAACCCTTCAATGCCGGCCACATACCTGCTCCCTCCAATAATGAAGTATCCAGCAGTGTCATTATAATAGAAATCCTCTCTGAAGCTACAGAAGAATAAAGAGTTAACAGAGCTCTTGGTCTGAACCAGATCTTTAAAAAAGAGATTCTTTCATTGACCCTCCTTTCTCACACCCCCAGATTTCTTCAGTCCTTCATGCTGAGTTCTAGCAGATAAGACAATGGTGGGGTCAGACACACTTGGGCTAGGATCCCAACTCTGTTATTTTCCAACTGTGTGACCTTGGACCTGTCCCTTACCTTCTCTGAGACCGAGTTTTCTCATTAGCAAATTAGTTCCTCAATAATTAGATTCTTAGGAGGACTCGTGAAATGTAAAGCCTTATGCCCAGCAGAGTGCCTGGCCCATCGTAAATCCTTGGTACCTGCCGGCTTTTGATATTGGTAAAATTGTTTGGAATTGGAAACCTCTGGAATCACTAGTCTTAATTGGAACCGTTTTGCTCTAAAAGAAAAAAAAAACCACCTTGTTGAATGGACATGTTGACTGGATAGAAGGTGGCTGCAAAGGAAAACTAACAACATATCCTATTAGATAAGAACCGAGGGATAATTCGGAGTGAGGAGGAAGAGGCTGAACACCAGAGCCTTGTACTGAAAGACTTGAAGGAACAGGAAGGAAAATGGAGGGAAAAATGGGCCAGCATGAATAAAATGCACAAAGTATTCCTTGCTGCATTGTTTATACTCACTAAAGACTGGACAACCCCAGGCGTCTGTCAGGGAGGACTGGCCCAAAGCCATCCAATGGACCCTAAATGTGAACCTTTTTTTCATATATAGCTTAGAAAAGGAACAGAGGGCTCTGTGTATTGACCTGGAGAGATCTCTAATATATTAAGTGAAAAAAAGAAAAACAAAAGTGGAACAAAGAGCATATACTTTTTATCCAAGAAAGAGGAGAATGGATTTTTTTTTTGTATTTGCATTTTAAAAACTCTAAGTATATACTGCAAGAAATTAATAATAGTATTTCCCCAGGGCATGGAGGGTAGGGGATGGAGTGGATGGGGGCAGAGGTAGGAGCAAGACATCTAACTGTATATCTTTTCATATAGTTTTGACTTTTTTAAAACAGGCACATTTATTGCCTATTTTAAAACTAAAATAGGATAGGTGAACAAGGTGGAATCAGAGCCTACGTAGATAGCAGGTTGGAGGGAGGGGGTCAAGACAAGCATCAGGTGAGAAGCTAGGCCAAGAAGAAAGAGCCAGGGAAGGCAGAGGGCAGATGGAAGCAGACGGAAAGAAAACAAAATGTCAGGCAAGCCGCCAGGAGCCCAGCAAGTCACAAAAGCAATGGGCCAGGGTGATGCCAACAGGGACAACAGAGCAAGACACCAGCAGTTAGACCAGAGAAGCCAAGCAACGTGGGGTTATCCCAGGAGAGCGGATGTACTGACTGTTACCAAGGAACCTGAACCCTAGCAGGTGCGCCTGGCTGGACAGGAAGATGAAAGGGAGAAGGAAGAAGACTGACAACATCAACAGACGGCGGCAGAAGTGAATGCTTAGAAATTAGCTTTACACGAATGTGACTAAAACGGAAAAGGAGTGCTTCTTCCCCTGCTATTTTTCTTTTCAGAATCTCAGGCTTGATGGTCCTTCCCTTTATTTTCCACTGGGACCACAAAGTTATTATCTCCGAGAGCTGTGAATTGATCTTGTTTTTCAAGACCGTAGAAAGACTTAACATTCCAGCCACCCTCACGACGACGTAATACCTGGCACTTAAGGGATACAAAACTTCTACAGTAGATGCTCTCTTAATGGAACTCGGCTCAACCAACTCACCAGCGCACCTGCTGGCTATCCCTGCAATGTGCTGGGTCCTCGAAGGCTGGCGCCCACTCTCTGGATCCTTCGTCTTCCCATTGTTTAAATAGAGATGATAACAGTACATACCTACTGGGCTGTTGTGAGGATTAAATAAACTAATATTTAAACAGAGCATTTAGAGCAGTGCCTGGCACATAGTAGGCACCATAACTGTTAACTACTGTTATAATATTAACCTAATCCACTGTGGGACTGCATGCTAAGTAAGAATGAGAAATGTCTGTACCAAACCTGACAGTGCCAATTGTATGGTCATTGTAATTATACAATTTAATGAACTATTATGTCATTCAATAAAATATGGATTGGGAAGAAAGCGTTGTTCATTCTGTAACAATTAAGTTGAATATATTTTGGGTTGACTCAGAAAAGAACAGTTGCTTAAAAAGTGTGGAATTAGGACAACAGTAAAAGATTCGAAAAAAATGGAAGAAATCTAGATATATCTAGATGGCTTTGATAGTTTCACAGGGATCTTTGTTTTCTTTCCATTTGTAAGAAACAAGAATTGGGTGCTGTTTATGCAAGAAAGACCACAGGGAACTCCAATTGGTAGATTCGGAACAAAGGAAAGGCCCTATCTGGAAAGATTGGTAGATGAATGTACATTTCTGTTTTTCTAATTAAAATAAAATGTTTATGGTAAGTATCTTTTTAAATGCATCTTTGCTTTAACTGAATTTTTCATAACCAACAAATTACTTGGTCCCTATGGTACTGGATTGTAATTTTTTTTATCATTATCATAATACAACTGCAACATCGTGGCTTATGAGAAATATATATTTGGGGGCACGTGGGTGGCTCAGTTGGTTAAGCGTCCGACTCTTGATTTCGGCTCAGGTCACGATCTCGGGGTTGTGAGACTGAGCCCTGCGCCGGGCTCTCCACTCAGTGCGAAGCCTGCTTCAGATTTTCTCTCTCTCTCTCTCTCTCTCTCTCTCTCCTCTGCCCCTTCCTCCACTCATTCGCACGTGTGTGCTTCCCCCCTCCAAAAAAAATAAATCTTAAAAAAAAAAAAGGTTGGGGCACCTGGGTGGCTCAGTCATTAAGCGTCTGCCTTCAGCTCAGGTCATGATCCCAGGGTCCTGGGATCGAGCCCCGCATCGGGCTCCCTGCTCAGCAGAAAGCCTGCTTCTCCCTCTCCCACTCCCCCTGCTTGTGTTCCCTTTCTCGCTTTCTCTCTCTCTCTCTGTGTATCAAATAAATAAATAGAAGCTTAAAAAAAAAAGGAATATATATTTGGTCTTTGTCCACAGTTCCTGGCTCACAATGCTTCCCAAACCCCTGGGACCTCCTAAGTGTTGAAAAGTAGTAAAGATGTATGTCTTTTGTTATATTAAAGAAGCTGACTCCACCCAAAGGCGGAGGCTGGTTCCCAGGCAGACCAACGAAGTGACTAGAGGACTGAAACTTTTAGTTCTACTCCCCAACCTCCAGGGAGGGGAGAAGGGCTGCAGGTTGAATCAGCCAATGGCCAATGTCTTAGTCAACGATGACTATGTAATGATGCCCCCATACAAACCCTAAAGGACTGGGACATCTGGGTGGCTCAGTTGGTTGAGCATCTGCTTTCTGCTCAGGTCACAATGCCAGGGTCCTGGGATCAAGTACCCCATCAGGCTCCTTGCTCAGCGGAGAGCCTGCTTCTCCCTCTGCCTGCCACTCCCTCTGCTTGTGCTCTCTCTCTCTGACAAATAAATAAAATAAAATCTTAAAAATAAAAACAACCTTAAAGGACTGGGGGAGAGCCTCAAGGTTGGTGACGTGACCACATGGAGGCTGGGGAGAGTGGCACACCTGGAGAGGGCATGGGAGTTCTGTGCCCTTTGCCCAGCCGTCACCCCATGTCTCTTCACCTGGCTGTTGATTCGTATCCTATATCAGATCCTTTAATAAACGGGTAAATGTAAGTAAGTACTTCCCTGAGTTATGGGAGCTGCTCTAGCAAATCAAAAGAACCTTAGGAGGAGGTCCCTGGAACCTCTAATCTCCAGTCTGGGGCTTGTAACTGGCGTCTGAAGCGGGGGTGGGGGTCATCTTGTAGGACTGACCCTTCCCCTGTGGCATCTGATACTATCTCTGGGAAGATAGTGGTGGAGTTGAGTTGAATTCTTGGACACCCTGCTGGTGTCTCAGAATTGCTTGGTGTGGGTAGGAGGGAAGCCCTCCCGCATCTTGGAATTGGGTCTGGGAACCCAAAAGGAAGAGCTAAATAGGAAATCTCTCCAGCCTGCTCTCCATCCACCTCAGAGCCTCTAGATTTTTCTCCTCTAAAATGCCCTCCGTGGCTGCACAAAGATTGCAAGCACTTCCTTGTACCGTGTGTGCCCTGTTTGATGATCATCAATTTCACAGACATAAAAGCTGAGCTAGACAGTTCCAAAGCCTAAGCCGTCACTTTTGGAAACCTCAGACACGGGCAAACTATCTTTACTCTCATCTGGACATAGGAGACCGCCTCGGTTTATAACTGCCAAGCTCTGGCAGCCCAAACAAATCTCCGAGGTTGTTAAATAAATCTCACTCAGAATTAGAAAACAGCTCCAGCTCGACAGTTCTTTAGTAGGGAAACTTAAGAGCTTCAAATTAGCCATCCCTCTCCCCCCTTAGAGTAATTATCATCTCAAATGTGACTTCTTTGGGATCTGCTGTAAATTCTGACCCCCTTGAGTATCCTCTGAAACTATCCTATTCGATTCCTTTCCAGAATTCACCACAATTTGTAATTTTATATTTATTTATGAATTTAAGATCTGTCTCCCCCACTGATCTTTCTTTCTTTCTTTTTCTCTTTCTTTCTTTTTCTTTCTTTCTCTCTTCCTTCCTTCCTTTCTTTCTTTTTCTCTTTCTTTCTTTTTCTTCTTTCTTTCTTTCTTCCTTCCTCTCTTTCTTCCTTCCTTTCTTTTTTTCTTTCCTTCATTTCTCTTTCTTTCTTTCTTTCTTTCTTTCTTTCTTTCTTTCTTTCTTTCTTTCTTTCTTTCTTTCTTTCTTTCTTTCTTCCTTCCTTCCTTCCTTCCTTCCTTTCTTTTTCTTCCTTCCTTTCTTTCTTCTCCCTGAAAGTAGGGACTGACTGTATTCTCTTTGTTCGTCATTTTATTCCCAGAGTCCGGCACTGTGTCAAGTGCATGGTAGAGGTGTTGGATGAATGAGTGTATATTGGATAAATGAATGAAGGATAAACACTGTACAGGCCTAAAGTTGTTACCTGTCACCCAGGGTCACTGACAGCCTTTCATCTGTGTGGAGCACTGCACTTCCAAGCACTTAATTACTGATCTTTCCACACCACCTTGATGGGACAGCATTATGTTTACATGACAACAAGGAGTAAAAAAGAATGCCTATAACCATCTGAAATATCTGGTGTTTAGTTCACTGGCTTGGCCCACTCTAAGATCTCTCTGATGGATGAGATTCCAAATATCTAACCACAGGAATCCCAGGTAAGCCCGACATTAAATCTTCAGTTCTTCTATTGATGGGTGAGGTTCCAGGAGTACAGGAACGGCAGCTGAGGAGGTGGCCAGCGACACTCCTGGGTCTGGGGACTGCCTCTATTACCAGGTCAGGGATCATTTCAGTGTTTGTTTGTTTTTAAGATTTTATTTATGTATTTGACAGAGAGAGACACAACGAGAGAAGGAACACAAGCAGGGGGAGTGGGAGAGGGAGATGCGGGTTTCCCGCTGAGCAGGGAGCCCGATGCAGGGCTTGATCCCAGGACGCCAGGACCGTGACTTGAGCCTTAATGGCAGACGCTTAATGACTGAGCCACCCAGGTGCCCCCATTTCAATGTTTTATGTGGAATGTCGAATTGGTCTGTACCTGAAAATCGGTCCTCCTTTCTGGAATCTTGTATGATCACAGGGATTCTGTATTTACTTAAAACTTTTATTTTTTGTTCATTGTATATTCCTTACACTAATTTTTATTTCTCACAATATTATATTAAATGTCATTTATCATGATTACTGTTAGGAGTTAAATTGTGTCATTCCCCCTACCGCAGATTCATACGTTGAAGTCTGAACGCCCATACTCTCAGACTGTGACCTTATTTGGAAAGAGGGCCATTGCAGATGTAATTAGTTGAGATGAGGCCATACTAGCAGAATGGGCCCTTAATACAGTATGATTGGTGTCCTCACAGAAGGGGAAATATGAAGGACACACACACAGTAACAGGAAAAATGCTGCGAAGACTGGGGCCCTGCCACCACAATCCTGGAGCTGTCAGAAGCTGGAGAGAGGCCTGGCAGGCTCAGAGCCCAGGTCAGCTCTTTCCCCAGACCTTTCAGAGAAAGCACGGCCCTGCTGACACTTGACCTTGGACCTCTAGCTTCTAGAAATGTAAGACAATAATTTTCAGTTGTTTAAGCCACTCAGCTTGGGCTGCTTTGTTCCAGCAACACTAGCAAACTAATACAATTACTGAGTTTTTTGGCACCTCCTTAAATTTTATGTGGAAGGCATAGGTCTCTCCCCGCATCCCAGGCGCAGGCCTGGATCACCCTGTGATCTCTCCATCTGCAATTCACTTGTGCCAGCATCTAGGTCACTAGGACGTATGGTGAAAGGAAGCTTTTACACAAAGAATGAAAAAGAACCTATGAAAGCAATCTTTTGCCAAAAACGTCCTGGGCTCGGGGGTAGGTATCCGGAGAGAAAGGAGAAGGTATTATTCCAGACTTCGCATCCCCAAAATACAAACCCTCTATCCCTGGGGCCCACTGTGCAGAGCGGGCCACCAGACAAGGCTCCCAAAGGAGCCACACATCATCGGTTTCTCCAAGCTCCCAGGCCTCTCCTATTCCTGAACTCTGTTCTACAACAAAACTCATGTCCGTTGAACTCTTTCTGACTGGTCTTAGTCCACGTGGCCCCCTTTAAGACTTCCCCTCTGTTCTCAGGCCTCAGCCTCTCTGTTCCCATACAACTGTTAACATCACCCCTGACCTTCTCTTTGCAGGCTAAAGAATAACACCTCTTTAGCCTTTCCTTATAACTGTAATCCTTTAATCCAGCCCTGAAAATAAGAATTGTTCTGTGTGTCCAGAGCCTGAAGGCCATCAGTATGACTTAAATGTAAACTGGAATGGTGGGAGGGGAGGGTCTGGGGTCGGGGGGAGAGAGAAAAGCAGGGTGTATGCCCCGCTCCGTTCCCTTGTCTCTATCTCTCCTGGTGTTCCTTTCTTCAATAATTGGTTTCCAAGAAAATCTGGCTTGTGTGAGGAGTCTGAGGGAACGAGTCTGTTCGGAGAGACAGTTTCCTGCTTGCTGTAGTAAAGTAGCTACATGAGACCCCCGCCCCCAGCCAAAGTGCCTGATACATTTTTTTAAATTACCCAGACAAAGCTGGTACATGTGTATTATACATGATTACATAAATTATACATACAAAGCTGGTAGTTTTTGTTTCTGGTTTTTTTACACTTATTCTTAAGCATTTGAGTGTGTATATATATATATATATATATATATATATATATAATCTAGTTATGTTGAGGTATTCCGAGTTCCCAAAGGAGACTGCCCCATGGTTCTGCCCCTAGAAACCCCACTATTAGACAGGGGTGTAGAGGCAAGCATAAAAATTATGAAACGCAAGGCAAAGGACCCAGTTCTCAGTTTCTGTAACTCTTGTGGAGAATGCTTACATGAGGATGAAAAGTTACACCAATATCAATACTCGCATGCATTTCAAATTTAGATTATAAACATAAATATGAAGACTGTCTGTTTTTATGTTTTATCCTAGGCCAAAGTTACCAACCGTTCTCAATAAGCAACATTACTATGTTGATTTATTTTTCAGAATCCTTCATAGAAGATAATTTTCAAAGAAAATGAATTATCAAGTGCCATGAAAGGAAGGATTTACAATGAGATCTGGAGAGAGGAATAGTTTCTCTTCTTAGAAAAAAAATGTTGTGAGGGAAGAGAGGGGAGTTTGCAGGTGGAAAACAAAAAAAGTGCGAAGACTGGGCTATAGGGCAGACCAGACACAGTCCATGCTCCAAAGCTGAATAAGGGGGTGTGGGAAGAACATTAGGGTTGAGGGCTAACGTACGACGACTTCTCAATCCTTATCCAACATCATGTTGAATAAAAAGAAAATATTGCACTTACCTAATGGTCTGATTATGGTAGCTTTTCAAATCCTGTCCAATGCTGGTGGTGACTACGACCTGTGTGGGAAAAATACACAAGATCAATTGTGCCCCAACACTTCACATCATAAATACAGTCCTAGGTATAAATTACTCATAAAACGGGCTGCATAGTCTCTCACCTGATCCGTTTCTGCAGAAATAAAAGTAATACTTTACTAGCCCTGTGTACATTTTAAGATTAAAGAAATTTACTTTCTCCAAATGACTTCACATGGTAACCATAGCCATCATGCAGTTTCCCCCAGTGGGGTTCAGATATTTCCAAGCTATAAGCCACAGCTTTGCTTGGTGTACTTGTGCTCAAAATTTTGTGGCATAGGAAGAGAAGGAAATGCCTAAGATACTACAAGAGGCTTATGAAATTTTACTTTGATTCCATGAGAGCCTTCAGGGGAGAAACAAGTTGGTGCTGAACGTTCTTCATGCACTGCTGCTCCCCACTCTCTTTCCCTAAGCATGGAGAATCGTCATTGTCTTTTCAACAGTGACGATGTTTTTGTTGATAATGTTGTTAGCTGTCACGCATTCTTCTTGTGTCTTCGATGGCTACTACAACATAAGCCTCTTGAGCTAAGGGGCTCCTTCTCCCCCCACCCCTCCCACCCCCAGTGCTAGCACCGAGCAAGGGTTTAGAAAATATGTGCTGAGCTAACGAGGGTCTCAAAGGTGTGGCTACAACACTGTCTATGAGAGGCAAACTAACACAAAAAACAACCCAATTCATCCATAGGCAACATGTTGGCTTAGAGAAGAAAATGACTCCAATCAGTTGTCTCTCTAAACCAGCCACTGGCTTTAAGTCACTTGTCCATTTAGTCAAAGCAATGAGTATGGTAGTCCCACCACAGAGGCGGATGTCATGTGGAAAAATAATAATACGGTTTTGGGGAACTTATAAATATGTTAGGAAAACGAGATAAGATGGAAAGAAAGCAGGACAAAAGGGAAAAGTCTACCAAACAACAACAACAAAAACCCAACCCTACTTCTTTTTTCTTTCCATCCAATCTGGTCTTTTTAATCCTTACCTCAACATACTCTGCTAAATTAAATTCATCTCTTTAATTAAAAGACTACTTTGATTAACTCTGTTCCGGCTCGAAAATCTTCCATGACACCCTGCCACCTTGCAAATAAAAATCCAGATTCCTTGATAGTCAAGATTGTCCACATGCTACCCCTAAAGACATTTTTTTTAATTCTATTAGTTTTCTACAGCCTGCAAATTTCCACCCCAGCCTGGTTTATCTGCTAACCCCCAGTGATGTGCTAAAATGTTCCCTCCTCTCCTCTCCATCTCAACTCCACCCAATCTGTAGGAACCTTCTCTGTGAAACCTTCCCCGAGCATCCCAGCATGAAGTGCTACCTCTCTTCCCCGAGTCAGTATGAATCATTTGGTAATTAAGCTCTCCTTATGACATCCTGTCACCTGCGTAACGCTTCTCCCATAAATAGTTGATAAGCTCTGTGAGCAAAGAGCCTTGCATACATAAGGTGCAAAATAAATCTGTGATTTGCTCTGATGATTTGATACCCGCTTAAGTGACACAGAGTACTGAGCTGACCTTCACCTCAGGAGCAAACAGCAACCAAGCTGCCATATAATGCCATAATAATCCTTATGTAAGTGGGAAGCTGGACAACAGACCACAGCTAGGTCACCTCACATTGTAAAGGAAACCAACAAACATACAAAAAAATTCCCAGCTAACCTGTTACAGACTCTTTTTAGGGAGGCAACAAGGAATGACCTGATTTCTTTTCTCTCCAGGAGAAGGAAATGTGATAGACATAAACACCAAGGGAAGCCTGTGTCTTATCTAATACATACGACAAACAACAGGTCTCTTCCACTTTTGTTACCGGAAAATCACAAATCAATAAGAAAAGCTGATGAGGAAGTAAAATAACGAGAAAAAAAGGTAGCACGTCGGCATCAAATATGCCAAGAAATGGAGTGGTCTTCCGTTATAACAACAGATTCGCCATAATCCATAAAATCTGCATTATGAGAGTTTGAAGCAGTTATGTGCAGTGTTTTATAGTACAAAGCAGATAAATCCCCTCTGTCCCACCAGAATGATCACTTAGTTTTGTTGGTTATTATTTGGTTAATGCCAAATGTCAGCAATTGTGTAACTGCCAAAAACAGTCAAACCATTTCTTGGCTGAACTAGCCAATAAATTGCCTGTAAAAAAAGAAAAAGTCATAGATCTGATAACACTGTATAAACATGACCGATGCTGTTTTAACATTTATCTCCACAAAGCCTATCTCCCTCGGGGGAGGAAAAAACCTGAATTGCTCAGATAATTGTGGACATAGAGCAGGCTATATTATTTAGTCATTCACAATATGGTGGAAAGAAGCACTTTAGAAGTTAATTAGAAGGGATGGGATTCTTATGATTTAAACTTCCATTGATAAATGTTTGCCTGAAGAAGTGTAGAGTTGTAAAGAGTTTATCATTTACCACACATCTCCTCTTGCAGGCACCCTTGCTCCCTGCCTTTACTGCAATGCCTAACGTGGAGGGACTCACGGAGCGTGCGCACAGATACCTTGCCTCCGTTAAAAGAGATATCCAGTCGAAACCACTCCTTCAGAGGCATGGTGAATTTCGTTTTCACAGCAAGGTCTTCTCCTTTGACGAGATGCATTTGGATATGCAAGTGGCCTACAGGGAAAATTAAAGCTCGTGAAAAACGACAAAAAAATACTGAGGACTGGGGCATCTGGGTGGCTCAGTCGTTAAGCGTCTGCCTTAGGCTCAGGTCATGGTCCCAGGGTCCTGGGATGGAGCCCCGCATCGGGCTCCCTGCTCCACCTGCTTCTCCCTCTCCCACTTTCCCTGCTTGTGTTCCCTGTCTCGCTGTCTATCTCTCTGTGTCAAATAAATAAATAAAATCTTTAAAAAAAAATACTGAGGATGGCACGAAGTGACTGCACCTTTCTGACAATTGTCCTAAGGAGCTCTCCGACCAGAACGTGGGCCTTCTCCCTACAAACAAGAAAAAAGCAACAAAAGAACGCACAAGTGGATCCCTTCCTAAAGAAGACATGTGTTTTAAGCTTCCAGGGAGGAAAAAAAAAAGAAAAAAGAAAAGTTGACAAGAATCCGCATTTAAAAATCATAGCTCTCACTGAACTGCCACGTTGATGGTATCTTTCTTAATTCCAGACATGTCTGCCAAGGGAGCACAAGAAAACTACCATATCATTTTAAAGGTTCAGTTTCATACTTACCCTCTTCAGTGAGAAATACAGACGGTGTGCCATACATCTCATTAGAATCAACAAAGTACAGAATCCCACAGAGACTGGCCTTGCAATAATGGAGTAAATAAAGCCACAATGAAACAGTAAACCTACAAGAGTGAGGAGAAAGAAAAAAAATCTGCAGATTGATATCATCCAAGAACAGGTAATTATAGTTAACAATGACCAAGTAAATTGCTTTCTTTCCAATGAAGGGATGAATTTGCCTTCATGTTCATCATGGGAGATCAGCTTGCAAAGCTTGATTTTTGAGACAAAGGAGGTAGTTATAGTAACTGTGAAAGACAGGAGTTAAGAATCACTGTACAAAACTAGCAGACATCGTACCTTGCACCAAAAACTCTGTTTCTGTGCCTCTTGGAGAATCTCACATGCCTGCCATTTGAATTCTTGATTAAGGTTTAGAAAGCCAGACATAAAATAAAAATCTGGATTTTAATAAGAGGTGATTTGATAAGAAGCTATTCTAATTTCCATGATTAAAAGAAAAAAACATAATTAGGGCTTTTTGAGCAATTTTGTTTCCTTCCAAGAGAAAAGCCTTAAGGTAGAAAAGTGTCATAATCTGCAAATGGCATTGCTATATATTAATTGGGACACGTAGATACTATTTTAATGCACACATTAGGTTGTTCAGGATCACAGTTCCGGCTGACCCATATGGAACAACTAATCTAATTGTTCCATTTCTGGACCGGGGCTATTTTAGTTAAAAAAAAGTATTGTACATCTGTGATTTGTGGGGTGAGAATAAAATAACAGTAGTGAACTTAACTAGGACACATTTAGCCAAGAAGTGTGATCCATCCATCACTCAGCAAATATTTGCTGAACGCTTGCTTGACGCCCCACCCATTGTGTTAGTGACCAGCAGTTCCAAGATGGGGAGCTGGGAGTAACTGCATTTTGCAGGTCAAAAAGGAATCAAGGTCAAAACAAATGTACCGAGTTCTCGCCATGACTCCAGTAAGCAATTCACAGTTTGGGTTAACGTGGCCGTGGCCCCGAGTTCTTTGGGGATATATCCAAACAAGTCCTTTAGAATTTTCTGGGCTTTCTAATCTGGCCTCAGAATCAGTTGGTAAGATATGCAAACAGATGGTGCCACACAGCTCCCTCCTGACCCACCCAGCTGAGCAAGCTCATGAAGATAAGTTATTACAAGGAAGCTTAGCAAGAACATACGCTCAGTAAAGTGAGTCAAGATCTTTCTACAGCCAGCAGCATGGGAAGAATTAAATCACTCTGCTAAATCCATCCAGTCTGAGGTGAACCAGGAACTGTTTTCAGCATCTTCAATTCAGCAGAAGGAAAAAAATATATCTGGGTTTTGCTGAAATCAATGGAGGAGATCAGAAGTTGTGAGATTTCAAGCAGCTCATCCAATCTTTCAAGACCAAAAAAGCAAAGCAAAAGCAGCGGTGTGTGCTGGCTACGGCTGGCTGCACCCCAAAGCTTGCAAGGCCTCAGGCTCCCACACCTTGCTCCCCTGCTTGTGACATTCCTGGGACCAGCACAGAAAGTCCAAGGCAAACTGAGGACTGCTAATGGCAAGAATAATTCGGGAACGCTTTGGACCACAAATTCTGTCTAAGCGGTGTGGATCTCCACATTTTCCCATAGCATATCACCACGGTGTGTCCTCCTAAGGGATTCCACGAGCCTGCCCTGGTCTTCAGATTAAACAGAGTACTGCCCCACCAGCCCCTGTCATCTGCCCATTCTTACACTGGGTAATCTATCCGCTGGCGTCGGGTGGCCTCCAGCTCTCGGTTGTGAAACCTTGGGAACTTCTTCACAATGCCTGTGTTTTCTCCACTGGAGGCATAGAGAAAGCCCAGGAGGGTGACCACATCTGCGAACAGCAAGAACACCTGCCTTTCAATTATCTCCAGAAAAGCCCTGCTTCCCCAATCACGTTCCTCCTGGAACCCTCTCCCCAGCTCCAATCAAACAGTTACAAGAAAGCATCTGAAAATATCAGCGAACGTTTATTGAACACCGATTATATGCTGGGCGCCTGCTAAGCCCTTTACAGAGAGCTGTCTCAATTTGTGTTCACAGCAACCCCGTAAAGGAGATTGTAGTATGAGTCCCAATCTATGGATGAAAAGCCCGAGGCATAGAGGCAAGATAACTCACCTAAGGTCACAGCTAATAAGATGTAGAGCCAGATTTTATATTCAGGCTCGGGTTCTAGGTTCTTAACCATTTCACCTGCTGCCCTTCCAGTGCTAAGGAAAACATCTGGAATTTGTGCGACAGTAGTAACAGTTATCATGTGAGTAGCCCTGGATCCCATCCACACTGCTGTGACTAGGCCTATATCTCATTTAGCTAGCTAGCTACCTACAGAGATTCATTTAATCCTCATTATTATCCCCATTCTGCAGATGAGGAAATGGAGGCACAGCTGCCCAAATGGTAGCTAACGTTGATATAACACAGAATGTGCCAGGCAATGTGCTAAGCATACCATTCCAGTAGCGATCTCATTTAATTTCACAACTGTCTATGAAACAGGTGCTATTATTATGCCTATTCAACAAATGAGAAAACTGAGCCCTAGAGAGGACTGAATAGTAAGAGGTGGAGCTGGGACTCAAACTCAGGCAGTGTGGTTTCAGAATCCATGCTCTTAGAAGTGCACAGGTTTTTTTTCTTCTGTGCAGACTTTCCAATATACTCCACACATTACTCTATGCAAAAATGACCTACCAAACCCCTTTAAACTAGGGAGCCTTTCTCTTTATTTTGCAAATGTGGGAGAATTCTGTGGCTCTAGAGAAGATGGGGTATCCTTAACAAGTCTTACAAGGAGAACTGAGTTATCTCATCTATATTTAATACCTACTGCTTTAAACGGGGCCACAATAATTTTTTTTTTATTTTCCATACCCATTCCTCCCTTGGAAGAAAAAAAAAATCACTGAATTCAACTAAAGAATAAAGAACTCTTTTCTCTTTCTTAAAATGCTCTTATGTCTGTGATTAAATGCTGGAAATCATCTATTTTGCTGGGCTTCCTGGAAAGGGAAGGGTTAACTTCTAAGCAAGTCACCAAATGCCTCTATTGGCACAAATTAAGGGAGCCTCAGCCTGGGATATTGGAGACCCCAGCTCTCATTCCCCAATGGAGAGAAATATCTTATTATAGAGAGAAAGGTACCTCTGGTTCATTAAAACTTAGAAATCACAAGAGCAAAGTGTTCATAATCTCAGACCCCTATGAGTATATCTAATAGAATTAAATAAAATAGAGCCAAATTGTCCCCAGTGTCCACAAATCTCCCTGTTTGGTGAGAGGTAGAGAGGCATTTGAAGGAAGACTCAGAAGGATAGAGTTATCAATTCCAACAGACACAATGCAAACTTTTTTTTTTTTTTTACAACTTGAGCTCAATTTGGGGACACTAGTCTTGCTGGTTTATTATAGAGATGGGTTGGGGGATTGGAAATGGAAATACTGCAAGGGTGTCTTTGGAATCCAGGGAGAAAATCACCAAGTGGTTTCTGTCGGCCCAACCTTGGTTTTGCTTCCACTGTGTGGAGTGGAACATAAAAGACCAGATGGCCACGTTAGCCCCCTAGGAGGCCTTCTGCTAGTGATTGCTGTTGAGTTACCCAGTGTGCAGTAGAAATATTTATCAAAAGGAGCAGGATTTGATTCTGTCCAACCTGACTCCAGTAAAAGGAGGCTTAATAAAGAGGTTTCCAAAGTGAAAGGAGTTAAAAGTCAATGCTGATGAGCCTCTCCTTTATCCAGGGATCAAAGTAAAGCGGGTTGAGCAGGAGAACTTGCAGCAAAAGATGTGGAAGGAAAAAAAAAAGTCTAAGACTGAAAGATCTAAAATAAATTTTACAAAAACACATACCTTTTGTACCCAACAAAACCAAAGCGATGGCGGCTTTCTTGTAAAATCTGCAGATTGAATAGTTCTATGATTTGGAGTTTTACTATAATTTTTCCTTCAGTATAATATTGCCTTCCCATTTACTTAGAAATAATAAGAATGAAATTTCAGAGCAGGAAAAGGATGTTAGAATTCAGCTAGCCCAGGATAACATAGAGGCTTGCTTTCTATTAAGTGATTGTGGCTGCTTGGAGCACCATGCTTGATTAGCGATGGCTGTCATGGGCACTAGAATGGGGGGTAACAGCACCAGTATCATTCTCCATGAACAATTTACAGGTAGGAAAACTTAACTCCCAAGTTTAGGTCCAAAGAGGTTAAGAGACTTGCCCAGTTTCCTCTAGAATGTAAGTCCCAAGAGAACAAGGACATTACTTCAATCACTACCCCTTCCCTAGAGCCCAGAACAGTGCCCAACACTTGATAGAAGTTCCATAAATATGGAGGGAATGAGTGAATGAATGAACGAACAAACGAATGAACAAACGAACAAATGGGCACAGTATGGCCAAGTCAGGATCTGAACCTGCCTCTCTCTTGCTCAGCTCTTTTCACAGTTCTGTAAGGTGTCCCATGCTGCCCAAATCAGATCACAGTCTCTCTTCCTTCAGACCCTTCCCCTAAATCCATTTCTCTGGCTAATCTTGAATGAAGAAATTAGGTAGGAAAAAGGCATCATTACAACAAACATAAAATACCAGGAAGGCAGTTCAGATTTAGAACCCACCACCTTGACTGTTTTGCTTGTTTTAGTTCTTCAAATTTTAGAGCAAGAAGAGGCATTAGATTTTGTATGGCACAAACTCCTTCATTCGGAGACAAGAAAAATGTTAGTGTTTCACCGAAGGTTGCATGGTTAATAAGAGATTCAGGTATGACTCAAAGCTGGTCTCCCGCTACAAACCAATGGACTTCTTATTAAACCACATCACATCTCACGGGTCTTCCCAAAGAGATGGGTGCTGCCTTGACCCTCCAGGACCCCACCACCACTACCCATCCAGGCTCTCCTTCAGGGTAGAGCTTGGCTCAACAAGGGCCTCCTGGACCATCCTGCTTCAGCACTATGGCTAGCGCCTACGGAGCCTGACAAGGAGAACCTATCTAATATTGGTTGTTAAATACTTTGAACATCACCTCTGAGCGGGGTGGCTGGGGTCGGTCATGTAGCCCATTCTCCAGGTCAGCAGAGTGATCAGAGCCCTGACATGGATACCTGCTCTGGACACAGTCCCACGTCCATGTAACGTGCTTCAAACACAACCACAATGGTGCAGCTGAGACCTCAGCCCATTTGTGGAGAACAGATAGTCTTGAGGCAAAAAGTAACTGACTGTAAGTCTGTAAGTGGAAACAGGAGGAAAGGAAGCTAAGATGTTCCAACCTGGAGAAGGAAAGCTAGAGTGCAGGTAACTCAACAGTGGTTTCCAAATGCAAGACATTAAAAGGCAGGAGTGTTCGGGTGTTTCATTTTCTTTAAAACCAAAGCCTGAGAACTAAAACTCAATTTTCTAGCAAGTATGATTTAGGTCAGAACTTCCCCCAAAGGATACAAGGCAGTGAAGTGGGCGAGTAAGGAAGTCAGTGGAATATTCAATAGTAGGAGTGTTAAGAATAAAATAAATTTCACTCCCAGGAATTTATCCTGTGAACATACTTGTAGGTGTGCACAAAGATACGTGTACAGGGATGTTCGGTGAAACCTTGTTGCTAATAGTAAAAGACTAGAAATGACCTGCATGACCATCAGCAGGGGACAGGTGAAATAAATTATGGGTTGTCCGGCAACAGGATGCTAAGCAACTACTGAGAAGAATGAGGTTGTGTAGCATACACTGCTATAGAAAAATCTCTGCCGTATTGTTAATGAGTGCAGGACAGAGTTTATAGTATCTTCCCATGTGTGTGTGAAGAGAGGGGCTCTCAACTTAAGGCTTATAGGAGCAGAGAACATTTCTGGAAGGAGACACAAGAAACTAGTGCGAGTGAGTTTGCCTCTAGGAAAAAGACAAGAACGGGTGGGTGGGAGCTCACTCTTCCTCCAATCCCTTTTACACTATATGAATTTCTTTTACCAGGTACATGTATTCCTTTTTAGGCTAAAAAGCAGAGAACAAAGTCTGAGCACTGCCGTGCAGGCCAGGAGCTGGGGCCAGCCACATTCAGAGGCCTCCCCGCCCTGGGCCTCTGCGGCTATTCAATCTGCTTCAAAGAGGCAAAGTCCAGTGGGGAAAACAGGATGATTCACATCAGTAAAAATTCAACTTAAAAAAAGAGTATTCCTTTCTAATTTAGAACCTGGGTTAGGGCTGTATTAGCATATTTCAGAGAGGCGGCATAGCAAAGCTTGGACTCCCCTGAAACAAGCTGAGCCTTGGTTTTTCTCCCCTGAAAAGAAAGGATGAGAATAATACTCTTTCCCATGGGACTATTACGAGGATTAAATGAGACAATGTGCACGGAAAAAGTGTTCTGAAAATCATAAAGGGCCACGCAGATGCGAGGCATTAATTGGTGTTATTACTGAGAAATTCAGACCACCGTGATTAACTGGAGGGAAAAAAAGAACTAAGTCTCTCTCTCTCTCTCTTTTAATAAAAGCGCCAAATACATAGTCCTCATAGTTACCAACAGTATCATCATGTCATTGACTTAAATAGTCTCACCGCATCAACTGGTATTTTCACAGAGACAGGTAAAGCCTGGCTCCCCTATCTGACTTAGCCCTTCCATGACTTTGTTGTAATGGAATTTTGTTATAAGAAATCACACTTCTAATCCATTGGATTTGAAGATGAGAAGGATTTTTGGTGAAAGGAAGAGAGAGTGGGAAAGAAGGAAGCTGCCATGTTCCCCAGTTTCTGAAGTAAGCGGCAAGATCAGAAAAATGTTCATATAGATGGACAGCAGGCCAGAATGTTTAATACACCTCAGCATGGCATTTCAGAGCCTTCAAAGTGTAGCCCCCAACCCGCTTTTCCAGTCTAATTTCCTGAATCGTCCAACTCACACCTGACATTCTACCTGGGTGAACAAACAGAGCATGAAGCTGCTACTCTGTATTTCCACCCTGTGGTGGACACTGGCAATCGATCCGCCAACCACTCTTTCTCACTAGGCACAGACTCAGCCTCAGAATCCTTCTCAATACCATGATCTAGGTGGCCACCCCCAAGCCCGCTGGCGTGCAAGATGAAACCTATTTGCCACCCCTCCCATCGAGGGATGCAGGCTCATCGCCATTCTGCCACAAGGCTCCATTTTCTCCTCTGTGCGCTGTGGTTCATGCTTTCCCTTCTGCCTGGATGCCCTTCCCCCTACTCCTTTTCTGACTATGAGAATTCTACTCATCCTTAGACTCTCTGTTCAAAAGTCAGCTCCTCCGTGAAAAAAGCAAAGCTCTTGGGAAGCTTGGGTGGCTCAGGCGTTAAGCGTCTGCCTTCGGCTCAGGTCAGGATCCCAGGGTCCTGGGATCGAGCCCTGCCTGCATCGGGCTCCCTGCTCTGCAGGAAGCTTGCTTCTCCCTCTCCCACTCCCCCTGCTTGTGTTCCCTCTCTCGCTGTGTCTCTCTCTGTCAAATAAATAAATAAAATCTTTAAAAAAAAGAAAAAGAAAAAGAAAAAAGCAAAGCTCTGAACATATAAGGACTGCTCAGCAACTTTTTTCAATGAATGAATGACAATAAATAAATAAATAAATAAATAAATAGCTTCATGACATCCCTCAGCAGTATAGGCTAATAGTTACATGTGGGGTTTGGGAACCAAACTACCTGGGTTCAAATCTCAGCTCTATCATGAAGAACCATGTGACCTTAGACAAATCTCTGAGTCAGTTTCCTCCTTTGTAAATATGACAGTAAGATGCTGGGCAGATTAAATGAGATACATAGAGCACTTAGCACAATGCCTAACACATAGTGAGTACTCAGTAACAGAAAGTAGCTGTTACTATTGGAAGCTGTTTTTTCCCTCCCCTTTAAGCACCTAAGACAGAGGGGACCAGGTCTGCATCTTCTAGCCTCCAGACTTAATAAAGAAATTGATACATAGTAGGTGCTCAATATTCTTTGCTTAGTTGGCTTGAACATGATACACATTGTATGGGGAGACAGGTACCAACAGAGGGCTAGGGAAGGCCAGAGGATAGAGAGTTAATTTCTGATTGTGGGGATGAGGGAAGGAAAGGGGAGGGAAGGGAAGGGAAGGGAAGGGAAAGGAAAGGAAAATGGAAAAAGGAAAGGAAAGGGCTTCGGGGGGTGGTCAGGGAAGAGGAGTGGAAATTTGAGCCAGCTACCGAAATATGGGTATGATCTTGCCACGAGGGGTGGCAGTGGGGAGCAGGTACTGGTGGGCAGTGGGGACGGCTGTTCTCTCTGAAAGGAAGTGATTTAGTCAAGGTAGGGGATGGGGAATCCCAGACTCAAACTAAGAGGGCAGAGCAAAGGTGGGCTCGTGCGTGGTTGCAAAGGAGAATCACTGACCAAGAGATTGCATCCTTACCCAGCACAGCCCAGATGGGCTCCTCCCCGGGCAGCTGCGGTGTGTGTGAGAGCCTCGGGAAGACACACAGCTGCCCCCTACCCCTGTGTGCTCTCTAATGTGGCAACACAGCTGTGTGAGGATGTCACCGTGGGATGGTCACACACAGGCCTATGAGAAAAAGGTCCTTGCCCCTTGGCTAAGATCATTCACCACTCAATTCACAAATGGTCACTGCATGCCTGCTGTGTGCTAGGGGCTGAGGTGGTGGGCACTGCACAAAACAAGGCAGGACCTTGGCATAATGGAGCTTGCATACTGGTCCAGAGACACGCATAACCGGCAAAAAAGCAATGACGCATATTTAATTACAATGTCTGGGGACGATGAGGCTGTGCAGGAAAATAAAGAGAAATGACAACCCGGGTGGGAGTGGCGGGGGGGGGGGCTGCCATCCGAGATAAAGTCGGCCAGGAAGTCTTGCCTCCTGAGATGACATAACACAGAGGCATGACATAAGGCGGCAAGCCGTGGAGGGGAAGGGGGCAGTCATGTGAGCGGTCCCAAAGGGAGAATGAACTTGGTCAGCTCCAGGAGAAGCCAGCAGGCCCGTGTGGCTGGAGCCAGTGGACAAGGGGGCGCATGGCAGGAGATGCGGCAGGACAGGGGACAGGAACAGGAAGAGGACAGGGACCCCTGGCCAGGCCGCGGGAAGGGTCGTGAGGGGCACTCGTCCTCACCACAATGGGAGGAACCGCCTGTGGGGGTGGGGATGGGACCTGCCCGCCCTGGCTGCCCTGTGGGGAATGAGGGCAAAGCTGGGGGGGCCGTTTGCAGGCTGTGACATCCGCCAGTATGACAGCAATACACGCGGTGAGTAGGACTGAATATGCAACGTTGTCTGGAGATGGATGCCACAGGACCCGCTGACCGCTCCCGGGAGGACAGGCAGGAGGACAGTCCAGGTGCACCTCGAGTTGTTGCCCACGTGGTGGATTGCTTTTTCTCGATGAGGTCATGTGCGAGTCAGGCACACGTGTGACCGGTGAGGGACGACTGCAAATGCGTGGTCCCCTGCCCCCCAGGAAACGGACAGCAATAAGCGCAGCCGCAGGTGCGCGGTGCCTGGCCACCTGTGGCCCACGTGCCCAGACCGCAGCAGGAACAGGTGCACCAGAAGGACACGTGGCCAAGCCTGGACACACACGTGTCCCAAAAGGCTGCTGACTGCTGATCTGGGGTAGGTTTTCTCAGCAGGGCGGGACAAGAGTCTGCCGCGTGGCCAACAAAAATCAGACCAACAGCCTGGACTGGCCCGGTCCTGGCAAAGGAGATAAACTGCCGGGTGTGGTGGGGGAGGGCTATGTCCGGGTGCACACAGCCGTCACCTCGGGGGCCTAAGCTAAGCCTTTGGTGGAGAGGCACTCTAACCATAGTCACAGAACAGCCCTCTGCATGGGGACTTGGGCTCTCTTTCTTTATAAAGGAAAAAGAAAATGAAAGCAAAAGGGTACTTCAGTTCAGACGTCGAGCCCTCGTAGGACACCAGGCACTTGACACAGAAAACATTCCCCCACACCCCACACCAGCGCTGGCTGCAGACCGCAAGGGGACAGGGCATGAAAGGCGGCCCCTCAGCTCCCTTATGCCATCTTGTTGTTCTGACTTGACTCCTGTTCATCAAGAGCCAAGTAAAGAAGCCCCTGCTAAGAGCAAGCCAGAGGCCTGGCCCCCTTCCATCACACAGCCGTATCAAGAACAAAGGTCGTGGACACTTTCCATAGGGCGGCTGCACACTCTCTTTTGATTCCTCTTTCAAAGAGAGGGAGAGGAAATGTTCCCCTTTTCGGTGAACACATCGCAGCCACGCAAACAGAGCTGGCTTTGAGAGTGCGTGGAACACCCCACTCCCCATTTTTTGGTGACTTTAATGATTAGAAAAGGCTTTCCTCTGCATTATGCTTTTATTAGCTTGGTTCTCACCCCAAAAGTAATGCTCGGAAGAAGGTGGGGAGAAAAAAGTCCCACTGAGCTATTCTGGAGCTCAGTGAATATGGGAAGGAACAACAAAAGAAAGGAGAGGTAGTTCACATTTTAAGGGTATGTGCGGGCACCCTAAGACCTCAGCCAGTTCATAAACGACTTCATTTGAAAACTTCCAGCTTGCAATTTAGTCATTCTTCAATGAGAAATATGTGATTTGCCACACAAGAAATGGAATCATTACCCCTTGACAAAATTGAAGGCAAATCAAAACTGGCTCTATGTGCTTCATACTTCCTTCTCCTTAATAAATTAAGTCTCCCTGTGGAAGACATTCCAGAAAGATGCTAGCATGGGGCTCTGCCTGGAAGAGGGATGCACGCCAATCATCAAAACGCAGGCAGCTCGACCGGCCCACCCCGTCCTACCCCCAACTCACGTACACACAGAAAAGGAACCCGCCTTCTCCCTCTCCAGCTCTGTATTTAAAGCCCCACACAAGCCAGCCACAGCACAAGGCTATTCAGACCAAGTGCAGGATAAGAGTGCATAGACCTACGCACACATAAAAGTGCGTGTAAACGCTGGTGAATTCTGAATAAGGTCTGCAGTCTAATTCAACAGTACTAGGTCAATGTCGGTTTTGTGGTCTTGCTAGTGTGCTACAGTTATGAAAGACCTCACCATTTGGGGGAAGCCAGGGAAGGATACACAGGACTCTCTCCCACCTTTGCAACTTCTTGCAAATCTATAATTATTTCAAAATAAAGAGGTTTTTTTGTTTTTGTTTTTGTTTTTTGTAATGCCACATGTATTCGTTCTAGGGCAAATGGCCTCTGACCACTCTAACCACATCTGGTTAAATAGATCCTTGAAGTGTCCGTTATAATCAAGGCTGTTTTGGGGTGGTCTCAGGAAATATTCGTCGCCACTGTTTTCTCAGTGTTCTTAAGTCATCTTGCCCCAAAGCAGTCCTCTTAAAGACCAGGAGGGGTCAGGCACCTCCCGAGGAAGGGTCTGCTGTCACAGGCCCATGGGGGTTGGGTCACAGTTACTCTAGATCCAAATCCCACCAGCTCTGCCACTGCTCCGGAGGTCTGGAGCTTTAAGATGCATCAGGGTCATGGGAGTGTGTCTGAAGTGCTGATTTCAGGACCCTGAACTCCACAGGTCCTGACTGAGTAGGATATGGATGGGGCCTGGGAAGCTGCATTGACAACAAGAGCCCTGCGTGATTCTGTCTCAGAAGGTTCCAGGGCTACACTTGAGGAAACACTGTCAGATTCCGGGTGAGTGCCTGGGAGCACGCCCAGGTTAGCTCCCCACCGCAGGATGACCAGAAGAGCTGGCAGGCGCTCAGCATCCACACAGGAACGTGCCCCTCATACCAATGGAGAGAACTAAGAGTGCACAAGCCACAGACCTCCAACCCCAGTGCTTATGGAAGGTCACGGGGACCTCCTGTATGGGTCCTTCGGAAGCTGTAACCATGTGGCTTTTAGGATACAGTGCAGTGTTTGGGCTCTATCATCATCATGGCTACTTTTTGCTGAGTGCTGATTATGCGTTAAGCAAATTACATCTCATTTAATTTTCACAACACGGCTCTGAGGGAGTTGTTATTTATCATCCCCATTTTACAGATAAGAAAACCGAGGCTCTCAGAATTCCAAGGTTACATAGGCAGAAAGTGGCAGAATCAGGAGTTGAACCCAGGGGCTCTGGGCTGAAAACTACTGTGTGATACCACCTCGGGCACAAAGTCTCCTCTGGTTCTCACCTCCTCCTGTATAAAACACTCCACTTAAATGTAACTGATACTCGAAGGATTCATGAAGGGAGAGAGGGAGGAAGATTTTCCCAGTGTCTGTTTTGGTGGCATTAACACACCTTTCCAACTTCAGACCCAAACCTCTCCAGGCCCCTCCATGATCTCTGTGACTCTCCAGTGCAGTCTACTCTCTCCTACTATTTCTTCTCTCTTCACCTTTTTACTCCCCGCCCCACTTCCTCCCCAAAGTCCTAAACTACAGGCTTGGTGTGCCCATCATTTTGCCCACCTCTCCCACTGACAGAGTAAGAACCTTCTCCTGTCATTCTCTCGTGATACAGGCTATCTGAAGAAATGAGCATTAGGTTCCTTGCAAGGCAAATGACCTACCACTTTCAAGTGGACACTGGGGAATCTTGTTTGCTCGAAGGTTCCAAATATAATCCATGTTCCACTCAAGGCACACTTGATGATCTTTGAAAGGGCGTTCAAAAGGTGGGACCGTCTTCAGCAGAGTATAATTCTTCGCTACAGCATGTAGCAAATTTTCTTCCCATTTAACATTCAAGTCTCCGCCACTGTATTTGTGAGTAATCCAGGCGCGTAGTATCACCGCGGATACTGCAATGGAGTGTCTGATGAAATAATCATCTCTATAAACCATGATGCTTGGAAATTTCACATGTACTATTTGTGTCCTGCTGGTGTGAAGATGCTTCTCGTTCTTCCACCTCTTTTTGTACACAGGGATGCTACTTCTGAACTCAGATGAAACAATCGCTTCCAGATTGACGACACAAGGCTGAGAGCATAAGTACTCAACCGAGACTTCGGAAACATTGCGAACATTCCCTTCAAAGACAGTGAAATAAATAAAGTCTTTGTAAGCCACGCTGTGCTCGGCTTTGGGGGTCACCGACGTTGTCAGGGAAGTCTGCCTGCCCAAAGATGGCACGATGTTCTGAAAAGGTGGAAAAAAAAAAAAAAAGAAAGGAAGAAAGACAGAAAGTTTAAAAATCATCACATTAACAGATATGTGAATCATTTTCCGGGGATAAAAAATATCCAAAGCACTGAATGTGGGACATAAAAGATGGCAAAACCACTCCGGAACAATTAGAGAAAAACCAACACACACACACACACACACACACACACACACACACACACACAAATGAAGATTAGGCCACATTTAACTCTCTCGCCAGACTCAGTAGCATCTGCTGATCAAAATGGGACTTTCAAAGCTACGTGGCAATCATTCCAGAGTTGGTTTCCAAATGGAGGAGCTAGTTCGCAACAAATCCAGTAGCGGTGAGCCTGCCTTAGCGTGAAAAGGAGAGGAGCCAGCCTCAGACATTTCCAAAGCATTGTCCTGACTTCAAATGGTGATCAGATGCAGCCAAATCAAAGGGTGGGGGAAGAGTTCAAAGTGCACCCGAGAGGGAACATGACAGGGATGCCCCCTTTTTCTCCCGTAAGTTCCGAGCCAGCACAAGCACACATGACGGATGGACCAGCAGGAGGTTTCCACTGCTCCAAGTCACACACAGGCAGGCTTGGACCACAGACTGTGTCGTCTGATTCTTTCACCATGGACGGTGCTACATAGGCCAAGAAAGATTTTAGCTGTGTGTGTTATTTCTCTAGTTCTTTAAATATGAAGACCTCTTAAAATGGACATTCCTTGCCGAAGAAATCTTGGAAATTGGTCATGAGATCAAGACAATGTTTTCAGCATATGATACAAGAGTTCTTCTAAATATAACTTCGTGATTCAGGCATCCAAAACACAATAGCGAAAAGGTTACTTTGGACCACTTCACACCCATTAGCATGGCTATTATCCAAAAACAAAAACAAAACAAAAATAACAAGCGTTGGAGAGGAGGTAGAGAAACTGGACTCTTTGTGCATTGCTGGTGGGAATGTAAAAATGGTGTGGCCACTGAGGGAAACAGGACAGCATCTCCTCAAAAAATTAAACCTAGAATTACCACATGATCCAGCAATTCCACTTCTGGCTATAAGCCCAAAATAGTTGAAAACAGGGACTCGAAGAGATACATTCATAGACATACTCCCATGTTCACAGCAGCATTATTCACAATAGTCAAGAGGTAGAAATGACCTCAATGAATAAAAGGATACACAAAATGTGATATATACACACAATGGAATCTTATTCAGCCTTAAAAAGAAAAGGAAGTCTGACGCATGCTACAAGATGGAAGAACTTTGAGGGCATTATGCTGAGTGAAATAAGCCAGGCACAAGGAATAAATACTGTATGATTCTACTTATATGAAGAACCTGGAGCAGTCAGATGCATAGAGACAGAAGGGAGGATGGTGGTTGCCAGGGATCGGGGTTGGGGGCAGGGGGAAGGTGATCATGGGGATTTATTGTTTAATGGGCATAGAGTTGCAGTTTTACAAGAGGAAAATAATTCTGGAGATGGATGTGGTGATGGTTACACCACAATATGAATGTACTTAACGTCCCAAAACTGTACACTAAGTGGTGAAAATGGTAAACTTTATACTGTGAATATTTTTACAAGTTTAAAGAAAAAGGTCAGTTTTCCAAAGAAGGAAGATATAAGGATCCCTTTCTTCACTTCTGGCTGAGGGTTGCAGGAGACGCAGAAGGGGCTAAGACACAAAGCTGGGCATCAGGGAATTGTGTTTACAAAGAGCAGTAACACCAGGCAGGACGTGATCAGGGCTCCAGTCAAACTATAAGCAAGTCCTAAAGGAGTACAGTCCCAGGTGAGGGTCATTCTACTGGGGGGCATCTAGAATAGCCTTCATGGAAGGAATGATATTTCAGCCGGGCTGGGAGGGGAGAAGAGAAGTTCTTTAGGTAGAGAGGAATAGGGAAGACCATAGAAGTGGTGTGAATAGCTTAAGCAGGAGCAATACAGATGTACTAGAGAGAGGGCAGATTTGTTTGACCAGAGAACAGAACAGGGGTAAAGACACAAAAAGACATGAGGATATGAGGTTGAAAAAAAAAGGCTGGGTCCTATCTCTGAAGGACACTGAATCCCCCAGCCCAAGGAATGTGGACTTTCATTCTACCGACAGTGAAGAATCAGTGAAAGTTTCTGGAAATGGGAACAGTGCTTCATTTGAAAGCACCGATCGTCAATTAGAAACAAAGCTGACAATCAAGAAAAATGAGCAAACGATAGAGTTCATCAATAAGTAAATTCCCACCGATAGTCAGAGAAAGGCAAGTTGAAACCACAATGAAGAGATCAGTTTGAACTTACTAGGTTCATAGAGATCAAAAAGCCTGATAACACTCTGTCCCGGCCAGACTGGCCTCTTATGTCCTGCTGAGGAAAGTGATCTCTGTGGATGGCAGTCAGGCAGTATCCATCAAAAATATAACTGCACCCACCCTCTGGGCCAATAATTCCTCCTCTAGGATTTTATCCTACTCATATACTCAAATTTGTGCAAAATGATGTACGTAGGGCTTGCACTGCAGCACTGTTTGTAACAGCAAAGGATGCAGAACTAAATGCCTATCAAGACAGAGTTGGTTCAGTAAATGATAGGACATCCACTCCTGGAGTGCTAGACAGCTATTAAAACAAGGAAGAGCTTCATGGACAGATAATGAAATCATCTCCAAAGTTTGAAGTTTTTTTTTTTTTTTAAACAAGGTTCAGAAGTACCATTTGAGTTTTTTTTTTAAGAAAAGGAAAAATAGATACACATTTGCTTGAATACACAGAGCACTGGTTGCTCACATGGAGAAGGATGAGGTGACCAAGAGACAGGCTAAGAGAGAGACATGTGCTATATATCCTTATTTATCTTTTGAATTTTGTACTACATGAATATTGAAAAAAAAAAAACGGAGTTGGGGGGGAGAGCGGGGGATGGAGAGAAAAGCAACTGTCCTAAAGATGAAAATAAAAAAATGTAGCTTCTCCAAGTGGCGGAGTGAGAAGGGCTGGCCATTGCTTTTGATTAGTCATGGGAAAACTGTGGGAAGAAATATGTAAAGAGGTCGGTACAGTCCAAATTGTCTGCCCCCGCAGTGAGAGGCTTAATTGTTTCATGCTCTCATTTATACTTCCAAATTACAGGGGGGAAAACAAACATAAAAATAATCTTATAATTAGAAGTAGCTGCTCTTAGAGCAGACGAGACCTTGGTGATGAGCCAGCCCACCCCATTCTTCCAACAAGGCAATGATCACTGAGAGGGGATGTCCTCCGACATCACCCAGCTGGTGGCTTCCCAGAGGCAAGCCCAGGAGCCCAGCCCCTTGCTTTCCCTCCCTCTCCCACGTTCTCCAGCCCGCAGCGCACAACAGCGAGACTATAAAGAGTTGGCCAGGCGGAATTCTGCTTTCTTGTGAATAGAGATAGCCGCAGCATTTGTCCATAAGCGGCGGTTTGTTCATTCAGCCAGATGTGCCAAGATGCAGCCCCCTTCTCAAGATGCGAATCCAGCCGATGAGCCCCCTGCGGAGGCCAGCCAAAGACAGAGAGGTGGGCACCCCTCATTCCAACTGCCCCTCATGCCCACCATCACTCAATTCCACATTTGCCCAGTTAGTGAGGCAACAGAGAGCAGAGTCCAGGACATGCTGTGATATACTGAATATCACCTTGTGTTCTTTCTCCAAGAATGACTTAAAACCGCTTCCTCGTTCCGTTTATGTATACCTTAAAAAAAAAACACCCAACCCTCTTCTCCCACTTCAATATTTAAAAAAAATTTTTTTTAAGATTTTTATTTATTTACATGACAGAGAGAGACACAGCGAGAGAGGGAACACAAGCAGGGAGAGTGGGAGAGGGAGAAGCAGGCTTCCCGCGGAGTAGAGAGCCCGATGCGGGCCTCGATCCCAGGACCCCGGGATCACGACCTGAGCCGAAGGCAGACGCTTAACGACTGAGGCACCCAGGTGCCCCTTCAGTATTTTTTTTAAAATCATGTTTTTATCACTGACGCTAGGCTCCAAGTTAATACTTCTTTTAAACAGAATTCTGGGGGAAAGGTTATGTGATTTCACTGCAAAGTGCAGTTAGTAGTAATGTTCATTACTTTACTTCTTAGTGCTAAACATGCATCAGTCCACTTTCCCACATTAAGAAGCACAGCGTGCTGAAGCTGGCTTCAGCTTCGCTTGATGACCCATGACATCAGGCTCATCATTGCTGAGATCAGAGGTAACAGATGAGAATGAAGAAGGTATAGGACACCTGACTGTGTTTTCCCTCCAGGCCCTTCCATCAAAATTCGGCTTTAAAGGAAATCTGTATACATGCAGATGGAGATTTTTTTATTTTCACCTACTTCAAAGCCTCAAGTGCAGGAAAAGTAAATCCAAGGTTTACAGGTTCTAGGTGGGTGCTATCTGATACAGGAGCCACGAGTCCTATGAAGTGCTGGTAATGGGGCTGGTCCAAATTGCTGTGAGTGTACAATATACACTGGATTCCAAAGACAATTTAAAAAAAAAGCAAACTATCTCATTAATATTTCTTATTCCGATTACATGTTGAAATGATCATATTGAGATAGGTTGAGTTAAATAAAATATATTACTAAAATTAATTTCACCTGTTACTTTTTATTGTTTTTATTATTTTTTAAGGATTTTATTTATTTATTCATGAGAGACAGAGAGAGAGACAGAGAGAGAGAGGGAGGCAGAGGGAGAAGCAGGCTCCCAAGGAGCAGGGAGCCCGATGCGGAACTCGATCCCAGGACCCTGGGATCATGACCTGAGCCGAAGGCAGACGCTTAACCAACTGAGCCACCCAGGCGCCCTCGCCTGTTACTTTTTAAATGTAGCTATTAGAAAATCTGAAAGTACACATGTGGCTTGTATTTGTGGCTTACGTTATATGTCTACTGGATGGTGCTACTCTGGATTTGAAGTTAGTAGACTTCTCCTGTAAAAAAAGGGCCATATGGTAAGTATTTTAGGTTTTGCAGGCCACTTGGTGTCCATGAAGAACTACTTAGCTCTGCTGTGGTATCAAGAAAGTGGCCACAGACAACTAAGTTCGTAAGCGAAGGAGCACGGCTGTGGTCCAGCTCAACTCTGCAAAAACAGGCAGCTGGTTGCGCCCATGGGCCATAGCTTGCCGACTACTGTTCTAGATTATCGAGCTTTTATTCTAGATTTAGAGGTTTGGAAAACACAACATGACAGAAAATATGCTTTCCAAAGGAATGATCCTATGGGAGAAATGAGATGAATTACCCAATTAGGCATAATTTCATAGACGTGTGGTTGATGGCGCTTGATTTGTTATTTTGCTAAGGTTCCTTGGTGGCGGTGTTGACATCTGCTATTGTTTCTTTCAGTAGAAACCTAGGTGGGATGAGAAGTTAGAGCGAGGCTGTGGGCGCAGAAAAATTTCATGGACTGAGTAAGATGAACTTGAGAAGTGGGAGAAGCATGAGTACAGGAGAGGAACAATGTCAGGGATGGGCAATACGATGGGGGTGTGCTGGCCCCCAAAGGGACCTCAAAATCACTGTAGGTGGCCTTAGGGGTATGGTCTAAATCCCTCAAGAAGGCATGGAGGTCTTCAGTCTTTTGGACACCTATGCAATGTAGGAAGCTGACATCTTGTGGATTGAAGGTCACCCAGTGGGCAGCGGCTATGCCATGAGGAGGGCTAACTCTGTTATGTACAAAACCAACACCAATTAGCAACACATCACACTCTAAATATTGATTAAGCTGAAGCTGATTTCCTGGCTCAAGTCATGTGTATGGTTATGAGCTGTTTCCTGCCAAGAAAATAAGGCAATTAACTCAAAGAGTTTCGGCTATCAGCATGACACGTGTCCAACCTTCATAGGTATTTTTCCATGCCAGGTTGCATTAACGGAAGTGAAAAATTACCTAGTCGTTCCTTTGCTTAGAAATTATGAGGTCAGAGTCCATGTCTTGTTCATTGTTATGTCCCTGGCTTCTCAAATAGAACTTGGCACACAGTAGGATTTTGGATACGTGTTTCCTGCTGAAGTAAATAAAATCTTGGGCATGAGCCTTTCTGCCGGGAGCCTCTGTGGTCTACCTCAGGTCACAGCTCCCAGGGACACCTGCATACAAACTGGAGGAGTTGATCCAATCCTGGAGTCCCTGGCACCCTTTTCCGACATTCACAAGTCCTTTTGTGATGGGGACCCTCTCCACTTCTCTTTTTCCATCAAGCCTCATTAATCTCCTTGGGAAGAACCCTTACCCTTTGGCTTTTCACTGGGCCCCTGGGGGGTCACAGCTGACGTGGGGACTGTGAGGTCAGGGAAGGTGACGCTCTGGAACCTACCTTACCCATTTAGGGTGGACTTCTCTCAGCTATCAACTCCCTCCAGACCTTTCAGACAACCGCACTGTCTTCTAGAACTTTCCATTTCTCCACAACAAAAATACGAATTAAATATTTTAAATGTCCTCTCCCTCTACCCCCTGTTGGACTCCTGTTCGTCTGGCAAGTTCATCCGTGTTAATGTGATAATGAAAAAGGACTACAGTAATGTCACATATCTGCATTTCTATGCCAGTCTGGGGGAAATAATGTCTTAAAAGCAAAGCTCAAATGCACTGCAGCTATGAGCAAGATTTGGGGGGTGAGTGGGGGCATTTCTGTGCCCCTCAAATTATGCCATTTAGACAACCACATAGATGTTCCACCTCAGAAGCTACTGATCTGCTCTGCACACAATGGAGCTGGGCTCTGAAAGATGCCCGAGCCCTCAAACATCTGTTTACACCAGAAGTAAGCCTTAATCAAAGTCAAATTTGACAATGTCACACACAGTCTCAGAACAGATTCCCTCACATTTGTCTAATTGTGTATGTATTATACATTTTTTTTTTAAAGAAAGAAATGGGTCAGTTGATGTCGTGTTCATGAGAAAAGACCCCAAACTGGAGATCAAAATGCGTTCAATTCAGACTGGGGGTCGAGATGCATTTATGTATCTTCTGGATGGAAAAAAAAATCTATCAATTCTGTCTAAGCTTCTTTTAGGATGACTGCGTCTGATGCCTTTAAGCAAGATCAATAAGAAGAAATTCTATTCAAATAACCCTCCCTGTTCCAAAAAGCTGAGAAAACTTGGCTCTTTTCTCTATATGGACAACTTGCTATTTAAGGAAGGGACCGAGAGACTGAAGCGTCTTAAATCATTCACGTCTTGTCGTGGGAAATTTTACACTAACACGTGTATGTGGTGGGTTCATGTAATAATGCAAACAATTACTGAATGTCTGTTTTTCTCATTCCTGCCCATTCCACCCCATCAGTCACCTAAGGAAACCTTGCTCATGAGTCCTTTCTCTCCAAACTGGCTGGATCAAACTTTCCACTGGTCAAAAAGTCACTGCATTGGCTTAAGAGGTCTACTTTTCCAATTTCTGCTATTAATAAGCAAAAATCCTGTTTATGTCAACAAAGCATGCAATTAAGCAGAATGGGCAGTGATGTCAGTATGGACTCCAAAATCGAGATGTGCCTTGGGTCAATACTTCACAGTTGACCCATATGCCTTCCCAAACCTGAGAGCTGGCTAGAGAAACACCATCGCGACAGTGAGCAATACTCCTAGTTGTATTGGCTCCCCTGCTCTCTTTAATACTGTTTGATATGCTATTTCTTTTTTAACTTAAATCATGAGGGTAACCAAGGTTTGGTTTGGTTTCATTTCATTGAATAACTATGAGCTGGGCATTGGGACAGATGCGGCAAGTCCCTCTTCTCACTCACTTCTAACCTCATCCTCTCAAAAAGAACTTCATAGAACGTCCCCCTTCAAATCTAATCTTCACAACAGCTCTGGGAGGGACACAGCGGAGAAAATGGAACGGATTCAGAGAGGGGGAGTCACTTGTCCAAGGTCAACCAGCTCCTCAAAAATAGAACCAAAATTCAAATTCCCATCTGACTCCACAGTCAGTGATGGTGTCCCTCTTGCCTTCCAGAAACTCCCAAAATGAGGCCCTCGACTCACCAGCTGACCTCTACACCTGTCCCACTTCCTGGCCACAGGTGGGGGAAAGCTGAGACTTTGTTCACTCTCATCTTGAATGTGCAGGAGGGAGCGGGGGATGGGGGCTAAGATCCTACCAGGTCCTTACACCTTGTACCTGGGGAGGGTAGGCATCACCTTACCCACAAACCTACACACCGCGTTGAGCCAACTCCCCAACTCAGTTAAGCCCTTCTTTGGATGAGGACGTCTGACAAATAAGAGGCTATTTACGGTCTATTCGAGTCTATCCATCTTTGTGAACTGCCTGAGTTCTTTATGTCTTGTCCACCTTTCCTCCACCTGCTTCCTTCAGCCGATTCATGACTCCCACACTTTTGCCAAGAGGAATAGAAGGTATAGAAAGCAAGAGGCAAACACCATGGCTTGGGGGATTTTAGGAGCTCTGGTCAGGGTGACTGTGGCTTCTATCGGTTGACGTGAAGTCTGAAGGTGAGCTCTGCATTTCAAATATCCATTTTCGCTCTTGCACAAGCAAGATGATGGAGAGTCTCCATACCTTGTTTTGATCTTCCTAGGTCCTGTGTCAGACAGAGTAAGGAGTTCAGGACTACTACTAGAGGGATGACCGATGGTCTGTGGCCACTGATGGAGAATTCTGTCACAGCCACCATAGATCTGCTAACCATCCCCACATGCATCTGTGCCACTAAAGCCCATTTATGTCTTTGTCCTCTGGTTGTCTAACAAGTGCAAATGTCCACTCTGAATATTTCAGCTTTACAGCTGACATCAATACCAGCCATTGTGATATGTGTTTTTCTCACTGAAGAAAAAATTATACATTCGAGACCAGCGTTCGGAAAGGACAGAAATGCCTTCCACAAGTGCCACCGTCACAGATGGGGCTGGGACAGCCTCAGCTGGTCTGGCCAAGTCCGGAGGAAGGTACGAGGTAATTACGTACGAGAATGGCAAGGGGGTCTGTTGGCAAGTCCAGCCCAGACCACACCACTCGGCACCAGGGACCTCAGCAGAAGCAATTCTGTTACCTTTTCCTTTCCAGGCCCTCACCCTCTCTGTGGAGGCTCTCTGCCTCTTGACCTTTGGTGACCTTAGAATTTTCTG
Source organism: Eumetopias jubatus (assembly GCF_037043125.1). NCBI lineage: Eukaryota > Metazoa > Chordata > Mammalia > Carnivora > Otariidae > Eumetopias > Eumetopias jubatus. Next base: position 181,818,318 of record NW_028274808.1, on the reverse strand, counting down.
GCAGCCACTGGAACCAGGGATCATCTTTTCAGAAATCTGCTTGGCATCGTTCTGTGACTTATCTTTCAGACCTCGTCACAATTATTCACGCTTTGGCAGTATCCTAGTTACAGTCACAGTGCTGCTCTTGGGCTGCCACTGAAGGTTACTCTGTCCCAGCCAATGGGGAAGAAAGGCGCCCGGTGCCTCAGGACCCTGGCTCTGGGAAGCATGCTCCCCATGAGGGCAGGGGGCTTAAAGGCATCTGTTCAGAAAACCACTCTCAACCTCCAGTCCTTGCGAACAAGCATAGGTGGGGATAGCACAGTGGGAATCGGCCCCCAAATCACAGACAACTTGGCTTTGGAACGCATTCCAAGGCACACTCGCTCTACACCTGGACACACGTTCATACAAACGCTAAGTGCTAACCTCCACCAGCTGCCTCTGGACGAGAGAGAGAGAGAGACCCTATCTTTCACCTCTCCATGGCAAATATTTTCTGGTGTCACCTATTCTTTTTTTTTTTTTTCTTGTTAACATCCTGCTTCTATTCTGCAGCCTGTGCTTCCTGCTTTGTATATTTTAGGCTACTTTAGACATGACCTCACATCCTGGCCAATTGCACGGTGGCTGCTAATTGTGAGAGCTTTGCTAATGACCCATGCATCTATGTATGACAGGACCGAGCACAAAGCAGCAAAATGCAGAAAGCAGTAGGTTAGCATGCCTAAGAACTGGGTTTCTGGAAGTAGACAGACTTGGGTTTCTATCTTGGACTACCTGTGTGGCCCAGGGCAACTTACTTAACCTCTCTGAGTCTTAGTTACCTCATCCGAATGAGGATCATAACAGCTCTTACTTCACAAGGTTGTCGTTAAAATTAACACTGGAGAATGCAGGGGCGACAGGTTGGCTCAGTTGGTTAAGGGTCCGACTCTTGATTTCGGCTCAGGTCATGATCTCAGGGTCCTAGAATCGAGCCGCACGTTGAGCCCTGCATAGGGCTCCACGTTCAATGGGGAGTCTGCTTGAGGATTCTCTCCTTCTCCCTCTGCCTCTCCCCCCTGCTCACGTGTGCTCTCTCAAATAAATAAATCTTTAAAAAATATACTGGATAATGCATATAAACAACGCAAGCTATCATTATTATTTATGTTTTCCAAATTATGGGCTAGCTTTCTCCCTCTAGGGTCTACATGTTCCTGAGATCCTCCCTAGCTATTCTGCTCCACCTCTACTCTCCACCTGCCCGCCTCGCCTCCCCTGACCAATCACTTCCTCTAGGCAGTATTCCTTGACGAGGAGAATGGACCCAATTATGCCTTTTTTTCCGTCTGTCGTTTTCTGTATCTCGTGCTTCAGGCAGATGTTCCCCACCTTGCACAGTGAATTTCTCCAAGGTCAGGAAGCCTCACCTTTCACCAGAGGCTCAGATAGCACATACCTCTAGAGCAGAATCCTATGGAAATGGCTAGACCTTTAGAACAAAAGGTGAAGCCCATCTCCCAAATCACACTTTTGCTCTCCTGGACTTGACAAAAGAGTCTCGTTCAGTTGCAAAATGGTTTGCTTGCTTACTAAGCCTTTTCTGTACAGTAGCCTCTCTGAAGCCCATCTGAAGGAATCACACAGAGTCAGGAAGCACTGACATTTCCCTCTTCATGGTGGTTCCAAAATCCAATCCTTCCCCATCTGCCAAGACACTCAGTCGTGCTCTGGTTAGTTCCCACATTACAGTATTTTCTATAAATCTCTCTCTTCAGAGCCCTGACCTCACCACTTCACTCTCTAACTCTGCTCTGCACACAGCATCTCTGTCCCCTCTCTGTGACGTGGTCCCTTAAATCCCCCTTGGTCCCAAAAGAACTTTTCTACTTGCTCCCTCATCTGCCTCTGTTCCCGTAGACCACTAGGTCTTTAAGCTTTCTCCTGTTACTCAGATTTCTCAGAACCGTCAAGAAGTGGTCTCTCCTTGCCAGGTCTTCGGATTTCCGCATGGAACTTTCCAGACCACCTGTATATTAATGTTTCACACACTATTCTACTACATCATTTCTGCCTCTGTGGGTAACCAGTGCCTTGTGGACGGTGATCATCTGTTTAAACTGAAACCCTGTCATTTGTTTTGGCAGTTATATTTATGAGCCTGTGTGCTGAAACCCTGTGGCACAAATATTAAATAATAATACATCTTGGGTGGAAAGAAAAAAAAAAAACAACCCATGCATGTTAACTGACAACTTCTTCTGAAGATATCAAGTAAATCCAACCATGAAATTTGGTACTAGTTAACTTTAAAATAGGAGGAAAAGCATGGATTGCTCAACAGGTAGACGCTAAAGCAGAATTACAATTTGCATTTTTACACCCTCTTGCTTCAAGAAATGCAACAGCTGAGAAGTAAAGAGTGTTAAAAGAAACTTGGGCTGGGTGGCAATTTCCTTGGAATCAAATCCTAATGCCTGACAATGTCTCTCTCCTAAACAGTTTTTAGCCTCTACGAAGAAAGACTCCAAATAATAGCGATACCATATAAATGAGAACAATTCTGGACAATGACATTGCTCAATTTTAAGCATTCTGTGAATTTCCTATTACATCAGTTTCATGATTCAGCATTTTCGATTTCACTTATTTACAGTAATATATGGCGAGATAACCCAAGCTTTCTGCAGGATCCTGGAACATAAGGTAGGCTGGACAGGAAGGGTGTCGCCTTCGGTTAAATTTATTATTGTTTGGGAGAATTCAAAGCAGAAGAAAGAAGGCCATCAAAGGAACTGAGGAATATTCCCCCACCTTGTGCTGAGTGTTTAAATTATTCTGGTATTTTAAGTGAGCTGGTTTTGAAAAATAGGTTACTGCCATTTAGTAGATGACTGAAACCGAAGCCAAGAAGAGTGCAAATGGTAAACTGACGTGCCTAAGCCAAGCGTGTTCTCTGAAATGACAATGTTCAAGACGCAGCTAAAGTCACCACTCTGGCGGTAAGCGTGTTACAAAGAACTCGATTTCTTTCTGGCATCCGCAACTTGGCTGGAGTGACCACGGAGGAGTTGAAGAGCGCTGGAAACGCGAGGGTTCGTCGCGGGTGCGTTGGCAGAAAACGGTCCGGGCCATAAGGACCCGGCGGAAACTAAACGGAGGTTCGAGGCGGGCGGCGTTCGCCGAGAGAGAGAGACAGAGAGAGACAGAGAGAGACAGAGAGAGAGAGACAGAGAGAGACAGAGAGAGACAGAGAGGCGAAGTTGGGCACGGGAAGACAAGGAGCTGCGAGACTGTGAGGGAAGCCCAGGACCGGGAGGGAGGGGGCTGGAGAGCCGCGCACGGCGGGTGGGGAGGAAACGCGGCTGGCGAGGCTCCAGGTGGAGCGGGAGACTGGAGGGGGTCTCGAGGGGGCACCTCAGCCGGGTCTGGAGCGCGTCTCGGGGGGAGAGGGACAGACACGAGCGAGAGCGCCGCGCCGCAAGTCCGGTCCACGCACCCCTCTCGGCGCCCCGGGTCCCCCATCCCAGTTGCCGGCGCGCCAGGGGCGCAGCGGCCAGGAAGCGAGCAAACTAGCAGCGCCGTACCGCCCGGAGAGGCGGAGGTCCCCGACCGCCCCCGCCCGCGTCCCCGGGGCCCCGCGCGGATAGTGGGGAGGACCCGGGCAGGGTCCGGCGCTCACCAGGTAGCAGAACAGGAGCAGAGCGCAGGCAGGGCGGCCGCCGAGGCCCGGGGGAACGCCGCCGCTCGGGGGGGCCATGGCTGCGGCCCGGGGACCGACCGCGGGCGGCGGGGGTTGTTGCTGCTGCTGCCGCGGCCACCCGAGCCCCGCGCGGCGCCGCTGCATAGCGAGGCCGCCCGGATCCGGGCCAGAGCAGGTCACCTGGTGCAGGGACCGGCCCCCGCCCGAGGCGCCACCTTCCTGCCCGCCCCCGGCCGGGCCGGCCGCCGCGCGCGGGGCCACCTGCCGCCGCCGCCGCCGGACCCGCCGCCGCCGCCACTGCCGCTCCCGCCGTCGCCGCCCCCGCAGCCCCAGCCGAGAGCCGGCTCCTCCCCGCCTCCCAGTGCCCGTCCCCTCCCTCCCCTCTGCCTTGCCGCCCAGCCCGCCTCCCCGCAGCTGCCCCCCCACCCCGACCCCGGCTACCACCTCCCGGGGCGGCCCCCGCAGGTGGGGACTGACCCCGGTCCCGCCCCTTGGCCGCCGCCCCCCGCCCGGTTCCCTCGGCTCCCGGCCCGCCCCCCCTTTCCCTTTCTTCGCTCTCCTCCCCCGCCCCCCCTTCGTCGCTCTTCCTGTCCGCGAGCCCTCTCTCCCCTCCCTCCGTTTCCCCTTTTCTCTCTCCCCCGTCTCCCACTGGCGCCTTTCTTTTCCTCACCCCCTCTTTCTTCCACTTTCTGCCTTTTCTCCCAGTCTTTTCCTTCCCTCCCCTCCTTCCCCTTCTCGTTCCAGTCGCCCCTCCCGCCTTCTCCCGCTCCCACCCACTCCTCCTGCGGGTCCCGCAACCCAGTTCCCGACGGCAAAATGGGTTTTGTTTCGTTGCTTTTTGGGCGAGGGCGCCATTCCCGCTGGGCGCGGGGCGAGTGTGCCCCCTGCAGTTGCGCCACGCAGCGGCCCAGCTTCTGGTCCTTTAAGGATGGATTTTGACCCCGGCCAACCTCCACCTGTCCACCTGCAGGGGTGGGGCCGCCTCCCTGCGGGCACATTTTTAACCCAGGTTGCGCCCCGCCCTGCCGGCTGGTACGCGGCACGTTCTGGATGTTTCCCGAGGGTTTTGTGCGGTGCCGCCGCCGCCGCCGCCGCCGCCGCCGCTGCCGCCGCTCTTTGTTTTAATTGTCCAGAGTATTGGCGCCCAAAGAGGGTTTGCATTGGATTTGCCGTCCTGTGCCCTGGCTTCCACTTGGGACCGAAAAGAAAATGAATTAATTAGGTCAGTGCAATTGGACTGAGCTCTAAATGAAAGGGTGAGGCTTGTGAAGTGCACAAACACTTTTTTAAAAAATAAATCAGGCCCACCTTCGGTCTTGGGGACCCGGGTTGGGACTGGCTGTTCGCGGTTAGGAGTCCTGCCGCCAGGCCAAGGGGCGCGGCTGGACCGCGGCTGGACCGTGAGACCTCCAGCTTGCGGCCAAGCTGGTGCTCTGGGAAGCGCGGGGCAGTTCAGACAACTGCTTGGGCCCCTAGCTGCTGCTCTGAGACAGCCCACCTTCGAAAGTTCTCAGAAGCTTCTCTTTGGCCCTGGTGGATTTGTGCGTATTGCAACTAATAACACGTGCGAGAGAGGAAGGATATGGCCCTTGCCCAGCCCTTGCCCTGTGGACGTGCCACCGCCGAAGGTCAAGTCCAAACAGGCAGCAGGGGAAGCTGGCAGTAAAGATGGGGTGCCCGGGGGTCGTGCCTGGATAGGCCTCAGCCATCTCAGTACGAGCCTGGCCAACTTAGCCACTCAGCTGAGTCCTCCCTTTCTTTTTTAGGTCACCTGAGGGCTGTGGCCCTGGGTCAGGCTCTTGGCTTCGAGTCACTCAGCGCAAGGTAATGCCTTCTATCGGTGGTTCTCAAAGTTCAGCCTGCATCCGAACCGCTGGGAGGACTTATGAAAACACACATTGCGGGACAACCCCACTAGAATTTCAGGTTCAGTTGGCCCCGGATGAGGTTTGAAAAGCTGCCTTTACAGCATGTTTCCAGAGGATGCTGCTGCTGGTCCACAGACCCCATTTCCAGATCCTGGCTTATAGAAAGGGTCATTCTGCTCCCATGTCATCCAGTAGCCACCCCATTAAAGCATCTGAGGGTTTCTTTGTTTGACAGATGTCTCCAACACCCTGTCCCACTTCCGTAGACCCAAAGCACTTAAAATTCTCCTGTGTGATGTGGAAAATCATTTAGTCTATTGGGTGTCCAAGGGGATGAAAGGTTTGGTGGCTTTGTCCCAGATTGTGTCATATATATATATATTTTAGTCAGGTCAAAGTATAAACTATACATTTTAATGTATGTGGAAGGAAAATTGTTGGCCAGTTCCAGAAGATGGGGCTTCACAATATTTCTGGAATTTCCGCCTGTCTTCCTGGGCTTCTCTGGAGTTCACTCCCCCTTCATTGCCCACAGACTCGGTTGGTCTTCAGGGAATGACATGGTTTCCTCAGGTTGTTTGTAATCAGGACTCATGGAATTGAAGTTTTAGAAGGCTGTGAGTTTGAATTTCCCTGACTGTAGTCACTGTGGAGGCACCCCATAGGGCATTGGGCTGTTTTTCACCTGGTATATCAAATCTCTGACTCACTAGGCTTCTCTTGGGCTCCTCCTGTGAGTCAGGCACCACCCAAGGCTCTAGAATCCAGAGGTGAGCAGGCGTCCCTTTCCGTGAGGAGTGGCAGGCGTGCAGAAGACTAACCATAACATAATTTGGTCCTCAGAAAGGGATATTCAGGTTGCTCTGTGGCCCAGGGCAGGGGGTGGTGGGATTGACTGATCAATTCCGGACTGGAGAGGGGCAGAAAGAGAGAAGGTCAGGATTTCTATTCACAGTGGTCCGTGACATTTTGATCCAGAAGCCAGAATCAGTTTTTGCCCTTGCCTCCTCTCCAGCTGTCTGTATCAGTAATTTGAAAGGTGTGGTCTGATCACAGAAGACCGTTCATTTGGGAAAATAGCGTTCTTTCCCGCCTTTACAATTTATTGTTTGAATTAAGTGTTCGTGCTCCACCTAACTGTGAAGGTGCCTGGGGGCTGTATTCATCTGGTATGGCTCACTATTGCCTTCGTGCACACCGGTGTGTCCCATCCCCTCTGAGAGACAGTGAGAGAACCACTCCACAGAACAGGACAGAGTCCCCGAGGAGGGCAGCAGCCGCCCTCCACAAGGCTTACGGGGAGGAGCGACCAGAGGCCTGGAGGGATCGGTTCAGGGCTGCCAGGGAAAAAGAACAACCTTCACTGAGTGCGCTTGCCTCAGTGGACCCAGAATGGCATCGAGGCCAGTAGTTCTTAGACGCTGAAATGGTTTAAAATCTGTAAAATCAGGTGCCTGGGTGGCTTAGTCGGTTAAGCCTCTGCCTTCGGCTCAGGTCATGATCCCCAGGTCCTGGGATCGAGTCCCGCATTGGGCTCCGCGCTCATCAGGGAGTCTGCTTGTCCCTCTCCCTCTGCCCCTCCCCCCTGCTCATGCTCTCTCTCAAATAAATAAATAAATAAATAAATAAATAAATAAATAAATAAATAATCTTAAAAAAAAATAAAATCTGTAAAATCTCAGGGACCAATGCAGTTGGCCAACTATTCATTTGACAAGTAAAAATATTTAAAACAGACAACTCCCTGCCCCAATATGCTATCTTTTATCAACATTATTTCGTCCAAAAGACAGGGTATTTTTATCATCAAAAAACTAGGAAGGACCTACTATCATAATAAAAGAAAAGTCCTTTAAACTGAATATAATTTGTTTGTGGAAAAACTCCCGATGGGTCATTGTCTTATTTTGCTGTGGACCAGTAGAAACTTAACTTCGGGCTGTCACAGCCCATGCAGGGGCCCTTGGAAACCACATTTCTAGGTCCCGAGGATGTCTCGGGTAGAGAGATCTGGCCGTGCAGAGACGACTGATCTCTGAGTTACAAGAGAGGGCAGGGAGGGCACTACATAGGAGTGAGGAAATCTCCTTCTGCCCACTGCCCTCCTACATAAACCTTTGGGGCCCAGGCAAATCCCACAAGCTCTGGAGAGCCTTCCCTCATGACCTCAGGTCAAAAAGCAATGGGTCCTTTCTCTCTCGCCTGCAACCTCATGAGGCAACTGGCTAATCCTGCTTCCTATTCTAGTCGGTTTGTTGGCCTGTTCTCCTCAAGTGGGTTGAAAGCTGCTTGAAAGCAGGCCTTGTTTCTTAATCAGCCCTGGGCACTGCCCCCATGCCTTGTACATAGAAAGTTCTTAGCCCTAGTCACTCAATAAAATCGACTTCATCATCTTCCTTTTTCGTTTTTTTTCTTTTCCATCCTTCTTTTCCGTCTTGCTCCCTTATTACCTCCCTGCCTTTTTTTCCTTCTCTATTCAGTGTAATCTTTTCCGTCTCCTTCCCGTTAGCACCCAGCTTTTGGTTCTCTGGAATTCTGTATACTACCACTCCCTCCATTCCTTTCTGCCACTTCAGATATGCGGAATAACGATAAATGAACTGTGACATTTGCCTTTTCCATCAACATAGAAGAGAAGAAAACAAAAACAGAAGAGAAGATTGCCGTCAGGCAACACGCTGCCCATCCCCACTGGAAAACCATGGCCTTTTTTCTGCCAAGGATGACCTTCAGGATCCAGCAAAACAAAAAACAAAAAACCCTTTTTCAGCATTCAGTACTTCCATTTTTCTCATGAAAAATTGAGAAAGCCTAGGCTTTGGGCTTCCCTAAATCTGTTCCTATCTCTGTTCTTCCTTTTTTGAATCCTCCGTATTTACCAGTTACTTCCTGTTCCTTCCTTCCTTAGGACATTCCACCAGATATCATCCTCATCTCCTGGTCCCCAGACCCCATCTTTTGAGCCTCAAGTCTCTGTGACTCTGCAGACTCCTTTCTTGGGGGCCATGGGACCCATGCTTTGAGAAGTTGTGCAAAGAGGGGTTGGAAGTGCTTGTGTGAGCTGGGACTTTTTCCGTGCATTTCTGTGGGAATGCTGAAGGTCTCAGAATCACCCACACTGTAGCCTTGGTGTGCTCTAAAATGAGCTCTATTTCTGGGCCTGTCAGATGAAATGCTGTTGCTCCCAGTTATTTTTGGCTCATTGCCCTTCTGAATAGGTGCCTATTCAGCTCAATTCTCCCCCGACCCTGAGCTGGGAAAAAGCAGGCAGCTTCCCTCAGCCAAGCCTCCTCTCAAGTCAGGAGCATCTGCCCCCTTAAGGAGCAGCTATCACAAGTGTCCTGGACTGCATCCTGGCTGTTTGTGCTGCCACCAGGCCTGGAAAGAGGGGAAGTCCACTCCCTGGCCCCCTCAGACCACTGGTGGAGAGCCTTGTGAGCCCGGAAGGTGCAGCCAGGTATCCAGAGCCTCCTCACTCATATATAGGTCTGCGCCCTGCCCCACTGGGCGTGGCTGCAAAAACTACCTTGGGGGATCTGGGATGATAGGGGTATATTTTAGGCTCAGTGAGCACAGAAAAATCTGTATACCGAAGGTCTAAGCAAGGAAGGACCCTGGGATGCAGAAGGTCAAGGGCATGTGTCCGTAGTTGGAAAGATCTCTTTGGGTGAGTGTGTTGAGAAGAACATGTGTGTGAAAAGGAGAGGTGGAGGGAAGTTGGGGGTGAATGTGCAGATCCGCTCGGGAGAGAGAGCTGGGAGGGATTTCGACTAGGCACCTAGGGGGAGAGAGTGTAAATAATTGAGGAAAGAGAGTACCCAAGAGACCTTGGGCAACCGGGTGGTGTCTACAAGTCCTGAGAGTATTTTATAACTGCATCCTGCAGCTGACATCGCGACCCTTAGGCAGGCATTAACATCGACTGAGGGCTTTTAGTCTATCCGGTAATAAACAATATCAAGTAAAATGAAATGTCAAGATCAGCTGTATATGTATGGATACTTAGTAAGGTCCATATAAAATTGAGAATAGCCTATAGACAAGAGGAAGCCAGACCAGGGTTCTCTTAATAGCTACTTATCTCTACAGCTTTTGGCTGGAGATTTCTTTCTTTCTTTTTTTTTTTTTTTAAGATTTTATTTATTTATTTGTTTGTCAGAGAGAGAGAGAGAGAGCACAAGTGAGGGGCAGCTGGCAGAGAGAGAAGCAGGCTCCCCACTGATGAGGGGCTCCATCCCTGGATCCCAGGGTCATGACCTGAGCCGAAGGCAGACGCTTAACCAACTGAGCCACCCAGGCGCCCCTGGGGGATTTCTTTTTAAAGTTCTTATCAAGTGTTGCTTTGAGGCATTAATTCATTCAATCCTCATGACAGGGGCAGAAGCAGCCTCATCCTACAGAAGAAGGAACGGAGTCCTTTGAAAGACCCCAGGTCCACAGTCATGAGGTGGCCAAGCCGGTTTGGTTTCAGGCAGCTTTGCTCAAGGACTCCAGCTTCCACCACTACACTCCCCTCCTCCTGTGACAACGGGTGGTGGAGAAGCAGCAGGTGTCCTGAGGTGTGTGTGGGGGGGGTGCGGAGTCACACCTGGGTTTGAAGCTTAGGTGTCAGTCAGGGCCTCGTGGAGCTTGAGGACACACACTACTGTGTCAAAGCATCTGTCTAGGGCCATCCCACCACTTCCTAGCTATGTTATTTGGGGCAGGTCACAAATCCTTTTTGAACGTCAGTCTCCACCTCTGTTAAATTGGGGATAAAGTCACCAATCTGGCCATTGATGTGGCGTTAGGAAGGCCATCAAGGGAGCATGGGTGAGGGCACATGGCAGCTTGTCAAGCCCTAGACAAGAATAAAGTACTCTTTGTGTATTATTCACACTTGTCTACTTCCAAAAACGGCTCACAAAGAAAGATTAATCCCTTATAAGGTTATGAAAAATAGAGGGGCGCCTGGGTGGCTCAGGAGGTTAAGCATCCGACTCTTGACTTTGACTCAGGTCATGATCTCAGGGTCGTGGGATTGCGTCCTGCATCAGGTTCCGTGCTCAGCAGGGAGTCTCCTTGAGATTCTTCTCTCTCTCCCTCTGCCCCCCAACCCATTCTCTCTCTCTCTAAAAAATAATAAATAAATCTTTTTTAAAATTATGAAAAATAGAAAAAGGTTTATAAATACCTGTGGTGGCATGCCTCCAAAGATGACCCCACCTGTGAAGCACATTTCCATAATAACCCTGGAGTGGGGAGGGTATTCCCCCACTATTTCTCCCAGGGAGGGGGAAGCCAGCTGCCCTGTCAGTTGTGACCACCAGCATGCTCTGAGAAAGTCCAAGCTAGCCCTGTGGAGGGAGAGAGATGCTCAGCTGGCCTCCAGCCATTCTGGCCATCATGTGGGCCAGACATGTGAATGAGCAAACCATCTTGAACATTTACCCCAGTCAAGGCTCTAGATGACTCCAACCCTGTCGCCGCTCGACTGAAACTGCTTGAGACTCCCCAAGTAAGACCCGCCCAGCTGAGTCCCGTCAATTTGCTGAACCATGACAGGTAAAAATAAATTGTTGTTTTGAACCACTAAGTTTAGGGGTAGTTTTTGGACCACAATGGGTAACTGAAACAGTGCCCTAGGCTAATATTACTTTTATAACTGAACGGTATTGTTAGCTTCAAGCTCCCTGGCATTCAAAGCAAAAAGGGGAGCAAGATGGATTGTGTGCCCTTCTTATTATCTTGAGTATTATGATTTACCTGAATGGGTAGTTCATCTGACTCATCTCCTTTTGGTCAAATCAGAATGAAAATTAAACTATCTTCCTTACATGAGAATCTCTCCTGTCTTTACCAAAATTACAGTTGTGCAAATTCTATAATCTGCCTTGCTAGAACAAACCAAATATTACAGTTGTCACTAACGAGAAAGTGTTCTTGCATCTGGCCCAAATCTTTCAGACTGTAGCTCAAGCCCATTTTCTCTTGTTTGGTTCTCAGCGCATCTTCTGCCTCCTGCCTCATTCTCATCCCAAATTAAGTCACAAACGGGCTCAGTGTCTCCGGGGTCCTAAGCAGCCAAAATTAATGATTAAAATAGAAATGCTGAAAATAGTTGAAACTGAAGCAGATTGGATGATTTATTCAAACCTTCAGGAAAAATTACTATTCAGCCCAGAATTGGAAATTAGACTTGTGGTTCCTAAGAATGCAACACTTCCCTGGTGCTAACCCCCCAAAAGGGAAAGGAAAAAAAAAAAAAAACATGTAAAATACATACATGGCAGTCTGTCCTCTAGAACCCATGCTCTGGGAGGTCAGGAACCATATCTGCCTTCTGAATAGTGCAATGCTTAATGCCTTCCTGCTGCTTATTAAAGCTTTTCTTCATTAAGTGACCTTACAAGTCTATGATAATAAAAAACATACAGCTGACTATAAATCAGTGATTTCCATTCGCTCGATTGTGACCTCAGTGAACAGGCATTATCTGCCTGCTGGTCCTGTCCTGGGAAGACTGGGTTAGCACATGGGGTATTTGAGGTCACCTCCCTTACTTGGAACCCAGGCAACCCTAGGAAGGTAGTGAATTTCATCCTTGAGTCCTTGACCTCATTTTCTATACTCTTCCCCTCATTTGTCTTCACACCCCCAAACTGGACTTCCGAGTCCCCCTAGTGAACGGCTCTGTGGGTAGCCGAAAGGTTAGCAGAAAGGACCAGGCTCAAATCCCAGCTGAATTCCTTATCCCACCTTTGCATAAATGCTTTCCAATCCCCAAGACATTTCACATCCGTATTTCAGTTCATTGTCTCAACAATTTCTGTAGAATCCCGTGAAATAATCCTGTTATGGGCGGAATTGTGTTGTCTAAAAAGATATGTTGCGAGTCCTAACCCCTGGTGCCTGCAAACATTTATTTAGAAATAGGGTCTTTGCAGATGTAGTCAAGTGAAGATGAGATCATGGGGAGGGCCTTGATCCAATAGGACCAGTGTCCTTACAGTAAGAAGATGGACATTTGCTCATAGACATGCACTGAGGGATGACAATGTGAAGACACAGAAGGAAGAAGGCCATATGAAGACAGGGGCAGGGATTGGAGCTATGTTACCATAAGCCAAGGAGCACCTGGGGCTCCCAGAAGCTGGAAGAGGAAAGGAAGGATCTTTGTCTAGTGGCTTCAGAGGGAGCACAGCTTTGCCAGTGCCTTGATTTTGGACTTCTACCTTCCCGAACTGTGAAACAACAAATTACTGTTCCAGTTTGGGGCATGTCATTTCAACAGCCCTGGAAAACTAATATACAGGTGTTGTCATTTTCCCTATACTTTTTAATGCAATGTCATTAGGTACCTACTGCGTACCGGACTCTGAGCTGAGCTCTAGAACTCAGATCCAAAGGTCCAGGTTGATATAAAGCAAATCAAAGACCCTAGCCCTCTGATGAGTTTCTATGCTCATTCTGTTATGTCTCAGGCTCTCTCCCCCAACGTCCTCACGCCCAGAGACCATCCCCGTCCATCCCCACTGTCTGGTCTGTGCCCATCCCTGAACTGTCTGAGAGGTAGGCAATGCTGGGTCTGGAAGCAGCTTGGAGGGTCCGATCCGGCCCCTTGGTGTTCCAGCTGCTCCTCCTGAGGGGCAGAGGGGTCAGGCTACCAGTAGAAAGGCAACACCGAACTCCAACACATCTCCTCACTCCCTGACTCTGATTAATTCACGTTATGAATAAATTCAACAAACAACAAATGTTTGTTGAATGAACACTAAATTATTAATCACTGATAACGAGAATGTGTTCTACCTCCTGGGGGTATTTGGATGTGAAGCGATGCCTGAACCCAGGGACTCGAATTTCTGACCGTGGAATGTGGGACGGAAGGTTGGGGCAGGCAAAGCTGGACAGGGAGATTTGGGGGCAAGGGTAGGGTCTTCCGCTGACCTGGTATCTCGGATCCTTAGAGCAACTTCAGTCTCTGCTCAGGATAGAACTGGCTACCTTGGAGAATTCTGGAGGGGGCTGAGGAAGAAATTGCTCTCCTCTGTACTTGGAGCGGTGGTGAAGGGCTGTGACCAATGCCCTCTTGGATGAAAAAGGAAGCACTGGCCTCATCATATGCATGGACCACAACTGCTGTTTTAAACTCCAATGCTGCTGAACAATTCAGAAATAGATCCATTATAGGTCTGCTTTAGCCCCAGGGCTTTAACACAGGTCACTAGAAAATCCAAGATTGCACAGTAATTCAAACTCTTAAGAGGGAAAGGAAAAAAAAAATTCCCTTCAGCACTCCTGCCCCCAGAGCCCCTCCCTCCAGCGTAACAGGGAGCCCCTCTTCATTTCTGGGGTGCTCTGGAATAAATAGCTCTTATGTTGAACTTGAAATCTAATTTTTTCTCCAGCTATTAATTGAGAAGAGCAGCTCATTTTACCTCTCATGCTCTGAAGCAAGACTACAGTGTAAACAAACTGGGTCGGGTTTAGCAGGATGGACGTGAACTGTTCCCCAATTCCCCTTAATCGCTGGTAAAAGAACGACTTGGATTTGGACGTCAACATTCAATAAAGCAGTTATGTCCCTCCCTCAAACGCGATCTAAATTAGTCCGCTGTTCTCTCAAAGAGAGTCCAACGAGCCTCCAAATCGCGCTCTTCAATCGCAACCTCCTTGTTTTTGTGCTAGCCCTTGAGAAGAGTCGGGATGGTAGGAGGGATTTGATTTGATTTATATTGATTTTTAGAGTATCAGGGAATCTCTTGTTTCGCTTGAAACAGATCAGGGAAAAGGGGTTAGTAAACAAGGGTTTTCTTGATTACTGATCACCACACCGTGCTCAGCATTTTCATGAGCCTGGCTTCTCATTTTCACAGCGCGTTAGAATCATCGAATTCTTAATCTCGCCCTAGAGTTCGGAGGAGCTTATGACGCCCATTGAAGTTAATGAAGGCTTTTACCTGTGGATCTGGCGCTAAATCACTCTGATTGACCGCGTGTCCACAATATGGTAGGCACTGATAGAATGGACAGAGGGGGGAAAGAATTAAACAGAAGGAAATTAAGAAGAAGAAGGAGAAGACGCTGGAAACGAGGAGGGGCGAGAAACCAAAGGAAATTGGAACTTCAAAACACCTCGTTAGGAAAATGGGGCAGTTAAGGAAGAACTCACCAAGTAATCTGCTTAAACTTTAATTAATTATTCATTTATATATATTTATGTGGCACACTTTCTCTAGGGAACCCAATGTGCTTTGCAAACATATGAAATAATTAACTCTCTCAAATCTGAGTGAAGTGGAGAGGGAACAAAATTACTCCAGAAAAGGACCAGCGGATTGCTGAGTGATGAATGTGTCTCACTTTGAAGAGGCAATCCCATGTGATACCCACCAGTGACCACATAACAAAAGACATCTTCTGGGGGCTAAGATCCTTATGGTGATCTGTCCTAGCACCTTCCAGAGTAAGCAGCGTTTGCTAATCAGATAAATGATGATACATAGAGGGACAAACAGGCAGACACATAAAGTGAGGTGAATTATGTAGAAATCCAGTATATTTTGAGGAAGGGTGTTAGCAGGAGAAAGTCAAATGGAGTGCATTTAAAAAAAAAAATACTGCCTTCAAGATAAAAATAAAAGTTAAGAAGTATCAGGGTGTCTTGCTGGCTCAGTTGGGAAAAGCATGCTACTCTTGATCGCAAGGCCGTGAGTTCAAGCCCCGCATTGGCTGGGGACCCCACTTAAAATAAAAATTAAAAAATAAAAGGAAGTACTTCAAATCAAGAACATCAAAAGTGGCACTAAATAAAATGAAATTGCAAAGACCAAATGCCAAACAATGAGCAATAACATTTGGTATGTTGTGTTTAAACGGATTCTGATTTTATTTTCTGAAATTATATCCTCAGTGCATCGTTTGCATCGTTGACAGGACATTATTTAAAAAAAAAAATACCTTTAACACAAGTGGCTTAAACACCTTTCTGGAAAGTGGAAATGTATCTGCCAGATCAGTGGAGGGCAAAAACAAACAAAAAACTTAGGGAATTAGAAAAGAAAAACAAATCAAGAAGTAAAAGCCGCAGCTGCTCGGAGGCAGTGAGCTTGGCTGTGGGGTGAGCGGGGCAGCCTCATACTCCCCAGGAGATTCCTGCCTTTGGGGGCCAAGCCCTCTCGGGCACTTACAGGAACGGACTTCTGTTCACTGCATCTTAAAACTAGTAAAGTGGACTCCACCCACGCAGGAGGACAGACCTGGTCCTTGGAGAAGCCATGTTCATGTACATATGGCCAGGCGACCATCACCCGACAGCTAATGTGGAAATGCGGCCAACTGACCTATAGGAAGTTTCAGTGTGGGAGAGAGCCGTGGAAAAACAAGACAGGCCTTCTTACTTTTTTTTAAAATGGAAGATCGCCTTAGCCCAAGGCCACCGGCAGAAAATTAAGATAAAAAAGGGAAGGGTGGCGAGCCTAAGAAACTTTTTTTAGAAGCAAATAAAAACACTCTATTGATTCCAAACTCCACCTAGAACCCTGATGGCTTTCAATTTTTATTTTATTTTACCTTCTTTGTAAAGAGCATTTGTCTGCTTGCCTGCCTTCCTTCCTTCCTTCTCTCTCTCTTTCTTTCTTAAAGAGAAGCAACTTGGTGTGTGGGATAGAATTGGTTCTCCACCAGTTTGCAAATGAGGGCCTTTGAGCAAATTCCCCTGAGCCAGCTCGATCCATTGAAAATGATGACAGCCAGTCCCAGGATTGTCTTGAGGATTCAAGGAATGGTGGCCGGGGATGTGCTTTGCAAGCAACACAAATGTGAGGTTATTAGTATCAGTTTGGACAGGGAGGAAAGTCGTAGGGTCCAAGGCACACACTTCTGAGTGTCAGGATTGAAAACTCACAGGCCTCTCCTCCCACCTCCTTCCATAAGACAAACATCCCATGCTGCTGCCACTGGAATGTTCCAAAATCATGCTCCAGTTTCAGGGATGTTGATCTCCCATTATTATTTGCTTTCCCCCTTGGACTAGCCCCAGTCTATCTGGTTCATTTCAACATTAGTCAGGGATAGGTCTTTAGCTTTAATGTAAACGAACCAACATTTTCCTGCCTAATCCTACTTGTGCAGCATAGACCACAAAACACGACCGGACACAAGACAAGCCCTCTCTTTGAATTGCTCCATGGGCTATAGATAAATTCTCCTTCCACAAGATAAGCAGGCAAGCTGCCTGGAGTGACTTCGGTCCAGAGCTTTCTGTTATTCACACCAACTAAATTCTTCTAACTCCATTCACATTTTCAGCAGATTGCCTATACCTTCTAAGCTAAAATACCAAAAGCCTTTTCAAATTGTGTAAGCCATGGTATTAGCAATGTTTTAGGCAGTATTTTATTATTATTATTCATACTGTGAAATCTGTTCGGTGATATTTGCTGTATCTATAACATACATACATGTATAGTTTGAATCTGTTCTATATATTACATATACAGAGCAATGACATACATTAGAGGCGAGCTTAAACTTATTTTGTATATATAATAAGTTTACATAATTCATCTATTTCTTATGTACACAAAATAAGTTGAAACTGTGTAGGTCTAATCTCAACTCACCAGATTTAAATTTAGGGTAGTTAACAGGTACTTCCGTGACATTTCTAAATCCTGCATCTCCAATTATATAAAAGAAACATCTGCCTACCTAACCAATTTAACAAAAAGAAAATAGGCAAAATACCGACAAAGCCTGGCAGCCTCGGAAGTGAGAAGTAACACTCTTCAAATGATAACACCGGGTCCCCCAACTGTGATCTCATTAAACTTCACAACACTCGGACAAGGGATTCAGTCACTGCTTTTATTTTTATTTTCAGAGAAAGGACAGTGGAGATCCTAGGAGATTTAGCCAATTTTCAAGGTCACTCACACACAGCATGGTAAAGAGGCTGCAAGCCAAGCACCTTCAGTCAGCTGGGCGACAGGAGCCCAGCTAGTCAGTGGTGACTTGTCCCCGCAGAGGATGGGGGCATCGGACCCCTGTCAGAGACTTCACCCTCTTGGGAAATTTTACACAGCTTTTCTAATTCCTCCAGAGTCCGGTTAAGCATTCGAATGATTGTATGAGAGCTTTTAATACCTTCCCATCTCCCCACCAAAACTGAGCTGGAGAGAAATGTTTAAGGTCTCAAGAGCACAGAGATTGAACAACCAGTTCCTTTTTTTTTTTAATTATTCCTCTGCAAAGGAATGGGAAAGCCGTTTGTGCATTTCAAACTTAAAATTTAAAAGTTGACTTGCAGAATCACAAGCTCAGCTCCCTTCAACGAACAGAAAAGGGTCTGCCCCTTCATTGGGAGTTTTGAGGAAGGCTTGCGTGTGGTCATTTTCATATATATGCTATGTGTCTAACTAGTTTGAGAAGGAAAGCTGATTTTAGGTTGAAAGACCTTTAGCCATATTCTGTGTAATATTTTTTAAAATTTTATGTAAATCTTCAAATTGTTGGCAATGCTTATTGTTATTTCACAAAACCCTCTACACTAGGTGTATTCGTTATAACTCCTGTATTATAGTGGCTCAAAGTAGGGGGGGGTGACTTTGCTCCCCAGGGGACATTTGGCAATGACCGAAGACATTTTTGGTTGTCGCACTGTGGGATAGGGTGGTGTGCTATTGCCGTCTAATGTGCAAAGGCTAGGGATGCCATTAAACATATAATACACGGGACAGTTCACCACAATAAAGAATGATCCAGGCCAAAATGTCAATAGCACCAAGGTTGAGAAATCCTGCTCCATGACAATCACAGTCAAAGTTCAGGACATAGTTACCTTTCCCTTTCCTTCCCCCTGCCCAGAATTCTGCCCCTCCAAGATTTATTGTTGCGTTAGAATGCTAGGCATTATAATAGCTTGAACCGAAAATAGTTTTTCAGATCTTTTGAATCTCTGAATGTTGAATACCTGGAGGATGAAAATGCTATTATGATGCATTTTATTATTAGCATTATAAATGGAGTCAAAAAGTTTATATTTTGAATTTATCTGTGTTTAATCTCGGTTGTAAATTGAAGCCCCAGCACACAGAGGCCACGCATCACCTTTCAGGGGAGAGATTATGCCAGTTGGTTGGGTGCCTTGTGTTCTATTAAAGTTGAAACCGGGCTTCCCTGTCAGGACCGTTACAGTTAAATACATTCAGATCTGCAAGCAGCAAGCACGAGCTTCCTGCCCAAATGGCTCATTGTGCTCGGAGGAGAGAGCAGATCCGGACCAGTGGAGCGTGTCCCTTTGCCATCCCTGAGCATCCTCCCTATTATCCACTCAGGCCTGGGAGACCAGCCTGCCTGACAGCTCACAGCTGTCGGGGGACACCTGTAACTGAGTCAAGCTGCTGACCAGGGACTGTGTAAAAGCAAGAATAAGAACTTCTAAAACCCTCTTCCTCATATGTCTGAGTCCCGCTGCCCACACTATGAAGTGGGATCTCTTCCTGTCCTCCGCTTATCCTCCCCCATGTGTCAACTTTGCTTTTAAAGGCAAAGCTCCTTTAGGATCCACAAGGTCCTGCCCACACTCTTTGCTCACTCTACTCCTGCCACACTGACCTTTATTCTAATCCTCATGTAAGTCATACTCTCTCCCACCACAGGGCCTTTGCACAAGCTGTTCTCATTTCCTCAAGCTCCTCTCCCCTCCCCCCAACTCCACCTAGTTAACTCACCTGTTCATTTAACAGATATCAGCCCGGGCATCACTTCCTCAAGGACACTTCCCTGACCTCTCTAAGTCAAATCCCCTAATACACATTTCCATCATACCATGTTCCTCCTTTAAAGTCTTCACACTGATGCAGCTTCACAATTACTTGAATAGTGTCTGTTAGGACACATCGCTTTTCCCTGAGCACCAAACACAACACTTGGCATATAGTAGGTACTGGGTATTTCTTGCCTGATGATCTAATTAAATAAATGAACAAGTGAATGAATGAACAAATGAACGAACGATGAATGAACGAATGAAACAATCCTAAGATCTAAAATCAAGAGCAGAACCATAGATATGAAACTGTATGTGTGGCATCTGGACTGTCAGCACTTGGTATTTAGCTTATTGAAAGGAGCAGAAGAGAAACCTTGCCTACGAAACATGCAAATGAAAAAAAATTGTATACTTCACTTAGAGCGTCATTAAGTTAGAGAACAACTCCCACACTGCTCTAAGATGAAACCAACATCCAGATTCTCATGGCAAACTTAGCTTCCCTAGAATTCCTAGAATTTTCTTCTTCTCCCTTATCCCCCTGCTTCCTAAACGTGAAATATTCACAGCTGCATCATTTCTTTACATTTTTTGGGTGAGGTCACCCTTCCTTCTCCAGTCGTATGTTGTGCAGTACCCAAGAGGCTAACATTACTGCTTGAGATATTTAAATATGACTTTGAGAAATGAGTCTGTCTTACATATAAAAGCCTATAGTCACCATGATGAACATGACTGCAATGTTTAAAATCCCTAAATAAAGAGATGCAGTACTTCCTCCATATTCATTGCTGAAATGAATATTATATATGATTCCTGATTTGGGAAGGATTCAAATAAGGCAGTCAAAGGGAATGTGGACTGACTTAACTTTTATCAATGAAAACAACTGCACTTGACCAAAGGAAGAATTGTCTCCTCTAGTATAAAAAGCAATGTCTCTGAGCACAGCTTTATTTTTATATTATTGTGTCATTTTATGCACAGTCCCCAAGTGCCTTGTCAGTGACAGCCACTCATTAAATCACTTAAACTATCATATAAAAATAAAGATGGATTTTAAGCTACACTGAGCCAGTCAGTTAGCAAATAGTGATTGCTCCCCACGGGGTCCCAAGAATTCTTACAGATGAGAAAGGTATGTATTAAGGAAGTATATGGTCCATTTCCTTGCAGGGACTTAGAAGCTTATCTAAGTGACAAATAGACGAACATGTAACCAAAATAAGATTGTTCAGATAAATACTATCCTGGCAAAATAGATTGAAGGTCAGCAGGGAATCCTCTTCACATTCAGCCAATATGACTCAGGTGCTATGCCGGGCAGAGGGGGAGGAAGCTGTTCCATGAATATTAAACAGTTTGATGAAAGCCTAGAAGGTCATGACCTTGAATGAAGAAGATCTAAGAGGTCAGCTTGGTTGAACTCTTGCAACTTGGACAGGTGAAACCTCAGGATAAACTTGGTACATCGTCCAGAAACATCATTTCCCCTTTTGGGCATAAAATGTATATCATTTTTCAACATGGAAACAAACACGGCTGTATCATGGAGAAGAACAATGATAACAAACCCTGTGAAAAGGTAGATCCACAGGAACTCTCATGGACTGAGTACAGGTTGGTTCCACCATTCTGGAAAACTGTGTGGAAGTACTAAGTGAAGATAGGCAAAACGCAGGATCCAGCAGTCCACTTCTAGATATTCACAGTCCTGAATTCATGCCCAGGAGCACTACAGATATTTACCAGAATATTCAAGGCAGTATCGGTCATAATAACCGGGAATGGGACACAGCCTACATGCCCATCGACACTGAAATGTATAAATAAATTGTGGTGTACTTGTGTAATAGACACACAGAAGTGAAAATGAGCAGATGAGAGCTACACAAAGCATCATAGGTGAATCCCAAAAACATGTTGAGTGGACGAAGACCTACACAAAGGAATAGTGGTTGATTCCATGTACATAAAATCACCAAACAGTCAAAACTGAACAATAGCATCAGTGGTCAAAACGATGATTGGTTTCGGGGCACCGGGGTGGCTCAGTTGGTTAAGGATCTGACTCTTGATTTTGGCTCAGGTCAGGATCTCAGGGTCATGATCTCAGGGTCGTGAGATCCATCCCCACATCCAACGCCATGCTCAGTGGGGAGTCTGCCTCCCTCTCTCTCTTCCCCCTCCCCCTGCTCCTCCCCCCGCCGCCTCGTGCTTTCTCTAAAATAAATAAATAAATCTTTAAAAAATAATGGTTGGTTTCCTTCAGGAAGAAGATAATGAGGTACAAAGGGGTGGAAGGGGGCTGCCTGGGTATTTGTTTACCTCGTGGTCAAATGCCTTGTGATAATTCATTGAGCTGTGTATTTGTTTTGTGTACTTTTTGGAACATTATACGTAATCATATCTCAGTGACTGAAACCTTTTCTTAAAGCATGTGACCCTTTGAAAATAAAAACGCGAGCATTGAAAGCAATGTATTACTTGTGGGTGGGACTACCTCCCACCCCCAGTAGCCCAAGTTTGCTGAAGTATGTGTTCATTCTTTGTAATTAAACTCAAGAGGCAAAGGCTCCGGTGACGGTGGGGGAGAAGAGTTATCCTACAAGACCTGGGAGCTGGAAGGTAGAAGAAAGTTGGCCAAGTTCTGTTTCCTAGCCCTGGGAAGAAACCATCAGGAACACTATTGCCTGGGAACTGTGCCAAATGTAAGCACTAAACTGGGGTTACCTGGAGAGACTGGAAACAGATTAATCAGCAGTGGGGGCAGAAATTGGGTATAAGTCTAGAAGCCAGACGGCAGAGCCCGATAAATGACACCAAAAGGCAGTTCTACCTGGCAAAGCAGTATAGAGGAAGTAACTAGAGATAAGCTGCTGAGGACTCTAAGAGCAGGTCAGAAAGGAGAAGATGGGTCAAGAGCTGGGGGCCAGGGGCTAGGGCTGCTTCTCTCCATGCCACCATGTTCTGGCATTAAAACCCCCAGCAATCAGAGAAATCAGAATTTGAGTCTGGGCTTCTAGGTGGTGAAGAAGGTGTATTTGTCAAGGTAGGAAGATAGAACACATTTTGTCTAGCTGTTTGTGAGCTTGATTTATAACTTTTAAGTATTTGGGGGTATGGCATGCTGGCCTCCACTGTACTCTTGCCCCAGGGCCCATGGATGTTAGGGCTGGACCTGCTGAAGCCTCATATTCCTCAGTTAGGGGAAACTGCCTCTCTGGCAGACAGCACATGTTGGTCACTGCTCAAGCTTTTCAAGAATTTTTTGGAACACCGATGCTGACATATCAATGCCAATTATGAGCTGCCCCCATCCCCCAGCGATGGGCAAACTCCACATTGATAACACCAAAGGACAGATTTATTGATGCCAATGAAACTGCTGCACAGGAGAGGAGGAGTAAGTCTAGAGTCTTGCAGGAACATGTAAGAGATCGCCCTAAGATTGATGTCAGCACCGTAGTCCGTACATTGGGGGCCCGTTGTTTGACCATCAACCCAACCACTTAGCTGGCTTTGTCCTGCCTGTAAGGACATGATAAAAGGTTTTCAAACTCTGCTGAAACCAGTATACCCGGTGTCCCTGGCACGCTGCTGATCCCAGACTCAGGGACCCCTGCCGAGCAGAAATGGCATGGTTTGGCCAGACTTGCCCGCTTCCTGGTGCTCACCATCTTACTGCCTTTTCTGTACATGATTCTCCACTCTGTTTCCCACTATTGGCCATTGAATTTGGCCACTTGATAAAGGCAGAGGTAAACAGCACAGAAAGTAATGAGCCAAGCCTTTACAGTTATCTCCCGAAGTTTCTGGTCTGATGGGAGAGATGGCAAAGACTTCAGGGCAAATGTCAGCAAATTTTTTCTGTAAAGCACCAAATCATAAATAATTCAGGCCTATGGGTCATTGGTTGCAACCACTGAACTCTGCTTCAAAATCATCCATGGTGCAAAAGCACCCATAGACAGTAGAGAATGGAATGATGCAGCAGTGTTACAATAAAACTTTATTTATAAAAATAGGTGGCCGGCCAGATACCACCCACAGGTCATAGTTTGCAGTGCGTCTTCGGGTATAAACACCCCCTGAGACTAAGCCAAAGTGAATTACTTTTCTGAGTCAGTGAGAAAAACACCACCACCACAATGTATCATGCTAAAGGCGGATCTCATTGAGAAGCCTCAGTTCTGCAGATGGGAGGCCGTTGGAGGAGTCCATCTAAAACACCAACCTGCACCTTTCTCAGCCTGACGACCTTCGGGGCTCGCAGTCCCTGGGGGTCTGCCTCGGTCACCCTGCCTTCTTTCCCATTCTTTGTCACTCTCGCATACACCATGCTGTTCAGCCCTGCAGAATTCCTCCCCGTGTCCTTGATAGCTGGGCACAGTCCTGTCTCCAAACCTTTGCCCGTGCTGAGACTCCCCTTGCCGCGTTCAAACTCCTATTCATCCTTGAAGACATCGTCCAGATGTCTCTGCCTTGACGTTTCCCTGGCACCCTGAGGTTGCGTTAATGTCCGCTCTTCTCTGTTCCCGTCCATCGCACCCTAGACAGACCTACACTTTGTCAGGACAACTTCGGGGCGGCTGCTTCTAATTGACCTTATCTTGTCTCATATTTTAAACACCTGCTTGCTCTTTCCCACTGGGCTGCGAACTCCTTTCAGACCAGGCTGTGCCTTGTGACTCTTCCTTTCCCTGGGATTAGCACTGACCACCCAGGAAAGCAGGAACGCATGCTTGCACAACTCTTAACTTGGTGCAGAAACCGGTGGTGCTGGGGGCCACCGGGGTTCCGTGGAATGAGTCACAGTTTACGCCGTCTGCTATTTTTCTAAGATACTTTCAGTGGCTTAATAAGTGACTCTTCCTGACAAGTCACTTGGGAACTGTTCGTAAGTGACAGAATGATATTAAAATCAAATCAGGTTCAGAGGTAAATATACAAATCTCTCCTCTACCTACATTATATGCTCCCTTCAAATCAAGGAGAGATCATTGTTTTAGTTTACACAGCTGTTGTGTATTTATGCACATGCAGTTTCTCTTGGAAAGACATCTCATGAAAATCTCATTCTCATATTAGATAGGGGACCAGGTGGGAGCCTCCTCTCCCTGCCCTACCATTAGTCCTCGCCTCGGGCTTGCCTTGGTGTGGGGGACGGAGCAGCCGGGCCATTTTTTTTTTTTTTTTTTTTTAGGGCCACCTTTTTATAACTTGCACGCAAGCACCTTATAGATCAGGACTGGCCTCAAGGAAAACCAAGGCAAACGTTGCAAATTCAGGGCACACCCCGACCTCGATAAACCCTCACTTCCTCTAAAATGTCACACCACCTCATCTTTTTCTCTTTATCTGCCCCGCGAATTCTTGGGGACACATTAGGTCTCTAAGAATCCCCTCAGTGGGCTAGGTCAACTCAGACCAGCCCCCGGTCCCTTCCTCCCGGTCTCTCCCTCCCCAGCAGCGCCTGCCCCTTGGTGAAGCATTTGCCTCAGTGGAACTCTGAGTCAGCCTGGTGCACGCAGGCCAGCTTGTCAAGGTTATGGAGGCCACGAAACTAGAGAGAGGAGAGGGAGAAGAGGTGGAAATTAGTTTCTTTTAGGCTTGCCTGATTTCCTCTGGGCCCCAACTATGGCAGGGCATAAATAGATAATCAAAGATTTTTACTTTCCCAGGTAGGAATTATGGAATCAGAGGCTGCTGCTTGCTTTGTGTTTTGAAACTTCACTGGAAGGAAATTCGCCTTGTGTTCTCGATTATACTGAGCATTTCCCCTCTGCTTTTACTTGGAAATCTTCACGCTCAAGTCAGCAGCCTCTGAAGCTAATCAGGTAATTCTGTGTAAATTCATACACACACTGGAGTTTTAAAAAAATATTTCTTTTAAGATCCTTTGTAGTGTGTGTGTGTTCGTGTGTGTGACACGAGCTGTCATATGGTGACATGGATAACTCATTTCAAAAAGAACCGTGTTTCCCTCTCCCAGATCCCCTGAATCCAGAACCATGGGCCCCACTCCCCTCCACCCTGAGGCTTGAAAAATAAAAAAAAACTGCTCTGTCCCCACCCCCATTCTGAGAAGGCAGACTTTTCAATACCTGTTAACAAAGGGAGCAATTTCTTCCCTTAGCACGTGAATTCTGATTCTCAGAGTTGAGGGTCATTAGCAATGGGGGACCCAATTCTCCTCTTGGCCCCTGAGACCTACCCTCCTCCTGGGCACCTCCACATATTTATCCCCGAGCCGGCCCAGCGCCACCTGTCCAAACCAAGCAAACGTCCCCTCCATCCTGCCCTGGGCCACCAGCCCTCTTTCTCCTGCAACCCTGTGAATAAGCCTAATCATTCAAGAGAGAAATCCGATGCCCCTGATCAGAAATTCTTTTCTGGGAAACAAGGCTTACTCCCATTGTGCCCATAGCCTGAGCGCAGGTCCACACACATCAGGTCAGCCAGGGGAGCCTCCTCCTTCTTGCTGGTTCCCACATCCGGACAGTTTCGTCCCCCTCCGGTCCCTCTCCCCTTGCCTTACCTAGTTCAGGTGCTTAGCTTCTTTCCCAGAGCTCTGTGAGCGCTGGGAGGAGGCGTGGTTCAGAGTGTGGGGCCGGAACAAGACTACCTGGGTTCAAACCCTATCCCCACCCCATCTTAGCTCTGTGACTTGAGTCCTGTCAGTTCATCCTCGGTGCCTCAGTCCCCTTATCCTTAAATAAAATGATGACTTGTGGGCATTTGGAAAGAATGGGGGCTGGCAGTCTTTTCCTATAAAGGGCAAGGTAGTAAATAGTTCAGGTTTTGTAGGTCAAAATGCAAAATGAAGGCTATTATGTAGGTACTTCTGTAACTAGAGAGAAAATAAATTTCCACAACATCTATTATTGACAAAGTTCAAACTATAATAATAATCAAGGACAATTTTGGAGCAATACAGGTCTGCTAATGAGACAGTGAAATTCTTTTCAGGGGGGCCGGGGGGGTCGTTAACATTTTGCTTAGTTAAGGTTCAAAGTTAAGTGTTCCTGATCATCAAAATCTACTGTCAATGTTCACCTGTAAAAATCATTCTCAGCTGGTGGGCTAAAAACAAAACCAGGTGTGGACCAGATTTGGCCCACGGGCCACAGTTTGCCTACTCCAGGGAAAGAATAAAAAAGAGAGTGCAACGTGCTTAACACACACTGTGCGTCTTCAAACGATGTTGGTTATTATAATTATTTCTTACCATCCTACCCACTTTCAGCTTTGGCTTCAGCCACATAAGCACGTAGGGTTTCCTCTAGCTGTTTCATCTCTCTGAGCCTCTGCTGGCTCCGTGCCATAAGCCCTCACCTCCTTAGGGATCCTCTCTTGCCTTCTCCCTTCTTCTGTGTCTTCCCATCCTCAAGGATTTGGCCACTGCCCCTTCAAGGTACTGTTGTGGCCCTTACAGAGCCCCATCCCTCCTGCTGTAGCGTTTGATGGTTTCCCTCTTCCCCTTTAAACTGCATCTTCTGTAAGATTGTAGGCTCTTGGAGGGTCAGGGACATGTTACAGAATTCTCAGTCCCCTTCCTAACGGCCGGCACAGTCTCTTGCACACGGTGCAACCTCAGAGACAACTACTAATTCATTTACCCCTTCCCTCTGCACCCCAATCCAGCGCAGGGATCTGAAGAGTGTTCTAGAGACATTTTTTTTCCTGTCCAGGCCTGACCACCTAGGAGCACTTTTGTGTTTTAGAGAAGGAGACAGGAGGAGAAGTAGAAAAGGACAGTAATGTAAAAAGAAAGAAGGACAGGTAGGGTGTCTGCGGAGAATTGCGCCAGCTCAGAAGCAGTGGTGGATTTTGGCTCTATCTCTGCCAACTCTTATCTCCTGCCACCCCATGGAGGACCAACCGTACCGTCAGTGGGCAACTCTGAGGCCACAGACCGACACAGGCTGACTCCACTGATTGCAACGTGACTGTCCCTCTTAATCAAAGTGAAGTCATCCTCTGATTTCAGAAACTGAAGGATAGCAAAGTTAATGACGGCGTGAGTGGGCTTCTAATGGCTGCTGGCCACTGAGAAGCTACAGGGCTGCAGGGGTGCTGCATTTCAGTGATTCGAGCAAGGATTGCTGCGCTAACCAGGGTGCCCTAAGTCTTAATTACCCAGAACCAAGGCCTCACCTTGCTGCGTGTTTCCTGGGAGCTCCCTGTGAGGTCAATGGGAGCTTTGCCTGCAGTTCAGCCCCGTGAAAACTTGCCCGCAAATGTTTGCAAATTACCTTGTGTGCCTCTGAGGGAAATAGGAGAGAATTATTTATTTTCAGGATGTTAGCCGAACCACATCCCTGCCTTGCCTGACCTATCCCTCAATGTTACTCAAATCCTACTCCCTTTACCTCTGATTAATTCTGAATTGTGGGCCTCTTTTCTTCCTGATTGACGGATACACCTCCTAGGTCTCGCCCTCAGCCAAACCGCCAGTAATGTCCTATAGTTCTCACCCCATACTCAGCGGCTCTCTTCAGAACGCCTAATGCATTTTCCATTAGAAGAACCGATTCCCCTTTTGCTTTCCAGCAATGGCTTGCCGAAATCTCCCCCATGTGGAGGACACCCTGCTCACTTTTCCCTCTGGAAGTAGCTTCTCCTGGTGCCCCATCATGTCCCCTGACCGGGGTGGCTAACAGCTCACAGCTGTTCCCTTGTCCTGAGACTTGCCCTGAGAGGTTTCACCTCCACTCTGGGGATAGCCCACCACCAGGACTGCATGAGAATGAGGCTCGAGGCTGACCCGCATGCCCCAGAGCTCCCATGGGGTCAGGCTGAGGCTAGACAACAACCCCGCCTGCCCTCTGCACATTTCCCTCACACCCCTGAAGGTTTTGCGTGTGAGCACTCCCCCAGGAATCTGTCTGCCCAAGAAGCCTGTCTCAGGCTCTGCTTCTGGGCAACCCAACCTAAGACACCTCTCTCTACCACCCCCCTCACTACAAGCACAGTAGCGTTGAACAGCTTCGCCTGGTCGTGCCACTTCCTTTCTTACAGCTGCCAAGCCTCCAACCGGCCAAAGACCACAGCATGGGTCTGATTGCCACAGACATGGCACCGCTTACCCCTCCCGCCTCACCTCTCCTCCCACCTTCTGCCTCACCTGAGAGGATCCTTCCTCCTCAGAGGCCCACCCAGACCCCCTCTACTGGGCCTGGGCCATCTCTCGGCGTGCACACAGCCCTGTGCGCTGAGTCCTACCATACGTTCCATCCTATTGAAACTGCCTGTCTGCTTGTCTTTCTCCTTCTCTGGACTGCAGGTCTTCTGGTTTTCCCAAAGCCCACCACGCATCTGACTCCTAGGAGACCTTCAACAATTATCCGTGTGTTGATTAAATGAACCCATGAATGACTGAACTAGGCATTTCACAAATGCTTAATAATGACAGCCAAGTTCCAACTTCAAGTTAATAGATCAACATTTGCCTACTTGCGGTTTACCTGAAGTTTTCCTAAATAGAAGAATTTATGAGAAATGTCTTCAGCGAATTCGGTGTAATTAATACACGCATATATGCAGTCTGGTTAGGGTGTCCGGTGCAATCGATGTACACGCGAGCTCGGATGTTTCAGGAGGTTTCCATTTCTTTTGGACCCTTAGCTTGCCAAAGACTTCCCAGCCCCACTGACCTCTGACTATTGGCAATCCTCTGCTGAATTTTAAATCCTTTCACCTTCCCCTGTCTGCTCCCAACAGCAATAAAAAACAAACAAATAAGCCTTGGGGGTGGGGGTGGGGGACTGCAATTCCAAATGCCAGAATAGCTCTGCTCATGTGAGGAAGAAACCCTTGAACATCAATGAACCGTCCTTGCAAATCTGCCATATCACAGCAGACTTTTCAGAAAAGCATCACCCTACACATAAGTTCCTCCTGAATGCACACCCCGTGACTGCCTGAACTGTCCAATGTTCTGACTTGTCCACTTCTCACTTTGGAATTGGGTGTACTAGTCGGTAGAGGGGCATTAATTCTCCACGCGGCCACAGACCAAAACACACGCGGCATTAACAAACTGCCGGTGATGGATATGCAAATGGATAAGGACAAGTATTAAAATAGCCCTATCTTTCTTGGCTGCCACCTCATCTTGTCCAAAATTCATAGAAATATTAATCCTCCTGGAACGCTTAGCAAAGCATATATGGCAACATTCCTGAGGAAGCTAATAATTATCTCTTGTTAGCGAGATCAACTTACTGCCGTCTTTCACTGCAGGGACAGAAAAATATTGTGACTTGCTACAGCAAGCAAAACACGGTAGCAGGGTAAATTAGGACATTTAAACTAACAATAATAAAGACATGCAGCTATAGTTCCCCTCTACATATAATTGATAAAATTAACAGACAATAGACACAGTGGTTGAGACCCAAAAGGACAAACTTTCTTCCTTCACTTGTGTTGTTATAGCTAATATTTATTAGGGACCCACTGTGCATGGCACGACTCTTATCAGGGACAAGGATAATAATAAATTACTACCTGCCAGCTACGTGCACGGTAACTTCATTATGTGACGAGGCAGCACTCTTATTAAGTCTTTGGAATCTATTAAAAGTCTCATTTTGAAACAATGAACGAAGAGGAAAAAATTTATGAATTGTGGATCCCCAGTATTAACCCAAAGACTCAGCCTCGAGAAAGAAAAAAAAATTCTTAAGGAAAAAAATTAATTTCTGCCAAGGAAAATCTAAGAACATAAGTTAGCAGGCTCAACCAGATGCTCCTGGCTGTGCTGTAACTGAGATGAGGCAAATACCTAATTTCATCAGAAAAAAAAAAATTGATAGACTAGACTATGAATCAGGCAGAGTCCAAAAAACTTCCATGCTGGGTTCTCAATCAAATGGCATAATATACAGCAATGTCCTTGCACATCCGAGATGCCCCTCTGATCTCCGGTACTGATCAGTATTGTGCTGTCACCTTCCCTGACGTATCCAGACATAACTCGCCCTTTACACTCACCAGTTTAATTTGCTTAGTGAACATGGGAGGTTGTTTGCAAAGTTGGCTGTAATGAAACCTCACATCAGTGCATACACATCCTTTTGCCACATCACTTTACACCACGTCCTGCCAAGTGGCCGTGTCTGTTCCTCCTTGCCTTGAACATAGGAAGGCTTTGTAACTCACTTTGGCCAAAGGAATACATCGGGAGTGATGTTTTGGTAACTTCTGAGCCTAGGCCTTTAAGGGACCTTGAAGCTTCCACTGTCACCTTAGAACAGAGAACCAGCAGGGAAGGAAGACTTGGCTAATGATCTTGAAAATTAGAGCTTGAATGGAAAGAGAATCCTCACCAACAGCCAGTACCAATTGCCAGATGTGTGAGTAAGGCCATCTTGGAACATCTAGTCTTAGTGCTAGGAAATGAGTAGTTGTCCCTCTACCCACCCACCCAATTCATATGTGGAAGCCCTAACTCCCCATGTGATGGTATTAGGGGGTCGGGCCTCTGGGAGGTAATTAGGTCATGAGGGAGGGACCCTCAGAATGGCAGTAGTGCCCTTCTAAGAACATGGAAGAGGTGATCTCTGTGTCTGCCATGAGAAGGCACAACAAGAAGTTGTCCCTCTGCAAATCAGGAAGAGGGCACTCACCAGGAACTGAATAGATTGGCACTTCTATCTTGGACTTCCCAGGCTTCAGAACAGGGAGAAATACATCTCTGTTGTTTAAACCACAATGTTATAGCAGCCTGAGCTAAGACACCTAGGGATGCTGCCAGGTAGCAGAAACTGCCCAAGTGACTCTCGAAGAGCCACCCCGCCGAGCCCAGCATGAGCTACTGACCCTCAGAGTCAGGGACGCATAAAATAGTTGTAATTTTAAGCCACCAAATCGTGAAGCAGTTTGTTACACAGCAATAGGTGAACGAAACACTGAACAGCGTGATAGGCTTTAAAATGTTGTACATTATTTTAAAAGAGTGATGCTGCTCCAACTCCTTGTATAGAACAGAGGCTTCCAGAACTGTGTTATCCTGTGAGGCTAAGAAATTTCTTCTCATGTCTCCCCCATCATCTCTTATAGCAGTTCATGCTGAGACGGAACTGTTTAACCTTCCTTTGCTAAGGGAATAATAAAAATTGAAGGCTCAGAAAGGCTTGTTCAATGGTTGGCTAGTAGTTTGTCTACAGTGAGGTGGGTGAGAGGCACCCCAGCCTCCTCTGCTGTCCAGGTGAGGCATGGCCAGCCTTTCTATAACTGTAGCACCATCGCCAAATCCTGAGGCCGAAGGGAGGGCCTCTGGTTACAGGGATCCTTGGATGGGCTATTAGTCAGGTTCTCCAGAGTACTCCAGCGAAACAGAACCAACAGAGAAAGAGAGCCAACTCTCTCTCACTCGCCATATATATATAAATATGTATATATGTGTATATATAGATAGGTATATATGTATTATATGTATATACGTGTATATATAGATAAGTAGATAAAGATATGTCTATATATGTATATATAAACAGATATAAATATATATGTATATATTTTTATGTATTTATATATGGGGGGACGGTTTATTTAAAGGAATTTTGGCTTATATGATTGTGGAGGTTTGACCAGTCCAAAATCTTCCAGGATAGGCTGCAAGATCCAAGGAAGGATTTCTGTTTGAGTCCAAAGGTAGTTTGCAGGCAGAATACCGTCTTCTTCCAGGGAAGTCAGTCTTTTTCTCTTACGGCCTTCAACTGACTGGATGGAGAGTAATCTGCTTAACTCCAAGTCTACTAATTTAAACATTAATCTCACTTAGAGAAACATCTAGAATGAAATTTGACCAAATATCTGGTCACCGTGGCCTAACTAAGTTGACATATAAAATTAACCAGCACAGATGGTGTGTTGAATTGAATTGTGTCTCCGAACTTAGGTTGAAATCCTAACCCCCAGGACCTCAGAATGCGACCTTCTTTGGAAAAGAATCTTTACTGAGGTAATCAAGCTGAAATGAGGTCATTAGGATGGGCCCTGATTCCATACAACTGGTGTCCTTATAAAAAGAGGAAATCAGGACATGTGGACAGATGTGCTCAGAGAGAAGACCATGTGGAGACAAGGGGACAAGGGGCTGGGGCAGCTGGAGGGATGCTGCCACAAGCCAAAGAAGGCCACAGACGCCCAGTGATACCAGAAACTGAAAGAGGCACGGAGAGCTTCTCCCCTAGAGCTGTCACAGAGAGTCTGGCCCTGCCAACACCTTGATTTTTGGACTTCCAGCTTCTAGAACTGTGAAGCAATCCATTTCTGTTCTAAGCCATCCAGTGTGTGGTACTTGTGAAGGCAGCCCTAAGAAACTAATACAGATGGGTAGCTGGGAGCCCTGCTTCCAGGTCTGATACCATAGTCACCTGTGCCTCGGGGTGGGGGAGGAGGAGGAGGTAGCCGAATAAAACCCTAACATGAGTCTTCTCTCTTGTACTCCTGTCCTTACAACATGGGCCTTCGACAAGCCCTGGAAGAGAGACCTGAAAGGAGTCTGGAAAGCTTCTATTTCTGCCCCAAAGAGGCAAGGACATTCCCGAGATTTCTGGATCACCAATTAGTTGGGAGTAGGGGGCGCTTCTTGGCTGTGAGTTTGGAGGCTTGGGCTCTCTGCTCAGGCATCTCTGGAAAGGACGTAGCAATGTCCAGTGTGGCTCCTATAGCATGCAGCTGCTGATCCTGCATCTGGTTGTGACAAACCATCCCATGGTGGAAATTCCAATGGAAGTCATGCTGATCTGTCAAGATGGGCAACAGCCTGGGCTCTGAAGCCAGATAAACCTGGGTAGTCAACGCTCTGCCAGTCACCAGTTAATAACATAGCTGTCTTTTTATTGAATGCTGAGCACTTCGGGTATATTACCTCACTGATGCTTTCTCACCATTCATTTTACAGATGAGAGACTGAAGCTCAGAGAGGTTAACTGACCTTCGCAAAGTCACACAGCCAGCTAGCATCCCAATCCAGGCAGTCTGGCCCCCAACCCCCAAAGCCCAAAGTCTTAACCGCCATACCTAATAAACTAGGGACAATGTAGCCTGAATTTAATCTCAATACTTAGTCAAGCCTACCAGTAGACCAGAAGCACCCACTGTGTTAAACATTCTTAAGGGTACCAAAAAAAAAAAAAGAAGAAGAAAAGAAAAATTGGGGCCTTGACCTTGAGGTATTGACAGGAGGACACCCACTTGCAGATAATTATGACTGACACTGTCCCCTTCGGGAGTGTGGAAAGTTGAAGTTCACCCACAGGGAAGGCTTCAGCTGGTAGGGCATCCCCATTTTTAATGAGTTGGTATTTTGCCCTCCAAACACATCAGCAGGTGAACGCACGTCATTAGAAGCATTGTAAAAAAGTTGAAAATTAAGGAATTTGAGCCGATGCTTGACATGCTAGGCAGCAGGTCCAAATCACAGCTAATCACTACCCTAGGCAAATCACTGATTAATTCAGACTTCAGTTCCCCCTCATCTTGCCCCTTCTTGCCTATCTGTGCTGCCTACCTGACTCCCAGGAGTGACCTGGGGTGAGGGCCGGTCAGACAAAAGTGCCGTCACGTTGCGCCACCAAAGCCTGTGTGCCTTCACTGTGTTATTAACACGCTACATCAAGAAATGGCTTCAACATT
Organism: Eumetopias jubatus; assembly: GCF_037043125.1. Lineage (NCBI taxonomy): Eukaryota > Metazoa > Chordata > Mammalia > Carnivora > Otariidae > Eumetopias > Eumetopias jubatus. The sequence goes on along the minus strand of NW_028274808.1, from coordinate 181,784,372 downwards.
AATCACAAAGGCGGAATCACGAGACCTGTATCCTGGAAAGAGACAGCCTTGGAATATAAAGGACTGGTGACGCCCTGGCATTAGCTGACCACAGCCACCCCGCCCTTTCCTGTCCAAAGCAAACAGTGGGGCCCCTGGGAGCCTTCGGGACCAGAGTTTGTTTAGAGGGCAGGTGAAGTCGTCATACAGGGTGGGTCCCGGTGTGATGATGGAGAGGGTGGGACTCTGGCCGCAGAGGCTCATCCCAGGGCAGTAGCTGGGTGGGCCACAGGCAGAGCAATCTTAGGCGAGACTCAAATGAACAGAGGTTCCTGGAGGTGGAACCCTGGACGGCTGTATCTGGAGGCTAGAAGTCCTAAATTCAGGTGTTGGCAAGATGGATTCCTTCTGAGAGCTCATAAGGAGAATCTGTTCCATGCCTCTCTCCTGGTTTCTGGTGGCAGCGGGCAGTCCTCAGTGTTTCTTGGGTTACAGAGGATATTACTCCAATCTCTGCCTCAGTCTTTACATGGTGCTGGCTCTGTGTGTCTCTGTGTCTAAACTTCCCTCTTATAAGGACACCAGGCATATTGGATGAGGCCCTGTCCTAATGATTTCATCTTAACTTGATTATCTCTGCATAGATCCTATTCCCAAAGCAGCTTGCATTCAGAGGTACCAGGGGTTACGACCTCAAGACATCTTTGGGGGGATATGATTCAACTCATAATAATGACCCTCGTGGGGGTCTCCTCTGCTGGATTGTAAACAGCTGAAAAATGGGCACTAGCTTATTCATTTCATATCCCCAGTGCCTACCCCATGCCTGCCAAAGAGATAATGTCCAGTAAGTGCTGGATGAAGCAGTAGGCTTAGATCTGTACGATACGGATTACTTGACCAAAACCCTGAGTGCAAAATCCTGGCTCCACTACTTCCTCCCTGAGTGGTCTTCGACAAGTCTCTTAGTTCCTCTGAGCCTCAATTTTCTTCCCTCTAAAATGGGTATAATACAATATGCAGGATGGTGGTATGAAGCCAAGGAGAGAGAGTATATAAAATACTTGGCAAATAGTGAGTGTGAAGTAAATGAGAGATGTTCTTTTAAAAGGATATTCCAAATGTAACCCTACATGCTACCCTCTATTTCACATTTCTTTATACCACATTCATTCCATCATATAAAGTCTTCAAGATTTTCAAAACACAAGGCCAATTTAACTGTATTGATCAAGATGTTTTCAGTTGGCAGTGACAGAAACCCGTTCAAAAAAAAGCAGCATGGAAGGTATTTATTAGCTCACATAATGCCCTGCTAGGTGCCTTTAGGCAGGGCTGGATCCAGTGTGCAAACAAGGCTATCGGGGATCTCCTGTCTCTCAAACGCCCTCATTCCATGGCTACCAGCAACCTCAGACTAAAATCCTCCCAGCCTAACAACTCCAGAGGCTTTTGCTGATTACAACATTAGAAAAAAAATCCAAGGAAGATTCTCACTTTGCTTGATCTGGATCGTCGGAACCGGTCACAATAGCCAGGAGCACAGGATACATGGAGTGACCAGTTCTGGGTCATGTGAATGGGAAGGGCAGAGTTAGCCTCCTGTGGAATGGCCTCCTTACAGAGAGGAGGGTTCTCCTTCAGGAAGGGGGTACTGGAGAGATTTAAATAAGAAATGCCTCTGACCCTTGAAACTGCCCATAGGACAGAAGACACAAGATGAAGCTAAAAACAGTCAGAGTCCTGCAAAAGTATTTGGTGTAATTTTTTAAAAAAATACAAACAAAAACCAGACCTTACATATAATAACAGGCTACTTTAATATACAAATGCCCAGCTGCCATGGTGGTCCTCCTAGCCCAGCAATTACTGCTAGGGGTGAGGAGGGCTGGTGGAGTGGCAGGGGCTGAGAGGGCTGTCAGTATATCAGCCGTGAGCCCAGGACGTCCTTGTAAGGGGGACCGGAACACGGCTAGGTGAGGTGACTCCTCATGGGCATACCCAGGTGCCAGCCGGCCACGGCGGCGGGGTGGAGTGCAAGGAAGAGGAAGTTCTATGGCAGGAATGATGTGAGTCCAGGTGTCCCTATGCTAAGGACAGCCCTGTCCCAATCCCCTTAGGCTCGCTTCACAGAAATTCTCTAACTTGTTCGTTTTATACTAGACTCTGGCTTTATGAAAAATACCCCTTAACTCAGGTCTAATTTCCCTGGGGGAGACAGATTAGAAATAACCATCAAATCTTTTTTCCCCTCTTTTTGCTATTCTAAACAAACTGGGAAATATTTTCCCCCAAGGAACAATAGTCCAGTCACTCATGCAATAATTATTTTAATGCTACTTGCTGCTTCTTCTGCTTCTGTTTCTTCTTCTCCTTCTTCTTCTGCTTCTTTTTTAGCTTCCCAACGTTTGCATACCTTCCCTATTGTACACCTCTACATTTTTTAATGAGTAAGACAGATGACATATTAATGTGTAGGGTTTTGTGAAAAAGTCAACTTAACTTCATGGCAGGGGTGGACGGGAATGAAAACATCTCATTGATGGAATTTGCTGGCATTTGTACAGTGCTTGACCATGTATCCCACACTCCCATTTCATGGTCATACAACCACGAGGCATTGCCCCCATTTTACAGATGAGGCAACTAAGGCCCAGAAAGCTTGTTAAGGTGCCATACACAGACTTGAACCCAAATAATAACAGCTGATGTCTACTATTCTAAACACTGCGTGCAGTGTCTCATTGAATCTTCTCAAAAAGCTTGTGGGGTAGATTATAGTTATCATTTTACAGTAAAGATATTGAGGCTTGGCGGCTTAAATACATCGGTAAAGACTTAAACCCAGATCTGTCTCACTGCAGTGCTGCATCTAAATGCTGAACTTTGCTCCAGACCTCACCTGGCTCTGAAAGGTCCAGAGCAGGTGGCAGTGAGAAGCTGGGCCTGGACCTCGGGCCACGGAGTGGAGAGCAGTCAGATGCGCACCACTGCTCAGCCGAGAAGCCTTCGCTCAGCAAGCCAGCTCTGTGCATGAACTATTTCCAGACCTTGGTTGTTCAGAAGTGCTGAGACAGCCTGGATGCAACCCAAATGCTGACATGAAGGTGCCCAAATGACAAAACACTGGAGCAAACTGCTGCCTGCTGACCTCCCCCGCTGAAAACTTGGGGACCCCCATGTCCATAAAGATGCTGTAGACAGACAGAAACGTCTGGCAAGCAGAGCATCCCAGCAAGTGCAGCTACGCACTGCAGCCAACAAGCGGTGCATCCCCATCCACCCTCACGGGGTGCGGACGGCGCAGATCCCGGCTGAGGTGGCCAGAACACCACTGATTCTTTCACCAGCCGCTAAGGGCAGCCCTGGCCCCTCTCAGCTCTAAGCACTCTTCCAACCTCCTCCAAGTAACAGAGCTCCCACGTACAAGTTCATCAAAATCCTGACCATGAATGAGAAAGAAACAGAAAATACTCTGTTAATTAAAAGCTCAAAAGATGCCAGTGGTAACGGTCTGAGGATGCTTTCTTGCTATGTGGATGCTACCCCAAGGCCAGACACCAGCTCTCAGTGTCAGAGTCACAGGTGTTGTGCTTGGGCCTGACAGCATGGAGCTGTGACAACTAGTATAAGGAAGATTTTTAATCTTCCTGAAATCCCACGCTTTGAAGATAATTAAATAATTAAAGAGAAGCAAGGCTTTCCTTGCCTTCACAAGGGAGATTGTTTCCAAATATCTTCCCCATGCGATAGTGTCTCTAAAATGCCTGGAAAATGTTAAGAAATTAGTATCACCAGTCAGTCAACAAATATTTACTGAGCATCTACTATGTGCCAAGTATTCCGGAAGGTCCTGGAGACACAGCAGGGAGACAGAGAAAGTTCCTGCACTCATGGTGCTTATATTCTAGAGTGAAGGTGAAGGATTAACATGTGAAGGGGGGGGTGCTTTGAGGGACGAATGGGAGAGTGAGGGGGAATGAAAGCTACTGTAGACTATGTGATTGTGGAGAGCGCTCTGAGGAGGTGCCACCTGAACAGATGCTTGAATTAACAAATAAAACCGGGCCAAGAGCAGGGCCCCTGGCATTTCAGACAGAAGGAAGTGCGAGTGCAAAGGCCCAGGGGCCAGATCGGATGGGATGTGTTCAAGAACTAGCTGGAAACTTGTGTGCTGGGACCAGTTAATGTGGGAGAATGGTGGGAGTTGAGGTGGAAGGGCTAGGCAGGGACAAATGATTTAGAACTTTCTGGGACACGGTAAGATGCCTCGATATTATTCTAAGTGTTGGGAAACATTTGGAATGCTTTAGCAAGGGGTCATACAATCTGATTTTAATTTCTAGAAGTTAGCCCTGGCTGCTCTGTGGAGTGTGGTTATGGGGGTAGGTAGCAGGGAGTAGAGGAAAGAAAATATTCAGTAGGACTAACGTCCATATTAGATAATATTGCTGTTAATATGACTCAATGACATTTATTGACCTTACTACACAAAATGTTGGTATTTTCAGAATGGCTTTCTCTACAGTTTGGCAGAGTTCCATCATTTCAGACTTTCTAGGGTCTTAAGGCAGTATTTTTTAGGCTGATGTACCCTTTTACCTGACATAGGGAAACTGAAGGGACTCCATTTTAGAAAATCTCCATTTCTTTCTTTCTTTTTTTTTTTTTTTTAAGATTTCATTTGTTTATTTCAGAGAGAGAGAGCACATGAGTGAGTGAGCATGAGGGGGTATGGGCAGAGGGAGAAGCAGGCTCCCTGCTCAGCAGGGAGCCCGATGCAAGACCCGACCTCAGGACCCCAGGATCATGACCTGAGCCCAAGACAGACACCCAACTGACTGAGCCACCCAGGCATCCCTATAAAGGCTCTATTTCTGCTGTTTTTCTGCAAGGCCCCATTTACTCGTGTTCTATATCTCACCTTACATCTAAGTAAACCAAAGAAGCTATGCTCCTACTCCATGGGGGAGATAAGAAAGTTAATCATTCTTTGAGTTTCGTCCTAGGCCCTATATACCTGATAACATCTAAGAACTGGATCCCAAGCATGTTCCAGGACATTAGCTTCAAACAAACCTCAGTCGACACTGGCCTCAATACCGTCTAGCTACGGTGATTTGTGGAATAATGCCTGACACTTGCTTTTGATTGGACCCTACTTTGGGTGCCTGAAAGAAGATGTACCCCGGACCCCTTTCCAGTATAACCCCTAGCCCCAAACGACAGTGAGACTCACTTCTTTTCTGAGTCTCCTAGACACTCTGTCTGCTATACTCTATCACTTACACTATTTAAAAAAAAACTCTGCTCTCACTTCCTCCCGGCTGACCTCTGATTTCTATCCTGCACAAAGTCAAGGACCTCCTCTGGGTCCTCAGACCTGGGCTGCCTACATCATACCCTTCTAGGGGCTCAGGAATATACAAAGCAAGGAGAATTGACTATAAAGACTTAAGAATGTTGGATGGCCAGTGAAATACTTTTATAATTCCCAAGGTGTGTACAAGCCTTATAGTTATGTTCTTGAAGCATTGAGGGCACACTTGCTCTGTAATGGCCAAGAATGTGGCCACCCTTCAGAGGCGATGCCTTTCAGGAATGGTGCATCTGTGGGCAGAGGATGGTCAGCCCTATGACTGTGAGGGCTATGGGGCAGAGTGGCTACAAATATCTCCGCCTCCATCTTTTTGCTTTGACTGCTCCCATGAGCATTGAGGAACGGCTGTGTCCTGGATGTCTTGTCTTCCCCTTAAAGTCGTATGTTGAAATCCTAACTCTCAAAGGTGCTGGTATCAGGAGACTGGACCTTTGGGAAGTGCTACGGTCATGAGGGAAGGGTCCTCATGAATGGGACTGATGCCTTCTAAAAGGGCCCTGGGGGGTTCCCTTGCCCCTCCTACAAGGTGGGGACACAGGAAGAAGGCTCAGGTTGTGGACCAGAAAGAAAGCTTATTCCTAGCCATGCTGGCACTCTGATCTTGGATTCCCCAGCTTGCAGAACTGTGAGAAATAAATGTTTGTTGTTTATAAACTACCCAGTCTGGTATTTTGGTATAGCAGCCTGAATTATCTAAGGCAGGACCTGAGGTGACCTTTCAGACTTCCGTCCCATCACTGCCCTTACGTTTCTAATAGGACAGAGGTATAAGAGGTGGTTTAATGTAAAAAATATTGAGATTTTAGTTGCCATCTGCCTGGATATGAAATTTCCACTTATCTTAGGTTTAAGTGTCTCCCTCTCCACAAAGAGGGGCCTTGTGCACTTGGACGGATATTCCCAGGACAAAGGCAGAATCTTCTAAAATTAGGCTCTCACTGAGCGGGGACATGGTGCTTATTCCTGATGGGAAGTAAATCTAGATTCACTTTTAGCTGGGAGGAAGCAGGTCAGAAATTCAAAGTTGTAGTTCCCTGGCCTTGGTGGATGTGCCAGAACATGAACCATAAACCTCCATCACTTATCTTGGCAGATAGAAAATTGGAATCTGGGAGGAAAGTTTTGAATCAGGAACTCAAACCCAATAAATACTCTCACTCTTGCTGAGCTCCCAAATGCTCTGCACTCTGTCTAGCAGGCTGCAAAGGACACTCGGTGCTGAACCTCTGGACTGCATGCGGAGCCCCCTGGAGCATCTGACAACAACTCGGCACCCTCCCCCCTTGCTTCCTTCTTCTTTCCTTGCTTTCTTCTTCTTTCCCTTTTGTTCTTTGGCCCAGTGACACTTCAATAACACCAACACAGATTGACTCATGCACATTTCCTTGGTGCTGAGACTGAGATCATGAGATGACAATAGAAGGCAGAGAATAAGAACACAGACTTTTAAATGGGTTCAAATCCTGGCTCTGCCGCTTATCAGTTATGTGGCTTTGGGCAAGGCTGAATCACTCTGTGCCTCAGCTTCCCAATCTGTATGATGGGGATAATGTCTAACCCATCAGGGTAAAGATAAGATGAGATCATGTGTTTGATTAGATGAGATCAAACCTACAGTAGGCATTTAATAAATAAATGTGGTGGTGGTGGTAGTTATTACATGGAAATATTTGGGTTATATAACATGTAATCTCTCATCGGGACTGAAAATCTAGTATGTGAGATAGGCACTTAAATAATTGTAATATAAGACAAAAGGTGACAAAGGCTATAATCAGTATTTGGAAAAAAGCACCACAGGGGCTATGGTAGATTAAAGAGAACTGAAAATTCTCAACAGTGCCCCCACTGAGAGCTAGAGCCCAGCCTTGAAACTGGTCTGACCCCTGATCTGGTCTTTGACCAATACAATTCAGTTGAAATGACTCTGGGTGCCTTCCAAAGGTAAGCCATCAGAAGACTTATGGCTTCCTCTAGATGTTCTTGGGGTGTTCCCTCTTGAGCAGAGCTTCCATGCTAGGAGATATCACTAATGGGTGCTGCAGTCAACTGTTCTATCTGTGCATCAACTGTTAGCCATGGGAGTGAACCAACTTGATTAGCTCAGTCCAGTTAAGCCTCCAGATGACTTCAGCTGTCCCAGCCTCCAGGCACATCTTGTGATGCAGAACACCTAGTAAATCTGCAGATTTCTGAGTGATAATAAATTGTTTTTTTTTTTTTTAAATTTTAAGCAGTAAGTATGGGATAGTTAGTTACATGGCCAAAAGTAATCCAAACAGGAATTTAGGAGAGAAGAGTCCATTTCAGGTCAAGTAATCATGGAAACGTCTCTAGAACAAATGGAATTTAAAATTTCCTTGGAGGGAAGGATGGTGACAAGAGGCTCTTTGGAGAAAATCATTCTAGATAGAGGGAAGAAATGGGGTAGAGGGAGAAAACAAAGCTGAAAGGGGTGTTCAGGGTAAAATCCTGACAGCTTTGGGGACAGTCTCACTTTGTTGATAGAAAGGAAAACTCATTCCTGCTCTTCTGAGTAAAAGGGTTTTATGGGAAAAAATGGGGCTCTATGGATAAGGTAAGGAGACAGGAATTTATAGAGGAATGGAAACCATAGAGCACCTGGACTTCCCGGAATGCACTGGAATTGGACGATTACTAAGGATCCCCTAATTGCTCCCCATCACACATACAGTAACATTTTTTATTAACATATACTGTATTATTAGTCTCAGAGGTAGAATTCAGTGATTCATCAGTTGCATACGATACCCACTGCTCATCACATCCCATTCCCTCCTTAATGCCCATCACCCAGTTACCCCATCCCCCACCCACCTCACCCCTAGCAACCCTCAGTGTGTTTACAGTTAAGAGTCTCTTATGGTTTGTCTCCCTGTTTTCCTCTTATGTTAGTTTTCCTTCCCTTCCCCTATGTTCATCTGTTTTGTTTCTTAAATTCCACATATGAGTGAAATCCTATGATAATTGTCTTTCTCTGACTGACTTATTTTGCTTGGCACAATACCCTCTAGTTCCATCCATGTCATTGCAAATGGTAAGATTTCATTATTTTTGGTGGCTGAGTAATAGTCCATTGTATAGGTATACCACATCTTTATCCATTCATCTGTAGATGCACATCTGGGCTCTTTCCATATTTTGGCAATTGTGGACATTGTTGCTATAAACATTGGGGTGCACGTGCCCCTTCAACGCAACACACAGTAACATTTTAAGTCCTTCATGGCCTGTGAGGCCCATGGCATGGTGCTCTTGCCTGGCTACCTTGATGACCTAATTTTCCTTCCCTGTCTCCTATGCTTACTTCCCTCCAGCCACATCAACCTCCTTGTTGTTGTTCTTTGAAGAGTAAGCCCACTGTGGGCTCAGTGCTTTTGCACCCATAGTCCCTCCACCCTCCACCTGGATTGTTCATCCTTCAAATATTCACATGGTTCCCCCTTCTCTTCATTCAGGTTTCTGTCAGCTTCTCAAAGAGGCCTTCCTTGACACCTAAGTAAAAATAGTTACCCCTACACACAGTCCCCTTACCAGCTCTATTTTTCTTCCTAAAACTCATTACTCCATTACTTCATTCATTCATTTACTTTATTCACTTATTTATTTATGGAATATTTCTTTAGTTTCTTTTAATCTGGAGTAATCTCTCCTTCAGTTTTTTGTTGTTGTTGTTGTTGTCGTTAAACATGAATTTCTTTAATGGACCTTATATTCTAGAGTAGTTTTAGGTTCCCAGCAAAACTGAGCAGAAAGTACAAAGAGTTTTCACATACCTCCTGCCCTCACACATGCACAGCCTCCTCTGTCATCAACATCCTCCACCAGAGTGGTACATTTGTTACAGTCTATCAACCCACATTGACAGGTCATTATCTCCAAAGTCCATAGTTTACATTAGGGGTCATTCTTGGTGTGGTACATTCTATGAGTTGGGACAAATGTATGATGACATGTATCCATCATTATGGGGTCATACAGAGTATTTTCACTGCCCTAAACCTCCTCTGTGTTCTGTTTATTCATCTTTCCCTCTTCCTTAGCCCTTGACAATGACTGATCTTTTTATTGTCTCCATAGTTTTGCCTTTTCCAGAATGTCATATAGCTGGAATCACATAATATGTAGTCTTTTCAGATGGGCTTCTTTCACTTAGCAATATGCACTTAAGTTTCTTCAATATGTCTTTTCATGCCTTGATAGCTCATTCTTTGGGGCCACTGAATAATATTCCATTGTCTGGAAGTAGCACAGTTTATTTATCCATTCACCTACCAAAGGACATCTTGATGGCTTCCAGGTTTTGACAATTGTGAACAAAGCTTCTATAAACATCCATGTGCGGGCTTTCGAGTGGACATGAGTCTTCAGCTTTTTGGGGGTAAATACCAAGGAGTGTGATTGCTGGATTGTATGGTAAGAGTATGTTTAATTTTGTAAGAAATGTCAAACTGCCCCATGTATTTTTTAATCTATTTTTTATTGAGGTACAGTTGACATGCAACATTATATTTGTTTCAGGTGTACAACATAATGATTGAATAGCTGTATATATTATGAAATGATCACCACCATAATAAGTCTAGTTAACATCCATCACCCTACATAGTGACAAATTTTTTTTCTTGTGATAAGAAATTTTAAGATTTACTCTCTTAGCAACTTTCAAATATGCAATACAGTATTCTGAGCTATAGTTGCCATGCTGTACATTACATCCCCATGGCTTATTTATTTTACAGCTGGAAGTTTGTACCTTTTGACCTCCTTCACCCATTTTGCCCACCCCCAACCACCCACCTCTGTCAATCACCAATGTGTTCTCTGTATCTATGAGATTGTTTTACTTTTTTATCCATAGGAGCAAGGACTTTGTCTAATGCTTAGAATGAGGTCTGGCATATGCTGGATGCTCAACAGAAAATGGCAGAAAACAATGAATGAATAATTGGATCCCAGGCAGCCTTAGGGCTTACGGTAACTTGTTACTTCTCAGCAGCAGGGATCTGTGGATCTTCATTTTAATTCTCTTCCATCGTTCTCTGCTTCCTGCTATTCCCAGGCAATTCTCTCATTGCCTGGGAATAGCATCTACTCACCAAACTTTGCTCTCACAGCTTCTGCTGATTCATCACCGTGACTTACTCACAGCTCCCCTCATGTTGCTACTGCCTCTCCCTGTGCATCTGTCCAACTTCTGCTCCCTTAGCCAACCTCCCGACTCTCCCTGACTTTCCAGCTGAAATTCGAGAGGCAGAGAATCTCATTGGGTCAGCCCATTTCCCACTTAGGCAGAGATTTTGGACCTTTAATTGTGTCCTAGGTCACACATCCATGCTGATTTGATCAGCTATGTCCACAGGCACAGAGCATGGCAACATAGACATAGATTATTTCACTCAGCTGAGGATACACGGATGCAGCAGTGGCTTGGGGATCAAAGCATGAGGTCCACAACCTCTTTCTATGAGCCAGCATTACCTTGATCCCAAAACCAGACAAAGGCCCCACCAAAAAGGAGACTTACAGACTAATATCCCTGATGAACATGGATGCAAAAATTTTCACCAACATACTAGCCAATAGGATCCAACAGTACATTAAAAGGATTATCCACCATGACCAAGTGGGATTTATTCCTAGGCTGCAAGGGTGGTTCAACATCCGCAATTCAATCAGTGTGATACACCACATTAATAAAAGAAAGGACAAGAAGCATATGATCCTCTCAATAGATGCAGAAAAAGCATTTGACAAAGTACAGCAGCCTTTCTTTATTAAAACTCTTCATAGTGTAGGCATAGAGGGAATAAACCTCAAAATCATAAAAGCCATATATGAAAAGCCCACAGCAAATATCATTCTCTATGGGAAAAAACTGAGAGCTTTTCCCCAAAGTCGGGAACACGGCAGGGATATCCACACTCACCACTGTTGTTCAACATAGTACTAGAAGTCCTAGCCTCAGCAATCAAACAACAAAAAGAAATAAAACACATCCAAATCAGCAAAGAAGAAGCCAAACTCTCACCCTTTGCAGACGACATGATACTGTATGTGGAAAACCCAAAAGACCCCACCCCAAAATTGCTAGAACTCATACAGGAATTCAGCAACGTGGCAGGATATAAAATCAATGTGCAGAAATCAGTTGCATTTCTATACACTAACAATGAGACAGAAGAAAGAGAAATTAAGGAACTGATCCCATTTACAATTGCACCAAAACCCATAAATACCTAGGAATAAACCTAACCAAAGAGGCAAAGGATCTGTACTCTGAAAACTATAGAACTCATAAAAGAAATTGAGGAAGCACAAAGAAATGGAAAAACATTCCATGCTTATGGATTGGAAGAACAAATATTGCTAAAATGTCTATGCTACCTAAAGCAATCTATATATTCAATGCAATCCTTATCAAAATACCATCAACTTTTTAAACAGAGTTGGAACAAATAATCCTAAAATTTGTATGGAAACAGAAAAGACCCCAAATAGCCAAAGGAATGTTGAAAAAGAAAAGCAAAGCTTGTGGCATCACAATTCTGGACTTCAATCTGTATTACAAAGCAGCAATCATCAAGACAATATGGTACTGGTGCAAAAATAGACACATAGATCAATGGAACAGAATAGAGAATCCAGAAATAGACCTTCAACTATATGGTCAACTAATCTTCAACAAAGCGAGAAAGAATATCCAATGGAAAAAAGAAAATCTCCTCAACAAATGGTGTTGGGAAAATTGGACAGCCACATGCAGAAGAGTGAAACTGGACCATTTCCTTACACCATACACAAAAATAGACTCAAAGTGGATGAAAGACCTAAGTGTGAGGCAAAAATCCATCACAGTCCTAGAGGAGAACACAGGCAGCAACCCTCTTTGACCTCAGCCACAACTTCTTGCAACACCCATCTCTGAAAGCAAGGGAAACAAAGGCAAAAACGAACTGGAACATCATCAAGATAAAAAGCTTTTGCACAGCAAAAGAAACAGTCGATAAAAACCAAAGGACAACCCAAAGAATGGAAGATATTTGCAAATGTCTTATCAGATAAAGGACTAGTATCCAAAATCTACAAAGAACTTATCAAACTCAACACCCAGACACAAATAATCCAATCAAGAAATGGGCATAAGACACGAACAGACATTTCTCCAAAGACATACAAATGGCCAAGAGACACATGAAAAAATGCTCAACATCACTTGGCATCAGGGAAATACAAATCAAAATCACAATGAGATACCACCTCACACCAGTCAGAATGGTTCAAATTAACGAGTGGAACCAACAGATGTTGGCGAGGATGCAAGGAAAGGGGAACCCTCTCACACTATTTGTGGGAATGCAAGGTGGTGCAGCCACTCTGGAAAACACTATGGAGATTCCTCAAAAAGTTGGAAATGGAGCTACCCTACCACCCAGAAATTTCACTAATAGGCATTTACCCTAATGACACAAATGTAGCGATCCAAAGGGGCATCCGCATCCCAATGTTTATAGTAGCAATGTCCACAATAGCCAAACTATGGAAAGAGCCCAGATGTCCATCGACAGATGAATGGCTAAAGAAGATGTGGTGTGTATATATATATATATATATATATATATATATATACAAGGGACTATTTCTCAGCCATCAAAAGAATGAAATCTTGCCATTTGCAATGACATGGATGGAACTAGAAAGTATTATGCTAAGCAAAATAAGTTAACCAGAGAAAGACAATTACCGTATGATTTCACTCATATGTGAAATTTAAGAAACAAAACAGAGGAGCATAGGGGAGGGGAGGGAAAAATAAAACAAGATGAAATCAGAGAGGGAGGAAAACCATAAGAGACTCTTAACTGTAGGAAACAAACTGAGGGTTGCTGGAGGGGAGGGAGGTGGAGGGATGGGGTAACTGGGTGATGGGCATTAAGGAGGGCACCGGATGTAATGAGCACTGGGTGTTATATGTAACTGATGAATCACTGGACTCTACCTCTGAAACTAATAAATACATTATGTTAAATAATTTAATTTAAATTTAAAAAATAATAATTAAAAAAAAAAAAAACAAACCCTGAGTTCCAGGCTGAGTAATTCATACTTTAGGGAGACACTGAAGTCTTCTGAGAAGAGCACCGATGAACCAGATGTTTGTTTCCAGAGGTACTTTGGGTCCTCCATGAATCTTTGGGTACTGCATGAATGAGACCGTTTAGTGATGGAAGGGGATGGCACCGCAAGACAAGTTAGGAAGCCATGGCTATGGAGAGCTGATAATGCCTCTAACCCAACTAGCCGCAGGGAGAGTCAAGGGGAGAGGGCAGAAGCAAGTGGGTCTTGAACCCGAGGATTTTCCCCGGGCATGGGAGGCTGGAGTTCAATAGAAAAGCTGGTCTAGACACGTAGCTGCTGAAGTTGCTGGGAAGGAAGAATTTACTCTCCTCTTCACGGTCCTTTGAGCAGGACTAGGAATCAAATTGACATGAGACAGATTAGCAAGAGAAACTCAATTTAATAGGGTAGTTACAGGGAATCCACACAGGGAAATCCCAAAGACAGTGAGGGGAAGTAACACATGAGCTAAGGAGAGGGGCAGGGATCCGATGACACAGAGGGAACAAAGACCATTAGCAGGAGATCTTTGGAGAACAAAGGTGCCCTGTTATGCAAAGCAGTTTCTTAGGTAAAGAGGAATCTTGACGAATAGTGTTCTTCCTGGTACAGGCAGGCAATTGAGGGGGAGGTAAAAAACTTTTCCTGAATCTGCTTGGTTTGGATTGCTTTTTTAAAAAACTTTCTTAATATTTCAATTTTTTAAAAGATTTTATTTATTTATTTGAGAGAGAGTGAAAGAGAGTGCACGAGAGGGGGCAGGGTCAGAGGGAGAAGCAGACCCCCCACCTAGCAGGGAGTCTGATGCAGACTCGATCCCAGGACTCCAGGATCATGACCTGAGCCTAAGGCCGTCACTTCACTGAGCCACCCAGGCGCCCTTAATATTTAATTTTTAAGCAATCTCTACACCCAACATGGGGCTCGAACACACAACCCTGAGATCAAGAGTCCCACGCATCACGGACTGAGGCAGTCAGGCGCCCCTGATTGCTTTTAACTCAAAATATGTTCATGCCAAAGTGGCCCACCTTGGGGCTGCCTGCCCTTGGCCCCTACAAAGTCATAAAGATGTTAGTTTAAACAATAGGATGCATGGTGTGGCAAGAGGTAAGCCAAGACAGATACTTGGGGAACACTCTTGGATGTAAAGAACAGATCAAAGAAGAAAAGCTTGACAAATGATCGAAATCGGAAATATTTATACAGATGAGTAGACACTCAGAGAGTCACAGCACCTGATAAAAACAGGGAAGTGTTTCCTATACTTATTTTCTGATTCTTAAAAGTTCAGGTCCAGAGGACCCTGAGTTAGATCCCACTCTATTCCAAACCCCAAGCTTCTAGTCTGTTTTCCTGCAGAAAGCAATGTACTTTATGAAAATCCACAATATTCTAAAAATTCATCAGCTGGGCTGCAGTGCCACAATTAGTGGAGCTGCTGCCCCAGGAAACCCTCATCACCATTTTGCTTAGATCAGAGAGCGGATTAACTTTGATGTCTGTCTGAACCCCATGTGAGACACCACTGGTGGTCTGCTCCCTGCAAGCATTTAATCTTCACATCCAAGGGAAGAAGGAGAAAGTGCCAGATAGGAGCCCAAACCAATTTTGTTTTCTCCTCAGTGACTGAGATGAAAATGTGCACCCTAGGCCTCCTTACATATTTGACTTGCATCCTGTCTCCTTCTATCCCTTGAGCTCTCTCCTCCTTTGCACAAAGACCTTCCCCCAGATCCAAATTTCCTTTGGCTTTTGCAAACATTAGCCCAGCTATGAAGCCCCAAGCCCCTTGTCTATGTCATGTGTTGGAGGTAATTGTGGGACTTGCTGCATCTATTAGGTCTTCTGTTGGTATGCAACCGAAATAGGCTCCGCCGAACTAAAATCCAAAGGGAGTTTACTGGAAGTATATGGGTGGCCTGCAGAATATAATGAACCACTGAGAATCTGACTGCAAGGGGGAATAAGAGACTCTCCAGGCTTACAGGCAAGTGGAAGATAAGCAATCATCTCATGGGGACATGCCATGGAAGAAATCCACGGCAACAGTGCTGTCTGTCTGTCCCCATGTCACCATGCTCACAATTCTTATTTCTGGGAGAAAAGGAACAATTGGACCCGGTTGGAATTGGACCCACACTCAGACAATATGAACTCACTGACTTTGCAAGGCAGTGTAGACTGGTGATAATTGCAGGTCTCTGGAGCCAGCCAGACAGGATTCGAATCCCGACTCTGCCATTTAGTAGCTATTGAGCTAGTTATTCTTGCTAAGCCCCCAGCTCCTCCCTATGCAAATGGAGAATCAGGAGCTATTATTAGGGAAGGTAGAGGGACCAAAAAGCAATTACTATCCACTGTCGCATCTTATCCCTCTACCACACTAGAGATGCCATGAGGACAACAGACTCTCTTGTTAATTCACTGCTGGCTGCATTCACCAGCATTTGAAATGTGCCTGGCACATGGTGCTTGGCTCAGTAAGCCTTTGTCAAATACACAAATACTGATGCTTCCTTTTTGTGTTCCCAATCAAGTAGTGCATTGCTTTGCTGGAGTCGGCACACAAGTATTTTCTGATTGAATCTGTGAGTCAGTGGGATCCTCGGAAATGGGGAGAACATTGGGATCAAAGAGATGAACCCATATTTGGTGGGACTCAGTGGCAAGCAAGTGATAAGTAACTAATTTTGGGTGTGATGATGCAAATAAGGTGATTATTGTATCTCTATAGATTGTGGCCTGCCCACTGGTCAGACTAAACCCGTTAGATTCACATGAGGGAACAGAGAAACCACCAGGTTACTTGCCACTTGGAGAGGGGGTGGCTCATCTGTCCCACATTAGTCCATCTCTGCCTTGGAGGCACGACTGGTAGCTCATCAGGACATCCTGGCTTTCAGGGGCTCTGTGGGTACGGCACATCCAGCCATCCTGGCGAGTTTGCTCATGGAGACAGCGAGGTCTCAGGGAGGAGCCTGTGAGATTAGGAGTCATGAAAACTAAAGCCTGGTCCTGGCTCAGCTAATGGTGTGTGACCCTAGGAAAGGTCACTGGATCTCAGTGACCTGGTCTATAAAATAGGGTGATCCTTGACTTGCAGTTCGTGGAATTGTTAAGCAAATGAAATCACACTCGTGGTGACTTCATCTGGAACTCCTGCTGTAAAAACAAACAAACAAACAAACAGAAAAAACAACTCAAACAGGCTTCAGTGAAGAGGAGCTGAGAAATCCAAGGGCAGATCCTTTCCAGGAACAGCTGGCCCCAGGAGCTCAAATGTAATGTCAGCAACTGACTTCTCTCCACTTCTTAGCTTCCTTCTGCTGTACTGTCCTCATTCTCAGTCTCTAAATGGTGGTGCCCAGTGGCTCCAGCATCTAATCCCCTCAAGTTCACACCCAGATTTCCAGCAGCTGGGAGAGACTATGATTGGCTCAACGTGGGTCATGTAGCCAGAAGGATGCAGCTACGCTGGATGATCCGTCCCAGTCAATACCTGTGGTGTGGGAGCTTGATCAGTCTTGGTTATATGCTTAACTCTCAGAGCTGGAAAAAAAAAAAAAATCACTTGGTGGGGGCGCGCAGAGGAGAAGCCCAGTTTATCTCATGGATTGAGAATGGGAGAGGAGTGGTTTGCCAAAAGATATTCTGGGGCTATTAACAGAAAGATAAGTGGACACTGAGTTGCTAAAATGACAGGCACCACACCTGGGGTTTTAGAACACGTGACAGAAAGCATGCTTCACAGCTCCCCTCTCTGCTGGGAAGTCCTCTGTTCTCACCCCAAGAAGCTCCTGCAAGCCTCGGAGGAGCCCTGCCTCACCCTACAGCCATCTGTCTTTCTCCACCAAACTTCTGCAGCCCGCAGGACCCTATCACTCATTGGCAACAGGCTGCGCTGGGTCATTAGTTATCCTTTTTTGTAGATGTCCTGTCTCTTCATCCACGTGGCAGGATCCCAGAGAGCAAGGGTCACGTCGTATTCATCTTGGTGTCCCTCGTCGCACTTTGCCTGGTGTTTGGGGCATGGCAGATAGTCCCATAATGACTTGTCCAAAGCCGCGCGGCCAAGCCGGGGTTCCCTGACCTGTAAAACATTATGAGGATTAAATCAGCGAGTCATAGAGGGCACGCAGCTCGAGGTAGAAAGTCACTAAAATCAAATAAGGGGTGGGGAGAATGAGAAAGCGTGGCTGATAAAGGAGGGGGGTGATAAAAGAGGTCAGGAGAATGGTGCACCGAGGGGGAGCCGGGCTGCCGGCACGGCAGGAGCCAGAAGAGGGGCCGGCAGAACCCAGCGACGCACCAGCTCCTTTTACCGCGCCGCCGGCGCGGGGCAGGCGCAACCCCCAGGGAGGGAGCGCTGGGGAAGCACCGCGCGACACGGAGGCCCCGCCCGGCCCGGCTCCACCTACCCCTAGCTCCGTCCCTGACCCCCGCCCGGCCCTATCTCGCCCCGCCCCGCCGCCTAGCCCCGCCTCCAAGGCCCGGAAGCGAAAGCCGCTCCGCCTCTTCCGAGCGGGGTCACGGCCCCGCGGCGCGAACTGGGACTCGCAGCGTGCGGGCCTCGCAGCGGGTCAGGGCAGCCCGGTGCCCGGCGCCATGTCCCGGAACCTGCGCACCGTGCTCATCTTCGGCGGCTTCATCTCCCTGATCGGCGCCGCCTTCTACCCTATCTATTTCCGGCCCCTAATGCGGCTGGACGAGTACCGTGAGTGACCTGTGACCCCGCGCGGTGGCCTGGTCTCAGTAACACCCCCCTCCCCTCCGCCCTGCACCTGCTCGTGGGGCCGTGGAAAGAGCTTGGCTTGGGAGTCAGGCAGGCCCGGGTTCGAATCCTGATGTGTGCTTTGTGACCGTGGACAAGTGTGACGCAGTCTCTCGTACTCAGCATCCTCATCCATCAATAGCTGTTTGTAATCGGTAAAATAAGACGGTTTAGTCTTCATTGAGACTCACAGGTGGTAACGAAAGCAGTTGGCACATAGTAGGTTGACACTAAATACTAGGTCATGCTCACAGGTAGCATTCGCGGAACGCTTACTGTGTCAGGCATACATTGGATCTCCCTTTGAGGTAGGTATTAAATGCGCATTTCACCGGCGGGAAAACTGAGGCTCAGACTGTGTAACAGGCCCAAGGTCACACAGCTAGTAAGTTGCAAGGCAAATATTCCAACCCTGGCCTATGTCTGCAGGGCTTCTCCCACACATGGAAGCTGGGAATGGTGATACTGGAGGGAGGCAGATGGAGCCCTAATCCTCCTGAGCCTGAAGGTGTTTTTATTGCACTTCATTTCCACTCCCTGGGACAGCTTTGGGTGGAAATGTTTCAAACCTAAACTGTTAACCTGGGTTTTTGAGTTTTTCCTCATCTTTTTTCAGATTCTGCCGTCTTCCTTCATTTTAAGCGGGTTGCTCACATGACAATGGTGAATATCCTGGGAGTAATTTTCCTCCTTAATCATTCAAGTTCTGTCATTCTAAAAGCCAAACTCTCCTTCCTTGAGACCTATACCTCAGCAAGGATTAGCACTTTGATACGTCTGAAACCATCTGTCAGAGAGAAAACATTAGGCATCAGAGGCTCATTTTGTTCTCCAGGAAACCTGAATCATCTTGAAGATGGAAGAGGGCCAGCCCTGCCCCCTGGAGAATATTAGCAGAGGCTGAAAGCTTGACGATTCGAAGGCAAAAGCTCTGTGTAAATGCTCTGCCTGTTACAAATGCTACAACATTTGGTTTCTGGAGGCAGAGGGTTTTAAGTACACACTCACATTTCCTGGTAGCTTCTTTCATCATCCAGGATTAAAATGGCCTCTGTGCATTCTGTCTTCCAGCCTATGTCCGTGCGCCACGAGTCGGGGTAAACAGAGGATGGTGTGAAGCCCTGCACAATCTGGTTCCATCATCCTGACTGGATCCGTGCCCCAGGCTGTCTTATTAGGGCATCTAGAATTGAACTTGGGACGGGGGCTCTGCTTTGGATCCTGCTGGAAAAGTTTCCATTATGAAGACTAGAGCAGTGTCTCTCCAATGGGGATGATTTTTGTCCCCCAGGGGACATTTGGTTCTATCTGGAGACATTTTTGCTTGTCACAACTGGGGGTGGAGTGGGGTGGTGTGAGGGTGCTACTGGCATCTAGTAGATAGAGGCCGGGGATGCCTCTAAACCCGCAGTGCACAGGACAGCCCCCTATGACAAAGAATTATCCGGCCCAGGATATGCATGGTGCCGAGGTTGAGACATGCTCATCTAGATCAGATGATGAAAGTGTGGACTTGTGCCATGTATCTCGAGCACTTAATATATTAACCCATGTAGTTTTTATAACCATTTTTTGTAGCTGCTGTGTGATCATCACCCCCATTTTATGTGTAGACAGACTGAGGTATGGAACAGTTAAATGACTTCTACAAGGACCCATAGCCAGTGAGTCAGATCTGGGATTTGGACCAGTGCACGCTGTCACTACACCACGGCCCCATACTGTCTCTGAGGGGCTGTGAAGGGGGAGCAGGGCAGGTGAGGGTCTAAATCCCTACTAGATAAGTATCTTAAGGTGAGTTACTTAATCTCCTAGAGCCCAGCCTGTTTCTTCATCTATAGCAGTGGCGTTTGCAGGACTCAATTTATAGGTTTTAGGATGTATTAAGTGAGATAACAGGTGTGGAAACAATATAGTTTTATATTAGGCATCCCATAAAACTGTTTAAAAAATAAGAAGCCGTAGGACGGGGGTGTGAGACAAAGAGATTTAAGCAGGGCTGGCTGACCTGGCAGTAGACTGGGGTCCTGGCAGGTGAGGTATTGGTGTTTGAGCCATGGAAACCTGGCCTGTCTGTTGGGAGGTTGGAGCTGCGGTTCACTTCAGCACTTGAACTAGTATTTATTTAGCTTCTTTTGCATGTTTTATAACCCGGATTTTAGCAATGGCTGTGTACCTGGTACCGCGCTAGGTGCTGGGTGTACGTAACTACACAAGATGGTAAGAGCATTCTGTCCATCTCACTGGCCCCACCGTCATCCAGCCCACTTCCCTCACCCGCTGCTTGGACTCTGAGCTGGTCTCCCTGCTTCCGCCAGGTCCCATTAGTCATTCTCTATGCAGTGGCCACAGTGCTCTTTATGGTTGTTCTTTTGTTGCTGATTTCTACCTTATTTGCATTTGTGGTTAAAGAATGAAGACTATATGATTTTGATTCTTTGATATTGGTCAAGATTTCCTTTGTGGCTTAGTATAGGTCAATTAGGGAAATGTTCCTTCTGTGCTTAAAGTGAGTATATGTCATCGTTGGGTACAGAGTTCTGTGTGTGTCGATTCCAGACCAAGCTTCTTAATTCTGTTACTTAGGTATCTTTAGGACATATTATTAGGTGCACACGATAGAGAATATTCTGGAGATTTTTTTTTTTCCCAATTATCATTGTATGAAGGGTCCTCTTTACCCCTTCTCTTCCTCCCTAGCTCTATTTTATCAGCATTAGAGTTCCCAGCATTGTTTTGTTTAGTATTTTCCTGCTATATCTATCCTCTTATATTTGGCGCCTGTCTTTTATTCATTTATTTAAAGATTTATTTATTTGAGAGAGAGAGAGAGCTGGGGGAGGGACAGAGGGAGAGGGAGACAAGCAGACTCCCCACAGAGTGGGGGCCCGACTCAGGGCTCGATCTCACAACCCTGAGATCATGACCTGAGTCGAAATCGAGAGTCAGATGCTTAACCGACTGAGCCACCCAGGTGCCCCTTGGCATCTGTCTTTAAGTCTCATAACCAGCCTACACTGAGTTTTTTTAACCCAATCTGATAATTTAATTGTTGGATTGAGCTCATTTTCATGTATGTTTACTGATACATTTATTTGCCTCTTACTTTGTGTTTTCTCTTTATTCTATTTCTGTAACTCCTTTTTTTTCTCCTTTTCTGCAACTTCAAGCTTTCTTTCTTTTTCTCCTCTCTTCTTTTGAAAGTTTTACACTCTTATTTTTATTCTTTCGTGATTACTGTTTAAAGTTAGTCAGTATCTTTATCCTCCCAGAAAATATACTAAGACCTGAGGAGACTGCCTTGGTCCTTGTACCACACACGCCGCCTTATGTTTATTCCTCCCCAGTCACCTAGTACCGGCAAGGTTTTGTGCAGTCGCTGATTGTTTCTCTTTGCCCACGGTCTTTACTCACCGAGCCCTACATCTTACTTCTTTCTACTGTCCGTTTTCTTCATTCATTTTCTTCATTCATTCAAGGAGAATGACAATTTCCGGGCTCTGGCAGCAGAAGAGATGGTGCTGCTGGTCATTTACTAAGAAACACAAGAAGGAATTGGTTTTGGGAGTGAGGAGGATGAGCTAGTTCAATTTTGGATGTATTGTGTTTTAGGTATCTGGATGTGCTCGTGGAGATTGCTTACAGGCAGCAGGACGTGCTAGTCTGGAGCTGAGGTGCTGGGCCTGAGCTAGAGCTAGGGATAGGGCGCTGGATCAGCACAGGATGGGAGGAAAGGGCTCCCAGGCAGCACTGGGAAACTGCAAGAGACAAGCTGGCCTAAGACAGGACACTGGTGAACACTGTATTGGAAGAGCAAGCGGTCAGAAGAAAGGGAGCCGTCAAAGGAGACGGAGAAGAAGCGGCCAGAGCAAGAGGGTCAAAACCAGAAGAGGCTGCAGTCTCAAGTCCCATGAAAACAACTCCTGATGAAAAGGGGTATGGTGGGCTCCTGGGTGGCTCAGGTGGTTAAGCGACTGCATTCGGCTCAGGTCATGATCCTGGAGTCCCAGGATCGAGTCCCGCATCCAGCTCCCTGCTCGGTGGGGAGTCTGCTTCTCCCTGTCACCCTCTTCCCCTCGTGCTCTCTTTCTCTTCATTCTCTTTCTCTCAAATAAATAAATAAAAATCTTAAAAAAAAAAAAAGAAAGAAAAGGGGTATGGTCAGCAGGGTTGGGCTTCTTGGAGACAGATAAGTGAAAATAATCAGATTTATAAAAAAGAAGGTGAAGGTCAGAGTTAACCTTGTTAAGAATGCTTTCAGTAGTTTGGTGGTGGACAGAGAACAGGCTGCTCCACGGAGTTGGCTCCTTAAAGGTATTTGTATGGAGAGGAGAGTGACAGAGTATATTTGCAACAGGTCAGAGGGTCTAGGGAAAGTTCTGTTTTAGGGAGAGATGGGACAGCCAAGAAGTCTCTGGACAAAAGAAAGATGAAGATAATCCATAGAGTGACAGGTGGTAGGGGATCTTGAGATCAGATGCAGGAAAGCCTTGGACCAAAGGCAGGACACCTCTTCCACCGGCTCAGGAGGAAGGGCAGCTAAATAATAGGTTCGATGTTGGGAAGTTGTAGGCACTTCCAGGTGATGACTTCCATTCCCATTGTAACACAGGAAGTGAGTCATCTGTGAGTGAGAGGCACAGCCCCCGGCCAGACTCTCTCTTCTTGAAACACTATCTTCCCTGAGCTTCTGTGACCACCCCCGCTGCCAGTCATCTTGCCTTTGCTCTTTTGCTCCTGCCTTTCAGCCACTCCTTCTCAGCCTCTCTTGGGTCTTCCTCTCCCGACCATCCTTCATACATTTGTATTCCCCAGGACTCTGGGCAGACCGAGGAGAAGGCCACAGTTCTTGGAAGTGCAGGGCAAGGTAGGCCAGACATCCAGTCCTTAAGAAGGGCCAGTGGCTGGCCAGGGAGGAGCCCACGTTCCCGTGTCGGGCTGGTGCTGGCCCTTCAGCGGGGCCAGCCTGACTAATGCCGGCCAGCCCAGGCACAGGGAGTGTGGGGATAGCTCTGTTACAGTGTCTCTGCCAGAATGAGCCTTGAGGCAGCAGGCGAGAAGGGGAAGGCTGCTCAGATAAAATAAACTCAAGGAGATCGCCCATACCTTAAAAGCAGGCAAGCCGCTCTGACAAGACTGCCTTACTGGATTTCCCGTTGACATTCAGTGTGATCTTCAGCTCTTCCACTAACTCAGCCAGACTTTCCTAAGTTACAGGGATGACAAGGTCGGTTCTCCATGTGACACTTCAGTCCCGAGATGAGCCCTGGGGAGACGGCGTTGGCGTTGGTGGTCAGCGAGCCCAAACCGGAAATGTGGGGACGATTCTGTTGTGCTCCTGGAGGGAATCCCAGATGATGCTTTTTAGCTTTCATCCTGCTGGTACCGCGTGGTTTGTTGGATGAGCCCACATTTCGGGGCGAGGACAGCTGCTGTAGCTCAGAGCCTAGTCTGGCTTTGTGTCCTAGAACTAGACTGTGGTCCTGAACATGGCCTTTTAAGAAAACCCTGTATTTTATACCAGCCTGTGAGATGAGACAGAATAGGATCATTTTCGGGGATCCTGTTCATTTTTAACTTTAGTTGCACAGAAGCATAAAGTCTTAAGAGTTTTGCCAGAAAACCCATGCTCCTTCAGTCCCCTCACTTAGGTGCCTTGTCCAGAGTCACTGAGCACATTAATGGCTGGGTGGACACGAGAGCCTAACTCCCCGACCTTGTCTGCTATCGATGCCCTGTTTCACGTGCCTTTAAGACAGCACAGAGTGTTTACTAGTGAAGGGAAGGACTGCGCAGGATTGCGGGATTGCTGTGAGGAGACCTCAGTCCCCATCCCACGTGGTCGCCTTCTCTTACTGCTGCACTTTCTGCCCCCCCCGCCCCGCCCCTCGCTGGAAGTCTGCTGTACAGAGTCGGAACAGGGTTGTGAGAAATCGCTTGACCCAGAAATACTTCTTACCTTGGAAGGGCATTCTCCCTATCCCATGCCAGGGGCTAGAATATGCTTTTTGTTTCTTTCACTGGAGAGTCCGGTACAGCACAGGGAAAGATTAAGTCTTACTTTCTATCCGGCATTATGGAGCTCCCTGGGTTCAGCCAGACTCTGATGAGGAAGCAAAAGTGTTTCTAGTGTTGGGAGGAGTCGGTGCCTCCAGTGGCCTTTTGGTCCCCCTCAGCCACTGGTTCACACTTGCCACCACGGCCGTTTGGTCCCATCTGCTGCTGGTTCAGCAGGGCACCGGGGCACATCCCGTCCTCGATGACCCCATAGACAGACGGAGTACATGGCTAGGCAACAGCCGCAGAATGCGAACACTGAAAAAGTAGTTCTTAATTTTTTTATTTGCTGTTTTAAAAAAGGTGCTTCGAGGTAATCATCACGGAACAGTCACCAGGAAGTATAAGGGCTTCCTAAAAACTTGTTTTGCTTTTGTGTATTTCAGTTATTAAAAAAATAATCCCAACCAACAGAAAAGACCTAAGAATAGTATGATAAATCCCCATTTGTCACCTAGATTTACCAGAGAACATTTTGCCGCATTTGCTCCCCCCAACATGCTACATGCATACATACACATACATATACATATGCATATATAATTACATATACGTATAATTGTTTCTTTTGTTCTGTTGGACCATTTGAGAGCAAGTTCAGGACACTGCGAGCTTTCTTCCCACACACTTCAGCATGGATTTCCTAGGAACAAGGGCATTCTCTTACATAACCACAGTGCAGTTATCCAGGCCAGGAAATGTAATATTGACACAATGCTATTATCTCATACACAGTCCATCATATGTTGCCATGTGTCCAGTTAATTCAGCTTCAGAGTTGCTTGTATTTTTAACTGTTGCCAAGAAGAGATGGTGGGGAGGGGTCCTGAGGCCATCTCACTGGGCAGGGCGCTGGGTCCTGACCTTCGGCACCTGCTCTTCGGTTTCTAGTTGCTGGCCCCCCACTCGGCACACTCAGGCGGTCTGCTGTCAGTGGGCGCTGGGGAACACTGTCTTTGCTGCGTGGTTGTGGGTGTCCAAGTAACAAGTCACGCAGTAGAGCTGTTTGACAGCATGGACATTTAGTCTAAAGATATGTTTTCATTTTCAGAGACTTACAAATTATTAGGTGGATTCTGTCACTACAATCGGAGAATCAGCCCGCCCACGGGCATTACCAGTTTTAATAATAACTTTGGCCCTCTGACTAGAGATAACAATCCTGTTAAAACTACAAATCACACCACTGCCTTAGCACCAGGGGGCAGAGTCGGGCTTGCTGAGACACTGGAATGGGGACTTTTTCTAACCGGCATCACGAAGCTCCAGGCCCAGTATTGCGTGTTTGCATCTTAATCATTTCACTCCTGATAGAAACATGCTCACTACTGAAAAGTCCGTAATTAGCTTATCCTAACTTGTTCACATAGTTAAACCTCTGACTTCAGCGTTGTCCTTTTCCTGAGGTGTATACACACTTGCTGTTTCTCTAATGAGAGTAAAATAGAAACTTACTGTCAACTTCAGCAAGACATACTGCTAAATCCTGAGGGACCGGTTTGTTTTCCTTTGGGCATATTCCACATTCACAAATTTTAGAGTGCCTTTGTGTCGTATCATGAATTTATATAAGACTGCTTTGGCTTTAGAGTACTTAGAAAACATTAATGGATTAAAGAACCAGGGGATGTAGATAGGATGCTAATACTGGTTATCACTTGATAGGAACTAGTTCAGCAAATCGGTTTAAATTGCCTGTCCAAGCCAAAAAAAAAAAAAAAAAAAACCACACACAAATGAGGTGGTTGCATAAGGACAAGGATTATAAAGAGATTATGGTCTATTTTAAATAAATCCTGAGCTTTTCTCGAACCTCATTAGCAATTAGCAAGAAAGTGTGAAGACAGGGAGTCCTTCCTCTTCACTTGGCTCTCTATTGCACTGTACGAGGTTAGGATACAATTAGACATTCTGGCCTTGCTATCAAAAGCCAACTTCCTTTGGTGCTTGGCAGTCTGCCAGCGTCTTCGCAGTACCCACCGTCTCTTGGAGAATGTGTTCAATACACCAGGCTGTCCGATTTTCTTAAATCTATGGCTAGAAAGCTTTCTGGCAACTGATTATTTTTTTAAAAAACTCACCTCTTCCAGGGGCGCCTGGGTGGCTCAGTTGGTTAAGCATCTGACTCTTGATTTCGGCTGAGGTCATGGTCTCAGGGTCGTGGGACGGAGCCCCGCATCGGGCTCCACGCTCAGTGCAGAGTCTGCTTGCCCTTCTCCTGCTGCTTCTCACCCCGCCTGCGTGTGTGCGTGCTCCCTCTCTCTAAAATAAATAAATAAAATCTTTAAAAAAAAAAAAAAAACCTCACCTCTTCCGTAATACTGGCAAATGGACCTTCTAGGCATGGAAAATCGTATCTCTTTTTGTTCCTGTCACCATGGATGGCCCTGCAGTCTTATACCTGGTTGGCATTTTCTGAGAGCATATTTGAGACACGTCCGTCCTTTGCGACCTTACATGTTGACAGTATGGTAGGGCTCAATCCTACAGGAGTTTAATGTCTTAGGAAATGAGATCACCTTTTGTGTTGGAGTTATTTTAGAAAATCCGACATCCGAGAGCTCCATTATCCACTCTAGATGGAAGAAGCCTTTTGGCATATCTTGGTCCCAAGGGTCTTGGTTATTGCTTGCCTGCTACTACTTTTCAGAGAGGCCCAGGGAAACCATCAGGCCATTGTCTGTAATGGGCTTCATTATGCTATGTCTTCCCTCTGTCTTAGAATTAGATATCAAGATTCACATAATCCCTATTGCCCAGTGTTTTATTTGCCAAAGCAAAACTTAGCATTGATAAAACTATCAGGTAGGTCACTTAGGATTGACTTTCTGTCACATCACGGGAGAAGCAAGTTCAATGAATATTCAATTTGGCAAATCTCTGTTTCTTGTACCTTTATGCTTCTTGTAACTTTATGAGAATCCAGAGGCCAGAATAAAGGAAATGGCCTTAATATTAAGTAAGAGCTAAATGTGGATTTCAAGAAACACTGTCAGCCTGATTAAGACAAAGGTCTGATTACAACCTTTAATTACTATAATTTAGTAGTAAACATCCTTTGGCTCCAAGTCTTTCCCCCGAAAAGCCGCCATTTGTTTGTCAAGATACTTAAAATAATAAGTCTTTGTTTTCACAGACCTTGGGCTTATTCTAAACCACTTAGAAAGATGTGTCAGAACGCTTGAAGCCCACAGACATAAAATGCCCAATTTCCCTTGGCCCTTGCCTGTTGGACATCTCCAAAGAGATGGGCCGAGCTGCTGTAGTTGGAACGCGCTTACTAATTGGCACAGCACCTGCAATCAATTAGGGAAGCTTCAATTATCCAAACCAAAGCCACCCACCCAAAGATTAATTTTCTGCTCTATTTCCTATCAAAAACATAGCATATTTAGCTCTGGGTCTAGTCCTTCAGCGGGGCACATTTGAGACATAGAAACTACATCGTTTTCTTGTTAATTGTACTTGTTCCTTCAATTCAGCAGCCTTCCCCTCATAATATCACACCCACCAGCTCTTTCAAAATTGTTCTTTTTCCGTTGTTTTGTTGCCTTTCCAAAATGCTGAGATCACCGAGAAAAGATGTGAGTCGGGAGCTTTTCTTTTGAAGTACGGCTTTCTTTGGTTTTATTGAAAATGCCCAATCTTTTTTGCTCTGTAGGATCTAACTTCCATAACCTAAAAGCTTTGAATATTGGCGTCCTGTATATATTGTTTCCGAATTGTCCCATGTCATTGGCCCACGTAAAGAGAAAAGATTTCTTCCACCACGGCCCACCCCCCACCTTTGTAAAGAGCAATTTTTCTGTTGTGTTTTTCAGAGAAGGAGCAAGCCGTAAATCGAGCTGGTATTATTCAAGAAGATGTGCAGCCACCAGGTGAACTTTTAAAATTCAAAACAGAATTGCATTTGTGCTGTTGTGTGGGGTGCGCGTGCTTGCCCTGCAGTGAAAGAAATCTTTTGAGTGTGGAGGCTAGCTGGTGATTGTGCCATTCATCATTCAGAAGTTGCCATTTCATAGGAGCCACCCCAAGACTTCATTTTAACATTTCACCCCAGAATATTTGGGGCAAGTTTGTCCGTTCCTCTTGTGCATTTGATAAAATCGGCATAAAAATATAACAAGTGTGCGATTGAATATCAAGGGTCCATAGCTGTTCTGCAGACCGATTTACCAAGCACCTATTTAAACCCTGCCCTCTTAGGAAAAAGGCTGTTTACTTGTGAGCTATTTTAATTGATGCGGGATTCTGCTTTATTACAGAAGCTCAAAAGTTCCCTTTGTGGCTGAATGGTTAGTTACTTTTAGATGATCCCAGTTGGGTGAGAAGGAGAGGTATCCAGTTTTTTAACCAAAACTCTTGTAATCTATGGCACCATTCTTTTTTTAATTAATTAATTAATTAATTAATTAATGTTTTGACTAGGCCAGATACATAGCTTCCTGTTGTGGGGCAATTTCTGAGCCATTTAAGTCTCTCATGGTGGCCATGGCTGCCCAGCTGTAGCATCTCAGACTTCTGGCAGCTTGCCCGCACTGTCTCGAACTACCTGGAAATTGCACAACTCAATTCTGATGTCATTTTGCTTGTTTGCAGTTGAGGGAAGTGGTAGGAAGTTTAAAAAGCGAATCCTGTTTTGATTCATGTTTCTTTCTATAGGGTTAAAAGTGTGGTCTGATCCATTTGGCAGGAAATGAGAAGACTATCACCACCTCGATTATGAAAGACATCTTCGTGCTTTCCATTCTGCCACAAGTACAATAAATTGCCTCACTA
The DNA here is from genome assembly GCF_037043125.1 of Eumetopias jubatus. Taxonomy (NCBI): domain Eukaryota; kingdom Metazoa; phylum Chordata; class Mammalia; order Carnivora; family Otariidae; genus Eumetopias; species Eumetopias jubatus. The sequence goes on along the minus strand of NW_028274808.1, from coordinate 181,755,264 downwards.
CAGAAGGATGGCTGGAGAAGAAAACTCTATAAAGCTGAAAATAAGAGTACCGTGCACAAGGATTAATATTTCCCTTCTTAAGTATCAAAAGAACCCTGGAGCAAATCACACCATTAGGGAGGTTTTCATGATTCGCTTTACTTTCTAAAAATGAAGCTCTCTCACCCAGCTGTGTTTGGAGGAGGGTCTACTTATTATTCAGCCCCTCCTGCTTCCCCAACCAAGCTGTGATGTGAATGCATGCGGCCAGGAGACGTGGGAAGAGCCTAGTCTGTCTTGCCACCCTCCAAATGGGAAATTTCAGTGAAAAGCCAGCGTGCGGAGCAGCCTCATCGGGCTCTTTGGAAACATTAAAGTTGATAAAACTCTGAGGACAGGGTACATTGTACTCTTTAAGAATAACCAGTTCAGCTTAGCCATCTTGTCGAAGGTTGCTGCATGTTGGAAAATAAGTAAATAGGAAGCAAGTTCAACCAAGTGGCTATGCATGCATAATAGAAATCAGCGCTGAATTAACAGAAGTGAAAATATGTGTATTAAAATGATCTATTTTTAATTCACTATGGTGTAGGTTTTTTTTGAAATCCTATATAAACTCATTAAGTCACACTAAGAAGCGGTATTTGACTAGATTATATTTGACGAGATACTCAACTATGTGGTGTTTCTCAGTTTGTGTACAAGTAAACATTTTAAAGGTAAATAGCAGATTTGTTGAGACAGATATTTATTGGTTGCAGTACCAGCTACCTCACCAGCTGCTGCAGAGACGAGTGTGGAAATTCTTTCTTTCTTTCTCTGGTGCTCTGTCTGGCCCCTTACTAGATTATATGTTTTTGAAGAAACACCTCTTTTTCATTTTTAGATTTCCCAGAGTGCCTTGCACAGTACTATGGGTTCTCTTTAGATGAGCTGCCTGATAACATAATTTTATTATTGTGAACTGGGAATTTGCTTACCAGACAACTGACAACAGTTATGTAATTACTGTCAAAAAGAACTCAGACTGATGGTTCCAAAACCAAAGGCATCATTTTTTGGTAGACATTCCCTAACATTTAATTGACTTACGGTTAGTAACCCAATAAAAGAAGTTGACTCATTCAGGGTATATCTGGCCACTATTTTCCTTGGAGGGGGCACCAAGAAGTTGTGTAACTTAAAGTCTGGCATTCTGTGGGCACTTTATTGAGATTTCTTTATGACGGGGGCAAGCGCGTGTACCATCTGCTCTGGAAGATGTCGTCAAGAACTCTGGGACCTCGACTGCCTGTTCGGCAGATGGAACAGACTCCGTTTTCTCTCTTCAGTGGGATCTTTGTCTTGCTTTGACCCTGCCCTTGGTACACCTCTTTGTAGAGATAAAGGAACTCTCTGTCCTGCTCAGCTGCCTTGATATTTATAAAAGGATCAGTCTTCATGCTGTCAGAAGTGTCACATCAGACTCTGCTGCCCACGCTTGACAAAAGCCAGGTTGTAAGAGATGCTCCTCTTGGGAATGACTGAAGGCCTTGGAGTTCATCCATGAGGTGCCCAAGTGTGCTTCCGGGATGATAACGAAAGCCCTTGGAAGAGGGGATCTTGGTCAGATACAATTAGGAAACACAGAGTTAAAGCAAACTCGGCTTATTTGCTTCTAATTTGATGATTTCCAAGAGAGGCTTACCATTTCTCAAATGTATTTGATCACAAAATATTTTTCGTGGACTATCTTCTGGGCTAGTGACCAACAACATCCTTTTCGGGAAATCTTTCTCTCGATCAGTGGTTCCCCCACTTTTGATCTCAGGACTCTTTTACCACTCTTAAAATTTTTTGAGGACCCCAAAGTGGGTTATACCTGTAGGTACTATATTAGAAATTAAAACAAAATTTTAAAATGTTTATTAAGATCAGTAACAAACCCATGTAGAGTAATATGACATTTTTGTGTGAAAAATTTGTTTTCCAAGATCAAAGATAATTTACAAATTTCTTTGATGCCTGGCATAATAGATTCTCTTCACAGCTAGATTCTAATATCTGTTTCTGCATTCAGTCTGTTGCTATATCACATGTCATGGCCTCTGGAAAATTCCTCTGTGCACACTCATAAGACGATGAGAGGAGGGCGCCTGGGTGGCTCAGATGGTTAAGCGTCTGCCTTTGGCTCAGGTCATGATCCCAGGGTCCTGGGATCAAGTCCTGCATCGGGTTCCCTGCTCCTTGGGAGCCTGCTTCTCCCTCTGCTTCTCTCTCTCTCTCTCTCTCTCCCTCTGTCTCTCATGAATAAATAAATAAAACCTTTAAAAAAAAAAAGATGAGAGGAAAAAAGGCAAAAAAGCTGAGGTGCTTGGGTGGTGCAGTCGGTTAAGCAACCAGCTCTTGGTTTCGGCTCAGGTCATGATCTCAGGGTCCTGGGATGGAGCCCTGGTGTCTGGCTCTGCGCTCAGGGAGTCTGGTTGGGGATTCTCTCTCTGCCCTTCCCCATCTCTCTCAAATGAATAAATACATCTTTTAAAAAAAAAAAAGGCAAGGGGAACCCTCCTACACTGTTGGTGGGAATGCAGACTGGTGCAGCCACTCTGGAAAACAGTTTGGAGGTTCCTCAGAAAGTTAAAAATAGAACCAGTATGACTCAGCAACTGCACTACTAAGTATTTATCCAAAGGATAGGAACATAGTGATTAAAAGGGGCACATGCACCCCAATGTTTATAGCAGCAATGTCCACAAGAGCCAAACTGTGGAAAGAGTCCAGATGTCCATCGACAGATGAATGGATAAAGATGTGTGTGTGTGTGTGTGTGTGTGTGTGTGTGTGTGTGTGTGTCGATACGCACACCAGAATATTACTCAGCCATCAAAAAGAATGAAATCTTGCCACTTATAACAACATAGATGGAAATAAAACGTAGGAAATAAAAGGTATTATGCTAAGCGAAATAAGTCTGAGAAACCCAAATACCATATGATTTCACTCATGTGGAATTTAAGAAAACAGATGAACATAGGGGAAGGAGAGAAATAAAACAAGATGAAAACGGAGACAAACCATAAGAGACTCTTAACTACAGGGAACAAACTCAGGGTTGCTGGAGGGGAGGTGGGTTGGGGGATGGGGTAACTGGGTGATGGGCATTAAGGAGGGCATGTGATGTCATGAGTACTGGGTGCTGTATGCAACTGACGAATCACTGAATTCTACCTCTGAAACAAAAAAAAAAGCTTTAGTGGTATTATAAAAATAGTTTTGATCATGTAGACCTCCTGAAAAGGTCTCAGATACCACAAAAGGTCCCTAGACCACACTGAGTCTAATTGTTTTTCTTGGGTTTAGTCAGATCTCTTGAGAATTGTGTATCTGGTTGCATCAGTTCCAACAGTCGCTTGTAGTGAACTGTGTTCCGTCATGTCCACATTAAGGGAGATGACCAGGGGAGGAAGATACGGGATTTGTTATTGCTCTTACTAAAATGAAGTTGCAGCAGAAATGCACTTGTAGATTCACCATTAGCCATGTACCAGAATGTTCACAGCAGCCAAATGCTCGTCCACAGTACAATGGATAAATAAGCTGTGAAATATTCACATGATGGGATACGATACAGCAATGAGAATGAACACTACAATGAATCCCACAAATAGTGCTGAATAAACGAAGCCAGCTGCAATAATACTTTTAGATTCCATTTAGATGAATAAAAACGGTAAATTAAGCCATACAGTTACAAGTCAGGACGGCGGCTACTCTTGGGAAGGGGGAGGGTTAGTAACCGGGAAGTGATACAGGCCATCTTCACGGTGCTGATAGGTTTGATTTTTTTGATCTGGGTGCAGGTTCCATAGGTGTATCGAGTTTTTGGCTACTTCCCTGAGCTGTATAAATTCACATTCTTTTCTAAATGTACATCATACTTAAGGTTTTTTTTTTTTTTAAAGGTGCAGAGATTGGCTCTAGAAGGAAAAGAAGTTGAATCTGATTTAGAAGAATAAGAAGTGGAATCAGGAAACTTTGCAGAGAACCCTGCTGTTCAGTATATAAAGTGTATATAAAGTGCCCAGCAAATTCCTGGGCCAGCAGAGGCCAGATTAATGAGAGCTGTTATCACTGGCTGAGCAGCTGACATTCCAGCAGAGCTATGAAGAACGCCTGGGATTCAGACACGCAGTGAGTGACAGAGGTGCGGACTCAGCAAAACTAAGCCCGTCTTGGAAAGCTGGTTGGGCCTGGGTGCAGGTGTGTGTGGGGAGACAACCGAACCATGGACTTTGCCTGCCCTGTGTGTCACTGGCCTGGGCTTGGCCCAGAGCAGGCGCTCATTAGGGTTTGGATGGACTGAGTGATCAGTTGAAAGAATGAGGGAGGACCAAATGAAGGGAATGGCAGATTCGGACTGTGTGGGGACACCCGGAATGTCAAGCTGGTAAGTTCTACTTAATTGATAAACGTGAAGCATTAGAAGCAGGAAGTGGTCTGAAAACGTTAAAACAAAGCCAGGAGCTTGCCCCAGAGCAGGGCTAATCACCGTGGTGGTCGGAGCAGGGCAACCCTGTTCTCTGTCCACGGGAGTTAAGTACAGATACAAAGAATAAGCACTTACAAAGGTTAATGGCAGTGTGACAGACGAGTTTTTAATCTTTTGAATCCGATTGAAAGTAATGGGCTTGCATTTTGTATTTTTTGCTTTTTAAAAAATTTTTGATGAAAGTAATCTTACTGTATTTTACAGGTTCGCGATGGATTGGTACTCAGAAACAGAAGCTGAGCTTCGCCCCGGGTAGGTTGAAAAGCACTGAACTGGAGGGTAAATCTGATGTTCTCAGGTCCACACCACTCCACGGTGGGCAAGTCCGATGTGCTCAGCAAGCTGAGAGCTCCCTGCCCGCCCGAGGCTTCTCTGTTCTGATGCCGAGAACCGATGAGAACGCCCTGGTCTTAGCCCCTGGCGGGACTCCGTGCACAGGGGAGTTCACTCTCCCAGACCTTTCCTGCTCGGTGCCTGAGGCCTTCTGCAGTTGAGTCTGCCTGTCGGTAGGGAAATGCACAGCTCACTGGCTACCCATGTGTGTGAGATGGTGGGGGAGCCCCTGGGGAGCCGGCCCGCGCATCCCACGGAATATGCGCCTGAAGAGGGGCATGAACTTGGCTGTCGGCTTCCCTGGAGAAGGCCTTCCGGGGCAGTGGCAGCTAGCTTACCCTCCCTGAGGCTCTCCCAGCTTGATGGGAAGCAGCAGGGTGCCTTTCGCTCTGCTAAGTGGTGTTTCCCAAACCCTGATCCTCTGAACACCCCCTGGGGAGAAAGGAGGGGTCGCTACTCCTCACGGGAGTTGGGGAACACTCTGCGGCCCTCTCCTCTTCCTGGGGTTCTCTGTGTGACCATACGTAATTAAAATAAAATGCAAAAAAAAAAAAAAAAAAGGATGCTTTGTCCAGACCCTTTTGGTTGTAAGTGACAGAAAAACCAAACTGAAGTGGTACAAAAAGAAATTCAGTGGTGTAATTGAAAACTGTAGAGTCATGATCAGTTTATATCATCGTGATCATTTTTCCAAATACGAAAGTCCTAGGCCACAATCATTTGTGAATGGAAAAAGTATTATACCCAGAGCCTCAAGGAAGAGGCACGCTGGATCTCCTAGACAGTTACAGGTTAACTGCTCCCTTTACCCAGCACCTCACTCTCTCACTGGAACACTTCACCTCACCCCCCACCCCTACTCCCTGTTGGCTCATTCCACCCATTCTAGCTCCCTGCTTTGGGTGAAGCTGACTTTACCCTGCACTTCAGGAGTAGGCACATGGTCCACGTTTGGCCAATCAGAAGGCTGAGCAAACTCCTGGCCCCTGGGATTGGTTCTGGGCTGGGCATGTGACCCAAACCAGGCTCATCAGATCTAGCTGGAGTTAATCTTGCCTGTTGGCTTGTGTGGTCAGACTGGAGGAGGGTGTCTTCTTCACATTTAGAGGTGTTGGCAGCCATCTTGCCACCAGGGGGTTAGAGTTGGTCTGAGACTAAAACCATTGGAGGAGGAAACAACAGGAGATAGAAGCCAGGTCCTGATGCTGTTGTTTCCACCTCCTGGATCCATTTGTGTGTGAAGCAAGGATATGTCTGGATTAATAAATACTGTTATTAGTAAGTTCCCTTTTTGCAGTATTTAAAATTGGGTTTTTGTCAAATGCAACCAAAAGAGTTTTGACTAGGGCATCTCAATTTTATATTTTAAAGAGTTATGGGTTTTTTTGTTTTGTTTTATTTTTTGTTTTTTGTTTTTGAGAGAGAGAGAGAGAGGGAGGAGCAGAGGGAGAGGGAGGGAGAGGAAGAATCTTAAGCAGGCTCCACACTCAGCATGCAACCTGATGCGGGGCTCTGTCTCATGACCCTGAGATTGTGCCCTGAGTCGAAAACAAGAGTCCGATGCTTAACCACCCTGCGCCCCTCGATTTTATATTTTAATTTTACTTTTCCGAAATGTGTTTCACATGTCATTTCCACCTTATATAAAGGCTGTTCAACACAGTTCAGCCAGTCTTTATGACTTGGACTTATTGTACAGATGTGCCTGAGGGGCTGCCAGGATGGGTCAGGCGTGTACCTGCTGTGCTTGTGAGCTTTCTGGCTTTCTGTGTTTCTTATCTCTGCCCTGCCTCACAGCTGTAAGGAGCAGGCTCTGGCTTCATCTCAGATTTGTTGCTTCTAGGCCGCAGTGAGATTGGAAAACAGTTAGCCAAAATTTTGGAATCTGGCATCAATTTTGAAAGTAAAAGCCTTTAATGTGGATTTGGAGGCTCTGGTATGGATGAATTGCAAGGGCTTTGTGACATTTTGGCTGCCCGGAGGATTTTTTTTGGTATTCACTTTTTGTTTCTGCGTGGTTCCGGATAGATGAGGTTTCCTGATTTTTCTGTTGGTGGAGACTTTTACTATAACAAGATTTTCACACTAAAGGATTGTGCAGTGTGAGCAAATGAGCTAAGGTTGAAATGCCTTATAACTTAGCAAAGTTAACTCAGTTTCCTTTAAAGAAGGAACGGTAACTGGCAGCAGTATTCTGAATGCCAGGCTGACCTTTAACTTGTTTTGCTTCTTTTCTAAAACAGCCCCTTTATTTTCAAGCTCTAATCACATACACTGACTTGTGAGGGGAGGAAAAAAAACAACAACAAACAAGTATGCTTATATCAGAGAGAGTGGTTCACTTAAGGCAGATGTGGAATCAATTTGGGCAAATGTGAGTTGCCAGCTTCTGAACTTTTCTGCTAAGTATATGCACCCTGAATACATTGGAGCCACTTCAGCCTTGTAAATGTGATGCTGGAATATTGGGTAAACATCTGTAAGGGGCATGCGGCCGGCTGCCCTTGCTAAGTTGAGTGAAAACCCAGAGGGGCACACACTCTCTGAGAAGCTCAAATGAAGACAATTGTGTTTAGAAAAAAATATAACTGAAGTCTGGTTTTGTGATTACTAGGAAGATGGCAGCTCTGGTGATTTATCTTGCGGAGTAAGCAGAATCTGCCTTCTAAATGGCTTCTAAAATGGCTATTTTTAATTTGTGCTCCCACTCAATGTGGACTCACATTACAGATATAAAATACCCGAGCCCAAAGTTGGTTTTTGTAATCAAGAGAGCAGGACTCAGTTTCTGCTGGCCCCTGCCTTTTGAACGTTGGTCTGTGGCTTTGGGGAATGAGTTAGGCAGAGGATTGGAAATCCCAAAAGGGTCACTCTTGTTTTTTGTTTTTTGCTCACCAAACACATGACTCGTCGGTTCATTTGGGCTCTCCATGAACTTCGTACCGGCTCTTGCCAAACACCGTGGCTTTCAGTGATGAAGAGAGAATGATCACCATGAACATCAGTGAACTTGGCACAGCCTGTCCCGCCAGCCCTGGCCTCCTGGAGTGTTTCCAGCCAAGGAAAGGGAAGACAAAGAAGGGTAGTTGGCTCTCCAGTGTCTAAAATGCCGAACACAATTACATAAACATAGTAGGTGGTGTGGGCTGAATCGTGTCCCCTCAGAATCCGTATGTTGAAGTTTTAACCCCCAACACCTCAGAAGGTGACTGTATTTGGAGACCGGGTGGGTCTGAGAGAGATGATTAAGATAAAACGAGGACATCAGGGTGGCTCCTAATCCAGTGTGACTGGTGTCCTTAGAAGTAGTGGAGATAAAGACACTGACTCACAGGGAGGGAAGGCTGGAGACACAGGAAGAATTCGCCATCTACAAGCTGAGGAGAGAGGCCTCAGAAGAAGCCAGGCCTGCTCATAAGCTTGATCTCGGACTTCTAGGGTCCTGAACTGTGAGGAAATCCATTTTGGTTGTTGAAGCCACCAATCTGTGGCAAACTCATGCAGTGGCTCCACAGTAAACGTCTGCCGAGTGTCGTTACATCATCTCTTGTGAATATACTTCTCTCAAACTAAATTTCTTTATCGTGTAGGATCATGGCCTTACCTTGAGGCTGAACTTCCTCCAAGGTTCACCCCTGCCTACCTTCCCATACTGCTCATCCACACGACCCTCCATTCTAGCCTGCTGATCTACTCATGCCCCTCAGAATGCCGCTAGTGCCTCCCTGCCCCTCCCCATCCCTCTGCCCTCCTCAGCTCCCTGGGGAACACCCTCTTCCCCGTCACCTAACTAACACCACAGTAATTTCCAGACCTATTTAAACTGTGTCCCCATCCTGCGCCCCCCCCCCCCCCGCCCCAGGCTTCCTTGACCTTTACTTTCCCTTTGGCTTCTTAGGGGTTTACACCATGCATGTGGCATAGAGTGGCGTGACTCCCTTGGATGGTGATTTTATCACCAGCAGATGGCAACTCCCACCTTCAGCTCGGGTTAAAACCCTTGGCATCATCCTTGCCTCCTCTCTTTTCCTTCATCCCTAACAGTCAACCTGACAGGAAACCCTCTCCAAACACCTCCAGACTCTGAAACCTTCTCATCCTCTCTACTGTTATAATCAGTGTTTAAGCCACCATCTGCCCTTGCCTGGATGCTGATGACAGCCTCCTAACAGAACTGTCAGCTTCTATCTTTGTCCCCTGTGGTGTGCAGATCCTAAGATGGCCCTGTGTACTCCCCTCCTGAGTGTGAGCAGGACGTGAAGATACGGTGGATGGCATGCCTGTTGATGTTCAAGGATATCTTGGTTGGGCCTTACCTAATAGCTCTTTAGAGGGACTGAGACCTTCCCAAAGGAATAGATTTGAAGTGTAAGGGAGATTCCCCTTCTGACCTTGAAGGAGCAAACAGCCGTGTCTGCTAACTGTCTGTGGAAGGACTCACATGGTGAGGACTTGAGAGTGGCCTCCAGGCCAAGAGTCTTTGCCAGCCCACAACTGGCAGGAAAATGGGATCTTGGTTCTGTGGCCACAAGGATACGAACTCTGCCAACAACCAGTGAGCCTGGGAGAGGACCCAGGGCTTCCGATGAGATCATAACCCCGAAGGACACCTTGCTTTCAGCCTGGTGGGACCCTAAGCAGAAGACCCAGCTGACCCATACCTGGACTACTGACCCAGGAAACTGACACAATAAACTTACACTGTTTTAAGCTGTTGGTAATAGAGTGGTTTTGTGGCTATTTGTTCTGTGGTACAAGGAACGGATACACGCCACTTGTTCTCCGCACACTCACTAGTCAGAGTGATCCCGTCAGAATGCAAGCAGATCCTGTCTGTCCCTCTTTCTCTCAGAAATGTCTCTTGTTGGCCTCGCAATAAAAGCCAAAGCCACGTTCTGACCTCTACCACCTCTGACCTCTGACCTCATGTCCTCCTACTTTCTCTCCTATTCTCTCTGCTCCAGGCACTACTCACTACTCCAGGAATGCATCAGACCTGCTCATATTCCCACCTCAAGGAGTTTGTTCTCTTGGCCTTGAGTTCTCTCCCGCCATATTTCTCCATGGCTCCTCCTATCACCTCCTTTAAATCTTTTCTCAAGAGGCTCCCCCCATCTCCCCATTTAAAACTATAACCTTTCCTCACAGAACTTGGCACCCCCAGTCCCCTCTACCCTCCTCCAACACTGTACAGTTTACACATTTATTGTGAATATTATTCTGTCACACTATGTGTAATTCGTGTATCTCTTGCATATATTATGTGTTTCCTTCTCCTATTGGACTCCATGTCCCTTTTGTTCACGGATGTGTCCAAGCACCTAGAACAGTGCCTAACAACCAATACTTGTTGAATGAATGGATGGTGATTTGTTATGACTTTCAACAGTGAGATGCTTTTGGTTTAGTGTCTGCAGAAAAGCTCTTGGTGCCCCACTGGCATCCCCTCCATTACCCTAGAGGTCATCAACAGATAGTTCCCCCAAAGCAGATGCATCCTGGGTCTCCGACTGCGCGCTCTTGGGAGGAGTCAAAATTGCCAGGGAATTCACTCCAAGGAGAAGTCCCCAACCAGCAGGGGGTGGGAGTTGGTGGGGAGGAACCCCACTTTCTTGCCTCTCCATGGGACTGACTTTAGTTGTGCACAGCACCAGTCCACTCACTGGTACCCTTTACCTGGCTTCCTTTCCCCGCCCCGTCCCCCTTTCCCCTTCTCACATCACCTCCCAAATAGGTGGCATGACCCTAAATCCTTGTTTCAGGGCTTGCCTTCAGTCAAAAGGAATGTAGACTAAGGGGGCGCCTGGGTGGCTTAGTCATTAAGCAGCTGCCTTCGCTCAGGTCATGGTCCCAGGGTCCTAGGATCGAGCCCCGCATCAGGCTCCCTGCTCTGTGGGAGGCCTGCTTCTCCCTCTCCCACTCCCCCCTGCTTGTGTTCCCTCTCTTGCTCTCTCTCTGTCAAATAAATAAATAAAATTAAAAAAAAAAAAAGAATGTAGACTAAGCCAGTCTCCCAGTTTGAAGTATTATGGTTGCCAGCCACATTCTTAAAAACAAGCTTTTGTATCGACCAGTAGATAAAACTTCAAATATTTACCCCTGAGGAAGGTGGTAGGATTTACCCCCTTAAGAATTTTAGAACCAGAGGATTGTCTAAAGCTTTTAGCCAAGTGGATTGCAAGACTTCTTGGAATGGGTTAGCAATGTTCCATCAAGGTAGGAATGGAGATCTCAGAACTGCTCTCAATATTCTGAGAGCCTGAAAGAAATCATCCATTTACCAATGACAAAACCATGCAGACTAAATGTTAACATGCATTATTAGGGGCTGGAGTCATCTCTCCTTCTTATGGTATATTATTCTGACCAAAAGCTATTATAGTTATGGATCTAAGAGTAACTTTTACAAAGTGGAGAGACAACTTACTCATTCATCAAGAGCACAGTGTTTGAAGGAATCTTTCTAAGCAGAGGCTTTTGGTGTAAACAGAGTTGGGAACCACTAAACTAATCCAACTTCCTTGCTTTACATAGGAGGCATCTGGGGACTTTGGCCAAGGTCACTCGGCTGGGGGCAAAGGGCCAGGTCTAGAACTTAGGCCTCTAGACTCCCAGTTCCACACTCCTACTAACCCCAGGAAGGAAATGGCATGCTTTGGAGAATCTAGGATTATTGTTTCATCTGGAGGATATTTTTATAGAGGCAAAATTTTCCTTAAAAAGCACAGCGAGTGCATTTTACCCATTAGAAGATAAATAAGCTGCAATGACAAAATGCTGAATATTTACATCTAATGAGCTTCTCTGTGGGAAACAGCTGCATGGCACATGAAGAATGGTACTAAGGACACATTTACTCATTCCGGAAGCAGTATGGTGTAATTACATGCCTAGCACAGTACCTGGCAGAGAGCAGGCTCCTAGTGCCTCCCTAACTCTTTGACCTTGGACAAATGACATGATCCCCTCCAGACCCCTTTCTCCTCACGTGTGAGATGTGGGAAAGGGGACCTCACCATCTAGTGGGGAGACCTGGTTTCAGGTTTCAACTTTGCTACGGGATCCTGGGCAAGTCGCTCCAAGCCTCTGGGCCTCAGTGTCCCACAGCTATAAACCGAGAATTGATTTCAAACTCTCTAAGATGCCTTTTAGCTCAAAAGTTCTGAGTCCAATGGCCTAGATGTCCCCGCATCCCTTTCCAGCTCTCACAATCTCTGATTTTATTGGTTTTGGAATTGATTTGTTTTGGAGATTGATTTTTTTAAACCCAGGTAAAAATAAAATGACACTTTCCCTTCAGTTGGGCTAATCCCAAGCAAGCAGCTTGAGAGATGAGCAAAGAAGTGTCAAGTAGACAAACAGAAGGGAGGCCAACCACAGCAGGGACATTCTGAAATCTGTTCCCTTTCAGCCAAAGGTGATCCTTGGACAATTACTCTCATCCATGTGAGAGCAGGTACGAAAGGAAGACCCGAGAACGTTCTCTGACAAACCTAGGAAAGGTTATGAGCAAGAGGAAATATGAATTTCCTCAAAGCCTCGTTCTTAGGTTCCTTTTTGAACTTCAGGGGGTGTCTTGTTCCCGACCAACATCTTCTCAGAACTCTTAGCAGGTGGTTATGTCACCACCCTGACCTGGCCTCTTTCAAAGTGGGTGCTCCAGGGCAGGAACCAGGAACATAGGTTTCTGAAAGATTATTGCACACAGGAAATCCTGCATTAGGATTTAATTCTTGATCTAGTTTTGCAATATCCGTGGGTGTGGAGGGGTAGGTGTGAGTGTGGGTGTGCTGGTAAACAATGTGATTGATTTCTGATTTCAGCAGAACTTTCAGAAGCTATAAACCCAAATGATCAGGTACCTTGGACAGCCATGTAATTATACTAGCAATGCCACCCTGGGAAAATAATTTTTAGAATTCCCCTCTCAGACTTGCTTTCTGAGTTGAAGGCCAAGTTTTCGGAATTTTTTCCACATTTGAGAAATGAGATCTTGTAGGTGTGAATGTGAGTTTTAGAAACAGCCACAAGTCATTCAGAGCAAGACTTGTGGATAAGAGGGGTTCTCTGGCTTCTTAACAAGAGGCAGAAGAACGCAGCCTGACACATGTGCAAGGAAGGAGAGAATGAGAGAATCATCATTTTGTAACTTCTAGGGAAATAATTGATTCGGACATTGATCACCAATGGATGAACTCCTTAGATGAGAGACTGATGGGGGACTTGACCGTGGGGGGATCAGGCTGCGCTACCTGAACAATGATCCATCTGAGAGCCACAGAAAGTAGGACGTCATGTGTTTTCTGAAGTGTTGCAAAAGGCAACCTGGACTACCCTGGAGGTGTTCCTGCCCCGGACGCCAACTGTGTCCCTGGAGCCAACTTTCATTTACAGGGATGAGGGACAAACCGGGGAACAAGCAAAACGACTTCCATGAGACCACAAAGAGCAAAGAGACAAATCCAGAAAGTAGGTCATTTTACAGGACTACTGATCCAATTTCTGACAGTTAGCAGTGGGAGATAAAGATGGAGGTAGGAGTATTCAAGATTAAAAGAGAATGAAGAGGGGCGCCTGGGTGGCTCAGTCAGTCAAGCGTCTGCCTTCGGCTCAGGTCATGGTCCCAGGGTCCTGGGTTCGAGCCCCACCTTGGGCTCCCTGCTCTGCAGAGAATCCGCTTCTCCCTCTCCCTCTGCCCCTTCCCCTGCTCGTGCTTTTTGTCTCTCTCTCAAATAAATAAAATCTTAAAAAAAAAAAAAAGGGAGAATGAAGAGACATAACAACCAAACATAATAAATGGATCTTCTCTTCTTGAACAAACCAACTATAAAAGGGACACTTTTGCAACAATTGGGAAAATTTGCTTCTAGACTGGGCATAAAACAATATCAGAGAATTACTGTTAATTTTGCTAGGCGCAGGCACGAACTTGTCATTGTATGACATGGCGTGGACATGTTTCAGAGTTGCACAGTGAAGAGGGTAGGTGTGTGAAAAACTACCTGATGCCCGGGGTTGGCTTCAGAATACATCAGCCAAGAACAAAAAAACAAAGAGCAAGTTTAAAAGGATAAAGATAAAGTCAATGTTGCAGAATCTTGATAATGATTGCATTTGGGTGCTGGGTATACGGGGCTCCTTGTACTAGCCTCCCTAGTTCTGTTTGAAATTAAAAATATAATAAACAGTGGGAGGGAGAAGTGGTGGTGATTTTCTAAAGCTGGTCATTCTGAGGGTGGGTGTCAGGCCACAGGCTCTCTATGGTCCTTTTTATGTCAGTTCATAAATATATTCTCTCCAGGGGAAAGAGGACAAAGGGAAGCCCATTTACCTACATGGGTAGGTAGCATCTCCAGGATATACCATTAGGGTAAAGCAAGAGACAGAATAATGGGCTTAGAATACTACGATTCGGGTCAAAACTAAAGGGGGACAGGGGAATAAATCTGAAAGGATGCGAAGCCGTGGTTGCTTTTTTAAGAAGAGAAACATGAAGCCAGGGTAGAAGGGAAATTTACGTGTACACCATATGCCCTGGGATATTTTTTGAAGGTGGGACAATATGCATGTCTTACCTATTCAAAAAATATGATTCCAAAGAGAAACAACCCAAAAAGAGCCGTGCATTTATTTCTCTATCTTAAGCAGGGCATTTGTAGTCTAGAGCAGTCAGGGCTTAGGCTTTGAAGGACTGTAGGTTGGGGGGTAGGTCTACCTCATTTATGCCTCTCTCTCTTTCAAGGCCTGCCTCCCTCAGAACACACTAAAGGGACAGGCCCCAGAGACACCATTCTGTGCTGCTTGCCGACCAGGCTTGCCGACCAGGCTGAACAAAGGACCCCGACTTCCACTCTCCATCTCTCTGTCTCTGTCTCTCTCTCTCATGTGCACAGGTGCATCAGTCTTGTACTTCTTCTTTTAATTGAACAAAATTTTTAGTTTGGTAAAATGTACATCACATAAAATGGACTGTCTTAACCATTTTTAAGTATAGAATTCACAAGTTGAATACATCCATATTGCTGGGCAGCCAACCTCCAGAATTCTTTTCATCTTGTGAAACTGAAAAGATATCCATGAAACAGTAGCTCCCTGTACTCCCCAGCCCCTGGCCACCTGCGTTCTGCCTTTGGCCTCCATGCATTTGCCTGCTCTAGGTGTTTCAGGGAAGTGGCATCATACAGTCTCTCTTCTTGTGCTTAGCTTATTTCACTGAGCATCGTGTCTTCAAGGTCCATCCATGTTGGAGCAGGTGTCAGAATGTCTCTATTTAAGGCTGAATAACATTCCATTGTGTGTGTATACCACATTTTGTTTATCCATTTGTCTGTGGTTGGGTTGCTTTTAGCTACTTTAGAGCTAAAATATAATATAGCTATTGAAGGCTATATTAGCTCTTAGCATTATTCACAATAATGCTGTATGAACGTAGGTGTACAAATATCTCTTCAAGACCCTGCTTTTCCTTCTTTTTGGTATATACCCAGAAGTAGAATTGCTGGGTCACACACTAATTCTACTTTCTGGAGCCACCTCCATACTGTTCTCCAGAGTGGCTACACCACTTTATGTTCCCACCAACAGTGCACAAGTGTTCCAATTTCTCCACATCCTCGCTGACACTTATTTGCTGGGGTTTTGTGTGTGTGTGTGTGGGGGGGGTTTTGTTTTGTTTTGTTTTTTGTTTTGGTGGTAGTCATCCTCATGGGAATGGGGTGGTTTCTATTTGCCTGGTGTTGGTTTCTTCTTGACTTGATTCCTCATGTTCAGTCGTGCTCGTTATTGTCCTTAACAAGTCGGTCAGTTTCTTCAGGGCTTTGTGTTTGCTAAACATCCCAAGGCATTCATTATTGGCTTCTCTACGAATTTTGGAAGCCAAAGACTTTTCTGACGGACACGTTGTTGTTTCTACTTTAGACAGTTGATTTCTGACACGGAGCAGTGGAACAGACGATCCAGAAGATCCAGGGTGGGAAAGCCAGTTTCAGCTAACTCTAGAACGTCCGTCCTTCAGCAATGTCTTTGCCTAGAGGTTTGCTTCTTCTAGTGAATATTTGTTGAGATTTTTGGTGTGTTTTACAGTATGGGGCAGATTTTAGTAATCTCCCTGAGGACCAGAGGACCTGAAGTATGAGTAGTGCTCTTTGAGCCTTTCTTCCCCCCAAGAATGTATTATGAAGGAAGGAGCCATGTGAACGTCCGAGGGAAATCTCCCCAGGAGGAGGGCGCAGTGAGTGCAAAGGCCCTAAGGCAGGATCTTACCTGGAGTCCCCACTGGAGGGGCAAGGAATCCAGTGGAGTTGCAGTGCCGGTGTGAGACAGGGTAGTGGTGGGGATGGGGACAGAGGTGGGCCCTTCTCCAGGGCTGCTGTAACAAAGTGTCACTAACTGGGTGGCTTCAAACAACCACAATTTGTTGTCGGTGGTTCTGGAGGTTAGATGTCCAAAATCAAAGCATCAGCAGGGTCAGTTCCTTCTGGAGGCTGGGAGGGAGCACCCATCCCTTGCTTCTCACCTAGCGCCTGGTGGCTGTGGCTAATCTTTGGCATTCCCTGGCTTGTGGAGGTATCCCGGACCCCTACAGTGTCTGCCTCTGTCTCCCATGGTGGTGTCCCTCTACATCTGTGTCCAAACTCCCCTCTTCTGCCACAGACACCAGTCATATCCCTTCTCCTGTAGGACCTCATCTTACCGAATTGCATGTGTAGCCCCCCCCCCCATTTCCAAATAAAAGCACATTCTGAGATACTGGAGGTTAGGACTTCAACATGTCTTGTTGGGGAACACAAACCCACAAAAAAGGGCAATACTTTGCTGAACTAGGGACCTAAAAGAGAGAGAGAAGAAAAGAAAGAAGACATTATTTAATCATAGGATAAGCAGAGTCCTCACAGTGGACAGAACCCAGAGGCACCTAGACCATGGGGGGTCCGGGAGCCGGAGGAATCACTGAAACCAGGAGCTAAAGGCCGAAGGGACACTTGGCAAGCCCACAGGCCTATGTGTGTGTGTGTGTGGGGGGGCGCTATGGTTCCCACAAGTGGGTTGGAATGTGGCATAGTAGGGCAGATGTTAAGAGCAAGGACTCTTGAGCTAGACTCCCTGGGTTCAAATCCAAATGTGACCATTTAGAGCTGTGTGTTCTCAGGCAAGTTACTTATCCTCTCTGTTTCTTGGTTTCTTTATCTGAAAATTGGGGGAAATAGTAGAATCTGTCTCAAGGGTTGTCATGAGGATTCAATATGTCAGTATGGGAAAAGCACTCTCTTTCCTCCAACCTCCCGATTTCCTGCTGGTAACTTCCCATTGCTGCTGCTGACTTCCCAGTGTTCATTTTCTACGGACTGAACCCAGTTGGGAGTCCAAGAGCAGAAGGATCCAGGAGATTCCAAGTCCCAGAAGGACAGAGTATGGATCTGGAAGTTAAGTGCAGAGTTAATAGCACCCCCTCCGTACCCTGGACTGGTCTTACTGGGAAATCCAAGGCACCATCATGAAAACAGTGTACATTCCCTGAGCCACTTCACCTGGGAAGGGACAGTGTGGCAATTAGCGCTCACCCAAAAGTTCATGTGCGTACTACAGTCAGCTTGGGGCCACACGTCTACTTTGGGCCAGAGAACTGGGAGCAGAGATGACATGTGTCACTTACTGGCCCAAGCAGTTAAGAGCCAGTGTGCCTCCTCCATCCCTCGCTTTCTCTCATGCAGTGACACGGCTACTTAGGAGACCATGATTTCAAGACAGGGCAGCTTCAAGATGGAGGAGGATTGCCCAGCCTAGATTTAACCTAAGTGAGAAGAAACCCTTTTTGGGGGGTGAGCCTCTAAGATTTGAGGGATGCACCTGTTACAGCAGCATCGCCTACCATGTCTTGACTAATACAGGAGGTGAACCGGGTCTGGAGATGTCCCAGGCAGGGGAGAAAGGTCCCAGCTGAGACCTAGAAATATATCAGAAATGAGAAGAAATCACCCCCCCCACCTCCATCCTTGGGGGGGGGGGAGTTGCCTGTGCTTTCTGACGATCCTAGCTGCAGTGTCATCAGAGTGAGCCGGTCTCGTGAAAGGAGAGGCTGGGGGGCAGAGAGTGGGGGGACGAGACTCATGGTGCAACGGGGGGGGCGGTAAGCCGGGGTGAGGAGGGTTGAGGGAGGTGAGGGGAGAGGCATTTTCACAGTGTCCTCAGCCCAGCAAAGGCCCTAATTAGAAATGATGTATTTCAGCAACAGAGCACTTTTTTTTTTCTTTTTTAAAGGAGCGGAGATGCTGAGGTTAGTATTATACCCTTTGAAGATCTGTTTGTGCTGTGAACATCAAAGGGTAAGGAGGGTCCCTTCCTGAAATTTAAATATAAGGCTTTACCTCTGCTGTTTTAAATGAATGCCTAGAACATCACAGGATTCACAAAGGAAGCAGAAGTCCAGCTGCAGGACCTGGGCCCAGAGAGAGCAGACCTTGGGGCAACTCCAAGGGGGTGACTCCACCCCCCCCTCCCGCAAGGCCCAGCGGGAGGCATGGGACGGACAGCTGGACCCACACAGGTCGGAGCCTGGAGTCCAGGGAAGCCCAGTGGTCAGTGGTAGGGCTCCAACCCCAGAAACCCAACACACAGAGATTTGGACCCCGAAACAGAAGCCAGTCAGCAGAGGACCTGCCACCTCAGTCAGCCTTGACCTGGACCCTGGGGCTGAGGCCTTTGGCAGGGCCCTCACAGGACCCTGACATGGGCAGAGGAGATGGCCGGGGTGCAGAAAGGGAGGTGAGGCTGAGAGAAGGCACCCCGGAGAGGAAAATGTCCAGCTGAGTGTGGGAGCTGCCCTTTCACTCTGGGAAGACGCACGGCCTAAGCTGGCAGAACCCCGGTGTCCTAACCCAGACATCATGAGCCCTGCCACGGTCCCTGCACGGCCGCTGAAACCCGGTTCTCCACCCACGGCACATGGGACAAATGTGGGAGGCATTAAAAAATTGCTGATAACTACGGCACACCCCAAACCACTTCAGTCAGAACCTCCCTGGTGCTTCTCACGTGCAGCCGGGCCTGCAGGGTTCCGTGAGAAGAGCGGTTCTCAAAATGTGGTCCCTGGGGAACCCGTTGGGAACGCCGCGTCTCAGGCCCCACCCTGTCTCAGGCCGCGCCCCGTCCTCCTGAATCTGAAACTCTGGGGCGGGGGCAGGGCCCCAGCAACCCGTTTTAACCAGTGCTCCAGGCGATTCTCACACACACTGAAGTTGGAGAACCACCGCATTTGAAGGGAAGAAGAGTCCGCTAGGTGGTCTGGCTTTCTCTGTGCAGACGAGCCATCCCTCCGGGACAAAAACGCGGTGGCATCCTCCTTCGCCTGCTGGCCATTGGGCAACCCCTATTGAGCTAAGCCTTGCCATGCCTCATCTGATTGGATAAACCTCGCAACGCGTCTAAGACGTCGGTCTTAGGACGCACATTTTATTTTTCCAAGATGCTGAATAACCTGACTGAGGGCACAGCCAGCCAACTGGGCAGGATCCCGGGGTCCTAGCCCTGCTCTGAGGCAAGGACTTGATTTTTCTCGCACCATCTGGAAATACCCCGGGCAAGTCAAGGGGGAGAGAGAGGAGGGCATGTCACGGCTGGGCTGCTCTGTGGGCTTCGGTTCTCCCTTCTCCCCCAGCCCCTGCTGTCTCTAAAGAGCAGTAACACTCGGGGTGGGGGTGGGGGGCGCGGGAGGTGGGCTCCGGGCGGGTTGCTAAGGATGACTAAACCCTTCTGCTACTTCCCGATGCGCTGAGCCTTTCAAAGAGTGCTGGCTGTTCCTTTTCATCTCAGCCCCGACTTCCCTGCCAGCCTCACTGGTTCTCCTGCGGTATGTGGAGCAGGTGTTCCGGGACCCAAGGAACTCTGCACTCCCCTGGCTGCGTTCGGGGCCCCGCGTGCTCTCTGGATGGTCTCAACACTATGATCCAAGGGATAGCCATGAAAGCTGGTGCCTCCGAGCACGGAGGAGAGCTGCGCAGCTTCCTGCCACTTTCTCCACACCCCAAATGCATGGTGGGAGTAGAGGTGGCCCAGGAGGGAACAGTGGGAATCCATTTTCTCAAGAAACTTCTATCAGCATGGTATTAGTGAGGGCCCTCCCGAGAAACAGAACCAATAGGGGATTTTAGAATATAAAGTATGCTGGTCTGAGAGAATGATACACGGGAGCAAAGGGAAATGGGGAAGAGAAAGATGCAGAGAGAGTTCCAATTATGTTGGAATTCCTGGTTCCAGGAATCCCCGAGCCTTGCCCTTCTTGTGATTTTTTTTTTTTTTTATTATTATGAGTGAATCAATTCCAGCTTTTGGCTTAATCCGTGTGTATTTGATTTCTGTTGCCTGCATTGAGAGAGACCTGAGTTCTCCAAGGAGGAATTGGGAACAGGGCTGGGAATCAGCTGAGACAAGCACCCAGAGCCCCAGAGGGAAGGAGGCCTCGCTGTCAGGCTCGTGCAAGTCCACAGCTGGTCTCTGAAGTGAGCGCCTTCTTTCATTCTGTGCCCTTGGCGTTTCCTGCCTCCCCAGCCCCAGCTACAAACGGAAGTCTTGACTTTGGGGAACTCAAAAATACAATCGCCCACTGATTCATTTGTTTGCTCATTTACTAAGCAAGCATTGATTGAGTGCCTTCTGAGTACCGAATGCTGCAGTAGGTGCTAGAAGGGGCAGCCCACGAGGTTTCTGTCCCTAAGGGGCTGACCACCTGGCCAGGAAGACAAATGTGGAAAAAATAATAACTTGACAGATGTGTCTTAAAGAAAGGGAAGTATGGTGTGCGGCGGGCACCTGTGGCAGGAAGACCTGGAAATTGTAGCTGAAGACTGAAAGAGAAATACAATTTAGAGTAGAGAGAGAGTGAGAGAAAAGCAAGTGCACACTGGAGAAGAGTAAGTTGCCCCAGATAGAGGGGCAGCACATAGCACCTGCTCAGCCATTTTTCCATATCCACTCAATAAACGCTTGTTCAGAGCCTATTAGGAACCAGGCATGGGTTAATCTTTGTGGATTATAGGGATAAAAATCCTACCCTCAAGGAATTGACCCTAACAGTGAAGGAAGCAGGCAAGAGACCTTGACCATGCAGAGCAATGCATTCTATGCGGGCCGGGCGGGGGGGGGGGGGGGGCGCGGTGTGTGCCTACAAAACAGGGTGTTCAATTCATCCAGAAGGCTTTTGGGAGGGGTAATGCTTGCCTGAGCTGGATTTTGAAGGATTAAGTAGGTATTAGCCAGTCAAAGAAGTCAGGGCAAGCCAAGAAGAGAGACCAGTCAACAAAAGGCAGGGAGGCAAGGGAATGCAGTGGGATGCTTTCAGTGATGGTTAAGTGCCCAGGCTAGCCCATGGGATGCAACATGGACCTGAAGTACTACAGACGTTTACGACAGTAGAGAGAATTCTACAGTAGAGTCTTATCTACCTCATCTTCCGGTAAGTCCCACGCATCAGCTTTTCTTCCAGCCCGGAACAGGTAACTATTTCTTTAGCTGGGCACAGAATGAAGCAGTTGGCTTGCATCTAAGGATTTGTACTGCGTGGTAAAATATGTCTTTAAACTGGAATGAAATTCGGTGCCCCGGGATGTTGTTCCATTAGAGTCTGACAAGCGAGGAGGAACTGGGATGGACCAAGGGAACCTCAGGTTTATAGCTGCAAGATACCACACGCTCTCTAGGGCCTGCCTAAGTGGCAACAATGGCAGGCAATTGTCTACAGCTTAAAAAAGTGTTTTGCTTTCTCATTATCTCTTGTTACCTACAGATGAAAATTCGCCTATGATGCGATTTTTCTCTGTGCCAGGAGCCATAGCCTCTTAGGAAAGCAGATGGTGGGACCAGCTGCCTGGTTTGAATCCCAGCTCCACAGTCCGTGTCCTCGGGGGAGTTACTTCTCTCCACCTCGGTCTCCTCATCCGAAAGATAGGGATAATGATACTGTTAGGAGAAATAAATTAGTGCTTAAGCGAATGATTGCACATGGGAAGCACTCTTTTGTTTATCGTTTTAATAAGATTTTATTTATGTACGCGAGAGAGAGCACAGAGGGAGAGGGAGAAGCAGACTCCGCACTGAGCAGGGAGCCCGGTGCGGGACTCAATCCCAGGACCTGGGATCATGACCCGAGCCAAAGGCAGACAGTTGGAGGGAGGGAAGGAGAGTTGGGGAGCCTGACATCCCCTGCCCTGCCACCCCCCAGCCCTGGGTCAGGGCTCCAGCACAGATCATCAGTGTATGTCATTCCTTAGCGAGGGCAGTAAGGGGACGGTGAGGCCAGACAGCCAAGGTCCTGCCAGCAACTCTTTATCTGACCCATAGCGGGGGCAGCTTTGCCCGGAACAAAACACGGAGAGCTTTGTCAGAGCTGGCCAGAGGTAACCCCATGGAAGGTAAGTTGCCTTTGTTGTGTCCCCCCTCCTCCCCTGATGTCCTGCTCGCCTGGTCTTAGCCCCCACAAGACTAGGGTCTTTGCCCCCTGAACTCAGCTGTGGCACCTGCAAACCCATCCCTCCCTCTCCCGGCCCATCAAGGACCTAGGCCAAGTCCTCCCTCCCCTCTCAGACCCTTTCAGCCTCCAGCCTTGCCAGTCAAAGTGCACAGCAGCCTTGGCACTACCTGAAAGCTTGTTAGAAATGCAGAATCCTCCTGAATGGATCTGTATTTTAATAAGATCCCCAGGTAACTTGTATGAACGTTCCAGTCTGAGAGACACTGAGCCAAACTTACATGATCGGTTTCTTTTTTGGACTGCTCTCCCCTGGTCCTTGCCAATCCGAAGACTGGCTTCACCAGCTGTGCCCAGAGAACGGCCCTCCTATTTTTGTCCTTTTGGGTTTGGTATTGGAGTTCACCTCACACCTTTGGCCCGTCCTACCGCTGGCCCCTGTCTGCCCTCACTGTCTCGAGAACACTCTTCTCCCCTGAGTTTCCCATGGCAGCACATATACCTGGCTTGGACTATTACACTGCAGCACAGTGAAATTAAAAAAAAATTTTTTTTAATTAACTTTTTAAATTGCTTTTTTATTTTTTTTAAGATTTTATTTATTTGACAGAGAGATAGCAAGAGCAGGAATACAAGCAGGGGGAGAGGGAGAGGGAGAAGCAGGCTTCCCACCAAGCCAGGAGCCTGACGTGGGGCTCGATCCCAGGACCCTGGGATCATGACCTGAGCCACGGGCAGATGCCTAACGACTGAGCCACCCAGGTGCCCTAAATTGCTTTTTGAAATCAAAGTATCACATCAAAGTTTCAACAGTCAATAAAAACTAAAAAAAAAAACAAAAACAAAAAAACAAAACCAGAACTAATAGCCTGTTCATCTCCATTCCTACTTCCTTTCTGAAAGTCAACCATTCTTCTAGGGTTTTCTTCAGGTATACACTTCCATATACCACCATTTCTTGATTCAGTTATTTTTAAATTTTATCTTGTGGCATCCTCTTTTGGGTACATGAGGAGTTAGCTCTTTAAAAAGTCTGTCTCTTTGTCCATCCATTTGCCCTTCTAGTTCCTTCGTCTGGTTTCCATTTTCACATATTGTTCAGTTCAGGGTGACAAAGGTGCATCAGAGATGTATTTAGTTGATTTCTTCCTTCTCCTTGTTTTAGAGTAATTAGTTTTAAAAGTTTTATTTATTTGAGAGAGAGAAAGAGAACACAAGCAGGGGGAGTGTCAGGCAGAGGGAGAGGGAGAAGCAGACTTCCCACAGAGCAGGGAGCCCGATGCAGGACTTGATCCCAGGACCCTGGGATCATGACCTGAGCTGAAGGCAGGTGCTTAACCGACTGAGCCACCCAGGTGCCCCTAAAGTAACTACTTATTTAAACGAAGGCACTGAGATGGATTCTCTCCTAGTTCGGGAGACTAGAAGTTCAAAAGCAAGGCGTCAGCTGGGTCGTGTTCTCTCTGAAGGATAGGGAAGAATCTTTCCTTGCTTCTGGTAGTTGCTGGCAATCCTTACCCTTCCTCGCTTACAGCTGCCCCACTGCATCCTCTGCTTCGATGTCACATGTCCTGTGGACTTCTTCCCTCTGTACACGCTTGTGTGTTTTCAAATCCTCCTCTCCCTACAAGGTCACCAGTCACATTGGATTTAGGACCTGCCCTAATCCGGTGTGACTTCATTTTAACTTGATCAGTGGACGTGAATCTTGAGGAGACACTATTCGACCCAGTACAAATGGTTTATAACATGTTTTGCTGAGCAAAGAATAGTTCTCTCCCTAAAAAGAACTCCCCTTTTAGCTCTTAAAGTAATATATATTTTCTTCTCACCGCAGGAATTGTTTAATTTCTTAGGCCTGTTAGTTTTGTTTCTCCAATTCTTCTGAAGTGACGTTATGCCCAGGACTCCTGCCATGCCTTGCTCAGGGCTTGTGCTCATAGGTGCTCAGTAAATACAGAAAATAAACTTCGCTCTCATGTTTACCCAATGCCCTGGTGGATCTGTTCTCTGGTGGGAGAGTGATCTGATGCACTCACTATCTTTAAAACTGATGATTATTACCCTCCCAGAGCTTCTATATTATAATAGTTCCCATGAGCTATCTTTGGTGGGTCCTCAGTGATCACCAAATAAAATTAAAACTCAGCCCAACATGTAAAGCTCTTCACAGTTGGGGGTGGAGAGACTTTTCTAGTCTTTTCCGCCATTTAGACTTTGCTGTCTTTGCCCATTCTCCAAACCAACCAGTTATTTCTTAGTTCAGTGCTGTTGTTGAGCCAGGCTCCCTGCCTGAGTCGCCTCCTTTCCTCTATCCCCCAGTGAACTTCTATTCATCCCTCAAGACCCAGTTCAAGAGCCACTTCCTCTGTGAGGGCCTTTTTTAATGGCCATAAGCAGAATTAATTTCTTCTGCCTCGATGTTCCCCACCATTGTGAACACAGTTCCATTTTAACACTTGCCCCATTGTGAGGGAATTTGTAGTGTCTGTGCCCACTGCCTACTAGACTATGAGGTTCTGCCATGTCGACTAGGCACAGTGCCTGGCTTCGAGTAGACTCGATTATATCTGCCCAAGGAGGCCATAATGGTGGCATTGATAACAAACAGGCATAGAGCCTTTTAGGGTTTCTCAACCCATACCTGGGGAACTCCCACATAATTTCTTAGCATGGTCACTGAGAATTAGAGGAGGGAATGAGGGATTGTGTCAGTAATTCAAACTCTATTATTTAAGAATCAATCCAAGGTTAACCCCAGACAATATAGGGTAGCCCTTTCCCTGTGGGAGGTTGGGGAGGGTATGGAGTCCTGGAAAAGAGGAGTGACTCCTTCTGTTTTTCCTCTCAATGTCTTAGTTGGGCTTGTTCAAATCTTGGGGACTTATTGCAATGAAGCTCAAGATCTAGGCAACTATAAAAAATAGAGAGCTCGAAGGGCTGACCATTCCCTCATCATCTCCCTCACACAGGGCTGTCTGTCACTCCTCCTTCTTGGTGAGGCAGATACCCCCAGAACCTTGCCTATGGCTCTCCAACCTCTCAGTGTGCTTCTGTTCCTTCCACTGCCAGTATATGCATCTCTGTACCTAGAGAGCTTTTTTTCTGGGGCCATGGAAGGCAGTTTCTTTCTTTTTCTTTCTTTTCTTTCTTTCTTTTTCTTTCTTTCTTTCTTTCTTTCTTTCTTTCTTTCTTTCTTTCTTTCTTTCTCTTTCTTTCTTTCTTTCTTTCTTTCTTTCTTTCTTTTCTTTCTTTCTTTCTTTCTTTCTTTCTTTCTTTCTTTCTTTCTTTCTTTCTTTCTTTCTTTCTTTCTTTCTTTCTCTTTCTTTCTTTCTTTCAGCATTCACATGAGTGGGGGGAGAAGCAGAGGGAGAGAATCTCAAGCAGACTCCCTGCTGCGTGTGGAGCCCAATGGCGGGGATCAATCTCAGGACTTGTGAAATCACGACATGAGCCAAGAACCAAGAGTTGGATGCTTAACCAACTGAGCCATCCAGATGCCTGGAAGGCAGCTCTTCCTACAAGCAGCAGGTCAGAGGGAATCAAACTGTATGGGCACAGCCCTCCACCAGTGATTTCTGGGAGTTGCTGTATAGATGCTCCAGCCCCCTTATCTCTTGGCTGGGGCTAACCTAGGTGTTCATATTCAGATTCCCGCCCTGGAATAAGAGCTTGTCGCCTATTTCAGTGGCAGGCTTGATAATGCACCATTTTTTGGCTGTCCATATCCCTTTCCTTGCCCATATCCCTTCCTACTCCTCCTCTGCAGTTTCCTGGGACCACTGCCCCAATATTTTGAGTGCAAATTTGCACTCAGATCCTTGTCTCAGAGGCTGCTCCTCAGAAAACCCAAACCAAGAAGAAACATGGCAACTTCAGTCTCTTGAACTTCTGCTCTTTTCTTACCATTTGGGTTCTCCTTGCCTCTAATCTCTGTAACCTTTTAAAAGACTCACAGCTCTGCTCTCGTGGCTTTTGCTTGTTCATTTTAATAATTATTTCTTCTTTCTCATAATCCACACTGTCTGTCCCTCCTCATGGCCCTTCCTATCATGGTGCTATGTCTCAAGTCCTTTCACCTACTATTCCCACTGCTAACTGGCTCACTCTTTTCTAATTTCTCAGTCCAAATCCCTTGGACGGCACTGATGGGCTGGCTCACTTTTTATATAGGGACTTGGCCAACGCACAGATTGGCTGTGGCGGGGTCAGCTGATCACAGCCGGTCCAATCAGCTATGCGGAGGCAGGGAGATGGGACAGGAAGTGCCGGAAGGTTTAATGGCCGACACTGAGGAGGAAGTTTTGGAAGGTTTAGTCCCTCCCATAGTTTTTTATATGGACAATTGATCTTTTCTCCATTGATTTTGCATGTAACTTCAACTTCCCAATTAGATTGTCCTGCTAAATCACTCCAGTGGTGAAATTCTAAAGCCACCATGGATTGGTAGAAATTAAGATATGGCCACCTAGGACCAGGACCCTCAGCCAAGTTGTGGGCAGGAACTTCCTGTGTATAACGAAGCCAATGTATCTGATAGGGTTAGTACCCCAAACCTTCTGTGAAGAAAAAAAATTCTTTATAGTGTAAAGGCTTGGAAAACACAGCAGAGCACAAAAAGAAAGAAAGAAAAAAGAAAAGGGGAAAAAAAAGCCACAGGGAGTCCCAGTGCACTGAGATAATCACTCCTTGCATTTTAGGACCTTTTCCTTGTGTGTGTGTGTCTGTGTGTGTCTGTGTGTCTGTGTGTGCGCGCGCGCATTTAGAGGGAAATATTTCTTCCCCATAATAAGAGGATTGTCCTACATATGCTGTTTTTATATCCTGCTTTTTTCACCTTATCACTGAACATTTTTCCGTGTCATTAAATATGCTTCTATAGCCGCATTTTAGTGTCAGCCCGGCCTTCAGACACGGGGCTTTGGGCCCTGCTGAGCTGCCTTCTCAACCCTCCCCTCCCCAGGACACTCAGCTGTGAAAGGCACCGATGTACACGGAGAAATCTAATGAGCTCATCTTCTTCCCAGTGCATTTCAGCGAATCCTATGCCCTCGGCTGCCGTGAGGGCCCTGGGCAGTGGGAGCTTCCCCGCCGGCCCCAGACCCTCCGGGGAAATCACCAGTCAGCTCTCTGCAACTTCCTCGTTCCTCACATGCTCTCTGCAAAGCCAGCTCAGGACATGGTAAACTCATATCATCAAAAACTTGGAGCTGGAAGCTCCCCTGGGAGACTGTTCCAGCGCCTCCGAGTTAGAAATGAGGAACCCGGCCCAGAGAGGGGGAGTGACATGCTCACACTTGTCCAGGGAGTGGGTGGCAAGGTGAGGACGCAAGCCCCATGTCCCCATGGCCAAGCCTGGTCTCTTCTTACCCCCATCCCAGCACCTGGCAGGGGTTGGGCCACCCCTCCGTCCTGCAGGACCAGGTCTCCATGGCATTCCCCAGACCCAGTCGGAGTTTGGCAGCTGAAAAGCGCAGCCCAAGGCTCCACCTCAGGGAATGTGGCTGTGCCACCGCCCCCCCCCCCCCCCCCCCCCCCCCCCCCCCCCCCCCCCCGCCCAGGCTCCTTCAGGATCCAGTCCTGGTTTCACATCCCTGGGTGTGGTTAGAGCATCTGCCGCCTTTCTGGCTCTGCAGGCGCTTTGTCTTGGGGCTGAGTAAACATTCCCACCCCCCCACCACCACCTGGCCTTCCTGTCTCTAGGGCCTACACTGGTGAAGCGTCTGGGCTCTGGAGAAGCGTGGACACAGGAGCTTTGCAGGCCGTCACTAACCCCAAGGACCTTCTTCAGGCCTCCTGGTTCTCTGACTCACGGGGCAGACTGCAGGGGTTGGAGCTGCCCCGGGAGCCAGGGATGGGGACACCTGGGCTTCCCAGCTGCACTGCCCTTCAGGGATGCCCTCAGGGCCTGACCCCACCCCTCCACCCCCGTCCCCCTCAGCCCCTTAGGAGTCTTTGGTTACCAGGGGAACCTGGAGGAGGTGATTAGAGGAGGAGGGTGTGCTCTTGGGGAGCGGTTCTTCTAGCTGAAAGCCCAGTTCACTAAGTGTGAAATGGGAGAAGGATTATCCCAGCACCCCATCTGCCATTCTTAGGTGGCTTGGGCTCTGTGCCTGATTGCAGGAGCCTGGGGGCCTTGAATTTAAGCAGCACGAACCAGGCCTTTTGTTCCCCCTTTACGGAGCTTGAGCCCCAGCCTCAGGGATCCCCCAGGGCCCAGGCCTAAGGCAGAGCCGCTGCTGACGGCACTTCTCATTCGGACAGCCAGCGAAGAGTTTCCTTCCCACCCGCAGCCCTGCTTTAGGGACTCAGGCTGCTTTTACCCTGTTGTCTAGCTGGTGTCTTTCTTCCAGGGGGAGCCATTTGGTGGGATATGAGTTTTCTGTGAATTCAGACCCCTTAGCTATTTTTCTGCTTAAAGCACACACTGCCTTATTTCACCCTCAACCCACTTGCTTCCCTGCACATCTTCTTGTGTGGTAAGCAGGACCAAAACATTCCTGGTGGTCACTTCATTTGCCAGGCACTAACCCAGTTTTCTGATCTTCTAACAGACAAGAGATGGGAGACAATGCCTGACCCTGGGGACATGACAGATGGGCCAACTCTCCAGTTGAAAGCCCAGGAATAGATCTTTCCTGATTTCCTTGATGATTGGATGTAAAGCTCGATGCCCACCGATCCTTCACTCAGGCGTCCCTCTGTCTGGAGCACTTTGCTGAGTCTCACACCCCACGTCCGGGCTCAGAACCTGGAATTCTTACTCTACCATCTTTGTGAATTTATAAAGGCCGCTGCGATTCCCACTCTGCCAAAGACAGTGTCCATTTTCACCCCAGCAAGCAGACCAGTGTAGATTGCTTCCACCATCACGGTGGGGAAAGGAGAGGGGTGCCTTGGAAGGAAGGGGTATGCCTCCTGACGGGCCCGGGGCACCTGATCTGGCACAGAGGCAAGCGGTTCTGACCTTGGCGGCCCGGCAGAAGCAGGGAAAGTTGGAGGAGGGGGTGGAGAGCAAGGGATGTGGCGGGGGGTGCTGAATGAGGAAAGAATAGAGGGGGTACACTGGACAACCAAACCCCAAATTCACCAGTCCTGTTGCACGCAGTGGGAAATGGCTGGGGGGCGGGGGAGGAGCAGACTCTGCTGAGGGCCCTGCCCAGCTCTGTCTATGCAGGAAGGTAAGGGGCCTGTGGGGCCAACTCCCCAGGCAGGACCAGCTAGGTCGGGCCAGTGCACAATGAAACTGCGGGGCCCCTTGTTCAAAACTTGTTAAGAACTTCAAGATGGAGTCTGCAGAGCATTAAACCAGGTGTGGGCTCCTGGCAAGTGCATAGGCTGCGTGCTGTAGAGCCCACCCAGATGCCCAGGCTGGGATGGGTGTTGTGATGGGTCACTGGACCGATTGAGAGGCCTTGTATCAGATTAAAACAAACTGGGGGAAGGACACGATAGACTTGGGCCCCGGGATGGATGTTACTTCGGTAACAGCTTAGTATTGAGCACCCCCTGTGCATCAGGCTATCTTCTAACCAAGTGTCTGTTCTCCATTTCCATCCTAGGACAACTGTAGGGGGCAGGGACATCACCATCATCATCTCCCAGAGGAGAATGTCAAGGCACTGAAAGGTAAAGTGAAGTAATGTAACTTTTGTGACCCTTAGTTAACGGACAGGCTAAGTAACTTGCTCAAAGGCATAAAGCTCCTAAATTGGAAGCAGGTGTGAGTGCAGGCCCAGGGGCCCCATACCCCGAACCATTTGACTGTAAACAGAGCGTGTCTCAGCAAAGGGAAACTTCTTTACAAGGAGCCATCTTACTGTGGCAAAGAATGTTCTAACAGAGATATTCAGAGACGCATGGCCTGGAGACATTTGGAAACAGGCAGGAGAGCCCCTCCTAGAGGGGAACCCAGCTCTGCTGTGGGGTTGAGTTAAATAACAATCCACATCACAAGAGTTACGACTCTCTCCGTCGTTGTGACGGGTCTTGGCTAAATGTGGTACCAGGGTCAGTAGATCCCAGGATGCCAGGAGCTGGTGCCTGTTCCACGGAGAAGGACGAGGAGGGAAGAACAAGGTTGTGGAGCTTGGAGCTGGCCCTTCTCAGAGTCAAGGAGACGGAACTAGAACCCAGGTCCAGCTGCTTCCAAAGGCCTTGCTTCCAACCGCCATACCAGACGGACTGACTCTTAAGGTCCCTCCCAGCCCCAAGATGCTGTAATTCCAAATCTCCACGGGGATATGATACCGTATCTGCCCAGGCAATTTCATTCGAGCTCGTGCTGATATTTTTACAGACAGCTTGGAGATGGCTGGGGGGCCCCAGAATCTGTTCCTTGTCTTGAATCAGTCCTCTGGAATGTTGGCCCAGACTCCGGCCAGGCCGTTCTGACTCCTTCTCCCTCGAATTTGACAATCTGGGTTTTATGTAAGTGCTGGTGAGAGCCCATGCTTCTGATTTCATCTGTATTTAAACAGACAGCTTGATGAGTTCTGGCCTGATGTCCAGAAAAGCTCACGGACTCTCACCTTCTCTGAGCCAGGAAGTCTGTGGCAGCCCCTGTGCTCGGACTGAACCCCAAGATTCCACCCTTGAAGCTGTGGGCTAAAGCCACAGGTTGACGGGGCTCTGGTTTTTATTTAACTAGAGCCTTCTCCAGGTTTCTCTCTCCACTTCCGAACCGGCCCCAAAGGACACGATCATCTGGCTCCAAAGCCGCACGTACCAGCAGATCTTTAAGGATCTGATCCCTAAACACACGTGCCGGGATACAGCTCACCCGTTCCCATCGAGATACGCAGTTCTTCAAGAGACTCACCATTTTACCGGCATCAGCTTCCTGTAGCTGCCGTCACCAAGTACCACCAACCAGGTGGCTTAAAACAAGAGAAATGTATTTTCTCTCAGGTCTGGAGGCCAGAAGCCCAACGTCGAGGTGTCCACAGGGCCATGCTCTCTCTAAAGGCTCTGGAGGAAAGTCTGTCCCATGCCTTCCTCCTAGCTTCTGCTGCCAGAAATCCATGGTATTCCTTGGCTTGGAGACACATCTCTTCAGTCTCTGCCTCATGGTCACATGGGGTTCACCCTGTTCGTCTCTGTTACTTGTCTTCTTCTATGGATACCATCATACTGAGTGACGGTCTACTCGAATTGAACACGACCTCATCTTAACTTAATTACAAACAAGACCCTGTTATCAAATAAGATCACATTTGCAAGTACTGGGAGTTAACACTTCAACTTATCTTTCTGGGGGACACAGTTCAACCCACAATATCCCCCATACCACCACCAGTATACTGCTAAGGACACGCAATATACCATTTCCGGTGTGTTAGCTCTGTTCATCCTGTGAGCCTCACCTTGACCCAGTGAAGTAGTTTCGACCATCTCCACTGTGCAGATGAGAACACAGATGGCCAGAGAGGTTAAGCCACTTGCCCAAAGTCCCACACAGCTACCAAGAGCAGAGCTGAGACCCACACCCCGGACACGAGGCAGCACTGTTCTTGGGATGTGGTGAGCAGGAAGGAGGAAGTCTGAGCCCACCTGTTGAGACCAGGGCACTCTGAGACAACGCAGCAATTCTACAAAGGGACATGCAGGGTCCGTGCTGGACAGCCTGGCTGCGGACTCCTTTCCTTCATGTGAGATCATTTCTCCAAAACCCAGTTTCCTCATCCATCAGACAAGGTCATGGAGGCTGCCCTCCTTCTCTCAAGGAATGGCTGGGAGGGTCCATACCCGGACTCGCACTAGCCCCTCGGAAGCCCCGAGTGCAAGTGTTATAACTGCCCATCCACCTGGCCTATGCTTCCTTTAGCTCTTTGCTCAAATGCCACCGCATCATAGAAAGCTTCCCCGATCACAGTATCTAAACTAGTGCCATGCACCCTGCCCTCCCCTTTATCTCATTCCCTGGATTTCTGACTACTTGACACATTTATTAGCTTATGGTCTAGCCTACCTACTTTAGAATGTAAACTTGGAGGGAGCAAGGGCTTCGTCTATTCTGTTCCCTGTTGCAGCCCCAGTGCCAATGACAGTGCCTGACACATTGCAGGCGCTCATTAATATTCATCAACTGAATAAATGAGTAGCTTAATGTAAAGTGACAGTTCCTCCTCATGGCTAGAGTGGGAACAGTTTTTCCCCTGGAACTAAGCTCCATGAAAGCAGGAGATCATGGCTCTTTGATTCATTGCCACATTCCCCTTTTTTGCCCGGCACAAAACAAGGTACTTGATAAACATCTGTTAAATGAATGGGGTGAGGAAAAGGCTGCTGGACAGACGGAGACCCCACTGTCCCTTGCTCTGGGAAATGAACGGGCAAGGAAGGCTGTGGTTGCACCTGAGCTGGAGCTACAAGGATTTTGAATGGTGGGAGAAGGAAGGGGTGCTTTCTAGCTCAGAGAGACAGAGATGGGCTCCATGTTCAGGTGGGGTGACAATGAGCGGGGCTCGTTTGCAAAACGAGGGGAGCTGCCTTCTTTGAACAAGGTTGGCATCCAGAGGCAAAGAGGCAGTTTGGCTGCATCTGATTGATTATGAATTACTTAAGTGCCGGATGCAATGAAACACAGAGTTTCTTCCCAGCCATCTGCACCAGGGACTTCACTAATACACCACTAATAAACAAACGATGTAAAGTGTGGAATGATAGCTATTGGGTTTAGCTTGCTTTCCCCTACCCCCTCCAGTATCTCCCACGATCTCAGGCTCCACAAAGGCCAGGGCACGTCTTGAAATAACTTCTCAGGCAATTAAACCACATCCAATTTATAAGTCTGAATATGTCAGGGATCCTGTTACCTCCATCTTTGGGCCCGGAGGCCAACATTGCCTCATCAAACCTAACGGGCTTGTAAGAGGAGCCGACATCTGGGTGATAGAACAGACATGCTGTCTCCCTGCTCCTGTCTCTGATTTCTGGTTGCCAAGCAGCTTGGGTCTGACTCTCTGGGGGTGCTGGGATTTTAGGGGCAGGGGGAAGCACCCTCTCCTCCAGCACCACCAGGATGCCAGGGATTCCTTTAATGCAGGTCAACACCTTTCATTTCATTGCAGAAGGACAGGCCTAGAATTCAAACCGCCCCAAGAGAAGCAATAGACTGGTTTGAATTAGTACCATAGTGCAAATGATTGGCGCAGACCTTTGGTCCCTCGAGGGCAGATTTTTAAAAAGCCAGGAGAGGAGAGGTGGTGTGGGGAAATGAATGGACTTTATCCAAGCCCAGTTCTTCCTCTTACTACCCGTGGGACTTTGAACAAGTTAATTAACCTCTCACCTGTAAAAACACGAGAGCTCTGCTTTGGCTGCACTCAGCTCCCCCCGGTGCCAATCCCCACCCCCAACCCCGTGCCATTTCTCAGGGACCTTTCAGTCTAGAAAGGTCCTCAGTCTCTCCCCTTTTTCCACCTGACTCCTTCTCATCTTTCTGCTGCCCTGGACATCTGCGTGGGGTTGGTTGGCCAACTGTGTGTTCCCATAGTGAACTCAACAATTCACACCCCCCGCCCTGCCACATACACACACCAGACAGGGAGAACCTGGAGGGGGGAAGCCCTTTCTTGCTCTCCTCCAGGTCACCATTAGGGACTCAGCAATTGTTTCTTCAATCATTGAGAATTACTTCTGGGAACAAAATGTTTCCAAAACATGGAAATAAAGGAAGAAAATGATGGCGTGCCCTTTCAATGTCGTGCTGAACTTACCCCCAACTTTTTTCTTAAGAGCTAAGCATGATGCCAATGCTTTCTATCTTTCATCTCACTTAATCCTCAACACCTTATAAAGCAGATCTTTATTTTATCAGTGAAGAATCTCAGGCTCAGACAATTCAGAAGCTTGGCAAAGCCAGGGACACACACTGTGTGCCAAGAACTTTACCTGCCCTTTTGTTCAATCCTCATGATGACCCTATGACAAAGGTATCATAATACCCACTTTGTCTGTTAGAACACTAAGGTTTAGTTATTTGCCCAAGCTATCACCATGTGTAAATGGCTAAGTCAGGATTAGAAATCCAACACTTACCTACCACTCCACACCTTTTCTTTTTTTTTTTTCAAAGATTTTATTTATTTATTTGAGAGAGAGAGAGAGTGAGAGACAGAGAGCACGAGAGGGAAGAGGGTCAGAGGGAGAAGCAGACTCCCCGCTGAGCAGGGAGCCCGATGCGGGACTCGATCCCGGGACTCCAGGATCATGACCTGAGCCGAAGGCAGTCGCCCAACCAACTGAGCCACCCAGGCGCCCACTCCACACCTTTTCTTCATTGACCCAGTGACTTAGCTTATGGGAAAGTCCATGATGCCTAGCACATTACATAAAATGTTAGTTTCGCTTCTGTTGGGAAGTTTGGTGGTGAGGAGGTGTGGTTGAGATCGGTAGATTGCCCCATGAAATTATAACCATTTCCCCCTTCTTCTGTAGTATAGATTCCACCATTTTTAGCTGGGCCCTGACCATTCCAAATAAAGATAATGTTTCCCAGTCTGCTTGGCAGAAGCATGTGGCCATGTGATTAAGTGAAATTGTCACGTGGCTTTTTTAGGAACCTTCCTTAAAAGGTGGTTGATGAGCACCTTTTTCTCTATGCTCTCCTCCATCTACCCGTCAGTAACATGAGTGTGATGTCTGGAGCTCTAGTTGTGGTCTTGTGCTATGGGGATGATCCTTGCCCTTGAGAAATTTAAGGGATAAACTGAAAAAAGCATGGGTCCCTGGGGGCTTGGCCAAGTACCACACCAGCTCTGGACTTCTGGTTTCCCAGCTTTTACACGAGAGAGAAGCAATCAGTTGTCTGATGTAAGCCACTGTTCTTTTGGATCTCTGTTGCTTTCAGCCAAATAATCCTAACTGATACAGCATGAAGAATGAAGATGGAGTTTCAGAGGCAAAGTTGGCCTTCTTCACAGAAGTACCCAGGAATGGCCTTGATTCTAAGAACCAACCAGAAAGGCCCTGGAGAGCCCAGCAGTTGGAACTGTCAGGGAGACAGATGTTGAACGGGTTCTGCCAGCCACGACTCGCCCTGACTTGCATCATCACACCTTCTGCCAGGTCGGCCCTGCCCACTGAGTTTATGGGTTTATGGCATTAATAGGAGCTACCTGCAAAGACATCAAGGCTCCACACAGGCATCCCCAATCTCCCCTCTTCGCAGTGCAAAGAAATGGTGCATCCCCAAAACCATAATGAGGAAATCTACCAAGCACTGGGTTCCCTTCTCAGTGAGCATGAGGAAGAAATATCTTCTGTTCTGCTCCTTTGGGCTTTGCCCATTGGCAGTGCAAGAATAAAACACGCCGATCTCTTCAACAGAGACTGATAAGGCAAGGTGCAGAGCCTCTGTTGTTGCTAGAAATTTAAAATTCAGCTTTGCCTCATCCTAGGCCTCTGGAGAAAGAGAAGGAGAAGAATACACTTCCCCTGCAGTTGTAGAGCAGGCTTTGGAGGTCTGAGAGATGACATCAGTTGGTGGTGTGTGTGTGTGCGTGCGCACCCGTGTGCTTTGAGACTCCCTGAATGAAGACACCAACAGAGGTGTCATTCCCTGTCAGGACTGTGTCAGCCTCAGCTGTCAGGTGCCCCTTCCTGGTGTCTGGCTGCCTTGGGTCATGTACTGCTATGTGATCTTGGATACGATATTGTATGCCTCAGTTTCCCACCAGTAAAATAGAAACTATGACAGTCCCTGTCTCCAAAGGCTATTATAAAGACTAAATGATGTATTCCAGGTAAAGCTTTCAGATGCCTAGCACATGGCAAGTACTCAACAAATGTTGCTTGTTATTATTGTTATGGAGTAATGATAATACAGGTTGGGGAGCCTGGGTGGCTCAGTTGTTAAGCGTCTGCCTTTGGCTCAGGTTATGATCCCAGGATCCTGGGATCGAGCCCCGCATCGGGCTCCCTGCTCAGTGGGAAGCCTGCTTCTCCCTCCCCCACTCCCCCTGCTTGTGTTCCCTCTCTCACTGTCTCTCTCTGTCAAATAAATAAAGTCTTTAAAAATAATAATAATACAGGTTAACACTTAGAGCTAGTAATTGGTCCCAAGAAGTCAAGGGCGAGTCTTGGAATACAACAGTTTTTACATTGGCATTACCGGGAGGTTAATGAAAATGTGGTTCCCTCCAGCGCCTCTTTTTTCTTTTTTTCTGTACGGCTCTTGTGAAGGAAGCAGAGTTCACGTCCCTCCAAGAGTCCCTCTCCCTGCTACCTGCTGGCCCCTTCCCTTGCAACAAGAGTTGCCCTAATAATACTAGCACTTTCGAATGATGACTGTGTGTGAAGCATTTTTATGCGTTCATTTCTTTAATCCTTTCAATGACTCTACAGGTCAGGGGATGGCATTATTATCATCCCTAGTTTATACAGAACAAAATCAAGGCATGGCAGTTGCCCAGAGTCCCCGAGGCAGTCCTTGGTGGAGGCTGGATGGAAACCCAGGCAGCTGGCTCCCTGCCTAAGCTTAGGTCCCCTCCTGCACCCTGGGAGGGGGGTGGCAGACGGGCCGTTAGTGGCTGACTAACTCCCCAACTACTCCTTCACTCGTTCATCTGTCATCCATCCACTGAGAACTTCCGGCACCTCCCCTGTTTGTCCTGGCCCAGGCAAGCACCTGGTTCCTCCTTCTAGGGTCTCCAGTCATGGGGCGCAGGGGATCCCTTAAAGAGACAGTATGGACCCTGCATACCGAGAGTGTGTCCCAGATGCTCTGGGGCAAAGAGGGGAATTCACGGGCTGGGGAAGTCAGGGAGCCTGGAGAGGGGCCGTGAAGGATATGCTGGGTCTTGAAGGAGCAGGAGGAGTTTGCTGGGCAAAGAAAGAGATTTCACCCCTGGTGTGTGGAGCTGGGGGTAGGGTGTGTAGGAGGAGAGTCCAGAGGAGGAGCAGGGGGTTGCCGAGCTAAGAAGGGGAGGGGTTCATCTAAGAGGCCGCGGCATTTTAAGGCCCCTATGAGACTTGAAGCAACTTGATCTTCCAGCTCTGTAGTAGCCACTCATCCTACTTCGACTAGAATCCCAAGTCCCCCACTGTGGCCTGGAAAGCTGTCCATGACGTGGCCTCCTCTCCCACCCCTCTGTTCTCCCTGTGTGCCCCCAGCTCTAACTGCCGACCTGCTCTTCCCTGAACAGGCCAAGCATGTGACCTAGACATTGGACTTGCCGCGCCCTCTGCCTGGAACTCTTCTCCCCTCTAGCATTAGTTCCGTGTAATCGGCTAATTACATTCCGCTGTAGCATGGATCTCAATACACTCTTGTTAAATGAATGAATGAGCTCTCCTTTATTATATTCCAATTCACGGAAAGTAAGAATACAGACAGCCCTCAGCTGTCCAATTGTGCTGAATAATTAACCAGGACACACTGCTCCCCTTCGGGCTGCCCAGATCACCCCATTAACTCTGGTTTGCCAGCATCATGTCCAGAGAGAGCGGGGCTGGGCTGCAGTCAGAGGGAGGCCGCTTAGCAACAGCCCGCGGCTGCATCTAACAACCCGGCTGCCACATGTCTCAGCAGCAGAAAAGGAGCCGTGAAATTGCCTGAATTGAGAAGCTGACAGGAAAGTAAAAGGGGACCTGTCAAAACCCAACCTAAACCCAGAGACAAAAGGCAATTCCTTCTAGCACCTTCCGCATGTTGCTGACGCTGGCAAGGGGGGGGTGGGAAGTCTCTCCCACTTCCAGTGCTACCTACACCTCCCTTTCCCTCTGGGGGGAGGGGTACTGGGAGAGCCTCAGGACTGCTGAATGACCATGGCCTTGGGACCAAATGAAATCACTGGCCATGTTATTAGGGAGAGATGGTGCTGACACATTTTGGATGGTCAACATAGCAATAAGGTCTTTGACGAAAAAGACACATGCACAAAAATCCCATTTCCTTCCCGGGAAGTACAGTGACACAATAAGTCGTTTCCATAGGTACAAATTCATCCATTTCCAAACAACGCGCACAAACTACTGTGGGCTCCCAAATCTTGCATGCTACGTCGGTGCTCAGGTTTTTCTCCCATTATTATTGTTCTTTCCTGTTGAATGACAATATTAGCTGATTATAAGTAAATCAAGGCCATTTCCAGCAGTTGCAGCTGAAGATTCATTTTCAAGACTGAGCCTGATTGCAGTCTTAACAAGCAGCGTGGAGCAGCTAAGCCATTTACGCCCAGAATCCTGGTGAAGAAATTGGGGCTTAATGAACCCTGAAACAGCTACTCTCTTCTTCCCCACAAGGAGAAGAGAAAACATGGCTCTAAATTTTAAGTGTGAGCCAACAACTGGTTGTGAAGTTGTTAGTTAGATTGGGGGGGGGGGCACTCTGGAAAGCAGATGGCTTCACACCTCAGGAGAGAGATTTTTTTCCCTTAGAAAAAACTCAGGTAGCCCCCGAGAGATGCTGGAGATGAAATCTAGATGCCAAGTTTCCAATGATTCTGTGCATGCGGATGGTGGGTTTTACACACCCAGAATGTCCAATTTGCAGGGAGCCCCTTGGGGGCTAGATGATGGTCTGGCGGCCTTTTCCGGCTCTCCTGGCAGTGGGTTCAGGAGATTTACTCCTTGAAGATTGCAAGGCAAAGCGATTTCCCAGCACTTGCAAATTGGCAAGCTGTGAAGTTGTCGAAAAGGCAGGTGGGGGTTGGAGAGCCCAGAGAGGTGACGGCTTGAAATCCCCGCTCAGGGCTGTGCGCCCGGCAAGAACTGCATTCGGGCACTAGATGGCGCCAGCAGCCTTCCGGGCTGAACTGCCTCCTTCAGCGCGGCGGGATCGGAGGAGCGGGCTTTCTCAAAGCGGGGGTCCATCAAGAAGCCACAGTGAATCCAAGCCCCCAACGGCTTCCCTTCGCTTCGGGAGGACGCAGGGTGGGTGTGTACGGTGATCAATGATGTGTCCTGGACGGCAGGTTAAGAACCACTGCATTGCACTGCCATGCACTGCTTTCCAGTTGCGAAGACCTTGCCAGGAAGGACAGGTTTCCTCCCTGAGGCTTCCTACCCCGTCTGTCTCCTCAGCAGCACAGCCAACCCTCCCCCAGCTACCAGAGAGCTTCCCTGAAAGAAGGTCTCCCCTCTGCTTTGGTAGCAACTCCTTGGTCTCCTCTAATACGTATTTTCTCCTTCTCCCTTGCTTGGGGCTCCAGGCAGCCAGGGGGTCACATAGCACTTGGGAGTCACCACCCACAGGACAGGGAGAGGTGCTGCGAGGCTCTGTGGAAGGCCCAACGGGGGCAGCTTGCCCACCTCCCAGTTCTGTGCTTCATAT
The DNA here is from genome assembly GCF_037043125.1 of Eumetopias jubatus. Taxonomy (NCBI): domain Eukaryota; kingdom Metazoa; phylum Chordata; class Mammalia; order Carnivora; family Otariidae; genus Eumetopias; species Eumetopias jubatus. The sequence goes on along the minus strand of NW_028274808.1, from coordinate 181,715,688 downwards.
TTGTGGTATGAATGCTGTGTCTGGTTTCAGACATTATTCCCCAAACTCGGGAGATGTCTCCATGCACAACAGGGCATAGAGAATTATTTGTACGGCACCTCAAGTTCAGATAGTACTTATGTCATGTCGTCCTTCTTGGTCAGTGCCAGGACTTTCTGTTTATCTGTTTACTCTTTTTTATCCTCATTCTCCATGGGCAACTGTGGTGTTTCACAGATACCGTTGAATTCACATTATCCGTGGAAAACATGTTGTATTCTTGAATATGTATGTGTATGTTTATGCATTTGAGGAGGAATATGATTAAAACAGACACACACATATGCACGCATGAACACATGCTCACACACCCCTAATCCAACGTCGACATTGCGAATTAGAAGTCCAAAGCTTGAGGAAGGTAGACAAGAGATCAAGGTTTCACATGAGGTTGGGTGAGAATGTGGCCTCCGCACCAGGCACCTTGACTCATGGGCCAGTCCTTCCACCAGAGCATATATTTTTAATTCACATAAATGATTTATTTCATCTAAGAGGAAAATCAGAAACCATTCTAGGTCTTTCACACAGAGGGAATTTAATACAGGGAATTGATTTGACCAGTGATGAGAGAAAGAGAAGATAAACATGGGGATGAGGGGACCCAGGGATTATCCACCACAGGAAACCACCGCTGCCAGGTTTGGGCTGGCAGGACAAAGGCACGAATGATGTTAGCAGTCTGCAGCTTGGGCTTTTGGCTTGGCTCCGAGGGGGGACTGCCTGGAGGATGTGAAACAATGGAGGAGGGACGATCTGGAAGAGCCAGAACCACAGAAAAGGCACAGGGGCTGTGGGAGATACCACAGGAAACAGACGGGAACACCCTGGATCTCCGTTCCTCCACCCTCCCGCCCCCCGATCTTCTATCAGAGTTTCCTATTGTCTGAACCGACCTGGGAGCTGGCGGCAAAGGAACCTAGAAATTGTCATTCCCTGCGATACAGAGAGCTCAGGGAAGGGCTGAGATGGATTGAAGACAAACTGGCAGTTCATGGGCAGATGGTGATGTGCTGAAGACCTCGGGGTGTGGGTGCCTGTGTGTGCATATTTAGTACTGTCTTAAGGTGAAGTGTAGACTTCCTGCTTCACATCTCAGCTCCACTTCCTAGCTATATAACATGGACAACGTACTGAACTTCTCCGTGCCTCTGTGCATTGGGGATAACAAGGATGTCTGTGTACTTTCTGAGATATGTAAGGACTGAGTGAGTTAGTCCATGTCAAGTACTTAGAAAGCTGCCTGGCACAGAGTAAGGGTTCAGTCTCATATGATGTTTTCTAAGGACCTGTCCATGTTACGTGCAGGTGCATGCAGTTTGTTGCACATGTTCCCATGGGGTGTGCCCACCACATCTCATTTGTCCAAGGAAGCCTGAGACAATGCCAATCCTCTATCCACACTCACTTGGGATGGCTGGAGTGGGGGATATGTGTTTAATTAAGGAAAGACGATATTTCAGGAACAAAACCAGAGGGTTGTGTGTAACTGCTGCGTGAGAGTAGACTGAAATCCAGGGTGGCATCTTTAGGGTCAGCTTAAAAGCAGGATTACTTTGAAGGATTTGTCAATGAGATTTGGACCAAAGGCACTTGGTAAAATGCACTTGACTCAATTTGACCTTTTCACAGTGAAAATAACTTGGTTCTATTCTTCTGTGACAGTGTAAGTTCTGTAAGGGTAGAGTCTGCGTCTCATCTCACGGATTGAACCCCTCCCAACACCCACAGCAGCTCTGTGAGTGGGGCATTGTGATCTGCTGAGGAAGCTGAGGTTCACAGGACTTAAAAAACCTCTCAGTGGCTGAGCCAGGGTTGAACTCAAGCCTGGGCTAGGTCATCCCACCGTGCAGCTTCTCTTAAGGCCCGAGCAGGGAGCCCGACCCATGGGGTGGGGAGTCACTTTTCACTTATGGCTGGGAGCATGCGTTGATTCCATGGGCCTGAAGCTTGGGTGAGAAGGGCCTCGAATCTGTTGCAGACAGCCAGAGAGGGCCACAGACAGAACCTGAGACAGAGTTAGAGCCAAGAGTGTGTGAGAAGGGACTCCAGGTCTGGAACCAGCCAGGGAGATGTAGGGAATCCTTGCCCCAAGGGCAAGGCTGGTGGGTGAGAGAAGCAGGCTCCCAGGTCCAAGGTCTTGGTGGGAGGACAGACAGTTGGCAGCTTTATAGGAGTTCATTGAGTGATTACCGTATAATGCCCCATTGTGTCTTTGTAAATGATTGCATTTTGTAATTAAAAGCTCTTGGGACTTCTCCAACCGGAAGATTTGAACTAATTCATTGGCTCAGCCAGTGTAGAGTGTGGTTCATTTGGGCAACTGCTTGCATTTCCAAGGATGGATGTGGACCGTTTATCTATGCCTTGTTGTCTCAGCAGGTCTAGAGTCAATGCTAATGAGAGCAGAGTCATTTTCCTAAAGCATCATTTCCATCATGTTGCTCCTGGATTGAAACCCTGCAATGACAGCCCATGACCCACAGGGAAAAGGCCAAACGCCACATTTGGAATGGGATCAGTGTCCTCCCAGTCAGCCCTCAGGGCCTGCCTTTCCAACCTGACCTTTCTCCACCTTCCACACATGCTCTAAGTATGTTTGTCCATTCATTTAATGCTTATTGAGTGCCTACTATATGCTGGGCACTGCTAGGTTATTGAGATTGGGACTGTGCCATGGTTTGAATGTGTGTGTCCCACCAAATTTGCATGTTGAAATCCTAATACCCAATGTATGGTATCAGGAGGTGGGGCCTTTAGGAAGTGTTTAGCTCATGAAGGTTGATCCCTCATGAATGGGATCCTGCAGAGCTCCCTCACTCCTTCTGCCAGGTGAGGTTATAACAAGGTTGGCAGGCTACAACCAAGAAGAAGGCCTTTGCCAGAACCTGGCATGCTGATCTCGGACTTCAGCATCCAGAGCTGCTTGTAAGCTCCCCCAGTCTCTGGTATTTTTGTTAGAACAGCCTCACCAGACAAAGACAGGCTACACATAAAACACAACGTAGCATGCAGTGTGTATTAGTTTCCTGCGGCTGCTATAACGAGGCACCACAGATTTAACGACTTAAGAGAACAGAAATGTCTTCTCTCATAGTTCAGGAGCCAGAAGTCTGAGATCACAGTATCAGCAGAGTTGGGTCCTTCTGGAGGCTCTGAGGGAGGATCCATCTCATGTCCCTCTCCTAGCTTCTGGGGACTGCTGACAATCCGCGGCCCTGTAGAGTCATTCCCGTTTACTATCAGGAGGCACTTGTTCTGTGCTAGCTTGTGTTGTTATTGCGCATTTCCTCAATTTGATGAGAATTACGGGTCTCGAAGACCGGGGATGGTGCATCAGCCTTCTTTGCGTTCCCCCTTTGTCCTCTGCACCTGAACCATGGACCTCAGCCAGGCTTGGCTCAGAGCTGATGCTTAGTGAATGTGGATTCAAGGATGGGGGCCAGGGTTTCAGATCGGTTATGTTCATTTTCTGCTGCGATCACAGCCCATCATGTGAAGTGTGGCACCAGTCTCCAAGACACAGGAAATGAAAGGCAGTGGCGCGGCTGGAGGCAATGGTTCTCTACAACATGAACTGACTTACCAGCTATATATATATTTTTAATTGTGGTAAAATATATGTAACAAAATTGACCATTTTAACCATTTTTAAGTGTACATTTTAGTGACATTAAGTACATTCACATTGCTGTGCAACCATCACCACCATCCATGTCCAGAACTTCATCTCTCCAAGCTGAAACTCTGTACCCATTAAACGCTAACCCCCCCTCCCCTCTCCCTGCAGCCTTGGCAACCATCACCCTGCTTTTTGTTTCTATGCAGTTGACTACTCTAGGTACCTCATATAGGATGAATCATACAACATTTATCTTTTTGTGACTGGCTTATTTCACTTAGCATAATGTAGCTTGTGTCAAAATTTCCTTCCTTTTTAGGGCTGAATAATATTCCATGATACTATAGAGACCATGTTTTGTTTATCCATTCATCTATTAGTGAACACTTGGATTGCTCCCATCAACAGCTCTTTTTAAGGAAAAAAATTAATTTAGCCCTCACTCTGTAGCAGGCAGGGTACTCAATTCCTAGCATGCATTATTTAATTAATCTTCCCAATATATTTAAGAGTAACAGATCCTCTTCTTTTAGGTTGAAAAAATTGAGGTTGGAAAAATTAAGGAATTTCCCCCAGCCACCCAGCAAGTGAGTTGCAGGGTTAGATCACCTCCCAGTGCTGTGTGGTGCCAGAGCCTAGAGGCTTCTCACCCCATGCTTTAAAGGGCATTACAGTAACACAATTAGCAAAATCCCAAATGGGAAAAACCACAAGATGAATGACCCAGCCTCTTCAACAAATAAAATGGAAAGGAAGAAAAGAAAAGGAAGGGAAGCAAAAGAGGGAAAGAGACTTAACAGACAAATCAACCAAATGAAATGATTGTGCTTGTTTGCATCCCTATTTAAAAAAATCAACTGTTCAAAAAAGCAATTAGATTTGAACAATGGCTGGATAATCTCTGATATTAAATTATTACTATTATTATTTTGATATACTAGTGGTATTGTGGTTGTGTTTTAAAAGGAATGAGTGAGAGTCTTAGCGTTACAAACTGAAATATTTAGAGATGAAATTTATGACGCTGGTGTCTAGAATTTACTTCAAAGTACTCCCAAAGAGGGGATAGGTGGGCAAGGGGTAGGGAGCAGATACAGATTAAATAAGATTGAGTTTGTGTTGACAGTTGTAGGAACCTAGGGATTAAACCAGATTTAAGAGACTAGAAACCAAATGCAATGTGTAGATCTTTCTTTGATCCTGATGCAAATGATTTCAAGAGGGAAAAACAATCCCAGAGACAATAAGAGAAATTTAAACTCTGAACTTTTGAATGATATTAAGGAAATATTGTTGGGGTGCCTGGGTGGCTCAGTCGGTGAAGTGTCTGCCTTTGGCTCCGGTCCTGGGACTGAGTCCCACATCGGGCTCCCTGCTCATCAGGGAGTCTGCTTCTCTCCCTCTGCCCCTCCCCGCAACTTGTATGTGTGTTCATTCTCTCTCTCTCTTTATCAAATAAATAAATAAAATCTTAAAATGAAAAAAAATATTGTTAATATTTTTAGGTGTGATAATGGTAGAGTGGTTTAAATAACGAAAAAAGAGAGTCTCTATTTTTCAGAGATACATACGGAAACATTTATGGGTGGAATGATACGATATCTGCAATATGCTTCAAAATATTCCAAGAGCAGGGAGTGGGGAAAGTAAGAGGGGGGTAGAGATCAAAAAAGATCAGTCATGTGTTGATAATTATTACAGCTGGGTGATGGGTGTTTGGGGTTCATTTTACTATCATGTCTACTTTTGAATATCCTTGAAAATTTCTACAATAAAAAGCTGAAAAGCAAACACCTGTGAAGAAGTAGTGTCCCATTTCTACAAGTGGGAGAACTGAGGCTTTGGCTTTGGGAGATTAGGTAGCATGTCTGGAGTCTCACAGATGGTTGGGGGCAGACATGGAAGACACAGCGATTCCACCTCTGGAGTCAGGGCTAACCACTGGGACGCTGGCTGTTCCCATCTGTCCAGGGTCCACTTTCTTCTGTTAGTAGTGCCGTGACTGTTTTTAGGGAGACCCCTCTCCCCAATTCTTAGTCCATGTAAAAGAAAGGCTGATCCCAAGTCTGGCTGGAGCTCCAGACCTGAATAATCAGATTATTATCTCTTTTGCTCATGCTGGCGGGCTCGAAGAAGGGCAGGAGAGCTGCGTTGATCCAATAAGGCTCATTCTTGAAGTTTTCCAGAAGTAGAAGGAGACGTTCCTTTTCCTCTGGAATTGCTAAAGAATAACAGCAACAATGAGAATAATACATACCAAAGCTTACTATGTGCTAGGCAGCGCTGTACATACCTTATGCATAATAACCAATATATTATTTAATTATCTATGATTAATTATCCCCCTTTTACAGATAAGAACACTGAGGTGCAGAGAGGTGAAGATCCAGAGCAGCTGGGGGCCACTAGAGAGAGAAATCCTGTCTGAGGTGAAGTCAACACTAAAGGAGAAAAATAGTTGCAAGAAGGAGACCGAGTTCTGATGATGTCATTCCAGTTTCTGGATCTGAGTCCCTGGATCCAGCTCTACCTTAGGCTTTTCTCTTTCTTGATCCAATATCTTTCTTTTATTAGTACAAGCCAATTTAAATTGGATCTCAGCACTTTGTAACTCAAAGAGACGTGACCCATACAATTATGGCGGACCTTGAATGCCAGGGACAGAGGAAGGGAAAGCAGGAAAAGGAGCCAACATAAACTGCCTGTTGTAGGGCAGGCATTGTGCCAGAGGCTTTTACATACGTTTTCTCATTGAATCATTATAACAGATGAATACTATTCTCATTTTATACATTAGGAAAATGAGGTTATGGACAGTGGAGGCACGCTGGTTGAGTCAACAAACATTTCATTCTGGGATAGGTACTCTGATAGGTCATGAGAATTCAAAGATAAGAGCAATAATAATAATAATAATAATAATATAATTATTACATATATAAATTGTTATTATATATTATTATTATTAATAACTAACATTTATTGAGTGCTTATGGTGTACCAGACACTGTTCTAAGCATTTGACATGTATTGGCTCATTTAAATCAGTTGGACAAGCTTGTGAAGTAAGTCTTATCACTGTTCCCATTTTATGGGTGAGGAAATTGAGGTAACAGAGAAGTTAAATTAATGTGCCCAAGAACATGTGGCTGGGAAGTGGTGGAGATAGGGTGACTTCAGGAACCAGGACCCTAACCTAATACAACACTGCTAGCTCTCCCTTCAGAAAGTTTAAGGTCACTTGCCTTGGACTTCCAGCATCCAGTGCAGTCCGAACTGGTCTGCCTGACCCCAGAGCTCAAGCTCTTCCCTTGGCATCATAATGCAACTGCACATTACAGTAGAGTTAGATTTGGATTTTGTAGGAAATCAAGAGCCATGGAATGGTTTAGGGTGGGGAGGAAATGATATTCTCATGAAAATCATATCATCTTTCCAATAAGGGATGGGTCCTTCACTGTATTTACACTGACCAGAGGGCAAAAACAATCCCTATAAACACCTTTCCAGAGGCCATACCTTAATGTGGTGTACATCGTGTCCCATGATGCACAGAAATAGGTTTCATTTCTGTTTTTAGGGAGAGAACTTCCTATTTGTCCCTGCCCTGAGTCCCTCACAGCAGGACACACTGATGGCCAGCCTACAGAACTCAATTTTTGCATTTCTTTTCTTTTGAATTGCCAACAACCCTTACTTATTTATTCTGGTAATAGTCCTCTTTCCTTTGGCAATTGATCCTCCTCCATTCCACATGGGTCTGTTGGCGCTACTGATCATAAGACCCACTTCCTCTGACCAGGAATCCAGTGATGTGTTCATGGGGTGGGAATGTCACCCTAGTAAGGTTAATCAAACTCTTCTGGAATTTCATGTCTGGCATTAGGAGAAAGGAGCTTATCTGTTACTGAGATTGGATGATGCAAAGTGTAACCTGTCTGTGATTATACTCACCCCCTCCCCTCCACATGCCCTCCCCTGTCAAAGCCACATGAAGAAAGCTTATCTTCTGCAATAGGAATGAGCTCAAAATCCCAAGAAAGACATAATGAGAAATGGACACACAGAGACACAGAGAATAATATTGAGTCTCAGCATCCAGTCATGCCTGAAATCAATTCCATTTCAGGAGCTCCCAGTTTCTGGAGTTAATAAATATTCTTTTTGCTGAAACTGGCTTGCCTTGAGTTTCTGTTGCTTGCAACCCAAAGAGTTCTGGCTAAGACTTGCTTCCCCTTCCAGAGACTTTATTATCCACTGCTTGTTGTTCTGGCTTTTCTCACTTATGACTTTCAGAAATAGTAGTGATAAGTCAAGAATACGTGTGAAGATCTAACTACAAGGAGACTGACTGCTGAGTTATTTATTATGGTAAAAACTTTGGAAGAAACTTGTATGTTCCCTTATAAATGGATTGTTCATCTGTACAATACCCTAGTGTTCCCAGGCCTAATGAGTTTGTGGCCTAATAATATTAATGCCATGACTACGATCCTCATGCAGGAGTTCAGCTCCACCCAGAGTATTCCTCATGGTTATGTCTGGTGGTTCCCACATAAGTTCAAGCATAAGCTCACTTATATTTTTCAGCTCTAGCTTCCTTCTTGAGACTTCACCGCTTTCCCCGGGCTCTATGGGAAAATACTGGTCCTCTGCGTGAAACTGTCCTTTGCAGTAGCTACCCTAACCTTGGACATCAGAGCTGGGCTAGGTCTGTGGGTGGCGGAAGAAGCAGGGAAGGGAGTCACCCTATAGTGGATGTGGTGTTTATGTTTCCTTTTTTCTATTTTCAACAAGTTTCCCCATTTCCTTTCTTCTGCTAATAGAGCCAATGACTCAGGCCACAGGAAGAGACCCACAACCCAGGCCTGCCTGGTCAGTCAGAACTCCCTCCCTCCCTGACAGCAGTGGGTAGTAGTGACATGGGACTGAAGCAGGACACATCAGGCCCCTTCCCTGGGACTGATCCCTGAGACCTGGGGAGAAAGATGCTCTCTCTCTTGCTTTTTTTTTTTTTTTTTTTTACTTTAGACTACTGGTTTATTATAAAAGGATATAACTCAGGAAGAGTCAGATGGAAGAGATGCATTAGGCAAAAGGTATGAAAAAAGGGTGCACAGCTTCCATGCCCTCTCTGAGTGCACCACTCTCCCCAAACCTCCATGTGTTCACCAACTCAAAAGCTCCATACTCTTTCTTCATTGTGGTTTCTAAGCTGGAGCTTGTGGGGCTAAGCCTCTAATAAGAAAATCCAGGAGCTAAACACAGAAAATCACCTGTGTTTTATCATGTGAATGGAGACACCAAGAACGCTGGTTTACAGAGGATCAGGTTGGAACAGATGCATAGAGAGGAGCAGAGAGAAGAGACAGAATCTTAGTAACTTCCCATGTAGCTTCTGGTTCTAGATCTTTCCTGAAGTTCTGCTGCATCCCTGACCTGACCTTGGACTTCAGGGGACACCTTGGAATTCACGCAATCAACTCCCAATAGCTGCTGAAGCTCACTTTAATTAGTCTTTGGTTTTTGGCAACACAAAAGGTCCTAACACCTGCACTGTTCTCCTTTCTTCTTCAGATACTTGTGCACAAAATTTCTTTCTTCCATAGTCACATAAAAATAACTACCCCTAAGCAAACCAGCATATACACACCAATCTCTGGGCCACCAGCTCCAAGCCTGGCATCATACCTTGCCAAATGAAATCCCTTTAAACACAATCTAGAACTCACAATTCCTCCTACTTTAAGTCTAAATATAATCAGAAATGGTCACTCATGCTAACTTGCTCAAGGTTGTTGCAGATGGAAGAAATAAGAGAGCCAGTATTCAAACCTATCTTCATCTACATAGAATGGTATTTAAACATTCCTATATTTCTATATTTGCATATCAACTAACCTTTCAGAGCTTTATCTCAAAGAAGTAATCTGTGAAATGCTTATAGTCCTGGGGGTCAGGGGCTGAGCAGGGCCCCTGCCTCAGTTCCATATAGCCAGCATCTTTGGTTTGACTGGCCCTCGCTGCCATCTGCTGGGCCGGGGAGGGAGGATGAGGTGACCCTGCATCATCCCCCTCCAGAGGGGCAGAGGATGCAGACTCACAGTCACCAGCTGAGCTCCAAGTCCTCTCGAGGCACAAGGATAAATGAAGACAACCCTGAAGTGAGGGGATGAAGGCTTGGTGTGAGGCCCAGGAGATAAGCCTGCCCAGAGTGTGGAAGGTGAAGGGGGATGGCCGTAACTAGAGGAGAAGGCCTCTCTCGGCAGCTGCTTCTTGGCTGAGGGCTGCCTCAGTGGTCAAAGGAGCCAAGAATAGGAGGCAAATTCCTCAAGTTGCTCATAGAGGCTGGAATGCAACACCATCCCACCAACAACCCCGCCCCAGGGGAATTTTCTGGGTCATTCATGACCCTCCAGCTTCAAACCCGAGGATTGGCCCTCTGATTCCTGATTATAGAGGCCTGGGACTCCCAAGGTCTGGGTCTTGCCTGTGAGACCTCTCTGGCCTTTGCCAGACTCTTTCAGCCCAAACACTCTGAGCTGATATGATTCCTTGGATGTGTGAGCTTGGAGGGAGTCACTCTGGCTCTCCACACCTCAGCTAGTGTGCTGACAGCCTTCCCAGGCTGCGTGTGAGGGAAACAGCTGAGAAACACCTTGTCTATGCCAAGGATGACCAGTCATCCTCCCTCCATGGGAATCCTCTTTCTGGCTCTCCTTCTGTCCCAAAGAGCAGGCAGGCCTTCAGGACAGCGCTGACAAGGAAGGCCATGCTCCAGCCTCCACCCTCTTGCCAAGCCTCCTTCCTCACCTGCTAACAGATTGGTAGCTCCCTCCACGGTAGAAACCAGCCCTCGATTTAGGCTGTCCTATCCTCCCACCAGGGTCCCCACTTTCCCCTGACAGGCACATCAGAGATCGTGGTCCATGACCTCGGCAGGGCCTCAGCGCTTCCAGGGAGTCTTCGGAGCACCAGCACCTCCTGGTTTCCCACAAGCCTCCACAAGCTGCTTACCCAGCCCTCCTCGCTTCCCCTCCATCCCAGAGCTCCATCTAGGGAGCTCCTCTTCTTGTCTAAGCACTAATGCTCAAACTCCTCAGGAAAGCCAGCTATTATTTATGACTCTCTCTCTTCTCCCTCTTACACCATTTGTACTATCAGAGTTCTCCAGAGAAACAGAGCCACCTGTAGGATGTGTGTGTGTACATATATCTATATCCATATCTGATTGATATCTATGTCCATCTATCTGTGTCTACAGAGAAGTTTATGTGAAGGAATTGGCTCACGTCATTGTGGGGGATGGCATGTGTGAGATTTAAAGGGCAGGCCATCAGGCTGGAAACCCAGAGAAGGCCTGATGTCACAGCTCAAGTCTGAACGTAGTCTGGAGGCAGAATTCCCTCTTCCTTGAGGGACCACAATCTTTCTTTTAAGGCCTTCAACTGAGTGGATGAGACCCATCCATATTATGGATAGTAATCTCTACTCAAAGTCCACTGTTTCAAATATTAATTTTATGTAAAAAGTATCTTCACAGTGCCATCTGAACTGGTGTTTGGCCAAATATCTGGGTAGCATGGCCTAGCCAAGTTGACACATAAAATATGAACCATCACACCACCAGTCATAACCATGGTCAACAGTCACTGCCTGTTTACTAAGTGCCAGTCATCGTTCTAAGTTCACCACATACAATATCTTATTTAATCCTCTCAGTAACCCCATGAGGCAGACCCTATTTTGTTATCCCCATCTTACAGAATAAGGTCATTAAGTGACACAGTGAGTGGCAGAGCTGATTCAAAGCCAGGTCCGACTACCTTAGAAGAGCATGCTCTTGATCTGTAATCTACATCACCTCCCAGCTGCTCTCCCTATTCCCGATTTTTATTCTTTGGTTGTACACATTAAAACCTCTCTGGTTAAACAAAACAAAGACTTGTCTTTATCTCTTTCCTCTGCTTCCCAAGGAGATGTCTTCAAGACCGTTGTCTGTTTTTAGTGTCTCCAGTTCATATCCTGCCTCAACCCACAGCATCTTGGTGTCAGCCTCTAGCATAATGAGGAAGCCATGTTGACTAAGGTCACAGATGATGTTGCTATTATGAAAGCCAGTGGATGTGGCCCTTTCATCTGCATATTTGTTATAACACAGTAGTAATTGTTCACTGTTTAAAAAAAAATTTAAAAAGCACTGCTGGTCAAGATGGTGTTAGTATAAACAACAATCTGTGGCACCCATTCTGCTATCAGCATGTAGCAGTTATAGATAAAGTTTTTAAAAACTGAAGATCTCAAAAGCCATAACTGAACTCACAAATAAGAGATCATTTTTGTAGACCAGAAACAGAAGAGAAATGCACAGCAGGGAGCAAGGCTGAGCCCTGGTCCCGCTGGCTCCTGGGCAGAAGAAGGCAGAGGTGGGCAGGCTCAGTCTCCTGTGTATAACTGAGCTAGTCTGGCTCTCAGGAAACAGGGACTAAACATCATCTAAGTGAGGCATGGACCAGGGCCAAACTGAAGGTTGAAGGTAGAATTTGTATTTTCTCCACTTAGAACAAGAGACAACTAAAAGCTCCTCCTAAACACTGCTCAGGTCTATTTATTATCTGAATGCCTTGGTGGACAGTGACCAGCACCACAAGAGAACCAGGACCTGAACTGAGCCACACGCTGGCTGAGTGAGCCACGCTCACTCATCAATATAAGGTTCAAATGGAGAAAGCACTGTTGGAGGAAACTGCAAAACTTTCAGACAGGGAAAGAAAAAGAGTGGAGAGAAAAAGAAGAAAAGGGAGAAGAAAGGAAAGTATCAAGCTTAAAATGACTCTGTCAACCACAAGTCTGAAAGACATGAAGAAAATGTCAACCACAAGTCTGAAAGACACGAAGAAATCTACCTTTAACTAGTAATAACCAATAAATCAACTATTGATAAATTATTCACCTCAGGTGAAACTAAAATAATAAAGCACTCTGAAGAATCATCTATTTTAAGGCATTTATTTAAGAATGTGAAGGAATAATAAGAAATAAATAAGAATTAAAAATTGTGAAACAAAACTAGGTAGGAATAAATTAAATTATTTTTTAAATTAAGTGAAAAAGATGGATTTTTTAATTAAAAAGATGGATATGAATTAAATATGAATTAAATGAATTAAAAAGGTGGATATGAATTAAATACAAATTTAAAATATGGCTACAAAAATAATTATTAAAATTAATAATTTATATTATATTATAAACATATTGTCTCTATACTTATATATATTTTATAAATCTTAAGAATTAATTAGGAATCTTAGAAATATAAATTGCAATCCCTGCAAAAAAATCTAATGAATTGGATAGTATCTAAACTTGAAATAGTCATGAAAAGAATTGAACTGAAAGATAAAATAAATAAATGATAAAATAAAAAGACAAAAAATAAAAAAATTAAATAAAATAAAAAATTAAATGAAACAATTGAACTGAAAGATAATGCTAGGGTGTTCACCCAAAACATGGCACGAATGGACAAGAGTTTAAAAGTATGTAAAAACAATTAAAACATGGAGGGTAGTTTGAGAGGCGACAACATACAGCATATAGAAGTTGCAGAGAGACAGACAGTAGAGAAAATATAATAAAGGAATGATGGTACAGAATTTTCTGGAATGGTAGAAAGACTGTGCCTCCCCCCAGACTGGAAAGTGCATCTTGAGTGAAGTTGCAGAGCATCCAAGATAGAAAGAAAATCTTAGAGGCAACCAGGAAGAAGAGCGATATTACCTAAAAAGGAACCACAATTAGCCTGACCATAATTTTCTCATCAGCAACAGAGGAGGTTGGAGGTGGAAATTGTAACAGCTACCACTTGAATGGCACTAGGCCAGGCACTGCACCACGTATTTCAGGTGTATCAACCAATTTAATCCTCACAAGAATTCTACGAGACAGGAATCTTATTTTGCCCTTTTTAGGGGAGGAAACTGAGCGGAAGAGAAGGGCAGTACTTCCTTTCCAAGGTCTCACAGGTAGTAAGACCAGGAGTTAGAAGCCAAACCTAGTTATCTGGCTCCAAATGGTCACAACCACCACTCTACGCTGCTTCTCACTGAAAAGAGATATGTGCAAGGTAATGAGGGAAAATAACTAACACCCTCTATTTTATCCCCCGCTAAATTAAGAAATGTTTTGGCATACAAAGATTAAAAACTTAGTATTACTCGCAGACCTTTGTTAAAATAGATATTAAGGTATGTTTCTTTTTTTTTTTTAAGACTTTATTTATTTGACAGAGAGAGACGGCGAGATAGGGAACACAAGCAGGGGCAGTGGCAGAGGGAGAAGCCGGCTCCCCGCTGAGCAGGGAGCCTGATGCGGGGCTCGATCCCAGGACCCTGGGATCACGACCTGAGCCGAAGGCAGACGCTTAACGACTGAGCCACCCAGGCGCCCCCAGTACTAATGTATATTTCAACAAGAAGAAAAATTAACTCAAAAAGAAAGCATGGAATCAAGAAACAATGATGAATTGACCATCTGGGTTGGCAAACCTAGCGATGAAATGTAAAAATGTTGAGTTTTTAAAGAAGAGATGAAACAGAAACTTAGTCAACAAGATCAGTAGCAAAGGATAGTTAAAGCAGTTTGTTTCTTTTCGTGTTTCATAGGAGGGGAGAAATATCGAATGAGTTCAAGGTTGTTTTTAAATTATAACTAAAGATAATCATGATTTGACTTTTAAGTGTCCCCCAACCTGCTCTGTTCAGCATCAGTCTTACCACTAGTTTGGACAGAAAAGGGACAAGGAAGGGAAATTAACATTTAAATATAGTCACATTGGTGGAAACCTTTATCCAAGCCATCCCATGCCTTAACATCCCATTGTCTTCTCCCAGTGCCTGGGCTCCCTAGGGAAGCGTTCCAGGACCATCCTCTCTAGACTTGGAATTCCTGCAGCACAGTCATGAATATCTGATTCTTTTTTCCTGCCCCACATTTTTTTTTCTTTTGGAGGAATTCCCTATCTCCCAGCACTTTGGGATTCTGATGGGCTGTCAGTCAAAAACCAGCCTTCCCCCTACCACATAAGGGACATAAAACTCAGGCAGCAAGCCAGAGTCTCCCATTCATGGACACAGTGACCTTGGCTGGAGCTAATGGGCATCCCCTTTTCTGCAACACAGAAGAACAGTGCCAGAAAATGAGGCCACAAAGAGGGAAGCAGATCTGAGAGATGGCCAGAGAGAGTTCTGATTATATCACAAGGGTGCCCTGGATTTAGTTGTGCCTGAAGTCAAATGACTCCTGTACCTGAGCCAGTACATTTCCCTCTTGCTTGAACTACTTTGAATTTGGGTTTCTGTCACTTAAGCCAAGAGTCTTGATCAACTCAGCCTCTCATTTTCAGGACGACTCATTTGACACATAATGTTGCAACCCAGCGAAGAATTCCTCAGCATGTCCCCCCTTTTCCTACAGAAAGCTTTGGCTCATCTCTGCTATATGTCAGGGCAATCGGGCCAGGCTCCTGGTTTCTTTCAAGTATAAGCCTCTCTCTTCTGGTACTTTTTTCTTTCCATATGGCCAGTCAGGCTTTGACACCAAAATAATTTAGAGGCACATCAAATTGCTTAAGGTTGCTTATGAGGAATTTCCACTGCTTGCTGACATTGTCTGAAGCCTTTTCCTCGGGAAGACATATGTATATATATGACCTGTGTATATCAAGACTGTCTCCCTTCCTCCCTCACCTCTTCCTCTAGGGAATAGGTGTGCACAACCTCACCACCCCACTCCCCAAATGCCTCCTTCTCAGCCTGACACCTCATTTGAAGACAGATCTTGCAGGTTCAGGAGCCCTACTGAGAAAGCTCTGCTTAAGGCCTCAGGGGGCCTCGGGATTTAAGGCACCCCTGGGTGTTCTCTGGTGTAGCCTCCCCCATCTGGAGCTGGAGGTATTATCTCTCATCCGGGGTCATAATTCAAGGATTTGCGGAGCAGAGGTCACCACCTTACTTAATCACATCTTTTATCATGTGAACCCTCACTCCATAGCACACATTGTCTCCCTGGTGCTACCCATGTGCAAACCAAACTTTTCCCGGAAACTGCCCTCTTTAGGCTAATTTTCTTCCTGCGCATTCTCTCTCCGCCCCCCCCGGACTGGTTGGCTGACCCACTCCCTGCCTCATAAAAATACCAAGCTCGTTCTCCTCTCAAGGCTTTTGTTCTTGATGTGCTTTCTGTTCCGAATGTCCTGCTTTCTCCTTCCCCCCGCCTCCGATCCTACGAAGCCCACCTTAAGTTCCACCTCTCCCATGCAGACCTCCCTGAACCTTCCCTCAGTCCTCTCATCTACGATTTGCCCCTTTTGCTGAATAACAGCTGTTCCAGAATGAAGACTACACAGCTTATTAGCTAATTGTGACACTTTGTGGGATTTGAATCCATCTTGCCTCCTAACTGGAATATGTGCTTCTCGAAGGGAAGGACCATGACTCGCCCATCTTTTGTCTATGCTCCCCTTCCCCCCACCCATCTCAGCCTCTGGCAGGACTGGGCATAGAGTCAGGAGACACTTTCTCACACTTGGTTGATCATGAGCATCACTTTGGGAATTTGTCTTAGAAATGCAGATTCTCCGATTCGTCTCCTGGAAATTCTGACTTACAAGTGTGGGGTAAGATGCTGGGATCTGTATTTTTGAAAGTGCCACAGTGTAGGTTTTGCTGAGGCCAGTTTGGAAAGCAAGGAGTTAGAGTCAGCACATTGCCAAAACCCAAATCAAGACACGTATCTGACAAGCTCAAGTGTTTTTATGAGAACAAAGCGCAAGATATTTTAAATACATACGGGCCGGGAAATTCCAGGGTGTGAAGTTTTCCTGCCCTTAGTGATGTGGCACCATTTTGGACATGATGGCGGAGAGAATGGGCTTGGAGTCTGGCAAGGGTCTGAATTGTGCCTCATTTCACCTCTCTGAACCTCAGTGTCCTCACCTGTTAAATGGGAATGATAGGACCCACGTCCCAGAATTGTTGTGAGAATTAAACAAGGTCTTGTATGTAATGTATCCAACTCCATGCCTGGCACAGAGCACGTATTTGTTGCATATTAGTAACAAGCTCTAGTGGATGTTCAGTTGTAGAAGCTGGGAAACCTGCCAGGTTGTCGGAGGTTGTAGGCTAGAGGAAATAACTTTGTTGGTGGGGCATTCTTCATTCCTTTTGAGAGGGAGCTCTTGGGGGGCACCTCTTAGTCCTTGCGTGAATGATCTCCTACCACTGGGAGCAGGGAGTCCAACAGCCATGAAGCCACTGAAATGCAGACTGAGAAGTTAAGTATTCTATTAATCATCATCATCATCACCTATGCAATAATAATATCATCCTTCCAGCATTGAATCCTTGCTGAGTCAGAGAACATTTTCCTTCCGCAATCCATACTTATGCAGCATCACAATGGAAAGTTATTGATTGTTTGGGGGAGCTGTGTATCCCCTTATCTTACTTGTGGTCACAAGAGATTGGGAGCCTGATCTCTGATCTTAATGCCAAAGGGAAAACTGACCAAGATGTGGCCTGGTCGAGGACAGTGCGGCAACCATGTGGTATCATTTCAGACAGAAAAACCCAGGCTTTGGAAATCACTAGCTCTGTCTTACATGAGGCAAGGGGTCAAGACCACAGTCCAACGGGAGGGATGGGGTTTCTTTTGCAGGCAATAAGCCAATTGGTCACTGGATTAATGGGTCAAGGGATGGATGGATCAATGGGGTTTCTCTTACAGGCAAGCGATACTCCCAATTATTTTGGGTCAGAAAAAGGTCAGGGTCTTAGTCTAGGCAGTGGGAAATTCTCCTCTCCCCTCAGAGGACAAAGGGCAGTTGGATCTGTGTTGTAATGGGAGGAGATGATGGGGAAGTGCCATTCTGGGGGAGGTTCATGGTTACAGGCACCACTTTGGGAACAGAGGTGCCACAGTCGCATGTCACCTGGAGTTCTGCCAGGGAAGTGGAGATACTGAGCTCAAGCAGTAGTTATAAAATCCCCTCTGTTTTGTGCTTCTGTTGCCCTAAAACTCAATAAAACCTTGTGGGAAGAATTTAGTAGTTGGAAGAATTTAGCAGAGATTTGTCCTATCTTAGACTAGGGGTCTCAGCAATAAACACCAACAAAGAAGCTGGGGGGGAGGGAACCAGAGAGTCCTTCCTGGAGGAGGTAGCGCTGGGATGGATTGTCAGTCAGCTCATATTACTGAGCCAAATGTTTGTGGTTGGCTCTGCAGGTTGCCATTGACCCCACAATCCCTCTCATGATTCTCAGAATTGATGCTTCTCAGTGCCTCATAAGGATAATTTCGGGGTCCAGAAATTTTGACTCCCAACCCCCTCCAGTCTATGGCAGACTATGTCCCCTTCCCCTCATCATGCCGGGCTATGTCCCTGGCTTGGCTTCCCCTGTGGCCACACTGCATTCTCTCTCCTCACACCCTGACACACGCTCAGAAATGACAGGGTTCTTGTGGGTTCAGCCTGCCAGGAGCAAGCTTTGCCAAAGGCATCCTGGAGCCAAGCGGGTGGCCTCCAAGTGAGCAATGGGTTATTCCAGGCTGGAAGGTGAGGGCAGCCTCCCAGCTATTTCCTCCAACCTCAGAAGCGAGTCAGTGGCTGGCAGTTCACATGAGGTCCCTCTGACATGTCTGGTCAGGAATGCAGCTTGCTGGGGATTCTGAAGCAAAGAGGTCATTGACAAGAGGAAAAGTCATTAGCAGGCAGGATGATCAGCATGTACCCAGGACCTCCATCTGCCTTAGCAAGTGATGGTTCTGCCCTGGGCCAGCTCTCCCTGAACACCCATGGCTCATGTGTGGGTGTCCGTGGGTCTTCTGGGACTCTTTGACCACCTGAGACCTGGCAAAGCAAGACTGTGGCAGCCCAGTCTTGTCTTTAAATCCATAAAGCCTTGAATCTCACAAACGAGCGAGAGGAAAAGGTGGCTGGAGGCAGATCCATAGTTGCGTTTTTGTTGACTGTGCCAACATTTACAGATTGCCAATATTCCTTGGTAAAGGGGTCTAAGGACGGAATAGGAGAGGGTTCAGGAGCTCTACTCTTGAACTCAAAGTACACTTGTTCCTGGTGCAAGCTCTCCAGTCATGACCTTGGGTTCTGCTCCATACACATTTTTATGTTCTCTAATATATATTATGTTCTGCTGTGGCCAGGCTGACCACTTCTGCTGGCTGCTATTGCCCCAATCCGGGGCTGTCTTGGCTCACTATGCAAGGGGCACTCTGTGTTCTAGAGCCTGTACTGGCTGGGAATATATTCATCCCGCTGGGACTAAAGAGTACTAACTAGAACAGTGCTTCTTAAACTTTAATGTGCCTAGGAATTATCTGGGGCTCTCATTAAAATGCAGATTCTGATTCAGAAAACTTGGGTGGATGTCAAGATTCTGCATTTTCAGGAAGCCCCCAAGTGATGCTGATGGTGTTGGTCCGTGACTTCACGTGGAGAAGGAAAATGCCAGAAGGCTCAGCAGCTATTGCTCTGGGGTCAGGACTTGGAATTTCCAGGAACAGAGGTCCAAATAGCACCCTCATTATAATGGCCAGCTGACTCCCCACTGGGGTCTCTTAGCCCCCACCAGCAGGCCCTGACCGGCCTGAAGCTTTAGTATCCAGTCTCTTGAGAGATACATAAGATCAATGCTTGGATAGGGTCTTAGGGCTCTTCTCCTCTGCATCCTCGCAGCTTCCAGGGCTGACTCATCTCTGCTTCACCCACCTCCTGGAGTGGCTGTCCATTCCTGATGAACAGAGATCTTCTCTCGACTTCTTCAAGACTCAGCGCAACGTCACCTTTTCTGGGACCCAGCTAACAAGAGGAACTCTGCCTCTTCTAGGCTATTGCTGTGACCTGGAACATGTAAGCATGCTATTTCTGTTCCGAATGTCCTGCTTGGTATTTGTCACACTGTGATTGCAATTATGCACTTTTCTAACTGTCACTCCCGCAGTCCTTGAGGGCAGGGAATAATAATGTACTGCCTGGCCATACTGTATATTTGTTCAATCAGTTGTGCTGATCTTCCTGGTCCCTCATCCTCAGGAGGCCCCTCCTTCACTTCCTTGGGGACATTTCTAGATTAAAGAGCTCCAATTTCTCCAACCTCCACGGGACCTGTTTAGGGGGTTGGAAGACACTGGTTCTCAGGCTTGGCCATGCATTTGAATTAAGGGGGAGTTTTAAGAATATTGACTCTAACCCTCAGAAATTCTGACTTATTCTGACTTATTTGGTCCGACCCAGGCATCAGGATTTTTAAAAACTCCTCGATGATTCTCATGTGCAGACAAGATGGAAAACCACGAGGAGTCAGGAATTTTAGACTAACACCCAGCATTTCAGCCTCTTGTCAGCACTGCGATCTGGCCTGTTCCAATCGTGGGTCCCTAGCGCTGGTGAGTGCCACTCACCCTGGGCTTGCAACCAAATTCCTTTGGATGAAAGGAGGCCACAGGACTACGTGGGTACGAGACTAGAGCTGGCATAAAACCAAACCCCAGTCCCATGGTTTAACTTACAAGTTTAACTTGAGGCGACTTTCTCCATCTCTCTGAGCCTTGGTTTCCTAACAAACAAAATTCGATAAAAGTTTATTTGTCAGTTTCTACTGGGTAATAAACCACTCCAAAATTTAGTGGCTGGAAGAACAAACATTTCATCTTTCTTGCAATTCTGGGGGATGGTTGGGCAGTTCTTCTGTCTGAACTGGCTTTGCTGGGGCTGGATGGCTTAGGATGGTCTCCCCCAGATGTCTGGCAGTTGGTTTGATGTCAGCTAGAAGGAGAGAGGGGGCCTGGCTGTTGTCCGCATCTCCCATCATCCAGCAGACTAGCCTAGGCTGGTTTACATGGTGGCCATCATAGGGTTCTGGGAGCTACAAGGGACTGGGCCATGATGCTCTTTTCATGGGTCTGTTTGCTAACGTTCTGCTAGCCAAAGTTAGTCGAGGCCAGCCCAGAGTCAGTGTGGGGGTAGGTTACCAAAGGACATGACTCCGCTTCCTGTAAATAGGTATAATTCAAAACTAAACTAAAATTAAAACCCCATTGATATTCCAGCTCCAGGAACTAGGCAACGTGCCTGGGCTTCTCCTTTGTACTCATGTGTCTACTGATAATAATAATTGTCACAATATATATTGAGCTCTGGGAGTTTAGTCACTGACAACAGTTTATCTGATTCTCAGGCCGTCATTTTGTTGCAGATGTTTCCCTGCATGTTAGGTCATTAATTCATCTGAGCAAAGATTTTAAAACACTTGAAAATGGCCCCTTCCCTCCACGAGCTCTGTCATCCACTGGGACAGCATGAAGTCAATTCGAACTTTGGATTTATGTCTACATGTGTTTATTCTGTATCCACCTGCACATAGAAATCCTCCCCCTTCAGAGTCCCCCATCAGACACATCTGTGTGTGTGAGCAATAGAGATATGACTGGAAGCTTGGTAGGGGAAATGAAGGGGCACGTGGTACAGCGTCAACAACCCATCTGGATGTTTCTGTTCTTCTCACGTCATCCTCTGGTGCTCACCTCCAGAAGCATCTTATTCCCCTCAGCTCCCTGGAGCAGCGCCCAGCCCCAACAGCTCCCTTTCTCTTCCCAGGTTCTCTAGAACAAGTGCCTCTCTTTCCTCTTTGTCATGTAAAGCAACACAGCTCTCTCAGCTCCCCCACACCGAAATATTTCTTCTTCTATTTTCAAAAATTAGACCCACTCAGTATAGAAGTTAGGGTAGGGACCATCTTGTTCTACTTGATCATGTACCTCTAGATCTTGTCTCTTACCTCATCCCAGAGGACTTACTGAATTATTTATTCTGGCGTTCTTCCCCAAAGACTCTTGAGTAAAAATGATCTCCATCTTCTTACAGCTACTTCTTAATATCAAGCATTTTGAACTTTGTGAAACGGCAGCAGAAAGGAGTGATACTTTCCAATGGAAGCATGAAGGAAGGCTTCCTGGAGGCAGTGACATTTGAACCAAGCCCTGATGGAACTCCTTTGAGAAGGATAGCTATTAATTTCAAAACTAATGGTTTAAAAATGTGTTCACTTTTCTCATCAGTTAGCCCAGTTCCTCAGGCTGTTATCCCATCCCTGCATGTATGTCATCCCTCACCTGATCTGATAGTAACTGCACTCTTTTTTTTTTTTTTTTTTGAGAGGGGGTGGGAGGGGGAGCACAAGCAGGACTGGGGAGGGGCAGAGGGAAAGGGTGAGGAGCCCAGGGCTCCATCTCACGATCCTGAGATCATGACCTGAGATGAAATCAGGAGCCGGGTGCTTAACTGACTGAGCCACCCAGGCGCCCCCTGACACTCACTGTTAACTGGAGAATTGGAAAAATGGAGTTAACCTGAGTTCTTTTTCTAGTTAGTTATTAGGAGGGAACAAGAAGCCAAGTGCCCACCTATTCATGGCATATAGAACAAGAAAAAAAAATATTGGCCCTACAGTTTCAATTATTCCCTAAATATTGTCAGTGTATCATTGGTTTTTGTTTGGCAAGTATTTATTGTTATTGTTTTTCACATGCTTTGGATCTAGACTAATCTTGGCACTTAGATGGCCCCCTGGCCTCACAGAATAGGATGCCTGGAATTGATCATCAAAACAAGCTAAGGAGTGCAAAGAAATTCCTCAGTAATTACTACATTATTTTGTTCTTTGTGTCAAATATGAGTTAGGTGAGAGAATTCATTCATCTCTTACTACATTATGAGGGACAGAAGCAATTTTTCTCACAAGATTCAGGGCTAAATTGGATTGTCTTCTGAACTTCCCTGCAACATTTAACTGAAACTACATTCGCAAAAAAAAAAGAAAAATCTTCCTTTTGAGAGATCATTCCCAGAAATGAGTAGTCGTCTACTCGGAAGATGCAGAGATTTAATTTCAGGTGGCATTTTGAGAGGTGTGTCGGCACGCACCTATGTTGCAAGATACAACAACCCAACTAACAGAGGCTTAAGCAAAACAGGGGTTTTAGTTGCTCATATAACAGAAAAGTCCAGGGTGGTCAGTCTTCAGTCATGGCTGGATCCAGGTCCTCGGATGATGTCATATGCGTTCTTATTCCTCTCTAACACTCAGCTCTGCTCTTCTCGTCAGACAAGATCTCCCCACCAGGAGCTTCAGACTTAATTCTGCCAGCTTGACAACCTTGGAGATATAAGACAAGAGATGTCCATTGCAGTGGAATGCCTACTTAATGGTGAAATAAGTAAAAGAGGGAAAAAGAAAGGTAGGTGGTAGGGGTTTGGCTGAGAGCAATAGGTAGAACTATATTAAGTGAATTTGGGTTAGCAGGCCTGATTTTCAAACAAGTTGCATTGACTATCGGTAAAAATAATAATATCTCAAGACCCATAACATTCCTTTCTTAATTTCATCTGAGTATCCCAGTAATTGCTGGTGTTCACAAATGCCCGGGTCAGCCAGGGCTGCTGGTCAACCACGGGCAGCCTGGTAAGCAGGCAGCTGTCCATCAAGACTGGAAGAAAGACGTTTGAAATCCAAGAGAGAAGTCAGGAACTTGGCCTGAGTCGTGCACGGGGAAAGGAGGAGGGAAGAGGAGAAACCTCGGCAATTTGTTTTTAATATTTTGCTTGTTCTGGATACCATGAAAGCTGCGTACATTGGCTTCTGACTAATGAAAACAGAGGGGAAGCCAGGCTGGAAACCTGGCCGTGTTTCCGTGCACAATTAGGTTTGTTTGTTTAGGTCTCTTTTTATTTGTTTTCAGATGACTCAGATAGGAGCACTGCAGGCATTTCAAAGCAAAGTGTTCTTATGTGTATTTTGGGTCTAGGGCTCCACCAAGTGCAGAAAGCCTTGGCTCCCTGAGGTTATTTTCCTATCCAAGGGTTTTCCAAACTTTCAAGTGAAGCTGGAAGAATGCCCTTGTAAGCCAGGTTATTTTTCTTAGCAAACCCCAGCTTGGGGTTGCACGGGGGACAGCGATCACAAACATATAAACACAAAAGTCCCCTAACAAGGCACAAGGGCACCCATTGTGCTGACCTCTGGCACCATCTCCCCTTGATGGCTTTACCATCTGTGCACTCCAGTCCTCTCTGGAAACATCTTCATGAGTCGGCCTCCTTTTCTCCAGACAACCAAGTTCAGAGATGGATTCTCTTTTCTAATCTCTCTGTATCTGTCTACAAATTGTTGAGCTCTGAAGACTCTCCTCTTGCATTGCCTGGTTTAGAGTCTAAAGCCTCTCCTGTGAAATGCAGAGAGATTTGCAATCTGGGAACCTGCCAAGCCCCTGGCTGAGTGCCTTTGCATAAGGGGAGTGACTCCCATGGGGATTGTTTGCTCCTGGTCAGTTGACCCCAAGTCCAAGAAAGGCCCCGGGAGGGGCTGGCCAGTAATCTCCTTCCTAGATGAGCAAGACGCAAATCAGGTAATGGTGAGGCCCCCTCCAGCCTCCCTTCTTGAAGGCTTAAGTCCAGTAGCCCTGCCTCTGCAGGATGAGTCAAAAGACAGGGATGCTTGAAGTGGTCCTAATTGTTTTAAAATGCTAAGACTTTATGTAGGCGGCAGGAGCAGGTTTCCTGAGTTCCCCGGAACTGGGTCCCAGCCTGAGTCTCCCACAGTCTCCCCTGCTCAGCTGTCCATGTTATATGAAAGACATTGGTCAACATGCTGGCCAGAGAATTACTTTCATACTTGAGTCACTCCAATGAAATTTCTGTTAACCAAGATTTTGTTTTTCAGTGCTCCTCTCCCTCTGAATGGGGCTATAAACTGCCCCACTTTTAAGACTCTCCTCTTTCAGTGTTTGAAGTTGGAAACCTCCTGAAGCTCAGAGCAGAAAGATTCATTCTACCAAAATGCGCACATTTCAGGAATTTCTTTTCCAAACCACTGTCTTCTAGAGCTATCCTGTGGGGGCCAACAAAATTCTACCCAGTCTCCTGCTACAGCTACACTGCTGCACCATGACAGGTGACAGTGCTGTGTCCTAGCCGACCCTGAGACAAGGACGGGTTGAAAGTAGCTTAATCAGGAAGTGAACCCAGAAAGCACATGAGGGAGAGGTGGAGTGACTCTGGGCATCTGGAGCTCAGTCCTGCTCAGGACCCTCTGAGAGACTGTGTGGAACATGCTTCAGACTGTTCTACAGGTAAGGAAGCTGTCGCTGGTTGTCAGAGTTTGCTCCTGGCATGGTAACTCCCTGACACTCCCAAGCTCACTCCCGCAGCCAGAGAACATCCTCGGGCTGAGAGAGACATGGAGCCCTAGGTCACTAGGGCCCAGTCCAGAGGCCACTTCCGGGGTAAGTTGAGGGGATGTGGAAGGGGCACCAACCATGGTGTCTACAGCATTTACTGTACCCTAAGATGACAAAAGGAAGGGCACAGTCATCCAAAAGAGACTGGACTGTTGTCACTTAGCTGAGTTGACTCAGCCAGGGAAGCAGACCACCATTAATACCGATGAGCACTAGTTGAAATGACAAGAGCTGAAGAGCAAGAGGTTTTGTTTCCATTCTCAGTTTACCTATGTATTTAGCAAATATTAACAGACTGCCTACTTGCTTCAGGTTCTGTGCTGAGGGCTGGGGTATTGCAAGGAAGGAACCAGGCTCTGTCTCTGCCTCAGGAGACCACAGTCTGGTGGGGGATGGAGAGTTCAAGAGTTCAAGGCAAGGGACTGTGACGAAACGGTCTTAGCAAGAGGGGCCCCTCATCTAGGCTGAGAGCGTGTGGTGTTTCTTCCTTAAGAAGGAAGGGGAAGAGTGTTCCAGTGGGAAGGAACAGGATGTGAGAATGCCTGGAGGCACCAGTGAGATGTACAGACTCAGGGCTGTTTTCTAGTAGGTGGTGAGAGGGAGTGGCGCCCGATAAAGTCGGATGCCAACAAACACTAGGTCACATAGACTCTTGTCATCCACATTGCAGTGTTTATGTCATATACCAGAGCAGCGAGGAATGGCTTCTTCTTACTATTATTATTATCACTATTATTTCATTAACACTTACTTGTTTGTTTCATTGCTTCTTAAATCCCACCTCTTCCTTCTGGATTTCATTTCCCTCTTCCTGAAAAGTATCTTTCAGTAGCTTCTCACTGATGTTTGTGAGTGGCGAACTCTCTCAGTCAAGGGCAGATCCAGTTTTCATGGGGCCTGAAGCTTATGCAATTTTGGTTCCTCTTTGGGAAAAAAACAATGCAAACTATGAATACAAAATTAAGACTGAAAGTAAACATTGATGACAAGAAAAGAAATCTCAACAAATTTTAGAAAGTTGACAAGTAAAAACAAACATTATCTAGAAAATCCAGAAAAATATCATTAAAAAAATTAATTCACTATAATTTTTTCTAGCTTCTCCTCATGTTGGTGGCATTGGCATGACCATGGGGACTTGACGAGGAGGAAAAAGACGTGGTCTACATTTAGTATGGGTTTCATGGGATATATTAGATGGTTTGCAGTTATTTCCATGTATAGTTCAGCTGTTACTGGGTGTTCAGATTCTGGAATGGCTTCCAGAAATACTCCTACCCTCCACATGCTGCCTTGCCTGGCACCCAGCAAAAAATCCTACAGTGCTCAATACCAAAAATATGTGGATGGTAGAGAAACAAGGTTTAAGATGTATAGAGCCATCTACAATTTCCTAGTCCACGGAAAATTCTTCTAATACCAGAAATGTAAAATTGTAAGTGGAGGATTCATTCCTACTCAAAGGCTAGTCAAAATGGAAGTTTTCTTTCACCAAAAATATATTTGAGATTATAAGCCCACTAAGTATTTACAGCTCATTTGTGAAAGAAATTTCATAGAGGTCTTTCCAAGGTTGACAACAATCTTAAACACTTACGTGCATCTCGAAAAAAGAGTGATAAAGCTGAAAGAAAAAATCATAATGATCAGCAACAGCAAGTACATTTGATTAACCATGTTAGAAAAAAGAAAAACTGTATTATCTTTTTCTTCCGTCTATGGAAAATGATTTTGAAAAATCGTCACAAGAAGAGGTGATTAAAGAATATATAGCTAAAAATGGAAAAAGTCTAAATGCAATATGGCATCCTGGATTGGATCCTGGAGAAGAGAAAAGACGTAAGTGGAAAAACTGGTGAAATCGGTGAATAAACTGGTGGATATAATCACATGATTATTGATGATGCACAAGTTCAAGGATGCTAGGATGCCACTGAAACAGGTATTTGAATATTTGAATTTCCAAAGGCGAAAGCTAATGCCAGAGCTGAAAAGCTGATATTGGTCAAATATGGAGGCCAAACTTTAACTCTGTTGCATCCCTTGAGAAAACCCAGCCCCCTACCATTAGGGCCCATTCAAGGTCTAACGGCCACTCCCAGGGCTGCATGGCATCACCTTCTGTGCTAACCACTCTCATTTTCAGTGTCTTCTTCATTTTTGATGCAGGGGCATTTGTCCTTCTTTCTTTCAAACCCAGTTATATACTTAAATTTCTAGGTGTTAATATTGTTAATGTTTCCAAGTTCTTCAGCTCATCAAGTTGGGCTGGTGTTCAGCAGGGGAGTGGAGTGGTGAACTTGATGATTTAAGAAGGAATTCTGGCTTCAGTGTGGAGGACAGATTTAAGGTGTGGGGTAAAATAATAAAGACTGAACAAAGACAGGTCCGATGGAATTCAATTGCAGAGATGCAGCCTGAATGGGAGGAATCATAATGGAGAGGGAGAGAAGTGGATGGATACTGAGACATTTCAGAGGTCAGAGGAGCAGAATCTGGGGGCAGAGGGAGAGGGAGGGGTCTAAGATGTGCCCAGTATGGGGTGGGGACAGCTGGGTGGATAGTGCTGCCATTTCTTGAAATAGGAAACAGAAGAGGGAAAGGAGAAGAAGCCCCATGAAGGAAGATGAGGAGTTCAATGTTGGCCATGCTGAGTTTTAGATACCTGTGTGGCATCCAAGTAGATGTAACCAAGTCCCAGTGTGACATACAGGTTGGGAGAGAGATCTGATCGACCTGAACCTGTGGATTTGGGGCTTGCAGTGGACACTAACTCTATGCAGAGTGCTTAGAATGGAACCTGGTTCTGAGCAAGACTGTGGGAGGGTGAACTGTGCTAATGACCACCGTAGTAGAGAACACAGGCACCAATCACATAAACCCATGCAACGTGCACCTCTGCGGAGCTGATGAAGAGAAGTATCTGAGGTACAGAAGCCTGTAGCGGGGACATTTGACACAATCAGGAGTGTGAAGGAGGGCTTCCCTGAAGAAGTGGCGCTTGAATAGAAATCTGAAGAATAATTAGAAGGAATCAGGCAACAAGGGGAAGGAAGAACATTCCAGGCTGAGGGAACAGCACACACAAAGCCCTGTGGAGAAGGGATTGTGGGCACATATAAGAAGCTGAGCTGTTATGGCTAAAGAAGACCAGGGGATCCTGTGCCTTAGGAAAGACATGTCATCTCTCTGAGAGAACAGACTTGACAATTTGCAAGGTCCTCCTTTTAAGTCTCTAATTCTAGAGTTCTGTGATCCTTGTAACTTCTTGTTTTGGTAAAAACAATTCTACAGAAAAGTTGCAATAGAACAATGAACTCCCTAAGTCTTCACTAGGATTCACCAATTGTTAAAATTTTGCCATATTTTCTTTATCAGCTATCTCTCCACTTACCTATTAACCAATGCACTCTGTATACATACGTAATATCTGTATCTAAATATAACACATATTATTATTATTGTAGAACAATTTAAGAGTAAGTTACTGTCTTCATGACCTTCAGCCTTAAATATTTCAGCATGTATCTCCTAAGAATAAGAACATTCTCTTATGTGACTATGTCCAGTGATGGAATTCAGGACGGGCTCTGTGATCCAGAATTCTGTGATCTCTTTACATATGGATGGGATTCAATAGCAACTTATACTGAGAACCTACTATGTGCCAGGGGCCATCCTCTGCGCGGAGTATTCAAACTGATATGAGAGACAACTCATTAGACAGATATTGACATGGAGATGTGGGGACAGCAATGGCAGACGTAAGCAGGAGTGCCAGGGGGATGCAGAGGAAGGAAATCTGGGCAGAGACTAGCTCTCTATCCCATCTCCACCCTTCCTCTTCTTTTTCCTTAACTGGACGTCTGCACTATTAGGGTTTCCAATGCACCCAACTTAAAAACTACATTCTCCAATGTATCTGTTGAAAGACCAAAGGTATATATTAGAAGTCACTGGATGCAACTTCCGGGAGAGCTTATTAAAGCAGCCAAGCTAGCTGGAAGGCACACATTTTGGCCCTTGACTCTTCCTCTTTCCTGCTGTTAGGATTGTCATTGTAATTGCTAGGGCTACAGCAGCCATCTTGCAGCCATGAGGAAACATTAAAGATGGAAGCCAGTGTTAAGAATGGTGGAACAAAAAGACAAAAGGATCTTGGATCATTGGCAATAAAAAGGAGCCACCATGCCAACTCTGAATTGTATACTCCAAACTCTTTAAGAGAGAGTAATTAATGATCTCATTTAAGTCACCATTAATTAGGGTTTCTGTTACATGTAGTTGGAGCTAGTCCCAACCGATAAATCACTTAATTCTGCCTGGGGGATCCAGGGAAAACTGCATATGTAATATGAAAAATAAGTAAAAAAAAAAAAAAAAAAAAAAAGCTTGCCTAAAAAGGTAGGAGGAGGCTCCAGAGCATAAATTGTAAGCTTAAGAGCCATAGAGGCCATTGAAGGGATTTGAGGAGAGTCCCAGGACTAAATTTTCGTTTTAGGACGCAACAGAGGGGAAGTCATCCTATTGATAGCTACACTGTGGGGAGGGGGAGACTAAAGTCAGGAAAACTAGTAAAAGAGACGATGTGACAAGTCTATGCGAGGAATGACCTGATCCTGGAATAATACTGCACAACATGCTAAAAAGCAAGGGCTCTGCTGTCAGCAAGACCTGGGGCCCATTTGGGCTTTGCCACTTATTACCTATATGACCCTGAGCACATGGCTTCTCAATGCCTCAGTCCCTTCCTATTTCCACCAGACTGTTAAGAGAATTAAATGAGGCCATGCGTGCGCAATGCTTAGAGCTTAGAGCAGTACCTGGTACATAATAAGCACTCACTAAATTGTTGTTGAGCCCATGGCCGTGAAAAAAAGGATTATTGGCAGTAAGGTAGAATAAGATGACATCGACAGAATGCACAACCGGTTGGATGGTAGGAGGGGTGAGTAAGAGAGAGAAAGGAGTTAAAAAGGTCTCCGAGATTTCTGTGGAACAAAGCATACAGTTTGGACCTCAGAGTTGGTGGTATCTCTCCCCATCCGCATGGAGACAACCAGGGCTCACCTGCATGGAGACATAGGGAGCCGGGGCAAGGATCTGAGCTGGAGACAGACTGGTGAGCTGCTGGAGCCCCAGGGGGCGGTGGGGAGGGGCGGCGGGGGGAGGAAGCGGTGGGCTGGGGTGGTGGTGAGGGGATCACAGCTCTCAGGTGAGTGTGTAGAATGAAAAGAAAAGAAAGCCAAGCGGGAGCCCTGCCGTTGGTGCTGGTGGACAAAAAGTAGCCAGCAAGGAAACTGAGGTGTGGCCTGACTTCAAGGTCATAGGAAAAACAGAGGGAGTGTCCCAGGAAATTCAAGGGGCAGAAAATTTGCAGAAAGCACGGTCTACCAGTAGCACGAAATGCTGCAGGGCCATCAAATGCGGTCTAGGAATTGGGCATTGGGTTGTGGGGGGCAAGAAGGTCATTGGAGACCCCGGGATTAACTGAAGGTCATCGGGGATGTCGGTCAGGGATGTGGGAAGTCATGGTGCCGATGGGGCTAGAAGGCAAAGTGAGCTCAGGGGAGACCTGAAGGAGAAAGGGATCAGGGGAGGTTTGTGTGAAGGAGAGGAGGGAGTCATGCAGTAGTGGGAGCTAATGCGGAAAAGAAACTGGAAGTAAGATGCTAGAAAGAGATTTGGGAAGAGAAGTGGGGGCTCCATGTCCAGGAGAGGATCCAGAATTGGGCCAGGGCCTTTGCCACGTACCCACAGTGGGGAATATGGCCCACAGTGGTGCTGGGAAGCCAGAAAGCCCGGTGGGGCTAGGCTGAAAACCAGTGGGGACCATCTCCAGCCTGAGTGTCTGTGGACCCACCGAGGAGGGCTGGAGACGCAGAAAAACAATCCTGACTCTTATTTCTTGGGCACTCGCCCTTGTGCCAGGACGGAGCCGAACCTTGGCAAGTCCCTCACTGAGGCCCTATTTCACCAGGGAGCACCTGAGGCCCGGGGAGCTTAAGGACCAGCAGGAACCGGCAGGACGGGGGGTCTTAACCCGCGTCTGAGCCCACCGAGGCACCCTCGATCTCCACGCTCCAGCCCGGGGGGTGGGGGGGGGCAAGACCGCGGAACCGCTGGGAAGCCGCGGGGATGCGGCCCAGCGACGGAGGAGAGCGGTGCGCAGACTCGAGGCGGCCGCAGACTAGGCCCAGTGTGGAGCCGCAGGACCGGACACCTGAGGGGGATCGGCTCCGACGCGCCCGCCGCCTGAGCCCCAGGGGCCCCCCGGAGCCACTCCCGGAGCAGGAGGGGTCTGCGGAGCGTCCCCAGGAGGGGGCAGCAGCGCCCCGCGGAAAGCCGCCGCCTCGGCTCCGGGGGCCTGCGGCTCAAAGGAGAGACCGGCTGCTTCCCTGGAAGGTGGGTCCCGGGTCCCCCACCCCCCACCCCCCCCACCGATGGCCAGGCCAGGCCGAGGACACCCCGCGCGGGGGCAGGTGCTGCGTCTGTTCCCCTCCCAGGAAGCCCCGAGCGTCCCTCTTGGGCGTCACAGCCTTGGGAACAGTCTCCCCAGGCCTGCGCCGGAACCTCCGCACAGGGCGAGCGCCCAGTAAGTGAGAGCCATGGTTGTTCTCCTTCTTCTCTCTGTCCCTCTCTTTCTCTGGGCCCTCCTCTGCTTCTAGACGCTCCGACTGGAGATGGCCCCCACTATTTTTCAGCCCGGCCCCCACGGGGCATTCGGGCTTCCCAGCACCACTGTGGGCCATTTTCCCCACTCTGGGCACGTGGCAAAGGCCCTGGCCTGGTTCCGGATCCTCTCCTGGACATCAAGCCCCTACCTACTTCTCTTCCCATGTCTCTTTTTAGCATCGGTCTTTCCTTCCAGTTTCTTCTCCCCCTCAGCTCCTGCTTCTGCGAGACTCTCTCCTCTCCCCACCCTGGTGGGCCAGCCCGCGGCAGCCTGACTCCCACCTTGTGCAGCAGAGACCCTCCCTCTTGCTCAGCTGCTCTCCACAAGGCCTCCCCACTCCGCAGGACAGGAGTGGGGTGGCCTTCAGCTCTGCCAGGATGTCCCCGCAGGAGCAGCCCTGGCAGCCTTCTTCACAGGCTCACGGCGGGGGTGGGGGGGGGGCCCTCCGGGGGGGCCCTCCCCAGGCTGTAAGAGTCCAGTTCAGGCCTGGAACTGGTGTCCCAAGAACTCAGGGGAGCCGGTTGCACAAATAGAACTCACCACACATCGGATGTGCAGGGAAAATAGAGTATCATTATTTCGCTTAGAACTAATCTGGTCTCTCTCCTCTGAACCCCACCCACTAGTTAGTGGGATGGGGAAGAAAAACTAAATGTCCAATCCAGTTAAATTTTGAACTGGTATTTTAAACCCTTCAGATAATGCTCAGTCTTTAGGAAACACACTCAGTGTCTCCGATAGTCACCCCCTCTGTCCCCCATCCTAGAGGCGTGGGATTATGGAGTGAGGAAGCTTTCTCCTCTCATGGCACCAGAGGTCTTGGGTTCTTTGGTCCCACCAAGGCCCTTGGATGTGTGCTGTGCGCTGGTCTTCGGGGAGAGGTCCTTTTTTTTGGCCTGGGTCATACTTGACCTCCTGGACTCTGGGACTGAAAGTGTGTCTTGTTCTTCCAGCCCAGGCAATGCTCCTGGCGACAGTTTGGTGCCCCGACCTCAGCTGGGCAGCAACCCTAAGCTCTTTCCATTCGTTCTCCAGTCTGTTAGCTGGGAGGTCCACTCCTTAGATGTGGCTAAGAGGTCACCTTGTATCATAACAGCAGGCCCTTTGGTGGGCCCACTGTCTCCCACCTTAGCATCTGCACCCCATGGGGACTGAGGGTGTGCCCAGGGAAGCTGAACTTCAGGCCTCCCCTGGGGCAGACCACATGGAGCTCCTTTTCTGGGGCTGTGCCCTGGGTTCTAATGGGGTGGCTTGTGACGGGGCTTACACCCAGAGTCCTAAGTGTATTACCTCTCTAGCACCCTTCCCTCTGCAGGCCCAGAGATGGGAACAGCGGGACAATTTCGCTGATTGCTTAGCTATTCACACTCTGTCCACTTCCTCCTCTTTTTAAAAGATTTTCAGGTACAGAAAAAGGGTGGGTTTTTCCTTTACTTCTATTTCCTCCTTTCTGAGTCGTGTAAGCCCTGAAAGACTGGCTTCGGTCTCTTACTCGGCAAGCGGAAGGACTCTGAGCTTTATTCCGAGGGAGGAGGAAGAATTTGGAAAATCCCTTCTCAAGATAATGGTCTGGCTCCTAAAGGCTAGAACTTTCTGCATAATCCTATTTTGAATGACCCAAACTAAACATTACCTGGGTCTCTCTCTCGGAATTCCTTCCGAAAGCAACTTGAATCTGCACACACAGATTCCCTGCACCGCCCCCCCCCACCTCACCCCCTCACAGTCGTGCCTCCTCCTACAGGCAGACGGATATCTCAGGTGGACCCGGGAGAGTGGGAAACAGAAGGGAGAAGCCTATGAGTGCCTTAAAGCAGGATCCCTCTCCCTCTTTCTTGCAGCCTAAAGAACTCTGTTCTAATCAGGTCCTAATTACTGAGCTTTTCTTTTTCTCTTACCGTTTGTAAATCCCCAGGTCTCTGTTCCTTTAGCTCCCTTCCCCAGATGGGCTTGTGAGCATTACTCTCTCCTGAGATAGCAGGGGAAGATGTTTTTGTTTCCTACCTGATCTCATCACCACAAAGCACGCCCCAGTACCCCCCTGCAGCTCCACCTCCATCCTGCGCCTTCAGGCAGAGTCCACACTGTGGGCAGGTTTGCGTGGAACCATTCCTCTGAGACGCAGGATGCGCTTTCCTACCTCTGTGCCGACACACGTGCTGTACCCTGGTCTGGGCTTTCCCATCATCCAGCCTCTTTGTAAAGCTCGTCTCAGTTTATCATCTGTGAGAGGCTTTCCTGCCTCTGCTCAATCAATGTGAGTTCTCTCTCCTCTGAGGGCCCGAACTGCTTTGGATTCCTCACGTCCTACCCTGGATTTATAGCAATGCTCGTATTTCTCTCCCAACTACACTGAAGTCTCTCAGAAGGCAGGCACTGTGTATCACTTGGCTACGTTTCTTCCATGAGGCTATGAGTTAAACTGACTAGGAGGCTCTGATATATACTGATAAGTTGAATATGATTATCAACAGGAATAGCCCCAGACCACATTTTAAAGTTGGCTCAAAGCACATCAGCTCACATAAATGATTTCGTGTCTTTGGCCTCAGTTTCTTTACTTGTTAAAGAATTGAGTAGGTTTCCATGATGTCTTAGATCATCTCTTCCTCTGACAGTCTAATTCTACCCATACTGTCTTGTGACATGTGTGTACCTGTGCATGCATGTGTGTATGTGTGTGTGTGTGTGTGTGTGTGTGTGTGTGTGTGTGTGAGAGAGAGAGAGAGAGAGAGAGAGAGAGGTGGGCAGGGGTCACTAACTGGGGAGACAATGTGGAGTAGAGGAATGGCAAAGGCTTTAGGTTAGGACAGACCTGGGTCCAAATCCAGGCTCAGGCATTCACCTGTTGAGTGACCTTGGGCAGGCTACCTTCTCTGAGTTAAATGGAAAATGACGATATGTACTGAGTGCCTACTGAGTGCACACACTGGGTTGATAGCTGGGGATATGGAGTAAATATGACGTGTCCCCTTCTCTGTAGGAGGCCAGAGTCCATTAAAAGGAGACAAATCTGCAGACAAGTAAGTGTAATCAGGTGTAGAAGTCTCCATGAGAGAATGTCCAGGACATAGTGGGGCCACAAAGGAAGGAGAGGTAGATCAGCAGATTCCAAGGATGATTTAGCTGGGAGTGGGCCAAGGAAAGTTTCCCTAAAGACATGAGAGCAGGAAAGAGCTCTCCTGGAACTTTTGGGGAGACAAAGAGAAGCAAGTGGTGCTGGGTCCAGACTGACGTCATGAACCTTCTTTGACCCAGACTGGCGAGGCCTAGGAATCTTGGATCCTGAAGGCATTTCCCAAGAGGTGGTCACCGCTGACATTTAGACCACTGGCCTGGGCCCTGAACCTGTTGGTCTTCCTCCAAGCCCCAGGCCCTTTCCTTGTGGCAATGAGTCATTGGCAGTCCCTGAGGTGGCCCCTGGAGCTTCTGTTTTTCCTCAGTGACCTCTGCCCATCTAATGATCTTCCAGGGAAAAGCAGTGCTTGAGGAAAGGTAACTAGTTTCATAAGAAGTGACCCCCTCCTAAAGCCCTCCCCCTACCGCCTGTACTGGATCCAGGAGAGATGTTGTCTGCACCAAATCCGTGAGAGTTTCTATCAAGGGATAGTCTGAAAAACAGTCCTAGCCAGAGGAAGCTGTTCAAACGCCATCCATTTTGACACTTGGCAGGATTAGCAAAGCACCTCTTCCCTTGGAGAGTGGGAAAGTTTCCAGAATTAGTCTGCCGGCAGAAAGGGAGGTCGAGCAAACAGGCATATTGTTTTCTCATAGCTGTCTCTCTTGTTAATGTTTGGTCGGCCAGCCGCGCATTTTTGCAGTGTTACATAGGCTTACGTTCAGCTTTCATCAGACAACAATTAGGACGAGTGTGGGGAGAGGCCAAAAGGTCAGGGACAACAGATGGACCTCCACTTAAGCAGGTTAGAAGTTCATTGCTCCAGAAGAAGAAGATCCACCTCTGGCTGGGGGCCTGAGGGGTTCGGTAGAAAGAGGCAGAATGGAAAGAAGGTGAGGGCCTCTCCTTTCTGAAATATCCCTTTGGGACAGGTCTCTGTGTCTTAGGCAGCTGATTTAGTTTTCCATGAAGAAGCATCGGCAGCCCTGGCAACATCAAGAAGCCAGAGGCTTGGTGCCATACTAAAATAGCATTGCTGCGTTTTCCAGCTGAGGGATTACTCCTTGGTGAGCCAGAGAGCTTTGGAACATCATTTGGAAGCAAAACCACATTTTATTTTCAAAAAAAAAAAATTTTTTTTTTAAGGAAAACTTTGCATGCAATGAAGTTAAGGCTTAACTCTTGAGGGGAAGTAGTGCAGGGATGGCCATTGGTGGAGAGTGAGTTTGCCTTTGGTGAGCTGAGGTACCTGTGAGGGGCAGAGGGTTCTAGAAGGGTTACTTAACAGGAAGAAAGTGCTGGTATGTGGGTAGGAAAGAACCACAGGTAGAAAGGAGATTGCATGAGCTAGTCCTTGCTGCACAACATGCCACCCCAACCTCAGTGGCTACAAACAACCACTGTTTTATTTACTCATGGTTCTGGGGCTCAGCAGTTTGGTCTGGGCTCAGTTGGGTGATTCTTCTGCTCATCCCACCTGGGGGCATCTGGCTGCAGTCATTTGGCAGCTCAAAATGGTGTTGGTAGTCTAGGATGGCCTTACTCGTTGTTCTAGCCATTAATACTGGCTGTTAGCTGGGCCATGCATCTCCAGAGACCAGGCTCAGCTTCATCACATGGTGGCTGGGTTCCAAAAGCAGCAAGAGAGAGGAAAAGGCTCAATGCACAATCATTTTCCCAGTCTCTGCTTATGTTACATTTGCTATCCCATTAGCAAAAGTAAGTTGCATGGCCAAGCTCCGACTCACTGTGGGAGGGGATGACACCAGGGTGTGGATGTAGGGAGGGAGCCCTGGCTTCACTGGGAGCCATTACTGTAACTGTCTACCCACAAGAAGGAAGTAAATCTGAAATGGAATCGAATGCCCTAACCTCAGTGGGATGCAAACCATGCAAGTCAGTCTGTATGAGCTCAAGCTGAGGGAAGAAAGACCAGAGAATCATCTCATTGGGTTTTTGGAACAAGCCTGCTATTTCCTGGGGATGTTGGGGTAGAGAGAGTCTTGGATTAGTAAGACTTGAATAACTCAAGTGGGTGTCATTTTTAGCATCTCATAAAATTTTATAACATCCTCTTCCTCCATATATATATCTACAGTCTCCAAATACATAGAACCTGAGATTCTTCAGCCTATGGGGAAGATGGTGACGTAGCCATAGAGTCTAAAGAGGAAAACAGGCACCATGTCATTTCTACAATAGAGGGAATTGGTTATACTGGTGATAGAGGAGGGAGAACCAAACAGGGACAATGAGGCAACAGGGATGAGCGACCTGGGGGAGTCACTGCTACCTCAAGGCTGGAGAGGCAAGAGACGAGGCCAGGTCATGGAGCTCAGAGCAGGGTGACGTGGTACAAGCCAGAGCTATGATGGGCTTGTTTGGTGTAAGCTGGAGCCACAGAGAAGATAGAGTCATTGCTAGAGAAGCTACCCAGACACTGCCATCTTCCTTCCACTCAACACCCCCATCTCCTGCTAATGCCTGGCCAGAGACCCTCTTAGTTAGTTTGGGCTGCTGTAACAAAATACTATAGATGGAGTGGCCTAAACAACAAACATTTATTTCTCACGGTTCTGGAGGCTGGGAAGTCCAAGATCAAGGCGCGGACAGATTCGGTGTTTGGTAAGAGCCCACATCCTGATTCGTAGATGGCTATCTTCTCATTATGTCCTCACGTAGTGGAAGGGGTGAGAGAGCTCTCTGGGGTCTCTTTTATGAGGGCACTAGGCCCATTCGTGAGGGCCCTGCCCTCATGAGCTAATCTCTTCCCAAAGGCCCCACCTCCAAATATAATCACCTTGAAGGTTAGAATCCCAACATACACATTTGAAGGCGACACAAGCATTCAGTCCATAATAAGGGGCCTCAGAAACACAGTCAACAAGGGCAGCCCCCTGGAACACAGAGCGGAGCAGGAGGAAGACAAGGAATGTATCCAGGGTAAAGAGGCCCAGGACCAGCTCGTGGAGCATCTCACCCCTATTGGTAAAGCAAGACTCCTGTTCCCCTCAACGTCCCATGGGCAATTTCTCTGCATCCTGGGGTATCTCGGGTGAGCTCAAGAAAAACTGCCCCTACCCTCCTCACTGATGTCCAAAAGCCATTGAGAAGGAGTGGACTCCTCCCTGAGAATGCCACCCTGCCCCAGCTGTGGCCGTCTGCCACCCTGAGTCTCTAGATCCTCGGGGTGTACCTTCAGGGTGTAGTGTGGTGTTTGTTGTACACTCCTGAGGCCTCCATGTGGCAGCACCTCACTGGCCCTCTCAGAAGTGGGATTTGTCCTGTGCACTCTGCAGTTCTCCTTATCACAAAGCCCTTCATAAAAATTACTCACTGGGTATCTTCCTGCAGCCCCTCCTCCAACTCACATCTCTGGGACAAGATCAGGAAGCTGTGTCCAAGGCTCACTCCCGCTTTGCCCATCAGGGAACATCTGACCAAACTGTCCCCTCATTCTCCTTCGACCCAGACACCTTTCAGCAAGCTCGCTCCTGGGTTCAAGCTGAGACCACACACTCAACACACACGTGTTCGCACCATTACTACCACAATGTTGTAGGAGTGCAGGAGAGATCATATAATGATCCTTGATTAAGTACCTCCAGTGTGTCACATACTTTTATGCTTAATTCCTTTATTCCTGATAACGATGACATTATTCTCATTTACAGGTGACTGAACGCACAGAGGTTTTGTTTCTGACACAGCAAGTAAGCAGTAAGGTCAAGATGTTAAGACAGGCCCATCTAATACCAAAGTCCATGTCCTTCCCCTACCATGTTGCTTCTCAATATAGCTGAATGGCATTTTATCCTTGTCTTGGCACTATTTCTTATTTTTCCTAAGAGACTTGAACATGTGGTTTTCCCCAAGGTTTCTAGTACCTTTTCTAGTACCTTTGAGTACCAAAGAGTGTCATCTCCTGTTGAGTGGTCCCAAGACTGAATTTAGGCAGTGCCTAAAATTCATCATGACCAGTGTGCGGTTTCATGCTCCCAACTTGTTTCCCAGGGACTGCTGTTGTTCTAAGATGGGAGTACTGACGGATGACCCCTGGAGATGATATAGCCTGGGGATCTGGAGGCGATTTAGCATTGTAGTTGAGAACACAAACTTTGGCACTGGGCACGGCGTTGGGAAAGGAATTTTCCATGTGCACACAAAGCTGCTTTGTAGTTGCAAGTGTGGGTGATGCCAACCCAAGACTTGCAGCCAAGGCAGGCCAACCCTGTAGAGTCTTAGCAGCAGTATGGATCTGGACAGTAGGGAGAAACCAAAAGGCAGGGAGACCAGTCATTGTAATGGTCCCTATGAAAGGTGATGTGTGGTGACCCTCCATATCTGGGTCAAGGTCCTGTGTCTGGAGGGCAGGTGTGAGCAGCACAGCTGCTGGAAATAAGAAATGCTTTCTTCGGGGCACCTGGGTGGCTCAGTAAGTTAAGCGTCTACCTTCGGCTCAGGTCATGATCCCAGGGTCCTGGGATTGAGCCCCCCATTGGGCTCTCTGCTCAGCGGGAAGCTTGCTTCTCCCTCTCCCACTCCCCCTGCTTGTGTTTCTGTTCTTGCTAACTCTCTCTCTGTCAAATAAATAAAATCTTAAAAAAAAAAAGAAATGCTTTTTTCAGGGAATGATGTGGTCCTGGATCTCCCACTTTCCCTCCTTCAAACCTGACTGGGCTGTGCCCTTTGCTCTCTGATAACCAGAGTGATCCTGAGGATTGGGACCTCAAGCTGCCTTGTTCACCACTTTATCCCGGGTACCTGAACATGGCAGGTGCTCCGTCAACGCTCAATGAATGAACAAGTCAAACAAATCAACTGAAAAATCCATTGTAAATTTCATCCACACAACATCTTTATTCCCATTATCATGTTCATATGGTACAAAGTTGCAAACAGCAATTCAATTCATTTAAAAACATTTTTATAATACCAACAAAGCAATGTTACAGAATGATTAGAAATTGAAAGAGAAAAAATATTACCCATAATTGCTACTTTCAAATCAACTATTACCATGCTGCACGTTTCCCTCATATCTGTGCTCAAATGCTTGTATTTTATCCATTTGCATTTATATGTCCATTCCATTTTGTTTCTTCTTTTTTAACCACAGAACATTATACTGTCAGTATTTTTGTGTTGTTACTTAATCTACATAATTATTTTGCATCACGCCATAGCATAGTCTTAAGGTCAGGGCCTCACAGATTCAGTTCCTGCATCATCAGTGTCCCTCCTCCATGGGCTATCTTACCAGTGTATAGGTGTGCAGGAGTTTCTTCCATCTTCTATTCTATTCTAAAACTCTCTCTTTTCATTCATCTCTTTCTGACCTCCACCCCTTGCCTCTCTTTTCTTTCACAGCAGAGCTTTCCTCAAGTGTTGTCTATCTCCTTTTTTTTTTTTTAAGTAGGCTCTATGCCCAAGATGGGGCTTGAACTCATGACCCCAAGATCAAGAGTTGCACTCTACTGACTGAGCCAGCCAGGCACCCCTCCCATTTTTTTGAACCATCTCCATTCAGATTTTTGTCCCCATAACTCCACAAATTGCTCTTATCAAGTTGACAGTGACCCTAGTGA
The DNA here is from genome assembly GCF_037043125.1 of Eumetopias jubatus. Taxonomy (NCBI): domain Eukaryota; kingdom Metazoa; phylum Chordata; class Mammalia; order Carnivora; family Otariidae; genus Eumetopias; species Eumetopias jubatus. Next base: position 181,675,330 of record NW_028274808.1, on the reverse strand, counting down.
TGCTTAATCCAAGGGTCAGTTTCCAGAACCCTCCTTGCTTGACCCATCAACAGCATTCATTCTATTCATCATCATTTACTCCTCCTTCTTGAATCCCTTTCTTCTCTTCAATTCCAAGAAAATTTGTCTTGTATCCCTGACTGCTCCTTCTCAGTCTCATCAAACTCCAAATGTTGGCATGCTCCCAAGTTGAATGCACAGAGCTTGTCTTTCCTCTGTCTGTACTCAGTCCCTTGTAGCGTCACCCATGTCCCCGCAATCTGTGTGCCCTGAGGACTCTCAGTTTTACATCTGCAACCTAGAACTTTCCCCTGAACTGTAGACTCTTATCGCCAACTGCCTATTTGTCATCACCGCGTGGATCACCAATAGCTTCACAAGCTTCATGTATCCAAAAATGAAACTCCTGACCCTCCTCTCTAACTTTCTTCTCCCATGGTCTTCCCCTTCTCAGTAAATGGAAATCCTGTTTTTCCAGTTGCTCAAACCAAAGATCTTGGCATCATCTTTGATTCTTCTCTTTCTTTTTCACCTTACATCTGTCAACAAATCCAATGGCACTACTTAAAAACATATGTAAAATCCAATCGCTTCTGGTCCTCTCCACTGGTCAAAACCAACCTCTATTACGTCTGAATTACTTTAAGAGCATCCTAATTGTATCTAGTTTGCCCCCCACAGTTCATTCTCAATACAGCAGCCAGACTAAGTTTCTATTAACTTAAGTCATAGCATGTCATCCCTCTGCTCCAAATGTTCCAATAGCTTACTGTCTTAGTCTGTTTGGGCTGCTATAACAAATATTAGAGACTGTGGGGCTTATAAACCTCAGAAATGTACTCCTCAAAGTTCTCAAAGCTGGGAGTTTTTCAAAATCAGGGTGCTGGCATGGTCAGAGGAGGACCCTCCTCTGGGTCACAAGCTTCTTGCTGTATTCTCATAATGGTAGAAGAGGTGAGGGAGTCTCTGTGGAGACTCTATGGGGTCTCCTTTCCAAGGACACTAATCCCATTCATGAAGTCTCGGCCCTTGTGGGCTAATCACCTCCCAAAGGCCCCACCTCCTCACATCATCACAGTGGGATTTCAGCATATGAATCTGGGGGAGGGGGACATTAACATTCAGACCATAGCACATACCATCACACACAGAATGAAAGGGAGAGCACTCGTCATAGTCTGCAAGACCTTCCTCATCTGACGCCCCACTTGGGCCTCGTCCCCTTCTACCATCCCGCCACCACACGTAAACTGGTCTCCTTCGTGTCACTCCCAATGCCGTGCTTCTACCACAGGATCTTTGCGCTTGTTGATTTCTGTGTCTGGAACATTCTTTCCAGATATAGCGACCTTCCCGCTCTTTCTGTTATTTGATCAAATATAAGGGCTCCCCTGACTGCCCTAGTGAACAAGAATTGTGACCCAGTCCTTTCTCTTTCTCTCGCTTGCCTCATGTTTCTCTATATGATCTCCCATGTCATTTACTCCTTCATCTTTGTGTTGGGGGCCTTTCCCCCACTAGACTATAAGACCCCTGAAGGCAGATTTTTATCTTTTTGTGGTCCACCACTATCTACCCAATACCTAGAACAGAGTGTGACCCATAGTATTTGTTGAATGAATCAATCTGGGATTCAGCATCTGACAGTTAAATGCCTCGGTCGTGCGACACGAGAGAGTGGAGCGTGATGGCCAAGAGCAGGGGCTGCCTCTGAGCCTGTACTGTGCGTTCGGTCGCACGGCAGTCCAGCTATTTGCAGCTGTCCACATGACACAACTGTGAGCTACATTATTCCTGCATTCTTTTTGTTTCCAGCTTTATCAGGACATAATTGACAAAATTATAATATTCAAAGTGTACAGTGTGATGAGTTGATGTACATATACCTCCCAGCACAGGGCCTACAGCGGAGGAGTTGCTCATTCAGTATTTGTTACATTTGTTAAGAAGCAAGAAAGGGACTCCTAAAAAGAGTCTAGAAGTACCCATGACCAGCTTCATCCCTTTCCCAGTTTTGCCTTGGGGGCCAGCTGTACACTAAATTTATTCGCTTATTTACTTAATCAGTCAACAAATGCAGCTTTGCAAAATCATGTGATTGTTATTATTATAAACAGTGTTTTTCCAAAAGAAAGCACAAAGGCCCATCCCTCTAATGCTTTCCCCCAGAAGGGTTTTTGTTCCAAACAGAAACTCCAGTGCCCCCATGCAATCAGCACAAATCCCAAACACACTATGTCTAGCCAAGCACAGGGCATTTTTAGCTCCCCGTTCCCTGCTCCAGATTGTTGGAGAGCCTTTCCCTGCTGAGAACCCTCCGCCACCCGTTAAGCGCAATGACGGCTGCTCACCACACAGCAGATGTGTGGTCACACGCAATTAAGTGGGTGCAGGCCGGTAGTGGACAGACGGCATGAAGTATGCACAACTGAGCCAACAAGCAAACAGTGGCAACCAGAGTGGGAAGATGGCTGTGCCCGCCCAGCCACTTGCAGAAGGCTGGACTCGCTTTCCTCCTTCATGTCCTGGCACTCCCCCGAAGCAGTGCCAAGCGTCCTGCTAGTGTTACAATCCCTGCTTTATACAGGAGAGGCCAAGAGATGGACTGAGAAGCGCACCCTGCTGAGGAGGAGGGACACTGCCCTTCACGGTCACTGATGCCCTGCCATCTTCTTGGCGGTCGACGCCTGAGTGTGGCTACTTTATGGGAAGGCCAAAGTGGATCTTCTGACCAATGCCTCGTATTCAGATTGAAAGCAGTCGATGCCATAATTCAGGTCTCTGTCCAGAGGAAGAAATGTTTTCAGAGGAAAATGGACCTGCCATCTTTCTACCAGCCCATTCTTCATCCCGGAGAGGCCTCTTCCAACCACGTTTTTGGTCTATGTTCATTCAGTGTTTTGGATTTGTTCTGCATTATCATATTTTGCACAGACAGTATGCGGTAGTAGTTAACATTCATTGCATAAGTAAAAAGAATCAAACATCAAAGATATATGAACCATCAAACATCAAAGATACATGAATGATCTCATGCATGATCTCAAATGTATTGTGCTAGGTCAGTGGTCCTCACCCAAGGGTGACTCTGCCCCCCAAGGGACATCTGGCAATATCTAAAGACATTTTTGGTCATGGCAGTTGGGGCAGGAGATGCCACTTGATGAAGATGCCATCTAGTGGGTAGAGGCCCGGATGTTAACTAAACATCCCACGGTGTACAGGGCGGCCCACACAACAGAATGATTCATCCCCAATGTCAAGAGTGCTAAGGTTGAGAAATCCCGTGCCAAGAGAAAGAAGCAGACTCCGAAGGCTACAGGCTGTATAATTCCATTTATATGACATCTGGAAAAGGCAAAACCATACAGAAAGAAAATGCAACTGTGGTTTCCAGAAGCCGGCTGAGGGGAGGTGACTGATTTCCAAAGGGCAGGAGGGAATTTGGCAGGGATGGAAATGTTCTCTATCTCGATGGTGGTGGTGGATCACATATGTATGTGTTTGTCAAAACACACAGGGATGTACACTACAAAGGGTAAATTTGACCTATATACATTATACCTGAAACCAACGAACAGAATTGCTCTATTTGAACCAAAGCGGTCTGGAGATGATGGGGGAGGGGCGAGAAGTGGTCCCTAAAAAAAAGGGAAACAAGTTGAAGTGGTAAGAAAAGAAATGAAGGAAAACACAAAAAGACACATTTTTTGCTTGTTTTTCATAACTAAATTATTGATTTCTTTTCAGCAAATGACACCTTATCAAAAGTCACTTTGTTGTTATGGACGAAAACTTATGAAACAGCTTGATTGAGGTATTATTATTATGCAATGAACTGCACAAATTTAAAATGTGCAACTTGATAAGTCTTGACTTATCAAATTGCATGGGGGCACTGGAGTTTCTGTTTGGAACAAAAACCCTTCTGGGGGAAAGCATTAGAGGGATGGGCCTTTGTGCTTTCTTTTGGACTTATGTATATACCTGTTCCACAATTGTCACAATCGTGATGAACTTGTCCTTCACCCTCAAAGTTTTCTTGATGTCCCTTTATCATCCTTCCCTTCCCCAAAAAAGACTAACAGTGGTGATCACATGGGATGGTTGTGAGAATTTAAATGAGGTACAAGCATAGAGAGAGTCTTATTACACACCTGGCTCGTTTTCTTTAGGGGGAAGAAGTCATTGTGGAGTGAAAAGCACCTAATGGCGGGACACCTGTATTCCATGCCTAGATTCACTGCTTATTCTTGGTATTGGGGTGGAATTGAAGATCAGAGAAGCTCCATGAGCCACGCAGATGTGCTCCATAAATGCCTTTTGAATGAGTGAATGAACGAATGAATGCATGCATGCATACACTGGAGCTGTGTGTTTAAATATCTAGCTGTAGACACAAGAACACAGTAAAAGAAATGGAGTCAAATAAAAGACATTTTATAATCACATGTACTAAATACAAGTGCACTTTAAACTTAAATATGTCTCAAATCAAATCTGTGTCCTTCCCCATAAAGCACCCTTCTTCCTGAAATCCTTAAGTTAGTGGCTGGCCCCACTGCCCTCTTTGTCCCAAACTAGAAGCCTCAGATACGTCCTCAGCTTCCCATTCTCCTTCAGCCTCACACTCAGTGCTGCAGACGTACATTTTTATCAGCTCGACTTCCTCTCTGGAGGCTCTTAACCCCTCTTCATCTCCATGGCAGGTTCCAGCTCTCCGCCGATCTCACAGAGACTTCTGCAGTGCCTCGTAGTTAGCCTTTCAGCACTCGTCTTTCTTTTCTCATGGCTAGAACTTTCTTAAACACAGTGGGACTACCCTGCTTCCCAGCTCTGTGAACTTTCTGTTTCCCTGATGTGAAGCCCCACCTCCTCGGGTACAGAACATTCCATTACCTGGACTAGGCTTCCCATTACCTAGTCTCATCCCACCTGAAGCTTCAGCCATACTTACGTGTCACCTTTCTCCAAATACACCATGATCATTCCTTTTCCCACATCTTTTTTTCTTGTCATTTAAAAAAAAAATGTGGTAAAACCTAGATAACATAAAAGTTACCATTTTCTCCTTTTTTTTTTGAGAGGGAGAGCGGGGCAGAGGGAGAGAGAAAGAGAGAATCTTAAGCAGGCTCCACACCCAGCACAGAGCCTGACGCAGGGCTCGATCTCACAACACTGAGATCGTGACCTGAGCTGAAATGAAGTCTGTTGCTTAACCAACTGAGCCACCCAGATGCCCTGCATTTTAGCCATGTTTAAATGTACCATTCAGTAGCATTAAGTACATTCACATTGTTGTGGAGCCTTCACCACCATCCATATCCAGAACTTTTCATCACCCCAAACTCAAACTCCATTCCCATTAAACAATAATACCCCATTCTCTCTCTCTCTCCTCCAGCCCCTGGTAACCACCATTCCACCTTCTGTCGCTGTAACTTGACTATTCTGGGTACCTCATATTTGTGACATCATGCAATGTGTGTTCTTCTGTGTCTGGCTTTTTTCACATGGCATAATGTCTTCAAGGCTCATCCATGTTGTAGCATGTGTCAGAATTTCCTTCCTTTTAAGGCTAATTAATATTCCATTGTATGCACATACATTTTGTTTATCCCTTCATCTGTCAGTGGACGCTTGGGTAGGTTCCATCTTTTGGCAGCTGTGAATAACACTGCTGTGAACATTGGTGTGCAAGTATCTATTTGAATCCCTTGCTTTCAGTTCTTTGTCTCCCCATATCTTTTTATATTCCATGCTCCTTCTGGCTGGAGGATCAACCCAGAGGTATCCTTTACCCCTCTCTCTGAAGAATTTCTACTCAACTGTCAAGACTCATTTCAAAAGTTCCTCTCCAATAATCAAGGAGAGGTGGCCATACCCTCTTCTACACTCTTTCAGCCCCACATTTTAGGCTCTCTTACAGTTCTTCCTTTGCTGAATCACAATTATAATTAAGAAGGAAGTTCACTTGGCTCACCCCTCTCCTCCATATATCCTGTGTAGCCCACCGTCAGAGCTGCATAAATATTCAAGGACAAATATTTTAAGGACTGCCTCTGGGTTCTTCAGGCCCAGGCTCTGTGGGGACTCAAGAAATATTAGTCGATGTTGATTTTTTTTTTTTTTTGTCCATTTGTTCCAGGAAAAGATCTAACACCAAGATATGACCTTAGAAGTATGTTCTGGCTGCCACAGGGTCCTTATGTCCTTGGGCTCTCTGTGGAGGTGACTCACCTCCGCAAATGGTTAAACATTTGAAAGGCTACCCCTCTTGACTCTGTTACTCATCTACCTAGATAGCCTTAATGGGAAGGCTCAAGCCAGCTGAACTTTCCTTTACACTTTCAACCTGGCGCATACCTTTCTACTTGTGCCCAAGGCTGAGGACCAGGGAAGAAGAGTGAGTTTTCGAGTTGGAATGAACTCAGCTTCCGATTGAAAAAGCATTTTCTCAGCTCTTTGAAGAGCTACTCTTCTACAGGCCAAGAATTGAGTAATGATAGTAAAGCCACGGGAAGCCTAAAAAGTGGGTCTTAGCTCCCCAGCCACCCTCCTTTCCACCTTTTCCTGGCTCAGCTCCCTCCCTTTCAGTTCTATCTTTCCTTCCCATATATTCTATTGTATACTCTTGGCCTTTTCCTTGCCTATGATCTTGACTCTAAGAAAGGAGAAAGCATCTCACTTGCCTTGAATGTTGGTATATCCCACACCTCACAATGCACAGCATTCGTATGTTCATCCGTTCATTCATTTACTTAGCCTTTTGTCCACCACACTGGAGGAATCCAGGTATCTGTTCACATTTGAAAGGGGGATGTTAGGGTCATGCTCCCTCCCTTAACCAGGAAGCATATGCATATCTTTGAAGAAAGTTCATTTACTTCCTAATAAAATTCAAGTGGTATAGTCTGGCCCACTTTGAGTCTGGAGTGTATTGAGGAGTTGAGTGGGCTCCTTGGATAACTTAACTCTTCCCATGTTACATTAACCTCTAAAACATTGGGACTGTAGGGGAGGAAAAATCATTTTCTCTCTACTCTGTTAGGTTCTAGGCTGAGATTCCTCCTGTAATAAAAGACAGGAGAAAAACAAACAGAAGTTTAATAACATGTATACCTCCTCTATACATGGGAGATATCCAGGAAAACTGAGTCATTCCCTGAAATGGCCCGAGCCACCACCTTAAATAACATCTCCAGCTAAAGACAAAAGATGATGTGAGGGGTGGGAGGGAGAGTCAGTTGTGGGAGGTTATTAGGCAAAGCACAGCAAATAAGGGTATGGTTATTATGCAGATTTAAGTCCATGCTTTCCCCATTGATAAGTTTCTAGAGATTTAGTCATCCTTCTCTTCCTAGTTCAGAGAAGGAGACACTGTTCCAAATGGAAATTTGTATAATGTGGTTAGGGGTGCCGACCCCTTTGCATCCAAGAAGCTGCATATAACTTTTGACTCCCCCGAAACCTCACTACTAAAAGCTTACTGCTGACCTTACCAACAACATAGTTGATTAGCACATATTTTTATATATTATATGTATTATATACTGTATTCTTACAATAAGGAAGCCAGAGAGATGAAAATGTTATTAAGAAAATCATAAGGCAGAAAATACACATTTACAGTACTGTGCTTTATTTATCAAAAAAATCCTCATCTAAGTAGCACCTGTGCGGTTCTAATTTGCGTTGTTGTTCAAGGGTCAACCATAAATATTTCTTTCAAAAGGGTAATTTCTATTCAATTTTTAGAGCTTCTCCCGTTTCTGCTGTTTCTTAAAAATAATCAGCCTAAAATAAGTCTTATGCCAAAGGAGCATATTCTGGGGTAGAAAGCTCGGCTCCCTTTTAGGACTAATCCCACAGCTACCCTTCAGGCAGCAAAGAGTACCCGAGAAGCTCTTCCTGTAGCTTGCTCTTCCAACTCCTTGCTAATCCCCTTAACTTTTAGTTTTCTCCTCCTGCCCCCACCCCCCCCCCCACAGCAGGCCTCTCCCTAGGTGGCAGTCATTACCTACTTCACCACTCCAACTGCCCAATGGGGGACAGAAGGGACCTGGGGTCTTGCAGGAAGAGGAATACAAAATGAAGATGGACATCTGTTCTGATATTGGGATGTCTCGAAAAAACATTTCAGGTACTTCTCTGGGTATAAAAGTGAACAAGCTAGCAGAGTTTCAGCACCCAGCATGGTGTAGCGGGCCTCCTAAGTTACATTACAATATTCACTTCCCTTACTCTTGGGGGCAACAGCGCCGGAAAGTCAAGGTGGGGGGAGGGGAAGAGAAGCAAGAGAAGAAAGGCCTATCCCCGCCACAATGAAGACAAAGTAGAGCGAGCTGGTCCTGTAGGACACCACTGCAGCAATTGTGAGGCCCTGAATTAAGGTGGTGACTCTTGGCTTCACACCTACATAATTAAGTGGCCAGATGAGAAAAACTAGAGCAAGTGTTAGGAAAATATCATGACCATTTTGGGATGGCACCATCAATTCTTACCTGTCTCCTATTTGAACAAGCACATCTGCTCTTGTTCCTTCTGGTCTGTTTTCTGCATTATGGTCCGACTGATTGCCTTGAGAACAAACAGCTCAGATCCCGATCACGGTCTTCTTGGTCCTATTAGCTGTGATCCTAAGTCCTCGGTGTGACCTCCTGTACCTCACATGCATCGCTCTGCCTGCTCTCCAGCCTATTTGTTTAGAGTCTGTCTTTCCCAATAGATAGTAAATTCCATGAGGGCAGGGAGTACATCTGTCTTGTTCTTGACTTCATCTGCAATGCCTGTCACAAAGTTTGTTCCGGAGAGAGTTTAAGAGAGAGAGAGTGTAAAAATAAATATCATCCAACTGAGGATTCTAGCAGATAGAGCTGTAAATTAGGGACACCATTAGCATAAAGAAGGTAGATTTAAAAAATGGAAGTAAATGAGGGGCGCCTGGGTGGCTCAGATGGTTAAGCGTCTGCCTTCGGCTCAGGTCATGATTCCAGGGTCCTGGGATCGAGTCCCGCATCGGGCTCCCTGCTCCACAGGAAGCCTGCTTCTCCCTCTGCCTCTGCCTCTCTCTCTCTCTCTCTCTGACTCTCATGAATAAATAAATAAAACATTTAAAAAAAAAAGAATTCTTAAAAAAAATGGGAGTAAATGAATTTGTATATAGTGAGAAGACACAGTGGCTGGAGACAAATCCTTGGGGAACAATGACATGTTACGTGGCCACATGAGTGAGGAAGGATAAGCAACTCTAATGGCTGCTCAGGGAACCAGCAGAGAGCTTAAGGCAACAGGAAGGATTGTCAAATGCTAGCAAGAGGCACCATATGAGAAGGATTGATGAGAGACCATGTTTATAAGCAATACAGGGGGTAGAGGAACACATTAAATGACACCAAGAGGAGATGGTCTGGCCACTGTGGAGCAAGGGACATTCTTGAAGGCAATCAGGATTTCTTTTTTTTTTAAAGATTTTATTTTTTATTTATTTGACAGAGAAAGACACAGCGGAAGAGGGAACACAAACAGGGGGAGTGGGAGAGGGAGAGGCAGGCTTCCCACCGAGCAGGGAGCCCGATGCAGGGCTTGATCCCAGGACAGTGAGGGCAATCAGTATTTCTTAAAAAAAAAAAAAAAAGTCAATATAATTTTTTAAAAAATGGTGGGGAAGTTCTAGATCAAGAAACTAGAAAGACTGAACCACAACAATGTGTTGGATTGGATCCTGGTTCAGAAGAAAACAAAACTAAAGTTAGCTGTGTGGATGTCTGGGGTAAGAGCCTTCCAAGGAGAGGGCACAATGAATGCAGTGGCCCCAGAGGGAGACCCTGCCTGGCCTTTTCAAGGAACGGCAAGGAGCCCATTGAGGCTAGAGGGGGTGAGAAAGTTTCAAGGAGGGTAGAATGTGTAGCGTCATTGTAAAGATCTTGGACTTGACTCGGTCTTCAACATGCTAAGGTTGCAATATCTATTTAACATCCAAGGGGTGATGTTGAGTAGGCCATTGGGTACACAAGTCTGAAATTCAGGGTGGAAGCTAAGGAGATAGAAATCAGCACATGCATTAATTGCAAAGCCATGAGACTGAATGAAATCACCAAGGAAATGAGTATAAAGACAAGGTCCAAGCAGTGCATACTGGGGTGCTCTGAGGCAAGAGGTCAGGAGAAAAGGAAGGACCAGCCAAGGCAATTCTGAAGGACTGGCCAGCACAGAAGAGAGAACCCAGAGAAAGTGGTGGAGTGAAGCCGAGGGAGAGCAGTGTCTCTGGGATGAGGTGTTGGCCCCCTACTGCTGATGGGTCAAGGACGAGGCCCAAGACCTGATTTATTCACACGAAGGGACCGCTGACCCTGACCTCAGCAGGACAGTTTTGGCGGAGTGAGGCGGGCAGAAGCCCAAGCAGATGGAGTGCAGGAGAGATCAGGAAGGGAATAACTAGACACCGGAGTCCAGGCAACTGAAACAGGAGCTGAGAGATGGGTTCACAGGCAAACGGTGGTGAGGTCAGGAGAAGTTTTGGCTTTTGGGGTTTCTTTTCTTGCCTTTGTTTTAAGATTGGAGATAAGATAGCGAGTCCATACACTGACGGGACCCAGTAAGCAAATGAGTGAGTGAGTGACCCAGTGCTGTTACAGGGGTGAGCCGGGCTCCCCGACATATGGGAGAGGTTTGGGCAGCTTTATAAACTGAGTCCCAGGAGATGGGTGACACCCCAGAGAGCAGAAACAACAGAGAGGCTGGGGTGCTGGCTCTCAGTCGGCCTCCCTGCCTCCAGTGGCTGTGTCCTACCCTCCTGTTGACACCAGAATCTGGCTTTCCCCCCAGCCACTTTGCCTGGATCCCAATTAAGGCAAAGATACAAATTCACCCAAGCCACGGCCCCATGAAGTCTGGCCTCGGGGCTGAAGCCCATTTGGAAAACGTTTTAATTTCATTTGTGTGTTTTTTCAATTTGATTATTAAGTGTTGTTTGCACATGGATGGGGGAAAGGCCTGTTTTTATTCGCTGAGCCCCCTTCCTCCCTGGCCTGCGTGCCTCCCTGGTGAGTAATGGGGAGGCTGCTTTTCTGGAACACAAGGGAAAACTTCCAGCAAATTGCAAAAGCATGTTCCTTCCTTGAAAAATCCTTTCACACTTGTTTTTTACTCCGTTCGTAAAGTTCATGAAAAGCCTCCATAAAAGTACTTTAAAAGGCCATAACTTTCTTTGTTCTCCATATTAGACTTTTTTTCTCTCTTAAGGGGGTATGTAATTTAAAGGGATAATAAACAAAACCTAAGGTCAGTGGGGGCGTGGTGTGATGAAGGGAATGAGGCAAACTGTCGAAATGTCAGGGGTTTGCAGGTTGGAGGTGCAGGAGGAGGAAAGTCCATCTTCACTTTCAGGAAATGACAACCTAGCACTTCCCCACGGCCTCTTAGATTTGTTTCTGAAGTTACAGCATTGAACCCAAGACTGCGGCAGCAGGGCAGACAGAAAGAGCAAAATAATAAAGGCGCGGGAAGAGCCACACATCCTTTCAGCCTCCCGAAATAGAAGGGGAGTGGGAGATGGGAAAATAGGAAACCATATCGTCTGTTGTCAAGCATTTGTGAAGAAGGTTCTGGTCTGAGAGCTAGAGTGGGATGTCACCTTGGGAGAGAGATACACAGACAGTTCTTAAAGGGGATGGAGACATATAAGGAGTTCCCTCTGCACAGAGAGGTATCATTCTGGGGTGAGTCATTGTCAGACTAGGAAGCTTTCTGCATCTGGGCAGGGGGAGGAAGGAGCTGAGGGACTGGTGCTCCCCATGTTCAGTGCAGAGGCCAGCCCAGGGAAGAAGCACCGTGGGGAGCTCGATGGCAGTGCCTGGGACTGCGACCTGTGCCTTAGCCAGTCACCCACCTAATCCCTGTGATTGGGATCCACCTGTCCCCCGTACCTGAGTCCATCTATGGCTGCGTGTCTGACCTGCGTGTCATTAACCTTTCTGGCTCAAAAGTCAGCAAAGTAACAAGGTTCTCCCCCCACCTCCCATTTCCTCTCTATAGCACCTGCTTCCCTCCTGAGAGCTCTTCACCTCGGGAGAACCAGCAGTGCCCCATCTCCTTCCTTAGGGGCTGGGCAGGACCCAAGGGCCCCGATGCTTTCTGCTGCTGAGGAAGTGGCCCAGTGGGCCCGCCTGCAGGCCTGGCCACTGCCCACCCCTTCCTCTCCCCAGCTTGGCGAGTTGCCTCCTCTCTGTTCCGCCTTCTCCTCGCCCCCCCCTTCCTCTTTCTGCCCCTCTGAACTTCAGATTCCCCTTCTCCTTCCCACTCCCTTTGGCAGAGGGCCATGGAGTAATCAGGAGCTGGCCTTAGTGGCCTCAAGCTCTGGACTGTTTCTTGCTAAGCTGTGGTTTCCCTAAAGGACCCTCACTACGCTCCACACTTGGGGCTTCCCCACGCCCCCCACCCCCGGGAACACCCTCTTGGGCACAGAGGGGAGGGTGGGACAGTAACTGTGTCTTTCTTCATGCCAACCCCAGGGATAACCCCAGCCCAGACATCCTGCTTCCTCCGACACCTGATATTCTAGGTTTATCTTCATTCTGCAAATGGAGAGACCAATTTACCTGCTCTCTGCGGCGTCTGCTGCCATAATTGTACCTAAGTGAGGAAGCCCTTGCTAGACGCATTTAATTCCATCTTCTCCTTAGGAAAGACCTGGTCAACAAGCTTGCATGAGGGATATTAACCTTCGGTTCTCTGAAGGCTCAGCCCCCTTCTGCAGCCTCTCACTGAGACCCCCAATTTAGCGGAAGCTTCATGCATACTGTGGCTCTTTCCCTATCCCAGGCTCCACCAGAACCACTGAGAGGGAGCAAGATTGTGTTTTGACACAGCTCCCAGCTCCTCAAGATTCCCCCGCCAGCCACTTGAACGCACAATGCGTTCGTATGTGCTTGTAATGGAATTGTTACAGCCTTGCAAACCCAGAACCATCAGCCCCTTTGCAGTGAATCTGCTCCCTCAATTAACTTGGGATTTGGGGAACCTAATAAAGAAGTTTTATTAAATGCAAAGAAGATCATCACTTTCAAATGTCCCGGTGGAGAAGTCTGAGCCAGATCCCTATGATTATTCATCTGAACTAACTGGTCCTTTACAGGGAGTTGAGTGAGAGCAGTTTGCTCAGGCAGCCAAGAGAAGCTGCCCCACCACCCCACTCCCCCAACCCCCTCTTGGCCCCTGGAAGGCTCATTTTAGGACATGCTAGTTTATACGCACACTGATAGCTGTTTCATATCTGGGCTGAGGGTCTTGATGGAGGGGTTGCCCCACATCCAGCACACGCGGCGCAGCATGGTTCAGAGGGAGTGTTTATGGGGCTCCCCACTAATGACTTCCATTTATGGAACATGTGTGGAGCAGCTGAGTGGGGCCGGCTAAGACAGGACATCAATAAGGCCTGGGTTTTGCAGCCCGGCTGCACGCACAAGCTTTCCCAAGCAGCTGCAAGGATAGTTCTGGTACAAGCTTCTAGGGGAATCCAAGGCTCCCCAGAATTCAAGCCTTTCGGTGCTAACCATGCCCTGACAAAGATGGCTTTGCTAGGCAAAGTGCTGGCCAGACTGATTGCACGAGGTCAGTAATGAGAATTATTGCAATCATTAGAATAAAATCTGATGCTTATCATTTGCTCACCTCATGCCAGACATTGTGGAAAGCATGCATATATATATTTTTTTTTCTTTCATTTAATCTTCAAACCAGCCCGTGAGGTTGGTACTGTTTATTGTTTGTTTGTTTAATCTTCACTCTACAGAGGAAGGAAGAGGCAGAGAGATAAGAAGTGTCTTGCCCAAGGTCTCGGAACTGGGGTTTCAACCCTGGTGGTCTAACTCCAGGGCCCAGTGATGTAGGTGTGGAAATGTGAATTCTAGAAGTTCACTCACATCCTTTTAGATCATGGTTATGGCAGGATGACATAGGGGTTAAATACATGCATTTTGGTACTAGAAAGACCTAGCTGGGAGCTTCAGTCTGCCACTTAGAAGTTACATGAGCTCCTGAAGCCTAGTAGTAACACCTACCAGTAAGCCTCAGCCCAGGGCCCCCCACAGAATAGGCCCCTGGTGAGTGTGTGACAGTGAACCCGCACCCACACCCCCCTGAGGTCGGTGGAACCGTGAAGCCCAGTGTAAATCCCTCGAGGCAGGAGCAGAACCTGGAGGCCTGCTTCTGCACTTCCGCAGCTGTGAGCTCCTTTGAGAAGTCACACGAGCCTGAGCTCAGCTTCCTCACAGTAGAATGGGACAATAACACTGATCACAACAGAACTGGTAACAACAGGGTGTCGAGGGCCACACGGAGTGGGTGTGAAGCACCCCTTTTGCATCTTCCAAGGCACGTGGAAATGCTGCCTGTTGTGTTTGGGAACCGCGATTGGATTTCTCCCTTTGGAACACAGCCGCCCTGCACATTGCACTTGGTTAGGAGCAGTGAGGGAAACAGAAACCCGACCTTCAAAGTTCTTATGCGCTCCAGGGGGAAGATGGGACCAACAAAAATAAAGCATTCATTAAAAACAAAAATGACATGTCCATATACACACATCCTTGTAGATAATCACTTACAGCCGTGCCGAGACTGGGGCTGGGGCTGCAAGATTTTGCTGGAGAGCTTGAGAAGACATCTGGGAAGGTTTCTGGAAGGAGGGGGATTTAGGGCAGAGGAAGGAGGGTTCTCCCCTGGAGTGGGAGCTCAAGTTCATTTTTTCCTCTTCTTGTGTCCCCTGCAGCCCACAAACAGTAGGCGCTTAATGCGTGCTTGCTGAATGAGAACAGGAAGTGGAGAGAGGGGGTTCCAAGCAGGGGAAGTGAACAGTGCGGTGGTGACTCAGAGGTAGGGCAGGCGCAACACTAAATGCTGAAGGCATGAGTTTATTTTTCTTTAGCATTTTCTGCCAGGGTTTGGCCCCTGATAAGCCCAGAAAGAGAGAGAGAGGCAGCCTTCGGTTATGCGGTGTTGTTATAGTATGGGCATTGTACACACACAATCCGTGCCTGACATTGGATCCTGGCATGAAGCAGCCGAAAACTGCTCACCTTGGAGCACAGACAGTTTTGGTTGCTTCCCCCCAGATCTGTTTCTTCCTTCTTCTTCGCTTACAGCACCCCAGTTTGGTTCAAGATCACTTCCTCAGGGAAAGTTACTATGATGGCTTTGTAGGACGTCAGCAGGGCCAGCCCAAGGTTTGTTTCCCAGAATCTCCTTTTCTTCATGTTTCCAGTGGGGCCATGAGAGATGCCTTTGCCTGAGATTTGGAGGCCACATGTCCAGCTCAGAAGATTGAGCCAGGATCACCAAGCTCATCTCATTATCCAGGAACGGTGGCCATGCCTACAACTGCCTCACCTTTGTCTGGATCCTCCTTTGGCTCCGCCAGTGCCTTGGGGATCTCGCATCTCAGTGACGATGGGCATCCCCTTCTGCAGGATATTGAGGCTGGGGACCCAGGTTCCAGTCCATCTCCATCCAGCTTGTCCTTGTTCTCCCTCACTTTACACCCATCTTCCCTTCCCCACTTCCGGCCCTGTGGGCTTTGAAGCCACAGTGTCAGGTGCAAAGACAGCAAGCCTATAGAGAGGGTTTAACCAGCTCTCACGATTGCAGAAGATAAAATCCCTACTACAAATCTGATTACATATTTTTATGGAGAACAACTTTCTGGTGATTCTGCAACTGACTGAACCCTCACTGATGAGATAGGTACCTACAGATACCATAACCACCAGCTCAGGAGTGAATTCTGGCTGGTCTGAGCCAATCATGGTGTTCCCAGTCCCTTTGCTGGTATTGGGTTTAGGTACAGGCATGACCTGGGTCTAGCCAGTTATAGAAACTCCAGTAGGGGGTTTCTGGCAAAGGCACCCTTGATCTGAGAAAGAGACACACACAAAAAAGATGGTTCTTCTATTAGACGTTGTATCTGGATAACATAGTTGGAAGAGAGGCAGCTGCTACAGCCATGTTGGGGTGTTGTCCAAAGAAACAAGCTGAGGATCAAGATAAAGAGAAAAGATGGAAAGAACCTGTATCCTTGAAGATATGGATGAGCTGAGGAATTAACCTTCCTTGAAATTTCATACCCCTGGAGTTCCAGTTATGTGAGAGAATGTTTTGTCATCCTTTAAGCCATTTGAGTCAGGGTTTCCTGTTTCTTCAAGCCAGAAGCATCCTAGTCTAATTCCCACCGCAAAGAGGAGCCTCAGATTTTCTTCTTGCAGTGGATCCCAACATTTCCACCCACTGAGAGCTTTCCCACAAAAGAAGTGGTCGGCTTGGCGTGAACCTGGTATCTGGCTTCCTCTTGCTTGGTCTTCTTATCGGAGAGAAGAGAAGATGAACACCCCAGCAATCAACAGAGGATTTCAAAGTAAATATTAGAGTTTGGGATTACCAAGATGGTCTCCAGATTATAACCCAAAGAAAAGTGGGATAAGGTTGTAATTATGGTAATCATGACAATCGGGTCTATCGATAGGACGCAAGGAACGGGAAGCCCATTTCAGATTGGCTAGGCCATCGCGCCTGCTCTTTACCTCTCATCTCTCAGCTCCCGGATCACCCTTTGGCCCTGTGGTGCTGGAATGGTACTCTGCAAGCCGCATTTCACAGACTGTCCTTCCAGCTGGTTTTCTGGGAGGGTCCTCCAGTAAGAGGCACTAGAGGGAGATCTGGAGGCAGGAGAAGGGGAGAAGGACTTCATTTCTGACTCTCAGGCCCTGACAGTGTCTCTCCAGCAGGCATAGACAGTGGGCTCACTTCCCAGCTTCTTTTGGCACTCCCAGAGCCCCCTTCCCATGCCCTTGAAGAGGGATAGACCATCAGCCCTGATCCCTTGGGAGGTGGTGTACCAGCTGCACTAATTTGCTCATCCACTGGGCCAGGTGCTCTGGACCATCAGAGCAGCCACCTTGGGGGTGTGAGTGTCCATCAAATCTTGCCTCCTCTCCCCTTCGTGGTCTGAGAGCTTCAAGGGTCTGAACACAAGCCATGCAGTTTCCCCCCAGGAGCCCAGCACAATCGCATGAAACCCTCTCTCTCCAAGCTCATAAGCTCTGGCAATCACCCTCTCTCTTTTTCTGCTGGCTCAGGACTTATTAATCTCTCAGCATCCTCCTTTTGATCTCTTACTTGTGTAACAAATTCTTTTATTGAGTCCCTGTGTTTTGAAATATCTCGTGTGGTTTCTCTTTTCCTGACTAGATCCCAACCAGTCGAGAAAATTTACCGGATCACGTAACCCAAAAGTCCAGATTGGGAACAGTCTTCAGGCACCATTTATTCCAGAGGGTCTAAGTCTTCCAGAGGGGCCCATTCTGTTTTCTAACATTTTCTCAGCACTGATCTCTTCTGTATGTGGATTGTTTTCGGAATGGCTACCTTCTAGGTAGCAAAAATGGCTACAGCAATTTCATTCTTCGCATCCATAAACCATGCTATCTCCAAGGAAGGGAGAGAATACCTTGGCCGCCAATTTCTAAATAAGAGCCTGAACTTCATTTTGCTTGCATTGGCTTTGGCCAGTTGCCCAACACTGAGCCAATTGCTGTGGCCAAGGCCCAGGCCCACTGACTGGCTTAGCTAGATCACACATTCCCTGCACGCTGGCTTTAACAGGGAGCCCACACATGGGAATCAGGGCTTCCTGGGAAGTGATAGACTGAGGCCAGAGAGATGAACAATTGTTCCCTGCACTTCATCTCAGATTGTCCAGGGTAGCCCCAATTTCATATTCCTTTGTTTTTTTTTTAATATAATACTTTTTATATAGCCAAAGATATGCTGATGACTTTTTAACTACAACCCCAAAAGGACACTCCATGAACTTCATTAAACTTAAAAACCTCTGCTCTATGAAAGACACCATCAAGAGATTGAGAAGACAAGCCACAGACAGTGAGAAAAAAATTTGCAAAGGACACATCTGAGAAAAACAACTATCCAAAATTTACAAAGAACCCTTAAAACTCAACAATAAGAAAACAAAAAACCCAATTAAAAAATGGATTAACGACCTTAACAAACTCCTCACTAAGAAGATATACAGATGGGATTCAAGCATAGGGAAAGATGCTCCACATCATATCAGGGAAATGCAAATTAAAACAACAATGAATAGCACTACATACCTGTTAGAATGGCTCAAATACAGAATACTAACAACACCAAATGCTGTCAAAGATGTGGAGCAACAAGAGCTCACATTCATTGCTGGAGGAAATGCGAAATGGGGCCACCATTTTGGAAAATAATTTGGCTGTTTCTTATAAAACTAAACATACTCTTACCATACAATCCAGCAATTGTGCTCTTTGATATTTACTCAGAGGAACTGAAAACTTATGTGCACACGAAAACTTGCACACAAGTGCCTCTGGCAGCTTTATTAATGGTTGCCGAAACTTAGAAGCAACCAGGGTGTCCTTTGGTAGGTGAATGGATAAACTGGGGCACATCCAGACAATGGTATTTTATTTAGCACTAAAAAGAAATATTATCAGGCCATAAAAAGACATGGAGGAACCTTAAATGCATATTACTAAGAGGAGAAGACAATCTGAAAAGGCTACAGACTCAATGACTCCAACTGTATGCATTCTGGAAAAGGCAAAACTACAGAGAGGGGTAGAAATATCAGTGGTTGCCAAGGGTGGGAGGGGAGGGATGAATAGGCAGGTCACAGAGGATTTTTAGGGCAGTGAAAATACTCCACAAATTATAGTTATGAATACATGTCTTAACACATTTGTCTAAACCCACAGAATGTACAAGCCCAAGAGTGAACGTTAAGGTAAACTATGGGCTTAGGGTGATTATGTGTCAATGTAAGTTCATCATTGTAACAAATGTCCCTCTCTGGGTGGGGGGAGGGGATGATGTTGATAATGGTGTAGGCTGTGTATGTGTGGGGGCAGGGGTATATGGGAAAGCTCTTTCCTCTCAAATTTGTCATGAACCTAAAACTGCTCCGAAAAAATAGTCTTTAAAATAAAACAGAATATATATATACACACGTATAGATTCATACATCTTATATATACACAAACATATATAGACTCATACATCCATCTATCTATATATTTATTCCTTTTTCAAATCTCTTCACAAATGAGAAATAACCCTTTAGTCAACTCCATGTCCCAATTTATGTTTCAGAAGCGACATTCCTCAGAGCTGTGAGGGAAACACAGACCGATGAGTTCCGAGCCCTAAATAAGTTGTCTCCGTTCTTTTGTGGTGGGAGAAATGATAAGGAAGATGTTGACAAACCACAATTTCCAGGAAATACTTTTTTATTTTTAACTTACGTTGATTCACATTAATTGGAAACATAACCCAAGAGAGCTCATTTCTACCATAGAGCAGCAACAAGCTCATCCCCACCACTCAAGGGTCTGAAAGATCATAGAGAAGCCTTTGTCCTCCAGCATCAACTTACAAAGCCACTGAAAGTCATTTAGACCCTCTGGTCCTCCTTAGGAGCCAAGTTGTTCTGTGCAATAAGATTGTATTATTTTCTTTTACTTCCCCCCCTTCTCTCTCCCTCTTTTTTTCACTGATGAGAGAATTAAGGCCCAGAGAGATTAATTGGTTTGCCCAGGGTCATACAGCCCGGCCAAGAATCTAAGTGAGAACACGGAGTCCCGTTCTAGGCCACATCCCAGTGCAAGGCCATCTTGTTTTCCAGATGTTTCTAATTTCTCTGGAGACTCCCAGGAGCTTCGAGACCCTTTCAAGGGCAGCATCTGAGCATCCTGAAATGTATTTTTATCTCATTATTACCTTGCACCTGCACTAACTCTGCCAGGGAATAACATCCTCTAACCCTCACTCGGCCTCTACCCTTTGCCAGGCAGTTTCCTAAGCCTTTTACAATTACTACTGTTTTAAAACAAAACAAAAACAATTATTAATGTATTTCATCCTCAAACATCCCTGTGAGGTAGAGGCTATCATCATCGACATCCACAGTGTACAGATGGGGAAACTGAGGCACGGTGAGGTTAAGCCACAGCCCCATAATTGCTCATCCAGTAAGAGTGAGCCCTGGGATTCAAACCCAGGCAGCAGGCTGTGTTCCTGGAATGCTACATTGCTTTTGAGACTTAAAAGGAAGAAAAGCAGACTTGTCAGAGGAAGGATAAAGTGAGCTAAAAGAAGGATGGGGGCAAGCAAGGGAGAGGGGCACAGGGGAGGGGAGCGGGAGGGAAAGCCTCGAGCACTGGATTCTTGTTCTTATCGCTCCGCAAGCCCATTTTTCACCCAAAAGTTATGCTCTGATATCTTCACTCCCTCTTAGTCAAAGTTCTAGACTAATTCTGGCCACTCAGAGGGTACCGTGAAGGACCATGTCACAGGGAAAGCCACAAAATCCATCACCAAGAGCGGACCCTTCAGACTCTAAAGGATCGTCAGGGGGCATGTGTAGCATCCGAGCTGAGCAAAAGGAGTCCTGCTGCAGGGAATCTGCGCATGCGCCGCCCTTGTGCAGCGCCCCTGTCCACGCGGGTCACAGAGCTGCTGGATCCCGCTCGGAGACTCAGCGCTGTGGGCCGCCAGCTGATCCAACTCATCTGCGATGACTCAAGTGCAAGACACTCTCATCCCTTTCCCTGATCCAAACAAACTCAAGCAAGATGCGGAAACTGAGTGCTTCCCTGTACATTCTGTTCCGTGCCCCTGGTTGAGCTCCTACTGAGTGCCCGGCGCCGCTGTGGGGCATCGAACCTCTAAAATGCGTGGCACCGTGTCCCTGAAGACCAAGCCCACTGGTTATAACTCAAGTGTTAAGAGCTGAATAGAACAGGGGGCCCGAAGCTTTTTGATCTCGCTTCTCTGTCATTTAGAAATTTTGAGCACACGCGCCAGCTCTGAGTACCGCACACCCTCCTGGTGGTTCATCGTGTTCCCTGGATGGACCCTCTGACCTGGTAAGAGGGCCTCCGCAGGGCGCCTCATTAGGCTGGGTCTTACGGAAGGAGCCTGGGTCTTTAGCAAGGTTTTCCAGTGTCCTGGAGTAGTGACAGCCAATGCCACAGGCACTCGGTGTGACTCCAGGGTGTCACCCCAAGCCCTACTCAGGGTGGGTGCCAGGGCAGGCTCACCCTCGGGGCCCCAGTCTTGGGGTCTGGTGGAGACCAGGCATGTTTCTCCGCTGGCCTCTCCTTTTCTTCTCTTTCTCCTTCCTGCCTCTGGGCTGGAGAGTGTGGAGTTCACACCTGTTCAGCCACACACTTACCCTACTTGGTCCAGTTGGGCCCCAGCCCCGCTCCCGGGAAGCATGTGCCTGGCCTGGGCGCACACATGCAGGCCAGTCCTGCAGCCTGCTGGACCCCCCCACTCATCCTGCAGGGTTATGGCCCGGATACCAGCTCCTTTCCAAGCCTCGGGGCAGCCCCCTTGCAGTTCTTGAAACAGAGCTCCCTTCAAGAGACGTTCAGCCTTCAAAAGAAAATAATAGACCATTTTCAGCAACAATTTAATTCTTGGACCATGAATGTAAGGCATCAAAAAAAAACAAAACAGCACATATGTGAAAAAGCTTAGTGAATATTGACAGTTATTTTCCAAACATGAAATAAATGGAGAAAGAAAAAAAAATCACAACAATTTTAAAAATGTTGCTCCAAAAGACAAGTTGAGATACTGGCACTCATCAACTGGTATCGGGTTGCTGTCGGCTTCGAATACTCTTTGCTCAGAGCTCATCATGCTGGATTCTGTAGCTTCCTTCAGCCTGAGTTTTGAAGAGAAAAGTCTGCCCTCTCAGTTCTGGGCGTTTTCTTCCATGGAAGCTTCTGAGGGACAGAGCAGAGGGTGGAGAGAAACAAGACCTCCAGTCTGTTCCTGCCCCTTCACTCACTGGGGATGTGCCTTGGCTCAGGCCAGGTTCCCTCAGAGGGTGATCTTGAGACGAAGTGTGAGGGCACATAACTCATCCGAGCAGGGATGGCAGGGAAGGCCGGGGCGGGGGGAAGGGGGGAGGAGGGGAAGGGAAAGAAGCCACCCAA
Organism: Eumetopias jubatus; assembly: GCF_037043125.1. Classification (NCBI taxonomy): domain Eukaryota; kingdom Metazoa; phylum Chordata; class Mammalia; order Carnivora; family Otariidae; genus Eumetopias; species Eumetopias jubatus. The sequence continues at coordinate 181,653,284 of NW_028274808.1, read as the reverse complement.
GGATCCCTGCTTTGAGGAGCTGGTTACCCCAGGAGGCAACTGAGGATTCATCCCAGCCAGGTCCTCGGGGAGACTGTGTAGCCTCACCTCACAATGGCCCATCCAGAGGGTGAGGCCACCGGGGCCCTGAGCCCTCAGGCAGCTCCCATGGGAGCTCCCAGGGGCACAACTCCTCATACCCTGGCCTGCCCACAGGCCGGGCTGAGCCACTGCGGGGCCAGAGAGAACCCTCAGGATGCCCCCCACCCCCACGGTGTTTACAGTAGGAAGCCAGCAGGATGGTGAGTTCCCGGGGGCAGAAGAGGCGGGCGGTGGCGGCTCTTGCCACAGGCCTTCAAGGACATGATCAGAGGAATAATAAAAACTGGAATGCTAACTTCAGTGTATGGCTGGAAAGCTCAGTGAGGTGACAGGTGTGAAACCACTGTGTCAACTTAAAAGCCTCGTACAAATGTTCCATTTGATGCAAACACTGACTCATAAGCTCGTTGACTTGCCCCACATCCCTCATAGGAATCTCTGATCAGAAACTGGGTCCCATAGAGATCTGAAGCCTTTACTCGATAACTTTCCAAGGTGACTGGAAGTGACATGTCCTCTGTTGGATGGATTTTCTCTCCGAGTGAGAGATGAAATCCTGCTCGGGATTCCTTCTCACCCACCCCGCCCGAGATCTCTCGGCTTTCAGCAAAGAAATGGGGGTGACTTGGATTGCTAACATTTTTGAACTCAACTTTTTGAATAGCTTATATATTTGCGTGGGGCAAAATTCTAAAGAACAGATTGAGTTGTACCGTGAAACCATCCCTGGCCCTCTGTTTCTCTAGAGCATGTGTGTGTGTGTGTGTGTGTGTGTGTGTGTGTGTATTTCTATTTACATTGTTGTGAACTGAATTCTGATTTTCCCTTGTTTCTTGAAACAAAAGATATCAAACAACACATGCTGTTCTTCACCTTGCTTTGTCATTGAGCGCTGCATCCGTGAGCGGCACGTAGAGAACTCTTTTTTTAAACAGCTCTGTAATAATCCCATATAACTTTTTTTTTTTTTTTTTTTTTTTTGCCGAAAGCAATAATCCCCAGCAGTCAACGAGCCTGATATGGGCCAGAACCATGCACGTGCTTTATGCTCGTGATCTAACTTAACCCTTACATCCCCAGCAGGGAAATAGGAGCTTCAGGTACCACCACCATGCTGCTATAAGGACCTGAGGCTTACTGAGAGATCCAGTACCTGGCCCAAGGTTAGACAGCAGCTAAGTGGCAGACCAGCCCTGGAGGGGAGCCCGGGCTTGGCCAATGTCAAGTGTGTCCCTTGCGCACTGAACCACCCTGCCTCTCAAGGTGAGACTGGGGATGGCCATGAAGGCAGTGAGCCATACAAAGTAAGATCGATACCAAATTGGGTATTTCTTTGGCAACATACCGTGGTGCACTATGTGTGGTTTGTTTTATTTGGGTGAGTGTTTATATATAATTTCTGGCATTTTTGCCTTTAAGGATGCCAATGGAGGCATGAGGCATGAATGAAGGGCTGGGAGATATTGCCTTTTTAAAGGACAGGTCCAGGAAGTTGTGGGTGCTGCTGGGAGGGTGTAATAGAGCAGCTGGGCTGAGTGAGCCGAGCACTGGGGAGCCAATGGGAGGGGGTACACTGTGGGGCTGGGGTTGTGCTGAGGCCAGGGACAGGCCTGGGGCTCTGGGCCAGGGGCAGCATTAAGGGAAGAAGCTCGGGGGTGGATGGGGGGAGCTGGAACCAAGAACGATGTGGAAGGAGGAAGGGTATCTGGAATCATCTGATCCAAGGCCCCTTTTTTCAGGTGGGGAGACAGACCCACCTGCCAAGTTCACAGTGAGTGGAAATGAATGAGAGGCCAGGTCTCCTGACTTCTAATCCAGTGCCCCTTCTGCTACCACTTTGAAGACAAAAGCAAAGAGAGGCTGTGGGTGGGGGGGCGCGGGGGGTTTGTGTGCATGTGTCTGTACGTCTGTGTGTGTTTATATGGCCGTGGGCGCTGGAGAAACATATCTGTGCATAAAACTCTGTGTGTGAGCATACAGCACAGGCTGAAGAATGGAGAGTAAGAGGAACTCAAGCAAGGAAGAAAAAAGGGGGGAAAAAAAAGAAATAAAACTCAGAAATCCTTCCCATGCACATGCAAGTTCCAGAGATTTCCAACCTGGAACTTTGCCATCTTCAATTCCATGACAATGTTTGACAATATTACTGGTATTCGTTTGGGGGGTTGTTTATTTTTATGATTTTAGAGTTCTCAGACTCTTTGGCAGCTTCACAGAGCTCTCAGTTACTCACGGCCTCAGTCATTCCATGTGGGCAGGGACACGTCGCCATTGCCTGCCCAGCACCCACTTGCCCCTTTGCAGGTAAAGTGATACCAAGTGATGCGGACTGTAAGTGGAGGGAGCTTCCCTAAAGACCTTTTGCTAGAAGCACTTTTTCATACGGAAGTATTTTCTTATATTTGTTTCCTACATTCATGTGACATTCATTTCCACTCTTTTTTGGACACAAATATGCTTTAAATATTTATAAAAATGACAGGATGCCTGGGTGGCTCAGTCGGTTAAGCATCTGCCTTCGGCTCAGGTCATGGTCCCAGGATCCAGCCCCGCATCGGGTCCCTTGCTCAGCAGAGAGCCTGCTTCTCTCTCTCTTCTTCTGCTGCTCCCCCTGCTTGTGTTCTCTCTCTCTCTCTGTCTGTCAAATAAATAAATATCTAAAAAAAAATAAAAAAATAAATATTTATAAAAAAAGAAAGACCTTTTGCTAGAATTTTGGTGGAGGAACAGTTCTTGCCTCTGTAGTTGCTTAGCATCAGAATGTAAGCCTGGAGATGAGGAGGCCTCTTCATTAGAAGAGCATCTGAAGGTGAAAGTAGAACACAGAGAGTGATTCCAGTTGATACCTTTTGAACACTTGGATCTAACTGTGCCTGAAGCAAGCACGCTTGGACCTTTGCATTATAGGAGGCATTAAATTATCTTCTGTGCATGTATGATATACATTAGTGATTGAGAATCAGGCTCCCTTGGATCTACCACTTACTAGTTATATAGCCTGGAGCAAGACACTTAACCTCTCTGGCCTCAATATTCTCATCTAGAAAATGGTACCATAATAGCATCTATCTCATAGGGTTGATATGAGGATTGAGTTAACATATGTAGAAGCTTTAAACAGTGCCTAGCATATAGTTAGTATATTGGTTGCTATTTTCAAAAATCATTTGTATCAGTCAGTATGTCATAGTAATAAACATGCCCAAAGTCTTAGTGACTTAAAACCACAAATTTTTCCATTTTGCACATGCTACATGTCCACTGTGGATCAGCAAGCACCATGCTTATCATAGTTACTCAGGACTTTACACTGTCAGAGTAGCTGCGGTCTCTCGTGTTGCTGGTTGCTGTGACAGAGGAAAACAGAACATAGAAAGAGATACGCTGGCTTTTGTGCAGGAAGGGTACGCCTCACTTCCACTTCCATTTCATTGGTGAAGCCAAGCCACGTGAACACACCTAGTTTCAAAAACGACAGAAGGGCAGGGGCACCTGGGTGGCTCAGTCAGTTACACGTCTGACTCTTGGTTTCAGCTCAGGTCATGATCTCAGGGTCATGAGATCAAGCCCCACCTCAGTCTCCATGCTCATTGTGGAGTCGGCTTGAGACTCTCTTTCCCTCTCCCTCTGCCCCTCCCGTTTGTGATCTCTCTCTCTCTCTAATAAATAAATACATCTTAAAAAAAAAAAACAAAAAAACGAGTGAAGGCCTTCCTGCCACGTTCCCAGAAGGGATAGCCCTACTGACCACCCCATTCCTACTAGTTATGTTGTTATTCAGCCCCCGGTCTGTGACGTTCTATCCACCCTTCAAGGTCCTATCAAATACTATGTGTCATAAAGACTTTCCTAATCACTCATGAGCTTTTCTTTCTTTGAAACCTCAAAGCCCTTACTTTCTGGAGTGGGTTCCATTTCATGAATTTGAATTATCTGTTACATGTTATTACCTAAATCTTTTGTGATCTCTTTATGTGGAGTTGAGTCTTTTTCTATTTTCAGCATCTGGCAAACACCCTGAATAATAAAGACACCTGATTAATATATGTGTGACTGAGTAGCTACTTCTATGAGATTAAATGTCCGTGCATGATAAAAGCCTTTGTTTTATGTATATCATCCGTAACTGATATTTGCTGAGCCCTTGGTCAGTGTGTACTGTGCATAAAATATTTTCTTTGCATTAGTTATCTCATCGAATTCTGTTGTTAGTTTCCTTCATCCCACAGATAGGAAACCAAAACTCAGAGAGGTCAAGCAACTTGCCCAAAGCTACACAGATACCAGGTGGCAGATTGGATGAGGACTCAGGTTTGTCTAAATTCAAAGCTCACACTCCTCACCTCAGTGATGCAGTTATAATAGGAACAAACATAGGCTTGCAAACAGAAGACGTAGTTTCTTTTTTAAAAAAGATTTTATTTATTTGCCAGAGATAGATCGAGAGAGAGAGAGAGAGAGAGAGAGCACACAAGCAAGGGGAGCGGCAGGCAGAGGGAGAAGCAGGCTCCCTGCTGAGCAAGCAGGCCAATGTGGGACTCAATCCCAGGACCCTGGGATCATGACCTGAGCCAGAGGCAGATGCTTAACCGACTGAGCCACTCAGGTGTCCCAGAAGATGTAGTTTCAAGTGCAGGCTCTATCGCTCACCTTGGCATAACACTGAACAAAACTGGCAGAGACTGGCAAGCTGCTCATTCTCTTTTCTCCCAGGCAAAGAGCTAATCCAGTGCTTCTCAGGTGTGAGTGTGCATGTGACTTACCTGGGAGACCAGCAGAACACACCCACCCACCACATAATGCAATGTAAGGAATTCTATGATAGAAATGTGCCCTCAGTAGAGAGAAGTAGGCAGGAACCTACCAGAGGTGAGGATGGAACTAAGGAAATAGTATCCCAGAAAAGCTTACCCTGGAGCTGAGTCTTAGAGTTGAGGAAGAATTGGCTGGGTAAAGAAAAGAAAGTGAAGAAAGAGCGTTGATTTCAGGTGGTGGGTTCAGCACATGCAAAGTTAAGGAAGAGAGAGGGTCCACAGGGGCATCTGGGGGAATCGCCAGGGCCCCAAGGTAGAATGAGGGACCCCTGATGAGAGCCAGGGCTGGAGATGAAGAGGAGGGCAGATCCAGGAGGCATGGGCATTATGTGCAAGGATGAAGGCTACCACAAAAGAATCTCAAGATGGGTGGGTGACAGTGTCAACCTGAGCCCCAGAAATTTCCCTCCAGCTGCTGTTAGAGAGACTGTATCTGAGGGGTCAGAGTTAGGGGTTGCTGAGGTTATGTGAGATGAGGAGGATTTCGGGTCCAGCAAGCCTCACTGCCCAGGACCCCAAAGCAGACAGTTGTCCCTAGGATTTAGATGACATACTCAGGGCATTTCCAGAGTCACAGGGCCACAGGATTGCAGATGGCCTTGGGGACACAAAGCAAGCACCTTGGAGAAGGCCCCCAGCACGTGGAGTAGAAGCAGAGGCCTAAAATTGAAGGGGAGGGTCCCAAGGCAGCCCCACCCTGACATCACTTCTCCCTCCCTCCCCAGTCTTAGTGATTTCTTTACTAAGCCACCAGCTTGCAACGTTTCTCCTGAGGTGACACACGAGGCACTTGACCTTCACTGGCCACACCCATGTCCTTGATATGCCCAGGGTTCTACACATTTCCTGGAGCCACCAATACCCTCAATTGAGAGTGACATATACAGAAGAAGAACCATGAGCTCACTCTAATTTACAAAAGAAGTAAATCACACAGAATGCTCCCTGCCTTCCCCACTGCTTCCATAGATTGCAAGTTTGGAGGTTAGGCAATCTCAGGTTCTGACCCCTGCCGTTATAGGCTGTGTGACCCTGGGTGGGTTACTTAGCCTCTTTGAGCCTTAGTTTTGCTCTTCTGCAGAATGGGTATGATAATAGAACTCCTACCATGAATGGATTTTGTTGTTAGGATTGGAGTCTACTACGGTACATGGTAAATAATAGATGATAACTACCTTACCATTAATGCTTTCTCATTCTTTTAGCAATATGACTCACGGTGGATGGGAAGACACCAGTGTCTGATGACGCTATGCAGCAGATTGGTGTATTAGGGACAGGAAAACCATTTCATATACATGACTCTTAATTGACTTACCTTTATCCTTGAAAGTCATCACACTGTTTCTTTGAAAACGTACTGTAATTCACAATTTGATCTAATTCACCAGCCTTCCCCTCTGCTCCTAATCAGCAAAACTCTTAGGAACTAGTTGTTCATAGGTTCCATGCCAAAACTCAGCTTTAATTTCTTATTTTAGACCCGTCATCCTCAAGATCTGCTGAGTGAAAACCACATCCGTGGTGGATCAGAAGGTGCTAGAAATGGCATCTTGGGTATCGCCAACAGGGGACTCGGTCCTGAAACAATCTTTCAGGGGCCCACACACCTGGGCTTCATGTGGCCTGTAGTCTTGGCCTTTCCAAAAACGTGTTTCTTTTCACTACCTGGGGGCGGGGAAGGGGGGGTGCAGAAATAACTTGATTAGGGCGCCTTCTAACAGTCTCCCCATCTGAAAAGTGGGAATGCTGCCCACTCATCCCTCAAAGGATTTAATGAGTTCAGTTGTTGGCAGGTCCCCCAAGGATGAAAAGAGCAAGAGATTCCACTGCCTGATCCAAGCCAGCATCACCAAGCCAATAGCCTTCTAACTCATCCCACAGAGCCCACTTTGAACCTCCAGCACGTTCTCTCTACAACAGAGAAATCCCCCCCAAAACGCAACCTGGCCTATCCCTCCCCAGGTCAGGAACTCTCAATAGCTTCCCATGGCTCTAGGAACAGGATCCTTACCAGCTCAGAAGACCCATGTGCCTGGTTCTTGCCAATCCAGCAGCCACACTGGGCTCGCTCTGTGCCCATTCACACTAGTCCCCAAGCAGTCCTTGGAATGTGTGGACTCCCCATCCACCATCGTGTGTGCTGACAGCTTTGCTGGAAGAGCACGTCCTCCGTACCTGTCCCACCTCTACTCACCTTCAGTTCCCACTTCTAATATCCCTTCCTTTCAAGTCGGGATGGAGGGGAAGGGGGCATCTTTGACCCCCACGTAGCTGCTGTGATCTCAGAGCTCCTTATTTTTGTCCCCTGGAGGCTTTATCACTCCCTCCCCAAGTGGAACTCATCTCCATGAGGACAGGGACTGTGTTTTGTTTCCTCCCTTTTCTCAGCACCTACGGGGGCCCCCAGTGCCTGAGTGGTATCTAACAGAAAAACAAAAAAACATTCTTTAAAAATAGCATTCCTATGTTAATGTTGGAGATCTCAGATGAAGAGCTGTTTTTACCAAGAGAAAAAGAGTAGAAGAGTTCGTTATTCCATTGATTTGATTGTTGTAGATGGACTTATTCCGATGACAAATGCAGATCTGCTTATTCCTCTAAAACATGATGATGCTGTTACTAAGGGAGTTACTTCTAATCTTAATGTTCCCATGTCCCTCAAACTCATTCTTCCTTAGGAGCCACTGTTCATCATTTCTTCACCCATGCAATCTCGGGTCTCTGGCGGTAATTTTTTTTTAAAGATTTTATTTATTTATTTATTTATTTATTTATTTATTTATTTATTTATCTATTTATTAGAGAGCGAGCGAGAGAGAAACAGCATGAGAGGGGAGAGGGTCAGAGGGAGAAGCAGGCTCCCCGCTGAGCCGGGAGCCCGATGTGGGGCTCGATCCCAGGACTCCGGGATCATGACCTGAGCCGAAGGCAGTCGCTTAACCAACTGATCCACCCAGACGCCCTGGTGGTAATTATGTCACAAAGAGGATCTTGGCTGAAATCAGATAGAATGGAGACTATCAGGGGGAAAAAAAAGGATTTTTCTCTCTCACGTGATTACCATATGCAACCATCTTGGGTCTGAGAGTGGGGGTGTTTGTAGGGAGAGGGAAGGGATGCCCTAAAACATGCTACCCAAAATTTCACCAAGCCAGGCTAAGTTCAGAAATGTTGAGTACAAAATGGAATTGGCTCCAGTAAAGTCCCGAAACTTTTAGGGCAACTTGACTTTGTAACGACATCCAAGCACATGATCAATGGGCCTGTGTCAGTGAACAGGGTGGTAGGGGCCAGTTTGGATGCTGTTAAACTTGGGTGGTGAGTCACATGCACGAGGACCATGAATTTTTCCTCAACGTTTTGGAAATGTTAAAAACCTGGTTCTTCACCAGATAGTTTGAAAAACACGTTATAAAAGATGATGTCGCCCTAGTCATGTTGTAAGGAAAAGCCAAGCCTTCAAGAAATTGAGACTAAGAAACATCTAAAGGCAGAAGCGCAAAGGAAAGCAAGGGAATGGTTGGTGTCCGTTGCAGTGAAGCAGGGAAACATTCCCTGGACATGAATCTTGAGTTGGGTCTTAAAAGAAATTGTTGGTGAACAGCGAGAGACAAGGGGTAGGTGGGCATTTCAGGAAAGACGTAGCACCAAGCTAAGGCACAGAGGACCTACCCCCGTCTTTTCCTGCCTCTACCAGCCCTTCCCCCTGGAGGCCTTATAGCTCAGCCTTTCTCACTCCAAATCCTCTCAGCCAGCTTCCAGATTTACACCTTCTTTCCTCTTCCTGTGTCTAATGTTCTTTTCAGACTGCACTTTGAGAGCTGATCTGTGTGGCCCGATGCCCCTTGAGACCTGGGGCGGCATCGCAGGGTTCTCTGCCCAGTGTCCCAGATTTGCCTACTTTGCCAATCCCTGCTTATGCCCCAGACAGATCAAAATAGTTCACATTTACTGAAGGCCTACTCTGTGCCTGGCACTGCACCTTATCATCCCAATAACCTAAAAGGTAACTTTTACGGTGAGTGTCGTCCAGGCTAATGCCCATCTCCACCTAAAGCCCCAATGGCTGCAAAGCCCTACTTCTTTGACTATAGGAAGTGCAATATTTAGTGGGTTGCCCTCCCTATATATTGCTGGGAAAATTCGGCTGCTTAATTGTGCCCATGGATCCCTCTCGGTTGTCTCCTTACCTGAAGCTCACAAAACTAGGATTTTTGGCCTCAGGGCCTCACTGTTCCATGGAGGGGCCACTCCAAGCTGGCAGTCCCACCTCTATCTCCATTAGAGCTGAAAATACCTATACCTCAATGCCAGAGATCTTGTCACCCCTGAAATAAATAGGAGAATGCTCCTTTTGTATTCCACTCAATTGGAGTGGGAGTTAGGAGGGCCCACAGGCTGCTCAAGCCCTAGGGCTATGGTATTTATGTCAAAGTTTTTTAATTGCTGGGTGGGGCCAAATTCTAATATCAGCCACAATATATTACTGGGGCCATAGCTCTTCTCCAACACTCAGACCTGGTTGTGGGGCCCATCTTTCCACATGAGACCACTTCCCTTAGTGTGAGTTCTTTCCTAGCCCTTGTTGATGCTCTGTACAAACTGAATTTGCTATAGATCTGAGCTAGAGGTTGTGAATATAAAAAAGGGTGTTGCCTATCACCACTGGCTGAAATGGCTGAGGGCCAGATCCTGCCCCATCCAGATACCCTGTTTATATCTGACGCTGAAAGAAGCTTCTTAGGATCTTGTACAGGCTCTCACATGGAGGGACAAGATCTGAACCCATGTCTGCAGGACTCCTTCCAGTGCATAGCTTTGTCTTCCCTTCAAAGCAGAGTATAGCCAATAATTTGGTAAATGGAGGCCTTCTTACTCAAGGGATTGTTAGCTAAATGAGGCTTTCCTGGACCAGCCTAGGATTCTGGAAATATTTTGGGCAAGTGTTCATGATGTTGTTGCTACTGCTGTTGATGATGATTTCATACTTGGATTATTCAGGCCACTTATTTTTTCTTTTTTCCTAGTTTCTCTTTCCTCACAAGCATTTTATTTACCCAAAAGAAGGTAAAATCAAGAGTGGCCCATTTTTATATGGTTCTGGAAAATGCTTGAGGGAGGTAGGAGGAAAGGTTGAAACTACTGGCAACATGGTCTTATAGAAAGAGCGTGGGTTTCAGAATCAGACAGGCCTGGGTTCAAATCTGGATTTGTTACTTACTATTTGAGTAAATGTTCAGAAGTTCAAGGCCCTCATCTGTAAGACAGAGATAATATCATCCAGCTCTCAGGGTTAAATAAGAAAACTTATTTTTAAATCATCAGTCTTAAAGACAGGCTCTATAAATCTTAGTTTTTCTCACTTTGAATGACCTTTTCTGGATTATATGAGAATTTTAGCTATCTATATTTTTCTATTCCTTCTTCTCATGGACAACCCTAAAGCTGGCTCAAAAGTAGGCCTCGTTTCCATGGAAACGTACTTAAGGTAAACAAAATTGAAAAGGGGAAGCACAGACACCCGTCCCCTACGCCCACTCACAACCACTGCACAGCCTCAGCAGAAATGTTTCCAAAGAAATGTTTCACAAAGCTTTCAGGGAAGGCACCAAGTGCTCTTTCAAAGTCTTTACATGCTTTTTCATTGTAGGGCTCTTGAAATGAACAATAATTTGAAACAGATAATAATGAACTTCACAGAGCAATGGACCAAAAGTGGAATTATTGAGCTCACCATTGTCTAATATAATTAGGTTGACACGCCTTTGAATCCAAATGCACGACTTCTCTCGCTCTCTATCCTGTATGTTCACATTTATTTGAAGAAGAACTTTTAATGGGAAGAATATTACAAGATTCCTGGGCTCCACATGGTTTCAGTTCTAATCCAAGTAATTTACTTTCCTCTGAAATTCTGATTTTCCTTTCCTCTTCTCTTTTCTTTCTTTTTGTCTTCTTTCCTTTCTTCCTTCCTTCCTTGGCATCAGTATTTTGTACATTTCAAAGGGGAATTGCTCCCCTGAGTGTGCATGGAAATGTAAGCATATAAATTACACACCAAATCTACTTAACAAGAAGGAATAATCCCACTGACATTTCCCACTGAACAATGCCTTCTTAGGAAAAATGCTGCAGGTACTTTAGAAGACCAAAAGGCATCCAATCAAATGACTTTTTAAAATTCCACAAAATATTTTTTTCTGCTTAAATAACTTATTAAACATAGCAACAATTAGATAATAGATATTTCTTAATTAGTTCTAACTTTAGATCTCTCTTCTATCAGGCAGAAATCAGACTAGCTTTACGGGGATGTAAACGTCCCTTTGAAAACCCTAATAACAGAGTAGTCTCCTCTACTTTCTGTCTAGCACAAGGGCCAACCAACTTTAAAGTGTGAAAATTAACTCATGTCTTACCCAAGACATCCGTCCACAAGATGTGACATCTAAAATGATACGGCAGGAACGTAAGTCACCAAAGACAACAACTCATAAAATTATGGCTAACAATGGTAGACAGTTTGGTTATTGCAATCCACCACAAAAAAAGAAAGAGAAAAGGCATCTAATAAAGCCTTTATTAGTTGCTTTATTAGTCACTAGTACATGTAGTGAATTTTCCAAAAGCTCTAACAAAAGAATTGACTTGGCCCATGTTGCCAAGCCACAGGCAGAAGATTCTGTGCTACCGAGGATGTACACCATGGTAGGGAGAAAGATTAGCAGAACAATTTTCCCCAAATCAGATTGTCTAGATGCCCCTGAGCAGTCAAGTCAAAACAACCACACTCAAGGGGACTCTGAGTCTTAGCTAGTGGGATATAAAGAGCTACTGTTACTGGAGGAAGAAGGCCCAGCCAGGCAACTGATGATTAACATCACTAGTTCCATCCATCAACAACAGATCCGAAGAATAAATGAAGAGGGAGCTAAGGGAGTCCTTCCCTTTGTCATGTGAACAGATCTATTTGATGAGATGTGAGGAGAGTTCAGCAGCCACAAAATCATAGACTCATTGACCATTGGAGCTGGAAAAGTTGTAGAAGAGAAACTGCAGCTGAAGGTGATGAAATGACTTGCCCAAGGTCACAGAGGAACCACTACCCCCCTTCACCACTTGTGACTTGAATGGAAATAGTCTTTATCTGACACGAAAAGAAAAAAAAAGTGAGTACACTATGTGTCAGCAAAAGTTATGCCACACGCAGCTAGATCATTGCCCAACAAAGGAAATGTGGATTCACAGAACTAGCTTCCTACTTCAAACACTATTTTTCCTGTAATTGGGTATGGTTGGGGGCAAACTCTGGTCAAACACCGCAAAGATAAAGGGAAGCTTTCTGTTCTTAGATGCATCAACTGTAGGCCCAGTTAAGACATCTCAACCATTCATTGATCCAGAGTTGCTTGAGGCAGGCCCAACATGGGCTCAGCGTTTTGGAAAATACAGAGAAAGCATGACAGGATCTTTTCCCTCAAGAAAAATGTGGACGACTATAGGAGATCACCAGAGATCAAGTGCAAAGACTGAGTATTGACAAAATTCCCAACAGGAGTTCAGGAATGGGGGAAATCATAGGGTACTGGGCAAATAGTCAAGGATGGCTTGATGGAGCTGATATCCGTGGGACCTTGAAGGCTGGGTGGGGTAGCGGAATAGGTTAGAGGAGGAGACAAGTTGGGGGTATCTGAAACAAAGCGGGAACAATGTTTCTGAGGTAGAAATTAATATGGCTCCAGAGAGTCTAGTGAAGAGACCCAACTAAGTGGCCTACAAGTTAGGTTTGAGGATAGAATGAAAAACAATCCATAGGGAAAGCACGATGAATGACTCACTAAATCATCTGGCTGAAGCAAAACAAAACAAAGCACCAGAGTCTGGACCCATCTCCTTGTCTCACTGGTATGTTAAGAAAAAAATCAAATCTGCAATGTCTGGATGTACAAAAGCCAGAATCATCAAAAGGTTATATCCTTCATATCATGAGTAGTATCTTGACCTCTGTACAAAATATAAAGTTGGTTTGAGCCATACGAGGATTCATTGACCCTTCGCACCACCACTCCCCAAGAGGAAATTGATCAGATAGTCTTAGAAGCCATTTTTAGGCCCACAGGATACTGACTCAACAAAATAAGGTATTGCCAAAACTACTCAAGATCCGAATAGCTATCCAAATGCTTTTATATGTCTTTGAACATTCTTTCTCTTTGGCCTTAAAGGCGTTCTTAGATTTATCAACTCCTCCCAGTGGAAGGCCTGTCCATGCCCTTCCAATTATTACCTCCAATTTCTGGGGCGGGAAGGTAAACTGAGATGCAGAGGAATTATGGAGTCATCTAAATGGGAGACTATTTCAATGTCAAAACATGGCACGCCCAGACGCCTGCTGTACACAAAGACTATTTATAAGTCTGATCTTACGCTTGGATTTACAATGAAGTTTGAAGCAGAAAGAGCAAAATTCCAGATTCAAGAAAAATTACAGCTGGAAAAATAATTTTAAAATAAAAAAAAACAAGGAAGCCTTCCAAGAAGTTACTCAATTTGGGAATTTAAGGAAGATGGAGGTTTGGGTCCAAGAGGAAACTGCTTTGGGGACATAGAGGAATGGAAACTCTTGCCTTCAGCCTATTTTTGTAGCCCTCTCTTCAGGCATACACACATCTGAGGAGAGAGAAGACATTCCTCCTCACTGCTTCCAACAAGGCACATGCGAGCAGAGACCTCTGGTCGCACTGTGCACAAGCCACATGCAAAAGCTCCAGGCATGGAGAGGCTGTGTGTGGGGGAGAGATGAATTCGCCCCTGACCCTTGGCCCCAAACAAACATACACCCTTCCTGCCTACCTGCTTATGCCTCCACTATATGCACAGCATGGAGCTCCACGTCCCTTAGGAGTTGTGTGTTGAGGGTGGGAGTGGGCATGTGATGGGCAGAAATCCTCTTCCTCTGTCCTTCCTGCCTTTTCTTAAGTAGGAGAGAGCTTTAGATTCATGTTTAATAGCTGCTCCGTGTAGTTATTTGCTGTCTGGAGGCTGTAGAGTTTCACTGTGGTTTGGCAAACACGTGGGATCGATGCTGCCACCCCTTACTCACCTTCCTGTGGCAGACATCACCGATCAAGCAGAGCATTCTCCTGCTTTGAGCAAAGATTCAACTTCAGAATCCTTCTCAACCCGATAGTCCAGGCTGTCATCACCAATTATAGTTGGCAAGTGGTTTGCAACTTATTTGCCAGCCCCAGGGTATAGAGAAAGAAAGAGAAAAGGAGAGAAGGAAGAAAGAGAAGAGCAGTATTTAACTCAGCACCAACTACGTACCAAGTAGGGGCATATCAGGGAGGGTGGGAGTCGGCCATGATGCAGAAGGGTATTCTATCATTGGCATTGCACAGTCATAATAAAAAACAGACTCCATCGGCTTTATGTTGTGCTTAAATTCTCCACAGACAATGCACTGGTATTGTCTGCACTGTCACTGGACTGCTCCCACTGAACCCCTCTCCTCCTTGACTGAGAACTGCATTTCCACACAGCCCACCTCTGAGAACCTCCTGGTGAGGGAACAAGGAATTGGAGTTGGAAGGGCCAAGCTTTTATCCCTGCTCTACCTTTAGTTTTGAGCAAACTGCATTTCAGTTTCCTCATTTGTAAAATGAGGACAACAAAGCTCCCTTTCTTAGAGTGATGTAACGGGGAGGTTAGTACTTATGCAACTGTGAAATGGCTCAGAGCCTGGCGTGTCAGAGGAATTACTTAAATGTCAGGTTTCTTTCTTAAGTTACCAACTAAACTGGACTGCCCTTACCGGAGTTTTAAGCTTACTATGGTAGTGATGGATGCAATTCATTATATACTCAATATGACTGTCAGATTTAGAAAAAAAAAAAAAAAGAGGGTTCCTGGTTAAATTTGAATTTCAGATAAAAATATGAATATTCTCAGTATGAATCTTTCCCAAATATTACAGGAGACATACTAATACTAAAAAATTATTCAGCTTTTAGAATCTGAAATTTAAATTTAACTTGCTGTCCAGTATTTTATCCAGCAATGCTAGCATCAAATCTGGAGGTGTGGAATGGATAAAGGAATGACTCTTTAGAGAAAAATTTGTCATGCTGAATGTTTCTCAAAATGGATGATTTTGCAAGCTTTCTTTCAGCCACTACACACAGTAAGAAATACATTTTGTACCGCCATTCAATGCACACATATGTATGCGAATTAACAGAAATAAACATCTCACAAAACCTTTTCTGACAACAGTGCAGTCTGGCAGTTTCTACCTTCTTCATTCTCCAATTTTTCATTTCTTTTTTTTTTTTTAATTCCTGGTCTAGCCTCTCACTTAATTGATTTCCTGACGCCCTAATGCAGAGGTCAGTAAACTACAGCCCAAGGGCCAAGTCTAATCAGCCAACTGTTTCGTGCATGTCCCGTGAGCTAAGAATGGTTGTTATGTTATTAAATGGCTGAGAAAAATCTAAAGGAGAATTGTATTTCATGACATGTGAAAATTTCATGAAATTAACATCTCAGTGTCCAAAATAAAGTTTTATTGGCACCCAGCCACTCATTCACACATGCATTGTTCATGAATGTTTTCACACTATAATGGCAGAGTTGAGTAGTAGTGAGTTGAGAGTTGCATATTAAGCATGACCCACAGAGCCTGAAATACTTATTATTTGTGCCTCTACTGAAAAAATTTGCCTACTCCTGTCCCAATGTCCTGATGTGTCTTCACCCATAGTTTGAAAAGCTCTGCTCTAAACGGTTTTGCTCTGAAAGCATCTATTTCTATTCGTCTGAGTGGGCAGCTTTTTCTAAGAATTTCAGGTCAACCTTATTCTTCTCAGTTCCTCATAAGACAAACCCAGATGAACAGACTCCGGCCAGAAAATTTATTTTCGGTTGCCCTTAGAGTATGGGTTAGATTCAGTCAAGGCCCAGACTTAGCAAGAGTCACTGGAGGCATTGATGGCTCCCAGAGAAGGGAAGGATTATGAAGAACATGGAGAATAAAACATCAAGTTCTTGACCTTGAGCCATTGAGGCTCTTGACTCTTATTACAGAATTTAGAGCTTCCAGAGAAAAGGTTTTGTGATTTGCAAGAGCTAGGTGTAACTGAATCTAAAGTGAATCTAAACTGAACTTAAACCCCAAGTAAGTGAGACATAAAATCCACTATACACAAGAGAATGGAAAGAGAAGTACGGGTGGTTGCTCTGGCTAGAGAAAGAGGAGAGAGGGTAAGGGAGCCTACAGCTGACAGATCCCTGAGGGGTTGTGTACCTTGCCTTCTCCCACACTCTATGACTTTCAGAGGCAGGGTAATAAATCCTCAAGATGGATTTAGGTGGCACCAGGACCTGAAAGAATGCATGCCTTGCTCTCTGAAAGCTACCTGGAGTTAGGAGGGACCCCACAGATAAATATATGCAGCCAGCAAACTACCACTCAAGGGCAAAAGTAGGCATGCTACCTAGTTTTGTAAATAAAGCTCCATTGGAACTGAGCCATGTCCATTTGTCCACAAATTGTCTTTGGCAGCTCATGCTACAATGGCAGAGTTGAGGATTTGCTTAATGTATTTCCTATCTGGCCCTTTACAGGACATAGTTTGCCAACTCCTGTCCCACATACTGGGAATAACAGCCTAGACAGGGCACTAGGGTGAAGCAGGCAGAAGGGGCCTGAGAGAGTCCTTGGATTTCCCCATGACCAAAACTCTGTAGGACAGCATCTTCCCTTATTTTGCACCCTCCCCCATATAGACACAAAATGGCTAAAAGAAGATCAGAAGAACTGAGCAGGAGTTGAAGTTGGGATGAAGAGGATACATCAGAGATGGAAGGCTCCCTAACAACTGAGACCTGGGCAGGTCGCCAAATAATGGCCATTGGGTGCCAGTACGAATAGATGCCAAGGGCTAAAGACCAGGCCTACATCAGATTTAAGATGCCTTTGGACCAGACCACCACCATCCCTTCCTCACCCACCCCAGCACCCCATTTCCTACACCTAAACAATCCTAAACCTCCAGGATCTTAGCTGCAACCCCAGGAAGAAGGGAAGGGAATAAAATGTTGGATTAAGTGACTGGAACGAGAAATGACTGCGTAGACATCGAAGTGGTTGATTTTACTCTGGAAGTTCCTCTATATTAAGTTTCCTGCCACTAGCAGAATGTGGGCTGAAACTAGAAATTAGGTTATAGAAAAAAGAAGAAAGTTACATTCCATGTACACAATAGGAAGAGCAGGAAACTGACTTTGCCGCTACCGGAAATTGGAATTTCATTCACAGCGATTCAGGAGACCACAGCAATTTAAGTCCCAATGGCTCATGACTCAGTGACTCCATACTGAATTCTTTTTCTGTCTGCTCCTCCCTAGAGAAAAACAGCTTAAACCAGTCTGAATCTCTCATCTTCCCCCATTCTACCTTCGACTTGGGAAGAGAAATCCTGGACGAGCTTAGGTTCTCACCAGTAGGTGACGCTAACACGGAGCGTGCCATACTCATTATGTGATGCTGAATTAGCCAGACACTAATTAGAGCTCCCTTCATTGACTCCTCTACTGCACACACTCCCTCTGGTCTAATTGAACCTTGTTATTAAGTAGGCCCTGAGTGGTTTTACCTCTAGGCTAAATTTGCCTCTCCTGAGTGGTATAATGGAAAGAATTCCAGAGTTAGGAAACACGGGACATGGATTTGTGTTGTCCTACTAATTAGGTGAATTGGCCAAGTCAGTTAATCTCTCTGAGTCTTGGGATCTTCATCTTTAAAATCCATGAGTTGGAATTGTTGGATTTTTGTTTTCCAGGTTTAAAAAGCAATTCAATAACCACAATGAGATCACACTTTTCACCCATCAAATTAATAAATTTTGAAAAAAACTTAAGAGTCCCAGAGAAAGGCACTTGGACATAGTGCTATGGAGAATGCACACTGGTACAGACTTTCTGGTGGGCAATCTGGCAATATGAAGTCCAAGTCCTAAGAATGTAAATATCCTTTGCCCACCAACTCCTGATGTAGGAATTAATCTTAAAGAAATAAGTACAGACATGTGCAAAGACATAGCTAAAAACATATTCAACAAAGCAGAACATTTCAGTTTCTCTGGAGACTCAGTGTATCTTTGTTAACTAGTCTCTAAATCTTCCTATAATTCTTAGAACTACATTACAATACTTGTATAAGGCAACAAAGCAAACCATTGTTTAATCATATAAAGAGAGAAACAAGTAGAGCCTAGGATTTCTTGAATATTTCTTGAATGACAGGCGCCAGGCTAAATAGTTTTCTTAAATTCTGCCTTTAAATATTCTTACAATAACCCTATGCAAGAGGTATTATTACTCTTATTTTACGGATAGAGACTGTGAGGTCAGGCAAGTGAACTTCTTGCCGGAAGTCACACAATGCTGGAACACAATGGAAGAAGTGCATCTTCTGCTTTGTAAAGACCCAGTTCCCTGTGGGCTGGAAGAAAACTTTCCATACAGTGGAGGTAAGGGGAGGGACATTCAGTATGGGGACATTAATCCTGACTGAGAATTGGATCCAGGCTCTTCAGAAGTATTAAGTTAGAATCATAATTTCAAAGCTTTGGCCATTTCTTTGTGCTGCTAACAATGGAAAGCCAAACTGGTCTGAGAGAGGCAAGGCTTTCTAGTGGGGGAGGGGGGGAAGCACTTAACTGGACTTTTAACTGTAGAAAAAAGGGAAATTCCATCCTGGAACAGGAAAGCCTCAAGTTCTGTGTATACCAAAGTCAAAGGTGGGGAGTTGTTTTGATGTTAATGGATTTGGGGCTCTCTCTGGTGGGATGGAGGGAAGAGGCTGTTGGGGTCCAGCATTGGGGGAGGAAAGAGATGGTTGAAGCGAAATTCTGTGCAGAGGTGAGCAAAGAGCAGGGCTGTACTCAGCAATAAGTTGGAACCTGAAGATCAAGGAAGACCAGTAGGGACTGGGTGCGATGCCATATGGCCCAGGGCTTTGGGGTATGGTTAGGGCCAGCACTGAACTTACATTTCTTCTCTGTGCACTGAAATTCCTTCAGATTTTCACTCAAGCCAGAAAGCCTCACGTTAGCACTGCCGTAGGGGCAATGGAAGGCACTGAGTCCATCTGGGCAGTCAGGAGCACCATTCAGATGGAGAATGATAAGTGACCACCAAAATTATGTTTGCACTCTCCAAAGAGCCCTCAGTTTTATTTGCATATTTTAAAAGGATGACCCCGGAAGGTTGTAATGAGCCCAGGGACACATGAGTTGGATGTAGTGCTTATGTTTCAGGGACTGAGACTCAGGCTGGTCTACAGGGCAGCTGAAACCATGTAGTCGGATGCCTGTTAACAGGGTTCATCCGTTGTGGGGCCTCTGCAGGACCACGAGCACTTGGCTGCTGGCAGCAAGCTAGGTGATTACCGCATTAGATCATGCTTATAATGGGAAAAAGGCTTCTCTCCTCCGGCTGACTAATCAGCTTGCCATTTTTATTGCATGATCAGTATCAAGAGACAACGATTCTGAACTCTTGTCAGCATCCTGGGTGTATGCTGGCATGACAGAAAGAACAGTTATATTAGCAAAGAGAACAGGTGGAGGGATTAGCAAACTTGCTAAGAGGGACAAGAGAGTTTGGTCCCCCGAGGCACAGGAAGAGGCTGCTGGCTCCCATTAAAATGAGAACCGCTATTACAGAGCTCCCATCCGCCAGGTCCTCTACAGACACTCTGCGTTTGCCTCTTGCTTATTTTAATGTCAAAAGTATGTCGTGCTCATTATCAATCTGTATTGGTTCCCTGGGGCCCGCAACAAATCACCACAAACTCGGTGGCTTAAAACTGCCAAAAATTATCCTCTCCCTCTTCTGGAAGTCAGAAGTTCAAAATCCAGGTGTTGGCAGGGCTGTGCTCCCTCTGGAGCCTCTGGGAGGGGGGATTCTTCCTTACCTCTTCCAGCTCCTGGTGATTCCAAGGAAATCGTTGGCATCCCTTCGCTTGTAACTACATTATTCCAGTCACTGTCTCCATCCAGCATGACCTTCTGCTCTTTTCCCTCTGTGGGTCTCATTTAAGGATGCTTGTCATTGTCCTTGAGGCCCCTGCACAATCCAGGACAATCTCATCTCAAGATCCTTCACTTAATTACATCTGCAATGACCCTTTTCCAAATAAGGTCACATTCAAAGGTACCAGGGGTTAGGATGCAGACATATCTTTTGAGGGGCCACCACTCAACCCACTATAGTAACTAATGAATGAATTTAAAGGTGGGTAAAAGGAAAGGGTAAAGTTTTGGAAAACCTTGCCGATCTATTTTTCCCTTTCGATAATCTCAGCTCTCATTCTGTAGCCCTTCCTCATTTTTTTCTCGCCTCAGCAAATGTTGTGAAGCAGAAGAAAAGGAGGATAAAGGGTAAAAGGATAAAAAGAAAGGGAAGAGAGCTCCCTCCCACCCCCAGGAGAGGTCAAGATGGGGAGAGAGGGGGAGGAAGAGTTTCCATCTGGGTACCCCCCCTTCAGGTAGAAACTTAGGTGGGGAGGAAGTGAGGGGAATCAGAAAACCCAGACCAAATGGGAACTCCAAGTGCAAGAAGCTTGCGGCTCACCCCTCAAGGTATAGCTCCAGACCACTGGAAATCCCTTGAACAGGGTGCTGCCCAGAGGGTGGTTTAAAGAAGGCTGATCGTGAGGCGCCTGGGTAACTGGGTCTGTTAAGCGTCCAACTCTGGGTTTCGGCTCAGGTCCTGAGCTCATGGGTCCTGAGATCAAGTCCAGCCTCGGGCTCTGCGCTCAGCAGGGAGTCTGCTTGAGCTTCTCTCCCTCTGCCCTTCCCCCCCCCCCTTGAGGGCTTTTGCTCTCTCTTAAATAAATAAATAAATAAAAATAAGGAAGGCTGATAAAAGGGTACACATGCACATATGGAGGAGCCACCCTGGGTCCCATGGCCTGTTGTACTGGAGTTTCTGTGCAACTTCCAGGCGGGGACCGATAGACCCCGAGAAACCCAGAGACAAGGGGACCGGAAGGCCTCTAGGTGCAGGGATCTCAATAAGGCGTGAAGACAGGGGCCCATGGACTTCTGCAGCAGGGCTTCCCCAAAGCAAGAAATGTGATTATTGAGCTATGCCCCAACAGGGATTTACACCAGATGCCTACAGATGGAATAGGACCAGGAAAGGTCACTTTCTGTCCCATCCCTCCTGAAGGTCAGCAGGGAGGAAGCCAGGGCACACAGAGCTCCTGAGAGGAGAGGAAAAGAACAATAATGAGCTTAAACTCATTGTCAACATATGGGACGTTGGCTGGAAAGCAAAGCGGCATGAAAAAGCAGTGGGTGATAGAGGTGACAGAAGTGGCTTGAGTGTGTATGTGTGGCATCGGGGAGTAGAACACAACACCCACCATGGACATACTCTTTTCTAAAGTTTATCCCCTTCCCTTGAGGTAACAAGCTTCATTGTTTCGCTGTGGAGCATCCCACCCCTTTGCCCATGCTCACATAATCATATGCACATACAGATAGATAGATAGATATATGTTCATTTTTAATTTTCTGAAGTTTACTTTTCTTAGTAATCTCTACACCCAACGTGGGGCTCGAACTCACGACCCCAGGATCAAGAGTCGCATGCTCCTCCCACTGAGCCAGCCAGGTACCGTAGATTTGTTCATTTTTTTTAAATAACGGGAGTAGATTATGCCCAGCTACTTTTCTTACATGACATGACATCATAGTGAATGTGTCTGTGTGTGTATAGTAAATGTGTGAGTATGTATAGATGTGTGTGTGTGTGTGCTTCTTTTAATTCCATAGCATGCAATATCCATGAATCTTACCCCACAATTTGCTGTGTATCACCACCACCTTCACTGTCACTTTTGCCCTTTTTTTGACCATCCTAAACAACGTTTCAATAGACACACTCGTTTTCTCCTCTAACCCTCACGAGACCCCTCTGAGGCGAAGGTCCGTTCTGAGACTCATGGCACAGTGACAGGCCTGGGCATGCCCTGATGGTCCATGCTTTTTCTTCTGTACCACAAATATCACATGCTCTTTTTTCTGCACCAGAAATATCATTCCCCATGACTGTTCACAGTGTGTGGAAATCCCACCTTCAGGGATGTATATTAGTTTCCTAGGGTTGCTAACAAATTACCACAAACTGGGTGGCTTAAGAGAGTGCAAGTTTATCCTCTCCCAGTTCTGGAAGCCAGAAATCCAAACTCAAGGTGTCAGTAGGGCCACGCTCCTTCTGGAGGCTCTAGGGAAAGGGTCTTTTCTCGTCTCCTCCCAGCTTCTGTTAGTTGCCGGCAACCCTTGCCATCCTTGGCTTGTGGAAGTCTCCCTCGGTCTCTGCCTCTACCATCACATCATGTTCTCCCGGTGTAGTTCTGTGTCCAAACTTCCCTCTTTGGAGATGGACACCAGTCCTTGCATTAGGACCCGCACTAATCCAGTATGACCTTATCCTTAACTTGATTCCATCTGCCAAGACCCTTTTGGAAGGGTCACATACACAAGTTCTGGATGGACATGAATTTTGTCAACCCCGCACAAGGGGGATGTTCTTTTGAGTCCAAATGTGATTTCTTGAATACTCACATTCAAGTTCTAAAGTACAAATGGCTTGTTTGTCAAGAGCTAATATGTCCAGCACCACGTGAATGTGGATGACAGGGTGGGCACGTTGCTGGGACTGGAATGTTGACAGGCACCTTGAGATCAACCCAGGCTCTTGACTGCCTCCCCACTGAGCTCACACCAGTCACCAATCACTGTGTTTGGGTTCCCTGTCCTCACTGTCTCTTCTTCAAAGGTTGGGCCACTGAATTCCTCACCTGAGGAGCAGGAACACCCTCTGGGAGGAATTTCTTCACCTCTAGTCTCACCCGCCTCTAATCCATCCTCTGACTTTCAACCCCAGTGATCTTTCTGAGTTAAAATTAAGATCATGCAAAGCCTGCTCACTGCCTTCAGGGCACAGTCCAAGCCTGTTGGTCAGCACACAGGCCCTTTGTGACCAGCAGATTGCTTCCCAAGTAACCTCAGCTCTTGCCCTACCCCCAGAACCTTGTGTTCCGTACTCCATGCTATTCCCAGAACCAACCTGCCTTCCCACACCTCCTTGGCTTTCTGTACTCTGCACCCTATCTAAAAACTCTTTCCCTCCCTCCTTCACATGGTGTAGTGAGTTGAGTTGAATGGTGAACACCAGAAAGAGATGTCTATGTGCTAACTTCCAGAGTGTAAGAAAGTGACAGATTTGGAAAAAGGGTCTTTGCGGCTATAATCAACTTAGAGTTCTCGAGACGAGATCATTCTGGATTACCTGGGAGGCCCTAAATCCAATGACAGGAGTCCTTATAAGAGAAAGGCAGAGGGAGATTTGACACAGACACACAGAAGGGAAGGCCAAGTGACGACAGAGGCAGAGAATGGATGATGCGGCCTCAAGCCAGAGAATGCCTGGAGCTCCCAGAACCTGCAAGAAGCAAGGAAGGATTCTTCTCTAGAGACTTCAGAGGGAATGTGGCCCTGTCAACACCTTAATTTTGGACTTCTCACCTCTAGAACCTCAAGGGAGTAAATTTCTGTTCTTTTAAGCCTCCCAGTTTGTGGTAATTTGTTACGGCAGCCCCAGGAAATGAATATTCATGGGCTCTCCCCAAGGATATGGAAGGCTCTGCCGGCTGCTGATGTCACAAGGCCACCTAGCTGAGAGGATGAGTAGGAACTACATCGAGCTTACACTCAGCCTGCCAAGCTGTGCTGTCGGGCGTGAAACTGCCTGTTGCCCGAAGGAGTGCTTTTCTCTTATTCACACAAAGGCACCTGATGGGCCAGCAGCAGCCCTAATTCCTGGGTGTTGTTCAAGGGTCTCTTCCTGGGTTGGTCCTCCAGGAAGCCTTCCCTGCCTCACACACCCTCCCTCAGACTAGTTTGGACACTTCACCTGCTCCAGTAGCACCTAATCATACATGTATCCTGCTGTAAAACAATTGTTTGTTCCCATTTCTGTCCCCTCCTCTGCACCTTGGAAGCAAGGACTATTTTTATCCTTCCCTTTCCCCTATACCTAGCACTTAATAGGTGTTCAAAAGAGGCCTACTGAATGAATGAGCAGGAGCACACAATGGGGCTTTAGCAAGCTGGAGGCAGCGAGAAGGAGCAGTCTGCAGGGGCAGAGGTGGGATGCTATTCCCAAAGGGGGGCTGGATATGGGCAATTTTATGCACATCACAATTTTGCCTAAACTAGCCATCAAAGAAAACCAAAAAATAGACTTAAATAGAGAGCATCACCAAGACATTAATGTTTTACAGATGCCATATCTGATATTGTGTCTTTATCTTTTCCCTAATTGAGGCATCAGTGCCTAAGGATATTTCCATTTGGGCCAAGCACGTGTTCCACACATCCAATGGGATTCAGTGCACTGCATTCCATGCAGATACACACATGAGCTCATACAAGTCCCAGGGTGCTCATCTGGTCCAGATTTGAAGGAAACTATGTAGCTGGATGGAGAAAAACACATCATGTATCAACTTAATACCAAACAGATTTTATGACATACTGAAACTTCTTTTGATAATCAACTAATATATCAGAAGGGCTAATGAACCAAAAAAGTACCAGCTAATCATTGTATCTTTGAGGTCTGGACAATGTTTGTGTGGGTTGCAGGGATGACAGAAAGGCAAAAAGATGCAGGGAGCTTTAGGGAAATTTATCCAAAAGGACTCCTGAGAGGCAATATGTCTGTTGTAGCAAGAGGTATATTTTGCCAATTTATGAGCATAAGCAAATTTTTTTTTTTTTTTTCTGGCGGAAAGTCAGGTTGGACTTTTCCAGAGATAAAGGACAATGGCCTGGTCATTCTCATCCCTGCTAGGCATGAGCACCATGGATGCTACTGAGGAAGGAGTCAATTCTTGGTTGTCTCGTTTGGGAATATCTCAACCCATTTTTGAGATTGGTGTGAATAGCCTCCCCCCCCCACCCCGCCACCAAACTATCACTTCACATAAAATAAAAAATTGGGAACATGGGATTAAAATGATAAATTAGCTAAGAACTTTTGGCTGCTAGTGAAAATCACCTGTGGTTGGAATAAGAAACAAGGCAATTGTAACGAAGGATATTGGCGAGATTAATCCAATTTAATGGAGAGTTAATGCATCTTGGGAAAGGTAAGGCCTGAGACAGCTCAGGATCCTCAGCAGCAGGAGTTGCCATTCATGAGACAGCTTCAAGTTCTGAGTAAACAATTCTAGGAGGACCGAAACTGGTTGACCCAGTTTGGGAGTGGATTGAATTAGAATGGATTACTCAACTAAGGGCAGGGCAAGGTGGTCCTCATGCAAGGTGATCTCTTACAAGCCAGCTAATGCTCCAGTTGGGACTGACCATAAATACCTACTAACATGTTGGGAGGGTTTTAGGACACATGGGGATTTAATATAAGGTTTCTGTTTTTTCACTTTCTTTAGTACAGGATTTCCAGCTTGGTGTCAGGGAGAATGTAGTACTGTCCCCTGGGATGGGGGATGGCCTTTGGAAATCTGTAGAATTCTGTTGGACTGTCTCAATATCTGGGGAGGGATGGGAAGGAGAGCGGAGCACTACTGACCCTCAGAAGGCAGGAACCCAGGGAGCTCACCTTCTTGCAATAGCCCCACTGAGAAGCACTGCATTAAAGTAATTCCATTCCATTCCTGGCTGAATCTGTATGTAACTCACTTCTCCTATGGTATAAGCAGAAAGGATACTACTGTTTGTATTTGCTTTTGATTTGATTTAGGTTGCCATTTGGAGGTGTTTTTATTTTATCATATTATATTTTTTACATAACCAAACCATTTTGTTGGCATTATGTAAATAGACTTATCTTCTAAAATGTAAGAGAGGAGTGGAGGACATTTTTCAGAGGAAAACCATCCTTTCAGATGCCCTATTCAAACCAGGAACTCCAGAAGAAGGTCCTCTCCATTTGATCTCCTACAGGAGATATTATAATGAGATTCTCAGTTATTAGCCAAGGCCACATGTCACAGGCAGCAGAGCTTCAGTTCCTCATGCACATAAAGAAAAAGGAGGAATTTGAGACAAAAGACTAACATAGAGTCTTTTCCTATTACTGGAGAGGAGCAGTAATAGAGCCTTTGTAACAAAGGAATCATGTGACCCTTTTAAAAATAAGAGTGAATTCAAAAATCAGGACTGTCTGTGCAGGAAGCTTCAGGGAAATGCAAGGAATTTTTTAAAAAGGAAGAAGTTCTCAGAATAGGGCTGTAGGAAAATGTCTCCTGACAACTGGGGCAGCCATATTGGCGAGGGGCAAACATGATTAACTTCATTTTATTTTCATACAGGAAACCATAGGGATAGCCAAGAAACAAGCTCACTATTTCTGGTTATTGGCTTGTTCTAGCTCTTAGGGGACACTCCCTTCCTCAGTCAGAGAGCTGTTTTTATGGCAAGGGACTCACATGCTTTTTCATTGCTACATTTTCTTTGAATCATGGTTGGCAATTAGGCATTCAAATTGACTATATACCTTTGGGATTCTTCTGGGTATGCAAAGAATTCCCCCATCTGTTTTGCTCAGGATGTGGGCAGATGAAGAAGTAGTAACCACTGATAGATATTGCCTCTATTTGACTGGTGTTGGGAAAGAACCTTTGCAATCAGCCAGGGAGATATTCACCAGTGCTAAGAGATGGAAAATAGAACTATATCTTTGGATCTCACCTACTTCTGCAACTGTCCCCAGGTCAGAGGGAGTTGGGGCGGGTGGGGGGAGAGTGGGGTGGGAAATCCCACCTTTCAAAGGTTAAAGACAGCCTGTGACTTAAACAGAGAATTAGGGAAATTGATTGGGGGGGGGAAGGAAGATTGTGCCATAAAGTGAAAAAAGAAAAAAGAAGGAATTCAAGTCAACAAATATTTATGAAGCATTAGGTGCTGTGCTAGATGAATCATCATCATAATAACAATTGTAAGAGTAAGTCATGCTTGCTCTCCTCTTTCCAAGTTCCAGGCACTGGTTTTTGTTTTTGCTTTTGTTTTTTATTGAAGTATAGTTAACATACAGTGTTATATTAGTTTCAGGTGTACAATGTAATGATTCAACAATTCTATGCATTACTCAGTGCTCATCATTTTAAGTGTACTCTTAATCCCCTCACCCATCGGGCACTGCTTTAAGTATATTATATATATTAACTCATTTAATCTTCATAACAAACCTATAATATTTATACCTGTTAATATGATCCCCACTTTAAGAATGCAGAGACAAGGCACCAAAAGGCTAAGTACCTTCCCAGAATTATCCAGGTAATAAATACTAGAGCTGGGATATAAACTTAGTAAGTCTTCAGAGACTGGGCTATAAATCACTATATTATAGTGTCTCTTAAGAGATGATTTCTTTTCTCAAGAAGGTTACAGGGAGATAGTCATCAACAGGTAATGCCAGTATTATTTGAACAGA
This sequence comes from Eumetopias jubatus, assembly GCF_037043125.1. Taxonomy (NCBI): domain Eukaryota; kingdom Metazoa; phylum Chordata; class Mammalia; order Carnivora; family Otariidae; genus Eumetopias; species Eumetopias jubatus. The sequence continues at coordinate 181,625,850 of NW_028274808.1, read as the reverse complement.
AGATGATGGGTAAGTGTGGGGTGTTTGGGATGCCCATAGTCCAGTCCTGGGGACAGAGGTGGCTTCTAACCAGAACCTTGAGTAGTGGATAGGAATAAGTTAGGGAGACAAAGAGTCAGGGGGAAACCAACCAAGACAACAGGAATAAAAAGGGTGTGTAAGGAGAAACAAGCAGTTTGGGGGCAGGAGGAGTATAAAGTATGAGGAAGATAGGTGAGGTACGGTTGGGAGCTTAACATGTTAAAGGCACACAAATCTTCATTTGTTGAATGAACACATGAGGGTCCAGCCAAACATGGCTCTGTGGGCCAAGTTAAGGAGTTGGGTGGACATAGGGGGGAGTTTAAGCAAAGGAGTACTATGATATTAGACCACTTTAGCAACACTGTTAAATATGTATATATAATTATTATTATTATTGGCTGGGAGAATGGCAATTTTAACTACTTTTCCTGTAGTTCTTTATAGGGAGGCCTTATGTCAGAAACTGGTTAGAAAGTGGCCAAAGAAGTTTGTCTTGAAGTTACACTTTTCTTTTTACTAAAAGTCAGTCTATTGGCCCAAAAGTGGTATTTTCTTAGTTTTTACCTTCCACAAATTAAACCATGACATCATCAGCCTAAATAATTTTAACTGATGCCTGGCTAGGGTTCTTCTCTTTCCTCTTCTATTCCTTTTTTTTTTTTTCTTCCTTAATTCCTTTCTTCCTCCTCTTTCTACTTTTATCTTACTTATTTCATCAAGTGGCCAAATTGGCGTGAAACCACACCTCAACTTGACCACAAGGGTTATAATGGAGACATGAAAACCAGAAGGAGGCTATTACAACATGCCAAGCAAGAGAGTATGCTGAGGGCCTAAACTGGAATAATATTAGAAATAGAGAAGAGGGGGCATATTCGAGAAAAAGCAAAGGGCTAAAATTGGCCAGCTGTGCATGCATGGGAGCTGGGATGGTAATAGAACTAGAGGGACTGGGATGAATCCTGGTTTCTGGCCTGGATGGCTGTCATTTACTAAAATAAAGCACATAGGATGACACACATGTTTAGGAAGGAAGATGATGAGTTTAGTTGCAGGCATATAGATTTGAGGTACATGTGGAAACATCCAACAGGAGGCAGATGGGTCTGAAACCAAGAGAATGATGACAAAATTGGGAAAGTAAATTCAGTACTTATGGCCTAGAGGCTGTAATAACTAGTTTCAAAGATGGCTGCCATCAATGTCTTCCCTCCAGTAATGCACATGCCACTCCCCCACCCACAGGAGGACTCTGTCCCTTCCCTGGAAACTCATCCGGACTTGTAAATGTTCTGACCAACAAAATGCTGGGGAAGAGACATTCTGGGACTTCTGAGTTCAAGCCTTAAGAAGACAAGTAATCTTTAGTTATTTCCTCTTGGATCATGGAATGCAGCTGCCATGCTATGAGGAAGCCCAAACTCTAAACTCACAGAATGGTGATAATGAATGGTTATGAATGATTATTGTTGCTGTTTTAAGCCACTAGTTTTTAAAAAACTTTTCAATACATGGCACTAGGAAGATAAATTGGAACCTGAAAGAGTGTAGTGCTACTTATAACAAAACCTAATTTATATATATAAATGTCATATATACATATATATGACATTGGCTTTGAAAGCTAGCAGCTGGTAAAAGCTGGGGGCTTTGAAAAGACATACAGACTGAAAAGGCAGTAAGGAAATTGATATTGAAGATTTGAGAATAAAAGACATGCGTTAGGGACTGGCAGAATTATTTAGTGAAATGTTGCCTACAGTAACATGAAAAATAGACTGCCTGATTAATGATGGGCTGGCTAAGAAGATTTCTAGGCAGAGTGACGGCTTCCTTTAGCTGCCAAAGATAAAGTACAAGAGCAATGAGATGAGATTAAGAAGGAACTGTTTAACTTTCAAGCAGAATTTAGAGGCAGTATTTCTGATGCAAAACCTGCCTGATGGGAAATTAAAACAATTTTGTGTTTGCAGCTTTTTGGGAAAACAAGAGATCCTTGGGGTAAGAAATAGCCACAGGGAGAGTGCTTGGTTGGCTCAGTTGGGGGTATGTGTGACTCTTGATCTCAGGGTTGTGAGTTCAAGCCCCACATTGGGTGTAGAGATTACTTATTTTATTTTATTTTAAAGATTTTATTTATTTATTGGGGAGAGAGAGAGCACATGTGAGAGAGTGAGCATGAGTTGAGGGCAGGGGGAGGGCAGAGGGAGAGGGAAAAGCAGACTCTCCACTCAGCGGGGAACTTGACAAGGGGCTGGATCCCAGGACCCTGGGATCATGACCTGAGCCAAAGGCAGACCCTTAACCAACTGAGCCACCCAGGTGACCCTGTAGAGATTACTTTAAAAAAAGAGGGGGGAGGGTAATTAAAAAAAAAAAAAACGAAAGAAAGAAAAGAAATAGGCACAGGGAAGAATAAAATCAAGAAGCTTCTAAGAAAACATAGCCTTTGGTAAAGATCAGATCAAGGGTGTGGTAGTAAGACCCTTTGTTGACGCCTCAGAAAGATTTAAGGTAGTGCCTCAGAAGCTTCTCAACTAGATAAAAGAGCTTTGTCATGGAGAACTTCCTAGCTTTTCTGTCAGACAATAGGACTTCTGAGAACCTTAAAGATTTTTGCCCCATGGCACACTGACTTTGAGGATCCTATCTCAAGGAGATTTGTGGGTATGAATTATAATTTAATACACTGGGAGCCTACAACATTTTAAAAAGGAATTATGTCAGTTTAAACTCAACAAGCAGGGCTTGGGAAACTATTAATCAGAAGAGAAATGTTTCACTGGAGAATGAAAATGCATGACGTTTAGGTTACAGATCTGGAATGTGGTAAAGGATGGATCATGGGAAATAAAAAGAGATATCTGGACCCTAAACTTCCTATGAGCAGGAAGCAGACTGAGAAAGCTCCTCAGTGGCAAACAGGGTATTTCCTCTAGGAAAAGAAGGGCAACTCAGAAGGTGAAGTCAAGATTTCAAAGGGAGGAGCCAAAAGCCGTGGAAAACCACTCACAAGGAGCAAAAATAAACTCTTAATCAAGGAACGTTCTCTCCCCCTGGAGTCAGAGGAAAATGACCACATGGGCTCAGTTGGATTTCAGAACTGCTAAGGACAATGGTGTCAATGTGCCTCCTGTTCTTTTTCTTTTTTGAGTGGGAACATCCATTGTTTTATTCTGTCTCCTTTCGACAATTGTATGTCACTATAAGATGGCTTACTATTATGTCTCATAAATCTCCACACCTAAAACACCACGGCTGAAGCAGACCAGCAAATCAGGTATAAATGAAGATTTATACCTGATTTAAATGATGATATCCCAGACTTTGAGCAAATGCCGTAAGGGAATGAGAATTTTGAGGGAGAGGTGAGTGCATTTTGCACGTGGGAATATTGTTCACTGTGGTCAGAGAGTCAACCATGGTGGGTAATCTCCAAATATATCCACCATCAATTCCTTCCCTCCTTGAATGTATATGTCATTTGTCAAAGAACAACTAGAACTGGACTGTAGTAACAGAACTGAAAACAGATTTTATTCAGGACTACAGCACTAAGGGAAAAGAGGCCTCAGTATGGAATCAGGTTCAATTCTGAACATGACACGGGCCAGTGGGAATCTATAGCCAAGGAGCAGGGTGGGAGTTGGTGGGTGAAAATTGCCAAAAGGAAACTTTGGGGGTAATGGAAGATTCTGGCTAAACTGATCTAGCAGGATTCTTGTTGAAGATAAGCCAGGGTGATCAGACACCACTGAGGGGATGGTAGAGGATAAGGAACTGATCAGATACTGAGGGTGATCAGATAGGGAAGATGAGGGATTCTGGCTAAACCAGCTTAGCAGGATTCTCGCTAAAATTGGACAATGCAGATGTACACAAAAATCCAAAAGTCAGGCCTAGTTGAAAAAGAGTTCAGGGAAGCCTGAGGGGAGTTTGGTCAATGAGAGAACCTTTGTCACACTCCCCCGTCAAGAGATGGAGTTTATTTCTCCTAGGCTGGCCTCATGACTTCTTTGGCCAATACAATGCAGCAAAAGTGACATCTGAGACTTTTGAAAATCTGTTTTAAGAGAACTGGCAGCTTCTACCACCTTCCTTTTGGAAAACAGCCATCATCTGTAAGGAAGCTCAACATCCATGAGTCAGGGACCATACAGAAGAATACAAAGACCCTCAACTGTCAGCCCTAGTTGAACTCCCAGTCAGTAGCCAACATCAAACACCAGCCACTTGAGGGAGGCCATTTTGGAACTATCATCCCCCTTAGCACCCTAGCCAATACTACAAAAAGCAGAGGAATCACCCACTTAACCCACAGAATTGTGGAGATCTTAATGTATGGTAGTTTTAAACCACTAAGTTTCAGGTGGTTTGTTGTAGCAACACGTAACCAAAACAGATACAGATTAAAACTTTGGAGACTGAATGAGATATCTCCAAGAAAGCACATAAAAGAATCAAGCAAGAACAATCCAGGGAGAACAAGAATTCTAGGTAGTTAGAAGTGTCCCCAAAAGGAGACTGAGAAGAAGTGTTCAAAGAGAGAAGAAGAAAGCAAGAAGCAGTAACATCACAGAAAGCAAGAGAGGACTCCTTCACAGTGTCAAATGCAGCAGGGAGTTCTAGAAAGAAAAGAGCAGATATGGAAATCCGCCATCAGGTTTGGTAATGTGAAGCTGATGATGATGCACTTTGTCAAAGCAGCTTTAACAAAAGGGTAGAAACAGAAGCTGAATTACAGGGTGTTAAAGAGATTTCAAACCAGGAAATTTTATTTAGTCATAGAGAGTAAAAACGAGAGGAAACAACATCTCTGTAACCAAGCGTCTAGAAAGGAAGTAAGAGTAATAGCACATTTGGTAAATGGGGATCACGGGGTCGAGAGAAGTATTATATTAACACATTTATGCTTTCCAGTCGGGCCCTAGGTTGCTTTGGCTTTTTACAAATGGTCATCTTCGGACTGATGTGTGGCTTCTGCTATTGAGTTTGTCCATATGGTTCTGCTTGAAAGCTAAGCAGATCTGAGCTTTATGATGGGCTTATCATGTGGTGCAAGGAGCACCGTATTGGGGGTTCTGACACTGAGTTGGCCACTACTTACAGCAAGTCATCTATTGCCAGACCTCAGCTCCTCCTCCACTCAACAAGTGGATTTGAATGGAGGACCGCGAAGGGCCTTCCAGTCTTAGCACTCCGTACATTGATTTCATTCTCAATTTCTACATGTGATTATAATGCTTTGTTCTTTTATTTCCTAGAAATTTGTAGTGTGAATATGGGCTAAATCACCTAACTTACATAAAACACTTGCGCCTAATGTATACGCAATACTTTAATTTTTAGCCCATATCCTATGAGTTGGAACTTGGGTATAAGGGGCTCAACTCATGAGCCCTCGGGGATTGAAGTCACCCAGAGCAGGTCGTTCTGGCCCAAGGTTGATGAGCTAAGACCTACCCCTTGCTCATACCTCAGGGACAGAGGTCTGTGGGCATGCCCAGGGATAAACCAGGCTACCCAGCAAAAAGGGAAGGGTCAGGAGGATTTACCAAGTCTAGCGCATTCCCTAAAGTGACAGGTACTCCTCAGTCTACATGGTTGGGGAGACAGATGTCTGTCACTTCATGTAGTGCAGAGATAGGAACATATCCTAAGCCTTTCCATAGCTCTCCCTCCCAAGGGTCAGTATTGTCAAGCATCCTTTTTTCACATTTAACATCTATTGGAGGATATTATTTCTGCATTCAGCCTCTTTCTTTTCTATTTCTCATTTACTTCCATCTTTACTCTGTGTGGTGTCTTCATTCCCAAATACAATCAAGGACAAAGCCAGAGGGTACATGGTTCTTGTACAGTCAGGAAATGTATTTAATTGGTATTACCAAGTTTTCTTTTTTTAGAAGAAGAAAATAAACTAGAAAGGGAAATCTTATTACATCTCTCACCCAAATCCTAATACTTTAATATTGATGTTATTAGTGTGACAGGAGGAGAAATAGATTTGTGGCAGGAAAAATAATTCTTCTCATTCTAAGGATGAGCATCCTCTGAGTGTTCATGCTAAATGGGATGATGAGTGTGAGTATGCAGGCTGGGAGAAGTCTTCGTAGAACCAGGTAGTGTTGGTTAAGGAAAAGGAAGAAAGAAGAGACAGAGGCAGGGAAGGAGGAAAAGGGAATTTTGGAGAGGTCAGAATGCTGGTTTCCATCAAGCTATGACGTCTGCTGGAGGGAGACAGTGGAGTAGCGAAGCGGCTATTAGCTGAAAAGAATAATACAGGCAGATCTGAGATGCTTTTTGCCCTATTTTATGCTTAAAATAGAACTTGGCTCTTTGTCACATCCTCCCCAAACCAAAAAAAAAAAAAAAAAGAATTTCAGAAAGTATTAGTAAGTAGCTGTAAAATAGGTGTCAGGCCTATTGTAAGCCCTTACCATGTACTAACACACTTAATTCTCATAAGAACTTTGTGATGTAGGTGCCATTATTACCCTGGTTTTGCAGATAAGGAAACCAAAGCATGCAGATGTTAGATTAAATCACGCCAAGACACCCTGTCAGTGGTATGTGTGGAGCCAGGAGTTGAAAGGAGGTGTCTGGCCCCAGAGTCTCTGTTCTTAACCAGCACAGTAAGGGAAAAGCTGGTGAAGGCACAGGAGATAAATGGTAGAGGGTGTTCTGTCCCACAGCACAAGGCGCAGCAATAGAAATCCTCACTAGACCGTCTCCATAGAATGGGTCATGGCATGGAAGCTCCCTTCCCGCAGACAGAGGGACCTGAAAGAGAGTGAGAGTGTGTGCTCAAGAGGAAGCTACATTCAAAGAAGAAATAATACCTATTCTCCTGAAGCTGTTTCAAAATATAGAAACAGAAGGAAAGCTTCCAGACTCATTCTATGAGGCCAGCTTTACCTTAATCCCCAAACCAGGCAAAAATCCCATCAAAAAGGAGAATTTCAGACCGATATCCCTGATGAATATGGATTCCAAAATTCTCAACAAAATCCTAGCTAATAGGATCCAACAATACATTAAAAGGATCATCCACTACGACCAAGTGGGATTTATCCCCGGGATGCAAGTGTGGTTCAACATTCACAAAGCAATCAATGTGATAGAGCATATTAATAAGAGGAGAGAGAAGAACCATATGGTCCTCTCAATTGATGAAGAAAAAGCATTTGACAAAATACAGCATCCTTTCCTGATTAATACTCTTCAGAGTATAGGGATAGAGGGAATATTCTTCAAGTTCATAAAATCCATCTATGAAAAACCCACAACGAATATCATCCTCAATGGGGAAAAGCTGAGAGCCTTTCCCTTAAGATCAGGAACACAACAAGGATGCCCACTCTCGCCACTGTTGTTCAACATAGTACTAGAAGTCCTATCAACAGCAATCAGACAACAAAAAGAAATAAAACGTATTCAAATTGGCAAAGAAGAAGTCAAACTCTCTCTCTTCCCAGATGACATGATTCTTTATGTGGAAAATCCAAAAGACTCCACCCCCAGATTACTAAAACTCATACAGCAATTAAGTAATGTGGCAGGATACAAAATCGACATACAGAAATCAGTTGCTTTCTTATACACTAACAATGCAACTGTAGAAAGAGAAATTAGAGAAACTATTCCATTTACAATAGCACCAAAAACCATAAGATATCTCGGAATAAACCTAACCAAAGAGGTAAAGGATCTATACTCTAGGACCTACAGAACACTCATGAAAGAAATTGAAGAAGACACAAAAAGAAGGAAAACCATTCCATGCTCATGGATTGGAAGAATAAACATTGTTGAAATGTCTATGCTACCTGGAGCAATCTATACCTTCAATGCCATCCCAATCAAAATTCCAATGACATTTTTCAAAGTGCTGGAACAAACAATGCTAAAATTTGTATGGAATCAGAAAAGACCCCGAATTGCCAAGGAAATGTTGAAAAAGGAAAACAAAGCTGGGGGCATCAAGTTGCCTGATTTCAAGCTATATTACAAAGCAGTGATCACCAAGACAGCATGGTACTGGCACAAAAACGGACATATAGACCAATGGAACAGAATAGAGAGCCCAGATATGGACCCCCAACTCTATGGTCAAATAATCTTCGACAAAGCAGGAAAAAATATGCAATGGAAAAAAGACAATCTCTTCAATAAATGGTGCTGGGAAAATTGGACAGCTATATACAGAACAATGAAACTCGACCATTCTCTAACACCATACACAAAGATAAACTCAAAATGGATGAAAGACCTCAATGTGAGACAGGAATCCATCAAAATCCTAGAGGAGAACATAGGCAGTAACCTCTTTCACATTGGCCACAGCAACTTCTTTCAAGATACATCTCCAAAAGCTAGTGAAACAAAAGCAAAAATGAACTTTTGGGACTTCATCAAGATAAAAAGCTTCTGCACAGCAAAGGAAACAGTCAACAAAACAAAGAGACAACCCACAGAATGGGAGAAAATATTTGCAAATGACACTACAGATAAAGGGCTGGTATCCAAGATCTAAGAACTTCTCAAACTCAACACCCAAAAAACAAATAATCCAGACAAAAAATAGGCAGAAGAGGGGCGCCTGGGTGGCTCAGTCATTGCACATCTGCCTTCGGCTCAGGTCATGATCCCGGGATCCAGGGATCGAGCCCTGCATCCAGCTCCCTGCTCAGCGGGGAGCCTGCTTTTCCCTCTTCCACTCCCTCTGCTTATGTTCCCTCTCTCTGTGTGTCTTTCTCTGTCAAACAAAGAAATAAAATCCTTAAAAAAAATGGGCAGAAGACATGAACAGACACTTCTCAAAAGAAGACATACAAATGGCTAACAGACACATGAAAAAGTGTTCATCATCATTAGCCATCAGGGAAATTCAAACCAAAACCACACTGAGATACCACCTTACACCAGTTAGAATGGCAAAAATTGACAAGGCAAGAAACAACAAATGTTGGAGAGGTTGTGGAGAAAGGGGAACCCTCTTACACTGTTGGTGGGAATACAGGTTGGTACAACCACTTTGGAAAACAGTGTGGAGGTGCCTCAAAAAATTAAATATAGAGCTACCCTATGACCCAGCAATTGCACTCCTGGGTATTTACCCCAAAGACACAGATGTAGTGAAAAGAAGGACCACATGCACCCTAATGTTCATAGCAGCAATGTCCACAATAGCCAAACCGTGGAAAGAGTCGAGATGCCCTTCAACAGATGAATCGATAAAGAAGATGTGGTCCATATATACAATGGAATATTACTCAGTGATCAGAAAGGATGAATACCCAACTTTTACATCAACATGGATGGGACTGGAGGAGATTATGCTAAGTGAAAGAAGTCAAGCAGAGAAAGTCAATTATCATATGGTTTCATTTATTTGTGGAACATAAGGAACAGCATGGAGGACATTAGGAGAAGGAAGGGAAAAATGAAGGGGGGGAATCAGAGGGGGAGATGAACCATGAGAGACTATGGACTCTGAGAAACAAACAGGGTTTTAGAGGGGAGGGGGTTGGGTGAATGGGTTAGCCCGGTGATGGGTATTAAGGAGGACATATACTGAATGGAGCACTGGGTGTTATACAGAAAACAATGAATCGTGGATCACTAGATCAAAAACTAATGATGTATTGTGTGGAGACTAACATAACATAATAAAATAAAATTTAAAAAAAAGAGGAAGCCACAATCTATTTATAACTGAATATTTTCAAAACGACATCCAATCATTTCTGCAAATTCTATTTGTTAGAAGTGACTTAGTAAGTCCCACCCACACTCAAGAGAAGGGGATTACACACGGGCATAAATACCAGGAGATTGCCTACCACACAATCTTAACCACTTTTGGTGGGCTGGAATCTCCTTGGTAGCAAAGAGAAGCAGCAAAAATAGCTAACAGCAGCAAGACACCACAATTGCTGCAGGATTAAATCAGGTCCTAAGAGGAATAGTTTCCTCTTAGGTGTCCTCTATACAGGAAGACCACCACCGGGAAATTAAGGCAATGTGAATTCATCCATTTTTGTCAAATTTATACTGCCTGTGACTGAGTCAGCAAGAAACGTACCAGGTCTGCATTTATTCCAGAAGTTTTTGAGTCCACTGTCTCAAGTGCAATTGTTTGTATTTGCACCACAGGATCTTTATAATCTCATCCTTTGTTCAGGGGACAAATCTCCCTGAACTCTTCAGCAAACTTTTCCCAAAATGATGTTACTTGTTTACCCTTAATCACAGCCTCCTTCATTTGCATGTGACTTTTCCCAAGACAATATCATTCACGTGAGGAGGCAGCACCAGGAATGCTCCTCGATGAACTCCAACTGTGTTCTTGGCTCATCACACCCTTAAATACAAAAGAATGTAAACATTCAACAGCCTCTCCTGCTCCTCTCCTCAGCAGTCCCACAATGTCTTGCTGTTTGGTACAAGTTTCTCTAAATTCACTTACTTAATACACTATCTGTAATCTAAATTTCATGCATTTTCCTTGTCTAATGAAATATTTGTCCTCTAATAGTTCCTCAAACTCAGCCTGTTTGACATTTTCTTCTCCAGAACAGGTATCTTCAAAAAACAGCTTTCCAACTTAGGTTAAAAGGTAAATATCACAAAGTCCAATAAAAGTCACCCAAAAGCAATAACATAATATCAGTTTAAGCCAGATGATAAGCAAAAAATTTTTTTACATCCTGAATTTCCACAACACTTCTTGTCTACTTCCCAGTTCCATCAAAAGCGGTGGACTTTCCTACTCCCCGACAATTAGAATTAAATTGTAAACTACCAAATCTTTTTTTGGGGGGGGCGGTGTCTGTGATCTAAAGCAGTTCTCCCCTCAAAGGCTCTGAAAACTGATAACTATAACCCAGATAAAATTCCATTCTTCTGCTCTGCATCCCACCTAAACCACCATGTTCTAACGGATTACAGAACTGTCAACTTCTTGGTCGTGGTCTTCCATATTTTTTATTTTTTTTATTTATTTTTTTTAAAGATTTTATTTATCTATTTGAGAGAGAGAATGAGAGAGAGAGCATGAGAGGGGGGAGGGTCAGAGGGAGAAGCAGACTCCCTGCTGAGCAGGGAGCCCGATGTGGGACTCGATCCCGGGACTCCAGGATCATGACCTGAGCCGAAGGCCGTCGCTTAACCAACTGAGCCACCCAGGCGCCCGGTCTTCCATATTTTTTAAATTGATACTTAACTGGTATTTAAGTTGAAATCAACTTAATGATATAAACTGGCATTTAAGTTTAAATCAAATCAATGATTTCAAAAGCTTGAAATCTCCTGACTAAAAATGCATTTCCATTCTCAAATAAACAGAATATCTATGGTAGATAATCAAGGTAATAAGCTCTGCAGGATACAAGATGAATCATGGTTATTTACTTTTAATTTACTTTTAATTTACATTTAACTTTGGTCCTCCTCTTTCCAAAACATGTGAGCACCATGAAAACAATGTAAAATGGTTTCCCATGAATACCTGTGGAAGAGCAAATGAGAGATTCAAAATTAGAAACTCAAGAGAATGCAGAAGTGAGAGATCATTTCTATGTGTAAAAGTACATAGTAAAGAGTAATAATTTTCCCAAAAGGAGAATCATGGTCTATGCACTTTATGTCATTTTTGGTGAAGTCTAAGGGGGATGTTCTATTCTCCCCCACAATGGAGCCTGGGGATTGAGCTGATTATTGAATAAGGCTAGAGGAAAGAGAGGAGTCTGCCTTCCAACCAGCCAGCCCCTGGAAGAAACAATCCCTGATTCTCACCCCGCACCCCACATATGAAATGACTGACTTACAGTGTCTTCCTGGAGAACGGAAAGAAAATCAATTCTGTCAGATGAGGCTGTCCTTTCGCATTGCTCCCAGTGAGTTATTTAACACAATTAGATTTCACACATGTCAACACCATATGTGAGGAAGTACATAAACTTGTATCAAAGAGACTTTAGCCTCTAGAGTATACTTTAAAACTAATATATGAAGGATATTACTATTCAATAGGATAACTACTATTCAAACTAGGGAAAAAATAGAATACTGCTATACTATGGTTAGACAAAATTTAAACAACCCAGGAAATATTGATGCCTTGTCTGAAAAGACCATAATTAAATGTCTAATAAAAAAAACTGACTTATAATTCCAACCATTTCTTCTCTTATTCGCAGGCCTTGTAAGATCAATAATAAAATGCACGTTTTTATAACCTCATTATAGTTAAATTACAATTACTAACAATTGCCTCTTTCTTCATTAAAATAATGTTTCATCCAATAACTACTGCAAGTATCAAATCAATTTAGCCAAGGCTCCTCTGTTTCCATGCTGCTAGACGCCCACCACACCAGACTCAACTATTCATGTTTGCAATCTCCTCTCCACTGAATGACAATGAAAGGATGCTGTTCCTTTCACTCCTCTCCCAGGGGCAAAGAAATAAAGAAATTGTCATTCTGGTGTTTCAGCAAGAGACATGACTTGGGGGGGGGGTGTACTTTAAAAATGAATTTGGTCTTCCTGTTTTCATGGAAACCAGGGACTCAGTCAATAGTTCTGAGTTGTTGAAATTCCTCTGGAGTAGAGGCCACTGAAGACATTAAAGGCCTCTCCAGAAAGAGCTCATATTTATAAAATGTCTATTGTATACTAAGTACTCTACATGTGCTGTCTTATTTAATCTAGTGTTGAAAACACCTAACAACTATGTATTATTTACCACCATGTGTCTTGCACTGTTCTTTGGAGATTAGTGGCATGAAGAAATGAGAACATACCACTCAAAGGTCATATATTTTATTTTCAAAACAATATTTTTGGGGTGGATGACTCCTATGCCCATTTTACATACAGCGTAGGTTCCAACTTGGATTTAAGTAATGTCCATCTTGCCGTGCCTTGTCAAGTAATCCGTCAGATGTCTACTTGCATGAAGGAGTGAAGAACTTTATCAGAGAAACCTCACACTAAGGGAAGTTGAGCACAGTGATCCTGACCCATTTACAAATATCCTACTGAAGGGTCAGTAAAATGTGGTGTTTACCATGGATATCCTTGAGCCCTCTTAAAAGGATTCATGTCTGGGTTCTAAGGGATATAAAAGCAAAACAAAACAAAAGAAAACATAAAGAGTCATTTCTCTAAAAACTGTGTATGCCCATGGGCCATAAGCAGTAGGCTTTAGAGCCACCTCTCCTTGGCCCAGATGAGAGGATCCTCCACCCAGCATCTGTTCTTTTCTTTTCTTCTTTCCTAGTGCAATTCCAACTTTGTTCAGTTGTCCACTCTTTTTCCTTAAAGAGGAAGCTTACTCTGGGGAAACTGGCCTCACCCCCAGTCTGATGATGTGCTTGACTGATATAGATGTAAACCCTTCTCCCTTGCCATCAATTGACTCAAATGTGAGCAAAGGGTGAAATCCAGTTTTGCTAGGGTCTTGTGGAAAACTTCTCTCACATTCCTTTAAAAGAATGTGCAGAAGTAACCTCCTCTCTCTGGGCATTGTCATGGTGGGCATATTCTTGAACTGCTTCCGTTGTTTTGTTACCAAATTCAAAGAAAACTAAAACACTGAATGGAACAAAGCCAAAAGAATCACAAGAAAACAGAGTTGAAGCCCCTGGAATTTGTCAACCTGAAAAGTGCTTTGGCAGAAACTATCCCTTCCGAATTTATTCTCCTCATTTTCCATGTGAGAGAACCCCTGTTATAGCTGGGCATGTGACCATCCAGAATAAAAATATCTTCTCTTTGCAGTTTGGTATGTCTGCATGACTAAGCTCTAGCTGATGGAACATGAGCAGATATGCCTTGTGGCAGCTTCTAGGAACCTTCCTTACAAGACAGTTGGTTCATGGACAACCTTACCCGTTTCTCCTTCCTGTTCTTGGAGCATGAATATGATGACTGAAGATCTAGCCAACATCTTGATCTATGGTGACAGTGTTTACCCCTGAGAAATGACAGAGTAGTAAGTGGGAAGGAAACTAGAAGAATATGAAAGTTTCTCCAGATTTTGTTGAGCACAGTTATGATAGAGGCCCTGGCTTTCCTATCTCTGGCCTTATATGTGTGTGAGAGAAACAAAGCTCCTTTAAGCCACTGTTAGTTTGGGTCTCTGTTTCTCACTCTAACTTAAAGCTCACTGGTACATATGCCTTCTTATCTTTGGACTTCTACTGAACTCTCTAGCAAGACAATAAGTTCCACTTGCTTGATCCAGGTTGGGTTGAATTTTCTATTAATCTGCAACCAAAAACGTCCTAAGTAATACATGGAGTGAGCCAGTCTCAATCTCCACTTGGCTACAAACAACTTTATAGTTTTGACACCTCGAGGCATGCAGTGGATTGATGACTGCACCAGGATAAAAATGGCATTAGAGAGGCGGTGCCCATTAGGAGACATTACTGCCCAATGGTAGCCTGAAGTGATGATGATGTGCATTAGAGGTGGGACGCTGAAGAGAAATATGTACTCCCCGTGGTAGTCAATATAGTGGATTTGTCTGGGAGTTAATGTAAGACACTCCTGAGACTCTCAGAAATATTTAAGGAATATTCCATTGACTTGATGGAATAAAAATTAGTGGAATATGCTTTCTCATCCTTAAATTGAGCCCTTTTGACCAATAGGGATATAAAAGAGGGAATAGAAAAAGTTGAACTCCATATAGATGAGGAAATAAGCTCAGAAAAGTCAAATAACTTGCCCAAGTTCATGTATATAGCCCCATAATTTGTTTCAACACCAATGCCTTATGAAAGGATATTTTTATGTCATGCTTTTTTCCTAATACTAGTTACTGCCTTCCTCTAAACAAATACATCTTTTTTTTTTTTTGCCAAGGATTCCTTAAGAAAAACAAAACCATATTTACAATAACACCCACTGATCCAAGATAAGTGAATATGACCTAATCAAGAATATTGGTGCCCAGAGGTTCCCTTCTAAATATAAGTTCTCTTATTCTATGATCCAATGCTTGATTTTCATTATAAATTTTAAATCATATTTTTGAGACTCAATCCATATAATTTTAATAATGCATATATTCTTTCAGCACCTTAAATAAGGATAAACAAGACTTAATTTGGTATTGGAATAATCAGAATAATTTTCACTGCTGGATTGTTCAGATGTTAAAAGTTGCCTTTCCAATTTCAACCAGTTGACCTCAGCTTTGGAACATGTGTAAATTAGTATCGTGACACAGAGAAGAGACAGACATTTTTCCAAGGATCAGCCAGAAAATGTGTGATTTTTTTTTCTTCGCCTTCAGGCTATTGGCTTACCAGTTGCAAGGGTTGAATCTCAGGAGATTCAGAAGCTCGATTTGAATAAACAAGCAAAAATTTGGACACTTATCAAAACTCTGGCAAAAGTAGGCCAGAAATGGACCTGATTTTCTAGTGAGGTTTCCAGTATTTCCTGTTTCCAGTAGGACTGGCCTATCTTGGGAAGAGCCTACTAATGACTGGAACCAGCTGAACATAATTGGAGAACACTCAAAGACTGAAAAAAACAAGAGAAAAGATGGCGTGTGTGATTTCAGCCTGTGAGAGAGATGGAGGAAATTAAAACATGGTACTGAAAATAAGTATCAACTACTTGACTTGTTGTTTCTTGTATTTCCCTAGAGAAAAAGAAAATCTGAAAGATTTTAGCCTTTCTGCTGTAAGTACTGCCTCAGCAAAAAGATCTACCTCATGGACCTCAAGCCAACAAACCAAGGCAATGGCTTAGTACCAAGGAGGGGAAATGGCTATTTATCTGCTTTTGGCCATTCCTAAATTACTGTGCATCAACAAGTTGGAAGAGGCTACAATACAATCTATGATTAATAATGGCTGGTAATGAGTTTTCCTTTCCTGAGCCAAACAGGACTATCCTTAGTCATTCCAAAGAGGCGGGCAATAAATCTATTTGGGAAAAGATGCTGAAGAGCCACTGAAGAGCAAGGTTAACCATCTGTGATAAACACAATTGAACAAAGTACAACATCCCTTCCAACCTTCTTCTGATGTGCCTTCCTGTGCAGAAGAGTTTAGTAAGCTAAACAGTATCTCCCGGGCTTCCTTGCAGCTAGAGTTCTAGGCATCATTTTGATTCCATTACTGAAATCGCTAGTGCGAGATTTGAGGTAGGCACCAAGATGAAAGCTACCCTTCTGCTTCTGCCATTTCTATAGGCAAACACCACAATGGCAGAATCAGCATGGTCCCAGCAACCAGTCATTAGCTTTGTGTGAGTCTAGTGGCAGGACCCAAGCCTTCCGTTTTCTAAGTAGGGATTCTACACCTGGCAAGTTATGAGAGGTTCACTGATTATGGCATATTCTTGATAATGTTGGTGTCCTGACTATTGTATGGATTTCTGATTATGGTGGTAGGTGGTACTGGAGCCAGCAGCTGTAGAAGCAGCTTCCTGATTATGGAAGATTTCATAGCTAATTTGGTGTTCTGGTTCTGCGGCATGGCTTGACTGTTGTTCTTATAAACTCAACCTTTCCAATGGTTATCTAAACCACTGAATATTCATTAATAAATGCCTTTCTGTTTTAAATTGGCTAGAGTGTGTTCTGTTTTCTGCAACCAAATGCTAACTCATGCATCTCCTCCACAAGGTGGGTCTACAGAAATCCCAACTTCTTCCCAGTTTCTGCACATGACCAGAATAAGGAGTGAGGGTGGAATAGAAAACAGAAGGGGTGTTCTCAGGAGCTGACTGCTGTAGGGAGATTTTTACCCAGAATATCATTCTTGAATTGAGGAGTTGAGAAGCGAGAGAGACTCAGAAGCCAGGAAATGGAGCCAAGTTTAGAGTAGTAGAGAAATTAAATTCTGTGTTAAATGGGAGTGGCTGAGATAAAGATAGAGACTGAGGATGAGTTGGAAGGTCTGTAGCAAAAGAAGCTGACAGTATGGAGCAAGAAGAGAGGTGCAACTCTGGGTACTCCCAAGTTCTTCGGGTTGCTATGAATTTAGTTAGAAATTGGCTCAAATACCCATTATACACACCCTAGTAAATCTAGCATTCCTCCCAACATGCCAAAGTGCCTTGGAAAAGAAAGGTGACTCATATTTTCTTTAACCCTCTGAGGTTCCTGCTTCCACTGTTTCTACACCTCTGTTTCCTGTTCCATCCTCCACAAGAGGATTTCCCCAAGGTGTTGCCCTCAAGCCAACCCTTCAAACACTTCAGTTTCCAAAGTGCCACTAATTTAAGATTGTGTGTAGCAGACTTCACTCAAAGGTTAAGATATTACATCACTGTTTATTACAGAAAACCACAAAGTTAAATATGAGTCCCTTTCTTTAAAGTCCCTTGGTCAATTTGACCCTCAAAGAATTCTCTTTGGTTCTTTCTTCCACTTGGTTCCTGCCTCATCCTGCCATGTAGTCAGGACCCTCCTGTTCCCTCCATCCAAATCTTGTATATTTCTGTGTTGGGCAGTTTTAATGTTTACTGCCTTTCTCATTCAGCCTTGCCTGCCCAGATGGTCTTTTCTCCAAGCAAAATGGCTCATTGAGACAGTTTGTCTCCTATGAGATGCTTTGCCACTAGCTCATAAATCAGGGTAGAAGGTGGATTTGCAGACATAGTAGAGGGTTTATATGAAGCAGAATACCAGAGGAGAGATGAGAGTAGGCATCCTGGCTCACACGGAAATGGTGATGCACCTTGAACCCCTCCCACTGAAATGGGGGGAGAGCAGCAGGGATAGGTAATGGCATAAGGGACATAAGAAGGAAGACTGTTTTCTCTCTCATTCCTGGAAGGCTGGGAATCTAGTGCGCTGGTCTTTTCTCCTTTTGACTCAAACTTGGTACATCCCATGGTGGTAGAATGTGGTAGTTAAGAGTCTGCCCTGAAGAGTCAGCCTGCTGGAATATATATCCCTGCTCCACTACAAACCAGTTACATGGCTTTCAGGCAAGTTTGTCTGACACTCTGCATTTGTCAAGTGAGAACAACAATAGCACCTGTCTTGTAGAGCTGATGGGAGAATGAAATGAGAAAATGTATGAAATGCATAGAACAGTGCCTGAAATATCTTCAGTGTTCAGTAAAAGCCATCTATTATTATGATAACAGAAATGTCCTCCTAAAAAAAAAAAGAAAAAAGAAAAAAGAAAAAAACCGAACTAGGATGGACACCTAAGACACAGCACAAATCAGTTGGGCAGCAGAATAAGATTAAGGGATGGAGCCCCCACTTGGCTATTTAAATACACTGTGGATGCTGCTTAGTCTGCCCTAGACTTAGTCTCTTTATCCATAAACTTGGGGTGATTATACCTACCTCATGGGGCTCTTCTGAGGATAAAAGACAATAATGTTTATAAAGAGAATAGCACAGTGGCACTATTAAGTTACTCCTTGTCCAGGAACTTGGACTGATCTCTTTTATTCTCGATTTTCCACAGTCAGCCTTTGGGGATAAAAACAGCTACAACAATAAGCTGTAAATGTCTCCCTTGCCTTCTTCTTTTTTCTGCGTTGTCTACTGTATTCTCAGTTGATTTTACAAACAGAACAAAATTAAAGCAACAATAGATATATCTTCATAATAATAATGCTTATAACCAGCTAATTGGATAAACCAGACTCACCAGAGGGCTGACAGAATTCATTTTATTCTTTCTCTCCTCCCCATTCAATGTGCTCTTTGGTCTTCTTCCCTACTCTGGGGTAAAATCTCAGGTGAGGTCCCAAACTTTTCCCCATTGTTCTTAGATACTAAAAGGTCCTCAGGTCATTTCAACTATAAATAGAGACCAATCCAATGTAATAATAAAATAATCAAAACTACAAGGTTTCACAACTTGAATGGGCCTTGAGGGCAGTATGCTAAGAGAACTAAGCCAGAGAAAGAAAAACACTGTGATATCACTTAACTGTGGGATTTTAAAAAGCCGAACTCAGAGATATAGGGAGTACAGAGTAGTGGTGACCAGGGGTCACAGGGGGAGGGGAATGGGGAGATATTGTTCAAAGGGTACTAACTTCTAGTTATAAGATTGATAAGTTTGGGAGGCACCTGGGTGGCTCAGTCAGTTAAGCACCTCCCTTCAGCTTCAGGTCATGATCCCGGGGTCCTCAGATCAAGTCCCACATCGGGCTCCCCCTGCTCCTCAGGGAGCCTGCTTCTCCCTCTCCCTCTGCCTGCCACTCCCCCTGCTTGTGCTCTCTCTCTTTCTTTCACTGTCCATTGAATAAATAAAATCTTTAAAAAAAGATTAATAAGTTTGGGAATCTAATGTACAGCATGGTGATTGTAGTTAATAATACCATTATCATACACTTGAAAGTTTCTAAGGTGAGATCTTAAATATTCTCACCACAAAAAAGAAATGATAGTGATGTGACAGGATGGAGGTGGTAGCTAACCCCATGGTAGTAATCATTTTGTAATTTATAAGTGTTATGTGTCAATCATATCTCAGTAAAGCTAGTTGGCTTTTTCACTTGCTGACACTTTACCCATCCTTCAACACAGGCTTACAGTGGGTAAGAGGATGTGGCAGATTTCTCTACCCTTCTTACTCCTCCTTCTCTCCCACTTACTAGTTGCTGGTTAAGGATCTTCGGTATCCAGCATAGGGGGAAAAGGTGGAAGAAAGGGCTTACTTGTGTGGAGCAGTTGAAAAGGGGCATTGGTGCTCTGTGGCATGGCAGACGTCCACAGCTAACTCATGGTCTTCTGGAGCTCTGTTGCTGACCTTTGGAAAACTTCCTACTAGGCACCTCCAAATCCAACTCTTTTGTTCTAGGCATTGCTTGTCCATCAGCTGGCTGCCTAGAAGTCTCCACTCAGCCCTGATTTCCAGCAGCCAACCCTTCTTTCAAGGTAAGTGGACAACTGTCATTTTTGCGCCCTCTTGCAGGTTTACGGTTCCCCACAGTCTGAACCCCAGCTTCCCATGAAAGAATCCACAATGCAACATTTTCCAGTTCCCTTGGTGCTAGGGCATGGACATGTGACCAAGATTCTGCTGATCAGAGGTACCACATGAGGCTTTCAGGCCAGAGTTAATCATGTGAGGAAACGGAGGCGGACATGGCTTCCCTGACATTGATGTGAGTGACTGCAGGTACAGCTCAGTCCTGGAGTCAACAGAGGGCCAGCAGCAACTTTCTCCCCAGGGTGAGGTTCTGAGACTGGTTTCCCGGAGACCAGACTTAAAACCTGTTCCAAAGATTCTGTAAGTCACTAACGCCCTATACCAAATCTCTCCCTGTGGTTCCGACTAGAGGGGGTTCTGTCATCTGTAGCAAAGAACTCTCACCAAGGTAAGACCCTCTAAAGGCCATCGGTCCAGCTGTCTTTGACGATGACACCAGACCAACTTCCTTTCAGGGGCCACATGCCTAAGGTTCACAATTACTAAGAGAGCAGCTTACTCAGATACCACCGACCATATTCACCCTGCTGCCGGAGAAAAGGCGATCGACCCAGCCCCAGGCCTGTAGCCTCCTTGTGAGAGTCACATACCAGCCCCTGTGCCCCTAAGCTCCAGGAGACTCTTACCCATCTCTGCAACTAGCTCTCCAAAAACCCTCCTCCCTTGGCATAAGGTGAAGGGAATGCACTTCCCTCCCACCTTGACGTAATAGGCACAGAAACGCCCAGAACCCCACGATGTACCCCATGGATTTCTTCCCACCTCTCCCCCTCCTTGGTCTCCCCACTTCTTTCTTTTCTCTCTCGATTGCCCAGGCATGGCTCTTGGGCTAAAGCTGGCAGAAAAAGCTTTATAATTTCTCAGCATATTCCACACAGATGGTCTAGCCCCTTATCAGTCATAAAAGGCTGCACTGGGCAGGCACTGTACTGTTCTCAGCTTTTGAAGCTTCTGAAAAAACCTCCAAGATAGAGAGAGTCCCTTTTTAACATCCTGTTAAAAATAAACAGGCACCAAGAACTGAATTTTTAAAAATAAAACCATATCAAAATTAGCATTTAGTTTGAGATTCCAAATTTTCATCAAGTTCTCATTCAGTAATATTAACCAAGCCAACATTTCCTGTTTAGGCTATCAGCACGGAGAACACACATCCATTCATGTTGACAGGCTCTAACAGACTGACTCACGCGGAGGCATCAACAGGCTGCACAGAGCTGACAGGTTGTCAAACCCATAAACGGGGTGGGATGATGTCAGAAGGCCGGTCCATCATTGCTGCCTGCAGCTTGTGTTCATTACATGGAATGCTAGGCATGCTGTGAGGAGCTGGAAACAGAAAACCTTACCTGTTCTTAATCTGTATGTAAGCCAAGTTTCTCAAGGAGCACAGTCCTGAGGGGAATAGGTTCACACACTATTTCTGTAAATTTTTTTTCCAGTCTGCTACTGCAGGATCTTTAGCTTTCCCTATCTCTAAAATTCCCTCAACTGTTTCTGGGAGGCCCTTGAAGATATCTGGTGTGTCCTCATGAGACTGTCTTCTCAGCTACCCTGGGTGCACATCATTTTTTCCCTCTATAGCCCTGGATTCCTAAAAAGAACTACAGAAGAAGCTTCTCATGCCCATGAAGGTGCACCACACAGATGGCAAAGATATGATCAAGCCACACAGGTGTCCGTAAAACTACTACATGCCAGATCTTCTGCTGTTGCCAATGCCACCACCCTCTGTGGCCACTGCCATAATGTCACGGGCTGCCAAAGCTACCCCAAACAGCTCAAAGTGGCACCAGAGTACTTCACCTTCTCTGTCACTAAGGACACTCTCTGTCCCTCCCGGGGTGGCACTCTGCAATACGGGTTCCATGTGGATGTGGCTTGGGCTTCCAGGTCTCACATAGGTCCTAGATAAACTGCCCTTTAATAGACTTGCAAGTGTCTCCGTATCTGAACCAGAGGGAAAATTGAAAGGCCCTAAGAGGCGGGCTGCAAGAATCTGAATCCAACACATCTGCTGTGGACCTCCTGTAGGGCCGGGGTTCACTTCTCTGAGGCACCAGAGGTACCAGGAGAATGCACTACAAATGTATCTTTGTACGAGCCCAGGCCTAGGTACAAACTATGGTGAAAATACCTTTGACTCTAAGAACACCGACTTCCCACAGATTCAAAGCCACAATCATTCTTCCAAAGGAAGTCATGTATTTTCAGAGGAAAAGCCAAATAGACAAAATTTTACTATTGAATTTGCAATACCCACTAAATGTCCATTGAGGCAGAAAATTTGATTTCTTAAAGCGGAGGACTGCCAACATTGCTCTACCTAACAAGGCAGTCTTCCAGAATGGGGAGAAGTATCAGTGACATTCTACGCTCAGCACTCCTGCCCCACGTGACTGCCCCATTCCCCATCCTCTCAAACATCTACCATGATCACAAAGCGGTGTGTGCAGAGCCCTTAGCCCGACCATCCTCCTGTGGTTTTTCTAGCCCCAGATATCTTACTTTACCACCCCTTGCAACCCCAATCTTCCCCAATATTATCTGAACTCTCATTATACCTAGCAAGACCTGGCCTCTCTACATATGATATAATATATAACATGAAATGATGCAGCCCATGTTGGCCAAGTTGGGAAAAGATGATTCAACTCAACATCACACACAGGTACTGACCACTTGGTAGGTGACAAGTATTAAATAATGGATATGAGTCAAACTGACTTCACGGAGCTTACCATCTAACCCAAGAGAGCAATGTAGCAGAAAGGGTTATGGGCACAGACTCTGCAGAGAAAGTTGGGCTCCTCCATTTAATTAACTTTGTAACCTTTAGACAAAAGAACTTCCCTGGATACATATACTCATCCTTCAAAAGGAGACAAGAAGAGTATCTAATGCTTAGTATTGCTGTGAAGAAGTAACAAGTCAATGCACATAAAACACTCAGAAAAGTGCCTAGCATTATTAGCATTCATAATAATTATTAAGGAAGATAGACATGGACACAACTGCCTATGATAGAACAAAATAAGTTATTTAGCAGTGTAGCAAAAGCACACACAATAACTATACACAATTCCACACCCCTATTTGAGCCAAAGCTGTGTCCACAGCTAAGATTTAAATATACATTCTTCCATGTATATTTATTGATTGCCTACAATGTGCTAGACATGGTGCTGGACCTGAAGGATGCAGTGGTAAGAGGAAATCATAAGGACTCAGCGTTGTCCTTAAAACACTATTCAGTTGGTTGTTAGACAGGTCTAACAAATTAGAGACACAAGTCTATCTACCAGATGTGTAGTGTGCAAAAGAGTTCATCCTTCAGCATCAATCAACCTCCCAGTGGGGCATATGTTACTGGTCAATCTGTGGTTTGGTTACTCTCCAGTCAGCTGTGGCCAGGTTGGTAGGATCATGTGTTACAAACGTGGCTGCCACCTCCTCCCCAGGGCTGTAGTCAGGGGTCTCCTCTAAAAGAATGGGTAGACTGGGCCCACATGTTGGCCTTGTTTAATACTAACAGGCAGGTGCAGAAGATCAGTCAGGTTTTTAGGGCAATGTGGTTTCCAGAACAGAGTGTCATTCATGCCGGGCCAAATACAAGAGAGGAGATGGAGTACTTGATTGGTCCACTTTTGTAATACTGAGTCTCCCGACCTCTTTGTGTCCTGTGACTTCCACCGCTGCTTAGGTTGATTCATGTATTTTGCCTTAAGGGAAGGTCTAAGTAAGCTCATAACCTTGTTCATCTCCCCAGGTTTCCTTTTAAACTCCCAACCCGACTCCAAAAAAGTACTCCTTTATTTAACTCCTGTCCATGGCACAGGGACACTCCCTATTAACTGCTCTTGAAAACTTGACACTCTTTTCCACAATTTTTTTTCTTGCCCCTTCATTAAGTCAGTTGACAATGACTTTGGAAGGTGGTCTAGTGGAGTCCAAAAATCATTAACTTTTGGAGTCCTCCAGACTTGAGAATAAATTCTACTTCTATCACTCATTAACATGCGATCTTTAACAGGTTATTACTACATTACTCTGAATCTTTACTTCATGACCTGTAATATAAGACTAATAATTCCTACCTTATAATATCATTGTTGGATTAAATAAAATATGGTACGGAAAGCCCCTACCACAGGGCTCCACATAGTGAGCACTCAGTAACCATAAGCTCTTACTCGGTACCCCTGACAGGTATTTCACATCTATTATCTCATTTTGTTTTCTCTGACGCACCCTCGCATAACAATAATGATCTCCTTGTCTTCCACTGTTTCCCACCTCAACCCATTATATACCCAGCTGTTGGAAGACTCTTCCTAAAAACAGCTCCGATCCTGTCATTGCCCACATTGGAAATCTTTAATGCCTCCTCCAATGTCAACTCCATAAATAAAGTTCAGACTCTAGCTTGGTGTTTAATTTGTTCAGATTTAGCTTCCCTTCCTCCTCTCCCTGTGAAAGCCTCTGACATACTCAAACTGGGTAGCGCACCCATCCCCTGTGCTTTTTTTTTATATATATATATACTGTTCCCCCTGCCTAGAATGCACTATCCTCACTCCTTTCCATCAAAACTCTATCCATCTTTCAATGTTCCATTTTATTTTCACCTCACCCATGAAGCCTTTCTGAATCACCATGTTCAAATCAACTTTCTCACTGAATTTCCACAGAGCATTTTAGCACCTTGCATGAGGTATAAGTTACCTTCTATATTTCAGTGGCATTATCAATGTAACAGCCTCAACAATTTTGTGGTACAAAGCGGAGATTAAACAAATATATTCAAGTAATGGACATGGTATGAAGCCTTAAAATGCCTGAGAGTTTCATATATCTTTTTCTTCCTAGCTTATATGTAAAATACCATATTTTGGATAATAAGACCCAACCACCCTGGCTGCAAATGATTGAATAGGGCTTTGTGCCAGAGCCAAAGGCATCTGTGTTATAGGCGGGTTCTCTTTCTAGGAAAGTTTGAATTTGAGCCACGTAGAAAGAGAGTAATTGGAAGAGCTGGCATTTGAGAAAACCAAAAAAAGCCATGGGCGATGCCATTAAGCAGGCATCACAGGCAGTGGATGAGCAAGAAGCATGAGGTTGAACAGAGAGTTCAATGGAGCAGAAGTCAGCAAGAGTAGTAGATGCAGACTCAGTCCTATAGAAGCCACAAAGGGACAGCTGAGTCACCAGAGAGATGCATCCCTAGAGTGGCTGCGGGGACCTGGAATGATGTGCAGTCCTGAGCAAGCTTCTGGATCTCCATTAGGAAAACTCTTCAGCTGATGTTGCCTTTCTGTACTTCTAGCTAAGCATCCTTACAGTAAACCCCTATCACCTGGAACAACTGAGTAAATGTTTGCTCTTAACAGTCTAGAAGAGCCTTCCATAGGACACTGAGACATGAAATAGCTCTCTCTGTGCCCCTGTTTTCTCTTCGGAGACAGATTGAGTCTTCTCTGTCTTGCCCCCTAGCACATTAGTAAAATGCATAAATGCTTATGGCCTTTCATACTGTTCAGACAGTAAGTTTTTGAGACCTAATGGTCTTCATCCTGACCTTGGCAGCTTACTGCTTGATACCATCTTGTTTGAAAGTTCTGGCTTATCCGTTTATCTCCTAATGGTCATATGTCAGCTTCTTAACCCAATAGGTTACTCAAGACCATTATCTCAACTTTATAGATGAGTCAGTTGAGGCATGGACAGATTAAAGCCTGGCAAGGGTATTGTGGTTTAGAAGCAAGAGTGTGACCTAGAATTTCTGAGATGCCCCAGCTATTATTCTCCCCTAATCCCTATGTGATTAGACTGAGATGAATGAACATGAATTTAAGAAAAGAAAAAGAAAAATACCATCTACCATCTTCAAAAGTGGGTAGTAATTGAAACAGCAATTTAACAAAATGATTGGCTTCCTCCTGGGAGCCCCTTGGAAGCCTACAGAAAATGATAGATTCCAGGCACTCACCTGAAGCATCGAACTCTGTGGGCATAAGAAAAGATTTAATCTGATAATGTCATGATCTGAAGCCAGTTACTTTTTCACCTCTGAATTTTACTTGGTCAACAAATTTTCTCTTGCCAAATGCTCCTTTGTGGGCTGACAGTAACTTGAGAACCCAATCGACAGACACAAGTTTGCACCCAAATAATTGAAAGCCCATAATGGAACCCACTGTCAGGGTAGAGAATTAATCCTCCAAACAATCCTGAGTGATCAACTTCATCAACCCCATTTTAGAGAAGAGTTAACTGAGTCTCAAAGATGCTAAATAAATGGTCCACTCAAGAAGTAGAAGATCAGAGCCTCAAATCCACATTGTCTAACTCCTTATACCCCCTCCATCTGCTACTACTTAATCCTGCCTTTTTATATCCTGTTATTTGCAGAAAGCTGGATGTTGCCTAGATCTCAGTTTTCAGACATTTAGATTCTGTAAACTATAGTCATGGCTAAAAGGAAAAAAAAAAGAATTATTCTGAGTTGATATAGACACTGTGATGTGCTAAGCTTAGCATAGTAACTTAAATAATCATCAATTCACATCCAACTCAGACAATAGAGATGAACATTAGCATCCAAATAAATGTAACATCACACACCCAGAAGCAATCAAAACTATATACAAGAATTCTAAATTGCCTGGAATGAGCAGCCATTTGCTTTGTTCGTTCATTTGTTTGTTTTGTTTTGCTTTTATCTCCTGGGCTACCTTTTTTCCCTTTTAGGTAATAAAACCACTCTTCTGAGAGAAATCCATGTCGTTATTGACATTGAGCCTCCTCACCTGGCTAATCAAATCACTGCCTCCTCCTAAATACAATGATTGATTGGTTCAGGCATTAAGCTTGACTCAGGCAAGGTCAATCAGAATTGTCTCTGAAATTTGATATGTGAACACATTTATGAACTATTAGCTAGAAAGATGCAAACTCCAATCTTCCAGCAACCATATTTTTAGAGCACAAAGAGCCCACTTAAAATAAACAAATTATTACAAATTAACAGAGCCAAGAGATGGAGGGAAAGATGGAGGCAATAAATTATACCTATTAAGTCAAATTCTGGCTACAAGCAAACAAAATCGTCCTACCAAATACGATACCAGATCCCATATTTTTGTAAAAGCTCGTGAGTGGCTCAAATGTTTCTGGCAGGGAAGACAGCAACAATGAAAGTGTGGATATTGCAGGCTCATACAGGGTAGAACTGGGCGTAAATTCACCCATTTCATGTGGAGATTTTTCTTTTTTTAGAGAAGGATTGACTAATCAAATGAGAAAAACATAAGGAGAAAGTAAAATATCTTGAAGTAACCATCATTAATATTGTGATATACACATGAATTAATAGGATGTAACAGGGGATGGCAAACTTTTGCTGTAAAGTTCCAGATAGTAAATATTTTAAGCTTTGTGAACCATATGGTCTTTACTGCACCTGGACATTGAAGCCATAGACAACACAAAAATGAATAGGTATGGCTGTGTTTCAATAAAACTTTATTTACAAAAAGAGGTCATGGGCCAGATTTGGCCTGTAAGCCATAGTTTACTGACTCCTGAGATATAGGATCAGCTGCTCTAATGAAAATTCAAAATAATAGTGACATAAACTAGGAATGCATTTTTCCCTTAGGAACAGTTTGGGCATTAATAATTCAGGGCTGCTATGGCAACTGGAATGTGTCAGAGATCTGGACTCCTTCTATTTTGTTGCTCTGCCATCCCTAGGATGTTGCCCTCATACACATGGTCTGAGATGACTACTGCCATGTCTGTGATCCAGCCAGCAGGAAGGGAGAAGTGGGGGAAGGAAAGGGGAAAAGGAAAAGCACATTCCTCCCTTTAAGGGTACCAGCCAGGAATTACACAGGAAACTCCCACTCACATCCCATTGGCCAGAACTTAGTCATATGACCACATTTATTTGCAAAGGAGGCTGGGAAATGCAGGCTATATTCTGGGCAGCATGGAGGTAGCTAAAAATTAAGGTTTGTTTGTTTGTTTGTTTGTTTTGTCTATAGAAAAGGGGGAGAACGGGTATTAGGGGACAACTACCACCATCTTCCTCCTGTCTTTCTCTTTAATGCATGTATGCATGTGAGGATAGTCTTCGCATCCCCCTGCCCCCATCCCACAGCCTGGAAAGAAACCCAGGAAAAAAAGAGTGACTGGAACAGATGGCTTCGTTGTCAATTTAACAGAACAGGTTTTGAAATCTAACCCAGAGTTGGAAGGTGGATAAATGCTCTTTGAGGACAGTAAATTAAAGTAATATTACTGGGAGCTACATGATTATCTTGTCTAAACTAGAGGTTTTTCAGCAAGAGACTAGTTTTAGCAGTGAAAGATACGTGCACTGTTCGGTTTAGATACCTGGAGCAAAGCCAAGAGTCATTAGGAGTGCGAGTGGGGGCTCCCAACCCTTTTATCTTGGGACTCTAATTCAAGTCTTTTCACCAACAGGAGAAAGAGTAGCCTAGACTATGCCTTTGACTTACTAGCAGGTTCCAGAAGCCGGACCACTACAAGACACAAAAGAGGATATGAGACTTGGTGAATTCTGAGAGAAGCACACGGTGTCCCAGAAAATGGGTTGGGGTGAATAAGACAGGACTTAGTTAGGGAGGGAAGAGTATGAAGACAGAGAATAAAGCAAAAGAAGAGAGAGCATGAGGACAAGACAGAGCATCTGTGGGGGGCACAATCTGGAGCCTGACATGGAGTGTCCTGAGGTCCGGGCACTGAATGCCTCCCCCCCACCTCATTTTGGTGGGAAGGGGATGGAGCCAGTCTGGGAGCACAGTGGTTGATTTTTCTACACCCCTGATTCAGAAAAATTTTGATGTATCCTTCAAGCCCTGAGTGAAAGGTGCTTAAATTTCCCTGGAAGACAGATTTGCATGTAATTGCTTTGGAGGGGGACAGACAATGTGGTATCTGGAACAGGGTGAAAAACAATCCCTCCTCTTTAGTTAGGCACCCTCTTGGATCACAGGGTGACTGGGGATTCCACTCATGACAATACAACCAGAGGGGCAGAATGACAGAATTCCTCCTGCCCTCACCCCGGGCATGGATGGAGACATAGCTGTACTTTACAGTATGTCCATCGCACGTGATACATATGTATACAGATATACGGTCTGTATGCCCCAATCCCACTTCTAGATCTTAAAGCCCCTAAGAATTGGTGTTTTATATATCCATCTTTGAATTCTTGAAGGAGCAAGCACTAGTCTCCCATATGTGTCGATTTCTTGAATAAGAGAAATCACTCAACCTGCAATTCCTTAAAAAAAAAAAAAATCTATTAAGCACCTACTGAGTACCAGGCACTAGACATCTGGGATACAAAGATGAAAAGTCATGGTCCCTGCTTTAAAAGCTTTTAGCTGGGAGGGAGGTGGACACTGAAGTGGACATCTGTTGTTTTTTGGCTTTCAGCCCTTAACCCCAACTTCCTCTTAGCATATCACTCCCTTGTTTGGGAAATCCCCCATACTGTGTGTTTGAGATAGTCAGTACACTCTCACACCACAGAAGTCAAAGTTGCTAGCTGCTCCTCTCTCTCTCCCTTTTCCATTCCTGCTGCAGCCCCAGGATGAGCATATGACTAGGCCCAGCCAATCAGATGCTCTCCCAGGCCATGGAATCTTGATGGTGTTATAAGAACCTTGAGTATGGCTGGAGGTTCTAGTCATCACGATGCTAGTGGCAGATCCTCTGGTTCTTGCCTATTTTCTAGGCCTTGTCTTTCTTTGATCTTGAGGACCCCTATTATTATTCCAGTACATTTATTTCTTTCCCTTAAAATTTCCAGAGAGGTTGGTTTGGTTTCTATGGACAAAAACTAAATCCCTTGCTGATGCAGAAGTGCTAATCTTTTGGATCCAAAGATGGGAACCTATCCAAACCATCTCAAATAAATGGAGAGTTTATTGTAGGAACACAGAGCAATATGGGAAGTGGTGGTGCCTAAATTTAAGACCGATGCCATGACAGAAGAGTCTTCATGAAGCGTGATCTTAAAGAATAGTTCTGGGTCTCACCAAATACTATAAACCCTGGTCCAAAATCTTATGGAACTTATATCCCATTAAAAAAAAAAATGCAACAGTGAACTGATGAGCAAAATATTTCAGTTTATGATAAAAATTACAAAAGAATGAAGAAGACCTATTTACTAGAGACCCAAAATGATTCTAGAACCCTCAGCCCAGAGCTGCTATTGACCTAACTACTAGCATCAGCTTCTTTCACTTCCATCACCAAGTGAGTCCTGGGCTCCCTTTAACATACCTTTTCTCTACCCTATAGTCTCCGCTTATTTAGAGTTTCTGATGCCTTATAATTTAAACTTTTACACCATCACTTCTCCAGTGTCACGGGTTGAGTCCCCTGGGAAGCAGACCCTGAGATGGTGATTAACAGGCCAGAAGTTTATTAGGGAGTGCTCTTGGGATTCCCACCTGTGGAAGGCAAAAGAAACTGGTAGAAATACATGCGGAGAGAAGCTGAGCTGCAGTGCTGTCTTGACTTGCATGACCTGCTCATTTGCTGGGGGCTTTCCAGATTTCAGCTTCTGTCCCTGCGACTCTCTCCATCCCAGGCAAACTGGGACAGTTTGTACTTAGCCAACTACACAGGTCATTCTGAAGCTGAGATGACACTCCAAATTTTCCTGAGCAGCCATTGGAAATGGGCTTCCCTGGGAAGGATCATGCTTAGGTGGGGAGAGGGGAAATCTTCAATAGAGACAATTCCCCCCAAAAAAGCTAACAAACTGAGGGTTGTCTGCTGACAGTGCCATCAGCAGCAGGGGGAATAAATCCTTCATTCCTGAATGGGATCTAGGCAGCACATCACAGCATCCACTACATCAGGTTCTCTGTATGTCATGACCTTTCAGCTTCAGTTACTACTACTCATTGCTGGAGTCTCTCCCAATTCAAATCCCTGACTGTGAGAATCTGATTTAACCTGGCCCACATCACCATCTAGGGACTGGTTCCCTCTGTCCGTTCAGCTATGGTTAGAAGCAGGATTATATGGTAGAAACATGCCCTTCTAGACTGACCACTTTGACAACGTCTATGGACAAAGCTAGAGGAAATCTTGTTGGTGAGCATCCCCACTGTCACAACCCCAGTATAGCAACAAACAGTTGTAATGTGCTAAAGTGAATGGAGCATGTAAGATATAAGTATATAAGTATATAAAATGGAGTATTTAAGTGTATAGCGGATGGGATACATACACAGTTTGTGTACTGTCCAAAACACTTAGCTCTGCCTAATAGAGCCCAGAAACTTTTGCCCACATATTTGAACTAGGACTTGAAGAATGAGCTAGGACTGGTTTTTATCCAGCATGTAGGGAGAGGAAGATATTCCAAGCAGAAAAAATCATAACTGTGAAGGCACAGAGGTGTGAGAGAAATTGAAGCGGCCCTGAAGGGGTTGGCCTTCTAGCCACACCTGTACTCAACTGCCTCTTAACCGGTGCCTGAGAGGCATTTTTGGCAGCCACTCAGAGGGAAATATGCCACCCATTGAATCATCTGGTGTACTCCCTGTTCCCACCTTTCATGAGCTGGTGCCAGTGGGTTCTCTGGGCCAAATCATGCCCCACCCTGATCCTGTTTGAC
This sequence comes from Eumetopias jubatus, assembly GCF_037043125.1. Lineage (NCBI taxonomy): Eukaryota > Metazoa > Chordata > Mammalia > Carnivora > Otariidae > Eumetopias > Eumetopias jubatus. The sequence continues at coordinate 181,594,212 of NW_028274808.1, read as the reverse complement.
TTGTAGGCTCTGCCAGGATCCCCACAAGGGGTGGCCTTGCCTGAGGCCCCTGCTGCCCTTCGCACTACTGCAGCGGCCAGGTCAATGCAGACACCGGTCCCTTCTTGTACTGTCAGGCTTCCACTGATGTAAACTGGGCCTTGGGAAGTGGGGGAAGCAGATGGCTTTGGTTGCCAACTTGGCTCTGGTAGGCAGCTCTGCTTTTCCTATTACAATGCTAATGATGGAAGGGTTCCCAGGAGAGGTGTAGAGGTTCCCATCTACAGCTTCCCGAGGTGCTAAGTTTGCTGACTTCTAAAGCATCACACAAGTACAACAATGAGAAGACATCTACAACAATGAAAAAGACACCACCATCAGCAAGTGTGCAAGATAATAATAATAGTTAACACTTATTGAGTACTTACTATGTGCTGTACAGTAGTTTATAGAAATTAATCCCTATAATCCTCATAGAGCTCTATAAGATAAACACTGTTATTATCCCCATTTCTCAAACAAGGAAATAGAGACACAGAGAGGTGAAGTAACTCTCCTTGGTATTACACATCTTGCAAGTGGATTTGAGCTCAGGCATTCCCTCCATTTCAATTACTCTCTTAGCCCATATTCTGATGATTTAACTGCCATCTTATACGATGATGTCTGAAAATGCTCTACAATATATTAACGCCAAGTTCTTTGAGTTGAGACTTTCAGTCTCAATTCAGTTTCACATTAGTCCAATGAGGAAATCAAAGAGAGTCTTGTCATTCCATTTTACAGATAAGTAAATGGATGCTCAGAGAAAATGAAGTGAATTAATAACCAGTGAGTGGCCGGATTGGACCTCAAATAAGTCTCAGTCTACCCTTTTGTAAGTCATTTCAAAGGGTCCTAAGGGCAATTGTATCCAAAAATATGTAATGAATGTATGCACCCCAAAATCATCTCAGAGTAGCTACACATTAGTTTCATGTTTGTGTTTAATATAGTGGGCATTTTCCTTCAACGGACAAATGGATAAAGAAGTGGTCCATATATACAATGGAATATTACTCAGCCATCAGAAGGGATGAATACCCAACTTTTGCATCAACATGGATGGGACTGGAGGAGATTATGCTAAGTGAAATAAGTCAAGCAGAGAAAGACAATTATCATATGGTTTCACTTATTTGTGTAACATAAGGAATAGTATGGAGGCCATTAGGAGAAGGAAGGGAAAAATGAAGGGGGGGGCAATCAAAGGGGGAGATGAACCATGGGAGCCTATGGACTCTGAGAAACAAACTGAGGGTTTTAGAGGGGAGGGGGTGAGGGGATGGGTTAGCCTGGTGATGGGTATTAAGGAGGGCACATATTGCATGGAGCACTGGGTGTTATATGCAAACAATGAATATGGAACACTACATCAAAAACTAATGATGTAATGTATGGTGACTAACATAACATAATAAAAAAATATATCGTGGGCATTTTCTAAAATACAAATATTATATGAAAAGGAAGTCAAGTTTCTGTGGAAAGAGGTCTACACTGGAAGTCAGGATTATTGTCTGGATTATAGTTTTTGTTTCATCATGAATGCCAGTGACCTTGATTAACTTACTTTTGGGACCTCATTTTTCTCTTCTGAAAAACCAACAGGTTGGGTTTTTATGAACTGACTGGCCCTTCCAACTCTTAGAAATATCATGATGGTATTGTAAGACTGGGTTAACTAGAAATACTCAAATCATCTTAGTCTCCAGGTGGAGTTGTTGAGGAACCAGCATCTGTATAGTGACAACCAGCCCATTCACTCACAGGGGTTCCCTACCTGGCCTTGATATGTTCTGACTGGGATGGAGTGTTTCTACTTGGGTACCACATAATTTTTTTCTTTAACACTGGAGGCAGAGGAATTATTTTAGAACAATCCAAAAAAAAATCTACAGGTTTAAAAGAATTTTTTAAGTTTTATTTATTTAAGTAATCCCTACGCTCAACATGGGGCTTGGACTCACAACCTCAAGATCAAGAGTTGGATGCTCTTCCAACTAAGCCAGCCAGGTACCCCTCAGGTTTAAAGAGTTAAAATAAATCTACACTTACACCTTCTTGAACAGGTAAGTTAAGCCCTATGTATTTCATCTCGATAGATAGAACACAGGGGGTTGGGTGCTTGCTGCCCATCTTTCTTCTAGGGAATGGTTAAATCTTCTAACCTCAAGTAATTGGAGGTGGAGTCTCCCTGCTGGTCTGTTTTTGTGTTATCCTCCTACCTGTCCACCTGGGTTTGTCAACTTCTTTTGTCGGTAGGAACATCTCCGATGTTCTAGAAGCATGCTGTTCCTCAGGTCTCTCCTGCCTGGATTCAATCCTTATTTTTCAAGCTTACAGTCTCTGCTGCTATTTCTGTTCTTCTTTTCACCAGTTTTACCTCTGTATTTTCATATTCATGTATCCCATTCCACTCCCTGCAGTAGATCTGCATTTCTTAAACTTGAATGATGTACTATGCCTTTTATCAGAAGAAAAAAAATTCTTGTGGCTTCCCGCCACCACCGCTCTGCTAGGATTGACTTCTTTTTCTTTTTACAGTACCTGAACATGTGAAAATATAAAAATAGATTTAAAAAAATTACCTAGGTTTACAGCTCTCATATGATGTATCAGACCCGAACAATTTTATAAACGAAGTACAAGCAACACCGCAAAATCTTAACGAACAGAATTAATTTACTGTGGCCAACAACGCCATTCTAAATTGCCACAATTAAATTTCTGCACAGAATGTGACTGTGGCGTGGACTGCCATGGCCTGGACTCCTTGGGGTTCGGCATGCCTGTGCCTTCACGTGCCACATGAGAACTCAATTCTCCCATCCTTTTCTGCCATCTAAACCACTGCCAAGTTTTCATTTGTCCCACATGCTGACTGATCCTCGCTTATCATAATCAAGTCATTTACATATTTTTAAATAAAAGATGAATATATTTGAGGTGTACATTATGTTGATTTTCTATACACACACACACACACAGTGAAATGACCACAGTCAGGCTAATTAACATATCTTCTCTTCACATAGCTATCATTTGTGTGTGTGATGAGAACATCTGAAATCTACTCTCTAAGCAAATTTCCAGCACTCGATGCATTATTATTTTTTTTAACTAAGCTCTACGCCCAACGTGGGGCTTGAACTCACAACCCCAAGATCAAGAGTTGCATGCTCTACAGACTGAGCCAGCCAGGTGTCCCTCAAAGCATTATTATTAACAACAGTCATCATGCTGTGCGGTGCAGCTCTAGACTTATTCATCCTAAATAACTCTAACTTTGTACTCTTTGACCGACGTTTCGCCACTTCCCTCACCTGCCCACCCTTGATAACCACCATTCTCTCTGCTTCTGTGTACTGACTTGTTTAGATTTCATATATAAGTGAGATCATGCAGGTTTTCTTCTTTCTCTGTGTGGCTTATTTCACTTAGTATAATGCCCTCTGTTCATCCAACTTGGTGCAAATGGCAGGATCTCCTTTTTTAAGGATGAATAATTTTCCATTGTGTATGTGTGTGTATATATATCACAATTTCTTTACCCATTTATCTATCCTTCAATGGAATTTTAAGTTGTTCTCATATCTTAGCTATTGTGAATAATGCTGTAGTGAATATGGGAGCACAGGTATCTGAAGGACTAATTTCACTTCCTTTAGGTATATATTCAGAAGAGGATTCCTTGGATCATACAGTAGTTCTATTTTTAGTTTTTTGAGAAACCTTCATATGTTTTCCATAATGGCTGTACCAATTTATATTCCCACCAAAAATGTACAAAGGTTCCTTTTTCTCTATATCTTCACCCATATTTGTTATCTTTTTTTTAAGATAGCCATTCTAACAGGTGTGAGGTGACATCTCATTGTGGTTTTGATTTGCATTTCTCTGATGATCAGTGATATTGAACACATTTTCATATAACTGCTGACCAGTTGTATGTCTTCTTTGGGAAAATGTTTATTCAGGTCCTTTACCCATTTTTAAATCAGGTTGTTTGGGTTTTTTATTTGTTTAGTTTTTGCTGTTGAGCTGTATTAATTCCTTATGTAACTTGGATATTAACTCCTTATCAGACACATGGTTTGCAAATATTTTCTCCCAATTTGTAGGTTGCCTATTCATTTTGTTGATTTTTTTTTCTTCTGTGCAGAAGCTTTTTTGGTTTGGTGTGGTCCCACTTATTTATTTTTGCTTTTGGTGTCCTATTTTAAAAAATCACTGTGAAGGCCAATGTCAAAGAGCTTTTTCCCTCTGTTTTCTTCTAGGAGTTATACAGCTTCAGGTCTGGGCTTTAATCCATTTTGAGTTGATTTTTACATATGGTGTAAGACAAGGGTCCCGTTTCATTCTTCTGCATGTGAATATCCTGTTTTCCCAGGGCCATTATGTATTCCTGGTGCCTTTGTCAAAAATTAGTTGACCATGTATGCTTGGATTTATTTCTGGGCTCTTATTCTGTTCATTGTCTTTATGTCCATTTTTATGTCAGTACTATACTGTATCATTTACATATTAAGCTCTCTCTGTTCTTGGTTCTTTTCTCATTAGCCTGCAATATACAGGTTTAGTGCCATTGTAATAAAGACACAAATATAGAGGATGGAAGTGTGGCATTACTAAGTTACTAGGTTATAAGGTGTTTGCAGTGTTTTTCAAACTGGGTCACAACCTAATAGTGGGTTGATTTAGTGTGTTGAAACAAGCACTTTAAAAAAAAGATATAGAAAAGAAAAAATATCAAAATGTGTCATATGGTGTCAGAATACGTATTGTATACAGAAAATTGTTTCATACATGTGCACACATTGGTGACCAATCCAAAGAGGTGCAAGTTTACCGCCTCTGGAACAGGGCCCCACAAGCGCACTGTAGTGGACTGCATAATGGTCCCCAACAATAGCAGGTCCTAATCCCTGGAACCTGGAAATGTTACTTTATAAGGAAAAATTGTCTTTGCAGATGTGATTAAGTTAAGGCCCTTGAGATGCATAGATTATCCTGGATTGTCTGTGTGGGCCACACTGTAATCACAGGTGTTCTTATAAGAGAAAAGCAGAGGGAGATCTGACGCAGGTGGAGGCACAGCTCTGTAATACCTTGGTTTTGACCCATTGAAACTGATTTCAGACTTCTGGGATCCAGAAGTGAGAGAATAAATGTGCGGTGTTTAAACCACCAGTTTGTGGCCATTTGTTACAGCAGTCACAGGAAACTGCACTCCCCCCTCTTCTCACCTCCACTGGTCATTGCATCCTGGGTGGGGGAGGCCCCCAGGGGGGGAACCAACACAACAGAGAGGTAGGTAGTGGTGGTGACACTTAAAAGGTTCAGAGCTATTTGCCAAGTGGCTTGGAATGTTCCCATTATTTTCATAACTGGTGCAGCTACACTGGCCTAGACAGGCTGCCCGGCTGCTCTATTGATGTGAGTGTGGAAACCAGGTCCTCGTGTAAAATGGATTCCTTCTGTGAGTGGATGCAAAAAAAAAAAAAAAAGATTGACGTCTGCCAACCAGAACCCAGATTATGTTTAGACTGACTTTTTATAGGATGTTACCAATATGAAAACACAAAATTTAGAGATCCTCCAAAAGAATCTGAGGACTCCCAAGATCATCTGCAGATACTCAAGGACCCTTGGACCCCAGTTTGAGAAATAGTAAAGTCAACTTCTCTCTAGCATCAAGTGAAGTATTCATCTATTTCACATCTCTTGTATCTTAAGCCTAATTTGCGTGGGCTCATCCACCCCAGGCTGTGCCCACCTGCTGTCCCTTCTTAACCTGCCCTTGGCACCTGCTTCTCAACCTGGCACTTTCACATGGGCCACCTGCCCCACAGAGCAGGTCTGAGGCCTCTGGAGACCCACTCTTGTGTGTGCAGACCCAGAGCCACTGTGACCATCTGCCCTCACCCTGTCCCCCACCTCTGCCTTGGGGCCTCAGAGTCTTTTTGTTCCAGTGAGTCCCTGGCTCTTTGTTATCTACAGTCCCTGAGGACTGACTTATCTTAGCCCCATAGTCTTAAAAGCAAAGATTTGGGGGCAACATCCTGCTTTAAAGACAAAACAAAACAAAACAAAACAAAACACTGTCTCAGAGGTATAGCAAGCCTCCTTCTCTAGGGACTACTTTCTGCTTCTCCTTAATTCTCAAACTGCTATTCCCCCATCCCCAGCTCTGATGCAAGAAGGGATGGGGTTCTTACCTAACACACAAAATATACTTGCACTCCAAATAGCTCTATCTCAACTGAGCTCTCTGTGTCCTGCCCCATCATAGGTGGATTTTACTCTTATAATTATTGGTAGTTCTGCCTTCCTTTGTGGCCAAAAATCTTTGAGCAAACAGTACAGAATTCCAATCCCTGTGGCATGCCTAACCTGCCACCTCCTTCCCACCCCAGGCCACTGCCGAGCTCCAGTTCCACCTGAGGGACACCAGAGGTGCTTACCTTGAGGCAAAACCTCCCTCTGCACGACCCAGGTATCCTCTCTGGCCAAACCTTTTCCTTATGCATGTGCCAACCAACCCTCTCAGTCATGAAAGTCCCAGAGCTTATGACACCTTTTATACATTGTTTCCTCTACACCTGACCATCTCACTTTCACCACAACCTTGGGCATTGGTTGTATTTACATCGCCTTATTTTACAGATGAAAAAAACCAATACTCAGAGTTTAAGAGACCCATTACTCTAAGTTGTTTAATTAGTTGAGTGTCATTGCTGGGTTTGGACCCCCATCTTCTGGCTCTAGATCCTGTCCACCTTTCACTCCACCATACTGCCTTATCCTTGCTGTATAGTAAAGCTAAAATGAGAGACAGGGAAGAGAGGGATTCTCCACATTCTTCCAACAAGAGCTGTCAGCCTGAAGTTACACAAAATCTTCCCTACCCTGAAGTTGAGTGAGTTTATACATTAGCCTTATCTTTATGAGTAGTAGCATAGATGAAAACCTACCTACTATAGTTTGTGGGTGCCCGGAGCAGTCCCTCCCCTCAGCCTAAGACCTGATAAGGTGGCTAAAATTGAAACTCCACTATTAGAGTCCATTCTTTTGAGTCTTAAAGTCATAGGGTAGCAGAGCTTTGGAATCAGATATATCAGGATTCCAAACCCATTTCCACAACTTGGCTGTGTAACCTTAGGCAAGTCTGTCCTTTCCATAATTTTCATCTATATTGTGAATAGGACCTGCTACATAATTTGTGAAGCCCGGTGCAAAATGAAAATGTGAGGCCCCTTTGTTCAAAAATGAAGAATTTCGAGATGATGACAGCAGAACATTAAACCAAGAATGGGCCCTTCTAAACATGCCCATGAAGCCAGCCATGAGAGCAGAGGATTGTCTTATGGAAAGGGTGTTAAGAGAATTTAGTGTTTAGTATGATGTTTGATTTCTGTCCCTTTGGTCCGTGCCTCTCAAGCCAGCAGATCTACCCTGGGTGTTCCTTGCAAATGCAGTTTCCCAGAACCTTTCTGGTCCATTCTGATTGCGGGGAGAGGGCAGATATGTACATTTTAGCAAGGATCTTTGAAAAGATCCTTTGGGATCCCTGGTCTACTTGGCACAAAGCATCCTCAGCTCAACAAACTCTTTATGAGGAACAGAAACCCAAGCCAGGGTGGCAGCCGGCCTTGGGTACAGCAGCTCTTCTGCAGTCGAGTGCCACCGCCCTGCTTCCTGAGGTCAATAGGATGGGCCTTTGTCTGATTCTTTCCTCCCTGCATTTCTACTTTGAGATTCCCAACCACTCCTCCTGCTTTGTGAATTCTGTCTCCAGGGCTCTGTGGGTGCTGTGGAGGCACCCGCTCCCCTCAGCACCCTCAGTGCACCCCAAAGTAGCCTAGGTTCATGTCTAAGTTGCTCTCAATCACGGGAAGGTGATGGGACTTCTTCCCAAACCCAGGATATAAAAGCACCATGGAGTTTAGCAATCCTGATAGCCACCTTGAGGTGAGTAATTTGCATTCCTTGCTGCACTTAAGCCTTACCACAACCCTCTGCGGGAGGCTTCATAACCCCATTTTACAGATGAGGAAGCTGAGGACATTTCACGTACTTCCCTAATAGGAAGCGGTGGACACAACAACCCTGGAAGACAGAGAGTGCAAATATTAGCAATCCTTATTTTACAGCTGAGGAAACTGAGGCTCAGAGGCTCAAGTGGGTTGGACAGTTCCCCAAAGTCACAAATGCTGCAAGCACAAGGGCTGAGATTTGAAGCCAAGTGACCTGACCTCAGGCCCAGGCTCTGGGCCTGCTCATCTCTTGCCGACTCACCCCTTCTGTGCTTCTCCAAATGTCTTTCGGTCCATCCTTATCTTAGTCTATTTGGGGGGCTATAACAGAATACTGAGTGGCTTATAAACAACAGAAAGTTATTTCTCAGAGTTCTGAAAGCTAAGAAGTCCAAGATGAAGGTGCTGACAGATGCGGTGTCTGTTGAAGCCCAATTCCTGGTTCACAAATGGTGTCTCTTCCCTGTGTCCTCACACAGTAGAAGGGCCAAGGGCACTCGCTAGGGTCTCTTTTATAAGGGAACTAATCCCATTCATGAGGGCGCTACCCTCATGTCCTAGTCACTTCTCAAAGATCTCACCTCCAAATACCATCACATTGGGGATAGGTTTCAACATACAAACATTCAGAATATAGCAGTCCTCTTTGGCAGAAGCCTTAACAAGGGGGAGCTGACTTCAGCCACGAGGAGAGAGCCTCAAATAGTGGGGGGCCACGGTCCTAGCCTTCATGGGCCACACTTGAAGGTTGCCTCAGCCTCTGATGGAGAATCACCTTTAAGCTGTGGGAACTGAGGAGGTCAGCCCCAGGTGTGGTGGGTGTCTCTCCTTCAGGGCCAGCTGGGCAGCTCTGCTCGAGAAAGCAGGTCAGCTATGGACCCAGCTTCACAATCCAAGACACTGAAAGGATCCCTTCTTTCCCGAGGCACCATATCCTCGCCTCCTGCTCTTCCTCCCTCATGCCAACCAACTGTGTCGCCCACACTGCCACCCAGACCTGTCCCTCAAGTCGTTCCTTGTCCACTCCCACACCCGCAGCCTCCATACCTTCTGCCATGGTGAGGAAACTGGAGGGCAGTCCCCCTTGAGTGACCCAAAGCAGGGAGCTGTAGAGGGAAGTAACAAATCCAGATAGCAGGAGACCTTAGATGAAAGCAGGCTGCTCTCCCAGGGCGTGCCTTCACTCTGGATTGCCATAGGCAGCATCCTGCTGGTGGTCAGGCATGTCAAAAATTTAGATTATTTAGATAGAAAAGAAAAATTAGTCATACTGGGAACTTAGAAACATCTTAATCATCGTTATTGGTAACTTTTTTTTTTACCCCCTCTTTTATGGCAGGTACTAATCTAAGCACTTTTCACATATTAATCTGTTCATTGAACACATAGCATGTTTAACTTCTTCATTTGCCTGAGGGTCTGAGACTTTTATTCACTCATTTAATAGATGAGAAAATTCAAGCTCACGAATATAAAATCATTTGCTCAAGGTCACACAGTCACTAAGCAGAGGACTTCAAACTCAAATCTAAGTACTTCAAGCCCCAAAGCCTACATTCTACTGTCCCTGTATCATGTAAACATCTTCCAAAGTCACTTCTAGAACTAGATAAAACTGCTGAAATAACAAGTCTGTCTGTCCAGCAGAAACCTGACAAGTGGGATCAGGAGAGAGGTGGAAGACAGAACTTCTGCCTTCAAAGCTCTCACCATTAGATTACCAAGATGACGTTTCCCCACGAGAGCAACTGGAAAAGCAGATAGGACAAAAGGGAGCGACTGTGGGGTTGGGTGAGCTGGCTGGCCAGAGAAAGCACAGGCTTCTCCCTATAAGTCTCTTTCCTTTCACAAGTTCCTGGAATCTTTTTTCACCCTAGTTTGACCTTCAGCGACATATACAATTTGAGGGAAATTTTGTCCCCACGACTTTAATGCATGTGTCCTGGCTCACTCTGTGATGGTCTAGCTAGCTAGTAAAATATTATTTTGGGGTGTGTCTATGGAGGTGTTTCTGGAAATTGTTTTTATTCACATAGGTAGATTGAGTAAAGATCACCCTCACCAATGCAGGTGGGCATCATCCAAATTGTTAAGGGCCTGAATAGAAAAAAAATGGAGGAAGGGCAAATTCTCTCTCTGCTTGAGCTAAGACATCCATGTTCTCTTACCCTCAGACATTGGAGCTCCTGGGTCTCAGGCTTTTGAACTCAGACCAGTACTTGCGCCATCAACCCCTGATTCTCAGGCCCTTGGGCTCAGACTGAATTATACCCCCAGCTTTTCCTGGTTCTCCAGCCTGCAGATGGAAGCTTATGGGACTTCTCAGCCTCCATAACTATGTGAGCTAATTCCTAAAACCAATCAATCGATCAATCAACTTTCTATGGTTTCTGTTTCTCTGGAGAACACTGAGTAATGCACACCCTTTCTATTCTAGACCCTCTGCTAGTCCCACTCCACATGGTCTAGTAACCTTTGTGTCTAAATTACCAGTCTATAGACCTTGAACCTTTCTTTACTCTAACCAAATCCTTCTTTAGAGATGCACCTTACACTGTTCAGTGAGCTCGCCCCACTCTGCCAGCTGCTAACTTTCCACCGCAGTGTGATGGAGAGAGAGAGAGAGCATGGGTTCAAGTCCAGTCCTGCCAAGTATGGCCAGTGACCTTGAGCAAGTCACTGTACCTCTCTAAATCTCCTTGCTTTATTTATAAAACATGAAAAACCACGTATGGCCATTGCAGTTGATGCACAAATTCTCCTGAAGATCTAATAAAGGAAAAGAGGGAGAAGGGCTTCGAAAATTGTGTACCCCATTTCACTATCAGGTATAACTGTCTCCTAGTGCCATCAACATGGTCTGTGGATCATCCAAGTATGATAGATGTTGACCTATTGCTTCCCCAGCGTCTGGTCCTCCTCCTCTCAACAGCACCCTGATTTCTCTTTGGGCATTCAGTATGTGTGTTGGATGGGATTGACCCTATCCCATCTCCAGGGATAGACTCCAACTAGCTTAAGTCATTAAGGATAAAACCCTCCTATGGCACACAATGATTGTTGAAAGGAAGAGCATGTAACTCAGTGTAGGCCAATGAGGGAGTGATGTTCCTCAAACACGTTTAGGAGCTACCAAAAGACATGATATCTTACTTCCAAGAACGTGAGGTCTGACATTTCATAACTATTTGGAGCATGAAGTGAGGGTCCAGAAGTGCCAGGGGACGGCCATGTGAAATCTAAGGATAAAGCCCACACTGTGGGAGGTATAAAGAGAGGACCATGGCCCTGGTATTCTCAGTTGCTGGAGCTAACCCTACCTGATGTCATTCTAACCACCAGACTTTTTAGTTATTCATATAACTAAATAAATGTCTTCTACTATTTAAGCCAGTTTGAGCTGGATTTTCCATTATTTACAACAGAGCACTCTGCTACATCAGTCCTCTGTCTGCTCCTCTCTTTCCTGGTCCAATGCTGGAGGCCTCTCTCTCATAGAGAAAAAAAGAAAAAAAACAAAGGCAAAACAAAAGAGGGAAGAAAAGAGGAGAGGATTTGAAAGCCAAGTCCATAGATCTGACTTCTCGGTGGATGCTCTGGAAAGAGATCCAACACAGGGGACACTTGGAGCTGTTGGCCAGAGTAAGTTCCAGAGTTATTTGGAAATGTCAATGGTCTATCCTCTCCCTTCTCCCACAGATAATAAAGAGTTGGCTGGGAATGCTAATCCCCACCAAGCACAGCCAAGGAAATATCACTGCTCTGGAATTCTGAGTCTTTGCAGAGGTACAAACCATCATGTTCAGAGTGAGTTCCAGGGTTGGGGCCAGAGGCTACCTCATGTTAGTGACCCATCTGGAGCACCATGAACCATTTCACAGACACTAGGAGAGAAACCTATAAGCAGTCCTGCTTCCTCCTATTCAACTATGCCCCAAATCTGCCCAAAGGACAAGAGGAAACAAGCCTGAAGGCTCATCTCACTGACCTGAGAAAGCAATGTTAAGAACTCAGGTAGGGAGACAGTCACTGCCCAAGAGGTGTGCCCATGAGGGGTAAAGCACCATCCCCCAGTCTTTAGTTCCAACACATACCAGCTGTGTGCACTCAACGGGTCTCTTGGAGATTCCGTTTCCTCATCTGGGAAATGGGAATAACAGTAATTCCTCCTTTATAAGATTGTCTAGATGAGTACATGCATGCTAAGTGCTTAAAGATGGTGCTTGGCACATAGTTGAGCTCAAGACAAGGCAGTTTTTGGTTACTGGGAACAAGGGGAACTAGAATTCAATGCGGAGGTTGGCATGGTGGCATGAGGAAGCAGTGGTGAGCAAAGCAGTGTCCCAGTGCTCACCCCTCTCTATTCATTGAGGACTTAGCATCTACTACCTGGAGACGCAGGGTGGGATCAGAGCTTCAGTGAGGCCAGGTTGCCACAGGGCTGGGCCAAGACCTTTCCTCCAACTGTAGGGCTGGCTCCCTCTGAAATTGGGGCAGATAGGCCTTCCTGGTGAGGACTCAGTGGTCCACTGCTAGGGTCTGGGAAGGGCAGACCCTAGAGACAAGAGGCAGGGTCAGACAGGTAAATGGAGTCTGGAGAACAATGGCTCTGCACAAAGCTGGCCAAGCTAGTGCCTGTCCATGGCCCTCTGTTTTCTGTTCCTCTCAATGTCATGGATGGATCAGTAAGTCTAAGGGAAAACCAAAGGGACGAGAGTCTTCGTCTCTAGCTGTGTGGTTCAGAATTTCCTTAACCAAATGCCCTTGAATTTTCACTCATGTTTCTGTATTTTTTTTTAAGGTAAAAGAATCTTTTTTTTTTTTTTTTTAAGAGACTGTATGCTGCAAGAATGTTCCTGTGTCCTGTGAATGCACTTGGAGTCTCTGCTCCCTTGCCATTGGTCATGAGACGCAGTGGAGCAGAATGCTGAGAGCATGCCCAGAGCAAGACTGCAGCATTTGGAGCCCAGCACCACCACACTCCCAGTTCTGAAGCTGTGTGATCTTGGATGTGTTCCCCAGTCTCTCTGTGCCTTCGGTTCCTATCTTTTAAAAAAAAAGTGGAGATAATGATAAGTTAAATTAGCTAATACAGATAAAGGCACTTGAAACAGTACTTGATACTTGGTAAAGGCCACACAAGTGTTTGCTGATACTCTTATGCCCCCGGTCCACATCTGAAGCTGCTGCAGCTCTGTCTAAACCCCTGAGCTCCCCACATAGACTCAGGGCCTCCTTAATTGCTCAGTTAGAGCCCGGACTGTGGCACAAACCACACATTTGCTGAAGGCTTAATGTGTCCACCAGGATTCTTCTGGTTACAAGCAAGAGTAAGCCTGACCCAAACTGACATCAGCAAAAATAAGATTTTATGAACACACATAACTGAAGAGTGCATGGCTTGGTTCAGATGCTCAATGGATGAGGTCAGGCTCTGGTGTCACTCTCTCGACTTGGCTCTACCTTATGTGTTGACTCCATTCTCAGACTGGATCTCTACTCACAGTCACAAGATGGCTGCCAATAGCGGCAGAAGCTGCCTCCTCCCTGACTCACCATTAGAGAAAAACAAGTGAGACTGCTTTCCTACAGTTTGAAACAGAAGCCCTCAGTCCTCTGATTGGCCTGACTTGGTCATGTAATAGTCACCAGCATTTTGATTAGCTCAGTCTAAGTCAAGGGCTGCGCCTAGAGCCACAGAGAAATTGAAGTGCTACTCCCCTCCACAAACAACAACAAAAAAGTGAGTTTGCAATATTTGAAGATGGCAGAAGTGAATTACAACGTAGGGGGAAAAGCTCTGCTTTCTTTTTCCTTACCACCTCGAAGCAGTTCATCTCTCTTTACCATCCCCCAAGCGAGATTCCAGGCAAGACGGAGTCTGATGGTTAGGAATCCGAGTTCAGGCAAGACGGCCTGAGGCAAGTGTTGGCTTTACTACTGATCCCTGTGAGGCCAGGGCAATTGATTTTCCAGCCTTGAGTCTCTGTCACCTTGGCTGTAGAACAAGGCTGGTAATACCACAGAGGTCCTGGGGTGTTGAGAATCCCACAAAATGGTAAGGTCTAGCAGCGTGTGTCTGACCCACAGTAGAGAACCACTTTGCCTTGCAGCTGCTATTACTGAGGGGTTCTTCCTGCTCCAACTCAGGTCCAGGTCACTCAGAGCTGGGCTCTGGCCTGAAAGCCTGCAGGAGAGAGAGGGTGACCCAGGCCAGGGGCAGGGAGGGCCCTCAATGATGCGCTGACTCAGTCCTGAGATGAGAAAGAAGCCATGAGTGTGGACACAGGATAGCCGGGCCAGGGCACAGACAAGAGGCCGGGACCTGGCCAAGGCCAGGAATTCCTAAGAAGTGCTCCCTACACTTGGGGTTCGCGAGAAAACCACAGCATCTCCTTTTGCCTTCAGAGCTCTCCTGAGAGAGGTGGTGAAAAACACCATCCAAATAAGGCCCAAAATCCTCCCGGGATTTGCATACAGAGTGTTTATATAGATTAGAACATCTCTGTTGACTTGCAGCTTAAACCTCCAAGGCTTTGCTGTTCATCAAATTTTAATGTTCTGTTTTCATGATGTTCCTTGCCAGCGCTAAGTGACTCTGTCAGCTCTTAGAAGGGAAACTTCCCCCTTCAGGGTACATTTCCCCTGCCCCGAGTCGGAGAGCCCCGTTGCTAAGGGCATCTGTTCTGTTTGCTTGTGAGAAGTACAGATGTGAATAGTCACCAAGTCCCATCTTTTGTTCTGTTCATCTGGCAGCCGGGGCGCCAGCTGATGGAACAGCTGCAGAACACTGGGGCTCCCCAAAAGGGGAAAAAGAGAAAAGAAAAAATTCAAATGGAGCCCAGGAGGGTATGCCGGCACTCGGAGGCCTCCAGGAATTGAGTCTATTCTTCGGAATCTCCCTCTACATCGCTCCACCCCCCGTGAAGGTTCATGGGATACGATTCAGTTCAACCTGGGTTTGTTGGCTGGGTTTGTCGGGCCTTTGCTGGGCAGCTCTGAGGGGAAGGGGATAGCTCTAAAAGGTCGTCAAGATATGGTTTCTACCCACTGCAGGAGTCTACTCCAGTTGGGACTGGGAAGAGCTGGCTCTCCCACGAAGGGATCTAAATTACAAAGCATCCATCTGGGTCACATCCCTATCAGAGGGCAAGGCCAGGACTAGTGTCTTTGCCAGGGAGTGCTCAGACATTACCTGAGCTAAGTTCATTGTTCAGGCCCAAACTACAGCTACTTCTTGAGTGTCCAGTGGATTTTCTATACTGCAAAAGCATGAGATGAAGAATAAGCATTCCAGAAATCTTTGTCTAGTTGATGACTACCTCAAACCCTACACCAAAATTAAGTTCATAGATCGTAATAATGTCATTAGGGAAGTGGAAGGAAGCAGAGATGAATATTAATTCAGATCCAATCACTCAGCTCTGCTCGCTGCCTCATTTGTCCAAACCACCATTATCTCTCCCCTGGGTGATGGCAATTACTTCCTAAAAGGTCTTACCCCTCTTTTCTGTTATATGCAACACGGTAGTCTCGCTAATCTTGTCAACACATGATTTATATCATGTCACCGTTGTGCTCAAAGTCTTCCAGTGGCTTCCCATCTCACAAAAAGCAAAAACCAAAGTCCTTTCATGAAGGGACTTTCAGGGCCCTACATAACTTGTACCCCAGTGGGAGCAAAGCCACCTTGGAAATGGCTCCCAGGGCCCCATGGTGAGCCATCACATCTGGCATACAGAACAGAGATGAGTTTGTCCTTGCCGAGCCTGTAGACATTGCAGAATCATGGAGGAATAAATGATTGTCATTTTTTAAGCTACTAAGTCTAAGGTGCACAGCAAGAGATAACCATTAAGATTCCACATTTTTTAAAAATAATTCACTACTAAAAAATTTCAAAGGCCACTGTTGTAGAAAAGTATTTGATGAAAGGATAAACATTTTATTATGAATTAGATTTCAAAAGGTTACAATACCATATTGTACAATTTTTTTAAATGTATCTGAGTATATAAGGTATCTATAAAATTCTCATGCAATTTGAATTTTTAATTAATTCCTGCCATAATAGGTAGAAACAAGTTGCAAAACACATCTCAATATTGAAATCAAATTGCCAATGGTTTACTTGCTCCAATTTCTTTATAGAGGGAAAGAGAGTGAAAGGGGGAGAAAAGAAATTCTGTCATTTATTTCTATGCCCCCTACCTTCTAAAGTAGCCAATGTCCTCAAAGTCTCGGAACAGGCAAAGCCACAGCTGAAATGTAAAAGGAATAAAACAAGTTAATTCTTGGCTGAGCTACCAAGAGCCCAGTTCCTGATGACTTGGGAAATCTGGACACGTTTTGGGTGTTTTAAAATGTTTTCTTTTGTTGCTATCAGCGGTGGTGGTGCCTCTGACCCAGGCCCAACAAGACGCAGCTCCTTTGGACGGGCTGGGTGACCAGCCTGGGGAAGCCTGTGTATGGAGCAGTTGAAACCATTCTCCTATGTTCCTTCCCTGTGAGTCCTTAACTCATCTCTATGTGTCCTGGGCCTAATGTATGTCGCTGTTCCTTGCAAACAGAACAAGCCTGAGTCAATACATCCACATCGAGTTTTCAGGCAACTAAAATTTCATTCTTTTTTACTAAGCCTCTTGCACTCTGGCATTGTTTTTGTTGTTATTGTTGTCTTGTTTTGTTTTGTTTTGAGACAAAATGCAGTAGTTTACATTTTTCTGAATTTCATTTTATATTTTTGGTTTCAGCAGTGCTTCCCAACCTGTCCAGACCCACTGAAACTTCAACGGATACCTATCCTACAAGCTGCTCCTCTCAGCCGCAGATCTTCTGGAAATTTTACAAATACGTCTTCGGTGTTTTCCTTGAGAAAAATGTTGAACTTTTAAACCATGTTGAAGTGGATAGAGTCTTCCTGTAGAATTTCATACTTGTTTGGTGTTTTAAAACCCCACAAATACCACCAGCCAGAAGATTAAGGTAGTGTCAAACAAACAGGTAGGAACAATCTGAGCCAGGGCTGGGTGACTTGTCCATGACCCCACCCAAAGTAAACACCAGCCTCCCCTGAGGATGCCTTCAGTTGGGTTACTGTTCCACAAACGCACTAAGCCTCTGTGAGGCCCCATGCAAATATCTGTTCCGTGTTTATTATTCTAACACGTGTCAACGCCCTCTTCCTATTTGCCAACATAAGCTCTTTGGAAGGCAGGGACCATTTCTTTCATTTGGTTGAACAGAATATAAGATTAGGGGCTTCTAAAATGCTGGATGGGGAGAAATGGGATGAGTCAGAGTAACTTGGAGGAGGTTTCTATAAAAATGTCTTTTACCCACTTAATAAACATGACAAATCAATGGGGAAAGAAAGGAGGATTCAAGAAACAATGCCAGGATATTCGTTAGCCATTTTGAGAGGAAAAAACTCCGTTTCAGTCCTAACCTCATGCATGAATCAAAATAAATTCTGGAAAGATTCAAGAGACAAATGCTGCAAAAGCATTCAATGCAGATCAGTGGGGTAGAACTGAGAGTCCAGAAATAAATCTTTATATTTGTTCTGACATCGATGGTCAATCGATTTTCAGCAAAGGTGCCAATGTGATTCTTTGGAAAAAGGACAGCCTTTGTAACAAACAGTGCAGGGACAACTGGAGGGTCACAGGCAGAAAGGTCAATTAGACCCTTACACTCTCCACAGAACAGAACTCAAATTGATCATGGACTTGAAGGTAAGGGCTAAGACAAGAAAATAGCACAGGAGAAAATCTTTAAGACCTTGGGTTAAGCAAAGATTTCATAGATATAACACCACAGGTATGATCCATAAAAGAACAAATTGATAAATTGAACTTCATCAAGTTTCAAAAGTTTTGTGTTTCCTGGGGTACCTGAGTAGCTCAGTAGGCTAGCCTCCAGCTCTTGGTTTCAGCTCATGTCATGATCATGCCGATGTGGAATTGATCCTGGTCTGGGGCTCCACGTTCAGTGTGAGTCCACTTCAGATACTTTCTCCTCCTCCCTCCTCCTCTGCCCCTCCCTGCTCATGTGTGTGCATATGTGCTCTCTCAAATAAATAAATACAATCTTAAAAAAAAAAACAACAAAACTTTTGTATTTCCCAAAACATCATTAAGAAAATGAAAAACCAAGCAACAGACTGGGAGAAAATCTTTGCAAACATAACTCCTGCTATCACAGTTTGTCTTCTTCAGGAGGCACACAGTAAACAAATTAACAAATAAGAAAAATGTCAAAGAGCGATGAGCGTTCTGCAGAAGACAAAACTACTGTGATATGTTGGGTGTTATCTCCGTTAGACTGCATAGTTAGAAAAGAGTTTTCTGCTGAGATGTCATTTCTATCAAAAAACTTGAGTTCTGTATAACTAACAAAAAGTCAGTCATGTGAAGATCCCAAGGGAGCACCCATCAGGCCGAAGCAAAGGGATGTGCAAAGGCCCTTTGGTGGTCACAAGCTTGGCATGTTTGAAGACATAAACAATGGCTGGTAAGGTTCTGTCAAAGTAGGCAAGGAGGAAGGTAATATCGGACGAGGCGAGAGCCTTAGGAAAATGCCTGGTCCCAGAGGGGTTTGAGAAATAAGGTGAGGACATGGTCTGTCCTCAAACGTGACTGAATCAGATCAGTGTGTGAAAACAACTGACAGAGAATGGATTCCAAAAGGGTCAATCACTTAGCCTTCTTAGTTGCAAATAATAAAACTGACCCTGGCTGGTTTAGCAGAAAGAAATTTACTTTCATTTTCTGTATTTATTTAAATTAATGTATTTCTTTTTAAATTGATCTCTTTTAAAGAATGTTATTTATTTTTTATTATTATGTTCAGTTAACCAACATATAGTAGATCATTAGTTTTTGATGTAGTGTTTGACATTTCATTAGTTTTATTTTAAAAGGCACTGGGCAGCTCATAGATTTTTTTTGGAGTACCTGTAAAACAATACTCAAGGGTCAGCGGTCCGGGGACAATTCCTAAAACTGCAAGGAGGGAACCCCTACGGCTGATGCCCAACTGGTGATACTTCTTTGTATGGAACTCAAATGTGGCATTCTTGCAGTCCCCCAAGTCAGTTGCCTTTTGCTGTTTCCAAAAATAAAAAAGACTGCACAGACCTTCCTTTTTCAAGCTGCTCACCACTGAATCAAAGTCTCTGAATGGCAAAGCCTGGATCACCAGCTTACATTCTCATTGCAAAGAAAGCTAGAAATTTGAGTTTCCTAGGTTCTGACTTTAGAGAGTGGAACTCCCAAAGTGGGAATTCTCTGAAATATTAAAAGGATATTATCAACAAGTACTAGGAAGTCAGAAAACATGAAAAAATTCCATGAAATAGAATGAGAGCAAAGTATGGATCCTGATGAGGACAGGGTTACGGTATTCCAGGGGAAGAATAATGGAAGACTTGATAAGCTGATGACATATTATGGGACAGTGGTTCTCAAAGTGCAGTTCATGACTAGCAGCATCTTCTGGGGACTTTGAAAAAAATGTAAATTTCAGGCCCCACCCAGAACTTACTGATTCAGAAGCTCTAAGGATGAGTAAGCCCCAGGAATTTGATTTTAACAAGGCACCCGGACAATTGTGTTGCATGCTCAAGTTTGAGAATCACTGATCTAGGACATGGAAAGAAGAGGAATATTCAGAAGTAGTCTGTAGAACTTCTTGATGGATTTAACATGGAATTTAAGGGAGAGAGTAGAATCAAGGAAACCACCTAGGTTTTTACTTGAGCAACTGGGAAAGTAGTAGCACATTTTATCAAGATGGAGAGATGGCTGGTTGAGGGAGTGAAGACTGGGGACTTCTGTGGACAGGCAGAGTTTGTTAAGCATACAGGGGAAGACACTAAGTAGGCCATTGACTATGAGTCTGGAGTGTTTGGGAAAGGCCAGTGATGGAGAAATAGGTTTGGAAAGCATCAACATTTAGATAGTACTTAAAGCAAATACTCGTGAAATCACCAAGAGAAGATGTAAAAGAAAATGGGATCCAAGACAGTTTTCAAAAGTCAAAGTGAAATGTGGGAAGAGGATTCAACCAAAGATAGAGATGGAGTGGCCATGGTGGACATGAAAAAGCATGGCAGACAACTCTTACAGGATGTGGTGTCACAGAACACAAGAAAAAAATTGTTTTCAGGAAAAGAGCATGGCCCACTCTGCTGGATGCTGCTGAAAGGTCAAGATAAGAGGAGAGTGACCCCCTGAAAACACAGAATTTTGGGGAATCATATGGAAATTACTAGATTTTTTTTCTAAATTTATTTCCTGCCCAGAGGGGTAGGAAGTTAATAGGGAAGATTAACTAATAAATTAGTTATCTCAGGCTGTTATACAAAATACCATAGACTAGGTGGCTTAAACAACAGAACATCATCTCAGGATGCCAGCATCATCAGGCTCTGGTGAAGGTCCTTTTCCTAGCTTGCGGAAATGTAGCTGCCTTTTCACTCTGTCCTCAGAGCAAGCTCTCTGGTATCTCTTCTTAAAAAGGCACTAATCCCATCGTGAGGGCCCTACCCTCCTGACCCACAAATACCATCACTTTGGAGATTAAAGCTTCAGGTTATCAATTTGGGGTGTGGAGGGGAGACATGATTCAGCCCATAGTAGACAAGTTATATAATATCAAGAAGATACTCTTTCTTTCCTCAGGTGAGAGGAAGGTGGGTGCATCGGAGACATTGCTACATTTGTACTCCGAAGTCCTCCTCAACTCCCATCCATCACACCCTCCCCCTATCAGGTTCTCATGATCTCTCCTGTTGCCAGACCTCTAATTTTGCCACCCCACCTCCAGTGCATCTTCCATGCACCAGACTGATATCATGAAAATGCGATTCTCTCCATGCCACTCCTTTGCCCCAAACCCCATGGCTCAGCAGTGTTTCCAAAGTGTGCCTGATTCTAAGAATCACCAGGGTGCTTGTTAGTCTGATCCCAAGGTCCTCGATCAGTTCTGGAGTGAGTCTGGCGCATCCAAATTTTTAGCAGGTGTCAACCAAGTGATGCTTATCATCAAGGAAGTTTGGGAAACACTCCTCCACATGATAAAGTTCAAGATCCTTAGCAGGGCACAATAGTGCCTGATGAATTGGCCCCATCCTCTCTCTGCAGCTCCTTGAAACTCCCCACCTGGCACTCCAACTCCAGCCACGGGCAATTTCTTGTGGGGCAATTTCTTGTGGCTCCTGACCGGCCCATTCTTCCTTGTGACCCCATGACTCTTTGCCTGAAAGGAGACCCTCTCTTCACTTGGCAGCCTCGCCAACTCCTCCTCATCTTTCGTCTCCCTGCTTAGAGCTCCCTCTTCCATGAGGACCTCTTGCTTTCGACCTCCTCTGACACTCATTTTACACTTCTGCTGTATTTAGTATGTTTCCACTGCAGCAACGGTTGCAGTTTTAGATTTGCCTATTTCCATGTTTACCTCCCCACCAGATTGGTTGGTCCTCCAGAGAAGGGAATGGGTCCTTTCATCTTTGTATCCTTGGCTCCTTGCACAAAACCAGGTGCAATGCAAATATCCAATTGAGGTTTTCTGACTAAATAGACTAGTAAATTATTATGGACAAGAGAAAGGAACTCAATGGAATTGCATATTCCTTAAGGACTACTATTAAAAATCAGGGGAAAGATGATCATCAAGCACACGTGCGCACACACACAATGGTACTCAAAGAGAAGAAGAATGCCACCCAATGTGGAAACCAAGTTCTCTGCTGTTACAGACAATAATGGTAACAATTAACCACAAGCTGGTCCTTCTCTGGGTGCAGATCCAAATGAGAGAGAGAGACAAAGAACTCAGTCAGAATAGTGAAAGCAGCATTGTTTCTGGCAGTCAGGCTGGAGAATGTGGAGGCTTCTAAGACCCTGTTGAAATTCTGAATATCCCTGAATATCCTATTCAGTCAAGGAGAGGGAATAGCCCTTTCCCCCAAATGAAGACCTTCGGATAAACCATCTCCCAGAAGAGTGGCCAGAGCCCTGACCCACAGGTCTGCTCCTACAGGGAAGTAGAGGATGCTGCTTCCAGAGATTGGGCTGCTCTGAAGGACAGCAGTAAAGGCTGCTGTCCCCCTCCACCCCTCAGGAGAAGACCCTTCCTCTGTCTCACCCACCAGAGAAAGTTACTTCTGTTTCCAGGAGGAAAAAAGGAAGAGTGGAGAGTGGCAGAAGTGTTTCTGTCATATATTTCTCTCCTGGGAGTGGAACGGAAGCTCCCTTCTCTCTGTGGAAACACCAGCAGTGGGGGGACACATTCCCCCTACTTGCCCCCACTGTGGAAGTGCTTCAAGAAGGGCTGATAATTGTAGAGTCAGGTTTAAGAAGGAAGTGAGAAGTTTTTCCAAAGTCAGAAGGGAAATGGAAAAGTTCACATCACGTGAATCTGCAGAGAGCTGAGAAGAAGGCTGTATAAGAAACTCAGAATCCGAAGTCTAAATACACCCCAACTTCAAAGTTGGGAGAAGGCGGGGGAATCACTTCACCTCTCTTCAGCCTCCCTTCAGCCATCTGTCAAATGCAGCGGGGACGGAAAGGGGGTCAGTTAACTTCTGTTGTGCTTCTGGTCAAGTGAGATGGTAGAAGGGCTGGGTGGACTCAATGTCACTATTGTCACGGGTAACTGTAATAGCCAATGTCACACTCAAGAGATGGGTGACCGGTGAATCCATGCTTCTGCCGCGCTAGTCTAGTCTCCCTTATCAATTTCCTCCCCACTTTTCCACCAGGTCCATACACCTCACCAACCTCTTCCAGCCTCAGCTCTACCCCAAGACTCCAGGAGACAGAATTTATGCCTCCTGGCCCCTCAAATGCTCTTGCAGTTAACATTTAAGAACTCTCCCACACTAATTTGGTTCTCCATGCCCTTAAACTCTGCCTTCAGTGTTATCACCACCACCAGTTATGAGGTTCGAGGGAATACCGTGCCGGGGAAATCTCGTGCCCCTTTCTGAATTCTGTAGCCCAAACAGACAGAAACAGACCTCCACCCCTGAGGCTCTGTCTAAACTTGGATGTTGATGGTAAATTCTTGAGATAAATTCCCTACAACTGCACTTTCTGTCATAGGTTACACAACCAGCAATGTTTTGACGTGGGAAAGGTCTACCCCATCATCAGACACATTCAACAGATGAGGACCACAGGTCCTGACGGGGATAAGCAATCTTGGTCAAGATCTCACTGCAAGAGAGAGGCAGACCGAGGCTAAAAACCAGGCTCTGGCCCCCAGCTATGCTGCAAACGTGTTCAGCCCTCGAAGTCCAAATCTGTCATAGACTCTGCATATTTATTTAACCCATACTTGTGGAACACCTGCTGTATGCCAGGCAAGAAGCACTTTACAAGCATTAATCCTTATAACAGCCTGAAATATGCAACCTCGGAGAAGCAACTTAACCTTCTTGTGTTTCAATTTCTCCTTCTGAAAAAGGGGATTCCAAGAAGTCCCTACTTCGTAGGGTTATTGTGACAGTATCATTAAGTTAACAGACTTGGAGCATAGTACCATAGAACAGTACCCGGTGTAGAGCAAGTACCACATGATTAAATATTTGTGATGTAAATAATAAGAACAAGAACAATGATGGATACAGGAGGGACCCCTGCCCCAGTCTTAGAGGATGAGGGAAAAGTTCCTCAGGAGCCACCTACTTGGGTAGAGAGCTGGCCAGTTTCTCACTAGTGAAGGAGCTTCTCGCACCTTTGCTCTGGTCCCTGCCAATGGTCAAATAGGAGATGTAGCTTCAGATGAGAGTAAACACGCTCTCCAAGATGTAAAGATGCATTTGCTAGCTCTTATTTACAGACATGCTAACAATGGAAAACTCATGTTCCCTCATCTGACCAACCCTGAGAGCAACGCCAAAGATTTCCTGTAATGAAGGGGACTAAAAATACTTTTTGATGATGGAGAGGGTGGAAGTTGAGCAACGCTGACTGAGTGAAATACGGAAATGATACCAAATGGCACCCAAGCAACAAAGCAAACAGCCCACCTGGCTTTTGATCTCTTAATCTTACCCCAACACCCTGTATGTCTTGTTTTGTCCTGGGAGACCATGCTGTGTCTTTGTGTCTGCATGCTCCACCTAATTTTCTAGAGAAAAAATTTAGTCAGCCATGACTAATGCTGAATTACAGCCTAAGATGGCTGCCAGCAAATCAAACACCTAAATAATATAATGTTCTCTTCTTTACAACCCTTGGAAGATCTTTAAGAACTGGGAATATGTTTCATACTTTGGGGAGTCAACAACTATCTCCATATTTATTACCAAATTGCTGTTATAATCAGATATATTTCATATTTTCATTAAATTTAACTGTCTTTATTAAATTTAGCCATTTTGTTAAACCATCATGGAACAGTTTTCATAGTTCATAAAACTCCTCACATATATTATTTCATTTTACTCTCATCTCCACTCAAGGAGAGATAGTCATCATTCCCACCACCATCGCCCCCTTTCACAGATGGAGAAACTGAGGTACAGAGAAGTGAAGGAGCTTGTCTGAGATCACATGCCAGCAGATGACAGCCTTCTGATGCAAAAACTGTTTCTTCTCCTCTATCCTGACGATCCCCTGAAATTCAATTTAACTCTGTTTGGGGTATCCTCATTGTTATAAATCTTCTCTGTTTATTATGGCTGATTTCCAGAAGAGGCCTCAGCCTGGCCAAGTGGAACCTTCTCTTTTTCTTTGCAAGTAAGTTTTTCCTCTTCTCCTGTCTGGAAAAGGTAGCTTGGCGGCCAATTCAGTGAGCAATTCAATGATTTAGGAACAAATATGTGGTACAGCTGAGTCTCTCCAGATGTTGAGCTAAATAAGGCACAATTGGACTTTTTTGGATCTGACACCTCTTCAAGCCAAACTGGGAGGAGAAGGGGCCTGAGAACCCTTGAGAGAGTAATGATAATATTCTTATTCAATAATGCCTATTACATGCCAGACTCTTTACAAAGAGGTAGGAGTCAGGATAAATAGCTGATAAACTATACAACTATATGATAAAATAGTATAACTCCCTTCCTTTGGTTACCCTGCTTGCAGGAGGATTTTTCCATGCCTGCACTGTTGAACTCAGGAGTGGCTGCATGACTTGTGTTGGCCAATGAAAAATAGACAGAGATGACACATGTCTTCCAGCTTGTGGTTTTCCATCTGCCACATAGACTGGCAGTGTTCCAGATAGAGGCTGCCCCGAGTCCCCAGAGAGGGGTGGAGGAACCAAGTTTCAGCCAATCCGTGGTGGCTGAATAGTATAAGCCAGCACTATTTCTCCACAGGGTGGTAAGCAGCTGATGTTTTTAGACTGTTGTTACAGCAGCATGATACAACTTCTGCTGACTGGTAAACTTGCATGAGATTCCATAGCTAGTACAAGGTTGAGCCAGAATAGTTCTTCCCCAGCATTTAAAGAATGCTTTCTAAGTGCATTAACAACACTAAGTATTTTCCATTTATTGTCTTTTTTTAAAGATTTTACTTATTTATTTATTGAGGGGGGGGAGAGTGTGAGCAGGGGGAGATGCAGATGGAGAGGGAATGAGAGAGAATCCCAAGCAGACTCCACGCTCAGTGCAGAAGCCCGACCTGATGCTCAATCTCACGACCCTGAGATCATGACATGAGCAAAAATCAAGAGTTGGATGCTTAACCAACTGAACCCCCCAGGCACCCCTCCTTATATTATCTTAATCAATCCTCACAATGACCCCAAAACATGTATATATAGTTCTTATTTCAATGTTTTAATTAAGGACATTTTAGCTCACATAGCTCTTAAGGAGCAGATCCAAGACTTGAACCCAGATTGTTCTGAATTCATATCCAAATCTCATAATCACTAATCCATGCTGTATCCATGTTCACTTCTTGAGGACACAGGGCTTGAGAAATTGAAAAGAACAGAATGAATTTGCCAACCACTGTCAGGCTGTGAGATGGTAGTTATGCACTTACAAAATCAAGAGAACAAGGTAAGCTGCCCCAATTTATAAACAATCACCCAATGAATACCCTGTGTGTGTGCAAAGGAGGTAAAAGTATATGGAGCTTCCTTGACACTCCTCCATTCCTGCTTACCTCCTTTCTCAGTTCAGTTCTCCTGCTCAGCAACTGACCCAGAGTTCCCTCCTTCTCTCCTGTTAGTGGATAAAAGAAGATACAAGAGCTACCTTTCACTCTGAGGATGGAGTCAACAGTACCATGGGGAACAGAAACAACAAAGACTTTGGAAGGAAACAGATCTAAGTTCAAGTTCTGACTTTGCCATTTATCAGATTTGGGAACTCAGGCAAGTTGTTTCCCTTTTGCATCTGTAAAATAGGATAAGTAAGCATGCCTACCTCACTGGACTACTGGAATGGAAAATGGGTTCTTTTTGACAAGTGCCTTGGGCAGGGCCCAACATATAATACATATTTGATGAATGGTAGTTCCCTTAGGAATTTATTTCCCCATCCCCCCAAAATTTGTGTGCACCTGTCTGCTCTTGCCCTTTGTTCCTAACCTCCCTATCCTTTCCCTGAGAACACCGCATGAGGAAGCCCAGGTTAGCCTATTAGAGGATGAGAAGTCACATGGAGTAGCAGACTTTCCCAGTTGGTAATAAACACCAACTTCCAAATGTAGGTGAAACCATTTTGGACCATCTAGCCTCATCTGAGCTACCAGGTAGCTGCAGCCATAAGAATGACCCCAAGCAAAAACAACAGATGAACCACTCCACTGAGCCCAGCCCAAATTGCTGACCCACAGAATCATAAGGAAGTAAAACGGTTGCTGTTAAACCCTTTGGGGATAGTTTATTATGCACAAAAGATAACTGATGCACAAAGTCTTTAACACACAGCTCTGGGGGGCTGCTGGATTCATAGTACATTCCCATTCTCTAGTACTATCTCCTACATTGCAGATGTGGATTCCCGGCAACCCTGCTGCCTTGGTCAAAAGTGAACCCTGTCTGAGATTGGACCAACTATATCCCCTCTTACATCATGGTGGCACTCTAGGTAGCTGGCTCACCAGCCGTGGTTGCTGAGGTCTCTGGGGTTACGCTGGCTCTGCTCTTCTCAAGGCCTGGCCTACCTTTGATGAGCTTCCCCAGTATCCTTCAGATACATTCCATCTCTCCTTGCAATAGCTAGAGTTGGTTTCTGTTGCTCGTACCCCCCAAATTCTTTTTTTTTTAAAGATTTTATTTATTTATTTGAGAGAGAGAGAATGAGAGATAGAGAGCACGAGAAGGAAGAGGGTCAGAGGGAGAAGCAGACTCCCTGCTGAGCAGGGAGCCCGATGTGGGACTCGATCCTGGGACTCCAGGATCATGACCTGAGCCGAAGGCAGTCGCTTAACCAACTGAGCCACCCAGGCGCCCTACCCCCCAAATTCTTAATGAATAAAAGTCCCCTTCAAAAAGTTTGACCCTGCAGATGAGGAAAAGTTAGTCTGTAAGTATGTTTGAATGTTCCTTGTGTCCTGAACACCAGCTGGTCTCTGCAGAAAAAGAAAGAGTGAAGAGAAGGCACCAGCCTTACCCTCATGGAGTCTCCAATATGAGATCCTCCTGGCTCAGTTTTTTGACTGATTTTTCCCTTAATTTGCAGACCTGGCAACTAAAGAGAGTTCTGCCAGGTCAGTAGTTATTCATAATTAACTTGAGTTATACTGTACAGTCCTTGGCTTTACCCAGAAAACCCACAAGCAGATCTGAGTCTTTGCTACTTGCCCAAGGCCATTCAGATCCTTGAAAGATGAGGAAGTAAGTCACTTCTCTTCCTTAGTATCTTACTTAGTAGCCCAAAAGGGAGCTAATACTTTTCCTTGTGACTTTTAAGACCTGCTTAATATCGCTCTCTCCCTCCCCTCCTCCCACCCCACTTTAAATTTAGCCACTTTCAGTATTGAGGTAATATAAGCAAAAGCATTCATCGAACTGATCTTGACTTTGACTTTGACTTGGGAGGGGAATGTTTGGAGGAGACCTCAGAGTGAATTTCTTTGTTAAAAGGATTTTGAAACCCTGACAGAAATTTCATGGACAGGCAGAAAGGAATAGGAATAGTGAATAGGACATTTACATGCCAGGCACTGTTATATACAGGATCCAAACAACCCTGTGAGAAGTAAGCACTGGTATTCTCATTTTACAAGTGAAGAAACAGACCTGGAGAAGTGAAGAGGATGACCAAGGTCACAGAGTCTTAATTCAAGTCCAGGCTTGTTGTCCAAGCTCCTGCTTTTCCCACTACCTGGCTGCTTTTCTAAGAAGAAAGCAATAGAAGCTGAGTTGGGTTGGAGGTGGATGGTGTCATGCACCTTATTAACAGTCATTAGAAATGATAACTCCACAGTTCTCCCTGGTTACCAAGATGAATTTATTCCAACACTTCCCAAAGAACAAATTTATTTTAAAATTGTCTCTGTGATATCAATAAGTGAATATCAACAAATATTCCACCAAAAGGGAGGGCTGGGGAGATTCCTTCAGTAAATCAGATTTGTACTAGTTGCTTTATTGTAGGACACCTCAAAAACTCAACTCAAAATTTAGAGTGCCCCCATGGATCTCCAATGGGAAGATATAGTGTGATATTAGTTGGGGTACACCTTCGGCTGCCATAACAAAGATACTCTAAAATACAGTGGCTAAAATAGAAGTTAATTTCTTTTTCATATATCAGTATAAAGATGAGTGGACCAAGGTTGGCCAAGTGGCTCTTCCATCCTCAACACATGAATTCTAAGATGGTACCAGTGGTTACCATTTCTCAGGCAAGGGAAGCAAGAATAGAGAGAGTCTGGAGCAAGAAGTTTTCTCTTTAAGAAGGTAATGTGAAAGTTACACACAACACATATGCTTACCTCCCATTCGCCTAAACTCAGCCAAGTGGACACAACCAGATCAAAGGAAGCTAAAAGATACATTCTCTAGTTTGGTGCCCAAATCTCAGGCCAAAATTCAGAGAGTTCTATCACCAAAATGCAGATAGGGAGAATAAATACCAAAGGAAAATTGGCAGTTTCTCATCATTCCCAAATTTATTCACTAACAAAACTCTTTTTTACACAATGTTCCTCAGGACTGGTATTTCATTACGTTATCAGTCAGGATAGGATAGTTAATGATGCGGTGACAAACAACCCTGAACTCCAGAGGCTTAAAACAACATCAGTTTATTCTCACCTGTACTGCATGTCTATAGTGGGGGAGGGATGGAAAGAGAGGGTTTGCTCTGCTTCTGGGAAGGAGTTGATGGAGAAGCTGTCCTCTGGAACAATGCTGATTTCCAGGGTAGAAGGAATGAGAGTGTGGGCGAATCAACCACCACCACATCTAACTTCGAGGAAATCTAGGTTGAGTCTGACAGCAATTCATAGCCTCTTCCTCACATGCATCTCCTTCAAATCAGACCTTTGTTCCCAGAACTGAGGCAGTTTAGACAGAGCCCCCTGTCTCTCTAACAGTGTTCCGGAGTCTATTGAAGAGAAAGAGGCCTCCTTCTCTCTTCCTTGTCCTGTTCTGCCACCATGTTGTACCAATTGGAGTACCAAATACAAGCTCTGGATGATTATGGTAATTGACAAAAGTGTCTGCAATTACTGCTTTCTCTGTATCTATGTCCACGTTCTCAGAAGACAGAGTCTATTTCTCCAGTTTTTTAATCTGGTTGGGGTTTGTGGCTTGCGTTGACCAACAGAATGAGGCAGAAATGACACTGTGCCCATTCTGGGCCTCACGAGGCCTTGTACCATGTCCATCCGCTCTCTCCTGAGGAAGACTGCCACCGTGATGTGATCACTATATGATCCCTGTGTGATCAAGTGTGAGCTCATCTGCTGGAGGATAATAGATCCCACAGAATAGAAATGAGGCATCCCAGCTGAGGTAACACCAGACGATATAGTTTGGGGTGGGGGACACACGACAGGGCATCTCAAAGCCCAAGAGATTTTTCATTAGTGTGCCCTGGAACATAGCAAGGGTCACAGAGGCCCAGGGGAACCGCTATCCCAGTCTACATGTACCAGGGGTTTCCCAGGACATGCGAATTTCAGGGCTGAAACCACAAAGCCTTGGCTGAACCAGGACACTTGGTCACCTTACAGCAAGGCTAATCAGTCCGTGAACTGCATGGCATTACTTAAGAGGAACTAGAAAGAGTCAGGAAAGTGGGGTGTCTTACCCAAGAGCACACAGTTAATTCATTCATCCCTTTTCTTCAATTAATCATACACTCAATGTCACTTAGGTTCACAGTCCTGGGACATGACAGTTTTTCTAAGGTGAAGAAGATTTAATCATAATACATAATAAAAATAATAATAATAGCCTTTGCCAAGTGTCTGTCATCTATCTGGGATGGTTCTAGGCATTTCACATATATTAATCTATTTCATCTTCAGAATAGTGAAGATGAGTCACAGGAAAGAAGTACCATTATCCCTGTTTTACAGATGAAAAAACTGAGTCCAAAAAACGGTTCAGTGTGTGGCAATGTCACATAGTCATTAGGTGGCAGGACTAGGACATCTGGGGCAGTCAAGCTCCAGAACATGCGTTCTTTATCAGACACCATACTGTCTGGTGCCCCTCTCAGGGTGCCCAGCCTGACTGCATTCGAGACAAATCCACCCTCCAAAGCCAGCAGATCCCACCCAGACCCCTCACTCCAGCCGAAATGTCCCAGGCGTCTTGATGAAGAGGGACAGACAGGAAGACTAAGGTGACAGGTGTGCTGTGCCTGGGTTGAACCTTTGTACAAGAGGTTAACTTGGAGAGTGTTGAACCCTGGAGAGTGTGACATCATGAGTCAAAGGGACCTGTGATATGGTGCATCACATCACCGTACCTCACTGTCACAGCTACAAAACTGGGAATCTGGACCAAACTACGATTAAAGCCCTGTCTCGACTTGGGGAAATCCAGTTCACCCAGCGATTTCCATTCAACAGAAATAACTGAGGTCAGGAACATCGAGGCAGCCATGAAACATGAAAAAAAATCAAATTAACCTAAAGCAGCTGGAGCATCATTCCTCTCCTTTTCTTCCTTTGGTAATATGTTTTCCAGGCCGCTCTCTATAAAAATCAGGCCTCCGATCTCAGGAGCAGCTGAGGAAAAACAAGAAATAAGAAAGATTATTTCTTGTTTGTCTTTATAGATAGTGTCTATAATCAAAGCACTTTTGAACTCTCCATCCCTAAAAAAAAAAAAAAAAAAAAAAAAAGGCCTGTGTCTGCACTTTTCCCCCTATAGAGAATGTTGTTGGCTTTCTTCCTCTTCATTTTGACACTTTCACTTCCTTTGTTGCAAGGTGAAGTGGCCATCAGACTCAGGGTGCAAGTGGCCATCTCTTTCCACAGTGTTTCATGACATTGGAGCCTCTGAGAAGAACCCGTGTTAAGAGTTTCTCTTCAGGATGATTGGACTGCTCTACCCAGCGTTGCTGAGGTGAGTGATTCCTCCAACAGAATTTCTCTGTCATGTTGCCCATAAAAATATTGAAGATGCTCTACTTGATGATTTATGAGTAGGTCAACTGCTCTTTGCCACTTCCACTTCAAGGTGTAATGAGCTAACCATCCCCTCTGCCGTCTCACTCCACCCAACTGTGCTCTGGTCACATTCCCCGCTCTCTGGTGAGGTCTGAGATTACTCAGCAGAACACTGAGGCAGGCTTCAAAGGGTGAGGTTTCTAATCCACTAACCAGACACTCTCCCTCCCTGAGGGCCAACAGCACTGATCCTTCCTTGGACTCTTTCCCATCGCCTTGTTTTCATGACTCCATGCTTTCCCCTACTTACCCTCACAGAGGAACACAAGAAGTTTTCTGAAATCAAAAACATGTATGTTCCCTCTAGATATTTTAAATTTTAGCTCCTTCCTTTCTAATAATCCCTTCCATAAATGTCAGTAGGGGATGCTAATCAAGTTAGTTGTTTATTGAAAGCAGGCTACTTTCGGCACAATGTTGGGCTCTGCTGGGAACTGTCTATGACATAGCTGCTATTCTCAAACTTGTAATCTAATTGGGAGACAAGTAGTGTTCATCCATTCATTCCTATGGACATTCAGTGCACAATTCTTGAGTGCCTACTGTATGCTAGGTATTAGGGAAACCATATTAGTGGTTTCCAAACTCTGAGCTCTGGCCCCTGGGGCAGGAGTTGGGGAATGAAGTTATGACGGAGGATTGTAAATCCACATATGTCACAGTGTCTGCACATTTTTATTCTCTTCTTATTCATGCATTCATTTGACAAATAGGTACTGAGTGTTTATAAACATGGAATAATGTCTCAGATGTGTCTGTGTATTTTCCAAAAGCATTTGGATGCAGTTGTGATCAATTAAAAACAAATCCACTTACAAGTTTTACTGAATTTGAAATGTCCTTTTCTCACTATTAGTGTCAGTGGACACCAGAAGTTCATTCTCACCAGGGACCTGCAGAGAAAGAGTTAACACTTTTAAAATGTGTTCTTACACTGGAAAATGTGGGAACGTCTGCAAGAGAAGGTTAACAGAAAGTCCATAACAATACCAAAAAAACCATAAGGTGTGGGTTTTGTAGGATGACAGCCAGGAATGTGTAGGCAAAGAAACCAGGGGGGCGTGGGGGGGGCACAGAAGCACTGGGGGGGCACCAACGCTATATTTAAACAACCCTTACCCATGTTCGTCTACGATATGAAGACCACATTACTTTAAAATATGCACATAAACTCTCTCTTTTAAAATGACTTAGTGACAAGTTATTTTATAAAATTAGTATATATATCATAACTAATAAATAAATCCAGAACATCTAAATCTCCACCTCACTGCCCAATCTTGATTATTTAGCTCCATTTATGTGACATAGGTTTTTCTAAAGCAAAATATACTACAATCGTCTGTGTTCATCATTCTTTATACTTTTCCAAGTGCTTTCCCTATACATGGTTTGATTGAGCATCACTAGAGCAATGAGATGTGGATGGGACAGGTCAGGACATTATTCTGATTTTATAGATGAAGATGGAATGCTGAAGAATAGACAATGACTCTTACAAGGATACAAAAATAAGCAAGGGTTAGCTAGGTAAAATTGGCAGGAAAGTGGATTACAAAGAAATGTAAAATGGCCCTGGGATGCGGAATCTGGAATTTGGGAGAAAGGAGGTAAGCTAAAATCCTGGGCTTCTACAGGCGGGCCATCATGAGTGTTCTAAAAAGATTGTGCTCATATTAAACATCAATCTCTTAAAATAGAAGAAGAGACATTTTAAGAAAGGGCCTAGAAAAAAAGGCAACAAAAAATATTTTTTTAAAAAATGGAAAATAAAATCTAGAAAAGACAGTCCAACAAGCAGAGTGATGCACGGCAGGAAAATTAAGGGCAACTAAGTGAGGTTCAAGTTGGCTGAATGGAATTCAACCCAGTAGGACTTTCTGTTAACTGTACTTTCATGGAACAATAATTCATGTGACCTAAAAAAAAGTCCAAAAGATTAAACAATATTGGGTCTTATTTCAGGTGATGCATATTTAAGTGAAAGGCAGCACTGTCAAAAGAATGAGCTTGGGTTTGAATTTTGCTTTCAACACACATTAGCCATTAGGCAACTACTTAATACTTAAACTGTCTGAACTTTGTTTTTGTTTTTGTTTTCCATCTCTAAACTGAGTATGATAACACTTCCCTTGCATGGTTGCTGCAAAGATTCGAGATGTATACGCAAAGCACCTAGTAAAGTGCACAGGACATTGCAGAAACTCAAGCAGGGAGAGTTGGTATGTTGGGTGGTGATGCTGGGTCTAATTTATATGCATTCTCTTGGCCTGAGCACTAGACTTGGAGTCAACAGAATCCAAGTTTTGGGTCCTGACTCTTCCACTTAGTAACCATAAGATGAGATATTATTAAAGGTATTTAGGTTTATTCATCCTGAATCTCTTTTTCTCATATAAAAATGAGTATAATTTCCCCTCCTATTTCTAGTTCAAGGTTCAAATGAAATGGTGTAGGTGAAGTTGCTCTTAAATATAAATGTCATATAAAAAGAATATCATTGCTACTAAAGTCTTTAAAAACTAATCATCTAGGTTAAAACAGATGTGTCACTATATATGTAGCAATTGTATCCCTGTAATAAGAACATAGGGCAGAAGTCTATCCATGTTTTCAGAAGTCCTAGTAGCAACAACAACAACCCCTCAAATTATAAGAAATGTTTAGTTAGCATAGGGGAAATTGTTCAATTTTATGGATAAGGAAACATTCGAACAGGCTTACAAGGGTCATGATGGACCGTCCATCTCTAGGTTGACATCAGAAAGGATGAACAGCCTTCTGTCCCGAGTTTATCAGAGAATCAGAGAGTCCTCAGCCCAGGAGGGACCAGAGATAGTGCCAACCACCCATCTGGTTTAACCCGGAGAAGTGAAGTTATTTAATCACAAGGACACCCACAGGGAGGATCTCCAGGGTCCAGCTTGCCCCCTGCCTCTACCTTAGGCTTCTGCTCACTGTTTTCCCGTGACTACCCCGTTACTTTGGTGCAACTGCATTCCCCCATGGCTTTAAAATCTCTGCATCCGGTAAATGGGAAGGACTGGAGAGCAAATGCTAGGCTGCGGGCTATGCTACAGGACAAAATCTCCCTCGAATGTTTCCGTGTAGGGCCAGAGGGCAGTGAGGGGCTGGAACTTAACATCCTGAAGTTCCTCTCCTCCTTTTGCATTTATGATATCATCCAGGAAACATTTAAACAACCTAGATGGAACGAAATGTCTTGCCAGGTGGTGGCTTGTGATATATACAGACGGCCCCTGACTCACAAAGAAAGACTACAGAGGTCCCATACATACAAACAGCTGCTGCCATCCGCCTGGCCCCCACCACCTTGCAGCTGCCGTGGGCTATGTGAAAAAATTAAAAAAGAAAGAAAGGGGATAGAAAAAAAAAAAAAACTTGGACCACTTGCAGATTCGGCACATTCATAGGCAGAAGAGGGCAAGAAGCTGTGGAAACAGGAATCGCATAAGGGAATGGACTCTCCAGATAAATTTTCAGCTATGGGTGAGCTGGCATCAGCCCCCACTCTCTTTGCCCTGAAAAATCTCCTCCCAGGAATGACTGTCCTCTTCCATCCGGAAGACTCTATCAATGTATGATTTTGCCTCCAAGCCTTTTTGGAAGAAGGCAGGAATAAATAATTTACCATTAGAAAATCTCTTTCAAAAAGCCACTCCCCTCTGTAATGGTTAATAATAAGAGTGCCTACCTCATGGGGTGGCTGTGAAGACAAAGTGAGTCAATGAAGAAGTTCTTACAACTGTGCCCAATATGTGCTTTAACACTGAGAAATGTCATAAAAGTGTTGGCTTCCTGTATAACCACGGTTATTTCCACTTTACAGATGAGAGAACCGAGGCTTAGAGAAGTTAAATTAACCTAGCTAAGTCATAGAACGTAGAGGTAGAAGCGAGATTCAAATCTAGGTCTGTCTCCAAATCCTATAATCTTAACTACTGTGTATAAACAGTCATACGCCTAGCACTGGGCAATCATTCACACATTAGCAAGAATTTACTCAAGCACATTGTTTTCTGCTGAAAATCAACTCAGCTCAGCTGCACTCAGGAAACAGGAATTTTGACTAGGGAGG
The DNA here is from genome assembly GCF_037043125.1 of Eumetopias jubatus. Taxonomy (NCBI): domain Eukaryota; kingdom Metazoa; phylum Chordata; class Mammalia; order Carnivora; family Otariidae; genus Eumetopias; species Eumetopias jubatus. Next base: position 181,558,450 of record NW_028274808.1, on the reverse strand, counting down.
GGGGCAAGTAGGTTATTTGGGGAAAGAGCAGAAGAGCTGATCGAGAGACCACAGCTGGGTATTGAGTAGGAAGCCTGGAGGCAGTGACACCCGTGGACGGAAGAGGTAGAAAAAAAGAGCGGTTTAGGGGGAGTCAAAGATGAATTCTGACCCAAGTGAAATTTCATCTCGATCTGAGTCAGGAAAAGGGGGAAGAAGATTTCTATCTTTTTCCCCACCTACCATCTCTTGTCCCACCCACGGTTCCAAATTACTTATTAGTATTCTTGGTAGACTACAAGAAAGTTTAAATAAACTTTTGTGGGCTGGTTGGAAACATAATGCTTCCACTCCCATTTGTCATGCATTTCTTTTGAGAAATGTGTGCTGAGTTTCCAACAAATGACTTGTAATGTAATACAACGTCTCCCCGGGTTGGGCACCTTGCTGGGTGCTGGGAATACCAAAGGAGATATAAGGCAAGGTGTGTGCCCTTGAGCAGAAGCCCCGTGGGGGAGAGATGTGTAAGCAGCTAAGAGACAACGCGCTGAGTGCAACACGCTGAGTGTAACAGGAGAGGTGTATACAAAGTGCCTTGGAGCACAGAGGAGGGGGACGGGGAAATTGCTTTTAAATCGACTTTTGGAATCCAACCTCTCTGCAAGTTGGGAGCTGCATGCAATCATTAGAAGTTACTGTAAGGATGTACTTACCATTTAGTACTGAATGAACTCATTCTTCAACAGGACTGTTGCCTGCTTGTTTCCTGGCAAGCAGTAGTATCAATATCTGTGTTTTTTTCGAAGAGGTAAGAGAGAAAGGTGAATGCATGGACCCTGAACTCAGACTGCTCTGGTTTGGATCTGACTTTCACTTGCTAGTCATATGACATTTGCCTCTTTCAGTCTCAGTTTTTTTTATCTGTAAAATGGGGCCCATGAAAATACCTTCTTCATAGAGAAGATAAATGAGTTAATGCATGCAAAGCCCAGTACCCAAGATGGAGTAAACATCTCACCCAAATCCAGCTACAACTAACTGGGTGACGAACATTAACTGGCTTCAAATAATTTCACCAAGTGGAGCTGTGTTTCTGGAAGATCGTTTTAAGGGATACACAGACAAGCATGTTTACATTGTTTTTTAAAGATTTATTTATTTGGGAGAGGTGGGGAGGGGCAGAGAGAGAGAGAATCTCCAAGCAGACTCCGTGCTGAGTGCAGAGCCCAATGTGGGACTCGATCTCACAACCCTGAGATCACGACCTGGGATGAAACCAAGAATCCGACACTTGACTGTCTGTGCTACCCAGGTGCCCCTCGCATGTTCACATTTCAATAGCATGTATTTATCTTCACATGTTGGGGGGGAAATACATGTAACCCATCAAACCCAAATTTTAAAGATATCATTTCCTAGGAGGAATAAAAAAGAATTAGAAATTTTTAGTAAAACTAAAAGAAAGCTATTTAGGAAATGATAGTCAGATGTTACATCTTGTCTTTCAGAATAAAAGTACCAAGCTGAGCAGGAGACTTAAATTGAGGCTAGGACAGCAGACAGACGTTTCCCTTTAAATTTTTCTTCTTATTTTCTTTTTTTTTTCCCCCTTTTTTTGCACTGGGCATGGGCTTGAATTCATTTTAGTTTTCTTAATATCAAATACATATATGAAAGAACATATTAAAATCTTCTCTAGATTTTTATTTTAAAGGGATATGGGGGGAAAAGCATCACAGATTAGGAACTGCAACAAGTGATGGTTTCCCTTTCTGTGTTTTCTCCCTGTAATGAAATTCAAAACTTTCATCAAGGACTCTGGGGAAAGGCACCATTTTCTAATGCCCTAACTAAAGGGAGAGTGCGTCTGAATAGCAGAAAAGAATGCCTTCTGCATGCCCGTGCTTTCTTGGCCCCGATTTCCATCCTGGTGGAAAAATTCCCTGAAGCCTATGACAGCTGAGCTTTCCGCCTGGAATTCAGATGATCAGAAAAGGAAAATTCTACCCTGAGGTTCTGGGGGTACTCGAGCAGCTTGTGATGCACACAAGGCCAGAGAGTGGACCTGCCACCTGCCGCGTCCACCCCACAAGCCGGGGGAGCTCGAGCTCGACAGGATTCAAGTTTGGGGGAGGCAGTGGGAAGGAGACATAAGAGATGAGAACAGGCCGGTGTCGACTCATTCGCTGGGTTTCCCCCGAGTTGCAGTAAGGTCTCTGGGGCACCCAGTTACCTCCACCCCTTCTTTGTAAAAATTACCCCCAGGAAAGTCCCTCTATCTATCACAACAGTTAGCCTTTGAAGCTTATGGAATGGTCACGCCTGGACGGGGTTTCCCTGGGGTCAGTATCCCCATCCAGGCTTCCCCTGGCCCGACTGTCATCTCCACTGAGAGGCTTGAACAGAACGGAGCGTGTTAAAGGCACACAAGACCAAGGGACACTGTGCAGGCTATGTCTGTTAAGTAGAGCTGTCTCCTCATACCAGCCTATGTGTCTTCTCCTCTCACTCCTCCTGTGGAGATGGCCTCCACTAACTGAGCATCCTCCCCTGCCCTCCACCAACCTGGTCAAGCCGTCTTTTTCCCCCTTCTAGGAAAGGGAGAAGCAATGAATCCCCTTGTGGGCCCCACCCTGGGAGAGCAGGTACAGAGGAAAGAGTACTCACTGATTGGGGGCAGCAGGTTTCAGATAAGTCCTTCTATTTCAGCCTCAAGAATAGGATTCTCAGGTAAATACAGGACACCCAGTTCCATCGGAATGTCAGAGAAACAACAACTAATTTTTTAGTAGGAGTATGTCTGAAGTACTCATAGTAAATACTTAGATGAGATGTTATTTGTTATCTGACATTCCTACGTAACTGGATGTCTATATTTTCCTTTGCTAAATCCGGCAACCCTACTCAAGAACAACCTCACGAGGCTGGCATTATTATTCCTGTTTTAAAGATGGGCAAATGAGGTTTGGAGGGATTGAGCGACCAGCCAGAAACCACAGTGCTTGCGGGCGACAGAGTAGAGATGTCATTTTCGACCCAGACCCACTGATTTCAGGACCAGTGATATTTCTACAATACCAAACAGGGATCCGAGCCTTCAACAAAAGGACTAGATAGGATGCTGATGGAAGAAAGTGAGACATTCTCGAAGGAGTATGGGGGAGATTCTTGGGTGCCTTGTCCAAAATGTAGAAAAGCGTTCAATAAACAGTGGGGTGGCTGCAATTGAATTGAATTATTGCCACGTTTGGTAGCTAAAAGACTCTGCTCCTTCCCTATACACATTCCTAAGAAACACTTGACCCCCCTCCCAGCTCTAGTCCCCCTTCAACAGGACCCTTCAGCTCCTACAGGGAGCACTTCACCCCATGTGTATAAGCAGTGGTAGATGAGGTCATTGGACACAGCTCCAAAAGAAGATTCCAGTCATGTTACATCCATTTAACACATGGAGGAAACCCACAGGGCTGAAGGAATTGGCTGGCCCAAGGAATAAACCAGCCCTCTTTCAGCTGGATAACCTTCAAAGCTCAGTGTGTGTAGCTTAGTCACCTTGCTTGAACCGGGCTGCCTCACCAGAACTTGAAAATATCAGTGTGCACTTCAGTTGGTGTTGTTTTAGGATAGCAGAGGCTGTGGGGATAAAGACAGGGAAAGGATCTTCTGCTAGAACTCTTTCTCACTTGCACATAAGATCAATCAGTAGAAACCTTCTGCCTGGTTTCCTTCTTAAATCTATGAAGCTCTATGAATCTGGACACAGGACTCTTTTTGGAGCACATACAGCTCAAAGATGCCCACAGACCTCCAGGTCCCAAGGGAAATTACTGTGGCTCTGTATGTAGGGGGACATCTTACCCTCCTCAGCTTAAGTCCCAGCCTTTTCCTCCAGACCCTCACTGGAGAAGCCACACGAGGATAGAGGGTAGCTAGTAAGAGCCAAGGAAAATGTCATTGAAAGAAAATGTGCACCCAAATCTGTCACCACTGGGAAAGTTGGCTACCTTATAATCATTTCAATATCTGATGATGAAAGCAATAAATTCTTATTGTGGGGAAAATTTGAAAGTGCTAAAAAGTATAAAGAAACAAAAACTACCCATAATCTCCTCATGCTGAGAGAGAACCTCTCCTAAAATTGCGGTGAATTTCCCAAGGACCTCTGTCCATATAATAAACATAACTGGCCTCATACTTCATCTATGACTTTGTATTCCACTGTTTCTAACCTAACAAATTATCATTTCCCTCACATCGTTAAAAACTTTCCAAAGAATCTTCATGACTTTGATGACCCATTAACAGATACATTGAAAATGGCGTAATTTATCTAATTATTCTAATGCTGCTAAAGATACAGATTGTTTCCAAGGTTTTTCCCTAATAGAAGTAACATAGCAGTGAACATCCTCCTCACATACATTTTTTTATCGGACCCTCGCCACCTGTTCCCTTATGTCTAAAATCTAATATAAAGTGGCATCCGATATTTGACCCAAAGATATGTGTCCTTTCATGTTTTCTGTTTTTGCCATGCTCTACAAAGGGCCCCGTGTCTTCCAGAGGCCCCACCAACTGAACTAGTTGGAGAAGCACTGTGCTCAAGTATTGAGCAAGGACTGCCTGGTCCCTTGTCAAATGAAGGGGGCTTCTTCACAGCCGGAAGTTCCAATCCCCTGTAGACTCGGGCCCTGGTTTGTAAGAGAGAGACAGAGACAGAAACAGAGAGATAGAGACAGAGAGAGAGAAAATCCCAGGAACCGTTCTCAGAGAAACCACCGCACGATGTAATGCCACTGGGAACGTGACAATAAAAGTCCTCAGAACTGTGCCGCTTGGTGTTTTTACAGAACCATTGCTTGCTGATTCAGTTAATGATAATGTTGGGTTCCAAATTTTTTCCAAAAGGGAGTCTTAAGTGTTCTCAACTTGGACGGTGCTGGCTTAAAAATAAACAAATAAGTTATATAAGTCCAAACTTTGGAGGATCAGGTTTTAGAAGCCCAAGCTCTGGCGTCGGATTAAAGGGGCCCACTCACATCCTGTGGTGGGGCCTCACGTGCAGCCTTCAGGGAGGAGCAACAAGAGAACATTCCAGCGGTCCCTGAAATCCAGCTTCTAATTTGAGCACCAACACCCACCGGGAGCTGCATAGAGAGCACCCCGCGTCACAGGGCTTAGAAGACAGGGGAGAGAGACAAAAAAGCAAGTGCCACCACGGGTAGCTGGGGACGGACTTCTCTTTCTTTGCTTTCTCCCAATGTCAGATCTTTGGAAAGGCTTAATGATGTTATTCAAGAGCTGTCATCTACTGCTTGGCATCTGGCTGCGTTTTAGCGGGAAGCGAACCGATTACTTGAAAGCTTCTAAGACTCCTGCAGGAAAGACGTCAGATTCCTCAAAGTGACCAGGGTAGAGGGAGCCCCACTTTGGGTCCAGCTGTGGGAACTTTCGAGGGACAGGAGCAGCCCAGGGCTCCGGCGGGGCTCAGAATCCTCCATGCACTCCAAGAGTAATAAGAATATGCGAAATGTCACAAATGAGTGTCTCCATTCAAGTATTTAGGTATCGCAGTTATTAAGAGCTTTGTAGTGGGAGGTGCCGAGGACCCAAGGATAAAAGATAAAGTACAATAGACCCTGCCCTCAAATTGCTGGTTCTCGCTGAGGAGAATAGATCTGTTCACAAATAGCCAGAAAATGCTGCATGCCGATCACAAATGGCAGTGGAGACCAAGGATCGACACGCGCCAGGAGAGCAAGGTAAAAGCAATACTCACTTCTAGCCAGTAATCGGCTTTCTGGAATGCGGGCCCAGTGTGGCTATAGCTTCAGATTTTCCAAAGCAGGAGAATGCGATTTTTCTGTAAAATATCCCCATTTCTTTTTAAGCTGGCTGAAAAAAATTAACACTATGCAAACTAAACAAAACATACCCATGAGCTGGATCAGAACAAGCCACCAGTGTGGACCTCTGAGGCAGACTCCATTTGTTAATACGGAGAAATATCTACCCTTATGAAAAAAGCACTTTACATACATATGTTGAATATGATCTTGTTCCAAATCATGCATTTAACACATAGGAAAAAGATGGAAGATGATACATCAAAGTGTTAACAGTAGATCCCGGACAGCAGGACTATAAATGATTTTTTTCCCCTCTTGTTTTTCTGTCTTCAATGACATTTTTACAATGAGCGTGAGTGGCTTCCATAATCAGAATTTTCAACAAAATTAAAATTTTTATAAAAACACCAAAGTGCTGTTTTATTATGAAACAGGTAAAATATTATGAAAGCTTTAAGAAATAAGGAAAAATTAAATGAGAATAAGAATTATTGGGAAATGTTAAGAATAATAAGGTTTGAGTAATAAGAAAATAAATGGTGCACATTAGACATTTACAGTGAGATTTACAGGCATTATTTTACTTATTCTTCTTAACTTCTGTGTAATGGAACTACTGTTACTCCCGCGCACAGGGGAGAGGATGAAGCTCAGAGACATTAAGTAACTTGCCCAAGGTCACACAGCTCATAAGTAGCAGAGCTGGAATTCAAAACCCAGGTCATCTGCATCCAGAGGCTATGTGTTCTCTTAACCTTAAGTAGGAGATTAGTCCCCCACTTTCCAAGGTTTCAGTTTCTGAGTTTTCAGTTACCTGCGGTCAACTGTGGTTGGGAGACAGAAGATCTTCCTTCTAAGTCATCAGAAGGTCAATAATAGCCTCACGCTATGTCCCAAGTGCCTACACCGGTCACCTCACTTCAGCTCATCATGTAGGCATTTCATCCTCTCCCGTCATCCCAAGAAGAAGGTTGAGTGTGGTACTATCAGGTGTTTTGAGAGAGAAAGTGAGAAACCGCATTCACATAACTTTTATTACAGTATATTGTTATAATTGCTCCATTTTATTATTATTAGTCGTTGTTCTTCATCTCTCCCTGTGCCTAAATTAAACTTTACCACAGTCTGTTTGTATAGGAGAAGCATGGTATCTATAGGGTTTCAGGCATCCACTGGGGGTCTTGGAAAGTATCATCCGTGGATAAGGGGGAGTATTGTACTAGAAGCAAAGCAAATAAGGTCAAAGAGATGGTGGTCTTTGACCTGAGCCTTGAAGACCCAATAAGAGTTCCACCCGAAGAGACAGGAAGGAAACAATATCGCAAAGGAGTCGAGATGATCCCAGGGGGCAGAGCAAGAAGTTTTGATGAAGTGAGGTACGTGGGCTAGAGACAGTCATGAGAGTCGGAAGTACTAAATGCCAGGCATGCTAAAGAATTACACTATATTTATAGTCAGTGGGAGCCATTGACAATTCTAGTTCCAGAATGAGATGGGTGCCATGGTGTTATTAACTCGCTGGGACCGCCATTAACAAAATACCACAGACTGTGGGGTGTACACAACAGAAACTTATTTTCTCACAGTTTTGGAGGCTGGAAACCCAAGAGCAAGGTCGGCAAGCTTGGTGTCTCCTGAGGCCTCTCCCCTTGGCTGGAAGAGGGTCTCCTTCTCAGTGTGCCCTCCCATGACCTTTCCGCTGGTGTCCCACCTTCCTCTTCTCCTAAGGACACAGTCGGATTGAAATATCCCAGAGTTGCCCCAAAGTAATTTTCTTTTTTTTTTTTAAAGATTTTATTTATTTATTTGACAGAGAGACACAGCAAGAGAGGGAACACAAGCAGGGGGAGTGGGAGAGGGAGAAGCAGGCTTCCCACCGAGCAGGGAGCCTGATGTGGGGCTCGATCCCAGGACCCTGGGATCATGACCTGAGCCAAAATCAGATGCTTAACGACTGAGCCACCCAGGCACCACCCCCACCCCCCAAAGCAGTTTTCCTTTGCGAGAAAGCACAGTAAGAGATGCCAATCTATCTATAAATGCAGGACTTTTTTTAAAGATCATTATGGTGTTTGGGAGAGAGGGGGTATTTTTTTTTTCTTTCCAGAAGAGAGTTGTATTTTTAAAGCGGTTTTCCTTTTGCAAAGTGGCAAACTTCCCTGGGTATTTTTCACTCTCAAAAGTTCTTGCAACCTTTCTTGACACCCTCTGCCTGTGTCAAATGGCAGGAGCAATGGAAGTCATTTGGCACTCGTCACGGGAGATGGCAGGGAAACGGTCCCTCCCCTCCACTGCGCTGTCAGGGTAATCTGTTTTCCTCATGGCTGCAAAGGAAACCTAAACGAATTTTGCCTGCTCCAAACCCTTGAAACTGGAGTTATGAGGTCGGATGGAGGAGGCCAGGAAAAATAATTTCTTGGGGTGGTTTGCTGCTTTCTGAGGCCTTTTACTAGTGACCTATAATACTAATTACCCCATTTCCCTGTCTGAATAAGACATCTTTATGATGATTCACGGCTGTGGAAGTCAGTGTCAATAAACAGGACACTGAAATTCAATTCTGTTGCATCTCAAAACTGGATTCTTTAGATCTTCACAGGCAAATCCAGGCTCCTGTAATCCAGGCCAGCGTTGGGTATAGACATAGGAGCAGGAACTCCTAGGCCTTCTGGGGGGAAAGGAGCCTCTGGTGGTGGTCCACTTGGGTACAAAGCATAGAATCATTTCTTTCTGCTCTTTTGGGTTTGTTTGCTTTTAAAGGAGATCAATGTCTAAGAAATCCTGGTTCCATCAGAAAAGAAAGAAAGAGGAAGGAAGGAAGGGAGAAAGAAGAGAGAGGTTCTTTGAGATTTAAGTATCATAAGTTACTAGCAGCATACAACTGATCAAAACATCATCAATATATTTTAACTTTTGATATGTAATTATAATCTCAGAAGTAATTTTAATGCATTTCAATGAGATGCGTGGAGATATTTCCCCCCAATTAGTTCATATATTCAAGAATGACTATCACTTACTATTAGAGAGATTAAAATTAATCTAATTAAAAGATTAGAATCATTGCTGTTCCCAACATCCAGTTCTTTGAACTCCTTCCTAACTGTATGCCCCAAACAATATAACTCATAAGCATCTATAACTTTGATTAGGTCTTTCTCCAATTTTACTGAAAGTAAATAATTGAAAACCATCTAATTTGGGAAAGGATTTGTTATTCAGTCATTAATGTCTCATTCTGTGAAGTATAACCAAAAAGGCCAAGTCTTGTAAATTACTATTATTTTACTTGCTATCTTTTCATTTAGAGGCACTTTGTTAAATTAGTTTCAGTAAGAGTTGAGAAAATCAAAATACTTATTTACATCTTTTGGAATAGAACTACTTTAATGCTTTTATTTTGTGGGGTGCTTTAAATAAAATTTTGTCAAAATCTTATTCAGATTTGGCTCATTCAACTGATGAAAAATATTCTATCATATCACCCAATTATCAGACAAATCAGCCAAGTTAGGTACGTTTCTTGTCATTAAAAGTGTGACTTTATTTCTTAAATGAGTGTCTTAATAATCATTTTGGAGAGTATTATTAAAAAAACCACTGAGAAATAACTTATAGAATGCATCATTGAAAATAGATTACTAAAAAGCAGCCACGTTTACATTGATGTAGGTCAGATATAATTAATTTTATAATGAGTGTAAAACAGGATAACAATGCTGTTTCTCATTACTTGATTTGCAATAACATAGCACACTATTTTGCCAAAATTATGCTATTTGTGGAGCCAGAAATGTGATAGAAAGCATGATACTCTTTCTGTAAGTTATGTGAATGTGTGCTTCTAACTCTGATATGTGGCTTTGGGAATAATTAAGTAAGAATTATGTCCAAAAAAACAGAAGTAATTTTGTTAATTTCCTTAGTTCTCATGCCTAAACTTTTATGTTTAATGAAGTTATTTAATAAGGAAGTAATATGTGTCCATATACTACTAAAACTAACCGAACCAACATGTATCAAATACCTAAGTATTTATTCATAAGAAGTAGGTAAGATACGATTTTTATCAAAATCAGCTCTAACAACCTCATTGGAAGAGCATATACAATATCTGAAAAATGTAACCTAAAATCTCTATCTTCAGGTTTTATGTATCATGGAAATCTTGGTGGTCCCAGAAAATATTCCAGTGATATCTTTTCAGAGTTAGCATCATTAATTAGCCTGGACAGCTCAACTGATGTCAGGCACTTTCCTTTCCAATTAATGATAAGTCCTAGGGATGAGGAATCAGACTTTTCTTAAATACACAAATTCCCCCAAAACACACATGCACAGATGTTGCCATTAGTAGTCAAATTCAACCACAAGAACAAAAGGATTATAGGATACACCCATCAGATAATGGCCAATATTTAATGAGCACTTACTAGGGGCCAGTCACCGTTCAAAGTTATTGACATATACTAGCACTTAATTTGTCCTTATACAGCAATTTTGTGAGGTTGGTCTGATAAACATCCCCATTACCAGAGGAGGAAATGGATACTCAGAGGCCACAGGACTGGCAGCTGGGGAAGGCAGTATGTCATCCAAGGGCGCCTTAGCCCCAGAGCTGAGGTTTAACCATCACACACATGGCCTTCCTGGCACATGAGTTTATTTATTATTACTTCCATTCCATAATTAACCACTACTGGTCCGTAATAGCAACTCCTGTGGTAGGCAGAATAATGCCCCCCCCAAAGGACATCCATATTCTAATCTCTGGGACCTGTGAGTGCGTGGCAGGAGGGCCCTTGCCGATGTGATTGAGTTAAGGATCTTGAGATGGAGAAAATGTCCTGGATTACCCCAGTGTCCTCAAAAGGTGTATCAGGGAACGGGAGGCGGGAGAGTGAGAGTAAGGGGAGACCTGACTGTGGAATCAGAGGTCAGAGTGAGTGACTGCTGACTGTGAAGATGAAGGAAGGGGCCAGAGGCAGAGAACACCAGCAGCCCCTAGAAGTGGGAAAAGGCAAGAAAACAGGCTCTCCGCTAGAGCATGCCGAAAAGAGCACAACCCTCCCAACATGTTGATTTTAGCCACATAAGGACCATGTCAGACTTCCGACCTCTCCAACTGTAAAATAATAAATCTGTGTTGTTCTAAGCCGCTATGTTTGTGGTATTATTACAGAAGCAATAGGAAACTAATTCAATTGCCAAAGCACAAAGCAAGGGCATCAATCAGAGGAGGGCATGAGCATCCACCAACCATCATATACAAGCTGATGGCAGCACCACGCTTGCTGCCAAATAAAGCCAGGAAATACGTTTGAGCAGCTAAGAAACAACAAATAGGTTCTTGTTTCTGTACTGAAAATGAAGGTGCCTTTTGTCTCCGTTTTGGAATAAGTGAAGATTATCCATGGAGATTCTCATTTTTACTTTTACAAAATTGACTTTGTTGGTTCTTTTTATGAAACTTTCCCCTTCTTTGTTTCAGTATCAATTTTTGCTTGAGGACTTGTCAAAACTTTCCCTTCCCGAACATTTCCTGCTGGGTTTGAGCCCTGACTCTACCAGTGAACTTGCTCCAGACCATTGGCATTATTATTATTGCTGGGGTAATAATTGATGTGACTATTACCCCGTGCTCAAAGGAAGCACCTTCTCTGCTCTTACATAATTGCTAATTCCGCTGTCAGACGGTCTTCCTGCATCTCAAGCTCCACACAGCAGCCAGAGGGAGTTTTCACTCCAGAAATCTGAGTGTCATTCCTCTCCTCCAACTCCTTCCCTGACTCCCACTACACTGAGAATGAAGAACAGATTGCTAAGCATGAGAGCCAAGCGCCCCTCGTGATCTGCCTTCCCTCATGGTCTCCCAAACTCACCCGGCGTCTGTCTCCCAAGCTCTGCCAGACTCCAGCCTTACCACGCTGCTTATTGCTCTGAAACGTGGCAGGTTCTCTCAAGCCTCTGTACCTGCACATCCTGCTTTCTTTACCTAGGGCAACATCTGCTCCCTTTTCCATCAGGCTAATTCTGTCCCCTCCTTCCCTGACTCAAGGAGAGATCTGATTGTCCCAGCATCATCTGTAAAGACACGGTAATAGACATACAGGTGTGAGTTCAGAACATCCACCCTATTTACCTTTGAGCTGTGGTTTCCTATGTCATCTATCTCTGATTTCGCTGATTTCCTGGCTGGATACTGAACTACCAACCTCTGTTTTCTGGCTTTTGGGCTTTGGTCTTTTCCACTGGACCACTGACACTGTGATACTCACTTCCATGAACCTAGTACCATCTGCAGCCCCAGGTAAGAGACATTCCCAGAGGATTCAGCCTCAGCTCATAGCCACCCCTCCCCCTACACACGCACACACATGCGCACGCACGCACACACACACACTTAACCCAGATGAGAAAACACTAAGGAAGACTGATAGAGTGACAATACTCTATACCTATTGGGTACCACAGCATGCCAGGCATTATGTTAAGCACTTTGTTTCTTTCATAAAAAAGAAAAATCAGGGTTCCTGTGTGGTGCACTTGGTTGAGCGTACCATTCTTGGTTTCAGCTCAGGTGGTGATCAGGGTCATGAGGTCAAGTCCCGTGGCCAGCTCCATGCTCAGCAGTCTGCTTGAGATTCTCTCTCTCCCTCTCCCTCTGCCCCTTCCACTCCTCCTCCCCCATGCTCACACTCTCTCTCTATACAAAATAAATAAATAAACCTTTTTTAAAAAATGAAAAAGGAAAAGAAAAATCACCTATACAGCAGGTAATATCTTTTCTCCACTGACAGATGAGGAAACTAATTTCACTAAGATGAAATACCTTGTCTAATGCCATAGAGCTTTTAGTGATGGAGCAGCTGGATCACATGACTTTTGAGAGTGCATCATTAACCAGTCCCAGCCCATTGTTTTCTGATCCTGTGGACCCCCAGCCACCCCCACCACACTTGAAAGTACTTCTCTGAACTACCAAAGTTATTTTCATTTAGTTCACTGGAGTCTAATTGTGTGGACCTGTGTGTCTCCCTAGAGACATGAGCTCCTCAGAATAGGGAGTGTGTCTTTCAAAACTGAGCACACAAAAAAAGCACAAAAAATGTCTTTCTAAATAATTCACTATTACCGGTGGTCCCAAAACATATCCATTGCCCTAGCCTTGCACACCCTCCTTAACTGCATTTATGCATACACCTACCAGGAAGCTAGGCACAAAATTTCTGTCTCCTATCAACCCTCTCAGTTCAGGTTCCCAGTGTAATTATGAGTTCTCCTTCTGAACTGATTTTTAATTAGCATATTAGGTTGGTATTGTAAGTCACTTCCAAATCCCTTGAGAAATCAAAAGTGGTTTTTATTTATAAAAGAATGCATATGTATGTGAGAGTTTAATAAAATCCTAGGAAAGTGAAGTTTAAAAGCTGAAAGGATCTATGGGGGGCAGGGTCAGCTGGTTCACATCTTCCTTTTTGCAGACAAAACAAGCAAGGTCAATGCCAAACTTAAAAACTAGTCCCTGAATACATTTTGTGTTTGGTCCACCTGATTTTTTTTTAAGTTGAGTCAATATTTTTGAATTGTGTGCTCATACACACACACATACAGAAAGAGAAAGAGGGAGGGAGGGAGGGAGTAAAAGGGTTCTGTCAGTTCTGCTTCTGTTGAAAATTGAAATATCTGGTAGCCTTTAGGTATATACCCAAGAGAAATGAAAACATCGGTCTATGTGAAAATTTGTACATGAATGATCATAGTGGCCTTATTCATAATACCCCAAAAGTAGAGACAGTCCAAATGTTCATCAACTGATGAATGGTAAATGAAATGTGGTAGATCCATATAATCCATACAATCCCTAGAATGGAATATTATTCAGCCATAAAAAAGAATGACGTGCTGATACATGCTGTAACGTGGATGAAACTTGAAAAGTAAGTGAAAGAACAAGTCACAAAAGGCCCAATATTAAATGATTCCATTCATATGAAATGTCCAGGATAGGCCAACCTGTAGCCATAGAAAGTAGATTAGTGGTTGCATGGGTCTAAGAGAGAGCAGGGATAGGAGTGACTGCTAATGGGTAATGGGTCTCTTTTTGGGGTGACGAAAATGTTCCAGAATTGATTGTGCCAATGGCTGCACCACTCTGTGAATATACAAAAAAAACATTAAATTGTTTAAAAAATATGCACATATAGACATATACATGCATATACATGGGTGTGTGGACAGATACAGACATGAATATATAGCAACAGGGGGCCCACACACCTGTGGAATTCTAGTAATTATTGGCTGGCTCTAAGTCATGGCTACCGCCTTTGAATGAAACTTCTTCCAAGGTCTCCACCACTCAGCTATCCCCAACTACAAGCTTCACCCACTTCACTCAACTGTTTTCTGCCTGGCCTGGGTCTTTGAGTTTTCAGCTTTGGGTCAAGACTCTCATGGAATTTCAGAGATAGAAAAGATGTCACCAGTCTAATCTCTTTACCAAAAGGACAACAGGAGTCACCATTCATGTCATGGTCACCATCATTCATGGTCACCTCATTCATGGTCACGAACACCATCCTCTGCTTAAATTCTTTCAGTGAGGGTCACTCACTCCATAGTGAGTCATCCCATTACTATTGTTGCTACTGTCATTACTGTTAATAACATTTATGTAATGACTTGAAATTTACAGAATGCTTTAACTGCTCTATCTTGCTTTATCGTCTTAACTAACCTGTTAATTACGTATTGTTATCCACATTTTACAGATAAACACACTAAGAAATTGGATGACCTGTCCAAGGAGGTGGAATTTGAGCTCAGATTTTCTGACTTCAAATTCCATGCTGTTATAGTATGAAATATTGCCAACATACATAAAAGTGCAAAATCAAATAAGAGACATCCAGGTACCCACCATGGAGATTAAAGAGATGTCAGCTTTTGGCGTATTTGTGTCAGAACTCCCCCGTGCTCTTTATCCTGTGCTGGGGTTTACCATTCTTGAGAGGACCCGATCATCCCAACGTGGTGTGTATAATTAAGTCCAATCCCTTCATCATGTAGGGCCATTCTGTCTTCATTTTAAACGGATGTTCTTGAGGATTTCCTTGGTTCAAAGGAAATGTTTAAAGGAAAAAGGGGACACAGAGGGAAGAATGATACAGAAACACTTAAGAATATAAGAATGTTCTTATCTTAGCATATATCATTCGTGACAATCTCCCCCTCTCTTTTTCTAACAACTGGTTAACTCTACTTTCAAAAACTCCATGAGATGGACCCAACTGTTGTGTTACACTAGAGTATAACTGTGTCAAATAAGTGGACTTTAACTAAGGTGGGTATGGGTGAGGTTGTAGTAAAACCAATGGTGTGGTTGTCCTAGAATCTACTCAGTGGTTGGGGAAATAACCTGATGTGGAGTGGAGCAATTTGGAGAGGCTTTTCCAACTCTACCACTCGTTGACTGTCCCACCCACACAGTGGTTGGTGTCCCCCGGCCTCCTTTCCATCCTATGTAAAATGGAGCTAAGAACACAGGCTGGACCCCTGTTATCCCTGCCCCAGCCTTGTCCAGATGTGCTCTTCCACCCAGCATAGCTAAGGAAGAATCACCCTATGCCTGGAAATTCAACTCATTTCATGAGCTGAATGCAATCAGAGGGCTGAGGAGCCAGCTCAAGATGAGTCATCTGGCTCAAGAGATGATTGTCAGTGGTCCTAGCAACACACTTCACCACCAATAGCCGTTTCATTTTATCTCTGCACAGATGCTCAAACCACAGATTTCCTGGGTCTGCAGCCTCCCAGGAAATGGAAGCCAAACAACAGATGATTCATATTTCCTCTAAAGTGGCAAGAAAAACTATCCGCCACGGAAATTGCCACCAACCTTGCAAGGCCCTGGCCTGAGGTTCTCCTTCCACGTGCTCAGCTGATGGGCTTGGGCTCGCCTGGGTCCAGAGACTGTCTGTCCTCTCACTGGGTTCTCTCCAAAAACGAGAGGGGAAAGACAGAAAGAGCTGGAGGAGGAGAGGAGAGTTAACATTTATTAAGTGCCAGTGTGAGCCGGGTTCTGACTCCATGAGCCACTTTACTTCTATTATGTCATGCAATTTCACTACAATAAAGTGAGGCAGGTATTCGATGCTATCTGCCATACTTTACATTCTCTTTTTATTGTCCATTTCCCTGACTAAATGGTTCACTGCTCTATCTCCAGTTTCTAGAACTGGGGTATAATAACATACAGTGATTATAAATAATGCTAATACCAGCTACTGTTCTAAGTACTTTAATACACTAACTCAAGCAAATAGTAATAGTAATAATCAGCACTTAGCTTTTGCCAGACCCTGTTCAATTTTCGTACATTAATTCAGTTATTTCTCACAACAACCCTCTGACTTCAAAATAAAACAAAACCAAACAAACTACTATCTCCACTTTCTGGATGATGCAGCTGAGGCATGGAAAAAAAAAAAAAACTGGCTTGCCCATTCTCCTACAGCTAGATTCAATTATAGGCTCTAGTTTCAACCATGATGCTAGTCTGCCTCTCTCAAGATAGAGGCTTAATAAATATTTGTTATATGAATAATCATACCCATTTTACAGATGCAGAAATTCAGCTACTTGCTAAGATCCCACAGCTTGTAGGACGAAACTAGGATTCAAACTGAGACTTGTGTGATCATAAACTACCATAACCACAGCCTATGAATTATTTTTAATTATAATGAAATATACAAAGCATAAAGTTTACTGTTGTAACCACTTTTAAGTGTACAGTTCTGAGGCATTCAGTACATTCACACTGTTGTGCAACCATCATCACCATCCATCTCCAGAACTGTTTCATCTTCCCCAGCTGAAACTCTGCACCCATTAAACACTAACTTCCCATTCCTATAAAATTCTTAACAAGGAGAAATGTGGCCAGAATTCAACCCTGGAGTGAGAATTCAACTATGCGGGATGATTTGAGAGGAGCAATAAAGAATTCCCGCCCTTGAAACTCGCTCCTCTGTTAGCGGTCATAAATTCGGACATTATACCATTAAGCAGTCATTCTTATGATTTTTTAGAGATCTTGAGATCTTCAAGAGCCCAAAGAGAAGGTTGGGATATCAGGCAGCCACAATGCAGGGATGGCTTAATGGGAAGATTAGAAAGGTTGGCAACAAGAAACTCCCTTCCCTTCTAGCTTGTTCGGGACTGGGGGCCACCTTCTTTTTTTCATTCATCAAATATTAAGGAGTGCCCATCGTGTTCCAGGCACGGCAGAAGCGCTGGGGATATGCTGATGAGCATTATCATGGGGCTCCACGGAAGAGTAAACAGTATGACCCTCCATGCTATGGTAGAAGGGCTCGAGCTCTGGGAACACACAGAAGGAGTTCAAGGAAGGCTTCCCAGGAAAAGCAACAACTAAGCCCAGACCTAAAGTTTGCATAGGGGTCATCTCGATGAAGGTGGCTGGAGAGAAGTCAAGGGAGGGCAGGAAGAATGTTCCAGGGCAAAGGGAACAGTATGTGTAAGACTGGAAAGCAAGACACCTGTGTGAGGAACAGCACAATTGTCAACAGAGGGGATGAGTCATGGTGTGGGGAGAACAGAGAGAGAGAGAGAAGGCTGGAGTGGGTGTGAGGACCCGATCAGGTCAGGCCTTGTAAACCAAATGAAGGAATATGGACTTTATCCTGACAGCCACTTGGAGCCACAGAGGATTTTAAAGCAGGAAGGCAGCACACTCAGATTTGCATTTCACAAAATGTGGAAGACAGAAAGGAAGGAGGGACAGAACTGGGAATAGGGCGACTGGGTAGGAGTTGATTATGTAAATCAGGCCAGGGATGAGGGTTCTCTGAACCGGGGTAGTTGGCCGCTGTGGAGATGAAGTTGGTAGACAGGTTCAAGAGTGATCGTGGGAGCAGAATTAAGAGGACTCGGTGATTTCGGAGAGGTGGGGAGAGACAGGAGTCACAAATGATGCCTGGGTTTCCGGTTTGAATAACCAAATGGCTGGTGGTTATATTCACCCTTTCACTGAGATAAAGTACCCTGGGAGAGTGGCTGGTTTGGGTAGAAGTTAATCAGTTCCATTCTGGATAAGTTCAACCCGGGGTCCTGTGAAACACCCCAGGAAAGATGTTCAGGAGGACAGCAAAAAGGAGTCGACAGGTGCTGCTGGTACAGTTCTCCCTCTTCTGTATGTGGGGGTTAGATAGGATGGAGGAAAAGTTGACAAGAGGAACTAGAATCTAGTTAATTCTAAATAACAGCTATCCACTAATCCACTATACATATATATATACATATATATATAATAAACACACACGTTAGAATGGAACACAGTGTTGCTGTATGACAGTTCTTCTGGGTCAGTAGAGTTTGAAGGTCTAAAGCGAGCATGCAGGGACTGGGGGACAAGGGGCAGGAAATCCCTGGAAATGAGCTTGACAATTCCAGTCCGGTGCTGTTTATAAATTTCTTGATCACAGTATACTCTATTTCTACATTAACAACACTGGCACAGATGTGCACCAATCAAAAACCTGACAAGTGGTTTATTGTTAGAGGTGATAAAAGATTAAAGATGCTCTGAGTCAGATAGTGGTGATGATTGCACAACCTTGTAAAATACTAAAAACCACTGAATTGTAGACTTTTAAAGGACAAATTTTATGGTATGTGAATTATATCTCAATAAAAAAGAATTCTTAATAACAAGAATACGCACACACAAATCCTGGCCAGTACTCTTCAGTCACGGTGACCCTGCAAGCTCTTCTCTTTTGTAAGTGTTTCTGGTTGGTCCAGGGCCCTGTGATTTATTCCACCTTCAGTGACTGAAGACAATGCTCTCCACCCTCCAGTAACCTTTCCGCATCCAATCCTGATGCTTCTCCTCGTCGTTGCTGCACCTCAAGGGCAGAGCTGCAGAGCCGGCAGCAGGTGCATTTGCTATAGAGGAACATAAAACATTGTGAGGAAGATAGAGTTTTTTTGTTTTAATTTTTTATTGTTATGTTAATCACCATACATCACATCATTAGTTTTTGATATAGTGTTCCATGATTCATTGTTTGCGTATAACACCCAGTGCTCCATGCAGAACGTGCCCTCTTTAATACCCATCACCAGGCTAACCCATCCTCCCACCCCCCTCCCCTCTAGAACCCTCAGTTTGTTTTTCAGAGTCCATCGTCTCTCATGGTTCGTCTCCCCCTCCGATTTCCCCCTCTTCATTCTTCCCCTCCTGCTATCTTCTTCTTTTTTTTCTTAACATATATTGCATTATTTGTTTCATAGGTACAGATCTGTGATTCAACAGTCTTGCACAATTCATAGCGCTCACCATAGCACATACCCTCCCCAATGTCTATCACCCAGCCACCCCATCCCTCCCGCCCCCCACCACTCCAGCAACCCTCAGTTTGTTTCCTGAGCTTAAGAATTCCTCATATCAGTGAGGTCATATGATACATGTCTTTCTCTGATTGACTTACTTTGCTCAGCATAACACCCTCCAGTTCCATCCACGTCGTTGCAAATGGCAAGATCTCATTCCTTTGGATGGCTGCATAATATTCCATTGTGTATATATACCACATCTTCTTTATCCATTCATCTGTCGATGGACATCTTGGCTCTTTCCACAGTTTGGCTATTGTGGACATTGCTGCCATAAACATCGGGGTGCACATACCCCTTCGGATCCCTACATTTGTATCTTTGGGGTAAAAACCCAGTAGTGCAATTGCGGGAGCATATGGTAGCTCTATTTTCTACTTTTTGAAGAACTTCCATACTGTTTTCCAGAGTGGCTACACTAGCTTGCATTCCCACCAACAGTGTAGGAGGGTTCCCCTTTCTCCGCATCCCCGCCAACATCGGTCGTTTCCTGACTTGTTAATTTTAGCCATTCTGACTGGTGTGAGGTGGTATCTCACTGAGGTTTTGATTTGGATTTCCCTGATGCCGAGCGATGTTGAGCACTTTTTCATGTGTCTGTTGGCCTTTATGAAGTCTTCTTTGTAAAAATGTCGTTCATGTCTTCTGCCCATTTCCTGATTGGATCATTTGTTCTTTGGGTGTTGGGTTTGATAAGTTCGTTATTGATTTTGGATACTAGCCCTTTGTCTGATATGTCATTTGCAAATATCTTCTCCCATTCTGTCGGTTGTCTTTGGTTTTGTGGACTGTTTCTTTTGCTGTGCAGAAGCTTTTTATCTTGATGAGGTCCCAATAGTTCATTTTTGCCCTTGCTTCCCTTGCCTTTGGCAATGTTTCTAGGAAGAAGTTGCTGCGGCTGAGGTTGAAGAGGTTGCTGCTTGTGTTCTCCTTTAGGATGTTGATGGACACCTGTCTCACATTTAGGTCTTTCAACCATTTTGAGTCTATTTTTGTGTGTGGTGTAAGGAAATGGTCCAATTTCATTCTTCTGCATGTGGCTGTCCAATTTTCCCAACACCATTTGTTGAAGAGACTGTCTTTTTTCCATTGGACATTCTTTCCTGCTTTGTCGAAGATTAGTTGACCATAGAATTGAGGGTCCATTTCTGGGCTCTCTGTTCTGTTCCATTGACCAATGTGTTTGTTTTTGTGCCAGTACCATACTGTCTTGATGATGACAGCTTTGTAATAGAGCTGGAAGTCCGGAATTGTGATGCCGCCAGCTTTGCTTTTCTTTCTTAACATTGCTCTGGCCATTCGAGGTCTTTTCTTGTTCCATACAAATTTTAAGATTATTTGTTCCATTTCTTTGAAAAAAGTTGAGAGTATTTTGATGGGGATTGCATTGAATGTGTAGATTGCTCTGGGTAGCTTTGACGTCTTCACAATATTTATTCTTCCAATCCATGAGCATGGAACATTTTTCCATTTCTTTGTGTCTTCCTCAATTTCTTTCATGAGTATTTTATCATTTTCTGAGTACAGATTCTTTGCCTCTTTGGTTAGACTTATTCCTAGGTATCTTATGGTTTTGGGTGCAATTGTAAATGGGATCGACTCCTTAGTTTCTCTTTGGAAGATAGAGTTTTGAACGAAGTTAGTAAAGCCCTTAGAGATGTATTTTTACATCCAAAGCTATGAAACAAAATTTTTTTAATTTAAAAAAAAATTTTTTAAGATTTTATTTATTCATTTGAGAGAGAAAGAATGAGAGACAGAGAGCGTGAGAGGGAGGAGGGTCACAGGGAGAAGCAGACTCCCTGTTGGGCAGAGAGCCCAATGCGGGGCTCAATCCGGGGACTCCAGGGTCATGACCAGAGACAAAGGCAGTCGTTCAACCAACTGAGCCACCCAGGCGCCCCTGAAACAAAATTTTAAATTGAGAAGATATTGTTGATGGTTTACTCAACTCCTTAGCTATGTTTAGGTGCCGAACTTAATGCTTTACAGACTTTATTTAATCACTGTAATGATTCCTTGAAATAGATAGCAGTATTGTACCATGAGAAAGTTGAGGCAAACAAAGATGACTAGCTTCCCCAAGTTCCACAGCTAATGGCAGAGCCCAGATTTGAACCCAGACAACAGAACCCAGTGCCCACTGTACTATCTCTCCTCCCATATCATAGGTGCCCAGAAAGGACTTTATTCAGCTCATCTACAGGCCTCAGCTTAGACATTGTTTTATCTCAGAAGCTTCCTCAAAAGCTCCTACATTTGGTGAGATGTCCCTGGTCTATGACACAAGTTACCTGTATTTCTCCTCTCGTGTTATTTATCACACTAGGACATGATTGCCTATTACTTCAGCTGTACTAATTGTAAATGGTGTGAGGGCAGGCATCACACCCACCGTGTCCTGTTATCTATCCCTAGGGCCCGGCATATGGGTGGTTTTCCAAAACCAAATTGAAGGAATGAACAAATTTCTATGTACCATCCCTTACTCTCAAGAGACTTTTCCGGGCCTCCCAACTCTGTAATTTCATTGATTTTGCTTTGTTGTAGGTAAGGCACATGATACAAAACTCCCCTTCCCCAATGGATTCTCTTTCCAAATGTTCGATGCTTTTCTAATTTTGTGACTCAGACTTGTTGACTGGTTTTTGCCTCTGGGGTCTGTTCTCCTGGTTTTAATTGTGGTCCCAAACTTGTGGTATAATTGGGATATTGGTGATGGAAAAAGGATGGTGTAACTTTTACCTAACTGGGTGACATAGCTGAGTAGGTATTTCTTAATTCCCTCTCTGGTACTCAACGTTAAAGACTTTTAGCTCTGTTATGATAGCTTTGTACCAAGTACGTGTCATGGACTTTCCTTTACAAGTGCCTCCATCCTCCTCCCCAATATGGCATTAGTATGACCAAATGGGCTCTGCTTTCATTTTTCATTATTACTCCCACAACTTCATTGCAAAACCTCTACCCTTCCTTTGCCTTTACTTCTGTCTTCCATTTCCACCCCCGACAGGCATGACCCACAATTCAGTCTCTGTAAACAAAAGGTGCATTGAAGTAAATCTCCTTGCAGCTGATGTAGGATGTTCTGTGACACCCCGGAGTACAGATAATGCCACATTTCTTTAGCGTCCTAAAATAAATTAAACCTATAACACGCCCTGCACTCAAAAGGATCAAGAGTTGCCAAATCAGAGAAATATTCCATGGTTTATTCTTGCCCCCTGCATCACACAAGAAACATGGGGCTTACAGAGTTCAGAAATTGGGGGGAAGGTCACTGGTGCCTCACCCATCATTTCAATGATACCCATGAGCTGCTAGTTGCAAAATCCTATGGTAATTTTTTTCTGTCTTCATCTTACTCAAACAATCAGCAACATTTGACACAGTCAGTTTCTGTCTCTTCCCAAAAAAC
Organism: Eumetopias jubatus; assembly: GCF_037043125.1. Taxonomy (NCBI): domain Eukaryota; kingdom Metazoa; phylum Chordata; class Mammalia; order Carnivora; family Otariidae; genus Eumetopias; species Eumetopias jubatus. Next base: position 181,535,779 of record NW_028274808.1, on the reverse strand, counting down.
TTTCTTTCTCTCCACTTTTCTGGCTTGCTCTTCCCCTTCTCTGGCCTCTCCTCTGTGACTCTGCCAATTCCTCCTCATCTTCTCTAACTCTAAAATCAGAGTGCCCCAGGCGTCCATCTTTGGACCTCTTCTCTATCTTCACTCCTTGTCTGGATGAGCTCATCGGGCCCCACAGCTCCACAGATCATCAATCTGCATTGATAATTTCCAAAGCAATCTCCAGTTCTAACGTCTCCCTTCAACTCAGACCCCTATAGCTGACTGCCTATTTGACATCTCCACTCAGATGCTGAACAGACATCTCCAATTTAATATGTCTAAAACCTGATCATTCCTCTCCCCACCAAACCAGCTCCAACCTCATTCTTTCCTATCTCAGCAAGTGACAGCTTCATTGCCCTGTTTCACAGGCTAAAACCTTGGAGTCATTTTGACTCCTCAGTCCATCTCTCTCTCTCTCTCTCTCCCTTTCTCTCCCCCTCCTCTCCCTCCCTCTCCCTCTCTCTCCCTTTCTCCCTCTCCCCCCGCCAAATCCCATATTCAATCCATCTGCAAATAGGATTGTCTCCTGCTTAGAAATATAATTCCTCACCTCTTCTTCTACTGCCACCTTAGCCCAGGTCACCAGCATGTATATTTTTGCTTGGATCATTGCATAAAGGGTCTATATGCTTCACTTCTATCCTTATATTCTAAATCCATTCTTCTCACAGCAGCCAAAGTAATTCTTTTAAATCAAAAGTCAGATTGCATCTATGCTTGAAACTTTCCAATAGTTTCTCATCACAGAGTAAAATGCAAAGACTTTGCAATGTTCTGCAAGTGGTTACATGGTCTGGTCCTTTGTGTCTGGAATACTCCTTTCCAAATATCCACATGGCTCATTTTCTCAAGTCCTCTACGTCCATATTCAATGCAACCTTCTCAGTGGAGCCTTCTTTTACCACCCTATATGTAATAAGTGTCTCCCACCCCCCTCTGTCTCTCTCTCTCTGCCCCCTTACCAGCTTTATTCTTCTGCATGGCCCTTAGTATGATTTCTCATAAATGCATTTATGTCTGTATCATCTGTCTCCCTCCTCTAAGATGTAAGCTCAGTGAGAGAAGGGACTTGGGCCTGCTTTGTTCGCTGCTGCATCCTCCACTCCGACAGGATCTGCCTCCAACTAAAGGCTGTTGAGTGACTGGATGATGGGCTGCCCCCGTCCGTGGAGCCCGTGCGAAGGTGGTGACTGCCAACAACCTCTCTCTCTGCTCTTCGCCAGGGTTCCCACACTCACTGCCCTCGTTCCCAACCCTCAAAGCTTTCCACACAGCCATCCCCACTGAACACGGTGCCTTAGGGATTCAGGGCACAGGGCAGGGTGCCCTGCCACTCACACAACCAGCCCCTGCACACCTCCTCCCTGACTTGCAGGACTGTAATTTAACCTCGACCTTTCAAACACACACACACACACACACACACACACACACACACACACACACACGGCTTCCTCGTGCCCTGGAGGGAAGGTGAGCCCTGAGAGGTGGTGTAGCATAAAACTTAATAGACTTTAGAGACCAACCTCTGTGTCCATTTCCCTGTCACTTAACAGTTGTGTGACTTGGGGCAAGTTTCTTAACTTCTCCGCGTCTTCTTTTCCTTATCAGCAAAATAGAGATGATAATATGTCACTTCCTCATGGGTTTGTTGTAATGATTAAATTAGTTCATTTATGTTAAGTGCTTAGAATCATGCTTAGCACAATGTGTGTTCACTCTGATTTTTGTAAAACGTCCGTGTCTTTCACAAGGGAGTTGAGCTACAGATGAAGAGATGGCTTTTTCTTTCCCAGGGATTCTGAGGCAGCCGCAGAAGAGAGGGAAGAGGGAAGGGGCGGAGGGAGGGAGGAAATTAGTTAGGAAGGAGCTGGTGCTGCACAAGAGAAAGACAGATAGATACACTAAGTATGTTTTCATTAAATCCCCCTATTGTGTGGATAGAGTAAAAATTCACATCAAGGGAACTCCTGATTGGAGAGAGATGGGCCCATGTGTAGCTCCCACAACTTCTGTCTCCGGTCAGTTGGGGATGACTGTAGGGTTGCTTTGAGGAATAAATTCATTTCTTCATCAGATATTCCCTAGATGCTCACCATGAGCCAGAACTGTGAACTTTAAAAAAAACAAGTTAACTACAGGCAAGCACAATTTCAAGCTGGAAGGCCATGCTTAATGAATGTATCTATTATTCTTGATGTAAAGTAATTTTAGCCTGGGGAGCAGATGAGGAAGAGGGAGGCCTAAAATCCGTATTAATTGAACCATTTCTTAAATCCGTGCCCACCCTACCTTGCAAAGTTTTCTGTATACAATCCTACCACCTTACCCCAAGTCTGCTGGGCTCAGGGTCTCAGGCCGCTGGAGAAAGTGCCATTCGAAGCCAGCGGCACTTGCCCCTGCACGTGGCTGGTGGAGGTGGGCTTCCCCCCTCCTTCAGGTGGGGCCTCAGGTCCCAGGCACCATCTGGGTGGCAGTCCTGACAGCCGGGGTGATGGCAGGCCGAGCCAGGAGCCCCATGGGGACCAAGCCGGCCATGCGCCCTAGGGCCTCCTCTGCCTGGTCTGCAGTGGGTGGGGGGGTTGTAGGCAGGTGCACAAGGCACACAAGGGGCTCGGGATGGCCTGCGGGGAGCCCCGTGCCCAGGTCAGGCTTGTGTCCGTGGAAGCCCTGCAGGACTGGCCCCAACCAAGGAAAACACTTTGATTCCTTTCCTTCTAAGGCACCGCCTGGCAGTGCCTGGCACTCCCCATCCTGAGCATGGCTGACAGTGCAGGAAGAAGAGTAGGTGGGGGTGAGGGGGTGACATGCAGCAGGGATAAGACCACTGAGATTGGCCTCTCAGTAATTGCTTGGTGGCTTTTCCTTTTCCTCACTCTATCAGAATACATCAATTCAGTGCAAGGGGCGCAAGATTTATTGTGCCTGTCCGTCAGGAGCGGGAGACTATGGTGTTCCCTGGCTGCAGGACCTCCGCCGGACCATTTAACCTCACTGAGCCTCCATTCCTTCCCTGAACATGACTACATTGGGCAGGTCTCTGAGGACTCTTTCCAATCCTAAGAGTCAGTGATTTTTTTTTTTTTTTTGGAAGAAATAGAAGACACCATTCTTGCACTCGAGGAATGCTGAATCTAGCTAAGGAAATTCTTCTGACGCCCAGGAAAAAGGTGAGAGCCTTTGAAGGCAGGACATAAGGAAGGGTCTCCCCATGCTCTGTAAGAGTTCTGGAAATGACTCACAGAGGAAGGCAGTGGCCTGGTCCTTGAGGGCGGGTAGGTGCACACCCACCATCTGTGATGTCATCCAATGTGTTGATGCATGTGGGCAGCTAGCGGGGACCCCGGTAGGTGTGGCTTTGCAAGAAGGTAGCCCAGTGGGGTGAGATGATCTGGGTGTGAGTCCAAGTTAGAAGTGACAGGACTCCGAAGTGAGACAGGCCAGGAGGAAATCCCAGCACCACTGCCTGCTGTGAGGTGTCCCGTCTGTCTTGTCACATCAAAAATAGTGCTGCCCTCATAAAATGGTTGTTAGGATTCCATAGATAAAGTATGCCAAGTGTTTAGCATAATGTATGATAGGCAGTGAGTGCTGTTTAGCAGGAGCCTTGTTTTCTTACAGTTAGTATGTGCCCTGGCACATCCTCCCTGAGTGGGACTGAGAACAGTCCCACCCCCTGCACTCATTTCATCCAAGATGTGGGTCAGAAAACTGTGAGAATCTGGCAAGCGCAGAGTTGGCCCCCTTTCCAAAGTCCATGCCAAGGTCCCAGCCTCAGTGCCAGGGCCACATGGCTGAAAGGAGACATCTCTGGTGGCAGAGTTGCATGGGGGAGGGGCCTCAGAGGACCAGGGATGCCCACCGGCCACCAGGAGTCCAAGGAGGGAGTCAGCCAGCAGGTCCTCCAACGGGGCACACAGTGAGGGCTCGTGACTCAGTCTTTCTCAGGCAGTGGCCAGTGCGTACTCATCTTCCACAAGGAGAAGGGACGTGGTGGCAGTTCCAGCCCTGGGCTATCTTTCACTGACAACTGTTAGTATGTAGGACATGGCCCCACAGTCTTCACGGTGCAGGAGAGCCCAGCGCCGACCATGCGGGGCAAACAGGGCTGCATTAGCACTTGCCATCCCAGAGTCAGACTCAGAAATGATGATTAGGGATTCGTTTTTAGCTTTTCTTATTGCCCCCTTTTCACAGTTGGGCACTGCTCTAGTTATTATACTCACAAGTGCAAATCCAGACCAAAGTTGCAAAGAGTAAGGCAAAATAACCCAACTCAATCCGCTGAATTGAGGAAAGTCAATCTGATATAGGCATATTTTCTTGATAAATATATGCACAAGTAAACATGTGGCCTAGAGCTTTATACCCCAAATAAATTGATAATATGCTAGTCTAAAATAAAACACCAAAAGCTTTACTGCTCCCTCCAGAAACACCCCAACCGCCCTGGCAAAATGGAAAGATTTAAGACATTCTAATGTAGACAGCTCCATTGCGGCTGCAGTATGATTATTGTCTTTCAAAGCAATGGTTTTTCACTGATTCATTTTTGTTTGGTTTGGTGTCTTTCCCCCTCAGTGTGATGAGTCTAAGTGAAAAACTTGGCAGCGAGAGGGAATCTGACCATCATCGTGGAATTTGGAGTTGCTCTGTGTTATCCCCTTTCTCCAAAGGTGGAGATTTCTTCCCCCGTCCCTCCCAGAAGCTCACCGTGGCGGGCTGTTTTCCGAGAGTTTATGTGTAACTTCCCTGACTGCGGAGGCCAGGCTCTAGGTTAACTTCTGGAAGTATCTTTGGAAACTCATTCTCAGGCAAAACTCCAAGAAAAAGAGGCACATGGTGAGGAACTGACATAATTTTTTACACCACAATGAGCATATTTCTGCAGGCAACTGCAGTGAAAACAAGTTGCCAAGACCAATATTGATCTAGTCCTTCATCCAATCAACAAATCCCATTGTTTATAAGATATGATTTTTCTTGGTTAAAGTTCAAAGTTAAACTCCAAGGATTTTCAAAACTATAAAAATGAGAGGCTTTCATACCCTCAAAAAAAAAAAAAAAAAATTCCTGGCCAGCTTTCCTCTTCCATGGCTTTTCAAAGTCACTATAAGAAACATAGCCAAAAAACCATTTTTGGCGTCTTTTTTTTCCTCTGAACTCTGATAGTTTTTTAAAGGAAGATTATACTCTGTAAAAGCCCCTTAAATCTTTGTCCCTCTCCTGAAAATCATGACCTGTCACTCGCACAGGTGACTAGCGTTTATTTTTCTGCTTCGGGCCTCACCCACCTGCAGAATCCCATAAATCAACTCAGCTTTTTCCAGGTTTAGATTCCAGCAGCCCTCCTGCTTCCCACCCCTCTTCTCTAATGTGGAAATGACAGTCTTTTCTAAGCCCCTTGGAGCAAGGCAAAAGGTCTGATTCTGAAATGAAAAGCCTTAGCAGATAAATGGTGACCAGATGGTGCTTTGGAAACCAGTTCCTTGTGGGCCTTCTAGATCCAGATGAGTCTCGCCTCCTGGGAGCGGGCATCGGCGATGAGCAGGGCAGCTTTAGGATGTGGAACTAGGGTGGGATAATAATGAAATTTATGAGATCTCCAGTTGGACAGCTTCTTCTTTAAGAAAAAAAAAAAAAGTTATAGTTAACAGAGGCCTCACCTTCTGCATACCTGCCCCTGCCCCCCAGGACCTGGCAGAGTGGCTTGTCTACATGTGGTGCTGAGTGTTAGCTGAATGGTGGTTTGGTTGGTTCATTTGGGGATGCCAACAGGGTCCAGATTCATTCCTATGGCCATGTCTCTCAGTTCACTTTTCTAGTTTGGAGGAAATGTGAGCTGAGGATGGTAAGCATCCACTCCAGCCACAAATGCGTTCTGCGTGCCTATCACACACCAGGCTTGTCTAGACACTTGGGTCCAGCCATGAATAAAACTGACAAGCAGTCCCTGCCCTTGGGGAGCTCGTGCTGTAATGGGAGGGGAGGGGCAGATTATAAACTCTGAACTAATCTCTTAGAGGAGACACTTTGAGCGCATTGATAGGATGTTCTCTTCCAAAACACAAGCAGGGGAAACAAGTAAAAGACACAGCAACCCTGGGACTCTGCGCATTGGGACACGGCGATGGAATTCCCATCAACAATAGGAACTGTGGCAACACCCAGAACGCATCAAGCCATCATGAGGCCAAGGCCCCGGGGGTGGGGGTGGGGGGCTAATTCTGAGCACTGACAGCTCACATCCATGCAGAACTTTCCAGCCTGCCAAGAGCTTTCACAGACTCTGTTTCCTACAGTCTTCACTATAGCCCCTGCAGAGCAGGCAAGGACAATCTTTCAGGACTATAGACGAGGAATCTGAAGTTTCAAGATCAAGGTCGCAAAATCCACATGGCAGGACTGGGCTTCAAGCTCAGCAGAATGATAGCGATAATAATGACAATAATAAATAGGGCGCTTGCCATGTGCTCACCCCTGTTCTAAGTGCTGTATAAGAATTAGCTCAGTTTAATCCTCCAAACACCCCAATGAGATGGATAGGACTGTTTTCCTCGTCTTCTAGATGAGAGCATTGAGGCACGGAGAGGATGAATCGCTTGTGTAAGGTTACACCGCTAACGAGTGGCAGAGAGTTTGGATTCAAAGTCAGGTCTTTCAAACATAAGCAGCCTCCTCAAATGGTAGCTGCAGCTCTGGGTCCAAAAGCAGTGCAGTCTCTCAAGTGCAGAAAAGAAGGTTGATCGGTTCATCAACTGGCCAGGCATCAATCAATAGCCACGTGCCAGAGGTGTCACCATCTCTTACAGTGAACAACCGTCTCTCTGTGCTAATAATATATTTCATGAGTGATAGTGATATTAAATAAGAGGGAGAGAAACTCAAAGGATTTTTTTTCAATTGTCTGAGGATCCTTTTGCTGCAAGCCAGACATCCCATTAGGATGAAGCTGGTTTGGGGCGCCTGGGAGGCTCAGTCAGTTAAGCAGCTGCCTTTGGCTCAGGTCATGATCCCAGGGTCCTGGGATGGAGTCCCGCATCAGGCTCCCTGCTCAGTGGAGAGCATGTTTCTCCCTCTCCCTCTGCCTGCCACTCTGCCTACTTGTGCTCTCTATCTCTCTCTGTCAAATAAATAGTCTTTTTTAAAAAAAAAAAGGATGAAGCTAGTTTATCTCTTACTCCTTTGAAATTAACAGAGGACCGTAATTTGCACAGTTTTCTTGCTTGATGTTAACCACTCGGTGATCTCCCCCTTCTCTAAACTCCTGCCGTACCCAGGCTTGACAAGACACTATTACGTGTAATTACACTTTGCTTTGCACTCTGACAGAACTGTTCTACGTATTCCCATCCTGTCTCCCCAAACAAATGGTAAGATACTCAACGATTAGATCTATATTGGATGCCTTCATTGGCCCTTCAGCAGTAACCGAGGTACTTGATCACTATTTGTTGACTGCTTCAGTGATCATCTCTTAGGTAAGTTTTCAGTGGTTTTTCCAGAAGTATTTGTGCTTGTTCCATATTGGTTGGCTAGAGGTATTTGTTTTTTCTTTGTTTTGCTCTGTTGCAGTTAGAACTATAAATATTCATATACAAAGACGGCGTGCTGGTAAATGTTTAGCAGCAAGCTCTCCAGGAAAAAAGAAAACAAGGCCTTGATCTATATAGCATTTCCCATCCTCTCACCGTGGCCTATTTCAAGCTACCAGCATGACATCAACTGGCTTACAAAACTCCTGAAAATTTAACAATTGGTTCTAGTAAGCCAGTGAATGTGGCTCCAAAACACGATAATTTCTCCCCCTAAAATATGATCTTTGCTGGATATGGTGACTTGGTTTTCTATCTCAACAAAGGCTTTCTTAGTGAGGGATTGTATTCAGGTTTGCCTGAAATATAGGACCTTTGGTTTATATGTATCGTAGTTTGAAATACACACTTTAGCTGTGTAGAATTGCTCACTTCGTCCTTTCAGAGTCAGGTTGTAGGAAAGGCTTTATAGTTAAATTGATGGACCTAAAGAATTAAAGTCTACTCTCTTAAGTTAACCCAACAACCAAGCTACATTCTATCCCTAGAAGGAAGGGAGACCCCCCTCTTCCTTCTTCCCTCCCTCTGTTCCTTCCTTCTCCCCTCACTTCACCTTCTTTACTGCCCATGTCTTTTTCATTTTGAGTGGTAAGCTTTGCTCTTAACTTACAGTGACATTGGTGGGGCAAGAAAACACTTTGGGAGCCAATGATCTTGCCATCCAAAACCCATGTGAAAACCCACTGTAGAACCTAAAACAACTGTTGGATCGGTTTCCTTTCTAGCCAGTTTTCCAGGAAGTCCTTCTCCTAAGTCAGCTTTTTACTTAGGGTTCCTAAAATGTCCTTAATGGGCTGTGTACTGGGCATAGTCATCTTAGAGGGGAAGAGATAATTCTCTACCCAGTTTGGAGAGTTTCACAGGGTTCTGAGAATGTTGTCTTCTCTGAATTTATAAAGATTCTAACTGCTGGTTTCCTCCTCTGCCCTCCTGGACAACCCCCCTCCTCCTCTTTATTAAACCTCTGGTTATGAGAAATTCTACTTGGTGTGTGAGTTGAGGGAGGGAAGGAGGGAGGTTAAGACCTATCCATATGTGGAAACTGGCTGCTTCACGACTTGGCTGACGGGGCCGCCTGGGTGTAGGAGAGCAGCAGAAAGCAATTACGTTGCCTCAAAATCATTCCCATTGCATCAAAACCAACATTACTATTTTTTAAAAAAGAAGCTATATGACATTAACAGATTTTTAAAGGAAAGTAATAAAGATCAGTTTTATTTGAAATATCAATGAGACTTTCTTTTAAATTTGTTGGGACAAAACCCACTTTTTCTTGATGACTTTGTTCTCAAACCCTTCCGCAAACTCACATGCTCTTTCTCTCCTTTCTGCTGCTACGTCTGGCTCTTTCATCAGTCTTCCAGCAGAAAGCCTAGGCACGGGTGCTTTCAACCCCAGAACCCGCATGACACCTTTCTCTGAACGGCTCAGACTTCTCCATTTGGTTTCGTAGTAGATGGGTGTTTTCTACTCCAAGTCAACTAGAAGCTCCCTGTAAGCAGAGGCCATTTCACATTCTGCTCGGGTCCCTGTGTTTTGCAGAGCGCAGGGGTGTGGAATCCCATAATGCTCAGAGCCAGAAGGGCCTTTGGTGAGATCCTCTAAGCTAGGCATTGTTACTTTGGTCCATGGAAACTGTCCTCCTCAAGGTGTCCGTGAGCTCCCTGTAATGAGATAGAAAGGACTTCGTGCAGCTGTGTGTGGAGACATAGGCACGTATGTGCCTGTTGGCATTTTACGTGTGGGAAATCTTCATCGGTTTCTCAAAGACGTCACTGTCACTAAACCTCTGGGGAATTTGGATGTATTACCGAGAAAGGAACTGAGTCTCAGAAAGAAGAGATATTTATACAGTAAATAATCATGGCATCCATACATTCATGAAAGAAACGTCTGTTTCTGAGATATATTTCACATACCATAGATTCACCCCTTTAGAGTGTCCAAGTTGGTGGTTTTTAGTCTATTGGATGTTGTGCAACCATCACCGCTCTCTAGTAAGGATTATTTATTGAGGGCCTTGGGGCCAGCTACTGTTCTTAGTGCAGTGGATAGAGCAGATAGATTACATCTCTGCCCTCCAGAAACGTAGCTTCCACTGGAGCAGACAAGAAATAAGTAATCGAACAAGGAAACACCCCTGCTCTTGGTTGACTTGTGGCCCCCCCAAAATTCATAGGTTGAGGTCCTGACCCACAGGACTTCAGAATGTGACCTTATTTGGAATTAGAGTCATTGCAGATATAATTAATTAAGATGAGGTTGTTCTAGAGAAGGGTGGCCCTGTATCCCCTTCATGAAAAGGGGAAATTTGGAAACAGATCCATACACAGAGAGAATGACATGTGAAGGGGGATATCTGGGTGATGCTGCAGAAGCCAAGGAACCCACCAGAAGCTGGGGTGAGGCCTGGAGCAGATTTTCCCTCAAAACCTCAGAAGGAATCACCTGCCACCACCCAGTTTGTGGTGCTCTGTTACGGCGGCCCTACTAAACTAATACCTGCATCTAGCTTGTAATTGCCTACAAGGAAAATTATAAGGGTATCATGGGACAGTTGGGGAAGGGGGTTACATTTTACTTTGTACAGAGGGTGGTAACGGAAGCCCTCTCTGAGAAGCCTGGCACGGGAAAATGAGAAGGAGCCACCCATATGGAAATCATAAGAAAGCATTCCCAACAGTGGATACAGCAAATGCAAATGCCCTGAGGCAGGAATGAGATTAGACTGTTGGAAAAGCAGAAGGATGACAGGTGAGGCTGTGGTACAGTGGTCATAGGCAAGAGTGGGACCAAATGAGAATGAGAAGGTAGGAAGGGGCTAGACCCACCTTGGCTTGGGAGAACCATACTAATGGGTTTTGATTGTTTCTAAATGCAATGAAAAGCAATTGAAGGATTTCAAACAGGATTGCCGCGATCAGATTTATATTTGGAAGGGTGGCTCTGGCTTTTGGGTAGAGACTAGACTGTAACCAAGCAAGAGAGCCGGCTGTGAATCCAGTGGTGGGGGGTGGGGGGGAGGGGCACTGGAGAAACCCCGGCGTGAGAGGCTGTGGCTTGAACTAGAGGGGAGGCTTGAAGGTGGCAAGGAGCAGACCACCTAGAGATGTGTTCTCAAGACAGAATTAACAGGACTTGGGTGCCTGGGTGGCTCAGTCGGTTAAGCATCTGCCTTTGGCTCAGGTCCTGATCCCGGGGCCCTGGGTTCTAGTCCCGCATCAGGTTCTCTGTTCAGCGCAGGGTCTGCTTCTCCCTCTGCCCCTCCCCCCAACTCATGTGCTCGCTGGCTCTCTCTCTCTTTCACAAAAATAAATAAAATCTTTAAAAAAAAAAGAATTAACAGGACTTGCAGGTCAGGGTGATGGCAAGAGAGAACATAAGGGTGTCGCTCGAGTGTTGGGCTTGTGCTACTAAGTGGAGGGCGGTGCCATTTACCTAGCTGGAAGGGCTGGGAAAGGAATAGATTTCAAAGGGAAATCAAGAGTCTGTTCAACTCACATAAAGTTTGAAGGAACTCAGAGATACTCAAATATACTTGCTAATTAATTGAAATGTGTTTTTTAAAACATAAAAACCTGTTAAAAGCAAATTAACTTACTTTTGCTGAGAGAACATTCCTGAGCTTTTGCACCACCTCCTGAGATAATGGAAAACCCATTGCAATATGATGAAAATGGGGTTGCAAGTCTCGTGCTCCAGGGCCACTCACCTAAGAGGAGAGCGACTCCCATACATTGAAATTTTTAGCTAATTTCCAGCACCTCTTAGCACATCTCCTTCTCTCCCACTCTCCCCAACCCCTTTCATTTCCTTGCCCATCTCCCAGACTTAATTCATTCAAGAAATTGTCTTGGGCCACCTCCTCAGTACTGGGCAGCATGTTCCATGTGAGCAGAACAGCAGTGGATGTTTCCTAGGGCCGTCCTAACAAATTACCAACCGAGTGGCTTAAAAAAATGCAAGATGTATTCTCTGAGTTCTGGAGACCTGACGTCTGAAATCCACAAGGTTGCATTTCCTCCTAAAGCCCTAGGGGAGATTCCTTCCTTGCCTCTTCCAGCTTCTGGTGGTTCCAGGTCCTCCTTGCCTGGTGGCCGTGTAACTCACATGGCCTTCTCCTCTGTGTGTCCCCAACCTCCCTCTGCCTTGCTCTTAGAAGAACACTTATCACTGGACTTAAGTCCTGCCCAGATAATCCAAGATGATCTCATCTCCACATCCTTAACTTCATTACATCTGCAAAGACCGCTTTTCCAAATAAGGTCCCATTCACAGGCATTGGATGGACATAGTTGGAGGGTGAGGGGCACCATTCAACCAACTACAAGCAATGAATGAGAGGCTTGCTCCCTCTTCTTACTGGACATTAACTGAGACCTGAAGGTAAATATCAACTAGCAGAGCAAAGGAGAGAGAGACAGGCAGAGGAACTGGCACATTTGAAGAGAGAGCATGGAGCATCTGAGGACATGAACCGAGTTGGAAATGGTGCAGGAGGAGGTCAGAGAAGGTGGGCAGAGCCGGACCATTGAAGGCCTTGCCAGCTCTGGGAAAATGTTTGCACTTGGAGGCAATGGGGAGCCAGTAGGGATTTTAGGGGAGGGTCATGGCCAGGTGTGCATTTGAGAAGGGTTAGCCCTGTGTCTTACGGAGAATGAGTGTGAGAAAGGAAAATTGGGAGCAGACCAGTCAGTTAAGATGCCCACTGGGAATCTAGGCAAAACATAGCAGTGGCTTGGACCAAAGGGGTGGCAGGGGAGTTTTGGAGTAGAATGGTAGGTCAAACCACCAAATTTAGTGGATCTTGTCTCTCCCAACCAGAGATTTGATTAGTCATATTGAGAAAAGCAATATGTGGAGACCATGCCTTATTGTGGTCTGGTAAAACCATTTAAAAAAGAAGTCGACCTTTATAAATTAATTTGAAAGGCTTGAGGAAGACCTTTTTAGGAGGGCAAATGGAAAGCTTATAATGATTGGTACTGAACTCACCCTGAAAATATCCCTTCCTTTTCCATTCAGCTATGCACTCTTGTGGCCTCGAAGAGCGACACTGGTGTAATTTGGAGGTTTTAATAGCCTCTGCATGGAATATGTGGATGTGTGGTTGCTACAAGTATTTTCATTCTGTATTTTTATGGCCTGAGCCGTTTTAGCCAGTGATCCCCATGCCAAGAGGACCCAAGTAGACCCCAAAAGCCCAATTATTGTCTCGAGGAAACTGGATGCCCAATAACTTGGACAGTCATAAGAAGCAGCTGTCCCAGGATCCAGGGCCGTGGGCCCTCCCTCCACGCAGAACCATGGAGTGGGCCTCCTGGTTGAAAGGTAGAACATCCTCCCTCTCTTGGCAGTGTCATTTTTATTCAATGTAAAACCAGAAGTGGATGGAAAATTTGCCCAGTTGGAAAAAACCAGCAAAAATACAAGCCAGTATTGGGTATTTTCACCCAATTCCTTCCACTATGACACAAAACTTTTAAATTCCCCCCCAAGACCCAGCCTGCTCTGCAGCTGAGGCTGTCCTCAGGCCCAGACTTGGGCTGGAACTGTCCTTGTCTCACGGATCAGTCTCATCTCTACCCACAGTTCCCCATGGGGACGCAGCCTGAGTCTTGGGATCTCTGTTGCTCCTGCACAGTCTCACAAGTCCTGGGCCTATAGATGTGCTAAGTACATCCTCAGCGATGAGCAGATCTGTGATCAAAGGTTTTGGCAAGGGGGAAGAATAAAACAAAACAGAATAAGGCACTTCCACCTCAAGAAACTACAGTAAGAACATCTTGCCAGCCAGCAGTGTTGAGTTCCCACAAGCCCTGCACAGGGAATTCCAACCACTTCAGGGTCCTTCTAGTTGTGTGGCCTTGAGCAAGGCGCGGCCAGGGCTGGGCCTCAGCAGTGTGTTTTTTCGAGTGAGGAGTGGGGTGAGGAGACCCCATGCGTGGTGATGGGCACTTCACCCTCTCTACTGTGGCCTGTGGCCGTGTGCACACACCGGCTCTCTGTGGCCGATGGGGAAAATGCTGCAGACAGATTCTCAGTGATGTGACCAAGAGAGAAGCGAGCAGAGGACTCGAACAGAAGCGAAAGCCGGTCCCAGAACTGTGGTTGCTGAGCAAATTCCCCTTAAGGCTCCCGGATGGACACTGCCATGGCTTTCGCTCACCACCAGTCCTCTCTCCACGAGCCCCCCCCATTTCCCCCCCATAAAGGACACTTCATCCGAAAAGCACGAAGGTATAAGCACTCCTACCAAGATGTGCTTGTGGGTTCAAACAGGGCCACCACCCTGGGGCCTGGCAGGCCTGCTGGTTCCTAAATGGCCCTCTGACCACTCAGTTTCTGTCACCAATGCCATCCGGGCCAGGAACGCAAACCCCTAAGGGCCGGGCAGTTCCTTTTCTTTCCTCCCTAGCTCCTTCCCTTCCCACTGGGGTCTCCAGACCCGGCTCTGCACACAGCAGGCATCCGAAACCACTTGTCGATTAACCCTTAAAAATAAGCCGGGTCGGGGTGCTCAGAGCCAGCAAGAGCAGGATGGGGGGCGGAGGGGCACGGAGCTGCACGGGGCCGCCGCGTGAGCCAGAACTCTAACGAGAAACAGGCCCCGGCACTGAGGGGAAATTCATTACCCTGCCTCTCCTTCCCAGCCCTTCTCCCCAGAGCCAGCCACCAGAGAGCTTCGGGCCCAGCGCCATGGCCAAGGCCGGGCCTCGGCCCCTCCCAGGGCTCTCCAAACCCCACCACCCAGCCTGAAAGGTAATGCATGTATTTATGGCCCAGCTCATCCCCCCAAAAAAGGATTTCAAGCATCTTTCCAAGATGGAAATGATACCGTTAATGAAGTAAATTTAAAAAGAAAAATGAGTCAAGGGGAAAGTCAAGTTAGGATTATCTAAGGTTGGAAATTCAGGCTGAGGGAGGGCTGGTATTTAAGAAGAGGATTCTCGGGATGCCTTGGGGTGTCACCAGTCGGGGTTCTGCCCCAGTCCACCCACAAGTCCTGAGCACCTGATTAAGGGAAGCAAGGTTAGCCAGAGAAGATGATTGTTTGTGTTTTCTTGGTGGCGAGCAGGGTGGCTGTGTCGAGAATCAGGGCAGAGTACTGGGAAAATACAGATGGACACAAGCATGGTGTAAGTCAAGGAGAATATGTTGGTACTGCCTGTGGTCGCTGGGGAGTGAGATGGGGAAGCCCTGGGGCCGGGTTCAGGTCTGGGTTGCATGGCTGGCCCACTGCTCCTACCCTTCCTTTGTAATTTCCCTCAGCTTCGGCTATAAAAGGGCTTGTGGTGAGCCTCCGAAATCCCCATGAAAAGAGAGTGAGCATGCACCTAACTCTACAGAACAGGCATGCATACTGACTCCACACATTTGCACATATGAATACCCGTAAGACTCTTACTAGCCCCATGAGGCAGGCGGGCCGTTCTCTGGGGTTCACAGATAGGGAGGCAGAAAGGTGAAATAACTTGCTGAAGCTCACACTGGTACTTGGCAGAGGCAGGGTTTAAAACCAGGCAATCTGCTTCAGAGTTTGTGCTCTCAGCCACTCCTTTACAGTGTTTCCAGCCTCCAAAAATGATAGCTACCTACTACACATGCAGGCCTACGGAATATGCGGATGAGTTGCCATCATACCTAATTGAATAGTTGGAGGGTGGCTGTTTATATCACACCTGTAAAGGTGTATGTGTGCATTTTAAGCCTGGATAGATTCTGCCTCATTGCCCCTCAAAAGGCTGTATCAGTAGCTACTCTCAGTAACACTGTTGGAGACCTAGGTTTCCAAGGCTCTAAAATAACGTATTACACTGCAATATCATCTTTTTTTTTTTTTTTTCCGGATTCAACAAATGCTTAGTGAGCCCTTGCATTGGGTCAGGAACTGTTGTAGGCACTTGGGATCGATCAGTGAACAAAAGAGACAAAAATCTCTGCCCTCACAGAGTTTATGTGGTGATGGCTTTAGATTCTTTTGTCATCATACAGACCTTGGACTCTGGTCCCAGGATTTCCTGCCTCTTGCTGGGTCTCACACAGAAAGAATTTAAACTGAAGGATTCAGATTGAACAACCATTCCCTGAGCTCCGAAGGAACAAGCCTCCATGATGTCATTGGAGTCTCTGAGTGCCTCAGAGAGGGGTATTCCTGGTATAAACATCCCCATCTTAGAGATGTGGAGCTAGAGGCTCCAAGAGTTAAGGCCCTCATTCCAGATGGGCCGCCTGGGGCTAGGGGGCAGAGCAAGGAGAGAACTTTGGCCCAGAGACCGGTGCTGATTTCACCGCACCGCCACGGTTAGATCACTATGAGGGAATTCATCTGGGGCCCAAACACATATTTTGGCCCTTAATCCTATAGCATCTACTGATTGCATCATTCATTTGGAACTCAGAATATGTTTGCCCAGATCCTTATTTTTTTGCTCATGTATGTACACATTAATCTGTAACAAAGACAAATATTATTAACGCATTAATTCACGTTATCTTCCCTCTTCTTTTAGATTCTAGCTTTCTGAGTCAGTTTCTAGACTATGGTTCATCAAGGGCAATCCTATTAATGGACCAACAGAAGAAACTAAAGAGGCCAGAAAGGTTAAGCCGATCTTCAGAATAAAGGCCAGAGGAAGTACGGGAGGAGAGGGACAGCAAGGTCCTTGGGCTAGGTGTCTGGAGAGGATTTTGAGATTTGAAAAGTGAGAGAAGGGAAGAGAGAGCATTTTGGAAGAAATGGTACTGACCATCTGGTAGGTTCTTAGTAAATGTTTCCTTACTGCATAGATGAACAAACAAGAATGAATAAAGGAAAGAATGAATTGAATGAAAAGCCGCCATGTCTGTGGAGGCTACTACAAGTGGCAGAGATGAGGAGAGTTTTTAAAAGGCTTTACAGTCCATAAAACATACATTTTGTATGTTTCCTCAGAGACCAGGTAACAAGTATAATAATTTTTGACAGTGGATGTGCTTCTTTTTTTTATTCTTTTTTTTTTTTGAAGTATAGTTGACATACAATGTTAGATCAGTTTCAGATGGACAACATACGATTCGACAATTCTACACGTTACACAACGCTCACCACAGTAAGTGTAGTCACCATCGGTCATTATACACTGTTATTATATTATTGACTAGATTCCCTATGCTGTACTTTTTCATCCCCGCGACTTATTTAATTTTTTTATTTATTTTTTTTAAGTTTTTTTTATTTATTTGACAGAGAAAGACACAGCAAGAGAAGGAACACAAGCAGGGGGAGCGGGAGAGGGAGAAGCAGGCTTCCCGCGGAGCAAAGAGCCCAATGCGGGGCTCGATCCCACGACCCTGGGATCATGACCTGAGTCGAAGGCAGACGCTTAACGACTGAGCCACTCCGGCGCCCCTTATTTATTTTATAAACTTGAAGTCTGTAACTTTTAATCCCCTTCACTTATATCTCCCATCCCCCCATCCGTCCCCCTATGGCAGCCACCAGTTTGTTCTCTGTATTCATGAGTCTGTTTCTGTTTGTTTGTTCATTTGTTTTGTTTTTTAGATTCTGCATATAGGTGAAATCATACAGTATTTGTATTTCTCTGTCTGACTTATTTCACTTAGCATTATACCTTCTAAGTCAATCCATGTTGTCTGGATGTGCTTCTTTGAGGAGCATTCCAGAGATGTGGACCACAGGACTTGCTGGAATTATATGGGTTTCACATTGAGGAGTAACCATGTGATGCGCTCCATGAAAGACTGAGTGTACGGAGATGAATAAGACATGCTCTCTCACACTAAGGAGGTCACAGACAAGTAAACAGACAGCAATGTACATCTCACTTTGTCAAGGACTAAAATAGGGGTATGGGTAGAATGTATGGATTCTCAGAGAAGGCAATCCCAATTTGGCCTGGGGCCTGGGGAAAGTCTCATGAAGGAGGTTATGTCTGAGGGTGGTCTTGAAGTATAAGTAGCAGGAGCTTTCCAGGTAATGAAGAAGAGGAAAGGCATTCCAGAAAGAGAAAGAGCAGAGACAGAGAACCCTGATCTGACAAGTTGGAGACAGAGAAGAGGGAGGCTGGAGGGAGGGCATGAGAGGAGCCCACGCTGGAGGATAGTTGGGCTGGTGGTAATAGGTTTTGTGCTCCCATCTGAAAAGTTGGGTTGGTCCCTAGCAAGCAAAGCCAGCAGAAGAGAAGAAAGAGGAGCAGATTTTTTCCTAAGGATATAAGAGTGACATCAGAGGATGGATTGGGGCCAAGAGAGACTCGGGGCTGAGAAACTATGTTTTATCCCCCACCTTAGTCCAGTACTTGGGGGTGATTGTCCAAGTTGGTAACCATGTTCTCCAACTTACTAAATCTCTGAACTTTGGAGAGTTACTTGATTTCTCTGTGTGTTAGTTTTCTAAATGGGAATAATAAAACCCACCTCATAGATTTGGGGGCACCTGGGTCACGCAGTTGGTTAAGCATCCAACTCTTGGTTTCTGCACAGGATATGATCTCAGGATCATGGAATCAAGCCCCAAGTAGGGCTTCATGCTCAGCACAGAGTCTATTTGGGATTCTCTCTCTCTCTACCCTTCCCGTCTGTGTGCACTCTCTGTCTCTCTAAAATAAATAAATAAATCTTTTTTAAAAATGAAAGACAATGAAAAGACATGGAGAAAACTTAACTGCATATAGCTAAGTGAAAGAAGCCAATCTGAAGGCTACAAACTATTTGATTCCAGCTACATGACATTATGGAAAAAGCAAAACTATAGAGACAGTAAAAAGATCAGTAGTTTGCCAGGGACTGGGGGGAAGGGAGAGATGAATAGGTGGAGCACAGGGGATTTTATGACAGTGAAGGTATTCTGTATGATACAGCAATAGTGGATACATGTCATCATACATTTGTCAAAACCTACAGAACATCCAACACCACTAGTGAAGTCTGACATAAACTACGCACTTGTTAATAATGTTCATCGGTTATAACAAATGTGCCACACCAATGCAAAATGTTAATAGTAGGAGAAACTGGGCGGTTGGAGAGGGACTATAGAGGAACTTTGTAGTTTCTGTTCAATTTTTCTATAAACCTAAAATGGCTGTTAAAAGTACAGTTTACTCATTTAAAAAAAATCAAAGACAAACACTAGTAAAAATAGAAATAAGGTATTTTCAACTGCCATGCCACTAAATGGGAAGGAAAAATCATAAAAAATATGGATTGATCCAAAAAATCAGGAGCAGGGAATAATGAGAGGAGCTAATCACCCAATTTCTTCAGTTCTGAGATAGGGAAACTGAGACTTAGAATGGCTCTGTGATGGCCATCTACACAAGCAAGGTTACACAGGACTTAATCTGATCCTTTCTATGACCCTATAGGCATAGAATTCCCGAAATTGCCTTGAAGAGTGCCAACTTCTGTTTGCGGTTAGCTCCATTTATCTAGAATGTCAGGCACAGAGTGGCCTGGTTAATTTCATATTCTGTTTAAGTGAAGGTTGCCATGGATACCATATATAGTCATCCAATTTTCTCAGAATTAAAATGTATGCAATAAAACCGGTTTAAGGAGAAAAGTCGGCCGAACATAATTTGAATTTATTCAATGATGAGTCCTTAGTGACGAGGAAGGCACTCCAGGATCCATCAGGGCCTCAATGTGTCATTCCAAATTTCACTTATCCTTGCTCAGAAGTGCAGACACAAAGGGGCTGGGAGAGGGGGATGAACCCTCCTCACTTGACCATAAAGAAGAGCGCTGGAAGTGGCTTTTTTGCCTAACCCCCAGATTCTCACTTGTGTCTCTGTCTCAAGAAAGCAGTGTGGAGAATGTTTATACAGCAAGAGTAGAAGAAAAAGCTCTCATTTGAGTCATCTGATGGTTCCATCCTGCATGATTGGCAGCCATGAAATTAAATCAGAATCCTTTCCTGTGTCCTTTGTCATTACAAAGACCTGGGTAATTTCTTCACTAACCGAGGTCAGTCCTCCAAACAGAGAGGTTAGCTGACTGTGGAACGAGGAGGACCTGCTGTTTAGATCCCAGCTCTGGCCCATCCTGGCTATGACACCTTGGCTAGTTACCCAGTATCTATGTAAAATGGAAATGGATAGTAGTCACATCCACCTCAAATCGTAGTTGTGAGGAGTGAAAAAGAAAATGCAGATAATGAGCTTGGCCCGCAGTAAATGATAATAAATATTAGCAATTATTATGGTCATGGTTAATATTCATGTAGTCCATGCAAAAGACCTGCCACGAGACTTGGTATTGGGCTCTAAATGACATTGAATTAATACCATCCCTGCCCCCGAGTTGAGCTGGGTTTTGCAGAGTCTTGTATTCGTTTATTTCTTTATTTTTTTCATTTGGAGTGGCTGCTATTTCAGGATATCTGAGGCAGCAGGCCCAGGGTACATGACCATATGTCCACCTCATTCCGAGAACCCTCTCCCAGAATCTGCCGCTTAGGATGTGGAAATCCGTAAATGCAGGGCAGCCTCCGCTTTGGTGGTGGAGCATCTGGGTGCTGCTGATCATACGTCAGATGTCAGCACATTTGCTGCACATCTCCCTGCTGGCCTAGCCCGGCTCCGGCTGGCTTTCACATTCTCATTCCCCAGCGTCCCAAGAGAACACTCCTTTCACCTCCCTGGTTTCTGGGGTTCCCGAACTGCTACCTGTTTTTAGCACCCCCCCCGGGGGGGTGCAGCTCTCGCCCGCCAGACAGTTCTGGTGTGATGAGCAGGCCGTTTGGGCTCCCGTGTTCCTGCAGTTACTGGACACATTGCCTTAGCATCCCCACCCGCCCTCCCCTCAGACCTTTCCCTTTCATCTGGAAGGAGGGATCTGGACATTGTCTTACAGGTACGCTTGTGAAAGCGAATCTGCCACGGGGATTTATTTGTTCAAGCTTATTCGTTTTTCCGAGGCAATCTGGTTGTAATTTCAGCGGCAGACTCTTGGTTTGGCTACTTTATCCATCACTCTGCGTTTTGCCATTTTCCCCAGTTGCTGCTTTGCAGGCTGTCTCTTTCTGTTTGGGTTATTCCTTTGAAAACATACACCCCAACACACGATTGCACACAAACGCACACTCACACCCACATACAGACGTGCGGGAGTCTCTCCGGTACAGGAATTCGAGTGAGTTGGGTGTCTGGATCTCAGGGTCACAAATATTTGTCCTTAAGAGTGACGTTCGATTCAGATAGCCGTGATCTATGCCACTTTCAGGCCCCCTTCCAAGTCGTGTCTTGCTCCACATCTCACGAGGTTCTTAATTCAAGTCTATATTTTCTTGCATCTTGTTTCCAAGACTCTGCAATCCCCCTCTCTGGAAAAGACAGAAGAAAAACAATGCCCAAGAACACAACATGTTACTAATCAACAAAATTCTAGGTAAAACTCAAATTTTACAATGGAATTGGACAAAGGGCCAAGGAGCTTTCCCCTAGGAAGTAATCTGGAGCTGGTGAGAATGGAAAGTCTGTTCCCTCTGGCCGGCTCTCTAAGA
The DNA here is from genome assembly GCF_037043125.1 of Eumetopias jubatus. NCBI lineage: Eukaryota > Metazoa > Chordata > Mammalia > Carnivora > Otariidae > Eumetopias > Eumetopias jubatus. The sequence continues at coordinate 181,514,635 of NW_028274808.1, read as the reverse complement.
ATAGCCTGACTGGGTGGGTGTCTGACCGCTGCCCCTTCATTCATATAGAACTTGGCCCCAAAGGGCTGGGTACAGAAACTCTCTGTTACCTTGATATTTTGAGTACTACATCTGAATGGCTCCTTGTTTTGGCCCTGACTTTTTTTCCCACCTCCATTAACTCAGCTCCACAGGCGGAATCCGCACTTAATAAAACAACTATCGGCTAATGGTGCAAGTCACAGGAGCCTTCGAGCCCTTCCTGGCTTTGTTTTTCTAAAAAGTACCCATGACTGGAGCCAAGCAAATCAGCATATACCCATGGGCTTCCTTGGGAGAAATTAAAACAAGTTAAGCAGCAGGATGGAGAATCAGGCAAGGAGCCGAAAAGAAATTTAATAAACTCGGTGCCCCTCTTCTCTTTCCTTTTGGGGAGATCCTACTGAATTTGGTGGAAAGTTCTATGGGTGTTTGTGGTGGACCAAATTGCCTCCTTGGTTGGATTAGGGTGCTGTATAGCTGAGTGAAATGGCAGGAATCTGTTTTGAGTGGGTCAGTGTGCCTTAACGGATAGAGCGGAACCCTGGAACACTTCAGAAATGGGTGAAGAGGGGTGCCTGGGTGGCTCAGTCGGTTAAGCTCTGCCTTCGGCTCAGGTCATGATCCCGGGGTCCTGGGATGGAGCCCCGCATCAGGCTCCCTGCTCAGCAGGGAGACTGCTTCTCCCTCTCCTGCTTCCCCCAGCTTGTGCTCTCTCTCTGTCTCCCTCTGTCAAATAAATAAATAAAATCTTTAAACAAAAGAAAAGAGGTGTGGGGCACCGTCAGCCACGCGGGCCGGGCGGCAGGGTCTGCGGGCCAGTTGCTGGGCTCTTCGAGGTGCAATAGAGCCTATGAGGTGAAGTTGAATGAAAGTTGTCCTGATGTTTTCCAGAAACTGTTCGCAGGATGGCTCTGATAAAACCACTAGGAGCACAACTGCATGTAATGAGCATATTGGTAGCTGCGGATGAATATTCAAGTGCAAAACTATCGTGGTTAAAATTCATTGCCTTAAAGGCATGCAACTGGAAGGAAAAAAGAATTGGTCAAGAAGACATGAATTGAAACAGATGAAGATTAATATTTAACACTCATCACCTCACAATAAATTATGTAGAAAAATTAAAAGAAAAGAAAAGGGTGAAGCATTACATAAATGTCCTCCATTTTTGTGTCTTCTTCCTTCTCTTGGGCCTTCCAGAATACCCACAGGTTGTGCTGCTTTTAACTTGACTACAGTACCCCCCCACCCCCAATCCCTGGGGGATAGGTTCCAAGACCCTCAGTGGATACCTGGAACTGCAGATAGTACTGAGCCCTATATATACCACCTGTTTTTTCTGTACATAAAAAATATAAAGCTTACTTTATAAACAAGGCACAGTAAGAGATTAATAACAATAACTGATAATAACATGATAATATACAACAACTATAACAATATACTCTGATAGGGATGCCTGGGTGGCTCAGTTGGTTAAGCGTCTGCCTTCAGCTCAAGTTATGATCTCAGGGTCTTGGGATCAAGTCCCTGGTCTCTCTCCCTGCTCTGCAGGGAATCTGCTTCTGCCTCTGCCCCTTCTCTCAATCCCTCTCTCTCTCTCAAATAAATAAATAAAATCTTTAAATATATATATACTGTAATAAAAATTACATCGATATAGTCTCTCTCTCTCTCTCTCTCTCTCAAAATACCATACTGTACTGTAACTGTGTTCACACTTCTTGTGATGATGTGAGGTGACAAAAGGCCTACGTGCTGAGATGAGATAAGATGAGCAACGGGGGCAACTGTGACTAGCAGCATTAGGCTCCTATTGACCTTCTGACGACAGATCGGAAGGAGGATCATCTGCTTCCTGACCACGGGTAACTGAAACCACAGAAAGCAAAACGGCAGATAAGGGAGCACTCCTGCCTTTGAAGGAACTGCACCCCACCTCGAGCATCCCCTCCTAGCCAGAAGTACTTGCCCCTGAACTTTGTATACTACTTCACTGCATCAGGACATTCCCCTCACTGGGAGGCAGAAAAAAAAAGTCACAGCAAAGGGCACAGACTTAGGTGAACCAAGACCTAGGTTCAAATTCTGTCTCTGCCACTTACTAGCTGTGTGTCCTTGAGCAAGGGATCTCACCCCTCTGAGCTTCGGTTTCCCTGTCTATAAAATGTGAATTAATAATAGTGCCGATACTGTATGGGCAATTTTAGGGGATAATAATTGTAGGATAAGAATGGTAGAATGATAGTAAGAAAAGCACAATAGGATAAAATCAGATAGCAAATGCAAAGTACTGAGTCGGGATTAGAAGCCAGGTAGTCTGACGAACAAGACCACGTGCTTGGTGACTGAGCTCTGCCACTGTCTCTAAAACGGGTTTTAAAAAAGTCATCACGAGGTACATGTTCATCACAGTGCTATTCACAATAGCCAAAAGGTGGAAACGACTGGGTTGACCGAATGTTTGCCTTTCTCATTCCTACACTGCTAGGCACCATAATTCAGGCAAACCTGTGTTTTTATTATGACTTATACGAAGGTACCGATAATACTAAGAACAACACTAACAACATTTAACACTTACAGAGCAAGCGGTTGGCAGAGCCGGGGTTTGAATCGGAGACACTCAAATGAGACCTCGTTCAAACCATTAGGCTCTGCTGCCCACACACAGTTGGTCTTTTAGATAAGTTCGCTTGTTTCATTAAATCCTCTTTATCTCTGATATGACCAGTGGTATCTTCTCGTCTCCTGGCAAATAAGTTCAGTTCATTTCTCTTCTTCTATTTTTTTCTTCAAAGAGTCATTAGCTTTCCACACTTTTGTTTTAGCATTGAAATGGCCCACAAAACAGATCCAGAGTAAAATTAAAATGACAAGCGTAGCTTTTTGCATTCTGGCATCTTATAACGAAGCATGAGAAAACATCTCCACCGATAAATTTTGACACCTTGAGTAAAATGTTCCACTCTTCTGTCATTTTTATCCTCTGGCTCTGAGATTATGGCAGGAATAAAGGCCTCCCCTGGGCTCTCTGACAATATCCAACAAGGAAACATGTAAGTGGGCTTTATAAACATCAGCAAAAGTGATGGATTCTGAACATTAAAAAGCATAATGGGAGAAACAGCCACTTCTATGATGTGACCTGTTTCCAAAGTCTATTGATTGAAGGAAAGAGATCGACGTTTTAACACCATCTTATACCCCGAAGAACCACAAAACCATAGGAGAAGGGCTGGAGCCTCAGGGAACTGAAGGGTGATTATTTTAAATGGGACTCAACGACTGACCTGGCCACGCAGCTCCTTTGACCCGGTCTTTTGATTCAGTGAATCACTTTTTTGACCGAGAAGGCCAATCGGTTCAGCCCAGTTGGAAACTTAAGGCATGTGGTCCAAAAGGAAATGTTGTAACTGATCCAATTATTGGTTTATTTTTTTAAGATTTATTTATTTATTTGAGAGAGAGATCCGGGGAGGCGGAGGGAAGGAGAGGGGCAGAGGGGGAGAGAGTCTTAAGCAGACTCCATGCTGAGCAGGGAGCCCAACTCGGGGCTTGATCTCAAGACCCCGAGATCACAACCTGAGCCCAAACCAACAGTCCGACGCTCAGCCGACTGTGCCACCCAGGCACCCTGATCCAATTGTTTTTAAAGTGTCTATTTTATCTGGGACGCCTGGAGGGTGCAGTCAGTTAAGCATCTGCCTTCAGCTCAGGTCATGATCCCAGGGTCCTGGGATCGAGCCCCGCGTCAGGCTCCCTGCTCAGCGGCGAGCCTGCTTCTCCCTCTCCTTGTGCTTGTGCTCTCTCTCTCAATCTCTCAAATAAATAAATAAAATCTTTTTTTTAAAAAAGGTGTCTGTTTTATCAGTTTCCATTTTCTTCCCATCTGAACATGCTTGGGAGTCTCGGGGAAGCAATTAATTTATAACTGAATCTGTTTAAGTTGAAATATTGTATCACCTCCCTATAATGACAATCACAACCCATTAATTGAGCACTGACTACTTTCTCATGAGAGAAATGTTTGAGGATGGCAGTTGAATACGTGGTTTTTGTGGCCAATTCCACCATCCTGTGGCTGTGAGCAAATAGCTTGGTCTCTTTGTACTTGGTTCCCTCATCTGTAAATCATAACATCGATGCCATAGGATTGTTGTAAGGATGAAATAAATTCATACATGTACGGGCTTTAAAAGAGTGCCCGGAACCTGGTATAAGTTGGCTTCTTTTTTTTTTTTCTCAGCACCACCTAAGTTTTGTGTTATTACTCCTGCATTACAGTGAAAGGAAGCAAAGTTCAGAATGGTAAATTGTTTGCCCAAGGTCTCACATAGAGTGAGGATCTGGTTTTCCTTCTGCAGATGAGCCAGCAGCTTTGTATGCACTGTAAAAAAAGAATTAAGTCACTATTTTTTGTATAACTGGCATCCTGAAATGATTAAGATTCAGGATAGCTGGTGCGTGATTGGACTTGTATTTCCCCAGATGATAAATAAGGCATTAGTGAATACACTGGAGGACTGACCGTGAGAGAATGTGTGGAGCTATAAATTGAAATGCTGGAAGAAAAAAACCAAACTATATGAATGATGACATTCATGGTATCCTAATATTCATTCTTAATGGTATTTATGTGACCACAGGTGTCAAGGTAGCGAGCTCTTCTGTTACACATTTGACTGTCTTATTATGTATCATCTGATCTGTCTCCTCCAACAAGTTTTTCTTCCCCATTTGGGATTATACTCAGTTGTCCTTTAGAGAATTATAGCCCCCAAGCCTTGAATCCCTTCAGCTTCATGAAAATGTTGCTTTGTCTCTGTTTCCTACGTGTAAATGTTAGCCCATCTCTCAGCTGCTGACTCTGTCTTCTGAGTTGAACTTTCTGTGAAATTTTCCCCGGCACCTTATTGTTGGGGTCATTGGGATCATCATGGTTGTAATTCTTTTTCATTTCCAATCTGTCTCTTCAAAACAAAAATCAAAAAAGTGAATAAGCACGGAGTATATACTCTTATGGAAAACCACTGAATCAAGCAAGGTCGGGGTCTCATTTGTATGAAAACTGAGACTCTCGTTCAAAAGGAGATTAGAAAGTGTTTCTGTGAAATGTCCTTTTTTTGCAAAAGTCAAGGAGGAACAAGTTAGTGGCCATGAATGGTTTCTATCCTTGTGAATTCCAGACACCTTGGTATTTAGGTGGCATAGAATATTATTAAGAATAACAGGATGTCTCTAGCTTAGGCAGGAAACTATTTTCAAAAAGTGTCAGAGCTCATTGTACAAAAAGATTATAGTTACAAATAGTAATAGTGGATTCCACTTCGGGTTTGGAGGTGAATGAAGGCAGCTTAGAGACTATAGGGGTTTCCTGTTTTGAATTTAGGAGAAGCCAAGACTTTTGTAAATATTTTTAGATGTGATGTTTATGGAAGGCAGAGAATACTAACCCAGAATGTTGGATAGTACAGATGAATGTTGGTTTGTACATTCTAAGTAATTTAGACTATTGGACAGAGTACTGAACTCCTGTAGTTTGCCCTTAATTTCTTACCTAAAAAGGGCAATAGTGAGAAAATGACTTTAACCAAAATATTCAACAAGTATTTATTAAAAGCCTGTGGCACAACTAACATTCTGCAGAAGGCACTTCTAGTAGACCCAAAGGAAGCAGAAGATGAAATACACACTCCTGAGAATTTATTAGGGGACAGAAGAATAATAAAATTACAAGCATGAAAGAACCTGAGAATAATTCCCTAGTAATAAATGGCAGAGGGGTATGTTCTTCCTCCAGATGACCACATGGCTTACTTGCTCACCTCTTTCAAGTCTTGCCCAAATATCACCTTTGCAGTGAGACGTTTCCTAACCATTCTATATACAAATTGCATCAACCACCTCACAAACCCTGTCTGTCTCGCCCTGCCCTGTTTGGCTTTTCTCCATCACCTTTTAGCTTATTATAAAATTTTGTCATCTACCTTACAACACCCCCCACCTGTAAATGGAACCTTCATAAAAGCAGGGGCGGTTTGCATTTTGTTCATTGCTGAATCATTAGCAGGTAGTAGAGTACCTGGCACATATTAGTAGAGGCTACATATTAGTGCTGACAATTTTCAAAAATAAGTTACCTTTGCCGATGTTAATGAGCAAAAGCTTCTCGGAAGAAGTGACATGTGTGCCTTTCAACCCAAAACAAATTGATTTGATCAAACACAGCGATTGCAACACAGGTTTGGGGTTCTAGACCAAGCTCTGCTTCTATGGAGCTGTGTGACCCAAACCAAGACACTTAACTTTGGTTTTTGTGGATCTCTGAAGACATTTATACCTGGAGCCAAGGACTTTTGACTCTAAATAAGTTTGGAGAGAAAAAAAACAAACAAAACAAGACAAAACTTTGAAAAGAATTACTGCATTCTGTTCTTAGTCTCTCCTGGCCAAAACGGAAGCAGCAAGTATTCAAGGTGATGCTGTGCACAATGGTGGTCTTTGTTGATGTACTTTGGGTATGGGGCGGGGGGCCTTGGGTAAATTCATGAAGAAAAGTCCTTTCCCACTTTGGGTGGCTGGGCCCCATGCCTGCCTTCTCAGGGCCCTCATGATGCCCTTTAGCTATTCCAAAAGACTTGCGGGGCACCCATCCAAGCCCGCCTGCTCCCGAAGTAACCCACACTCAAAAATTATGTCTTCCTGTCCTTTGCTCTCCAAGCAAAAAGTCTGCCTCCTCAGGTCCCCTGCCAGTTAGGACTGGATTCCGATGAGCTAATTCCCTTAGGGTGGGAATGACAGATTGTTGGCTGGGCTAACCTTCTGTTTTCCTCACCACCAAAGCGAGGCCTGATGCTAAAGGAGGAATTGGAAAGGACGGGAGCTCAGACTATCCCGTGCCCAGAATCTGCCTGCACTTTTACTATATTAAACTATTTCATCCACAACCAGGTAGATGATATTACTCTCTGAGGAACTGAAGTTCAAGAGAGGTAAAGGACGGACAGACTCCAAGAGTTTCTGTATTATCACATCACTGCACTGAATAAGTGAGCCTAGAAATAGAATTCTGGATTCTCTAGCAGACTTCTGGAGCAATATTTTGGGCTGTGAAGAGAAGAGTCCTTTGCAGCTTCCTACCTCAGCCACGTAACCTCTGGCTGTGACCTTCAGTGAGTAAGCCCTGTGACCTTGAGGGAATAATTTCACTTCTCTCACAGCTCTGTTTCCTCAAAGGAGGGATGGTAATAGTGTCTGTTTTAGTTATGTCTTGCTTGTAAAAATTCACTCCAAAACTTAGTTGCTTAAAACCACCAATAGTCATCCCGATGGGTCAAGAATTTGGGTGCGGCTCAGGGTTGCTCAGGACGTTGCAGTCAAATGTCGCCCGGGACGTTGCAGTCAAATGTCGCCCAGGGTCTGCCGTCCTCTAAAAGTCCGACTGGGGGCTGGAGCATCCACTTCCAAAATGGCTCACTCACATAGCTGGCAAGTCGGTTCCTCTCCGTTTCAGCCTCTCCACAGAGTTGCTTGAGTCTCTTCACAAAATGGCAGTTGGCTACCCAGAGCAAGCAAGCCAAGAGACCAAGATGCAAGGGCAGTGACTTTATGCCTACCCTCGGAAGTCACATACCATCACCTCTGCCATATTCTAGTGGTCACCCAAGGCAGCCCCTAATTCAAGTGGGAGGGAACCATGCGAGGGACATCTTGGAGGTTTCTACGGCAGGCTGTACCCCACAGGTTGTCGGAAGAATTAAAACAGCCCGTTAAACCTGGAACATGGTAAATACTGAATAAATGGTAGCTATTATTGCAAAGTGCTGAATGCCAACCAATACTAAGGCTGGTTCTGACTCTACACTGTGCCCTGAGTTTTATGCTATTTTGAATTTTAACAGGAGACTCCCTTGTGAAATACATGAGCCCTCATTAGAACCCAATAGGAAGAATCCAGAAAGCCAGAGGGCTCACACAAAACATCAGTAAAAACAAACACCAGTACAATGAACAGATGAAGCAAACAACATCTGGGGCCAGGCTCCTGAGGACCAATGGCAGCTAGTTGGCCCTGGTAGGCTCAGCAGCTCAGCCAGCCTGGGAAGCACCTGGAGCACCTTGTCGCTACCTCCTAAACAGCAACAGCAACAACAAATGTATCTCTATCTCTTATCTTTATCTTGCAGGTGTTATCACTTAAATAGTGTAGTATAGTGTTTTCCCACCTTGTATTCTGGGAACACAAGGCTGTCTATTAAATCCCTTTTTGGAGACTTGCAGTGCACATTTTGCGGCATTAAAGACTCTAGGAAGTCCTATAGGCAAACAATAACACAATTGGAAGGGAAAAACTCGTTTAGTTAGATGTGACCCAGCACTTCGCAAACTTGTTAGAGCTCAACATGCACTTATTTTTTTTTTCTTCCTCTGCAGGTGTAAGCCTCCTGTGTGGAAGCATTGCCTACTTCCTAAAGGCATGATCATGCATAAGCCACTAAAACTTTGTGGCCCTTAGTCGCTCCATGATGAGTGTAATGTGCATAACACATACTTCATAGGGCTGTTGAGAAATGAGAAAGCTACCTTGCCTGGCATCTGGGTCCCAGTAAGGGCATGGACTTGACTGTCAGAGCTTGGACCCTTTGGGTTCCAATTCCAGCTCCATCTTAAAGGAGCTATTTGACCTTGACCAAGTTCCCTTACCTCTCCTTCAGTCTCTTGTCCATAAAACAGGGAGAATAATTGCACCTATCCCGTAGCTTTAACTTGGGGATAACATAAAAGGGAGCCAGTGAAACGCTGAGCTCTTGCTTGGCACGCTGCCAGGACTCCCTCGTTGCAGGGCATCATGGTGACTGTGTGGCCAGAGGTCACAGGGCTGGTAAGTTGGAGGAAGCGAAGGCCGGGAGGTGAGGAAGCCAAGCCCACCTGCCTCGGAGCGCATGTGTTTTTCCCCCTCCTTCGTGTCATACAAACCATCAGCAGAAATGTGATGTGGTCATTTTCAGAGTGGCTCTGTGAGAGGATTGCGTCGGCAGTTGGGGACAAGTGGGTGGCAACAATTGAGGAGAGCTTCCCAGAAGTGGTGGGGTTGCAGGAGGATATTTAAAGACAAGGAGGCAGGTGGCTGGGCAGATGGGGATGGCAGGGTTTACACAGTCAGGACAGCCGGGACAACGGCTTAGAGGCGTGAGAGGCGGCTGCAAGCCTCCAGCTTTGCTGGAACAAAGCAGCAGGTGAGGGCCATAGAGAGTCCACACTCCACACACCCAGGGAGGGCTGAGCAGAATAAAACCCTTGGCAGGGAGACTGCAGCCCCATTTGCCTTTTTCAATCAATCAGCCAACAATTGAGGGACAGGCCCTGAAGCAAAGCCTATTCCTACCTCCCCCAGCTTCTCCCGAGCCACGGCTGCGAAGATAATTGTTTAACTTCTGAGACCTTCTCCTCCCTCCCGAAGCCACAATCAGCCGTACAGAAATTTATGTGTATGATTGAGCTCCTATTTCTGCTTTTGCCATCACTGCAGATCAGTTCGGGTTTTGTCCCCCAGCCAAGTGCTTTTCATATTTTCCAGATCACTCCAAAATCTGTGTGTGCTGCCTGGAGCAGGTTTAAGGAACAATCCAAGATTTCTTTCTGAATAAGCAGTTATTTGTACTTTGTTTTGCTTTTCTTGGTTACTGAAGAGAAACAGTGACATAAAGAAAGCACTGGTAACACTTAGCATTGAGCAGCACAAATGTCAATGGTAGTGACTTTGCAAATAAATAGTTACATTGTCAGGCGCACAAGAGTTTCATTGAGGAAATGTGTGCAGTGACTGTTAACAGGGTTAACACTTTAGGCACAATGTAATCAAGGAAAGACTGTAAACTTTGTACAAAGTGACCTCAGAATGTACTAAAAGCAAATGCCAACCAGGGATTCCAGGATATATTTCCAGACCAGTCACAATGCACTGGAAGGAGAGAAGGAGTGAGAGAAGAGGGAAGGGGGAGAATCTGATAGAGAGAAACTTTGTTTATGGGGAAACGGGGAACGTTTCCTTAATTGTTTCAATGATTATGGCAAATCCAGTTACACTCTGTTTCATTCTCTGTTTTTATCATGGCCAAGAGATTTTTTTTTAAATGAGATGTAAAATCCTTTTCCCACTTTGCGCTATTTTTTCTTCTAAAGGATGTTATTGTAAAGAAACTAGAATCTCTTTGGCAAAAACTTAAGTGACTAAATACTTAGGACTCCTACCACCCTCTTCCCAGAGATTTTGGCAGATGACAATGTGGGCGAAGCCATTTCTGTCCTGCCTCCCTGTTTAGGGTTGCCAAATTTAGCACTTAAAAATACAGGATGCCTTATTAAATTTGAATGTCAGATAAACTACAAAAAATTTTTTAGTATAAGTATGTTCTGAACACTGCACAGGACCTACTAAAAATTGTTGTTTATCTGAGATTCAAATTCAACTGGGTATCCTGTATTTCATTTGATCACACCTTTCCAATTGACTACAGATATGTAGGTTTATTTCTGGACTCCCAATTCTATTCTCTTGATCCCTATGTCTATCTTCATGCCTGTATCTTGATTACCCTAGCTTTATAATAAGTTTTAAAATAGAAAAGTCTGAGTCTTCCAACTTTGTTGTTCTTGTTAAATAAATCCTGCTTTGGCTACCTTGGGCCCCTTTTAGTTCCACATGAATTTTATTTCTGCAAATAAGCCAGCTGTGATTTTGGTACGGATTGCATTGAATCTAAGGACCAATTTGGGGAATACTGCCACCTTAATTGTATTAAGTCTTCCAATCCATGAACATGGGATGCCTTTACATTTATTTAGGTCTTCTTTAATTTATTCCAATTATGCTTTGTAGTTTCCAATGTATGTCTTATACTTTTTTGCTGTTAAACTTATTCCTAAGTATCTTATTCTTTTTAATGCTATTGTAAATAAGATTTTCTTAATTTCATTTTCAGATTGTTTATTCTACTGTATATCAATAAAATTTATTTTTGTATACTTATTGCTATGACATTTAAGATTGCAAGTTTGAAGAACCACTGTTTTGTGAGATATAATTTACATTTTCATTCCCTGCTACAAGAATATTACTAGCTTGGCTCTTTTGAGAAAATGCCAGTGGCATTGGCTAAGGGACCAGAAACATATAACCTGTCAGACTGTGGGCTCAGGCAAATTGATAGAAGTGGGGAGAAGCAAGACCCCCACAGGCAGATGTGTTGTCCTTCAGTACTGTAACTGCCGGTTTCTCTCACCAGACTTTCAAACTCTAGGATCTTCTGCACAGTTCTCTCTCTAAAGCACAGTCTGGTGCCTGCTTTAAGAGTGTTGCCTGACTCACTGACTAAATGGAGGGGGACAAGTGGAACTGCCCAGGGGACAGAGCTCAACAGAATCTTACTTTGCTTAGGGACCTCGAATCCTATTGTGGTCAGGTGTGGCTCACTTACAAGCACCCTGCTCATAAAGAAAACAAAAACAAAACAATTTCTAGGGCTACAAAAGTATTATCTATTATCTATATGACATACTGTACTAGTTTTTTTTATTGTTGTCACCTCATTGTATTTTTAAAAAATAAGTTGCCTGGCATATTGTCCTTTATTATTCTTGTTCAAGATTGTCTTGACAATCTTTGACTTTTTATTTTTTTAATATCCTTTCCATTGCTGGGTCCTTAGTGGGACATTGACTGGATTCAATAACATTTTTATATTAACTTGGGAAGGATTTTATTTTCATGATTTTTTTCTAATCCAAGATTTTGGCATGTCTCCCTATTCACTCAAGGACTTGTTCGATAAAATTTTACTGCTTTCTTTATGTAAGTTCTAGACTTCCATAGTTCAATTTGTTCATGATTCTATTTTTAAAGAATTTATTTTGTAATGTCTATATGTAACTCATTATTACTAATATAAAGAGAAGTTATTGATTTTTGAAAAATATTTATCATATGCTCAGTCACTGTACCAACTCTCTTATTGGTTTTAATATTTTTTATTGAGTCATTTGGGATTTCTAGGCATAAAAGTATATAATAGGCACAAAAAATAACTTTGCCTTTTCTTTTTCAATATTTAAAATCTTCATTTGCTTTTCTTGTCTTATTACATAGTTAGAACCTCCCAAATAATGATAAACAATAGTGGTGATGTTTGTTTACCTGTTTTGAAGTCAAGAGTATTTGCTCTTGCAAATTCTGTAGCCAATACAAACTGTAATACAAAACAGGAAAATAAACTATATCATTTTTGGATATAACAATAATTATATTTAGGATATATATAATAATGAATAATTCCCTGAGAGCAGAGTAAGCTCGAGTCTCCACAGGATAGAAATAAAGACTTGAAGGAATTTTTCATTCCTTAAATTCTTAAAAGAAGTGATGGAAGAGAGGAGCCAGGAGGAATCTGATCTATCCAAGATGGCAGATTAAGAGTTCAAAGATTAGGAACAGCTGGGGAGAACAAGAGACCAGAGATCAGAAAGCAGGATTTTCTTGGGCAAAAGCCAAGAAAACCAGCTGGGAGGTGACCACTCTGTCAAAACAGTTTTATGCAGAAGCCAGGGAGGGAATGCAAATCTCTGAAAAGAAAAAATCTTGACGAGTAATAGAAAGTCTTGACAAGCAGCTTCTAGAACAGAGTTTTTCAAGCTTTAAAAATATGACTCGTCATCTTCCTACCAGTGTAGTGGAGTCCTTTGCCTAGCACAGCGACTTGTATATAGTTGGTCATGAAAAAAAAGTGGTTGATTTAATAGACAAGAAGAGAGAAAAATAACAGTATCTCAGAAGCCAAAGAAAAAGCAATGATTTCTAATACAAAAAGAGATGACTTTTTAAGTCTTTTTCTAAGTAAGCATTTTATTGAACTATAACGTGCATACAAAGAAGTTACAAATTGTACACCTCAATAAATTATTAACCCCCCCAACCACCACTGAGAACAAGAAACAGAACATTACCAGTTGCCTAGATGTTCCCTTTGAGCTCCCTCCTAGGCACTACCCCTTCAAGGGTAATCACAAAACAACATAGATTAGTTTTAGGTATTTTTTAACTTTGTATAAATTAAAATCACACAGTATTTACTTTTTTGATCTGGTTTCTTTCATTCAACATTGCGTTTTTGAGACTCTTCCATGTTGTTTCATGTAGTAATAATTTATTTATTTTCACTGCTGTACAGTTTTTCCATTGCATGAATATAGCACAATTTATTTATCTATTCTATTGTTGATAGGCATCTAGGATGTTTACAGATTGGAACTATTAAGAATAGTGCTGCTAATTTAGTAATTTAGACATTTTAGTACATGTCTTTGGATGAACATATGTAAGTTTCCATAGGGCTTACATCGGGAAGTACAATTACTACAGATATCTGTATTTTCAGCTTTAAAATACATTATTAGGGGCAACTGGGTGGCTCAGTTGGTTAAGCGACTGCCTTCGGCCCAGGTCATGATCCTGGAGTCCTGGGATCGAGTCCCACATCGGGCTCCTTGCTCAGCAGGGAGTCTTCTTCTTCTTCTCACCCTCCTCCCTCTCATGCTCTCTGTCTCTCATTCTCTCTCTCAAATAAATAAATAAAATCTTTTAAAAAAAATAAAATACATTATTAAACAGTTTTCCAAGTGGTTATACCAGTTATGTTCTACTAACAATATATGGGAGTTCCAGTTGCTCTATACCCTCACCAAATCTGTGTTGTCTTTTACATTTTAGATATTCTAGTGGGTATGTAATGGTCTTACATTGTAATTTTAATTTGTATTTTCCTGAGGATGAATGCAGCTAAGTGAACATTTTTCCTTTGGCTGAAAAATTAAATCATGTCCAAGGTAAAATATCTAACAATACAATTGTATAGGTGTGCCTGGCTGGCTCAGTCAGGAGAGCATGCAACTCTTGATCTCTCAGGGTTGTGAGTTCAAGCCCTACATCGGGCATGGAGGCTACTTAAAAAAAAAACAAATAAAAGTATAAAAAATTAAGCCCATGGTATTAGTTTCCTAAAGCTATCATATCAAAGAACCACAAACTAGGTGGCTTACAATAGGAATTTATTTTCTTAAAGTCCTGGAAACTAGAAGTCTGAAATCAAGGTGTTGGCAGAGCATACTTCCTCTAAAACCTGTGTGGGAACCCTTCCTTGCTTCTTCCTAGCTTCTAGTGGTTTATCAGAAAACTTGGCATTCCTTGGTTTGTAGACGCACCCCTCCCATCTTCTGTCTTCATGTGATGTTCTCTGTATGTTTCTGTCTTCACATGGCTGTCTTCTTATAAGAACACAAATAATATTGGATTAGGGATCCACCTTACTATGACTTTATCTTAATTATATATGCAACTGCTCCATTTCCAGATAAAGTCACATTCAGAGGTTCTGGGGGGTTAGAAATTCAAGGTATCTTTTTTTTTAAAGATTTTATTTATTTATTTGACAGAGGGAGACACAGCAAGAGAGGGAACACAAGCAGGGGGAGTGGGAGAGGGAGAGGCGGGCTTCCTGCAAGCAGGGAGCCCAATGAGGGGCTCGATCCCAGGACCCTGGGATCATGACCTGAGCTGAACGCAGCCACATAACCGACTGAGCCACCCAGGTGCCCCTTCACTCTTTACTCTTAAGAATTTAGTACGTATCCTAGAGAAAATTCCCTATGCATTTACAAATGTATGTATATAATATGTATATGGGTGTTGTTTACATGTACACAAACATATGCCATATATTATCACACTGTACATGTTGACACTTTTTATTTTAAAAACATTTTATTGTGGTAAAAAATACCTAACATCAAATATAACCATTTTAACTATTTTTAAGTGTGCAATTCAGCAGCATTAAGTACATTTACAATTTATGCAACCATCACCGCTATCTGTTTCTAGAATTTTTCATCACTCCAAACAGAAACTCTATGCCCATTAAGCAATAATTCCTCATTCTTCCCTTCCCCAGCCCACAGTAAACTCCATTCTACTTTCTGTCCCTATAAATCTGCCTATTCTAGGTACCTCATATAAGTGGAATCACACAATATTTGTTCATTTTTGTCTGACTTATTTTACTTAACCTAGTGTTTTCAAGGTTCATCCCTGATGTAGCAAGAGTCAGAACTTCATTCCTTTTTATGGCTGAATAATATTCTATTGTATGTATAGACTACATTTTGTTTATTCATCTACTGATGGACACGGGCTGTTTCCATATTTTGGCTATTGTGAATAATGCTGCTTTGAACACTGGTGTACAAGCATCTGTTTTGAGTCCTTATTTTCAATTCTGCCATATTGCTTTTGCCCCTTAATAAATTGTGGCCATCTCTTCAATCAGTACAGAGAAGGCTACCCCATTTTTTTCACCAATTGCTTCGTATTCCATAGTATGATATGAGGATGACATTCTATGGAAGTAAATTTTATCCTGCCTGGGTGGTGAAAATGAAGAGAGAATCTGAAACTATACAATGGAAACATCAGTTTTCTTAAAGTGGATTTTGTGGAACCCTGTGGTTTCCCAGACATACTTTTATAAGTCTACACATTTTCTTTATAAAGTGAAATTTTGTGCTTTCATTTTTGAGATAATCTATAATATAGTTGTAAGCATCATTTGGATCATCTGAATGACCAGCTGTTAACCAAGTGTTGCCAACCAACGTTGGTACCCTAATTTACTGTGGTGTCTATGATTGCCATGATACCAAGTCAAGGAGTAACACAAAAAGAATAGAGAAGGGGCACCCGGGCGGCTCAGTTGGTTGAGCATTCAACTCTTGATTTCAGCTCAGGTCATGATCTCGGGGTCCTGGGATCAAGCCCCACGTCGGGCTCCACACTCAGTGGGGAGCCTGCTAGAGATTCTCTCTCTCTCTCTTTCCCTCCCCCCATCTCTCTCTCTCAAATAAATAAATAAATCTTTGGGGGAAAAAAAAGAATAGAGATAAACCTAGTAAGTTCACTGTGTTACAGACCCAGTGATGTCATGTGCACTACAGGAATGAAGGTGTTTAAGTAGTTCCAATAGAGGAAAGTGGTAGAAGAATGGGACCATCACAGTAGTGAGAAGCCAAATTAAAAAATCTATGACAGAGTAGTCAGTACTGTTCCCACAATGGGGGGTGGGGCAGGGGGGGAGGGTGCAATAAGGTGGACCAAAGAATTTCTCTGGAAACGTTTGAATATAATTTTTAAATTTGCTTTGGGTTCTCTCATTGCATATGTAAAAGCTGTAAGTATAAGGAGACTATAACTAGTTTTCTATTTATATATTTTAAAGTTGTGTCCTTTGAAAGCTAATTTAAATCAATAATAAATGTTTATTCCCTATCAAAAATTTCCATACATTGCTCAAGTCTGAGAAACACTAACCTAGCAGTTTAACTTGATGCAGAATTTCCAGACCACGGCTGTCATGATGGGAAATGTCAGCACAAACAGCTAAATAGGTCTCTGGCTGGAGAACATCAGTTTTTGAACATGAATGTGGATTTATATGTAAATGTTTCTCTACTCCAAAGTCAGAATGAATGATTCATGACATTGGGCATATCAGAAAGGCTAGGCCTAGGAACTAGGCTGGTTTTCCGTCCTGCCCTTTTCCACCATATCTGAATCCCAGCTGCCTCTCTTCTAAACTGGAGATTGACAACAATATGAAACTTGCATGTTTGCTGTAAGGATCATATGTAACATATTGAAAGCATCTGGGGACTATGAGGGCTGTTCAGTGACAGCTACTGATATCACAAGGTTATTTGAGCTGTAGGTTTGGAGCTTGTTCCGTGAGCTTTATGTCACGCTTAAGCCTTTTCCACACTTGGGAAAATTGTCTCAACTGGGTAACTGAATATAACATATATAATCAAAGTAGTATTTGCTAATGCTATTATAGAATGCAAAAATACAAACAAAACAAAGTAAAAACTCTTAGATTAAAGTCTCATTAATTAAATTTTTTATCAACTCTTTCTGGTTGGTTAAGTTTTGTAAAGCAGATATTTCAACTCTCAATGTTAGAACTATTTTGAAAGTCTGCCATCCACTTTGATACGGTATATTTTGTGGATTTGCCCCTGAATCCCTGGTCATGGCTAAAATCACTGAAACTTCTTGTGTGGATGTCCATCTATAAGTTGTACAGGAAATTGAGCTAAAGCTATGCTGACTTCAGATCATAAACTAGAAGCTTATTGTTGTTTTTTACAATCACCCTGGCATCTCTTTGCTTTCTTGTGATTGATTATTATTCTAAAATTGGAGTGTAATAAGGATAGAGATTCTGGCCCCTCTGAGTTTACAAACAGTAATCATATTTTCAACAGGTACATGGCCTAGAACAACATTAGTGAAAAATGATGATCATCATGTTGAAAGGTTTTGGAATGTTGCTTTACTTACACATTCCATCTTTCCCCTTATTCGTAATAAAAATGTTGAGTAATAAGGTTGGGACACACCTAATGGTGTCTTCCCTTAACACCAGAGTCTGTCCACTTCCTCTCACCTCTACTGCAACTCGATGGTCCACATCATCCTGCACCTAAACAAGTACTGTAACATCCTAGCTGGTCTCCTTGCTTCTCCTCTAGCCCCTTCCCATCCATTCCCCATACAGTATGTCAGAGTGGCCTCCCCTAACTGTAAATCAAATCATGTCACTGCCTGCTTAATACTTTCCCATGGTTTCCACAGCATGTAGAAGAAAACCCAATCCTGACTGTGGTTCATACAGCCCTACCCGACCTGGCCCATGCCTGCCTTGCCCACCTCCATGGACACCACTGTCCCTCAAGCTCACTGTGCTGCAGTGGCACCCCTTTTCTTTCTTCAAATACTCCTAATACATTCCCACTCTAGGGTCTTCATGCTTGCCATGTCTTCCTCTGCCTAAAATGCTCTGTTTGGTCATCTTTGCATGGTTATTTCCTTCACATCACTCAGCTAACTCCTTAGAGAAGCCTTCCTTGCCCACACATGCCATCACCCTGGGTCTAACACCTTGTTTTATTTCCTTAAAAGCACTCAGTACTCTTTTCAGCCCTACCATTTATTGGGAACTACCTTATGCTAGAGTATCTCTCCCCCTAGAATGTAAGCTCCAGGAGTGTCTTGTCACTCAATGCCTAATATGATGCCTACACATAAAAGTCTTTCAATAACATTGCTTGAATGAGTGAATGAATGAATGAAGAAACGAAGGAATACCCAAGTTCAGAAATCACCTAAGTTCTAGTCCTAGCTTGGTTGCTGAGTAATGGAGTAAACTCTGGCAGGTACTGAACCTCTTTGGGTATCAGATTTCCCTATGAAATATATTTAGTATATTTCTAGAAGATCATGAAAGGCTCTTCTTGTTTTATACTCCCATGGTCTGTATTCATTTATTATTTCCCCCTTTCCTTACCTTCCTTCTCTCTCTCTCTCAATCTCTCTCTCTCTTTCTCAGCAGCACTCCCTTGGATTCATAAATAATTCTAAATCAGTTGGGGATATTTTATGCATAAACATAGAATTCTCAAGGATGGATGGTCTGTAGACACTGAACTGTCATCACAACCACATGTTGTAATGTTTATTTTTCCTGCCCAGCCAGCCCCATCAGAACCACACCCTCCACTGCCAAGCCACAACCCCACCCTGCCTTTGGAAATAAAAATGGAATAGCAGGCTCCCTGGCTTCTGGAAAGAAAAAAAAAAAAAAAAGAGCTGCACAAATTTAGTTTGATGTTTCTGGAGAAATCAGGGTGCCACTGAGAGGATTGATAACTTTATAACATTTCTTAATATAATAAAGTCTGTGAAGACGCTAAGGGGCAGTGATATCAAATTTTAGGTACTGCCAGAGATAATTTCTTTTCTTTTTTTTTTTTTAGTGGGGTGGGCAGAGGTAGAGGGGGAGAGAGAATCTTAAGGAGACTCCATGCCCAGCACTGAGTTAGAGCTCAATCTCATGACCCTGAGGCCATGACATGAGCCAAAATCAAGAGTCGGACACTAACTGACTGAGCTACCCAGGCATCTCTGCCAGAGATAATTTCTTAATTACTTTTTCTAGGCCACACCTAATTACAGTTACTACTCTTGAACATGCTTAACTTTTAGCCACTTAGTTTATAATATGATAGAAGTGTACATTAAAAAACAATATAATGATTAGATAGCAATACTATACACTAAAATGTACATCATTCCTTATTTCCAATCCTCTGAAAAATGGTCTCAGGAAATGAAAAAGGGATTTCTCCCATGTCTAGAGGAACTGAAGGCAATATCACCTGCAAGGATAGACTTTTAATTTGCTTGGAAATGCATATCTGCAAACCGAGTTTCTAAAATTTTGAAAAATCACATGGAAACTTAGAATCACAGCATTTATGAGCTTGGAGAACACTGTGCCCTTCCTTTAACAAATGAGGAAATTGAAACTCAAGGAGATCAAATGACTAGGCTAAGATCATAAGGCCCATTGTTGCTGGAGCTGGAACCAAACCTCGGGTCTCCTGCTTGGTGGTTCCACGATTTCCTCATCATCACACCATGCTGACTTTATGAGACACTGTCATTACTTGCAACTTTCAACATGGGTGCCAACCCAGAACATGGTAGATCAGGATATAAAATGGTCAGTCCATTAACTGAGAAGCCACTTGAGGAATTATAGTATTAGTCATTATGCTGTTGTTACAGTAATTGCTAATATTTGTTGAGTTTATATGTCAGATACTGTACCAGGTGTTATTTGCATGATCCTATTTAATCTACAACTAGATTGGGGTAGATAATAATAAGAACATTAACATTTATGTGCCATGCACTTTTCTAAGATTTGTACATCAATAAACCATTTACTCCTCAAAACTATCCTATAAAATAGTATTATTACTCCCGTTTACAAGTAAAGAAACTAAGTCATAAAGAGGTTGGGTCTTGCTCAACTTCAGACTCAAGTACATACCCTTAAACCAATGTTTAATCTGCTTCTCTATGCCTTACTGTCTTCTCATTAGTTTCTACTTTCCCATTACCCAACTGTTAGGAGAAATAATAAGTTGCTAACCTAAGCTTCTTCTCCCTGTATTCACCTATTTCTCAATATTAGCTGGCATTAGAGACATTTAAAGATAGAGGAACTGGGGCACCTGGGTGGCTCAGTCTGCTTTTGGCTGAGGTCATGATCCCAGGTCCTGAGATCGAGCCCCTTGTCAGGCTCCTTGCTCAGCAGGGAGCCTGCTTCTCCCTCTCCCTCTGCCTGCCGCTCCCCCTGCTTGTGCTCTCTCTCTCTGTCAAATAAATAAATAGATAAATCTTTAAAAAAAATAAAATAAAGATAAAGGAACGGAAAAGAAGAGAAAGCCATCTACAACCTGAGTAACTTGGACAATCCAAGATTTTACTATCTTATCAGCAATGTTTAAATTTCAACAAGTTTTAGGCTATGGCCTCTGGAAGTATATTTTCTATCCATGGTGGCTTGGTATAAAAGCATAATCCATGAATTACTATGTGAGCTAGATTCTTTCTGCAAGAAAGAACAAAGATGCTTGTGTTATGTCAGTTAGTGGGGAAATGTGTTACTACGAATAGCTGGAGAAGTGGGGAAGCACAGGAAATGGTCTCAGTGCCTGCACAGCCAGGCCTCATGGAGGAGCATCCATTTTTCTTGAGAATGCAGTGGAAGCTCTAGTCAGCCAACAGCAATTCTAGTTGTCTACCATAGCAATGACTCATTATCTGCCGTTTATCTCACAATCTGCACACGATCAATTTACTTTTCTCTCTTGTTGTCTTACATTTCTCTCCTGCCTCCGCTCTGAGTCTCTCTTCTCCTGCCTCTATTTATCACCCATGGTTTTTTTCTGTAGGACTGACAGTCAAGCTCCAGGAGAAAGAGGGGGTCTGTTGGGGTACATGAGTAGACCTATTGGTTCATCAAGCAGATGATGCTCCCATCATGCAGGACATTTACATCAAGCCATCTCAAAGTCTATAGATGGCTGCCCATCATCCGCCTCCCCAATGAGGGATAGACTTCCAGGTCCGCTAGCCTCAGCCAAGGTCGCAGGATCACACAAAGCTAAGCATGGACCTACATGTTTAGAAGGGAACATTAATTGTGGCTTGTTCTATGTATGACTTGTCTGGTACAAATACAAATCCTCTTTCATGTACTTAAAGTGCTAATCAGAACAAATGCTATTACTGAAAAAATAAAGTATTAAATTTAAGAGTAAACCAAACAATAAAGGGTCATTGCTAACTATTCTTTTATTGTAGACTTTGGCTAGAGTTCCATTTTTGGTTGTGGTGTACTCAGAACGGAACATCATACACTTTTTTAATGCTCTTGAACATCAGCTCTCTCACCTGTTGAATCTATAGTCAAACTATTTAGTTGATTCAGGATACAAAAAAAGCAGCTGTCATCTGTCTGTTCTTCGTAACCCAGGAGCTCTGATAATTCTGACATTTCAAAATGGCCTAACATTGGAGGATTTTGGAGTTGTTTTGTTGATGGGATTGACTTACAAGGTGATGGAAATAACAGTACCTTGAGGTTGCAGCCCATTTTGTATTTTTGAAGTGCTCTTCATTGAAATGCCATTCTTTTACTCCTTTGTACTTCCCCAGGCCCTGACTAACCATAAAAGGCAAATCCTTTGCAGCTCTGCTGAAAGCTCCTCTCCTTTCCCATGAAGCCATTTTGGTTTTCTAAATCCACCTGGATCCTTTTTTTCTCTGAACCCACCATGATTCATTGCCTCTGCTGTTCATGCATGACACCTCTTACTATAATTGCTTTTAGGAAACCATAAATTTTTGCTTATTTATGGTAATCTCCTTGAGGGCAGAGAAAATGACCAATGTCTTATCCTCTAAGCTACTTAAAACCATATCTAGCACATAAAAGGCATGAAAAAAAATAGAGGAGGGGGAAGCATGAGAAAAGGCACAATTGTGCCCACTTTATAGAGGAGGAAGTTAAAACAGAGCACTTGGGTATTGAGGAAAATCTTGCACTAACTCATGGTGGCCCTAAGCCAAAGTAGAGAAGCAAAGAAAGAAACTATTTAAAGGTAGAAGAAGAGGAAGAATGAGGAGACAGGAAAGGAAGAGATGCATCAGCTGGAGGGCTAAGATGAATGGATGGGCAGGACAGAGGGGGAGATTCTTTTTAAAAGAGAGGGAGATTCGGGGCCTGGGGGGGCTCAGTCAGTTAAGTGTCCAACTCTTCACTTGGGCTCAGGTCATGATCTCAGAGGGATGAGATCAAGCCACGGGTCCGGCTCCATGCTCAGCGGGGAGTCGCCTCTCACCCTCTCCCTCC
This sequence comes from Eumetopias jubatus, assembly GCF_037043125.1. NCBI lineage: Eukaryota > Metazoa > Chordata > Mammalia > Carnivora > Otariidae > Eumetopias > Eumetopias jubatus. Next base: position 181,492,241 of record NW_028274808.1, on the reverse strand, counting down.
AATCTCTCTGCTCCTCCCCCTACTCACACATGTGCATCTGCTTGTGCACACTTTCTCTCAAATAAATAAATAAATCTTTTAAAAAATAATAAAAATAAAAGGGAGGTGGAAGATAAGGGCAGCAGAATAAGGCAGAAATGCATTTTTATAATGTCCTTAAGAAAATGCTTTATGCCAACCAAAAGAGCTAATTTGGGCTTTGGGAAGTAGAGAAGAAATGAGGAAGGTTCCAGCCTTTGGCCAAAGGTAAGAGAACTGAGAAGAGTAAAAAAGAGTATAAAGGGGAAGAAGGGAGGGAAGTGGTTGGTCCTTTTTTGGTTATTAAAATGATTCCAAACAAAATCTGTTCTTGACAGATTTGCAAAATCAAAGGGAAAAAAGAAAACCACAATGAAAGGAACTTAAGAATCCAGATTATACTTTTCTTGTTAGGATGGAATATGTTACTATAGTTATAAAGTTATCTCCACCTTCTAGTTTATTCTAATGATGGTGTAGACCCAAATAGCACCCTGAAATATCAAATGCTCTATCAAGACCAGGAATGTGACCAGGTATGTGATGCTTTGAGTGAGAAATTCAGTGCAACTTGGATAATTGTAGGCAAAACTTCTAACGCATGAGTTTAAATTCTCTGTCATCATGTAAGAATTTTTTGACCATTTTAAACCAGAACCTTCAAGTGGCTGTCTAATCTAGCAGTGTTGTATGGCCATCCTAATTTTATTCCTATTATGCAAAAGTATCAGAGAAAATCCATTCTAATTTTATTTAAATTAGAAAGTAAAGATAGAGGTGTAACATCTTTTCCCTTAGTTTTTAGGATACCTTTCTCACCCATTTTCCTCTTCCCACTCTGACTACGACTTTTTGAGTTTTCTTTGAAGCCTCCTCTTCCTAGATTCTTCCCTTGTGTTGGTATTTCTTGGGAGTCCATCTTTGACTCTCTGCTTTTTTTATATTACACCATCTTGTTTGCTTTATTTCCCTTGTTTCAGTTATTATTCAGAGGGAAAAGGCTCCCCAAACTCTATCTGCCACCTAATCTTTCTCTACAGAGCTTCAGAACCATAATTCCAAGTCGGGACATCTCTAGTGTGGTCCTCGGGCACCATGAATTTCATCTGTCCAAAATTTATCTTCTCTCCCCGCCAAAACTTGTTTCTCTTCCTGTGTGCTCTTACAGCAGCATTATCATCCATCAGGTTTCCCGAAGCAGAATCCTGGATATTATCTTTAATTTCTCCTTCTACACATCCATTTATCTGGCCTTATGGAGTCTATCTGTTGTGCATTTCTTGAACTGTCTGCTTTTATCAGTCTCAGTTGACTCTGAATTATTCCCACAGCTCCACGATAAAATCTTCCTGACTTTCTTTCCCCAGATTATGTCCGGTGCCCCAACTTGCATTGTACTGGGACTCTCTTTTACAATATATATTGGCTTATGCTGTGCTAAGCTGAGGTAACAAATAGACCCAAATATGTAACTACTCAGCCATTAGGAGCTATTTCCTGCCCAAGAACCTGAGCTAGTGTTCAGGTGGTCAGTGCAACTTTTCTCCATACATTTAGAGAAAAAGCCGCCTCTTGCTTTACTTCTCTACCACTCCCTATCACTTCTACTTAGAGGTCCCTGCTAGAGTTCACTCACATGACCACACCCAACTGCAAGGGAAACTGGGAAATGTAGTTTACCTGTCCACCCGGACAAAGAAGCAAACAACCCGTGTGGGAGGAAAGCACTCTCTGCCACAATAGCACTTATCACAATTGATATTTTACACTTATTTGTACACTTGCATTATCATATCTGTTTCCTTCACCAGATTTTAAACTCTGTGGAGATAGATGCATTTTTGTCCACAATCTGGTCCCAATATGCCTCAGTAAATAGGTGTTGAATTAATCAATACATTTTTATTAATCTAGCGCTCTAGCACGTCCAGCCTGGAGCACTGCAGCAACCTTTTAACTGATTGTCCTCTTTGCTCTCTCCACAGTGTCTGTCGTCCATAGAGTCTGTCCTCCGTATTGATCTTTCTAAACTGAGCATTTGGTCCTGCCATTTCTTCTACTTTACAATTCTTCAACAGCCCTGCACTGCCTTCTGAACTCTTTACCTTGCCAGGCAATTCCCTTCCTGTTCATCTTTCTAGCCTTACTTCTCAGCGCTGTTCTCTTTCCACATTCCCTCCCGTCTCATATGCGCAGGTGCTCACTCACGCTCTCACACAAACTCTCCCCCTCCATCCCTCTCCCCCCTCCATCCTCTCACACTGAAACACTGACCCTTCCCCCATGCCCTTCCCCTGCTCACTGCTCATTGTCTCTGAGTCTCAGCTTAGTTTGTCCTTTAACTGAGGATGCCCATTAGCCCCCAAGATGGTGTTAGTGCCCTTCCTCTGTGTTCCCATGGCCTTCTGCCCACTGTAGGAGGTATTTCATGGCTTGCTTAAAGTTATTAAGCCCTTCTCCTTCAGCAGACCGTCCTGCCACATCTTACTCCCTGTAGTGCTCCCGGCACTTAACCTATTGCTTAGCACATAGTCTACATTCTGGAAATAGAGGATGGATGGATGAATGCATAGATGGATAAATAAATGACATTTCATAGAAGGAGAGTTGTAAGCCACTGTGTTCAATTTCCAAAAAGATTGGGCATCACTCGTGACATCTATTAAGCTTTAGTGGTAGAAACACCAGGTAATACTGTGCTAAGGGTAAAAGTGTTAATTATCAAAAAAGTTTCCTAAGTGTCTTTCCATAATCTGAACCTCTTAATCAGCATCTTATTGCAAAAATTCCAAAGAGGTGTTTTTCTTCTCTTCCATAACATTAATTTTTAAAAACCCAAATAGCCTTATCCATGTACTTTCTGATCGTGCAAATCTCCAATAAGTTGTCTCTTCTCTTGATTTCAAGGTAGAGCAGAGGATGGGTTTACACAGAAACCCAACATTTAACTTCCTTGTTTTTCCTGAGGCTCACGGAGGTGGATGGATCTCTAAATCCAAGGTGTAAAATATACGAGGATCTGATTTTTTTCAGGTTGCGTTTGCCTGTGTCTTGGAGTCTGGAGGGGGTGGGGCTTGGAGATGGGACAAAGCTTGTCCAGGTCCAGGCTTCCAGTATAAATGTAATTCAGTAGCCAGAATAACAGGCTCCCAGTTTAGGAATTTGTCAAAGACACTGCCCAAGGATCATTCCTGGGTTCCTCTGAGTGTATTAGACTAACCAAAAAAAAAAAAGCAACTTGCATTCATATGTAAATGTAAGTATTCTATCATCACCTGAGCAAGAACAATAGATTTCTAAGTGCATGTTATTGCTATAGGCAAATGAATGAATTTAATGAGGCAGTCACATGGCAGGAAACTTTATAATTTCAATATAAGTGTAACAGCCTACTTGCCGAAGTCAGAATAAAAAAAGATCTTCTGACTTAATTTATCTGCCCAATTACATCTGACATTTCTATAATAATGACAAATGAATATTTAAAAAAAAATAAGCGTAAGCTTCTAAACCAGTGCCTCTATTCCAAGAATTTCACTGAATCTAAATTTCCTAAAACCGTGTTGAGTAGTCTGTAAGCTGTTTTGATTTTTATATGGAGAGAAGAAGGGAAAGAACAACACATGCTATGATTTAGCTTCAACTTCCTACCCTGCTTTATTTTCAGTCCCATCAGAAAACCACGCTCTTTGCTTGCCTCACTCCTTTATTTTTGCAGAAAAGTATCCTCTTCTCTGCAAGGTTCTGGTCCAAGATAATCAGTATTGGAAGTTGGGCTGTTTTTGCTTTATTTCTGTGGTTTGAGTCATTCTCTCCAATACCAGGATGCCCTTAGGGAAGATACAGAGGAAATGATGTAATTCTCTTTGGTCTCTCTCTTTCACGCTTTGGGCTTTTTCTTTGGGTCTGAGCCTTAATGAATCTGCTTCCTAATTAGCCAGCAAGGAGTACAGTAAACCAAATATGGGTCCTCTGCCTCTCCCTTCTCCCCCCTAAAGGCACGCACGCTCTTTGCTCCTTCTGTGGGCTCAGGTGATTTTGCCAGAATTAGCGCCTAAATCCTCCCAGCACCATTGTCAAGCAGCTGGAAGCGAAGGTATTTATTATGCCTCTTTTATGAGCTGGAAACCAAAAAAACAGTGTCTTGTCCAAGGCTGAGCAAGGCAGAAAGGAGAGGGGAGGGAGCAGCAACTGAGGGGGATGGGAAAGTGGGGGTGAGTATCCATCTTCTGGTTCCTCTGCTTCACCTCCCAGCCATGCCCTTCACAGGCAAATGCGGAAAGCAAAGGTCTAAACCCAGAAAATCTGTTGAGAACGAATTTCATGTATTAACTTGATAAACGTGTGTTCAATCCTGTGCATTTTAGACACTGTACCATTTCATCATTCTGACTTTGAATTTTGTTCTTTTTCTCTGGTACCCAGCTTCTCTGGCTGTTCTTCTGGTTTCTTGAACTGGCAATTGACAAATGCATGTGCTTTCATTTGGTGGGAGGAAGAACTGGGGTGCCTGGAGCAGGCTTTGCCACTGCCCCCACTTCAGCTACCCAGACAACCATGGCACTTGGCCTTGCTCACAGCACTTTCTCAAATACCCTTCCCTCTGAGCCTTACAACTCAGAGTTAGTTTAACTCCTGGCCCTTTCTGTTGAAATGATCTGTTTAATGTGTCTGTCTCCTTGGCCAGAATTCAGCTTCTTAAGGGCAGGGGCTACCTCTTCATTCTTTTTGATAACCCCAGAGCCTTAAATTTTAGTGGAAGCCCATGAAACGACTCCTCGAACTACACGAAGGAAAAGGAGGAACAGGTGAAGGGTAGGTAGAAGAAGGAGAATCCAGGGGAGAGAAGTGAAGGGGAGAAAGGCGGCAGGAATGCCTGAAGCAACAGAAGAGAGAATTCAAACTGGCATCCCAAATTAGTTTGAGGCAGCTAGCATTTATTGTTAAGAAGGATCCTGAACTCAGAAGGAAGCAACGCACTTACCAAAAAGTTACCAGAAAGACTCCATGGAAACAGAAGGAATCCGGCTCATTGACTAAGCTGGTGTGTTCCTCAACATGTGGAGTGGCAGGTATGGGGCTTAAAAGACCAGTTCCTGACTCTTGACTCTGGGGGTGGGACCTCAGAGATTTTTTTAACAAGCATCACAGGTACTAGAGTTTGAAAGGCATTGCTGGGGTCTTTCCTGAGTGCCTTCATCCCCCTCCATCCCACCCAGGTCCTTAGCATGGAGCAGTTTCCATGAAAGACCTAGCCTTCTATGGGAAAGCCTGGTTTATCAATTTGGAAAGACCCCTGAGACTCCAACACATAAACCGTGATGCCCTTTCGCTCATTCTGCACAGCGTCACTGCGACATTCGCGCACGTGTGCATGCACGCAGATACGTACCCACGTGCACAGACATCCACGGGTCCACATGTTCATGGCTTCCAGATCTCTGCAGGCCCGCGCCTTGGGTCACTTCCCTGGTCCCTTCAGATGCCTCATGACTAGGGCAACCCTGACCAAGACTGGGTCTGGATATTTGGTAGGGGAGAGAAAAAGCTGTTTCCGGCAAAAACTCTTTGAACAGAAGAAGTTCTGTTCTTTGTATTTCAGAACTTTGGTTTCTGTTTCTAGATTAAAAAAACAAAAACAAAAACAACCATCAAGAGATATTTGAAGAAAAGAGAAAATGAAAAAGTTAAATATATTTTCTAAAAGTCACTACGGATTTGGTGACAGACGAACTTGCATCTTGCCTTCATTTTTTCCAACGTGATTCATTCTTCTCGGTTCCTAACACCTGCCGAAAAACAGGGCTCTCTTCTCTCTGTCCTTAGGGTGTGCCAACCATGTTTGAAGCCATGAGGTAGGTGGAATAACCAGGGGAGGGCTGGGAGGGGGTGGGGGGAAGTCTTATTTGATCTACATAATGTATTCATTGTTTAAAAGCGTATATTACGCAGAAAGCTGTGGTTAGATTTGTGGTGTGAACGGGGAGCCTGATGCATGCTCCAAGAGCAAGAATTTCCATGCCCAAGGTGAATGTTTACACTGCAGAGGATGGAATCCCTGTTAATACCTTGGGTTTTCCTTCCATGAAGGCGGCATTAAGTTTGGGATTTTCTGGCCCTCTGAGTTTTTCAAAGCAACCCACAAGAAAAAGGAAGGGTCAACCAACCTGAGTTTACTTGCCATGAAAAGTGGCTTGTGTTTCCCAAGTTTGCTCGTTTGTAGGACTCCCTTTCTGCTCTCTCTCACTTCCCTTCTTCTAGGTTGCCTCAGCCTCATTTTTTTTTTTAGCTCCTTGTCAGTTAATTCACATTTCCTGATTTGGCAAACAGCAACCCCCTACCCCTTTTCTTGGGTAAAACTTCCTGAGTTGACATAAAGAGGGCTGTTACCTCACCAGAGAGCTTCAGGAGGAAAATAGCATTTAGGTTTAATTACATGAAGCCCCACAGTAGTTACCACTTTATAAAATCCAAGTGACTTTTTTACTAAGCTCCCTGTTTTCCAAAGCCGGCTGGCTGGCCACCTCCAAGAGGGCAAGATGCGCACCCCCCCCACCCCCCGGCCTTGGCAGGCAGCGAGGACAAGGGCCTTTCCTGCTCTAACTGGCTGAAGAGAAGCCGCAGGGGCAGAGAGGGGTGTCGATTTCCAAGGCTCTTCTGGAATCTAAGGAAAGGAAGGCACATATTACGGTTAACCGTTTCTTTGCCCAGAGACGCACGCGGGCCTTCAGAAAGGCCTGGAGGCACGGGGTCAAGGAGCTGTTCACACAACTGCCTCGGTCCCCTCGTCAGCTTTCAGGAAGGAGTGGGGAAGTGGGCAGCTGTTGTCATCAGTGGTGACCATGGCCTTTCCCGGTGGCCCTCACACCCACTCTCACAGAGCTTCGTGCTTCCGCACACAACCAACACGTAGCCATGGGCACTGACACCTTCCCGGGGACTTGTCTGGGCCCATGTTTGCTTCTCCCGGTGCTGTCTGTATCATCTCTGCTTTGGGGAAAGAGAGTGTGTTATTGGCCCACTCCTTTGCCACCAGTGGGTCTATGCTTGGATGTTACCTTCTCAGAAAAGACAAGATGGAGTCCCCAGACCACAGATGGAGTCCCCACCCCGATGGATCCTAAGCTACCATCTTCTGCTTTATTTTCCTCCATGACACTCGTCACCTCCTAACACGTTGGGTACACGCGTTACAACCTACTTCTCTATTCTTCTCTTCTGCCACGGCCCCTCCCCCACCCCCCACAGCCTTGGCCTCTTAGAATGGCAACGCCAAGGCTTGGGAACATGGGCTGTTGTGTTCGCCGCTACACCCTAGCACCTAGAACAATGCCTGGTAGATAATAGATGTTCAGTGAGTATTTGTGGGATGATGAGTGAATCTAAGGAATTTCTGACACCGAAAAGAAGGTATGGGAAGGTAGAGTTTTTGATCAAGGAGAATCTTTCTAAAGCACCAGGGCCAAAGGAGGGGGGATGGAAGGCACGGAGAAAGAGAACATTTGAGCGCTGAGGAGCTGACTCCCTGTCACTTCATGTTTATGATAAATGAGTGAGTTACATGTCATCGTCGATATCTCATAAATGAAGAAATGGGGCATAGAAAGGTCATATGCTTACCCAAGGTCATGCAGAGAGAAAATGGCAGGACAGCCTCCAGGACATCTGACTCTCTAGGTGAGTTCTTTCCACTCTCTTGTGGTGGGTTCCCTTGCCTCCATCAGGGACAAAGCCTGGGCAGTTGGCATCCTAAGCAGATTCTGTTAAAAATGCTCAAGACCCGGATTCAGATCCCAGCTCTGTCACTCACTGGCTGTGCAACCTTCAGGCAAGGCTCTGAGTCTCTGGGGGTACCTGCTTCCTATGAAGACAATGGGAAGGTGGGACCTAACTTCCTCATTCTTCTTACTCCTCCCAACAGCAGGTCTTAATAACTCCAGAGGAAGAAATTAAAACACAGGAAGACTATGTGACTTGCTGGTTGGGTTAAGCAACACCTTAAGTTGATGGTCTGGAGCAAAACCACCCAGGCCGGAGGTGTCTTGACATATCATAATTGTCACCCCCTCCCTAAACCACACAGTTTTTATAGCTCAAAAGAGATATTAAGAGTGACATGCTAACTGTGAAGCTATTGCAAATGTAGAGTAGACATACTTTTTAGAAGTTTCGGATTTAAAACACGTTCCTTAAGGTGACTAAGCAAAGCCTCAGCAATTATGGCTAATGAGGTCTGAGGGCCGAGGGGTCTTGCTTGGGCGAGGCTTGGCTGCCCCTGAAGATGGTTGCTGCACATGCTGGTGGAATTGTTTTCCTGAACCGGTACAATCCACAGAAGTCTATTAAACCTCAACCTATGGAAAATCTCAAGTTACCTAGGGCTCCAGGCTTGGATGTGCTTTGTTGTGAACACACCAGAATGCTGTCTCTGTTGACCACCTCTCTGTTGTCGTGGCTTTGCTGCTTAGATGTTGTATGTGAAACATGTGAGAGTCACTTAAAGGGGAGAGAAAAGAAGTCTTTGCTTCACTATGACATCAGGCCAACAGGAGCGGTTGTGATTGTTTGACATTTAATTGAGCGCATACCATGTTAAGAAAAACTTCAAATAAGCCAACAAATTGTCGGTGTTAGTATCCCTGTATCTTCGGAGAAAGGCTATTTAGCAAAGAAATCCTTCTCTCTCTTGCCCTTGCAGCAAGAGCAGAGTCAAATAATATCTTCCTTCTTCAACCTGTGAAATTGGCTTCAATTTTTCTTTTTCCTTTTGGCTAGATGGTAGTCTATCTTCGCTGTCAGAGAATCATGGGGCCACATAGTTTTCTATAAGTATAAAAGCCAAACTTGTGAAAATTAGGCTCTGATCCCTCTCTGTAACACTAGCACTCATGAAAAATCCAACATTTATGGAATTTCTTAGCTTATGATATAGGAATCTCCACTCCACCCCCTGCACCACCAGACCAGACTCTCCCCTCTCTTGGGTCCAGGACTAGACTGTTAGCCTAAGGGCTGTGAAGCCTGGGTTCTCCAATGCGTGGCCCCAGTGGGTTGCCCTTGAGAGTTACATAGGTGAGTGCCAGCCTGGCTGAGCTGTAGGTGCCCAAGAAAGCCAGGGAAGCCCCATGGAAAAATCTGGTTTGTGAAAAGCATGGTATGAAGGACACATAGCCTTACAGGGGTGGAGGGGGCCGATTCATCCCTTTTGCAGGATTTAAACTATCTAGGATGGCAGCGGCGACAGAGGCAAATGTTAGCAAAAGGAAGAGACTTCGTTTGTACATGCGGGCTCACATTTTTCCCTGAGAGAAATGCCCTCCTGACCTTCTCCAGCCCCAAAAGCACAGAGGAAGAATTTTGCTGGCACGATTAGTGTTTTTAAATGTATTATTTTTCCCCATAGGTTTGTCATGTTTTTTAAAAATTGGATTCAATATCCATGTCATGTTTACAAGTTTTTTGTGCATGATATCTTCATGTTCTTTTTCCTGGTATTTAGGTATATCTTATTTTCCAAGCTAGTTCCTTTGCTGAATATTTATTGAGCACCTACTATGTGCGATGCACTGAGTATAGTATTGTGATTGAGAATGCCAAGGTTTGTTTCTTTTTTTTTTGTCTGCAATTTTTTAAATTTTAATTCCAGTGTAGTTAACATAGTGTTAATATTAGTTTCAAGTGTATGATATGATGATTCAACAATTCCATATATTACTCAGTGCTCATCAAGATAAGTGTACTATTCATCCCCTTCACCTATTTCCCCCATCTCCCCACCCACCTCCCCTCTGGTAACCATCTGTTTGTTCTCCGTAGTTAAGAGTCTGGGTTTTTTTTGGTTTGTCTCTCTTTTTTTTTTTTCTTTACTTTTTCATTTATTTTGTTTCTTCAGTTCCACATAGGAATGACATCATATGGTATTGTCTATCTCTGACTTATTTCACTTAGCATTAGACTCTCTTGCTCCATCCATGTTGTTGCAAATGGCAAGGTTTTGTTCTTTTTATGGCTAAATAATATTCCATTGTGTGTATATATATATATACACACATCACACCTTCTTTATCCATTCATCTATGGAGGGGCACTTGGGCTGTTTCCATATCCTGGCTATTGTAAATAATGTTGCAATAAACATGGTGGGGGGAGCATGTATCCTTTCTCATTAGCATTTTCCTATTCTTTGGGAAAATACCCAGTAGTGTGGTCATTGGATCATTTGGTAGTTTTATCTTTAATTTTTTGAGAAACCTCCATACTGTCTTCCACAGTGGCTGCCCCAGTTTGCTTTCCCACCCACAGCACACAAGGCTTCTCTTTTCTCCACATCCTCACCAAAACTTGTTGTTTCTTGTGTTCTTGATGCTAGTCATTCTGACAGGTGTGAGGTGATACCTCATTGTGGTTTTGACTTGCATTTCCCTGCTGATGGTGATGTTGAGCATCTTTTCATATGTCCGTTGAGAATGCCAAGGCTTTGACATTCTAATTAAGAACTCTTCAGTAACTGTCCCTTTCCCCTCTACTTGCTGTCTCTGTGTTCCGGTGACTTTACCACATATGCTTCGTATTCATCTTCAGTTTTTCTTCTACAGATAAGGTGCTAAAATATAATTTTCAAAAAGGGAAAATCTTGACCCTCATACAAATGTAAAATAAACATATGCAAAAGACTTCACTTAACTCATTAATCCATGAGGGAACCAGAAAGATGTTAAAACAGATTCAAAGGACAATTTGAAGATCAAATATATATGGAGGCAATCTGGAATGCCAAAATGAATTTACCGGTAGATGCAAAATTGCCTGGCACAGAGTAGGTACTCAATAAATATTACCTGTTGGTGGTAAATGTCTGTCATACCTGGCAGTTCTTAATGACTATCACTAAATTAAACCTGATTGAACAGAAGGTGGGTTGGTGATCTGAGCCTCGCTATAAACATAGAGGGGCTACTTACAGAAGAAGAAGACAAGGTTTGCATAGCAGGCTGTTCTGCAAATGATATTTGAAATGTTTACACCAATTCCTGTAGTCGCTTCGACTTGCTTTTAATTTAGGATGATTCTAAGACCAGACTAGACAAGCAGCGATGAATTTCAGTAAAACCTCCCAAGAAGATAGCAGGTTTTTGCATGTCACATTTGAACTTCTCATTTTCAGGTACAGAGAGAGAGGAAAAAGGATTTTTGTGAGTGGCGTTGAAATGGTCTTTTTAAGACCAGAATCATAAAGAGATGTTGCCACTCTGGATGGCATGATAGAAAAAGGCAGCCCTGTTTGGTGGCCAGGAAAGCACCCCTTCCTGCCCTCGCCTACCCACGGACCTGTCTCCGTCACTTCATTCTCTGTGCCTCAGATCACTGAGCGCACCATACTTCGTAAGCTCTTCTATAAAGGTGCATTAGGAGCTTGGCAAACATTTGATTCAAATTTCATTTTTTACTGCTTTAAAATTGGTCATTAAAAGCAGATGGTTTGATTAATGCCAGACAAGGCATTTTCAGAGGCCCAGCACCCTGCTGCATACTCCCTTTCCAGGAGAGCGCACAGAGTGGCCCCAGCATTCAGGGTGGGGTCTTCCCCAGGAGCCCTGCCCTGGAGAGTTGTCATGCACAGACGGGGTGGGCAGGGGTAGGATGAAAAATCCACATAGGGAGTTCCAGCACTCTGCAGGAGGCTATTTCACACTAATGCTGTGCAGTAGGCAGCTGATAATTCACCTGTGTTTCTAATGTGAATCTTCCTGAAGGAAGGCAATGGAATAAATTAATTTCAAAAGTGGACTGGAGTGGGGCGCCTGGGTGGCTCAGTGGGCTAAGCGACCAACTCTTGGTTTCGGCTCAGGTCCTGATCTCGTGGGTGCTGGGATGGAGCCCTGCGTTGGGCTCTGGCCTCCGTGCTCAGTGGGAGTCTGCTTGGATACTCTTTCCCTCTGCCCCTTCCCCACCCCTGCCTCAAATAAATAAATAAATCTTTAATAAAAAAGTGGACTGCAAACCCTTGAAAAAAAAGCAAATGGTTTGGGTTGAGAAAGTTCTGGAAATAGTTCTGGTAATGGTTGTACAACCTTGTGAAGGTACTTAATGCCACTGGATTATACACTTAATGATCAAAATGGTAAATTTTGTGTTAAATATGTTTTATCACAATAAAAATTTTTAAAAAGCAAATGGACACTCAGATGGGTTATATGCTAAATTTTCCTAAGTTGGAGACTTCCCATGTGCTATCAAGTTTTTATTTAGACTTTGAATAAAGCATTTCCTTCCATCTTTATTTATTTGAAGAATATCCTGAGATTGAAAGGTGACTATTTAAAAATTGTGACCACTTGCAAATACATTTATATCCAAATCAGAATTTCCTTAATATTTATCAAGTAACCAAAGCTAAATACAGAAATACAATGGAGGCTGGGCCTGTAACTATTTTCCATTAGGTCCTATTTCTAAATGTTCGTGTTAAACAAAAACAGCCTCTTGGAATGACATCATAATAAGGAGTTGTTTTCATTGTAACATATAAAAACAATTTATGCTAAAAATGCCATTTTAATCTGTTATATTTTAGGATACTACTGAGAGTCTTATTGCTTAAAAAAAGTTTGAAACCACTCTACGACATCATCTTAAAAATTCTCTCTGACTTGTTTATTATGATAATTATAAAATATTTAGTGTTTGAAAAAGATTTATATTCTGTGGGTTAAAAGCAGCCAATGAAAAAATAACTTAAACAAGATGTATATTTATCTTCCGAATAGGCAAATCAGAAAGATGGGATTATCCGGTAAGTGTATCCCCCAACTTCAACCGGCTACATATAAATAATCATAGGCACTGGAGTGCTGATTTCTTGATGTCTGAGCAAAAGAGTTATGCTAATTTAACAGTTCTTAGTCTTGAACTTATAAAGTTGTTTTTTAAAACCCTTCTGTTCTAATTTAATCCTCCCTTTTTATTTGAGTCACAGAACTCTTTGAAACAAAGTGCTTCACCCTTTCCAAATTATCTAGATCAGGGAGGACCTCCCCTGACAAATTTTCATGCAAACTTTATGTGTGTGTGTTTATCTAAGGAAAGGGTCATAATTCCATCAAATTTTCAAGGGATTCTACAAGATGTAAATAACGGCCTCTATCCTTAATCCTCCTTTTCTTTTTGCTAGTATAAATCTTGCCTATGAATCATCTAAAAAGGAATTTTGCTATGGACAGTACAATCAGGTCACCAAGAGAAATAAACCCTTGAAAAGGAACACATCCATGCCTGGTGCATTTCTTTCTTCTGGGATAAGCTGCCGACACCGTGTCAAAATCCCCATCTACTATGAGATTGTGCTCAAATTTTAATTTCCAGTTTAGTATTGAACATGGGAATGTGGGACAAAATCATCTGAGGAAAAAAACAAAATAAACTGGTGCAAGACAGAGAGAGTGGAATGATACAGTGCATATTCAAATATGCATCTAAGAAATTTAAATTATGACATCAAATGCATTTGATATATTTCATAATAGTTTAATTTCAATTTAGTTGAAATCAAGAAAATACTGCCCCTTTGATTTTGAAATGTAAAGTCTTATTTTTTTAATTAAAGATATACAGTTTTCTAAAGCAAAAGGGGTCGGAAGCTACTGATTTTCTGATTTTTTCCTTTTTCTTACTGAATGCATTTAAATAAAACTCTTAATATGGTGATTTTTGTGGTTTGGTAAGGCATCCAGAAAACTTAATTAAAGGTAAATGATATTGGGCATTTTCTCACAATATCTAAATTCATCAATATATCCAAATTACAGAATAAAATCAGGTCATGATCATTGAAAGCACCTCTCAAACTGGAAAGTTCTTTTTAATAGTACTTATTTTATTGTTATATGATGTGTGACCTACAAAATCCAAAAGTGAGAGACGAGGCGTGAAGACAAAAGAAGGTTACAAATCGTAAGATTACTGTCCTCATACTCATTCATCAGAACAAGCCCAGATGAATTTCCTTAACAGTTGTGTTGCTGGATTTTTAAAGGTTGTCTTTTACTTACTAATCCCTTACTGTAATTAAGATTCTTCAACCCACAACTTCGTACTTATGGAAATAAATTTTGGTTTTGCAACTGACTAACAGTTACTTGGTCAGAAAGTGACATTACCAAGTTTAGAGTACCCCTAAGCATCTTATCTGGTCCATATCAACTCTATTTTTTCCTCTTTGGTTTGGGATGAGAAAGCCTATTGTATGACTTCCATCTTCCATTAAGGTTAAGCTTAAATGTTCCTTCAAACATGGATCTTAGCATCCAGACTCTGGAAAGGCATTTCTGCACGTCCCAAGAAAACTATTCTAAGCCCCCACACATCTATCACTACCATGATGGCAGCCAGGTTCTGATGAACTGGAATAACATCTGCCACCTTCTTTCAGTTACCTTTTGCTGTATAACAGAACTTAGCAACTTAAAGCAAACGATAAACATTTATCATCCCGACCCCACTCCATTTCACCCATCCCCAGTGTAGGAACAGCTGTGTCTACCTCCACACTGGTCACACCGCCGCTGTTATTTCAGAGAATCTCCTGCAAGATTCTTGGCCTTGAAATTTAAGCAAATAAAGATTACAGCCTGGTTCTTCCCACAGTCTGAAAAGAGAATGGGAGAGAAGGGAGAGGGGTATGATTTAAGGCCAGAGACAAGAATGTCATCAATGGTATACATATAGTAATGGCTCCAAGGTCATGATCACCATCAATTTCAAACCCCACCCCAAAGCCCTGTGTAAAGATGGCATGTTACCAAAGGCAGATTCCAGACACGTGCCCAGCAGCATTTTCCAACCAGATTGCTACCTCCTTAATTCTGTTTTACCTAGAAATTCTTGAACCCTCCCTATCTGAATATAAATCATGTGTATGCCGAGAGCCTAGCCCAGCACCTGATTTCTTAGAGCAGCTTACTGATTACATGAGTAAAATTGCCCCCTAAGAGTGCATTGAAGAGTTTGGGTCTAAAAATCTTTAAAACATTTTTTTCATGCTAGCATATTAATTTTGAAGACTTGCTTTAGACCTTACTCTGAGGGAGAGATTGCAGAACATGTACTGTGGGTTCTTGGCTTAATATATTTTCTATCTCACATACGATCTTTCTGTCCTTCAGCATCCCATAACCCATGGTTCGGACTGTGCTTAGAACCTCCTGTCCCCACCAGATCCTGAGAACCTTAAGGGCCTGAATTTGGGTTTAGTTCATCTTCTTTGATCCTGTACAGGGTCTTACAAAGAACAGATGTCCACATCAACATTTGTTCATTTGGGGCAATTTCCTTATCTGAAGCGCACCCTGCCTTTTGTAAAATGATGTCATAAACTAAAAACTACTGACTGGCATTTTTCAGGTGAAAAATCAAAGGAATAAAAGTAGTGTGGTATGGGAGAAAGAAAGTGAGTATCGATTTTGAACCATTCCATTGTTCTTCAATCTGTGTTCAAAAATAAAGGAACTCTTTAGATCATTAAAGAAGGAAAAGAAAGATGATATCAAACAGAAGATGACCAGGAGAGGGTCTAGCCCTACGTTTGCCATTCATTGAAATGTCCTTGAAGAGCTCACCTCTTGCTTCCCAGTTCTCCCATTTGCAAAATGAGGGTATTGCACCACCTGGCAGTGAGGTGATTTTCAGTGCAATGATTCTAATATATTGAGGCACTTGACTTACCTTTAATACAACATCTGAGGAGAATAAGGTCTGCTATTTGTCCTCAGTAGTATTCTCCAAGAGGATGTGTGGGTAACTATGGACATTTTTATCAGTTATCTATTGCTATGTAATAAATTACCTCACTTTACCCCCAATTTTAGCCCAAATTTAGGGGGGTTAAGCAAGAATACACATTTCTCCTTTTATAGAGTTTCTGAGGGTCAGGAATTCAGGGGGTGCGTTAGCCAGGTGGTTCTAGTTTAGGGTTTCTCAGGAGTCAGTAGGCTAGAAGTTGGCTGGGGGTTGGTGCAGTCTGAAAACTTGACTGGGGCCAAAGGGTCTGCTTCCAATATGGTGTGCTTGCTTGGATCTTGGCAAGAGATTTCAGTTGCTTGCCACATGGAGCTCCCTGTAAGGCTGCTTGAATGTCCTCATGACGCTGCAGTTGGCTTCGCCGGTAATGAGTGATTTAAGAGTGAGAGCAAGGAGGAAGCCACAATACTTTTAAAGACCTAGTCTCAGAAGTCACATATTGTCACCGCAGCCACATTCCATTTGCTGGAAACAAGTTATTAAATACAGCCTGCACTCCAGGGAAGATAAATTAGTCTCCACCCCCTAAAAAGAGGAGTATCAAAGGATTTTTAAATTTATTTGTGAATTTGTGAACTTATTCTAAACATCATGTACTGGTGAGGGTGGGTCAGCACTGCAAGACAGAGTACGGAAGTTGTAACAACGAACATTTCTGGGGTGACTCACTATTGAGAAAGCATCTCCCCTTGTATTCTCGTTTGGTTGTCACAACAACCCAGTGGATCAACAGCATTAATATCCCCATTTAGAAATGAGGAAATGGAGGCTTAGGTGACTTTTGTAAGGTTATTCAGCGAGTAAGTTGTATAGTTGGGAATTAAGCCCAGATTTTCTGATAGAAAACATGAGATCTCTCTACCACCTTCAAAATGGGAACATTGGCAGAAAGGTCTTTGCTCAGACAAGTGTCATTGGCAAGTTTGACCATTCCTTATTACCCACCGATTGTTTTTATTCATTTTTTTCATTTAAATTTTTATTGTCAACTTATAAACTTCATGGACTTCATGACAATGACTTGAGGCAATTTACAAATGAAATAGTTAAGAAAGCAAGAGGAGTAAATACTTCTAGGCACCAGAGCTTATCAGATTACACTTGGCAATAAATTTGGTTCATATTTTTCTGGCAGCAAAGGTGAAATGATAAACATAATAGGCAACAGAGGCTTCACTTTCTGACAAGAAGGAGCATACACGTTATCATTGCCTGAGGCTAAATTCAAGAAGGAATTTATCACATGGATCTGTGTAGAGATAATGCAACTTGACATTGTGGTCAGTAACTTCAGTCTTGCTTGTGTGAAAGATATTTTCATACCAACCCTGTATATAAACAGAAGTCATATCTCACCTTTAATTTTTGTGAATACATTTGAGCAAGAAGCTAAGAAAAATGCAGCCCAGGCAAACTGTCCTCCAACTTCTTTACCAAATTAAGGGATGGAACTTGGAGAATATACATGAACCATGATTAATCTGTGTGCTGGACTACCTCCCTCAAATATCAGGCATTGTAAATGAGAGTCCTTAAATGAACTGCTGAATCTTACTTCTTTGTCTTGACATCCTCTATCAGCCACCTATAATATAAATGTTCTATATTGTCAGTTAAATTAGGGGTTTGGGATATTTGCTATGGGGGAACAAGGAATGCTGATATAATGTTATAGAAAAACATAAAATAAGTAAGGGCCATATGAAATCTAAAGCCTCTTTTGGACCAAAATGCTATGATTCTGTGACTTTAAGGGTGAGATGCCAATATGCATTCTTGTCGCCATGGAGAACCAGCCCACTCTGGCCTGGGTGTGAGAAGCAATGCTGTCAAAAGCCTTGGCCAATTTTTTTCCCCCCAAAAGGAATTTCAAATATATCCAAGGTCCTGGGTGAGTGACTGATTGAAACCAAAGCTCTATACTGCATGACATAGGATCCTGGAATAGATAACTTTAGCCAGAAAAAAAGTTAGGGCAGGTGCAAGCAGCTGTCCAGTCTTGCCATAAAAGTACTCAAGTTTAGTTCCAGTAACGATGTGCTTTCTTTAAATGCTACAGTTCCTTCAGGATTTGTCTCATTAGCTGAAAAATACACCCTAAATATTCCCCCCAAAAGTAGATGACTTAGTGTGCTTTTATTTGGATATTACAGTACTTATAAATATTTCATTTATTAATGGGAATCTGCCTTCCAGAATAGAATTGTAAATTAAACACATAAACATCAATAGCCCTTATTTCTGTTTTAAACCAGTTGATCTTCCTTCAAGGAAGTAGACAGACTATAAAGTAAATAATGCTTCATTGAAAAAAAAATAAAAAACATTCTTCTTGAACACAGTTTCTGTGCCCTGAGCCAGTAAGTGTTCACTTACAAGCGTGGCTTTCTGTTTACCTGTATTTCTCTACTACCTGACTGAGAAGTGCTGCAGAGAGACAAAATCAGTGTGCATGGAAAGAGTAGAGAGAAAAGAGTGTTACTCTTTGTACAGTAACCCAGAGTCTAGAAGAGGAGGCAGTCAAGGTGGGGCGGCCACTTGTCAGAACCACCAGTGTGTTGAGATTCTCTTCTGGTCCGTGGGTTGTGTGGACCAGGGGAGATTATTTGCCTGTCCTATTAATAGGACATTGTTCAGTATAATCTTCTTTTATATCAAATAGAATTATAAACGTTCATTTTCATGGCACATAGAAAACTTCAGACGTTGGACAACAACCGAAAGATCTTGTTGCAAAGTTGCCATTTAGAGAAAAAGAACAGGTTTGACAATTTTACGATCTTCAGAGCAAGGGGGGAACAATTAAGAAATTAGCTCCTGGTGGGGGGAATTTAGTCTGTAGCATTGTATGAACTGAATAAATAGTCACCAGGAAGAAAAGCTGGGTGAAGATCCTTCTTCTAAGCAGAGAAAAGGCAGGAGGGGGCAAGAAGGTGTCCCTGCACTGGGGAGTGAAAGGTATTTGAATCTAGCGGGAGCACAGGACCAGGGGTGGGCAGTGAGCGAGAGTGGGAGAAAAGGAAGGGAGGATTGACAGGAGTCACACCCCGGAGCGGTCCTTCCACTGCTCAGCCCAGGGCCCTGCTCAGGGGCAAGTCAGCTCAGTATCCTTTTTCCTTCCTGGGCTCCAGACCCCCAGGGCTCTCCTGCCTTTCCTCTCTTTGATAGCTATCACCACCCACCCTTTCTCTTGCATCTGGAAGGTGGTGCCCTCAGCTTGCCCTTGGTTTCTTGTAAAACAGCACGTGGCTTTTTGGTTAAAAAAAAAAAAAACCAACGTTAATTTCAATGCTAATTATGGTAGCAAAATGCTTGAGGAATAACAAAAATAATAGACATGTAGATGGAAAGTTTTAAATTTGAGTCACATGATTCGATTTACATTTTAAGAGACCGCACCAGGATATCCCATAGAGAATGGACTGGGAGTGGGAGAGGGGGGTAGAGTAGAAGAAGTAGGAAGAAGGTGGGAAGGTAATGCATGTAACCCAGAGAGAGCTGATAGTGCCCTGGACTACGATGTAGGGGGGAGAGGGTAAAAAGTATTAGATGTGGCGCGTCGTCTGAGCATACAACTAATGGGACTTGCCAATGGATTGGATAGGGTTGGTGATGAAGAGACAAGAATCAAGGAAGAACCACTGAGCGCCTGGGTGAGTGTTGCCCTATTCACCAGGCTTCGGCCCTTCCTAGGAAGGATCACTTCCAGACATTTCCTCTGGACCGACTAGCTTTGGGCTTTGGGATGAAACGCTGAATGTAATTGACAACATCTAAGTAGGGAAATGACAAGATCGCTTTTCTCCTCTTCCGTTATGCCCACATTTCCTCCATGAGAATGACTTTTTTTGGGTGAAGTGACAAGGATGGCTGCCATCCAGGAAAAGAGGGTGTGAGTGTGTCTGTGCACGTGTGTGAGAGGGCTTCTCTCTCTCTTTCACAGTGTGGCTGCTTCATCTGGAGAGTAGTTGTCTTTTTCTGGAAAGCAGAGAGTGGCTGTACTGTGATGGATGCCGGACCAGAAAGCATTGATGTGATGGGAATGGGAGGAAAGGCTGATAGCAGCACAAGAGGTAAAAGAATGTGTAGGAATTCCCAAGGCACATTCGCCCCTACTACACCCAATTCTTGAGCTTGGTTCTATGACAAAAGCCAATCTGCTGGCAGCCCCTTCCATCTCTTTTGGCCATGCCACATCCAAGAATCAATCCCTGGGCTGATCTGGGAATTGGAGGAGAGGTGATGGCTGTGGATATTCAGCAGCTTGGTCCTGCTCATCTAATAATCATATGATTCACGGATGTTTGAAGGGCAGAAAAGAGCCTCCTAAGGGATTCGCCGCCTCCACAATCTGCTGGGTTCACGTTCAGATTGGTACAATTGTATAACCACAGGAAACCACTTCACTCCTGCAGTGCTTATATGATATCCGTCTTTGAGAAACAGATTCTTTCCATTTTGATCTGCTAAGAAAGCACCTGAATTAATGAGCCCAGGTGAGTTCATAAGGGTGCAATGGAGATAAAATAATTCCCTCAGCCTCCACTGAAGATCCTTCCTTGGGATCTGTCTTAAGTGGGAGTTAGAGGGAATAATTTGACTCCTTGACAGGCAGTTTCTGTAATCGGCAGCAGTGATGTCATCACTTCTATAGAACAGAAAAGTTGCTAATATTTCTCATGCTGATCTCCCACTATAATTATAGAACACAAGGCTGCTGGTCACACCCACCCCACATACCCTGCCGTACCCCTAAGGATGCTCTTTTTTCTTCAGCCCCAGGTCGCTGAGAATAGAGGTGGGCCTAAAGTCCATTGTTGAAGGTGGCTACTAAGCACCAAGTTGTGGGTGATATCCCTGTGTTAGGGCAATATTAATCAGGCTCAGTATCAGTCGGGTGGCTTAGCAAAAGAAGGTATTTACTTGCCCTTCCTTTAGTCTCCACTCTGTTTCGTAAGTTTCAAGGAAGCTGCCATATATGCACTATTAATATCTTATTCTTTACCTTGATGAATAACCATTGATTTTCTTTAACCAGTGACATTAATGTTTATATTCTATTTTCTTTCTAAGTAGAATATTTTTCTATGTACCTGATGTAAGCTTTACATTTGTAGATGGCTACCTCTACCACACCCTCTATGAAGATCGAGGTCAACAATAAAAGAGCTTCATACAGAGGCCATAATTCATTCTGCATTCTGTTAACAAGCAACATCCATTTAAAATAGCAATAGTGTTTTCAAAGTCCTGTTATTATTCAGTCAGGGACTCAAAACGATCACTTTTTTGGATCACTTTCTTGGCATACATAGAAGGTTAAATGTAAGATGTGTTCTGTGGGCGACTGTCTGCTTAGTTTCTTTCCTAGACAAGTGGTTAACCCATGTTGCATAGCCTGTGTTTATAGAATTCCAGAAAGGTTATGTCATAGGAATCACTGGTGTGTGTGTGTGTGTGTGTGTGTGTGTGTGTGTGTGTGTGAGAGAGAGAGAGAGAGAGAGAGAGAGATTTATAGAGAGAATGTAAACTGAAACATCTTGAGGAGAAATCCATCAGTTTACAGTTGATAGAGGATGCTGGCCTTAACTTGTTGTCTACTATGGTCATTGTTTTCTGTTTGATAAGGAGTGGAGAGTCAAAGAATACATCCAAATGGTAACAGACAGCCAGAGCACAAAACAACAAAAGTCAGACACACCGATTTATTAAGTCTATCATTTGTAAAGCTAAAAAAAACTCCTGAAGGTTGTAATAAGATGCAAGAAGCTTCCATTTACATTTTTTTTTTGAAAAGCCAATTTATTTTGTCCCCAAATCTCTGAGGGTTCTTTAACAAGCATCAGTTTCTAAAATAAACAGAGTATAAGGGGGAAAAATAGAATTTATTAGAAGGAAAAAGTCCCCAAGGAGCTTTTATATTTTTAACATTGCCTTAAATTTTTAAAAATGTTATTATACTGTTTATCCCCAAGAACTGAACTAATTTCTTGGGGCCAGGTGCGGGGAGTGCTATTTTAAATTCAGGGTTTTGTTTCTGGTTTTAAAATCACAATTAGCACAATTACTAACGAAAATGTTTCTCCTGATATCCATAAAACAGCTTAATGTTTTAATTTACCTAAGCCATCAGCTAAACACTATAGGCCATTTTGAAAACATTCCCTAATCCTTGGAAATAGCATGCTTTCTCTTATATTCTTTCATACACTAATCCTTGGAAAAAAACATACCTTCTTTCATTTTCTATTCCATGTTTGCTATTGCTGTAATCTAAGAAGGGCCTCTTTGAAAAAATGCAAAATTAAGTTTAACCCACAGTTGAGTCTTACATCCTGTGGTCTTGGAATTTTAAAATTTCATTCAAAACACACATTATAAACAAAGTCTCCCAAATGACCATCTAGAGAGGAATGTGGCAAAAATCCAGAAACTATTGTAATATTTGGAACTAGCATAAGCACAAATAATCAGTGTGTTTTTTCAAGAGGGGATTATGGGTTGCAGTTTTACAAACCCTACAGGGGATTTGCACAAGATGGGCAAAGCTACATTCCATACTGGTTGTGTGCCCCCCAAAAGAGACCAAACACTTTTCACTGAATGAAGAGGAAGAAGAGGTATTAAAAGGATCTTCTTAATAACTAATATTTGCCCAATGTAATCATAATTTGAGGAAACATTCTAGTTTATAAATTCCTATAAAACTTAAGTTCAAAGCAGTATTCTTGATGAGCCTGTTTCTTAACATATTAGTTAAAGTATTAACAGTGGAGGCTGATTTGGGGTGAACACATGTTTTAGAGAGGACAAGGCCTTAACTTAACTTGTTGTCTGCACAAAACCAAAATCGATATCACCAGGTCAAGAAAATCCACATTTTAGAGGCAGGGAGGCCAGTGGAGTTATTGACATACAAAGTAATATTCTAAAAAAAGCACTTTTAAGAAGTAAATCTGGGGCACCTGGCTGGCTCAGTCAGTAGAGCATGTGACTCTTGGTCTCAGGTGGTGAGTTCAAGCCCTACGTTGGGTGTAGAGACTACAAAAAATAATAATAATAAACTTAAAAAAACAAAAACCCTCAAAAAAAAGAAGTAAATCTATAAAAAGAGTGTGAGTAAAATTGAGACTAACCATTTTAGAAGTATTTAAAATCTAGACTTCCAAGAACCAAGGTAGAACAGAGAAAGTTGTATTAGTACCACAAGATATATACCCTGTCCTGTAGAAACACCCCATTTCCCTCCCCTCCAAAAAAGAAATGAAAGAAAAGAACTCTAAAAAAAGAATGAGGCAATGAAATAAATATACTTTATACCTCAAAAGATAAAATATTTAGGGGCAGGGGAGAGAGTCAACTAAGAAGCTAGAAAGCAGTCACATTTCAAAATGATTCTTATCTTAGCAAAGTTTAATATAATAATATTGTAGGCATTTCTCATTTTATAACTTAATTTTATGAGCCTAATAATTAATCAAGTCTTCTAAACCCACTTAGAAGAACATCCTTATCTGGAGGATTCACACTCAGTTTTAGGCTTATTTCCAATATCATAGTTAACATGTCGTATAGATCTGAAAACACTGATGGTATCTAATCTTTTTCTGCCCATAAACAATAGAATGTAAGTAGATTTTACCACCTCTGTAATGTGTCAGTTTCAGTTTTAATACACTATTCTGAGAAATTTTTGTGAACTAATATAGCATTTTTGGCTGTTTTGCTTTTAATCATCATGAAAAATGCATCATTTCACTGGAAGGAACCAAGGAAAAAGATTTTCTTCATCTAAATTGTACAAATTTGATAATGCACAAACAGGAATTGCATTATCCTGGCAAACAACAAGCAGTTTCTCAGAAGAGATAGGCTGCTTTAAAAATAATGTAGGAATCACTCCCACTACAAATCGATAATTATTTCTGAATATTAGCTCTGATAATATGTGACCCTAACAGACAAAATGAAGCTGAAAGTTATTATATTGTGATTTTTTAATGATGCTGAATTATTTATGCCAAACCTCCTCAACATATCCCAACTTCCTTTACAGTAATTTTTTTAAATGAAAACTTCTTAATAAAGAAGCAAGATTTGGGGAGGGGTGGAAATGGCATAAAATTATAGGTTAATTGGCATAAGTAAAAAGGCAGAAAGATGGCTTCAAATCTGGTTTGTCCTCTTCTGATCTGGATGTAAAAACAGCCAAATTTCAGCACTGTGTGTGTGTTTGTGTGTGTGTGTGTGTGTGTGTGTGTGTGTGTGTGATGGGGTGAATTAAGTTTCAGCACTGCGTGTGTGTGTGTGTGTGTGTGTGTGTGTGTGTGTGTGTGTGTGTGTGTGATGGGGTGAATTATAAATATGAATAACTGGCCTGAGGGTTTTCTCATTTATAATTTGCATTCAGAATTTGAATGCTCATCACTTTTCCTTTTCCCATGGAGAATTTTCCAAAAAGGGGTAGAAATCCTCAAGTCTATACTTTCGAAAAACCTTGGTCTCTACATACTGCTGAGTCTAAAGAACTTAAAATTGTAAAGGTTGTTGCTCTCTACTGGTATTGTTCAAAATCTTCTTAAAGGAATGACACAGTTAAAGTACTTTGAGCAGCTTAAGTGCAATGGAAGAAATTTACTATTACTAGGGCAGACGTCTGAATAAAGTCAGCTTACCTCTCCCCCTACCATTTTCCACTCCTGATTAATTTCTTGCATCATTTCTATCATTATTTAAAATAGTCTTACTTATTTGTTTACCCTTTTATTATCTTTGTCTCCCTCCCTGAACACAAGAGCAGTGATCTTGTCTTACTTGCTCGAACCTGGATCCCCAGTACCTAGAACAGTGCCTTGCAGAGTAAGTGTTCAGTAAATACTTTTTTGAATCCCTGGATGATAGAGGAATAGATTCAATGAGGTGAAAATGCATAGAATAAATTGAGCCATCAGCGCCCTGAATGATGTATTTGGTGAAGTAGAATAGGCAGAAAACGGAGTTAATGAGTTACCCAATGGCAAATTTAGAAGGTTCTACTGAGACAGACTTAGTTTATCTGGCCCGTGTTTCCAGACAGAGGCCTTTATAGTGAATTTCTTAAGAAAGTTACAGATGAATGAATACCCTAAAACATCCAGAGAGGGGCTTTGCTGATCCTATGGCTACCTTGGGCCAGGCACTTTGCATACATATTACATGTGTTACTTATTATTCACTACAAATGTATGAGGTGAGTATTAATATTAACCTCCTTTTGCAGACAATCCCAGACGTTAAGGAACATACTCAAGGTTACCCAGTTGGTATGAACTAAAATCCCTCCCCTGTGCATCACACGGCCTCTGTGATGTTCCTTTAGTCATGAGTCCAAATTAAAAACACAGACACTGTTATATTTGGTTTAGATCCTTTTTTCCAAGTTCTATTTTGTACTGAGCCTTGATAACTTTGCTGCAAAAAAGACAGTTAATTATAGAATATTCCTGGAAGGATACTCAAGAAATTGGTTATAGGATTTCCTTTTGAAAGGTTAACTAACTGGAGACCACAGCCAGAGGGATATTTGCTTTCCTCTGCCATTGAGTGTTGCCAGCTAAAAGGCAGGATACCCACTTACATTTGAATTTCAGATAAACAACAAATAATTTTTAGTACAAATATGTCCCAAATACTGGATGGGGCAAATTTATACTAAAAATTTATTTGTTGTTTATCTGAAATTTAACTGTACTTTAACTTGTGTCCTATATTTTTATTTGCTAGATCTGCAACTCTATGTGCATTCACTACTATAAATTTTAAATTTTGTTCCATGTGTACATATTATTCATCCTAAAAAAGTAATCAAAAATTTCTTAAAGTGGTTTTTACAGTTTGTCTCATATCAAAAGGCAATTTTAGCAAAGGATAAGAAGTAGACATAGTATAGACTGAAATTAAACATGTGGCCTAAGGATAATTTTTCTAAATAAGTAAAAAAGAACTAAATAATTCTGGCATGCATTTTGCCAGCAGAATACAGCTAAGGGGGAAAAAAAAGTCTGAAAACACACTTTCTGATGAAGTTGTAGTCATTGGGGCCCTGAAGGAGACACTTCAGTCATGGATCCTGGGACAAGACCAAGTCAGGAGAGGAAAGAAATTGTTACCTGTATTCACAGCACTTTCAGGGCCATTAAGGTGGAGCCTTAAACTGACTGAACTTTAGAGCTGGTAGGATCTTTGGGGATTTTCTTTTCAGTTTCTTCATCCTTTCCTGCACATTTGAAAATAAGGAAGTTCCATTTCCTACTCCAACCCCCCACGACTCCCCACCCCCATCACCAGCTCTCATGGGTCGCCTAGAGAGGGTGTCCCAATTCTTAGGTTCTCAAGGTAACATTAACATACCTATTATGTAATTACCCTACAAGTCTCAGCCTTGGGATCTTAATTCACCAATGGTAATGAAAGAGAAAGTGACCCAGCAGGCCTAGTATAGGACGGGTTATAGGAAAGGTCAGAAGCGCCCACAGCATTCCCATTCTAGCTCTCTCTGTAACTGAGTGCGCGCTAAGAAAAGTTACTTACTTTCTCCGAGCCACAGCTTCCTCAGCTCTTAAAGGGGGTGTTAGGAGTCCTCTTCAGGGTTGTGGGGGGATCAAATGGGATCATCATGTACAGTAAGTTCTTGGATTAAGTTGGTACTCAGTCATTTCAACTATGATTTTCATCTTAAAATAAGATCAGTCCACTTCTGAAATGAAACTAGAGGGTAAATCAACTGACATAGTGATGACTATTCCCTAATTTTCTATGGAGTTTATTATTTATTTGTCTGTACTCGAATATTTATATCAGCATATGACCAAGACAAAAATTATCATGTAATTGAATACAGTTAAATTTTATTTTTTTTCTGCCTTTTTTTTTGGCTAACAGCTTTATTGAGACACACGTCACATACCACCTAATTCACCCATTTAAGGTGTACATTCAAGGGTTTTTAGTATATTTAGAGCTGTGCAATCATCACCATACTTTTAGAACATTTTCATCACTCCAGAAAAAGTCCTTCACCCATTAGCAGTCACTCCCCTCCCCCACCCCCCATACTCCCTGGCCCTAGGCAACATTTTTCTTTCTTTTTTTTTAAAGATTTTATTTATTTATTTGTCAGAGATTGAGAGAGAGAGAGCACAAGCAGGGGGACTGGCAGGCAGAGGGAGAAGCAGGCTCCTCCCCGCTGAGCAAGGAGCCCCATGCGGGACTCGATCCCAGAACCCTGGGATCATGACCTGAGCTGAAGGCAGATGCTTAACCAACTGAGTCACCCAGGCATCCCCCTATAATATTTTATTTTATATATATATTTTATTTTATAGATATACCACATTTTATTTAACTATTCAGCAGTTGATGGACATTTGGGTTGTTTCTACTTTTTGGCTATTATGAATAATGCTGCCATGCATATTCGTGTACAAGCTTTGATGTGGATATATGTTCTCAGTTCTCTTGGCCATCGCGTGGGAGTGGGATTGCTGGGTTTACCTTTAGCCATTCGAGGAACTGGCAGACTGTTTTTCAAAGTGGCTTCATCATTTTGTATTTCCATCACATTAATGTGTGAGAGTTCTGATTTTGTACCTCCTTGCCAACATCTGTCATTATCTGTCTTTTTGGTTACTGCCATCCTAGTGGGTGAGAAATGGTATCAGATTGTGGTTTTGATGTGCATTTCCTGGATGGCTAATAATGTTGAATATTTTTCCATGAGCTTGTTGATCATTTACATATCTTCTCTGGAGAAATGTTTATTTAAACCATTTGCCTATTTTAATTTTTATTTATTTATATATTGTTTAAAGGTTTTATTTATTTATTTGACAGAGAGATAGCAATAGCAGGAATACAAGCAGGGGGAGTGGGAGATGGAGAAGCAGGTTCCCTGCTGAGCAGGGAGCTGGATGAGGGGCTCTATCCCAGGACCCTGGGATCACGACCTGAGTTGAAGGCAGATGCCCAACGCTGAGCCACCTAGGTGCCCCTCATTTACCTATTTTTAAATTGGGTTGTAGTTTTTATTATTCAGTTTAAGAACTGTTTATCTATTTATATATGTTTATATATTCTGGATACTAGATCCCTGTCAGATATATGATTTGCAAATATTTTATTCCACTCCATGGGGTGTCTTTTTCACTTTCTTGAGAGTGTTCTTTGAAGCATAAAAGTTTAGTTTTGATGAAATCCAGTTTATCTGTTTTTTGGTCTTTTGTCGCTTATACTTTTGTTGTCTAAGAAACCGTTGCTAGTACAAGGTCATGCATATTTACCTTAATGCTTTCGTCTGAGTTTTACAGTTTTAGCAGTCATTCCCCTCCCCGCCCCCATTTCGGTCTCTGATCCATTTTAAGGTCATTTTTATATACGTTGTGAATCTTTTGCCTGTAGATATCTAGTTGTCCCAACCCCATTTGTTGAAGACTGTTTCTTCCCCATTAAACTGTTTTGACACTTACGCTGGAAAATTAATTGACCACAAATGTGAGGGCTTATGTCTGCTCTCATTCTATTCCATCGATTTGTATGCCTACTTTATTCCAGTACCACATAGTCTTGATTACTATAGTTTTGTGGTAAGTTTTGGAAAGGGGAAAAGTAAATCTTGCAACTTTGTTCTTTTTCAAGACTGTTTTGGTTATTCTGGTTTCCTTGAATTTCCATACGAATTTTAGGAACAGCTTGTCAATTTCTGCAACGTGGACAGTTGATATTTTGATTGTTACTATGTTGACTCTACTGATCAATCTAGGAGTGTTGCCATCTTGATAATCATTTCTTTCAATCTATGAACATGAGATGCCTTTCCAGTTATTTAGATCTTTTTAAATTTCTTTCAACAATGTTTTGTAGTTTTCAAAACATAAGAACTGAACTTTTTTTTATTAAATTTATTCCTAAGTATTTTATTCTTTTTGATGCTATTGTAAATGGAATTGTTTTCTTAATTTTATTTTTGGCTTGCCCATTGCAAATATATAGAAATATAATGGATTTTTGTATATTGATCTTATATCCTGCAACCTTGCTAAACTTGTGTATTAGTTCTAATACTTTTTTAGTGGAGTCCTTAGAATGTTCTATAAGATCATGTCATGTGCAAATAGAAATAGTTTTGTGTTTTTCTTTCTTTTTTTTAAGATTTTATTTATTTATTTGAGAGAGAGTCAGAGAGAGCATGAGCGAGGGGAGGGTAGAGGGAGAGGGAGAGAGACAAGCAGACTCACTGTGAAGCAGGGAGCCCAATGTGGGATTTGTTCCCAGGACCCTGAGATTATGACCTGAGCTGAAGGCAGACACTTAACTGACTGAGTCACCTGGGCACCCCATTTTTGCTCTTTTCCAATCTGGATGCCTTTTATTTAATTTTCTTGCCAAATTATCTGATTAGAACCTCCAGTACAATGTTGAATAGAAGTGGTAAAAATGGAAATCTTTCCCTTCTTCCTGATGTTAGTGTAAAAACATCAATCTGTTACCTTTCAATATGATATTTGTTCTGGATTTTTCATAGATGCCCTTTATCAGGTTGAACAAGTTTCCTTCTATTCTTAGTTTGTTTGATGTTTGCTATTATAGATCTTCCTTGATTTATGATGGGGTTATGTCCAGATAAATCCAACATAAGTTGAAAATATCATAAGCCAAAAATGCATTTAATACACCTAACCTACCAAACATTATAGCTTAGTTAGCCTAGCCTATGTTAAACATGCTCAGAATATTTACATTGGCCTATAGCTGGGCAAAATCATCTAACAAGAGCCTACTTTATAATAAAGTATTGAATATCTCATGTAATTTATTGAATACCATACTAAAAGTGAGAAACAGAATGATTGTATGGGCATAGAATGGTTGTAAGTGTATCGGTTGTTTACCCTCGTGATTGTGTGGCTGATTGTTGCATCTTGCTGGCACTGCCCAGCATTTTGAGAGTATCATACCACGTATTGCTAGCCTGGGAAAAGATCAAAATTCAAAATTTGAAGTATGGTTTGTACTGAATGCATATCACTCTCACACCGTCATAAAGTCAAAAAATTGTTAAGTTGAACAATTGTAAGGTAAGGGCCATCTGGGTTTTGTTGAGGATTTTGTGTCTATATTTACAGTGTTTTTCTCTTGTGGTGTCTTTGGTGAATTATTTTTAAAAATAATGATCATACCAAAAAATCTACAAGGGTATCTTCCTTGGCTACCTATCCTTAGCCATTCACTAGTTCATATAAACAGCTATTTAAAAATAAATCTTTTTGAATCCCTTACCATTTTTATTTTCATAAATAAGTTATTAAAATCATAATCAGCTACTGAGTATTTGACATAAGATATTCTCTATCAAGTTGTAATAATAAAATCATTTGAATTTCTATTGTAAAAAAAAAAACTCACTGACAAGCAGAAACTCCATTTCTAGAGGTATAAATTGTGTAAGTCATGCTCTCTGAGCCTCATTTGTAAAAACAGGAATAAAGGGGAGCCTGGGTGGCTCAGTCAGTTAAGCTTCCGATTCATGATTTTGGCTCAGGTCATGATCTTGGGGTTGTGACATCAAGCCCCATGTTGGGCTCTGTGCTGGGGGTGGAGCCTGTTTGGGAATCTCCTTCTCTCTTTCTCTCTCTTAAAAGAAACAGACAAACAAAAACACCAGGAATAAAATCCCCTCCCTCCTACTTTGTCCTGAGGACTGATTGAGATGACATATGTGAGAAGGCTTGGGACAGTGTAGACTCAATTATATTTTCTGTCGATTCACAAATTTCGTATCATAGTATCCCTTTAAATAGAAAGCTGCTTGCCTGCATGTTAGATTGGCATACAACTTTTCAAAAACACTCTATTGCATAAAACTAAATACTTCTGTATGTAATCTGTTTTTCAGAAGTTATCTTTCAGTTCTTAAGTCCTTTTTTTGCCTAGATTCTTTGATTTGTTGCCTATTTTGGAAACTTGGAAAGTACCATGCAAATACAGACATAGTTTTGCTAAGTTAAAAATAAAATACTTAGTGTTTGCTGGTGAAGGAAAATATGATGCTATGTAGGTAAAACTGTGTGATGAAAATCAGATTCACATTTCATAAGAACATTTCTGGAGAACCTTAGACTTGAGAAGTAGGAGCCAAATGCTTCTCCCAGACGATAGTTTATAACTGTCACTGAAGTCAAGAGTAATTCTGAGGGTAGAATTTAAGCCAAGTGTTTGGAAAGCTGGGAGAAAAAAAAAAGAAGAAGGAGAAGCATGCATAAATTTCCAAATCTTTCCAAAGTACTTAGATGGGAGGCAATTTGTAGTTAAGATCCTGAGAAATATTTTTTCCACTAGTGGGATATTTATAACACCTTAATATAACTTATTTTAGTTTCCACAGGATGCTAATCATGATAGAATTTAGTTAAATAACGATTTAAGTAGCAAAAACTACATATACGACAATACCAGTTATAATATGTAACATGGAATCTTTATTTTTTAAAATTTCTATTTAGTTTTTTAAAAACACATGTTGGCTTTTATTTTATTTATTTATTTGTTAAGTAAACTCTATACCCAATGTGGGGCTCAAACTCACGACCCTGAGGTCAAGAGTCGCACACTCTACTGACTGTGTCAGCCAGATGCCCCTAACACAAAGTCTTTAAAGATACCTTTAAATACAGAGTTTCTCTAAATGCCTTTTACAAATAAAATACATCATTATGAGATTGAGATGAAACTTTTCAAACATACCTCTTGCATAAAATTAAGCCCATACTCAAGATTTATTAATAGCCTAATAATTAGAAATTATCTTAGATACCTCCAGTAATTTCACAAGGTCTCTTTTTTTAAATTCCTACATGTTGACATAATTAAAATTTTTAAAATCGTTAAAAAATTGTTAAAATAAAATATATGGACATCCTGATATAATGGCAATTATTAAAAGGGACAATGTACAACTTTGATTATGATGTTCCAGGGGATTCGTGGTTAATCACCTATCTCTGACCCAGCTAGGTATTTCACAAGACAGGAGTTGATATCTCTTACTATTTGTCAGTGCTTGAATAGACTGGCTCCAAAGTTGATCTTAGTCTATTTTGGACAAGGGTGCTAGCCACAAAGGGCATATCTACCAGCTGATGCTTATCATTACACTATCTATGACACAAAGTAACACAGATGCAAAGAGTAAAACCTTTCTGGTAAGCTTTCTTTGAAAAACTGATAAAGGCCATCTGTGCCCAAGGTTAATAGTAACACAGGCCAGAGGAGAAAAACATACGATCTTTTTCTGTTCTCTTAATTTCGTATATAACCATAGTCAAATTTTTACAAATAAATGTGCCAACCAAAAATAAATACAGTAAACTTATTGAGAGACAATTCTTTCCATTTAATCATCTACATAAATATCTGGTTTGATCTGTGCAACAAATCTGTAAGGGAGATAGTACTAGTCCATGTAATAGAAAAAAAAACAAAAACAACAAAAGAAAACCAAACTGAGCAACAGTATGGGTGAGAAAATTTCCTAAAGAGGTAACATTTACAGATATTATTAATATTATTATATTATTAATATTAATAACTGTGTACAGGTGTACACAGTTATTTCGTGTGATGTCTGAAATGATTCTTAAAATGTGCCTAAGCAAGAAGTTTTACCTTCCCCATTAGCAGATGAGAAAAAATTAGTTTGCCCACAGTTGGCCTTCTGACTAGTGGTGGAGGTAGGACTCCATGGTAGACTAGTCCAGTGCTCTTTCCTTCATATCCCAGCTGTTTTTTAATTTTTTATTTGATTTTTCTTAAAGATTTTATTTATTTATTTGTCAGAAAGAGAGGAGAAGGGAGTACAAGCAGGCGGGGACGGCAGGCAGAGGGAGAAGCAGTCTCTCTGCTGAACAAGGAGCCCGACACAGGACTGGATCCCAGGACCCTGGGATCATGACCTGAGCCGAAGGCAGATGCTTAACCAACTGAGCCACCCAGGTGTCGCCCCAGCTGTTTTTTTAACTATGTGTGTTCAACACTGGCTCAACACAGAACCAAAAACCACTGCAATATAGGATACATGACAAAGGGGAGAGTTTAGGAAATCAAAATTTTTATATATTACCTTGTAAACAAATAACTGGTATTTTATGATTCATGTGGTATTGTCTTTTTTTCTGTATAGTGTTGTCATTTTGTCATTTTTTTGTAAAAGTGGCTTTCTCTTGTTTATATCCTAAAAAGAACAAGGCATATCAATCACACATGGAAACATTTTCTTCCAATTACATTAGCTATGAAAACTTTTGACAAATTATTAGATTTGTACACACCAAATGTGCATTTGATTCCATTCACGTTTCCCATCACTAGAGTAAACGGCCCGTTCTTTTTCTTACTTCACTTTCCTGAACTGCTGCGCATGTTAGCAAGTTATGTAAAGCTTTGGGCCTGCAAAAAAAAAAAAAGAAAAAAGAAAAAAAAATCAAATTCCCAGGGTCAAAGAATCCTATGAAAATCAAACACAATTGGTAAGAGAAGAGTGAATATTTATTTTTGTTCCTCAAGTTCTCCTAAAGCCCACTCCATGACTCATTTTCAGTGTTCTCTTTATTTCTTTTAATCCTTATTTTCCTTCTAGAATTACATAGTCTTATGGAATCCTTGTCACTCTTTCAATCTCCTGTACATTTTATTAACCTTGATTAACATGTAGAAAACAATGGGGGTACTGTTATTAAGAAAGGGGGGATTCATGCTTATAAAGATGAATGAAAACCATAAGTTAATAAATTTTTCTGGAGTAGGGCGCCTGGGTGGCTCAATTGGTTAAGCGTCTGTCTCTGTATTAGGTTGTGATCCCGGGGTCCTGGGATTCAGCTCCAAGTCAGGCTCCCTGCTGAGCATGGTGTCTTCTTCTTCCTCTTCCTCTACCCCTCCCCCCTGCTCATGCTCTCTCTCTCTCTCTCTCTCTCAAATAAACAAATAAAATTTAAAAAAAAGACAAAAATTTCTCTGGAGTAAAAGTTGTTAATTTTTTTGTATTTTTTTATTTAAATTCAATTTAGTTAACATATACTGTATTATTAGTTTCTGGGGTAGATGCTAGTGATTCATCAGTTGCATATAATAACCAGTGCTCATGACATCACATGCCCTCCTTAATGCCCATCACCCAATTACCCCCATCCCCCCACCCACCTCCCCTCCAGCAACCCTCAGTTTATTTCCTATAGTTAAGAGTCTCTCATGGTTTGTCCCCCTCTCTGTTTTCATCTTATTTTTCCTTCCCTTCCCCTATGTTCATCTGTTTTTTTTCTTAAATTCCACATATGAGTGAAATCATATGGTATCTTCTTTCTATGAAAAAGTTCCTAATTTTTTTTAAAGATTTATTTATTTATTTGACAGAGAGAGAGAGAGCAAGAGGGAACACAAGCAGGGGAAGTAGGAGAGGGAAAAGCAGGCTCTCCGCTGAACAGGGAGCCCAGTGGAGCTCAATCCCAGGTCCCTGGGATCATGACCTGAGCCGAAGGCAGACGCTTAACGACTGAGCCACCCAGGTACCCTGTAGGTTCCTAATTTCTAATATGAGTTGTCAGTAAGGCTTTACTGACTGACTTACAACTACCTCATGATCCAATCACATCAAACCCTGCTTTCCAGCCCGAGAGGCTCTCATTGGCCATCTACAGGAGGTTTCCCAAACTTTTTGGACGTGTGCACCTCTTAAAGTTGAATAATAATAACAGTGATACTGCCATTTCTGAGTGGGATAGAATAAAGAAATGAATTAACACCAATCTGGATAAAATCACCACTATATTCAGCAACTTAAACACTGATTTTTGAAGTGTTGAAAATTCTTGCAAAGCATGTGAAATATCTTTATTAGATGAATGCAACTTACAGATTTATTGAATAAAAATAATAATGATAAAAACTAACACTACCACAGCAGTTATGTGACAGGTATCATTGTAAATGATTTAGACATCCTCAACACTTTGAATCCTCATGATGTAATAAACGTCTTGAATCCTCACGACCACCCTGTGAATCAGGTGCTATTATCTCCATTTTGTGGAGAGGAAACTCAGGCATTAAAAACAGGCAGTAACTTGCCTAAGGTCTTAGAGCCAGAACCCACGCAATGTGGTGCCGGAACCCATGTTCTTCATCATGAGGCTGCCCAGCAAAATATTCAATGTTTTACTGTGTCTCATTAATAGAAGATGGTGTAACTTAGTCTTTGAATAAGAGCAATGTTGAAATGTGCCACTGGGTTTAAGCCACCCCAGCAAAGCATGCCCCCTTCATGAATGTGCTTATCTTACTGCCACTAACTGCTTCACATGCCCATTGCATACACACTAAGGGGATCTGAAACTCATTCCTTTTAATATTTAAATATCTTTATTGTTTTTTAAAAAAAGAAACCATATGCTGTTACCCCCTTTAATGTTAAACTCTTGAAGAAAGATTACGTCTAACCCCTACGACAAAGATTCTCAAAGTTTGGCTCATGGACAATTTGCATCAGAGTCCCTGACCAGCCTGCTAGAAATGCCTGTTCCCAGGTTCAGCCCAGATTTACTCATTTAGAGTCTTAGGGAGTGGGACGCAGGGGATTCTGATGCCAAGTTTTGAGGCCCTTCCTCCAGATCCTTCTTGTGACCCTGCTTAGGATGCCTAACCCCTGCTTCTACACGCACCAAACCCCCACCTGGAGTTCCCCTGAGTACAAGATACCCTTTCACACCTCAGAGCCTGAACATGTTGTTTCCTGTGCTTCTCATGCTTCTTCTCCCTTTGATGGTCCTCTAAACTCCCCCTCTATTAAGAGTCAGTTCAACAGTCCTCTGTAAGTTTTCCTGGGGTCCATCAGTCCAGAGTTAGGTGCTTCTTCCATTGTACTCCAATGCCCTTAAACTCATTGATCTATCCTAGAATTACACTGCAACTGGTCTGTGTACTGTTAGCGAGGGAGTCCCCTGAGATCTCTGCATTTATCTAACTTTTTAAACCACCAAAGATCATGCCTAACATGAAGTGGTAGGGACTCTAAACTTGCTGTTTGGACTTGCTTGTGAGTTCAGTGTTACCCAGTGACTGGAGTAAAGTACTGACAGTTCTGCAGTTAATTGTACTGAGATGGTAGGTCAAGTCCATCATTTCTATTAGAAAATAATGTTCTAGCATCTCATGATGTAATAAACGTCTTGAATCCTCACCACCAGGAGATAGAACCAAGGAAATAATTTCATTCTTTCAATTTTTTTTTCTTCTTGCACATTTAATCCTTTTCTTCCGTTTTCCCTTTTTTATGTTTTGTATTTTGAATAGGCAATGCATGTACCAGGTACAAAATTCCAAGTATCCAAGACAGCTGACTGGGAGATAAGTCACCTCCTCACCACACCCTCCAACCACTGAGTCCCTTACAGTTTCTAGTGTGCCCTTCCAGAGCCATTTTAGATACATAGAGGCAAATAAGTATGTATTTATCATCTAACGCTATTTTGTACCTTGCTTTTTAAACTTTGTTATCTTTCCATATAAGTCCATAAAAAGCAGCCTCAGCTTATTAACAGATGCATACTATTTAATTCTGAGAATATATCATGATTTTTAAATTAAGTTTTTAATTTTAATTCCAGTATAGTTAACATACAGTGTTATATTCGTTTCAGGTATGATTGTTTTTTTAAAATAAGACACCTCTTGATTGATGTGTAGGTTGTTACCAGTATTCTCTACCATCAATGATGCTGCAATATATAGGTAATTTTATACACGTGTGAGTCTAACTGTAGGATAGATTTCCAAAAGTGGAATGGTAGGATTAACAGGTAGTGACAAGTTTTGGAAAAATGGTTTCATAATGATTATGCCCATTTTCACTCCCAATAGAACATATGTGAATACCTATTTCTTGATATCTTGCCAGTAGTATTTTCTTTTTTTTAAGATTTTATTTATTTATTTGAGAGAGAGAGAGAGAGCTAGTGAGCACAAGTGGGGAAGGAAGGAGAAACAGACTCCCCTGCTGAGCAGGGAGCCCGATGTGGGACTCCATCCCAGAACCCTGGGATCACAACCTGAGCTAAAGGCAGATGCTTAACCGACTGAGCCACCCAGGCACCCCTTGCCGATAGTATTTTCTTTCCTGAGGTTCTAAAATGAACAAAGGAAACCCTTCAAGTAAGTGTAGATTCATCTACTGCTCCTAACCCAGGAGCAAGTTTTTTTTTTTTTTTTTTTTTTTGCATTAAGTCAACGTAGATGATTGCTCTATAGGATCTCCTTTCCCCAGACAGGCTGGCGCTGCAGCATTTATTGTTGGTCTAACCCCAATACTGTTTTCAACCCTAGAAGGCTTTGCCAGTCTTCAGAATCATTTCTCTTCTGCTGTAGAGTGGGAGACATCCTGTTCATTCTACAAATACTTACTGAGCACCTACCAGGCACGAGGCATTGTTCTAGTGGCTTAGGTTTAAACAATGAACAAAATAGACAAAAGTCCCTGTCGTTATTAAGATTACATTATAATGGGAGGAGGCAGAGAGTAAACACAATACACAGGTATGATACATGGTATGTTAATTTATAAATGCCTTGGGAAAAATAGAGGAGGGAATAGGGAGTATGAGGAGTCATCTTCGTGGAGGGTGGTTACAAAAGGCCTCGCTGAGGTGACATTTAAGCAAATATCTGAAAGCAGTGAAAAAAAATGAGCAAGATATCTGAAGGAAAAGAGCAAAAGAAGTTGGTAGTGTGTCTGGTATGTCCTGGGACAGCAAGTTAGACTGCTGGTTAGAGTTTAGTGAGCAAGGGGAAGAGGAGGAGGTGAGGTCAGGGAGGTCAGGGGATTTGAAATAGCAGGTCAGATGTGTAGGTCCTTATAGTGAAATAGGAAAACCATGGAAAGTTCTAGAGGGTTGTTCTGAATGCCCTACTGAGAACAGGCTGAGAGAGGGCAAGAATGGAAGAAGGGAAAACCAGTTTGGAGACTTTCTGTAAACCAGGTGGGAAAGGAGATGGGTCACGGTGGGCTGGGAGCCATGATGGTGTAGAAATATTTGGACTACAGGTCTGTTTTGAAGGAATGGCTGGCATGATTTGGTTAGACAGGACATTCGATGTGAGAGGAAAAGGAAGCAAGAATAACTCCAAGGTTCTTGGCTTAAAGAAGGAGGATAGAGTTGTCATTTACTGGATTGGGGAAAGACTGCAGGCAGATCATGTTTTAGGGTGAAGATGAGTTGTGATCTGGCTTGTGGCTACCATGGCTTTCTGTGGCTGGGGTTCTCAGATGGCCAGGGTTCCAAATTAAGTTAATGGCCTGGACTAGACTATGACTGAAATGCCTTCTTGGGATGAAGACTTTAAGGAATCTGCCCATGGGCATTGTCCTCCTGAGCTACCCTGTTCCAAAGCAGACTTGTAGTGAGCTATTGTATTAAATGTCCTTATATCTTTTTTTTTTCTGTGTCAAACACTTAATCAAAGGGATAGGAAAATGCACACACATATCATCACACATAACTAAAACGTTGAAAACAACTCAAAAACTTGATTTCTTGTCCACTACATAACAAGCAGAACATGAGCCTCTATTAGAGGACTCACTGTCCTCCAAAAATCAAAACAATTCAATTCCACATTTGCGGGTCTGTGATATCACCAAGCCCCCAGCTCCTAGAAAATGCCAGGCTGGGCTGGTAAAGAAACCATACCAGGGCAATCTGAAATGTGCCTGATTGAAGAATGTAACCAGGAATGCACGGGACAAATAAATAATTCAAGAGAAGGATACACTTAAAACAGTCGTAGCTAAAACATCTGATGAAACAATACCTAAGATGGAATGAATATTTCAGCAAACGCATGGAAAGTGAAGGAAAGAAAAGCCATTATTTTAACTCTTGTTAGCGGGAGGAAAGGAAAACAAAACACAAGAACAGAAACTCACATATACGAATTACTTCAAAAGGCTAGGAAGAGATTAGGGGAAAGAAATTTTTAAATTGTGTCCTTGAATGGGGGACGGAATCTATACTGGGCAACATGGCAAGAGCGCAGAGAGCCGTATTTTTTCCCTATTCCACTCGCGATGCCAGCGGGTAGATCAGAAAGAAAACAACCAATAGCTACAAGAGAGTAACTAAGGAAATCCTAACTCGTTTTAAACCAAGTGGTGGCCAGACTAGGTGACTCAGAGGCATGACTCAAACCCAACACTGGGGGCCGTCAGCTCCCGGAGGCCGGGGGCGCGGCGTCAAACACATTTTAGGAAAGTACCAGGCTCGAGGAAGGCGACAGGAAACCTCCCCAGGGGATCGGCCTGGGGCTCCTCCTGCCCTACAGTCTGACCTCTTACCATCTACACCAAGAGCAGTTTCTAATCTCCTGGCTTCCCCTTCTTCCTTTACAGCCCGCCCACCCCACCACCCATTTTTCTTCCACAAAGTGTCACGCGGCGTGTGTATGCAAGACGCCGTGCCCCCTCCCAGCGGCTCCCCACCACGCGCTCACCCGCCCCGCCTCCTCGGCGAGCCGCTCCCTTCCCACCCCGCCCGCGCCCGCCGCCCGAACACGCGCCGCACGAACAGCGCCTGGAGCTGCACTAGACAAACACCTGTCCCGCCTGGGCTCCGCGAGATTTGGGGGCGAAGGCATAGGCAACAGTGGGCGCGTTCTCGCGAGGTTTAGGAAATTTCCCACGGCCCGTGTTGTGTCTGAGCTGAGTAGTGGAAGGCGGTGGGAAGGAGGTGTAGCGTGAGACTGGGCTGCCCGCATTGGGCACATGCGCAGTGCCGCTCGCGAGTGCCGCGCCAATCCTGCAGCGCCTTCAGCAGGTCTCCGGCAGCGAATTCCAGTTCTCCGGGTTTTGGGGCTCCCTACAGGAGGCAGAGCTCGATCTGGGAAACTCTAGGAATTGAAAGGGCAAGCCTGGCGGGGGTGGCGAGGTGGAGAAAGAGATGTGGCAGGTAGGAAGGAGGGGTCAGGATTCGAGCCCTTCTCCCTTCTATTAAATGCCCAGACGGACTAAGTTTGCTCCGGCGTTTCCAGGCTTAAGTTGCCTGAAGTGCGTTCCGGGCAGCGACCAGCGTCCTCGACTATGCCAGGCCCACGGAAGGACCCGAGCAGTGTCTGTCCCCATTCCACCTGGGTTCACACACGGCTGGGGACGGCGATGAGGTGCTAAGGAGGCTCACACAGCAGGCCGCTCTCTGCCCCGGGGGCATCTCTGGTTTGAGTGCGAGTGGGGCCTCAATTCCAACGCAGTTTTCACCTCTGGAGAAAACTACGCGGCGCTCTGGCATGCATATACGAGGTGGACATTAGGGGTGTCTTTGCCAGAGGCCTTGGCCTGACCTCATTTCACACCCAAGGAGAAGAAAGCTAAGTCCTCAGAGCTCAACTGCGAAAGTTTTACATTTACAGAGCTCTGAAGGGTCACAGCCCACGTTGTCATCTTGTCTGTGCGCAAGCATGGGGGGGTCGAAGAGAGCGAAGACAGTTCTAGGTTTGTCACTTGCCGAACTCCAGGCATCTCTGTAGCTCCAGCATCTAACGCAGACATTTGCATAAGGGAGGTGTCCAATGAACGTCTGAATGAATGAAAAGGGCTGGGAACCAGAGTGAGCGGGAAGCCACTTGGAAAACACCCATTTGAGGAGGTGTTTCATCTAGGCCTGTGAAACGCGGCAGATTTTCCCAGGACCCCTCCTCCCTTCCCCTCGGCCCCGCCTCCTGACCCCTCCATTCCCCGTCCCCGTTGTAATCCCCTCCGGTTTTCCTCAGTCTCCACGTACGTCCCTCAGGGCGCGTCCCAAAACCCGGATAACCGGAACACTCCCCATGGACCACACTGAGGGCTCGCCCGCGGAGGAGCCGCCTGCGCATGCTCCATCGCTTGGGTAGGTGTCCAGGGAAGGCAGCGAGCAGGATCCCCCTACTCCGCGGGCGGCGCGAGGCGTTTGGCTCTTCGCGGCAGCTGCGAGGGGAAAAGAAGCGCGGGGGCTGGGTGGAATCGAGGAGTGAGGAAAAAGGGAAGGGGCGGGGGAGAGGGACCGGGGAAAGCGTCAGGGGGAATCTCGCGAGGGTTGGAGTTTTGGCGAGAGTTTGTGGAAGATGGCGCCTGTTGTGACAGGGTAAGTCTGGGGGAATCGGAGCGCTGGGAATCGGCAAAGTTGCGGGCGTCTCGCAGCCCGCGGCGGGCGGCGTGTTCGGGGGCCGCGGCGCGCTTGGCGTCCGGGGCCGCGGGGGCGGCGTCGCGTGCGTCGAGCGCGGCGGCGGCGGCGTGTGGCCGTGCGCTGCTCGCTCTGCGCCGCCGTGGCTCGGGCTCCGGCGCGTGAGGGCGGGCGGCGGCGGCGACGCCGGCGGGTGCGGGCGTGAGTGCGGCCGGGCGCGCGGGGCCCGCGG
Organism: Eumetopias jubatus; assembly: GCF_037043125.1. NCBI lineage: Eukaryota > Metazoa > Chordata > Mammalia > Carnivora > Otariidae > Eumetopias > Eumetopias jubatus. The sequence goes on along the minus strand of NW_028274808.1, from coordinate 181,450,970 downwards.
GCGCCGTGCGGGTCGCGCGCCTCTTGCGCCGCCGCCCGCGGGCCCGGCCTCCTGGCCCCTCTCAGCTTTGTTCCCCCAGGCGGTCGTCGCCTCCTCGCCGGGCGGGTGTCCCCGGCCCCGGGCGCTTTGTCTTTCCCCGCTGCCCCCCGCGACTCTCTACCCCGGGCCCTTTGTTTCACCGCCTTGGGCGCTTTGTCCGACCCGTCGCGCCCCGCATCCCTTTTTCATCTCCTCCCCTCAGCTGTCCTTCCTCCCGTGCCCCTTTGTTGTGCCCTTCGCTGTTCCGTACTTCAGTGACCTGCCACAGCCCAGGCACCAGATTCTGTCTTTTAATTTTTCTTCCATTATTTTTCTCACGTGTTTTCCTCTCACCTTTCTGTTTGGTACTTGATCACTCCCAGAGTCTTTGTCTCGCCCATTCAGTGGCTTATTCGCTTGGCACCCCCTTCCCCTCCCGTCATCGGTTGATTTATCCAGTACCCACGGAGTGTGTCGGCTGAACTGTCTCAGCCGCGGGGACTCCATCTGGTGCTTCTTCTGCGCGCAGACAGACCCTACGGTTTGTTGTTGTTTTTGTGGGTCTTAAAGAGGCGTGGGGATACTTAGTTTTCTCCTCGGCGTTCCACACCCTTTTCTCTTGGGATTGTGTGTACGCACACGCGCGCACACACACACACACCCCTTTCTCTCGGGATTACAGTGTCTCCAGTTTTCTTCGCGGTCTCTTTGGGCCCTGTTTTGCTTGGAAACGGTAGCCCTGGAAAAAGATCTGGTCTCTAGGTTATTGCTCTTCCACCCCCGCCCCCTCTGCCCTTAGGCCGTTTCTGATGGCCTAGGCCAAGGTCAGCTGTCGTAGCTTTGCTTCTGGTTTACCTGAGGGTATTGTAGGAAGGTTAGAAGAGGTGCGAAGTTTTGGTTTTTGTTTTTTTCTTTTGGGTTTGTGAGACTAGTTTCAGATATTCACATTGGCTATTCATTTGGTACGTGAATAGTAGTAGCGTAAATTTTGATGTTAAAAACTTCTGAATATTCGTGGGGAAAATTTCAGCATTTTCTAGACAATAGGTCTGGAGTTAGTTATTTTACCAGTAATTCCTGCTGCTAAGGAAAAAGGGAGGCATCCTGCTTGGGAGTTTGATATAAATGCTTTACTTTTTCTTAATCGTTAGATAGTTTATAATTATGTGCTTTTGCTCTGTAGATTTGTGACAACCCTTCTGTCCATCTTTGGAGTTGAAATGAGGAACACGCTTAAGAGTGCAGTTTCTCGTTGATGAATACTGCTTCTAGAATCTTTGTGGAATGCATTAATCAAATGCAATTAAAAGACATTTAAGTAATAGTCTTAAGTAAGGTAAAGTCACTTCTAATGTTAAAGGAGCTTTAAATTGTTCAGAGTGCTTATTGTTATGGTAATGTAAAAACTGGGAGTTGTGTGTGGCGGGGGGAGTGAGGTGTGGTGTATTTAAATAGCCTGAATATCTGGTGCTGGGGATAAGAAGTACTCAATTTACCAGGATTACTAGATTGAATATATTCTTCAGAAGTTGTTTTTTTCCCCCTTACTAGTTGATCACTAAGTTTGGAAGTTGTGTTACCCACAAAATCATTTGGAGTGTCATTTGCTTTATAAACTAAAGTTCCACATAAAGTGCTCCTAGTAGAGGATGTACAAGATTTAGTGTGAGGAATGTTGTTAAACATTTTTTTTTGAAGGCTGTGATTAGAATTAGTAGTTTGATTTTAATTAATGGAAAATCTTTTTTCATAGTTGATATGTGAGGGTTTTGTGAAAATTTGCAGTCTGGGTTCCATGAGTGGATTTTACTCATAATCATTTGTGTCCCGTACTTGTTCTTTGTGCATAATCATTCTTTTGAAGGTAAAATCTTGAGTACGCTTTTTCTGACTCTAAACAAAAGTGTAAATATGGTGTAATAATGGAAGGTATTTTGTTCTGACTTGTACATGTAGGAATGATCACACAAACATAAAAGCCACTTTTACAAACCGTGTTGTGTTTTTTGTTTCTAAATTGAATTAAGACCTTTATTTTGTGATCATATAAAACATTGCTTTTACTAAGTTATATCAAACAGCAACATAGTTAGAAACATATGGGATGAGTTGTGGTTGGGACACTTTCATTCTGATTATCGACTATTAAAGCTTTAAATTTATTGTCCATGCATATTGCAGATGGTGGGTGTGCAGAGTGTATTTTCAGGAACAAAATAGAAGCTCACTTGTGGTATTTTCAGATCTGTTCTTAAATATGCTTTATATTAGATTATTTAAGTAGTTAGGTTTATTAAAAAGTTATCTATTGTCTGATAACAACAGTTTTCTATCAGTGTCTTTAAAAGGGTAAGATAAAAAATGGTTTGGGAGAAAAGCCACTCTTGCCAGCTGTACTTCATTAAATAATCTTTGGCACTCTGGATGGATAAGGTATTAGGGAAAAATGGTGTGTTTGAAAGTTCTTACAAATCCTAATTCTAGGATTGGGTCATTTTAAAAAATAAAGTTTGAAAACCTAGGATGTGGCTTTAAAACGTTTTTTGCTTCCTCCTAATACTAAATTTCATGTTATTTCAACTAGGGGCAGTATTTTCTCATGGATTGACTAAAAGTTGTTATTCTTGGCATCCGGCTTTATGATTATTTCCAAGTTACTCTACTTCCCCTGGGCCAATTTCCTAACTATGTAGTAAAATGGGAATTGTAATGACTTGCCACATCTGCACAGGATTGCTGTGCCTTAGGATTTGCAGAGAGCATCCTTGGATGAAAGGTGTGGTTAAAGTCTAGGAATTGTTACTGAAATAAGCTGATGTGAAATAGGTCATATTTTATAGGAAGTCAAGTAGGAGGTTATGAACGAAGTTCTTGGCAAGTCACAGCGGTGATAGTGGGATGAAAAAAATGAAAATATGTATTATAGTTTGGGTAATAAAACCAATCCTTTTTTTTCTCTGTAAGCTTAGAGGGAGGAGGGATAAGTAAAACAAATTACAGGGTGGTGTATTTGTTGTATAAGAGATTGAAAATCTGTCAAACTCAAGTAATAACACTGTAAAATTATGGAATGCTTTCCCTCTATTGATCTGTTTTCTGCATTTGGTGATTTTTTTAAAAGTTTTTATTTTATACACATAAAATAGTATGTGGGGTAGTATGTTTTAAAAACAGTGGCACAAAATGTTTTCATTAGACTCTAGGCCAAATCTTTTAATAGTAATGACTATTTTCAATATCCCTTGTAGTTTTTAATGCTTTGTCACTTGCTCTAAAGAATATTTCCAACAACTAAGGGCCATGATTTCAGGCCCTTGATCAAAGGCCCTTGGCCCTTGATCTAGGAAAGTGTTTTACGTTTAGGAGATGCTCTGTAGACACTTAGCTGAACAAACGAAACCTGTTGCTTCTGTGTTCTTGATAGATGATACAACATCCCAGCTAAGTTCCCCAAGCTAGGTTTCTGGATTCCTCTCTCATACTAACCCTTCACATTTAGGCACTAAGAACTGAAAATTTTCCCTCCTGAAAATCTCTTGATTCTGTGTCCTTCATCCCTACTGCCACAATTCATGTTCTCATTTCTCTCATGGGTTAGTATAAACATTGGCAGCTTCCTTTTTCTGTTTGTAGGTTCACCTCCTTTATCCAGATTTCCACACAGTCTAAATAGCAAATCTGATCACTTCACTTCTTAGTTTAAAAACCTTTCAATGGCTCCCCCTAGCAGCCTTCATTTAAAGAGGCAGTGGAGTAGAGAGTATGAGTTCACATTTAGGATTTAATCCGGACTGGGTTCCAGTTCTGTCTCTGCCATTTAAAACCTCATAATACTGACAAGTACTCTAACTTCTTGCGTTTTCCATCAATTGCAAGATAATTATTCTTAGCTCAGTGGGTCGTGGTGAGGATTGAATGCAAGAAAACATTTAGTAGGATACCTAAACACATAGCAGGTGCTCAAAAAATGTTAGCTAGCTTGGCATATAGGGTTCTCTATAACTATTTCATTTATTTTTTCTCTACCTGAACTATGTGCTTTTCTTTCCTTTAATATTCAGTGCTCTGGCTATATTTAAGAATCTGCAGTTCCCTGGATGGGTTTATCAGTTTAATGCCTTCCAGTACATGAAAAGTGCTGGTATTAGTGGGTTATTATTCAAGACTTAGGTCTGACGATATTCTAATGGGATCTTCCAGGCTGGGTTCAGTGCCCCTTTGGTGTGTTCTTAAAGGACTCAGGATAATTCTCTTGGAAGTGTCATACTAAGTTGTAATTGTCACATTCAAAGGCTTTTCATTAGTTACCTGGTAGCAGATACCATTTTTTTCATAATCGTTTATATATTCTTATACTCAAAAGAGTGTCTAGCACATGGTAGGGACTCGGTAAAAAGGTTTTTCGAACAAATGACTCAAGAGTACTTTGAAACCTTGGCGCAACCTGGTTCCTGTAGGCAGAATTTGATGTACATGGGAAGGTATTGATTCTCTAGGGAATTTAATCGCTGAGGTACCCACAGGAATTGATATTTTCAGCTACAGGCATTCTCATAGCCTCTGAGAACATTATAGTAAAATCTTAGCTAGAAGTTCCTTTTGGATTATACTATATTGTTTGTACAAAACTGTTAAGTTTAAATTTCACATTTTGTTTTTTGTATGGTTGACCAGTTTCTCAAAGGGTTCCATTATTTTTACATGTTCTAAGTCCTTCTTAGATGCACAGGGATGTACATTAAAACTTAAGACTCTGTGGACTGCTTCTTTTGTGGGGGGAGCCATGCAATGGAACCAGATAATAACCTGATAATCTTGATAATCTTCAGGAAGCCTCTGGAATTGTGGACAGGTTACGATTTCTCCAAGCTTCACGTTCTACTTCTGTATAATAGGCAACAATAATTTTGTTGTATTTATCTGACAGGCATGGGACTATCAAGTAAGGTAAAATATGTTAAATTATAAAGGTCAAATAAAAATATTTAAGTGATTTGTAAATACTAAAGCACTGTATACAAATATTTTCATTGTGACAAATGGTTTCTCCTGCTAATCTTTCACAGGCAGTGTTCAAGATGGACTTTTTATTTTGTAACCTTTGGTTTGTGGGTCATGTTTTAGGAAGGCAGCAGTGTATTTAGTGCAAAGGACTGCAGCCCTTGAAATAGGTGCCTTGGCATTTTGAGCAGACATATTTGGTAAATTACTGCTCGACCATGGATGTTGTCATTGAGTCACCCCCCCAACTTTGGGGGTGTATTTGTTACTGCTGTCTTCTTTGCTTGGACAGCTGTAATAAAGTAGGAATGTTGAATGCCTGACTGCAGCCATCTTTCATACATCCTGCCCACAGTTCTGGATGCCCCTTAGGCCTGGCACAGCATCATGGTGTCACTTATGCCTCATTAGACCTGCTTCTGCTTCAGGGAATGAAACGATATCCTAGTAGTATGAAGAGGATAATGTGTTTCCTGAACAATACTTCTGAGGAAAAGCAAGCATTAGAGGCACTCTGACTTGGGTTGTATAATTAGTAGTAATTATCTATCTGCATAAATATTTGTGTAGGTTTGTTACGTTGAGACAGTGTATAATGATAAGCATGACAGCTTTTTAGTCAAATTGGTCATGTTCATGGCAGTCTTGGACATACTTGCACTATTTTAAGTTTACAAAAACAATGTAGAAACCACTGCTGCTTAGGTATCCTAAGTTGCAAAAGCCTTGAAAAATGCTGCACCTGTTGGATGTGAGCTGGAATGTACTAGAAAATCAAGTTGACTTTTTTTAACTCCCCTCCCACGCTTCCTTTTGAATATAGATTCAGTAGTTTTAACTTGGCCTTAGAGCTAATGTTTTTTCTGCACATTGTTAATTAGATGATAGAATTGTAAATGAATAAGTATATTTCTCATAAAAAGTTTATATAACCAGGAAAAATGTTTATCACTTTATGAAACCCTGTTATTTTTTATTAGCATGGTAAAGATTGTGTTATATAACTGCAATATTAGTTGCCTTATAAAGTATAGAACCAATGTTGTAGGGTTTTTGTCTTTATTATTATGAAGACTTCATTTGGGAACTAATTTTGCTCCAGACAAAACATACTAGCTTTCGGCTGGTTTGCATAACTGGAAGAAAGGTCTTTGTTCCCTTATTGGAAAACTGCAGACCCACTAAGATCTTGCCTTATTTTGCTAACATACCATTTTCTTTAATTTTTATTCTTTAAAGATTTTATTTATTTGACAGAGAGCGAGCAAGCAGAAGCAGGGGGAGTGGCAGGCAGAGGCAGAGGGAGAAGCAGGCTCCCTGCAGAGCAGGGGGAGCCCGATGTGGGGCTCGATCCCAGGACCCCGGGATCATGACCTGAGCCGAAGGCAGTCGCTCAACCAAATGAACCACCCAGGTGCTCTAACATACCATTTTTAAAAAAAATACTATTTATTTGAGAGAAAGCGTGCACATGTCGAGGAGGGGGGCAGAGGGACCTGGAGAGGGATAGAATCTCCAGCAGATTTCCTGCTGAGCGGCAGCCCACACAGGGCTGGATCTCATGACCTCAGGATCATGACCTGAGCTGAAACCAAGAGTTGGATTCTTAACTGACTGAACTGCCCAGGCGCCCCATGTTTTTTTTGTTTGCTTTTTGTGTTTTTTGTTTTTAATGGACTTTATTTTTTTAGAGCACTTTTAGGTTCACAGCAATATGGAAGGGAAGGTACAGAGATTCCCCATGTTCTCCCTGCCCCTGTACATAAATAGCCTCCTTCATTATCAACATCCCCCAGCAGAGTGGTAGATTTATTGTAATTGATAAACTTACATTGATACATTATTATCTTTTTAAGTGATAGTTTACATTAGACTTTGTTCTTTGCGTTTGGACAAATGTAAATCTATCTACCAGTGTAGTATCTCACGGAGTAGTTTCATTGCCCTAAAAATCCTCTGTGTTCTGCCTACTCGTCCCCTTCCCATCCTTAGCCCCTGGCAACCACTGAACTTTGTATTCTCTATAGTTCCCAGCATGTTTTCCAATCATTTAACTTTTGGTTTGAGTATGAGAAAATTTTTCATTCAAAAAATTATGTAGTTCTGTACAAAGCTCCTGATCCATACACCAACTGGAAGAAGCAGAAACATTGAGGTTCCCAGTCATGAAGGGAGGGGTTAAGGGAAATGCCTATAACCATGCCTTAGTGGTTCTCCTTAATTGCTTAAATAAATCCTCCTTTATAACTGCTTAAATAAAACAGCTGTTTTAAAGAAACAGTTGTTGAGCACGTAATAGGTGTGACTGCTATGTTAGCGGTCTTATAAAGATGGCCAAGAAGTTGTCTGGTGAAGCTCATGATTTAGTGAAAAGTGCACAGATAATTATAATAAGGGAGATTATAAGTGCTCTAACATGTATAGTGCTGGGAACACAGGTGTGAATGATTATCTTAATTGGAGGAGAGTTCATAGAAAAGGTGAGAGCTGATAGGGGTGTTAGGAAATAAAACTGGAAAAGTGGTTGGGGCTTCTTGGAGGACCTTGAATGCGAAGTTAAGGGTTTGGTTATCAATCAGGGTTTGGGGTAGGAGGGCATTGAACATTGTTGAAGAAGTAAGGCAGGGTGTAATCAGTGTAAAATAGATTGGGGTGGATGGAGACCATAGGAGAAATATAATCAAGGTCTCATCTTCATGGTAGCAGGCCTAGGACTAGAAAGAATAGAGCAGCTCTTTCTGGAGACAGGATGGTATTGGGAGCTTTGGAATCAGTGTGCTATAGATCTGTGGCTATGAGCATTTCACTTAATCTGTCTTGCCCTTGTCTGAAAAATTGGAGAAAATAATACTTCGTGGAATTGGTGTGAAGGTTATATGAGATACGAGAAAATGCCTAGCTCAGTTCTGGGAGTAGCAGCTGCTCAATAAATAGGTCCTTCTCTTCCCCTTATCTGGAGTAGAATTTAAAGGATAAGATGGGGGAGCAGGGAAGGGTGGAAGGGAAGGTGGGGGGAAAAAACCAAACGATAAAGCAGGGTGAAGTAATTAGAAATGGGAAAGTCTTGAGTGAGGTGAGCAGGTACAGGAGAACCTGCATAACAGTGCTTTGTTTCTTTTAGCTTTTGAACAAATGCTGAATACTTAATTTGCATATTTCTGTAATCTTTTTGCATACTTTTGTAACATTTAACATTTTTCTGCAGTTATATAAATATATCTGAATTGAGTGTGCCTCCTTTTCTAAGTCTGATTTGTCAGCCACCTCTGTTAAGGACAGGATCAATATTTTACTTATCTTGTATAATTATGGCACAGTTGTTACCAGCCAGAATGTTATTTGCTAGATGAATAGGACTTGAATGGATTTAATATAAAAACTTGCCACTAGGTGGCACTTAGTCTAAGTGATAAATCTGATATTCAGCATAGATTAGTTTTTCTGAGAACCATGGTGAAACTGACCTCCTGGATTATGGTCTGCTTTCTGGACCATAGTTTTTGAAGTGGAATATGAAACATACAGCAAATAGAAAACTCATAGTATTGAAAAATAGAAAAAGCATAATGCCATTACAACATGTTCTGTAGAAAGAAGCTGAAGGGAAGCTCAGTGAAATTGCACAAGTGACCAAATTCCCCATCTCTAAATGTATAGACAGTGAAGCTTGGTGGTTAGATTTTAGGCGATGGTTTTTATGGTTAAAGGAGGAGACTGTAGGAATTTGTTTTTTATAATGAAAGATGATGATGAGATACGGTTTGTAAGGATACTAGACTGATTCTAGGTTATTTACATTTTGGTGTATTGTCTTCTCCCTTTAACATACCACAGTATGTAATTATATCCAGTGTGACAAATGTTATAGATTATTAACTCTTAGATTAAGGAAACTTCAGAACTGGAAAAGACCTTGCTAATCATGTGTTCTAAAGTAACTACTTTTTTTTTAAGATTTTATTTATTTATTTATTTGACAGAGAGAGAGAGAGAGAGGGAGGGAGGGAGAGAGAGAGAGAGCACACGGGCACAAGCAGAGGGGAGAGGCAGAGGGAGAGGGAGAAGCTCGATCCCAGGACCCTGGGATCATGACCGGAGCCGAAGGCAGACGCTTAACGGACTGAGCCACCCAGGCGCCCCTAAGTAACTACTTATTTAAATGGAGGCACAGATGGACTGAGTAATTTCCAGTTGGCTAATGGCTGAGACCCATTCAGTGATTGAGCTGGGACTAGTTCCAGTTTGCTTATTGGGGAGAGACTTGTGCTGGTCTTTTTTCTGTTTATACCACTCTTCTGCTTTTTAATGTTACAAGAACTTTGCTTTGTCTTTTTTTTTTTTTCCTGTGAGTGTGGACTTACACCAAGAATACAAATCTCTCAACCCCAAGCTTGGTTTGGGGCTGCTGCCAGTGTTGCTTAATAAATGGTCAGCTCTGAGCCTGCCTCTTCTTTCCTCCTTGGCTGTTTTCCTGTTCTTGATGCTGCTTGTGTTCTCTATCTTATATTTTTGACTGACCAGGATGGCTTCTTTTAGAACACATTTGTTCTCAGTGCACACTTATCACCCACTCTGCTTTAGTTGTCCCTACTCCAGAACTGCCTGGGTTCTGGCTCACCTGGCACACCCCAGTCCCTGCCTCTTGCCTCCCTAGCATCTTTAGTTCTGCCACTCGCACTAAATTGCAGCTGGTTGTTTCCAGAGCCTCTGTTAGAGAAAATGGAAGGACAGAAGAAGAGATTTAGAAAAAAAAAGACCGTCATATAGGGAAGGAGGCCACAACTTGAGATTTTACACTGGAAGATGTACTCATTTATGAACCTGGTGATTTTTATACAGGGGTTTTTTTAGCGTATATGTCAGGACATTATTCCCTAACTGTGGAATTCATTAGATGTGTTGTATCTGTCATCTGTACTTAACCAAATGTCAAGGAAGTGAATTAAATCCATTTCAGCAGTCCAAAGATAGTATTGATGGTTTTAGTAATTTACTTATATCTTAGAATAATGAGTGTCGTCCTTTGATTAAATGGATAGTACTGAATTAGTGGGAGTTGCCACTTTACTACTGTAACGTTAAAAAAACAAACTTGGTAGCTGTAGCTTTCAAAGATTATTTCCCAATTATTGGTAAACATGCCATTTTTCATCCTGGCCTCCCCTCGCAATATAGGGGAAATCCTTTTACATATAGGATTTAGGAGCATATCATTTACTTAAGCCTCATTTCTAAGGATGTAACTCCTGAAAGTTGTCAGTTGGTATATTAAGTATCTTAAATGACATTAGAATTTAAATTAACACAGTTTAGATGTGCAGTTGATTTATTTTTTTCATCTCATTTTTAGCTTGTTTTTCTAATTGAGGCAAGTGACTATGTTGATGTGGAAGTTTTTCTCAAGGGTTAATTAATGTCATCTATAGATACTTAGATGATTTTTTTCTGTTGGAAAAATGTATATAAGAAATTCAAAAGTTATTTAAATATATCATGGAAAGTCAGCCACTGTAGTCTTCACCAGGAAATTAACTACTGTGAACAATTGGGAGTATAGTCTTCAACTTTTTTTTTTTAGTGGAAATGCTGACATTCTATTTATTGTCAGTAGTTTAGCAAACATATTAAGGGGTTTTAGGGAATTGACATTTTGTTAAGTATCTACTGAGTCTTCAACTACATTGAGGGGAAATAGTATCTCCATTTTATAGATAAGAAGTCTGAGGGTCAGGTATTTAGTAATTTAACTCAGGTTCACGAAGCTTTACTTCTGCCTCTGCCATTCATTGCCCTCCCTGTACTGACAGAGGTTTTGTTTTTCTATACCTAAATGATAAACACCTGAAAGCTTCCAAGCTCTCTCCTAGGTGGCAAGCAGTACCAGAGAGAATTCTAATAAAGACTTTAAGGAAAAGGGGATTATATTAGATTATTACTTTAGATGAAGTATTAGGTTTACTGTTTATTTTAAAAAGAAATGTATATTCTAGAAATGCATTCAAAGTTAGATTTGACTATGTATTTGTAACCATATTTTTCTGATGAAATGTTTTTTTCTTATTTTGTGTAATAACTATTTTCCAAATGATACTTTTTGTCAACTTATATGAAGTATTTTTTCCTAGTGTTTCATTTGTCATTCAATTTTATTGTCTTAAGTGAGTTTAAAATTTTTATGTAGTCAAATTTGTAGTTTTTCCTTTGGCTTTGTGTTTTGCTAAGTCTTCCTCACTCCTGAGATTATGAAAGCATTCTTTTGTTTTTCTTTTTTTTTTTAAGATTTTATTTATTTATTTGATAGAGAGAGAGAGACCGCGAGAGAGGGAACACAAGCAGGGGGAGTGGGAGAGGGAGAAGCAGGCTCCCCACTGAGCAGAGAGCCGGATGGCGGGGCTCTATCCCAGGACTCTGGAATCATGACCGGAGCTGAAGGCAGACGCCCAACGACTGAGCCACCCAGGCACCCCCATTCTTTTGTTTTTCTTATAAATGTTCTTTTATAATTTAAAAAATGATTTATCCGTTTAACCCTTCTCGGAGGTTTTTGGTTGGTTGGTTTGTTGGTTGGTTTTTTTGCTGTGTTATGTGATGTAGGTTTTGACCTTACTTTTCCTTTAGAACCAAATGTGTTATTTTCATATACTCAATTTTTTCTGTCTTCTGTTGCATAGACTTGTGGTTCTTAAAATGAGATCCTTGGAGGGCAGCAATAGGTTAACTTGTTAGAAATGCACATTCTTTCACTCCACCCCAGAGCTCCTGTCTCTGAAGCCCTGGAGGAATAGAGTTCAGTCTAGTTCAGCAAGCCCTCCAGGTGATTCTGATGCCGGAAGTTTGTAAATCACTGTGAGAACTCCTCTTCAAGGAAGGGCAGGCCCTCTACTTGTGCCCTGGATCCCATCCCTTCTCAGCTAGAGTGCCGTGGATCCCATCCCTTCTCGGCTACTCTAGACATTGGAGTAGCCAGCTAGCCTTCCCTGTCTCTGGTCTCAGTTTTCACCTTTCTCTTGAAGCATCCTTGACAGTATATAAACATGCTGTTGTTTGCCTGGATTCCACACTCCCCTTTGGTTTTGTTTCTCCTTTGCCCTTTGCAACAAACTTCCTATGGAGGGTTCTTTCTGTCTCCACTCTCCATTCCCTCTAAACCTACTTCAGCCAGGCTTTTTATCTCCACCACTCAACAAAACTGCTCCTCTCAGGGCGCCTGGGTGGCTGAGTTGTTAAGCGTCTACCTTTGGCTCAGGTCAGGATCCCAGGGTCCTGGGTTCGAGCCCCTTATCATGCTCCCTGCTCTGCAGGGAGCTTTTCCCTCTCCCTCTGCATGCTGCTCCCCCTACTTGTGCTCGCTCTTTCTCTGTCAAATAAATAAATAAAATCCTAAAAAAAAACCAACAACCCTGCTCCTCTCAACTTACCAGTTCCCTCTATGGGTGAATGTAGTGGTGAGTTTTTTTCAGGTGTTATCTGACTTGATCAGCATTTGATATCTTGGATCACTGCCTCCTTATTCAAATATTTTTTTCATTTGGCTTGTAGGATACCACGGTCCTGGGTAAGCCACCTCGCTGGCACCTTTTTCTTGGGTCTCCTTTCTAGTACTTTCTCATTCTACACATTTTTCCTGCTTTTTATCCCACATTCTGTACTCCTTCTTGTTTTATTTTTCTCACTTGCATGTATCAGCTTCTCACGATACGTATTCTTTGCCTTTCGATTTTGTCTTTCTCTGCCCTACTAAAATAGAGTGCTTGGTACGTAGATGATAATCAGTATTTGTTGAATGAATGAGTGAACCAGTGAAGTGTTGTAGCAACATCACTTTTTGAATGCTCTTTTTCTCACTGATCTGAAATCCTGCTTATATTCCTGTATGTTATAAAGTTTTATGGGCCCCTGGTGTTAGTACAGATTCATCTAATGTGTTTTAAATATAATCTGTTACCTGAATGTGGTTCAGTAGCCTTGAGATCTGTTGTTAAATTTAGCCTTTGCCATTGTCTGGTGTGGAAGGTAGTAGTATTCTGTTCTATAGAAATTTAACCAAATTTACCTGTGGGAGAGTTGGAATTCAGACTCATGTCTCTGGATTCCAATTTCATTGTGATGAGCATCTTCTAATGACTGTGTAATCTAGTATGTGATAATGCTACTGAGCATTCCTCCTCTCCACACCCCCACCCCAAATTCAAGATTAACCTTTAGTCATCTGTCTGCGTGATTGGTTGTGCTCTCTAACCAGAAGATCCCCTTCCCTCAGTCTAGCCAGAGTAAACATCTGAGACAGGAGGATGAAGTTGAGCAGGGAATTGGTTTATGTGGGATTTTTTAAAGTAGACTTTGTTTTTTTAGAACAGTTTTATGTGGGATTTTTGTCTCTGCATTTCAGTTTATGATTTTGGAAAAAAGGTTGTAGAAAAAAACACAGGTTGGAGGTCATGAAATAGGTTCTCTTCAGTAAGAAATTTTGGTGATATCTCTGCTTCATTTCTTTTTGGCGTGAATAATACCTCTTTGATCTAGGCCTTAAGTTAAACATGATACTGTATGTGTCAGAGAACTCAGAAAATAATTCTTGTACTGTAACCAAAAGTATTGCTATTGAGAATGACTTGAGTCTCATGCTTTTGGTACTCTAGATACATTCATTCTTTATATTATACTGGAGTACTTTTTAATTTTGTTTTATGCCAAACTCTTTTATAAATGTAATTTTAAAGTTTTTGCTGCAAATGTTGTTTTTCCAAGACTGCAGCTGTGGATGTGGCTTAAAAACTGATGAGCATCTACAATGACGAGTCTTTATGGAGCAATGAAAGGCTGCTTACAAATTGTAGCCACGGTTGAAATGAATTGTGTGTTTGTTATTTGTGAATCCCTAAGGGTAAATGTGTTTTGCGAGGGGTGAGTTAGGATAGTACAAACTGAGAGTGTTTCTGTTCTGGTAATCTTTGGAGCAGTCATTTCTGCTAGTGCTCTTTCTTATGACTGAAGGAATTTGGAATATTTTGCTTGACTACTTTGATGATTGTTTCTTTAATCATACTATTCGGATATATTTAAAGGTAAATTGTAATTTTAAGATATTTTATTGACATGGTTTCTGTCATCAAATATTTTTACTCTGAACAACTATTGTGTATAATAGCTCTTGTGAATGATCTTTACCTGTGTCTACTGTCTAAAACCCTTAAGTGTTGTGTTGTTTGGAACTTAAGTATTTTCTGTTTGGTATGATTAGCTCATACATATCAATAGTTTTAGGCACAGTGCATATACTCATTTTTATTTCAAAAGCTTATGGTTTTAATAAGTTACTGAACAAGTTCAAATAGTTAACTCTTAAGTTATTAAAAGTAGTTTTACTCCAAGATATTAAATACCACATCTAGAATTGAGCTACAAGAAATAAAGGGGTTGTGGTATTTTCTCTCAAAATATCTAGAAGATAAATTTCTCAGAAGAATTCTAGAAAATGTTTATTTTTTTAAAAAAAAGGAGGGGTGGAGAAGTGACATTTGGAACAAATGAGGATCTGTGACCAAAAAAACCCCACCACAGTAATATGTGGGATTATGGCCAGTATTTCTGAATGTCTTAGGATATATATATTTGCAAATCTCTGAACTATTGGGGGCGCCTGGGTGGCTCAGTTGGTTAAGCGACTGCCTTCGGCTCAGGTCATGATCCTGGAGTCCCCGGATCGAGTCCCACGTCAGACTCCCCGCTCAGCAGGGAGTCTGCTTCTCCCTCTGACCCTCTTCCCTCTCGTGCTCTCTATCTCTCATTCTCTCTCTCTCAAATAAATAAATAAAATCTTTAAAAAAAAATCTCTGAACTATTTATATATTTAAATCATCATAATAGATTCACTTTACTTTTAAAGGCAGTACTTAACATGCTTCCTGATCATAAATTGTTGACTATTGAAGATACTCAAAAATATGTTGTTAAAATTAACTTTTTTTGTTAAATTTCGTCTCATTACTCCTAGTAATAACATTTAAACTTTGACAGTAACATCTGTTCCTTTATTGTGTGGGACATGTTTTTGGGAGGATTTTATGCACGTTAAAAATAACAATTTTTGTGAATTGTAGTTGTTTTCTGTAGTCACTTTTAGATACAAAAGCATTCTCTGTGAGTTACCTCTGATTATTCACAACCAAATTTTAGTAGAGCAGATGTAGACTCCCAGTGGAATAATTAGCCAAAAAATATTAGGGGTTAGAGAGCCCTTTGTGTAACATTTAATTTCTTGGCCAGTTTATATGAATAATTAGTTTTGAGGCAGTTAAAATTTCTTCTCTTGGGATTTCACAGTTGTTACAGATAGCTGTAATCACCAGGGAAGTAGAAATAGTATTTCCATCAAACAGATGGCTTTCCTAGCCCTGGTCCTTAACACTGCCTGCTGAGGTTCGTGTTTATGTTGGATGATTTCCTAATCACACCTTTTGAAAGATCACACCTGGTAGCAGAATATGATGCAGATGATAAAATGACTTAGTGAATTTGGGAACTTATAAAAGTTGGAAGTATGTATAGTTCCCACGCTCCTGGGGAAGGTAATCTGTTTGTGTTAGAGAAATCAGTGTGGCTACTAAGGCTTCAGCTGTCCTTTCAGGGATTCCTTAGCCACCTCTTTCACTTTTTTGACTTTCATTAGCTCTGACATCAGTGTGCTATTTTCATTTCTGTCTGGTCAGATGACCAGCCCATCCAGTGCTTTGAGGCACTGGGAGTTTTTGTTAGGCTTACGGATAGGTTTCTATTGTGTATGAGGAAGATTTTCAGAGAATACAGTGATGTAGGGGCTTACAATTATAAAATCGCATCTTTTTTCAGCTCTAATGTGAAGCTTTTGTGGAGATTTTACTCGTTACTATGAGGATTATCTTTCCCCTTCTGTTTTCTTTCTGTTGGAAGTTTCAAAACACGTGCACACGTGTATTAGAGATTCACGTGTATACTTATGCTCCTGAAATTTCAAAACCACAGTCAATGTGATTCTAAGAACTTTACATTTGTAGGCTATATTTACTCAATAGCAAGAAATGTTTGTTTTTTGAAGTCATTTCTTAATGACATCTGGAAGAAAGCCAGTGATATTTTGGAGATAAGTGAAGACAGTGCCTTTTGGAAAGCTAGGGCAGGGCTTTACTTTTACTATAACTAGTCAGGGCAAGTTGTAAGAGTTACGGTAGATCGAGCTCAACTTTTGGAGCTATCAAAAATTTGTCAAGAAGGAAAAAAATTCTCGTGCTTTACACAGGTTGTCAGGGCAGGGTGGTGTTGCCATTTGTTGAGATGAGATGGCACTGAGCTAAATGGCATAGTAAAGGAGTTAGTGTTGGGAGAAGTTTCTGGTTTTGAGTGTGTTGAGTTTGAGGCCCTTGTAAGAGATAGGTGAAGATATCCGGTGGCCAGTGATGTATGTGTTAGTTCTGTGGTTCCTGGAGCTCAGGAGAGAGGTCAAGGTTGGAAAGACATACCTGAAGACTGTTGGATGGTAATTAAAATCTTGAGAGTGGGGCAAAACCTCCCTGGGAGAGTTGGAGTTAAGCAGGGACAAACTGCTGGTGAGCACCAACATTTAAGGAATGGGTAGAGGTGTGGAAACCAGTGGAAAAAAACTAATAATAAAAGAGGTGGGACAAAACCTAGACAGTTGTAGTGTCACAAAAATGAAGAGAGTACTTTTAGAAGGTGGGAAAATTAGTTGCATCAGATGTTGGAAAGAGGGCAAGTGCTATAAATCCAAGTGTTCACAAATTTAGTATTTGAAAGACCTTGGTAAGAACAATTTCAGTGGAGTGGTGGGAGCTGTAATATGGTTTGTCATGGGTGAGGACGTGGGGACAGCTTTTTCAGGAGCAATGGCTGTGAACTTGGTGTGAGTGGAGCCATAGGTGTTGTGATGGTGCTTTTAAAGGTAGAATAGGCTTGACTTGTTTAGATGCTGATCAGAAGGAACACAGGGAGGGAAGGGATGTTAGATTGAAACTCTTTGGGTGCTTTTTAAAAGGGGTTTGTTGGGGAGGCGGGCGCACATTCAGTGATGCTGTGACTATGAGGACATTCTTAAATTTGACTCTGTTAACGTCTCAGTCTTTTCACAGTGACTATCTCATTTTAAGATTGAGATTCTTTATTGTTTTTCTCCTGAAGAGATGGTGTTTATGCTTGATTCTTCCATATTTTTTTTTGTTTGGTGTCTCTATGATTCACTGAAGTGGTGGATTTAGTCAATTTCTGTGAAGCCAGAGAAGGTTGCGTGTCTTTGGGGGTCTTTATCCATGCACTTCGAGAGCTGTGTGACACATGCAGCAGTTCTGTTTTGTACTGTGTCACAGTCTCTAGACTTCTGATTGCTCCTCTGTGTCCATAGAAAGTTAACATGTACCCTGGTATTTGTGAATGTGTATTTACATAATTGTGTAATTATAGTGAACTGTTGTACTTTAATAATGGGCACATCAAAATGTGTACAGGATAAAAATGAAGTAAGGTCTTAAAGGTACTTTAATAGAATGACAGAATCCCATCTTCACAGGGTGTTTTTTAGTGGCACCACTGTACTTAAAGACCACTTTGCTATATTTGAAATTGGGAAAGTGTGCATAATACACTTTATTACTTTTTAAAATCTTGGTTAATTTTTTGTGATAGAGTCATTCAAAGGGCTAGATTCAAAATCATTTTATTTCTGTACAAATCAGGTGATTTTTCTTAGCTGACAAGCCATTGTTTACCTTAAGTGTTTTTAATTTTACAAAAATAACTTCTAGATAGCATACTACAGGAAGCTGCTTGTCTTCACAGGAAAAGTAATCAATTTTGGGACATTTTTGTATAAGAAGGAAGAGTAACTGTCAAGTTTCACAACCCCTTTAAGTGCTTTGCCACCAGATAAAGAGCAGACCTCCCTGTGGTACAGGAGATTTTCATGGTTACTCCTTATCTCATGAAGATACATTGTTTTATAAAACTGGCCACATCTATAACATTTGGTAGTACTTTGTGCCATTCTGTCATCATGTTGGTTGCTTGCTAATGAAAGATGAAATGAATGAGTTCTTGTGTGATGGGATTTCTGTAAGCTTTTTACAGGAATCTTCTTTTATTTTGGGTAAAGCAGCCACTCTCAGCAGATAATGCTCTCACTGATTTTCCATAAAATGCTTTTATTAAAGAAGCCAAAGAAGCTCCCTTCTGAAGACACTTTGTCTTTTTGTTCAGTGCTCTATCAGTTGGACCTGGAAGAGTGTCTTATGTAAAAGGCACTCAGGAAATATTTAACTGTAGAATGAATTTGCAGTTGAGAATATTTTCACATAGGTATTTTCTTAGAAATTTTTGCATTTCATTCAGAAGTCAGCAAAGACTATAAACTGAGGCATATTAGAAGAATCATCTATACTACCAACTATATGGCAAATTTCCCACAGTACGTAATTTTTTTCCCTAATAATAGTCTTTATGCTTTTAGCAATGTTTTGTGTGTATATTTATATAGTAATTTACTGACAGAAAATACATTCTGGCTTATGTTCATGTTATTCCCCAAGTCATATTTCAGCCCTTTCTACTGTAGCAGGAAGAACAGATCTTTCCCCGTGGTAGGTGGCTTCTTATCTTACACTGTTTTATAGGAAACCACAAGTAAAAGAGGCATATAAACTTATATAGTTAAATTCAGGGAAATTTTCCAAAGTTCTGAGTTGAAAGTCATGATTCTTTAACCTTGCTGGAGAGAAAAGAAATGACAACCTGTAGCAATGTGGTATGTGTTTAGGTAGTTAATTTTTTAAGTATCTTGCTAGTTGTGATTGCTTTATACTGTCATTTGCTAATATTTCCGGGGTGAAATTTATATGTAGTATGAGGTTATTATTGATAATAGATGTAAACCTAAATTTTTAAAAGTTATTTCGGTTATTTCTATCTTATCTTTGACTGTCTTGTCTCCTTTTTTTTTTTTTAAAGTAATCTCTGTCCCAGGTAGGTTTCAAACTCATAACCCCAAGGTCAAGAGTTTATGTGCTCTGTGGACTGAGCCAGCCAGGTGGCCTGTGACTGTCTTGTTATATTCTCATGTGATTAGCTAATCGTTATTTTTACTTGGTAAAGAGCGAATACTAGGAGGAAAGAGGTGCCCTTCTGCCATATATTTAGAGTGCTTGATTATTAGTATTCTCTTCAATGTCTGTTTTGTTGAGGAAATCATCCTAAGGCCTTTGTCTGTTTTCTGAGAGTTCAGTTCATGGAAGTAGGTAATTAGTGATACACCAAAACAAATCAGTCAGTGAGAGCACCATTACCGACCCTTCACATTGTGGGACATCTATTTCCTCAGGTTGGGATCATCTGACATAAAATGAGCTCTAGTGTTAAATTCAAAGATTTTTGAGGGTCATCTATGTTCTAGGTACTAGGATATACCGGTGGACAAAACCAAATGATCTCTGCCAGTGTATAGAGGTTACATTTTAGTGAGAAGGGGTGCCTGGCTGGCGCAGTTGGTAGAGCTTGGGCTCCTGAGTTTGAGTTTACTTAAAAAAAAAAAGTACTAAAAATACATTTTAGTGAGAGAGAAACAAAAAACAAATAAGTAAAATATTGAGATAAGACTTTAGAAGAAAAAGTTGGGGATAGGGAGTATTATGTCAGGAAGAGATTGCAACAAGATAAAGTGCTTATGGAAGGTCTCACTGAGATGGTGACATCTGAGCCAAGAACCTCAAGGATAAAATGAGAATTGAGGCATGCATGTATGTGGGGGAGGAACATTCCAGCAAGTAGGAACAGCACTTGTAAAGATCCTGAGACAGAGCATGCCTAGATTACATACGGTATGTGAAGTAAAGAGGAATGTCAGAGATGGCCCTGTGGGTTTTGGCCTGACCAATGGTAAATGCAGGGTTGCTCTCATTTGATGTGGAGAACAGATATTGGGTGTGAGAGTATGAGATGAGATGTATGCACAGTAATAATTTGTGTGGCTTCTGGATTTGCACGGGGACAGATTTAAAAATGTAGGCGGGCCAACTCTTGGTAAGAAACATGATTTTGAATAACTGTTTTACTCTAAATTGATAGTTAAGGAAGATGAACAGATTTATTTGCCTGAGCTAAATGTAATTGTAAAGGAAAGGAACTTTCCAGGAGTTAACATGTTTTACACATTAATTTTGGAATACCTAAATAATTACTTGAAAAATTTTTGCTTTATTAAGGTGCATTACTTTTCTCCCAATGCTGTTGATTTAAACAATAGAGTACTATTACACAGGTTAATAGGTAATCTCTGACATATGAGAAACAAATACTAAAATAGATCAGGAAGTAGAGAAGTATGAAGTCCTAATATTTAGATCAGTGAGAGACAAATATTTAACCACTGTGATATAGTGATTTGTAAGAAATATGTATTTGGTCAGTCTGATGACTGCACTGTCTTTTTCATATATGTTTTGGTCTTCACCCACTGCATGGCTCACAGCTGCTACCCTTGGGATTTCCTAAGCTGTGAGAGGGATAAGGGTTTCTTTCTTGTGCTAATGAGATGACTTTTGGAAAGCACCTTAGGATGGGGGCTGGTTGCCAGGGGAGCCGACCGTGTGTGATTAGAGGGTTGGAACTTTCAGTCCTCCTCCCCTCCTCACCACCTCTGTAGGTTGAATCAATTGCCAAAGGCTGATGGTTTAAATAAATCATGACTCTCTAATGAAGCCTTCAGTAAAACCCAAAAGGACAGAGTTCAGAGAGCTTCCAGGTTGAACACTTGGGGGTGAGGTGTTTTATGTGGGAGGTTTCACTTGGGAGAGTGTTGTGCCTGAAGAGGGCATGGAAGCCCTTTGCCCGTTCGCCATACCTTGCCCTGTGCATCTCTTCCACTGGGCGGTTCCTTAGTTATATCCTTTTGTAATGAACTGGAAATCTATTAAGTAAAATGTTTCCCTCAGTTCTGTGAGCTGAATTTGCAAATCAGTCAAACCCAAGAAGAAGGTTGTGGGAGCCTCCAGTCTATAGCTGGTCTGTCAGAAGCACAGGTAATAACCTTGACTTGCGACTAGCATCTGAAGTGGGGGTAGGGGCAGTCTTGTGGGACAGAACTGTTCACCTGGGGGATCTGTCTCTGGGTAGTGTCAGAATTGAGCTGAACTGTAGGACATCCTGCTGGTGTCCAGAGAATTGCTTGTTGGTGTGAGAACCCCCCTCGCCATGTTGAAATTGGTACCAGAACCCATTTAACCACATACTTAGGTCTCCAGGTATCACTTGAAACAATTTTTTTTTTAGATGTTTTATGTTTTGAGCAATTAATCAAGGCAACTGTATTTATGAAATATCTTTAGATGGCTTGTTTTCTCTACAAACTATGTTTTATCTTTGCTATGAGCTTTCTGTTTTGATAGTATGTTTTTATATTTGGAATTATATGTATGCTGGATAGAACTTACTGCCTTAGTTTATGCAATAGATTACTCAGTAGGGTCACTTTGTAATATCAGCTTCTCTAGTTAAGAAGGGAGGTATGCTGAGAGCCACTTTGGTGTGTGTGTGTTTGTGTTCCTTGTGTGTCTGCTTTGTCTGAGATCACAATAAGTTATTGCTTACGATATTGTTGATCTTTTTTTAAAGATCAACAAAAAGTCATTTAAATTGTTTTAAATTCAAAGTAGCATTAATCTCTGCTTCTGCATTTTTGTCCTAATGGTAGAAGTTTTAACACACATTTCATTGTTCTGTCTGTAGGATTGGCGTTTACCTCACAGCTTTTAAAAAATCAAAACCAAACAAAAAAACTCTCCATGGCATTTTATTAAGTCCGTATATGCAGAAGGTTCATAGGAATTGTTTTGTCTCATGCATACAGGAGTTTCTGCCACAATGCCATATATATCTTGACAAACCTTGAATTCTGCAAAATCCTGCCGTGAAAGTAATAAAGCTTATATTGGGGCATAAGGGATGGGGCAGACTACTGAAAACCCATGGAACTCTGCTCTTGAATACTAACCCAAACCAGGAGCAATTCTAATAAAAAACAAAAGACTAGCTTTTGTGTACCTTGTAGTACCATCAATCTTTGGAGTCTTAAACCCTGAGCTCCAGCCTCCTCCTAGTTGTAGGTTCTAGAAGGGCACTGCTGGTAAGAGCCTATTTTCATTAAAATTAAAAATCTCATCCAAGATGTGTAGCCTTCTTCATTAATACATTTTTTGAATACAGGGGGAATTTTTTTTTTTCCCAGCTTCCTCATCTGCACAGGCAGCTTTGCCAAATAGGTGGAACTTAGCTAAAAGAGGAACAATTCCTGAAGCCGCTAAATCAACCACTCCTTGTAAGAAAGAAAAGTACTTTTGTAAATTTTCAGGTTTTTTTCCCATAAAATATTCATCTGTTGCTAAGGTTTTATCTCTAATTGTGAAAGAGCTTATTCCAGTTGCCTCAGAACATTAACATGCTAGGAAAAATTGTGTTATATGCCAACATGACTTCCTTTCACACCAGCCTCATCCCGCTATTTCCAGTCACCTAAGAAGTAATTCACAGCAGAGAAACCTACGTTGTAGAAGAACAGAGTTTATTTTTGTTCAGGTTGGATTTATAAAATTGTATAAGATGACTGGCAGGTGAGTGTTAGTTTTGGAATCAGACCAGGCTTCGAATTCTGGCTCTGCTATTTAAATGTTCTTTTCTACAAGTTACTTTTTTTTTTTTTAAAGATTTTATTTATTTATTTGACAGAGAGAGACATAGCGAGAGAGGGAACACAAGCAGGGGGAGTGGGAGAGGGAGAAGCAGGTTTCCCTGTGGAGCAGGGAACCCGACGTGAGGCTCAATCCCAGGACCCTGGGATCATGACCTGAGCCGAAGGCAGACACTTAGCGACTGAGCCCCCCAGGCACCCGTTACTTGACTTCTTTAAACCTCAGTTTCTGTATTTATAAAATGGGATTATTATACCTACCCAGAGTTGGTAGTAAGTAAATGAGATAATACTAGACAATCTTTCTTATGCACGAAGTTTAATAAATGTTAGCTGTTATAATTCACAATATTCTTCAGAGCATGACATAACATATACCACTACCAAGGTATATTTTCAGCAAGTTTTAACATTTTCAATAATTTTTACATCTATCAGTTTTATTTAATATAAAATAGGAGAAGACAGGATTGTGTTTTTACCACCAAACGTAGGTCACAAGGAAAGCATACGTAAAATGTGGTAAATGAAATTTGTATTTTCATCTTTTGGCAAAGATTTATATAGAAAACTGATCAAGTAACCAGGATATGCAGAAGCTGTGATTATATTTAGGCTCTTATGATGTGAAGAGGACACAAACAGGTTATTTTTCCTTAGATTACAATAGGGATGAACTTTTTTTTTAAAGATTTTATTTATTTATTTGACAGAGAGAGACACAGCGAGAGAAGGAACACAAGCAGCAGGGTGATGAACTTTTTTCTATTTAAATGCCATGGATAGTTTTATACTTCATACATTTTGCCCATGACATGTTGTGGTTTTTGAGAGTTACATTCTCTTCCAACTCAAAGCTTTTATTTTGCCAAATAAATTGAAATGGAACTCCATTTAGAACTTATTATTGAGTCTTTTTTGAATTGATGTTGCCTATTGACATTTTTATTTCTGAAATTAAAAATATCCCATCTGTGAACTGTCTAGTATCATACACTGGAATATTTTCAACAAATGGTATTCCGAGTCGTTTCTTGAAAACCTGGTACAGGCAAGAATTTTGAACACCTTAAGTTTTATAAAGGATGAGTTAAGAAAGTTTAGTCCTCAGTAGTTTGTGCCTTCAGTGGGGATTCTGTCAGTGCTCATAACTATAATGTAAGGAGAACACAATGGCTCCTATAAATAAGAGACATTTCACAAGGAACCTTGAGGTACGGGAGAAGAAATGATTCATTCACTCAGGGTTCAGCAGAACTTCAGCAAGAATTTTTTTCTTCCTCTTCTTATTTTTAAACTTTTAAGTTATGCCAGAGGAAGATGAGTTCTGGAAATCTGGAGGCAGGAGATTTTGTTCAGGAATACCTAGGTACTGACTCTGTCCTCCACCCCTGCCAGTCAGGATGCGGTTCTTGTTGGAGACTGATGAGTTTATTCGCAAGCCACAAGTGCGGGTGTTTGTAAACATTCCTTTCAATGGAAGAAAACAAAGTCAGTTGAAAGGTAAGCTTGAGTAGTGGCCTAGTGAGAATGTGGCTGTTTTGCTAGAACTGAACCCTAGTGTGTTACTCCCAGCTGTGAGTGCCAAGGTAAATCTGTGCCAACATAGGCTGCATGTGCTTTTGCTCTGTGTAGCCACTGCCATCAGTTAAGTTCCGTACCGCTGGCTAAATAGAGCAGGGACTAGGCCTCATCTGTCTGTGTAAGCTCTTCCTGCTGGTTTGTAACCTACTGGCATGTTACCCAATTAATACAAGGATAGATTCCTATGTCATTATTATGATAGTTTAGAAGTTCCTTCCCCAGAGGTAACCCCTGTTAAAAATGTGGGGTATATTCTTCCAGACAATTTTCTGTGTACTTACGTGTTTAAAGTACATACATATAGGAAAAATGACCTAATAATAAATAAATAAATAAATAAAATATAAAAAAAATTTAATGGTAACTCTGGAGTTCTTTTCTTGGCATATATTTAGGATTAGTTTGCTCTTTTTTTTTAATCAGTGTAGTATTCTATATTCATTAATATAGGTGTAATAATTTAGCCAGTTCCCATTTGGTGTACAACTAGATATATTTCTCTTTTAAGAACAACACTGTAGTAAATATCTTTGTGTGCCACATTTCCATGAATATTTTTGTAGGACATACTTAGAAGTAGAATTGCAGGCATAATTCATTTATAGCTTTGATAGATGCTGCCAAGTTGTTCTCCAAAAGCTTATATTACTTACAACCATATATATAGCAGTATGTGAGAGTTGATGAATAGATTTCAATAGGAATGAAAACCAAAGGGATTCTGTACAGATAAAGAAGCATGAGTAAAAGCATGGAGGCAGGAGGGCCGAGTAGATCTGGTGAGGAAAGAGGGAGTAAAGAATCTGATGTAGAGTATAGGAAGTAAGGGGCTTGTGGAAGATGAGTCTAGAAAGGTAGGCTGGATCAAATAAAAGTATTTTTTTTATTTTTTATTTTATTTTATTTTTAAAAGATTTTATTGATTTATTTATTAGAGAGAGAGAGACAGCGAGAGAGGGAACACAGCAGGGGGAGTGGGAGAGGGAGAAGCAGGCTTCCCGCTGAGGAGGGAGCCCGATGCGGGGCTCGATCCCAGGAGCCTGGGATCCTGACCTGAGCTGAAGGCAGATGCTTAACGACTGAGCCACCCAGGCGCCCCCAAAAGTATTTTTTAATGTGTTGTTCAGAAGATTAAACTTGAATAGACAGTGGAAGCCTTTCAAAAGGTTTTTTTCTTTTTAAAGATTTTAAAAAAAGAGTATGTCCGTGTGCACGCGCACAGGTGAGCACGAGTGCAGGGAGAGGGAGAGGATCCCAAGCAGAGTCCCCACTGAGCACAGAGCCTGCCCTGGGGCTTGACCTCAACCCTTAGATCATGACCTGAGCTGAAACCAAGAGTCACGCTTAACTGACTGAGCCATCCAGGCACCTCCCCCCCACCTTCAAAAGATTTTACGTGTGGGCTGTATTTCAAGAGCAGTAACTGAAGGCAAGGTTTTTGAGGATGGGGAGATTGCCTATGAGGCTGTTAAAATGATCATCTACTATAATGAAGGCTGTGGCATTAGAAATGAGAGGAAGGAATCAGATTCAAGCAGTGGTACAGATTTAAAATCAGTTTGTAAGTCTTGGTGGCTTAGGATGAGAAAGTAAAAGGTTGAATGTTGTGGCTCTCGGAGTGCATAGGTGGTGCTTTTTATGGAGATAATAAAAACAGAATGAGAAATAGGTTTGGGAAAAAAAAGGGAGATTTTTATTAAAATATAAGGAATAAGGTAAGTTACTATCCACTGATCTATTCTATATGGTGTGTTCACTTTTTTTATTGTGGTAATATATACATCACATAAAATTTAAAATTTCATCCATTTTTAATTTTACGGTTCAATGTTACTAAGTACATTCACATTGTTGTACAACTATCGCCCACCATCCCATCTCCAGAACTTCTTCCATTTTCCTAAATTGAAGCTCTGAACCCATTAAACAATGTCTCCATTCCTCCATACTCCATTCCTGAGCCTCAATAAGTAAATTGGAAGCCACAATGCTGCTTTTCTATCTCTATGAATTTGACTTAGGTACCTCATAATAAGTAGTCATAGAGTATTTGTCCTTCTGTGACTGACTTATGTCACCTAGCATAATGTCTTCAAGTTTTATCCATTTTGTATAGCATGTGTCAGAATTTCTTTTTATTGCAGAATAGTATTCCATTGTATGTATATACATTTAAAAAAAAAAAATCCATCCATTTGCCAGCAGACACTTGGGTTGTTTTGTTGGGGGTTTTTATGGGGGAAGGAGTAGGCCTTTTTTTGTTTTGTTATTAGAGTGTGAATGCAATAAAATTGAGTTTGATAAAACTGTACAAACCACGGTACTCTTGTATAGGTCCACTGTTAGGAAATAGTGTTTGTTGCCACAAAGATGAGTACAAAAGATCTTACTTTGTACAACTCATACATATCATGGCTGTTGGAAAAATGACCTAAAATGCTTATCCTACCAGTGGATAGATACCATAATGGTCAAAGGTATAGCATAAACAGGATTTAAAACACCTGGGGTTTTTAATAGAATGATTGGAATATTGTGAGGCTTCAGCAATATGTACACAATTTTGTACACTTTGAAGTGCCCAAAACAGAGAGAAGGTGTTGTAATAGATGGTCTAGTCTGGTTGACTGAGGGATCAGTTTTTGAAAGAATTTCGAATTATTAGGTGGATGAAATAAGACAGCCCTGCACCTGATGAACTAACCTAAGTGATACAGGTTTTATAAAATAGAGTTGAATGAGTTGCCTCAAGAAGGTGTTACCTGTCTCCAATATCTTAATTCCTTTGTCATAATTTTCTAATTGAAGTTAGAGTGAGAACAGAGAAGTGAGAATGAGTGTACGAGGGAGGTTCCTTTCTCTCTTTATTCATTACTCTCTTGAAAATACATACTCAGGGGTGCCTGGGTGGCTCAGTAATGAGCCTTCGGCTCAGGTCATGATCCCAGGGTCCTGGGATCGAGCCCTGCATCGGGCTCCCTGCTCCGCGGGAAGCTTGCTTCTCCCTCTCCCACTCCCCCTGCTTGTGTTCCTTCTCTGGCTGTGTCTCTGTCAAATAAATAAATAAAATCTTTAAAAAAAAACAAAAACAAAAAAACATACTCACTTTCCTTGTTCTCTGCAGTCCTCTCTAGCAGTTGTAATTGTGGGCCCATCTTCTGAATTGTGACTTCTTTTAATACATTTCAACACAATTCCATTTCAGGAAAATGTGTTGTTTTGGAACTCACTAATACATGCTTTTCCTTGATGTTCCTTTCTTATCAAAACATATACCCACACATATTACTGCACATCAAACTTTGATAACATTTGGCACTGGAAAATTGAGAAGCATGCACAGAATACAAAATACAGATGAAGATGGTAATGGAAAAATAAAATAGATTAAAAGGAGTCTCTGGAGACTTGAACTAGTCCTTTCTAGGATGGCTGAAGTTACAGGATAGCTCTTCAGCTTTATTAATTTCTTTCAGCCTCATTGTAAAAGATAAGCTAATAGAAGGTAGTTGGTAATTTAAATGAGATGCTTAGCATGTGGAAAGCAGTCCATGAATGTTGTCTGTTAAATTTATTATTTCTCATGCTCGCTTCGGCCGCACATATACTAAAATTTATTATTTCTAATCTCTGGGTTTGAAACTGAGAGGCATTGTAATGGCTGGAGAGCATCAGATAATAATTTGCTGTTCTTACCTGAAATTGCCTTGTTTTACCTCTACAGTGTTTGAATATGGACTCTCTTAAATTAGTCTCTGTAATTAGAGATTTTCTTAAATATTCTTACCACATTATGTTTTATTTAATATTGACAAGTGCAGATGGCACATTAATTTTAATTAATGTGTAATTAAAATACTAAGATTATCAGAACACTCGTTTGATAAATAAAACTTTTACCTCCTTAGTTTTGTTTTGTTTTTAATATCCAACTGCAGGAAAGAACTAAATAGACTAACTTGGCTGGTCACATCTCACTAGCCTTGGCAGAAAGCTCTGATAAACTGGAATAAACTCTGTTAGAATATCTGAGCATATCCAATTTATTGTGTCCAAACCAGACTACTGAAACCTTCCTCAAATCTGAGGTCTTCCCTATCTCTGTAAGTAACTCCATCCTTTGGGTTGCTGAGGCTAGAAGAAACCTTGAAGTCACCATTGCCTCTTACGTTTTTCCCTCCAACTCCACCATCCAGTGTGAGCAGATGTTGTCATTTTGTTTTTAAAATATATGCATGTTTTCATCACGTGACATCCACTGCTTTCACTCTGGTGTAAGGCTCTGTCCTCTCTACCTCCATAGTCACAGTGGCCACCTAAGCTTCTTCCCTTCTGCCTTACCATCTTTCTCTGCTCACCAGCCAGACTCCTGCTGAGCTTTCTTGGCTCAGGTGTTGCTCTTCCTCAACTCAAAATTTAGAATAAAAAGCTGAAGGCCTGGGGCGGCTGGGTGGCCAAGTCGTTAAATGTCTGCCTTCGTTTGGCTTAGGTCATGATCCCCCGAATCAGGCTCTCTGCTCGGCGGGAAGCCTGCTTCTCTCTCTCCCACTCACCCTGCTTGTGTTCCCTCTCTCACTGTGTCTGTCTCTTCAAATAAATAAATAAAATCTTAAAAAAGAAAATTAAAAAAAAAAGCTGAAGACCTTCATGCTTAGTGGTGTCCCCAAGAACATGTGCGTGCACACCCCCACCCACACTCACACATTGTCCTAACGTCTCATTTAGTATCCTCCTGCAGTCTCTGTGTTCTAGTCACGCTGGTCTCCTGCTTCAGGATCCTCGAACTTGCTGTTTATTTCCTTCGGGTGGAATCCTCCTTTTATTACCTCCTTCAGATCTTGGCTCAAGTATTACCTCAGCGAGGACTCATTTAGAATTGCACCCCATCTCCTGTCTTCCTTGTCCTCTCCTTCAACGTTTCTCTTCATAGTGGTTTACCCCACCATATGAAATTCTTAATTACTGTGTTAACTCTGCCAAGGATTTTGGTGTGATTTGTGCACTGAAGTGTCCTCAGTGCTTAAAAAAGGGCTGCCACATTGTAGTTGTTCAAATATTTGTTAAGCTAATGAATTTGTCAGGAAAGGAGAGAATGCTTGAAGGCATGAATTAGAGCCACGGACTGGATCATTGCCCACATAATTGGAATAAACGTTAAGTGTGAATTTTTTTTTAAACAAACTTAAATCATAAGTACTTCTTGAACATTAAATTAAAACATTCCTAGGAAAGTGTTTTGTTTTGATTCTAGAATTGTGGCGGTAGCAGATATTGAGCTTCCAAAGTCAGTAAATGTTTATGCATCGTTAGGCGGACAGTATTTTGGATGCTTTCACATACAATATGCATTATTACTGCAGTTTTATGCTGGTATTAGCCACAGAGAGATTGTGATTGTTGAGAAGTTACATGTTCAGTAAGTTTCTAACCTGTGATTCCTGACTCCCAAGTCCAGAACTTGATCAGCACATTTTTGTATCACTCATGATGACATACTCTTTTAAGTCACCAAAATTTACATTTTATTTTAAACAAAAAGAGACCTAAGCAACTAAGCTGAAGGAGGAATAATAGAAACTCAGTTCACCCATAAACACTTTTATAAATATGTATATACATAAAAAGTACAAAGAAAGTAGAGGTAAACTTGATTCAGTCTCTTTAGCAGTTCTTAGTTCTGGACTGGAAAGAAACTTCTGTTGATTTGCTTGTTTTGAATAAATGTATAGTAGGGTTTATGAGCTGATTTACTTTACTGCTACTGCTCTTCCTTCTCTAACATCCTTTACTCAGCACGTTTTTTCCATTTTTTAAAATTTTAAGTTCAGTTAGTTAACATGTAATGTATTTTTGGTTTCAGAGGTAGAGGTCAGTGATTCATCAGTCTTCTATAACATCCAGTGTTCATTACATCAGGTGCCCTCCTTAATGTCCATCACCCAGTTACCACATCCCTCCAGCAACCCTGTTTGTTTCCTATGATTAAGAGTCTCTTATGGCTTATCTCCCTCTCTGGTTTCATCTTGTTTTATTTTTTTCCTCTCTTCCCCTATGATCCCCTGTTTTGCTTCTTAAATTCCACGCATCAGTGAGATCATATGATAATTGTCTTTCTCTGATTGACTTACTTCACTTGGCATAACACCCTCTAGTTCCATCCACATTGGGTGCAAATGGCAAGATTTCTTTCTTGTTTTTTTGGTGCTGAGCACTCAGCACTTTTGAACTACTGGTTTTTCATGTCCCTCTCCACTTTCCCCACCCTCTTACCTTTGGTCTCGCGGACAGGTAACAACATGCTAACACCAATCTGTTTGAAAAAGACTAGTTGTAGGTGTGTGTATGCCTGCGTGTGTGTATTTATGTTTAAATTATACCTCTGTATACTGTGCCATCTAGAATTCTAGCAAAAATATGGGGAAATATCGTGGTTGAACCCCTGGGTGTTTGCTACTTTAAGAGTAGCAGCAGTATCAGGCGCTTTGATAGAAGTTTTTATCAGTGTTACTGAAGGTTAAGATATACATTTTAAGAAAAGAGTTTTCCCAGTTGGGAGTTCCTCAAAAGTAAAATTAGCTGAATATTCCAACTTTCAGAATTGCTAGATCACAAGTGCCTTAGTTATTGAGCCATGTTCATCTTGAGTTTAGTCTCTTCGTTACAGGTTCTGATGCCCCCTTGTCCCTAACTGGAAAAGGAATTACGGTTTTACTATCAGGATGGGAATCAGAATAGTTTATTATTCTTAGGAACATTCTTTGAAAATTACTCAATCAGATTTAGCTTTAGATTTATATTCCTTTTTAGCATTGCCAGAACCTAGAGTTGAAATTCCTGGAATATGTGATTTTCATACTTTTGATAATAGCGGTGATTAATTTTCTGTCATTATATAACAATACTGTTTTCAAGTATT
Organism: Eumetopias jubatus; assembly: GCF_037043125.1. NCBI lineage: Eukaryota > Metazoa > Chordata > Mammalia > Carnivora > Otariidae > Eumetopias > Eumetopias jubatus. The sequence continues at coordinate 181,419,732 of NW_028274808.1, read as the reverse complement.
TGATTGACAAACTTGTTTAAAATTCAAGTGTCCATAGAACACATCGTGTAAATTATGTTATCTAATTTAAAAGACTTTATTTCATCAATTCAGTATTTTTAAACATTTTTTATAGATACTAAATCTATGAGGATTTATATAAAAATACCAACTTGGCTCACATGTCTTACATTGTAGGCACTGACAATATTTAAAAAATTTTTCACTTCTAGTCTCACCTGTTTCATTTTTTCTCTCCTTTATTCTTCTATTAGCATGTGATGTTAAAGTCTTATTTCACACACTGCTCCTGCAGTTTAGGGGTGTGGGAGGGTGGGGCAAAATAGCATGTGAAGAAGTCCGGAGACCTGAAACACCATGGGGTGTTCTGAGGACTGTGTTAAGTTCCAGTGTGGCTAGAACATACGTTGTCTTTGTATGGGTAGAAGGAGACCAGAAGCTGGATCAGGAAAAGACCCTGTGGGAATGCAGTTCTCCAGCTAAATACAAGCCCAGCAACCTGTATTCTTTCATACCTTTCTTAATGTTGTGCTCTTCTCTTGCCCAAATTTAATTTCTTCAAGAGTAAGTCTACCTAGGTATATGTTAAAAGCTGGCAAATTTCTGTATCACCTTTTAACGATCTCTTAAATCATTTCTGTTGAAATTTCTGGTGGTTTAAGAGTAAAGAGTAGAATTTAGAAAGAATAAAACAAAAATATGTGACAGATCAAAGACTTTTATGGAGTGTCTTCTGACCTTAGATTCTTGATTTAATGGGTAAATATTCTTGCCCCGTGTTTAGGAACATAAAGTTGAAGGACAAAAATAAAGGAGAACTTAGGAGTCCATGGTTTAGAAAGTGACTTGCTAGTTGTCATGAAATCAGTTTAGTGGGTTACAACTAGCATTTAAGAAATTTATGACAGAATAGGATACAGTTATATCTACCAGAGTGTGTATCAGGTTGTTAATGTAAAAATCTACTTTTGGTTATGGTAAGCAAAGTTTGAAAAACTCTATTTAATATTTGTATATGCTTTAAGCATTTCTGTCTGTATTTTAAAGACAGTATCCATTCATTTACTCAGGTATTTGAGAACTCACTGCTTCTTTCTCCCTCCCATCTGCCATTCATTGGGTCACCACTGTGTGCCAGATACTGTTCTAAAGCCTTTACATGTATTAACTCATTGTTTCTTCCATTACATGGATGTTATTTTTATCCCAGTTTTTCAAAAGGAGAAGCTAAGGTGCCTAGTGATTATTAACTTGCCTGAAATGGCATAGCTGCTAAGTTGTGAATCTGGGATTCAGTTCAAAACCAGGCAGTCTTTTCTTGAGAGCCCTTTTTTCTAACTACCAAGTTTTAAATAGTTACCTATGTAAAGACACCTTTCTCAAGGCACTGTGGTAAGTGCTGGAGGTACATCTGAAATGGTTCTTGATCTCATGGAACTTAGATATTTATAAATATATTTACTATCTTCTATGTTTGTTAAAATACATAAACACATACAGACATACATAATGTGGGAAAACACTATATATGGTTAAGTAACCATATATAACTAGCATATTACCATGTTTCACATTTCAATATTATTGACTATAATTTCCATTGTATGGATATGCCATAATTTATTCTTGTGTTGTCAGAAAGAAATTCCTAGTCCTTTCTTAGTAATAATATTGAATGCATTCATTATTGTCATTTCAGATTACTATGTGAGGCTGTTTATAAAAGCATAAAAATTTCAAGTTACTGGTATCGGTTTCTAATTTTCTAAAGTTTTTTTTAAGATTGATTGATTTATTTGTTTGACAGAGAGACACAGCGAGAGAGGGAACACAAGCAGGGGGAACAGGAGAGGGAGAAGCAGGCTTCCTGCCAAGCAGGGAGCCCGATGTGGGGCTCGATCCCAGGACCCTGGGACCATGACCTGAGCCGAAGGCAGACGCTTAACGACTGAGCCACCCAGGCGCCCCTAATTTTCTAAAGTTTATGCTCCTGCTAAAGCAGTAGTGCTGATCTACCTTCAGAAGCATTATATGTTAAATATTCAGTAGTTACAAACAAAACAAAATTCAGTAGTCAAAAATGGTGTTCTATGTTAAACTGTCTTCTTTCAAAATCTGTTTTTAATGTTGTCATTGTAGCATGTATAAACCATTCCTAAATATTTTCTTTCATTCACTCAAATATTCATGTGCCTACTATGTTTTAGAGCATATCACGAACTTTCTTCTTTTAGTTGTCAATCGTGTATTCAAAATGGGGTGTATAACGTTTTCACGTACTTAGATTATTGTGGCCTAGTGTGTTCCAGGTTTTTGCCTCTCTTTCTCTCTCTCTCTCTCCCCCCCGTCTCTCATGAATAAATAAATAAAATCTTTAAAAAAAAATAAAAAACAAAAAAAATAAAAACTTTATCTGGAAGATAAAGACAGCAGCTACCCTCTTGGACATAGCATAGTTGAAGGAGGCTGTAACAACTTGCACGGAAACGTATTTGTCTCTTTTATAAGAAGTGAAATGTTTTGTAGACAGATGCGTAGTCTTTAATACACACTAGTTTTGAAATTAAAAGGTATGTGGCTGGGCATCAGAATTTCTGATGGGCATTCTTATTATCCACTGAGATATTAATGTTTACAAAATGAGTTATACGGAAGGGTTAATGCTATTACTGATGAAGATATTTTTTAAAAGACGCTTTAGGTTTTTTATGGTAACAGTTTGACTCTTAAATGTAATAATTCCGCAAGACTTTGTTTCAGCAATTTAAAAAAACGGTTTGAGTCATCTAACTTGTTACCAAACAGTGGCATGCAGTGTGGATGCATGGTTTCCATTCAAATTTGAAGTTGCTTAGGAGTTTCCTGTCCCTTAATTTGGGGGATTTTTTTTCAGTGCTTTTTGTTTCTCTTTTAGTTTAATAATGTTTTGAAGCACTGAAGGAAGCTGTCCATCTGCTTTTGTTGTTGTTGTTCTGTTTTATTTTGTTTGTATTTTTAATTAGGGATAACCTGACTGAATGACCTCACCTTCCTCAGCAAATAAATTTCTCTTCCCATGAGGCTAAGGGCCTGCTCGTAGCAGTTTATGGGACGGGGCCCAATTGGAAAAATGTGGCCGTATACCTTTTTTTTTTTTTTTTGAGTAGACTCCACACCCAACATGGGCTTGAGCTCATGACCCTAAGATCAAGAGTCACAGGCTCTACCGACTGAGCCCGCCAGGCCACCCCGGCAGTGTACCCTACCCCGGCAGTGTACCCTCTTAAGGAAAATACTTTTCATGCTTATTTTTGTTTGGTCACCTAAAATTTATATTGATAACTGCTGTGATTTTCAAGTCCTCTTTAAAAGATCTCCAAATACATCACTTCATGAAAATACTAGATGTCATTTGTAGGAATCAAATGGAGTTTCTGAATGGAGTTTCTGATTTTAGTGATTATATGTGATCCTAATTTTTAGTGGCTTTGCTAAATGTTTATACAGTCTTGTTTTACAAATTCATTTACATACATTGACTAGATTTTGAGTGAGACATATTTGTAAAATTTAATTATTGTTATATCAGCCAGGTTGAAAAACAAACATAATTGTTGGACTTGATTTCTTCTGGAAGATAGATTGGTATAGCAGATTACTTCAATCTCTCTGATCCTCGATGTCCTCGCTGTAAAAGGAGGCGGGCACCCTGTCAGCCTTAGGAGTGATAGATCAGGATGAAATAACATGAAATGCTCAGCACAGTTTATGGCATAGTGTCAATAAGTGTTAGCCTCAGTACCACCCCTTTCCCCAACAGTATTCTGCGACAAAATTGTAGTACAAAAGTGCTGATGCGGGGCACCTGGGTGGCTCAGTCGTTGTCTGCCTTCGGCTCAGGTCATGATCCCAGGGTCCTGGGATCAAGCCCCGCATCGAGTCCCCTGCTCGGTGGGAAGCCTGCTTCTCCCTCTCCCACTCCCCCTGCTTGTGTTCCTTCTCTTGCTTTGTCTCTCTGTGTCAAATAAATAAATAAAATCTTTTTTTTAAAAAAGTGCTGATGTTCTGGCTAGAAGATCTAGATTTAAGTCCTAGTTCTTTTACTGCCTGCTTTCTTGGATCAGTCACTTGACCACAGAGTGTTTGTTTTCTCTTCTATAAAATGAGGTTCTGAAAATTAAATGATGTAATGAGCAAGTGCTTCAGATCTAGGCTTTTTTCTTTATTATCTAGCCTATTTATTATAACTTGCTTTATTTCCCAATAGTTGACATAAATTTTTTTGTGCAAGGGGGAGGAGCTGTACTTCAGAACATTAACCTAGTAGTTGGGTGGATGACGCATTTATTTGGAGGAGCAGAGTATAGGAGGCAATGCCAGTGTCTTTCCAGGTAGTTGTAGCACATACAGACCCAGTGAGAGGCTTCAGGCTGAAGTGGGAAGGGCCGGGGGTTGCATTGAGTGGTAAAACAATCAGTTTAAAAAAGATAGCTGTGGCTGTAGTGATTTCACTGGACCAGGTCTCTTGATGCTGTTTTTCATTAGTTTCTTTCCACCTCCTCTAGTAGAGTTCTTTCCTATATGCGATCCTGCCACTATTATCAGCTTTCTGAAGAGTGACCTACATTTTGTAATCTGCATTCCCCACAACTGCAATGAATCTAAATCTCAGAAATATGTAATTTTCTGACACTGGACTATAAAAGGTTTTCATCAAACAGGAAATGGTTCCACTTTCTCCTTAGGACATACTTTTTAGCTCTAGCTGGGAAATTTGTCATTTTCCATTTCTTGCCTGTTAACTTGACACAAGCTGTTCCACAGGCCCAGAGTATAACAGACCTCTCCCAGTGACTTTTTTTTCCCCTTTGGGAGCCCTTTTTATGGCTTGCTTTTATTAAAAATTTCCTGATCGGTCATCCTAAGGTAATTTTAATTGCTTTATGACAAATATATGTGATAGCTGATATCAATACGATATTGATAATTTAGTTTTCTTTGTGTAGCTTGAGTATTCCTTCTGTAAGTATTATAGAGTGCCAAACTTCAGGCAAAAGTAGAGTGAATTCTTAGATTTAAAATGTGACATACAAACGTCTTATCCTATTATTTTAATAATGAAATGTTTTAAATGTTCTTATATAACAAAGGTGGGTTGGAGTGAGGAGGAAAGGGGGACAGACAACCTGCCAAGGCAGTCACAGAGCCCCGGTACAACTTGATTGTTAGCCATTATTGTTCATCGATACGTGCGTACTCTTAATGGAAGTAAGCTTCAAACACGGGAGCTCCATGGAATTTCAATTTAATGACTTCCATGGAATTTAAAATGATTCCATAATTAAAATGGGGCAGGGCCCTCTGCTGTGTTTATTAATGAGTTCTCTTTTGTGCAGGGGTGTGGGTGATTTCCAGCTCTCATGCAACACAGAATACAGTAGGTGGTCAGTCAGAGGCACCTGCCAAGTGTTCAGACCTGTCTTTTAGGTCCTTTTCATTTCTTCAGAAGAACTGAAGAATCTGTTGGGGCAAAGAGATTTGTGGGGTTTTGATGGATCGCCATAAAGCAAAAGCTGTCACTCTGACCGCTAAGCATGTACCCCTCATTCATCTGAGGATTCACATTAAAAGTGACAGGGTGACGTAGTAGCAGCCTCTCTGGTTTTCTTAGTCATGGCAGCAGTTAACAGTGCACGTAACACACCAACACTCAAGTCCTTATTTTTTGTTTTTGTTTTTAAGTCATTGAAATTATGAGACTATCATTCAGATGGAAGCATTGTAGTTCTTCGGAACCATTATGATCTCAAAAGGAAAGGAGAATGATACAGATACACTGGCTGAGGTGTTTTGAGGTGCATCGAAGTGTTCCAAGCTGTGACTTACCTTAACATGTTCTTGAAGTACCATGGCGTGGATTAAAAGGTATGCTTTAGAAATCTCCCAGTGACCCCAGGGTCATGGATAGAATGAACGCTCATGATTCTGTATTTAATTATCACAATTAAATTTTTAAGAGATTTTAATATTTAGATTGTAGATGTGGTATGGATTTATGGTAATAGTACTTTTTCTTTTGTTAAAAAAACCCCATATATCATAAGCTTGATGAGCGATTTCTCCCTCCCTTCCTCCCCCCACTCCCTTTGAGATATGGTTATAGAAGACACTGGGGTAGATATTTTCCCTGGATTTTAATAGTAATGGGCTGTAATTTCTTTCACCAGATAGTTTAGGTATTAGTCATGTATTGGTCTGTAATTAGCTTTGTGGTTTACATCATAGACTAGTTTCTTTGCAGTGCTGTCATTTCGTGGCCTGAATAGGAAATAGATAAATGCTTTAGTTGGAGCCTTAATTTGACCAAATAAAATAATTCTTATGTGGACCATTTATAGTTCGTGCTCGTTTTTGTCTTTTACGAAGAATTTTTCCTGAGAGGAAAATGCATGGCTCCTTATTAACAGTGATTGTTGTTGCTTCACTAATTGTATGTATGTAATTAATCATTTATGTGTTTGTGGTATGTAGTCCCCCTGTTATTTGTGGTTGCTAATAGTGGTAATTCTTGGTTTCATATTACCACTTAACTGTCAAAAATTAAGGTTTTTATGTTCGTACATTTTATTTGACTGATGTAGTCAAATTATTTGGAAACCTCCTAATTTTGTACTGTGTACTTGCTACTAAATGTTTTCCTATGGATGGTGGAAGTGAATGAGCCCAGGAAGAATGCAGAGTTTATTAATGTTACATTAGGTTCAGAATTCTTTATCTTTTAGGTAATAAAGAAAAATATGTTGGGAAGGTAATGGTTTAAATCATGGATAGATAAATTTAATAGAAATACACTAGTGCAATCTAATTTTTATCGTTTCGGCTATCTTAACGTTAAGATCCTTTTGTACATCAGCAGTTAAATTCTAAATGAAATTTAGTTATTAAACCTAAGACAAAACTGCTTTATATTAAATTCCAGTCTATAATGATAGTGATCTAATCAAGTTTCTAGGTAAAGTAGGCTGCTTATTAACCAAGGCAATAATTCACTTCAACCAGGTATTTTATGTCTGATGGCACCCAGTAGTGTCTACTCTCCAAAAAAAGATCTTTTCTGACATAATGGGTTGGAGATGATATTCGATACATTGTTTACAAAATGTAATTCTCTATAATATTTGCTACTTTAACTTAAAAAATCTTTTTTGGGGGGTAGCACTTGGGAATCTGTTTTGTTTTAACTCCACTGAGGATTCTTGATGTACAGCCAGGGTTGAGAACTCATGTGGGGAAGAGTTCATAGAATTTATAACTTAGTGGTTAAGAGCTTAGACTTGGGGTCCAGCTGACCTGTGTTTCAGATCTAACACTTAATTTTATTATTTTGACAGGTTGTAAAAATGATCTGGAAAAAAAGTTTAAATTTGTATCTTAAAAATATAGTAACATAAGTATATACATACATAATTTATGTTAATGTATTTTATATGTGTGTATATAAAATACCTATATGTGTCTCTGTATAAATATCTACCTGTATCAATAAATTAAACACACAGTGCTGGGTAGGAAGCCAGTGTTAGACTAACAGTGGTGATGATGATTAAATATCCGACCAAGAACCTGGTTTTTTTGGAGGGGGTGGAGAAGGGGGGGTACTATTACATTTTTTTCTTACCTTGAGTCTTACACATTCTCATATGATCTTCCTAGAGCTAAATAAACAATCACTATTTGATGTTTTCAGTTCTTTGGGCTTTTTCTCATCAGTTAAAGGTGGCCGCTAGAGACCTGTAATTTCTCTATGGTCCTCTTACCCAGCTAGGTTGATTTGTGTGTCTCTAAAGCTATGTTTTTCAAATTGCAGGTTTCAACCCACTCATTAGTGGGTCAAGAAATCGATTTAGTGGGTTATGACCAGCATTAAGACAACATATTAGAATAGAAAATAAAATACCAGGTGCACTGAATGTAGAAAAGAGTATTTTTAAAAAATACTTTTGTTTCAAGTTTCAGTTTTTTTAATTTTTTATTTTTTTTAAAGATTTTATTTATTTATTCATGAGAGACAGGGAGAGAGAGAGAGAGGCAGAGGCAAAGGGAGAAGCAGACTCCCTGCTGAGCAGGGAGCCCAATGCGGAACTCGATCCCTGAGCCGAAAGCAGGCGCTTAACCATCTGAGCCACCCAGGCTCCCTGTTTCAAGCTTTTAAAATGCAGAAATAAACAAAATATATACCCATTTATGTGTATGTTGATTGGATTGTTTTACTACCACTAAGTATATGCCTACCATAGTCACAGATGTCCCTCACAGGTGCTGTTAGTTCTGTCTTTTTTTGCCTTGCTAAGAAGTGACCAGGATAGGTTCCAGTTTGTGGCTTGTAATGGTATGCCATGCTCTATATCACCTTCAAGGATCACCCTACCATCCTTTTCGTTTGAAGTGAAGGTTATTACCGGAGAGTATCTAAGGAGTAGAGGAGAATAGGAGAACGTAATAACAGCTTTTGAGTGGCATTAATCAAGGCTGTTTTATCAAGTAGTGTTCTAGTATACTGCCCTGTGGCATACATCCTGGTGTTTATCATCTATAGATCCGTGTCTTCAAACTGCCAGTGGCAGCACATTCTGGAGTCAAATTTAGTAAGTTGTTGCCTTTCTCCCCTAATTAAATGAAACAGAAAAGAATAGAATAGCAAATGTCATGATTATATCCCACAATATGGTTTTATAAACCTTTTGTTTCAGGAGCATGTATATGTGCTGAATTGCAGAAACCCAAGTTCTGGTAATGATCATCTGAGAAACAATATGAAACTCAGTCTTATAAATCAGGTTGCCAAACTGACCTCAGTCAGAAAAGACTTCAGATACCTAAAGCAGGAATGTCAGCCCAGTAGTCTTACCTCTGATGGTAGGTTATGATTAATTAGACATGAGACCTTGTTTTTGTTTTGTGTTGTTGGCTCCCTAGCTTGCTTGCCCTGGTAAATATTTATAAAGGCTCATTGGTAAGAAATTTAAAATATTTCCTAGTTGAGGAGGAATTTACTCTTACACTACATTGATGAAAGTGACCCAATTAAAAAAAAAAACCAAATCTGATAATATATACTAAAACTCACCCAATTCATTTTCCTAGTTCTTATATGTTAAGACTTTTTCATGTAATAGGTGCTTCTTTAATTCAGAAGGTAGATAAAAATTTAATGTTGCAAAAAGATTAAGCATAAATCAGATATATGACAATATTTTGGGTGATTAAAATGTTAGCGCTTTTAATTTTTTTTGAATTAGTGCCTGTGCCTACCACAGTGTCCTCATAACAGGCAGATATTTGTTTTACAGATTTGTTGAAGATAATCACAGAGTTTCTGGTGAATATTTTAAAATAAATAAAGCTTCACAGTAGGACAGTATCAGCATATGTATGTTTTAGATTGCGTCTAAAATACAGTTTCTTCTGGTAAATTGTTTCATAGCAATGGAATTTGTATATTAGTTTTCTACACTTGGGAGTTGAAAAATGGAAGAAATCTTTGCCAGAATAGGAGGCCAAAAGATGATAAGCACAATTCATCTTTCTCTGCAAGTTCTTGGAATTTGAGTCAAACATACATAGTTCCTGCTCTGAATTGGGTACGATATACTAAACTTAGAAATCATGTTTTGAAATTACAGAAGATAAAGTAATAACCACCACTCCCCCCAACTAGTGGATTAAGTTCCCCGATGATGGTTGCTTGTCTTTGCACTAGTAGGTACAGGCATATGTTGCTTGTGGTAAAGGTAGAAAACAAGAGCCTGTGGATTCTATTACTTTGTTTCCCCAAAACCTCCCAGCCCCCACCTGACCTTGCCTTCTCCCAGACTCTCCAATTCTTCCTCCCCTTATCAGCAGCATTGCTTGGCTTTTCATCACTGTTTTAGTCCTGTTACTACGACCTCATCACTTGCTACCTCATGCTGCTTGTCCTGTTGAGAGTGCAAGGTTTCATGTTGTCACTTTGTGACATTTGTTCTTCAAAACTGTGTTCCTTTACTTGAGTTATCATCATGCGTGAGAAGGAGAGCAACCTGTATTCTTTTTCTTTGGTAGATTTTTCTTCCTAAAGTGTAGTTTAGAAAGAAACTAAACTATGTTGTAGTTTAGTTGGCCTAAAACGGAGATCAGTGGCCACAGATGACACTCCAACCACATACCTAGGAGTAGAAGAAAGAACATAGCATAAATTACTATGTTAATTATTAGATATGGTTCCCGTATACTTTTGGTTACTAAAAACAAATTTAAAACACTCGAGGAATGAAGATGAGCTGCTTTGAGAGATTTTAAAGAGATGTTTTTGATTCTGAAAATAACAGTTTTAAAAATCTTTTGTATAAGTGGTAGCATTGTTAGCATTGGGCACTTTCTCAAGCTAATTTATATTTCATTACTTTGAAAAACAGTGCTATTTTACATGTGTCTGGGATATGGGATATCTTATTAAAAGAATACTTTAGAATCCCGTCTCAAGCATGAACCTAATTGAAAAGTGGAATATGCTGTACCAGTAATTGTTATGAAAATCAGGGACTATCTTCCTTTTTAAAAACACAACAAAGTCAGTTTATCTTGTAATATATATATTTTTAAAGATTTATTTAATTTAGGTTTGGGGGAGGAGAGTGTGCACAGGAGCCAGGCGAGGGGGAGGGGGAGAGGGAGAGAATCTTAAGCAGACTCTGCACTGAGCACAGAGCCTGACATGGGGTTCGATCTTGCCACCCTGGGACCATGACCTGAGCGGAAATCAGGAGTCAGAGGCTTAACCAACCGACTGAGCCACGCAGGTGCTCCTGTCTTGTAATATTGAACTGGTAGGTGATTATGAGGAGAATATTCTGTAGGTGAGCCAGAAAATGTGTACACATGCCAAAACTGTTGCTTAAATGAGGAGTACAGTTTTCGTTATGGAGCCCTTATCCACAATGTAGCCAGGTTCTTACACATCAGAGCAAGTGAACTGCAAATAGAATAGTGGGAACCCTCGTTGCCCCCCACAAGTCTTCAGGCATTGCTTTAACAACTATCATGTCAGCATATAATCTTTAAAAATAATGACTGGAAATGTACTACTTTGGAAAATAGTGATCAGAAAGGACAACTGCCCCCCCCCCCCACTTCCTTGATTATTTAAAGGAATCCTGGGGAGGAACTCTTGGTGGTTAGGTAGGACAAAGAGCATTTTCAAAGCACTTACTTTGGTTGAGTGCTTTTGTGTTTCATTACAACAATGGGTGGACGAAGGTGATTAAAAATGTGCTAGCAGTGCTGATGGTAGCAGCTAAGCAGCTAGATTAATCAAGTATGCATGAAATTTAGCTTTATTAAAACTCCATTTTGGTTGAAATTCCTGTGGAAAAAGTAATCTGTGAGTGAGAAGTTGTGACCTGGGGCAGGGACAGAACAGATGCAGGTCCTACGTTATCAAACGGGTGACTTGGAACAGGTAAAACCCACTGAAGGCACTTTTGAAATAAAAGCTGTTGCTCCAGCTGCTGGGAACCAGTTTTCAGTCCTACCCTCTCTACCCGCGCAATTATACACTCTGTTTTGTTGACTCCCATATCCCCTGCCCCTAGACAGTGACTAGTCAAAGCAGGTACTTAGTATATATTTGTCAAGTGAATGAACTTTTGATAACATAGGTTATTAAGACATGCATCTGCCGATGGACAGAATGAATGGATATATAAGGAAGTAATCACATTTTGAAATGATTGTGACTTCTACAGTTTTGTCATCAATGAACTCTTTTGAGAGTTAGAATATATATTAAAGACCAAGAAAAATCTTTGGGCCCCTGGGTGGCTCAGTCGGTTAAATGTCCGACTTTTGATCTCGGCACAGGTCTCCATCCGGGGTCGTGAGTTTGAGCCCAGGGTTGGGCTCTACGTCTGGGTGTGGAGCTTATTTTAAAAAAAAAAAGCGAGAAAGTCTCGAGTGCATAATAGCTAACATTTGATGAGTATTGGACTTAACAAAATGCACCTCCACCTCTCCAGGTTGTTAAAATTAACATTTGTATTTTACATATGTGGAGACTGAAGCCCTAGAATAACTGTGAAAGGGCTAGAGCGGTGTTGTTGCTTTTTTGTTGTTGTTGTTGGAAAGACCTGGACTTTGGGGGAACAAAAGTTGGAAATAGTTTATACAATAATTCAACAGATTTTTCTCACAATGGTAGATCTCCAAGTGTGAGATTTTTTCTAGGGAAAGAATGATTGTGATCTGTGCTTGTATCCCACAGAAGAAAAGCTCTGTATTTGAACTAAAACATTTCCATATTTGGGATTGACCAGATTTAGTTTGTTAGGAGGTGGACAATTGCCCTTTTATGGCCGCTAGACACTCCATCTCTTTTATTTCTCTTCAGCGTGGTGGCTCTGGCACTTCCTCAAGCAATCCTTTTCTCTTCCTTTTTACTGCTATCTGGCATTCCCGGTTCCTCTCCTCTCTTCCCTTCCCTTCCTACCCTATAAGCTCCTCCCTCCTCATTTACATGCAACCTGAACAAACAAGAACATTTGTTCTACATTCCTCTTATTAAAATAATATGTGAACAGTGCTTTTGAGTCCGAAAACTGGGCAGATCAAGTGAGAAATGAGGATGTTATGAAAATAGCATGAAATACAGGTCCTAGCAATTTGTGCAAAAGTCAAGAGGGCTGACCCCAGGGCAAGTAGTATTCCTCTTTCAGATTAAAAGATTTGTTGAGTATAATGACCAGACTAGTAGGATTAATTCTTGAGGAATACTAGAACCAAACCAAGGCACTGAGGGATAACCAGGAAAAAAATAAAAAATCACCAGTTTGAATGACTTCCCTTTAATTTTGGTTTCCATTCCAAAGTTCAAATTTATACTTAAAGAATTGAGGATCTAATTTGTCCTAAACTTTCCTTCATATCTAGGAACCATCATCATTTTAAAAGCCCAGGAAGTTAATGTGTTAATTGCATCATTATATTGGCTTATATATAATGGGTCTTATATTAGTATTTGATTATTGATATTACAATGAAACCTGCCTGGGTGAAATTGCTGGAGACCTATACCTGATATATGTAAGTTTTCCTTTCAATTAGTTTTAGACCCATCAAAATTACATGAAGGAACATGGACTTCCAAGGACCTCTTTTCAGGAGTATTGTTTGTAGCTCCATTGAGATCTTTTTTTTTTAAGATTTTATTTGACAGCGAGAGAGGGAACACATGCAGGGGGCGAGTGGGAGAGGGAGAAGCAGGCTCTCCACTGAGCAGGGAGCTCGACGTGGGGCTCTACCCAGGACCCTGGGGTCATGACCTGAGCCGAAGGCAGATGCTTAACAACTGAGCCACCCAGGTGCCCCTCCATTTAGATCTTTATGTCACTTACAGAATTGGTCAGAAACATGGATTATCACTTTTTTTTAAGTTGTCAACATGCTTCATTAAGGAACATTGCTGTTGTTGAGCAAATAATAACAGTAACCTATAGCAGGACACTCTCCGTGGATAAAATAGTTTAATGAAGGTGAGAAATTGTCATCATTGTAGCTTTTTGGACTTGGGTATAAAGTCTCTGCATTTTTCTCTGCATTGTAAAACTTGTAAATTTAATATCGTTTATTTGGGAGACTATAATTATTTTCTCCAATGTAGAAAATAATTTATTAATTTTAGATTGGTTTGTTCATAATTATTGTTTAATTCAAAATAGTCTAAATAATATTAGAGTTTAAGACCTATTCCATAATTTTTTTCTATTGCCTTTTTCTTTTTTAACATATGACTTGCTATTCTAGTTTATTGGTTTAGTGAACACACGCTGTCTACTTATATTTGAAAACTTGATGTTAATACTGTACACCCTTGAGTCAACATGTGAATAATACAAGCTTATAGCTTTGGCCATATTTCTCTGATGTGCACTTCTGCTCTTAAAAAAAAAAGCGGGGGGGGGCGCCTGGGTGGCTCAGTCATTAAGTATCTGCCTTCGGAACAGGTCATGAAAAGAGGGTCTTGGGATCGAGCGCCACATCAGGCTCCCTGCTTCTCCCTCTTCCACTCCCCCTGCTTGTGTTCCCTCTCTCTCTGTGTCTCTCTCTGTCAAATAAATAAATAAAATCCTAAAAAAAAAAAGATTGTTCAGCATGAAAGTTATGGCCTAAAAAAACCCACTGTGCAGGTTTAATTTATTGTGGAAACAGGTTGGCATTTTTTTCCATTACTGGGATATTTAGTTATTCTTTAAAGGCTCTGGATTCCACTAATCCCTAGAGCTATTAACACATCAGATTTCCCTGGTTTGTTTAACCTTATGCCATTGTTTCATATTCTCTTATCCTTGGAATTCAACAGTTTGGTTTACCGAGAAATAGTTTACAGATTAAAAAGTGATTTTTCTGAAACATTAAATAAATTTTCATATGATAAGTGGTTTGTTGAGTGGAAAAAGCAAATAGGCATTTATTTTTCATTGAATTAGCGGGGGAAAGTCCTTACTTGGGGAAGGCAAAGAAGATAAACAGTTTAAGGACCAGAGGGTAGGTCTCATTATCTTGACCTTAGTATGGTTGGTGTGTAATCAGAAGTAGGGGAAGGTCCTACCTTGTGACTTTCTGAGCTTCAGTTTTCCCTTCTAAGTTTGAAATAATGCCTGCTTCTTAGGGTTGTTAATGAGAATTAAATGAGAACATATATAAGGAGATACATTCTGTTTGTTGTTATGTACTTGTTTCTTCTGATATATGAGGCCAGTTTAGGAAGCTGTGGATGTAAGTAGTAACGGGAGCTTTATCTAACCTTGTGGAATCAGGGAATGAAAATAATAGAAGATAATTTGAAATACAGTTGGTAGCATTAATCAATGAATTGCTTGTGACAAAAGGTAAGAATGAGAAGAGGTCAGTAATACTCATACTGTAGAGAAGAGAAACTGCGTGTCTTTCAGGAGCACACAGGTATGGAAGTTGGTGAAAGGAATGTTAAGAATTAAGTTGCTGCAGTGGAGTTTAAAGAAAACCTATCCTATTTTCTCGTTAGACAATTGGATGTCAGGCAGTTGACTGGACAGTTAATTAGTAAATTAACCCTAACAACGGCTTTGCAGTTTGCCTAATTTAAATTCATAGCACAGCAAAATACTGAGTAAATACATAGCACGAATGACCCAAATGATGAGAGTTCAGCCTGCATCTGTGAAAGGCCTTACCCTTGTTTTCTTCATTGCTACCCCTTAACTCCCAAAGCTTTTGCTCCTGGATTAGTGCTTCACCACCATAAGTTACTGATGATCGATATTTGTAATCACTTATGGTCATATTCAATGCAGAACCTTTCTTTCATCTGTGTTGGGCAGAGGCTCCTCAGATGACTGTTAGAGTATCAGGTTGCTTGTAGCAGCACCACCCAGGGCAAAGCGGTTTGCTGTCAGATTGCACTATCAACCCCTGTACCCCTGTGTTGTGTATTACTTTTCAGAGCCCTCCACCCCCGGGCCTCCTGTGAGGCTTGAGGGAGCAGATGCTAGCTCCTTGGCCTGTGTTTTTGGTCTAGGGGCACATGAAGGCAGTGTGACAGGTTAATGGCTCAGATACACTTTGGCAGAAAGCCATTCTTTAAGCTTTGAGTTGTGGTTAAAGACCACTTCATCAGAGTAGTTTTGGTGTTACCACAAATGCAGGTTTATTATAATATGACATGTGATAACAGAAGGCAGAGTTAAAATTTGGAAGAAATATCATTTTGGGTATTAACATTCAGGCCAAAAGGTATTTCTTTATTCATGCCATGGTGCTATAAAAAACATTTTGGAGGGGCATTTGGGTGGCACAGTTGGTTAAGCATCGAACTCTTGGTTTCAGCTCAGGTCATGGTCTCAGGGTTGTGGGATAGATCTAAACATAGGAATTTTTATTTTATTATTTTTGTTTATTAAAATTCTCCATTTTAATTCAGTGTCGTATTTTAAATTTTATATTTTAAAATGATAATTGACATCTTTTGTTTTGCCCTAGGGACAGGATTCTTTGAAAGTGCTTAACTCCTTTATAAACCTGAGTCATAGGGACGCCTGTGTGGCCCATTCAGTTAAGCATACTTTCCGCTCATGTCATGATCTCCAAGGTTGTGGGATCCAGCACCTCCCCCTCTCCAATGGACTCCCAAAGAGTCTGTTTCAGATTATCTCTCCTTCTGCCCCTCCCCTGCACTTGCGTGTGTGCTCTTTTTCTCATATAAATAAATAAACAAACAAACAACCCGAGTCATAGCCTTACCTTTATGCATTAGACTTTATTTTGGCTATCCTATCCATAAATGTTCTGGTCTGGGTTATTTAAAAGGAAAATAAAAGGCGGATGCACTGCTGAATTCAAATACTTCAGAATACCAAACTGTGTGTTTGAGATTTGGCTATTTAAGAAATTGGCCAAACATGAATGGGGTTGAGCTAGTACTGTGTCTGTAAATTTCTACCAACAGAAAAAAGAACGTAAAACCTCTTCATTAACTGAAGATGTCTGTGTAGATTCTTGGTCCTTTTCAACTCAGAAAAAAATGTACTTTGAAGAATTATGATTGATAGTGTAAATAGTAGAGTCATGAGACTCTCATAGTTCCTAGTGCAATTGTAACATTTGCCCTTGTGCAGGGAAAATGTAAGAGTAATTGTACAGTTTATGACATACACATATGTGCACACATGTCTGTCTGTATGTGTGTAGTAGCTGAGGTATGGCTTCTACAGTAGTTGTCTTTAGATTTACTAAATTTTATGTATGTATAGCTTTAGACAGCATTTTTTCACTTTCTAGTGTTCAAAGAAAAATTTACCCTTTATCTTTGTAAATTTTATTCAGTAGCTGAAGTACTAGGAGGGTAATGAAAGAAGGTTTCTGAACTTTCAGGTTTTTTGTTGACCCCTCATTGAAGCAAACCAAATCTTGTATCACAGAAAGTTTTAGAATCAATTACTGCACTTTAAGATCCTATCATAAAAATTCATACCCCAGGGGCACCTGGGTGGCTCTGTCGGTTAAACACCTGCCTTCAGCTCAGGTCATGATCCCCTGAGCCCCGCGTGCTTCGTGTGTCGGGCTCCCTGCTCAGCGGGGAGTCTGGCTTCGCCCTCAACTCCACTCCTCCCCCCCTTCGTTCTCTCTCTCTCTCTCTTTCAAATAAATAAAAAATCTTTTTAAAAAAATTCATACCCCAGGCACCCTCTTCACATGTTAGTATCCAGAATTGAACTGTAATTAAATTCTATCTTAATGCAGAGGGTATGGAAAATCATGAACAAAGTTCATGTTACGTTTTGTTCAGAACAAGTTATGTTTTGAACAGAATTTACCATTATGTAAATTTGGGCAAGGTGGTTTCTAAGCTAATTTCTTCATCTGTATAATGAGGATAATAGCACCCACCTTGTAAGACAGATGTGTGTATGAAGTTGAGATAGGTGGGCACAGTTGCTAGCCTCCTGCCAGCCCTCTACTAGATGCTATTACAGTGTAATCTGTAGGGATAGGGCCCTGTTTCTTGTTGCCGGGATGTTGCAAGTCTAGTGCAGTGCCTAACACACAGTAGGCATTTAAATGTGTATTAAATGGTTAAAATAAAAAGGAACCATGGGGCACCTAGGTGGCTTAGTGGGTTAAGCATCTGTCTTCGGCTCAGGTCCTGATTCCAGGGTCCTGGGATCAAGCCCCACATTGGGCTCCCTGCTCAGCGGGGAGTCCGCTTCCCCCTCTGCCTGCTGCTCCCCCTGCTTGTGCTCGCTCGCTCTCTGACAAATAAATAAAATTTAAAAAAAAATTTAAAAAGGAACCAGAATCTGTTATACCATTCTCTCCCTCCTTCCTCTTCTCAGCTTTAGATGAGATAGGCAAAGGAAGCCAATTTTAATAATGGGAGCATTCCAATCCTAGTACGTATTTAGTATTTTTCCATGACACTGCATAATTAGTGATTTTTTTTTTTAAAGGCATAATCTTGTGATAGGTTATATGCCAAACAGAAGACCACAGATGATCCTAATTTTTTGCCTACTACGTAGGAGAGATTGTTGGAATATCTGATCTGCAGTTTGGATGGAGAGGGGAGAAGACAGTTTTGTTGGGACTTATGTCCTCACTGGCATAGTATTTAACTTTTCTTAATATGGAATACATACATCTTGGAATGGTGTAGCCAAGGACTAGAAATCACCGCCTTATAAAATTTTGTTGTTAAAATTTGCAGACAATAGGAATGAAGTCCAGGAAAGAACTTTTTTTTCTCAAAACCATTCATTCAAAAATATTAGATATGTATGTTTATACACACACATACACACAAATATTTTTCTAAATTAATGTAATAAATACAAAAACAAGGCACACAAATTGTTAATGTACAATAAAGTGAATTTTCACAAAGTGAATATACATGGTGTGACCATCGCACACAGTTGCAGAAAGAAATTACCAGCTTCCTAGAAGCCCTCTTGTAGCCCCTTCTAGTCTTAGTCTCTATACCCTTCTTTTGAAGGTAACCTGTATCCTGGTGAACACTGCAGATGACTTTTGCTTGTTTTTGGAATTTCTTATAAGCAAAATTATACAATTTTGTACCTTTTTGAGTCTGGTGGCTTTTGCTAGTGATCACCTGATCACATCTGTGGCAATAGTTCACTTTGCTAGTAGCACTCTAGTGTATGATTTTTTTATAATTTATCTGATCCTTGACAGTAGCCTTTTGGGTTATTTCTGGGGGTGTCTGCTGATGCTGTGGACATTCTCGTACATGTCTTTTGGTACCCGTTTATACACATAAGGTTTTTTTTTTTATAATGTGGTTATAACGTGTTTACTAGTTCTGAACGTCATCAGCAATAATAATCACAAGTCAGCAAGCATAGATTGGAAACTGTTGCCAGTCATCTTAGCAGTATCGTTACATTCTCAAGTGTACTTTTATTAAGGAAAAGGCACGGACCTTTATGTACTGCCTAATTGCATAATACTGCTTCTAAGGCTATTCTTTTTTTTTTTTTTTTAAGATTTTATTTTATTTGAGAGAGAGAATGAGAGAGAGCACATGAGAGGGGGGAGGATCAGAGGGAGAAGCAGACTCCCCACTGAGCAGGGAGCCCGATGTGGGACTTGATCCCGGAACTCCAGGATCATGACCTGAGCTGAAGGCAGTCGCTCAACCAACTGAGCCACCCAGGCACCCGCTTCTGAGGCTATTCTGTTCCACAGGTGGAGTCAGGATTAATTTAGGAAGAGACCCATTGGACCTTTTACAGGGAAACATTCTTTCCTACTTCTCCTATTTCCTTCCATGTGATGTGTAATGCTTGGCCTCTCTCCACCGTGTTTATCCTTTGATTCCTCACCAGGTACATGGAAAATTTTATTTTTAGAGTATTAGGACTCCATATAAAATCTAACTTTAAAATTGCAAGGTCTTTTGGCTTAAGAGTTACACTTTTTTTTTTTTAACTGAAAATTACCTGCTTTTCCATAGTTTTTTAATTCTTGGGAGGCAGGAACTTACCCTGAGAAACCTCCTGAAACGTAACTTGTCTTCCTCATATCCTTTCCTACTAAAAATCTCTTTGGCCCTTTTTGCTGTAGGTCAAGCTTCCCTAACAGAAATCACTTGTAGTCACTTCTTGGGGTTCTGACTTATCTCAGTGCCAAACACCTTTTGTTCACTTGTCCTAGGCAGTGGTTAACAGATAAGTAGAGCCCTTTCCAGACAGATGTTTTATACACTAAATGTTGCATGTATTTGCAAGAGTAGAACCCATGAAGAACAGGTGAAAAAAATCCTGTTATGGATGGTTGTATACTCCTACAGACTTTTTCTTCTTCTTTTTTTTCTTTTTTTAAGATTTTATTTATTTATTTAGAGGCGAGCTCACACGAGAGCGGGGGTGGGGGGAGAGGGACAAGCAGACTCTGCGCTGAGCATGGATCCCTCCTCAGGGCTCAGTCCCATGACCCTGAGATCACAACCGAAGCCAAAATCGAGAGTCCCAGCACTGACTGAGCCACCCAGGTGCCCCATTCTTACGGCCTTCTAAATTTCATTTGAGGTAGGGGAAAATGTCTTTTCCTTTTGCTGGCTGCTGCTTCTTTCCTTCCTTCCTTCCCTCCCTACCTTCCTTGTCTCACTAGCATTGGAAAGAATATTTAGGAGATGAGAGAAAAGTTAATACCTCTTCTGATTAATATCAGATTTATTTCTTGCAAAAAAATTTCAGTTGACCACCTAGCCTTCAAAGAACTGACAACTTAACCTGTCTGACAGAAAATTTGTAAAGAGGAAAAAAATCTTCACTACTTAGAATTTGAGGTAGGGGTGAGAAATAAGAGGGGAAGTACATGGGAGAAAACTTTGTGACTTCATCTCATATACAAGCCAGTTGTCCATGATTACTTGCGGATTTTCTATGAAAGATGTTTAGTCCTAAACAGTTTCTGATGGGTTGCTTACATGCTGTCTGGGCTGCCCTTCCTTGAAAGGTATAGATGCTCAGATAATCTCCTCTCTTTCCTTTTGTATCTTTGCTTTAATGGTAGTAGGAACCATTTGTGTGTATATGTACACATGTGTACTTTTTCTCTTTATATATACATATACTCCTCATTTCTTTTGTTTGTTTTGGCACCAACTTGTCTGTTTTTGTTACCAGGCAGGTGTCACTTGACCTGGTAGTAACATAGGACCCCTTAAAGCTAAGCCACTATCCCTCTGTAAGCCATGGGTGTTTTTTTTTTGGTTTTCTTTTTAATGAGATTACATGTTGTTGTTTTTTTTAAGATTTTATTTATTTATTTGAGAGAGACAGAGATAGCAAGAGAGAGAAGTGGGGAGGAGAGGGAGAAGCAGACTCCCACTAAGCAGGGAGCCTGATGCAGGGCTCAGTCCAGGACCCTGGGATCATGACCTGAGCCGAAGGCAAACGCTTAACCGACTGAGCCACCCAGGCACCCCTGTAAGCTATAGCTTAAGGCAAAACTAAATGTATTTTTTGTGTGTGGTAAAATGTATAGAACCTAAAATTTGCCATTTCAGCTATTTTTAAGTGTACAGTTCAGTTGCAGTAAGTACATTTACATTATTGTACAACCATTACCACCATCTGTTCTCCAGAGCATTTTCGTCTTCCCAGACTGAAACTCTGTACTCATTAAACACTAGCTTTCCCCCCACCCCCACCTCCAGCTGCAGCCCCAGCCCCAGCTCCTTGCAACCACCATTCTACTTCTTTGTCTATGAATTTGACTGCTCTAGGAACCTTATATAAATGGAATCCTAGAACGTTTGCCCTTTTCTGTCTGGCTTATTTCACTTACCATAATGTTTCCAAGGTCATCCACATGGTAGCATGTATCAGAATTTCCTTTTTTAAGGCAGAATAATATTTCACTGTATGTATATATCACATTTGTTCTTGTCTTCATTCGTCAGTATAGGCATTTGGGTTGTTTCCACCTTCTGGCTGAGGTGAATATCGCTGCCATGAGCATTGGTGTACAAGTGTCTGTTTGAGTCCCTGCTTTCACTTCTTTGGGGTGTATACCCAGAATTGGAATTGACAGATCAAGTAGTAATTGTTTAGCTTTTGGAGGAACCACCATACTGTTTTCTACAGTGGTTGTACCATTTTACATTCCCATCAGCTATGTACAGGATTGTAGTTTCTGTGCATTGTCTCCAGCACTGTATTCTCTGTTATTGTAGATGATCGCCATCCTAACGGGTGTGAAATGGTATCTCATTATGGTTTTGATTTGCATTTTCCTAATAATTAGTGATGTTGAACGTCTTTTCACATGCTTATTGGCCTTCTGTTTATCTTCTTGGACAAATGTCTATTCAAGTCCTTTTCCTATTTTTTTTCCTTTTCCTATTTTTAAATCAGGTTTTTTGTTGTTGATTTAGGGGTGTTCTTTTTATATTTTGGATATCAGTCCCTCATGAGATATATGGTTATTTACATGTATTTCTAAACCAATATACATATGTATTTGTTTCGAAGGATCCATTTCAGTTTTACCGTATTTATTACAGTAAATATCATTGAGTAATCCAGCCTTGAAGGAGTAGTGGTGTTTTATTGAGTGCTTATGCAGTGCCAGGCACTCTTTTAGATGCTATACACATATGAACATTTTAAATTCTTGCAAGAATCCTATATGGAAGTACTTTTATCTGTGTTTTCAGTTGAGGAAACTGAGAAAGAGTTTAAGTAGCTTCCATTAGTTTGCATTAAAGCCAGGATTTGAGTTTAAGCACCCCAGCTCCTGACTCCGTGTACTTAACCACAGCACTTGGTTACCTCTCCTGTGTATGATACATTTTGTGTTCTCATCAGATGATACTTTCCACTTCTTGAACACTGCCTTACAAAGCAGTTTATAAGGTCAGGTAAAGTGTCTGAAGGACTTCTTAACAAAAATTAAACACATAGTTAAGATTGAAACCTCTTTAAAGTTATTTAAGTTGCATCGTATTTCCCTTTTTGGAAATATGTTTTCTATAAGGGTGTGAATTTCCTTATTTGAATTGGGTGTATTTTTTCTAAAGTAGTCCACCCAGTGAAATTTGCGGAGACAATTTTTTTGAGTAAATTTTTAACTTGTGTGCCTTTTTCTGTTTTTATTTTAAGTTAGCTGTATTCTAGACTTGGTGTGAGTTGATTCCTAGAGAATGCGATTTCATTTTGCTATTTACCTAAATCAAACTTAATTAGTAAAGAATAAAACACCTGTTTAATTGTATAATGCATTGTAGAGCAAAATGGAATTTTTGCCACTGCCCACCATTATCACAAATAATTGTGTGTAGGGTTGTATGTATTGTTTTATATGTGTACTTGGGGGGAGAGGATAAAAATGTAGATCTTATTTCCTCATTGAAAATGAATGCTACTAACTGGATTGTTTTTTGTTGTGTGTATATAGCCATGACTGGGAGGTTATATGTAATCAGCAATCTATTCCTAATTGTACACATGGAATTTAAAATCTTTTTGTTAATACAAATGATGCTTTATTCAGTATCTTGGTATGCATATTTGTCTACCTATATAATAAATTTCCAGAATCAAAATGACTAGGAATTCAAAGGAATTCACATCTAGAATTATAATAGACATTGTTAAAATGTCTTCCAAAAAGATTGCACAAATTTAAACTCCCAACAGTGCATGAGATTTCCTGTCTCTCCACTTGTACACTAGCACTGAGCATTATCAAACTTTATATCTACAGCAAGCGAACCTTGCATAATTGTCGTGAGAACATAAAAGCTGTGCCAGGAAGCTGGCCATAGTCTTTTATGTGACACCTCCCATGAATGTTTTTTGATAGGTTTGTCACCACCAGGTTCTGTGGCAAGCAGGGTCAGGCCAGCAACTTGATCAGGAGATTAGTATTTCTCTGAGTGTGGCCTTTTTATTCTGATATAATTTTAGTTTACAGAAAAATTGCAAAAATCATACAAGGAAGCTCACCCAAATATTTCAAGTGTTAACATTTTACCACATTTGCTTTATTCCTCTATATATTTACACACACACATGCATACACACACACATTTATTTTCTCTAGACCATTTGAAGGTAAGAAGTAGACAACATACCCCCTTTTTTCCCTAAGTACTACAGCAATTTTTTCTAAAAATCAGGACAGTCTCTTACATAACCCCTGTACAATTATCAAAACCAAGAATTTAAAATCAATATAATCCTGTTCTCCACTCTGCTAGTTTTATTCAGGTTTTGTCAGTCTAAATAATGTCCTTTATAGCAGAAGTAAATCCTGGATAATATGTTGCACTCAGTTATTATGCGTCTTTAGCCTTGAATCTGGGCCAGTTCCTCAGTTTTTTGTCTTTTATCACCTTGATGCCTTTAAAAGTATAGTTCAGTTATTTTGTTGACTCTCCCACGCTTTACGTTTGTTATGTTTCCTCGTGTTAAGACTCAGGTTCTGCATTTTTTGGCAGTAACATCCCAGAAGTGATACTGTACTTTTCTTAACGCATCATGTTAGGAAGCAGTTGAGGTCAGTTTGCCCCATTCAGTCTTTTGATACATGAAATTAGTTTGCCCAGTGTCTGATCGCCCCTCTCTTGTGGAGGCCATAGATTTTAAGATGTATACTTTCCAAATGAGATCTTCATATGCAATGTTAATGGATGCCAGTGTTCTCGCAACTCAGTCATGCCATCTGGATAGGAAGACTGATGGCTCTTGTAGATTTAACCTGGGAAAGTCCTTTCTCAGGATGGATTTTTGGGAAGGCACCCTCAACCTGGCAATAATCTTGGAGATACCTAAGAAGGCAGATGCTGAGCGCAGCTGGAGATGGTCTCAGTCACCTTTCTTTCCGCTCTTCCTGCTGCTTTTCACAAACTGCTGCCAGATTGTTACAGAGTTCAGCTGAAATTTTTCTTTTATTGTAAAGAAAAGGTAGAATAAAAATTAAGGAAAACCGTGCTTTTCAAATGCTCTACCCAGTCCACGGAATTAAGAAGGGGAGCATGTTTCTCCACCTGATGGGGCTGCAAACATGGTTTGTCTTTGAAGTCTACCCCTTAGGATATCTGTTCTAATAGAAACATGTTTAATAAATGTTATAGTCCAGGAGAGTACATCATGCTCAGTTGTCTTTGTTTTAGTAGCCAAGGACCGCTGGTTACACCTCAACAAGTTTTGAGCAGTATTGTTATCAAATGTGGTTCTTAAGGTAAGAGCAAGTTCAGAACTAAAAATTGAAGTACAACAAAGGCGGACATGTCTTACTCAAGTTGTGTGACTTAAGAGGCTCTTTTCTGCCATGGATGGAGAATGAATAAGCTTTTTACAGTAGAGATAAATTACATATTTATTTTAAAAATATTTTCAATTGGTCAGCTAGTAATCTTCAATCATATTCAATAGGTACAATATTCAAGTTGGATTTTTAAAATTTTGCATTTATTAATTACATAGAAAAACATCTTTGAATATATGTCACTGTCCATTTGTCCTAATGGCATGTACATTCCATAAAGGCATAGATTTGTGTCTCTTGTTCACTGTTGTATACCAAATACCTATACCTGGTTCCTACTAGGTGAATCAATGACTCTGGAGACAAGGGCAGAATGTTACATGCAGCCTTTTCTAATTAGCCTTTCCTATTTTTTTGTGACTAAATTACTAAACAACTTCTAGTACAATTTGCTTTGCTTTTCATATTATATGTTGTCATAGAATAAAGTGATAATGTAGATCACCTATTTGTTTCCTTCTACTGGTGGAAGGCCCAGGTGTGGATCCTCGAGGATATGAATCAAGTTTCCTAATTTCCCCTCAATCAAGTACTGTTTTATTTCACTATCTTAAATTGTAGGAATCCCAATACTTTCAAACTGTATTAAATTAATATACTTTTTACAGCAAATTTGGTGTAAAGTTTGGTTTAATTATGAGTTTGAATTGTTCATGCTTTCCTTCCTTCTTATTTCCTTCAAATACTGCACCAGTGTTTCTTGCCTTCATTTATTTCAATCTCATTATCCTCATTTCTGTTTAAGCAGAAATTTATGAAATACAGAAAAATAGAAATTGCTTTTAGTTCCACAACCCTAGGGCAGAAGAGTTTCCCACATGACTTGTGCTTGCTTTTCCAGCGAGCTCTGTGTTTTTAAAACTGATGTTCTAATATTGTTAACTAGGTAAAACTAGATAGCATCAGGTTCTTGGGGCTTTTTTAGCAACGTATTACCAAATTGTTCTATATTCAGAAAAGATTTTTCTTGTATCCTCTCCCCCACTTTCTGATTTTTGACTTGATTTTCTCATGTGAATCATCTGTTAGGTAGAAAAGGTGTTAAGATGGTGAAGTTATGATAAAATTTTTATCTTGTTTGTTCTCAATACGTTTGTGGTCATGCACTTTCTTAACAGACTGGTAAATATAGAAGGAAATGTATCTGTGTTATAGGAGAAAA
Source organism: Eumetopias jubatus (assembly GCF_037043125.1). Taxonomy (NCBI): domain Eukaryota; kingdom Metazoa; phylum Chordata; class Mammalia; order Carnivora; family Otariidae; genus Eumetopias; species Eumetopias jubatus. The sequence continues at coordinate 181,393,724 of NW_028274808.1, read as the reverse complement.
CGGTACTGCATCTCCACTGTGAGCTTAAAAAGGAAGTGTGTAATATAAGTGTAATGTGTATAGAGGTTTTTTACTTATTTGGAAATTCTAATTCATTGGAGGATACCTGGGAACTGCAGTACTGTTTATAGGTAGGAAACGCTATGTTTAATGATTGATGGTAGCTTTTTAAAAATCCTTTTACTTCAGATAAATGAAAATAGAGTAATTAACATTTTCTCCAGCTTTTCCTATTTTGAATAAAAGATCATTGTTATCTTAGAAAGGGAAAGCTAGTGCAGTTAAAGCAAAATGAATTTGCTACTTTAAAATTATACTTATGACATATATACTTTAGATCACATAAATTTTCCTGAGCTATAGGGGCGCCTGGGTGGCTCAGTCGGTTAAGCGTCTGCCTTCAGCTCAGGTCATGATCCCAGGGTCCTGGGTTGGAGCCCCGCATCAGGCTCCCTGCTCAGTGGGAAACCTGCTTCTCCCTCTCCCACTCCCCCTGCTTGTGTTCCCTCTCTCGCTGTGTCTCTGTCAAATAAATAAATCTTTAAAAAAAAATTTTTTTTTCCTGAGCTATAGTATTATAAGAGCATTGTTAGGTAAATGACATGGATTTTTGTGTTTCATTCGCCAATATGGGTCTGAGGGGAAAATACACAGAACAGAACAAGAAGGAAAGGACATACATTAGGGTATAATCAGCTGTGTATAAGCTAAGTTTTGTTTGTTACTTAAAAAGAAAAGCCAGAGTCATAACTTTTTTCCTTAAATATAAACAGGATTGATTATTACATTTAATCAGAATGACATTTTACATAATACAGCATGCATAAAATATGAGGAACTTGATGCAGATGACAACCTATACTATCAAATGATCCTACAACCTTATATTCTTTGTTACGATGAAGAATTAACTCAGTATTTTGTAAAATTAAAACCATCCTTTGGGTACTTAAAGATTTAGATTATTTTTTATTGTTAAATACACCATAAACGTTATATGAAAAGCATCTTAGGTAAGAGTGGTCTAAAATTGGTTGGTCCAGCTTATTTCTGGTTCAGTTGTTAACACGGATCATGTCAGTAGACACCTTGTTTTTCAGATAGATTGCAAATAATGATAAAAAATTTGTGCCTGCCTATCCCACCATTCCCTGTTGGAAGAGGGAGAGACAGAGCTTAATGTTTAAATTATAATCAATCTCTGAGAAATTGATAATGGACTATAGTCATTTCTGCTGAAAAGTGAGTATTTTGAATACATGATATAAATATTACATCATGAATTTTGAGTCTTTCATGTTTAAAGATGGACCTCCTTTTTGCAGTAGATAATTCTTGAAGTTTTATGTATTAGTTGTATATCAGATTAGTAGTGAAAATAGATCTTGTTATGTGCAGGATCCATACAATACCTTGTTATAACTTGACATTTTCAAGTATGTAGACCTGTGAATTTTATTAAATAATTAGAATTTAGTTTAATTGCAGCCTTCAGAATTTTGCATTGTGAACTTACTAAAGCATTTCATGACTTTTCTGAGAAAACCCCTTTTCTTACTCTTCCCCCATTGTAGTAGATACAGTAACCATTAGTTTTAATGAGATAAATAGGACTGTGGTCACATATTATTAAAGAAAGGACTGGGATGGCACACAGCAGTTATTGGAGATGCTTTATTATATAATGAAGGAGCAATTTAATCTTATTAACATTTGTAAGATACCTAGCCTTAGGATGGCACCTAGATAGAATGATGCTAAATTTTAAGTGCTGTTCAAGCTCGGCATGCTCACTGTTGAGTTCTCTTGCACATTTCTATGGGGGCAGGAGCTGTACTGCACGGGCATTCTCTGTAATTGTTCACTTCATTAACAGGTATTTCTAAAAAGAGAGACAGATACTTTAGTCAACATTTAGTTGTTAATCTAATTTTGAAAGCATTTCAGAGCACCAAGAAACAAACCATTTCAATTGAGTGCAGTGGATCTCTTGCTAGACCTGTAACAAACTTAGGTTAGATCTCAAAGGGTGCTTGATGATTAGAATATTAGTAGTTAGTACAAAGAGTACCGTGTCATGATCTTCGTTGAAAAGCTTTATTTCATTTGTTAACTACGTCTCTCTGAAATTTTCACCATTTTAACCCCTTGAGTAGGTTCTGGCCACGTCTCACTTTGCTTCTTTTTTATAAAGAGGTGGGGGGTGGTGAGGGGTTGGGTTAGCCTGGTGATGGGTATTAAAGAGGGCACATACTGCATGGAGCACTGGGTGTTATACGCAAACAATGAATCATGGAACACTGCATCACAAACTAATGATGTAATGTATGGTGATCAACATACATAATAAAATACAATTAGAAAAAATGTATAACTGTGCTCTTACATATATATACAAAGAAGTATTTTAAAGGCTGTCTTAAACTTCTTGGGTTTTTTGTACATTACATCTAACCTAGTGAGGCAGTTACATTTTAGTCACATGCTGTAATGGTACATTTAATCAGCTTCAGAGGTTCAAAAAATTCTTTCCTGTGGAAAAAGATTCAGGAATAGATTTTTGCCTTTAATTCCATAACCGAATTCCACAGATTTTCCAGTAGTTCAGTGTTTTAAAACCAATGGTCTTCAGTGGCCTTGCTCATGTTCCTACCAAAACATTGTGTTTTTTGTTTCTTGGTTTTTAAAATTTAATATCCTATAGGGTAAAATCAAAGAATTAATAAATAATTCTTCCAGCAAAAGCTTGTATTATTTACTCATATTTTTAGGCTATTTCAAATAAGTCACTTTTCAGTATTTCAGAGTTAACAAAAATATTCATAGTCACAGATACCTACTGTTTATAAATTGTGAGTTCATAAACAATGTCATATAGCATTAAGTTACACAACAAAATGAACTGTATTGGATTCTTAAGACTTTTATCATCAAAGTGGATAATTTTGTGGGACATCAAATACAGTGGAGAAGTCTTAAGTCAAATTAGGCTTCACAACCTGTAACTGTGACTGAACAAGTCATTTAACCTGTTTATAACTGCTATCTGCTTAAAAAAGAAAACAAAATTCTGTTGGTCCTTTTCCAAGGGTTGTGCTTTCACCATCTCTCCAAAGACCTCATTTCCTATTTCAGAGGAAATAGGGCATCACATAGGAATTAGTTTCTTCTTCCTCTATACTTATTCTTGTTAGCATCCCACTTAATTCCTTTATTTCATAATTTTGGCTTACTGATTTATAACTAAAATACAGTAATAACTGCTAACATTTGTTGAGCTCTTACTGTATACCAGGCACTGTTCTACGTGTTTTCTATATATTGACACATTTAATCCCTTCAGTACCTCTCTGAGGTAAACACAGTCACCGTGCTCATTTTACACATGAGGAAACTGAGGTCTAGGGAGTCAAGTAACATCAGTCCTATGGCATGATCTGAATCATGGATTTGAACTTGGCCGATCTTACTCTAGAGCATTTTTCTTAACCTTCATGCTGTCTTCAAACTCAAGCCTGAATTATGCTTTCTTGTCCTTGCTCAGGCTTTTCTCTTTGCCCTCTTACAACCAGTTGAAATGCTTTTTTGTCCACTTAGCATATTTCTTTCTGAAGGGCCATACAGTATGAGCTAGCTAAGTAGACAACATTTAGGATTTTTCATATAGTTGACACAAGGTTACACTAGTTTCAGGTGTACAGTATAGTGATTCAACTTCTCTGTGTTACGCTGAACTCACAAGTGTAGCTACACTCTGATAGCATATGACACTATTAGAGTATCATTGACTATATTCCCTATGCTGTGCCTTTTATTCCCATGACTTACTCATTCCGTAACTGGAAGCCTGTATCTCCCTCTCCCCTTTACCCATTTTGCCTGTTCCCCCCGTCCATACCCCTTCCCTCTGTCAAGCATCAGTTTATTCTCTATATTTATAGGTCTGATTCTGTTTATTTTGTTTTTAGGTTTCACATCCGAGTGACATCATAGGGGTGTCTTCTCAGTCTGATTTATTTCAGTTAGCATAATACCCTCTAGGTTCATCTATGTTTTCTCAAATGGCAAAATCTCTCTTTTTTATGTCTGTGTAATATTCCTGTGTGTATGTGTGCGTGCGTGTGTGTGTGTGTGTGTGTGTGTGTACACACACACCATATTTTCTTTACCTATTTGTCTGTCAGCAGTTAGGTTGCTTGATGCCTTGGCTATTGCAAGTATTGCCGCAATAGACATAAGGGTGCTTATATCATTTTGAATTAGTGTTTTCATTTTCTTCGGGTAGGTATCCAGTAGTGGAATTATTGGGTCATGAGGAATTTCTGTTTTTAATTTTTTTTAAAGATTTTATTTATTTATAACGTATTTTGTTATTTCTGGGCATGGATGGTTATTAGAGGATTTTCCTTTATGCTGTTCTTTAGTAGAGTTGAAATATAAGTCATAAAGGAAATTTCATGGTGCCTAAAAAGCTTACTACAGAATGTGTCGTACAGCCTATATATTTATTTTTTTTCTTATTTTTTCCAGAAAATTTGGTGAGCGGCCTCCACCTAAACGACTCACTAGGTAAGCATTGTATTAGTCTTTCACACAAACCTTTCATGGAAATATCAGATCCTGTCATCTTAAAAACTGTATTAGGTGCTCTTGAAAAGAAGTTATTCAAATACTGGTATCTAGATCATAAGCTTATTCCCATCCTTCCCCACATCCTCCCTCCCCCACCTCACCAAAAAAAGGATAATAGGATATAGTTCAAAAGGGAAGGTAAAAACTTTTAAGAATCTTGAGTATTATATAGTTAATATAACAAGGGTGACAATGTAAAGATAGCTTCCTACATCTAGCCAATCTAGCTGCATTTAGCTAGTCAGAATTTATTGATTATAGGTAGCACCTGAGGATATTTAATAAATGCTTTAGAAAAGAATTTTAAAGAAAATATAAAATTTTACTCACTTTTAAGGAAATGTTACATTGTGTTCTAATTTACAATATACATTTTAATTACAAATGTTAACTGAAAGTATTAGTCTTGAAAATTATTTTTAAATTTTTCAGCAATCAGCAGTTGTAAAATAAAAGGTAGGACACCTAGTTGCACAGTTACATCCTAGAGTTAATGTTAATCCTGTATTCTTAGTATCTTTCAAGAGAAGTACGTGCGTATATAAGCATATGCTTGTCTTTTTTTTTTTTTTTTTTTTTATCTTTCTTGTCTGGCATCATACTCTATCATTGTTCTGGACCTTGAACTCCACTTACTGTACATCTTCTACTTTGTTCTCTTTCATGTCTCCATAGTTTTTCATTGCCTTCACACTACTTTAATATTTCACACTGATGACCACTGGGGTTATTTCCACATTATTGTTTATTATTAAAAAGCTGTTGCACACAAAGAATGATGGGGACATGCCAGAAGGACACAGAAAGGGAACCAGTTTGAAGAGGTTCCCTTTAGCCAAATCATGGACACTTTAATCCTCAAAATAAATAATGATAGTAATAGATAAGAACCAGTAGAATAAAATAGAGTTTAAAAGTCTACACTGAGTTAAAGAAATGATCCTGTAGTAGAGGGAGAGGAATTCTTTTTCTTATAGCAGAATTCCACCTAATAAACCTAGAAGGAATAATGGAACTAGGAAATTACACTTCGGCAACTGCTACAGTGATAATTGTTTCAGGTAAAAATCATCAGTGAATGCTTAAACTATTGGTTTAAAGTCTGATGAGAAACAAATAGTTACTTTGTCTCTAAGCATATCCTCAGAAAGTATGTGTTAATTATAAAGTGAACAATAGTAACATGACAGTGAAGAAACTTGGCAGACACTACCTTAATGAAGTGATCTAAATTAACATCACTAGTAACGGACAAATAAACATCATGTGCATCCTGAGGAGGATGACACAATGTCATTTTTGTGATGTTCTAGCCAAAAATGCATAAGCTAAATCTAAGCATAAGAAAACACCAAACAGATACAAATGAGAGACATTCTATAAAATAAACAGCATTTGATCTTCAAACTTACCAGGATCATGAAAAACAGACTGAGAAATAGCAGATTAATGAAGACCAAAAAGACATGACACCTAAATTCAACTAAATCCTGGGTCAAGAAGAATTTTTCTTTTGTTTTAAAGCTGGAGTTAGCAAATGTTTTCTATAATTGGCCAGATAATAAACATGTTACACTTTCTGGTCCATACTGAGGCTATTGTGACTTCTCCTCTCAGTTTTTATATCCCCAAATCAGCCATAGATATCAATACATAAGTGAATGGTATATCTGTATTCCAGCTCAACTTAATTTACAAAAACTGGTGGCTATCCTGATTCGGTCCAGGAGCATTAGTTTCTCAACACTGCCTTCCACCCCCCAAATAAAGGACATAAAGGACGTTTGTGGGACTGTTGGCACATTTGAATAAAATCTGTATATACAAGTGTTTGTATCAGTGATAATTGCATTATGCTCGTTTAAGAGCATGTCTTTGTTTTTAGGAAATTAACACTGAAGTATTTTGGGTTATAAGGGCTTTATGTCTACAATGAGCTCTTAATGCATTAGTTTAAAAACAAAAATACGGTAAAATACTGATATTTAGGGAGTCGAGGAAAGGGACTAGGAATTCTTTGTACTACTTTTGCCACTTTCCTGTAAGTCTGAAATTACTTAAATTTAAAAAGATTTCTAAAGACATTAAATACAATTACATGTTTGTAAATATCTTGAAGAAATTCTAAGCACATGTGTAGACATTTTGAAAGTTACAATTTAATAGATATTTTTATTTTATTACCAGTAGTAATATATTGGTTATGGAATGACTCCTAACCATAAAATATATTTTGATGAATAAATTACTTGCTTTTAATGGATACCTCTGTAAAAATAGCAATCAATGTGGTGGTAATAAATATCATAAGGAAATTGTCCTTTCCTTAAATATATACAGTAATATAATTAGGTCCTGTTTACTTTATCATGATTTTCCATTTATGCTTTAAGCAATTTTCCCTGCTTGGAAAATTTTAGGAGGTTTTAAGTCTCCTGCTTTTGGCCAAGATGGAGTAAGAGGAACTGTAATTACTCTCCAAACTGAAACTGCTATAAACTTGGACAAAATATATAAAATAACGATTTTCAAGATAATGGATGGCAGGTAAGAAAGGACAGTGATCCTTGAGAGACAGGAAACAAATGAGGTGAGCTCCACAATTACCCTAGCTTAGTACCTAGAGAGTTTCTAGGACATGACATAGAGAGGAGGAATCCAGGTGGAGCCTGGTAAGCACCTTGAGCTGAAGAGATGGAGCTAGGTATCTAGGGGTTCAAGGTGGCTAGAGTTCCCAGGTCAGAGAGCTGGAGAGGAAAGAGATCCAGAGATCTGCAGAAGGTCCTCTCTCGTCTTCAGCTGAGTATTGATCAGCACACATGTGTTGGGAAGCTACCCAAGGCTGGGGATTAAAAACCAAGGTGAAGAATTAGAGAAAAAATTTCCCGAAGCTCATACTACAAACTGCCTGTTCCCAGTGGCTAAAGTGGAAAAATATTATACTTCACGACGCATCTACTAGAGTACTACTACACAGAAGGGTTTTCCGTTAGTAGTGGTGCAAAATTTGGCCACTAATGCTGCTCTGGGTTTACCTAACAAAACTTAAAAACGAGATTGAAAGGATCAGATTCTTTCCAAGTAACTTAAATGTATACCAGAACAAAGCTCAAGAATATTTGCAGGAATAGAAAAATATCAAATACTCAAAAGTAAGATTTACTGAGTCTTAACATCTAATCAAAATACACCAGTCATACAAAGAAGCAGGAAAATATCCATATGAGGAGAAAACTCAAAACCAACCCAGAAATGACATACATGATAGAATCAAAGACATTAAAGCAGTTATTATATTTGTCTTCTGTATGTTCGATATGCTAACATCAGGAGTTCACCTATTTTTTTGTTAAAGGGTCAGATGCTAAATATTTTAGTTTTGTGGTCCATGTAGCCTCTGCTGTAGTTACTCAACTCTTGTAAAAAAGCAGCCATAGATCACGTGTAACCCAATGGACATGTCTGTACACTGGAGTACAATTTTTGTCACAAAGAGGGTTGCATCAGATTTGGTTTATAAACTGTATTGTGATCCCTGAGCTAGAGGAAAGATTGAACAAGTTAAATAGAGGACATGGAAGATTAAAAAGGTATCTAAATCAAATTTCTAGAGATGAAAATTACAATATTTAAGATGAAATACTCTTGATGGAATTAATTACAGTTACATGTTGCTGAAAGAAAGACTAATGAACTTGAAGACATAGCAGTAGAAACTAGCCAAAATGAACATAGAGGAAAGGTCTGGGGGTAAAAAAACATGATCATAAGTGAGCCGTGGTTTATGTTCAGGTGGTTAACATCCAAGTAATTGGAGTCTTCGAGAGGGGAGGTTTGACTAAAAGAAGAGATGAAGAAATAACAGCTGAAGCTTTCCTTAATTTGGTGAAAACTGTTAAAACCATAGTTCTGAGAATTCAGTAAACCCAAGTGCAAAAACTGCACTGGAGCATGTAGTAATCAAATTGCTTAAAGTTAGTGATAAAGAAAATGTTAAAAGCAACAGAGGAAAAAAAATACATAAAGGAATGCCTCCTTTGCTAGGGAGAAGACAATGAAGCAAGAGCTTTAAAGTACTCAAAGAGGGGAAAAATGCAGCAACCAGCAACCTAGAATTTTATCCCCAGGCAAGACAAAATAAAGACCTTTTTAGACATAAAAAACTGGAAAGGAGATAACAAATATTACAAGTAAGTTTCTGCCAATAAATTCAACAACTTTTGAAGAAATGCACAAATTCCTTGAAACTAGCAAACTACTGAAGCTTACTCAAGAAGAAACAGATAACATGGGGCGCCTGGGTGGCTCAGTTGGTTAAGCGACTGCCTTTGGCTCGGGTCATGATCCTGGAGTCCCGGGATTGAGTCCTGCATCGGGCTCCCTGCTCAGCAGGGAGACTGCTTCTCCCTCTGACCCTCCCCCCTCTCATGTGCTCTCTCTCTCTCTCTCATTCTCGCTCTCTCAAATAAATAAATAAAATCTTTAAAAAAAAAGAAACAGATAACCTAAATAGTCCTATTATCTGAAGAAATCAAATTTGTAATTATAAACCTTCCCGCAAAGAAACCTACAGGCTCAGATGATTTCACTTTTGAATTCTGCCAGACATTTGAGAAATAAATCAAGCCAGTTCTTTATATACTGTTCCAGAAAGTTGGAGAGCAGGATATTCTTTCCAATTCATTTTGTGAGGACAGCATTGCCTTGTTAAAAGCAGGGTAGAGACATTTTAAGAAAATAAAACTATAAACCAATATCCCTTACGAACACAGATGCAAAAGTCTTAAATTTTCACAATGAAAACAACAATATGGCTTTATCTTACAAATGGAAATCAGTGTAATTTAGTATATTAACAGAACAAAAAGGAAAATCATATGGTCATCTCAAGAGGTTTGGAAAAGCTTTTGACATTCATTCTTGATCAAAATTCTCATCAAACTAGGAATAGAAGTATTTCCTTATTCTGAAAAGGTATACCTATGAAAAAACTATATTTAACACGATACTTAATTGTGAAAGACTGTTTTCCCTCAAGATCAGGAACAATGCAGGGTTGTCTGTTTTTACTACTTCCATGTAACGTACTTGAGGTTCTAGTTAGTACAGTAAGTCTAGGAAAGAAAAGAAAGGTATCCACATTGGCAAGAAAGAAGTAAAACTGTCTTTATTTGCAGACATCATGATCATCTATATGGAAAATCCTATGGAATCTATAAAAAAAAAGCTGCTAAAACTAATAGGTGAGTTTTATCAAGGCTGTAGGAAACATGACCAACATATAAACATGAATTGTATTTGTTATATGAACAATGGGAAATTGAAATTTAATAAAAAATGCTATATTTAATAGCATCAAAAATATGTAATTTTTAGGGGAAAATCTGACACAGGATGTACAAAAACTATACACTTGAAAACCTTAAAATGTTGTTGAGAGAACTTGAAGTCCAAAATAAATGTTCTTGAGAAAGAAGAATCAATTTAAGATGTCACTTCTTCCCAAATTCATCTATGGATTCAACATAACTACCAGCCAAATCCCAGTGGACTTATTGTAGCAGTTGACAAGCTGTTTCTAAAATTTATATGGAAATGCAGACAACCTAGATTAGCCAAAACAACCTTGAAAAAGAGCAGTAAGAATGTAGACTTCTTGTTTTCAAAACTTTATAGAAAGCTACATACAGTAATCAAGGATGGTATTGGCATAAAAATAGCCAGGGTAGATCACTGTAACAGAATAGTAGCCAGAAACAGTTCTTGTGATCTGTGTTCTTCAGTCAAAGGTGCAAAGGCAGTTTAGTTAAGGAGTTTTTAACAAAGGATTCTGGAACAATTGGATATCCGTATGTCCCTACCATTTACATACACATAAACACAAAATAACTATGATCCATGTCTAGAACCATATATAAAAATTAGCTAAAAATATACCTAAATGTAGAACTTAAAATCATACAGCTTTTAGAAGAAAATATTGGAGAATATCTTTGTGACCTTGGGTTAGGCAAAGATTTCTTAGATATAACACCAAAAGCACTATCTCTGAAAGAAAGAAATGGATAAATTTTACTTCATCCAAATTAAGAATAAAGCATTTGTATCCAGACTATGAAAAGAACTCCAAAAAATAATAAGAAATAACCTGTTTTTTTCAGTGGGAAAATGATTTAAACAGATACTCCAGACAATGTTTATATATGGCAAATAACCATTAAAGAAATGCAAAGTAAGACCACAGTGAGAGGGCGCCTGGGTGGCTCAGTCGGGTAAGCGTTTACCTTCGGCTCAGGTTGTGATCCGAGGGTCTTGGGCTTTCTGCTCAGCGGGATCCTGCTTCTCCCTCTCTCTGTTGCTCCACCTACTTGTACTCTCTGTCTGTCAAATAAATAAATAAAATCTTTAAAAAAAAAACAAAAAACAAAAAACCTTAAAAGACCACAATGAGATACATGTTAGAACAGACAACACTCTTATACCCTGGTGGTGGGTATGTAAAGTAGTATTAACAACTTTGGAAAATAATCTGGCACTTTCTTAAAAAGTTAAGTATACTCCTACCATATGGCCCAGCCATTCTATTTTTACATATTTAGTCAAGAAAAATTAAAACATGTGAATACGAAGACTTAAACACAGATGTTTGTGGTAGTGTTAGTTATAATAGCCAAACAGGCATAACTCAAAACATCCACCAGCAGGTGAATGGATCAACAAATTGTGGAATATTCTGCAATGGATTTCTGTTCAGCAATAAAAGGAATGAACTGGTTATATATGCAACAATATAGATAAATCTTACGATAATTACTGTCAGGTTTCAAAAGAAGTAAAAATACGGATATTTATTATATGATTCCATTTGTATAAAATTCTGGGAAATGGAAACTAATCTATAATGGCAAAGCAGACCAGTGGTTTCCTGGGAACAGGGAGAGGTAGGAGGAGGGATTACAAAGAGGCAGAAGAGAAACCTGGGAGTGATGACTATCTTCATCTGGACTGTGGTGATGGTGTATCCAGTATGCCAAAACTTACCCAGCCGTACACTTGAAAATGAATACATTTTATTGTGTTTCAATTAAATCTCAATAAAGTTGTAAAAGATTTGATTAGCTTTTGTCCTTCAAAAATACCTTAAAAGGAATTAGTGTATCTTCTAGGGGGAGAATTCAGTTAAGCTTTTATTTCTTTTTAAATCTTTTTTGAAGAGAATGAATTTACAGGTTTTTATTCTTTATTACCTTTTTAAAAAATTATTTATTTTATTTTTATTTTTTAGAAAGGGAGAGAGAGAGAGGGAGGTGGAGGGCACAGGGAGAGGAGAATCTTAAGCAGGCTGAATGCCCAGCACGGAGCCCAACACAGGGCTCAGTCTGACAACCCTGAGATCATGACCTGAGCTGAAATCAAGAATCAGACGCTTAACTGACTGAGCCACCCAGGCGCCCCTTATTCTTTATTATCAAAGCTAATATAAAGAAAATTTAGTAAAAACAGTTTGTATAAAACAGAAAATTGGATTGTAAAACCAGTGACCAATTCTGATAAGAATTTAATTTTAAGCCCAAAGTAAAAATTAAGAAGTTCCCCTTTTGATAGTATAGCAAATATAGATTTTCTCTGGTTCCTTTTAATCATATTTTCCCGTTTTTCCTTTAAAGAGTTTTCTCTGTTGGAAAACTTTAGTGTCTTTTATTCTATTAAGAATGTTTTTAGGGGCATCTGGGTGGCTCATTTGGTTAAGTGTGTCTGTCTTCTGCTCAGGTCATGATCCCATGAACCCGAGTTGGGCTCCCTGCTCAGTGGGGAGGGTGCTTCTCCCTCTCCCTCTACCCCTCCCCCACCTCGTGCTTTCTCTCTCCTGCCCTTTCTCAAATAAATACATTTTTAAAAATGTTTTTAAAGGAATTTTATATCTCTTTTAATTGGGGGGAGGTAGGGAATTAATTCAGAGAGGGTCCCTTAAAAAATAAATCTTTTAAAACGACCCTATTCTGTCCTTACCCTCATCTTCCAAATTAAGCAATATTGAAAAATTGTCTTTTTATTAGAGGACAGTGTTTTGGAAAGTGCTTAGAACACAGTTCTGTCTACACAAAATGTAAATTTTTGATTAAGGATAATTAACACCATGTACTACTCAGCATTACTGTGGATTCACTTTTCTTTTAAATATTACATTCTTTCAGAAACACATACATAGAAGCAATTGAGTGCTAACATACAAGGGCATCCTTCTCTCTCGAAATAGTCCCCTTCATGAGACTCACAGGTATAATTGGCTGTGGATTCAAACACAAAACAGAATAACCAGACCTTGTATTGACATAGAGAAACAGTTCTTTTATTGTGGAGGCTTCTCATTTTGTCATTTAGAGCCTGGGGTCATCAATGAAAATATTAGTTGCAATGCAACTAGGTGTCAGTCTCCAGGTATGCTGAATAGATCACAGCGAGTGTGCTTATTCCTTATGTGAGAGAGTGTGTCTGAGCTCTGCAGTTACGACTTGCAGCAGCACTGTAACACGTGCTTTTAGAAAACACAGATGTTATTCAGCTTAAAACACCATTGTGCTAAGAGACTTTGTTGTCAATACTCAGAAGGTTAGAACTGAAATTTTGAATATGCTTGAGTTATACGCAACCTTCAAAGGCATGTATTCTTAACTTTCTTCCCCCTGTGATACTGCAGACTAGTATCCACTAACTCATGCGTTTGCTTGAATTCATTTACTATTGGGATTTCTTTCATTAGGTTCTTTTTTTTTGAAGCCCTATCCCCTTTGGTCTCACCACCATACCTCTGTTCTCACTGTACTGGTACATACCTCCATTACTGTCCTGGTCAAACTTTTGGAAAACTCAGTTGCCGTTTGGTTTATTTTCAGGTTGCCCCAGAAAAAGGAATAACATCCTAAGAGAATAGTTAAAATTTAACCTCCGTATCTGTTGTTTACTTCAACACAGGTTATATACATTTTGTAAATATTTGTGTATTAATTTTGGGATTCTGTTGTCTTTGAGTGAGCCTGTATTTTTTTCTTTTTGAATCTCTTTTCTTTCTTGTCCATAGCATGCAGTTTTGAGAAGCATTTTACCAGTGCCTAATGAGAAACTCTTAAAGCAATGTATTCTTCTTGTCTGCCCTGGATTATAGTTAAAGTCGCTATTTGCTATGCCTATTTATGATCCGTCCCCTTCAATTTGTGACATGAGAATCATCCATTCTTTTTTATTGACTTAGGTCAGATTAATGTCTGCTTTGGTTCTTTTCTAGAAATCAGAGGTTACTTTACATTTTACATTACAGATTACAATATTCATGTTTTAACCTAATTATGGGTTTTCCTTTTGCTTCATCATAAGACAACAACCATGAGTAGCAAACACCATATAAACTAAGTTAAAATGAAACAAATTTAGATTTATAGTAAAATAAAACCATAAAGTTAAATATACATTGATAGTAATGTGTGACCTTTGCTCTATATAGTTTTTAGTCAGGTAATTAGTTTATAAGTGGTAAATAATTCATGTAAAAGTGGTTGCAACTAAAACCCAACTTCACTTGGGCCAGTCGTATGTTTGTAGGGCATCTTGGGGGAAGAAGAAAATGAGCTGGAATAGGAAGGGTCCATGTGGTCCCTGGGATTCGAGGAGCCAAGTTTGGATCAACCAGGCCTAGATGCCTAAGAACCAAGGTGATGACCTACCTTTCAATGTCAGTACTCCCTCCTGCTACATGTTATCAAAATCCTCAAGTCTGATTTTTCTCTACACGGGAAAAGCCTTAAAGAAGTAGCGTTTCCAAAATAACTTAAATAAATAGAAACTTAAAATAATAGAAAACAGAAGTAATGTTCTATTAGTGATGATGACCCAGTCCCTACAGTGTAATGGCTTTGTCTATTTGGGAGGGAGAATAAAAACCACCAAGAGTTTATGAAAGGATTTTGCTGTGAGACAGCATTTAAAGCAGTTTACCTCTATATCAACTTCCATAGAATTTCATAGGATTATGTATGAATCATTAATTTTATTTTTATTACAAGAGGGAATGGAATGAAATTTGCAGCATTCTCCTAGGAACACGACCTGTACTGTTGTTTGGCCTTGGTCACCAATAGATACAGAAACCTAGTGTAGCATCCTTAATGTTTCCTTAGTATTATGAGAATAGACATTGTTAGCCCTATCCCTGGATTATCATTTTCAAAACTGGCAGTTGAGGGGAAAACAAGAGATCCTGGTCTGGTCTGATAGTTGGGCCAATACTGTATTACAGATAACCTCTGTTGAAGATTTGTTTAAGATTTAGTAGTCCTGCAGTGAAAGAATTGATTTTACTTTATGTGAACCAATTGCTCTAAAACTTCTTTGAGTAGAGCACTCTCAAATGCAAATTGTAACTGTTGTGGAGCTCGCTTTGAGAAGTATTGTCTGTGATGATGTAAAGAACTTACCTGGGGAATCTGACAGAAATAGGGCAGCTCCATGAGTTTTTTTGGGGTTTGGGGGGGGGCATGAATCTGGACACCTTTTGGCAACATTCCAGCGGAGCAGTGAGAAGAGTCCAGCTGAAGCTTCTGAGCTATCCAAGTGTCCCCAAGTCCAATTTCAAGGAAGAGTTTTTTTTTAATAATTGTATTAAATGTCAGCCATGTATACTTAATTGATTAAACAAATGAGAATGTCATTATTCATTCTGTTTTGCAACTTTTCTTTTAAAATTATCTTTCTGTTTTTTATTGCCTATGCAGGGATCAGCAAATGCTTTCGTTTTGTAAAGAGCCAAGTAGTACATATTTTAGGATTTGAGGTCCACATGATGTTATACAGTCTACTTTTCTTTTTCACAATTCTTAAAAAATGTAAAAGACATTTTTAGTTCCTAGGAAGTATGAAAACAGGCTGCTGACATGGTTTTCTAAAACCTGGCCTCTAGTACTGTTTCCCAAAGTGTACTCGCAGCTCTCTCCAATGTTTGTGGCCGTGGTGTAAATGGGTTTCTTTTCTATAAGACAGTTCATGTGGGAACTTCTATTATTTGGATTTTAGAAGTGACAGAAATCTAATTTGAGAAATAAAGGGACTGAGCCTGTTGGTGGGATGACTAGACCTCCCCACTTTGTGGGTCACTTCTCTCCTAGAGCAGTTGGGGCTGTGGCTGTGATTGCTCCCAGCTCATATGTCCACCCCACCAGCGCGCGCGCGCGCGCGCACACACACACACACACACACACACACAGTGTAAATCACATATTAGTCCAAGCATGGAGGTAAATGAGTGTGGAGTAAGGGGCTCTTTTACAGAAGAATGGGAATTAGCACCATAAGAATATTTTTTTTTTAATGAATTTTGTTTGCAGTATAAGAAGTTTCAAATTTTAAAGGAAAACACAGCCAAAAAAGGGACAAATATGATGACAGGCAGTTTGAACATACTAACCTGGCATGGCACTTGCCATTATTTCATGTTAATAAAAATATTGATTAAAAATAAAACTTTCCACTTTTCTAAACATTAAGCTTCCGTGTTTTGTGTAAGCAGATTCTTTCAAAAGTAGTTGCTACACAGTGTTCTTCAAATAATTTTTAATTGGTTTTTATTCAGAATGAATATTTTATGTTCTAAGGAATCATTAAATGAAATTAACAAAGAATATACTTCAAACTTGTTAGAATAGTAACTCTTCCAAGAAATTATGAGTTTTAACTTTGTCATTCTTTTTAACAGTTCAATAATACAGAGTAGTAATTTTACTAGTAAGAGTCTTACAATACCTACATTATGTTTTCCAATGATAAAATTTCCCTTATTCTTTTTTAAAAAGACAATGGATGATTTTGCCATTTTATTGAAATACTTTTGACTTTCTCTAAACCAGTGGTTTTCAACCAGGTGACCTCTCCCTTATACTCCGCTCACATTTGCCAGTATCTGAAGACAGTTTTGGTTGTCACAGTTTGAGGAAGGGTGCTGCTGGCTTCAGATGGGTAGAAGCTAGAAATGTTGCTGAACACCCTCCGGTGCACAGAACAGTCTCCTCATAGCAAAGGATTATTTTGCCCAGGCTGTCAACAGTGCTGAAACTGAAACCCCATTCTGTTGGTGAAACCCTACTGTACTTGGATGAAAGGCACATGGGCTCTCATTCTGTGGGCCCTATTATTTGTTTTTCTTTACAGTATATCGTCTTTGTTATGGCTCCTTAAGAAAGCTGGAAGAAATGATCAAGCTTTAATTACCAGAGAATATAATTTTAATGGGTTTGATGTTCTATTAAGGAAGCAAAGGTTTTTTTTTTTCCTTGTTGAAAGAAGCTATTTGGCAAATTAGTTACAAGACAACTATTGGTTATCTGAAGGTTCTTGTTGCTTTTTCAAGAATCTATATTATAAATATGAAGGGAGAGGATGAAAACTGGAGCTGTCATCTTGCACTCACCATAAACAACTTGAGATCTGAAATCTTCGGTCACAATCATAATTGTACACAGCTGCTTTCAATACAAGCAACTAGCATCATGGCCAGTGCCAGGGTAGAACAGGCTCTCAATAAATCTTTAATGGGAAGATGGATAAATGTAAGATTTACCTGTCATGGCCACAGATAGTGTGCCTTGCAAGTCAGGTGACATGCCTGATCATTTACCTACAGGCCCTTTTCAAGTTTGCTCTCAAACTTCAGTGGAAATATTGCCACCCCTTGCCCCCTCTTCTAAGAGTATAATAGTAATAGTAGGAAAATTTACTGACACTTGGTGTAAGTTAGTCGGGCTAACTTACTTAAAATATATAGGTACACTTCTGTTTTACAGGTAAGAAAACTGCGTGTGTGTTGCACAGCAAAGCTGTGCATTTAACTGTTGCAAAGTATCTGATAGTATAATTTTGTCCTTGAGAGTTGGACTACCTAAGTTTGAATTCTGGGTGTTAATTATCCTCTTGAGAAAGTTACTTAACCTCTCCCCCGGGTCTAAAATACGCCTAATTGTGTGTCTTAAAGAGTTTGTGGTCTGTTCGGAAAGACAAGAAAGACTTGAAATCTGACAGACATACCAAGTAATTGCTAAATGATATAATAGGGATTATAGATGTAAACAGATTATAG
Source organism: Eumetopias jubatus (assembly GCF_037043125.1). Lineage (NCBI taxonomy): Eukaryota > Metazoa > Chordata > Mammalia > Carnivora > Otariidae > Eumetopias > Eumetopias jubatus. The sequence goes on along the minus strand of NW_028274808.1, from coordinate 181,375,972 downwards.
GGGGTGAAGTATACTTAAAATTGCTACTTAAAATTTTTCTTTAAAAAATAAAATTTTTCTTTCCAAGTATACAGCAACTTTTCAAGTTTCTATGCCAAGAACTAGACTTCACCAGTTTTGTGAAGATACTGACCTTCTGACTTTGCTCTTAGTTTCTTGTCCACCCTGAACTCTATGATTAATCACCTGAGTAAGGCGTCAAATACCTTATCATCATTACCCTTTCCAGGCTGTACCTCTTACCCAGTACCCAGCAGTTTTGAGAATATGCTCTCTGTATTCCCAGCTTTGGAGTGCTAGAGGGAATTGGCACCATCATTTATGGATTCTACCATTAGGTTGTCCTTTGATGGTGATCTTCAGTCATTTTACTTGTCCATTGTCGGCTGCTTTTTGCCATTCCTTTGAGGGTGTTGCCAGATATTTATGGCTCTTTTCTTACCATTAGATGTTACAGTGGCTTCTCATTCTACAAATAATTTGTAAAAGGTGTTCTGTTAGCTGGCATCTGTTAGACTTCTTGCTAAAAATAAAGTGACCTTGACCTCTGCAGCATCTCACCTTTTGATTCTTACCCCCTTTCAAGGTTGTCTCCTTCCATAGCATCTAATAAACAGTCCAATTCTACCCCTTTCTGGTTCTTCACCATTTTATACATTTTCTTCTTGACTCTCCTGTCACTGTGCTTTCTTTCTGGGAGATTTCATTCAGTGTGGTGGCTTCATGTGTGAACTATATACCAGCAGACCCCACTTTTGTTCCCCAGACCTATCTCTGGAACTGCAGATGGGAATTTCCAACACCTATTGAATACTTAGAGCCTGGAGGTCAGGGACACTTCAGAATTCACATTTGTCAAACAGAATCTATTAAGCTACACCCACTTTTCCCAGACCAAAAGATACAGTTAGCAAGTCTTTCCATCTTCCCTCCTACTGTCTCCTGTTACCTCTTTTTCAGTGTGACAGCCTTTTTTTCAAGTTTGTTTTGTCTCAGTGCTTTCTAATCCTTTCTCTGTTCCACCACTAAAAGGGAAATTAATTGAATGTTTAAAAAACCTTAAGATCTCTCATTGCCTTTTTGTCTAGATTGAAAATCCAGTGTTTTTCTTTAATGGGGTTTGGGTAAAATTAAATGATCTTTTCCCCATTCTCAAAGAGAAGGATTTTATGTTATTTACTTATTTATTTACATTTAAATTTTTTTCCCAGGTCCCTTAAAAATTGTGTTACTTGCTACCACTTTTATCATCTATCATAGAGTGATATTTGAATTAACTTAAACTTTCAGAATTAGTATCTTGTAAGTTTACAAATGTCAACATTTTCTTTTTTTTTTTTTTTTTTAAGATTTTATTTATTTATTTGGCAGAGAGAGACACAGCAAGAGAGGGAACACAAGCAGGGGGAGTGGGAGAGGGAGAAGCAGTCTTCTTGCCGAGCAGGGAGCCCGATGCAGGGCTCGATCCCAGGACCCCGGGATCATGACCTGAGCCGAAGGCAGACGCTTAACGACTGAGCCACCCAGGCGCCCCAAAATGTCAACATTTTCAAGGGGTTTGACAAGCCTTTCACACCTGGACTCAACCCAGTGTGTCCCCTTTCCTCACTGCCACGGCTCACTTTCCACTCCTGACATGAACTGCAACACACTGGGCAAGACATTCAAAGTGGTTTTAAGAATCTTCTTACCTTTCTGGTTTATGAGGATTAAATGAAGCAGTACACATCAAATGCTTAGTTCAGGGCCTGGCAAATAGTAAATACTCAAGAAATATCGGCTGCTGCTTTGTTGTTGTGTTGATCTTATTCCTCAGCCTGAATCTCCGTATACCTGAATGTGCAAGGTCTCTGGTGTCTTTATATGTACTACTCCCAGATGCTGGAATGCCTTCATCTTTCCTCGTCCCACTTCCTATGCCTACTCCTCTTCCTTTTTGAATTTAACTCTTCTCAGAAATTTTTCCTAGCGTGTACAGTTAACCCTTGAACAACAACATGGGTTTGAACTGCATGGGTCCACTTATATGTGGATTTTTTCCCATAAATGCAGTACAGTACTGTAAGTGGATTTTCCTTATGATTTTAATAACATTTTCTTTTCTCTAGCTTACTGTATTATAAGAATCCTATGTATAATACATATACAAAGTATGTGTTAATCTACTGTTATCGATAAGGCTTCTAGTCCACAGTAGGCTATTAGTAGTTAAGTTTGGGAGGAGTCGAAAATTGGAGGCAGATTTCTGACTGTGCAGGGTGCTGGCTCCCCCAACCTCCACGTCGTTCAAGAGTTAACTGTAGTTCTTTATCACCCTTCCCCTCCTTGACACAAATATTCCCTTGGTGGTGCTTTTTGTTCATACCTCTGAGTCGTGTATTTTATTACAATTTGTTTTCCAAACTCTTGTCTTGGCTGGACTTTTAAGCTCCTTGTCAGCAGTAGGGAATCATTCTCAAGCTATTGGATCTCAGTGTTACCTGCCCTGCCTCGCAGCTAACAGGTTTTCAGTCAGTAGCCACACAGGCTGCCATCTAGATTATCTCATTAATCCCCACAACCACTCTGTGTTAGGGCTGCATTATTAAATGACTGGGTGAGGTGAAATGATTTGCCTCAAGCCACTTTCTAAGTGCTACAAGTCTAGAACTCCCCACATTTAATAATGTACCGTTGCTGCATAGCTGTCCTCTTATACATTTGTCTTTTATTTACAATTAAATAAAATAGCATTTAATGCATTAAAAGTGCTTTTTGATTGTTTTTGCTTTAATTTCATAGTGCATAAAACATCTCAAGAATTGCGACTGCAGATTCAGAATTGTTTGATCTGTGGAGACTTTGTATACTCTCGTATTGCTTAGCAAAATAATCAAGAGAATAAATATTTCAGACAGTGGACTTTTTATGCAGTTTATGCATAATAGGCAGTTGAAGTAGTTTGTACTTGAATTAACACTATTTTTTTCCAAAATTTAATTTAGTTTTACACTAACTTGAATTAACCTTTATTAAATTTTATTATGTCTTCGGTAACATCCTTCAGGGTAATTGTGTGTTTGTGTATAAATTGTAGCCTTTTCATAGTCTTTATGTAAGGCTGTTATTTTTAAGAACATGTAATAATAATAGTGTAATAAGTTTGGGTAACCTAATGATTTGTTACAGCTTTGTATTCATTGGAAAATGCTGATTATAGTAGCTGGGGGAATGAATGGCATTGGTGGTGGTGGAGAATTAGATTATTAAATATAAAAGTGTTGCACGTCATTAATTTTACAGACAGTTGAAAGCAAAGTAAACAATGTATATAATGATTCTAGTTATTCTATAGAAGTTGTAATTGTGATTTAATTCAGTTACATCATAAATTCCAAGAATGAGGGACAGTTTCTTCCTTTTTTTTTTTTGGCAGTTTCTTCTTTTAAAGAATAAAATACAGAGTTGAAGATGAACAATATTTATTTCCCCATTGTATAATATTCTTTAAATTTAGTTATTGGATTTGTTTTGCTTTTTTGTTTTCATTTTTATATTTGCTTATTTAAAAATATATTTAATCATTCTTTTCATCACAGAGCATAGTAATATTCTAAATCTCACCCCTGTAATAGTAATACTTATATTTTATTTTAGGGAAGCTATGCGAAATTACTTAAAAGAGCGAGGGGATCAAACAGTACTTATTCTTCATGCAAAAGTTGCACAGAAGTCATATGGAAATGAAAAAAGGTAAGGTTATTGTTTTTCTGATGGGTAGTTAATTGTAGCTATCATGAATTTGCAAGTGATGTATTAATATACAAGTTTGAGGATGGTTTCTTTTATTGGGTTGCTTTGCAAGTACCAAATGAAAAATGGGGGATTTGTCTCTATTGAAGGGGAGAAACTTTAGTAAAGATCATCTGGCTAGGTCTCTGACGTTATGAAATGAAATAATCTATAATTTGCCGGATTGGGGGGCAGCCTACATGATATTCCCTAAGTATTTCTGTGGTGCATTAGCTCATTCAAAAAATAGCTTTCCTTTTGGTGGAAAATGTAGTTTTATAAACATGTGACCCTGCCCCCCAAAGTACTTTTGAAAAGGAGAAGGCTAAATAAACACCTGAATTGAGTGATTATAAAGCTCTCCACCTTGACCCTGTGCCTAATTCAGGTTAAGAAAAATAGCAACACTGAGGTGGTACTCAGTTTGTACTCAGAATGTAGACACTACAGTATCTAGAAGTCAGATTTGCAGAATTAAACTATAACAGTGATCTTCATATTTAGTATTTGCTGCAGTATCTTATGAATTTCAGCATTTGGGACTTTTGCTGTTTGTTTTTTCATTTGGTTGCTGGATTTTCTTGTCTTTGGGACTTCTTTGAGACTGTGTTAAGCATTTCGTGGACAAAGGCTGCTTGTAGGGGAAGATGAAAGATTTTTTGGATTGGCCAGAAAAGCCCAAACTGAAGTGAGAGAAGGAATGAAAATTCAGGTTTGGGTATTGGGTTGAAAGGGATGACTGGTATTTTAGAGTTTGTGAGATAAAGGAAAACTTAGCATAATGCATAAGAGGAGTGAGATGTAACTATGTGATTAATGTCTATGCTGGAAGAAAGTTAAGAGGTCTCTTTCTTAAAGCCCTCTCAATCCAAGCTGAGATGATGGTGAAGCTGTGTAATTAACTTTATCCTCAAATAGGATGAGCAAATTCAAGCAGTATTTAGGATTCATACTGCCAAAGTGTTCTTATCGTTATTGAAGCTTACTAAACTTCTGATTATTTTATCTTAACTTACTAATAAAACTTAGCCATCTGATTTTAGAATTAAATATGGGAAGAAGTTGGTATCTACAGTTTGGGACATAGAGTCAAGTCAAGATAGTGGCTCCTTTTTTTTTATGAAGTCAATACTGGATATTCAATTTTTTTATATATATATAATGAAATTGAATGTGTGTGCAGAGCAGATTGTTGTAGAAACAGAGCAAGTAAACACCCTAAATATTTGATGAGTTAGTAGGCCAGCCTTGTACCTCATAATAAACCTGAAGAAGAAACACTTGCCCTTTATTCAGCTCCAATCATGGACCAGACTGGAAATGCCTTACTGATATTTAAAAATTTTAATCCTCAGAATAATCTTGTAAAATCAGTATGTTACAATCCTCATTCTCTTAGGAAACTAAAGATCAGAAACTTTAAACATGCACACGTTCATCTTAGTTTAGGAATCGATGGAGCCAGGATTAGAACCCCTGGGACTGTAACTCCAAATTTCATATTCTTTTTATTGCCCTAATTTTCATAGCTTTCCATTTTGTGTCTCTGGTCACATACAATAAGGCTTGAAAATGGAGGAGGTAAAGATGCCTAAAGAACACAAAGTTTGCCTCAGATCGTTCCTTTACCATCAACTCAATGAGCCTGGGCTGCATCTGATGGAAATAGGAATAGGTGTGCATTTATTGCAGCGAGGCTGTTCTTTCTCTGGATTTTTGAAGGTGCATTTTGGTACAGCTGGATTCATTGATTAATTCATTTTTCTTTATTTTGGTTAGGAAATTAGGTGCCAGGTACTATGCAAAAGAATCTTGACTGGGAATTTTGGAAGTCATTGTGTCATTTAATACTGACTAACTGAGGCCCTGCAGGGAAAGCAGAAAGGAACAGCTACTTAAAGAGTTAACGCCTAAGTCCAAATAAGGTTCCTCTTGTTAGTTACTGTTGAAAATGAGTACAAAGCTGTAATGGCTTCTCATGTAGATGATTTAAAGGTTATCCTTTGTTGTGATTGCCTTCGTTTTCACTTCCTCTCTATTTGGGTCTGGCCTGGCCTGTCTAAAACAGCAGATAAAGGAGAGCTTGAAGAATCTAAGCTTCCAGCTTCCAAAGACTGAAGAAATAATGATGGAAAGGCCAGAGTAACTACTTTTCTGTATTTTTTATATATTTGTATTATTAAATTTTCAGAGTAGACGTGTATTTGTTTTACATACGAAGGTGGAAACCTGTTAAAATTACTTGATTTTTAGAAAGGATCAATAGTAGGGGACTGCTCGGGAGGTCCAGTGTTCTGGATGAAGCCTGGCCAGTTACTCACGGCTGGTGCACGCGGTGGAAAGAAAGATTCAGGCCTTTGTGAAAAGCCGCTAAGGCAATAGGCACAAGGTAACCTGGGGACATGACTGCAGTCTTCTTGGCATAGAAAGTAAGTCTAGAGAATGATGCTAGAAATACTAAGTCAGGAAAATTTGTCCTAAAATGTTAAATTGTCCTTGGTATTAACTTTGGTGCCTAATAACAAATATTTATCTTTTTGGACATCTGTTATCCCACTGATGTTAGTGATTAGTTTTACTTTTTCGTTAAAGAAGGTTATTCGAGGTTAAAAAAATAGACTTTTAAAAAGATCATTTTGTCTAGAGGAAAATTTTCAATAAAGACGGGGAAACTACAGTTGACGTATTAGTATTGCTTCAACTTTGTGTCAACGGAAGTCATTAAGCAGTAGTGAAGGTGGTAGAGATACTGTTGAGGCACAGTAAAGCCGTGTAGACAACCAGTTGATGCTACTGAAGTCATACTGAGAATGTGTGTTAATTGAGGTAACTGGTGTGTGCAAAAAAGTTTCTATTTTGGTACTTTTGGATTGAATACTCATCAAAGGATAATGATTCTGCAAAGGTCAGATAACGTAAATGATGTTTGGATTTTGTCTAACCTAACCTGTTTTGTGTATTAGGCTGAATAAAAAGGCTTCTTTGAATCTGTAAGGTATTTTCCAGAACTCACCTCAGGGTTTGAGGAAAAAGTTGTTGAATCATCTTCTCTGAAAATAATTTAAGACTGATTTTTTTTTAAACTAGGAAATGAATAACATTGTAAATGTGTGCATATTGCCACCAAGTGGCAGGAAAAAAGCATTGTTTGTCATAGTTGCTAGATAAGAGCCGTAGGAAATATTAGAAAATCAAGGCACATTGTTTTGTAGCATATTCTTTCAGAGCAGCTGCTAAACTCTGCGAGCTGACCACTTGTTGGTCAAACTTTTCACTGTTTGGTATGTATTTACCAGTTGCCCACATTCAAAAAATCATGGATTGCACACGACATATGAGGTGTATTTTAATTTTTCTTCTGTTAATTAGGTGACTTTTTTTTTTATCCTCGCTCCCTTTAATTTCCTTTCTTTTGTCTGTGTTCTTTTGTTGTATGTATGCTTATCTTCTATTTGATGAGATTACTACTGAAGTCTGTGGAAATGCAAACCTGACTCATTAGCTATTTCCAAGGGGGTGGCAATATTGGGGTGTTAAAATATGATTTCATCAATGCATTATATAGAAATAGTCTGTTTAGATTGTATTAGATTTGCTGTTTTCTTATATCATGACTTTTTTGAATTGTTGTAGAGTTGATTAAAAAAACAAGGCTAGTTCAGAGGCATTTGCAAAGGGTCTTCTTCATCTTTCTTATTTATTACATGATTGGAAAGCACTTTCTTTTTTTTTTAATTTTTTATTGTTATGTTAATCACCATATATTACATCATTAGTTTTTGATGTAGTGTTCCATGATTCATTGTTTGTGCATAACACCCAATGCTCCATGCAGAATGTGCCCTCTTTAATACCCATCACCAGGCTAACCCATCCCCCTACCCTCCTCCCCTCTAGAACCCTCAGTTTGTTTTTCAGAGTCCATCGTCTCTTATGGTTCGTCTCCCCCTCTGACTTACTCCCCTTCATTCTTCCCCTCCTGCTATCTTCTTCTTTTTCTTTTTTCTTAACATATGTTGCGTTATTTGTTTCAGAAGTACAGATCTGTGATTCAACAGTCTTGCACAATTCACAGCGCTCACCATAGCACATACCCTCCCCAGTGTCCATCACCCAGCCACCCCATCCCTCCAGCAACACGCAGTTTGTTTCCTGAGATTAAGAATTCCTCATATCAGTGAGGTCATATGATACATGTCTTTCTCTGATTGACTTTATTTCACTCAGCATAACACCCTCCAGTTCCATCCACGTCGTTGCAAATGGCAAGATCTCATTCCTTTTGATGGCTGCATAATATTCCATTGTGTATATATACCACATCTTCTTTATCCATTCATCTATTGATGGACATCTAGGCTCTTTCCACAGTTTGGTTATTGTGGACATTGCTGCTATAAACATTGGGGTGCACGTACCCCTTCGGATCCCTACATTTGTATCTTTGTGGTAAATACCCAGTAGTGCAATTGCTGGATCATATGGTAGCTCTATTTTCAACTGTTTGAGGAACCTCCATACTGTTTTCCAGAGGGGTTGCACCAGCTTGCATTCCCACCAACAGTGTAGGAGGGTTCCCCTTTCTCCACATCCCCGCCAACATCTGTCATTTCCTGACTTGTTAATTTTAGCCATTCTGACTGGTGTGAGGTGGTATCTCACTGAGGTTTTGATTTGGATTTCCCTGATGCCGAGCGATGTTGAGCACTTTTTCATGTGTCTGTTGGCCATTTGGATGTCTTCTTTGGAAAAATGTCTGTTCATGTCTTCTGCCCATTTCTTGATTGGATTATTTGTTCTTTGGGTGTTGAGTTTGATAAGTTCTTTATAAATTTTGGATACTAGCCCTTTATCTGATACGTCATTTGCAAATATTTTCTCCCATTCTGTCGGTTGTCTTTTGGTTTTGTGGACTGTTTCTTTTGCTGTGCAGAAGCTTTTTATCTTGATGAAATCCCAATAGTTCATTTTTGCCCTTGCTTCCCTTGCCTTTGGCGATGTTTCTAGGAAGAAGTTGCTGCAGCTGAGGTCGAAGAGGTTGCTGCCTGTGTTCTCCTTTAGGATTTTGATGGACTCCTGTCTCACGTTTAGGTCTTTCAACCATTTGGAGTCTATGTTTGTGTGTAGTGTAAGGAAATGGTCCAGTTTCATTCTTCTGCATGTGCCTGTCCAATTTTCCCAACACCATTTGTTGAAGAGACTGTCTTTTTTCCATTGGACATTCTTTCCTGCTTTGTCAAAGATAAGTTGACCATAGAGTTGAGGGTCCATTTCTGGGCTCTCAATTCTGTTCCATTGATCTATGTGTCTGTTTTTGTGCCAGTACCATACTGTCTTGATGATGACAGCTTTGTAATAGAGCTGGAAGTCCGGAATTGTGATGCCGCTAGCTTTGCTTTTCTTTTTCAATATTCCTCTGGCTATTTGGGGTCTCTTCTGATTCCATACAAATTTTAGGATTATTTGTTCCATTTCTTTGAAAAAAGTGGATGGTATTTTGATGGGGATTGCATTGAATGTGTAGATTGCTCTAGGTAGCATTGACATCTTCACAATGTTGGTTCTCCCAATCCATGAGCATGGAATGTTTTTCCATTTCTTTGTGTCTTCTTCAATTTCTTTCATGAGTATTTTATAGTTTTCTGAGTACAGATCCTTTGCCTCTTTGGTTAAGTTTATTCCTAGGTATCTTCTGGTTTTGGGTGCAATTGTAAATGGGATCGACTCCTTGATTTGTCTCTCTTCTGTCTTGTTGTTGGTGTATACGAGTGCCACTGATTTCTGTGCATTGATTTTATATCCTGCTACTTTACTGAATTCCTGTATGAGTTCTAGCAGTTTTAGGGTGGAGTCTTTTGGGTTTTCCACATACAGTATCATATCATCTGCAAAGAGTGAGAGTTTGACTTCCTCTTTGCCGATTTGGATGCCTTTGATTTCTTTTTGTTGTCTGATTGCTGTGGCTAGGACTTCTAATACTATGTTGAATAGCAGTGGTGAGAGTGGACATCCCTGCAGCGTTCCTGACCTTAGGGGAAAAGCTCTCCGCTTTTCCCTATTGAGAATGATATTCGCTGTAGGTTTTTCATAGATGGCTTTTATGATATTGAGGTATGTACCCTCTATCCCTATACTCTGAAGAGTTTTGATCAAGAAAGGATGCTGTACTTTGTCAAATGCTTTTTCTGCATCTATTGAGAGGATCATATGATTCTTGTTCTTTCTTTTGTTAATATATTGTATCACGTTGATTGATTTGCGGATGTTGAACCATCCTTGCAGCCCAGGGATAAATCCCACTTGGTCGTGGTGTATAATCCTTTTAAGGTACTGTTGGATCCTATTGGCTAGTATTTTGGTGAGAATTTTTGCATCCATGTTCATCAAGGATTTTGGTCTGTAATTCTCCTTCTTGATGGGGTCTTTGTCTGGTTTTGGGATCAAGGTAATGCTGGCCTCATAAAATGAGTTTGGAAGTTCTCCTTCCATTTCTATTTTTTGGAACAGTTTCAGGAGAATAGGTATTAATTCTTCTTTAAATGTCTGATAGAATTCCCCTGGGAAGCCACCTGGCCCTGGGCTTTTGTTTCTTGGGAGATTTTTGATGACTGCTTCAATTTCCTTAGTGGCTATAGGTCTGTTCAGGTTTTCTATTTCTTCCTGGTTCAATTTTGGTAGTTGATACATCTCTAGGAATGCACCCATTTCTTCCAGGTTATCTTAATTTGCTAGCATAGAGTTGCTCATAATATGTTCTTAATAATTGTTTGTATTTCTTTGGTGTTGGTTGTGATCTCTCCTCTTTCATTCATGATTTTGTTGATTTGGGTCAGTTCTCTTTTCTTTTTGATCAGTCTGGCCAGGGGTTTATCAATCTTGTTAATTCTTTCAAAGAACCAGCTCCTAGTTTCGTTGATCTGTTCTACTGTTCTTTTGGTTTCTAGTTCATTGATTTCTGCTCTGATCTTTATTATTTCTCTTCTCCTGCTGGGTTTAGGCTTTATTTGCTGTTCTTTCTTCAGCTCCTTTAGGTGTAGGGTTAGGTTGTGTATTTGAGACCTTTCTTGTTTCTTGAGAAAGGCTTGTATTGCTATATACTTTCCTCTCAGGACTGCCTTTGCTGTATCCCAAAGATTTTGAACAGTTGTGTTTTCATTTTCATTGGTTTCCGTGAATTTTTTTAATTCTTCTTTAATTTCCTGGTTGACCCATTCATTCTTTAGTAGGATGCTCTTTAGCCTCCATGTATTTGAGTTCTTTCTGACTTTCCTCTTGTGATTGAGTTCTAGTTTCAAAGCATTGTGGTCTGAAAATATGCAGGGAATAATCCCAGTCTTTTGGTACCAGTTGAGACCTGATTTTTGACCTAGGATGTGATCTATTCTGGAGAATGTTCTATGGGCACTAGAGAAGAATGTGTATTCCGTTGCTTTGGGATGGAATGTTCTGAATATGTCTGTGAAGTCCATTTGGTCCAGTGTGTCATTTAAAGTCTTTATTTCCTTGTTGATCTTTTGCTTGGATGATCTGTCCATTTCAGTCGGGGGTGTTAAAGTCCCCCACTATTATTGTATTGTTGTCAATGTGTTTCTTCACTTTTGTTATTAATTGCTTTATATAATTGGCTGCTCCCATGTTAGGGGCATAGATATTTACAATTGTTAGATCTTCTTGTTGGATAGACCCTTTAAGTAGGATATAGTGTCCTTCCTCATCTCTTATTACAGTCTTTGATTTAAAATCTAATTTGTCTGATATAAGGATTGCCACCCCAGCTTTCTTTTGGTGTCCATTAGCATGGTAAATGGTTTTCCACCCCCTCACTTTCAATCTGGGGGTGTCTTTGGGTGTAAAATGAGTCTCTTGAAGACAGCATATTGATGGGTCTTGTTTTTTAATCCAATCTGATAGCCTGTGTCTTTTGATTGGGGCATTGAGCCCATTTACATTCAGGGTAACTATTGAAAGGTATGAATTTAGTGCCATTGTATTGCCTGTAAGGTGACTGTTACTGTATATTGTCTGTGTTCCTTTCTGATCTATGCTGCTTTTAGGCTCTCTCTTTGCTTAGAGGACCCCTTTCAATATTTCTTGGAGGGCTGGTTTCGTGTTTGCAAATTCCTTTAGTTTTTGTTTGTTCTGGAAGCTTTTTATCTCTCCTCCTATTTTCAATGACAGCCTAGCTGGCTATTGTATTCTTGGCTGCATATTTTTCTTGTTTAGTGCTCTGAAGATATCTTGCCGGTTCTTTCTGGACTGCCAGGTCTCTGTGGATAGGTCTGTTGCCAATCTAATATTTCTACCATTGTAGGTTACATATCTCTTCTCCCGAGCTGCTTTCAGGATTTTCTCTTTGTCTCTGAGACTCGTAAGTTTTACTGTTAGATGTCGGGGTGTTGACCTATTATTATTGATTTTGAGAGGGGTTCTCTGTGCCTCCTGGATTTTGATGCCTGTTTCCTTCCTCACATTAGGGAAGTTCTCTGCTATTATTTGCTCCAATATACCTTCTGCCCCTCTCTCTCTTCTTCTTCTGGGATCCCAATTATTCTAATGTTGTTTCGTCTTATCATATCACTTATCTCTCGAATTCTGCCCTCGTGATCCTGTAGTTGTTTCTCTCTCTTTTTCTCAGCCTCTTTATTTTCCATCATTTGGTCTTCTGTATCACTGATTCTCTCTTCTGCCTCATTTATCCTAGCAGTTAGTGCCCCCATTTTTGATTGCACCTCATCAGTAGCCTTTTTGATTTCAACTGGTTAGATTTTAGTTCTTTTATTTCTCCAGAAAGGGTTTCTCTAATAACTTCCACGCTTTTTTCAAGCCCAGCTAGTATCTTTAAAGTCATGATTCTGAACTCTAGGTCCGACATCGTACTAATGTCCGTATTGAGTAGGTCCCTGGCTGACGGTACTACCTCTTGTTCTTTTTGCTGAGGTGATTTTTTTCGTCTTGTCATTTTGTCCAGAGGAGAATAGATGAATGAGAGAACAAAATGCTAACAGGTTAACAATGTCCCCAGCAAATACACTGTATACAAATCAGAAAAGACCTGAAACCAGGGGAAAAGAAAGGGAAAGAAAGAAAAAAGAAAGAGAAAAAAAAAGAAAAAAAAAGATAAAAACAGAACAATACAAAAACAGAATATGATCAAATATGATCAGGCTAGTGCATAGATCAGTGCCACACACTAGATTTTGGGCATATTGTGGTCTGTTAGAAAAAAGTGCCTCCTAAAATTTTAAAGGAAGAAAGACATATATGTACAAAATAAGGGTTGATACAATGAAGGGATGGAAGATGACTGTAAAGATGAAAATTATAAAAGATTTTATAAAAGGAATTAAGTTGTTTGAAAAAAGAAAGAAGAAGATTTAAAAAAAGGAGAGAATGTGATCAGGCAGGAGACTAGAACAAAGCCATACACTAGTGATTTAGGGTATATTTTGATCTGTTAGAAGAAACTGTATCTCAAAATTTTAAAGAGAGAACAACTTATATATATATGCCAAAAATAAGGTAACTACTATGAAGGGATAAAATATGACTCTAGAAATGAAAAATAAAAAAATGTTCTTTTTAAAAAGGGATTGATAAGATGTTGGTTGAAAAAGGGAAAAACAAAAATTAAAAAAAAAGTTAAAAAAATTAACTTTGATGAACTAATGAATCATGGTTAAAAAAAAAAAAAAAAGCCATGAATTCTATGTGCAGTATTCCCCTAGTGCTGGAGTTCTCCCGTTCTCCTTGATGGGTAAACTTGGTCTTGGCTTGCTGGCTGTTCATGCTGATCTTCCGGGGGAGGGGCCTGTTGCCGTGGTTTCCAAATGTCTTTGCCTGAGGCTGAATTGCCCCGCCCTCGTCCGTTGGGCTAAGCAAGCTGCTCGGTTTGCTCTCGGGAGCTTTTGTTCCCTGCAAGCTCTCGGTACAGCTTTGGAGGTCCAGGGCGAAAATGGTGGCCTCCCAATCTCCGCCCGGAGGAGCTGAGAACTCGGGGCCCCGCTTCTCAGTGCGCCCCCAGAGAAAAGCAGTCACTCCTGTCTCCCCGGTCTCCGGCCGCACTCCGTGCTCACCCGGCCTGTGACGGAGCATTTCTATCTCTGGCACCCGACCCCGTGTGGAGTCTCCAAACCCAGCAGATCCCTGCAGTGCGCTCCCACGCCGCTCCTCCCGGGGGAGAAAGGGGAGTATCCCCGGCTCTGCCGCTTGTTGGGTCCCTGCTGGAGGAGCAGTGGCCCAACTGGGCCGCGCATCACAGTTTATGGCAACCCTGAGCTGAGAGCCCGCGCCTCGGCTCCGTCTCTGCAGCCGGCTTCCCCGCTCCGATACCTGGGAGCTCTGCCGCACTCAGGCACCCCCGGTCTTTCTGTGACCCCAAGGGTCCTGAGACCACACTGTCCCGGGAGGATTCCACCCCACGCTTAGCCACTGCAGCGACGTCCCTCTGCAGAGCCAACTTCTATAAGTTCCGATTTTGTGCTCCGCGGCTCTATCACTTGCCAGAAGCGGCCGACGGAGGCCCCCTCCCCTGCTGTCTAGCCTCCCGAATATCGCCTCGGATTCACTTCTCCGCACGTCCTACCTTCCAGTAAGTGGTCGGTTCTCTGTTCAGAGAGTTGTTGCTACTCTCCTCTTCGATCTCCTGTTGAGTTTCGTAGGTGTTCAGAATGGTTTGATCCCTATTCAGCTGAATTCCTGAGACCAGACGAAATCTAGGTCTCCTACTCCTCCGCCATCTTGCTGCCGGAAAGCACTTTCAATATAGAATCTTGGTCTGAGTTTTAAGTGATAAAGAATAGCTTGCCAGCCTAATTTTATATCTTGCTTAGGCCATTTTATCACAGTACTCTTGGGAAAACCAGCACTACCCAATCTTGTACAGCTTTAGCCCTTTTTATATTTTTCAGATGTGAAATAAAAGTATCTTTTATGATAACTTGTTGAGATTTGACTCCCACTTCCGGTACACTGTCCTAAAGCACCGCTCTTTGAATTTTATAGCTGGTATACCAGTTTACTAAGGAATCTTAATATCAGTGTTCAGTAGAAAACACTAATAGGAGACAAGTTTCCTAAATTGATGCCTTCTCAACCTCCCAGTGGTGTGCTAGCTAGGTATTTGAGCCTGTGCCATGGTAAGCATTGGGTGGCTCCCAGGGTTAGAGGGCAGAAAGATCCCTGGTGTATACTTGAATTGATCCAACTCCAGAACCAGCCTGGCCGCTTCAGGCATCCCTCCAAACTTGAAGTGACCTGGAGCTGAGCCCACTATCTCAGCTGTGACCTCTGTGTCCATGGCCACAGTGAGAGTATGCAGGCATGAAAGCTGCTCTGCTTACTTTTTATTGGTTTAGGTAAATATGGGAAGACTCCAGAGGCTTCCCTCCTTACTCAGCTTGACTCCCCAGGGTCGGCTTGGTCTACTTCCCCATTATCTAGGCTGCATCTTTTATTCTCAACTCCAGCCACACTGGTCTGTGTTTGTTTATAGACAGAGTCCACTTTAGTTCTTCCTACTTTAGAGCCTTTCCACTTGTTCTTCCCTCAGCTGAAATGCTCCTACCCCAGCTACCCATGGCTTCAGGTTGTGACTCAGGGTCACCTTTTTAAGGAAGCTTTCCCTGGCCACCCAGGTCGTCTACATTTTAAGTACCCTTTATCTGCTTTATTTTTTCCCTCAGTATTTATCATACGCTAACAGAATATAGAAGTCATTTTACTCATTTATGTTTTTTGTTTTTTTTTTTTTAGTTCTCCTATTAAGAGTGTGAATTCCATCAAGACAGGAATTTTTGTCTTTTTTTTCCCTACTATATTCACAGTGCCTGGTACACTAGGGGTACAGACTAGGGGTATGATAATTTGATGAATTAATTAATATCACATAAACCCAGCTCACTTCTTATAAATGAATATAAATTGCTCCTAAAGTAGTCTTTAGAGTTGAGCAAAAAGTAGATGTTATATAATTTTAATTCAAGTCAATCAATATTGTAGTAGGTGCTAAGGGGGGAGCAAACAAGAAGTAGATACTAACTACCTTTAGGAAGGGCTGAGGCCAAATCCAGCCTGGTGTCATTTGTGTGTTACGTACGCACGAGTAGGCACGCGTACACATTTTTTTATTATTGTCGTTTTCTTAAGCCTGTGTGCTGTTGGCCTACAAAGTGTTAAAAAGCATAAATTAGTTGCTAAATTTTAAAATTAGGAATTTCATCTAAAATTTGATTTCAAGTCTCTGTTGAACAATTGGAGGATGTGACCAACACTAGGCCCACATGCAGGTAGTTCAGCAAAGTGATTGAGAGGGTGTGTACTCACAGGCTTGCTATTCTCTATTGTGCCTTGTTATCATTCGAGTCACACATCAGTGGCTGATTGTCATTGCATTTAAGTTCTTCTTTTTCTTACAGTAGGCTTAAAAGAAGGAAAAATTTTCCTTTACTCATAACTATCCAAAAAGTAGAAATTTCCATGAGGGCTGTGTGTTTCAAGAAAGAAAGGAGGAAACCTATTTCTTTGAGTAATTAAAGGATATTCCGACTTACTGATTGTACACCTGGCTCACCCACTGAATTACTTATCTGGCTACTATTTGAGTTTACTTAGCTACTATTTGAGAGGGTATTTGAGTTTTCAGGCCCCTTGATGAGACATGGTGTAAATGTTTTAAAGTATGCATAAGCCAGTACGTATAATTGAGCAAAAGCAAATTATGCCCTCCATAAGGACTAGATTGATGGTCTGAACTGTAGAATAGGGGGCTTGAGCTAGGTTTTGAAATAGATACTTTTTTTTTTTAAGATTTTATTTATTTATTTGACAGAGAAAGAGAGAGCATAAGTGGGCAGAGCAGCAGACAGAGGGAGAGGGAGAAGCAGGCTCCCCACTGAACAGGGAGTCCGAGGAGCAGACAGAGGGAGAGGGAGAAGCAGGCTCCCCGCTGAACAGGGAGTCCGAGCAGCAGACAGAGGGAGAGGGAGAAGCAGGCTCCCCGCTGAACAGGGAGTCCGATGCAGGGCTCGATCCCAGGATATTGGGATCATGACCTGAGCCGAAGGCAGACGCCCAACCCAATGAGTGCCCCTGAAATAGATATTTCTTAATTGCTAGAGAGGAGATAGCAGTTGACTCTTGCATGACGTTGGTTCCATCTGCAGGCTCTTCTTATGTGCAGATTTTTTTCAGTTAATACAGTATAGTATTACAAATGTATTTTTTTATTTTCTTAGTAGTATTTTCTTTTGTCTAGCTTTATTGTAAGAATACAGTATATAATACATATAACGTACAAATATGTGTTGACTGTTTATGTTAATGGTAAGGCTTCCTGGTCAACAGAGTAGGCTATTAGTTTTGGGGGAGTCAAAAATTAGACATGGATTTTTTTGACTCCATATGGAGTTGGCACCCCTAACCCCCATAATGTTCAAGGGTCAACCGTATAAGGAAGTTATTCTAGGTGGGAAGAATTTTTGAAGACAGGTTTTTGGCAGCTAGCAAAACAAATCCGTTGGTAATCTGTGAGGTGGAAGAGTACAATGCATTGTTCTTTCAGTCATCCACTTGCACCAGGTGTTCAGGGTGTAATATATAACACATAGGAATCCAGTTGTTCATTTTGCTTGTAATTCTTCTACTTTTATTAATATTTTGAAAGTTTCTACTTTGGATATTGCTCTCAATCTTTTTTCCAGGTTAATTACCAAATAAAGTATAATAGCCATAACAGTGTCATCAATTAATAATATGTCATTTTAAGTAGATCTTAATAATTGTAGATTCTGCTTTGGTGTATCATCTTCTGTAACCTTTTAGACATTGTTGGATTTGCTGAATTCCAATAGTTCAGAATTCTGAGCTCTGTGAAAATTAAATACTCCCTGCTGTAAGAAGTATCGGATGTAATTGAATGCATAATTCTAGGATAGACGAACCTGCCCTGAACAAGTGTGGTCTTTGTGAAAGCCTTGATTTCCGTGCTCTGTACATGACTATTTACATTACAGAAGGCTTCACCAAAATGTTTCTTTAGGAGATTACTTACTGCATTTCAGTATAATTTTGTATTCATGTATTCAAAGAAAAGAAATGCTTTCTTGAATCTAATTGCATTGTTTTTGTATTTTTGTGGTGTGTATATATTGTTTCAGGTTTTTTTGCCCTCCTCCTTGTGTGTATCTTATGGGCAGTGGATGGAAGAAAAAAAAAGAACAAATGGAACGAGATGGTTGTTCTGAACAAGAGTCTCAACCATGTGCTTTTATTGGAATAGGAAATAGTGACCAAGAAATGCAGCAGCTGAACTTGGAAGGAAAGGTAAATTAAAACTGTGTTGGTTCTCTTAAAGGGCGCCATGGTACCAGCTTATTTGTTTTTGTGCTGATGATTTTTTTTTCTTTTATCTCTTTCGGTAGCAATTTTCTGAACACCTCCCCCTCACCCACCCACACAGACACACACAACCCTATCCACCAGAGATAAACTTGTCAAGTAGCTGTGGTCTAGTCATGAGCTGTGGACATCTAAAGGTGGCACATAGTAAGCTTCTTCAGCTTGGGAGCAGTTTTAGGAGGCTGTGAATCAGGTTTCCATTGGAAGCTGATAATAAATTTAGGAGGCTAATCTGTCATGTGACTGACAGGGTATACATGATACTCAATAAACAGTGAAAATACATAGTTCAGTAATATTTTACTCTCTCTTAATCTTAGTCTTATATTAGAAGCAAAGTGATAGAGATAAATTCTTAGAAGTATTTACCTGGGTTATAAAGATCATAAATGTTTTACTTAGCTTCTGTGTGGAGCAAAACTACAATAGACAAGAACAGCCACAATCAGCTTTACTCAAGACTTTTAGGAATTTTCTTTGATTAATTTGTTAGGGAATGGAATTTATATATTAGTTTTACTAATTGTATTTTATGAAGTTAGAAAGTAATCATTTCAGTCTATACCTTTAGTATTCAAAAATAGTTCTTATTGACTTAGCATTTAACTATTGTTTTCCCTTGATATTAAAATTTGAAAAATGGTTAGTTCTCAACGATCACATGAATGTCTTAAAATAGTACATAAAAAGGTATTTCCCCATTCAGTAAATCTACTGAGTATCTTAGTGTTTGCTATGTTGCAGTTGGCAGTTGGGGTGGGGGCTGGCAGGTAACATTGAAGGTGATGAGCTAGGAGATTTGTACACTCCAGTTCAATCTTGGTCATTTACAGATAATACACAGAATCTGCACCAAGAAGCCTTAATAACAGCCTTCTTCAAATATTTTTATGACATTTGTATCTTTATAATTTTTATCAGTAAGGCTTGTCAACTATGTATTTTTTAATTAGATTTTCAGTAAAACTTATCACAGTAAAGGTGGTTTCATTTTAAAAGAAAATAGAGCAGTAAGAAATATTTCTAAATTATGACCCTTGAGCCAAAGTAAAGGATATTTTTAAGTGGTAGGTTGATCTGATAGGCCTGTCTCACTTGTTTTCCCTGTTGTGTAGAAAGTCTCAGAGTTACAGGTCTCCAAGCTGTACATTTAGACACTTGGTACTATGAATTGACTACTTAGGTAGTGAGAAGCCAGGGATTGTAGCTAACCAGCGTATATAAATTGCCTGCTTTAACGAATTCCAGCTTCCAGAATTTTAAGGGAATTAATACCAAGCAAACAGCATCCCCACTTGCTTTTCCCAGCATCATGGTTTAGTATATCTTTCTTCAACTTAAACCATTATGTACTTTCTCCAAGCCCTAAAAATTCACACAAGACAAAAAGAATACCTGAAAGCTTGAGCATTAACTAGTACTTAAAGCATCTACTAATGGGGTAGTATAATGTCTATAAGCCAAATTTACTTGTTAATATTATTAGTTTTAATGAAAAATGCTATTAGAGAAGTCTTACTTTATATAAAGTAAGACTTGTTGAGAGTCAGCAGAAGGCATTCCAGGTGGAAGGAACATCATGTCATATGTGCTTGGAGCCTGAAGGTGTAAGAACATGGTAGGTGTGGGCCTATGTAGGCAAAGATGGCCTGAGCAGTGCGATGCTGAGCTTCAGAGAGGGGCCCTTTGCTCTTTCCTGTCTCACTTCACCTCAGTTCATTTAAGGTAATACTCTTTTCTTTTAGTAGTCTGCTCATTGAATGGTTCAATTAGTCATTATTCTAAAAGAAGGGATATTTGTTTTGCACTCTTGGGTATTTGTACTTAATATTCATTACAGTAAAGTTCTAGTATATGTAGCACTTCGTATGGTTATGACATTTGACTCTATGTTGATAATATTTTGGATCTGAGATTTCATCTAATGATGTTTTAAATTTGTTAAGGATTCATTTCCTCAATTTTATATCTTACATAGTTGGAACTAGGTAAGCTATACAACATGAATTAATCCCGACTTAGCCCACTTGTGTTTTTCTTATTTTCAAAAATTACATCCCATACACCTCCCTTGCTAGCACTATTTGTATAATTCACATATTTCTATAGTACTTTTGCAGTATTATATCTGGTATTTCTCATTTCAGGGCACATGTTATTACCGTGGCCTGAAGATCTCATCTTGAAAGAGTTGTTCTTAAGTTAAATTGTTTACTATTTATAGAAAGGTTTATTTTATGCTGTTTTCTATTCTAGAATTTTGTTAGGTAATCTAGCCTTTTAGTATGACGAATGTAACTGTAAACTTTATTTACTTTATTTTCTTAAAGCCATAATATTTCTTCTGAGTAGTGACTTTTTCCCTTTTTTTTTTTAAATGGAATTTGAGTAGCTTGTGGTCAGTGGTCTTACAGTTTAAAAAAAAAAATAATGGTTCCAGTACAGTTATCCCAGGTATGATTATTTTTTTGTGGATTAAGACTACTCACTTTTGTAAAAAAATAGGGATACGTTTTCCTTTTTTTCAAAGGGATATATGTGCATGTGCTTTTTCCAAACAAAATAAAACCCTTTGTGTGAAAGTCTTTTTCCCATGAGAATTTAATCGTTCTTCATTTAAATACACATTTCATTTTTGTTCCCTGTAACTAAGTGCTTGAGTATGTTGATACCCATTTTCCTAGACTTTGTCTTTTATGGTACAGAACAGTTCCGTAGTTTAGGCTTAATCTCACCTTCAGTGCTTCTTATTGTATGGCAGACCTGTAAGTCCTGCCACAGCATCTCTGAATGCTTGGAGATCCCCGAGTAGAAGGAGCTGCGTGAGTGCGAAGTACTGTTGTTTTTATTTTTCTTTTTACTACTATTAACTTTTATCTTAATTTTGTCTTCTGCAGAACAAAGCTTTACCACACTTCTGAATTTATGAAAACTTAATTGAGTGTAAAATACTCACATGGCAACTACAGTTTCTTACATAACTTTGCTATTGAGAAATGAAATAAGCTGCGGCATTATTTTTGTTCTGCTACTAAAATTGCCCATGATTACAATTTAAAAAATTTAAAACCTAGACTACATTAGCTATTTTGTAAATGAGTGGTGTTTTTCCTGATTTTTAAAAGAAACACACAACAGAGGTTGTCAAACTTGTTTAGCCTAATTTTAAGGTAGAGCATTGATCTTTTAAAAAATATAACTCGTTTATTTTAAATACCTAAGTGGTGTTTTGAGCATCATTTACCCAATCTGGAAAAAGAGATCAGTAATTTAGTTCCTTGCCTAATTCATAGGTATCAAGGGAATAGGAAAGAGTTTAGAATTGTCACATATATTTGAGATAGGAGCAGTGAGAGTGTCTTTGCTGTTTTGCCAGTGCTATACCTCTGTAATTCTATCTTTTAGGTTACCAGAATTTATTTTCTGGTAAACTGGATTATAACTTGCTGCATTTATTTTCTGTTACCTTTCAATCCAGTTCTTTTTTTGAGTAAACACTGCCCCCAATGAGGGGCTTGAACTCATGACCCTGAGATCAAGAGTTGCATGCTCCTCTGACTGAGCCAGCCACGCATCCCTCAGTTCAGTTCTTTTGATGATATAATATGAATTATCCCATTGGGCAAAGTCAACCGTTTTTTTTCTCTTTAAATTTTGTATTGTTATGTTAATCACCGTACATTACATCATTAGTTTTTGATGTAGTGTTCCATGATTCATTGTTTGTGCATAATACCCAGTGCTCCACGCAGAACGTGCCCTCTTTAATACCCATCACCAGGCTAACCCATCCCCCCACCTCCCTCCCCTCTAGAACCCTCAGTTTGTTTTTCAGAGTCCATCATCTCTCATAGTTCTTCTACCCCTCTGATTTCCCCCCATTCATTCTTCCCCTCCTGCTATCTTCTTTTTTTTTTCTTAACATATATTGCATTATTTGTTTCAGAGGTACAGATCTGTGATTCAACAGTATTGCACAGTTCACAGCGCTCACCATAGTACGTACCCTCCCCAATGTCCATTACCCAGCCACCCCATCCCTCCCACCCCCCACCACTCCAGCAACCCTGGAGTTTGTTTCCTGAGATTTCAACCATTTTTTTTTATATCCCTTTCTGGCATAAAATATTTTATAATTATCCAGTTGGTCTAGCATAGTTTTCATCAGACTTACAGGTGGTTGCTCTAGTGTTCAGCTGTATAAAGAAAAACACTGTATGCACTATTTTCAAAAGGAGCACTGCTAAAATATTTTAATTTTGTTGAATTCTGATAGCCTTATTTATATGTTTTCTTTGCAGAAATACAGTCATGGACTATTTTAACTGTAAAATTCTATTTTAAATATTTACTGCTGTAGCATTGGTAATTCTGTGATGTAGGCATAGGGCTATATTAAACAAGAAAAAAAACTGTTTTAAAGCAATCTTAGGGTAAAATGGATCGCAACATTTGTATTTTATAGCCTTGATAAAGACACCTGTACTTTGTCTTTCAATAATTGTTACAGTTGGTTTTATCAGTTATTCATTGAATTCATTCATTGAAAACTTAGCCATGGCCATACTGAGCTGTAAGTACATAACCAACAAGGTTTTGGTGCTCTTGAAGCTTTCCTTTTCTTTCACAGAACTATTGCACAGCCAAAACATTGTACATATCTGATTCAGACAAGAGAAAGCACTTCATGTTGTCTGTAAAGATGTTCTACGGCAACAGCGATGACATCGGTGTGTTCCTCAGCAAGCGGATAAAAGTCATTTCCAAACCTTCCAAAAAGAAGCAGTCATTGAAAAATGCTGACTGTATGTATGCTTGAGTTTTCTTTTTTGCCACCAATTCCCAAAATAAATTAATAAGATAGATTCAGCTATTTTTTAATTAAAAATCACTTTTTGATAATAAGTTCATTTTTTTTTTTAAGATTTTATTTATTTGACAAAGAGAGACACAGCAAGAGAGGGAACACAAGCAGGGGGGAGTGGGAGAGGGAGAAGCAGGCTTCCCGCCGAGCTGATGTGGGGCTCGATCCCAGAACCCTGGGATCATGACCTGAGCCAAAGGCAGACTCTTAACAACTGAGCCACCCAGGTGCCCCAGCAAGTTCATTTTTTACTAATGTTTTTGTGGCCCTCACTTGATCTGAAACTGTCACACTAGCTTATTATTGCCACTTTATGGGCTTCCCTTTTTTTTTTTTTTTTTTTTTAGTTGAAATGAACAAGACCTGGTCTAGGGAAATAGTTCCCAATCAGACTGGGTTCTTCACTGCTCTCCAGGCACATATGGAAAAATGGGAGTTTTTTTTTCCTTTTGCTGTCAGTGACTGCAGGGAGTGATTGAAGGTGGCTTTGGGTGTGTTGGGCCAGTGATGCTAGATGTTCTCATTCACATTCCATGGAGAATTGATCCACAAAGAATGTCAAAAGCTCCTCTTTGAGAGACAGTATTCTCAAACGGGCTTTGGAAGGCCATCCTGCAAACCGAAACAAAATCTTTAACATGGTTGCTCTGGCAAAGACTCCTGTCTCATGAGCAGATTTTTAGACTACCAGAGATAAGTGCTGTCTGATTAAATTATTCATTTCAAGCCCTACACCCCATTTTCTTTTTTTGATTTTAACTCTGTATGATGAAGACTTTCAAACTTAACACTACTTTCTCCCTTTTACCATGGTGACCATGCACCTGGCCTCAACAGGTTTTGCCAGTTCGGTTTCATTATTTCCATGGCCTCTTCCTTCTCTTGATGGCTGGAATATTTTAATGGAAATCTCAGATATCCTGTTCTTTCAACCACCATTTCCACAGTAGTGATTCTTAACAGATAGCTTTCTTTTTAAACATCAGTATACCTTAAAAAGTTGACAGTAGTTCTTTAATGTCATTCTAAAAGCCAGTCCATGTGCAGATTTATTACAGTTGTGTTTTTGTGGGTTTTTTCCTTAGGGGTTGACCTGTTCAAACTTGGATCCAAATAAGGTCCATACATTTTAATCTGTAATAATGTATTCTCTACCCCTCTAACCTTTTATTTCTTCCATGTCGTTTGTTGAAGAAACTGGGTCTTTTTTCCTTTGGAATTTCCATATTCTAAATCTGGCTGATTACATATGCCTCTGTTTCTCATATTTTCCATAAAGTGGTGGTTAAATTTAAAGACTTACTTTAGAATTAGCTGGTCTTCTGTATGTTCGTTTCCTTCAAATCGAAGTCCTGTGATATCTGATCATCCCATTTTTTGTCCTATTAAGACTGTTCATAGTAAGTTGAGCTGTTGTTAGCCTAATCCATCCATTCATTACAGAGTTCCTCAGCAACCTTAACCATTGATGATGACTGCTTAAATCCAGTATTTTATGAAGGGCTTTTTCTAATGCTTTTACTCTTAACTTAATTTGTTAGCAGTTTGTTTCAAATATAGGCCGCAGAGGAAAAGCAGGATAAATGCTTGTTTACTAATTTGCAGAATAACAATAGTATTCTTTGAAAAAAGGGCCCAGTGAGGTTTTAGGAGTTTTGTTTAGTTTGACTGCTTTTGTTTTGTTTCATTTTGTTTTATTATGAACTTAACTGGGTTTTTATGTTTTGGTTGGTGTTAGTTCTCTCAGTCATTATTACTGTAATCATTTACTTTATATTATAGAAATTTTCAAACATATAGACAGTTGCATAATTACATGAAACCTTGTGTTCATCGTCTAACTTAACAGTGATCTTAACCTGCAGGCCAGTCTATACCCATCTCCCACCCTGCTTTCCTTTGCCTCATTTTAGTTTGATGCAAATCCAAGACGTATCATCTGCAAATATGTATCTCTAAAGATAGGGGCTCTTGTTTTTTTTAATATAGTTACAATACTGTGATCACATACAAACAAATATGAAACAACTATAAAAAGAAATAATTTCTTCATCTTGGGGCACCTGGGTGGCTCAGTCGGTTAAGTGTCTGCCTTGGGCTCAGGTCATGATCCCGGGGTCCTGGGATCAAGCCCCACGTCGGGCTCTCTGCTCAGCAGAAAGCCTCTTTCTCCCCTCCCTCTCCCTCTGCCTGCTGCTCCACCTGCTTGTGCTCTCTCTCTGTCAAATAAATGAAATCTTTAAAATAAATAATTTCTTCATCTCATCAAATATCTAGTCGATCAAATATAAAATTGTCTAAAATGTCATTTTTTAAGTATTTTGTTTGAATAATTCAAATTTTGAATCTCCACCAGATATTATAATTTATATAATTTTTATATAATTTATACATATATAATATCTAATACATATTGTGTTGACACGTCCTTGAGTATTTTTTATCTGTGGATTCCCTCTTCATCTCTCTCTGTCTCTCTCTTGGTAATGTGTTTATTCAGGAAACTGAGTAATTTGGCCCTGAGAGCTTTCCACATACTGGATTTTGTTAATTTCATTTCCTTGGTGTAGTTTAATGTATTTTGTAAATCGGTAGTGTCAGAGAGAAACACACTAGAACCGGACACTAGTTAAAGGTGGTAAAGATAGATTTTGTTCAGTATTATCACAGTAGGGAAAAGAGGCTTCAATGTAGAACTGACCTCAATTCCAGATACATCAAGGAGAAGTGAGGATTTATAATCAAGGAGCAGAGTGAGGGGAGGGTCAGTGGGTAGAAAATTACTAAGAGGAAACATTAACGGTAGGGGGGTTCTAGAGGAGCCAGCTTAAGAGGCTTTTTGCTAAAGGCTGGCCTAGGTGATCAGATGTACAGGGTGGGAGATGGGGAACTTGGGTTCTTGGAGTAACTGGCTAGGCAGGCCAATTACTGGGCCCAAGGAAGAGGCCTACTTGAAAACAGGGCTCAGAGGAACCTGTCTGTAAAGTTTGGTCAGGTTTCATTTAGAAGCTTGGTCAGATTTAAATTTGTTGTTCTTTGGGGGTTTTTTTGTAGTTGCTAGAGGACAAAGCTTACTTTGTAGTGATAGTAGAGTATTCTTGCTAATGTCATGTATTCAGACTATTTCTAGTTCAAATTACTGGATTTTATTTAACCTCTAACTTTTTCTATTGATCATAAGTTTCTTATTGGCATAGAACGTATTTCACTTCCAGAATATTTTCCTGCTTACATAGACGTGTTTTGTTTTGTTTTGTTTTGTTTCCAAGAAATTTCATATACCACTATACTTCAGGGTATTTAGAAATAATCAAAAATCTCTAAAATCACAAAGGCAGTTGACATCAACTTGGTAAACTTCCTCCTAGACCCCTCTCAATGAATACATTCCATAGGATTGGATGTGAGCATATGGAGAGACACGTGTAATCATATGAATGTGTGTGTGTGTGTGTGTACATGTACATGTGCGTACACCTAAGGGAACCACAGTGTACAGAGGGTTTTATAGTCTGCTTTTCCATTCAGTGGTCTTCTAGGGAGATGTTTTAACAAGTGCATTTAGATACACATTATTTAAGTAGGTAAATGATATAACTTATTTAATCAATTTCCTACAGTTGGATATTTATTATTTAAAAAATAATTTCCCTTTAATGAACAGCACTGCATGAAACATACTGTATAGCTCTCATTTAAAAATTATTTTTATGGACATATTTTATTTTTTTAAAGATTTTATTTATTTGACACAGAGAGACATAGTGAGAGAGGGAGGAGAAGCAGGCTTCCCGCGGAGCAGGGAGTCTGATGTGGGGCTCGATCCCAGGACGCTGGGATCATGACCCGAGCCGAAGGCAGACGCTTAACGACTGAGCCACCCAGGCGCCCCTTATGGACATATTTTATATCTTTAGTGTGACATTACTAATGAGAGTTACTTTGACTTTTTTTTTTTTTAGGATATCCATTTGTTAGCACAATCTATTAATTAATTAAGTTATAATAAAGAATAATCATAACTTGCCAAGTACAGGTCCCTTCCCCCAACACATAAATAGAAGCTATTTTTTCTTTGCAGTGTGCATTGCCTCAGGAACAAAGGTTGCTCTGTTTAATCGACTTCGATCCCAGACAGTTAGTACCAGATACTTGCATGTAGAAGGAGGTAATTTCCATGCCAGTTCTCAGCAGTGGGGAGCATTTTACATTCATCTCTGTGAGTATGAAAATGTGTATTTGATATTTTTAGTGTGAAATTGTGAAATTCTTTGATAATAAGATATACAGCTCTATTAAGTTTTGTTGTTTTCCTAAGTAGAGTAATGAATTCTACAAGATAATAATTCAATCTCTTTTTTCACTCCACCGTAGTGGATGATGATGAATCAGAAGGAGAAGAATTCACAGTTCGTGATGGCTACATCCACTATGGACAAACAGTCAAACTTGTGTGTTCCGTTACTGGCATGGCACTCCCAAGATTGGTATGGCTCTACTTTTGCTTTAGTCGTGTGTAGGAAAAATAAAAGACACAGCATTCAAATGTGAAAATAGACTTCAATTTCATGCAATTATATCCCACTTTATTATGTTTTTATGAATGCATTCTTAATGACTTTCTGTTACACTAGTATCTCTAATAAATTTTGGTGGAATTTTCCTTTTTGGTTGTATATCTGAACATGTTCGATAGAGGGCACTAAATAATTACATTATGATTTCTTTTCTTAACTAATACAGATACTCTGTCATCATTTTCTGTGGTACCTGCTATGTCCCACCACAGGACCAAGTTCTCAGAAGCATTGAAATTCTTACTTCTTTAAAAATATAAGCTTAGTTTTTATTAGTTTACTCTCCTACAAGAAGATAGATTTATTGAAAAATTGTTATTTCATACTCAGAGAGGCATGGTGTTTAGGGCTTTTTGTTCACTAGGATGATTTTGAAACTGTAAAAACTGCATTTCTTAGCCAAATGAAAGCAAAAGCCCCTTAATACTCCCTCCTTTATGTTCCCCCTGCTTTTCTGAAACAGTACAGTTCGGTTAAGATGGAGGGGATTTATGAGTAGCCCTGATTCAGGGTCAAGTTGGCGGACACAGTGTTGGGCTGTATATCCAGTTTATCTCAGAAATATGGTAAATATTGTACCAACAAACTACAAAGCCAGAACACCAGTTGGAGTAATCCCTGATGTTTTATGAATGTAGAATTCACCAGACACATACCTTAAGTTATAATGTTTGCACTACTTGTTATCAGATTTCTTTCCTTTTCTCAATAATTAGAAATGACCAGGGGCACCTGGGTGGTTCAGTCGTTAAGCGGCTGCCTTCGGCTCAGGTTGGGATCCTAGGATCTGGGATCTAGCCCCGTGTCGGGCTCCCTGCTCAGCAGGGAGCCTAGTTCTCCCTCTCTCACTCCCCCAGCTTGTGTTCCCTCTCTAGCTCTCTCTCTCTCTCTGTCAAATAAATAAATAAAATCTTTAAAAAAAAAAAAACTCTTTAAAAAAAATAATTAGAAATGACCAAAGCAAGTTTTTGATGCCAAATACTAGTGAACATCTTCGGTTTCCTTATTGGTGAGAGGTCATTCAGCAGTGTCTGTGTCCAAAGAATCCTTGTGGGGAATAAAATTGAACCAAACAGGGGCGCCTGGGTGGCTCAGTTGGTTAGGCGTCTGCCTTCGGCTCAGGTCATGATCCCGGAGTCCCGGGATCGAGTCCCACATCGGGCTCCCTGCTCAGTAGGGGAGCCTGCTTCTCCCTCTGACCCTCCCCCCTCTCATGTACTCTCTCTCTCTCATTCTCTCTCTCTCAAATAAATAAATAAATCTTTAAAAAAAAAATTGAACCAAACATAGCTCATGTTCTCAATGTGCTTATTAGTTAGTGGAGAAACAGTGGAGTACATGAATAACGGTACTCTAGACGAACCATGACTCTTATGTGATGGGGAAGCAGGAGTCAGCGCTGTAGACCTAGAAGCTTTAGGCTTACATCATTCAAAAATCATTTATTTCTCTAAAATCCAAACCTCATCAAATTTAAATGTAGCTCGAAGATTTTAGCATTGAATTGAAACATTTTGCTTGAGTTTAGTCAGTCTCCCAGACTATGTTAGAAGTTATAATTGCTAAAAGTGTACTGTTTCCCTTTAAACTCAAAAATTGGCATGGTGTTAGTAGAATGGCAAATATTCTGACTAATAACGTGCAGAGCTAAAAAATGTAAATGTGAAAAAAGTTAACTTTAAAGATTGGGACTTTTATACAATTGTGGCCTAGTTAAAAATCTTTGAATGTTGAGATGTAAAGTAGTAAAGCCAACAGTATTGCATGATATTAATAGTAGAGTTCTAAGTACTTCTATATGTTGCTTTAATCCTCATAAAACTCAGTAGTTACTATTAAGGATGTTCATTGTGGAGCAGAGTGTTACAGTCCTACATGCATCCTGCAAATACTCCTGAACCTTCCACGTGCCAGCCACTGTCTAGACACTAGAGGTACATTGGTGAGCAAGACAGATCTTCTGTCCTCATGGAGCTTACATTTTGTTAGGGAGATGGACAAAAATCAGCTAAAGAAATACCCATATTAATGTATTAAAGGTTAAAACAAATGAAAAGAAAATAAGCCAAAAAAGGATAAAATGAGACTTGTGGGAGTGCTTCCAGGGGTCAGAGAAATCTCTGCAGTGGAGATACTTGGACAGAGACCACAAACTGTGAAGAACATTTCAGACAGCATGAGTGCAAAAAGAACTTAAGATGGGAATGTGAGGCAAATGGTAAGGACGCCACGGTAGCCCAAGCCAGCGGAGGGCTGGAGGCAGGAATTGAGATATTATCTACATATAATAGGAGGCCATTGGAGGGTTTTAAACAGGGCATGATGGCTGGTTTATGTGTAGAAGGGTAATTGCGGCTGCTCTGTGAAGAGGAGAACATGGATGGGGTGTAGCAGTGGGAGCAGAGAGACCCCTCTTGGGCTTCTGTCATCATTCACGCAAGAGTTGATGGTGGCATCTTAGACCAGGATTGTAGTGGTAAGGTGAGAGGTGACAGGTTTATTTGAAAGGAGACCTGATAGAATTTGTTGACAGATTGGATGATCGGGTGTAAGAGAAAACAAGAGTCAAGGGTGACTACAAAGTTTTTGGACTGAGTGAATGGTGGTGCTGTTTATTGAGCTGTGAGTTGGAGAAGGATCACTTGAAGGAAGAAATTAAAAATCTGGGTTTTTTTTTAATATATATATTTTTTAAGATTTTATTTATTTGTCAGATAGAGAGAGAGAGCACAAGCAAGGGGAGCTGCAGGCAGAGGGAGAAGCAGGCTCCCTGCTGAGTAAGGAGCCCAATGCGGGACTCTATCCCAGGACCCTGTAATCATGACCTGAACCGAAGGCAGACGCTTAACCTACTGTGCCACCCAGGCATCCCAAAAATCTGGGTTTTGATGAAGATTGCAGTAGCCTATTAAACATCTGAAGTGGAACTGTTGAGTTGGTAGTTAAATATACAAGTTGCATGCCAGAGGAGAGAGGTTAGGGCTAGAGATGCAACTTTAGGAGGTGCCAGCCTCTAAATTGTACAGAAAGGAAAGAGGATGGAGAGAGGAGAAGGGGGTCCGACGACTCAGCTCTGGGACAGTCTGAAGGCCAGTTAGAGCAGGGCTCTCCCCAAAAAGGAGGATGTCTGTGTCAGTGCTTCTGAGAAAGCTAGTAAGGTGAGGACAGGTGCCTCCTGATAACCCACAGATTCATCTCTCTGGAAGTCCTTGGTGGCCCTTGACCAGGGCAATTGTAGTGGGGACTTTGAGACAAAAAGCTGGAGTTACTTCAGGAGATTGGACAGTGAGGAAGAAGAGTTTGCCATAAAGGGAAGCTAAGAAATGGAGTGGAGAGGGTGGAAGAAGGACACGTAGTCAAGGAGGGATTTTCTTTACTTTTGATTTTAGGTGAGAAATGGTTCTATAACAGGTTTATATGCTTTTGGGAGTGATCTTCTTCTTAATCATCAAACACCTAGTGATGACCTTCTGTGGCCTAAGTGGCATCTCAGACTTGACAGGATTCTCTTTCAGACATCTGTATGTGTTTTGTGAAAGACTTGAATTATAAAATTACAAAATATAATAGAGTTCAGGCTGGGCAGGCAGCCAGCCAGCCCTGGAATCACACTCTGGTCCTTCAGCTTCTAATCAGGTGATTATGAGTAAGTTACCTGGCTTCTCTGAGCCCATTTCCTAATCTGCAAAATGATACTTACTTTAGGTTTTTAAAACATGTTAGCTGATGAACTGCACTGACTAGCATACTCACAGTATCTTTAGAGACAGTTTTTCCTTTGATGTCATTGTATATTATTGGAAAAGCCAACTGAATTTGCTGCACAAAATATGGTCCATTGGCCAACAGAATTAACATCAGCTGTCAGTTTGTTAGAAATGCAGACTGTATTTCAAGTATCTGCAAGTATCTGCCCGCCCTGTTTTTCAGGTGTTCGTGGAAGAAGGTAACAGCTTCCATATTTCTACCATGCTTGTCATCTGAAAGCATTTTTTACACCTCGCCTTATTGCTTATAAATGTTTCTCCATATGTGATGACCTTTTCTTTTCTAATTATTGAAATACAGATAATTAGGAAGGTTGATAAGCAGACCGCTTTACTGGATGCAGATGATCCTGTGTCACAACTCCATAAATGTGCATTTTACCTTAAGGATACTGAAAGAATGTACTTGTGCCTTTCTCAAGAAAGAATAATCCAGTTTCAGGTACGTTTTAAAATTATTGGTAAAAATGTACTGTCTTTCAGTTAGCAGCATACAGAAACCTAAAACTCTCATGTAATGTTAATTGTACCCAAATACATGAAGCTGTTTTCAGATATTTATCTCAAGTCCAAAGGTTCTTTAACCTACATGATCCTGAGACATGGCCGTCACCCCACCTCAAGGAAGAACTCAAAACGATAAAAATGTTCTTGGAGAAACAGTTAACGTCTAGTTCTGGGAAATCGAAAAGTTCCGCACATCTTCCAAAAGTAGATTTTGAGCGTTTGGTGAATCCGCTGAAGCTGTGTGAAGACATTGTAGATAGATACACATATATTTTGGGGGAGAGTTCATAATTATCAGATTTACATTGGGGTCTTCCTAGATGGTCATGACGAGATGTTTTGTAAGATGATTTTTGACTACATTCATTCAGAAGTCTTTCATGAGTACATCTATGACATGGACAGATGATTTAATAGGATAATTACACTTTCGTGTGAAACTCATTTGTCAACATCTGGAGACCTGTTTCAGAGAGGTGGCCACGTGCAGCCATTCTCCTCAGCCCAGAGCGGATGGACTGGTCTGGGTGTTTCAGGGTAGGGGTAGGGGAATGCCAGTTCACATCTCGGCTCCCTCCTGCTGAAAGTGCATGAGTTTCTAAATGCTCTTTAAGCTTGAGGGGCTCCTAGTTTCTTTCTTAGGGATCCGTAAAGAGTTTTAATTAACTATTTACATCACGAATACCGATCTTTTATTAAAGAAATTATACAGGTACTGGCGTACTCTCAAATGGTTATTATGAAAAGTATTATTTTTAATATGTCACCAAAATATATTATAATAAAAACTGCTGAATGTGAGGTTGCCAAATTAAATATTCTGTTTATGTTTATTTAGGGACTGGCAAAGCATCATGTTTGGAAGTTCATAAATTTGAACTGAATTCTTTCCCTGTTAACTCCAGTGTACGAGTACTCCCTTGTTAAAATTGTCTTATACTGCAATGTATATAAAACTCGATTTCTAAACATTCTTTCTTCATAAGGCCACTCCATGCCCAAAAGAACCAAATAAAGAGATGATAAATGATGGAGCTTCCTGGACAATCATTAGTACAGATAAGGCGGAATATACATTTTATGAGGGAATGGGCCCTGTCCTTGCCCCAGTCACCCCTGTGCCTGTCGTAGAAAGTCTTCAGGTAAGACCACTTACTCACAAGTTGACTTTTATTTTTGGGGTTTTTGTTGTTGTTGTTGTTTTAAGATTTTATTTATTTATTTGACAGAGAGAGAGAGACAGCGAGAGAGGGAACACAAGTAGGGGGAGTGGGAGAGGGAGAAGCAGGCTTCCCGCGGAGCAGGGAGCCCGATATGGGGCTCGATCCCAGGACCCTGGGGTCATGACCTGAGCCGAAGGCAGATGCTTAACCGACTGAGCCACCCAGGCACCCCTATAATCATGTTATTTAAAAAGAAGAGTTTTGGGCGCCTGGGTGGCTCAGCCGTTAAACGTCTGCCTTCGGCTCAGGTCATGATCCCAGGGTTCTGGGATCGAGTCCCACATCGGGCTCCCTACTCGGCAGGAAGCCTGCTTCTCCCTCTCCCACTCCCCCATTTGTGTTCCCACTCTCGCTGTCTCTCTCTCTGTGTCAAATAAATAAATAAAATCTCTAAAAAAAAAATAAAGAGTTTTATTCATTTTTTTTTAACAGATCATAGTCAAATGAAAAACTAATCTGTGTACTTCAATGAAAAATGAAAATTTTTCTCAACATTGTTCTCATTTTCTGTGACTTTCAGTTGAATGGCGGTGGGGACGTAGCAATGCTTGAACTTACAGGACAGAATTTCACTCCAAATTTGCGAGTGTGGTTTGGGGATGTAGAAGCTGAAACTATGTACAGGTACTTAATGAAACTTCTTACATCATCTGGAGTTTTTGAT
Organism: Eumetopias jubatus; assembly: GCF_037043125.1. Taxonomy (NCBI): domain Eukaryota; kingdom Metazoa; phylum Chordata; class Mammalia; order Carnivora; family Otariidae; genus Eumetopias; species Eumetopias jubatus. The sequence goes on along the minus strand of NW_028274808.1, from coordinate 181,342,205 downwards.
GGGGGTGGGTACATGGGATTCATTCCAGTTGTAAAACGTACGTGGCTTCTAAGTTATTTCTATCCCCCCCCAGATGTGGAGAGAGCATGCTGTGTGTTGTCCCAGACATTTCTGCATTCCGAGAAGGCTGGAGATGGGTCCGACAGCCAGTCCAGGTCCCAGTAACTTTGGTCCGTAACGATGGGATCATTTATTCCACCAGCCTTACCTTTACCTACACGCCAGAACCAGGGCCACGGCCACACTGCAGTGCCGCGGGAGCCATCCTTCGAGCCAGTTCAGGCCAAGTGCCCCCTAATGAATCAAACACAAACAGCGAGGGAGGTTATACAAACGTCAGCACAAATTCAACCAGTGTCACATCCTCTGCAGCAACAGTGGTGTCCTAACTACCGTTTTTTTGCTAGGACTTAAACTGACTTGAGTGCGGCAAAATGGTGACAAAAAAAAAGAGAAAAAGGAAAAAAATGAACCATCTTTTGTGGTTTCTTGGGAAAACTTTTCATACCAGGTGATACTGTTCCAAAACCCCATTACCTACAAGTGCTGATTGGACGTGCAGAAGCCACAGTAAAACAGACAAGCAAAACATGGAAATGTACAAACTATTGGAATTCGGTGTTTTTTTCCAGCTGTTCTTTTTGTTTGGTTGGCTTTTGTTTGGTTTTGTTTAAATGGGCAAGAAATAGAGATGTGGCTGGAATAAAAGTTAATCAAGCTAGAAGACACAAATCTAACATAGTTTTTACGGACCAAGGAACTTGCGTAAGCTTTAGCAAAAGGTACATTTTCACCATACCTTTTTTTTATATCACAGTATCTAGTACACCTTTGTTACCAAATAGGTTGTTCCCCTCCCCACCCCTCTTTGAGCTTCTGCTCTTCAGTACATTCAAGTTCCAAGCCTGACCATGCTTGTTTAATCTAATTACCATATTCTTCCAGGGTTTTTTGTTTTTATTTAAGGCTGGAACTCCTACTCTTTTTTTTTTTTTTTAAGCAGATGTCTTAATGACTTTTCATGAGTCGAAAGTGTTTTGGTTTCAGCAAGTCAAATCTTGTAAAGGCCCGCATATTTTTTTTTAAGATTATATGAAGTCTGTGCAAAAGCTTTAAAAAAAAAAAAATGCCTCTGCCTTGCCTGCAATACATGCAATGTACGTTAACTTCGTCTCTGTTCTCAGACACTGTCTGTAGTTACTTCCTTGTTTTCCTTTTTTTTTTTAAAGTATTTATAGTGGTATTCCAAGAGGTGGAATTAAATGTGGCCATTTAGTCCTTAATGAATTAATGGCTCAGAACATGGTATTTGGAGTGTTCTCTCCCCTTTTCCCATGCGTAAATGTATCTCCATGTTTAAGGATTTGTTCAGGTCCCTTCCCCCACCCCCACCCCGCCCCCCACAACTCCCTGATCTTGTACATAACTTGTATTATGTGTAAGTTAAACATTTTATTTTGAACTTGGAACGTTCCCAGTGATTTCATTCAGCAGGGTGTTTTCTGCCTTGTCGGCATATGACAAAAAAAATATATATATATATCATGAGAAGTATTTGCTACCAGTTGGTAGATGGTGCCCTTATTGAGGAAAATCTCAGCAAAAGCATGTGTTTACTTTTTTTTTTGGTAGCCTAGGTCAAAACATTGTAACCTTAAAACAAGATGCTTTTATTAGATGACCAACTAAAATAGCTTCGAAGACAGTACTTTAGAACAGATAGTTGTGAGATTATAAAACTGCAAATGTAATTTATCTTTCCATATCTCTCCTGCCTTTCTTTGTCTTCTCTTCCCCAGTACTGAGTGTCTCCACAAATGTCTCCTACTCAGAAAACATTTCTTTTCCATTCAGTTAAGATTTAGTTGCATTCAGGGTTGTGTGTAGGCCTCAGACGCTCAGCTCACCGGTTTCACATTGCTTCCCTTCCCGCACTTTGGTTATACCTTCATTCGGTTTCTCAGAAATTGCAGCCGACTCACTGGGCTACATTTAGTACAGGAACCCTGTGTGTAACTTATAGGACACAGTCTAGTAATACAATCATCCTTCTTAGAGTTAAAAACTACCTCTAGAATGTGGTAAACTTTTACTGTCCCATAAAACAGGAGCCACAAGTACCTTATGAATGCAAAACTAACTTCCTGCAGTGTTTCCAGACAGAACATTGTCTTTCTGGTGTCCTGGGCAATTTTGAAGACATTGTCATCAGAAGACTTTTTAAACATCTTATTAGTAGCCTTTTTTTTTTTTGGTCCCCCAAGCTTTGCTGTCTTCATCACTCATCCTTTTGCTTAGACTATGTCATTGTAAATACAATTGCTAACCTCTCTAAATCACCTTTTCCTCAGTTTTCAAGGGGGAAGTCATTTGTAAAACATGTTAGTGGTTAAGTCAAAGTTATTGTGGTTTTCTCTTACTGCAAGCCTTTTTAAATTACTCACAGGCTGCATTCTTCTCTCTATATAAGCCTTCTCTTCAGATGTGCTCCAGTCACTAGCTTCTCCTGTAAGCCGACCCAGCCTCACACTTTAAATCTGTTCCAGTGATCCAGGGCAGAATTGTGGCCTTATCTGTCTTTGTTTTAACTGTTTACTAGCTGCTTCTTGCAAACTTGCTCATTTCCAAGTAGTATTTCTTCTCTGTTGAGTCACTGATGTAGTCTTTATACAGTGCTTTTTGTTCGGAGTTTGGAAATATTTTCAGTGCCGCTCTCCTTTGAATGGGCCACTCCCCAGGTTTGGTGTCTAGTTAGGAAACTGTGTTAAATTAACCGATAACAGATGAGATACTTTCGAAGAACAAACGATTCCTTACCTATCTTTGCAGCTCAAATTAACTTTTCAAGTTGATGGCTTTATTAAAATGAACTTTGCTTTTTTACTATTTAATTATGCCTTATTTTGGCTCTTTGTTTCTTTTAATAAGGTGATTTTGAAATATTAGACTGTAAAGCCTTTTCCTGTTTGTTTTTTTTTTGTTTGAAAAGTCCAAGAATGTACTTATACAGACATTTCCCTTGCTATTTTATGCCATTCTGCATACCACAAACTAAAGACTGAAATGATTTGTCTGTTGTACCTTCTTATTTTAATCAGTAGTTCTTTTGTCAGCTGCTTTTAAAAAAATCTTCATGGATTTGTGAATCATTTTCAGTGTATAATTTATAGGAGCCTTGTCCTCTGGTTATAGAAGAACACAGCCCCTCCTCAGATGGCATTATTAGAGATGCTGGTCCTTTTTCCTCATAACGACTCTCTTAGAATGGTGGCCGCTTCAGTTAGAGAACATTCGAGTTTGGAGTTCTGTTTTTTTAATTCTGTTTTAGAAGCGTATCTTCTGCTCTCATGAGCTATGCAATCTCTAAAAATATGCTAGAAACTGAGTCTGTGATCCGGTATGTTTTTATTAGTTCCATTGAGTTGATCACATAGATTGGGAAGGCAAGTAAAAGACTTTAAATGTAGAATGCCCTTTTGATTTTGAATGATTTCCTGAATTGAACACTAGGATAATATTTAACCTGCTGCTGACTTTTCTTCAACTGTGGCAACTAAGGGCATCCTCATTTATGTGTTAGTGAAGTATTTATCATTCTCTGCACAGACTCACTTGCGATCATAACTGGTTAGTTTGTGTGTGTGTGTGTGTGTGTGTGTGTGTTTTAAATGAAACTGGTACCATCTGTGCCCTCACAGAATATTCCCAATGCAATTTTTGAGAACTAAACTCATCATGTTTAACCAGATAATCCACAGGGGGGAGGGGTTCCTTTTTTAAACAAAATGCTATTCAATTATTAACCAGGTTACTTACTTTTGATTTCAAAAGCAGCTGTGTTTTCTGATGAGTACTGAACAAATGTGTGTAATTTCTGTGCCAGACTTTTGACTTTGTTTTCAAGCACTGTAATGTGGGATGAATGATTAGAAACAATAATATATTAGGGTTTCTATTTAACCCTTTCAGGACTGAACTGTATCTCCTTTTATTAATTTTTCCCTGTGTCGTGATAAATGTTTGCCAGCATTCAGTACTGTGTTGGTCCAGACGTAGGTTTATATGCTCATTTTTAGCTTATTTCTTGTACCTTGCAGCATGCTCTACGCATTCAGTCCTTAAGGGGTTTATTTTACAAACTGTGCGCCTGTAAGGTTTATTAGCAATAAGATAGAAAATTGAGCAAGTTTATACCATAATTTTGTAGAAAAAAGAATCTGCTCAGTTCCATATTTCATCCATGAGAAACCTGCAATATGGCAGTTGCAAGGAATAAATAAAAAGGAAATGTAAACCATTGTAAAAGTCTTCTGTCGAATGTGCCTGATGCATGTATGACCTTCTCTTGATTTCAGAATACTTCATAAAGATACAATTAAATGACATATCACAGTTTGCGTATTAAAAATCTTAGCTTGCTATCTGCATCACATCAAAGTGATAGCTATGTGAATTTCTTTTTCAGTGTTTTTAACTATGTCATACTTCAGAGAGAGAGTGTTTTGGGGTCCCCCCCATAATAAGGGGCTTTGTCACTCAAGGGGCGTATCTCCCAATTCAGGAACATTTCAAGCTACTCTCAACAAGATTAAAGAGTATTATTTAGCAGCAGCTTGCTTTCCAATATAAAGTTGTCATTTGGTTTGCCGTACGGAAGAACATATAATGATGGTTTTATGGTCTTTAATGGGGGCTCCTAATTGGAGAGAGCCTTCTTTGTTTAATAGGGAAACAAAGTAAAAGGGGGGGCGTTACATATTTTTTAAATCATAGCAAGTTTTTTTATCTGACTTCTCCCAAAAGAAAGAAATACATTACCAGAATTTTACTAAAGACCTCTTACTCTAAAAATAGTGATTGTTAAATAAGAAACAATTTAGTTGGAAGCTTTTAAAGGTGGAGATTGATAGTGATTACTTGATGTAGAATTTCGAAGAGCATAATAAGCATACATTCCTTGCTATAAATAGTACGTGAGCCCTTTCTAAGCAATCTTATCAAAGATCCATTAAGTCTATTTTCTTCTTCTTGTCACTAAACCCCTAGATGATTGCCATTTATAGAGACGCAGAGGGCAAGCTACATCAGGTTCTAGTGGTAAGTGGTCACAGAAGGGAGTCTTCTCCTTTAAAAAAAAAAAATCTAGAAGGATAGACTAAAAAGAAACCCTAGAAAAAGTTTAGTGCTGGGAAATCATGAGGGAGATGGATGAAGCCGATGTATGTAAAGAGATGATTCATCTTGACCTAAGGGTTACAGCCTAAACCATAAGGCCAAGTGATAGCGCCTGGGAGAAATGGACAGTCAGTCGTACACGTAGTTCTTTGTGTTCAGGATAAAGTCGTTTATGTGCCTGGCTCAGAGATAGTAAGTAGTTGAGTTAAAGGTGTTCAGCTCACATATGTAGATATCATGACTTATCTTGGTTCACTGAAAAGGCAGGTAAATATCCTCTAATACAGATAAAGGGGGAAGGTTTTGACTACAAGGACCGTTCATACCAAACATAGATATAACTGTTGGATTTATAGAATGTTTTGCTTTTTGGTACTTTAAACTGGTATTCTATGAAAAAAAATGTTTAAAGGTATCTGTGAAGTTGAGGTGTGTATCAAGTTCTTTCTGGCATAATGATTGTAGTCCTTGTTTTTCATCTCTTAAATTCTGCCACCTTACTTACTCATACAAACGTGTAGGTCAGTCATTTCTGGCACCTTTGCTGGTTGATAATTTCTCCTGGTGCTGGACAGAGTAGGGTCACTAGTATTTATTTAAAGCCCAAACTTTCCATCTAGAAGCACCCCCTGCCTTCATCATATAAAGGAGTAAAGAGTGTAAGTAGGTGGTTTCCACAGTGGCCTCTGGGGCAGTCCTTGATAGCTGTTCCTTTCACCCAGAACTAAACTTTTCTCCTTGCAAGCTTCCTCTCTTCTCTGTTCTTCCTCACCACACAACACAAAGTAATGATAACTAAGTTCTTAATATGGCATTCAGATATTTAGATGATATAATGAAAAGTTTTGGGGGAAAATAATTGTGACTTCAAGGACAATGAGTGTTACCTTAATCACCAAATGTCCTAGAGAGTTCATGAGCTTGAGAATTTGCTGGTAGATTCTAAAGGTGCAAATGGTGTGATTTGGGGGAAGAACTTCAGCTGAAGGATAATGGGATATGCGGCTGTTTGCTTAGAAATATGAATGTCCATCCCTAGTTCTGGATAGTGCCAGAAGTTCAACTTTGTTAAGACACAAGTGGGAATTTTTAAATGACCAGTAACAGTCTAGGCTTTGAGCTCTATCAGGGTGTGGCCATTTCTGGAAAATTTCCACTAAGGGCTTGTCTTGGTCTGCTTGGGCTGCCGTAAGAAAATACCACGGACTGGGTGATTTAAACAACAAAAATTTATTTTCTCCCAGTTCTGGAGGCCAGATCAGGGTGCCAGCGTGGTCAGGTTCAGGTGACAACTCCTAATGGCTTGCAGCCAGCCACCCTTCCAGTGGCTTCACAGGGCAGAGAGAGACATAGGTCTTTTCTGAAGGCCACAGTCCTATCTGATTAGGGCCTCACCCTGAGGACCTCATTTAACTTTAATTACCTCCCCAGGGCCCTATCTCCAGATGGAGTTATTGGGAGTTAGGGCTTCAACATGAATGGATGGAGTAGGGGCACAGTTCAGTCCATAGCAGGCTCATCCTAAAAACCTGGTTTGCAGTTTAAACCACATACTGGATGTCCATCTAGGTGACGGTATTTGGGTTTACAGCATCTTAAGTCCTGGTTGGGTTTTCTCAGTAGTTAGCTAAGATGATGAATGGACTGGGAGAAGTCACTTTGGCCACTTGTAAATTGTTTGGTGGCCACTATGTAATCCTCACCACAACCCTGTGAGCTTATGCCTGTTTTGAAGAGACAGGCCCAGGATCCTGCCAAGTGCCACACTAGACTTCCCAAGCCCCAGTTCCCAAAGGATCAAGGGACCTGGGTTACTAGGGAGTGGTTCCGTGACAAATTCTGTCTTAAGGAACTTTATAGGGAACAGCTATTCTATTTTAGTCCTCAGATTTTGCAGTTGAGAAAAACAGCCCTAAAGAAATTGAAAAATCCAAACGTAGTTCTAGGTTGAAAATGCTTTATAAACTCGAAAGAGCTGTTCAGTTGCTAGGTGTTTATTATTGTTACCATTATTATTCTAATACCTCCTGGCTGACGTCTTGGCTAGTCCCCCTATCCAAGCCTTACTTGTAAATAATGTGCAAATTTCATAACCCTGTACACTTGAAAACATTTTCCATCTTCCAGGTGAAGATAATGGGTCTCATCTCTTAACAGGTTTAGTAGCCAATTCTAACTTCACATGTTCCTGGACCCACTATGTTGGCAGTAGGAAGACCAGAGCTCAGAGACCAGGGTATGAATAGTGACCTGAGTGATTGGTGTCAAATCATAAACACTGTTCCGCCACTGACTTGTCTGGGTGGTTGATTCTGCAGCTCTCCAGTATTTCTTTGGCCCATTTGTAAGTGGGGGGAAATGACACATAGTTATTAGGAGGGGCACAAATGGAAAGCCCTTAGCTGTGGACCTAGCTCTGTTGAGCCTCAAAGTGCAGAACACCTGCTTTGGTTGTCCTCGGTCGGGTTCAGGAGTCCATTTGGCTTGGGTCTTTAGGATCAGTATGAGTTTGGTCCTCAAGCCCGGTTGTTGATTATTCATTCAAGAAAACCATGATAGGACTGTTTTGCATTTAATAGCTCAGAGTTTTAAAAATCTACACCTTCACTGTGATGGCCATTGGAGTTAAAATCGTTTTAAAGTCAGAAACCAAGACCGGTTACTAGGGAAAGGGGATTTTTTAAGAAAAGCAGAAGCCCACAGGATTGAAGGGACACCTGAATCATGCTTAGAAATAGAACCCCTGTGGGTTAACCCAGGAGCCTGCTTCGTAAGAGTGGTCTGCTCTGGGAGCCACTGCCCCTGTGCATTCCCTGTCTCATCCCTAAGTCATCTCCAGATGGAGTTTTGCAGATAACAGCAACTGGTCATGTGAGCCTACATCACCGGCACTCACTGTGCATTTAGAGGAAAGGTCAGTTAAAAGGAACCTCTAGGGGCTCTTTGGTTCCCGTGTTGAGTCCTAACAACCAGTAGGGAAAGAGATAATTACCCACAAAGGAAATTGAAGTTGCCAGGATGGGGGAACAGACGCTAGGCAATCACTCTAGAGGGCTACAAACAGTATATTCTGTAATAAAGTGTATTAAATGTATTCTCTGTGCTAAAGGCTTTACGTGAAAACATCTCTTACTCCTCAAATTCCTATGAGCCAATTTAATAGGCAGTTTTGAGAAGGATGCTCAGATCATGAGCCACATTAGGAAAAGCCCTCCCATCTCATCTGGCCTTTTAACCTTTTTAAAAAAAGCTCCTTGCACAGGATGGGCTCTTGGGAACTGTGTGCTTTTTTTTTTTTTTTTTAAACCCCATGGTAGCTGATCGAGTCTGGACCACTGAAGGAACTTCCTGTAGGGTTCTGCAGGTGATTGTGCAGGGAGCAGATGGGAGATCACATGGGCCTCACATGGGCCTTCTTTTGACATAGGAACTGACATGCGAAGTGAACTGGTTTATAGGGAGCATGAAGCAGACACCCAAAGAAAACGGCGAGCACTCCCAATTCCGCCCCCTTACTAGACTTAACTAGATTCCTGCTCTTGAGTTCCCAGAGGTAAACCATTATCCTTATCATTGCCCTTCAGCGCTTGAGTTAACTTGAATAGGTTTTTATTACTTGTTACTGGTGTCCTGATAGTTAAGTCTTACTGTTGTTACCTTAATTTTACCAATGAAGAAATTAAGAAAAAGGCAAGGGTCATTTGCAGGGTTCCACAGCTTCAAGTGGCAAAGCTGAGATTCAAACCCAGGCCCACTGGACCTGGGTAATTAGTTGATTATTCATTCAAGAAAACCATGATAGGACTGTTTTGCATTTAATAGCTCAGAGTTTGGAGGCTTGGAGGCACTAAGACACTTCCAAAGAGCAGAGAGAAGGTAGCATTTCAACAGTGCCTCAGAGAGTGAGGCATTCAGGATCTCAGCAGGTAAGTGCTGGGGTTCTGACAAATGGAAGGCAAGGAGCTGGGAGCATCTGGGTGTGCATGGTCAAGGGCAAGTTCTTCAGTGTCACGGGACCACGGGGTACTAGTGGGGCATGGGAATTGGTTGTTAATGGTATTGTATAAATATGACAGGTTACCAGGATCACATGGGTAGAATCTCCAGCTATGCCTGTTAGGGGAAAAACCGTTCTCTGAGCCTCACCTCTTTCCTTGTGGAATGGAGTGATCCTTCATTAGGACATGTTCATATTCTTGGCCTCTGCCCCTTACTCAGTAACTTTGTGGAATTCGTTAATTTTGCTCTGTTACAACCAGTCCCTGCAGATGCAGCAATAAAAGCTCTGCTTACATGGAGCTTTCCTGCTAGTGGAGAGAGGCTAGGTGTAGATACAAAACTTATTATTTACATGCACACATGTATTTACCTAATAAGAGCTCAGACTGAAAACGTCACTCATCTAGAGGTCAGAGATCATGGAATCTGACCAAGAGCCCAGCAGTGTCCCAGGGTGTATATGGGTGAAGATTACTGTTGTATCCTAGGGGTACTGAGTCTGTTATGTTCAGTATGAAGATCTTCCATCAGGAAGCCGGCTGTGACTCCAGGTTTCCCATCGGAGCCCTCTTTCCAGAGAGAGAGCGAGCGAGCCCCTTCTGAGGGAAGAGCCAACCCAGCTGGAGGCAGGGATGGAGGCCGAGGCTGAGGACTGCGTGAGGACCTCGGGGACCCTGGCGCGGCTCGGCACGTGGACCCAGGAAGCCCAAACAGCAGCCGACCTGCCGTCCCTGCTGGTTTGATTTGGGAGTGACCTCTCCCCTACATGGAGTGCAGCCAGGAGAATGGAGATGCCATTTGCAAGATAGGGAAGGCGGGGTGGGGGGGGGGGGAGGAGGAGACCCAGAGTAAATTTTAGGTATGTTAATTTGAGATGACTATTAGACTTCACATTAAAATGTCAAGTGAGCGGTTAGGTGTCCAGGTCTGGAGTTCAGGGGGGCAGTCTGTGCTAGAGATACACATCTGGGAGCCCCTCCCAGGTGATGGTGTTTAATGCCATAGCCTGATGGGATCACCGAGGGAGGGGTGTAGGTAAGAGGGGTTCCAGTACTGAACCCAGGGCAGCGCTTCTCCAACTTTATAGTAGGTCAGTGGGTGTGGGTCTCAAGATCCTGCATTTCTAACAAACTCCCAGGCAACTCTGGTGCTGCTGTCTGGAGACCCCGCTTTGGGTAGCGAGGGCCCCATGTATCCCCAGAGACGATTGGGAGTGATTGACAGAAAGAGTAAAGTGCCTCTTTACTCCATAGAAATGATTATGTTTAACTAACATCAGTGTTTTCCAAGTCACCATTTACTCACCAATAATGGTTTTAGAAGAAGCACTGTTTCTTTCTCTTTTTTTTTTTTTTGTTTTTTGTTTTTAATTGAACTCAACCCAAGATCAAAAGTCACATGCTCTACCTACTGAGCCAGCCAGGTGCTCCAAGCCTTACTGGTTTTTAAGCACAGGGTTAAAATTTCTCTTTACGCTCGAGAAGGCCTTCTATACCAGACCGCAAATGGGCTAGGCAGATGCTTGTTACAGGGCCGATCATGTGGCCTGTCTAAAAAGTGAAATGTTCACATGCAATTATAGTGAGGATGCACAGGAGGCTTCGTGACCTGACAGTGTGTCAGAAACCCCAGAGCCCTGTAGCATCCAAGAAGTTGGTGTACCCAGAAGTTACAGGAATGTTGAACAACTCCTGCGTTTAAAAAAAATCCTTGGTTTGAAAAAAACACCAAAACCCCTCATTTTTAAGCTCCCTTACTTATGAGAGCAATTCTGCCAGTTCAGAAAGACTGAATTTTGACAAAAACCTCCATGAGTGGTATCTTCACTCAAACCGGCCAAGCTGCTCTGCAGAAACACTTTTCTGTGGCGTGGCTCTCGGAAGGCCACATTTTCATTCCCCTCACTGTGATCTTAGATCTAAACGACATCAACAATACACCAAGTTCTTTCTAGGGAAGAGGATTCTAGATGCAAGGTGAGCAGAGGGGCGAAGTAGGAGAGTCCAGAAACATTTACTAGCCCAAGGGGAGACACACACACATATGCATCATATGCCACTACAATCCTCTGAATATGTGTTAAAAACACCAGGAGTCTCTTTGGAATATGATGATTAACATTTTCGGGCGCCTGGGTGGCTCAGTTGGTTAAGTGACTGCCTTCGGCTCAGGTCATGATCCTGGAGTCCTGGGATCGAGTCCCACATCAGGCTCCCGGCTCAGTGGGGAGCCTGCTTCTCCCTCTGACCCTCTCCCCTCTCATGCTGTTTCTCTCTCTCTCTCTCTCTCTCTCTCTCTCTCTCAAATAAATAAATAAAATCTTTAAAAAAAAAAAAAAATTTCTGTCATGTGGTTGGAACCCTGGCTGGGTGTCAAGAGCAGAGCTTCAGGCCCATACCCTGGAGTCTGACTCACCGTGGGCAGCTGGAAAAGACTTGAGCACAGGCACTGGGGCCCAGGGCAAACTGGAACTGCTTTTGTATGTTTCCCTTTCTAACCTGTGTAGCAAAAGTGGAGATATTTAAAAAGATCGAAAGCCGCACATTAAGGCATATGAAGCACTTGGTTTTCTGAGCTGTTGGAAAATATTTGCAAACCCACCTTGTGGGAGCCAGATGGAAGGCGCTTTATTACAGTATTGCTTTAAGGCTTTGGGCATCCTTTTACTCACTTCCTTGCCGCAGGTGATGATTCTCTGTTGCTGAAACCCTCTTTCACTTGGCTTCCAGGACACCAAGCTTTCTGGGAACTCTTTGTGGGTCTGCGCCGCTAGCCCATCCTCACCTCCCCAGCCTGCAAACGTGGGACGGCACCAGTGCAAAGTCCTGTCCCCTCCTCTTCCCCAGCTACACTCCTCCCACGGTGATCTGCCCCGTCTCGCGTCTATATGGAGATGACCACCCACATCCTCTTTCCCACCCAAACTTCTTGTCTGCCCTCCAGGATTGTAGGTAAAACTGCTTACTCAACATCTGAAGGCTAACCCACGATTTCCTCACTTCACCCCTTCCCCCTTTCTCCAATCCCCACCTCTTCTCCTTTCTCCAGCCCGTCTTCCCCTTTCAGTAAACGGGGCCTCCAAGCTTCCGGCAGCTTAGGGAGAAAACGAAGTCAGTCTTGATTCATTTCTTTCTCTCACATCCCACATCCAGTCCATCAGTAAAGCTAGCCAACAACTCCTTCAAAATACAGTCAAACTCTGACCACGTCTCATCACCTCTACCACCACCACTGTGAGCCCAGCCACCACTGGTTGTCACGTGGGTTATTAGGGTCGCTTTCTGACCACTCCTGCTTCCTCTCAGGCCCTCTTAGAGGGATTCTTTGAAAATGTGTCCCTCTGCTGCTTAAAGCTGTTCATTGACTTCTCATCTTGCTCAGAGTCCAAATCCAAGGACCTCCTCATGACCCTCGTCTGCCTTGCTACTCTTGGTCGTCATCTTTCACCCTCTCCCCGGGCCTACTGTATGCCAGACATGCTGACTCCTTTTGTCTTTCCTAGATTTCACCAGACATGCTCTCAGCTCAGGGCCTTTGCATTGGTGTTTCTGGAAGGTCTGGAAGAGCATCCACTATTTTTGCCATAAGCATCTTTGCCGTGGACATCTTCGCTGTGTAACTAATTGGCTATAAGGCAATTTTGCCCTAAGTTAATAAAAAAGAATAATTGGTAGACAATTTGGTTTGACAGTTTGGTTTCATCAACTGGTTGACAGTTTAGTTTCATTTCCCCATTGATGCAACACTCCCATTTTTATATAAATCTTAGCCCTTACAATGGTCTATACAGTGGCACAGAGTTTTGAACTCACATTTCCCATAGAACTTTAGTAGGACATATGACGATATGCCAAGAACAAAACAGTGTAGAGAACTTTCACAAGGCAATACAAAGCTGTTACACATGCATCCTAGTATTTAACCACTGATATTTCTCTTAATGAAGGAAGAAATTTTAGCAGAAAAAAAGAGTACAATACTGAACAAGGAGATGAATCACCAAGCAAAAAAATGTAATACTAGGAATGAAAGACTTCGAAGACAAGTGCTTAGATAGAACCCACAAAATAAAATCCGTTGTTTGCGCATTGCCGTAAATCCACACGCAGTTTATTTCTTTTAACATTTTATTTATTTATTTGACAGCCAGATAGACAAGTAGGGGAAACAGTAGAGGGAGAGGGAGAAGCAGACTCCCCGCTGAGCAAGGAGCCCATGCGGGGCTCGATCCCAGTACCCTGGGATCATGACCTGAGCCGAAGGCAGACGCTTAACCAACTGAGCCACCTGGGTGCACCCCCCCGACATTTTATTTCATTTTATTTTATTCTATTTTAAGATTTTATTTATTTATTTGAGAGAGAGACACACAGCGAGAGAGGGAACACAAGCAGGGGGAGTGGGAGAGGGAGAAGCAGGCTTCCCGCGGAGCAGGGAGCCCGATGTGGGGTTCAATCCCAGGACCCCGGGATCACGACCCGAGCTGAAGGTAGACGCTCAACGACTGAGCCACCCAGGTGCCCGACATTTTAAATGTACTCAAATATTTTGTATTTTGCAATAAAGTTTTTAACTTTGTTACTCATTTTTCACATTTCATTATGTTCTTTTTAATGAATGTCCCTCTCTGATTTGTCATGGTTTTATCTTTTATGGCAAAATTGCCTTATGGCCAATTAGTTATGTGGCAAAAATGCTTAACAATGAAACTACTGAGAATGGTCTGGAACACTCTTCCTCTGATGTCCCCAAGATCTATGCCCTCACTTCCCGCAGGTTACCATCTTTATACACCTTATGCAAAATTGTACTTCTACTCCTTTTGCTCTCTGTACCCTTGACTTGTTTTTTATTCATGATGCTTATCACCACCTGACACAGTGTATTTACTCATCATATTGTTTATTTCTGCCCGCCAACGAGCATGAAAATTCCTTGAGACCCGGAGCTTTGTTTTGTTCCTGTGTCCCCAGACCCTGGCAGAGTGCCTGGCCCGTAGTAGGTGCTCAGTAAATATTTGCTGAATGGATGACTGTCTCTTAGTCACACCGTCGGGTGGTGTGTCCAATCTACCTTGAAAACCCAGGCTTATGCTTTAATTCAGAAGCCTGATAAAGAATGACTTACTCTGGAAGTCTAGACATGACAGGAACTACCCAAGACCAGAGACAATGTAAAGACAAGAATATCGACAGTGGGAATGAAGGGATTCTCGGCAGCCAAGAATATGGAATGGTGAAAAATTGATTTAGTGTCTCAGGGGTTTTTTCTCAATGAAGATTTCTGTTATTAGGTAAAAGGAAGTGGGTAGGACTTAGGAACTTTGGTGCTTTGGTGGAATTTTGTCCAGTGCTTTTTCTTTGAAAGTTTCTTCCCTTCCATTGTCTCTGTTCTCTCTTTCCAGAATTCCTACCACTCAGACGACTCTCCCAACCCTACCACCCCGACCAATTCTTTCATTTTCTTGTCTTTTATTCTTTTTCATTTCTTTGTCTTTCTATTCCATTTTTCAGAGAGATTCCCTCTACTTTTTCTTTTAACCTTCCTCTCCATTTTCTCATTTGGCTCTTTTTTTTTTTCTTTTTTTGTTTTCTAAAGCTCTTTCTTGTTTTTTCATAACATCCTGTTCTTAGTGCATTTGAGGGATACAATATATATTTTTTAATCTCTCTGAAATATTTGTCATAAGATCCATTTTAAGAGAGTTTCTGACTCAAGAAGTCTGGGTTGAGCCCAAGAAATTGCACTTCTAATGGGTTTCTAGGTGATGCTGATACCGATCCAGGGACCGCACATTGGGAACCAAGGGTCAACAACTATCTGCCCACGTGTGTCTTTCCTTTGTAACTTTTCCTCAGTTGCAATTTGTTATCAAGAAATATCGGAAGGAAGAGAAGGAGGGAGGGAAGTTGGGTAAGGAGGGGCCTGGAATGCAGCTGAGAAGCTCAGAGGCCAAGATATAAACATGCCTTTCTTCCAAAAGTCAGCCTTGATGAACTTGAATCTAGTTGAAAGAGCATGAACATGGATTTGGGAGATCTGCGTGTCAGTCCCAGTCTCTCACCAACACATTGCCTGGTCACAGGAAGTTCCCCGAAACTTTGGCCTCTGTCTCCTGGTCTGTAACGTGGGCGATTGTCACAGATGGTCGTCAAGGTGCTTGCAGCTGGAAGATTCCATGGCCTGACTGTCATCCAAAGCTGGAACGCTATTACCAGGGAACAGGCGGCGGTACCATTTGCTGAGCACTCATGTGCCCAAACTGTGCTAACTGCTTTACCCCCCTGATCTCATGTTTAAAGTGCTCCACAACTCTGGGAAGCAGAACTTCTTATTCCCATTCATGGAGGAGGAGACTGAGGCTCCTCGACTAACTGGTCCAAGAGCGTATCATCAATTACGTCAGAGCTGGGGGAGGCAGCAGGGCTCTGAAAAGGGCATTGTGCCTTTGGGGCACAGACTTGGGCTCAGATTCAGGGTCCGCGTCTCTCCTGGCTTGCGGTCTTGGACACCTCACTTTACTTCTGGAAGCCTCAGTGTTCTCTAAAATGAGGGTGACAAAATCCGCCTCACAGAGGTGGATAAACATAAAAATGCAGTCGAATGTGTAAAAGCAGTTGGCATGAAGGAGCCATTCGTGAGATGCTACATTTGATTTGGGAAACGCAGCTAGGCTTTTAGGTGGCAGGCAGCCTGCTCAGAAGAGAAAAGGCAAACGTGCATTATGTTTGAAGCCAAGTGGCTTTTCATCCCAGGGAGATTTACCAGCTAGTAGCGGGGGGGGGGGGGGGGGGGGGGGGGGGGGAGGGCGAGGGGCGGGGGAGAGTTACCTGGGTCTGAACAGCCCTCGGCATTCTCTAGTAAGAAGGGCGAATGCAAGGGGGCACCTGGGTGGCTCAGTTGGTTAAGCAACTGCCTTTGGCTCAGGTCATGATTCTGGAGTCCCAGGATCGAGTCCCACATCGGGCTCCCTGCTCATCAGGGAGTCTGCTTCTCCCTCTGACCCTCCCCCCTCTCATGTTCTCTCTCTCTCCCATTCTCTCTCTCAAATAAATAAAATCTTTAAAAAAAAAATTGGTTAAGGGCGAATGCTCCCTGTTCCCAGCCTCCCAGAACCCACCTTTGTCATCTGGAATTAGGCTGCACACCATTCAGGATGCCCCCGGAGTAGCAGAGACTATAAAAGCGAACTGGGATTGGGAAGGAGGCGGATTTCTGCCCGTAGATTTCGGAATTCCTGCAAACAGCGAGGCGTTTCAGCCCACAGATGGTTAGAGAGGGGCTTTTTAAGTGGAGGGGAACGAGCCCTGGAGGGGAAGGGGTGAAGTGGAGCCTCCAAGGACAGGGGGCAGAGCAGGGACAGGCTAAGTTAGTGCTGCAGTGTAGCCAGAAGGTCAAGGACGGAGACCTTGAAGAGCCTCTGAGCCAATGATGGAAGCGGGAGGTGGAGACTGTGTCGGGGTTCTTGCTCCTCTGCAGGGGAGGAGGCTGCTTTCCCGGGGGAGCAGCTCAGCCATCAGCAAGCCGTGTTTCCAAACGGCTGCATTGGCTCTTTGGTCTCTGGGAGTCAGGGTAGCCTAGTCAGGGCGAGGTAAGCCGTCGATCGAGGGTCACACATGTGTGCAGGATCTCACACAACGGGTTAGGGCTCCGGCATCCGGGTGTTCTCACGCCGGGCAAGGACAAAGCAGAAGCAAACAATGAAAACACTGCACAACAGAAAAGTTTCACAAGCAAATGTCGACGTTGAACAGAAGACTCCTTTGAACCAACGGGAAGGCATGTGTAGCCAAACACAGGCCAGGCTGTTTGAGTTCCTGTCTCGGCGGGGGAGTCCGAGCAGATTAGCGATAACGACCGTTCCTTTGTTTTCTCGAGATAACGCAATTACAGGTTGATTATAAAACGGCATCTCTGCGGGTCTGTTTGGGGGCGCCCGGCGGGGGGCGCAGGCTGGGCTGGCGGAGGCGGGCGCCGAGGCACACGCATCTCTCTGCCGCTTCGCCGGCCTGCCCGGACTCCCTCCCGAGCCAGGCACGGTGGCGGGAAGAGAAACTGCCAAGTCTGAGCCTGGAGGCTGGCGTCTGAGGAAGCAGGCCCAGGGAAATGAGGCTCGGGCCCGGGGCCCTGCTCAGGCTCTTCCTCTCTAAAAGCCAGTTTCTATAAATGTCCTTGATTCTGGAAGGACAGGGGCCTGGGGGCAGGGGACAGGGTAGGAAGACCAGACCGGAATTTGCCTGAAGCCAGGGCGGAGCAGAAGAGTGGTAAGAGCTGGGGGAGCTTGGGGCCTCCGGGCATGGTCACCCTGAGGTGGACAGAGAGAGGCCACTTCCATTTCTGACGCAGCTCATATGTTGCAAAGTGAAGCAATGACCCTCTGATCCCACACTCAAGGGAATGAAAGCATAGGTCTGTGCAAAGACTTGTGGATGTTTAGAGCAGTTGCATTTATAATGTCCCCAAACTGGAAACAACCCAGATGTCTATCATCCGTTGAAAGAATAAACAAACTGGTCTATCCATATGTACTTGGTTGAATGGTAGCACCCCCCACCCCACCACCACCCCCGCCAAAGTTATATCCACATGTTAATCCCTGGAACCTGTGAATGGGACCTTTTTTTTTGGAGAAAGTGTCCTTGCAGATGTAAAGTTAAGGATCTTCATAGATTTTGGATACTAACCCTTTATCAGATATGTCATTTGCAAATATCTTCTCCCATTCCGTATGCAGCTTTTCAGTTTTGTTGATTGTTTCCTTCACTGTGCAAGAGCTTTTTATCTTGATGAAGTCCCAATAGTTCATTTTTGCTTTTGTTTCTCTTGCCACCGGCAACCTGTCTAGTAAGAAGTTGCTACAGTTGAGGTCAAAAAACCAATAATCCAGTTAATAAATAAGCAGAAGACATGAATAGACATTTTTCCAAAGAAGACATACAGATGACCAACAGACACATGAAAAGATGCTCAACACTACTCATCATCAGGGAAATGCAAATCAAAACCACCATGACATACCACCTCACACCTGTCAGAATGGCTGAAATTAGCAACACAGGAAACAACAAATGGCCAGGATGCAGAGAAAGGGGAACCCTCTTAATACTGTTGGTGGGAATGCAAGCTGGTGCAGCCACTCTGGAAAAGAGTACGGAGGTTCCTCAACAAGTTAAAAATAGAGCTACTCTATGACCCAGCAATTGTACTACTAGGTATTTACTCAAAGGATACAAAAATACTGATTCAGAGGGGTACATACACCCCAATGTTTATAGCAGCACTATCAACAATAGCCAAACTATGGAAAGAACCCAAATGTCCATCAACTGATGAATTGATGAAGATGTGGTATGTATGTATACAATGGAATATTACTCAGCCATCAAAAAAATGAAATCTTGCCATTTGCAACGATGTGGATGGAGCTAGAGTGTATTATGCTAAGCGAAGTAAGTCAGAGAAAGACAAATACCATGTGATTTTACTCATATGTAGAATTTAAGAAAGAAAACAGATGAACATATGGAAAGGGGAAAAGGAGAGAGGCAAACAAACCATAAGTGATTCTAGACAATAGAGAGTGAACTGAGGGTTGATGGAGGGAGGTGGGTGGGGGATGGGCTAGATGGGGGATGGGCATGAAGGAGCGCACCTGTGATGAGCACTGGGCGTTGTCTGTCAGTGATGAATCACTGAATTCTACTCCTGAAACTAATATTACACTATATGTTAACTAACTAGAATTTAAATAAAAATTTGAAGAAAAAAAAATAAAGGACCTTGAGATGAGATCATCCTGGATTATCCAAATTGAGTCCCAAACTCAAAAACAACTGTCCTTGTAAGTGACACACAGAGGTAGAAGAGGAGAAGAAGACCATGTGGGAACCAGGGCAGAGATTGGAGTTATGCAGGTCCCTGGAAGGCCTGGAGCCACCAGAAGCTGGAGGCGATAAGAAACGGAATCTCCCAGAGGCCTGTAGACATCTTGATGTTGAACTTCTGGTCTCCAGAATTGTGAAAGAATAAATTCCTGTAAATAAATGTATAAGCAATAAACAAGTTTGTGGTAACACATCATACGATGTCATGCTACTTAGCAACAAAAAAGAATGAATTACTGATTACATGAAATAATTGGCTTGATCTCAAATGCCCCTTGCTAAGTGAAAGAAGACACTCACAAAGGCTTCAGACTCTGACTCCTTCACACGACCTAGAAAAGGCAAAACTCTGGGGACAGACATCAAAGCAGTGGTTGCTGGGGGCTGAGGGGGAAGGGAGAGGACTGAATACAAAGGGGTCCAGGGAACTTTGGGGCATAAGGAAATACTCCATATGTTGATTGTGGTCACAGGGACACAACTATTTGTCAAACCCATATAAAAAGATTGAATTTCATTGGATGTAAATAGTACCACAATACATCTAATCTTTTAAAAAGTGAAGGAATGCTAAACATTGTTCTCAAATTTGTAGTATATTTTGTTTACATTGAACAAATCAACACTTTTGTCATAGCCAGAATAAAAACAAGGATATACCGGGACACCTGGGTGCCTCAGTCGGTTAAGGGTCTGCCTTCGGCTCAGGTCGTGATCCCAGGGTCCTAGGATCAAGCCCCACATCGGGCTCCCTGCTCAGCGGGAGGCCTGCTTCTCCCTCTGCCTCTGCCTCTGCTTGTGTGCTCCTTCCCAAGCAGCTCCTTTATGTCTCAGTTTTGCCCTGGACTCTGGACCTGGCTTGTGTGTGGCCTTTGCTTATGTGTGATAGTATGATTTATAATAAGAAATTTAAGAAATATATATTTGCCTCTCTCTTAAATAAATAAATAAATCCTTAAAGGAGAGCCTGGGTGGCCCAGTCAGTTGAACATCTGACTCTTGGTTTTGGCTCAGGTCGTGATCTCAGGGTCCCGGGATCAAGCTCTGCATAGGGCTCCAAACTCACTGGGGAGTCTGCTTAAGATTCTCTCTCTCTCCCTCTGTCTCTCCCCCCTGCTCTTGCTCTCTCTCTCACCCTCCCCACCAAAATAAATAAATAAATCTTAAAAAAAAAAAAAAGAAATATGTATTTGGTCTTTGTCCTCATTTCTGGCACAGAGCTCCTAAAACCCTTGGAATTTCCTATGATAAGAGAGATAAATGTTTCTTTTGTTATGTTAGTGAGACTACTTTTCCAAAAGCACGCAGGGCTGTGGGCTGGTTGCTGTGGAGCCAACTTCAGGATCGTGAACCATCAGGTTGGGCCAACCGCCATCGCCCCGCATCCCCCTGCCTTGAAACTTCAGGGAGGGGAGGGGGCCTAGGGCTTCAGTTCAATCACCAATGGCCCATGATTTAATCAGTCGTGCTTATGTAATGAAGACTCCATAAACACCCCAAAGGATGGGTCCCGAGAGTTTCTGGGTTGGTGAATACAAGGAGATTTGGGGAGAGTGGTACACTCAGGGGGGAGAGGTGGGGGAGGGGGGCCGTGTGGGCATGGAAGCGCCACACCATTTACCCACACCTTGCCCTTTGTATCTCTTCCGTGTGGCTGTTCCCAGTTTATATCCTCGTATGATAAGCTGGTGATCTAGTAAGTAAAATGTTTCTCTGAGTTCTGTGAGCTGCTCTGGCAAATTAATCAAACCCAAGGAGGGGGTCGTTGGAACCTCCAATCTATAGCCAGTTGGTCGGTCAGAAGTGATGAGGGACAGAAGCAGAAAAATGTTCACCCTTAGCCCAGAAGGCTGACCTAAAGCCTGCTCAGTTCTGATAAGGATCAAATACGTGCTGGTTGCTACGTTCTTAAAGGGTCTCATGACTGCCTCTGTATCTCACCAATAGTTAATATCAAACTGAATGATAAACACCAGAGAAGTCTTTCAAAAGTAGGTTTACTAGTAGACTTTTTTTTTAAAGATTTTATTAATAAATATTTCAGAGAGAGATAAGAGAGAGAGTGCACGCTACGGCATGAGCGGGGTGGGAAGGGCAGGGGAGGGGCAGAGGGAAGAAACAGACTTCCTGCCGAGCAGGGAGCCTGATGCAGGGATGCAGGGATGCAGGGATGCAGGGCTCAACGCCAGGGCATGACCTGAGCCAAAGGCAGATGTTTAACCAACTAAGCCACCCAGGCGCCCCCACTAGTAGAAACTTGAAGAAAACATTTATGATCTAACACTCCCTACATGTCCCCTCCGCCTTGAGCACTAAAGCATATAACCACCAGCTCCTTACTGCAAAAGTGCAGTTCTTTCCGCCCATGGATCCTGTTCCCCTGCTAATTCAATGAACTTACTAAGCTGCACCATATAATGTCTCAAGAATTCTTTCTTGGCCACTGTGCTCATGGAAGCGCAGGTGACAATCTGGATTTGCAACTGACTTCAGAAGAAGTGGGGGGAAGGCAGCGGTGCAGTCTTCTAGGGCTGAGCCCTTAATCTGTGGAATCTGATGTTATCTCCAGGTCAGAATTGAGTTAAATCACAGGACACACAGCTGGTGTCCCAGAATTACTGGGTGGTGGGGGGAACCCCACAGTAGAATTGGGTACAGAATCCTATTATGCCTGTGTCCACTTCCTCTGGGTCTCTGGCTGGTGACCTCCAGCTCTATGGCCGGTACCCATGACCCACAACTCTTACAGATACTTCCAGGCGATGGCTTCATCTTCATCTTCATCTCTCTCCCTCTTCGTCTCCTGCTGTCTTTTGCCAGCCCTAGATCCACCATCTTTTCAGAAAGACATAAATGGTGGGTTCTCTCAATTTACCAGTGATTGAAACTTTCCAGGTACTGGGCAAAGCCTCAAATTTGAGCAGCAGGAATCAAAATCTGCAAGTGGGTTCCTGGGGGCGGGGGGGGGGCGGGGCAGGGGCGGAAGGGAAAGGGACAAATTCCACTTCCATCCTTGTTTCCTTGGCCTGAGTATTCTCTCTTGGGAAGAGAGTAGCATATTTTGGTCTGTGACTCAGTGCATATATGACAGGCTTTTTTTTTTTTTTTAAGAATTTATTTATGTATTTAGAGAGAGTGTGAGCCGGGGGAGGGGGAGGGGGAGGACGAGAGGGAGAGAGAATCTCAAACAGACTCTGCATTGAGTGCAGAGCCCGACGTGGGGCGTGATCCCATGACCCTGAAATCATGATCTGAGCCGAAATCAAGAGTTGGACGCTCAACCGACTGAACCACCCAGGCACCCCTCAGTACATGTATTTCTTTCTGAAGGACAGAACCCCAACCCCACCAGGTGCTTCTTTGAGCTGACATCTTAGCTGAACCATTAATAGTTCCTTCTATTATTCTGTTAGGCGGCTGCTTCCAGCTGACACCGTGTATGGTAGAACCCGTGGTTCTCAGGGGCGTGCACCCACCACCACACCTCTGTACCATGGATTGCTTGCTTCTGCCGAAGCACCGACATGCTGGATGGCAGTCTCAGCAGGGGGGTGCTGTGCGCAGGGAAAGCAAACTTCTGTCTGGCCCTGGCATCAATTCCAGAAAGGACAATTCCTGCCCCTTCCAGAGGAAAGGGGACCTGAGGAATTCCATTTGTCACCAGTGTCCCCTAATCTCATGGTAGCATTTACATTTTAGAACCACTTTTGGTACCAATTGTCTTAGCCTAGTTTCCCTCAAAAAACGGAGCCTGAGACAAATAGCTTGCAGGCAGGTAGCTTATTTTGGGAAAGGATCCCAAGAAACAGTGGTGGAGACTGGGAATGGGGGGCTGAGGAAGGGGGAGAGCGGGGTAGACGTGCACTATAAAGTTGGTCACTGTGGCGGGCAAGTGGGGTCCGTCCCGCTGCCCACCATCCTGAAGACCAAGCAGAAGATGACCGAGATGTTTCCCTTGCTGGGTGGGGAGAGACAGGATGACATTTATCCCTCCCCCGTTGGTCAAGGGGTCAAGGGGTTCCCTTGTAACAACTCCAAACGAGACTCATTGGTGTGTAATTCTAGTTAACTCTTTTGGGCACCTTATGTATGGTGAGTGCTTTTTAAAAAGACGGTCACCTTGGTCCTCTGTAATTCCCTTAGGGAAAGGGGAGGCAGGGAAGGCCCAGGGCAGAGGTGGCTCCCGTTCCAGGTGCCTGTTACCCCCACGGCCAAAGTAAACCAGGGGCTGAGAGCAGATGAGGCGGAGCCAGAGGAGGTGAGGCCGGGCGGGAGGAGCGGTTGCAAAATGGATACAAAACATCACATCCTTAACCTAATGACTTATCCAGCATAACACTCAAATATTTTTTATGTTACTGTATTTTATTTAATGTAGTAAAGTATACTGTATAATACATATAACATATAATATGATAAAGTATAAATTTTATTATATTTGGAAATGATTTATGGTTAGATTTTCTCACTTGGCTAGGATTTTGGGGTATGCCTGATGATTGCCAAGAACCTGGCCATTGGCGGATTAAATGTATTAAACATGTAGCTAAATAATTCAATTAGCAATAATCGCACCTCAGATATAAGAATCTTTTCAAAAGAATTTTTTTTTTTTACTATAGAATTATGTGTATTTAACATGGGCTGTGGGTGTTTGATACGAATGTGGCGAATGGCTTCCAAGAAGACTGAGGTCCTCGGGCCTGCAAGTCTTACAGTTGTCCCCCGTGGGAGGGGTGGGACTAGAAAGTACATTTCTGAATCTGCTCTGATCACAGAGCCGTCTTGCTGACTTGGGTCCTAAACGTTTCTTCATGCTCTCCTCTTCCAAGGCCATAGCTCTTGTCCAAACCTCTGCCATCTCTTGTATGGAGTTCTCTAGTAGCCTCGAAATGAGTGTCCCCTCAACCACTCCGGTTTTCCACGCAAAAGCCAGCAGGACCTCTCTCGAAATGCATCACATCTCTTTCTCTTAAACCCATTACCCATTACTGGACTGTCAGTGTCCGAGTGTGAACGACAACATTCCTAACAAATCCTAAAGTCCTCCAGGGGCGGGCCCCTGCTTGTCTCTCAGCCTCATCTCTCCTTTGTCTCCCACTTCTGCGCCACCCACATTACCTCTGCCAACCACTCCTCACCACCTTCGCCCTGTCTCTTCCTTCCGCCTACATGCCCTTTCTCTCAACTCACTGCACCTTGAACTCCGACTTACTCTGCTGAGCTCGGCCCAAAGGATCACTTCCTCTGGGAGCTGTCCACTCTCTCCCTCCACCAGCACCCTCGCTGCTCTTGGCTCCCTGACTTTGCAGTTATGAGGATGACTGTTTGGTCCTTCTTTTTTCAAACCTCCAGCACCTGACAGAGTGACCAGCACTTGCTCTGTGCTCACCAGTGGCCGTGAAGTGATGGATAAGGGAATGAGTGAAGGGAAGAATGTTGTATGTATTCCTCTCCCCCTGGTGGTCCAGTTCAGGTCCAAGCCCAGCGCTTATTTGGAGGAAAAGCACCAACCAGCAGCGGACTTCCTAATTCCAAGCTTGGGCAATGCCCACCTGGCGCCCAGAGGACACTCTGACCAGGAAGGGGACAAGCTTCAGACCACAGGCTTTCTCTGTCCCTACAGCCCTCAGGGTCCAGGGCCCTGAGCAGCACTCTGTCGAGCAGGTGCCGGCTTGGTTGGATCTGTGAGTCTACAAGACATGGGACCTGGCAGTCCTCATCCACTGTTCGGCGAGTGGCATGGATACGGTCTCTGAAGAAAGCTTTCCCAGAAGAGCAGACACAGGAAATGTTATCAGAATCACCCAGAAAAGTTGTTTCCGGAAATGCTGCTCCTGGGAAAAATTTAAGGTGGATGAAATCTAAGGTGGCGTGGAGAGGGCATTTCTATTCATCATGATCACTTATTCATTTCCCCCTAAAAATAAAAAATTTCAGCACCCGCTACGATCCTTCAGCCTAGGAGGATATGGAAGCAGTATAAAGCATTTTCCCAGAAATCAAGTCACTGGCAGTCCGAGGCTATCAAACGCACGTAGGTGAAACCATTGCACCGTTTATTTATTCCTTTGACAAACAGCGAACCCCTGTTATGCGTCGGGGCTCTGCTTGGCACCAGGTGTCAGCAGCTGCAGGATTACCTGCAGAGGCGTAGTTAGGGGCATGGGCTTTGTAGCTGAATCCCTGGGTCTGATCCTTGGTTTTGCACACCCCCCCCCTTTATTTTGGCTGTGTAAAACTTGGGCAAGTTACTTGAACCTCTCTATGCGTTTTCTGTGACGTTGGGACTAATGATACTACCTACCCATAAGACTGTTACCAGGCCTGCATCACCATTTGAGAAGTGCCTGGAATGGCACCAGTGGAAATCAGCCTTCTACAAATTATTATGACTGCTGAGAGTACCCTCTCTCCCTGTTTCCCACGGTGCGGATCATTTGTAATTCCTCCCCAGCATCCTCTGAGCCTTCTTGAGACAAGATTTTCAGAAGTGATCCCCTTCGGCTCTCTGCTGCTCCTTGGGGGGGTCAGCGCGGGGCTGCATTTAGGAAACCGGGGTGGAGCACATGACCCAGATTTCAGCCAATCAAAACACCGCATTTCCTGGCTCCGGGCTGGGAAAGTGTTGTGCGCTCTTTCAATCCGAGGGACTCCCAGGCCCCTGCTTTCTCTTGTGAGATTGGGTCGCATCTTACTTGAGAATGAAAGCCTGAGCTTTCCTGGGGAACGCGGAGTTCTGGGTTCACCATAGAAGCCCCATGTCCTTTGGGTGAGAAGCCCAATTTAGTTCCCAGCCCATTACCAAGGCAAGACATTATCTTTTGGCTTAAACCGGAAATTTTCTGCCTCTTGGGACAGAAGGTCCTTATAGGCCATCGCGAATCCATATGACAAACACCCTTTTGAGTGCCTGCTACCTACCTGCTAGGACCTGTGCTAGGTGTGCGGGGGGGGGGGGGGGGGCGGGGTGGCTAGTGTGGGAGAGAGATGATGCTACTGTCCTCCGGAACCTTGAGTTCTAGGGTGAGATGGTGAGACCCAGGCACTGTCTGCTCGCCCCTCCCCCCAGGACATTGGGGAATGAAAGCCTTCGTCTTACATTTGGGGCCAGCTCAGCTGCAGGCCATGGGCTCTCTGTGTTCATCCTCTGAAACCCCAGAACCACCCTGCCCTTGATCTCTGCTGCCACTTTCTCACCTGCTCAGGGGAAGCACGGCCATCAGGATCCCCATGATAGTGCCCCGTGGCGCTGCCCAAAGCCATCCGACTCTCCAGAGGGACGCGTGGATCTAAGTGGAGAGGAGGGTGGCAGTCCCCACAGTCATACAAGAGAAAACACACAGCGCACTGAGGACCCACACTAGCAAACGCTATGTCTTCATTTTCCCCTCCCTCAACTGATACGCCTTCTTCAAAGTCTCCAAGAGAGGAAGGAAAAGCCACCCTTTATCCACAAAGACTAGTTTGGTCCTGGATCCACCTTCCACTCCTGCTCACCGCCCCCCCCCCCCCCACCGAGGAAGACACACACAGTTCTTCCAGATAATACATGGTAGTTGTGGCTTCTCAATTAATTTTTTTAAATGCCTGGACTCCACAGCCAGCCTACCTGGGTTCGTGTGCCATTTGCTAGCTGGAGGACCTTGGGTAATTTACTTAACCTTTCTGTGCCTCAGTTTCTTCATCTGTAAAATGGGAATAATAATAATGCTTACTTCTTAGGGTTTTTGTGACAATTTTTTGAGGTTCTGTATGTGACATTTGTTCCGTTGGTTCCTCAAACACACTGAGAGGCTCCCACCTCTAAGCCTTTGCACCTACTGTTCCTTCTACCTAGTTTGTTCTTCCCAGATCTTGGCGTAGCTGTCTCCCTCACCTCATTCAGGTGTCTGCTCAAATAGCATCTTTCGAAGATCACCGACATAATAAATCTCTCTCCCCCCCAGCCCCCTAGTTCATTCACCTTTATTGCATTCCCCCCCCCTTTTTTAAAGATTTTATTTATTTGAGAGAGAGACAGAGCACAGGAGCAGGGAGAGGGGCAGAAGGAGAAGGAGAAGCAGACTCCCCAGTGAGCAGGGAGTCTGATGCAGGGCTCTATCCCAGGACCCTGGGATCATTACCTGAACCGAAGGCAGACGCTTAACAGACAGAGCCCCCCAGGCGCCCCTCCATTCTCTGTTTTATTTTTTGTGTAGCACTTACCACTCCTGCATTTGTGACTTGCGTGTTGCCTTTCTCTCCCACTAGAAGGTGAGATCCTAGAGAGGAGAAACTGTCTCATTCACCCCCGTACTCCCAGGGCCTGTTATGGCTCCATAAATATTTATTGGATGACTTTGTAGAATGAATGAGCTATAGGAGACTACCCAGCAGGTCACTGGGACACGCAGGGGACGGGGGGTGGGGGGCTTTGGCAATCCCTGCCTGCCAGACAGAAGTTGTCCAGGAGGCAACTCTTAAACATGCACACACAAACACACCTGTCCTCAAGGAAAAACACTTAATTCTTGGAGACTTTAAATCTATTTTCAGGAAGGAGAATCTTTCCTGGACTATAGCATATAGAGTGCCTACCTGCCTCTGGACCAGAGGGGGCTTTTTGTGGTTCTGGGAGGCGATGGTAGCTCTGATCAGTCTGAAGAATCAGTAACCAGATGTTGGGTCTCTCAGTGTATAAAAATCAGGGCCCATTTTAGGACCATCAAATTCTTGGTGGCCGTTCCTGAGCCACCCGACTCTTGGAAGAATCTTCGAAGTTAAGAATGTGTGTGAGTGTATGTGTCTGTGCCTTTTCTTTCTGGGGCAGTTTTACTTATCGGCGCAGACTTCCCTCTAATATGCAGTGGGAAGTAGTGTGAAGGGATCTGTATTTCCCTGCGAGCATCCCTCCGTGACAGATCAGGTACAAAAGAAGTATAGTAGGGGCGCCTGGGTGGCTCAGTCTTTAGGTGTCTGCCTTCGGCTCAGTTCGTGATCCCGCATTGGGCTCCCTGTTCAACGGGGAGCCAGGTTCTCCCTCTCTCTCTCTCTACCTGCCACGCCCCTTCTGTGCTCTTTTTCTCTCTGTCAAATAAATAAATAAAATCTTTTAAAAAAGTATAGTAAATATCCTCTCTCTCTCTCTCTCTCTCTCTCTCTCCCTCACCGTGGGGAGCAGGGAAGATGGACTTCCTGGCATATCCTACTAAGCAGGATGCTGTACCTGCCAGATTTCTGAATCTCTACATTTCTGGGCTTGAGTGTCTTCAGGAGACACATTCAGATCCAGTTTGCTTTTTTCCAAACTCACAGACTATGGAGGAGTAGCCATAAAGCCCAGCAGAAACAGCACATCCATCATACAAGGGTATAATACAATTTATTGATTGGAAATGTCATTGAGCTCCAATTTATAATCTAAGCCTTTAAAACACTTAATCCGAGTTTATATTTATTCTTTTGAAAATGGGATTTTACTGCCAAGTCTTTTTTAATCGATCTTGTTTCCCTAATTTTCTGTAAATGTTTTAAATTTCCCAGGGGCTTAGTTAAAATTTAAATGTACTCAGGCAAAGATAGTGTTAAGTTTCGGCCAGTAGATGGCAGCACTTTGAACCTGGCCTGGAAACTAGATTTTCTTGCTGGATCTAGCTGAGGATGTCAGTGAGCCAGAGCACAAGAGGCCTAGGTACAAGCAGGAGCCCCGGGTGGCCTCCAGTCATCATCCTGATGAACATTTTTCTAACGTCCATTTGCATCTGTTTGATGGCATTTGTCAGGCAGTATAAATCGAACACCCACGTCGTGCCAGGTGAGGTGGTCGTGGCAGAAAGGATCTCTGCCTTGCTGAAGGTATGTTTCAGCATGAATCCTTAGCTTATCATCCCAATGCAGATGGTCTCTAAGTGATTTTTTTTAAGTAAATGTATTGTTATTTTGTTTATTTATTTTTAAAGATTTTATTTATTTGTTTGACAGAGAGAGACACAGCGAGAGAGGGAACACAAGCAGGGGGAGTGGGAGAGGGAGAAGCAGGCTTCCCGCAGAGCAGGGAGCCCGATGCGGGGCTCGATCCCAGGACCCTGGGATCATGACCTGAGCCGAAGGCAGACACTCAACCGACTGAGCCACCCAGGCATCCCTTTAAGTGATTTTTATTTTTTATTTTTAAAGATTTTATTTATTTGACAGAGAGAGAGAGTGAGAGAGAGAACACAAGCAGGGGGAGAGGGTGAAGGAGAAGCAGGCTTCCCGCTGAGCAGGGAGTCTGATGCAGGGCTTGATCCTGGGACCCTAGGATCATGACCTGAGCCGAAGGCAGACACTTAATGACTGAGCCACCCAGGTGCCCCATCTAAGTGATTTTTAAAAGCAGGTGTCTTGAGGTGCAAAGCGAAGGTACTACAGGGTGATATGCAAGGCATTCTCATTTCAGCACGCCTCACAGTTCCAAATGGGTACAGTCACCAAGGATGAAAAGCAGGTTCCATGTCTCACTAAAGTGAGTTCTGCACCAATTAGGAGAAGAAGACTTCGTTTCTGGAGGGTTCGATCATATCTTAGAAATGAACAAACAAATTTTTATGACATCCTGGGCTCTGAGTTGATTAATGAGCAGTGAACATGGACGGGCCTGGAAAATGTTTGATGGGATAGTAGGAATTTGTCTTGTCTTAGACATCTATCTTTAGGGTTTGTTTATGTAGTTGGAGATTCAGAAATGAGGCTGCCTTCCCATCAGTCAGCATCGTGTTCTGTTGTGTCTCCTCAGGCCTAGCAGGGGAGCCAGGAGGATTGCAAAGGAGAGGAGGTATTACTCACAGGTCCGTAACACTGGTCGGTGAGCCAGCCAGGCTCATGCTCCCATTTTGTGTGATGCTACTGTACCATCCTAAGCCCAGCTGATTGGTCCAGCATGGGCATCTAATGGGGTGCTTGTCAATTCACTGGGGGCTCAGTTAGGAATAGCAGGGGTCTGAAGCATGGCAGCCAGAAAATGGGCTAGTGAGGATGTGCAGAGGCCCAGGCAGCAAGCATCAGAGGGAGTGGGCAGGAGTCCGTGTGTTTGGAACAGTATATAAGGAGATGGGAACTTGAACTGGAGCAAGCTCAACCTATTTCAACCTTTCCTTTGATAATAAGAATCACTCAGGATGAGGGGGTGGGGGTGTGCTTATTAAATATACAGATAACCAGGTCTCTCCCCAGAAACTCTGATTCAGCGGGTCTGGGGTATGAGTTTCTTTATTTCTAACAAGCTCCCCCAGGGTACTGATGGGCTAGTCCTTGGACCACACTTCAAATAACAAGGGCTTAAAGCCCTTTCAACTGAAAATTCTACAATGGGTTTATGTCCCTGGAACAACTCTAGTTTGTATGCAGTAGAGAAAAGAAGACGGACACCACTATTTCCGTAGGGCTGTCCTATGGCAGTCTTGTGCTTGACTCTACAAAATCTATCTCATTTAATGCCCTTGATACCCAACCTTGTGAATGTCTTATAATTCCTACTGTACAGAAAATGAAAGTGAAGTTCAGAGAGGTTAAGTAATTTAACCAAGGTGGAACAGTTAACAGGTGAAGGATTTGGGATTCAAAACAACTTCAGACTGGTCTAACACTCATTAATTTTTTAAAAAGATTTACTTATTTATTTATTTATTTGAGGTGGGGGAGGGGCAGAGGGAGAGAGAGCACATCCAAGCTGACTCCCTGCTGAGCGTGGAGCCCGACTTGGGGTTGAATCTCACGACCCTGAGATCAGGACTTAAGCTGAAACCAGGAGTTGGACGTCTAACCGACTGGGCCACCCAGGTGGCCCCTCGTGCTCATGAATTAATTAGACTAATTCATTAATCCAAAAAGAATTACTAAATATATCTATGAACCTGGTCCTGTACGAGGCATTAGGATCTGAGATGGGTAGACAAATGAGGCGCTGGTGCTCATGGAGCTTAGAGTTAAGGAGGACAAATGATGTTGAAATGGGAAATGACACCAGGAGTGAAAACAGATCCCCAAACTGCCACTTGTCACTGGGTCCATGGCTGCCACCCTGGTCTCTATCTCCCTCATCTCTTGCCTAGGGGACTGCGATGATCTTATCCCCTCACATGCAACACTCCTCCCCAGATCTTGACGTTCCTTGCTCTTCGGTTTCGGTTCCAATATCACCTGCTCCGGGAGGCAGCGTATTGCATAACAGGTAAAAGTGCGGACGGCCGCAACAAGACCAGGCCTGCATCCCAGCTCCTCTACTTCCCAGCTCTGTGATACGGGGCACGTTACTTGGCTTCCCTGAGCAAGAGTTTCCTCATCTGTAAAAGGGCAGGAATAGGACCTCCCCCAGAGTTGCTGTGAGGATTGAATGAGCGAATATACATGAAATACTCACAGTAGTGTTGGTCATAGGGTAAGCAGCGTGGAAGCTTCCGCTTCTGTTATTCCCTGACCGTCTGACCGAATAGTAACACATCTCCTCTTATCCACATGGACCGTATCGTCCTGTTTTGTTCCCTTCATAGTCCTTTGTACCAAACCACTATGTGTTTACTCATGTATTGTCTGTCTCCACACCTCGGGGATCTAACCAGGGAACCCGAGCATTGTCTGTGTTTCATTTGTCTCCAAGTCCTGGAGTGGGGCTTGGCACATAGCAGGTTCTCAATAACTCTTTACTAAAGGAATGAATGGATGAACATAGAGTTTGGGTCCCATGGCAGAACAGAGCTGTGTTCTCCAGCCCATGCCAGGCAGTTAGGAATGGCTGCCTTCTATGGATACTGATTTTGACCCAACTATGTGCTTTATCTGCGACATGAAAGCTACAGCCTTTGCCATGAAGAATCGAGGATGGAAAGAAATAGATGGGCTTTGTCGGTGTCCATTGACCTCTTCCTTGAGTAGTTTGAGCCTTCCTGGAAAATCTTTAAGGGCTTTAAGCCCAGAAGTCAAAACTCAAAGCACACATAGTTATCAAAGGTTAGGGCCAGCAGTCTGTCTTGGATCATGTTGGTCCATGTCATGCCCTTGACATTATATTTAAACATAGATTTTTATATTTA
Organism: Eumetopias jubatus; assembly: GCF_037043125.1. Lineage (NCBI taxonomy): Eukaryota > Metazoa > Chordata > Mammalia > Carnivora > Otariidae > Eumetopias > Eumetopias jubatus. Next base: position 181,310,098 of record NW_028274808.1, on the reverse strand, counting down.
ATAAACAAAAGGGCCCTGAGAGATTCTCTGGAGCCTTGTGCTAACATTAATCGTCTTTCCAAACACATGCTGCCATTTGGACTGGGGATCTGGCCAAACTTTCTGGGAGGGCTGGGGAGGGGGAGAAGTCCTCATACACCCAGCTAGAATTGCCAACCCATGCTTCTACTTTTTCAGAGCAAATGCTAGAATGAAACAGAAGCATAGATTTTGCCATGCCCTTCTTTCAGTATTTTAAGCCTTCCCCCCAAAACAGCTACATGTTGGGGTCTGCCCCACCCTAGGCTACTAGGACTGTGAAATCAGGAGACCTAAAAAAAATGTCCCCCGTTTATAAATGCATTTCTCACCTGCTAGCTGATTCCTGAAATCCTAATAGCAAAGCCTTTCTTTTCACAAAGAGACAGTCACTTGAAAAGCACATACATTTGGGAGGGGAAAGTCAGTAATTGAAATTCAGTCTAAGAGATGAGAGGTTGACCTCAGACCTTTTAGGCTGAAAGATTTTGATAGGGAGAAGACAGAGGACAAAGGACGGGAGACACAGAGAGAGAGGTGGTAGGCAACAAGGAAAGGGCCCTGTGTCAGTCAGCTATTGCTACAGTAAAGCTGTGTAACAAATCATTCAAAACTCAGTGACATATGTGAAGCATTGATTTCTTGCTCAAGTGTCTGTTGGTCAGCTTGGGTTCAGCTGATCCATTCTAGCTCTGCTCATCTTGGTTCCAGATCTGCCTGTGTGTCTGTCATCTTTCTTGGATGAGCTGCAAGCTGAGGAGTAAATGGAAACAATGCTTCTTCAATCTTAGGCTCAAAACTTTCTCACTATCACTGTCCCTCTCCCAAGTTCTTTTGGCCAAAGTAAGTCACACGATCAATCCCAGAATCGAGGGGGTAGAGAAGTACATGCTTCTCATGGAGGAGCTGGTGGTGTCAAGAGAAAAGATATTTGCTGAATGATAATTTAAACTTCCACAGGTAACCTGGGTGTTGAAGCCATCATTGTGCCAACCTCACAATGTGCCTCACTTTGCGGTAATCCCTTTCAGTTTCACTGGGTTCTCACAGAATTAGGACCTTGAGTCCTAAATGGTGCTCAGGGTCTTTGGGTTGTGTTACCCTCTCATGCACCATAATTATAGTCAGCAAAGGACTCCCCATTCCTCACTGTTCCTCCCCTTTCCACCACTCACCCCAGATGCCAGGACTCCAGGTCCCGCTTCTCTATTTCTCTGGGCTAAAATTTATCGGATTCCATTTCCTTCTCTAGGCCTCTCTCTTTTTTTTTTTTTAAGATTTTAATTTTATTTATTTTGAGAGACAGAGAGCGTGAGCACATGAACGGGGGGAGGAGCAGAGAGACAAGCAATCTCCCTGCTGAGCAAGGAGCCCCATGTGGGGCTCCAACCCAGGACCCCAGGATCATGACCTGAGCCGAAGGCAGATGCTTAACCAACTGAGTCACCCAAGCGCCCTCTCTAGGTGCCCCGGGAGGGGTGGGGGGGTGGGGACAACACCACCACCCTCCCCAATAAAAAAACCAGTCATTGTCCAGGATACCTGAATTTCTTAAAATGCCCCTTGTAAACATGAGGGGTAAGAGGGCCAGGAACTGGAGTTTCAGACTCACTCTAACAAGATTATCTTTGCCACAAGAAATTCAATAATGAAGGTTATTTTCATACTTAATGAGTATAATTTGTTATTGCCAAGGTAAAAATAAGAAATTGACAGATCAAAACAGACAGCCAGGGGTGCCTGGGTGGCTCAGTTGGTTAAGCGACGGCCTTTGGCTCAGGTCATGATCCTGGAGTTCCGGGATCGAGTCGCGCATCGGGCTCCCTGCTCAGCGGGGAGTCTGCTTCTCCCTCTGACCCTACCCCCCTCATGTGCTCTCTCTCTCTCTCTCATTCTTGATCTCTCAAATAAATAAATAAATGAATAAATAAATAAATAAATAAAATCTGTAAAGAAAAAAACAGCCACAGGCCTAAACAGATTCCCGTGTGCCCCAAGTGCGCATGCGCGGACCCTCTCGCCTTCGGCCTCCATCGTCGCTGTGCCTGCGGCTGGGCACCCACTTAGGGAAACAAGATGAATGGCAACCATCAGGGGCTGCAGGACACAGGGGCGGCGTGGTTCTTCCTCTGGTGGCCTTGGTTCTTGACTACAGTCGGCGAGACCCGCGCACCTGCCGCCCATCCCAGCCCCTCGTGCACCTGCAGGACCCAGTTCCCACTGTGAACGCTCCCCCAGTGGGAGCGACGGGGTGTACGGACGCTCCCTGGCAGGGGCCGCCTGGGGGCGGGGGGAGACAGGAGGGTGAGGTCACGCGTGTTGGCCGGTAAGTTCACTGGGGGTGTGAAGGAGCCTCAGAAAGAAGACATAGAAACACTGGCTTCCCAGTTTTACGGGGAATAAAAGCCTGGTGGGTCCACCTTTAAAAGTATCGTTGGGCGGGGCAGGGAAAATGACATAACTAGCCCATGGGGTCCATTTCCCTCTGGGCTTTTGTTCAAACGGCGTGGGGGCTGGTCGGTGTCATTCACGCCTGTCTTGGACACACCCTGAGCAGAGGCCCCTGGAGACATTCAGAGGGCGCCTGGCCTGCCCTGCTCCTGCTTTGGATCGAAGGGTGGAGACAGGAACAGCAAGCAAGCAAGGTTTGCAAATGCGAAGCAATGCCGCACAAAACTCCCTGTGCGGGGTCAGATGGAGCGGGTGGGGTTGGAGTGCGGGGGGGTGTCAGAGGGCGGGGGTCAGATGGCAGGGAGTCCAATGGTGGGTGTCAGATGTCTACAGAAGATTCTTTTCTCTGCCTTTGACCACATTACCTCTTGGTCTGTCCCAGCCTGTGACTCAGCTGCCCCACAGCAGCTCATGGGCAGGAGCCTGTGGTGACGTCTACAGGGAGTCAAACCTAAAGAACAGAAAGCTCCAGAACAGAGATTCTGAAAGTGCATCCTATGAACCATCGCATAAATATTATCGGGGCAGTTGGTTAGTAACGCATATTCCCGAGCCCCACACCAGCCCCCAAGGATGAGGCCCAGGAATCTGAATTTATATCAAACTCGTCCCCATGTTGTCCTACAAACTAATGTTTGCGAACACTTTCTTCCCTTCACTTTTTACCAGGGCATCCCTGCAATATTGCCTTGGGCTGGGAAAGTGGCGCTGCTTGTCCCGTTCCGAGGATGTACATTTTCTGAGGGCAGGGTTGGGTGGCATCTGGGAGCTTAGAATGGCAAATGCCACACTGCTGTGTCTGTGAGTGAGACCTGTGCCTTATTTTCTGTCATAGGCACAGGCGTAGGCTCCTCTGTCCCTGGAAGCTGGCCTGCCCCATACACTCATGCTTCCCATGTACTCGTCCCCTGTGATTTTTGTTCCCTGGCTGGTAGCACTTTTGCACATTCAAGAATTGGCCTGAGGGGCACCTGGGTGGCTCAGTTGGTTAAGCGACTGCCTTCAGCTCAGGTCATGGTCCTGGAGTCTCGGGATCGAGTCCCGCATCGGGCTCCCTGCTCAGCAGGGAGTCTGCTTCTCCCTCTGACTTTCCCCCCGCCTCATGCTCTCTCTCTCTCTCTCTTTCATTCTCTCTCTCAAATAAATAAATAAATAAAATCTTTAAAAAAAAAAAAAAAAGAACTGGCCTGAAAACCTGGGCACCTGCTCAGCCCCCTACTGGGGACTCAGTTTCCTATGAGGGACTTCCTTTGATGGGTCCTGGTCCTGCACCTCACTCACTTGTCCCTCTTCCAAAGGGGCCAGTGAATGCGTGTGTCTCAAGTGGGACTTCCTGTGTGTCACTGTTCCCCCGCTGGACCAGAAGAGGGAGAAATGAGAGGCGGGGGGGGGGGGACCATGGAAGCCAGAGAGAGGGGGGCGGGGTTTGAAGAAGCTAGGCTGCTGGGGTCTTATACATGGAGGGGTCAAGAGCCAAGGAAGGCAGATGGCCTCGAGAAACTGGAAAAGGTGAGAAATGAGTTCTCCCCTAGAATTTCCAAAAGCAATACGGTTCTACTAATGCCTTGATTTTAGCCCAGTGAGACCCATCTCGGGCTCTGACCTCTGGGGCTGTAAGAGCGTGAACGTATGGTGTCATCCCAAGCCATGACGTCTGTGGGAACTGGGTACAGCAGCAACAGGAAGTGAAGACAACACGGCCTCTTTGCCTTGACCCCAGATGAGGGGCTGCAGGGCTGGGACCCGCCAGGGACACATCACCCAGAGGCACCCCCTCCCTTCCTCCCGAACTGGTTCAGCACCTATTATGCGCCAGTGCCTACCTGTCCTCTGGGGGTGCGGTGCCACATCCGGTTTGATTTCTCTTCTCTCATTTTCCGGACCTGCCTTCCCTGCCCCCAGCACCTCCCCAACGCCCCTGTCCCTGGATGCGGTGGCCAGGGGTAGCAAACAGAAATATGTTACATGGGACATGCTTCTAGGGAAACACTATTCACAGGGAATCTGAAATTCAAATTCAAGTGGCCCCTTGTATTTTCTCTGGCGACCTTACACCTGGAAGGCGCCCAGGAAAACACCTGCTGAAGTAGGTCTTGGGAGCTGTTGGCCCCAGGCCAGGGAATTTTTCCGCTGGGCTGAAAACCCATCACTTGCCCATCTCGTTTATTTATCCCCTGACCAGCTGTTCCCTTATCACAGCTGCGGTTCTGTGCTGGAGGGATGAAATTAGAGCCCAAGTGGGAGAGAGCAGTTGAGGGAAACGAGGTCTGGGAGCAGGTGGAGGGACTTAGCCCAAGCTCCCGGGGGGTTCTGGCTGGTGTCCACGGCAGGGCTTCTGGGAGGCCCCGTCTTCTCTGACCAGCTCGGGCTGGTTCTGGGCCACAGGAAGGAGAGCGGCCCTCTGAGTGCTGCCCCCGTCGGGGAGGGAGATGGGTTAGTCAGCTCCGGCCGCCAGCACAAAATGCCACAGATTGGGGGCCTCAAACAACAGAAATTCATTTTCCCACAGTTCTGGAGGCTGGAAGTCCAAGATCAAGGCGCCGGCAGCACTGGTTTCCTCGGAGGCTTGCACATGGCCGTCTCTTCACCTGGTTGTGTCTCCTGTGTTGCCACATTCCTGGTGTCTCTCTGTGTGTCTCGTCTCCTCTTAGAAGGACACCAGTCAGATTAGATTAGCATCTCCCCAGATGGCCTCATTTTAACGTCATCACTTCTTTAAAGGCCCTCTTTTCTTTCTTTTCTTCCTTCCTTCCTTCCTTTCTTGTCAGAGAGAAAGAGAAAACACAGCAGGGGGGAGCGGGAGGCTGAGGGAGAAGCAGGCTCCCTGCTGAGCAAGGAGCCCGATGCCGGACTCCATCCCAGGACCCTGCGACCATGACCTGAGCAGAAGGCAGACGCTTCACCAACTGAGCCACCCAGGCGCCCCTAAAGGGCTTCTCTTCAAATACAGCTGCATTCTGAGATCCTGGGAGTTAGGGTTTCCACATGTGAATGTTAGAGGGACGCAATGCAGCCCCCAACAGGAGACATGTTGGACACACTGTCCCCAGGGTTTCCTCACAGCTACATGCTGTGACCCACGGGGAGGGCTCGCATATTCCTCACCAGTGGGCCTCCACCAGACCGTGGAGTTGTATACACCAGGGCCGAGGTCCTGGCTGCACAAAACCTGGAAGGGTTTTGTGGTTGCTGCGGAAGCGACTGAGTGAATGTCATAAAAAGCCCAGCGGGAGGGGCCTTCGGAAAACTCATCTCAGGACTGAGGAGGGCGAACGGCGGGAGGTCGGGAGAGACCTTTGGTCAGAGGGGGCTGATCCTCCCAGAGGAGATTTGGAAACTATGACATCACAGTCCTCTACTGCAGGGATAGAACCTACTTGGGGCCTTTATTTTTGAGCTGGGAAGATTGGAAAACTCCAGTCATCTCAGCAGGCCTGAGGATCCCCGGGATGGCTGCTTGGACAGGCCAGCCTGGGAAGGGCTGACTCTTACATGGGGTGAGGAGTTGTTCTGATGTAGGAGAGCCAACAAGCCCCAGGCCCCGGCCAGCACAGCCTGGACCAATGCATCTCTGGCAGAAAACCACACAGAGAGAGGCTGGTGGCCTGGGTCTGGTGGCCTGGTGTAGTGCATGTAATGGAGAGCCTCATGGAAAGTGGTCTGCTCACTCAACAAAGCCAAGCGCACGGCAAGTCTGGAAGGTAAGGCCCTGAACTTGTGATGCCAAGCTCTATTCAAATCACTGGCTAATCCTGATATATTGACTGATATATTCACAGGCCCTAGGATCACAGTTTATTAGTCCTAGAATGAAGCTAAATTAGTGGTTTTCAAACCATGTTCTGTGGAACCCAAGGGGTTCCACTAAGATTTCAAGACAGTGTCTCAGAGCCCCATTCCTTCAACTAGAACAACTATACCATTATCTCTTCCCTCTTTGGCCTTCCAAACAGAATTGCTTAGGGGAAAAAACGAGAAGTTTCTCTTTGTTAAAATTTAGAAACCACTAATTTAGTCCAAATATTTTATTTTAGAGGTAAGGGATTCATTCATCAAACATGTTTTGAAAACCTCCATATATGATGCTCTGTGCTAGATTTGGGGGTTGTTTGTTATTGAAGCAAATGCAATAAAAACTGACCAGTAAATCCAGAACCCGCAAGCAGATTTCTCCCTGCATTTCCTTGGTACCTTAGTCCATTTGGCTGCTATAACAAAAGCAGCACACCCTGGGTGACTTACACAAACATTTATTTCTCACAGTTCTGGAGACTGAGAAGTCTAAGATTAAGGTGCTAGTAGATTCAGTGTCTGGTGAGAACTTACCTCCTTGTTCATAAATAGCCAAGTGACCTCAACATGGTGAAAAAGGCAAGGGAGCTCTCTGGGGTCTCTTTTATAAGGGTGCCAATCCCATTCGTCAAGGTGCTGCCCTCATGACCTGATCACCTCCCAAAGACCCCACTTCCAAATACCATCCCATTGAGGGTTAGATTTCAACATAGGAATTTTGAGAGGACACAAACATGTCTATAGCAATTGGCTAGAACCAGTGGTGTGTTAGAATTGGCTTTTATTGGCTTGCAAGAGCCAATTGTTAAATTTTCAGGAAACTTGGTAATAAACACTCAAAATGCCTCACTTCCTAATTATTTTACTACACTTAGCTGTTATCTATGCCCTTGATGTCACTGTGTTGGAAGGGTGGAAATACTATAAAACAGTGTGCTACTGCACATCTCCTCCAAGTTCCGTGTCCAATGATGTCTTACTGGTGACTTGAAACTGGCCTGGTGGGAGTCATGGTACCATGGAAATCAGCAAACTTTTGCTACAAATTAAGGCTTTTTTTTTTTTTTTTAAACTGGAGGGTACATTGTTAAACGTTACTAGTGAGAACTGCCCCTAAACTAACAACTAATAAAAGAGAATGAGCTTGTCATGCCTAGTGTAGCTCCACCATGATTTATTCCTCAGAACTGGACTTTTTTCCCCCCTGGACATAATGCCTGTATATAATGCAAACAATGAGGAGCAGGGTGGGGGAAAGAGGTTTTGGTGGACAAAGGCAGTGTTATGGGAGCTCAGAGGAGGGAGAAAGCCTTTCCAATAGAAGATTTTAGAGGTTTTGGACATCTGGGTGGTTCAGCCGTTAGGCGTCTGCCTTCGGCTCAGGTCATGATCCCAGGGTCCTGGGATGGAGCCCTGCATCCGGCTCCCTGCTCCACGGGAAGCCTGCTTCTCCCTCTCCCACTCCCCCTGCTTGTGTTCCCTCTCTTGCTGTGTCTCTATCTGTCAAATAAATAAATAAAATCTTTAAAAAAAAAAGATTTTGGAGGTTTTATGGAGAAGTTAACATGTGAGCTGAGCTATGAAGAGTGATAGGGTTTTATCAGGAAGAGCTAAAGAGAAAAGGAGCACGTTGCAAACTTGGGGAGGCATGAGTGCCAGAAGATGTTTGGGGGAACACCAGATCATTCTGTTCTGAACGAAAGAAGAGCCTGATTGATAAGGAAGGAAGTTGGGAAGGAAGGTTGACTCCCAGTTGCTGGGGACTTTAATACCAGGCTAAGGCAATGGGAGAGTGGGTGAACTGGAGGGGAGAGAATTAGGGGTTGAGAGGCCAGCTGAACAGCTACTGTGGTTTTTTGGATGATAAGTACAGAGGGAATTCTGATTAGAGTGTTCTCAATAACAACCCAACACACCAGCCAGACTGGGCGCCTAACTGACACAGGTGTGTTAGATATCCCTTATGATGGCTCTCGTTCCCTAAGTGCGTACTCTCTGCCAGATCCCCTTCACGTGTAGCACATGTGTTGGAAGATTTGGCTGAATCATAGGAAACAAACTGAGGGTTGCTGGAGGGGAGGGAGTGGGGAGATGGGGTAACTGGGTGATGGATATTAAGGAGGGCACATGACATAATAAGCACTGGGTGTTATATAAGACTGATGAATCTAAAAAAATATCTGGATCAATCAGGAAATAGCTTTATTTTTCTGTCTTCAATCCCTATCTGTTAGATTACCCCAGCCCCCACCATAATTATCTCTGGCGGCTCCCAGAGCTTTCCCATCTCTTACCCGTCTCTTTTTTCTCTTCATTAGAACAACTTAATTTTTTAGGTATTAAATATGACATAAATCAAACCTTTTACCTCACATCCAGTTTGCAGCTTCTCCCCTTTCAAACTCTAAGTCAGACTGGTCCCAGGCAAGACATCTACTGGGGAAGAAGAAGCTGATGGCCTTTTTTCCCCCCTTTCTCTCTTCCTTGCTCCATCTCCTCCTCTTGAGGCTATGGGCAGGGGGGTAAGTGGTAAAATGGCAAAAGTGAGGTTGTTTGTGATTCTTCCTCAGTGGACAAATCACCTTCATCCTGCCAGATGTGCAAATGCTGGCTCTTTCCCCTGGGGGGCAGCACTGTAGGTTTTTCAGAGCCTTCTACCAACCCTCTTACCATACCCTGACCCCCCAACCACATACAGTGTGTGGGGGGGGGCACCAATACTGCATGATTTTCTGAGGTAGGTGATGCATTCTCCAGTCAGCTCCTGTCCCGTTGGCACAGCTCCCATGACCACTTGCTGTTCCAGAATGAGCAAGCCTGGCTATTCTCTTTGATGTCTGCTGTGTCCATGGAACCAGATCCTCTTTCCTCTCTGCTGTGGACTGAATATTTGTGTCCCCTTGAAATTCACATGTTGAACCCTAATCCCCAGTGTGAGGGTATTAGGAGGAGGGGCCTTTGGGGCATGAGGGTGGAGCCCTCACGAGTGAGATTAGTGCCCCTGTAAGAAGAGACAGAGGGAGTCTCTCTCCTTCATTTGAAGCAAGAGGGCATCCTTCTGTGAACCATGAAGAGGGTCTCATGATGAACCAAATCAGCCAGCACCTTGATCTTGGGCTTCCCAGCTTTCAGAACTGTGGGGAATACATTTCTGTTGCTTAAGCCCCCCAGTTTAGGGGATTTTTGCTATAGCAGCTCAAACCAACTAAGACACTCTCCATCCTTGGGAAGCCAGTGCCAGCCAGGCTCTTCTTGAACCCTTTACAACATGAGATAAAAGAAACAAATCCTGAATCCAGGAGACACAAGTTCCCTTGGAACTTTTCCCCAAACCGAGGTCCCATGAAAAGAAGGACGAGATGTCAGTTTTCCATTCTGGCAAAAATTCCACCCTCTCCAGATGTTTCTGGAAGTCTCTCTTGCTTGGTTCTATGGTGAGAGGAGTAGACAATGGCACAGAATTCCCCACCCGCTCAATTTACAGCACTCTTCAGAGAAATCCTCTCTCTTTCTCTTTTGTGTTCATACAAGCAGGAGAAAGGTGAAGAAACATGTATTCTAGAACAAGTCTCACTGTCTCTTCGCAAATCAGGGGACTGCAGCGAGTCCCCCTTTTGGAATGTTTGATGACTTGCCACTTCTGTCTACAGCCACAATCTGAGTCCAAAAAGTTTCCTTTAAGATCCTTTGATATTATTTTAAATTCAGTATCATTAATTTCCTTCACACCCCTGAGGTGAGTTCTATGGACAAGGACTGCACGCTTGGCCCCCTGCATAATGGCCTCCAGTCCTACAGCCGGTGAGTGCTGCTGGGTCTGGGTTAGGAATTCAGTCTAGGAATGTCAACTTCCTTACATCAAAGTCCACGTTCTCCACTGCTTTCGGATACCACCTTGTAAAAGATGAGTCCGATTCTGAGCCTGAGGATCTGAGAGAGTGAGGGTACCATGGGCAGGTAGAGAGAACCGGGAGAAGTGTTGTGGGATATGACAAATGGCTCCATCTCAGATATGATGAGTTTGGGGCCGGGTGGAGGGGCGCGGGGGGGGGACATCCGGGCATCCTAGTGGTGCCCTGCAGGTGACAATAATCTGCCGATTTCACCAGGAAAGGGGGACTTGCTAAACAGGGATCCGGTGAGCGGGCAGAGTGGGGAGCTCTGCACTGCAGGCTGTTGGGTAAATTGGCCCTGTGTTTGTCTCCTCTCCGATGATTCTGAGAGAATAGATCTGCCTTAATAATGTCGATGATCCACGAAGGGGTGAAAGCTTGTTTACTGACATTATCTCTCGGCTTCCCTGTGAGGTGGCAATGTGTGTTATCTTTCTTCTAAAAATAAACACAGGGCTAGCAACATCCAGGTCACTGTGAGCAAAGCCAGCTTTCAAATCCTCCACGTCCAGGGAGCTCAGAGAGAGGACCACCGTCAGCGGAGGGAGGGAGGGGAGGGGGACACAGACGGGACCTCTCTTCCTTGGGAACGTCATAGCACAAGGACTAGGAACTGGAAAGCATCACTGGAAACAGAACGGCCGGCCTGCCTTCTTGAAGCGCTAGCTGTCACCTCATCTCCACAGCAGCCTGGCGACATTAGAATGGGCCCCCATCCTGTCATTGACCAGCTGCGGGACCTCGGACACATTACCACGCCCTCGGAGCCTCAGTTTCCTTACCGGTGAGATGTGGACCATGGTGCCTCCCACACCTTGCTTTGAGAAGTAAATGCATAGCAAACATTGGTTCCTCCTTTTAGGAGTATTTCTTGTCACCTGCTGTCACCTGCAGTGACTCGCCACAGTGCATAAAATAGGCTTTAATCAGTGTTGGTCCCCTCTTACCTAGGCTAAATTTATCTCAGGAGTGGCTTTTTATGCGGGCATTCCAAGGGCAACGGGGGCTGGTGTTGCAGGGACTGGCTTCCCACAGATGGCTCTGGGCAGCTGGGGCCTAGAAGGGGCTGAGGGCTGGCAGAGTCCTCTCTGGGCCCTGCGCTTTCTCGCCCTGGCAGGCTTCTCACAGAGGTATTCCAGAGGTCAAGGCTTCCTCAGAGGTGGTTCTGTGCTTGGGTGTCAAGGAGATTCCTCCGATTGCAAAGTCAACGGAAGCCAATGAAATTAAAGAGCAGGTGTGGGTTAAGAAGAGGACACAGCAAATTCTGAGCCACCAAGTCACAGAGTATCAGAGAAACAGTGTGGCTGCCCATCAGCATTGTCCTTTGTCAAGCACCACTGCATACTCTGTGCAAGATGCTCGCCCTGCCCCCAAGTGGCCAGGAGAGAACTAGCATCGAGGAGCAACTCCATTCAAATGTATTCACTCGTTCACTCATTCATTCACCGCCCCCCCCCGCCCCCAAACACTTACGAGCACCTCTATGTGCTATGGGTGCTGGATAATTCATGCTTGTCTGACCTCTCTTCCTGGGCAAGAAGGAGGAGCTAGGAATCCTCACAGGCTGGGCTTTAAGAGAAGCCGTGTGGGGCGCAGCTGGCCCTTCGCTACAGGAGCTGGTCTAGGAAATTTGCAATCGATATTCCATTTGAGGGTGGCTAGGACGCCAGGGAGGCCAGACACATCCAAATCAAGGAAGCAGAGGGATGGAGCACCTTGGTTGGAGCAGAAATGCTGTCAGAGGGGTCATACAGGAGAACAATGGATGGGAGAGAAAAGCTAAGGGCACCAAGTGGGCTTCGATAATATTTACAGCCCTAAGGAGTCAGTTGGGTACTTTAGATGGATTAGGATCGTTGTGTTGGTTCTTTGCTATTCTCCTTAAAGAGAATGAGGGCAGGGAAGAGCAAAATCGAAGGATATGGTAGACCAACCCCTCCCCCACTTTTCTATCTTGCTAAAAAACATACAATGTTAAATTTACCACCTTCACCATTTTTAGGTGTACAGTTCAGTACTGTTAAGTATTTTCACATCGTTGTGCAACAGATCTCCAGAACTTTTCATCTTGCAACATGAAAACTCTATACTTGCTAAACACAAACTCCTCCTCCTCGCTTGCTCCCCCAGCCCTCGGTAACCGCTCTTCTACTTTCTGTTTCTATGACTTTTGACCACTTTAGATGTCCTTTGCCTGGTCCTTTTAAAAAATCTGTGTCTAGCACTGTTCACAGACGCAATATCCTCCCATTAGTAACACCTCCAGTTGCACATGCACACCCCCACACCCCCACGCACACGCACACACCCGCGCACACACATGCATGCGCGCACACACACACACACACCCAGGAAGAGAGCAAAGGAAAGGGAGAGATGACAGCAGATACTCACATAGCCAGCTCTTGGGTGTTGGGAAAAGCCTTCCAGAAATTCTGGATACTCCCCCAAGAGAATGCCCCCTTGTTGAGAATTGCTACTGTGGATGGAAAGAGCGCTCTCAAAGCATAGGGGGCAGAGCAGAAGTCAGTCACAATATTTATTGAGCAATCCCAGTGTGCAGAGTGCTGGGCAAAACACTGGAAGGAATTACAGTGGAGGTTGGAGGTTCAACAGCTATTGTCACGTGCCTCATGATTACATTTTAACCGAATGGAGGAGATACATGTTAAGCATAGGCAAACATGTGTGACCAACATATAGATACATGCATTGCTCATTCACCACTACAAGTTTATCATGAGAAATTACCACAGTAACTGGGGCACCAGAAACCATTGGTACATATCGGTTAAGTAAAGATCAAAGACACAAGTTGTAATTCACTGCACTGGTGATGTGTGGAAGCTACCTGAAAACACTAGAAAATACCAGGAACTTCATGAATCTGTTTTCTTAACTGTATGGGCCGCTTTTGTTCCAATTCAAATTAGTAATCCAATGCAGCATGAAATAAAGGCAGCTGATTCCACAAAGTACTTGAATAGCTTTATGTTAATAAAAATGTTTCTTAAGTAAAATCAGCCTGTTGACGATACCGTTCCCAAAGGTCAGACACAGATTCTGAAAGTTAATAGCATTTTTCTTCTTTTTTAAAAAAGCTTCCATTATATGAAAGACCATCCAATGAATTTTAGTGAACGGAGGCATATTACTGTCCTATATCTGGGAAATCTTATTTATATTTTTGTGTACTTTTAAAATTATTTTAAAGTAGGGTTGCCAGATAAAATGCAGGATGTACGTTAGTGCATGGGGCACACTCATGCTAAAAAAATATTATTTGTTACTTATTTGAAATTAGAATTTAACTGGACATCCCGTATTTTTATTTGCTAAATCTGGCAGCCCTATGCAGATGTTAACACACCTTTGGGACTTCCAGACTTTCCCAGTAATGGGGGGAGGGCCTAATTTATCTTTATCTATAGGCTAACACTGTCAAAGGTTTTTGAAGAAGGCTTTTTCTTCTGGAAGGAAAATTGTAGATTTTGTAGAATTTACTTAAATAATGGAGACAATTTCACATCTTATTCCTTTTATCATTTAGCAGTACGTGCTTTAGTCCATTGAATTTTTTTATCTTGAAATATTTGAGATGACTGGTTATAAATACTAACATGACACGGCAGCCTGAGAAATAGAAAAACTAACATCTGGCTTGAAAAGTCCCCTATAATAAATGGTCATGTTCTCATTAATGTTTCGTCTGTTAGCACACAGCCATCCCACCCAAAAAATTAAATGGTGACACATCTTAAATTACACAATATCCCTTCCCCTATTCATGACCCCTTCTTGCCACTGTCTTCCCTTTCTCCTTTTCACACGGATTTTTTTTTTTCCATGATTGAAATCACTGACCTTTGTGCATCCTGAAGAATGTCAGGTCTGGAACAATGGATGGTCATGGTCCCATGAAAGCCCGGAAAAGAAAAGCTCACTTGTCAGACACTTGGAGGCATGGACACTATGAACTTCCTTCCTTCCTTCCTTCCTTCCTTCCTTCCTTCCTTCCTTCCTTCCTTCCTTCCTTCCTTCCTTCCTTCCTTCCTTCCCTCCTTCCCTCTCTCCTTCCTTCCCTCCTTCTTTCCTTTTTTATTCCTACACTAGCATGTGCACTTGTTTCTGTCAAAAATGCCTGTGTTAATTTATTTAAATAGTCAAGACAATATTACCCTGAAAAAAAAAAAAGAAAGAAAAAGAAGGGCTGGCGGAGTGGATTGATACATTCTATTCTAGAAATATACTCCCTACTATCTAAATTTATAGCTCATGTCTTATTTTAATTGAGATTTCTGAATTGGAGGACAGAGATTTCAACCCTAGTTTTGCAAGGAAAAGTTCACATGGAACTCTAGCTGTTGTGAAGGAATGTAAAATGATAACAATTACTGAATTCCAACATCCATTCACTATTTTTTTTTCTTTTTTAAACACACTGAAGAATATACTTATATGTAAAGAACATACTTATATGTTTGGTTTGTACATATATACCAACTTAATACAATTACTGACAAATACATAGATTATATTTAATGGGACAGACAGCTTTGACCTTCAAAGCTATTTGCGAGTGGAGTCCGAGTGTGCCAGTTTTTCTTCTGGGACTGACTATACATGTTTCTGCTTCCACCCTTGGACAGGTACACATAGGTTACAACTCTCCTTTGTACCTGGAGTCCTTCTGGGAAAGAGGCAGTGCCAGATGAGTCTGAGAAATTGAGGCAAAGAAGCCATGGGGTTCCATATCGCCATATAAAGTTGGAGTTAAGCGATATATATCATTAAAGTAGAAAAAATTTTCTGCGTGCCTTCTGGCTCTTAATGTAATGATGGGAAGATGGCATTCCACTCAGCTATTTGCCGCAAATCTCTTTTCTTTTTAGAAACATAAATTCCCAATTCAGTCTCTTTAGATAAGTTTCCTTATGCTCTCTTGGTGACACCATAAAATTATGTCTCTGAATGGCCCTGGCCAACCTCAAAAAGAAAAAGTCAGGCTGTTGTCTTACTTCAGAAAAATGGCCAGAAGGGGGTTTGCTTCATGTCCCCTTTTTGTGGTCATGATGAGGGTGGTGGCTACACTATGTGCATGATAGACTCTCCAGAGGCAAAGCAGCCTCCACACTTCTGCATCAGCAGATGAAGCAGAGCCCAGAACTGTGTCACCAGGGGGAATGACAGCCCACCGTGGATGTTCTAGAAACTTCTAAAGCTTAAGTAGGGTTCACATCTCCATTTGGACCAAGTGTTTGGCCTCGCATTTGTAGTATGAGCCCTGTTGGACTCCTGTGACTGGCCTGTTGAGGTGTTTCTGATGGTGAATGTTACTGAACCCTTCCTGCCTGAATTGCCCAGAAACCAAGTCACAGCCCCGCTTTGCGGGAGTTTCTCCCGGAACCCGGATGAAGGATGAAAAGCAGACAATGAACAGTTCCCATGGGCAATGGAATCTTCCTTCGGGTCTCCCCCCTCCGCCCCTCCTTCCTGCGGCGCTGGAGGCGGGCCCAGCTCAGGGGGGCGGCGCCGAGGCGCTCATGTGGCTGTAGGAATACCTGGACAGAGAGGCGCCCGTGGTCCTACCTTCTTCCTCCTCTCCCACCTCTCCTCTCGCTCCTGGGGGACCGGGGTTGGGGCAGCAGGGGAAGGTGGCCATGAAGCCGAGGCGGAACCGTTTGTTCATGAAGCAGTAGATGATGGGGTTGACGCAGGAGGAGGTGTAGGACAGCAGGAGGATGAAGGAAATGGGGGTCCCTGAGAGGCGGCGCTCGGCCGAGGCCGTGTCATAGGCCCGCCAGGCGTTGGCGCTGAAGATGGGCATCCAGCACAGGAAGAAGAGGACCACGATGACCATGAGCATGCGGATCACGCGCTTCTTGGCCATGAGGTTGGCGGTGGAGCTGCTACTCCTGATGCGGTTGACCCCGCCGCTGCTGGGGGTGGACAGCTGCTGAAGCTCCAGCTTCCTGCGGGGCTTGGCCTTCTGCAGGTAACACCCATCGCTGTCCTCATACCGGCCGCTGCTGCCGGTGCTTGGTTTCCTGTCTGGATGGGCAAGTGACATGGCTTATTGTTGGGGATGGGTCACGCGGGGCAGACGCCCCCTCCATCGAGGGGATCAAACCAAACTGGAACTGAAGCAGGGGGCAGGCATCCTTGGGCCTGTGCTGGTATGGGTAAGTACTGATCTCCAGTAGTCCTTTCCTTCAAATGGAAAGCTACTTTAATAAAATAATGTGGGGTGCCTGGGTGGCTCAGTTGGTTGAGCCTCCAACTCTTGGTTTCCGCTCAGGTCTTGATCTCCGGGTCTTGAGATCCAGCCCCGCACTGGGCTCTGCACTGAGCCCACCAGAGTCTGCTTGAGATTCTCTCCTCTCCCTGTGCCCCTCCCCTCACTCTCTCTTGTCTCTCTCAAATAAAGAAGTAAAATCTTAAAAACAACAACAATAGTACATAGTCTATCATATACATAGTATATAATAAAAAATATTTTATGGATGTCAATTATAAGGATAAGAATTACTAAAGAATGAATATTCACACTCTTTCTTTTCCCAGATCCTCAGGGGAAAGGTCCCTGCTTGCTTTGTAAGCTTCCAGAATGCTTTTACTGGGAAACCTGGATAATGAGCAAAAATCAACCAAAACCAAAGAAGCCCTGGAGACATATAAGTTGCCGTAAAAGAGCTGAATGAAGGGGTGGAATGAGAAGGGCAAAAAGTTATATCGACAAAGGTGTCGGGGTAAATTGTAGTGGCTAGCGGGTTACAGTGAGTGGGAAGAAGTTAGGTTTTGGGCAACTGCAGGGTGACAAGGAAAGGAACGACAGAGGATGGGGGGTTGGAGTTACAATTCCCTGCAGTTGTGGAAGGAGGGGTCCATTGGAATGCAGCACTGCAGACAGCGAGGGACACACGGGCCCTCAGCTGATAACTGGGTATATGCATGTTAGGTCCGCTTTCAGAGGGACAATTTCTCCATTTTACAGATGAGGGAATAGGGACACTAGGTCTCTTGACTGTGCCTTACGACACAGAGTCTCTCCCAAGGATACTTCCAAAAATCTCCAACACACACTCTGGGTATAACTATTTCTGTTATAGGAACCAAGCTTTTGTGATATTTTGGCATAAACCATACAGCAAAGAGGTAGTTACCCCTAGCAGACTTCTTTTGGAGAGCATCAAACTTTATTCCTTGGTAAAGTTCCAGAGAGATCAATCCATATGCCACCATCATCACGATCCCGGGAATAAGAAAAAGAATGAGTAACAGGAACGTGTGCCTAATAAAATAAGAAGAAATTCAATAACCATCAACTCTAGTATTTCAAACTCAGGATGGAAAAGATAGGATTCATCTCCATTTCAACTGGTCTGGGTAAAGACATTAATTACTAGTATTTAATAGCCTTGGAAATACTATATCTGGAGGTTCGGTTATTCGAAGTTGCTTATTTCTCTTCTTTTTTTCAGATAAAGTCTATTATGAAGGACTAGTTAAGTTGGAAAAGGCTGGTGTGTTCTGTGCCTGAAACAAGCCTTCATGTGAAACCAATGAGAACTTAAGAACAGCAAAGGCATGTGAATAATCTCAATAAAGCTGTTACCAAAAACATAAATACTGATAAGAGCTTACATTCATCGAGGACTTACTGCATGACACACTAGGCTAAGCATTGTATATATAATAATATTTCATATATATATATATGCAACACTAGATTTAATTCCCATAGTAACCTTTGAGGTAGGTACTGTTATCATAATGCCTATTTTATACGTGAGGAAACAGATTTATAGAGATTAAATCATTCGTCCAGAGTCACACACCGAGTGGCAAAGGTGGGATTTGAACCCAAGGAATACATGATTCTAGAACCCATGCTCTTAAGCATCACAACACACTATTTGTTGACTTTACAATAACAGAACCATCAAGCGCATAGGTAGGGATGATGGATGGCCTCCGTGGTTTTGCAAAATAGGGTGTTCTGGCTGTTTCTGACCCATTGTCACAGTGGTGGGCTCCTTCTAGTGCCTGGTGGGGCAGAGCTATGCTTTCTCTAAACATGTTTGATTCCTGAAGCCCCACAGCCTCCTTTATGAGTCTGGCCCCTAAATCATTTTTGCAGTCTGGCATGTGTAAGGTTACAGGATTAGGCCATAAAATTGTCAGAGACTCACAGTGGCTGGCCATTTCTCATTTCAATTGGACATGTTTTGATAAGATTCCTTTTCAAGTCTTGGAAATGTTTCTCTCATTTGCAACATAACCATGTGTGTGTGTGTGTGTGTGTGTGTGTGTGTGTGTGTGTGTGTGTGTACTTGGTTGAAATAAAAAAAAAAGGAAGGCAAAGAAAGCAGAGATTATCTCAGTTTTGAGCCGTTTTTGAATATCTAGTTCCCTGATTCTAAAATATGCCTGGAATTAGTAAACGTAATACCCTGCATTTGTATTTTTTTAGAATATTTAATGACATATTCATACACAGGCTCTCCTTTGACTCTTATAGTCACCAATGAGGTAGATTAAAAAAAAAAACTCTATTATATCATTGCATAAAGAACCTGACCCTCGGAGAGGTTATTTGCACTTGTCCAATGTCAGTCAGCTAGTAAGCAAAGAAAGTCTTAGAATCTCGCGTGTTTATTTCTAGTGAAGTGTTCTGTGCCAGTACTGTAGCTGCAGCTCTAAAAAAAGAAAAACCACACAGGATTTGGGACTCATTCTCTGCTTTATCTGCAGTTCTTAGAAAAATCATAGCCCTCCAGATGCTGTAGCCAACCCCCTGCTAGACCATCCGGAGGCATTCGGCATAGCGGGTAAGCAGAGAGGCTCTCTCTCTTCTAGTTTTGTGACCTTGAGCAACTCACTTACCTTCTCCATGTCTCAGTTTCATCATCTGCAAAACGGGAACAATAACCGTACCTACCCTATCGGGTTTTAAGAGGATTAATTGAAGTCATATGTGTATGGCATTTAAAACAGAACACTTAAGTGTCTGCTATCACTATTATCCTAAAAAGAAGTTAGAATAATCCTCCTCAAAGTCTCCTGGACACGGACCTCCCCCAGCCGCTCTGGACAATACATTCCCGTTTTTATAAAAACTGCACACTGTGACAAGTTGTGTTACTCAAGTAAACACCACGCCACCTTACCAGGACTGCTGCATGACATCATTTGGCAGTAGAAAGCGGCACATATTGGCGGTCTGGTTGTTATGTTTGGTAAAAGGCACCAGGTTGCTATAAATTGGGTACGGAGTCATAATAGTGAAGGATAGGCACCAGGTCATGGCAATCACCTTCAAAGCATGGGATTTGGTCTGCCAGACCCGGGACTGCAGGGGTTTGCAAATCGCACCGTATCTTTCCAGAGATATGGCTACCAGATTAAAGGTGGATACACTCACAGAGGTGCCTGGGAAAGGAATAAAGAAGTTGGTTATGATGGCTCTGAAATCCCAAGTTTATTTGCACATTAGCTTAAGCATATCTGCTCTGCACAGGTTTGATATTGAGGGACAACACTCAGAGGGGAAAGAAATATCATGTACCTGTATTTTTTTTTTTTAAATGATTGATTCCCAGCTTCGCTTCAAAAAGGATTTAAGGCAGTTAAAGAAATGTATTTATGAGTATGTCTGATTGCCCACTTTTAGATACGTTTATTGAACTTTGATTACAACTGAACTCCTTCTCAGACTGAAGTTGCTCATTAATTAATAACCAAGGGGTTGAGATACGTTCCTCTCCCACAGAAGAGGTTTTTGAGTCGCCTAGAGAGAAGCTCTCATTTTGAGCATAACCTGGAGTTAAGTTGACCTAATAACCCAGATTCTTAAGGACTGTGACCCTGAAAGGTCCCTGGGGTCTGAGCTGGAGGCATTAAAACTTTCCGAGAATTTCTAGTACAAACTGTTTTTAAGAATGAAACATAAATTTGAAAAAGCATTTTGTTGAGAAAACACATAGTAAAGGAAGGATAAAGGGAGGACATGCTATACTGTAACTAAAGGTTGCTCCTGGCCGGAGGACTAGAACTTTCCTTCTTATTGTTTGCTTTTCTGTATTTTGTAGAACGAGCATGCATCATCGGCGAGGAAGACATCACAAAACCTCATTTACAATGATGTGCTTAGGCAGAGTCAAAAAAACTTAATTTTCTTTAACTTTTGAATTTTCTGTGTGTATACTTATTATCACGTCTTATCCCCTAAAAATTCTTTACCTAGTCACCCATGGATTCTGTCAGTTTTTCTGATTATCTTTAGCATGATTTCTTAAACCTTAGAATGAATCTAAGTTGGGGAGAAGAAGCTCTTAGCCTGGGGCCTTTTATGGGTATAAATAAATTCTCTGAAACTGTGTATAAAAATGTTCTCTTTTCTAGGGTGAAATACTTACAGTATTCCTTAGAGACTTGAAGGAATCTACAACCCCAAAACCATTAAATAAAAACTCATGTTCTGAGACAGGATAGCTGTGTTTTCCTGCACTTTACCCCAAGGAACTGATGACACTGAGATTACAGGGAGTTTAACCCGGGCATCTTCAGAGTCAAATCTGTATAATGGGCTCATTGTTATTATAAACCCACCATCAGGCAAGAACTCTTTCTTTTCTTTCTTTCTTTCTTTCTTTCTTTCTTTTCTTTTCTTTTTTCTCTTCCTTCCTTCCTTCTTTCCTTTTTTTTCGTTTTTTTTTTTTTTTCCTGGCTGCATATAAGGAGTTTAATGAATGTTAACTGTTAGGAATAGTATTGAGGAGAACACAAAATCAAGGGCAGAATCAAAATCCCCGGATTTAGAAATCCAACAAAACCATTACGGTATTGCAAACAGCTTCAGAATTTTCTTGCTTTTCATTTTAGCTATTTTTAAAAACTTTTTTTTTTAGGTGAAACATCACAAAAAATTAACCATTTTCAAGCGGCAATTCTGTGGCCTTCGGCACATTTACAGAGTTGTGCAATCACACAAGCACTTGTTTTAAATCTCCTTTCACGGACCCTACTTAAGATTCTTAAATAATATTATCACAAGATACATATGGGTGGGCCATGAAAG
Organism: Eumetopias jubatus; assembly: GCF_037043125.1. Lineage (NCBI taxonomy): Eukaryota > Metazoa > Chordata > Mammalia > Carnivora > Otariidae > Eumetopias > Eumetopias jubatus. Next base: position 181,288,864 of record NW_028274808.1, on the reverse strand, counting down.
CCGAAAGCGCGAGGAGATGCTAGTTAACTGTTATTGCATCATTGTTTAATCATGATCCCTTTCATTTGTAAGTCCGTTTTTATTTTCAGAGCTCTTGGACAAGGACGGACACTTTCTTGGTTGTTTGTCCGTCGCACACGGATCAGTAATTCATCATCATTTTGTGAGGGCTGGATCCCCCTGCCTCGATGGGGAGAAATCAAGGCTTTGAAAGCTTTCCCGTCACTGAGGACGGCCCCAGGCCAACGCAGCCCTGCCCGTGTTGCAAGGCTGAGGTTAGAACAAAAAACAACCCTCCCTCATTTCCCGCCTCTCCTCCTCCCCGCAGCTAGTACTCAGAAGGGGAAAGGCCCAGGGCAGTCTGGCAGACAGAGGGACAAGAAACATCTTTGTTCGGCTTCAGGGGAACCCCAGCAGCTGGCAAACTGGGGCAGCGTCCTCACCCACCACTGTGGTGGCTCCCGATCTAGGTTCAAATCTCAGCTCTGTGGCTTACCACCTGTGTGTCCCCGGGGCACATGATTAACCTCTCCGTGCCTCTGTTCGTTCCTCGGTGAGACGGGAAAGAACAACTGTATTTTATTTCGCGGGGTTGGGTTGGGAGATGAGATCGTGGGAGTAAAACACTTTGTACAACATCTGGTGCATAAAAAATACTCAAAAATCTCGGCTCTTGGGATTTGTATTTATCATCATCATTTTGTTTGGCAGATTGATCTGCATGTCTCAGCCAGTCAGGGGGAGCTTAATGACCCACAGGCTCTGGGAGCAAAATCAGCTCCTCAGTTAGTGTCAGAGGACTCTCTCTCTCTCTCTCTCTGCCTGAGAGGGTCCCAGCCCCTGGGGATCAGGCTGGGAAGTGAATCCTGAGACAGGAATCTAGAGCTGGGATGAAACTCATTTTCACATAGCCCCTGTTCCCTAGGAGAGCAGGAGCAACAACAGAAAGAACCCTCCTCCACCACCCCCACCACCCCCAAAAGCCATGGCTCAGCTTGGGCAGAGCTCAGACTACGACCAGTGGCTTCCAGGAAGGGACAGAGTCGCTTGAATCATTCTTTCTTTCTAGCAGAAGCAAGCAAAACCAACCTCTTCTGTGGTTGCTTAACAATTTATTCCACTCTGAGAAACTGACCTCTGAAACAGATGACACACAGGGGACTGACTTCTGGCGACACGTGAGGACCGACCTACCTTAAAGTCAGCACCTGCTTCCTTGCACACAGCCCCAAGAAGCCAGATGTTTTTTTGTGTTTTTTTGGTGGGTGTTTTGTTTTTTTGTTTGTTTTTTTTTTCTCACTAAGCAGGACGCCTCTGCTGAGGCTGTCAGGGGTTGGGAAGGTCTGGGGCCAAGTGGGGTCTGGGGCGAGCTCCAGAAATAGTCGCCAGCAGCAAACTCACCCATGAAGTAGGTGGTGGTCTTGCAAACAGCACTCCCGAAGATGAAATCCTTGAGCAGGTTGGGGATGAGGTTGAACGGCATGCAGAAGAGGCAGAGCATGAGGTCGCTGACCGCCAGCGAGAGCAGGAAGATGTTGGTGACAGTTCTCATTCTCTTATTCCGAATCAGCACGGTGATGACCAGCGTATTCCCCAGCATGCTGAGCAGGAAAATCACGGAGTACAGGAGAATCTGCACGGCCGGCTGCCACTCTGCAAAGAGTAACGGGGACGAGACAGAGGGACGGAGGTTATGGGAACAGAATGTTAAAACCTTAGCACACGAAATGAACGGTGATTTCCTGCAGTTTTTTTTTTTTTCAAGGGTCTACAATCACTGAACCCGACTATTGCTCTATCGACAATATTTTGCAGAAACAAACTGAGGAGCGCACGGAGTGACTCCGTTGCTTCCGAGAGGTTAATTTGTTAAAGGATCACGCAGGGAACCACTTTTTCTTAAGAACAAAGCTTCTCCAGTGACTAGTGATTGCTTTCTTTTCCCAGCTGCTAAGCATGATTTCACTTTAATCACTTTTTCACGCTGGATTTCCCCCAAGAAAAGGTGACAGCTCGATTGTGACAACACCTTTTCTGTGATGCTGGTAAGTTCCACCTTTGACACTTGTACCCCCTTCTTATGACACTTCAGCTCCTCCTCCCTTGGCTTTTGTCCCCCCCCTCGCCCCCATGTCCTATATACCCATCTCAACTCTCCTGTGGGCAACAATCAGGGTATTTGACTCAGTTTTGCTTTTTGATCTGTTATCCAAACTTGTGAACGTATGACTTTATCCAGCCTGGTCTCAAGAGGACTTTGTTATATTTTCTCTATCAGCCTCGTCTTAGCTGATTTCTCCCTCCCCTCGATCATTCTCTGAATTAAAATAACAGCGTCTGACACCTACCTTTGGAAGGTTGGGGCTGATCCAAGCAGAAAAGCGTCTCATTTTTGATTCCCAGCTCACAGGGAGGGGTGATGTCGCTTCCATTCACGAGAAGGCTGTCGACCACATCCATCCTCACCTGCTGTTCTCCAAGTGCTGGCGAGCTGGTGAATTGCTCACCCTCAGCTCATTCCTCTAATGACCGGAGAGCCTCCCAGACGCAACCTGCCGTGCAGGGACAGGGAGGGAGGGATTTCCAGGTGTGGGCTTCTGCAGCCATTCCTAAAGGCGACGTGAGTTCACCCCGCTCGGTCCAGCTGGGCAAGCATTTGCTCTCCTGTCTTGGAAAAGGCAGCTCAGGCAAGCCAAGCCTGCTCCACCTTCCGAGCCCACCCCTCCCATTCCTGGGCCAGTCTTAGGGCCCTGAGCACAGAGAGCTGGACTGCGAGTTAACCCTTCCCGGAGTGTCACTGCTCTTATACACACTTGTACACACACGGATACACATGCACGAACACAACACGCACGCTTCCCTGGTACCTCTCTACTCTGTATAGGAACCTGTCACCAACCCAGACACATGCAGAATAGAGCCCAGGCTGCCTGTGTGAGACAGGAACAATTAACACGGTAACAGATACCATAATGCAGACCATCAGGACTGAAGGGCACGGAGGGACTGCATTTCTACCTCCTTATATAAAAGCAATTAGTGCCTTTTTAGCTTTGGAAGCATGCCCAGCAATGTGTGTAGATATAACTGCCCTCTGGTTGTTAAGTTGTTACCAACCACAGTGTTATTTCTCGTGGTCTCTGCCCTTGTTAACTGAGAGGGGAGGGGGTGCTTTTGGATATAGGGTTCTGGATCCTTATTACCAGAAAAGTTAGTAAGATCTCCCATTCATTCATTTATTCATTTGTCCATTCATTCAGCGCATATTCATTGAGAGTCAACCATTTGCCAAGTGCTCTCTGAACACAGAAGCAAATAATGAACAAGATCCTTTCAGATAGTGTCAAGCACCACAAAGGAAGGGAAGCCAGATGATGCAATGGAGAGGAATGGATTGGGGGCACTAATTTAGGTGAGGTGGTCAGGAAAGGCCTTCCGAAGGAGGGGACCAGGATCTGACATCTGGAAGACAAGGAGGAGGAAGCCTAGGGAAGATCTGGGGAAAGCTTCTTCTAGGCAGGAAGAACGGTGTTTTCGGCAGAGGTCACAGCAAGTGCAAAGGCCCTGAGGTGGAAATGAGCGTGGCCTCTTTGGGGAACAGGTAACAGTAGAAGTGAGTGAGGGGCAAACAGTGAGAGGTAAGATTAGAGAGGAAGACCAGCCTTGGGGTGGGGTGGGGTCTGGGTTTTCTGAGAAGCTCTGTTGCCCTCCCAAGCCCCTCAGTGTCTGTCATACAGACGGTCTCCTCAGTTCAGACCTTTGGCGAAGCAGATGGCAGCTGCGGGACCTGTGTTTCTGACATGCCACGTGACTGGCAGACAGTGGGTCTATTTGCTAGGTATCTCTGGGGCCCTTGTGTACTGACAGCTCTCTCAGTTGGCAGAGCTACGCACTGCATCTTTGCTGAATGCAGATGAACTAACTGGTATTTTTGCTGTGGAGGCTGAGGATGTGGGCTGGGAAGATAGAGTGGCACCTAGAGTGACAAATCTCCCTCTCCCTCTGCCTGCCTCTCCCCTGGTTGTGTGCGCTCACTCTCTCCCTCTGACAGATAAATTTTTTACTTATTTACTTATTTATCTGTTCGGGAGAGCGTGCACACACAAGCAGGCGGACTGGGAGAGGGAGAAGCAGGCTCCTCACTGAGCAGGGAGCCCGATGCGGGACTCGATCCCGGGACTCCAGGATCACGACCTGAGCCGAAGGCAGTCGCTTAACCCACAGAGCTACCCAGGTGTTCTAAGAAATAAAATCTTAAAAAAAAATAAATAAATAAACGTGTTCACCCAATCACAGATCACAATATCAATAGCCATCAAATAATAGTTATTATTTTCCTTCTATGCAGGAGGAAACTGAGACTCAGAGTGGCTCCATGATTTGCTGGTGAGAACCAGCGCTGCATACCCCTTGGTAGCTCTGGCCTACGCATCCTCGCTCCACTTCCTGCGGCTTGGAACCTTCTTTGTTATCCTAGGATCATGTAGCCCATTTGTTGCCAGGGCCCTCCTGTCTGCTCATCCTTCCTGCCACGTGTCCTGTTGGCTGGATCTTTCCAGCCTGCAGACCGATGTGACCCTGCCCACTAGGAGGGGACCCAGTGCTGTGCTGGCCTGACCTGGGGAGGGATAAACATTCAGGTTTTGAGGCCAGGGAGTGGCTAAATTTCACCCTCCTGCTCTTCCCAACAGCTGGCTGCTGAGTTGCTCCAATCAGGCTGACGTCCCTCTAGCCGCTGAGGCTCCTCACACCCATCAGTAGCTGCTTTAGCAGGTGGAGAAGTGTGCTGCTGCAGGTCCAAGGGCAGGAGGGTAGGGGGCTCCACTGACCTGCCCTGCAGTTCCGTCCCTTTCCTCCCTCCCTCCCTCCCTCCCTCCCTTCTTTCCTTCCTTCTTCCCTCCCTCCCTCCCTTCCTCCCTCCCTCCCTCCCTCCCTCCCTTCCTCCCTCCGTCCCTTCTTTCCTTCCTTCCTCCCTCCCTCCCTCCCTCCCTCCCTCCCTCCCTCCCTCCCTCTCTCCCTCCCTCCCTCCCTCCCTCCCTCCCTCTCTCCCTCCCTTCCTCCCTCCCTTCCTCCCTCCCTCCCTCCCTCCCTCTCTCCCTCCCTCCCTCCCTCCCTTCCTCCCTCCCTTCCTCCCTCCCTCCCTCCCTCCCTCCCTCCCTCCCTCCCTTCCTCCCTTCCTCCCTCCCTCCCTCCCTCCCTTCCTCCCTCCCTCCCTTCCTTCCTTCCTCATCCCCTCCTTTCCTCTCTATTCCACTTGTGTCCAGCGGATGGCAGGAAGTGAGGGTGAAGTATAGTAGGTTGGGGACTGGAGATATCCTAAACTCCCAAGGAGTGAGTGTGGCACATTCGGGTGCTGTGCTTGCAAACTTCGGTGCATATCTGAAACACCTGGGTGGGTGCTTTAAAAAAACTGGGATTTCCAGGCTCCCCTCCCAGGGATTCTGACCCTTCAGCCCCAGACCTGGGAATCTGCTTTTTTTATCCAGTGTCCCTGGTGATTCCAAGGCCAGTGATCTCAGGGTCAACTCTATCGGGCAACTCCCTGGAAGCCATTAAGAGCATGAACACAAGCATCAAGCTGCAGGAACCCAAGCCTGGCCTTCGCCTTTGGCCAGCTGTGGAACACGGACAAATTACTTAACCTTTCTGAGCCTCAGCTTGGTCATCTCTAAAATGGGGATAACATAACACTACCCATAAACAAAGCCATACATGGAAAGCACCCAGAACAATGCCTGGAACATAGTGCTGGACACTTATTATTAGTGGATAAGATAAATGCTAGGGATGCTCTATGTATCCCCATTATCATGGCCAGGCGAAGGGGTCTGTATCTCTAGGACTCCAGCACAGTGACTGGCATAAAGGATGTGTTTGGGAAATGTGAATAATGAGTCAAGAGTGAAAAACTGGGAGAACCAATCTTTCATTGCTTAGTCTACCTTTTTGTAACTCTATTATATTGGAGAACCAATATAATCCTGGCCAGCTCTGGATTTTTCACTCTGAGTCTCTGAGCCAGTGTTACGTAAGCATTAAACAAGAAAAGGGAATTCCAACGAAAGCTTTTAGGGCTTTCAAGGGAAGAACGGACGCATTTTCCAGGGTATTAGTCCTTATTTCTTTCCTCAGCACACATCTATTGCGAGCTTCTAGGCGCCAGGCACTGTGCTGGCTACAGGGGATACGCCATGAGCAAAGCTGGTGAAAATCCCGCGCTCACGAAATCCTCAGTCTGCCATGGGCGACAGGCGATTATTAATAAACTGGGCAAAATAGGAGTGCCCCTCCCACCTAGGAGCCTATCCTGGGGTCAGGTACAGTTCCAGGCAAATTGATAATAATTTACAAATTGAGTTGAAATGGTTTAAGTGCCTTCCCTCCTTGAGGCACGCAGTCCTGGGCCACAAACCCAGGGGCCTCCCGCACTCCCCAAAGCCCTCTGGTGCTGGGGACTCTCTTCTCGGCAAATGCTGGAAAGAACATGAGCAAATTCACCCGGTTCTTAGGGAAGGAAAGCGGTAGCTGCTCCCTAAACTGTTCTCCATCTTAAGGAAGAATTGTTCTGAGACACCAAAAAAAAATATCTATGTATTTTTTTTTCTCATTATCACATCAATCACAGGGTCATGGCAAATTTTGTAAATAAAAAGAGATAAGTATAATTATAAGAGTCATGAATTTCAGGTCCCCACATGATTTATTCTCAGAGACACAGTCCAGAGCCCGAGGTAATTAACAGGTAATTGTACGTTGTGGGGTACCCAATTCACAGGGCACCTTGACGTTTCTAAAAATTCTCTTGCCTCTCCTCTGCAATTCCCCCCCCACACACACACTCTGCTGCTTGGAACGTGGCTCTCTAAATTCCTTATTCCTCACTCTCCTCCCCAACACAGCCAGACCACCACCTGCTAGGGCGCTCCTTTTTTCCTCCCTCTAGCCATCCCCAGGCTTCTGGAACTAGGGGTGGACACTGGCTCCCTGCAGAGAATGTGGACAACCGCGCCCTGAAGTTCTTCTCCCACTGGCTGGGTTTGTGGGCAAGTCTCTTTGCCTCCCTCAAACTTGATTTCCTTACCTGGAAAATGGCTTCACGATGGTAAACCACCCCCTCCCCACAGAGGACGGCTAGGACATCACAGGTCACCGAGCGTGTAAAGCACCCAGTAGAGTGCTTGGCGTGTCACGAAGGTTCAGCAAATGATAATAGCCGTCATTTACTGTATTTCATGTCGTTAGGGGTATTAAAATTGTCCTTAATGCCACTGCCTCAAGATAACTCTGTTCATGGCTGGGTGGATATTTTCCAAGGCTTTCCCTCTAAACAAATCTTTTTAAAAGCAAATTTGGAATCAGACTCTATGTCTGGTTTTCATCCTACTTACTGCATTTTGAAAATGGAGTTTCAGTGAAAATTTTGAAAATGAGAAATAGAAATTTTGTGAGGTTTGGAAGAAACGTGTTTACTTTTTTAAAAAGTTAGATAAGAAGAAAGTGGGGGAAAAATCGATAACCTTATCACCCAGAGGATTTACAAAGTGTTTTGCATACACGCTATTTCGTATATTCATTTTTTTTTTTTTACCTAGCATTATTTCGTTGTCATGTTTTAGTTCTTCTCCATAGTGTTATGTTAGAGTGATGTCTGTTCTTTCCTTAAGAATATGTACTCCAGGGGCGCCTGGGTGACTGAGTTGGTTAAGCGTCTGCCTTCGGCTCAGGTCATGATCCCAGGGTCCTGGATTGAGCCCCGCATCGGGCTCCCCGCTGAGCGGGGAGCCTGCTTCTCCCTCTCCCACTCCCCCTGCTTGTGTTCTCTCTCTCTCTCTCTAATAAATAAAATCTTAAAAAAAGAGTATGTACTCCAATTTACTAAAATATTTCCATACAGTTGAGTATTTTGTCATTATTCTTAGCCCCCTGTTTTTATAAGTGACACCGTAGTGGACACTTTTGCACACATTTGTGTGGCCTTTGATGTACCTCGGTGACGTCAGAGCTGCCATCAGCCTGCTCCAAGGGCGGCATTCACGTTGGACGCACTGGCCGAGCTACCCCCTCGAGCCACCAAGGCGGTGTGCACCGCCTCCTGGCACTGGTAGCCCGTGGCCTGGGCGAATTGCTTTCCGAGAGATCATACTCATTTGCAAGGCTGCTGTTTACGAGTACTGGTTCCTTATACTTTGATCAGCATCTGAGAGTGTTAGTTAGCATTTGCCTTTTGCTAATTTAATAATTGAAAAAGGGCACCTCATTGTTGTTTTAATTTGCATGTCTTTTACGACCAAAGATGCTCCCTGTTTTCCATGGGTTTCGTTACTTGTTGTGTGTCTTCTTTTGCTATTTATATAAACCTAAGATAAACCAGAGCATCCTTTATGAATTGTTTATGTGCTTTGCCCATTCCTTTATTCAATCAACAAATATTCATTGAACATGTACCATGGGGCAGCAACTGATAGAGGTTCTGTTCACATCAGGGAGCTCCCTTCACTGGACCCTCAGTCGAGTGGGGGACACACAATAAACACATAAATAAGCAGAGTACATAATGTCAGACAGTGGTAAGTGCCATGAAGGAAAACAAAGCCAGAGTAGGGGGTTAAGAGGGGTAGGTGATCAGAGGAGGTGGCATTGGACCAGAGATCAGAATGAATTGAGGGAATGAGTCTCATGACTCCCTGCGAGAAGAACATTCCAGACAGCATATTTATTGTGGTCTTAATGTTTTCCTCATCACTTGATAGGAACTCTACTTAAAGAGATAATGATGTTTAACTTACAAATTGCTGTCATAAACTGCTGAGTGGAACAGAGACTGCTTCCCTTTTCCCCTTTTTATATGGTAATTGGGTCCCCAATTTTTAATTAGGTACATGGCTGCCTAGAATTAGTGCAATGTTTTCCAGCCTTCTCCGTAGCTAGATGTGGCTCTATGACAAGTTCTGGCCAATGGGATGTAAGCAGACACAAATGTGCAGCTCCTGAGAATTATCTTTACAGAGAGCCCGTATACCCTTTTCTTCTTCATCCTTCCTCTGGCTAGGATGAAGACGTGATCCCTGGAGCTGGAGCAGCCATCTTGTATTCTGAGGTGGGTGGTCCAGTGCAGCAGAACAAGTTATTAAAAGGCATCTGGATCCTTGATGGTCTTAGAATTTATATACCAGTTTTTGTGGGTTTTTTTGATAATTTAATAATTGAAAAAGGGCACCTCATTGTTGTTTTAATTTGCATGTCTTTTATGACCAAAGATGCTCCCTGTTTGGATTACTTACCTTTACACTTCATTTATGTGAGAATGAAAAATAAATTTACTTTATTATAAGCCAACTTTATTTTGGGTTTTCTGCCTCTTGCAGCCTAATCCTAACTAAAACACTGTGATTTAGAGTCTGTGTATCTTAGTTTCTGATGTTGTCTCACACTACCCCTCACCTGTATTCGGGATACTTCATGGTGGCTTTGGCTGTCACTGCCTACCTAAAACTCTCCAACCCAGTAAGGCCCTGAATGCATGGCACCTGCCTCCCTTCATGGCTTCATCTTACACTCGCCCTCATCCCCGCCCCCAGCCTGTGTGGGCCAGACGTACTTTCTCCTCCATCCTGGGCCGTGCTCCTAGCCCACTTTCTGCCCTGACCCCCAGAGTGTGTGCGCACATTGTCCTCTCAGCCTTCTCGCCTTCTCTCATTAGGCCCCGCCCACTGAGAAGGAGCGCGCTTCTCAGCCAGCTCTCCCCTTGGACCCAGGCTAGAACAAGTGTCCCCGTTGGATATTCAAATGTCTCCCAGGTCTCTTCTTTCACTCACTCTGCGCTGACACAGCGCTGACTCTGGTTAGTAATACTGCATTTGAGCCATTGCCCCACTAGCCTGGAGCTTCATGAAGACAAGGACCGTGTCTGGTCTGCACATCACTATAGTAACTCCTCAGTGTAAGCATCCAGCATCATTCTTCACAAAGCCTTATGAAATTATAACTCTGTGTTATTATAATTTCCTTTTGCAGATGAGAGACTGTAAAGGCTGCGTTAGGACTCAGACCCAGGGAGGACTGGTGCCAACCTCTACACTCAGTTCATTTCACGGCCACAGCATCAAAGCCACCCTAACGACCGCCAAGTCTGACGGGAACAAAGACCAGTAACTGGTCGACCCCCACTACCCCCAGGGTCTCTGCACAGTTGCTGAGGGGTTTGTGAGCCTTTAAGACTCAGGGGCATGAATCTCGGAATGGAATTTCATAGCGAGTGACAGACACTGGGGGAGACACTTGTTGGCAGAGGTTGTGGTAACTTGAGGGTCAGCAGGAAGACAAGAATTTCCTCACTCTTTCTCAGAGGCTCTGGGGACCACTCAGAACAGGACGCCAAGACAAGAATTTCCTCACTCTTTCTCAGAGGCTCTGAGGACCACTCAGAACAGGACACCAAGAGGCAACTGCTGTGAGGTGAACACATCAGGACCTAGTGTGTGTCCTTACTGTGCCATCTCCACAATCTGGCCTCAGCCGCGTTCCACCCTTGACCTTCATCCCCCTGAATTTCCAATTCCTCATCCATAAAGCACACATCATAATATGAACCTCACAGAGTCATGTGTGGATCGTGTGGGGTGAGCCATTTGTTCGGAAGCTGTGTACAAACTCTACTAAAGACGTGTGTGAGTGATAAACGCACCACCTACTGAGCGCGCGCTTCCTTGAGGGGCTTTATCCTGTCCAAGGGCGCACTGTGGCCCTCATTCCCCCGCTCTCCTGTGGTGCTCCCCCATCCAAGCCTCTTTCTCCTTCTTAAGTTAAAAGACAAAAGCCCCCAGGAATATGAGTGGATGTAAAGAGCTGGATGTGCCTCTCTGGGGATGGTGGAGGTCTGTGTCCCAGCTCTGCTGGCCAAACGTGCTACCCATTATCATCATCGTTCAGTGATGTGTTCTAAGTGGACTGGGACAAGCTTGCTGCACACTCTCAGGTCACTAAGAACCCGAGGTTCACATGCCTCCGAGGTGTGGGGAGCCGGCAACATTGCTCTTACGGGAACATTTTAGAGAGTTGTGCCCAGCTCGCATCTGGTCCACCCACGTGTCCCCTCGCTATTTTGGGATTGTAACAGCTACCAAATCCATTAGCTGGACTAAAAGTAAAAGCAATTGGAAGCACAAGTGCCTTGAAATGTTGAAGCACCATAATGCTGATCTGGCCTCATTACTGCGGAAAGTAGGGTCAGAAGAGAACTCTTGATCTCTGCCCCCTTCGTGGCCCAATAACTTAAAGGAGAGATGTCAGATTTAAGGATTAAAAAAGTATAATGTCTATGCCTGTCAATAATAAAAGGTTGAATTTGAAAGTCAGTTATCTTGGGAAGCCACTAACAGGTCACAGAGTAATTATGGCACCGAAGCTCCCAGTCTCAGAGCTTAGTCTGTGGCGATGTCTCCACAGTGGGCTCCGAGCTCCTGGAGGGCAGGGCCCTGTCGGCCATGTTTGCCACAGTTATGGCTCTAGCTGTCCCCACAAAGTCTAGCACGTTGTACGTACTCACTAAATGTTTGTTAGGCATAAGGGTGAACAGATGGGAGGACTGATGTCATTTAATGTCATTTTATCACTCTTCCAGATGGACGGAAACTTAGTAGGAGTCTGGAATTGTGGGATTTTCAGACTGCATGGAATTGTCTCCCTATTTTACTTGTGATGTCACTGTTTTGAGAACTTGAATCTCTTGAATGAAGTGCTCTTTCCAAGCCATAAATAATAGCAGCAACAATGAAAGGAATAACAATAGCTAATGTTATTGACTTCTGTTTCAAGAGCTTTGTACACCCTGGCTCACGTGATCCTCACATTAACCCAATGGGGTAGGAACTCCTATGATCCCCATTTTCTAGAGAAGCTGAGTAACTCTGCCAAGGCCACAACAGAACAGAAACATGTTCTACTGAAGTTGTTCTGGACTTGCTTTGGGTCTTGAATCACCCTTAGGAACTAGATCTTACAAATCTCCACCTAAGGAAAAATGTGCTCTCCTCAAGACACACAGCTGTGCACACAGTTTCAGGAAGTCCACGAACTTGCTAAAATCTAACCATAAACCAGAGATTAAGAGCCAATGTGATCATACTCTTTGGTTCTGGAGTCAGCCACATCGGTTTTATTCTCTTATGTTACGTATTGTTAATTAAGAAGTAATACAGGAGTACATTTTCTTTAGTGAAAACCCAAACATCAGAGATAATGTCCCCTTTGACCAAGTAATTCCAGGACCCTTCCTAGAAATAACTTTCGTGACCAGTTCATTTTATATCCTTTTTCTATCGTTAAATACCTATTCCCATACCCATGGAAATTGCTTGGTGGTGGTGTGTGTTACAGGGGCATTAACACAAAGGATATTGTACTGTATCTTATTTTTTTCTTGCTACTTTTTTTTTTTCACTTAAGAGTATCATCTTAGAGGTTTTTCAGGTTATATAGATCTGCCATATTCTTTCAAAATACTGTGTAGCATTCCATTTTATGGATGTGCCATGCTATTACTATTTTCTTACTACGTGACTTTAGGTTGTTCCTGAATTTTTGCTCTTGCAGACAAAACCGCAGTGAACATTTCCATACACACTTCTCAGGCTTATGAGCAGATATTTGTCCAGAAGAATACCAAAGCGCTGGGATTGCTGGGTCACAGAATAGGTGCATTTTTAAAAATATAAAAGGTACCATCAAATTTCCCTGGAAAATGGTGGTGCCCATTTGTATTCCCTCCAACAAGGTACCAGACCCATATTTATCCATATTCAACCATTACTGTTACCGATCTTTTCAATCCTTTCCAGTCTGATGAATGAAAAAAAGGTACCTTGTATTATTTTGCAGTTTTGATTACTGGTCATGTTGAGCATCTTTTTGTATTTTATTGATTGTTTGTATTTTACTTTTGTGAATTACCTGCTTATTTCTTTTGCTAATTTTTCTATGCATTTTCTTTCCATCACTGATTTATGAGCTCCCTACTGTATTCTATTACTAAACATTTACTAACTTTGTTACAAGTATTTTCTCTCCATCTATCTCTTGTGCTTGTAATCTATACCCTTGAGTTGGAGTCTTGGAATTAACACTGACTTTCTGGATGACTTGAATATAGCTGACCCTTGAAAAATAATATGGGGATCAGGGGCATCAATCCCTGGATTGAAAATCCATGTATAAATTTTGACTCACCAAAATTTAACTCTTATAGCTTACCGTTGACCAAAGTCTTACTGATCACATAACTAGTCAATTAACACACATTTTGTATGTTATATATATTATATACTTTATTCTTAAGTAAATTAGAGAAAAGAAAATTTTATTTAAAAATCATAAGGAGAAAATAAATTTTAGTACTGTACTATATATATATATATATATATATATATATATAAAAGCCACATATAAATTTTTTTAAAGATTTTATTTATTTGTCAGAGAGAGTGAGAACATAAACAGGGGGAGCCGCTGGCAGAGGGAGATGCACCCTGCTGAGCAAGGAGACTGATGCAGATCTCCATCCCAGGACCCTACAATCATGACCCGAGCCGAAGGCAGATGCTTAACCAACTAAACCACTCAGGCATCCCAAAAGCCACATATAAATTAACCCACACAGTTCAAACCTGTGTTGTCCAAGGGTCAGCTGTAAATACTTACCCCTTCGAGGTAAAATGGAGGTAGCACTGACCTGTAGGATTGTTGTTAGGGATTAAATGAGATAATGCCTATAAAACGCTTGGTGCCATGCCTGGCATATAATAAGTGTCAAAAGTAATTATTATTATTCATCGCTAATCTTTAAAACATTTTTCTATGTATGAGCAAAAATGATGCCTACTTTCACCTTCTACCCATTGGTTATAGATCTATTTCCTATAGGAAAACAGAAATGAAAGTCTGAAAGATATTTTAAGATGAATAGTAGAAAAAAAATCACATTTGATTTTGGTTTATAAGTCTACAATAGGTCTGTTTTATTTTCACTTCCAGCCAATGTTGTAGAAATCCAATTGTTAGCGCAGCAGGGAAAAGCCTGAATAAAAGTAAAATTCAGTTTTCATTGAAAACATTTTGAAGTAAATTTATAAAATCATTTTTCAAAACAGTCATTATAAATTTACTTCAAAATGTTTTCAATGAAAACTGAAGAGAAAACAAGAAGTCTCTGCATCTGTTCAGTCAGTGCTACCTCCATTTTAAGAGACTTCTTGTTTTCTTCTCAACCCCCCCGTTACATTACCTACAAAATCATTATTCTTTGAACTGCCCATTTGTTCTGAGAGAGCAAAGCGCTCCTTCTGAATCTGAATGATCATAAGACTCTCGTATAACCATGCTGTACAGGTCAGACACCTTCTTATGAACTTGATTCTTCAAACAACCCTCTAGAACAGATGAGGCAGGAAGAGCTATTTCTTCCAAACTTCTAATGAGCAAACAGAGGCTCTGAGGGCAAAGCCATCTTTGACCTTCCCAGTGTGACATGGGGTCCCCTTTCAGGTGCCTCCATCCTGCCATTGTACGAGTCTCTATCAAACCATGTTAAAATCATGCGTAGAAACCTTGGTTTCCTCCACTGGACGAGTTCACTATGAACAGAAACTCTACCTTCTGTACATCTGTAATGGCTGCCTGGCATAAATGTGGGGCTGGCTCGCTGGCTTATGGGTGAAGAGCTGAATGAATGTCAGACCTGAGAAGAAGTGGTACCCAGGTCTTCATAAGCCATATCAAGCACTCCTTCTTTAGATGTATAAAGATTTAAAAACAAATGTCTTAAATCATCATACAGTACAATTGACTTTTTGGGGGTGTGTATATAGACTTCTATGGGTTTTAGGACATATATATATATAGATTCATACACTCACTACCACAATCCAGTGACAGCACTGTTCCATTACCACAAAAAAACCTCCCTCGTGTGGCCTTTATAGGCGCATCCTCCCCTACCCCAACCCCTGCAACCATGGGTATGTTCTATCACTTTCCTTTTGTTTCTCGATAATGTCATATAAATGGAATCATACAGTGTGAACCTTTTGGGACTGGTTTCTGTCACTCAGTATCATGCATTTGAGGTCCATTGAAGTGTGTGTATCAGTAGTTTGTTGTTTTTTATAGCTGAGCAGCCCCCTTCTGTGTGGTTGTACCATACACAGGGCATCTATCCATTCATTTAGAGAAGATGATTTCTGTTGTTTCCAGTTTGGGGTGGTTATGAGTAAAGCTGCCGTGAACTCTCATGGACTAGTTTTTTTTTTTTTTTTAAGATTTTATTTATTTATTTGAGAGAGTTTGAGAGAGAGAGAGAGAGAGCACAAGAGGGAGAGGGGCAGAGGGACAAGCTGACTCTGAGCTGAACAGGGAGCCTAATGAGGGCCTGATCCCAGGACCCTGAGATCAGGACCTGAGCCAAAGTTAGATGTTTAACCAAGTGAGCCACCCAGGCACCCCTCACGGACTGGTTTTTATGTGAACCTAAGTTTTAATATCCCTAGGGCAAATTCCAGGAATGGTATTGCTGAGTCTTATGGTAAGCGTGTGTTTAACTTTTTAAAAAATTGCCAAACTGTTTTCCGGAGGGGCTATATCAAGCATTCTCACCCTGGTACCGTATAGCATTTTAAAGAAACTCTCTCCTCTTATTTGTCTCTTGAGATAGGATCTTTTCTCCGGGCTTCCTTGAGCTCTAGGGCTGAGGAGGCCGCCCTCCATTGTGGTATGCAATAAGGAAGCCTCTCCCTCCTGGCTTTTGCATGCCCTCCCTTTCCCAGAACTAGACTCTTGTCTTTCATTCTTATTAAAAAACAGAGGCTCAGGATTGGGACCACACTAGGCTCTTATCGGTCACATTCTCCTTAGAACAAAACACATTTGGGGCTTTCCCCGAGACTTGGTCCTGGAAATGGAGCAACGAGGCTGTGGTTGGGTACCTGGAGGGAGTGGGGGGAAGGCTGAGGGGGCCCGACCCTGTTTCAATGTCTGGAGCCAGTTTTGCCCACTTACACTCTGACTCTTGGTAAGGGGCCAAGGCGATGCACACTCCACTGCTTTTTCCTATATGGGTCACCACGACGAACACACTCCCACTGATTCCTTTCATGCAACTTTTTGTACTGTTGTGATTAGCACAGAGAACCAAGCTTGATGCTTTTGGATTTAGGCCCCAGATCATGGCTCCTTTCTTAGGGTCTAATTATGTATCTTTCCTAATCTCTCCTAATCCACCACAGTGGCGGGGGGAGGGAGGGGAGCCCTGATATAATACAGGCAAGGAGATAGAAGATGGTCCTGCCTTCTAAAACTTTGGAAGAGGCACCACTGCCACTTAAAATAATCTATGTGTAATATTTCAAGCCTCCTGCTCTTTATTTTATCTGTGATTTTAAACATAGCCATGGCAATGAAGTGTGATTATGTCAGACCTCATGGTCACAAATCGTGATGCTATTTGAATTGCTTCATTCTTGACCAACTTCACAAACAGAGGGGATGGAAAGAAGAAGTTCATTTTGTCTTTCTCTCTTTGTGAAATCTCGATACAAAGCAGATCCGCATTCTTCCAACGGGCCTTGGGCTACCCCCGTGGCGGTATTGGTGGCATCTGTCATCGAGGCCTACCCCGGCATTCCTCGGTGTGAAGCTGGGGGTGCTGCATGGGGCCCTGCCTGCTGGTCCTTGGGCCTTGGAGGTGGTGTCAAATCACTATGTTGTACATCTGAAAATAATGTCAGATTGTGTGTCAGCTATCCTCAAATAACAAACAAACAAACAAAACAAAGAACAAAAACAAAACCCCAAGGATATCAAAACCTGGGAAGCATCACCTTCCTTTTAATGAGGGGCAAAAAGCAGGAGAAAAGCACAGATATGGAATGATTCTTGTCGCTTACAGCGCATAGAGAACGTTTTACAGGGCACTGAACGTTCTAGAGCCTGACACTGGTGTTATTAGCATCATGGGAGTGGCGAGCAGCTGCTCCCTCGAATATTTACCTGGCTATCCCCTTGGCCTCCCCTGACCACCTCATCTAAAATAGCTTGATTCTCTCTCTCTCCTTCTCCCTCTGCTCCCTGCCCCCAAGCCCCGAGCGTGCATGTTCTCTCTCTAAAATAAATAAATCTCTAAAAAGAAACATTAAAAAAAAAAAAAAACCTGGATATACTAACACTGTTTGTAGCTCTATTCATATATTGAGAAGCAGCTTGTTACTATAATTACTTCTTCCAGGACTCAGGTGTGAGTCCCCACGGGCTGGGTCAGAAGGCAGACTGTGGAAGTGAGTATGGAATCCTACGCTGGGCTCCAGCCCTCTTTCCAAGGTAATTCTGCTGAGCTTGGATCACATCTGCACACTTAACTCTAGCCTGCATACGTGTTTTCTCAAGATGATCCTTGTTCCTCACGTAAATAGGGTCTTGATGTGATTCTTCCCCTACTCTTCCAGATGCATCTGAATCCTCGAGTAAACACCTATGGGAGTCTTCCCAAATACATTTGCACACACAGAGTGTACACTGTTTAGTTGAAATAGCATGGGCTTTGCAGTGAGCAAGATCTGGAATTGAAGGTGATTTCATCATGTTCTCGGTATGTGACCTTGGCCAAGTTACTCAAACTTTCTGAACCTTGGGTCCTTTATCTTCATGTGACAGAGGAAGAAGGAAAGATATTAGATTATTAATATTAAGACTCTTCTACACACACACACACACATTCCACATTACAGCAAGGATCTTTGCCTGCTTAATCAGGGCTCTGGATGGGTTCCATCAGGGTGAGAGATAGAGAGGAGAATTAAAGAAACCAATCAAGCGAGGCCAGTTATTTAAGAAAGATAGGAAGGGACAGTGGTGAGTTAGAAAGGAGCAAACGGGAGCCTTTTTCATGGCTAACTATAAGGACAAGGGAGTTCTGCAGCTGGGCCTTGAAAGATGTGTCGTTTTGGATCTTCCGTGAAGCAGACACCAAGATGGAATTAGAAATACTGAGATTTACTGGGGGGAAATGTCTGTAGGATAAAAAAGGAGAGGAAGAAGCAAGAGCAAGAGGGAAGTTTAACATCTGTGAAGGAAGGGGGAAGGAAGGAGGGTTGAATAAGAAGACTTTCAGTCAGGGACGCCTGGGCGGCTCAGTCAGTTAAGCGTCTTCCTTCAGCTCAGGTCACAATCCCGGGGTCCTGGGATAGGGTTCCTTGCTCAGCAGGGGAGCCTGCTTCTCCCTCTCCCACTCCGCCTACTTGCACTCTCTCTTTCTCTCTCTCTGACAAATAGTGCAGCTCTGTGGAAGTCTTTGAGATGAGATGTCCTTGCTGTAAACATTGTGATGGATCCTGTAGGCGCAGTCCTTCGAGGCTGTAAGCTGTTACATGCATCACATATCACAGTAGGCTCTCTCCTGAAGGGAGATCAGAGAGGCGTGCTCCCAGGTCTGCCACAGACAATGATCGCAAAGATAACGCCCCCCCCCACCCCCATAGACCGTCATGGCTGCCGGGTTGGTGGTCACCGTTGCTGTGCTGGTATCCGATTGTGGCCGTAACAATTACTGCCAACTTAGTGCCTTAAAACAACACAAATTTATTACTTTACAGTTCTGTAGGTTAGGAGTCAGACGAGAGTCTCAATGGGCTTAAAAGCAACTGTCAGCTGGGCTATTTTTTTTTTTTTTTCCGGGAGACTCTAGGGGAGAATCTTTGTCTTTCCCAGGCTTTGGAGGCTCACGGCTCCTTCCCTCCATCTTCAAAGCCAGCAACAGCAGATGGAGTCCTTACACCCCATTACTCGGACCTTCCTTCTTTGGTCCCATCTCCCTCCCTGTCGTTCCATTTCTGCCTCTCTTTTCCACTTTTAAGGACCTCGTGATTATGTTGGGCCCACTCAAATAATTCAGGATAATCTCCCCATTGCAAGGTCCTTAATGCAATCACATCTGCAAAAGCCTATTTATTGTGTGAGGTGACATCTTGGCAGGTGCCAGGAATTAGGATATGGACGTCTTTGGGGAGCCATCTTCTACCTGCCACAGCGGCTGTGAGTTTTCAGTTCTGATCACGTGTCCCATCAGAAACACATTCCACAGAGCCAACCATCTATAGAGAGGGAAGTGATTTGTGTTGACAGAGGTGAACTCCAAAGTTGGGTTTGTATCAAGAATTATATAGGAAGTTAATGACGGAAAATCTTACAAGCCATTTCCTAAAGATAGTTTTACTTAGCCAAAAACTGGGAAGAGGGTGATCAGTTCGAAGCCAGGGGTAGCCATAACAAAACTCCTTCTGTGAAAAGAGCACAAATGTAACAAGATTAGGGAAAGCTTTCATCTGAAGTTAGTTCTTTCTGTCCAACACCTTTCTACCACAGGGAGAACACATAACTGCCGTCCACATGATAACAGTTCCAAAAGAAGCACATTTACCATGAAGGCTAAAATTACCTATGCAAGAGTGACAGTCTGGAAATGTAGCAAATTTGAAAAAGATTGAATTATTTTGCTCAAGAGCAGTAATTTCATTCTGTGGGAAATTTCACTGTGAGTCAGGATGGGGCGTTGGCCTTCATCAGTGTTCACAGCTTTATCAACATCACAGAATTCATCCTGGAATAAAAAGGTGTGAACATGACACATGAAGGGAGGTCTTTAGCTCTGGGTCGCACCTTAGTCAACATCAAGGAATATACATTGGGGATTAAAATGCTCTAGACATAATAAATGTGAAAGGCCTTTCAGCCACTGTTCAGTGTTTACTCTCTACTGGGACATTCATATTGTGGTTGAAGCCTGTGAATGTCATGGGCATAGAAAGGCTTTAAGCAAATGCTCAGACCTTAGTAGGCACCACAGAATTAATAATGAAGATGAAACTTACGAGTAGAATGACTTTGGAAGGCAAGGCCTTCAACCATGACACCAGCCTCATGTAGAGTGAGACAATGCATATTGGAGAAAAGCCTGTGCATGTCATGATTGTAAGAAGTCCTTCAGGCAGAGCGCAAACATCCAACAACATCACAGAATTCACACTGGGGGAAAAGGTCTATGTAAGTATGAATGCAGAGAAGCCTGTAATTGACACTGGCAATTCATACACTGAATAAACCCTAATCAATACAAAGAAGGTGGGAATATCTTTAGCCAATGTCACTTCTTACTCATATCGGAGAATTCAGGCAGAAGAACGAAAAGTGGAATTTATCTTAGTTATAAACATCACTGATTTAACATCAGAAAAGTCACAGTGATGATGGGGAACCGCTGAGTTCAGCACTGTCTTTTGCTATAGCTCAAAGTTATTGACAAGGAGAGAATTCTTACTGGAGAGATATCCAAATCACAGATTAAGTGAGTAATTTGAAGACCCAGGCAGCAGAGCATGTGAAATGTGAAGAAATTCCTTTATCTATGGAAAAACATGGTTTCCATTACCATTTCACAATAAATGTTGGTAATATTTTGTCTCGGAGTAAATATTGAGACAGTGGTTGAAAGTAGGCCTTGTCCTACTGCAACAAGCTGAGAGGCAATTTCTTTGTTATAAGGAAAGCCTATCCCATTTGTCTTTAGAGGCTCAATCTTTTAATAACTTCTATGCTAGAAATCATTGATTAGTTCAGTTTTTAATAGATAAAATTATGAATCTATTCTAATTGGCTCCAAAGAGATATTGAAGAACGAATCACTCCAGAATCAAAAGTTTCCAGATGAGTGAAGGGAGGGGCCGCCATTTTCTGATGATGGAAGTAAAAAGAAAGATTCTCAGGGTGTGAGGTCCTTGTGAAGCTGAGTGAGCCAATGATTCCACAAGTGGACATTAGACTAAAAAGGAAGATGTGGGATGAGCCTTCAAGAATCTGGCAACTTCAGAGCAGATGATAGAGTCATGATGGTGATGAGAATTGACTCAAAGCGAGAAAAAGTAAGGACAAGGGTCAAGAGGGAGTTCTGTGGAACCTAAGGGAAGAAGCAAGTAAGACCAAGGCAAATGGGAATGAAGAGTCAACGTCCTTGGGGAAGATCGCAGCAAGACTTGTATGCAACCAACAATGAACACGACAATTTGAGGTTTGTGATTGCTTCCCTTGACAACTAATTTAGCATTCTGTATAAGGAAAAATAAGATTTTTTTTGAAAAATTTGAAAATTTTCTACCACAGGGAGAAAAGATTTGAGAGTGGAGACGAGAGTGGACCAGGGAATGTCAGGTGGCTGAGAAGGTTTGGAGTTGTGGAGAGGGAGAAGAAGAGAGAGGTGAGTGGGCCCCTCTCTGATGGGTGGGATTTTGAGTTATGGAGAGAGGGTCTATAGCAGTCGAACAATGATGTTCCTCCCTTACCATCATGTACTCCCACATCCAGCTCCCGCCCCACTCCAGCCCTCCTCAGGATTCATGTTGCCTTCAGTGCCATCAGGTGGGATTTGTGCTTCTTTTAAGGTGGTCTTGTTTTATTTGGGTTATGTGTAAAAATGGCGATAACATCTAGCTTTCAGTATTATAAAGAATAAATAAAGCAAAACATGTGGGATTGCATGACATACAACATATTGAGCACTTAATACGTACCTGTCAGTATTCAGCGTGGTATGACCACAGCGATAAACAGAACAGATATAATCCTGGCCCTTGTGGATCTTAATAAATTCTCATTTTTCTTATCTTCCTTTTCTTAATCTCAGGGGGCATTTCATGCAACCAAAAGGAAATGTTTGCTCTCCTTGTGGTCCTGATTTCACACCTGCTTCGATGAGCAATCTCCTTGATTGATATAATGTTGTTGATTAGTCATGGTAATAATAATCTTGGCTAATATTTGTTGCATGCACTTTAGTTTCCATGTGTTAATGCACTAAATCCTCACAGCATACCTATAAAGCAAGTATTCGTGTTACTCCCATTCTGGAGGTAAGATAATGGAGTACAGAGGTCTTGTTTTGACAGAAATGACATTTAAACCAGATGTTGACCTTCAAAGCTGCTATTCTACCAAGACATCACTCTCCCACGGGAGTGAAAAGTCCTATTCCCTCCGGAGAAATAAGCATTATCTAATGACCCTGCGCACGTAGCCCTTAACAAGTTAAATGTTGGACAAATGTTTGCTTTTCATAAAGCAAACCTTAATGCCTTTATCTTTCCAAATGTGTGTAGTGCCGACTCAAGGCCATTCAGGGAGCCAGGGAACAGAGGCAGGCCGAGTAAGCCTTTATTTACATTTTGAGAAGAGTTCAACATTTTTCTTGTCTACAGAAGAATGCTAACATCTGTCTTTGGCGCTCATTTTGGGTTCTCACTGCTGTTTGCTACTGCCGTCCCCAATCCCTGGCTGCCAAGGCTGAGCTCTCGGCTTCATCTCAGAATGCTGAGCCTTCCCTGGCTCCCAGTTCCAGACAGATATTTCTTTCCTGTGCGAACATCAGGAGTAATTCTTCAACAGATTGTCATGCTACTCCTTCATTTTGAAGTTTGTGGCCCCGGTTGATTTTTTTTCCACTGCCATATTAATTTCCCCTGTATATGACATTCCTTTTTTTGGATTTCTTGTTCTTTCTTTCTTTTCTTTCTCTTCTTTCTTTCTTTCTTTCTTTCTTTCTTTCTTTCTTTCTTTCTTTCTTTCTTTCCTTTGCTCATTTAGTTTTTTTCTTCATATTATTTAAGGTCAAAAGTGATATTAATATCTTATATTTGAGTAGTGCTCTCTGAATTACAAGCATTTTCATCTATATAACTTGAATCCTCTCAACAATTTCATGAGATGGGTTTGCACACGGATTTTACAAATGAGAAAACTGAGACTCGGGTGTTTTTGGTGATTTGTCCTATGCGAGCGTTGTAGTGAACATTTGTTGTTCCCCCTCTGGCATCTCTCCCTTTTCCTAACACCATCCTGATTTTTACTGGCATCAACTTCCCCATTCTCAGGGTGTGAGGTCCTTGTGAAGCTGAGTGAGCCAATGATTCCACAAGTGGACTTTAGACTAATACACCACCTGAGCATCACTGAAAATTGCTCAGTGACCCCCTCAGATCCAAGCTACCTCATCATGGGAGTGCCGGCAGAAGGGCCTTCTTTTTCACTAGACATTAAGTTTTAGGTGGGACCACAGGAGAAAAGCGGTGATAGAAAATACAGTTGATGCATAATTGGGGACTGTCAGCTTCTGTATAATCTGGATCCAGCTGGAAGATGCAGTTGAGAGGGCCAATAATGCTGGCTTATGCCAGTGAGCTGGGTTTCTGTGGCCGAGTTCTGGTCATAACCCCCCTGCTCAAAAGTGGCACAGCTGACCTGATTGTGCGACTGGTGTGTTTGCCCTGCTCGGAGCCACCTTCAAAGGGCTAGCAGCTCCGCCCATCTGAGTGTGCTGGAAAGTCTAAGGGGCCTCTTCGTGATGACGTCACTCCCTCCGCTCTCTCCCCGCCACCACCCCGGACTTCCTGTTTATCCCAGCAGCGGTATTTCTACTTGCTTAAGGTTCTTTGATATATTTCCAATGATAAAAGCAGAATTTAAAATGTCCAGCCTGTAAACCCAAGGTCATCATTTTTCTTTTTTTTTTTGAGAAGGGTGATTTGTTCTCATTTTTCGAGAGCTTCCTTTCTCCTTCTTGATGGCTTTATGGCCACATCTTCCCATTCCCTGAGTACCTTAGAATCAATGCCGTCCAGTTTGGTCGGTTGGAGTACGGTCCGCCATTCTTTCTATTTGTAGATCCAGAGATTAAAGAGAAAACCGTAAAACCTGTTAACCTTAGGATGATATTTTGTGTGTATTCATTTTGCATTTTGTTTTTTCTCTTTTATTGTAAAATTCACATTTACTTCCTGCACCGATTTTAAATAAAAAACATAAAATTAAAAGCATACTCTCACTCTCCATTGACCCACCCTTCCCCAGGTCCAACTCTCCAGAACTAATCACTGTTCACAAATCATATTTGAATCTTTCCTGATAATTTTTTAATGCATTCCAAACATATTCTCTGAAAAAAGGTACACATCTGTATAAAAAAATATTCCTTTTTCTCATTCTCAATTTTCACTCCCTTAGCATAGCAGTTGGGACTCTTTCAGGTTGTTCTGCAATAGTTTTGGTTTTTACTTAAGAATATGTGATGGACACTTTCCAGACCAGCACATACAATTCTACCTCATTCTTCCCAAGGCTGCATAATAGTTATAGTCTATTTATACCATCATTTATTTAATCATTCTCCAATTCACTTACATTTTGTCTTCTTTTGATTATAGAGAATAAAGCAACAAATATCCTTCTATACATATCTTTACACACTGGTGCAACCATTTCTAAAGGTTCATCTCTAAAGGTGGGATTTTGGGGTCACAGAGTAAACACACATATATTTTTGAAAGATATTGTGAAATTAAGCTCCAAAAAGGCTTTATCAGTTGATACTGCCATCAAGCATACAAAAGTGCCTATTTCTTTTTTTTAAAACATTTCTAATTTTATTTTATTATGTTATGTTAATCACCATACAATACATCATTAGTTTTTGGTGTGCCGATCTATGATTCATTGTTTTCATATAACACCCAGTGCTCCATGCAGTACGTGCCCTCCTTAATACCCATCACCGGGCTCACCCATCCCCCCAACCCCCCTCCCCTCTAAAACCCTCAGTTTGTTTCTCAGAGTCCATAGTCTCTCATGGTTCATCTCTCTTTCCAATTCCACCCCCCTTCATTTTTCCCTTCCTTCTCCTAATGTCCTCCATGCTCTTCCTTATGTTCTACAAATAAGTGAAACCATATGATAATTGACTTTCTCTGCTTGACTTGTTTAACTTAGCATAATCTCCTCCAGTCCCATCCATGTTGATGTAAAAGTTGGGTATTCATCCTTTCTGATCGCTGAGTAGTATTCTGTTGTCTATATGGACCACTTCTTCTTTATCCATTCATTTGTTGAAGGGCATCTCGGCTCTTTCCACAGTTTGGCTATTGCAGGCATTGCTGCTATGAACATTGGGGTGCATATGGCCCTTCTTTTCACTACATCTGTGTCTTTGGGCTAAATACCCAGGAGTGCCATTGCTGGGTCATAGGGTAGCTCTATATTTAATTTTTTGAGGCACGTCCACACTGTTTTCCAAAGTGGCTGTACTAACTTGCATTCCCACCAACAGTGTAAGAGGGTTCCAAAAGTGCCTATTTCTTAACACGCTTGTCAACACCAGAGGTAATCAGTTTTTTAATACTTTTGCTAGGCAACAGGTGGAAAATGGAGTCTTGTTGCTATTTTAAATACTCTTCTTTTACTATTAGTAGGAATTTGCTCTTTTTTAACAGTTCCTAACCATTAATATTTCTTCAGTGAATTTCCTGAATATATCATTTGACCATATTTTTATTGAATTGTTTGACTTTTTCTTATTGATTTTGTAGGGACTCTTTATATATACATATATTTGTTTGTTCATCTCACATCCCTGAGAGATTTCAGATTATTGGATTATTTATATCGTGACCTATGATAATTCATTGTACTCTAATTTGCCAGAGAGAAGAGTTTCCTCCCATTTTCATGCAAATTTGTCAGTTTTTCCTGATATAGTGATCTTGGTTTCATTTCATCATAAGGAAAACCAACCTCAATCAATAACTGATTTTTCTCCAATATATTTGTAGCACTTTTTAATTTATTTTTAATTTAATAAATTGGTTGCCAATTTTTCCAACACACTATGAAATACCAGTTCATTCTTCTTCTTTTGGTTTGAAATGCTATCTTTATCATATTTTCTAAATCTGTCTTTATTTCATTTCTGGATTCCCTGTTCTGTTCTGGCAATAATGCATTTGTGTATTCTGAACCAGCATTACAGCATGCCTATGCTCTAAGTTATCCATTGTATGTACTGTGCAGTCTAAAGCATAGGCTCTGGAATCAGACTGCCTGGGTTCAAGTCAGACTATAACACTTATTAGTTCTATGACTTCAGGCAAGTTACTAAATCTTTCCTGACTATACTTTCCTCTTCTGGACAATGTGAGCAATAATAGTCTCAGTTTCATACTGTTGTTGTGATGGGTAAATGAGATAAGATAAGATGATAAAATAAGATAAGATAAGGCATGTTTACCGGCTCATTAAAAGTTAGGCTTTTCCAGGAACCCCTGAGTGGTTCAGTTGGTTAAGCCTCTGCCTTTGGTCCAGGTCATGATCCCAGGGTCCTGGGATCGAGCTCCACATTGGGCTCCTGCTCAGCGGGGAGCCTGCTTCTCCCTCTCCCTCTGCCTGCAGCTCTCCCTGCTTGTTCTCTCTCTCTCTCTCTCTCTCTCTCAGACAAATAAATAAATAAAATCTTAAAAAAAAAGTCATGCATTTCCAGGGAACTTCAACTCTTAGACCTACCAGGTATGATGTGTTCCCTTGGTGGGTATGTGTTTTAAATCTCTACTTATAAAACAT
Source organism: Eumetopias jubatus (assembly GCF_037043125.1). Taxonomy (NCBI): domain Eukaryota; kingdom Metazoa; phylum Chordata; class Mammalia; order Carnivora; family Otariidae; genus Eumetopias; species Eumetopias jubatus. The sequence goes on along the minus strand of NW_028274808.1, from coordinate 181,262,392 downwards.
TATAAATAAAATTCAGATATATTAAGAAACTTGCCTGATGTGTGATGTGATGGAACTGAACTGTGTGTCTCATTATAAAACATGTGCTCTTTCCACTGCATTTCCTTCCTTTTAAACAGGCACTAGGCAAAAGTGGTAACTTATGACTCATCTTACATTTTCTGAGCATGATATTCTTTTTTTTTTTTTTTTACTTAGACTCCACGCCCAGCATGGAGCCCAATGTGGGGCTTAAACTTACAACCCTGAGATGACCTGAGCTGAGATCAAGAGTCAGATGATTAACCAACTGAGCCACCCAGGCACCCCTGACCATGATAGTCTTACTTTTAGTCCCCAGTGTCAGAAATCAGTTTTCCCCCAAACCATTGCTTTTTACTCTCTTGATCCCCCTGGCTTCCATACTGAGGAAGGATCCCTGTATCAAAGTTAGTTCTCCTGAGGGACTTGTCATGTACTAAGAATTGGGGGGAAAAATGAAACTCTAAAACATAGTAATGCATTTTTATTCTGGTGATTTTCATAGCTATATTATCAAAAAGAATATTCAGCATAGGCATTGGCCAAGGCTTAAAATTATTTTAATTCCACTAAATTTTTAAAATGATATTCTAGGCAACAGGCTTGGCCAGTGTGATCTTGGTTTGCCCTCTGCTCTGAATTCCCAGGACATCCCATACCTTGCCACCCTCTGTGCTGTGGCAACTTCTTGGACATCCTCCTCACTTGGTTCCAGCACTTTGAGGACTGTTCCTTCCCAGATCAAGAATTCTATTTGTTAAATACACTGTGGCAGAGACTGGCTAGATGTTCACCAATCCATTTTCCTCTTCCTAGACACATGGGAAGATTATATTCCCTGGCTTTCCTTGTGGGTAGATTGGGGGCTAATGATGAGTTATGGCCAGTGGAATGTTGTCAAATTGACACATACTACTTCCAGGTTTAACAATAAAGTATACTGTGCCTGATGGTTAATTTTGTATGTCAACCTGATTGGGCCACAGTGCCCAGATAGATGGTCAAACATTATTGTGGATGTTTCTGTGAGGGTATGTTGGATGACAAGAACATTTAAACGGGTAAACTTTGAGTAAAATAGATTACATTCCATAATCGGGTAGGCCTCATCCAATAAGTTGAAGAACTGAACAAAAGACTGACCTCCCCCAAGCAAGAGGGAATTCTGCTAGCAGTTAGCCTCCAGACTTAAACTGCAGCATTGGCTCTTCATTGGCCTCCAGCCTGGCTGCCTACCTTCCAGAGTTTGGAACTGCCAGCCCACATACTTGCATGAGCCAATTCCTTAAAATAAAGATTTTTTTTCTATATACACACATCCTATTGGCTCTGTTTTTTCTGGAGAACCCCGACTAATACACTGTGCCATTCTCCATGCTATTCTGTGCCCTAGCTACATGGCTAGAAGCAAAGGTCTCCAAAGATGATGTAGCCATTTGATAGAAGGAGCTTGTATCCCTGAGTCACTATTGAAGGCATTCTTCCCAGTAACATCATCTGACCTCTATCAGACTTTATATGAGCTAGAAATAAATGTTCTTCTGCGAAGTCATGAAGATGTGTTACAGCAGCTAGAGTTTCTTGTCCTAATATAAGCACTTATATCATTGCTGTCTAGAAAACCCAATGAAAATGTCTGACTTTTCTGATGCCCTCCCTTGAAACTAGAAATTTTGCTTGGAAGATATCCTGGCCCTGGAGATCTATCACACTTGAATAATCCTGGGGCAAAACTGTATGATCCTAATAATCTTGTTATAGTGATTGTCATTTTCTAGGGTGGTGAAAATAAATGATTTACAAATATTATTTTTCTAAAGGTTGTATTTATTTATTTAAGAGAGAGAGCACATGCATAAGCCGGGGGGGGGAGGGGCAGAGGGAGAAGGAGAAGCAGACTCCCCACTGAGGAAGGAACCCAATGAGGGACTCAATCCCAGGACCCTGGGATCATGAGCTGAGCTGAAGGCAGATGCTTAACCAACTGAGCCATCCAGGCACCCTACAAATATTATTTTATTAATTTATTCAAGTAATATCTACAGAGTACCTACCAAGTTCTAGGCACTGTTGGACCTAGTGATCTTGTTCAACAGTGAACAAGATATACATGATGACTACTGCATACAATATACAATATAATGGGGGATTTAGGTCTCACAAAACCTTGCAAGGTTCACATTATTATATCTACAAATGAGCAAAATGAAGCACACAGAGGTTCGGTGTTAAGTTCTTTCTTGTTAAGGAGACCTTTCTCTTTGACTCACTGAGCCATCCTAGATGGACCTCCAGTGAGCAGTACGTATTTCTGGTTTCAACTCCAAGTAGCATTTGATTCAGGAGAAAAACATTGTTCACCACTGCTCATGCTTGTTTCTTCCTGAGCCCCTCCACTTTCTGTGCAAAATTTAGTGTCCAGCAGGCCATGGAAACCATGGGCTCCATGTGCACTGATGTGCACATCAAATGTATCATCAGGGCTTTTGTTTGTAAGCAACAGAAACTAAGTTTGATAAATTGGGCAGAAAAGGGAGTTGTTAGAAAGATATTATATTTCTAATAGAAATGATGGAAGATTTAGAGAGCCAGTTGGAAAAAATGGCAGGAACCTAGGTTAGCAGAAAACGCAGCCATAACCACAGCTCAGGAACTTTCTGGGTAGGCTACCACTGGCATTGTTTTCACTGGATTCAAAACTGCCATTTCTGCTATGAATACTGTCCCTACATCTTTGTATCACCTTCTGAATGGGCCAGGTGTCCATGAGCCAGGTATCCATATTCTAGTAGCCAGGAATCAGGGAGAGGAATTGCTTTGAATAGAAAGGGTGAGGTGTATAGCCAAAAGTAATGAGTGCCCACTCCATCGAGACAGCCCCAAGTGATAGTGGGGTACAGAGGAAAGGCACAATTGCAAGAGGCTCTGGGCATTGGTGACCTCAGAAGGTAGGCATTGGCAGGGTTTTAATTCTGGGGTAGAGGGGATCCATCAAGTTTGGAGCAGGTAGTAATCAGGAGTCTGCATTTCAAGAAATTTAAAACAAACTCCAATTACTTTAAGCAAAAAAAATTACTTGCCTAATGAAATTGAAATGTTCAAGAGTATTCTGGCTTTAAATGTGTCTTGATTCAGGGATTCAATTGATGTTGCTAAATCCGGTCTTTCCATCTCTGAGCAATACCTTCCTGTATATTTGCTCTATTCTCAGGCTCTGCTTGGCCCCAAGATAGCCACCAGCACCTCCAGGCCCACGTTCTCCTGGGTTCACAATCAGCAGAAGAGAGTGCCTGCGCCTCTCCAGAAGGAGCCTAATTATGTCTCATTGGCTTGTACCGGGTTAAATGCCCATCCCTTAACTCATCACTATGGTCAGGAAGATACCTGATTGGCCAACCCCGAGGCACATGGCCACCCTAGAACTGGAGTAGAAGGTAAGTCCACCTATGGCACAAGGACAGAAAGTGAGGGAGGAATTGGTCCTTCAGAGAAAAACCAGAAGAGGGCAAAGGCATGTTAGCAGCAAAAGCCAGTCTGGAACAGGAACCTGGGCAGTGGTGGCACCTGTTGGCTACAGTGTCTAACCCCACAGATAAGCAGGGGTTTAGTCCAAGTGGGGAGCTCTATTGAAAATCAAGGAGGGACCTGGGAATAGAGCAAAGCACGGAGGAGGCTTATGGACCAGAAGCTGGAGTGGTAGACCAGAGTTTTTCTAGGCAAAACACATACTTGTCCTGCAAAATAAATTTCAGACTCCAGCTGCAGATGGGTATCAGCTGACTGTCTTGTAAGCTATCAGCTCAGGGGCTGCATAGGAATGAGCAACCTGGCCTTTGTGGACTCGGAGAGGCTGGGATCCAATCCAGTTCACTTGTAATTAATCCTCACAGAAATGGGAGGACAATGTAGGTAGCTACATCAGCAGCAGTGGCAACCCGTCTCTTCTGCCCCATCTCCCTCAGTCCTTTGGTTATGTTCCTACTTCTCCAAGTATCCCTGCCCTTCTGGTTAATCTTGCTGATATCCTCATTTCTCCTTCTGGCTTTATTTCTCTGTGGTGAGCTGGGTTTCTTACCTCATTTAGCCCTCTGGCTCTGACCCATCACTTGTGTTGGCTCCCAGGCAACCAGATCAGAATGCAGGAATTAGGCACTGACCTCAGCCAGGCTCTCGCCTTTGATCTTTCCTTACTTCTTGTACTGGATTGAATAGCGGGTCCCCCTTGACCAACCATGTCCAACCAGAACCTCAGAATATGATCTTAATTGAAAACAGGGTCTTGGCAGATTCAATTATTAAGTATCTCAAAATGAAGTCATCCTAGATTTAGGGTAGGCCCTACATCTAATGACAGATGTTCTTATAAGATCGGGAAAGGACAGAGATACACAACAAAGAAAGAGATGTGGAAATCAAGGCAGAGATTGGAAGGGTGTGTCTGTCAGCCAAGGGAGGCCAAGGATTGCGGCCCACTGGAGCCTGGGAGAAACATGGAGTAGATGCTCCCTTAGAACCTCTAGAAAGAACCAACCCTGCTGACACCTTGAATTCAGATTTCTGACCTCCAGAACTGTGAGAAAATAAATTTTGGTTGTTTCATGCCACCCAGATTGAACAGAACCTGTTGCCCAACACCACATAGCCAGTTAGTGGTAGAATGGGATTTGAACCTGGTCCTTATGAAGCCCAAATTAAGACTCTTTCCTCTACGTCTCTAGCTTGAGGCTGTGGGAGGAGAGTGTGTGGTGGAAAATGAGGCAGCAGGAAGCAAAGAGTCCCTGATACCGTCTACCCTGCCCGCAGACTTGCTGGTTCAGTATACTTGTTGCTTCATTTCTACCCTTCCTACAAGGAAAAGAAGAGTGCTTTTTACACAAGCTGTATGAAATGGAAAAATTCTGTGCATCACTTGAATGTTTATTTGCTAGTACCAAACAGCTAAATAGCAGAATTCTCTGACTGCCAGCAGAATGTTTGTTTGACACAGGTATGGAGAGGGTTAGACATCTCCACAGTTGGCTTTGTTGAAGGAAAAAAAATGAAGAGTGGTGTCTCAGAATGTAAAAATCACATTACTTTAAATGATATGAATAGCAGTCAAGGCAAGAACACAATTATCTGTAGGTAGAATCAGAAAGCAGAGATACACTGTCACAGTCCATATCAAGGTTTGTGGTCGTCTGCTTTCCTTCCTTCTCCAGACAATTTAACTGACTGTTGATCAGTCAAACACAATTGAGAGCACAGATACTGACCCCAACGCATTTAAGGAAATAAAATGGTGTCTTCGTCTGTTTGGGCTAGGCTGCTGCAACAGAATATCATTGACTAAGCAGCTCATAAGCAACCAACATTTATTTCTCACTGTTTTGGAGGCTGAGAAGTCTAAGATCAATATGCCAGCAGATTTTGTGTCTGGTGAAAACCCCCTGCGTGGTTCACAGAGAGTTGTTTTCTCCCTGTGTCCTCACATGGTGGAATGGGTGAGGGCACTCTGAGGGGTATATTTTATAAAGGCACAAATCCTATTCATGAGGGCTCTACCCTTTTGACTTAAGCAACCTCCCAAAGGGCCCATTTCCAGATAGCATCACATGGGGGATTTGGATTTCACCGTATGAATTTTAAGGGATCACCAACATTTAATCTATAGCAGATGACATTTCAAATTAGTTGGGAGAAAATAGATTATGATTATCATTATTCAACAATTCATATAGGGGCAATGGATTATGTATTCGAGAAAAATTAAGTTCTACTCTTCCTCACAGCATACTTGAATCAGACAAAAGAACCTTTTTTAGCTAGCTAAAGCAGAAAAGGGTTGGTTGCAGACAACAGAACCTTTTTTAGCTAGCTAAGGCAGAAAAGGAAATTACTAATAGATATTAAACAGCCCTGAGACTCTCTAAGAAGGTCAGGAATCAGTCCTGGGGACTATGCAACCAGGAGTAGCCCAAATTACAGCACAGGCCAGCTATAGCGGAAATTTCCCCCCACCCCCCCACCTTTGAGTACTAATCTCCAGACCTCACCGCTGTAGCCAGGAAAAAGCTGGTGCCACCAGAACCTCTGACATCATTGCCTTTGAGATTTGGAGCCCTGTGCTACCACCTTCCCCAGAATGGATTTTTGGAGGCCCCTACTCTGCTCATCCCTGTTTTTTAAACTGAAATTCCACATGGATTGGTAGAGTCTTGGTCACATGCCTGTGCCCTATTTGCGAAGGCAGCTGAACATCAGGTTTCTGGCTTCTACCATGGGGGCAGAGGGGAAGAACAAACAGATAAGGTGGGGACATTTCCCCCCAACACACACATACACATGAAGGATGCATCCAAGTGGCTGGTCAGCCAAACATGTAAAAAACGGTATAATACTTTAGAATAAATCTAACAATTAAAGGGTTAATGTCAAAAAGGGAGCCCTAAAAGAACTGGAAGAAGATATAGGCAAATATTGAACCAATCTTAGAATAAGGAAGGACTTTCTGAGCATAAAAGTAATAAAAGAAATCACAAAGGAACAGATGAATAGATTCAACTACTTAAAAATCCCATGCTTACATCAAGCAAACCATGAACAATTTGACTGATCACCCCATGGTGGATGCCTCCTTTAAAATGTGTACATGTATAACACCAAAGTCAATGGAATAAAATATATTGGGCAGGTCATCAGAAATCACATAATTTGAGTCCAAATGAAACAATTTCAGTCCTCTCAGGATTGCCTAAAAAACCAGCTCTGTTCTATTCCAGAAAATTATTTCTATTTCTAAGGAAGAAGCTTTTGTTTTTCCCAGTCTCTTAAGAATTGCTCTTACATATTTGGAAAGTTTAATTATTTTTATTGTCCAAATTACTTTCTGTCTTTTAGAGGAATTTAAGTTAATCCATGTCTAGACTTACGAGATTCTTTTAATTAGCAAGAGGAATGACTTGGGTCACAATGTAGACTTTTCCTCCAGTTCCCTCAGCTCTGTTTACAAGGTTATTGCTGAATGTATTATTGCTAAAGTGAAGGCTGACGTGGGGCAGTTAAAAAGAATCCTCTTTATTTCCTTTCATTACAGCTACTGGAGAATGTTTGGATTCGGCTCTTGTGGCTAGCTAGGATCCGACAATTGCTTTTTACTGGCAACATAAAATGTATTGCTTTTTGATTTCCTGTCAGATTTCAAATGTACCATTCAGATGATAATATACCTAATCTGCAAAGAAAATGAAGAGAAGAAGAGGAACACATCGGGGTCTTGACACAGAGATGCGCTGATGGGTGTGATGCTGATGATCTGAGCCTGAGAGCCGTGCAGATATAGGGGGTATATCCCCCACTCTGTCATATCGGGGTGGGTCAAGGGATGAACGATACCCCACGATAAGGAAGAGCTATCTGATCAATATGATCAATATGATCTTAATTGTTTCGGAGTTTGCATTCTAAGATTAAGCAAAAAAGGGTCCTTGTAAGCTGATATGAAAATTAGGGTCTATTCCTAGCTAGCCAGTACCTTCCATTCTTTCTATTCCCACTCCTGTAAACCCACTGATGCACCCATTTCTTTGAAAGAGATGGAAAAAGTCAGAAAACTTTGTTCTGGCTTTTATATGCCAAACACTTTGAATAAATAACAGAAAAATCATTTTGCTGTTGACAACCCTTTTTCAAAATGATGGGCGTGGTGGATGAAAGATGGCACAAATTCTTTGCCCCTCCTCCCCTTAATGTGGCTGACTCTAACTTTGACGAGTAGAAAGTAGTAGACATTTTTACTGCAGAACTTTCAAGCCTGTGCCTTAAGAGAGCTGCAGCTTCTGCTTGCAAGTGCTGGGAATGCACCCTCCTGGAACCCAGTTGCCACACTGTGAGAAGCCCAAGCAAATGGAGAGGCCACATGCAGGAGGGTTGAGTTGCTCCAATTTGGTTTCCAGCAGAGGGCCAGCACCATCTGCCAGCCTTATGAGTAAACCATCTTGGACATTTCAGCCTCTTGATGACTCTCAGGCCAGCTGACACCATGCAGAGCAGAGGAACCACCAGGCCGAGTCCAATCAACCTTTAGGTTGACTGTGAGATAAATGTTTGTTGCTATGTTATGCCAATAAGACTGGGGGTAGGTTTTTAATGCAGCCATCTAAAACCAAATAATGGGTTCTGTTAAAATAAGGGGAGGGCCTTTATTTGCCGAGCAGTGCCTCCAGTTCGCATGTGTTAGTATAGAATTCAGAGCTGACTCAGAGCCAAAGTAAAATGGTAATAAAAGTTTGATGGAATGTTGCAGCTGAAAGATCTTGGAGGGAAAAAGAGTCTACATGTTGAGATATGGAGTTGGGGCAATAAAGAGGAGTGAAAAGGAGAAAGAAAAAGGCAGAGAAAGACTGCGGGGTGGGGGAGCCCAAACTATCACCCCACACGACCTCAACCCCTCTTGAGGCAGGTTAGCAGAGAAGGGAGTTGGGGAAAAAACATGAACTCATGTGCTATGGTGCCTGATAGTTAAGCTTTTCTTTATGCCCCTACACAATCTTCAGTAAAGTCTATGTTACTTACAAATGCTTCTGTGCAAGTGCATTCTTTGGGGAAAGCTAAAAAGTCATTTGAGTTGTGCACACAAGTGAGTGGGGAGCAATCACACAGACCCAGTGGCTGCCCACAGTTATTCAGGAGCCAGAGGACAAGCAGGCAGAGTGCAGGGCACAGGTCTTATTCAACATCTCATTTTGTCAGGTATCATTCAACTCATTGGCGATGTGAAGTGATGTTTCCAAAGTAGCGTTGTCTCAACAGAAGTGGCAGCAGTAGGATTCACACCCAGTTCCATCCTAATCCCGTTGCTTGAATTCTTTCCACCCTACCTTGTTTTTTGTGCCTCTTCTCATTTTTACTTCTTATTTTCAGATAAGAAATCATCAGACTTGAGCAAGGATCTCATATGACTTTTATACCTTGGTTTCTCAAGCCTTTTATCCTCTATAAATGCAATGCCCTAGTAGTATTTAAATGTAAGGAGATAATTACATATCAAAAGAACAAACAAACAAGCTTATTTATGCAAGAACTCTAAAGTAGCTTTTTGGATGACATTAATTTACCTTCGTTAAAGGAAAAGAGGTAATGACTTTGGTTGGCATACCTTGTTTGAGAAACTTCTTTGTTTCAATGAGAAGGAAACAGCATTACAGTTTCATGCCAAAGGTGTCAGATGAAATTTGGGGATTTATCTCTATGCTTCTCCTATAAAAGGAAAATGCACAAAAAAAGTTCTGGAAAACCATTCAACAAAATATTAATGGAGAGAAATTTGAAGCTTTTCCCCACTATGATCAAGGCAAGGATATCCCCTCTCACAACTTCTTTTGAACATCATACTAGAAGTTCCAGAAAATGCAAGAAAAAAAAAAAAAGGAAATAAAGGTATACAGACTGGGAATGAAGAAATAATACTATCTTTGTTTTTGTTTGCAGATGACACCATCGTCTATGTACAAAATTCCAAACATTTGACAAAAAACTTCTGACTAATAAGCAATTATAGCAAGGTGGCAGAATACAAGTCTAATACACAAAAGCCAATTGCTTTCCTATATACCAATAACGAACAAGTAGAATTTGAAATTAAAAACATAATACCATTTACATTAGCATCCAGAAAGAAAAAAAAGATTTCAACTTAGGTATAAGTCTAACAAAATATCTACAAGACCTACTTGATGAAAACTACAAAACTCTGAGAAAAAAAATTGAAGAAGAACTAAATAAATGGAGAGATATTCCATGTTAATAGATAGGAAGCCTAAATATTCTCAGGATGTCGGTTCTTCCCAACTTGATCCATAGATTCAGTGCAATGCCAATCAAAATCCCAGAAAGTTACTTTGTGGAGATTGACAGACGAATTCTAAAGTTTATATGGAGAGGCAAAAGACCCAGAATAGCTAAAACAATGCTGAAGGAGAGCAAAGTTGGAGGACTGACACTACCTGACTTTAAGACTTACTAAAGAAGCTACAATAATCAAGATAGGATGGTATTGGAGAAAGAATAAACAAAGAAATCAATGGAAATTTTGCCATTTCCAACAACATGGATGGAACTTGAGAGTATAATGCTAAGCTAAATAAGTCAGTCAGAGAAAGACAAATACCATATAATTTCACTTATGTACAGAATTTAAGAAATAAAACAAAGGAGCAAAGGCAAAGAGAGAGGGGGGAGAAAGAGAGAGAGACAAAAACCAAGAAACAGACTCTTAACTGTAGAGAACAAACGATGGTTACCAGAAGTGAGGTGGATGGGGGATGGGTGAAATAGGTGATGGGGATTAAGGGGGGCACGGGTTGTGATGGAGCACTGGGTGACGTATGGAAGTGTTGAATCACTATGCTGCACACCTCAAACTAATATACACTATATGTTAACAATACTGGAATTCAAATTCAAAAAAAAGGAAATCAATGGAATAAAATAGAGATTTCAGAAATAGACCCTCATAAATATGCTCAACTGATCTTTGACAAAAGAAGCAAAGGCAATTCAATGGAGCAAAGATAGTCTCTTCCGCAAATTGTACTAGAACAACTAGACATCCACATGTAGAAAATTAATCTAGACACAGATCTTATACCCTACACAAAAATTAGTTCAAAATGGATCACAGACCTAAATTTAAAACAGAAAACTATAAAACTCATAGAAGATAACAAAGAAGAAAATCTAAATGACCTTGGGTATTGTGATGCCTTTGTAGATACAATATCAAATACATAATCTATGAAGGAAATAATTGAGAAGCTGGATTTAATTCAATTAAAAAAGACCCTTCTGCTCTGTAAAAAAGTATCAAGAGAATTAGACAAGTCACAGACTGGGAGAAAACATTTGCAAAAGACACATCTGATGAAGGACTGTTATCCATAATATACAAAGAACCCTTAAAACGCAACAATTAGGAAACAAGCAACCCAATTAAAAAATGGGCCAAAGACCTTAACAGACACATCACCAAAGAAGATACAGAGATGGCAAATAAGCATATGAAAAGATGCTCCACATCATATGTCATCAGGGAAATTAAAACAACAATGACACACCACTACACACCTATTAGAATGGTCAAAACCTGAAACACTGATAAAAAATTTTGGTAAGGATGTGGAACAATAGAAACTCATTCATTGTTGGTAGAGGTGCAAAATGGTACAACCACTTTGGAAGACAGTTTGGTGGTTTCTTACAAAACTAAACATATTCTTACCATGCAATCCAACAATTGTGCCCCTTGGTATTTACCCAAAGGAGCTGAGAACTTATGTTTATACAAAAACCTGTACATGGATGTTTATAGTAGCTTTATTCATAATTGCAAAAGTTGGAAGCAACCAAGATGTCCTTCAGCAGGTGAATGCATAAAGAAACTGGTAATTCAAACAATGGAATACTATTCAGTATTCCACTGAGTGCTAAAAAGGAGTGGACTATCAAGCCATGAAATGATAGGGAGAAAACCTGAATGCATGTTACTAGGTGAAAGGAGCCAATCTGAAAAGGCTACGTACTGTATGGTCCAACTATATGACATCCTGGAAAAGGCAAAACTATGGAGACAGTAAAAAGATGGGTGGTTGCCAGGAGTCGGGTGGGTGCTTGGGTGGGGGGTGGGATGAACAGATAGAGAACAGAGGATTTTTAGGGTGGTGAAAATACTTTGTATGGTATTATAATGATGATATGTGTTATTATACATTTTTCCAAAACCATAGAATGTACAATACCAAGAGTGAACCCTAAGGTAAACTATGGATTTTGGGTGATTATGATATGTTAATGTAGGTTCATCAGTTATAACAAATACACCATATTGGCGAGGGTTCATGATAATGGAAGACACTATGCATGTGTGGGGCAGGAGAAGTATGGGAAATCTCTCCACCTTCCTCTCAATTTTCTTAAGAACTTAAAACTGCTCTAAAACAAAGAGTCTTAAAAAAATTAACAGTGGTGGGGCACCTGGGTGGCTCAGTCATTAAGCGTCTGCATTCGGCTCAGGTCATGATCTCAGGGTTCCGGGATCGAGTCCCGCATGGGGCTCCCTGCTCCCCCCGGAAGCCTGCTTCTCCCTCTCCCACTCCCCCTGCTTGTGTTCCCTCTCTCGCTGTGTCTCTCTCTGTCACATAAATAAATAAAATCTTTAAAAAAAAAATTAACGGTGGCCATCTCTTATTACAAGTGTACTTAACTTTTTCCTTTATCCTTTTCTGTATTTTCTCACTTTTTAAAAAGAATATGTTTTGCTTTTATTGTCACTAGAAACAAGGAAGCCATTTCAAAGAAGAAAAATCTCAGAACTCACCATTAACTTGGGATTTATGGATTCACCAGGAAGTTTCCACTTTAGTAACAGTCTGCAGTATCCCTAGCTCAAGCCATCTGGCCCTAGTTGACAGGAAGAATACCCACTCATATTCCCTTCATGATGGTCTCTCCACCTATTGGAAGGCTATTATGATGTTTTTGCCTCTTTCCTTGTGGCAAATTATGCCAATTTTGTTAGTCTTTTCTCCTGGAGCCAATTTTCCCCACCCTTTCATCATGTTAACACTTCCCATTGGCAACCCCACCAACTACGGAGAAAATTGCATCAAAGCAGGTTGGCCACATCCTGCAAGAGACATGTGGAGACTCTGAAATAAAATCTTACCACATGACTTGTGTCTGAGAAAGGGCTAATAAGGCATAGTGACTAAATAGGGCTCAGATGGCCTCTAGCAATAATGCTCATATGACTACCACACCTTCAGTTGTTACTGCAACTCCCCCACCCCCTTCCTCCCATCTCCCTCCCCCTCCCTCCACTGGGGAGGGGGACAGGCTTTATCAGGAGGCCCTGGGACTAGAATGCTCTATTGTCAATTGTTCTGCCTTAATAATAATGGTTCTGATTATTGTATATTAATAATGACAAAATGACCATATTGGTATATTACTGTGACTGCTATTACTATAGTTGATTCTCATTATTTGTGGTAGTTACGTTCTATAAAGTTGTGGACAACTTCAAGTAAGTTGATACTAAACCATTTTTCCTAGGGGAAAAGAAAGGTTAGGTACGTACGTACAAGACTCCTGTTACATCATTTTCATTGACTGATCAATACAGAACCTTATTTCATGTGCGTTTCTGTTAAACACACCGTATTTGGCATATATTGTTGATTCATTGTCTGACACGTGTATTTTTGAGACCTATCTGACATGTATTTTTTTCTGCAGGGCACATCACAGCCTTCTGGCCCTTAGGAACCCTAGAAAGCATTTCACCATTATGCATGGGGACTATTTTAAACAGAGAAATCACTAACAAAATCAAAACATGCAAAAAACAGAGCACTATTAGAGACTGCGAAAGGACACTTGTTTAAGTTGGGGAGAGGTGGAACAAGAAGGCAGAGCATTCATCGCCTCATTCAACCTCAGCTGGGAACGTGTGCGTCAAGTTCTTCTCTAATTTCAAGGGACAAATACATAGCAGAATGAGCAGAATAGCAAACAAACATGCTTGCTAAAAAAGAACTCCTCTGTCTAATTTCTCAATTAGTTTAGAATTTACCAGGCACTGGCATGTACCCCAACACACAGTAAGAGCTTGAGCAGAGCCCCAAGAATCTGAAACAGCTGAAATTTCCGTCTCTGATTTTGGAAATGATCTGAGGTACCCATTTTCCAAACATACCCAGTTTGCCAGGAAAAGGAGATGCTTTATACAGCAAATTGTGAGAGAAACCACCCAGCAGGTTACAGTAAGCCTCAGGCTTGGCTTGCTATTGGATATGCCAGAGGTTGGCTTAGCACATCAGGGACACCCATTTCACTGTCCCCATGTATGCCAACTTGACAGGGCTCCCTGGTTATGTCAGGACTAAATATTACCCAAAACCTGACCAGGAACCTGACTGCCCACTGCAAGCCAGATGTATTTGTTTTGTTTTTAGAGCGTATTATCAGTCTCCCCAGGGCACTTTATACTCAGAAAAGATCTTCCCAGGAACCAGTAGGAAGCTTTTACGGTTTGGCAGTGTTTATACAAGACTGGGCTAGGGGGTGGGCGAAATGAAGTAAAATCTAAACCTATTTTTCATTCCAGGCTCTTAGTTTAAATGAGCGGCACACTGCCCGCAAAATAAGAGCACCCAACCAAGAGGAACATGAAAGGGTAAGTCCAGGTTAGATTTCTAGCAAATTCATTCTCGTCAGGGCCTCTCTTCTAAAGCCATTTGTTAATCACAAACACAAGTCTAAAACCACTACTTATTCATTGATTTACAGTTTGGAAACAGCTTGGACATCTTTCTTCTAGACTAGAATGAAGATCTTTCTTGTTGAACATTTAGTTTGTCAGAGCACGGTGCTAGATACTTTCACAGATAATGTTCAGTTTAACTTCCACAATAACAGAAAGTTTTACTTCATGCTCTGCTGGTAAAGGAACGAAGGTTTAAACCTATAGTGTAATTTGCCCCCCACAGTTCCCTTAGTAATGGGAGAACTGGAAGGAGAATCGAAGTTTTTAAGACCAGGAATAGGATGAGAATTTTTCTTTTCTTTTTTTTTTTTTTTTGACCCAGGGTCAAAAGAATGAGAAATTAGACTATGTCAAACAAACAAACAACAACAAAAATCTGGCATGATTTTTGGCAAAACATGCAACTTATCTGACATGTATTTTTTCTGCAGGGCACATCACAGCCTTCTGGCACTTAGGAACCCTAGAAAGCATTTCACCATTATGCATGGGGACTATTTTAAACAGAGAAATCACTAGCAAAAAGCAAAACATGCAAAAAACAGAGCACTAAATAGACTGCGAAAACACCACAGGCAACACAATATGTCAAGAACCTCTGCATTACAAACCAAGATACGAGACCATCTATTCAGGACTTGCAAAAGAAATTTTGGAAAACCTGGTTCGTGACCCCAGATGGATGATCTGGAGAGTCAACCTTAAGGGAAGTTGCATGCACTGTGCATTCAGTCTTCCTTCAATAAGGGTGGAAAGGAGAGCCTTGCCTACCTAAAACTTACCCTGAATTCGGCAGGTTCCAAGAGATCTTGGCACGTGTCACTGGAAGTGAAATCACTCCGGATTTGTACTTGATCCACTTCTGAAAAATTCTTCAGGCAGGTGGCTGAGTGATGCAGCCTTAGGTGGCTGAGTAGAAGGACCCACACTGGGAACAAATTGCACATCACCGATGGGGAGCACAGATGTTTCCGAGGGGGCCAACTGGAGGACAAATTGAAGGGATTCAGCTTGAAGTCATCTTGGACTCCACCCAAAAGAACTTTCTAGAGGGGTAATGTGACCCCAACAGAGGAGTTGCTAAGTGCCCACTTGCAGGGGGGTGGGGGGGCAGTGATGAAGGAAGCTGCAATCACATGGGGCTTCTCTGGGGGATCCATGACAGCATCACTGCAGAGAAAGAATCCCCTCGAGAATCCCCATACAGTGGAGACGAGGCTCTGCATTTTAACGCCCCGGGCACACAGTTAGACCACATTTCCCAGCTGCCCTTGCATTTCAGTGGCATCATACGACTGAGTTCCAGCCAACAACGTGAGGGCAGCAGAGGTGTGGCAGATACCTTCCCTGAAGTACGCCCCACTGCCTCCTCTGTGATCTTCTCTTCCCCACCCACAGCAGAGCAAGGTGAGGCCCTAGAAAATGGAGAAGCCACACACTGGAAGAAGTATGGCCTTGAATGACTCTATGAAACTGAGTCCTGGCACCCCACCTGGCTCAAAGCCTCATCCAGGTTACCCAGGACATGGGTGAGAAATAAATGTTCCCTGTTAAGTCACTCTAATCGGGGGCCATTTGTTATGATAGTTCATGTAAATGTGGTTAGTAAGCTCTGATACCTAGGAGACACCATTGCCAGATTGTACGCGTGACCAACAACTAGGGCTTTTTCTGTCCCTTACCTCTCTTTCCGCCTTCCCCCCCGGCCCTCTAACTCCGGAGAAGACAGAGGCTGACTCAGTGTGGGGCAGGGAGGAGACAGGGGAGGGAAAATAAGCCCCTTCCTCCACTGCAGACTTCCAACCTGTGGTAGGGGAGAGGGGACATCTTTAAACAAGCTGAGAGTATGACAATTTTAATTGTACCCCTTTCTGGATATTCAGGCTCATACAACAGGGCCAACGTGGTAACAAAAATCTCCAAAGACATTTTTTATTATCTTAAGTGTCTGGGGAAAAAAATATGAGAACAGCTCGTGATTTCATCCAGGGGTAGAAAAAAGCTAGGCCCACAATGAGAGGAAACATAAAGCTATGTTTTTATTGTTCCCTATTAGAGTCAAGCTCATTTAACACAAAGGTCAACACGTTTAGATTGTTTCTAGTTTATTGCTACGAACACTGCTTTGGTGGATAACCTTGCACATACATAATTTGGTAGGCATGTGAGCCTAGCTGTGTGATAAATTCCTGTCATTGGAATTGCTGGTTCAAATAATATGTGTGTTTGAAATGTTGATAAATATCGCCAAATTGCCTTCCGTAAAAGGTGCTCTCCAATTTACCACCCACCAGTAATGTGTGAGAGAATTGGTTCCCCACCCCCTCAATTATAGTTTTGTTTTGTTTTCTGAGGTCACCATAACAAATGATCACAAATCTGGTGACTTAAAACAACAGAAATTTTCTGCACAGTTTTGGAGGCCAGAAGTCCAAAATCAAGATGTTGGCAGGGCCATGCCCCCTTCAGAGGTTCTGGGGGAGACTGTTCCTTCCCTCCTCCAGCTTCTGGTGGCTCCACGGATTCATGGGCATCCTTGGCTTGTGACAGTGTCACTCCGGTCTCTGCCTCCATCCTCAGGGCCTTGTCCTCCTAAGGCTGTGTAATGTCCCCCTACCTCACCCATGAGGATGCTGGTCTTTGGATTTCAGGCCCATCTGGATAATTCAGGATGATCTCCTCATTTTCTCAACCTAATTACATCTGCCAGGACCCTTTTCCCAAATACGGTTAACATTTACAGGTTCCTGGGATTAGGACATGGGTACATCTCTCTGGGAGCCACCATTCCTCCTGCTATACCTTTAGTAAAACTTTAGAAAATCTTTGTCAATCTCAGAGATGCAAAAGTAGCATCTCTATAGTTTTATATTCCCTCCTTCTTAAATACTCCTGTTCCCTGATTTCTGTGACGCCGCTCTGTCATGTCCTTTCTGGGCTGTTCCTCCTCAGTCACATCTGGGGGTCTGCTCTCTTGTCGACATGTCCTTCCCAGGCGTACTCCTCAGACCTCTCACTTCCTTTGTCTTCCTGCTGTTCTTCCATCTGAGCTCAATCAGCCCATGGTTTTAAATACCACATTTATTTGTCCATAGTCCCACGTTTATGTGTCCTGCACTCCAGACTCCATGCCCAGACTCGCCCTTTCCACTGGATGCAATTCCCTGCTGAGCACATTGCAGCGTAAGGTCAAAGAAGAGAGGGGAGCCCCTCTCTATGCTTATCAAAATATGCTCCATGTTCTGAACCGAGTGTAAAAGGCAACAGAAGTTCTACATTTTAAAAAAATGACAATTTGTAAAGCTCTGATAACTAATCCTTTCCAAGAACATTGTCAACCCTCATTAAGGGGAATGAGGGATTCCATCAGGAACCATAGGCTAATGTAAATGATTGTTCCTGCTGCATAATAAAACAGGCTAATAAACAAACAAATAATAACAGCCTATCTTTAAATTTTTAATATTTTGTTCAACATCAATATTTTGCATTAGTTTTTATTTTTAATATTTTAAAATATTTTTATTTTTAAAAAAGTATATTTTAAAATATTATTTATTTTGGGGTGGCTGGGTGGCTCAGTCAGTTAAGCGTTCAATCTTGGTTTCAGGCTCAGGTTGTGATCTCAGGGTCATGAGATCGAGCCCTGCTCAGCACAGAGTCTGCTCAGGATTCTCTCTCCCACTCCCTCTCCCTCCCCCTTTGTCCCTACCCACCGGCCTCAAATAAATAAATTAAATAAATAAAATCTTAGAAAAATATATTATCTTGATTACTGAGTTTTTGGTGCCCCTTAAATTTTCTGTCCAAGGCAAATGCCACACTTGTTTCACCCTGATCTGGGCCCTATTTGGCATGGAAAACCAAACCCTCCATTCCCCACCCTGCTCCACTCCACCCCCAATCTCAAACTTGTTCCTTGTTCATCTCAGTAAATGTTGGCTCATTTTCCAAGTTGCTCAGGCCAAACCTCTGAATCTACTCTGATCCCTAGCTTTCTTCTATCTCGCATGTTGCATCCATCGGTAAATCTTGTCAACTCTATCTCCAAAATTACCTACAGTCTGACCATTTCTTTTCACTTCCTTCATTACTCACATAGTCTATGCCATCATTGTCTCTCAGTTGTATTACTGCAAACATGTCCCAATTGGTCTTTCTGCCATTACCCTCTAGAGGCTTCCCGGCCCACCCAGAACAAGATCCAAAGCCATTCTATGTCTTACAAGACCCCAGATGATTCTGTCACCCATACCCCTACCTTACCACCTCTCTGACTTTATCTCCTCCTGCTTACTTTGTCCCTTCTCTGCCCCCATGCTCTAGCCACACTGGCCTCCTTACTGTTCCTCGAGTATGTCAGTGCCTCGGGGCCTTTGCACTTGCTGTCCTCCCTGCCTGAGATGTATTCCTGCAGATATCTGCATGGCCAGATATTTCCCTCTATTAAGATCTCAGTTCAAATATCACTTCATAAAAAAGGTCTTCTTGACCATTATGTCTAAAATAATGCAATCCTTCTACCTCCCACCTTCATTCTTCTCTATGCTATTACCTGTTTTTATTTTCTTCATAATGACCAGTAGCCACCTAATGTAATACATACATTCCTATGTTTATTTTTTTTGTCTGTCACCTCCCACTAGATTGTAAATTCATGAAAGCAGAGAATTTCTATCATTCAGTTATATATCTCCAGTACCTAGAGTAAGACCTGGCTGGGAGTAACTTTTTGGAGCTAAAATACTTGAACTTGCTCCTACTCCTAAAAGGCAGTTAAGTATTTTATCTTTGGTTTTATTTCTAGCCACCTACATGGCCTATTGAAGTTTATTCTGGATGTCTCTCTCTCTCTATAAGCAAAATCAGGTCTTTCTGGTATTCTCCCTCTCTCCTCCTTACCCCTGCTTCAGGCAGTTAATAAAAATCTGATGACTATAATGATTTTCCTCATTAAATCAGGAAGATGTGGTATCAGTAGACTGACAGGTGACTGAAAGTCACCCTGGAGAATCATGCTGATTGGTACTCTATAAGATAGAGGTCAAAATGATTTAGTTCTTATTATGTGAATGAAAACATTTTAAAGCTTGTTTATATTGCTTGTTGATTATTCCACTGAGCCTTGTCGTTAACACACTGGGGAAAATAAATGTAATTCAAAGTCACCTTTACCAAAGAGAAAATGATCTCTCAAGAATAAAAATAAATTTCAAAAGGAACAAGTGAGACAGATTTGGAGGGAAATGAATGGCAGTGAGTCAGGTCGTTAAAGACTTGATGATACACAGGACAGATAGAGGGTTGGCATCTTAGTGCCACTCACGCTGGACCAAACACTGGCATTTCATTGGCTACTCATAAGAGACAAGGCACCACGGCATCCTACCAGAGAGGTAATATTATCACCCCTACTTAACTGACAAACTGAGGTTTCCGGAAGTTTCTAACTTGCGTCAGGTCACACCCAGCCGGCGCTCAGTGTACTCCCAGGGGAATCACAAGGAAGCTGAGAAAGCTCTTCCTATCTGGAGTGAGAGGTTTGCATCCCATACCATTCCTTGTAATTTAGAAAGAATTTGACACAGCCTGAAAAGGAGCCAAGAATCATGATTTAAAAGATGGACATGTGTGAAGAAAGGGTCAAAGCCAATCTATTCATGGTGAGGGAGGAGAAGGTTGAAACAATGTTTCCTAAGCCTTCCTGCTCTCAAATGATTTACTTTGTAACTGAGAAAAGGGCATGCTGATAGGCTACTTGA
This sequence comes from Eumetopias jubatus, assembly GCF_037043125.1. Lineage (NCBI taxonomy): Eukaryota > Metazoa > Chordata > Mammalia > Carnivora > Otariidae > Eumetopias > Eumetopias jubatus. The sequence goes on along the minus strand of NW_028274808.1, from coordinate 181,242,307 downwards.
CTTAAACTTATGAATGGAGGTACCATAGAATGGGAAAGGGTAATTATAGGATTTTGAAAAACTGCCTTGCATTTACTTTATTTTTTTATTATGTTCAGTTAGCCAACATGTAGTACGTCATGTGTTTTTGATGTGGTATTCAACGATTCATTAGTTGTGTATACCACCCAGTGCTCATCACAACACATGCCTTGCATTTTAAAATAAATTATCCACTTCCACATTTGGGGGAGACAGAGGACAGAGGCAAATGCCATTTAAACACTAGTTGCCCATAAATTTTAAATGACAAGGTGAAATTGGAGTTAATATAGTAGCAAAATGACCATATCCTGTATATAACTTTGTCATTGCCCTTGTCGTACTGTATGGAACTACTTGCTGAGTGTTATTCCTGTTGGCTGTGAGCATCGCAACAGTAGCAACCACTTCTTTTTCATCTCTGTAGTTCCAGTGCCATATCGTTTGTTGATTTTACTTACAATAAATCATGGCCACCATTTTTCTATTAATTAAAGACAAATTAGACCCCCTCAAAGATATCTGTTTGTGAATTAGAGTTGAGCCAGAATGTATTAGTCAGTACTCTGTTAGTTGTAAGGGGCAGAATTTCAACTCAAATTGGTTGAAACTAATTGTGGATCCTACAGTAGTTCACAAAATTAATACAAGTTTTACAGGAATCATGGCAAATGTCAGTTTCCCTAATGTCTCCAATGAGAGGCATCCCTTTGTCATATACTCTTACAGAACTCTGTCCCTGTCCTTAAAGCAACGTGCATTTATACATTTGCTTGTGTGCCTTTTCTGAATAAGTTGGCATCCTCCCACCAGAGTGTAAGCCCCTTGAGGCAAGGGCCATGTTGACTTAAGCTTGCCATTGTGTCATAAACACAAGCACTTAGAACACTTAGAATAAAGGATGGATGCAATTGCTGAAGATATCATCATGAATAACCTATTTGAGGAATTGTAAACACAAAGCAAAGCTGAGAGCCAAGGACTAAGCCTTAAGGAGGGCCTAAAATAAATCCAAGAGGAAGAGGAGGCAGTTGATGAACCAAGCAGAGATGAACCCCAGGAGGGAGATTTGGCTTATTTGGCACTGCTCTAGTCAAGAGAGGATAAAGTTTCAATGAAAATGGAGAGATGGCGATGTTTATTGCAGCAAAGTGGAAAAGGATAAAAAATTTTAAAAAGTCACAGCCCCCTAGGTTCGTTCTGGAAGAGAGAGATGAGACTCAACCCACTGCCACAATCCCTCTTGACCCAAGTTGGAACTGGCCTCCCCCTGGGTCAGAGAAAGCTTTCCCACTTAGAAAAAGCCTGAGCACTCGGCCTTGATCTGAGGGACTCTGCAGCCTTTAAGGAAAATGAATAATTTCAGAGCTTCTGCTTGTTATTTATTTTGTTAAAGGTCATAAGTTGGGATTTGCTTCTGGTAAAGAAAGGAGTGAGTAGGTCTTTAGCTATGCAAAGAAGAATGTAAACTTTTATACTGGAATTGAGAAGTGGACATGGTGAGCAGACAGCTGGGATTTCTTTACTCTGGCTGCACATTAAACCACATGGGGAGCTTTTCAAACATAACTGTGCCCTAGCCCCAATTCAGAACACATGAATCTGAATCTCGGCAGGTACAGTCCAATCACTGGAATTTTTAAAAAGCTCCCCAGGTGATTCTTGCGTGTAGCCAGGATTGAGAATCACTGAACTAAACTGTTGTAAGTGATAAGGTCAAAGCATGGTTTTCCTAGGGGGCAGGGATTGCATGCGGCTTTTAGAAGTTTAGCCTCTGCATGAGGTTAGAGATAGGGAGGCAGAAACTTGCTAAGTGAAAAGATGAGAGGTGGTCTTTGATCTAATTGAGGAATGGATCTTCGGTAACATGGTGGCTGGCCTAGGGCTAAGGAGATGGACAGCCAATGTTGACTGTCCTCCCTGACTCTCATTTCCACCCCTGCCCCCCATACCCCAAAAGGGCACAACCAGTGAACTTTAGATTTTTGTTATCTGACTTATGACTGATGTCATATTTAGGTTTTTTGTTTGTTTGTTTTTTGGGGGGTTGTTGTTGTTGTTGTTGTTACTGCCTTCTGTGATAATTCCTCACAGTAAACTTTTGTCAGCAGGGACATGGGGAATCAGGGAAGGGGCTGTGTCCACCGTTGGGCAAGAATGGCAAGGTGGCAAGAGGTACCCAAAAGAGCAGCCTGGTACAACTATCTTGAGGGAAGGGACAAGCATCTCTCACTCAGTAATCTTCAGCTATATGTGACAAGACAGTGGATTTCTCATAAGAATGTGGAGTGAAGGTGAAAGATTTTATTTGTGTATAGTTTTTAAAAGTAATACAAAAAGTGAGCGTTGTGAATTGTCTAAGACTGTTGAATCACAGACCTGTACCTCTGAAACAAATAAGACATTATATGTTAACAAAAAAAAAAAAAAGAAGGAGAAGAAGAAGATAGCAGGAAGGGAAAAATGAAGGGGGGGAAATCGGAGGGGGAGACGAACCATGAGAGACTATGGACTCCGAGAAACAAACTGAGGGTTCTAGAGGGGAGGGGGGTGGGGGGATGGGTTAGCCTGGGTGACGGGTATTAAAGAGGGCACCTACTGCATGGAGCCCTGGGTGTTATACGCAAACAATGAATCATGGAACACTACATCAAAAACTAATGATGTAATGTATGGTGGCTAACATAACATAATAAAAAAAAGAAAGTAATACAAAAGGGCAATAAATTTGACTGGGGGCAAAAACGTCAAGGACCAAGGAAACATTTTTTAGATTTGGCATTAAGATCTGAGGGAACATCCAAACCGCCAGTTTCGGAGGCATATTTGTAGAGTCTTACAAACAGGTCTGTGTGTGATATGTATGCTGGGAATGGTGGTAAGGAGCAAAAGAAGCATGAAAGTGACAAGTATTCGAGAACCAGAGGTATCACTAATGCCCACTAAGGGCAGAAATTTGGCAGTAAAAAGGAGAGAAATAGAATCTCAGCTAGAGGAGTTTACAGGATCAAATGAGGATGCTCTTGTGTGTTTGATTTGAAGAAAGGATGGAAGTGTGCATTCTTGAAGAGAAAGGAAGAGACACCAAGGGGAACTACGGATGTTGGACAAGAAGTGCATAAGGGTGAGCCCACAGGCATAAGACATTTTTAGGTGAGTGGTCTTGAAACTTCAGAGTGTGCCATTGTTATGGGTAAAACATTTTTGAGGGTTTACTTTGAACTCAAGTATGTTTACTTATTTAAAAATTGCTTACATATGCCATTGTTATATACATTTTAAAATTGTGCAAAATGGATATTTAAAAGTGAGGATATAAAAATAAAATATTTTAAAATAGTTTATTCATGCACAGGTATTTTGTATTTAAAATTATTTACATCCACTACTATATATTATTAATAGTGATAATAATATATTTAGTGGCAGCAGAGTGATTGAATATGCTTCACTATTTTTGAAAATCTTGATTTAACATTTTGTAATATAGCAATTCAAAGGTCTGGTTCTAATTTCAGCTTATTTCGATATTTGATTTTGTGTCTGTTATCGCTGAAAAAGATACCTCACAAAGATTCATAGATCTGATTGAAAGTAGCGTACCATTTGCTTGGCTTACCAAATCATGATCCCTGTTTTTCTTTCCCACCCATCAGTTACGCTAGGGTTGTCATCGAAATTTAGCTGGGAACTTTCCATCTTCCCTCCTGTCAATCATTCGCTCTTGCAAACTAACTGTAAGGTGTTCTGTCTCTATTTTTAACAAATGTGTTTAAAAGCCATTGAAGTTCTTTGTTTGGAAAACAAATTTAAATAGGTCATGGGGGTGTAATAATGTACAGCATGGCAACTATACTTAATGCCACGCTGCATATCTGAAAGTTGCTAAGAGAGTAGATCTTAAAAGTTCTCATCACAAGGGAAAAAGTATGTGTGATGGTGGATGTTAACCAGACTCATTAGGGTGATCATTTTGCAATATATGGAAAAATCAAATCATGTAGTACACCTGAAACTAATATGTTGTATGCCCATTATTCCTCAGTTAAAAAAAAGGAAATGGGAAAAAATATTGTTTATTGAGTGACAACTTACACACAGTAAAATACACTGGTCTTAAATTCAAAAGAGGATTTCTAAGCAGAAGAAAATTCCGTTTCCAAGTTTCTCAAGTGTGCACCTTTGGCTGCTTTCACAGGGAACAAACACAAGTCATTTGGAGCAACCCCCTGAAATACTGTGGCACACTTCCAGCACCAGTTTTGAAACTGATCCTTCCATAGCATGTATCTTTAAAAACAATGACTTTTTTTTAATCATCACTAGAAATCACCTTTACCTTGAAGAGAGATTAAACCTTTCAAACATGTGCTAGTTAGCATTCTAGTGGTATTTACTGCTCACCACAGGAAAGGTTAGCAGATCTGTAATGCTTCTAATTTTGTAAAAAAAAAAAAAAAAAAAAAAGAGTATCATCTTTACGTTTGGCAATGATTTTACCTTGAGATAATTGCTTTGTCCGTGGGTGACCATGTTGTCCACTGTTGCTGCCCTGACCAACAAATGCAGGACCTATGGCCTAAGACAAAGCATAATTTCCTGCTCGCAGGTCCAGGGAGACTCTGCTTCAGGCTGTGGGTCACTGAGCTTGGCTCTGGGTGGCCCCATGCATCTTATTACAGGGCATAGGCTGATGGGCAGCAGGGAATAGTCTTCTCGTGGTGATAGCAAGTGAGTGCATTTTAAGCCTTGGCTCATGCAACAGCCTCTAAAACCCCATTGGTCAAAATGAGTCACACGGTAAACTCAAAGTCAAGAATGGAAAGAACAGTCTGCCCACCAGGAGTCTATGTCAAGGGCATTAAAATGTACTTTTCTAGCAGGGGAAAGAAGAATTGGGATCACTCAGTTCACCACAGGTTCCTAAGATTTTTGTGGTCACTTCTCATCTCACTTAAAACATATTATACAAACTTCACCACAGGGAATGTTATCTTTGTCACTTTTTCCCGGGAATGTCTTTATTTATTCCTATCAAAGCTCTTGTCCCATCAGGAGTTACACTCACACGGCTTTTAACAAAGCTAAAACAAAAGTTTTAGTTATTTTAGTTATTTAGTTATTTAGTTATTTTAAAAGTTTCTAATTATTTTTTAATAGAAAGCATTCCCTGTTGAATTCTTCTACTGGCCACCTTTCCTCCGAGGTTCCCGGGCACACACAAAGATCCTTCCTCTGTTCATTAGTGAAACCCAAACCCTGAAAACTGTCAAGGTGAAGCATGCCTGCAACATCTGTAGTTTCCTCCAACAGAATAACAAACTTCCCGAACTGCTTGACTTATACTGATATTGATTCAATTTTGCAGCAGGTTTTTTTTTTTTTTTACAATTTATTTATTTATTTGAGAGAGAGAGAGAGAGCGCGCGCGCGCACGAGAGCGGGGGTGGGGAGGCACAGAGGGAGAGGGAGAGAGAATCTCAAGCAGACTCCTCGCTGTCTGGGGACCCTGATGTGGGGCTTGACCTCACGACCCTGAGATCCTGACCTGAGCCAAAATCAAAAGTCCGATGCTCAACTGACTGAGCCCAGGCACCCCCAGCGATTTTTTAAAATATAACTTCCAAGGGTATTTTCTGACAGATAAATATGTATTTGTTTTTAACCATATTGTTTTCAATGTATCATTTTGGCCATTTTCACCACCAAGGGAAGAACAACTGTTTCCACTGGTGGTGTGTGGCTTGTTTGGTTTCCATCTTAAGACATCTCATACGAGCATTCTAAATATTTATCATCCAATTTAATGAAATGTTGAAGAGTACTAGATTGATACTGCATTATTTCAAATATTGCTGAAAAGTAGTAGGGCTGTTTTATGTTTTGCCTGCTTGATTTTTTTGTTTGTTTGTTTTAATGTGACTTGGTGTCCTGTCAAAGGACAATATCCACAATATCCGAAAAGGATATAAAAATACACCTCCCTTTTCCAGTTACCTCTCTGTGTAACACTGGATTTTTTTCATCACCCACAAATAACAGGGCACCACAAATTTAACTCCACAGCAGATTAAAGAATCCAGCTGTCTTCTATTAAGCCCGACATCGAAGAGATTTGCAGAAATCTAAAACAATGCCTGTTTTCTCGCTAATTTTTTTTTTCTGAAAATACAGTTCTTTTAAACGAAAATATTTAGGTTAATATGCAATGGGTTTGTTGTTGCTATTTTAAAATGAATTAATAAGCAGTCTTTTAAAAAAAAGATTATCCATTTATTTGAGAGAGAGAGCATGAGCAGGGGGAAGGGCAGAGGGAGATGGAGAAGCACACCCCCCACTGAGCAGGGAGCTTGATGCAGGGCTCCATCCCAGGACCCTGAGATCATGACCTCAGCCAAAGGCAGATGCTTAACCAATTGAGCCACCCAGGCGCCTTATAAGCAATCTTTTTTGGTGGTAAATATACATAACATAAACTTTAGCATCTCAGTCATTTTTAAATGTGCAGTTCAAAACATTCGTATTGTTGTGCAACTATCACCACCATTCACTTCTATCCAACTCCGGGACTTTTTTCATCTTGCAAAACTAAACACTACATATACCTGCTCATAGTAACTCCCCATGCCCTCTCCTTGCAGTCTCTAACAACCACCATTCTATTCTCTGTCTGTATGATTTTGACTACCCTAAGGACCTCACATAAGGGGAGTCATAATAACATTTGTCTTTTTTCTACCTAGGTTATTTCACTTAGCATAACGTCTTCAAGATTCGTCTGTGTTGTAGCATGTCAGAATGCCCCCTTCATCCATCAAAGGACACCTAGGTTGCCCCCATGTTTTAACTATTGTGAATAATGCTGCAGTGAACACAGGTATGCAAATATCTCTTCAAGACTCTGCTTTCAATTCTTTAGGGTATATACCCAGAAATAGAATTACCTAGAAGTAAAATTACTGGATCACATGGTAATTCGATTTTTCACTTTTTGAGGAACTGCCATACTGTTTTCCACAGTAGCTATATCATTTTACATTTCCACCAAAAATGCACAAGGATCCCAGTTTCCTTTTTCATTTCTTTAGAATCAGTAGTAGTGTCTCACTTTCTTTCCAGTTTTAGTAATTAAATATTCTCTATTTTTTTAGTTCATCTGGCTAAAGTTTGTCAATTTTGTTGGTTTTTTTCAAAAAACTAGCTTTTTGCCTATTTTGCTTAATTGATTTTCTGTATTGTTTTTCACTATTTTGTTTACTTCTCCCCTAATCTTTATTTCCTTCCATTTTAGCTTTGGTTTAGTTTGTTCTTTTTTTCTCATTCAGTTGTTGATTTTGAAATCTTTCTCCTATTTTAATGTAAGTACCTAGAACTATAAATAGAGCCCCCCCCCAGCAATGCTTTCTTTATGTCCCATAAGTTTTGGTATATTGTGTTTTCATTTTCATTCACCTCTAAGTATTTTCTAACTTCCCTTGTGATTTCTTCTTGGATCCATTGGTTGTTTTAAGAGTATGTTGTTTAATTCTGACAAATTTCTGAATTTCTATTTTTCTTCTGTTAATTGATTTCTAACTTCATCCTGTTGTGGCCAGAGAATATATTTTGTATATCTATCTTTTTAAATCTTTTGAGACTTAATTTGTTGCCTAATATGTGATCTATCCTGGAAAACGTCCCATGTGCACTTGAAAAGAATGGGTATTCTGTTGTTGATGGGTATAATATCCTGTATATGTCTGTTAGAGCTAGATGGTTTATTGTGTTGTTCAAGTCCTCTGTACCCTTACTTATCTTCTGTCTGGTTGTTCAATCCATTATTGGGATTGAGGTATTGAAGTCTTTATCACTGTAGAATTATCTATTTCTTCCTTCAATTCTGTTAGTTTTTGCTTCATATATTTTGATGGTCTGTTATTAAGTGTGTAAATGTTTATAATTGTTATATCTTCTTGCTGTATTAGACCTTTTACTAATACATAATGTCATTCCTTGTCTCTTATAACCTCTTCTGACTTGAAGTCTAGTTTGTCTGATCTTATTATAGCCACCCCTGTTCTCTTTTGATTTTTGTTGGTGTAGAATTTCTTTTTCAATCTTTTCAGTTTCAGAGAGAGATAGAGAGCACGATCGGGGGAGTGATGGGGGAGAGAATCTCAAGCAGACTCCCTGCTGAGCACAGAGCCTGCCACAGGGTTTGATCTCACAAACCTGAGATCAGCAAATGTAAGCTGAAATCAAGAGTTGGATGCTTGACTGGCTGAGCCACATAGGCATCCCTCAATCTTTTCAGTTTCCACCTCTTTGTGTCTTTAGATCTAAAGTGAATCTCTTCATTTTTCCAAAGAAGACAAACAGATGGCTAACAGATCCATGAAAAGATGTTCAACATCATTCATCATCAGGGAAGTACAAATAGAAACTACAATGAGATATCACCTCACACCAGTCAGAATGGCTAAAACTAACAACACAGGAAACAGCAGATGTTGGCAAGAATGTGGGGAATTGGGGAACCCTCTTACACTGTTGGTGAGAATGCAAACTGGTGTAGCCACTCTGGAAAACAGTATGGAGGTTCCTCAAGAAGTTAAAAGTAGAAGTACCCTACAATCCAGCAATTGTACTCCGAGGTATTTATCCAAGTATACAAAAATATTGATTCAAAGGGATACATATACACCCCAATGTTCACAGCACCATTACCAACAATAGTCAAATTATGGAAAGAGCCCAAATGTCTGTTGACTTATGAATGGACAAAGAAGATGTGGTATGTATGTATACAATGGAATGTTACTCAGCCATAAAAAAGAATGAAATCTTGCCATTTAAAATGACATGGATGAAGCTAGATAGTATTATGCTAAGCCAAATAAGTCAGTCAGAGAAAGACAAATACCATATGATTTTACTCATATGTGGAATTTAAGAAACAAAACAAATGAACATGGTGCGGAGGGGGGAAGAGTGACAAACCAAGACACAGACTCTTAACTATACAGAACAAACTGATAGTTTAAATAGTTACATAGGTGAGGGAACTTTTGAAGAGCATCAGTGTTGTATATAAGTGATGGATCACTAAATTCTACACCTGAAACTAATATTGCATTGTATGTTAACTAGCTGGAATTTAATAAAAACTTGGGGAAAAAAAGAACTATAAAAAAAATAAAGTGAGTCTTTTGTAGACAGCATATAATTTGATGATTTTTTTAATCCACATTACCAATTTTGTCTTTTGATTAGAGAATTTAATCCATTTACATTAAAATTAATTACTGATGAGTTACTTAATTCTGTTATTTTACTGTTTGTTTTCTACATGCCTTATAGCTTTTTTTGTTTCTCATTTCCCGCATTATTGTGTTTATTGACTTTCTGTGTTTAGTTGATTTTTTGTAATGAAATGTTTAATTCCCTTCTCATTTCCTATTGTGTATATTCTATAGCTGTTTTCTTTGTGGTTACCATGGAGATATCATTTAATAGTCTAAAGTTATAGCACTCTAATTTGACTTTATACCAGCTAAACTTCAATAACATACAAAATTCTGCTCCTTTACAGTTCCCTTCCTAATGCTTTTGGTTGTTGATGTCACAAAACTACATCTTTATACATTGTGTTTCTAAAAACATAAAGTAATAATTGTTTTGTTTTTAAATGAATTAAACTCTTAAGTTATGTAGAGAACAAAATGTGGAGTTACAAACCAAAGTTATAATAATAATAGTTTTTATAATTGCCCATGTATTTATTTTTACTGTGATCTTTATTTCTTTATGCAACTTCCAGTTGCTGTCTAGTGTCCTTTCCTTTCAACCTGCAAAACTCTCTTTAGCATTTCTTGCAGGGAAGGTCTAGAAGTAATGAACTTCTTCAGCTTGTTTATCTGGGAATGTCTTGAGTTCTCCTTCACTTTTGAAGACAATTTTGCCCGATATAGGTGGACAGGTTTTTTGGCTTTTTGTTTGTTTGCTTTAGCACTTTTAATATATCCACCCACTGTCTTCTGGCTTCCTGAGTTCTGATGAGAAATCTGCTGATAATATTATTGAGGATCCTTTGTATGTGATGATACTTCTTTCTTGCTGCTTTAAAGATTTGTTGTCTTTCAACTGTTTGATTACTGTGCATTTCAGTGGGCGTCTTTTTGAGTTTATCCATCTTGAAGTTTGTTGAGTATCTTGATTGTTTATAATCATGCTTTTCATTAAATTTGGGGGGTTTTGGTCTCTGTTTCTGAAAATATTCTCTCTTCCTCTTTCCCTTTCCTTTTCTCCTTGATGGTGTCCCACAAGTCTCTTAGGTTCTGTTTACTTTTCTAAAATCTTTTTTCTATCTTTCCTTCCATCTTTTTCTTTCGAAAATCTTTCTCATTTCCTATCTTCAAGTTGGGTGTTTCTTTCTTCTGCTCCCTCAAAGCTGCCTTTGGATTCTTCTAGTGAATTCTTTATTTTAGTTATTTTACTTTACAGCTCCAGAATTTATCTATCTATCTATCTAGTTTTCTCTTTATTAATATTTACATTTTTTTCATACATCATTTTCTTGATTTTCTTCAGGTTTTTCTTTTGTCTTTGAACATCTTTAAGATAGTTGTTTTTAAGTCTCCCTGTCTGATACATCTGTCAGGTCTTTCTTGGAGACAGTGTTTGGTTAATTTTCCCTTTGAGTGGGTCATATTTTCCTATATTCTCATATGCCTTGTGATTTTCTTGTTGAAAACTGAACATTTGAGTCAAATGAAATCAGATTGTTCCCCTTCGTTAGGTGTTGCTGGGTTTTGTTCTGTTTGGCTTTGTTTTGATTTCTGTAGGCTATTTCTGTGCCAAGGAGCAGCCTGAGCTGTAAACTTAAGGTATTTTTTGTTAGGTCTTTTCTGAGACTAAGCCTTTTCCTAGGCTTAGTGACATGCGTGGTGACTTTCCAATTTCTCCTATATATGTGGTTGCTTTTGAAGGTCTTAGTTTTTTTTTTTTAAGATTTTATTTATTTATTTGACAGAGAAAGAGATAGCTAGAGAGAACACCATTGGGGAGGAGGGGCCCAGGGAGAGGGAGAAGCAGACTCCTTACTGAGCAGGGAGCCCGACGTGGGGCTTCATCCCAGGACCCTGAGCTCATGACCTGAGCCAAAGACAGATGCTTAACGACTGAGCCACCCAGGCACCCCTAAATGTCCTAGTGTTTAATGTCTGACCCCAAAAGGAGGAAAAAGGAGAAAAGCGAAGAGAGAAAACAAAGACTCTGATCCTTTAAACCCCTGGGGAAGTGACTTCAGTTGGATGAGGAGGGGCTTATAAACACAGAAGGAGGCGCAAGAACAGGACTGCCCACCTTGTGGCCACACTTATGGGATCAGAAGCAGCAATCAGCAATTCAAATACATAGCCCCAGTATGTGGAGGACATGATTTTTATTGCCCCCTGGCTCCCACAAGCAGCCTGCAAGCAGTTCCAGGAACAAGCGCACAGCTGTGTGCCCCCAGAGTGGGTAAGTAGCTGTTGCTGAGCTAAAAGCTAAGATTGACCAAAGTTTACCACGCAAGCCTTCCCCTGGAAGTTGCAAGTCTTCAACTGACTCCAGAATTCCAAAATAGCTACATCAGACAGATTCTGCCAGTATAATTGTTGTCTGAGTGTGGAGACAGATTCCTAATGCCTCCTGTTCTGCCATCTTCCCAGAATCCTCCTTGCCTGCTTGATTTTTAAGGGTCCTTTTAAATTGTGCTGCCACCAGGCTATCAATAACTAATATCCAAACCACGAGATACATTCAAGGGGGGTCATTGCTTATGAGAATGGATATAAACCTATATTTCAAATAAACTTATTAATATTTGCAAGGAATAGTGCCAATTTCTAGTCCTATCATTGTTTTTTACAATAGGTTACAATGACACGTGATTGACAAAGGGCTTGTATGACTAGTCACAAAATAACAGCTTTGCCTTTACGTTTTATTTGCAGGTATCTTTTGTTGTTGCTTTGTTGTTGGTGGTCCATTTTCTAAGGGTTGATTTCACTGAAACATGAGCACACAATCTGTAAATCCACTTCCCACAGCTCAAATCTGTGTGTTCCAAACTATTGAAAAGTGGAATAGCCTGAGACCACTATGGTCAGTCCCTCTGAAACCTTTCCCCCTGTGCACTTCCCACCCTGAGTGTGCAACATGGCCACAGGCAATGTGGAATAAGGGTGGGCAATCTTTTTACTAAATCACACTGAAGCGTAAATTTATTTTCAGAAGACAAATGCATATAAGTAGAGCTTCTAATATTGATTCACTAATCCTATTCTGGAAACTGTTACACAATGGTAAAAGAGTTTCTTAGTAAAATATTTAAGTTATTTGTTCAAGATTAGATTCTACCAGCAGGGTTAGAAAGGCTAACTCAAAAGGTCTCCTCTTTCTTGGCTCTCTGACCCTGTAGTAGGTCTCCTTCATGGGCTGGTATTTCCCAGGAAGGTAAGTTATTTTCAGTCTAATTCTCAGGGTTTAAAGCTTTCTTTTTTCAAAGCTCTGTTATCTTTCTCACCTAAACAAAATATAATCTGTACAGTATAATGTGGAAATGACATGAATTTTTTTGTGTTTGGTTAAAATTTGTACCTCTGAAAATGGGCTATGGCTTTTCTTTGCTGTCTGATGCTAGAACTATTCATTTTGCTATAATCAGCTCTGGCAACATTGAGAGAGCCATTTAAAATTAGTCATTTTTTCCTTCCTGAGCTTAATAGACACCTATTTATGCAAAGACAGAGAAAGGATCTTTGCATTTCCAGGAAATAGATCATGAGACTGGGCAAATAGTGCTCCCAGACAGCACAGTGGCTAACAGAATTTTATGCCATTCAGGAAATGGGAAAGCAACATGAGCAAGGTAAAGAGCAAATTATGAATGTATTTCTTTTTCTAACAGACTGTCCAAAGAATTAGACAAAGAACATTAAACCCCATAAGAAGAATGACGAATAATTTGACCTGTTGAAATAGTAGACTGAATCATTGGAAAATGAGCAAGGTTTATCTTTAGCCATCCAGCCCTCCCTTTATTAATAACAATCTCTAATATTTTTACAATACCTTGCAATTTACAATTTACATAAAGCTTTTCTTGTTGGTAGCACCCTCCTTCTTGCATTCTCTCTTGGTCCCCATGGACTTTCATCAAATCTGATCAACTCATTTCCAGTAAGCAGCTTCAAATCATTTATGGAATAAGGCAGGGTCAAACTGGAAAAAAAAAAGTCATTCAAACAAAGGTAAAAATGACTGATAGTGTTTAATGCATGACCTTTCCAGAGGCATTTGTATTTTACCAGAAGACAAGGTCTTAGATGAATCTGTAATTTTATAAATCAGGCAGCAAGAGAGGTTTTCTGGGGGAAGGAAGGGCATGAGACTTGCAGTGTCCTTTTTGATATCTGCAATGAAACTATTTAGGAAGTCATTTTGCTCTCCGGCAAGGTATGCCTCTCCCCAAGTCTATATATCTGATAACATACATTTCTTAGATTAGTTGAATTTAATTTATTAGAGTCCAGATTTTCAAACTGTTCAAAAATATAGACTCTCAGTGTTTTAGAGATTGAAACAATCTTCGAGTTATTTTGGCCAAACATATTATAGATAAGAAAACTGAAGACAAGGAAGTCTAAATCCAAATGCTTTAATAAACAAGGAAGCTGATAATACGAGGACTAAACTTTGAATTGATTAGGAAAGTATCTTTTTTTTTTTTTAAAGATTTATTTATTTATTTATTTATTTGAGAGAGAGAGAATGAGAGAGATAGAGAGCACGAGAGGGCAGAGGGTCAGAGGGAGAAGCAGACTCCCTGCCAAGCAGGGAGCCTGATGTGGGACTCGATCCTGGGACTTCAGGATCATGGCCTGAGCCGAAGGCAGTCGCTTAACCAACTGAGCCACCCAGGCGCCCAGATTAGGAAAGTATCTTGAAGTGTGTTATTGTTATTTAGACACTGGCCAGTCACAGGATGTTGGGGTTTGTTGTTTTTGCTGATGTTCATAGATCTAACTCAACCATATTTGAGCAGTAGGAGATGTTACTATTCCAGTGCCTATTGATGTGTTGTTTTGATCTGCTATAATCATTACCTTTTGTCCCTAGATTAATCATTATTACTTGCATTAAACTTTTCTAATTGTCTGTATTTTCATGAAATTTAATATATAGTAGAATACTAGAAAAGTCAATAGATTTTTTTTAAAGATTTTTATTTATTTATTTGACAGAGATAGACACAGCAAGAGAGGGAACACAAGCAGGGGGAGTGGGAGAGGGAGAAGCAGACTTCCCGTGAAGCAGGGAGCCCGATGCGGGGCTCGATCCCAGGACCCTGGGACCATGACCTGAGCCGAAGGCAGGTGCTTAACGACTGAGCCACCCAGGCACCCCAATAGATTCTTTTTAATACTGGAGTCCTTCATCATATTACCAAAGATGTCCTTCCTTAAAATACAATATTGTTGAGCCACTGGATTCCTTGTTAGCTTTACATCGTCATAGGTTTTGATGGAAAATCTTTAAAGATCTTGTTGGTTAGCCACATCATGTTTTCAGATGAGACACTAAGACCCAAAGAGCCACACACCTAATTTTTTTTTAAGATTTTATTTATTTATTTGACAGAGAGAGACACAGTAAGAGAGGGAACACAAGCAAGGGGGGGTGGGAGAGGGAGAAGCAGGCTTCCCATGGAGCCGAGAGCCCGATGTGGGACTCAATCCTAGGACCCTGGGACCATGACCTGAGCCGAAGGCAGTTGCTTAACAACTGAGCCACCCAGGCGCCCGCCACACACCTAATTTGTAGCAGAACCAGATTGAGAGCCTAAATCCCCTGAATGTGTGGCCAGGTCTATCTCTGTCCACCATACCACATGGCATGATTTTACAAGGCCAGAAGTCTCTCGTGGCTCCAGAAAGACACATATCTCATATACTTCAAACCTAGAGAATATTGACTGGTATGATTCCTTTGTTGTAAATCAAATTCTGGAAGAGGAGAGGAGAGACAAAGCTATTCTTCTCCCAGGCTTCCTGAGATCACAGGAAATATTCACAGATGATGTGTGAACCTCTAAGAGTGATTTTTCCATTCAGCTCTCTTTTGTTTTGCTTGGCCTTACAATGAAGGAAAATGTGTAACTGAGTGAATAAGATCTGAATTGGCTATTTGTTTTATGTTTTCCTCATTAAGTATTTCCATTTTGTGTTTAAAATTCAGAAGCTCATCTTAAAGAGCAAAGGTTACATTCAAAATTAGCATCAAAGAATTTCTGGGAAAATTGACTGAGAAACCAAAATCCTGGTCCTTGGAGGAACTGTTCTTTCTGAGAAAAAACTGATGAGTCACAGTGGTTGTAGAAATTTGTAATCTGCCATGAAAATTGGGCATTTATGATTCAAAGATTTCCTTGGCTGCATCTACACTGAATCATCTGGAGGAATATTAGAAAAAACAAAACACAAAAAACAAAACCCAACAGTCAATTGTCTGGGTAATTTGGCTACCTAATGACAAGCATATAGCTGTTTACAAGTATTAAATGACCGTCTGAGGCTTTGTTTTTTTTTTCTCCCCCAACTTTTTATTTAAATTCCAGTTATTTAACATACAGGGTAATATCAGTTTCAGGTATACAATGCAATGATTCAACACTTCCATACAACACCAGTGCTCATCACAAGTGCCCTCCTTAATCTCCATCACCTATTTCACCCATTCCCCACCCACCTACCCTCTGGTGACCATCAGTTTGTTCTCTATAGTTAAGTCTGTTTCCTTGGTTTTCCTCTCTTCCCCTACCGCCCCCCAACATGTTCATTTGTTTTATTTCTTAAAATCCACATATGAGTGAAATCATATGGTATTTGTCTTTCTCTGACTGACTTATTTTGCTTAGTATCATACTCTCTAGCCTGAGTTTTTTATCATTCAGATTTGCAGTAACGGACACAGTCAAATTCAAACCTATAGTAGCATCAAGGAACAATTTGTTTCTACCTGGAATATAGTTGGAAATTTAAGGCACAGATTTGGATGATTACTGGCTTAATGAAAGAACATAGTTTAGTTGGTGTGCAATGCACAACTCATATTCTCAAAAATTCGCTGAAAGAAAAATATCACGTAAGAGAAAGGGTCGGAGTGAACCAGTGCAACTTTGTAATCAGAAGCCAGCACACTGTTGGCTTAACTGTGGTGTCTTTTAAATATACATACTCAATAAGGCACCTGGGTGGCTCAGTCGGTTGAACACCTGACTCTTGATTTTGGCTCAGGTCATGATCTCGGGGTCCTGGGATGGAGCCCCGCATCAGGCTCCGCACTCAGTGGGGAGTCTGCTTGGGATTCTCTCTCTCCCTCTGCCCCTCCACTCCTCCCGTGCTCTCTCTCTCTCAAATAAATAAATAAATCTTTTAGAAAATTGTGAGATGTTTCAATAGAATGGCAGGGTCTCTGGAATGCTCAGCCCTGAGTTCTACTGATTGCTAATAAGAAAGAACAGGCACACATAACTTGCAGTTTCAAGGATTCACACTCATCTAAGAATTCAGTGAAGAAATCCCTAGTGCCTAGAAAATGAGAGAAAAAACACACAAAAAAGCAAGAGATTATACCAAATGAGGGAGGTCTGTTCTTAGCCACAGCTTTTCATCAGTCTTTAGAAGATTTACTGCTCACAGCTACCAAGCATCTAACCACTAGCAGCTTGGGCTTTCTTTCCTTTGTTTTTTACTTCTTCATAAAAGTGATAATTACCTTTAAGAGTGTGTTAATTATTTGGATGATGAGTATAATTTGACGTCAATGGCTAAGTACCCTGGGTCAGCCTTGTCAGATGTCACCACCTCTGAGATGCCTTCCCTGACCACCCAGTCCACATATCAGACACCACCCATCACAATGTTTTGTTTTTTGAAAATGTGATTATCCTTTCTTTTCTTGTCCATTTCCTCCATGGGGTGTGAGCATTGTAAGGTCAGTTTTCTTGATGATCAACTCATTGCTGGATCTCCAGGGCCTAGGATGGAGCCTGACACATGAGAGACATGGAATAAATATTTGTTAAATGAGTATCCAAAAACCAAAGGCAGATGGCCTTAATTATATCTTTTTCTTTCCTTTGGAATGAAAACTAATTTCCAAGTTGCTGTGCAAAGGAGAAACTCCTCTAAGACAATTAGAGAAATTGGAAACAGGAATGACTAAAGAACAAGACTAAATAAAACAAACAGAGCCAGATGATTGAAAAATAAATAATAAAACGAAATGATTATTAATTATTATTAAATAATTTAAGTGATTTTATGGGTAAAAATTCAAAAGAAGGCTAAAAGATTAAAAATCAGAAATAAATTTGACCAAAAAAAAAAAAAGTTAAGGTATTAGATGGAAGGTTTGAACTGCAGGGTTGGTATGCTCCCTGCAGTGATCCTCAGGGATTAGAATCCTGGATGAATCAGAAAGGCAAGGGATCCAGGTTCTTGACACCATAAATAAGAAACCAGTCATTGGAGACAGCCCAGATTCAAATCCTGGAAAGTCTAGATGATTTTGAAATAAGGCTTAAAGAAAATAAACATGTAAAGGTCTTAGCACTGAACCTGCTTCTTAGTGAATGTTCAAAACTGTCAACTTTTATTTTGTATTTTAAATCAATCCACAGGGTACTAATGGGCAAAACTGTCTTACCTTCCTTCCTGTAGCCCATCAGCCATCAGGTTGCTCCTGAAGTCAAAGGAGTGGAGATTTGTACAGAATGTCAGCAATCTCCTATAGGCAACATTTTGTACCATCTCTCCCCATTATTTTTGGGCATTGGAGTTTGCACTAGAACTCTACCTCTGGAATGGAAAAGGAGAATTAATACGGATAAGGATTCCAGTAATAAGCTCTATACAGGCACATACAACCCGTCATCAAAGGCTCACCTCCATCCTGTGCTGTATTTTTACCATAATCTCTACCTACTTCTGTTATGGCTCTTAACACCTGCAGTTGTTTCATAACCTTTTCTCTTAGAGGAAATTCTTCCAGGGAAGAGGCTTGTCTAAGTTACTGTTATGTATTGAGTTGTGTCCTCTCCTCCCTAATTCATAATTTGGAGCCCTAACTCCTAGTGTGACTGTATTTGGAAATAGGGCCTCTAAAGAAGTAATTAAGACTAAATGAAGTCATAAGGGTGAGGCCCTAAATCCAATAGGTCTGGTGTTCTTATAAGAAGAGGAAGAGACACCAGAGATGCACAGTCACAGATGAAACGTGAGGACACAGGGAGAAGCAGCCATCTGGAAGCCAAGGAGAGAGGCCTAAGGAGCAACCAAACATGTCAACACCTTGATCTTGGACTTCTAGCCTCCAGAACCATGCAAAATAGACTTCTGTTATTTCGGTTACCCAGTCTGGTATTTTGATATCTTGTTATGGCAGCTTTAGCCAACGAATACATTTGTCTATGATGGAATTGGAAGATTGGCACTCAGCATCCCTTCCAACTTCCTTCCAGTGTGTCTTCCTGTACTGTAGAGGCTAGAGAGCTTAAAATATTCTCCTCCAGTCTCAAATGTAAATTGGTTTCACCGATTAGATGTCCTTGAGGGAAATTTGGAAGGTGGAAGTGAGGCAGGGCCATCTTCAGGCTGCTGTGGGTGTTGCTGGGACAGGCACAGTCATAAAGTGCTGGGCTGCTAAGTAGCAGCATGCTAGTGTCCAGTCCTGGTTTGAAGGAGGTTGTGAGGCAGTTATTGTGGTGATCAAGGTAGACTCTTGATCGTCAGATGGCAGCCAAGGCAGCATATCCTCAAACTCAACAGTTCCCGAACGGGATGATCTCCTCCTCCTCCTTCTTGTTGTTGCTGTTGTTGTTGTTGTTGTTCTTCTTCTTCTTTTTGGAGGGCCAGAGGGAGAGGGAGAGGAAGAATCTTAAGATCTTAAGCAGGCTCCACACTGTGTATGGAGTCTGACACAGGGCTTGATCTCACAACTCTGAGATCATGACATAAACCAAAATCAAAAGTCGGATGCTTAACCAACTGAGCCACCCAGGCACCCCTGAGCGGTATCATCTGATTCTTCCACCCCTGGCCGTGGCAGAGGTAACAGCCACCTTAGTGGGGCCACATTGACAATGTTCTGAGAGTCATTTCGGGAACCCTGGTCTAGAAGCAGCTCCTCAAGTCTTTCCTGCTATGTCATACGTATTTTATGATCTGTATAAAATCTCTTTCTGCTTAAGAAAGCTAGAGCAGTGTCTGGATTTTGCAGCTGAACCTGGATTGATGCATTCTTCTTTGTGTCTTTAGATTGAGCACAATGCCTGGCATATGTAGAAGATGAACAAACCCTTATTATTGTTGTCTAAGCTGGTGGTTCTTAGTCTTTGATGTGTATCATCACCTAGAAGCCAATAATGAACATGAAGGCCCAGACTCACTGAGAGAGAATAAGGCTTTTTATTTTTACCAAGTTCCTTATGAGATTCTAATAACCACCAAAGTTTGAGAAGTTCTGGATAAAAATTCTCTCAGACCTACCAGGGACCAGTCATCTTTGAAGGACATGAAACCCAGTGACTCTTTATTCTCATATTGACCTTATGAAGTAGGAAGTAGTATTATCCCCATTTTTTAGATGAGAAAACCAAGGAATAAAGAGTCTTGGAAATGTACCCAAGATCACACAGCTCATAAGTAGATCTTAGTATCTAAACCCAAGAACCAAGGGACTTAGACCCCTAAGCTCATGACAACTACATTCTTGTGCATGAATTCTCTCTTCTCAGAAGAGCCTAAGGATGAGTCTCATTTAAATTTAAATCAGATTCCTTCAAATAATTTTTTAACAATATCCCAGTCTTGGGGCGCCTGGCTGGCTCAGTCAGTTAAGTGTCCAACTCTTTATTTCATCTCAAGTCACGATCTCAGGGTTGTGAGATCGAGCCCCACATTGGGCTCTGCACTCAGCGGAGAGAATGCTTGAAATTCTCTCTCTCCTGCCCCCCCAAAATAAAGAAATTAATTAAAAAAACAACAACAACAACATCCCAGTCTCTGTGATCAAGTCATTTAGTCACTAAAGGAAAGTACTGAGCCAACAAAAATCTTTCTGGCAAAACAATAGTCTCTAGGGTAGATGCCAACAAACTTCAAAGTCTAATAAAACCTATTTAAATCAAGCAATGGCTTGAAGGAGTAATTGCTCTCAGATACAAAACTAATAATTCCCTGAATATTATTATTATCTTTGAAGTGAAGAATAACAAACTGACCCTTAGGTCCCTCCATTTATTATAGAAAAACATTATACATTTTCAAGAAGAACAGATCAAAATAGTGTTATTTAGCTGCAGAGTCCCACATTCCTTTTTTCTTACTAATCATGTTTCTTACATTTTCAAGATTGCATCTCTAAGACTTAATAAAATCTTATTATTCTCCTAATGCCTAGAAATTAATAATGTAGAGGAAGATATTGGAAGATGTTCATAGGAACTTCTTATAGAGATGTGCAGGAATGCACGATGAATAAAAGGAAATATTATCCCCTTTTAAACTTTGTAAACTCTTTAGTCAATAGAAGTTCTCAAATTTAAATTTATCATTATTAAAAGAGAGGAGTTCTGAAAACTTCTGAAGTTGCCATTTTTATCACTGGTTTCACTCGTTGGGCTTATAAGGCACTAGTGGGACCTAAAAATTTTCGAAGCAAAAATTACCCTCATTTATCCCAGAGAGGCAATGTGATGTCAAAGAAACTGGGTTCAAATTCAAGCTCTGTTATTATGAACTTTATTGTGAATTATGACAAGTTATCTAACATTCAAGTCTTATTTTTTTAAAGTCTCATTTTCTTAATCTGTAAAACTCAGAGAAAATAACCCCTATCTTATGAAATGTTATAAGGGTTAAATGAAATAATATTTTTCCCTCCAAATTGAATCTCTGCAGCTCTGGAGAAGAAAGAGAGAGAGAGAAAGAGAGAGAGAAATGAAGGAAGAAAGGAAGGAAGAAATATAGAAAAGAATGGCAGCAACAAACCATAAACACCCAAAATAAACATTCTGGAATCATGAGAAAGCATGAGTTGAATTATTAGAAAATTTGAGTGTGAACTTGGAACTCTGCCTCCATCTTGTTTTGTGATGTGAAGCAATTTTCTTAATTTTAGTCTTGTAAAGAACAAATTTCACTCTGTCAAAAGGAAATAAAATTTTTGACTTCCCAGGTTTGTTCTAATTCTGACAGTCTGTGTTGCAGGAATATAAAAAGTAATTCTTAAAATTTATAAAAACTTTTACATCTTTACTCATAAATTGAATACCTTAAAAGTGCTCTTTAACCATCCACATTTCCTATCTGCTTTATTTGTATTGTCAAGTGAAGTTGTTCCAGCACATGAGTATTTTGAGATGGAAACATTTATTTGATATAATGTGTCAAAGATATTCTTTTAAAATGTTTCCAGTGTGCTTAGATATTAAGTCACACACACACACACACACACACACACACACAGGAGATCTGACTAAAATACTAGTGGTGAATCACAGCCTCTCCTCCCTTCCTCCTTGGGGCTGAAGTTTGATTTTGCCACTTTCCTTTTCCCTTAACACAAGTGCTATTTGACATATTTCATGTTTAGTTCTACGTATTAAACTTTGTATTGTTTTAGAACTTTGGAAAATATCACATCTGGGATCCACCAGAATGGACCACTCTGGACCCAGATGACAGCCAAGAGGTACTCTGCTAGGGGCTTTGGACCAGCTCAAGAGGCCAGTGCCCAAGAGTGGAGTCCAATTCAGCAGGGACAAATGAGGAACAGAAGAATAAGGCAGCAATGTAAATGGCCAAAGTTCTCCATAAAACAGAAAATCAAAATTGAAGTGTGGTAGAGAGAGGATATTAGGGAGACAATGAGGAGGTCAAAGTAGAATAGGATTCTGTGGATGCTTGAATGGCTAGGACAAGGGCTTTTATTACTTATTTATTTTTTAAAGATTTTATTTATTTATTTGAGAGAGAGAGAGCACAAGTAGGGGGAGCAGCAGAGGGAGAGGGAGAGGGAGAAGCAGGCTCCTCACCAGGCAGGGAGCCCGATGCGGGGCTCGATCCCAGGACCCTGAGATCATGACCTGAGCCAAAGGCAGCCACTTAACCGACTGAGCCACCCAGGCGCCCCAGGACAAAGGCTTTTAAAGAACTCTATTATGAAGATAGGTACCTCTTGTGTTGGTTAAATTGAACCAGGTAAGGGGCGCCTCGGTGGCTCAGATGGTTAAGCATCTGCCTGCAGCTCAGGTCATGATCCCAGGGTCCTGGGATCGAGCCCTGCATCAGGCTCCCTGCTCCACGGGGAGCCTGCTTCTCCCCCTCCCTCTGCCTCTCCCCCTGGTCATGCTCTCTCTCTCTCTCTCTCTCTGTATCTCTGTGTCTCGAATGAATAAATAAAAAAATCTTTAAAAAAAAATTTAACCAGGTAATGTTAACCTGACTGGACTACAATGCCCAGTTGTTTGGTCAAACGCTAATCTAGATATTGCTGTGAATGTTTTTGGTGGATAGATATGGTTAGCATCTACAATCAGTTGACTTTAAGTAAAGCAGATTGCCCTCCATAACGTGGGCCTTGTTCAATCCGTTGAAGACCTTAAGAGCAAAAATCGAGATTTCCTGGAGAAGAAGGAATTCTGCTTCAAGACTGTCACTTAGAAAGCCTGAGTCTCTAGTGTGCTGCCCTGTGGATTTTGGACTCAAGACATCAACTCTTAACTAAATTTCCAGCTTGACAGCCTGCCCTATAGATTTCACATTTTCTAGTTCTCACAACCATGTGAGTCAATTTCTTAAAATAAATCTATTTCTATCTCTATCTCCTATTGGTTCTGTTCTTCTGGAGAATCCTACTGATAATACCTCTGTTGTCATTCTTCTCTAATATAAAAATGTAAAGTTTGGAAGACTCTGCTGGGCTGGAAGTTTGAAGTTAAAGCTGCAAGACTCCAGTCAAGCAGTTTCACCTGGAGAAATTTGGAAATCATCATTCCTCTTTTGATCACTTGAGAAGTACCTGCTACCTTCCAGGCACCACATTAGGCACTAGATGTAGATTAGGTCCCCCCAGAAGCAGACTATGGAATAAAAATTTGAGGGTTCATAGTGTATTGGGGGTGATCTCAGCAAATACATGCAGTGGAGTGGGGAAGCGAGATAGGGAAGGGGAGATAAAACAGGGTATGTTAGTGCATAGGGTACAGATGTGGGCTATTAGGTTCAATATTTCTGAGACTTCTGGGACAGCATATGGTGGGGGGCACTCAGCTGTGTGTCACAGAGTATGCTGACAACCAAGGCTACACATGATACATTAATTTTCTAGATGTTGCAGTATTTAAAACATTTTTATATTGAAATAAACAAAGGTATATTTTGGAATACACTTACCGTGTCATGAATTTTTGAGATAAAGCATAAGAACTCAAGGATATTTGAGCTGAGAAACATTGTTTTATTGTAGTCTTTGTCTTTTGTTCTCTTTCTTCTCTGTATCAAACACTTAATTCAATTTCCCATTTTTTTTCAGTCATGCCATAAGTTTATTTACAAACGTATCAGGTACGTTGAATTTAAGAGTTTGATCCATTTTTCAAAGAAATTACATGTCTTAAAGTGCTTTTCTTCTTATCTATCTCATGGATTAACTAACATATCCTTATTTCTTAAGTAGTTGGTGTTTTACTATAAAAAAGGATGCAGCAAATCCAGATCCAAAGTACACAGTCATCATAATTAGTAGCTGCCACTTGTTTTTCACTGAAAATGGCAAATTCTTCCCTAGGCCCTCCTCATAGTGTCTTCTGTGTGTGAACCTCTGGATGCTCTGTCCCAACATGGTGCTGGTGGAAGGTCTGTGAAAGGCACTGAGACCCAAGAGGAGGAAATGGTCGCACCATGCCAAGTCCTCCTTTTTTCCCCTCAGTTTCTCACTTGAAAGGCTTTTCCTTACCAGGACACCCACTTTGTTCCAGGGTCCATGGCTTTGCTCTTTGCAATGCACAGAGCTTGTCTCAACTTAAGTCCTGGTAATAAACCTGATGACCCCTTCCCTAGGAGCCCTCCCATTAACAGGCATCTGCAGGTGGGGTGGCTGGTTATGCACTAGAGGTCCATGCTCTGCTCCTCACTGGCTCTGTTCCTGCATGACTAAGCTTGTGACAGATAGTTTTTGATCTTCTTCCAGGTCTATAACTTAACCCTGATTCCCCGTATGCATCTTTATGGACAATTTTTCCTTCCCTAATGGACAGGGACAGGCCCCACTGCGGTCTTCAATTTGATCTCAAGTACTTAATATTGTAGCTGTTCTATTCATATATATATATATATATATATATATATATATATATATATATATATATATTACCTTGTATATGTTGCTATGCCTTCTGGAAAGAAAAAAAGATGGCAGACAATATGTAAGTTTCCTAAGAGGCAATGGAGGAAAGATGGTACAAAACAAGAAAGAATAATTAAAAAGGAAACATCGTGGAATGGAAGTGTGTGTGTGGGGGGGGGTATAGTTTGGCTGGGGGAGGTGGGAAAGCAAAGCTATGACCAGAGAACTGAGGAGAAAATGAGTCAAGTAGATCCTGCTCTACTATGTTACCTGAAACCTAGAGGAAGTGTCTGGAGAAACTAGGCCATCCATCACTTTGCAGCAGTAAGCTTCTTTTGCTCCAAGCAGTACAGATTATATTAGAGAATAGGTTATTTCCAGTGCTCACTTCTGCTTGTACAACCAGAGAGAATAACCTAGAACTCCAGTAGACTGACTTCCATATACAGGGAGGCCTTCACAGAAAGTTATTTATGAACAAGCTGTTTTCCTCACAAGCCATCAATTTTTGTCTTTTTAAAAATAACAACACTTGCAAATTTTCTGTTCTTGTCACATAATCTTTTACTTATAGATCTTATTTTGCAAATGGGTCAACCTTATTTATTTTTAGCTTTTATAATGTCCCCATAATACTGAGAAAATGCCACATCAATAAGTACTATAATTTAGATTCCGGATTCTGAACTTCACACAACCAACTCTGTGGATAATAAATGATCTGGATATTGTCCAACTCTACTTTATTTGTGGTCCAATTAGCCTGAATGTCAGTCAGGAATTCTCACCTACAAGTGTTCATATCACAATGCCAATCTGAGACTGAAGTTATTTGGACAATTTAGTAGAACCAACAAACCATTCTTCTCCTTCATCTTTCTCCCAGGATTGAAGATAAAATACCAGATCATTTCTTGCCACTCTCTTGTGGCCAGAGGTGGTCAGTGACACAGCTTTGGGCAATAAGATTCATGGGAAAGTCTTCTTGGGGGCTTCTTAGAAAAATAATCTTTCCTCAAAAAAAGAAGAGACATACAAAGTCATTGAGAACTCCTTTATTTTGTCTTCTTCCTGCCTCCCTTTGTAGGCAGTGGTAGAAGAATGTCAATTTGGAACTGCAGCAGCCACCTTAGGACAGTAAGTTGAATGGTGAAGGCCAACATGCTAAGGAGGGCAGAATGGTAAAGAAGGAAAGAGCTTAGATTTTTGATGATGTTGTGGAGGCATTAAACCAGCCTTTGTACATTCCTTTAGACTTGTTGGTAATAATAAATATCCTATGATTTAAACCAGTTACTTGGATTTTTCCCATGAGTTTTATATTTAACATGAAGCCAACATAGTCCCTGAGAGTGTTCATGGAACCAATAGCCCAATCTTCCCCATTTACACATAATTGCCTGGGTCCAGAGGCAGGAAAGATGGAGAAATGGAGTATAGTGAAGGGCAGAAAACTTTTTCCTCTTCCATTCTAGGTTCTTTGGCTGGTCTAATGATTAAATTGGTTTAAGACAGATTAACAGGAGAAAAACAAACAAAATTTCATGGATAGGGGAGAAATATGAAGACTCAAAGGGCAGCTAGTCAATTCAGGCTTATATAACATCCTGAGCTAAGGAAAGGTGTAGGGGTTTGGGGATACAAAGGGGAAAATACCATTCACAGGAAGGCAAAGAAGATGTTTAGGAAACAAAGGTTGCCTCCTTATGCAGATAAATTTCTTAGGGGAAATGATATTTCTGGTAATAGCTCTCTTCCAGGTACAGGTCCCCTTTCCAATATAAATTTAAGCGGTTGAGTAAAGAACTTCTCCTGAATCTATTGGGTTTTAAATGCCTTTAGCTCAAAGTAATCTTTATGCCAAAGAGACATATTTTGGGGTAGCAAAATCTGCTCCCTTCCAATAGCATGGTCTTCTATTCAGCTTGTGTTCAGAAAGGAGATCTGACCACCTTGTAAAGGGAGGTGGCAAGCAGAACCCTAAGGGGCTTTGTTCCTGAGGGGTTTTGTGAGCCTTGGGATTTAAGTATCTCTGGGTTTTTGCAGCTTTGGGAGCACCAAAAAGCAGCAGCACCCTGGACAGTAGCTTTGAGGCATCAGACACCACCAAAGCAGGCAGAGCAGATCACAACCAGATTTGCTCCTAAGCACACATGTGCCACTTCCTGAGGACTCCCAGAAGTAACAGGAAGAGACTTTGAAGAGGAGCCCGAGGTCCTGTGCTAAGCATATGGGGGCTAATGATCCAGTGACAGATAACCGGTGTCACAATGAGCTCATTTGTTCCCAAAGACAAGGAGGCCTGTGATATTCATGGTACACACAACACACAATAAAAATACTTTTTATTTAAGTAAATTCCTGACAACATACAATTCAATCTATTCTGCAGATACAGCATGCTAATAGCAGTGTCTCCTAAAACAACAGCTGAACATACTTTCATTGCAGATCCTGGAGTTTATGTAAGCCTCAGTTTTGTGTGGCGCTCACAGGGTGTTTTGGATGTGGTCCGCATCTTTGCTCATGTGAGGCCACTGGTCAGTGGCTTCCCTCCACCCACTCACCCACAGTGATATCTGACACAATATTATATATACAATAAATCAAAGCAGAGCAGATCTGAAAAAGGCAGGATTGAGCCCAGAACCTTACACATGTTGGCCCAGAAGTGCCTTTGCTTCGAATTTGAGGGGATTTTGAGGAGAATTCTCTCTGCATTCATTTTACTTTTGTTTCTGTTTATATAGTTTTAGCTACTCAGATGAGATTGGATTCCTTTTGCTATTCATCTCTTAGAGTGTTTTCCCAATTCCTTCCCACTCTGAGTAGAATAAGGATTTCCAAGGCAAAGTTCTACTTGTGAGATGGAGATGGAAATCTGCACCTTTTGCTTTTTATTAGACAATGACTTTAGAGTAATAAAATTTCCAGATACACAGGTGGGAGTCTAAAGGGGCCCATCTACCATTATAGCTCTTTGTGTACTGACCTCACCATCCCTTTGTGACTGAGAATTTCTTCGAAGAAAGGACATTTCTTATTCATCTTTGTATTCCTTGCCTTTCTTAGCACAGAGCAAGTGTTCTGAAAAGTTTTGCTAAATTGAATTAGAAAGAGAACAGAGGGCATTCTAGAATTGAATTATAACCTAACACACCTGCTTCTATGTGCGTAAGAAACAAATCTTTAATACTAGGATTAAGTTTGTTTGTTTGTTTGTTTTGCTTGGGCATGTCTTCAGAATCAAATCCAAACTTCTTAATTGTTGCTGTAAGACTGCAAATTATTTTCTCCTTGGAAAAAACTTTTTAAAACCTCTGTGCAAAAAATTGTGCTGGGCACTTTCACACATGTTGCTACACTTATTTGCTTTCCATTCCCTTGTCAATAGCTTGGATATTATTTTTATTTACTTATTTCAATTTTAATATTTCATTTATTCATATTTTTTAAAAAATATTTTAACACAAGGTACATCTTTCCCCAGAGTGTCCCCTCAGGTCGGTATTTTATCCTCTTGTTACAGATGAGAAAGCTGAAACTCTGACAGGGGAAGGAACCAAAGGATACCTGGCAGAAAAGGAGTTAGGTTGTTTTCTGATTCCAGGTACCATGACTTTCTGCCACTCCACAGTTTCACCTTCTTTCCTCCCTATGCTTTATGACCCTTCTCAACCTAAATGTTCTTATCTTTTTAGTTATTAACCACCTTCCCCCTTCCAATCTCAAAAGAAGTCTCTCCGTAGTTTTCCTTTTTTTTTTCTTTTTTTGTTCAAAGTGACGTTTGTGCTGGAGATTCATGGATGGGTGGGGTGTTGGGATGGAGAGGCTGTAAAGAGTTGAGATTTATTCCTCTACAAGCTGGAGAATTTCTGAATTGTAGGGGGAATGTTTTGTATAGAAACTACGTGTTTTGTGGAGTCTGTCATTAATTGCCTTTAAGTACTTTTTCCTCTCTGCCTGCCTCTTTCCAAAGTTGTTTTCAGGGGGTATAGCTCAGGGGTAGAGCATTTGACTGTAAAGTTGTTTTTAATAAACAAATAGGACCAAATGGGTTATTTGGAATCTGTATTTGCCATCACAATACTCTGAACAGTGGTGTTATGAATGCCAAGGTGTTGTGCATGGGTGCCAAAGGCCCAGTCCTTTGGAATTTCTATCATGTCCCTGCTTTAGTCCTTTAGTGTTCAGAGTGTAGTTCCTGAACCACCAGCACTACAATCTCCTTGGAACTTGCCAGAAATCAGATTAGCAGATCCTACAAGAGTCCTATTGAATCAGATCCTCTGATTCAAGTTTAATGTAGTTAGGCTAGAGTAGTTTTTGCAGTCATCTTGATCTGTTTTCTTGGAATCTTACCGTGCTTTGCTTAAGAATATACAGACACACACTTGAAATTAATTCTTGATTATTTTGGTGAGGTTATTCTAACGTTTATATTATTCCACAGGTATTTTTCTAGCTGCCTTTGGGAATGCCATTCAATTAGCTAAATCTGTTCCTTCTAGTTCTACTAAAAACCTTTGATATGTTTCTTTGAAGGCAAGAACCATGTCTTATTTACCTTTGTGCCCACACCGTTTCTTGTATGTAAATGCGCAATAAGTTGAAAGCTGAATGACTTTTCTTTTTGAAAGCTGAATGAATTTTGAATAAATGATTGAATGGATGAATACATAGAAGCAGAGGCATCTAGATGGTACACCCCTTGGACTGGGACAATGTCTTAGTCATCCTTGAATTGCCAATGCTTCACAGAAAGCCTATTAATAAATAAATCCTTCTTGGTTAAGTTGTAGCTGTTTGATGAGAAGATGTTGTCTATTTATTCCTGGCATAAGACCCCGCAGAATAGAAACAGGAGAAGTGCAAATAAAACCAATTGATAAATACAGCGCTAGCCACCTTCACAATTGTTACCTCAGCTAAT
Source organism: Eumetopias jubatus (assembly GCF_037043125.1). Taxonomy (NCBI): domain Eukaryota; kingdom Metazoa; phylum Chordata; class Mammalia; order Carnivora; family Otariidae; genus Eumetopias; species Eumetopias jubatus. The sequence goes on along the minus strand of NW_028274808.1, from coordinate 181,212,918 downwards.
CATCACAACATCTTGTGAACTGGTGTTATTTTACAGAGATAGAAACTGAGTTCTGAAACGTAAGCACCTCACCCAAGTTTACACAGCTAGTGTCAGAGCCTGGTAATTCTTGGCAGTAATTTTCTATGTAACTGTGTGTACAGCCCTGTTTCTGCAGAGATTGAAGGGTGGAAAAGGAATAATCCGTTATAATAAAACACAAAAATACACGACTCTGAATTCCCCTGGTGCATCAGAGGCACCGTATCTCCGGAGGAAAGCGCTCCTCTTGTTGCCTCTTAGGCGTACACCAAGCGGGAACAATGGAACGAAAAGCCACCCGCAACCACATCTTTTTTCCGCCAGCGGAACGCAGGCGCTGGGACCTTCAGCCGCCGGGGGGACCAGAGAGGAACGGACTCACGGCCCGGCAGTTGCCTGGTAACGCCCGCTAGGGGAGTCCCAGCGTGAGAAGGTCCCGGAGAAGTGTCACTGGCCCCGAGTGGGACCCCGTAGCCCGTTCTCTCTGCGCCAGCCTGTTCCCGCGGCTTGGCGGGCTAGGGCAGGGGAAATGTTGCAGGAGGAGTCGGATCTGTCTCTCATTATTGCCCAGATAGTCCAAAAGCTCAAGGGCTCCAATTTGTACGCTCAGTTGGAACGGCAGGCCTGGGTGAGTGAGGCCGAGCGGGAAGGGATGGAGACGGGCGGGGCCGCGGTGATGCCTGCTCTCCGTCTGCAGCCCGCTGACCTCAGCGGGAGCCCGCCTGGGTCTCCCCGACTCCGCTCCTGGGCACGGAAAAGCTTCCCTTGCAGGTGGAAGCTCCACTTGCTCAGCCTCGCGCGTGGGGTAGTAGATTTTTAAAGCAGGGTGGGGCGCATCCCGCCTTTCTTTAGGCCGGAGAATGCTGAAGCTATTCATTCATACCATAGTCCTTTTTTAAGCTGCTGGAATCAGTAGAGATGGGTTGGGCCACGCCTTCCCTCACATTTTTCGACCTGTGGGTGGGTTTGGACCCCCAGGTGCCTTTTTGCTTTCCGTTAGTCTATCACCTTCTTGCTCTCTGTCCTCTCTGCAGTGATCCCTCTTTCTCTCCATCCAGCATTTACTGAGTATTTTCTAACGTGCTAAGTTCTTTGGATGAAGAGATTGATCAGGAGGTCTTTGCCTTTTTGTGTGAATGTCATATAAATGGGATCATACAGTATGTAAATTTTCGTGTCTGGTTTCTGTAACTTAGCATAATGCTTTTGACATTTATTCATATTGTTGGTATTTCACTACTTCTGTTCCTTTTTACTGCTGAGTAGTATTTCATGTTTGGATGTATTGTGATTTGTTTATCCATTCATTAGTTGCTGGGCATTTTCCGTTATAGTTATGGGTTGTTTCCAATTATGGAGATTATGAATAAAGCTGATATATACATTTTGGTAAAGGGTTTTGCTTGAATATTTGTGTTTTTTTTTTTCTCTTGGATAAATATTTAGGAGTGGAATTGCTGAGTTGTATGGTAAGTGTATGTTTAATTCTATGAGAATCTGCCAAACTTTCCCAAAGTGGCTGTATTATTTTGCATTTCCGCCATCAATTATGAGAGTTTCAGTTGCTCTGCATCCTTGTTAGTACTTGATATCAGTTTTTATTAGTTAATTTTTATTTATTAATTACAGTCCTCTGGTAGAAGCATGATATCCTATTGTGGCTTTGATTACATTTCCTGTATGACTAATGATACTGAGCACCTTACCATAGGTTAATACATTCTTTGGTCAAGTAGTTTGTGTAAATCTTTTGCCCATTAAAAAAATTGTGTTTGTTCTCTTATTGTTGGATTGTAAGGATACTTTATATGTGACACAAGTCTTTTATCAGATAGGCATCTTGCAGATATTTTCTGCCAATCTGTGGCCTCTCTTTCCATTTCCTTAACTAGATCTTTCAAAGAGCAAAATTTTTTATATTGATGACAATTTTTAATCAGTTTCTTCTTTTATGATTTGTGGTTTTTTGTGCCCTACCTACAAATCTTTGCCTAACCCAGAGTCTCAAAAAGTTTTTCCTATGTTTGGTTCTAGGAGTTTTATAGTTTTAGCTTTTACATTTAGGTCTGTGATCCATTTTAAGTTAATTTTTTGGTATAGATAGATTGGTGTCCAATACCACACCTATTTCCAGTACCGATTTGTTGACACACCTATCCTTTCTCCACTAATTTCGTTGGCACCTTTGTTGAAAATTGATTTAGGACACACACACACAACTATTTCTGGCTCTTTGTTCTGTTCCATTGATCTATTTGTTTTGATTTTTGTAACTTTATAGTAAGTCTTGAAATCAGGTAATTAGCGTTCCAACTTTGTTCCTCTTTCTCAGGATTGTTTTGAGTATTCTAGGTCCTTTGCTTTTCCATATAAAATTTAGAGTCATTTTGTAAATTACTACAAAAAGTTTGCTGGGATTTAGATTGGGATTATGTTGAATATGTAGATCAATTTTGGGAGAATTGACATGTAAACAACATTGAATTTTCTGCCTATGAACATATTTTATCTCTTTATTTCTATTTTCTTTATTTTTTTTCTTGTCAGTGTTTTATAGTTCAGTATACAAATCTTGCACATAGTTTGTTTAGATTTTCCCCTAAGTATTTTTTTTGATACTATTATAAATGCTGATTTTTTCATTTCATTTTCCAATTGTTTGTTGTTAGTATGCAGAAATATGATTGATATTTGTATATTATATTTACCTTGTATCCTGTGACCTCACTAAACTTACTTATTAGTTATAGTACCACCTTTTGTAGATTGCATAGGATTTTCCAAGAACATGTATCATATGTGAATAAAGACAGCTTTACTTCTTCCTTCCAATCTGTATGCTTTTTCTTTCTTTCTTTTCTTCTTTCTTTCTTTCTCCCTCCCTCTCTTTCCTTCTCTTTCTTTCTCTTTCTTTCTTTCTTTCTTTCTTTCTTTCTTTCTTCTCTTTCTTTCTTTTTCTTTCTTCCTTCCTTCCTTCTTTCCTTCCTTTCGTTCTTCTCTCCCTCCCCTCCCCACCTCTCCCTTCCTTTCCCTTCCCTTTCCTTCCCTTCCCCTCCCTTCCCTTCCTTTCCTCTCCTTTGCCTTGTTGCATGGCCTAGTGCCTCCACTGCAATAGTGTATAGATGCGTTCTACTAGGTTGAGGAAGCTCTCTTTTATTCCTTGTTTTTTGAGAGTTTTATTATGAATGGATGGTGAATTTTGTTAGATACTTCTCTTGTATCTGTAGAGATGCTCATGTGGTTTTTCTTTTTTTAACATGTTGATATGGTGAATAATAACTGATTGGTTTTGAATGTTGAACCAGTTTTGCATTCCTGAGATAAATTCCACTTGGTTTTGATGCATCATCCTTTATATATATATATATTTCTTGATTTGATCTGCTAATATTTTGTTAAGGATTTTGTGAATATTTTCATGAAAAATGTTGGTTTGTAGCTTTATTTTAACATCTTTGTCTAATTTTGTTATCAGGTAATGCTGATTTCATAAATTGAATTGGGAAGTGTTCCCTTTTTCCTATCTTGTGGAAGAATTTGTATAGAATTAATATTATTTCCTTCTTAAATATTTGGTAGAACTCCTAGTAAGGTCACTGGGGCCTGGTGTTTTCTTGGTGGGAAGCTTTTTTATAAAAAATTTAAATAAAATATATATGCAGGGCTATTCAGGTTATTCATCTTGTTGAATGTTCCATGTGCATTTGAAAAGAATGAACATTCTGCTCTTGGTATTCTATAAATGTTGATTAGGTCAAGTAGATTGGCAATTTTGCTCAAGTGAGTGTGGAGGCTTACTGAGTATGGAAGCTTCAGTCAGTATAGTTGGGGATCAAGCTTGGCTTGAGTTTTGTTATTACTGTCATTAGCTTCGGTGTACCATAGGATTCAAATTTAGTGGGTGGGCTGCTGTAACTTTGTGCTTAGAAAGGGCCCTGGAGTACTGGAAGGTTTTTCTCAGTGTTTGTTCTACATCCTGTGCTTTCATCTGCCTCTGCTTGCCATTGCCACAGAGAGAAATCTCTCTCCATGCTCTTATCCTTCCCTCAGCAGTAGAATGTTGTTTGTTACTCAGTCCTAAGCTCATAGTAGGTACAGGCATTCTTTATTCTACTGGTCCTGTCTTAGTCCATGTGCCTTGGGAGTGGGTCTTTCTCTGTTTCTTCCTCTTCTCCCCTTGGCAACCAAAATCTGCCTTGTATTTGTGGCTGATAACGGGTGAAAGAGAGATTCCTGATCCTCACTAGTGCTGGCTCACCTCTGCTTTGTACTGGTGTAGGATCCTGGGCCCAATAGTTTTTTTTTTTTACCTTCCCATGAGCAAGGTCATCTATCTGACCCCCAGAAAGAATTAATTATTGCCTTGTCTTCAGAGTAGGAAGTTTTCTGAGCCCTCCCTCAGAGGTTTAAGACCTGTTCCTCACATGAGTGGAAAGTTAGGCAAGGTAGCACGGTTTTATGCCTGTCCTGGAGTGGCAGTTTATCCCTTCTTGTGCACCTATGCCACAAAAGGGGACTCTCTGCAGTGCCTGGCTTTGCCGTCATTCTTTTGGATGGGCACCTGGTTAAGACTCATGGAAAAGAGCATGAGAGTGTAAATTCCCCATGTGTTTTGAGCTTTTAGTTATTCTAAACTGAAATGCTAGCTCACATACAATCTGTTACAGTTAAAATTTTAACTGATTTCTTCTTTTTTGCTTGTATGGTAGCCTCCCTTTCCTCCTGTGCTCTGCCAAAGGTGAAATAGTTTGGAGTCCCTTCTGTCCTTGGAGAGACTTGTTATTCTTTGAAACTTAATTCACTTGATTGTCCTACAACTTCAATTTTCTGATGGGTTCAAGAACAAATGATGATTTGTTAGGTTATACCATTTTTTCTCATTATTAGGGTGGGAGAGACGTTCTTGTGCTGGCTTTCTACATCCTATGTATTAGTAGAACTCCAGTAATAAGTGTTAAAGGATTGCATCTATGTCCATGAGAAAAATTGGTGTGTAATTTTCCTTTCTTGTAATGTCTTCGACAAACTTTATATCAAGTTTATGCTGGCCTGATAAAATGAGTAGAGAAGTGATCCCTCCTTTTTTATTTTCTGTTTGCTGAAAGAGTGTTATGAGATTGTGTTATTTCTTTCTGAGATATTTGGAAGAATTCTCCAGTAAAGTCTGTGTCTTAGATTTTCTTTTGGGAAGGTTTGTTTTGTTTTTTTAGCGGACTTTATTTTTTAAGAATAGTTTTTGGTTTACAGCAAAATTGAGCAGAAGGTACAGAGTTCCAATATATTCCCCTTTCCCTTGTACACAGTTTTCCCTATTATTAACATCTTGCATTAGTGTGGTACTTTTTTACAATCCGTGAACCAATATTGATACATAATTATTAAATAAAATCCATAGTTTACATCAGGATTTGTGTTGTACAGTTCTAATGGTTTTGACAAATGTGTTATGTCATATATTTGCTCTTTCAGTATCTTACAGAATAGTTTCACTGCTCTAAAAATCCTCTGTACCCCACCTACTCATCCCTCTCCCTTTATACCTCGCATGCCTCTGGCAACCACTGACTTTTCTGTCTCTATAGTTTCACCTTGAAGAATGTCATATAGTTGGATTCATGCAGTATGTAGCATTTTCAAACTGGCTGCTTTTACTTTGTAATATGCATTATGTTCCTTTATGTCTCTTTGCGACTCTATTGATAGCTTTTTTTTGGAATAATATTCTATTATGTGGATGTATCACAGTTTATTTATACATTCACCTATTGAAGGACATCTTGGTTGTATCCAGGTTTTGGCAGTTATGAATAATACTGCTAAAACATTCCTGTGTAGATTTTTGTGTTGACATAAAATGCCAAGGAGGATGACTGCTGGATTGTATGGTAAGACTATGATTAACTTTGTTAGAAGTTAATGACCTATCTTCCAATGTGGCTGTACCATATTCCATTTCCATTACCAATGAACAAGTTTCTGTTGCTCCATATCCCCAACATTTGGCGTTACCAGTGCTTTAGATTTTAGCCATTCTAATAGGTGTATTGTGATATTCTCACTGTTGTTTTAATTTTCAATTCTTTAATGACTTATGACACTGAGCATCATTTCAGATGTTTATTTGCCATCTGTATATCTTCTTTGGTGGGTGTCTTTTCAGATCTTTTGCCCATTTTAGATTGTTGTTGAGTTTTAAGAGTTTGTTGTATATTTTGGGTACAAGATTTTTTGTTTTTGTTTTTTTTAATCAGCTATGTCTTGTACAAAGATTTTCTGCTAATCTGTGGCTAGTCTTTTCATTCTCGTAACAGTATCTTTTGCAAAGAAGTTTTTAAATTTTAATGTAGTCCATCTTGTCATTGTTTTTCTTTTATGGATTGTACTTTTGGTGTTGTGTCTAAAAATTAATTGCTAAACCCAAAGTCACTTAGATTTTCTATTATGTTATCTTTTTTTAGAAGTCTTATAGTTCTGGGATTTGATTTGGGTCTGTGATCCATTTTGAGTTAATTTTTGTGAAGGGTATGAGGTATGCATATAGGTTTGTTTGTTTGTTTGTTTGTTTTGCATATGAATGTCAAGTTGTTCAAATACAACTTGTTGACTTGTTGAGAAGACTATCTTTGCTCCATGGAATTGTCTTTGCTCCTTTGTCAAAGATTAAATGACTGTGTTTGTGTTGGCATTTCTGGGTCTCTATTCTATTCCATTGATGTGTTTGTCTATTCTTTCACCATTACCACACTGTCTTGATTTCAGTAGCTTTATAATAAAAGTTGGGTGGTGTCAGTTCTCCAACTTTGTTCTTGTTCTTTAATATTGTGTTGGCAAGATTTTTAAGAACATTAAATTTTAATAGATATAGGAGTATTAAGATTTTCTATTTCTTTTATTGTGAGTTTTAGTAAGTTTTGTTTTTCAAGGGATTTATTTCATTTAAATGATATAAATCAGTGGCCTAAAGTTGTTTATATTAAACATATATTTTTTTAATGTCTGAAAATTCTTTTGCAGTTTCTGATAATGGTAATTCGTATGTGTGCATGTGTGGTGTGTGTGTTTGAACAGTTTTGCTAAAGGTCTCTCAATTTTGTTAATCTCATCAAAAAAGCAGTTTGGGCTTTGATAATTTTGCCTTGATTTTGGATCATTTCTTTATTATTAATTGCCTCCTACTTTCTTTAGGATTGATTTGCTGTTTTTTGTTTTGTTTTGTTTTTAGTTTCTTCAAATGGAAGTTTACATCAAAGATTTGAAACCTTTCTTCATTTCTAAAATATGCATTTAAAGTTATCCCCCTAAGCACTGTTTTAACTGTATCCCATAGTTTTAATGAGTCATAGTTTCATTGTCCTTTCATTCAAAATATTTCCTAATATTTTTGTGATTTTTAATTTGATGCAAGTGTTATTCTGAAGTATATTGCTTAATTTCTAAGCATTTGAGATACTCTATTTTTGTTAACAATTTCCAGCTTAATTTTAGTGTTGTCAGAGAACATCCTCTGACTGATAAAATATTTTTAAAATTTAAGGGGCTTACTTTATAGCCCAGTGTATAATCAATTTTTCTGAATGTTCCATGTGCACTTGTAAAGAATGTGTTTACTGTCACTGTTGGGTTAGGTTTATCTCTATATGCCACTGAGGTCCACTTGTTAATTATGCTGCTTACCTTTCCTATAATCTTACTAAGTTTTTTTTCTGCTTGTTTTATCAGCTATTGAAAGAAATATGTTAAAATCTCCCACCATGATTATATATTGGTCTATTTCTTCAATACTCTCAATTTTTTGCTTTCTATATTTTAAGGCTATTTTATTGGCTGTGTAAGATTTATATTGTGTTATCTTCCTGATAGCTTAACCCCTTAATCATTATGAAATGTCCTTTATTTCTAGTAAGTTTACTGCCTTAGAGTCTGTTTTGTCTGATGTTAGTATAATTATACCAGCTTTCTTTAGTTAGTGGTTGCATGTTATGGTTATTTTCACCCTACTGTGACTGTATGTGAGATGTGTCTCTTGAAAGCTTCAGCATCATATAGTTGTTTTTTAAATCCAGTCTAACAACCATAGTTTTTTAATTGTATTATTTAGTCTATTTGTATTCAATGAATTTACTGACATTAGTTTTGTATTTGTATGTTACTGAATTAGTTTTGTATTATTGGTCTTAATATTTGTTTTTTTATTCAATCCATTTGCTTCATATTCTGCTTTCCCTCTTTTGTTTTGATTATTCAGTTATTATTCAAATATTTTATTATTTATTTTTCTCTCCATTAATGTGATAGTTACACATTGTTTTACTGTTCTTTAAATAGCTACCCTAGAGGTTACAGAATTTATTCTTGATTAATTATAGTCTCATAAATGATCACTTTACTATTTCCCTGTTATGTAATGCTAGAACTTAGAACACTTTACTCATTTATGGCTCTTTCCTTTTGTTATTTTTGCCATGCCTTTTATGTGTAATTTAAATCCGTCAAGAGAGAGATAGTCCAAGATGGCGAATGAGTAGGAGACCTTAGTTTCATCTGGTCCCAGGAATTCAGCTAGATAGCTGTCAAATCATTCTGAACACCTGTGAACTCAACTGGAGATCTAAGAAAAGAATAGCTGCAGTTCTACAAGTAGAAAAGCAACTATTTTCTGCAAGAATGAGAAGATGGAAAAACTCACCTCAAAAAAGAACAAGAGGCAGTACTGACTGCCAGGGTCTAATCGCTATGGATATAAGTAAGATGTTGGAACTAGAGTTCAGAATAATAATTATAAAGATACTAGCTGGGCTTGAAAAAAGCATAGAAGACACTAGAGAATCCCTTTCTGGAAAAATAAAAGAACTAAAATCTGATCAAGTCAAAATAAAAACGGCTATTAATGAGATGTGATAAAAATGGAGGCTGTAATTGCTCGGATAGGAGAATTAGTGATATAGAAGACCAAATGATGGAGAATAAAGACTCTGAGAAAAAGACAGAGAAACAACTACTTTATCATGAGGGGAGAATTTGAGAGATAAGTAATACCATAAAGCAAAACAATATTAGAATAATTGGGATTCCAGAAGAAGAGGAAAAAGGGAGAAGGAGGGGCATAAGGTATATTGGAGCAAATTATAGCAGAGAACTTCCCTAATCTGGGGGAGGAGACAGGCATTCAAATCCAGGAGCCACAGAGCACCCCATTCAAAATCAATAAATATAGGTCAACACCTCAACATATAGTAGTGAAACTTGCAAATCTCAGAGACAGAGAAAATCCTGAGAGCAACTCAGGACAAGAGGTCCATAACCTACAAGGGTAGAAACATTAGACTAGCAGCAGACCTATCCACAGAGACCTGGCAGGCCAGAAAGGACTGGCATGGTATATTCAGGGTGCTAAATGAGAAAAACATGCAGCCAAGAATACTTTATCTAGCAGGGCTGTCATTCAAAATAGAAGAGATAAAAAAATCTTCCAGGACAAACAGAAACTAAAAGAATTTGTGATCACTAAACCAGCCCTGCAAGAAATATTAAAGGGGATCCTTTAAGTGGAGAGCCCAAAAGTAACATAGTCCAGAAAGGAACAAAGACAATATACAGAAACAATAATGACTTTACAGGTAATACAGTGGCACTAAATTCATATTTTCAATAGTTACTCTGAATGTAAAAAAGACACAGGGTATCAGATTGGATAAAAAGGCAAGACCCATCAATATGCTGTCTGCAAGAGACTCATTTTAGACCCAAAGACACCTACAGATTGAAAGTTGGGGGGGGGGGTTGAAAACCATTTATCATGCTAATGGATATCAAAAGAAAGCTGGGGTAGCAATCTTTATATCAGACAAATTAAAGATATAAAAAACAGAGTCCCACATAAGACTTTGAATGGTAAGGATGTTTTCCGTAATCTTTTATCACATAGTAAAGTAGTAGATACTCCATATATACCATTATAATCAACATTAAAGAAGAAGAATCTGGATTTATTTAATAAATACATATTGAGCACTGGCTCATGCCAGTCATTTTGGTAGGTGTAAAATACAACAAAACAATGAAGACATACTCTCTTCCTGCCTTCATGAAACTTATACTTTAATGGGGAAAGCAGACATTTAAAAAATAAATACAGGTATGATAAATATTACCAAAAAAAAGTTCCAGATACTACAGGCCACTAAACTGGGAGGTTATATAAGACCTACAGAGCTTAAATGGTCTTGGCTGAAAGAGTAGAGTGAAGAACAGTACCACCAAGCTTCGTAGGCATGATCAAGGATTTTGACCATTTTTCTAAGGGCCATACGAAGCCTTGAGGATTTTAAGCAATCTTGTTTGGACCTTTAACGATATCCAGGCTTCCATTTACTAAGCACTTACAATGTGCCGGGCATAATATCTTCTTCAGTCCTCACAAAATGGGACTTACATTTACAAGTTGATGGAAGAGCTGGTGGCTGATCAGCATCCCTGCCTTAGCTTATATCCACTACTGCAGACATTTAGTAGAAGTAAGCTAACTCTTAAAAGGCAAGCTACAATCAGTTTTAGTAACATACTTTTAAACAACTGGCTACTTATTTGTTACATGCCTTTACAGTTTTAATCATGAGGGCAGTTTCGTGCCACGAGCCTTTTCCTGTACTGTCTCCATTTTGTCTGTTTGGGTATACTCTGAAAGTGCTAGAGCAGTATTGGTTCAACTTAATTAGAAAAATAAAATCACACAGAATATTTCAAAGAGAAATATAAATGATTTTTAGACCCCCCCCATTAGCACCTCTTTTTTATAGTATAATTAAACTGTATTTTAATATATCCTTTTGTAGATTAAAGTTTAATTATCAAGATCTTAGTGTGATAACATGGAATTTTGTGTTTCTGGAAAGGGGTGGTGTTTTTTGATTTCTGAGTTTTCTTGAGTTACTTTGTTATGAAGTCGACCTACATCTTAAAATCGAATTTGCTCACTCATCCTCTAGACACTACCATGATAACCTAATCTAAATTTGATGTTTAGCACAAAGATCAACATTGTTATTTTGTATCATTCATTATTTGTATTTAAAATGGATGTTGTGTAAAACCTCAAATGTTATTTCCGTTCCATTAAGTGTTTAATAAGTCTTGATGCTCTGATTGTTATTATAAATAATAGAATTGTGAAAGGAAGGAACCTGAAAGAAGATAGGCTTTGGAGAGAGAAGGAATAATATAATTGATAGGATGTTGTCATAAGTCTAGAACCCCAGAGCATCTCAATGCTAGTGTCCCTTACTAAAAAACTTATGAAATAATATCTCAAATATTGTTTTTTTATTCATCATTATCAGAAATATATACATATATAATTTAGAGATCATAAAAAGAGAAGAAACTGACATTCATTTATCATTTATTTTAAGGAAATGAAAATTTAATGGATTTAAATAAATTTTAATTAAATATATTTTCTGTAAGACATAGATAGAACATGTATATATTTTTTGAAGGTTTTATTTCTTTATTTGAGAGAAAGAGGGAGAGAGCACAAGCAGGGGGAAAGGGAGAGGAAAAAGCAGGTTTCTCCCCCCAAGCAGGGAGCCCAATGCGGGGCTTGATCCCAGGTCCCTGGGATCATGATCTGAGCTGAAGGCAGATGCTTAACTGACTGAGCCACCCAGGTGCCCCAGAACATATATTGGTATTGAAAGACCTGTACCATGAGTAGAACTTACCATCCTCTGTCTTTTTTTTTTTCTCTAGGATAGGATTTGACATACATCGTTAAGCTTCAGATTGGACTACTGCAGTTGATATATAAATTAATAATTCAGGCACTCTGACTGTGTTTAGTGTGAACCAAGGACTAGTGTCATTCTTACCCATATCTGTCTTGGCTATTGTTGTGTTCTTTAATCCTGGAAAGTAAGACAGTTGTAGGAGTGCTGACAATACTGATTGCATCTTTGGCCCTTCATTTTGTTCATGTTTACTGGATGACCTTTCTTGGAGCTATGTGTTCCTGGCTCCTTGGAGATTACTATACGTAACTGAGAAATGCCCACCAAGGCTAGGATGGGGGGAGGCTTGCTTTGACCTCCCATGAATCCATTAAAGATAACATAGTCTTTCTCCTTCCTGATGCACAGGTGGTACCACAAGATCTAATTAAAGGTTGGCTGTTAATTAGGTGCCTGCAAAGCCTTTGAGGTGCATGCAGACCCTTTAATCTCACTACACTGCCCCTCTGCACATCCTGTCGCACTATAAAATCTGTGGACTAAGGTCAAGACTTTGTGGAGAATAGCTATACAGTGCCTGAATCATCATCTGCCTGATCCACCCCTGTCAGTAAGTTACCTGGTAAAACTCTCTGTAACTTGTATGGAGTTTCATTTTCTGGTCTCACAGTGCCTTCTCTCTCTCTTTTATTGATTGATTGATTTGGTATCAGTTTTTTATTTACATTTTAATTAATTAACATATAGTATAATGCTGGTTTCAGGAATAGAATTTAGTGTTTCATCACTTACATATAACACCCAGTGCTCAAAACAGTAAGTGCTGTCCCTTATACCCATCCCCCATCCATCTCCCCTCCAGCAACCCTCAGTTTGTTCTCTAAAGTTAAAAGTCTCTTATGGTTTGCCTTCCTGTCTCTCTCTCTTTTTTCCCATCCCCTCTATTCCTCCGTTTTTTTTTTTCTTAAATTCCACATATGAATGAAATCATGTGGTATTTATCTTTCTCTGATTGATGCATTTCATTTAGCATAATACACTCAAGCTCTATCTACATTGTCACAAATGGCAAGATTTCGTTCTTTTTGATGGCTGAGTAATATTCCATTGTACATATACACCACATCTTCTTTATCCATTAATCAATCAATGGACATTTGGGTTCTTTCCATAATTTGGCTATTGTTGATAATGTTGCTATAAACACTGGGGTGCATGTGCCCTTTCAAATCAGTATGTTTGTATCATTTGGGTAAATACCTAGTAGCACAATTGCTGGATTGTAGGGTAGCTCTATTTTTAACTTTTTGAGGAAACTTTGTACTGTTTTCCAGAGTGGTTGCCTTCACAATTTGGGGGATACTTTACCGTCTCTCCCCCACCTCTAACAACAGTGTAGAAATGAATTATTGTGTATAGCGTTTCAAAATAAGAAACCTCTTTTCTCCATAGAATTTATGTACTGGGGGGGTGGTGCAGGTAAGATAACTATTAATACATGGGATTGCTTTGAATAAGTAAGTATTATCTCTTTGTATTTTATTTCAGCACTGAGTTGCTTAGAGAAGCTTATATAGGGTTTTTGAATTAGGTAAGGCCAAGCTGAAACAAGAGAGAAAAGATTGATAACTAAATGTGAACTGAAGACTGTCTCAGGCATAAAGTATATTATGAAAGGAGGCTAAGAAGTAAAGATGTGGAATAAGGGGGTTAAGACAGACAGTGCTGGCAGAGAAGTGGGTCAGCTTTGGGATGTCGGCAAAAGAAAACCGGTGAGGAATCTATCTTCAGGTGAGAGAGACCAAAGTAGGGTTTGAATTATACAACACAGATTGAGTGTAAGGCATGGTCAGCTTGCATAGCACCAAAATTTCCAATTTGTAACTAAAACTCATTCCTGGCTACAGTGCATGTCCACTGAGACTACTTGGATTACAGAAACAGATGTGGTCTACCATTTCATAAAGAACCAAAAATATTAGGAAGGAATGGAGATACCCAATTCAGCATGTTTTAACTGAGCTTCTCTTCTGTGGTGGTGATGGGAAAAATTAGCCAATGTCCAAAACAGTACTGTTAATGAGAAGAATGTTTGTGGATTGATGCAGGAAAGAGCATTTATTTATCACACTTTTTCTTAGCCTTTTTTTTTTTTTAAAGTAATCTCTACACCCATTGTGGGACTCGAACTTATGACCCCAGGATCAAGAGTCACATGCTTTACTGACTGAGCCAGCCAGGCACCCCAGCTTTTTATGTCCCTCAATACATTGTGAGTTCCTCAAGAGTGAGGGAAAATCATGTCTTGTTTTTCTTTTTATGTTCAGCAACCGGCACATAGGAGGTGTTTAATTAATATTGAAAGAAGAATGTAAATTCATAGGCATATACTAGGTTATAGGTATACTGAAAGGACACAGATGGGGGTAGAGAAGGCTTGGCTAGCTCTCAAGGAGGGAAGATTGGAGTGAATTCCCAATATAGAAACAGCGAGAAGGTTAAGCAGAAGTTTTCTGTTGTAGGGCACTTCTAAAGAGTGAAGGAGTTCAGAACAAGTCTCCCCAAAACATGCCACTTTGGTATGTGGACTGTTTTGAGCTGAAGGCAGTTGAGATCCTGCAGGCTCAAAAGAAACTTTTGCACTTAACTACCTAGAAGAATCTAAATTGGGTGTTTCCCAGAATAAGTGTTATTACCAGAGATAAATTTTATCTGAGGGCAAACATCTAATTATGAAACATCTGCTCTTCTTACTCTCTGTGGGTTACCTTCCTTCCCTTTGAAGCCCCAGGTTTCTACCCCATTCTTTAGCTCAGGATGGCACATATACCTCGTTTTACCTTTCTATTCTCAACCTTTTATGTATGTGGATTTCCCATATGTATGAAATTAAATTTGATTTTCTCCTGTTATTCTGTTTCATGTCAATTTAATTCTTAGACCAGCTGGAAGAATCTCTGAAGGCTAGAGGAAAATTTTTCCTTCCCAACAAAAGATAAGACTATATAGGTTTGTAGGACTAGGTTTTTAGAAGATCATAAATACCAGAATGAATTTGCTTTTATTCTGTAAGTACTGAAGGAGTCATTGACATATTTTGAGGAGGGTGAAGACATGAAGGATTTTTAAAAGAATATTAATCTGGCACTGGTGAGTTCAATAAATAGGAATAGGAGAGAGTGTTCCAGCTTCATCTTCCACTTTATTCTTTCCTACATGTCTCTTGGAACTTCTGCTATTCCACAAAGTGATAGTGCACAAGAACATCCCTATGCCTTTGTTCAGTCTGTTTACTTAGCCTATACTCCTTTTTTCCCTTTTTCCAGTTCTTCAATTAGAATTAATTGTTCCTGTCTCTAAGGATGATACCTCTGTTGTAACGTATTTTTTTCTTATGGTAGCATTAGTTTTTTTTTTTTTTTGGATATCTTCATGTCTGGACTAAAAATTTCAGAAAACAAGGGCAATCATCTTGTGTTTCCTATGGAGGTTTGCAGGTGTAGGTCTATGGAATCTTTAGTGCAAATGCATTCACTGAGAACATGTTTATGAAGTACGTACTATGTGATAGCTATTGTGCTGATTCTTGGGATACAGAGATGAAAGACACATAGATTCTAGAACAACTTGAATTCATCACTGTGAACTTGATGGCTCCTCAATACTTAAAGACTTTTCTGATGATATTTATGGTGATGTTAAAGAATGTTACTTTTTGATATTGTTTAATGAAATGTGTCCACTGCATCACTTAATAATATTCAAAATGATCAATGCATAATGTTATGAAATCATATATAGGTAGAAGATTGGTTCAAAGTGCAAGGCAGAGCGTTACATGTTTACGTAATAAAGCGTGAAAACTTTACTGAGGTTCAGATTCCACACTGCAACTAATTTTTAGGAAACTACTAGTCAAATTTTGGTATACTATCACAGGAGAATATCTACAATATCTGAAAAGGATATTAAAATACCCTTCCCTTTCCAGTTACATATCTGTGTAACACTGATCTTTTTCATATACATCAATCAAAATAATATTAGTGCCACAGATGGAATATCACAGCAGATTGAAGGATCCAATTGTCTTCAGTTAAGCCAAACATCAGAGATTTGCAGAAATGTAAAGCAGTGCCTCCTTTTCTCAGTAATTTTTTGTGTCTGAAAATACAGTTCTTTTAAATAAAAATATTTAGGCTAATATATAATGGGTTATAGTGTTTTATTGATTGATTGATTGATTAAGATTTTATTTATTTGACAGAGAGAGACACAGCAAGAGAGGGAACACAAACGGGGGAGTGGGAAAGGGAGAAGCAGACTTCCTGCTGATCAGGGAGCCCGATGTGGGGCTCGATCCCAGGACCCGGAGCCAAAGGCAGACGCTTAATGAATGAGCCACCTGGTGCCCTATAGTGTTATTTTTAAACAGATAAATAAATACTTTTATTGTAAAATATGCATAAAATTTACCATTTTTAAGTGTATAGTTCAGTGGCATTCAGTACATTCACATTGTTGTGCAACCATCAGTAACCATCTGTGTCCCGTACTTTTTCATCCCAAAATAGAACTTTGTACCCATTAAATACTAACTCTCCATTCCCACCTTCCCCATAGCCCCTCACAACCAGCATTCTACTTTCTGTCTCAATGAATTTGATTGTACATATCACATATTACTTATCCATTCATTTGTCTGTGGACATTTGGGTTGCTTCCACATTTTACTTACTGTGAATAATGCTGCTATGAACATGAGTGTACAAGTGTATGTTCAAGTACGCACCCAGAATTGAAATTGCTGGATCATGAGGTAATTCAGTTTCTAATTTTTTGGGGGGGAAATTCCATACTAATAAACAAATAAGGTTTTTTTTTTCTGTTTTAATTTCTGAATCTGTAAATATCAGTAGATATAATCCACATAAAGAAAGTACTCTTAGAGCCTCAATTTTAAGAGAGTGAGGGTCCTGAGGTTTAAAAGTTTGAGAATCAGTGGTCTAGGGAAATGAGTAAAGTAGAGAGATCAGTTAGAAAGTTACTATGGTAGTGGACAAGTTGGACTGGACTTTGCTTATAGAAGAGTGGGCAGGGTGGTAAGAAGAATCTGTCATATGAAGAGAACTTGGAGAATCTGGAAATAATGTGACCTTGAGAAAAGAAGCTTTTAGGGAAGACTCAGTAGCTTTCTTTGAATATTTGGAGGTCTCCAATAGAAAAGGGATTAAGTTTATATTTTGTGACATTGTGGGGGTGTGTGGGGGGGTGTGATGGTGGAAGATGGTATGAGGAATCAATTTTAGCTCATAGTAAAGAATTTTCTAATAATTCAAAGGTGGAATTGGCTAAGGTAGGGATGTAGTGAGTTTCTAAACTAGAAAGCTAGTTTATAGTTTTCTTTTCTTTTTTTTCTTTCTTTCTTTTTTCCTTTCTTTTAGGAGTAGAATTTAGTGATTCATCACTTACATATAACACCCAGTGCTTACCATAACATGTGCTCTCCTTAATATCCATCACCCATTTAGCCCATCTCCCCACCCACCTCTTCTCCAGCAACCCTTAATTTGTTCTCTATAGTTAAGAGTCTCTTATAATTTGCCCTCCTCTCTGTTTTTATCTTATTTTATTTTTCTTTCCCTTCCCCTATGTTCATCTGTTTTGTTTCTTAAATTCCACATATGAGTGAAATCATATAGTATTTGTCTTTCTCTGTTTATTTGGCTTAGCATTTTGCTTAGCATAATACACTCTAGTTGCAGCCACATCCTTGCAAATGGCAAGATTTCTTTCTTTTTGATGGCTAAATAATATTCCATTGTGTATATCTATACCACATCTTCTTTATCCATTTGTCAGTCTATGGACATTTGGGCTCTTTCCATAATTTGGCTATTATTGATAATGCTGCTATAAATATCGGAGTGCATGTGCCCCTTTGAATCAGTATTTTTGTATCCTTTGGAAAAATACATAGTAGTGTAATTGCTGGGTGGTAGGGTAACTCTATTTTTAACTTTTTGAGGAACCTCCATACCCTTTTCCAGAGTGGCTGCACCAGTTTGCATTCCCACCAACAGTGTAAAAGGGTTCCCCTTTCTCTGCTTCCTTGCCAATATCTATTGCTTCCTGTGTTGCTAATTTTAGCCATTCTGACATGTGTGAGGTGGTATCTTATTGTAGTTTTGATTTGTATTTCCCTGATGTTGAGTGATGTTGAGCATTTTTTTCATGTGTCTGTTAGCCATTTGTATGTCTTCTTTGGAGAAATGTCTATTCATGTTTTCTGCCCATTTCTTAACTGTACTTTTTATTTTTTAGATGTTGAGTTTGATAAATTCTTTATAGATTTTGGATACTAGCCCTTTATCCTATATGTCATTTGCAAATATCTTGTCCCATCCCGTAGGTTGCCTTTTAGTTTTGTTGATTGTTTCCTTCACTGTGCAGAAGGTTTTTATCTTGATGAAGTCCTAATAGTTCATTTTTGCTTTTGTTTCCCTTGCCCCTGGAGACACATGTAGTAAGAAGTTGCTACAGCCAAGCTCAAAGAAGTTGCTGCCTGTGTTCTCCTCTAGGATTTTGGTGTTTCCTGTCTCATATTTAGGTCTTTCATCCATTTTTAGTCTATTTTTGTGTATGGTGTAAAAAGTGGTCCAATTTCATTCTTCTGCATGTCACTGTCCAGTTTTTCCAACACCATTTGTTAAAGAGACTCTTTTTTCCATTGGATATTCTTTCCTGCTTTGTCGAAGATTAGTTGACCATAGAGTTGTGGGTTACCATTTCTGAATTCTCTATTCTGTTCTATTGATCTATGTGTTTGTTTTTGTGCCAGTACCATACTGTCTTGATGATTACAGCTTTGTAATAGAGCTTGAAGTCCAGGATTGTGAGGCCACCAGCTTTTCTTTTCTTTTTCAACATTCCTTTGATTACTCAGAGTCTTTTCTGGTTCCCTACAAATTTTAGAATTATTTGTTCTAGCTCTATAAAAAATGCTGGTGTTATTTTGGTAGGGACTGCATTGAATGTGTTAGATAGCTTTGGGTAGTATACACATTTTAATAATATTTGTTCTTCCAGTCCATGAGCATGGAAGGTTTTCCATTTCTTCATATTTTCTTCAGTTTCTTTCATAATCTATCGTTTTCAGAGTACAGATATTTTACTTCTTTGGTTAGTTTTATTCCTAGGTATCTTATAGTCTTGGTACAATTGTAAATGGGATTGATTGCTTGATTTCTCTTTCTGCTTCTTCATTATTGGTGCATAAAAATGCAACAGATTTCTGTACATTGATTTTATATCCTATGACTTTGCTGAATTCCTCTATGAGTTCTAGCAATTTTTTGGTGGAGTCTCTCAGGTTTTCTACATTGATTATCATGTCGTCTGCAAAGAGTAAAAGTTTGACTTCTTCCTTGCCTATTGGATGCCTTTTATTTCTTTTTGTTGTCTGATTGCTGAGGCTAGGACTTCAAATACTGTGTTGAACAACAATGATGAGAATGGACATCCCTGATGTGTTCCTGGCTTTAGGGGAAAAGCTCTCAGTTTGTCCCCATTGAGGATGATATTCGCTGTGCATTTTTCATATATGGCCTTTGTGATGTTGAGGTATGTTCTTTCTATCCCTACTTTCTTGACAGTTTTTATCAAGAAAGGATGCTGTATTTTGCCGAATGTGTTTTCTGCATCTTTTGAGAGGATCATATGGTTCTTATCTTTCCTTTTATTAATGTGATGTATCACATTAATTGATTTGCGAATATTGAATCACCCCTGCAGCCCAGGAATACATCCCATTTGATCATGGTAAATAATCCTGTTAATGTACTGTTGGATTCAATTAGCTACTATCTTGTTGAGAATTTTTGCATCCGTGTTTATCAGGGACATTGGTCTATAATTCTCCTTTTTTAGTGGGATCTTTGTCTAGTTTTGGGATCAAGGTAATGCTGGCCTCATAGAATGGGTTTGGAAGTTTTCCTTCCTTTTCTCTATATATTTTTTGGAATAGCTTCAGAAGAAGCGGTATTAATTCTTCTTTAACTGTTTGGTAGTATTCCTCTGGGAAGCCATCTGGCCCTGGGCTCTTGTTTGTTGGGAGATCTTTTATTACTGATTCAATTACTTTGCTGGTCATGGATCTGTTCAGGTTTTCTATTTCTTCCTGCTTCAGTTTTGATTGTTTATCCAAGTAATTTATCCATTTCTTC
This sequence comes from Eumetopias jubatus, assembly GCF_037043125.1. NCBI lineage: Eukaryota > Metazoa > Chordata > Mammalia > Carnivora > Otariidae > Eumetopias > Eumetopias jubatus. The sequence continues at coordinate 181,192,946 of NW_028274808.1, read as the reverse complement.
CAGATTGCCCAATTTGTTGGCATGTAATTGCTCATAATATTCTCTTATAATTGTTTGTATTCCTTTGGTATTGGTTGTAATATCTCCTCTTTCATTCGTGATTTTATTTATTTGGGTTCTTCCTCTTTTCTTTTTTATAAGTCTGGCTAGGGGTTTGTCAATTTTTGTTAATTCTTTCAAAGAACCAGCTCCTAGTTTCATTTATCTGTTTTTATTTATTTGTTTTTAACTTCTGTATCATTTATTTCTGTTGTAATCTTAATGATTGCCCTTCTGCTGGTTTTAGGCTTTATTTGCTGTTCTTTTTTTTCAGCTCCTTTAGGTGTAAGGTTAGGTTGTGTATTTGAGACTTTTCTTGCTTCTTGAGGAAGGCCTGTATTGCTATATATTTACCTCTTATGACTGCCTCTGCTGCATTCCAAAGGTTTTGGAATGTCATGTTTTTGTTTTCATTTTCATTTGCTTCCATGTATTTTTTTTAATTTCTTTTTTAATTTCCTGGTTAACCCATGTAGGATGTTCTTTGACCTCCGCGTATTTGCGGTCTTTCCAAATTTTCTATGACTTCAAGTTTTATAGCGTGGCCTCAAAATACCCTTGGTATAATCTCAGTCTTTTTGTACTGGTTGAGGCTTGATTTGTGACTCAATATGTGATCTATTGTGGAGATTGTTTCATGTGCACTCAAAAAGAATGTGGATTCTGCTGCTTTAGGATGAAATACTCTGAATATACCTGTTAAATACATCTGGCCCAGTGTGTCATTCAAAGCCATTGTTTCCTTGTTGATCTTCTGCTTAGATGATTTGTCCATTGCTGTGAGTGGGGTGTTAAAGTCCCTTACTATTATTGTATTATTATCAATGTGTTTCTTTAAGTTTGTTATTGATTTATATATTTGGTTGCTCCCAAGTTGGGGACATAAATATTTACAGTTGTTAAATCTTTTGTTGGATAGACCCCTTTATTATGATATAGTGCCCTTCTGCATCTATTACAGTCTTTCTTTTAAAATCTAGTTTGTCTAAGTATGGCTACTCCAGCTTTTTTTTGATGTCCACTAGCATGATAGATGGTTCTCTACCCCCTCACTTTCAATCTGGAGGTGTCTTTGGGTCTAAAATGAGTCTTTTGTAAGCAGCATGTCGATGGGTCTTATTTTTTATCCATTCTGACACCCGATGTTCTTTGATTGGAGATTTAGTCCTTTACATTTAGAGTAATTATTGATAGATATGAATTTAGTGCCACTGTATTACCTATAAAATCACTTTTCATGTAGATTGTCTGTGTTCCTTTCTAGTCTTTGTTGCTTTTGGCCTCTCTTTCCTGCTCAAAGGGTCCCCTTTAATATTTCTTGCAAAGCTGGTTTAGTATTCATGAACTCCTTTAGTTTTTGCTTGTCTTGGAAACTCTTTATCTCTCCTTCCATTCTGGATGCCAGCCTTGCTGGATATAGTATTCTTGGCTGCATGTTTTTCCCATTTGGCATGTTGAATATATCATGCTACTTTTTTCTGGCCTGCCAAGTTTCTGTGGACAGGTCTGCTGCTAACCTTATGTGTCTACCCTTGTAGGTTAAGGACCTTTTGTCCTTAGCTGCTTTCAGAATTCTCTCTTTATCTTTGTATTTTGCAAGTTTCACTATGATATGTCTTGGTGTTGACCGGTTTTTGTTGATTTTGAGGGGGGTTCTCTGGGCCTCTTGGACTTGAATGCCTGTTTCCTTCCCCTGATTAGGGAAGTTCTCAGCTATAATTTGTTCAAATAAACCTTCTGTCCCTTTCCCCCACTCTTCTTCTTCTGGGACTCCTATGATATGGATATTATTGTGCTTTGTGGAATTGCTGAGTTCCCTAAATCTGTATTCATGATCTAATAGTTTTCTTTCACTCTTCTTTTCAGCTTCATTATTTTCAATAATTTTATCTTCTGTATCAACTGTTAATTCCTCTGCTTCTTCCATCTGTGTTGTGATTACATTCGTCAGTTTTGCATCTCAGTTTTGGTATTTTTTAGTTCATCATGACTACTTTTTAGGTCTTTTATCTCCTCAGCAAGGTGTCTTTTATACTTCTTTCAAGCCTGGCTAATATTCTTATGAGTTTTGTTCTAAATTCTTAATCAGGTATATTGCTTATATCTGTTTTGAGCAAATCTTTGGCTGTGATTTCTTCTTGATCTTTACTTTGGGGAGAATTCCTCCATTTTGTCATTGTCTAGGTTTCTGTCTTTTGCATGTTATGTTTACTGCTCCTAAGAGTAATACTATATTAAGGAGGGGGTCATACCTTGTCCAGGGTCTGGCACTTCAGGAAGTGTTTCTGTGTGTACTCTGCTAATGTGTTTTGGCTGCCCTTTCCCACAGGTCAGTCCTCTGCAGCGTTCCTCCTTGCTTGCTGTGGGAAGTGTTTGGACCTTTAACTGGGTGTGCCTTGATTTGTTTGTTAAGATAAGCCTGAAACAAACAAACAAACAAACCCTGATCAAGATAAGAGAAAAGGAAAAGGAACAGAAAAGAAACAAACAGACAAAATACTATAAGCCTGATTCCAAAGGAAAAAAAAAGAATAGAAAAAAAAAACAGCCTGATCCAAAAAACGAGAAAAGGAAACAAACAAACATACAAACAAATGAACAAAAAACTATAAACCTGATTCCAAAGAAGAAAGGGGGGAAAAACAAAACAAAACAAAACAAAAGCCTGGTCCTATTTTCACCAGAACTGAAACTGATGCTTTAGAGCACTCTGTGATCATTCGACTTGACACTTGCAGAGGGCCTGTGTTCGTCCTCTGGGGGAGAGGCCTGCTGCACTGGCTCACAGTCAGACCTGCCCTAGGAAAAATGCCCATACCAGGCATAGGGGGGTGGGGTTTGTTGTAAGCAACTCCAGCCTTCACTGGGGGCACTGTGTTTCTCTCTGAAGTCTGATGGTGCTGGTGGGTGAGGGGGTGTGTGTGGGGGGAAGATGGCATCACCCTTCTCTTTCTTCCCCCAGGGAGGGGAACTCAGGAGTGCTGTTGTTCAGAAAGCTCTTATAGAAAAGCGAACAGTCTCCCCTCCTGTGTCCCAGGCTTCTGTCAGATTCCTGCCCTCAATCTGTCTGTGCCCAAGCCAAAGTTCTCCTGTGTTTTATCTCTGGCATGGCTGGGGTTCAAAACTTGAAATCTTAAAGGACCTAACAAGGCGTGGACCTACTTCCCTCCCCTGGAGGAGAGCCTCACAGTGCTGTGCCTGGCACTGCTCTGTCTCAGAAAAGCAGCTGCAGGGCCACACAGGTGCCTGGAGTCTATGATCACAGCGAAAAACTGTGATCAGGTTTTCTGCCCTCCAAGTGAGCTTCTGTCCCAGGCTGTTGAACAGTCACTCAGCGGCACCTGATGGGCCTTTTGTCCTTGGAGAGGCAATATACCCTCTTCCAAATGTACTCCAGGAAGGGGCATGTTCTCTCCCAGTGTGATCCAGGGGATCCCCACACCACAGCGTCTTGCAGGAACCCTCCCCACTGCTCTTTCCCCCTCTCTCCCTGACTTCTCTCCATGTAAAGGGCTCCCTTCCCTCCACGGCCTGGTGGTTTTTCCCTACCCCAGTTCACGACTCTGAACCTTGCATCTCCCTCTGATTGTGCAGATTGTTAAACTTCAGATTGATTTCCTAGTTGTTCAAAATGATTTGATGTTGGTCTAGCTGTGTTTGAGGGACGAGGCAAGCCCAGGGTCTCCCTGTCACTTGGCCATCTTAACTCTCACCCTAGTTTAGAGTTTCTAAGCTAGAAAACCACTTGAAGAAGAGAGTTTTATTAAATGGTTAGTTGACCTAGAAGAACTCTGTAGCTTCTTTTAACCCTGAAATTCTGTGATTCTTCAGACACAGAAAAATGAAGTCCAGGATTTGCATGATGGCGTAGTGAGAAGTGGAGAGGATGGGGTCTCTTTAAAGGGAGTTAAAAGATCCTTGGAACCCCTGTTTTAGACCTTGCTATGCCCTGGTTAGTACTTCATGCAGTATTTAGTCTCAGGTTACCTCCCAGCTTCTTGGACTCAGTCACAACATCAGCCACTTTGCTTCTCGTTTTCTTTACTTACCAGATTTAGAAATTTAAGATTGCCAGTGGCCAGTGCTTTGGATTAAGACTGTTCTGGTGGAAGTAGAAAGAAACTGAATGTGTGTGTGTGTGTGTGTGTGTGTGTGTGTGTGTGTGTGTGTGTCAAGGGCAGCGGGAGCAAAGATGGTCATGTGTTTTTAGAGTGCAGAATGGTGGAGGATGTCAGAAATATCAACATAAATGAGTGAAGAATATATGCAGGGTAATGTAACACTTGCTGGATTTTATATATATATTAATATATAAATATATATAATATATAAATGTATATATATCATATATATATTAAAGATTTTACTTATTTGACAGAGAGAGTAAGCCCAAGCAGGGTGAGTGGATGCAGAGGGAGAGGGAGAAGCAACCTCCCCACTGAGCAGAGAGCCTGATGGACTTGATCGCAGGACTCTGGGATCATGACCTGAGCGAAAGGCAGATGCTTAACCAGCTGAGCTACCCAGGCACCCCTGGATTATATTTTTTATCATATTTTTACCAGCTCTTATAGTGAGTTAGAGGTGTTTTGTTTAAAGAAAGGGTTAAATTTTGTTGTAGATTTTTAAAAAAACTTTACTTCCAGGCACTCCCTCCCTGCTAGTCTTTTACGTTTAGTCCATTGTCAGCTGGATACCTCATATTTTATAACACAACTTCAATTTACACTGGACTTCCCAACTAAAAATAACTTTGAAAGTTTTTTTATTTAAGTTTCACAATAACCTAGTTCAGGTATTACCTTCCCTATTAAATAAAGAACACTGAGATACAAGTCAAATGACTTGTATACTTGTATATATTATACTAAGATAATAAATAAAAGAGAGAGATAATTCAAAATCTTGATGCCAAATCCTGTCCTCATTTAGTCCCAAATAGTTTTAAAATCTTTTATACCCAAGGACTCAGAAAATGTCCTATTTATTTAAAAATTCTTAATTTAAAAAATATATTAAGAAGCACCACTCTTTCAAATGCTTTGTTGTTATATTAAATACTTCATAATCCACTGTTATGCTTCCAAGTTAACTTGTCTCTAGAGAAGTCCCAGGAAAAAATGCTGTTGCTTTCATCATCTTCATATATTAGAGACACTTGTAACTGTGTCATTGATGAGGAAGGATATAATTCTGCGCTGGTCTTTCAAAATATTTGGGTTTGCACATGTGCGTTCATATTTCATTGTGCAAGTGAGGGTACTCCTGCAGGGGGTAGGCAGAGCACAGGTGCATCTGCTCAGAGAGGCTCCCTTCATGGTATACTGCACTGATGTGGGACAAGTGAGCCATCATGTGGTAGTAATATCCATGATATGTGTAGTTCTGAGAGTCATAAGCATCAGAAGCTCTTTGTCTGATTTTGTATTTATGACAACTAATATCAGTGATTTGTTTTTTTTTAAAGATTTTATTGATTAATTGATTGATTTAGAGAATGAGTGGGAGGAGAGGCAGAGGGAAAAGGAGAGAAAGAATCTCAAATAGACTCCAGGCTGAGTGTGGGGTCTGACACAGGGCTCAATCCCACAACCCTAAGATCATGACCTGAGCTGAAATCAAAAGTTGGACGCTTATCTGACTGAGCCACTTAGGCGCCCCTTCAATGATTTGTTTTCAAAATAAAATTTCCAAGTACTCCTCTTTCGATTTCCCACAGCAGTTTAATTTGGGAGTGTGCTGAGATTGCCAAGAAGGCTATTAAAAGTGCAACAACTTATCTCTGTGAATCAAGACTTCTTCTTTATGTTGAGCAACCAAAACCAAATAAAAAAACAGATTGGATATTGAGGCTATATCATAATAAAGCTATGTGCTTATAATGTAATTATACCTTAGTCAATGAGAGAATACTTATTTTCATTGTCTACTAATATCACTTTCAATATGTTTCATATAGTAGATTTTTTTTATAGTAGGATTTTTAATTGGGTTCAGATTTCATTTGAAAAAAGCGTTATGCTGCTGAAACATGTTTGAAAACTGCCTTACCATGTTGTCCTCCTGTCACTGGCCTGCTTTTGATTTTCAAATTTCTCAATTTTCTTTTTTGAGAGACTGTGAGTGGGGGGATGGGGCAGAGGGGGAGAGAGGGAATCTCAAGCAGGCTCCATGCTCGGCGCAGAGCTCAATATGGGGCTCAATCCCATGACCCTGAGATCGTGACCTGAGTTGAAATCAGGAGTCGGATGCCCAGCTAACTGAACCACCCAGGTGCCCCAAATTTCTCAAGATTTTTATAATAACATTGATGATTATGAATTTGGTTTGCCTTTGATTAAAAAATATATCTAGGAGGTCTAGCAACCTTAAAATATTGAAAATGTTTAGAAGGAATAACCAATTTTTTCTCTTGAAATTCTTTTAATTATGCCACCTCAGAGTCATTTCCAAATACAGACTTAGTAAGAGAAAACCTGTTTCCTTTTGCTTTGATACTTTTGAATAATGAGCAAGGTTTTGCCGCTTTTACAATCCTAGGAATAACAGACCGGAAACCGGTCTCCTTAGTTAAAAATAACTTTTATAAAGTTCCTTGTTTATTTGGGTGAAAATTGGATAAAAAGGATAGCACATGGTTTGATCAATATAATTTTGTCAAGCAACAATTAATACTGAGTCCGTGCCTGCGAGGCAAAAATGAAGTCATGGCCCTTTGAATTTAAGAGTCAAAAAGAAGAATAGGTGAGCTGAAAATGACAATATAATCTGATGAGTGCTGTACCAGAGGAACCGAGTGTACTATCTTTGTAGGTAAGTGGTAGAGACAAACTGAGAAAGGAGGCGGTATTTGAGGGATGTCTTGGAAGCTAGTAGGTATTTGCCAGGGTGGTGAGGGAGCACTTGCATCTGAAGAGCAACATGAACAAAAGCCTGGAACCTTTAAAATATTTAACAGTTGGGGGAATCAGTGAATGTAGTCCACTGCGACTAAATAGGAGGGTGTCTTGGGGGGAGGAGGTGTGACAAAAGACAGGATGTTGTTAGCTTGGTGGAAGAGCAGCTGATGAATTTGGAAAGATAACTTGGTCTGCACTGTGAAGGGCCAAGTGTGCCTTGTTGAAAAATTTAGATTTCTTGTTTATGCTATTGAGATTTGCAGTTAGGAAAGCCTTGTGTTTCAGGAAGAAAATGCTGGAGGATGGATTATTAAAGGGAGAAATTGGTTCATTTACTCAATAAACATTTACTGATCACCTACGGTGTGAAAGTAACTATTCTAAGCACTTGAGCCATAACAGTGAGCAGAAAGACAAAGATATCTGTTTTAGTGGAGTTTATCACTTCTAATGTAGGATGGTAGAAAATATACCAATAAACATAGTAAATACATTAATCATATGGCGTATAAGGAGGTAATAAATGGTAAGAAAGAAGAAAAACTAGACTAAGGGAGGTAAAAATGCCAGGTGGGGAGTAGCTGCAGTTTGAATAAATTGGCAAGATGTATGGTTCGGAAGCTGTTACAGTGATCCAAATGAGAAATGATGAGGATTTAGGCTTAAGTGTGGGACTTTAGAATGGAGAGAAGGAATAAATTGGGAAACATATTTTTCCTTTTCCTTTTTGATAGCTTTTTATTGTAAAATAAAACATTCTAGTATAATACAAACCTGTAATGTCATCAATTATAAGATGAATGACATTGTAACAACCACCCTGGTAAAAAAATGAAACTTTGCCAGCCAAACCAGAAACCCCTCCATTTGCCCCCCCCAATCACAAACTCCTTTCTCCCAAGCAGCCTGATTTTTATGGTAATCACTTTCCTGCATTTTTTAATAGTTTTATTGACCGAATATATATCCCTCACATGAAGACACTCTAACTTGGTCTTGCCAATTAAAAAGTTAAAAAAAATTTTTTAATTTTTAAACTTTTTTAAAGATTTATTTATTTGAGATTGAGAGAGAGAGAGCTCGCGTGAACAGGAGTCAGCAGAGGAGCAGAGGGGAGGGAGAGGGAAGGGGAAAGAATCTCAAGCGGACTGAGCATAGAGCCTGGCTTGGGGCCAGTCCTACAACTCTGAGATCATGACCTGAGCCAAACCAAAAGTCAGTTGCTTAACTGACTGAGCCACCCAGGCACCCCTAAAGAAGTTTTTTTGATATGTCTTTTTAAATCTACAGGTTTTCTCTCCTTCCATTTGTTTTCCTTACACTTTATGAGCTAAAGAACAGAGCCATTTGACCTTTGGTATATCTCATATCATGGGTTTTTCTGATTGCACCCTCATGGTGCAGCTTAACATGTTCCTCTGTCCTTTGTATGGCTTGTAAATTGACAGCTGGACCAGGGGCTTGGTCAGACTGAGGTGTCATCCCTTTGGCCATGACTGTTGGCAAGTGGAGTGCTCTTTTGTTAAGAAGCACATAATATCTGGTTTTCTTTTGCATTGTTAACAGCTGTTTCTTCTCAATGCCTAGAATTAGTAATTTATTAGGGGCTGCAAAATGGTGATATTCTAATTATATCACATCTGTTTTAGTTATTAGCTGGAATACTTTTATCAAGAGAATTTCCCCTTATCTATTATTTAGTTACCCTGTGATGCAGTTTCTGTAGGAAAGGCAAGATACATGCCTTTTCCTTTATTTACTGGTTTTCAAGGTAATGCATTGGTTCTTTGTCATCCTCAATTTTTATTACTCTATCAGTATTTTCTCCTCAGTATGGCCTCGTTTGGAAAGAGGGCGCTGGTTAGTCAGTGTCAAGAATTCATAGGTGCTAGGCTGCCACAGTCTCTTCACACCTCATCTGCTATCTTTAGTTAGGCAAAACCCCTCCAAGTTTTAGCTCCTGTTCTAAAATTGGCTTTTCATATGTTCCAGTGAAAACAGTGTTGGCTATTTTGGGGTTCCTCCTGTTTTCACATCCATCACATATCCCACTGCTTCCTTTTGCTTTTTCCTGCACAAATGCTAATACCATACAGGTCTGTGGCTGTTGGTTTGTCCCTAGCTGTTTGTATTTTAACTTTATCATCCCCAAGTTTTATAAATGTTTTCCATGGGATTTTGGTTTTCCTATTCAGTTGCTTGGTTTGTTTTTATGTGGAAATCAGGGAGATTAAAAAATAAAACAAAAAACTACGCAAACCAAAAAATAACTCACTGCCTCCAAAGCCATCTTCCCAGAAAGAGGTGGAATCTTTGAGGAGTTAGAGTGAAATTAAGAATAACTGAAGTTTCTGACTTAGAAGATCTAGTGCATGTTAATTTCACTGATGAAGATTAAAAAATAGAAGAGAAGGAACAAAGTATGAGTGGAAGATAAGATCAATTTTTGATTTCTTAGGTTTGAAATGCTTATCATGAGTTATCCTAAAATTACTGCCTTCTTAAGAAATAGACTTTTAGAACTTAATAGAAAGAGCTAGGTGATGAAAGATCAACACTGAAAATAATCAAAGCCATTATAAATTGGAGAAATTATTACTTTTTGTTAAAATTACAGTGTGAAAAACCAATAGGCTAGAAAGCATGCACTTAAAGATGAAGGAGACACTAATAAGTATTTGTGAACTAATAGTTTTCTGTGTTTTCCATAAATATGCACAACAAATGAAGGTTTGCATTGAGCAGCAATCTGAAGAGGAAGACACTTTTCAAAGATCTATTTATAAGGGATGCAACTGGCTTTTTTGGTCCTTAGGTGTAAATGCCACCGTATATGTTTGATATAATATTAAGAGAATGAATTTATAAAATCTGAGTATTTTTCCTACTAGGAAAATAGATATTAAATATTCATAAGATAAAAATTTAAGTATTCATAAGCTGCAAGTTTTTATATTTTGAGTAGACTGCAGTGTACCATCACAGATCCTGTATTTTAAGAGTAGATGAAAAAGTCCTCTCTCTTATGAGCTATTTAGATAATTCTAAAGTGCTCTGACTTCAAAAAGGGATTTTTAAAATAGTATGCACATCTGGACATCCTTTTTAAAATTTTCACTCGTATTAAATATCAACCCAAATGACTTACTTTGGACTTCTGTCTTTTCCTTTCTTCTTTTTCTTCTTCTTTCTAAAATTAGGCCTGTCTTCAGAGACCTGAGATTAAACTTGAATCACTAAAAGAAGATATTAAGGAATTCTTTAAAATATCAGGTTTGTAAGTTGCTTTTTTCCTCCTAATTCTTTAAGGCAAAATAAGGAAATACTTTATTTGGAGGGAATATTTTATCCTCAAACTTCCAATTACTCATTAAAAAGTGTGAAACAGTGGGTGGATAGGTTTCTATTTGATGAGAATCAGAACTTTCAGATATTTCAATAAAATGCTGCAAAAATTCAGGAACACTGTGGGAATCACTGCATTAAATTAATCAGTTTTGAATGCTGTTTACTTCCGGATCAACATACATCCTCAATGTATGAAGGATCTCCCTCACTAAGCATTCCTCTTCTACTTTTCATTTGTGGTTTCTTTTCCTTCTACACTTTTTTCCCCTTCCTCTTTTCTATCCTTTCAAAGAAAAGAAAAAATCCTAATTTCTTTTAGAGCAAGAAGAGAAGTTCCCTATTCTAACCTTTGCACACAGAAATTGAGATGTTAAGTGGTTTACTTACCCAGAAAAATTCAAGAAATTAGCAGCCGAGCTCACTGGTCTAATGGTACCTCATAATAATGTTTCTGTTGTTCAGGAGTTTACTGACTAGTTAGTTGTAACTAATTGCTTATGATCTATCTTTGTCAGGTGCTTGGCTGTTCCTTGCCCTTCCCTCGGCACATTCCTGATAGTACTAGTAGTGTGGTAGCCAGCACTGTTTTGGCGTTCATTGAGCAATGGAAGAAGGATTTCTCCCATCCTGAGAAAATGGGACAATAGTTTTACTTAAAAAATAGTGTCATACTGATAATTTTGCTACTCAGTGTTTGCCAATGGACATAGTGAATGTATAGGAAATAATTCCTTAATAACACTTACACAGCAGTTGGCGATTGATAAAATTCTTTCACGAATGAATATGATGTTAGAGTTTTAGTGAGATTAATTATAATGTATGCTTATTTTTAAAACTAACACATTCCTATATTTTATTCTTTTTTTAAAAAATAGGTTGGGAGAAGAAACTTCAGAATGCTGTTTATAGTGAACTGAGTGTGTGAGTTTTTCCTACCTATTTTGAGATACTGTTATGTTTAGCTGTATTTACTCTGTAAGTAATGAATATAGTATTGCTGTGTACACTCGTTATATTGTTATTTTTCATTAGTATTTATATAACATTTCACGTAAGTTAATACATTTAAAAATTACAGTCCTGCCTGAGAATGAACAATGAATAGGTGGGGTTTTTACCACCAAAATTTTTATATTAACAATTCATTTATCCAGTGTAGGTTAGGGAAATAAGTTACTATTTCAGATAACTGAAGCTTATCAACTTCTTTTAATTGTTGCCATTTTGGATATTACCCTTTTTCTGTCTTTATAAAGCAACCATTCTAAATATAATTACTTTTTTTTTTTGCAAAATTGGTGTCATTATTAAGAAAATCAGTGTTTTTGTTAATCTGGACTTGCCCTCAGAGTCTGTTGAGGTATATAAAACTGTCCTTATAAAGAATAAAGATCTAGAGTTAGCTTTTATAGTTTATTCAGTATTCCATTGTTCATTAGTTATTTATTGAGCACCTACCTAGCACTATGCTAGGCACTGGGAATATAGTATAGAACAAGAACTCAGTTCCTACCCTCATGGAGTTTATAGTCTAATGGAGTTCCTACGTCTTTTTTTTTTTTTTTTTTTTTACTGCTATCAGTGTGCCTGTGTCTTTAGCATTCTCTAGATTCTAACACTTCTGTTCCTAACTTGTCCCTTCTAATCTGCTGTTAACTGGGAAACAAGATAATCTAGTTTATCAGAACTGTTTCTAAAACGGAGACGCAGATGAAGGCCTGTGGACCTGTGCTTGGACGCACATTTTAAAAATTAGTATTTACTTCTTTGCTTGTCACCATTTTCCCAGTTGATTTATAAATTCTTAAATAATATATTTAAGTGCTATTGAAGTTGACTGTGACCATATCCCTGGTACTAGTCACCAAGGAATAGATGTTTATCATGGTAAGTAAGGTTTTAAGTGTACGATATGTATAGAGATGCCACAGGTTACTTAAATTAATATGAACATGGTGATTTTTCTCTTTGCCTATTATACAGGAAGCTTGTTAACGTTCTTTGTTTCCAATACTGGTGGAATAAAAGCATCTGGTTGTATGTAATTACAAACAGTGGCTTCTCATCTGAGGAGATTTTACGGGTGATTGCTATTTTTGTAGTCTAATCCATTCCTGAAAATTGTTCAATGAGTGAACAGTGAATGCCTTTTTACTTGATGGCAGGGACAGTATTTCATTCATTGTCTTATTTTCAGTACCTTAACAATAGACATTAAATAAATATTTTTGAATAACTTGTTGGGATTTTTGAAGGAGTAAATAATACTACCTTTTTTACTCATTTGGGTTTTGAAGAAATTGAGAAGATAAAACATAAAGGCAAGTGGGTGATCAAAATTATACTTTGATTACTGATAAAGACTAGATAAGAGGACACAGCTTAGTGCAAGAGCAAAATGAGTCCTTTAACTGAACTCCAGAATTAAATGGATTTAATCTTCCAGTTAAATAACATTGGTGAGCATGTTCAGTTTAGTACTCCAAAATTTAAAAGTTGGATAAGGCACTAAACCTCTTCTGTGGTGTAGCAAGTAAAACCCTGGAGAGAGGCCCAGAATGTGACAGTAATGGAGCTCTTTTCACAGGGAAGGACACATCCAGGGTGGAGAAGAAATGTTTCCCCTAACATAAATCAGAAGAATAAAGTGGACTTAGTATATTGTGTTGCATTTTTCACTGGCAGAAACCATTAGATGGACAAGTAGAGAGCGCAAAAAGTAAAGTTGAAGAATTCACTAGGTTAAATAGAGTAGAAAAAATACGTTCTTACCTAATAAAGGTGTAGACACATGAACTATACAGATGATACCTGAAAATTGTTCACTTCATTTTAGTAAACATGTCAAAAGAAATTTTTGTCTAATTCTTGTTTAAAGAGAGAGAAGAATTTTTGTATTCTGTTATTTACCTGAAACTTTAGTTGTAGCCTAGGTTAGTTCTTCCCACTTAAAATTGACTACTTAATTGGGGTGCCTGGGTGGCTTAGTCCGTTAAACGACCGACTCTTGGTTTCGTCTCAGGTCATGATTTGGGGGTCATGGGATCAAGCTTATTTAATTATTGTTGTGTTAATATTTAATAGGCAATTTACATAATTAAATGAGCCTTTTATGTAAGCACTGTGCTAAGCACTTTAAATACATTGCCTTATGGAATGTAATCTTCACAACAACTCTATGATTGTGGAATTTATTATTATAACCATTTTGCAGAAGAGAAAACTGGGGCTCAAATTACTTAAATAGTTTACTGAAGATCATATGGCTAGTAAATGGTAGTGAATGGGTCTTGACCTCCAGCTGTTTGATACTACATCTCACGTATGTGTTTATCTTATCTCTTGCCTGGATTAAAAGTGTTATGAAACAAGAATTATATTTTATATTTCTTTTAGTACCTTCAAATAAATGGTATTGAGTCAGCAGGTAGGTAGTTATTGGGCCACCAACCAATGCTAACACACAATAAATATTTGTTGAATTGAGTATACCCAGTAGTTATTAATCCTAAACTTACTAAAAAGATTTAATTAAGACAGTCTTTACATGGAACATGCACCTTTTTTTCTGTCTTAGTTGTACTTTGTGTAGAACAGTTGATAAAGCGTTAGGTTACCTATCATCCTTGAAGGAATATAAATAAACCTTTTTAAAGTCTTTCTATATAGGTATATATTATAAAAACGTATACCATAGTCTACTTTTATAGTAGATAGATGCAAATATCTGCCATACTTTAGAGAGGTGTGAATGTTGAACAGTAGTGGACCAAAAATGGAAAGATTTTAGATAATGTGTACCTTCCACTAGACCACAAGATATGGTTAAGTCTTTATAGACATTCATGGCATTTGCTGGAAGAGTGTCAGGCAGTAGACCAGAGTACTTCCAAAATACTAATCATATAGTTCTTCGTTGCCTTCTTTTGAATGTTACTTTAAATGTACTTGCTATGTGTTATGCACTGAGCTAGGAATTGAGGATGATGAACAAGCTGCATAGTCTTTGCTTTCATGGAGCTTATATCTCAGTGGAGCACACACGGTTTAAGGAGGCAATTATAGTACAGTATAAGTACTATGATGAGGAAGTACGCAGAACACACAGGGCGGGCAATTAACTCACGCTGGGTACATCATGATGGCTTACCGAAGGAAACAATATTCTGATTGAGATAAAAAAGCTAAGGTAGCATTAGTCAGGGGAAGGAGTAGAGAAGAAAAGTGCTTTAGGAAGAAGGGAGCAACAAGCTTAGAGATTTAGAAGTGGAAAAGTGTGGCACATTGGAGGAGCGAAGTTGTATGGCTGAGTGGTACGGGGAAAGGGACATGGTGAAGGATGATCCCAGATATGTAGGTGGGGATGTGCTTCTCCCTCAAGGCTTGCTATCTGTCTATCAGATTGATTGATTTATTTGAGAGGGAGAACACGTGGGCGCTGCGCTGGGAGAGGGGCAGAAGGAGAGAATTTTTCAAGCAGACTCCATGCCGGGTGCAGCCTTGGGACTTGATCCCACGACTGACGAGATCGTGACCTGAGCTGAAACCAAAAGTCAGCTGCTTAACCGACTGAGCCATCCAGGCGCCCCTCTAAACTTTCTTAGACTGGATCCTAAGAGCATTTGGGTGTCATTTTAGAATTTTAAGCAGAGTAGTGACATGATCATATTTGCATATTATATTCACTCACTAATGTACTGGTTATCTAGTATGTGCCGTGCATTATGCTAGACACTGGAAATGCAGTTACTGGTGAATAAGGAATACATTGCTCTTGGCTAAATAGCCAAATTGGCAAGTAGGTTGAAAATTGTATGGAAGGAGGGGAGACTGCTTAAGAACCTGTCAGATGAATACAGGCAAGAGATGTTGGTTGTCTGTCAGTGGGTGGAAAAAAGAGAAGTATTTCCAGGGACTTAAGGCACAGGAAGAGGCAGGAGTCAAGAGTGATGCACAAGTTTCTTCAACCTTCATCTCTTCATATAAAAACATGAGCTCTACAAGGACAGAATTTTAGCCTATTGTGTTTACTGATATTTCTATTACCTTAAACACTTAGTAGGTTCTTATTAAATATTTCTGAATGAATAAAAATCTAACTTGATTTGGCTTAACATTAATGATTTTTGGGTTGCTCTCTCTTCTTACCTGTTTATGGATAAACTTCTTTGTGTACTAAATAACAAGATTATCAGAAATTCTCTCAAGTTTCAATCCTAAATTTCTAAGTTTTATTAAATTTAGAAATAATTATCATTAAAATGAAGGGATTTTGAAACAATATTTAATTCTAAAGTATGGGTCCCTTACAAATGATATAATGAACAATATGAAATATATGGTTTTTAAACTATCTTGCATATATGAAGAAATATTGAGGTATATATATCATTATTTTTTCATTTGTGAGTGGGGAAAGATTTATTTAGGTACATGGAGTACAGATTTTAGTGGAAAAAACAATTAGCTAGAAGTAATTAGTGAAACTGTTTTAAAAATTGGGTTGAACAGGTTGCTTTTTCTATTCCAGAAATGTTTCCTTTGGACAGTTGAGCATTTTACTCTTAGGTCCTGGGGTAGGTTTAATTAAGCTTGGTATGTCATAAACACTTTACATGTTGGTGTCCCACTTTGGATGAGGCATTTCTTGAAAATTCACTGTGTGTGGGGCTCCTGGGTGGCTCAGTTGATTAAGCGTCTGCCTTCGGCTCAGGTCATGATCCCAGGGTCCTGGGATCGAGCCCTGCATCGGGCACCCTGCTCAGCGGGAAGCCTGCTTCTCTCTCTCCCACTCCCCCTGCTTGTGTTCCCTCTCTCGCTGTCTCTCTCTGTCAAATAAATAAAAATAAAAAAATAAAATTTTAAAAAAAGAAAGGAAAATTCACTGTGCGGTTCTTGAGTATTGGAACATGGTTGCTTTGCTGTAGGTACAAGTGTTATGACTAATTTCAGTAGGAGTTATTTGTTCTTGTGAAAGACACTGGAATCTCTAAGTAAATGTTGAACTGTTACATTTTCCTTTTGTGCTTTCTGTGATTTCATGTCACTGTGTCTCAATCATTATATTCCAACCATTCTGGCTTTTTCTGATTTTTAAACATTCCAAATGTTCCTAACTCAGGGTCCTGTGCTTGCTGCCCCTCTGCCTGAACTATTCTTTCCCTAGATCTTTATATGGTCAGCTCCTTCTCACCTATGTCTTAGTTCAAGTATTAGCTCCCCTAGATACCTACCCTTGCACATCACTTCTATCTCATTACCCTGCTTTCATTTTCTTATAGCATGTATTACTATCTGATATTGTTCTATTAATTTGTTTCTTTTTATAATTATTGACTGTCTTTCTTCACTAGAATGTTAGGTATATGAGAACAGGGGGTGTTGTCTCAATTACCACCATATACTTAGTACCTAGAATGGCTCAAATATTTGTTGAATAAGTAAATGTTTTCTTAATAAAAACAGTGCATTTTGAATATGAATGTAAAGTTACCTAGAAAACAAGACATTAACACTTTTAAATTTTTATTAAATTCATGTATTATATATTAAAACATGGCTCTTTTAAAGATGGTATTTATATTATCATTTCAACTATGTAAAAAATATGTAATCATATGGAAAAGGAAATTGGGAGAAATGAAAACAGTTGATATGTTAGCAAGTTCATGGATTTTTTTCAACCTTAAAAAATTCCTCTAAATGTTACAATATTTATATGCTAAAAATAACAGCTCTGACAATTTTTACATGAGCATTTACAAAACTAAGTAATTTTAAAATTACTTCAGATTATGAATTCAGATTATTGTGCAGTTCAACTTTTAACAAGTAAATTGCTAATCTAAAACTACAGTATTAGCAGGATAAGAAAGCTTTATCATGTTGTTGTGCCTTCTATAAACACACAAAATTGCTAACAGATATTCTATTTCATTTATGACATGGACCACAGAGGTAAGTAATTTCTAACAAAGAGAATTAATTAGTTATCAAGATAATGCACAATATTTAGCTGCCTGTTTTTATCCCTAGGTTTCCTTTACCTAGTCATCCTGCTGCACCTCCTGAACATCTGAAAGAACCTTTGGTTTACATGAGGAAAGCACAGGTTGGCTATTGTTCATTTTTAATTTTATTTTTCCATGCTAAGTTATATAATACAGAATGAAAGATCCTAATCGTCAGGAGTATATATTATTCATTATATGGAAGCCCGGGTAAGAACCACTCCAGCGATGTGAATAGTATTTGCATGCTCTTCCTTTCTACTTTTAGCAACTAAGGAGCACACCTACTTAACTACAGTAATCCTGAAAATGTTGAGTAGAAGGAAGAAAAAATCATGTACCGTACTGGCCTGAAATTTTAAATGTGATAAAAGTATTATGTGACCGTTTATTCCTCCTGCTCTGTGATAGTAAAAGAATGAAATGGGAATGAACTGACTCACTCTTCCCTTAAAATATTGGCTTTTGAAGCCAGTGATACCGATACTGTATCTGAAACGGGTTTGTTCTCACAGCAAGCTGCTGTATACTCACTGTATTCTGTCACAGAACTCAGATGAACCTGCTACCTAAAATGGGCTGAAACAATTAAAATTCACTTTAAAAAAATAAATGATTTTATTTTCATTTTTTTAAGATTTTTAATGTTATTTATTTGAGAAAGAGAGTGAGAGAGAGAGCACAGGAGGGGGTAGGGTCAGAGGGAGAAGCAGACTCCCCGCTGAGTAAGGAGCCTGAAGGGGGGCTCGATCCCAGGACTCCGGGATCATGACCTGAGCCGAAGGCAGTCACTTAACCGACTCAGCCACCCAGGTGCCCAAAAAAGAATGATTTTTAAACAGAAAAACTGTAAAAAACTGTTAAAGTAGAAACTTAGGCCCTGTCACATGCCCCTGCCTTCTGGACCATTCACCTCAGTGTGGCCTGGCGCACCTCTGCAAGCCTTCCTCGCGCTACTGAGTGTGACTCTCTACCGCTGCCAAGGGGTTTAATGGGCACCACACAGTCGACCTTTCTCAACTGTGGTCTCAGAGATTATCATGAAAAATTTCAAATATACCCCAAAGAACTCCCATAAACCCATCACCCAGCTTCACTTGTCACAGTGGTTCGTTCTGCTCCTGAGAAAGAATCTGCTGCTTTGAGTTATCACAATCCAAGCAGTGGGTGTGGGGCAGCTTTTTTATTTTTCAACTTTTATTTTCATTTTAAAAGCTCTCAAAATCGGATGGTGAAAGGAAGCAATATAAACAAGAAACATGGAGATATTTGAGGAAATATGTAATATGTTTGTATCTCTGGGTGGTACCTTTAGGTCTAACAATCAGACAGTACTATTGATATGTCATAAAGCAAAATCATTAAATGATACATGTGTGAAAAAATTGTTCGATCTTTTGTTGTAAAGATACAAACTCAAAAAAATAAAAAGATTGGGTCTGAATATTTTTTTGGTGAAATCTGAAAATTTCCAAAGGGTTTGGAGAAAGTATCAGTTTTAGCATATTAGGTATAGGAAAGAAGATAATAAAGTTATTTTCCTATCATGATGGAAAAGAAGAGGCAAAGAGGTAAATCATAGGTCCATTCTTCAAGCCTGCTGCTAGTTGCTGAGAACGCATAGGAAGGGTAAGTGTATGTATCGTTTATAGATACATGCCACTCCTCTCTTCTTCCCAGACTTGCCCATTCACTCAGGGCTTGGTGCGCTGCAGCCCGTGGGCCAGATCTGCCCTGCCACCTGCTTTTGTACAGCAGGCAAGCTAAGAATATTTTCTTTACATTTGCAACTGGGAGAAAAGCCAAAAGAAGAATAATATCTGTGACCCGTGAAAATTATAGGAATTAATAAAATACCTTTTATTGGGAAATAGTCTCGTTCATTTATTTACATATTGTCAGTGGGTGCTTTTGCACTGCAATGTCAGAGGTTAGTAGTTGCATAGAGACCGTATGACCCGCAAAGTCTAAAATATTTGCCGTTTGTCTTTTCACAGGAAGCTTGTCAATCCCTGCACCACATTATTCATTCTTTAAGAGCAGGGACTGTGTTTTTTTATCCTCGGCATCCAGCACAGTGCTTAGCCCATGGAACAGGATTTGTTGAAATAATTGATTCTTTAACTGTGGTCACACTAAATACCTCCTCTGCCAGTTAGTGTCTGCCTGTCTTCTTTCATTTGCTCTTCCTGAGTCATCTAGTTCTTAAGCTCCCTGTTGTATTGGGCAGTTGGCTCACTTTGTAGTCCGGATGGCATAACTCCCGTTCCAGCAGTGTGCTCCCTGGCACCTCATTGTCTCTTGCCGCATTAGACTTCTGTTCTGTCTGCCATTCCAGTCGTCAGCCTAAGCCTACCTCTGTCATCTATTTTCTTCTCCCAGAATGTGGAATTACTTAGGAAAGTCACATGAATTCTATGTTTACCCTCGGTTTAGTCTAAATCCATTTCTTTGTCTTTCAGTGGATTCATTTTACTGCCTGTCAGTCCTTTTATTATTATTCATCATGCGTTATCTGCTTTCCAGTTAGGTTTTCCCAGTTTTTCACGCTTGTGTAGCCCCTAATTCTACCTCTCTCTCATTTTAAACATTTAAATATTTTTAACGTTCGCCACTTCGTTTATTAAGAACATTCAGGTCCTCTCATTCAGGTTTCCACAGCTTCCCTCTTCTTTGCCGCCTCATCTTTTTTTGCCTCTAATCCTCTATAATCAACTATCTACTGTACATTTCTTCTGTGAGGTCAAACTCAATATGTCAAAAACTGAGTTTATTGTGTTATTCCTAAAATGAGCATCTCCTCCTGACCTTCCTATTTCTATTAATTCATCATTACTATAGTAATTTATACTTGAAATATCTTTGATCTCTGTTTTCCATGTCCAAATAGTCATTAAGTTCTGTAAGTTATTTCTTCCCATAGTCTTACAGCCTTTTCGTCCTTTTTTATTATCAAGGCCATTACCATGGTGATCATAGCGATGATGAGGAGGACGACTGCCTTTTATTGAGTGCTAACTTTGTTTCAGACATTAACTCGCATCCTGATTTTCAACTTGTCTCCCTCCCCATCGTCATATGTACTCTTGTTACAATTAACTTTAGCTGCAAGTGGGTGAAACCTTACAACGTATCTCACTGCCTTCTCCCAAGTCTTCAGTGACTACGAATGCCTAACAAGTTCCTTTTCCAAAGTGCAACATTTAAGGATTTTTACTGTTTGTCCCTAGCTTCCCCTTCTACCTTATCAATCTTTGCTCTCTTATAACTGTCCTATGTGCCCTTCCAAGGGAATCGTTGTGCCTTTCCCTCTTGCATCTTTTAACACTTTTCTTATTTTGTTTTCTTGTCCCGGAAAGCTCTTTCTGCCTGCTTAGCATTATGAAAATCCATCTATTTTGTGAGGGTCAGCTCAGATGACATCTCTTCTCTGTGATAGTTACCATCCCTGTTGAAAAGAATCTCTCCCTGTTTTGGACTCTTGTAGCACACTGTCATTTTATGGTTCTTATCACAAATTGCATTCTATTATAGCAATCTCTATGTACATCTTTTTGACTTTTGTTATAAGCCTCTTGAAAGCAGTAACAATTTAAAAACATTTTTTATACCCATTACATCTAACATACTGACCTTTATGTAGCAAGAACTTAGGAATTTTATGTCAAATTAATGATAATTATTAATTATTGGTGTAGGAAATAATTTAGTTCAGTACTCCTTGATATTATTATATCACTGTGGACTCATGGATGTTTATTTTATACTTTGGGTTTCAGTTCAATACTCCTTAGATGTTAATACCTGACCAGTACTTCAATACCTTGCCATCTCTTCTACCAATTATTGTGATATTCATTTAAAAGATCTTTACTGAATGCCTGCTAAAAGACTCTCTACTATGTGCTATGAAGATTCAGAAATAAATTAGATATGGGGCACCTGGGTGGCACAGTCAGTTAAGCATCTGACTCTTGGTTTCAGTTCAGGTCATGATCTCAGGGTTGTGAGATTGAGCCCCATGTTGGGCTCCGTGCTCAACGTGGAGTCTGTTTGGGTTTCTCTCTCTGTCTCCCTCTGCCCCTCTCCCCAGCTCGCTCTCCCCCTCTCTCTCTCCCAAGTAAATAAATAAATCTTAAAAGAAAGAAAAAAATTAGATAAAGATTCCACCTATGGGTAACTCATGGTTTAATCATTGAAAGAAGACATGGGCATAAATAGTTGTAATGTAAGGTAGAAAGTGCTATGTGCTGTGGGGGAGGTGGCCAAAACATTCTGTAGGAGCACTAGGGAGGACTTGGGCATAGGTGTTTCCTTATTAAGTTGTTCTTTGCTCTTTACAATCAGAAAGAACTTTAAAAAAAAAAAAAATCCAGTTAGTATTTCCTTCCCCTTTTATTAAGTAAAACAGGTCGGCAGAAAATATTTTGGAACTGGAGCCTGGAAAATTTTGATTTTTTTTTTCCTATTAAAGTTGCATGAGTTATTTGAACTTCACTTAGATCTTGATTGTGTCTTCAGAGTTGGGATGTAAATCAGCTCTCTGCAGTTTTTGGCAAGCTAGATTGGTGTTCAGTTTTCTGGACTGATGAGGGAAAGAGGTTTCTTATACTGCATCAGCATTTTCCAGAGTGTTTTCTGCTAAATACTAGCCCTGAGAGATGCTCCACAAAAAAGGGTGCCATGGACAAATAAGTTTGGAGATTGAGGCCCACACTGCCTTCCTCTTGGTGAATCACAGTTTATTTATTTATTTAAAAATTTGTGGTTTTTAATTGAACTGATTTTTTATTGAAGTATAGTTGACACACAGTGTTACATTAGTTTCAGGGTTTCAGGTGTTCAGCATAGTTTCGGGTATACCACATAGTGATTTGATGACTCTATACATTATGTTCACCAGAAGTGTAGTTTCCATCTGTCATCATACAATGCTGTTACAGTTCCATTAACTATATTCCCTGTGCTGTACCTTTCACTGCTAGAATCACAATTTATTTTATGATTTATTAATGGACTTAATTTTTTATAAAGGTTTTAGATTTACTGAAGAATTAAGAAGATATTACAGAGTTCTCATAGATTGCACACCTAGTCTCCCCTATTATTAACATCTTAAGTTACTATGGTACATTTGTTACAGTTCGTGAACCAATATTAATATGTTATTATTAGCTAAAGTTCATACTTTATTTGAGTTTCCTTAGTTTTAACCTAATGTCCTTTTTCTGTTCCAGGATCCCATCCAGGAAACCACATTACATTTGGTTGTCATGTCTCCTTAGGCTCCTCTTGGCTATGAAAGTTTCTCAGACTTTCCTTGTTTTTGATGACCTTGACAGTTTTGAGAAGTACTGGTCAGGTATTTTGTAGAATATCCCTCTGTTGGAATTTGATGTTTTTCTCATGATTAGACTTGGGGGGGGCTGGTTCTTGGAGGAAGACCACAGACAGAGAGTGCCATTTATGGTCCTCACATCATGTCAGGGTATATACTGTCAACATGGTTGGCACTGTTGATGTTGACCTGGCTTGCCTGGCTTGGGTGGTATTTGTGAGGTTGCTCCACTGCAAAGTCACTCTTTGCCCCCCACCCCCTTGTATATACTGTTATCTTTGGAAGGAAGTCACTGTTTATGGTTCACATGTAAGGTGAGAGAGTTATGCTCCCCCTCCTTGAGGTGGGAGTCTCTACAGAAATTATTTGGAGTGTTTCTGCATGGAAGAGTTGCTTCCCTCCCCCCAGTTATTATATCACTGTGGACTCATGGATGTTTATTTTATACTTTGGGTTTTAGTTCAGTAGTCCTTAGTTTAGTTGCACACAATTTGTTTTAGGCTCTAAGATATTCTTCAGTAAAGAAACTGTTTAATTTTATTTAATCCAGTGTTGTTCAAGCTTACGTGACCGTGAAACCCTATTTCCATGTAAAATAATTTGAGAACTACTTTGCTACACCTTTTAGAGAAAGCAGTATTTGAAGAAACTGATATACGGTGTGTGATTAACTGTATGAATTTTCTTGTGAAATAGTACTAGTAAGCACATAGCGCTCTAATTATGTGCCAGGTACCATTCTAGTGCTTTACAAGTATTTACTCATTTAATGTTCATGACAAGCCTGTGAGGTGTGTTACTCTTAGGATCTTAGGTCCAGTTTCACAAAACTAGTAGGTGGAAGAGTTGGGATTTCCACCTGGACAGTCTGGCTCTAGAATCTGTACTACCAGATGATATTTAGCCTGTTTCTCTATCCACTCCCAAAATGCTCAATTCAAGGTATGCCATGTGGTGGAATTTGTTCAGTTCTCTGTCAATCCAGTAACCTAAATAAAAAGGAAAATTTTGTTAGTTTTATGTGACTTCAATTCTCATCCTCTTCCTAATTGATCTTTCTGCCTTCTGTTTAGTCACTCCATTTCTTTTTTTTAAAGAAGATTTTATTTATTTATTTGTCAGAGAGCGAGCAAGAGCGAGAGAGAGTGAGCAAGCATAAGCAAGCGGGAGCGGCAGGCAGAGGGAGAAGCAGGCTCCCCACTGAGCGGGGAGCCCGATGAGGGACTCGATCCCGAGACTCCAGGATCATGACCTGAGTCCAAGGCAGGTGCTTAACCGACTGCGCCACCCAAGTGTCCCTAGTAACTCCATTTCTTAAAACTTCCCAGACTTTTAGGGGGTTCGTGGGTGGTTCAGTTGGTTAAGCGTCGGACTCTTGTTTCGGCTCAGGTCATGATTTCATGGTGCGATATGGAGCCCTACGTGGGGCTCCGCCCTTGGCGGGGAATCTGCTTGAGATTCTCTCCCTCCCCCTTCCTCCCCTTCTGCTGCTCCTCCTGCTCAAGCCCAGGTGCAAGCGTGCTCTCTCTCTCAAATAAGTAAATACAATTTTTTTTAAAAACCCAAAACTTCCCAGACGTTTAGAGTACAATTGCAACTTATTTCTGCTTACAAAACTATAAATGATCTTGCTCCTTTTTACCAGTCAGGTCCTATCTCTTATGTCCTCACACTGTTCCTCCTCATCTTGCCACTCCCCTGCCCACTTCCACACACATCTGCCTTCTCTGTCTAATTATACTTGACTTCCTTCAGTTGTTCCAGCAGGAGAACTGCTGCTCATGCTTCTACCTGGAACTGCCTCCCCACAAATCCCACATATTCTGGCCAACTTCTGCACATTCTCAGGTGTCCGGTTACACGATGGTTTCTGACCTTGAGATCTCAGATTCTCAGGTACTTTTTCTTTGTCGCCAATCCTCCATACAGGAAGCCCCCTATGCCTCCTACCACAGTACTTGGGTTGTGTGTATTATCATCTAGATTCTGCCCTCTCTGTGAAGCAGGATCAGTCTCTCTCCTTTTACAACTCTATCTTCAAACATCTGGCACAGTGCCTGCCTCATGGCAGATGCTCAGTGGATATTTTTTTTAATGATGGGTGAATTGAATAAACAAAAAATAGAAAATGTTCTCTCTTAGAAAATATTCACACCCTTTTTCCTAGTAATTCTACTTCTGGAACCTTATTTAAAGGGAAGAATCAGGGAAATGCAGAAATTTATGTTCATGATAATGTTAAAAAATTTAAAAGAATCTAAATGAATAACAGTAGGGTTTGTATATATATAGCATGTTATCTCCAAAAGACAGGCATCAAAAATATTATTTTTGAAAGAATATAATGAAATAGGAAAGTGTATACAATATAATCTTAAGTGGAAAAAGCAAAATATAAAACAGTATAATTCCACTCTAATTAAATATGTATATGCATGTGTATATGTATACACACCCGTGTGTATCTCAATTGTACACACACAGGCATAGGAAAAATGAAAGAAGAGAACAAAATACTAACAGTGGTTATTTTTGGCTGATAGAAATTTATGGATACTTATTTGTTATTCTATTCTTTACATATTGTTCTTTTTTCCAAATTATCTAGAATAAATGTGTTACTTTTATAGTGAGAGAATTACTAAAATCTTTCTCCTTTAGATAGCTGGGTTATAACTATTGTGCTTTATTTTTTTCAGAGTTAAGGAAATAATTTTTTAATTTCATAATTTTATAGTCTATACACTCTAAATTATATGGCTTTTAAAGACTTATTTACTTTAGTTGTTATAAAAAAGTAGCAAGGCAATAGGTAATACCAAATTAGAGATTTCAATACAATTGTGATTCTTTTGTAATTTTTTTGCTTCTCATGGCTTAGAAATTACCTTATTTATAAAAAACTCTTGAAATCCTTTGACTTAATACCATAGATTCCAGTTGTTAGGGAAACTGATTTGAAGGCAACAATAATTTCATTTGGAGAGGATATGGGTTTAGGTAAAAGGTAATGTCTTCCTATTAAACATTTTAAATGTAAAAGGCCATTCGTTTTTCTTTTAAATAGCATTTTAAGGCTTTATTTATTTCATAAGTCTTTTGGGCAGAAACCATTATTTTCTTTATATCTTGCATTAGTGTGCTGTCATTTCTCAATAGTTTATTTGCCATTTCCACTTCTTTTTCTGTGTGTGCTAAATATATATTGATATTTTAGTTTCAATAATAGCCAGGACTATGATTTTTTTTTTGAGCATTTATTTTTGAGACTTTGGGCTTGTTTAGTCACCTGTACAGATGGAGCCTGAGAAAAGTTATCTATAAAACTGGGGAGTGGAAGTGGATCCAACCTCTCAAGTTCATGTCCTTTTGCTTGAATACTTCTGGAAACAGGGAACTCGGGATTTCACTCACATGAACCATTTCAGTTAAGCCTTTCTACTTATTGGAAAGTTTCTTTCTCTTATTAAACGGTCATTTGCTCCTTATAATATTACTCATTGGTCATAGTTTTCTGCTTGGCACAGAGAAAGCGTTCCATACATGTCAGTCAGTGAGGCAGCAAGTAAACAAAGCAATGAAGGAGTACCCCTGAATTCAGATTAGAGTTCTTGAGGGAACCTAAAGGATAACCCAGGTTGCGAGCAACTGCTTTCTTCATCTTGGATTTCCCCTCACTGTCAGGAAATTCTATTCTTCTTTCTGATGTCAATAGAAATGACTTTTCTGACTACCCAAGATTTCTATGGAAATAACCTCTCCGATCATCTGACTGAAGTTCTTGAAAGCGGTACCTTGGAAAAGCCCTGCTGACCTTGCATTGTGTCATAAATATGGAATAGGGAGTGGGGAGGAAGACATGGTGAACCACTGGAGTTACTTTTCTTTTTTTTTTTTTAAAGATTTTATTTATTTATTTGAGAGAGAGAGAATGAGAGATAGAGAGCACGAGAGGGAAGAGGGTCAGAGGGAGAAACAGACTCCCTGCCGAGGAGGGAGCCCGATGTGGGACTCGATCCCAGGACTCCAGGATCATGACCTGAGCCGAAGGCAGTCGCTTAACCAACTGAGCCACCCAGGCGCCCTGGAGTTACTTTTCTTTCAGTATTTTTAGGCTTTAAAAAAAGTGGTTTGTATTTTATTAACAACTAGAAGTTTTGACATACCTAGCGCCCTGTTTCCTTGCTTATTCTTTTTTGTTCTTTCTGTGTGTATGGCATATGGGCTGATATAGCCCTTGTGACCTTTTTGAAACTGTCTCATGTTATTTGTGTGTCTGTCTTATCTTCCCCACTCCCGCAACAAAAGTGATGTGTTTCTTAGAGACAGGGATGCCGTTTTATTCATCTTTAGTGGCATGTGTTTAATAGGTGTTCAATAAATGTTTGTTGAATCAAAATCTTTTCATTATTTGAATTTTCAGCTATAACGCCTCATGTTCCCCTCTTCTAGCCACAAAAATCCCAATTTTTCTGAATTTAATATTCTTTTCCTCTTATTTTTAGTTATGCTTTCTTCTTTTCCGGATTATTTCTAAGTTCCTGCTTCAATTGTGGAGCACATAAAAATGATAATTGAATAAAGATTTGTTCAACATTGCTTCAGTTCTTAATATTCTTTCTCATTCTACTCTCATGTGCTTCTTTTAAAAGTTTCCTCATTTAGGGGCGCCTGGGTGGCTCAGTCATTAAGCGTCTGCCTTCAGCTCAGGTCATGATCCCAGGGTCCTGGGATCAAGCCCCGCATCAGGCTCCCTGCTCAGCAGGAAGCCTGCTTCTCCCTCTCCCACTCACCCTGCTTGTCTTCCCTCTCTCGCTGTGTCTCTCTCTGTCAAATAAATAAATAAAATCTTTAAAAAAAATAAAAAATAAAAAAAAAGTTTCCTCATTCATGCCCCGCATGGGACTCCCTGTTCAGTGGGGAGTCTGCTTCTCCCTCTCTCCCTGCCCCTTCCCCACTCGTGTTCTCTCTCTTGCAAATAAATAAAATCTTAGTTTCCTCACTCATAAAATGAAGGTAAAGATACATGTCTCACAGGATTAATAAAGTAACATGTGTAAATACATGTAAATTATGTGGCAGTTTCCAAACTCTTTTCTTTCAGAATGCTTTCTTCTGTTGTCTGATTCCTTTTCTGTGTAACTTTTTGCCTTAACTATTTTCTCTCTATATTACATCTAATTGAATTACATTCAATTTCAGGTTGGTAAATTGAAATACTTGGTAGCAGGGGCTATCCATTTAGGAGAACTATGATTAATCATTTAAAAATTGTACTTTCTAGAAAACACTTGAATGAGATGTTTTTACCAAAATAATTTTTTAAAGGAGACGTTAACAAATATGTTTCGGGATATCTTTTTGAAGTGTCATTCCAGAAGATGTCATTCTATTTTGAATGGCCTTCATGTTTGAGTTTTTAGTAGGCTTTAATAGGCTTTATACGGTATTGTGTACTGCAGTCTTAAAAATGTATCTATGTATTATGTATGTATTATGAGCCACACATTGATGTCTGTTGTAACTTTTTGTTTTTATGTCCATGATTACTGTCTTTTTATCAGTTCAAGAGCCTTTTTATGCATGACTGAAAATGAGAATATTTGGAATCATAATTCAATAATAGCAATTTGGTTCTTTATATAATAAAATAAGTGATACAAATCAAGGATTGGATTTTTCTTATTTTTAATTTTTTTAAAGATTTTTATTTTTTTATTTGAGAGAGAGAATGAGAGAAAGAGTGAGCACAAACAGGGGGAGGGGCAATGGGAGAGAGAGAAACAAGACTCTCCACTGAGCAGGGAGCCCCACTGGGGACTCAATCCCAGGACCCTGGGATCATGACCTGGGCTGGAGGCAGACACTTAACTGACTGAGCCATCCAGGCACGCCAGGGATTGGATTTTTAATCTTTATGCAAATTTTATTTTTGTAGTAATTATTGAATTAAAATTACTTTTTTCTTTTCCAAAATAAGCTTTCTTGTATCTTTTTCCCCCCACAGTCTGGAGTGGGGGAAGGGAGTGACAGAAGACTTATTAGAGGAAATGATATTTAAGCTGAGACTTGAAAGTTGAGTAAGATTTATTGAGATAAATTGAGGATAAGGATGTTGGGGGTGGAAGTGGGTTTTATTGTTATAACTAATGTTTGATCATGAATAAGGTGCTCAAATGTATTTTAAGTCTTGGATCTAAGAGAAATATTTACAGTAAAAAAAAAAGAGAGAGAGAATGGAAAATAAACCAGTAAATGGGATTAGTTTTGTCAGTATTTCATATAATTTATGAAGCTTTACTCCTGAAAATCTATTTCTATATATTTAGTGAACCAAGGCTTATATGTTTCATACAGCTCTATATTTCTCCTATAGATGAATGCTTTTTTTTCATTCATTGCTGAGGCCGTTGTATCAAATTTTTTTTTAAAGATTTTATTTATTTATTTGAGAGAGAGAGAATGAGAGACAGAGAGCACAAGAGGGAAGAGGGTCAGAGGGAGAAGCAGACTCCCTGCTGAGCAGGGAGCCCGATGTGGGACTTGATCCCGGGACTCCAGGATCATGACCTGAGCCGAAGGCAGTCGCTTAACCAACTGAGCCACCCAGGCACCCCTGTATCGAAATTTTTTAAAATGCTTGCAACATTACTTAGAGTAGAAATCTGTTCCATCATTGAGTATCTATAATGTGCTAGACAAAGTGTGATTATGTGCTATGGTAGGTGAAGGAAGGGGTGCTGTTAGAGACTATAAGCAAAGGTGCCTAATACCACCTGGGGTGAGGGACCAGGAAGAGAAGGCTTAATAGAGGTAAAGACCTGAAAGGTGAATAAGATTTATTCAGATAATAGGAATAAGTACGTTGGGGACGAGAGTAGAGCATGGAGAGTATATTCCAGATAAAGAGGGTAATGCATTTACATACATGTGTTAAGGAGGAAGCTATGAACAATAATAGCTATAGTAAAAGTTATCATTATTGACTGATTATTATTATCATTATTATGTCACTGTTCTAAGCACTTTACATCTTTAATCTTTATAACAACCACATAAAGGAGCTATTATTATTATTATTCTACTTCTATTGACTGGATATAACTGTCCATTATCAATAATGTTATAGATAGCTCTCTTCTCCTCTCTTGGTCTAAATTTTGAAGCTTTGGTATTATTTTGTTTTGGTTTCAGTGAGTTGGAAGTGGCCTGTAGGCATGTTTAGTAAAAAGACCAAAAAAAAAAAAAATGTTATGACATTTTAGCTTGGTGTTAAAAAGAATAATTTACTAAAACATGGTATACGTGCGTAATCAATTTATGACTCACTATTGAAAAGAACTTATTATTTCAAGTTTAAAAGAGATACAGGGGTTAGAGAAGAAGGTAATCAATGCTGCAAGAAAAAAAAAAAAAGACAAATCCAGATTGTAACACATCCTGCAAGATAACTGGCCTGGACTCCTCAAAAAAGTCAATATCATGAAAAAGAAAAGGACAAAGAGACTCTAGATTCAGCTACATGAGAAGAGACATAACAACCAAATGTAATGTAATGCATGCATTTTTAATGGATTGTGGATTAAAAAAAAACTTTTGGAGACAACCGGAAAAGTTTGATGGTGGACTAAGTATTAGATGATGTGAAATACTATTGCTAATTTTCTTAGGTGTGATAGTGATATTGTGGTTATTGTGTAGGAGAAGGTTCTTATTAGAACATTCATGCTGAAGTATTTAGGACTGAAATGTCTTGGTTGGAAAAATGACAATATAATAATTCCTGTAAAGTTTTATTTTTACTAGGTTATTAATGGGATTTCTGAGTATCGAACATTTATAAAATGCTTAAATGTAATTTACTTTTTTATTACCTGCTATTTTTTCTTATAATATGGGTTGTTGATTTTTTTTTTTTTTTTTTTTTTACCTATCCTCATTGCCATCCTCCCCTAGAACATCAGTTCTATGAGGACTGAAACCTTCTGTTCATGGCTTAATTCACAGCACTAAGGATAGTATCTGGCACATAGTAGGCAGTAATCAATATTTGAGTAAACTAATGAATGAAGTTAACCAATCTCAACCAACCTTACCATTTCTATATAACTCATAATATCTTTAATTTTTTAAAAATTTGTTTTTGGTATTGTTAATCAGAAACAATAATAAGTTGTTCTTTATATTTCAGGGAAGTTGGGAAAAAAGAATTTTGAAGAGTTTAAATAGTATGTGCACTGAACTGAGTATCCCATTGGCACGAAAGGTACTTTTAACATTTAAGTATTTTATTGTGAATCAAATACTAGGAGTACCACGAAGTTGTAACTGTTAGGCAGATTTATCTTTTTTTTTTTTAAACCAGTATATCAGTTTGTTTTGAAATAAAAATCTGTAAAAGGCCACTTACATGGGTGTATTCTAAATAGATTTCTATTACATATACTGTAATGCTTTTTTTAATGAAGCATATCTTGAGAATAAATAAAAATACAGTATATAATCTACATATAGATTATTTAGAAATTTTGCTGTAAAGGTTATAAGTGTTATAAATGTACTTTAAGAATTTTAATTATCTTTGGTCTCCTTACTTTTGGCCAATTAGCACAATAACCATATTTTTTGAATTAGAGATGCGGTTCAGGCATACTATCATCTTGTAATAGCCAGTATGGTACCATCTTTCAGGGTTAAAATAGAGAATGGAAAGGTGATTTGTCATCTCTCTGTTGAACTATTTAGTTCTAATAGTAGTAGTATGAGATCTAATTCTCAACATTTATCTGTCACTATGGGCTTTCAGAGGGGAGAGATAAAGAGGAAGAGAAAAGCCACTTGAGGAATGCTCTGGATTCTTTTTGGCTGCTCCTGAGTAGGAAAAAAACAAGTTTCTCTTCACTTTATTCTCCCTACTTGCTATTTATTCCTTGTCGTGGGACAGGATATAGTAGATGAACTTTGGATAATACCCAAGGACAAGTCAGTGAAGGCACCAGAAGGATGGTGTAAAAAAACGGATAAATTTATATGGAAAACTGTCAAAGTATGTAGTATTGTGTAATATACTGTCTTTCATATAGGAAGATGATGCTACTGACTCACAGTCATACTCTCTTGGCCTGTCCCCCTTGTGATGCATTTCTGAGGTTGCTGGATGGGGTAAGAGATGTAGTATGTGGCTGAGGGGCAGTTTTTCTGTGAAATTTACTGGCCAGTAGAGATATTTACCTTCTTTTCTTGGGCTCATTAGTATCACATTCTGCCTGAGCCTTTGAGACTAGATATAGTAGTTAAATAACAATAATTTAAGAGTAATTCCAAAAAAAGTTCACCATATGTAATGAAATTATTTTTTCTTATGGTAGCTTATTCAAACTTTTAGATAAGTTATTGGTTCTTATTTTTCAGCTGCATTGCTAAACTTCACAAAATGAAACCAATTTTAAAATTACCTTTTTTAGAGGCCAGTTGGAGAACAGAAAGAACTGCTCAGTAAATGGAATGAAATGGGAACTGATGAACCAGGTATATGAACAACTTTTTTCAAAATGTGGTAGTAGGAAACAAATTGCCTTTTTAATTGTGGATCCAAAATAACAAATTTAACAATTCTTTTGGAAAGATAGCAATTTTCCTTCCCTGCTAATTACTCTCCTCTACCTTTTTGCTTAAACTTCTACTTTGCAGTTTAAAAATTCCTAACTTTGGCCAATGTTTTACATTATTTCGAGAATATTTAAATCAATTATCCTTTTTTAAAACAGCATTTGAAAACATTTTTATAGTAAAGTAGATTAAATCTTTCAGTGGATTTCTTAGGCTCATAATTAAGGTAAATATTTTTCAGGCTTTAAAGATAGGTTAAATGGTGAAAAGTTTTGAGGCTTCTTAATGTTTTTAAGTATTTATTTGGGTTCATTTTGATGGTTAAAATGGAGTCAGTCAATTTTATAAACATATGAATGACAACTATATCTCATTTACTGTGATAAATATATGCATATAATTGTATAGATAGACATGCACATAATCCCTCACCACTCCTTTAAAAATAAGTGTGGGGACTGGGCAAGAAATAAGTACTGTACTAGAGGAGCAATGTGTTATACAAGCTCAAAAGGGAGAACAGTTCAATACAACTAGAGGAATTCACTAAGAAAGTATTATTTATGTTCTGTGTACTTTGAGAATTCTCATATAGAGCTTTTATGTTATATTGACATTGTTTTTTCAATTCAGTTATAAACCTATTACAGATTTATGAAGGGGAGTCTCTTAATTTCTTCCAGAATATGTCATCTTAGGCTGTTAAGGGAAGTGATTGCCTTTTCATTTTTGTGCCTAAGACAATGAGTGACAAATTATCAATACTCTGCAAGTTTGAATTAATCTAGCTGCATAGTAACGTATGAAAGAGTCATTAACATTGATATTAATAAGCATTCATATGTTGTATTAATTGAAATTTTGTTCTAAACTATTTTATTAATTCCAGATTTAAGCCTTTTCAGACCTGTTTATGCACCGAAGGATTTTCTGGAGGTAGGTTATATTGGATCAATATAGGTATATTAATGAGGGAAAAAATGTGGAAGAAATGATGATATAAGAATATCTCCAGGCAGAGGAATCACATGTATAAAGCCCTAGAGTCACTGAAGCAGTAGAATGACATGATCAGATTTGTGTTTGGAAATAGCTCTTGGAAAATACATTGGAATATGGAGAGATTAGAGGCAAGAAAATCAATTAGGAAGATTTTGATTAAAAAATAGTAATTGTAAATCAGGTAGTCTGTTGCCTGGCCCATATAGATGCTCAGTGAATTTTTTCCTTTTTCAGTCCTCCCCTGTTTGAGTAGTCTAGGGAAGACATGAAGTAGCCTCCTAACTGGTCTTCCTACTCTACCCTTGCCCACCCAGAATCTGTTCTCAGTGCAGTTCCCAGAGGAAGCCCTTTAGGTACCATTCCAAATGAACCACTCCTCTGGTATCCAGCACTTCCCCACCTCATTCTACTTAAAAGCCAAAGTCATGACAGTGGCGTCAAACATCCTGTTTGATCTGATACCCCATTACCTCTCTGAGTTCATCTCCTATAACTTGTCCTGATTTGTTCTACTCCAGCTACTTTAGCCTCCTTGCTTTCCCTCAGCTTCCTCCCATCTGAGGGCCTTTGCTCCTTGTTTTCTCTGCCCACAGTGCTTTTTCCTCAGATACTTGTCTGCATGTTCCCTCATTTCTTATGTCTTTGCTTTAAATGTCACCTTCTTGGCAAAGCCTTCCCCCAAACCCCCTGCTTGGAACTCCTGTTAGCCTTTTCCTACTTTTTTTCTTCATAGCATTTATCACTATATAACATTCTCTTTTTCTATTTTGCTTATTGCCTGCCTCCCCCTATTAAATGGAAGATCCGCAAGGGCAGGAGCTTCTCTTTCTGTTTTGTGCACTGCTGCAACAATTACAGAGTCAGATAATGGAAGACACTCACAGGACTTTACAGGATTTAACCACAGAAGGCTTTTGTTACAGCAAGAGAAAGAAAGCACATACAAATACAAAGAGACACAAACTTCCAGGCATAGCTCCTAGGGCCCTTTCTTAGTTGCATAGGACATGCTTTGTTTTTGGGTTATGAACTATCAAGATACAAGTGAGATACCCTGGCCTTGGGAGTCGAGACACAAGTTTCCCCAGGGGTCTTTTATATCCCCACTGGTAAATCAGGTGAAACCAACAATCTGTACATTTTCAAGAAACAATTTAAATAAACTGATATGGACTGCCTCCAGGGGACATTAAATAGCACAGTATAAATGACTAGTTAGTATATTTCATCCCATCTTGGCCAAGGGTCACTCCCAGACATCCAGGTGTCCCTGGAGATAAGCATAGAGCTACCACAAACCAGCTGCAAGTTAACTGTTCCATCTCCAACAGGTAGAGTAGTACTTAGCACATAGTTGCTCAATAAATAGGTCTTGAATGAATAAGTAAAAGAATGAATAAATCTTTCACATTTTATTTTTATTTCTTTTCTGAACTGTTGTCTCTGATACTAGTTTGCCTGCATAAAACATGTGGTTGATGCTTGAACGACGCAGGGGTTCTGATCCCCTGCATAGTCGAAAATCCACATAAAACTTTTGACTCCCCCGAAACTTAACTACTGATAGTCTACTGTTGACTGGAAATCTTACTGATAACATAATAGTCAATGAACACATACTGTGTATGTTATATGTATTATATACTGTATTCTTACAATAAAGTATGCTAGAGGAAAGAAAATATGAAAATCATAAAGAAAAGAAAACATTTACAGTACTGTACTGTAAAAAGTCTGTATTTGAGTGGACCCATGCAGTTCAAACCTGTGTTATTCAAGAGTCAACTGTAGTATGTCTCTTTTTTTTTTTTTTTTTTTAGAGAGATAGAGAGAGACCAACTTGGGGGGTGGGGAAAGTGAGGGGGAGAAGAAGAGGGAGAGAGAGAATCTTAAGCAGGCTCCATTCTCAGCACAGAGCCCAAAACGGGCTTCAATTTCACAGCCCTCAGATCAGGACTTGAGCTGAAATTAAGAGTCAGACACTTAACTGACTGAGCCACCCAGGCTCCCCAACTGTAATCTCCTTTTAACTCTAAGGAGAAGTTAGTTTGGTCAGAAACTGCCTTTATGGTGATGGTGTTATTTCTCATAGCTTGTTAAAGATTTCTCCTAAACTCTTCCCTTTTCTAGCACTTAAGGGCCAAAAGTTCATGTAATTTTTGTATGGTTATCTTTAACTATGCTTTCTCCTTAATAGTCATAACATTCTGTTTCCTTCAGGACTGTTGATGCATTGATCCTTTTATTATTCAGGCTGAGATTCTTCTTTAACTAAAAAACATTGTCTATAATTACATCCTTATAGTTCCTGCATTTCTAATGTTTTCTCTTTATCACCCACATATTCATTGTTTCTTTCTCTTTTCTCTGCTACGTTTGTGAGGTTCCTGTATAGTATAATCCCTTGTTTGTGTAATTAGGCTAAAATTGCATTGTTCTATATTAGTATGCATTTAGCACTGTTGACTCTTTGCTATATTTTCATTTTTTTAACAAATAATATTGATATTTTTAGTTTCAATTTAGTGTTTGCAATTTTAGGAAACTGTTTTGGCATCATAGCACATTGCATTTTATCAGTGATTAGTTATCAGTTCATTAATCCCTTTCTCAGATATGATAGTATTTCTGTTACCATAATCTCCTTCACTGGATGTTTTTTATTTTTTAAGCTTTTATTTAAATTCCAGTTAATTAATATACAGTGTAATATTAGTTTCAGGTGTGCAATATAGTGATTCAACATTTCCATACATTGTCTCATGCTCATCACAAGTGTGCTCCTTAATCCCCATCACCTATTTTACCCATCCCCCATCCACCTACCCTCTGGTAACTATCAGTTTGTTCTCTATAGTTAAGATTGTGTGTCTTGGTTTGTCTCTTTTTTTCCCTATGATCATTTTTTTGTTTCTTAAATTCCACATATGAGTGAGATCATATGGTATTTGTCTTTCTCTGACTGACTAATTTCACTTAGCATCATACTCTCTAGTTCCATCTATGTCATTGCACTGGATTCTTGATTTTTTTTTCCTCAAGAGTTTCAATTTAAAAATCTTTTTTAAATTATAATTATTCTTACATAAAAATGTATGTTAATTGTTAGAAAAATAAGAAAACACACATAAGAAGAAAATTTTTTAAAAATTACTTTTAATACCATCACACAGGAATAAACACTACATTATTATACATTTTTTAACTGAATATATTGTGAATATTTTTCCATGTCATTACTTACATTACCTATATTAATTGAGGCAAATGCCATTGTATTTTATGATATAAATTAACTATAATTTACTTAAGTAATTCCCTCTAATGGAATGTTTAAGTTGTTTCATATTTTTCTGCTATAAACAGTACTTCATTGACATTCTTTCTGCACTGTCTTTGCAAACATCTTAATTATTTCGATAGTCATACTTATAGAAGTACGATTTCTAGATTAAAGGGTATGTAAATGTCTAAGACTTTTTTTATCTGATTAATTTTGAAAAGTATGTAAATGGTTTTTCTTGTTAGCTTGGCTTCTGAATTTTTTTTTCCTTGTGGGTTTGGTTTAGAGGCAATACCCTTCAGTATTATTTCCCCTATCTCTCTAAAAATGTTGTCAATGGCTGTTTTTAAAAGGGCTAGAGTTGATTCTAAAATTTTCCCTGGCATATATTATAATCAAGCAATTTTTATTTTTCTA
Source organism: Eumetopias jubatus (assembly GCF_037043125.1). NCBI lineage: Eukaryota > Metazoa > Chordata > Mammalia > Carnivora > Otariidae > Eumetopias > Eumetopias jubatus. The sequence continues at coordinate 181,155,998 of NW_028274808.1, read as the reverse complement.
TCACCTTCCTTGGTTAAATATTATAATCAAGCAATTTTTATTTTTTATTACCATCAAAAGATTTTTCATTCTAACTAAATTCTTAACTTTTTAGACTTTCATATGGTAGATCACCAGTTGGAATATTAAATTTAAAGCATGTTTATGGTATTTTAACATTTCAATACAATTGAATAGTTTTTTAGAATGTAATTAAAGTATATGCATAACCCCAAATAGTTTTTAATTTTGTGGTGATACACCAAGAATATTATTGCCAATTTTGTAAGTGTAAACATTCTATTAAGAAACTAACCAATTTTGTTGGATTTGTTTTTAAAGGTGTTAATTAATCTTCGCAACCCAAATTATGAAAATGGTGATTCTCTTAGTTTCAGGACTCATTTGGGTTTAATCCAAGTACCTCTGAAAGTAAAAGACATCCCTGAATTGGTAAGTATAGGCATTTCAAAATATTACATATTTTAGAAGACAGCCATTAGAAAAATATTTTAGTGCAGCATATATCTAAAGCAACAGGACTGTCTGCTTATTAAATAAATTAAGTGAAAGTTTTTTTTTTATTGTCAATATGTTATATAGACAGTGAGTTACTTTGCTGGTAGGACTAAAGATGAGCTTTCATGGACCTATAAATGCTTTTGCTTTTTTCTCATTTCAATCAACAGCATAGACTTATAAGACAGCTTGTTGGGATTCAGGTGCGTGATCTATGGCAATATAACTCACTGAAACAAGTTGTGAATTTTATTAAAAAGTTTTAAAGAATGTACATTTTATTTAATTAAACCAACCTTTATTAAGCTTAACAGGATGAGGCACTGAGGGAGAAAAGGAAAGGGAAGATGAGGTAGAGATTGTCTTTGCTCTGGAAACTATCACATTTTGGTGAGGAAGTTAGTGTTAAAATAGAGCAATTATAGAAAGGTGGGGAGAATTCCTAATGGAGTTAAGAAATTATCACTCCTTCTTTTGCTAATCACCCCAAAGCAATAAGGAGCACAGAACTATAAATACTGTCATTGGTGAAACTAGGAAACAACTTATAGCTCTGTTAATGTATTCAGTTGGAGAACTGGTAGGAAAATGATAAATGACTTAAACATGAAAGAAGGTCAAGTGCAAATGCCTCTCTCTAGAAGATGGGAGATACAGATGAGAGGCATGCCAATGATCGGTTTATCTTTTAGCTCTATATCCACCTTTTTTTGCTCTGCTTTATTATGCTGGAGCTAGATCTTACAAACATTCCTTTTTTACTAACTGGCTTGATGTTAGGCTTTATCAGTAGAAGGTTCTGGAGGAGCACTGCAGACCATAACAAGAAAAAGGAACTTCCCTTCCTGGTTCCTATGTTCGGAAGGCAGCCTATCAGCATGGAGAAACCAGCTCCAGACTGTGCCCTCTGACAAGTTTCTTCACCCATCCCCTAACCCCCATGAACATTCCTGGGGTAGCCATTCTCTCTCCTTAAAAGACTGAATCTGGGGCACCTGGGTGGCTCAGTCAGTTAAGTGTCTGCCTTCTGCTCAGGTCATGATCTCAAGGGTCCTGGGATTGAGCCCCACGTTGAGCTCCCTGCTCAGTGGAGAGCCTGCTTCTCCCTTTCCCTCTACTCTTCCCCACTGCTTTCTCTCTCTCTCTCAAATAAATAAATAAAATCTTAGAAAAAAAGACTGAATCTCATGGAATCTAAAATAGAAAACAAACAAAAAAAGAGAAATAATCTCACAAATACAGAGAACAAACTAGTGGGTATCAGAGTGGGGAGTGGTGGGGAGTTGGGCAAAATAGGTGAAGGGAATTAAGAGGTACAAACTTCCAGTTACAAAATAAATAAGGCACGGGACTGAAAAGTACAGCATAGAGAATATAGTCGGTAATAGTGTAATAACTTTGTATGATAACAGATGGTAACTACAACTTACCATGGTGAGAATTTTGTAAAAAAAAAAAAAGTCTGAATCTCAGTCTTGAGGGCAAGGGGGACCCTTTCCTGAGTTCTTAGTTCCTTCTTGGTTCCTTCTTCAACAGTCTAGAAGTCATAGTTGCTTTTTGCATTTGCTAATTCTATTCTTCCCTGTTCACATTTCTGGCATGATTTCTATTTTCTGACTGGACACAACTGATACAAGAAGCAAGATGATTTTCTCTATAGAACTTTGGAAAGGCTCAAGAATTGGGGACACCACATGTTATAGAAGGCCTTGGTGAGCAATAGGGTTGAAAATGAGACTGTGTGAAAGTCTATATCAGGAGAGAGTAGACCTATAGACTCCTACCACCTTGCATATTCAGATGACTCCTCCTTCCCCACGGGAGACCAGAGACATATTCATGAGAGAAAAAGAATCAGAGAGGCTAAAAATTCAGAGACTTCAGATTTAGAGCAGTACAGGAATGAGACACTATTTTGAAAACAAATTAAGTGAAAGTTGACCAATGATGAGACTAATACCCTCATCCCTTACCTCCATCACTGTGCCTGCCCAGTTCGCTCCCTCTACTGCATCCTACGCCCTATCCTTGCAGACACAGCTTCCTGTCGATTGCCTCATTCCTGAATATGACTGACCAGCCTAGGATCTCCAGATATTTGAAATCTTCCAATTTGAAAGGCAGAAACCAAAGTTAAAACCAAAAAAAGAAAAATAACCAATTTAGGGAATGAACACTTATCATGAGCACTAATAATTGTTTTAGGTTTGGAGTTACATTCGCACTCACAGGGTACAATAGGTCATAACCTGGCATCAGGTTCACTTAGATTTATAGAATAGGACGGGACAGAAAACATAGCATGTCTGTTTATTACGTGGATCTTCACTGGGAGTCCTTACAGCCAATCCTGTGCTACTTCCCAGCCCCGACAAGGAATGCATGCAATTGGAAGTGACAGTTATGTAGGTACAACATAGGGAAGTCCTACACAATAGGAACTGTTTCTTGTAATGCACATGAGCACGACTTCCAGGTCCTATCAAGAGACACCACACCAGGCAGCTAAGACCTGTGTTTTCTAATAGATTTTTATAGTCTACTCACAGTTTTCTATTTCAAATGTAATTTATCATCAAGGGTCATATTTTTTCAGTGAAGTCCATTGCTTAGTAATGTAGCTGGTATTCCTTTGCCACAGTTTGTGTGTATGTGTGTATATGTGGTGTGTGTGAGATCCAGAACATTTTCAGGGCAACAGTGCTGGGAGAAGGTAAACCCGGGGTCATCTTCACATGGACAAAGAGATTAGCCTATTAAACACTTCTTTCCAATAGAAGACTTAATCCATTAATATTCTCAGAGAGAAGACACTACTCATGAAACAAGAATTACACAAGAACAGAGTTTCATTAAAACCACAAAACATGAGAGAATGAAAAAGAACATTTAGGAATCAAAAATATGGTAGGAGAGTTGAAAACAAAGGTGAGGAAATCTCTATCTGAAGACAAACAAGGGGCGCCTAGGTGGCTCAGTCATTAGGCATCTGCCTTCAGCTTGAGTCATGATCCCAGGGTCCTGGGATCAAGCCCCACATTGGGCTCTCTGCTCACCGGGAAGCCTGCTTCTCCCTCTCCCACCCCCCCTGCTTGTGTTCCCTCTCTCTCTGTCAAAATAAAGAAAGAAAATCTTAAAAAAAAAAAAAAAAAGACAAAACAAAAGCAAAAAGCCAAAGAGATGAAAAATAAGAGGGAAAAGATTTTTTTTTTAACCTAGATGATAAATCCAGAAGGTCTAACATCTGACTAGTAGGAGTTCCAGAAAGAGAAAACAGTGGTAAGGGAATTCTTAAAATTCCCAAGACCTGAAATATAGGAATCTCTGGTATGAAAAGGTCCCCACCCACTTTCCAATGCCATGAATGAAAGAAGACCAATATCAAGGCCCCTGAAAAGAAGACTCTAAAAACTTTTTATAGAAGGAAAATAGAATACATATAAAGTGTCAGGAATTAGAGTGGCATCTGACTTCTCAGCAGCAAAACTGGAAGCCAGAAGATTCTGAAGTAATCCCTTTAACAATCCAAATGATTTCAAGCCAAGAATTCTGTATGTAGCCAACAGTTAATCAGATGTGAGGCTGGAGTAGACATTTTCAGATATATGTGATCTAAAATATTTACTCTTATTTGGGGAACTGTTACCAAAACCTCCAAAACAAGCTCATAAAAAGAGCAAAATAGGGGAACCCAGGAAATAGGGTTCCAACCTAAGAGAAGAAAAATTTCCAGAATGAGAGTGAAAAGAAGTTTCAGGGCAAAGGGTGTGCAGTAGGACGAGAGCACAGGGATTCCAGATTGAAGCAGGAGGTGGAGGGTTCCAGGATGAATGCCTGCCAAGAAAAGTTTGACCACATGCAAAATTATATTGTGGAGGGTCTTTTCAGAGTTGTTAAAGGGTAAAGGAAGAGATAAACGATTAGAGAAAATTGTGTATGTGAAAAAATGATTCACTTATGAGCTATACAAAAGATAGTACAACAAAGGAAACATTTATAGCATACTACATGGCTCAGCAGTGAATAATATTTAAATAGTCATAATGCAAACTCTTAATATGGATTTAATCAAGAATTGATATATAATCATATTGGAATGGTGCAGGAAAAGAGAATGTACCTGAGCTAAAATCCTTATTTACAATAAAAAATCAATAGATATCTGAAATTGATAAAAATAGCAATATATGTTACCTGACATATGGAGATAAATACCAGAAAAAAAGCTGAAAGTGGTTGTCCCTGGGTAGTGGCCAGTTATGATTGTGTGTACGTGTGTGTGCGTGTGTGTGCGTATGGAGGAGGAATGTATAAGATAAGGAACTGCTATTTTCTTGTTACATGTTTTTAACTGTTTTGACTTCTTAAACTGACAGCATAGCATGATGGTTAGTTGATTAGATTCTAAAGCCACCTAATTGGGGTTTAAAGTTTTGCTTTGCCCCTTACTGGCTATGTGACCTTCGGCAAGTTTCCTTGACCTTGAGCCTTAGTTTTCTTATTTGTAAAAGAGAGATAATAACATCTCATAGAAGTATTGTATAGATCAACAAGTTAAGATGTAAATTATAGGTTGAATTGTGTCCCTCAAAAAGATATGTTGAAGTCCATACCTCCAGTACTTGTGAATGTAACCTCATTTGGAAATAGGGTCACTGCAGATCAATCAAGTTAAGGTAATATCTTGCAGAAATAGGATGGGCCCAAAATCCAATATGACCAGTGTTTTTATAAGAGAAGAGACACAGAAGAGAGACAGACGAGGAGAGTTTCTTAAGACAGTGGAGGCAGAGATTGGAGTTAGGCATCTATAAGCCAAGGAACACCAAAGGTTGCCAGCAATACCAGAAGCTAAGAGAAAGGCTTGGAACAGATCTCCCCTAGAGTCTTCAGGGAGAGCATGGCCTTGTTAGCACCTTGATTCTAGCCTCTAGAGCTGTGAGAATAAATTTCTGTTGTTTAAAGCCACCCAGTTAGTAGGACTTTTTTTTTTTTTTTTAATGGAAGCCCTAGGAAACTAAAATATAAAGCATGTAGATGGTACTTGAAACTTAGTAAGCAGTATATAACTGTTAATCATTACTATTAAATATCTAATCAATTTAAAAAATTAATTTTTAAGAAGTTATTTTTTAAAAATGTTAGAAGTCCTGTTTGTAGTAGTTTATACAAAGTATACAGAAGAGGAAGTGGCAGATTCTTCTGCTGGAAGTGGTGGGAAGTCTTCTTAGAGTTACTGCCATTTGGACTAGTTTGAAGGAGTTTGCTAGGTAAAGAAGCAGGGGAAGGATACTGTATGAAAAGGTTTAGCATGTGTGTGAGTGGGACTAGGTATGTCTTCTGTCTGTCTGGGGGGGCCTGGAGCTGATGTGGATTCATTCTTAACTATTGAAGAACCAAAAGCCTGTGGCTAATTTTCAAAAAACTTGTGGCTATCCCCACTAAGAGTATGGTTAGTCCTTCTCTTCCTGCTGTGACTAGGGCTAGTTGTTCCTGCCTTCCTTGAGTCATGTGGCCTGGTGTCTGGCTCCAGGATGCATGGTTTATTTGAGACCCTGGTCTGTGTGTATGAGTATTGAACTTGGTGAGGCTCACTGAGTCAAATGATCTTATAATAGATGGCTTTCAAACCTAGTTTACAATGTTATGTAGACTCATCCATGTTAAAAAGACATTTTTTTAAATAAACTGAAATTTATTAACTTCAAAGTGAAATTGTCAACTCATTCCTATTTACTGTTTCAGTCATATAGCGGCAACAGGTTGGAAACTAGAGCTCAACAGGGTGATTCAGTATTTATGGAGCCCCTCTGCTATGTGTCACTTAGCACAATCTACTGGGGGTACAAATATTTTTAAGACAGAGTCCTTGCCTTCCAGGAGCTTCAGGTTAATGGAGAGATGGACAGTAAAAAGATAATTTCAATATGATGTGATTCTATGCTTTGTAGAGGTTTATAAAAGGTAATACATACAGCATATAAAGTTGTTTCCATTAGCCCAGAATATCAAGGAAGGCATCCCAGAAGGCCTAGTATGTTGGGTGAGTTTTGAAGGAAATCTGAGATTGGGGTGCAGGTCTACTGATATTGAATGAAAAATAGTACAGAGCAGTGAAATAGAAAATGCATGTTCAGAGTTCTGTTTCTGTGCCTTATCATGTCTTACCATAAGTAAAATTCTCCACTGTGATTACAGAAGCTAATATTGACATGTTTATTGGATCTAGGTCCCTTCTGTAGTATGAAGGGACTTTTCCTCTTTAGTCATTAAAAATTGGAAACATAAATTGAAGTGCTTTTTAAAAGTATATATAAAAATCAAGTTTAGTTAAAAATTGAAGTATAGCATCAGTTATTTAAAATCAATACAAAAATGAAATGACTGTGCATGTTAGGCTGGATAACTGTCTTATGAGGGGCAGAAATAAATCACTAACTTAAATAATAATATAATTATGAAGGATTAAAACTAATTCCATCTTCCTTCTCCAAGGAGAAGGAAGTTTGGTTTTAGCAATTAGAATAATAACAAAACACTGAGGCAAATATTAATAGAAATATTTAATTACTTAGGGAATAAAAATAATGTGAATAATATGGGGTTGTTGTATATTTAAAAAATAACAGACAAACATGATTACTTTCCCTAGACATTACTAGATAAGTGGAGGAAGTCTGGAAAATAAATCTAATTTGTTCTTAGTTTAACAGAACACTTGAAAGTCTAATTTTACTTAAAAATTAATTTAAGTTGTTTTGGATGTTTGCAGTGTTTAGTTGATTAAAAGCAAAGTGAAGTACAGTACCATAGAAAACAGGTAGAGAATCATATTGGGAATTTTAGACAATGAATTTGGAAGGTAAAATTGTTGAGTTCTACACATACTGTGTGTGTATGTTTCAGGAAAGATTTGAATGTTACTAGTTCTTTGCTCAGAAGTATAATTATCACGTCTTGCTTTACTGATTAGTCTATTACTTAAAAAGGCAAAATTTTGACTAACACATTACTCTTGAAAAGCTCAATAATATCATCTTCTTTTTAAGATATTTGAATGAAGCAAAGATTCATTTTACATTGTGATTTTTATTTAAGCTTACGTTTCGAGGAGGCTGATTTTTTGATACTGTGTAGCAAAGCCTGAGATGTATGTTAATTCTCAGTGTGTTATTTTTCAGAAAGAATTCTTTGTAGAGCTGGGCTTAACTACAGGACAGCTGGGTATAGATGATTCTACACAAGTACCTCCTGGTGAGTGTTTCCCCCATACAGCAGATAACTAATGATAAATGAGAGTGAGCTGAAGGCTCCTCTTGTCATTTCCAAATTAATCTAGTAACTTCTTTATGTCTGAAAACTAAGCATACTTTTTGCTTCTCCTTGATTACTGTTAATTATTGATAGAATTCTGTATAATTATCATCAGAATTCGACAAGATTTTGTCTTTTTATTGGAAGGTCTTTAATTTTGAAAAGTCATTAAACATACTTAAGTCATTTTGTTGGTAAAATTGTCACTGGCAGCACTCATATTTTCATTTTCTGGCCATTACTATCTATTTTTATTACTGTTTGTATCAACAAGTTAATTGTATACATATATTCTACCTTGTATAAACTTAGGCTATAAAATTAGTGTCTTTTAAATCTTAACCAAACAGAACATTTCCCCAGCTTTTCTCTTTTTGTGCATAAATACAATATGTTTTTCATAAAAGACCAGGTTAGTATTTAGCTGTAATAAACAAGAAGTAAAAATTGACTTAAAATATGGAGGCCTATATTGTAGGGGAATTGTTCTAGTCTTTCCTCCACCACTGGCTAGCTATGTGACTTGGACAAGTCACTTTACATTTCTGGACTTGTTTCTTTCTCTGTAAAATAAGGAAGTTGGCTCTTTCTTATTAGTAATAATAGTAAATATAATAAAATCATTGAGTACATACTATATGTTACCTGTGTATTATCTCATTTTAACCCCAGCAGCTCTAGGAGGTATGTACTATTACCATTTTTAAAACTTTATTAATGTATAATGCATATAGAAAAGTACAGGGGAGCCTGCCTGGCTCAACTGGTAGAGAGTGTGACTTTTGATCTCTGGATTGTGAGTTTGAGCCCCAAGTTGGGTGTAGAGATTATATTTTTTTTAAAAAAGGAAAAATACATATATCCTAAGAGAATGGCTCATTGAATTTTTATGAATGGGACACACCTATTAAAATACCATCCAGATCAATAAACTGAAGGCCCCTCCTACCCTCTTTCAATCTTTATTCCCTTTGTCAAAGATAACTACTATTCTGATTCCTAGCAGTATAGATTAATTTTGCCAGTTCTTGAACTTCATATGAATGGAAGCATATAGTATCTACCCTTTGATGTTTGACTTCTTTTATTCCACATTATGTTTGTGAGATTCAGCCATATTGTATGTATTTGTGGGCAATTTTTTTGCATTATAATATTCTACTGTATTGATATACCACACATTTATTTATTCATTCGGCTGTTGATGAGTATTTGGGAAGTTTCAAGTTTGGGGCTGTTACAAATAAGGCTGCTATGAACATCCTAGTATGTTTCTTTTGGTGAGCATACATATACTCCTCTGTTGAGTATACACCTGGGAAGACAATTTCTCTCTCCTGGGGTTTGCATAAGTTCGGCTTTGGTAGATAATTTCCAAAGAATTTTCAGAAATGGTAGTACCGGTTTACACTTCCACCAACAAGGTGTGAGGGTAGAAGTTGTCCTGTATGTTTGCTAATGCTTGATGTATGCCATCTTCTTTGTAGTCATTCTGGTGGCATCTAGTTATACTACATTACGGTTTTAATTCTCTAGTGTCATGTGAGATAGAAGTATTACTACCATGTTAAAGTTGAAGAAGTGGAGATGTTAAGTAATTTGCCCAAGGTCACAAAGCTAGTAAGTGCTAGAACCAAGATTCAAAACTAAGCAGTCTGCCTCCCAAGTCTGCCATTATATGCTGCCTCCCCTCCTAACCCCTTTGATAGTCCTTTTTCATTTTATAAGAAGGTATCAGATATCTTACAGAAGAAGATATTGCTATGGTTTAGATGTTTTTATCCTGAACTATTTTGAAGTTCTAATCCCCTAGGTGATGGTATTAGGTGGAGCCTCAGGAGAGTGAGTAGGTCAGGAGGGTGGTGCACTCACGGATAATATCAGAGCCCTTGTGAAAGAACTCTCTAGCTCCTTCCACCATGTGAGGACACAGAGAAAAGTCAGCAGTCTGCAACCCAGAAGAGGACATTCACCACAGCCCAACCATACTGGCACCCTGATCTTAGACTTCCAATCCCCCAGAGCTGTAAGAAATAAATTTCTGTTGTTTATAACCCAGTCTGTGGGTGTTCAGTAATCTGAACAGACTAAGACAGATATCTTCTATTTCTGTTCATGGCCAGTGATAGCCATATATATATAACAAAAGGAAAAGAAAATAATAATAATACAACCTTGAATGATATTTATGTTTTTCATTTTTGAAATAACCCTTAAGAATTGCTTAATATTGGCACCTGGGTGGCTCAGTTGGTTAGGCAACTGCCTTCGGCTCAGGTCATGATCCCAGAGTCCTGGGTTCGAGTCCCACATCGGGCTCCCTGCTCAGCAAGGAGCCTGCTTCTCCTTCTGACCCTCTCTCCTCTCGTGCTCTCTCTCTCACTCTCTCTCTCAAATAAATAAATAAAAATCTTTAAAAAAAAGAATTGCTTAATATTATTCTAAATCCTATAGTAGCTATGTTTTAGAAAGCCTAATTGTTTTCTTAATCTGGAGTATAGTTCTTTCTTCTTTGATTCACTTGTGACGCAACAAATGTGAGACCCCGCTAAGGGCCAGAGACTAGTGAACACAAAGATATGACATAATCTTTACTCTTGGTGAAGATATAGTGGAAAGTAAGATTCAGATAAGAATCAGTGTAGTATTTGCTATTATTACATGCAAGGCATACAAGGGACAGTTGGAGCAGAGGAAGGAAACTACATCTGCTAGAGGAGGCTGATAGTCTCTTTAGTTGATGCAGTTGTTTTTATTCTCTACTCCTCAAAGCAGGACTGCTAGAAATTGGGAGGCGGGAATCAAGTGCCAAGATGGTCACCAGGTTGCCAGGGGACCCAGGCTCTACTTACCCAGACAGTCACATGTAAGTTCATGGCCCTTAACACATGGTTATCCCATTTATTAGAAAAGGCAAACTAATCACTGTTGTAGAAGCTAACAAATCCTCCTTTCTCAGCTGGTGGGAAGAAAGAAGAAGAAAGGAAATTGAAAAAATGATTTTCTCTGGGATGGGGAGAAGAGCTAAAATCTTTCCCTCTCATAGTTTCATAAATCTTTTTTTTGCTCTAATTTTTGAATAACATTTATAGTAGTATAACGTACATACTGAAAAGGACACAAATCCTAAGTATACAGATCAGTGAATTTTTATGCAGTGAAAACACTTGTGAACCCTCTAACTAGATCAAGAAATAGTGTATTACCAGCATCCCAGAAGCCTCCAAGTATAATTCTAGACTCTACCACCTCCATGGGTAACAACTACACTGACTTCTAGCATCATAGGTTAGTTTTGCCTATTTTTTACTTTACAGATATGGGATCATACAGTTGATGACTTCTACTATTGATGGTCATTTGAGTTGTCCCCACTATTTGGTTCTTACCAGTAATGCTGCCATGAATATTCTAGTATATGTCCCTTGGGGCACATAAGCATGCTTTAAGGTGTATACCTGAGAGTGAATTGCTAATTGTCCTAGGATGTGCATACATTCAGTGTTAGCAGGTGCTGCCAGTTTTCCAAGTGGCTGCACTATTTACATTCCCACCACCTTTGTATGAAAAGTTCATTTGCTTCATTTCCTTTGAATGTAGAATTGTCTGTTTTTCATTTTACCATTACGATGGGTGTGTATTTCATAATGGTTTTAATTGCATTTCTCTGAGGATTGATGTGGTTGAGCCTCTTTTCGTAACTTTACTGGTCCTTTGGGTCTCTCCTCTTTTGTAAAGAACCTGTTCACGTGTTTTGCCTATTGTGTCAGATAGTTGTCTATCTTCTCCAGCAGTTCTTTACATGTTCTGGATACAAGTCCCTTGCTAGGTATATGTATTGCAGATATATTCTCCCACTCTGCGACTTACCTTTTCACTCTCCATGGTGTCTTTTGAGGAATAGAAGTTTTTTCTTTTTTTAATGTGATTTAGTTTATTGAGTCTTTTCCCATTATGTTTGGTACTTTAAAAGCAAATCTTTGGGGCGCCTGGGTGGCTCAGTTAGTTAAGCACCTGACTCTTGATTTTGGCTCAGGTCATGATCTCCAGGGTCATGGGATCCAGCCCCACATTGGGCTCCACACTCAGTATGGAGTCTGTTTGAGATCTTCTCTCTCCCTCTCCCTCTGCCCCTCCCCCTGCTCTCTTGCACTTGCGCACTCTTTCTCTCTCTCAAAATGAATAAATAAATAAAATCTTTTAAAAAAAAAGCAAATCTTTGTTTCTCCCATATAATCTTTTAAAATGGCATTTGTATAGTGGAATTTTACCTATAATAGCATTAAGGCTTTTTTCAGCTATGCTTTCATAGCAGATTAGAGAGCAGAAGTAGGGTTTTTGCAAATGAAGCTGTCAAGATGAGTAGACAACAGAAAAATGTTGTGAAAAGATATTCTATTTTATTTTAACAAAGGAAAATTATCAGTTTTTTCTTCTGATTAAATGTACTTATTTTTAATTTCCATAAACGTTAAACAACTTAGAAAAAAGATTTTTCTACATATAAAGATACATATTCTTGTAGTTCTCTATAGAGCCATTCAGCTTTAAAACAGTATCAACAGCAGAAAAAATATACCTAATACTGTTCTAAACGTGGTTGATCATATTTGTGTCTAATAATTTTATTTTATCATTTTTAGAACTTTTTGAAAATGAGCACGTACGTATTGGGCAAAAAGGTAAGCTTTTCATTATACTTTCTGAAAATGAAAGTATATCATATATACATATATGAAAGTATACAGTCTGAAGTCAATGTTTGCATTCTATACCTCCAACTGAAATTCAGTCTCTAAAAAGTTAAAAATCTAAAAAAGAGTAATATTTAGTTGTGTAGTTAGTATAATGGGAATCTTTATAAAGAGGAGAAATGCATCATTTTGGCTTCATCAATAAATGTTAGATAAAGAAGTACACAGATGGTTCACTAAAAAGGAAATGATAAATGCAGACACACATTCTTCAAGAATGTTAGCTTACTCCATTCAGCAATAGAATTTCATTTTAATATCAAAAAGGCAGGCTCTCTCTTTGATGCACCGACACACTTCTCATTAGTGTTAATGGGAATATGCCCTTGCATCAGGAGAAACTGTAACTTTCATGCTTCTCGATGACTCTTCACAATGGTAAGACTTAATAGCCAAAGCGGCTCTTAGTGTTCCAGGGAATAATTTTTCCCTACCTTTTGAAGATTCTTTTCCTTGTTTTTATAAATCTTGTTTTGTCTTTGAAATACGAAGTACAGATAAGTCTTTGTGTCACAAAGTATCTTCTATGGCAATTGTATTGTCATGTTCTAAACTCCCTAGTTCAATTTTTCAAAATCATATTTATTCAAGACTTCATCATTTTTCCTTCATATGTTTGATGTTTGTATTAAACACAATTGCAAACTAAAGAATATGTCCCATCTCTTTTTATTTTATATGATCCCTTTATTTCTTTAGGTTATGTCATTTTCATTTAGTATAAGCTTTTATTTTTCCCTTTTAAGAAGAAAATAATAAGAAAACATTATGTTAGATAAATATCAGCAGTTGTCTGGTATATCTTTTTTTTTGCTTGTTTTATTTTGTTTTGTTTGTTTGTTTTGGGAGAGCCTTTATTTCCAGACTTAGTTGTTAGTCTTTTCATTAAAGAAAATAAAAATGAAAATGAAAGCAAAAGGATAATATATTAATTTTGTGAACTTGGCTGCTTACAAATAGTTTTTGGCCTTCTTAAAGGTTATTAGATCTTCTATTTTTTTACCTCTTTCTTTAAAAAAAAAATCTCTCTTTTCTGTTGATTTTGGCAGATAGCTAGGAAGTCATCTAATAGATTAGATATCTTACATCCTTCATAATTCTTTTTCTCTTTTTTTAATATTATGTTCAATTAGCCATCATATAATAATACATCATTAGTTTTTGATGTAGTGTTCAACGATTCATTAGTTGCATATAACACCCAGGGCACATCATCTTTATAATTCTTAACCATAATACTTCAAATACCATACTACTTCCAAATACTAGAACATTCATGACTTAGAGAATATGCATAAGAAATTTGAGTTTTTTGTAAATATGACTTTACTCAATCATGGAACCCAAAGATTATGTATGTATATATATATATATATATATATATATATATATATATATATATATGTGCAGCTATAGTTAAAGCAAAGTGATTTCCAGATACTTACATTAAAAACTTTTACCAGATTAGGTAGAAGGTGGGAGAATTTAAGGCTTGACACATATAGGGCTGTAAATAGGGCCACATCAAAATTCAGAGAGTAAAAGAAGGTTTTCCAGACATGATGTAATGTTAGATATAAGATGAAATGTTAGCTTCCCCGAAGATATTTTAATTCAGGATTTCAGTGTTATTTCTTACATTATGAATTTTCTAATGAGATCTTTCTACATTTTTGACAGTTCTAGCAGAACAAGATGGTGCAGCTGCTCAACAGTATATCCGACAAGGAAGCCCCACAGCACTGAGAGCAGACTTATGGGCTCTCATTTTGAATATTTCCAGTCAACCGGAGGTGAGAAGGAAAAAGGATGGGTCAGATTTGAGCTATTAATATTTATTCTTCAACGACCAGTTACTCAAAATAGAAATATTTTTGTTTCTTTTTTTTCCTCTACTTTGGTTTCTTAGTCTAATATATTTACCCCCTTTTTTCTTTTCAAAGTCACTATAGTTTTGAGTTCCAAGACAAGATTAACAGAATTTAATCACTGTGTGCTTAACATAGAAGTTTTTGTTATTGATAATTAGTTGAATACTTTAAACTTACAGGTGCGAAAACCAGTAAATAAAATTTAAGAAATGGAGTCTGCCAGTGGAGGTCAGTGAAGACATCTGGTAGAACTGTGTTGTTAGAATAGGGAGAAATAAAGAAGGACCACCCAGTATATGTAAATGAACCCTTTCTCCCTACAGTTACTTTTGAAACATGCACTATTTTTATGGTTCTAAAAATTGACATACTATATGGGAATATTATTTTTCTAAGTATAGGAACATTTTATTTTAGGAAATATAATGAATATGAAGAGAAATCAACAGACAGGTAATAGATTCAATAAGGAAAAATGATATAAGACATTGATTCCTTTTGAAAAAAAATTTTACTTTTTTTGCTTTAAGCCCATTGATCATATAATCAATCCACTTAAAGATTTTAATAAATAGCAAACTGATACTTCCCTAGCCTAGTCCTTGAAAGCATGGATTTTGGAATCATATGGACCTGGTTTTAACTCCTAGCTTACTCAACTTATTTGAAATGAGCCATTGAGCAATTTAAATTTCTTGAAACCTCAATTTACCCATTCTTAAATATAGGTAATAATATTTATATCATAGAGTGGTTGTGATTAAAGGAAATGATGTATGTTAGTCTTCTACCACAGGGCCTGACACGAATGGTCACCATTAACGGAAGTAATAAAGTAATACTTACATGTAGCATTTATTATGTAACAACTTAATTATAATTTATAATAATGCAGTTTTAAGAAAATTAAATATTATAATAAAAACTACACCTCTAACCTTTGCAAATTAAATACTTGTGTGCTTGTGTGTATATGTATGTTTTAAATCTCCATGATCAGCACTGTCAAAAATCACTTCCTTTTTGAAAGAATAAACATTGTGATTTATTTCAGAGAAGTTTTAGACCAACTGATATTACTGATTTTTTTTTTTAAAGATTTTATTTATTTACTTGACAGAGAGACAGTGAGAGAGGGAACACAAGCAGGGGGAGTGGGAGAGGGAGAAGCAGACTTCCGGCTGAGCAGGGAGCCCAACGCGGGGCTCGATCCCAGGACCCCGGGATCATGACCCGAGCTGAAGGCAGATGCTTAAGGATTGAGCCACCCAGGCGCCCCAGATATTGCTGATCTTTTGTGGTGACACTAGAAGTAACAGCTTACGGTATAGATGTTGAGTGTATATTGGGCATTTTTTGTGAGTGTATCAGCTCTTGGAGAAGAGATGGTAACTCTTGTTCTGATCTAACCATGTAGATGACCTACCAAGTTCACTAATCAGGCGCTAGATTAACAAAATCTGTCTCTCCAGAGGAACTAACTGCTGCTATTTTAAGAACAAACTTAGAATTTTTCCAGAAGTATCACCCTAGAATCAAAGTAGTAATCCCAGATAGTGATTGTTTATTATAATATACAAAGGCAGTTTTTACACTTGAATTTTGGAGCTAATAGTCATCTTAACTTTTAAATGCAAAATGGCAAGTTTGTAAATAGAAATTAGTATTATCAGAAAAGCAGTTTTGATTTTATTGAATAAAACACCTTCCATCGCTTACACTTATTTTCAGCTGTAAAAGTATGACCTCAACAAACTGGAACAAACAGTTCCAAAATACTTGTTATAGGTACTACATTGGGGGGGTGGGGGAAGAATGGGGGAGTGGTTGCTTCTTATCAAGAATACTTTATCAGGACTTTTTGTTCAGTTACTTTTCAATCACTTAAAATAAGCTACACATAGCATCATAATTAAGGAGTTAGAGAGATAAGTGGAATATTTCACATTTCACACCCATAAGGATATTTTTAAAAATCTTATCTCAACAGAAAGCTGGATATAATGCTTTAAGTTCCTAGTAATTTATTTCACTAGAACATTACTAACTTTGATTTTTTCTCTTATTAAGAAAATATGTGATAAGTTTAAAAGGATTGCTTTTTATATATTTTCTTTTATGCAAATCTCTAGGTGTATATAAAAATATACATAATTAGTAAACATTATTCAGATTTTAAACGTTTTTGCCTAATTTCAGTTTACTAATTAAAGAATACAAAAAATTTCTCTATACTTTGCTCTAGGCACTTCCTTACTGATAAAATAAGCCAGGACGAGTATTAATATTTAACGTTTCCTTTAGTGAGTTCATAAGGTTCCCCACAACCTTACGCGGGTCCACAACAACTCCTGACCTTCCTAGGTTTTCCTGGTCAGCTCATTTAGTCTTCACAGTGCCTGTTTCTGACCTTCACTCTCCTCAGCACTTCTTTTCCGAGTCTTAGCGAAACACCACACCTTCTCCTACCCAGAGAAAACAGAAATCATCCTAAAACTCATTCAGATTCCTTCTACCAAACCTGTAAAAACTTAACTGCACCAGCACCTGTTCTTGCCTCCTCAACTTTTATAGCTAAACCTTCTGAAAGAAAAGTCTGTGGTGGCAGCATCTACTTCTTTAAAATCATTAATCACTCAGTCTACCATAGTCTGGGCATACACCCCACTACAGGACTATAACTGCCCTAGCTAAAGTCACCAAAGAACAGTGGACACATTTTAGTCTTTACATCTCCTGCGTTTTGATACTCTTGCCTACTCCGCCCTTGAAATATTGGTCTTTAGTTTGCCCTAGTTTCTTAGTTCTTCATTCTCTTGTTCTCCTTTGTGTGTGTGTGTGTCCATTTGAGTTCCTTTTTTAGACCTTAAGGGCTTGTATTTCTAAGAGTGCCATTTTGATCCTCTTTTCCTTCTGTACATGTTTCCTGGACTGTCTCATCCACAAGTCACTTATTCCCCAATGGCTTTGACTCTGGGTTCAACCAAGCTCTCTCTTAACCCTAAAACTTTTATTTCCAGTTGCCTACAGAACTCCAGTATGTGGGGGTCCCTGGGTGGCTCAGTCAGTTAAGCGTCTGCCTTCAGCTCAGGTCCTGATCTCAGGGTCCTGGGGTGGAGCCCCGCATTAGGCTCCCCACTCAGTGGGGAGTCTGCTTGCCCCTCTTCCTCTGCCCTTCCCCCTGGCTCATGCTCTGTCTCTTTCAAATAAATAAGGAAAATCTTAAAAAAAAAGAACCCCAATATGTGTTCTGAAAGTATGCCAGACTCATGATGTCTAAAAGAAAAGGCATAATCTTTACCTAGATGTGTTTGTGGTCCTCACATTGAGGACCACCAGAGATACGCTATTGTCTCTCTGCACCACGCAGTCCTCTTCCTGAAAACAACCTTCTCAGATTTTGTCTGCTTGGAGACTCCTACTCGTCTTTCAAACACAGCTTATTCCATCACCTTTTCTGAGAAGCTTTTCTAACATTCTCTCCCCTATCTTGTCTTCTCCCAGCTCCATCACCGTTACGTTACAGTTAGATACTTCCTTCTCTTTGTCTCCCGTCATAACCAGGGCAGGAGCAAAGGCCTAAAGACAGAGAAAAATGTACCATACTTCTTACTTTTTTGGCTGCCACTTTTTCTAGGTTGAGTGCCTGAGGACAGAGATTTTTTCCCTCTTCACCATCTGTGAATGTCAGTATCTTGCAGAGTGTCTAGATGTTTAATGAACTGTAAAATGTTAGGAATGTTCTTTGAGGTCTTTCATTTCCTGAGAGTACATTTCCTTTTTTTCTTTAGTTACAGTAGTGTAAGTCTGCATAAAATACCAAACAAATATATATACTAAACTTTAAATATTCTCTGATACTAAAAATTTGGGCTACTTTGTTTTTCAGAGATTGCTTTTTATAATTATAATTTATTACTCTTAAATATCTATATTACTGGAGCTTATACAAAATATTCTTTAAGAATATCCTGTTATATTATTGGTAATCATTACATTTTATAAATACTGATGTATTTTATAGAATAAAATTAAGCTATTAATATAAAAATCATCCCTTATCACTATAACATTGTTATAATTTCAACTCTCCTATACATGTTTTTCTTTCATTTTATATGGATAAATTACACTAAAAGTTATTGAAACCAAACACCATAGACTGGAATTGGGAAGACTAGTTCAGTCACTAGCCAGTTCTATAATGTTAGCTAAGGCAGTTAACTTGACCAGATCTCATTTTCTAAATGTGTAAATAAGGCAAATAGACTAGATATTTCAAAGGTCCCTTCCAGGTCTCAAATTATCTCATATGTTTTTTTTTTCTAGAATTAAAAGATTTTTGTCAGTAGCACTGTTAGATGTCAAGAGTTATAGATGTTTAGTTATTCACAGCATTTTGAAGATGTATTTCTTTATGGAAACATACTGCCCTAAAATTAGAATTTTAATGACTTGCTTTTATTAAAATATTTATTAGCTTTCTAGCATTGGTCATGAAGGATGTTTATTAATTTACAATAAAAAGCATTACAAATGCAATTACAAATTACTATTTAGAATAGCAATTAAAATGAAATTCCCTGTGGGAGGCACCTGGGTGGCTCAGTCGTTAAGCATCTGCCTTCGGCTCAGGTCATGATCCTAGGGTCCTGGGATCGAAGCCCACATCGGGCTCCCTGCTCCGTGGGAAGCCTGCTTCTCCCTCTCCCACTTCCCCCTGCTTGTGTTCCCTCTCTCGCTATGTCTCTCTCTGTCAAATAAATAAAATCTTAAAAAAAAAAAAAAAGAAATTCCCTGTGGGAATTTCTGAATTATAGGCAATAATATAGATGTGAATACATGTTTGCAGTATATATTACCTAAAGAAGTATTTTCTTTGATTTAACTTCACTTTTTTATGTTAATATAAATGTAAACCCAAAATTTTAAAATAGCAAATTAAATAAATGATAAATTGAAATCACTCAGGGTGCCTGGGTGGCCCAGTCGGTTAAGCATTCAACTCTTGGTTTCAGCTCAGGTCAGGATCTCAGGGCTGTGAAATCAAGCGCTGTGTGGGGCTCTGCGCTCCACAGGGAGTCTGCTTGAGATTCTCTCTCTCTGCCCCTTCCCTACTCATGCATGTGCATGCGCTCTCTAAGATAAGTAAACAAGTCTTTAAAAAATATAAAAATAAAATCACTCAAATCACTCAAACTAAAATTATTAAGGCTTGATTTTTTTAGAGCAATTTTAGGTTCATAGCAAAACTGATAGGAAGGTGTAGAGATCTCTCATATACCTGCTGTGCCCCACACATGGATCATCTCCCCAGCTGTCAACATCCCCCACCAGAGTGGTACATTTGCTACAATTGATGAACTTTTATACTGACATACCATAATCACCCAAAATCCAATGTTCACCTTAGGGTTCATCTTGGTGTTGTACATTCTAAGTGTTTGGACAAATGTATAATGACAGGTATTTATCCTTATAGTATCATACAGAGGATTTTCACTGCGCTAAAAATCCTCTGTGCTCCACCTATTCATCGCTTCCCCTCCAACATGCTAGCAATTACTGATCTTTTTACTGTCTACATAATTATGCCTTTTCCAGAGTGTCACATAGTTGGAATCATATATTATGCAGCCTTTTCAGATTGGCTTCTTTCACATAGTAATATGCATTTAAAGTTCCTCCATGTCTTTTCATGACTTGATGGTTCATTTCTTTTTAGTGCTGAATAATATTCCATTGTCTGGATATACCACAGTTTATCCATTAACCTGCTGAAGGACATCTTGGTTACTTTCAACTTTTGGCAACTATGCATAAAGCTGCTATAAACATGAATGTGCAAGTTTTTATGTGGACATAAATTTTCAACTCCTTTGGGTAGATACCAAGGAGCAAGATTGCTGGATTGTATGGTAACAGAATGTTTAGTCTTGTAAGAAACCACTAAATTGTCTTCCAAAGGGACTGTACCATTCTGCACTGCAACCAGCAATGAACACGAGTTCCTTTTGCTCCACCTCCACCAGCATTTGGTATTGTCAGTGTTCTAGGTTTGGGCCATTTTAGTAGGTGTGTAGTGGTATTTTGTTGTTTTAATTTGCATTTCCCTGATGACATATGATGTGGAGCATCTTTTCATATGCTCATTTGACAGCTGTACATCTTCTTCGTTGAGGTGTCTGTAAAGGTCTGCTAAGCTCTTTAGCCCATTTTTTAATTGAGTTGTTTGTTTTCTTATTGTTGAATTTTAAGAGTTCTTTGTATATTTTGGATAACAGTTCTTTATCAGATGTATCTTTTACAAATATTTTCTCCTGGTCTGTGGCTTGTTTTCTCATTCTCTTAACATTGTCTTTTGCCGAGCACAAGTGTTTAATTTTAATGCAGCAAGCTTATCTGTTATTTCTTTTTATGAATCATGTCTTTGGTATTATATCTACAAAGGCATCACCACATCTAAGGTCATCTCAGTTTTCTTCTATGTTATCTCCTATGAGTTTTATCGTTTTGCACTTTACACTTCGGTCTGTAATCCATTTTGAGTTAATTTTTATGACAGGTGTGAAGTCTGTATCTAGATTAATTTTTTTGTATGTGGATGTCCACTTATTCCATCATTTTTTGTGAAGATTGTTTTTTGTTTTTTTTACTCCCTCATATCTCCTTTGCTCTTTTATCAAAGATCAGTTGACTTTATTTATGTGGGTCTATTTCTGGAATCTGTATTTTGTCCCATTGATTTATTGGTCTCTTCTTTTGCCATTACCACATTGCCTTGATTACTATAGTTTTATAGTAAGTCTTGAAGTTCAGTAATATCAGCCCTCCAATTTTGTTCTTCTTCAATATTGTATTAGTTATTCAGGGTCTTTTATCTCTTTATATAGACTTTATTTATTTATTTTTTAAAGACTTTATTTATTTGACAGAGAGAGAGACAGCCAGAGAGAGAACACAAGCAGGAAGAGCAGGAGAGGGAGAAGCAGGCTTCCCGCAGAGCAGGATCCCAGGACCACGGGATCATGACCTGAGCCGAAGGCAGATGCCCAATCATCTGAGCCACCCAGGCGCCCTTTATATAGACTAAAATCTCCTCCTTCTCCTTCAATATTGTGTTAGCTATTTTGGGTTTTACCTCTTGATATAGACTTTAGAATCAGTTTGTCGATATTCACAAAATAATTATCTGGGATTTTGATTGGGATTGCATTGAATCTATAAATCAAGTTAGGACGAATGCACATCTTGAATCTTGACAATATTGAACATGGAACATCTCTCCACTTATTCAGTTTTTCTTTGATTTCATTCATCAGAATTTTGTGGTTTTGCTCATATAGATCTTATACATATTTTGTTAGATTTATACATAAGTTGAAATTATTCTTTGGGGGGCTAATGTATATGATACTGTGTTTTTAATTTCAAATTCCCCTTGTTCATTTCTTGTATATACAAAAGTGATTGGCTTTTGTATATTAACGTTTTAACCTTGCAACCTTGCTATAATTGCTTATTAGTTCCAGGAGGTTTTTTTGTCAAATCTTTTGGATTTTCAACATAGACAGTCATATCATTTGCAAACAAAGAGTTTTATTTCTTCATTGTCAGCCCGTGTACCTTTTATTTCCTCTTCTTGTCTTACTGCACTAGCTAGAACTTCCATCATGATATTGAAAATGGTGGTGAGAAGCAACACACTTGCCTTGCACTTAATTTTAGGGGGAAGGCTTTGAGTTTCTCAGCATAAGGATTAACATTAGCTATAAGTTTTTTGTAGATATTCTTGTTGAGAAAGTTGAGGAAGTTCCCCTCTAATTCTAATTTATGAGAGTTTTTATTATAAATGGATGTTGGATTTTATCAAATGCTTTCCTTTATTTATTGATTTAATCATTTTTTTTTTCTTTTTAACCCATTGATGTGATAGATTATACTAATTGATTTTCGAACGTTGAACCAGCTTTAAAGACCTGTGGTAAATCCCATGTGGTCATGGTGTGCAATTCTTTTTATACGTTATTGGATTCAGTTTTGCTAAAATTTTGTTGAGGATTTTTTTTTTTTTTTGGTCTCCATGAGTGATATTGGTCTGTATTTTTCTTTTCTTGTGTTGTTTTTGTCTGTTTTTGGTATTAGGGTAATGTTGACCTTGTAGAATGAGTTAAGAAGTATTCCCCCGCTTCTGTTTTCTGACAGAGATTGTAGAGGATTGGTAGAATTTCTTTCTTAAACGTTTGGTAGTGAACCCCTCTGGGCTTAGTATTGTCTGTTTTGGAAGGTTATCCATTATTGAATCAATTACTTTAACAGTTATAGGCCTATTGAGGTTGTCTATTTCTTTTTGTGTGAATTTTGGCAAATTGTGTTGTTCATATAATTGGTCCATGTCACCTAGGTTATCAAATTTGTGGGTATACAGTTGTTTATAGTATTCCTTTATTATCCTTTTAATGTCCACAGGATCTGTAGTGACGTCTTCACTTTCATTTCTAATATTAGTGGTTTGTGTCATCTTTTTTCTTAGTTAGCCTGGCTAGAGGTTCATCAGTTTTATTGATCTTTTCAAAGAACCAGCTTTTTTTTAAAAAGATTTTATTTATTTTAGAGGGAGAGAGAGAGCATGTGCATGCACATATGTGAGTGGGGGAGGGGTAGAGGGGAAGGGAGGGAGAATCTCAAGCAGACTCCCCACTGAGTGCAGAGCCCAACATGGGGCTCGATCCCATGCCTGTGAGATCATGACCTGAGTTGAAACCAAGAGTTGGATTCTTAGCCACCTGAGCCACCCAGGTGCCCCAGAACCAGTTTGGTTTTGACGATTTTTCTCTACTGATTTTCTGTTTTCAATTTCGTTTATTTCTGCTCTAAATATTATGATTACTTTTTTCTGCTTGCTTTGGATTTAATTTGCTTTTCTTTTTCTAGTTTCCTAAGGTAGAAACTTAGATTATTGATTTTAGATTTTTCTTGTTTTCTAATATATTCATTCAATGCTTTTATAAATTTATCTTTAAGCACTACTTTCAGTGCATCCCACAAATTTTCATAAGTTGTTTTCATTTTCATTTAGTTCAAAATATTTTAAATTTATCTCGAGAGTTCTTGTTTGACCCGTGTGTATGTTGTTTAATGTTCAAGTATTCAGTCATTTTCCAGTTATCTTTCTGTTACTGGTTTCTAGCTTAATTCCGTTGTGATCTGAGAGCAGATGTTGTGTGATTTTCATTCTTTCAAGTTTGTTTAGGATGTTTTATGACCCAGAATTGGTCTGTCTTGGTGAATGGTCCATGTGAGCTTGAGAAGCATGTATATTCTGCTATTTTTGGGTGAAGTAATGAATAGATGTCCATTATATCCAGTTAATGGTGTTGTGTTCAACTTTATCCTTTACTGATTTTCTACCTGCTGAATCTGTCCATTTCTGATAGAGAAGTAATAAAGTTTTATTTCAATTGGAAATGTATGGTTCACTTAATAAATAATGTTGATAATTAACCATCTTCCTGAAAGAAAACAGACCTTTTGTTTATGACATATAAAAATAAGCTTCAGGTAGATTATAAATATTTAAATAAAAAGTAGCAATTTTAGAAAAAATAGAAAAATATTTGTATAAACATGTGATAGGATAGCCTTACCTAAGGCAAGCAAGAAAACCCAAAGCCATAAGGAATTTTTATTTTTTTATTTTTTTTTAAAGATTTTTTTTTTTTTTTTGACAGAGAGACAGAGAGAGAAGGAACACAAGCAGGTGGAGTGGGAGAGGGAGAAGCAGACTTTCTGCCGAGTAGAGAGCCCGACATGGGGCTCGATCCCAGGACACTAGGATCATGACCTGAGCTGAAGGCAAATGCTTAACGACTGAGCCACCCAGGCGCCCTGCCATAAGGAATTTCTTAAAAATTTGTCAATGTGTGCCCTAAACAAGAATTAAACAACACTTTTTTCTTTGAAGAAAAGGTATTTGTAATACAAACGACAAAGGGTTAATTCCTCACTATAAATAGCCCAAAAACTAATAAAATAAATAAAATCGAATAGAAAAATAGGTAAGTGTTATGAAAGGTAAATCATTGAAGTATAAATTCAAATGCCCCATAAGCATATGAGAGGATGTTCAATTTTATTGATCTTTGGGAAAGTGCAAATTAACACAACAGTAAGACCCCATTTTTCATCCGTGAGAAAATTAAAAGAGGTGAGGATATAGGTAAGTTTTTGCTCTCGTGTCTTGCTGGTGGGAATTTGAATTGATGATTTTTGGAAAATGATCAGGCAAACTGTAGTCCAGCTAATATATATATATAAAACCTTCAGCCTATGTTCCTTCCTTTGCCAGTGTATCCCATAGATACAAAAGCACACGTGTATAGGGATATTTATTACAGTGCTACTTGTAGTGACAAGCAACTTCAGTGTTTATAGGAGAATGATTAAATAAATGGTGATCTGTCTATGGCAGAGCTTTAAAAAATATTAAAGTATAGGTAGCTGTCAAGAAGAAAGATAGATGTATACCTATTAACATAGAGGGATGACCATGCTATATAGCTAAGTTAGAGAAGCTGAATAATGAGTATAGTGTGATTCCAGTTTATGTTTAAAAAATGAAAACTAAAACCCCTACATATAAGTGTATATTTATACAAGCATAGAGAAAGTTATGGAAGAATACAAATTACAAATAATGTTACAAATACAATACAAATAACATTAGTTTCTTTGGGAAGGCAGAATGGGAAAAGGAAGGATTATTACCTTTTTCTTTATCCAGCTTTAGATTCTTTTACTTCTTTAATAGTCACGTATCAGTTTGTGATTTTAAATTTATTTGATTTTTAAAAAGAGGTATAACTCTAAACTTACTAGCTTTTCCACTCTAAAGTTTGCTAGAAAACATTAAAGTATAATACTAGGCTCTTTGTCAGTTGTCAAGGATTGGTATTTGAATTAGGTACTGTTCCTGTCTTTAAGAATGTTCTTTTATGGGGCTCCTGGGTGGCTCAGTCGTTAAGCGTCTGCCTTCAGCTTTGGTCATGCTCCTAGGGTCCTGGGATCAAGCCCTGCATCAGGCTCCCTGCTCAGCAGGAAGCCTGCTTCTCCTTCTCCCACTCCCCCTGCTTGTGTTCCTGCTCTCACTCTCTCTCTCTCTGTCAAATAAATAAATAAAATCTTAAAAAAAAAAAGAATGTTCTTTTATTCTAGTGAGAGAAATGGATTCAATAGATACAATGGAAGTTAAATCAAAACATCATAAATAAGAACAAAGTAAGGCTTTTTTATTAAAATTAAAATGACTAAAAATAGCCAGTAAATCTCTAGATTATCTTTAGGCAAAAAGCACTTTGACCCAAACCAGAGAACTGTGCATTAAGCATCTTTCAAGATTAAGAAATCATATTTCAGGAAACATAGGGTCGGACACCATCCTGCCAAGGCAGCTGCTCACAACAGATATTCTTTGTCCCAAACGACCCTTTCCGTCACCTCTTACTTGTCTGAGGAAATGTCTTCAGAAAGAGTCATACAGGTTGGTGTGTACGAGTAGAGCCAAGCCGTGTTTGGATATGGGCAGAAACCAGGGCTAAAAGTGCCTGAAAGATGTTTGGAGGCATTGGGAGGAACACAGGGCCAGCTAAAGCAATGAGGGATGATATTTCCATCTGTCTTTAAGACAACTATTATCCACTTGATCCTTACCTTCATTCTATTTTTTGAATGCCCTGATCAGCTACTAACCTGATGCTTAACTGGATTATAGTCTCAAATCCCTCCTCCCTCTTTCCCTATTTTTCCTTTTTTCTCTCCTTTCCATCTCCCCTCTCTATCTTCTGTGTCTTACTCTCTGTTAAATTAAACATTAGCCTAATCTTTTCACTGTGTACCATTAATCAGATTTTATGGTGTTATGGGACCATATTCTAATATTAAAAAAAAACCTGACTTCTTCATATGCTATGTGATTGCTTTTTACTAGCTGGGATGATTTAGGATCTTTAACCTTTTTATTTTATAATAATCTAGATATTAGAAAAGCATATAGAGTAGTTTTTGCATAGGTTCTAGGGCCTGGTTTCCTGGGATCAAATCTTACTATCTTTGTGGACTTGGACAGCAAGTTGTTTTTTTCTCTGGATCTGTTTCTGAAATATAATTGGGAATAATAATCACTGAACTATTTTATTTTGTTGGTATGGGATTAAATGAGTTAACCCATGTATGGGTTAATAAACAGTTTCTGGCATCTAATAATTAATAAATATTATTGTATTTGCTATTAAAGTTAAATAATGGTTAATCAGTTTAGCAAACATTGATTGAATACCCACCAGGTGCCCAGATCTTATCCTAAATTGATGGGATTAGGTATATTTATTGAGTATCTACTATTGGCCAGGCATGGCAATATAGAAGTGAATAAAATGAAGTCCTCTTGGTGTTTATGATAGTATTAATGATTATTATTTATTAAAATTTGAGGCTGACTTTATAAATTTGATTGACCTTTAATTTTGTTTGCTTGTTTTACTTTTAAATCTAGGATATCTTATATTATGAGCAGCTTAAGACCAATGTGATACAACATGACCTTTTGGTGGACAGTCTAATCTATAAAGTAAGTGAAGGTGTACATAGTTTTTTCATTTCAGTAATATCATTAAACAATTATTGTGAGTCTTTAACATACAGGACCTGTGCTTTGTATGATCATACGTGTTAACCTTGAAAAATAATTGTAAGTGATCATTGTACTTGTAAAGGTAAGGTTCATTTTCAAAATTTGTAGTCTCCAGTCAATATTATCCTCCTTTCCTTTGAAGCTGTCTTCATGATTCTTTCCTGATACTCTCATTTTTGACTAAAAGAATGATAAACATTTCCACACAAACCAAATAAAAATTCAACTGAAAGAAAAATCAGACTATATTTTTCAGAGTCAAAATCAGACTAATATTTTTATCTTATTTATCTCATGATTCTTTAGGGCCTACTTGCTTATTCTCTTGTATTGAATTCATTTTTATTTTTAGTATTTTGTAGTTTTAGACATCTGGTCAAGCACGTCTCAAGGTTTATGATAGGGATACGTTGAGTTTTTGTCTCCAGGCATCTGATACTGAGTTGAGGGTTGAGATGTAGATGGTATAAGCATGATACAGGATATGCCTGATTCTGGATTAATAATTGGGCTATTTAAAAGACTTGGATTTTTAATTTAGGACTTGTAAGATAGAGAAGAAGGACATGTTATTTCAGGCCTCACAAATGGGAGAGAGAAAATTACACATTGAGGACCTGAAGATTTTTATGGGTGGAAAGTGACCAAGGTTAATAACAACACCTGGTGTTTAATGACTGTCTACCATGTGCCATACAGTGTTTCAAACTCTTCACATAGATTGTCCTTAATCCTGAAAACTACCTTAAGAGTATCAGATACCAGCATTTAGGTATCATTTATAGATAAATGTACCTTTTTTTTTTCCCCTGGGAAAAAGCCTTACATTCAGTAAAATCATACATTAAAGATAATAGAGTTTATGGGAAAAATAGTGTTGGGGTAGCTTTTGCAACTTTGTAACCGGAGCACGAACAAAAACAATTATTGATAGTTTGGAAGATGAATTGGACAGCTCCAGCAGGCTACTCCTGCAGGAGCTATTAAAAATGTACAAATATAATGAAGTAGAAGTGCTAACAGAATGCAGGTGGAAGTGGTACACTGAGCCCCTGGGGCTGCTGTTAAGGTGGGCACAAGAGGAAGCACCTAGGGGAGATGTGTGGGCCAGGGGTGCGCCTGTCTGGAGAGGGAGCCCCTCAAACGGTCATTTGTTTTTAATTTTCTTGAAATGCAATTATAAGGGCTCATGCCTGTGCAGCAGCTGAGCTGAGGGCATTTTTCCTTTCTTGTTGGAGGTTGTAATTCTACTCTTGCAATTTTGGCACCCCCAGTAAAAGAAAAGTTGCATGTGAACCAACACAATTTCCATGTTATAACAGATATCGTTCCCTTACCCCCCCAGCCACATATTGACATGTGTTATAGCAAAATAGGAAGTACTGTTGTTTTACCATTTTACAGATGAGGGAACTGAAGTAAAGAAAGATTAGAGAAATTAGTTAAATTCACATATTAAGTAGCAAAGTCAAGATTTGAATGTAGATAACTTCACAACCATACTTTTTAAATCACTATTCACTACAGGAAGCAAAGTCTTGACTTTCTCAGAAGTTTTACATAGGTTTGGCTCACAGGTACTATTTATTGTTAACTGAGGTCAAACAGTCGTGCTCAGGGGATTATTTTAGCACTAGCGTTAAGAGATCTTTTGAGCTTTCAGACCTTTCAACCATTTTTCTATTCAAATGAAGAAGACTCACAAGGGAAGAAGTTCAGAAAGTCAGGGAGGGCTAGCATGAGAATTCTCTTTGCTGCCAAGATGAATTTCAGTTTGAATCAGTAAAGGAAGAGGTAAACAGTCTGTATCTGAAAAATTAAATGTAAGTTTTAGTAGAATCAATCCTGACAGTCCACAGCTTGAGTATTTTTAGGAAGATATCTGTCTCTGGTTGTTCCTGATTTGTGTGTGTTGAGCTTCGCTGATCTTTTTGGAGCAACTCCAAATGTTATTAAAGTCAGCTTTGGAGAGAATGGGCATTTAAAAAATTTTTTGAAGTTTCATTACAACTCCCTATGGCAAAGACTAATTTTTAATTTAACTGAAAATAAAGTAAAATTATGTTAGTAGTTGAAGGAATGGTTGGAACAAGGCAATACTAAATTAGAACATCACCATCACCCTCCCTAAGCCAAATTGTTCAATGTTTTCTCTGGACTGTACTTTTTTTTCCCACAAAGTTGCCTTGTATCCACACTTTCTACAGTTTTGCACCACTTACTGTGACCTGACAGTTTATGCCAGTGTTTCTCAACCTTTTCTTCATTATTAGCTCCCTGAAGAGAAAAATTAATTTTTCTCTAATATGAAAAATTAAATACCAAAGAGTAAGATTTGGGGGTCTATAAACCATTGTAATATGTGAAATTTTTTGGCCTTGGAGAACTAATTCTCACCCCCTTAGAGGTAATATCATCGCTATTGAGAATGCATGACCTCTCCTTCTACCCATATTGTCTTCTGACTTGGAAGACTGACCCCTTTCTTTTCTCTTAATTTGTGTCTTTAAGCTTTTCTAGACTTAGCACATATTCACTACCTCCAGAATCATCCATAATTCATTTCATCCTCCCTTGATTGCTGCTATACTCAACGGCCTGGTTGAAATTCATAGGTTGAGCAATATTATCTTGAATTTCTTTAATATTTCTTTATAATTGTTCCCATATTTCTGTGGTGAGATTATAGACTTCTTGAAGATAAACAGTTGTTTGTGGGGTAATATGCAATGACCTGCAAATGAATAATCACAATGGTATGGAAGATGTTTGGTATTTCAAGAGAATGGCAAGAATGTGAACTTGAACAGTAGAGGATGATTTTGGAACAGTAATTTGGGGCCAGCTTGCTATGGTTTCTTCTGGATGTTATGATTGCATCTGCTTTTCCAACTTTAAAACACTTAAATATTAGATTAAAAGAAGATAAAAATTAAAATAAATAATAAGGAATTACTAACGGAACCTAAAAAGTTGTGGGCAATTTGAGGTCCAGTAATGTATATATATTAGTCAAGTAAATTTATACAGTGATGAAATCTAATTGAGACATTTCTAATCATACATAAGTAAAATCATTACAGTGTTATTTCTAAATAATGCATTTATGTCATAGCACTATAGACATATTCCTTTAGGTTCTTTTCAGTACTCTCTACCTTTAATTATAGGATGTGAAGTTGACAGCAAGCAATGATGATTATTATTTTGTATTTGAAGATTATTTATATCAGGTAAGTTGAAAAATCAAAACATATAATGTTCTTGTTTTAAGTGCTCTAATTCATCATACTTTAGGAGATATCTCTGTTTTTAACTGAATCCTCCTGAAATCTAAATCATGTTTGTTCTTTATCAAATATTCTCAGTTTAGAATAAGGTTAACTTTTGTTCTTACGTGGAATTGGGTGGGAGAATAAGAGTTCTCAAATGAGTGTTTAGACTGTTTCTTTTGGTCATATTTGCGATGACTAGGAGAGGTATAGGCACAGATTCTTAACTTGGGTGTTAAATACATACTTAAGCCATCCCAAGATGTTTAGAAAAAGCATTTTACATGACACTTTTCTATTAAAAGTATTGAATAAATAATTAAATGTTTTTAAATCAGTTTCAGGGGTCTTGTTTATTCTTTGATCATCTCATATGCTGATGTTGTAGATGTTTGGGTCCTTACCTAAGTCTTTTTCATATCTACTAAAATTAAAACATTGTATCATAAATAGAAAATGTGTAATTTATATAGAATTGCCTAGATGATATTCTTTTTTAAAAGATCACAAATATATGTTAATAATTTTATTTTGAGTGTCAGTATAAATGTCACGGTGAAAATATCTAGTTTCCACGTACTAATTTCAGCTTGGGTAAATATAAATCAGTTCTAGTTGTTTGGATTAACAGATTTCTGTTGGTAATAGTGGTAGTAGTATGCGTCTGTTTAAGAAAAAGAGTTAAAAAGGAATCTCTCAAAGTTTATTTATTCAAAGCACTGAAATCCAAAGACTTTATTGATAAAATTAAATTTTGAAATAACCTTAGAAACAAATTTAAGAGGATTTTAATGATTTCACATATGTGATTAATTTTTTATTTTACAAAAAATAGTAAGGATTTAAAATTCCATTTTTAATGTAAAGTCAGTTATTTAAAATTTAGAAAATACAAAAATCTGAAAGTTTACTTATGTCACCAGTATGTATACCCGGTGTCTAATTGTTAGTAATCAGTAAAATTCTGAATATATGGGTAAAGTTAACATTTCATTTATATGTTAGTGTTATTTTACTGATGACCTCTAAACTTAAGAAAATTGAGTGGATATTAGCACTTTTGGAATTATGGAACCATCCCCAGCAGAAAACTGGTGAAAAATTATTTTAAAAACAAAAATATTTTAAGTATCTGAAAATGGTCCTAAGGTCATACATCAAATCAGAAAAAAAAGAAAATTATTCAAGAGAAGCTACTAAATCCCAGTAAGAACAGTCTGTGACACTTGAGCCAAGACACACTCTCTCCTTCCCCTCACCCCCAGATCAACAAGACAGAAGCTTCAGTTCATCTGAGTGTGACCAAGAAGATGGGGTTCCCTTTCCCTTTAACTTCCAGTCAAGGGCTACACTAGCTCTATAGAAGGTGTAGGTAGCCAGTATTTCTCATATCCTTTAGCTCTTTGTTGCAGATGCTAAATTCCAGAATATTGCTGCCAAGAAGTCAGAAGCTCCCTTCTTCCACCTACCCTCCACTCATAGGGTAGGCCTCTGCCCCAAATGCTCTGCCTGCTCTCAATAGGCTGAGAACACTGGGGCCCCACTTCCCTCACCCCAGTTTGCTCACAGGGTGGCAGTTCCCCACTGGGAGAGGCAAGCTGAGAACACCAGAAGTTTACTGTCCCCAACCAATGTCCTCAGAAATCAGAAGTGGGCCACAGTCTTACTCCTAGCTCCGGAGTGGTGACTCAGAGATTTTGTCCAGGGACATAAGAAAAGCGACCAATGAAGCTGTCCACAAAGAACTGACTTTAAATGGAATGTGGGAAAGTTCAAGTTTAATGGGCTTCTCTAAAACAATGGAGATTTTAATGATAGGCAATTAAGAGGAGGCAATTAGCTTCATGAGAGTAGCGAGCTAAAACTACAAGCCACCTAGTTTACCAGAGAGACCAGAGAAGGAGACAGCTGGGAAGAGCCTTGCCTGGGTAATAACAAATTTCAAAGACTGGCCTCAAAAATATCTTCTGTAAAGGATTCAAAATTTAATTGTATCTGACTGTGGTACAATTTATACCCGAGAATGTTGTTGAAAACAGTAGAGCAATCACCTGGCAGTTAGTGGAGCTGAACATCTGGTTGTGATACGGGAGGGGGGGTGGGCAGAAAGCTTAACAGAGAGGTCAGAGAGAGAGACGATTAAAGAGAGCCCTGCTAAAACTTGTGTCATCGAGGAGTGACTGTACCCACAAGGCTGCATCCTCTGACATACATCAGAGGCTTCACACTGTGAGAGAAATGAACCTCAATAAGATATTTCAACCAAGTCAGCAAACAAATAAGCAAACTCATGTTTGATGGAGTCTCATTTATTTTTGCTTTTGTTCCTTCTGCTTTTGGCATCATATCCAAGAAATCACTGCCAAGACCAATGTCAAGGAGATTTTCTTTATGTTTTCTTCTAGGAGTTTTATGGATCAGGTCTTAAATTTAAGTCTTTAATCCATTTTAAGTTTACTTTTGTGAGTGATGTGAAATAGGGGTCTAATTCCATTCTTCTGTATGTGAATATCCTGTTTTCCCTGCACCATTTATTAACGTACTATCCTTTCTGCATTGAGTATTCCTGGCTCCCTTGTCAAATATGAGTTGACTATATATGCAGGGGTTTATTTCTGTGCTCTTGATTCTGTTCCATTGATCTCTGTATCTGTTTTTATGCCAGTACCATAAGGTTTTGATTACTGTAGCTTTGAAGTGTACTTTGAAATCAGGAAGTGTAATGCCTCCAGCTTTGTTGTTCTCTCTCAAGACTGCTGTAGCTATTCAGAGTCCTTCACATGTTTTTACAAGTTTTAGGATCGGTTTTTCTGTTTCTGTGAAAAATGCCATTGGAATTTTGATAGGGATTGCATTAAATCTGTAGATGGCTTTTGATAATATCGACATTTCAACAATGTTATTTCTTCTGATCCATGAACATGGAGATTTTTTTCCATTTGTGTCTTCTTCAATTTCTTTCATCAAAGTCTTATACTTATCAGTCTAGATCGTTCACCTCCCTGGGTAAATTTATTCCTTAGCATCTTATTCTTTTGGATGTTATTGTGGGGATGGAATTATTGGGTGTTTTTTTTTTAAGCTGTTTTGTTATTAATATATAGAAATGCAACTGTTGGGCGCCTGGGTGGCTCAGTCGGTTAAGTGTCTGCCTTCAGCTCAGGTCATGATCTCAGGGTCCTGGGATTGAGCCCTGTGTTGGGCTCCCTGCTCAGCGGGGAGTCTGCTTTTCCCCCTCCCTCTGCCACTCTCTCATGCTCTCTCTCTGTCTCTCAAATAAATATCTTAAAAAAAAAAAAAGAAATGCAACTGTTTTCTGATGTTGGTTTTACATCCTGCAACTTTACTGAATTGGTTGATTAGTTAGTTCTAGCAGCTTTTTAGTGGAGTCTTTAGGATTTTTATGTATATAAGTTCATATTGATGCAGGTGGGTCTGGTCTGAGGACTCAGAGGGGGTCCCACTGGACCGGCCTAGAGGGTCCTTGGCTTCACACAGGATGGAAGTCAAACATGAGCCAGCAGGAGGTGAAAGCAGAGTTTATTGAAGGTATAGAGAGCAGATACAGATGGAGTATCTGGGAGACTCAGAAAGGAAAAGAGGGCGTCTTTGCTTGGGGTCTGAGGTTTTTATTGATGATTGTGGTCTGGTGCATGTGTCTTCTCAGGCATCCAAGAACCGATCAGAATGAAGACAGGGTCCAGGTGTCCATCATAAGTCACTTATTCCCTGGAGCCTGGGGGTCTTGGCATCAAGGTGTTTAGTGACAGTGGTCTATAATGTGCACATAATGGCCTCACCTGGTCATTCCTTAGATGGTATCTGTTGTGTAGAAGACTCCAAAGAAATCATTAACTCTTCATCCCTTATGAGGAGTACATACATTAAGGTATGTGTAGGGCAGGGGTGCAGGTCCTAGCAAGAATAGAAGCCAGAAAAAGAAGCAAAGGGGAAAAAAAAAAAAAAAGCCAAACCTTTTTTTTTTTTTTCTCATGGGGTCCCCTTCGATTTCCCTGTCTCATTCCCTGCTATGGGATTTTCATTCTCGTATTCTTAAGGGGTGTTGAAGGGCGAAGGTCTCATCTTCTGTAGCTTCTTCAGGCTGAAAGGGATTGTAGACCCTGCCTATTGGAACGCATAAAAATCCCGATTAAATGAAGGGCCCCTACTTGTAGATTGTCAAAGATGTTCATGAGGCCTCATCATTAAAATAGAACGCCTCCTAGAGAATATCCGTTCTGATAATTTTTCTGACATACTTATGCAGAACATGCAACAACAATAGCTCCCACAGCAAAGCAAAAGCCCTAGCAGAACTATTGCTACTACTAGTAAAAGAAGTTTTTTCCACCAAGACCATCCATTTCCACTAAACCAGGAATAAATCCAATCATTGAGGGAACTAGAGGAGTCAGACATTGCTTCAATTTGGTTGTGCATGTCTGATAAAAGTTTAGATACATTAGCTGAGTTATCTGGGATATATACACAACATTCAGTCTTAATGATAGCACAGGTTCCTCCTTGAGCTGCTGTTATTATGTCTAAGGCCATCCTATTTTGTAATACAGCCTTTCTCATTAATGCAACTTCAGAATTTAACAGGCTGAGTGCATGCATAGTATCATTAAGGGCGTGTGTGGTATAGTTTGTGAGGGCCTCTATGTGCCAGATTATGTCTTCTATTCCCAGTTGGGGCAGGAAAATACCTAACAGGTGATCATACCAGTGGAAGACTGACCGTGTCCAGCGATGGAGTAGATGGGGATAATTTGCAGGCATAGATAATTTTTTACGCAATCTCCCCTGCATCCAGGGAAAACCCAGGGTACAACGCCCTATCCATCCAGGGGGTAGCCAAGGCCACAAATTTGTGCCACATAGCCATTGAGTTCCATTGGGTGCTAACCATCTGATGCCTGGTCGTCTTATCCAATCAGTAGCAAACCAGTCAGTTGCTTGTAAAACAATGATATGGGTACAAGCTCCTGGGGAGAGCCATCCTAATTCACGGGTGCTATTAGGCCAGGCATCATAGGTGTGATTTCTTTGCTCCCAACATAAAAGAGCTTTCTGGTTTAATTGGCCTATGGTAGGAGTAAGCCACATAAATTCATCCCATACTTGAAAATAGCCATCCTCGGTATATCTCATATTATTAGGCTTAGTTGTTCCCCACAATGCTTTCTTATTTTCCATCTTAGAGTTGGCGTATTCAGTCATGATTTTGGCAGTCTGGGGGTAGGAAAAAGGTCTTTTATGGCCTGGAGAATTCCAGGTAATATTTACCATAGGCCAACAAGAAACATTGCCGTTAGTGATAGAGATGTCCCTATATATGCTTGTATTTGGCTGGAAAACCATATCTTTTACATATTGGTGTAAGTAATGCCAATCTTTGCCTTGTAAAGGAGAAACCCACCATGGGAGGCCTGAGGTGCTGGATAAAGGGAGGAGGCCACAAATCCAGCAGGAACTTTTCTGTAAACTGTCAGCGTAGTGTTGAGCCCATTGCAAAAATAAATTGGGGCCATTAGCTTTTCCTAGAGATAGGTAAGTAAAGAGTAAATTTAGAAAAGTGAAAGATTTTAAAAGCGCCATCAAGCCTTACTTATTGGTCCTTCAGAGCAGCAACTTTAGTCTTTTCCTCAGGTTCACAGGCATGGGTGGATGCTGGGAGCTTCAGGTAGACACTGCAGCAGTATTTTCTTGAAAAGATAGTTTAATTCGTTGACAGGCTCACAGGCATATGTGTCCCCTTCTTCCCTTGGAGACGGTATCAAAGTTGGCTCCTGCAGAGACTCAGGAGAGATAGGTTTGATTCTGGACAAGTGAACCCAGCTCAAGAGACCTTTTAAGTCTTACTGCTGTGGGGGTGCTGAGTAAAAGCTGATAGGGCCCTTTCCCACCTTGGTTTGAGCTCATCTTCTGGTGACCCCCTTTTCCATGTTTTTAATGGTCTCTTGCTCCCTGATGGCATTGGCACAGACTGCTTGTCTTCAGTGGGGTTTGGAAGTACTTTATTTCCATACTTTTGGAGAGACTAGTGCTTTACCCAGACTAGGAATGTATTTTAAAATTTGATTGGTTTCCTTAGCAAACCATAAAGTTGCAGTGAGAAAAGGTCTTCCATATGTCATTTCAAAGGGGTTCAATTTAAGTGGCTCCCCTTTGGAGCCACTCTTGTTCTTTTTTTTTTTTTTTAAGATTTTATTTATTTATTTGAGAGAGAGAATGAGAAATAGCACGAGAGGGAAGAGGGTCAGAGGGAGAAGCAGACTCCCTGCTGAGCAGGGAGCCCAATGTGGGACTCGATCCCGGGACTCCAAGATCATGACCTGAGCCGAAGGCAGTCGCTCAACCAACTGAGCCACCCAGGCGCCCAAAGAGCCACTCTTGTTCTGAGTAAAGCAATCAGCAGCAGTTTATACCATGTTTCATGAGTTTCTCGACAGAGTTTTGCCAAAGTTCGTTTAAAGATGTGGTTCATTTTGTCCACTTTTCTGAAGATTGAGGCCTCCATGAGAGATGAAGTTAATAGCAGATCCCTAGGGTCACTGATAATTGTGTTATTTTAGCAGTGAAAGAGGGTCCATTATCACTTTGCAGACTCCAGAGAAGTCCAAACCTAGGTATGACTTCCTTTAAAAAGGTCTTAGAAACCTCTAAAGCCCTGTCTGTTCTAATAGGGAAGGCCTCTACCTCCCCTGTCAATGTATCCACATAAACCAGCAGATACTTCTATCCCAGAGAGGGTGGCATTTGAGTGAAGTCAGTTGGCCAGTCTTCCCCATGGTAAGTGCCTCTCTATTGAACTGGCTCAGTTCAAAGGGGAGGCTTAGGATGGGGCCCTGCGTCACTTCTGACACAGATCTCACATGCCCTGGTAACTTCTCTTAAGAGTTTTGGCTAGATTCTTTCCTCTGAATACTTGCTGCAATCGATTTTCCATAGTGTCTCTGCCAAAGTGAGTGGAGTCATGTATTTGCTGCTTTGCTTTTTTTTTTTTCATTTTAAACAAGAAGTTTATTTAAACAACAAGACTCTTGAAAGGAAAACAATCTAGGATTCATTTCTTTTAGAGTAATTTATCCCCACTTAAAGACAGATCATCTTACATGTAAGGGCTACATACAAAAAAGTTATAAAATTGTCCTTGGTTTTACAATGATAAATGAAAAACATTAAAATTCTCCAGTCAAACAAGGTATGCAAAGATTTTTATGTTGTTCTTTTTTTGTTAAACCGTGAGAGCAAAACAACTTGCTGGAATATAAAGGTAAGAGCTGACTGAGCATGCCACAAATGGAAAGAGGGGGTAGTCTCACAGAACCAGTATTTTCCCCTATCCCATCTCCATTTGATGTTGATCAAAACATACCATTGGCCATTTAGTTAAAAAAAAAAAAAAGGGCAATTGTGCTTGTGCACATATATAGTTACTTTATGTCCACCAAGGGAAGGGGGAGGGGAAAATGAAAGACAAGGGCGGCGGGAGGGGAAAATGAAAGAACAGAGAAAACTATACTGCAGTAGTCAGGGTGTGGTGGGACCAAATTGTGGTTTTCTACCTGAGAATGTCTTCTTGATCCGGAGGAACAGGGTCCTGGAGTAAAGTAGCGAGTTCTCTTTCTAGTAGACGCCTCCTGTCTGCTGCTGGAACACATCAATTATATCTTCATCCTGCATCTCCAGCAGCGCCGGCGTGTCTGTTTCCTTGATCGGGTGCCCGTCAAATCGGAACCTGACCTGCGTCACGGACAGACCCTGTCGTTCACAGTAGGCTTTCATCAGTTTACTAAGTAGCGTATGCCTCTTAATCTTAAAGTACACCAGAGAACCATCCTGCCCCGCCACCTTCAAATGAATATGATTGTTGTTCTCAGTCGTGACTTCTTCCTTGGGCTTTTCCTCAGCCATGGCGAGCACTGGAGTCTCCTCAGCTGCCGCTTCACCAAAGAGGTGCCAGGTCCACACCGAGCGAGCACACAAGCAGCCCCGGGAGTGGCAGAAGAAGGCTCAGTTATTTTCCATTGCAATGCCTTGGGGAGTACATATTTGTTATTTAATATATACCATCCCAGTCGATTTCAGATCCCTTCTGTAAGGCCCATTGAGCCTCAGAGGGAGCATAGTTCGGGCTTCTTTCTTGCAGAGGACCTTCTGGAAGCTAAAACCTGTGTAGCAAGCTCTTTCTTCCTTGCTGCCCCTTTTGCTATTCTTTCCGCAAAATCGTTTCCTTTGCTCCTTATTGTTTGGTCTCTTTGGTGTCCTTTACCATGTACAGCTGGCTCCTCCCAAAGAAGCTGTACAGCCTCTAATAATGTTAAAATTTTCCCTTTATGTTTCATAGGGGAGATTTTTGAATTTGATAGTACCCCTTTCCAGATGGCTGGAGGGGCATGAAATATTAAGAGGCCATATTTAGAATCAGGACATATATTTAACTTTAACCCTTTACCTAGTCGTAGTGCTCAGATTAAAGCAAACAGTTCGGGCCTTTGTGCTGAAGTATGGGGAGGGAAAGCTTGTGCCTCAGTTATCTCCTGTAGGCTGACAATAGTACATCTGATTTTTCTGGTTCCCTCATGCATAAACCTACTTCCATCTGTAAACCATTCAGCCTCTGGATTGGGCAAAGGTTTGTCCTTTAAATCGGTCCTACTTGAACACACTTATTTTTCAGTGTCCACACTGAAAAAGCAGGTACCTGCTTGCCTTCATCAGGTAATAGAGGAGCTGGGTTTAAGCCTCCACACACCTGAAGGGTTAGTTACATCAGGGGTAGCAAGGAGGAGGGCTTGATACCTCAGTAATCTCTCTCCTGTTAAGCATTCGTGCCCTTTGGCTTCTAAAACCCCTTGGACTTGATGTGGGATCCTGACATCCAGATGTTTTCCTAGAGTAAATATGCTAGCTTCTCCAACTAGGTGGGTGGTCACAGCCACTGCTGGTAAACATCCTGGCCATCCTTCTGCTACCAGATCTAATTGTTTGGAGAAAGAAGCTACTGGGCTAGGAACAGGTCTGAGTTTTTGAGTTGGGACACACAAGGCTATTCCTGTCCTTTCTCAGACATATGAGGTGAAGGATTTTTTCCAGGTTTGGGAGCCCCAAGACAGGAGCAGTGCTCAGTTTTTCTCTCATACCTTTGAAGTCTTGGTGGCAATCATCATTCCATTCCAGGGGTTCTAAATCACTTCCTTGTAATGCTTTATAAAAGCATTTGGCCATAAGGCTAAACCCTGGAATCCAAATGCAACAAAAGCCTAGCATGCTTAAGAAGGTTCTTAACTGCCTGTTGTTTGTGGTACTAAAATATTCAGTATGGCTGATTTTCTGTCCTGGCCAGTGTCCGTGCCCCTGGAGTGAGGACATAGCCCAGGTATTGAACCTTTTCCTTAGAAGTCTGGGTTTTCTGGGGAGGTACTCTGTATCCCCATTGTCCTAAAAGTTAAGGGTGAGGGTTGTATTTTCATCAGAATCCTCTTTTGTAGGGATGGCAATCAATATATCACCCACATATTGAAGTAAAGTTCCATTAATCTGTTGTAACCCCCGCCCCCGTTCCATTTTTAAGCATTCCCAAACAAATGTAGGCTGTCTGTGAACCCCTGAGGCAGCACCATCCTGGTCAGCTGGGGGATCTCACAAGTATCAGGGTCAGTCCATTCAAAAGCAAAAAGATATGGGGAGTCAGGGTGTTCCGGTATGCAGAAGAAAGCATCCTTTAAGTCTAATACCGTAAACTAGTTTGCATCTGGGGGAACTTGTGTCAGTATAGCAAAAGGGTTAGGGACTATCGGATGAATAGGAATCACTGCCTCATTCATTGTGCTCAAATCCTTGATAAAGCAGTACTCCCCGTTTGGCTTCTTAACTGGTAGAATGGGGATATTGCAGGGTCACTTACAAGGGGTTAATTATCCATATTTCAAAAATGTCTTAATTAAAGGCTGAATACCTTCTTGGGTCTCTGGTCTTTTCCAAGAATATTCTACACGTGGTCTTAGGGAGATAACGATGAAATATTATTGGCTCTCCCAGGAACCTCTGTTTCCCATACATTGGGCATTATTCTGATTGTAATATGGGACGGTATACTGTCTGGCACATAAATATTATTTCCCACTTGCATGTCTAGGCCCATTACCATTATAAACTTTGTTTTCTCCACATTTGGGTCTGTCAGTCCTTTGTTTGTGGCTTAGCAAGTAAGTTGCTCCCAGTAAGGGAGTAGGGCATTCAGGTAACAGGAGAAAGCTATGTGAAAGCAAGAGACAGCCCATGCCGCAAGCTGCTGGACAAGTCAGTTGTCTCACCTGTGGCCATCCGTCTATTCCAGTAACTGTACAAGAGTGCTGGGATAGAAGCCCATTAGGCTGAGTCAGGACAGAGTAAGTGGCTCCTGTGTGCAACAGAAATTCAGTATCCTTACTTTCCCCACCAGAGATCACCTGAGGCTCTTGGTTATGTTGAGATGTCCGGGAGGAGCCATAGGGAGAGCTCGGGCCCCTTCAGGTCTCTGTAACTTTGGCCAGCAAAGGTTTTGGGGCTGGACCCACCTTCCTTCTGAGGTGGGCACAATCCTTTTTCCAGTGGCTGTCCGTCTTACTGAAGGCACATTGATTGCGAACCCCAGCCTTTTGTGAGCCAGGCTTTGCCAGAGTCCGGCCTTGTAGGTTTCTACACATGGGCATCCATCCTGGAGTTCCCCATTGCTGTGGCAAAAGTGGGGCATGGCATTTATTTTGGACAAACAGGTCCATCTTCTCTGCCCTGTCTCTATTACTAAAGACAGCAAAAGCCATATCCAATAATTGGTTCTTAGGAATTTAGGGCCCACCAGTTGCCTTCTGTCATTTTCCCCTGATAACCTGCTGCAGATTGCAGGATAAAATGCACAGCCAACAGTGACGGCCCTTCTGGAGAATTGGGGCCCTTCTGGAGAATTGGGCCCTTACTGGGAGTATTGACCGCCCTTCTGGAGAGTTGGAGAAAGTACTGGTATACTTCTGGAAAGCCTCCATCAGAGACCCTCCAAAGAGAGCCGGGTTTTCACCCTTTCCTTGAGTTTCTTCCCTTACTTTATCGAATTAACTGGCTTAACTATGCATGGTCTCATTCCCTCCTCTACAGTGCAGCAATGAAACAATAAGATCTGTAGGTTTCCCCCAAGTCAGATCAAACATCAAAATCAGTTCCAGGATGTCAAGTGTCTCCCTGATTTAGGAACTCAGGCCACACAAACTTTACATTGTCCTTTGGGGTCCTGATACAGGGCCATAAAGGGTAACACAGAAGGCGCTTTATTCCATTTCCCTTCCCTCTTACAATATAAATCAAGCTGTAAAATGGTATTGTAATTCAAACTCCCATTTGCGGGCCAGGTTTCTTGGTCCCCCAAGTGATAGTGGGGCCAGGCCTCATTACAATAGAATATTAGCTTCTTCTTTTTCAACTTCTCCAGCATAAGTTGTGCCTAATTATGTAATAAACAAACGGGAATCCATAGGAATGCTCACTCTTGCCCCCATTTAGGACCGTAAGCAAGGAGTCAGACTGGGGCAAAGATTCTAGGATGATATTGTTCAGAATGCAAGAGATCTAAGGCAGAGGAGAGCGTCATTGGCTACAGTGGCCCCGGCCAAATGAATCAGATCAAAGTCATGGGGTTTCCTAGAAACCAAAAGGAGAGATAATTTCTTAAGGATAGGGAAGCCTGCTAATGCTGAATACTATGGTCAGACAATATAATTCCTCAATGACTGGGTGAACAATTTAAAGGGCCAAAAAGGCGAAAATTCAGAGGGATAGAAATAAGTGTAGAGGAGTGATAGGGTCTGGCATATAGTGAGCAAAAGGGTGCAAAAGATTCCAGCTTGCCACATTTCTCCCTCATCTAACAAGATGCCATGTGTCTCATCCCTATATGCCAAAAACCCAGTGCAACTGGGGGCACCAGGACCACTCTTTATTCTAAGAGTTTTGGTCTTCGACAAGATTGGCCACCAATCCCCAGCATAATTCCAATGTCCCAGAATTGCCGTGAGGAGACAGCCACTTGGCAGTGGAAAACAGAGAGAGAGAGAAGTCCAGACTCTATTCTAGGGAAAGCATGTGGTAGATCGAATGTGCTACTTATGGGGAGAACCAGGGGGCCTATCTTCCCCACTTATCTGTCTGTTTGTCCCAGTGGCGGTCTAAAACCACCATGGGGGCTCAGAGCCCTGGATGATCAATCCTTCTGTGTGCATCCCTGGGTGAGGCAAAAATTAATTACCATGGTTGGGAGGAAGTTTTTCTATGGGACCACACCTGTCCCAAATCATCTCTGATACTTCCCTTGGTCCTTAGTTGCCTCAGAACACCTTTCAGCGGGAAGGAACAAGTGTCCTTTTTCTTCGGAGCTGAGTGACTCAGTCCCTCATGACAACTAACAGCCTTGAAGTTGTCTGGAAGCCAGAGTAAAAAGTTTCAGAGCACAGAGAGAGTGGGGAGTAAGAAGAGCAGGTTCACAGACCAGTTTTCCCAGTTTCTCTTCCTCCCTGGAGAATGGAGGAAGAAAACAGAGAAGCACAGAGACAAAAATTACATCAGCATTAAACCAGCTCTGTTTCCCAGAGGAGGAACTTACCAGTTCCCGAAAGCCAAGCTGTGCTTCGCAGACTCAATTTGGGGATACCGATGTTCCTCTGTGGGTCCCTTTGTGGTCGCCAAGATGATGCGGGCAAGCTGGGTCTGAGGACCCAGAAGGTGTCCCACAGGACCAGCCAAGAGAGTCCTTGGCTGCACACGGGATGGAAATCAAACTCAAGCCAGCAGGAGGCAAAAGAAGAGTTTATTGGAAGAGTAGTGAGTGAGCAGATCAGATAGAGTGTCTGGGAGCCTCAGAAAGGAAACAAGAGAGCCTGTGCTTGGGGTCTGGGTTTTTATTGACATTGTGGTTTGGTACACGTGTCTTCTCAGGCATCCAGGAACTGGTCAAAACAAGGACAGGGTCCAGGTGTCCGTCATAGTCACTTATTCCCTAGAGCCAGAAGGTTTTAGTGTCAAGGTGCTCAGTGACAGTGGTCTGGAATATGCACATGATGGCCTCACCTGGGCATTCCTTAGATGGTATCTGTCGTGCTGGAAGACTCCAAAGAAATCATTAAATCTTCATCCCTTATGAGGAGGACATACATTAAGGCATGCGTAGGGCAAGGGTGCAGGTCCTAGCAAGAACAGAAGCAAAGGGGGAAAAAAAACAATTTTTTTCTCTTGGGGTCCCTCCAGTTTCCCTGTCTCAGTATCATCTACAAATAAAGACAATTTGGTTTGTTTGTTTTTTCTGCCTATTCAGATGTCTTTTGTTTCTTTTTCTTATCTGATTGCCCAGAATGTTCTTTTAAAAACACCAATCAATCCATGCCACTTGTGTGATTAAAACCAAAAAGATCAAAATCCCTCATGGGGCCTCCATGACCCTACATGCCTGGCTCACCTCCCCAGCCACATTGCTTACCTCTGTCCTGATTCTCCTGCCCGGTGTGTTCCAACCACTGACTGTTTCACTCCTCAAGTTCCCTGTGTTCCTTTCTACCTCAGGGCCATCAGACCTACAGTTCCTTTGATGTGAAAGACTGTTACCCTCGTGTCTTCCCCAAGTAAATCCTATTTTTCCCTCAGCTCTCAGCTAAAGTATCACTTCCTGATGTATACCTTCCCTGACCTACACCCTACTTCCCCCATGCAAACACACAAACAAGGTCTGGCCATCTGAAATGTGCTTTTTAAAGTACTATGTAGTACTTTTCATACCTTTTATTTATAGCTCTTATTATGGCTTATTTGATTATTTTATGATCGTCTCTCCCATATAAATTCCATAGTGTTTTGGTCCTCATTGTTAATCCTAGTACATACCATGCTGTAGATCCTGAATGAAAATGCTTATCTTAACATCATGTGTTTTTCATTGATGAGGTTTGATTTTTTTTTTTCATTGTTGAGAAGGAAGCTTTCTTCTTTTATCTAAAGGCTTAATTTTAGGAATTATTGGCTCTCATTGTACAGGGTTCGAGATTTCCTTAAGTCAAGTTTAGGTCTAGATGTGATAGACCCTTTTTGTGAACTCACTCCTAAGGGAAACAGATTAGTTAATGTTGCTCAGTATTAAAGATATAAAACAAATGAAACCAAACAAACTAAATATCTACTGCTTGGCAAAAATTTTAACTAACTTGTTAAATTTTTTTGGTCCTTCCTGTG
The DNA here is from genome assembly GCF_037043125.1 of Eumetopias jubatus. NCBI lineage: Eukaryota > Metazoa > Chordata > Mammalia > Carnivora > Otariidae > Eumetopias > Eumetopias jubatus. Next base: position 181,111,348 of record NW_028274808.1, on the reverse strand, counting down.
CTAATTATTTCAATCCGGAACATGAAACACTAAATATATGAATATATATATTATAATATCAACTAAAGATCGGTAATGACATGATTTATAACATGTTGACTATTCTACTTCAGTGTGTGGGTAAAGTGTAAAGAGAAAGTGTAAAGTTGACAATTTCATCTCCTTTGGTGACTGGAGAGAAGAGGATCGTCAATTTCAAATTACAGTTAGAAAAGCTTTTTAGTGGTGGTAAAAGGGACTTTCCAGGTTACAAATCTGCCTCCTTCAGCAAACAGAATCAGTAAGGGTATTGTTTGAAATGAGAGTGGTAACAATTTTTTGAAATAAGTTCCAGAATTAACCCTTGAAGGTACAAATGGTACCTGCTTATCCATAGTTTTGCTTTCCATGGTTTCGGTTACCCATAGTCAACCATGGTCCAGAAGCAGATGATCCTCCTTCTGATGTATAGTCTGAAGGTCAATAGTAGCCTAAGGCTGCATCACATGCCTACATTATTCCCTTCACTTCATCTCATCACGTAGGCATTTCATTATCTCACATCCTCACGAAAAGAAGAAAGTTGAGTATAGTACGAGACATTTTGTGAGAGACAGACTATATCCACATATTTTATATTACAGAGTATTGTTATAATTGTTCTTCTTTATTATTAGTTATTGTTCTTAATCTCTTATTGTGCCTAATTTATAAATTAAGCTTTCTCATAGGTATGTATATGTAGGAAGAAGCCCAGTATATATATATATATATATATATATATATATATTTGCCGCTCTCACATAAACTTGGAAACTTACAAGTGACTAAGTCTGACAAACAGAATTATTTATGAACAATGGATATATCTCTGAAAAAAGCAGAGTAATCATCAGTAAATATTTATTGATCTTTATTGATCTCTATATTATATGTAAATTATACTACCTTTGATGGGCTTACATTCTAGCTAAGGAGACAAAACAACATAAAAAATGTTTTGAAATTGTTTTAAGGTGTTTATGTAAAGCATTGGATATTAATTCATATCACAGACAGTAATACTGTAGGAGTGTGCTTTAACCTTTATTTTCCATTCTTATCAATATTTCAGTCCCAATTGTATTTTTTTTAGCTAGATCTCATGGGCTTTGCTACTTTTAGTACTTCAGTAATAATACTAAATAAGCTTTAATGCGGATCTTTATCCCTATAAAATAAAGAAAAGGGTAATTATAATACATAAGCTTTGTCTTTGGGAATTATGCAGATAGTTATTAAGGAAACACTTTCCATGATCACACCTTTTAATGATTTATTTTACAATTAGTCTGACTAAAGAAGAGAGAAGTTCATTTTATGTAGTAAAAATATATGTAATAGTATGTATTAAAAACAATATTCTCTTAAAAGAAATTGACTTCTGACTTTTCTCTGGGAAAAGAATTATTTATATATGTGAATTTATGTGTGTGTGAGAGAAAGAGAGAGAAGACATAGTTTGTTTTATTTTGTTGTGTTTTTTTTTTAATCATTAATTATAGGCTTTCCTTTGGCAGAACTTCTAGCTACACAACTGCTCTGTGAGGAAATTGTTGATGATAATGGAGTAAATTTAATGTTTCTGGCCATGCCCTGGGTCCTAACCCATTTATTGAGTTTTGTGACTAGACTACAAAGTTAGATGGCATGTGACACTGCTATGTCCATAGATAGATGAGAAAACGTCTAGTAATCCCTCTTTAAGGGAAATCTGGGCCTGTGTTACAAGGATACACCAGGCACTGCTCCCAAGTGTCTCATGTTAGTTACCTAAATTTTATAGGCAACAACACTGAATATTATACAAATAATGCTTTGAGTAATAGGCCAACTTTTTAGTATTCCAGAGTTTAGTTAGTTTTTATTTTGTATGAAATTCTTAAAAATACTTTGTGATGTTTAAAATGTTAAATTGTCAGTTTTAAAATGTTTTCAAACAGAAGATGCTCTTCATTCCACAGAAGTAAATTGGGTGATTTAATCATTTTGGGGTTCTAGTACATCACGACAACCTATAAAAGTTAACTTGTGGTCCAAAGTGTATAAAATATTCATAAGGAAGAATTCCTAGATAGTAAAGGGAAGACATGGGGACTTACTCATTCTGTTGTGTGACAAATCTTCTATCCAATGCTTGGCTTATCTAGCATATACTCAGCAGTACTAACATATCAGAGTATGCCATACTTACAGATATTTTAATGCCACTGAATGGAGTTTAAGAAAGGCCGAGGGACAATCAAATATCGTTTATTCATGTATCCACGTCACATTATATTGAGTGTGTTCTGATACAGGCACTGTGTTAGGTGCCACATAAAAGGATTTTATCAAACTCACGTTTTAGTGGAAAATGAGGGGAAAGGCCAATGCATAGTTATAATTTGATAAATGTTCTGATATAAGTCTAGGTAATGTGCCATGCAAATACAGTTAAAGTAGACATAAATTCTAGGAGTAGTACAGTTTAGGGGTGACTTCAGAACAGAAATGTTGTAAGAAATGTCTGGTTCTTAAAGGCAAGGAATTAGGAGGAGAATGGGAAAAAACAAAAATGCACATGAACCACATGCATACGGTGACTGGTAAGGAGAGATTAGCTTAGCATGGCAATGAACAGCTCCAGTGGTTCAGGTGATAACGCATTAATGGGCACCTGCTAGAGAGCAAGGTCTGTGTGAATAGACAAGAGAAAACAAAGAAATGTCGATACCATGATCAGTCATTATAGTCACTTCCTCTTGAATACATGTCCAACTCCCTTGCCTCCCTCCCACTTTCTAATAGTAATTACCTGACAAAACCTTAACCCTGGTGAAATACGATTCTCTACCAATTCTGCGGCAGCAGTATGCTTTTGTATGTGGCTGGAGAGAAAGATGCAGCCATGGTAACTAGCTGTGCTTTACATTCATGACCTTAGTATGCTCTACATTCATGACCTCAAAAGTTATTTCTGCCCAGAAATTCTATTCATTTCCCCAGTTCAGTCATCCATCCGTTCTCCTTGATGACTTTGCGCACCTCCTGTCTTCTTCATACCTCCACCTCTTTCTCTTTCAGATAATGGCTTTGAGTCCTGTTTCTGAAAAAAGTCAAAGCTCTGAGAAGAGAACCCCACATACTCCCACCACTACGTGTACTGCACCCACCTGCGCCTGTACCCATTATACTCAGCTTTCCTTTCCTCTTATTATGGATAAACTGTCCCTGCTTTGATCTATGATAAAATCAGTCTCTACATTTGGACGCTAAAACTCATGTCACTTTGGTACTCAAAAGCAGTACAATTGTTAGTTTTTCTATTGTCAATTTTCCCATATCTATTGGATCCCTCCTCTCAGTATACAAATATGCTGTTATTCCTCTCATCCAAAAAACAAAGCAAAATAAAATGAAACAAAAATCTTTTTTTTTTGAGAGATTTATTTATTTGAGAGAGAGAGAGAGAGCACGCATGCGCATGAGCTGGGGGGAGGGGCAGAGGGCAAGGGAGAAGCAGACTCCCCACTGAGCAGGGAGCCCAGCACAACCCTGAGATCATGACCTGAGCCCATGACCTGAGCCCAACCAAGTCAGACGCTTAACTGACTGAGCTACCCAGGCACCCCGAAACAAGAATCTTTCTTGATCCCTGTTCCTTCCAGCTACAGCACCATTCCTCTGTTCCTTTATTCAGCAAAACTTCTTTTAAAAAATCTGGGCTCTGAGCCTCTGCTTCTCCATCTGTAAAACGGGAATAATCCTACCTTACAGGTTAACAATTAGCTATGAAATATATCTAGAGCAGATCCTGGAACTGGCTCCGTCAGTTACGAGTCTGCCTTCGGTTCAGGTCATACACAAGGAGCCTGTGCTCATGCTCTCTCTCTCTCAAACAAATAAAAGTCTTTAAAAAAAATCTGTAGATACTGTTTTCAATTTCTATCCTCCTATTCTCTCTTGAATCCTTCTTTATTACTTTTTTTTGCCTAACTGTTCCACTAAAGTCACGAGTGACTTCATATTGCTGAATCCAGTTAGTTCCCACTTCTCATCTTACTCTTCTCATTTGGTTAATCATCCCCTCTCCTTGTCTTCTTCTCTTTTTTCACTTACCTTCACTTATCTTCTAGGATATTGTGCTTTTTGGTTTCCTTCTGTCTCACTAGCGGGCATTCTCATTCACCTGGTTTTTCCTCCTCTCCCTGTCTTATCCTGGAATACCCCGGGGATAAGTCCTCAGACCTCTTTTCTCTTTCTGTCTTTGCCCTTGGTGATCTCATCTATTCTCACGGCTTTATATCATCCATGTAATGACAACTCCCCATTTTCTGGACCTTTCCCTTAAACTCCAGGCTTATATATGTGCTCCCAGGAGCTGTTCTTCTGCCAAAAAGCCTTATTACCCGAGGCTCATTTCCTGACCACTTTTAGGTCCTAATTTAAGTAGCAAACTTAAACTTTTCCCAGTGTAGACATGTGCATGTGTGCGTGCATTATCCTGCATGTCTGCATTATTTTTTTCCATTGCATTTACTATGTGACATACAATATATTTTGCACAGTGCCTGCCATGTAGTGTGTGTTCAATAAATACCTGTTGGAAGGAGGAAGGAAGGCAAGGGGGGGAGGAAGGAAGAGCAACTATCAAAGGTAGATTTTGGTGACTGGCTAAATAGTAGGTTGGGAGAGATGTAAGAATCAAGAATGACTGGATTTTCAGGTTTTCAGTAGCTGTAAACTTGATGGTTCCAGGAATTCAGATTAGTCATACAGAAAGAATGTATAGGTTGGAAGCCAGGGAGACAGAGAAGGGAAAGATTTTAAATGTTTGTTTTTCTCTATAAGAATGTGTTAAGAAGGTGAGAGCCCATGCCTAAGCAAGAAACTAGTCCAGAAAAAAAGGCTTTGTTGTTTTTTTTTTAATTTTCTCCCACTATTCTCCAGTCATTGCAAGTGAAATTGTCAGCACTTTTGTCATTTATTTATGCATTGCCTATTAGGTTCCAGGATCTGCTCTAGATATATTTCATAGCTAATTGTTAACCTGTAAGGTAGGATTATTCCCGTTTTACAGATGGAGAAGCAGAGGCTCAGAGCCCAAGCTCAGTACAGCTACCAGGACCCCAAGCTAGGCCTGCCCAATTTCAAAGTTCTTGTCAGCCGCTTTGCCCTTTAATTTATGAAAATTTAAATCAGGGAAGAGTGTTTTAAAGAATCATTTTTGAAAATTCATCATTTGAAATTCTCCAAATTGGTTTGAAAACAGTTGTGTAATAGTTCTAAGTTAAAGTGATTTCCAATTGATATCCATTGTTTCTTATGTGCTTTTTATTACATAAATAACTTATTTTTTAGAAACATTCACCAGAAATATGTTTTCAGGAGACTGAAGAAAACTATAGGCTCAAGTAAATCTTTTGTAGCTACATGTGGACATTTTAGGTGTAATTCTACTGTATAAACCATAGTTGGGACTTACACATGCAGTTTCTTACAGCTCTCCTGAATAAAGTAAATCATTACCATGTATAACCTTATCCTCATGAAGTTCAATTTTCACTTAATTACTAAATAATCAAAGTTAAACTTTCTAGTTAATTTGCTTGTGAGTTTCTGGTTAATTGAAGTTGTCATCTTTATATAATCACAAAAATTTATAGCAAATTTACAATTGAACTGTTACTTCCTTACAGATACAAATTTGGAATCTCAGAAGCTCAAAGAGCCCAGGTTAGAGTGGCAGTTGGCAGCTCTTTGCTCGTACGCTAGGGTGGCACACCGGAGCATGGTGTTTGACGTACCACCTCCAGCACTATCACCTTACAGTCAGTCACCGGTATTCTCTCTAGAGCAGTCTCAGATATCTTGTCTTTGCCTCAAGGAGTGTATATTTAAGCACAGATCTTCTCCTAATATTAGTATGTTCCCACCAGCCTGCTAAGGGAGAGTTAATACAAACATTTCTTTAGAAATTGTTCTCTTTCCAGGCAATGCTAGAAAGATATTCATAAGTATATTTTCCTTTTGCTTTATTTTACCTTAATTATATTAATTTATTATTGGTTGTATTAGTTTGTTATTATATTAGCTATGTTACTTTATTAGTTGTATTAATTGTATTAGCTTATTAATTGCAGCTATAACAAATTGCCACAAATTTGGTGGCTTAAAACAAGTATATTTTCTTACAGTTGTAAAGATCAGAAGTCTGAAATGAGCTTTAGTGAGCTAAAATCAAGGTGTTGTCAGAGTTGTGTGTGTTCCTTTTACAGGCTCTGAAGGAGAATACATTCCCTTGCCTTTTCCAGCTTTTAGAATACACCTGTATTCCTCGGCTCATGGTCCCTTTCTCCATCTTCAAAGCTAGTAGACAGTATCTTCAAATTTCTCTGATTCTGACCCTGCTGCCTCTCTCTTTCACTTAAAACGATCCTTGTGGTTATGTTGGACCTAACAAAATTATCTAAAATAATCCCTTCCTGGGACACCTGGGTGGCTCAGTGAGTTGAGCGTCTATCTTTTGATTATGGCTCAAGTCCTGACCTCAGGGTTGTGGGATCAAGCCCCACATTGGACTCCACTCTCAACACAGAGTCTGCTTGAGATTTTCTCTCTTCCTCTCCCTCTTCGCCTCCCCCACTTGCACTCACTCTCTCTCTCTTTCTCAAAAATAAATAGAAATAAATCTTTAAAAAAAAAAAAACTTAAGGGGCACCTGGGTGGTTCAGTCGGTTAAGCATTTGCCTTTGGCTCAGGTCATGATCTTGGGGTCCTGGAATCAAGCCCCGAGTTGGGATCCCTGCTTAGCCAGGAATCTGCTTCTCCCTTTCCCTCTGCCCCTCTCCTACCTGCCCCATGTGCTCCCTCTCTCTCTCTCAAATAAATAAAATCTTAAAAAAAAACACTTAAAAAATAATAAATAATAAATAATCCCTTGCTCTAAAGATCTTCAATTTAATCAAATCTGCATAATTTCTATTACCATGTAAGATAGCATGTCCACAAATTCTGGGATTAAAATGTGGGTGTCTCTGTGGGGGCATTATTTTTTTACCTACCATGGTGGTACAGGAAGTTTTGACAAGGAAAGAGATTAATATTATTTACTGATTTGATAAAATTTTATAGATTTAGAATTTTTTAGAACTTAATGATTTTACTACATTATTGGCAAATATTCATCACAATTATAGGTCTAAAAATAAAAATTATATAATTATGATCATTTCACAATATATACAAATATCGAATCATTATGCTGTATATCTGTATATCTGAAACTAATGTTACTATAAGTCAATTATATCTCAACAAAAAAGATATGATTATGTCAATAGATGACCAAAACATATTTGAAACATATTTGAAACTGTATTTTATAACAACTATTTTATTAAATTTTTTTAAAAAGCACAACATAAAATTTACTATCTTAACCATTTCTAACTGTACAGTGTTAAGTATATTCACACTGTTATGCAACCTAACATCTTTTTTTTGCACTTTATATAAAAGAATGGAAATATTTTTTTCATGACATATAAATAATATTTATGTGAAACCAACATTTGCCATCTTAACATAATTAATGTTACTTGAGGTTGAAATACTAGAGATATTCCCACCAAAGCAAAGAAAGAACATGAATCATTTTGGATTTTCTAGCCAATGTATAAGATAAGAAAAATAAATTAGAGTTACAGATATCAGAAAGAATATAAAATTATTATCAAGTATAGATAAATAAAAATTCAAAGGAATTAACTGACAGCTTTTAGAACTAATGAAATAATTCAGTTAAATGTGTGTTTACCAAGTAAAATATTAAAATTATTTACTCTTTTAAATATGAGAAGTAATCATTTAGAATATACAGTGGAAAAAAGAGTCGGACAACATAAGAGCTAAGCTCACTCACACTATAAACATAAAGAAATGCTGGATAGAAGATAACAGAATGTGAATACATAGCCAAACATTCATCACAGTTTTCAATGCACATATCCTTTGGACAATTCTATTTCTATGTATTTGTCCTACAGAGATACTCATATATGTGCGAAAATGACACAGTAAAAGGCAAATTACTTTGGCATTGCCAGAAATAGCATAAAGTTGAAAATTGCTTAAATGTTCATTTATAGGGGACTAACCCATTAAATAAATTATGGTATATACTTATAATGAAATACAATGTAGCTCTTAAAATGAAGCAGCTCTATATAAAGCAGCAATATATTCATATGTACTGGTATGAAAGGATCTCTAAAATTCATTAAGTTAAAAAAAAGTCAGATACTGTACATTGTATATGGTGTTCTACCTTTTGAGCTGAAACAGCTGTTGTGAAGGTCCCCAGTAACTAAATCCAATGACCAATGGTCAGTCCTCTTCTTAATTGATCTCTCAGCAGCATTTGACCCAATTGTGCCCTTTCTTCACTTGGCTTTTAAGACACTGCACTCTTTTTGGTTCTTCTCTTACTTCACTGGTCACCAGAGGCAAATCTAGCATTTTGGGAACCTAAAGTTTATATCATTTGGAAAACCCTTTAAACATAGAAAATACAGTATTACAAATGAATCATAATTAGGTAAGCACATGCATAATGGCTTAAAACAAGGGGGGAAATCATAACAAATTATTAGAACAATAAGAGGTTCAGGTCTCCTTTTTCTGAGATCTTATTAGGCAGTTTACTAGAAATGCATACATAGAAATGTTTTCTGATCACAGCCTGACTTCCCCTCCTGACTTAGAGCACACTCCACCTCCCAGCAATTCCCAGCACACTCCACCTCCCAGCAACCCCCAGCACTCAAAGGGACCCATCCTAATAGAGGTCCTAAAGACCCTTCATTAGCATCATGGGAAATTCACCTCTCTTGGTGAATTTGATTGAGATTGAACTCCTCAATCTCCAAGACTGGTTCCTTCCCTTCTCCCTCCTATCTTAATGTTAAAGTGTCCCAGGTCTCAGTTCATGATCTTTTCTCTAGTAATACCTACTTACTTGCTGATTTCACCAAGCTCAACTAGCGTGTGACTTTCATTATCATCTATATGTTGATAACTTCTAAACTTGTATCTTCAGTCCAAACTTCTCTCCCATACTCCAGACTGGTATCTCCAACTGCCTATTCAGTACCTCATTTAGGTATTTTGCAGATATCTGAAATTTAGTACGTTGAAAACTGAAGCCCTGAAATCACTCTGAAATTGTTCCACTCAACTTTCCCTATCTCAGTTAATGGTAACCCCATTTTTCCACTTACTCAAATCAGACATCCTTCCACTTGGCATTATCCTTGATTCCTATTTTTCTGACATTATATTTAGAATTTGACCATTTTTCCCCACTTCCACTGTGTTGCAAATTGAGTTCCCAGGGAAGCAGACTGAGATTGAGATTAGCATGCCAAAGATTTATTAGGGAGTGCTCTTGCGATCAACACCTGTAGAAGGGCAGTGAATGAAGCAGGATTGAGCAGAGAAAGAAGTCTAGCTGCAATACAATATAAATGGAAGCCTCAGCTAATGCTGCAGAGACTTCTAAAGATGAGATAAACCCTCAGACCTGTCCTGAGATGGGGGCAGGAAATTCAGAACTTTTTGCCATGTATGAGTTGTCACTGGATGCAGGCCACTCCAGGAAAGGGGCATGATCCTTGAGCAAAATAGCTCTCTTCAGCAGAGGCATTCCCTAAAAGGAGCTGACTGCTGAGAGCAGCTGAGAACTGTCTGCTTCAGCACTACTAGCAGCTAAGTCCTTTATTCCTAACGAGAATCTGGGTGGCACATCCCAGTGCCCAGCACTCACTGCTACCAGCTTAGTTCAAGCCATTACCAGTAGTTTCCTAAAGGGTCTCCATCCTTCTGCACCTGCCCCACCCCCACGGCCAATTTCTTCACAGTGGCTAGAGTGATCCTTATAAAATATAAGTTAGATCATTACACTCCTCTGCAGTGGCTCTCCATTTCACTTCCAGTGAAAGCCAGTATCCTGACAATGGCCTGCAATGCCTCGCATAATTCGGTCTCTCTTTACCTTTCTCACATATCTCTTCCCACTCATCTGCTCCAGCCACAGTTGTATTCGTGCTGTTCCTCTGACATATCAGGCATAGTCCTGCCTTAGCACCTTTTCGATTGTTGACTCTTCTGCCTGGAGAGTTCTACTGCTGGATGCCGGAATGCTCCACCCCTAGATATCCATATGTTAACTTTCTCAAGTCCTTTCAAGTCTTAGATTAGATGTTATCTATATGCAACTAATGAATCATTGAACACTACAACAAAAACTTATGATGTTCTCTATGTTGGCTAACTGAACATAAAAAAAAAAAAAAAGATGTTATCTTCTCAGTGATGCCTACCCTGAGCACTCTGTTTTTGTTTGGTTTGGTTTGGTTTGGTTTGTTTTTTAACCTTTAGACATGTTTTTATTTAAATTCAATTAATTAACATATAATGTATTATTGGCTTCAGAGGCACAGGCCTGTGATTCATCAGTCTTATATAATACCCAGTGCTTCTTATATCACGTACCCTCCTTAATGCCCATCACCCAGTTACCCCATCCCTCCACCCCCCTCCTCTCCAGCAACCCTCAGTTTGTTTCCTCTGATTAAAAGTCTCTTATGGTTTGTCTCCCTCTCTGGTTTCGTCTTGTTTTATTTTTTTCTCTCCTCCCCTACGATCCTCTGTTTTGTTTCTTAAATTCCACTTATCAGTGAGATCATATGATAATTGCCTTTCTCTGATTGACTTATTTTACTTAGCATAATATCCTCTAGTTCCATTCACGTCATTGCAAATGGTAAGATTTCATTTTTTTGATGGCTGAGTAGTATTCCATTGTGTGTGTGTATCCATTCATCTGTCAGTGGACATCTGGCCATCATAGTTTGGCTATTGTGGACATTGCTGCTATAAACATTGGGGTGCAGGTGCCCCTTCGGATCACTACATTTGTATCTTTGGAGTAAATACCCAGTAGTGCAATTGCTGGGCCAGACGGTAGCTCTATTTTCAAATTTTGAGGGAACCTCCATACTGTTTTCCAGAGTGGCTGCACCAGCTTGCATTCCCACCAACAGTGTAAGAGGGTTCTGAGCCCTCTCTTTTAAATGGCTACCATCCTTTTCCATTTCCCCTTTACTGTGTTTCCATAGCACTTACAACCTAAAATACCATATCATGTAATTATTTATAATGCTTGCTATTTATTGCCCCCACCATAATTAAGCTCCACAGAGAGGTTTTTTTGTTTGTTTGTGTATTTGCTTGTCTGTTTCCTTTGTGGTATCCCAAACACCAAGGACCTGGAAGAGTGCTGGTGCATAGGAGAAACAGAAGGAAAGAATTAGTGAACTGATTTAAAAAGATAACATCTGTAGATGTCCTTCAGAATGGAGCACAGAATAAAAGTAATTAAGAAATATGGCAGGTCAAATAAGTGTAGCTCAGTCTTACATCTTGTAGAAGTCAAGTAGAAGTGAATAGAGAATGGGGTAAAGGCATCATTCAAAAAGGTAATGGCTGAGACTTTTCCAGAAATGGGGATAAACAAAATTTAAATTTGAAGAAACATGACAGTCTTGAGCCATATAAATAAAAACAAACCCCAAGTTAAATATACTAAGGGAGTGGGGGAATACAGAATATAAAATAAAATTAAAGTAATAGTAGCAGTAGTAGGCAGCTAACATTTTAATAATATTCCCCATGTGCTAGGTACCGTTCAACACACTTTTTTTAAGATTTATTTATTTTAGAGAGAGAGAGAGAGAGCACAAGTGGGAGGGGCAAAGAGAGGGAGAGAGACTCTCAAGCAGACTCCCCCCTGACGCAGGCCTCGATCTCATGACCCTGAGATCATGACCTGAGGCAAAATCAAGAGTCAGATACTCAACTGACTGCACCACCCAGGCACCCCAACATACTTTATATATATTAAATAATCCCCACAATAGCCTTTGATGTAGATACTATTATGGTATGTATATTACACGTGAGGAAACTGAAACACCAAGAAGTCTAGTAGCTTGCCCAATGTCACCAGCTAATAAGTGGTGGAACTAGAATTTGAATGCTAGCAGTGCAGTTTCAAATTAATTCTAGATAGGTTAATGATTTTACCATAAAATGAATTTATTAGAAATGCTAGACAAGTGGCAAGATCTCATTCTTTCTTATGGCTGAGTAATATTCCATTGTATTTATATACCACACCTTCTTGTCTCTCTTGTCATCTGTAGCAACATGAATGGACCTAGAGGGTATTATACTAAGTGAAATAAGTCAGACAGAGGAAGACAAATACCATATGATTTCACTTATATGTGGAATCTAAGAAAACAAAACAAATGAACAAACAAAAAACAGAAACAGAGTTATAAATACAGAGAACAAACTGGTAGTGGCCAGACGGGAGAGAGGTGGGAGGATGGGCAAAACAGGGGAATAAGGGGCACAAACTTCCAGTTATAAAATAAATACGTCATAGGGATGAGAAGTACAGCATAAGGAATATAGTCAATAGTATTATAATGACTTTGTATGGTGATAGAAGGTAACTACACTTACTGAGGTGAGCATTGCATAATGTATAGAATTGTGAAATCACCACGTTGTACACCCAAAACTAATATAACATTGTATGTCTACTATACTTCAACAAAAAAGAGAGAGAGAAAGAGAGACCTAGAAGAGAGAGAAGAGAAGAACATGTGAATTCAGAGGCAGAGATTTCAAGCCAAGGAACACATGGAGACACCAGAAACTGGAAGGAAGAGGCAAGGGAGGGTTTTCCACCAGAAGCTTTGGAGGGAGTATGGCCCTGCAGTTCCTTGATTTTGGACTTCCAGTCTCTAGAACTGTGAGAGAATAAATTTTTGTTGTTTTAAGCCACTAAAAAAAGTGCCAGACAAAATTTCCTGTTTTAGTCAGGATGTACTAGATTATACTGCAATAGCACACAAATCCAAAATCTCAGTGGCTTAAAACAACACAGATTTTTTTCTTGCTTATGGTCATGTCCATCTGATAGGATGGGACCTAGCTCTGTGTCATCTTCACTCCAGAACCTAGGCTGGTGGAGTAACCACTATTACTGTAACCATGGTTGCTGTGAAGGGGAAAAGAGGGAACATGGTTATTGCTCTAGTTCTCGAAACTTCCATTTAGAAATTTTCAAATGACACGTATCTGTTTCATTGACTAAAGAACAAGTCACATGGCCACACCTAACCCCAAAGTGGCCAGAAAAGACAAGCTGACATATATTACCCAAGGAGAAGAACCAGAAATATTTGATGAAAACACTGAAAACTTTCATAATCTAGGTGAATATATAGAGAATATTTTAAATGTGGGGAGTTTTCTAAGCATGAAAGAAAGTATTGGTAGATTTCAGCATATAAAAATTAAGAACATCTCTGTGTCAGAAATAACAAATTGAGCAAAGCCATTCATAACATATTAAGGTTAGAATTCTTCATGTGCAAAAAACTTAAACAATTTTAAAAACATCAATTTTAAAAATGGACTAAGATGATGAGCTGGAAAATAGCAAAAGAAATGCAAATGGAAAAGTGTTCAACTTTATTAGTAATAAGCAAAATGCTGCTTTTACTTATAAGATGCTGATAGCCCATTTTGTTGAGAATAATAGAAAAGGGGGGCACCTGGGTAGCTCAGTTGTTAAGCGTCTGCCTTCAGCTCAAGTCATGATCCCAGGGTCCTGGGATCAAGCCCCGCATCGGGCTCCCTGCTCGGAGGGAAGCCTGCTTCTCCCTCTCCCGCTCCCCCTGCTTGTGTTCCCTCTCTTACTGTCTCTCTCTCTCTGTCAAATAAATAAATAAATAAATAAATAAATAAATAAATCAAATCTTAAAAAAAGAATAAAAGGTGTACCATGTTATTGCTGTATTTATTAAAAACAAAGAGAAAACAGACTCTATCTAGAGGACAGTTGTGTATCAAAAGTTCTAGATTTACAATGCCCATTGCTTTGACCAGACAGCTAGTCCAGTTTTAGGAATTTAAATAAAGCTGTACATAAATATTTAGCTATAGGGAACTTTACTGAAGCATTGTTTATAGTTGGGGAAAAGCGGAAATACTTAAGGGTACAACAATAAAAGACAGGTTAAATTAACTATTGTTTATCCCTATAGTGGCACATTTTCTGCAGCATTAAAAAACGTGGGCAGGGAATATTTATATTATTGAGAAAAAATAGATTGTAGAACTGCATACATAACTCTGCTGTTTGAAAAATGTGTGTATGTATAAAAGTAGTCTGAAAGGATATGCATCAGAATGTTAACACAGGTGGGCTTAGGGGCCCACCTAGAGACCGAAGTCCTTTTTTGATGATCTGTACTTCTGATTTTTACCATAACCTTGTATTGCTTGTATAGTCTTTTAAAATATAATAAAAATAAATCAGTGGCAATGGTTGGTACACATTTCACCGCTGGGCCTCACTGATGCTCAGTCTCCTTATCTATTCTTTTTTCTAAAGCTGGGCCCCCTTCTTATGCCTTGGACCCACAGTTTCTCCATTGGTTCCTGCTGCTAGTCCAGTCCTGACCTTGTGCCGCTCTGTTAACTGGGCATCTGACTTTTCCTGTCATTCCCAATTCTTTTCTCAGTAACGTCTTTTGAATCCCAGGTCTTCTAATACCAGGACCCAGATTTCCTGTCACTGATCACCTTGGGATGGACCTCCCGCCCCCCAAGTTCCAAGCTGGTGTCAGCAACCCGGTTCCTCCAAAGGACCTCTTTGATTCTGACTTTCTGCCCTTCCTATTTTTGTCTCTAGGCAGACACCACACTCCACCTGCTGGGCAGGACACCCAGCTCCTAAGCTGTATTGGTCTGCCACTTGTTCTCCAGCTGCCATCCCTTCTAGATGCCATGAGTTACCTTTCCTCCCACCCTGAGGAAATGCCCAACCGCCGGCTCCTGCATTCCTGCAAAGACTCTAGGTCCAGTTTCCGGCACTTCCCAGACTACTCTGTGCCACTGTAATTAACTACGGTCCCCGCTACGCATTTGTCACCGGGTTAAATTTCTCCCAGCTGTTTCTCTCTTCCAGATAGAAAACAGTAAAAGAATCAACTGGTAGTAACTTACATTATCTGCTGTTGTTCAAGGTTTGTGTGGCTAACAGTGAGAAATCTTTCGGTGAACTTTGGCCATCACCCTTGGCATCCACTATAACACTTAGCATAGGTGTACCAATAGAGGGCACTCCTCCCATTTCCAGGCACAACACTGAACTGGAAAGATTCTACCTCTGTGCCTGCCGAGCAGGGAAAAAGCAATGAATTACCTGTTATAAAACAGTGCTTAATTGTTTGTTTCTTCCACTGTTGTACCCAGGTATTACTTTGTTTTTCCCGGGATACATCTGTGTTGGGTCATTTTGCGTACAACAGTGCTTCACCACCAAAATCATACATAAGAGGTAAAATTTTAGTTACATAAAGGAAGTATTCTTTAAGACTTACAAAATCATACCAAGACTGTTATATTTTATAGCATTTATTGGTGTTGTTAATTTTTCTTTCATTGTAAAGTACTTAATAAGATTTCTCTCAGATTATTGTAACCATACTTTCACTCCTACTCACATCGGGGCCCGAGCAACTCATCACAATCACAGGCAAGTGGTTGTCAGAAGCAGCACTTAGAGTTACCTCCTTTATCTTCCCTGTTTACCTTCCCTTCTGTTGCTGTTTTTGTCATCTCTGTTGACTTTTATTTTCCCTCCTAATTATGAGTTTATCACACGAATTTGCTTTTTCTACTTCTTTTTTTCCCTTCTCTATTCCTTCCCTCAAAATGGTCTACCACATTTAAAATTTGATGTAATTTATATGCTATTAGCTCTCTAATTTCTATTTGAGGGCTTTCTTCTCTATCACTAGCTGCCCACAAGGTATTGCTATTTCAATATCCTACTATCACCTGACAACAGATCTAATTTCAGCTGGAAGCCTTTCTCAATTTCTCCTTTTTATTAAGTGGTGAAACCCAGCACTGAAAGCTTATAACCCCATTGTGTATGATCGTTCTGCTGTTCCCATAAAGAAAGAAACTGTTTCTCCTGTACCTCCCAAGTCTGTCGGCCTGATTACTACAACCCATGCCCTAGGACAGGCCTATGCTACCCACTGTACTTCTGACCAACCGGCTGTAGATTGGGAGGGCCCAACAACCTGCTTTTTGGGTTCAGTTAATTTGCTAGAGCAGCTCAGAGAACCCAGGGAAACATGTACCTCTGCCAGTTTATTAAAGGGCATGATAAGACAGATGACTAGCCAGATGAAGCATACATAGGGCGAGTTCTGGGAGTGTCCTGAGCATAGGAGCTTCTGCCCCCATGGAGTGGTGGTGTGTCATCCTCCCAGTGTTGATGTGTCTGCCTACCCGGAACCTCTTTGAACGCCTTACTACTGGGATTTTATGGAGGTTTCCTCGCCTAGGCATGATCAGTTATTAACCTCATTTCCAGCACCTGTCCCCCTCTCTGGAAAATGGCAGACGGGGCTGAAAATTCCAAGGTTCTAATCATGACTTGGTCTTTCTGGTGACCAGTCCTCATCTAGAAGTCCACCAGAGTCACACCAATAGAACAACAGATGCTCCCAGTCTCTTATCACTTAGAACTTTAGAAGGGTTTTCACTAGCCCCGTATTTAGTACCCATTCTGTACCATCCATATCTCTCTCCCTCTCTATTTCTCCCTCCCTCTCTCTCTCACGTCCACTTTTCATTATTCTATTCTTTCCTTACTCACAAGCTCAGGACTTGTTATCTCCACCCTAACCTAAATTGTTCATGCTCCTTATTCTTGTCTCCTCTCTGCCACCACTCTCAACAAAAACAACAAAGACATTTTCATTAAAAACTTACCTTAAAGCCAAGTGCAAGAATGCATGAGACTTTTCAATAGACTTAAAGGTATTAGAAAAAAAAAAAACTGTCAAGATAAAAGCTACCTAAATATTTCAGTGGAAGGCAGGAAATAACTCAGGACCTGAAGAGTTGAGGGAAAGCTGTTTTTTAAAACTACTTTAAACATTTGATTATGCTGAAGTTACTTTAATTTTCTGAAACAATTCTGATTTCCAATATTTAGCCTCATTCTTGGACCACATGAACTGTTTTAGGATTCAGAAAATATTACCACTATATGGTTTAAGGCATTTAATTTTTAACTTTTCAGCACATTCCAAAGGAGTGTAAACTAATGAGGCATTGCAAAGCCTAGGACTTACTTTAATGACTAGATTAGAATTATTTATAGTTAGCAAAACAAATCCATGTTTCCAAATAGATGCTTCTCTTCTTAACTGCTTAAGGAAGTTGAAAGCATTTGTTTTTTAAATTACTTTGTGTCAGTTGCTCATACTTAAGTTTATATTATTGACTTTGAGGAAGGGATTTGCTAATATCAAAAGATTAGCTGGTAGATTTTCAAATTAATTCCATATCCTTCGATGAAGTCAAAGGAGATTGTACTATAGTAGTTTTAAAATTCCATCATGAGTACATCCACAAAATTAGTTAATTTTTAAAGGTTTATTTTAATCATATTGAAACCTTCTATGATTTTTCTTACAGGAAAGCTAGGACTAGAAGAATATGCAGTCTTTTATCCACCAAATGGTAAGACTAATACTATTGCTTCCTCTAGTGGGAAATAGGAAAATTACAACTTTTATAACAAATGTGACCTTGTCCACTGTTGAGATGGATAATAATTTATTATCTAAAGTAAACCTTCTATAGAATACCTATTTTAGTGAACTTTCCCATGTTTGTGGTAGGTTTGTGCAAGCCAGTGCACACCCTCTCTGGTTTTCCTTGAAACCAGTAGGGGTGTCTGTGAAAAAGCTTAGCCGACTTAGGTCTAGGGTGCTTCATTCTCCTCTAAGGGACACTGACTGGGTCCATCCAGGGCCTTCCTTTTTTTTCTTCTTTTTTTAAGATTTTATTTATTTATTTGACAGAGCGCCCAAGCAGGGAGAGCAGTAGAGCAGGGGGAGCAGAAAATGAAATCTTTTTATTTCGTAAGTACCACACTTGCCAAATTATGAGAATAACAAAGTTTAACACCAGGCAATGCACTCAACTGATTCGATCACTGTTGCAGTGAAGTCAAAGGAAGGCCTTGGGCCTGGCGGGCTCAGTCAGTTAAGCGTCTGCCTTCCGCTCAAGTCTTGATGTCAGGGTCCTGGGGACTCCCTGCTCAGCGGGGAGCCTGCTTCTCCCTCTCCTTCCACCCCTCCCCCTGCTTGTGCGCTCTCACACTCTCTCTCTGTGTCAAATAAATAATAAAATAAAATCTCTAAAAAGATTCTGAAGAAATATATCACCAAGATAATCTATTTTGACTATATAAAGTGATCAAATGTGTAATGACTTCATTAGATATTAAGTATTCCTTTGAAATTATTGGACATTTTTTAAGATCTGCTTTTCGGAAAAACAATATAGAACATTCCTCATTATGATAATGTTAAGTAGTCCTTGTTATCTCCACTCTAACCTAAATTGCTCATGCTCTTTATTCTTGTCTCCTCTCTGCCACCACTCTCAACAAAAACAACAAAAAAATTTTCATTAAAAACTTACCTTAAAGCCAAGTGCAAGAATGCATGAGACTTTTCAATAGACTCAAAGGTATTAGGGGGAAAAAAATGTCAAGATAAAAGCTACCTAAAGATTTCAGTGGAAGGCAGGAAAAAACTCAGGACCTTAAGAGTTGAGGGAAAGCTATTTTTTAAAACTACTTTAAATGCATCCTGAAAAAGTCCTTTCACCCCAGTAGAGTTAAGAACATGGGCTTTATAATCCAGCAGACGTGGGTTCAGATCCCAGTTCTACCAGCTCACCCTATGACCTTGGGGTAAGTTACATGACTTTGCTGAGCTTCAGATGGATTAAATGAGACACAATCTATAAAAAGGGCACAGTGACTGATATGTAGCCAGTGCTCAAAACATGCAGCTGCTACTGCTCTATTTCACTTCTTTGTCAACCTCTCCATGTGAAGGTCATGCTTGGCATTCAGGGCACTGTTCTGCCTATGCACCTGTCAGTTTGACCTCTCAGGTTCTTCCACGGACCATCCTCCTCTGCCCCTCTTGAAGCACCAGAGTTCCCCCATGGCCCCCCCCACCCCTCGTCTGCTGCTCTTCTGTTCACACATTTTCCTCGGGCTTTTTTACCTGCTTTCTTGGTTCTCTTTGTTCATTACTCTAAAATTTACATCTTCAATTCTGACTTCTATAATAATGACCTCAGGCTTAACATATCTCAACATGAACGCATTCGTTTGTCTTCCTATACCCACTATTTAAAAAAGAAAACAAAAACAAGATGAAATTAAGAACAAAACAAAAACTGTGCTATTTCTCTCTCAGTTCATTGTGCTCTCATCTAAGCAGTCATTCAAGCCCTAAAGCCGGGTAGTCACCCTTGTCTCCTCTCAGTCTTGCATCCGCCTCATCTAATAAGTCGACAGGGCCATCCAATTTTATCTTTAAAATGCACCTGGAACCTCTCCTCCCTCTCTTCCTCACCACAACTGCTGCCTTGTCCTCAGCCAGGCTCTACCATCTCTAGTTTATTAATTGTAATAGACACCTCACGGGCCTCTCTTTTTCCAACCTTTTCTAGCTTTGCTTTATTTTTCACAGTGCTGTCTGAGTTTTACATCTAAAAGGAAAATCTAAAAATTGCCATTTTTCTCCTTAAAGTTTTCTTAATGGCTTCCCATCTCTTCACAAGTATTGTCTAATGGCCTTTCGGCCTGGCGTTCAGGGACCTCTTTTGACTCAGGCCTCTACTCAGTCTGACGCCTAGCTTTGTATCCCCCCTTTTCCTGTTTCACTTTTCTCTTTATCATAGCAATATCAAATGATTAGCTACATACATGCACATGCACCCCGACGTACTTTCTCAGAGCTCCGTGCTGCTTCCTGCCTCATTACCTCTCCATTCGGGTGTGTGGAGAAGCCTTTCTTCACCTGGTCTCAGGGCTCACCTCAGGAAGCTTTTCAGGAAGCCTTCCCCACATCCCCACATTAGGTTAAGGACTCTTTCTTTAGGCTCCCATAGTATCCAGTGTGAAAATCTTTGATATCTCTTGTTATATTGTCTTGATATTACTTGTTTATGCTTTATCTTCTCCTCTAGATTGCAAGCTCCTTGAGGTGTAAGGCCATATTCATTTTTGTTCTCCCAGCATCTAGTCATCATAGGAGTTTAATGAGTATTTATTTGAACTAAATTACAGGATTTTTAATTTTAACATGTATTTATGTTATACTTCTGCCTCCTCAGAAACCTAATTTTCAGATAACTTTTTATGTTTATCGAAGAATCAGGAAATCAAAGGAAAAATACCTCTGAAGAGCCCAAAGAGATGTCCATGGCATCAAGTTCCTCCTCTCTCCATTCCTAGGAGAGCTTTCTCAACTTAGTTTAGAACATATTAGCTTGGGGCCCCTGGGTGTCACAGTCGGTTAAGCATCCAGCTCTTGGTTTCAGCTCAGGTCATGATCTTGGGGTTGTGAGATCGAGCCCAGCATCAGGCTCTGAGCTCAGCAAGGAGTCTGCTGGAGTTTCTCTCCCTCTCCCTCTGCCCCTCCCCTCGCTTGCTCATGGGCGCGCTTCCTCTCTCAAATAAATAAATCTTAAAAAAAAAAAAAAAGAACATTTTAGCTCTTACTTTACACACATGCCCAACAAGCTTGGTTTACCAGTGTTTATGCCTCCCCCACCCCATACAAAACTGGAAGCTTGGAAATGGACCTTAATAACAACAGTAGAAATGAAAATCGGAGGCTTCACAAAGGAAAACAGAAAAATAATAAACCAGCACATAAGAGAACTCCAGAAAATCAGCCTGGGACCATGTTATGTAAAAGCTCTTCAAAACGTCTCACTGGGTCGTAGCCTACTACCATAATTTAAGGCACTTTTTATTAGGAACTCAAGGCACCAAGGAAACATACTGCTGTAATAGTAATAATGGTAGCCTCAGCAGCTGTGTTCCAGGTAGCATGCTAAGCACATTGCATGTGCTTAGTCACTTAATCCTTGCAAGGCAGGTACCTTCTGAGGCAGATATGAATATTGTCCCTATTTATAAAGAAACTGAGGCATAGCGTGTCAACTTGCCCAGCTGGTGAGTGTCAAAGCCAGGCTTTGAACCCAAAGCTCTTTGACTTCAGTATTCTTTATCACCATACCCTATTGCCTTGGGAAATGTTACTGTGCACACTAAAGTGTCTTTCAGAAGAAAAGGAAGGGGCTAATATAGTGAAAAAGTAGATGTGTAGAATAGGTTCTAGGAAGATTTTCATTCGGAATAAAAACAGTTTATTGCTAAATGGGGTAAACCTACAGCTGTTCATAAACTTAATTCTTCAGAATAATTTCTTCTTTCCGGTTATTTTAGAATGTTACCAGAATCAGAGAGAACTTTCCTCTCTGGGCAATGAGTCTGAAATTGCAGAGTAAGAAGAGACAAAGACTAGTCAGTGAGCTGTCCCTTAATTCTTTACTTAAGGCAATACAAAGCAACATTTTATATTACTCACTTCTGCCAAAGATAGGATTACTTTAAAATCTTAAGGACAGGGGCGCCTGAGTGGCTCAGTCGGTTAAGCGACTGCCTTCGGCTCAGGTCATGATCCCAGGGTCCTGGGATCAAGCCCCGCATCCGGCTCCCTTTGCTCAATGGGGAGCCTGCTTCTCCCTCTCCCGCTGTCCCTCCCCTGCTCATTCTCTCTCTTTCTCTCAAATAAATAAACAGAATCTTTAAAAAAAAATCTTAAGGACACCTCTGGGGTGCCTGGGTGGCTCAGTCGGTTAACGGTCTGCCTTCGGCTCAGGTCGTGATCTCGGGGTCCTGGGATCGAGCCCCACGTCGGGCTCCCTGCTCAGGGGAGAGCCTACTTCTCCCCCTCACTCTGCCTCTCCTCTCCGCGTGTTCTCTCTTGCAAATAATAAATAAATAAAATCTAAAAAATAAAAAAATAAAATAAAATCTTAAGGATACCTCTACCACCACTGGCACCAGAACTGACCTGGCTTTCTTGGTCTCAGAGGCCCACACAGAGAGGCTGGCCTACAGCTCACTGACACACTCCCCATCCCTGACCAGGCAGGTGCTTACACAGGGGCACCTCCCTGTATCTCCTTTCCTGGGGTTGAAATGACAGGCCACAGTGGCATTGGACATTACCCTCTCACCTCATTTGAGGCCTTGTTAGTGGACAGGATTTCTGTAGTAGATTCACTAAACGACTGGTAGGCAAAATGCCTGAGCTGAGGAGACTCCTCACAGGAATTATATAAGCTTCTCTTGTTTTTATTTTTTGTTCACTTTATATAACTTGTCTTTATTTATTAATTTAATACTTTAGTCCTGCTCTGGCTCCCTCTTCTATTCTAGCTGGGTGATCTGCAGTAATAACCTGAAGTACCTGCTGTCAAGGAGCTTACATTCGAGGGAGGGAGGCAAACAAAAAGCAAGTAAATAAATAGCTAATGAAAATAATTTCAGAGAGTGAGGACATGAACAATGAAGGGAAACAGTAATTGATAGTTGGGGGCGTGGCTATTTTAGGTCAGGTGATCAGGAAAAGTACTTCTAAGGAGGTAGAATATGAACAGAGACCAGAATATGCAGAGTGAGCTGTTCAAAGAGGTAGGAGAAGAACATTCCAGAGGGAGTATATAGCATGGTGAAGGGCCTAAGACAGGGCCATACCTGATGGTTTGAAGAGCAAGATGGCCAGCATGACTGGTGACAGTGAGCAAAACATAATCTGGCACAAGGTGAGGTAGGAGACTTAGGGACCAGGTCAGATAGGGAGACGGTTGATCAAAAGTTTTGTCTAGTAAGTCCAGTGTCTGGGCTGATTCCTCAGGGACAGTTTCTGTTAATTTCTTGTTTTCCTGTGAATGAGCTATCCTTTTTTTAAAATTTTAATTGCAATTAGTTAACATACAGTGTTATATTAGTTCATATGTACAATATAGTGATTCAACACTTCCATACATTACTCAGTGCTCATCATGATAAGTGTATTCCTGATCCCCTTGGGCTGTACTTTCTTATTTCTTTGCACACCTGGTAAATTTTTTGTTGATAACTAGATATCTTGACTATTAGAGGGTGGTAACTAGGAATCAGATTGGCTTCCCTCCCCAGAATTTGTTGTTGCTTGTTGTGTGCTAAAAACTAATTTGTTTAGTGACTTTTCTAAACTGCTTTTGTCAGGATTGTGTTTTTTGTATTGAGTGCCCACTAAAGTCTCTGTTCCATTAGTTTAGTGGTCAGCTGATAATCTGACGGAGATTTCCTTGAACATCTGAAACCAAAAGAAAAAAAAAATTACTCCAGGCTTTGCAGGCTAGTACTCCTTCAAGGCTTAGCGAGGCCATTCATAGTTCTACCTTAGCCTTCGCTTCCTGCCTAAGCAGAGCCTAGGAGTCTGGCAGAAGTGAAAGCTGAAGTGCTTCTTAGGTCTTTTCTAGATTCCCCTGAATAGAGAGGAGCTTTTCAAAGCCTTTATCCTTCCCCAGCCTCTTCCTTCCCAGGGTTGTCAGTCTGTCTACTGCTTACCTCATCCATTGTCCTTGCTGCCCCAGGGAGCTGCAGGGAGTATATTTGCACTTAAAGGCTTTTGGTAGTGGGTAGGTCGCTTCAGCCTAGTCCCTCAGGTAGCTACTAGACAGGTCAAGGCACACAACCACAGGTTTTTGTTTCAAGACCCATATTGTTCACTCTGGGCCCAGCAAGCTGCCTCAGGAACATGGGGGGCTATATCTTCATAGCTGCCACCAAACTGTACAATGGGCCATCATAGGTAGGTAAATTAAAATATCATAATGCTCTCTTTTCAAAATTCAGCAGCTTTTTTTTTCATTAAGCATTTCCTTGGTTATAAGGTTTATTATTATTATTGGATTCCAGAACTCAAAAAAAAGTTGATCTAACAGTTCTAGCCATCGCTTTAGCAGAGGGACGGAGTTTTGGAGTTCCCTACTCTACTCTTCTCAGTGACATCTCTTCTCCACTTCAGAGATCGTCCTTACTACTATGTGGAATAAAAATGTCACTCTAACGTAAGCTCCAAGAGAACAAGGACCTTTTGATGACCAACATATCTAGCACCGAGAATCATGCATAGCATAAAGTCACTGCTCAGTAAACATTATGGAATGAGAGAGCAAATGAAAGAGGGAGTGAATACAGAAAAACATAGAGGAACAAGAATACAAGCAAGGGGACAAGACTTACAGGAGAAATACACACAGATCTGACTGAGACTTCAATAAACAAACACCACAATTTGCTAATACCATTGGTTTCCTACAAGAAAAGAGAAAATAATTAGTTGCTAGTGACATTAGGCAGAGGAGTGTGGGTTTCTCGATCAGTGGTTATCAACCAAGGGCAATTCCATGCCCCACCCCCCTCCCCCTGGAAACATTTGCCAATGTCTGTGGACACTTTTGGTTGTCAGAGCCAGGGGAAGCGAGGTTTTACCAGTATCTTGTGAACAGAGGCCAGGGATGGTGTTAAACATTCTACAGTACACAGGACAGCCCCTCACAACAAAGATTAGGAAAGCCTCTTGGAAGACATAGTGAAAATATGTCATTTTAAATCCTCTTACAAGTGTCAGGTTCATAAATAGCAATGTACTTTGTCATCTTTATTAATTAAATAGATTAAAAACATTTCATAATCCAAAATTTATTCGATGTATAACTTTAGACATAAATTGAAAGCCTAATGAAAATTGTATTTAAAGTATGATTTTTAGGTTGATCTTTAAATATGGTTGTGGTCCAATATTTGGGAAATTTTAATTACTGAAATAAAGTAATAAAGTCATATTCTGAAGTTCTAATTCAGAAAGATAACAGAAATAGCTAGAAAACAATGTAACCTTTGTCCTAATGCCAACTCTTACCTGTAGGCTACATGTAGAATGAGTATAACCAAAGGAAATGATTATTTCCACAAATGAATTAAATAAACTGTACTAAGTAATCCCAAATGAAGGAGTATAAAACTTTGGAATGATGTTAAAGTGAGTCAGATGTGAGAGCTGTGATACAATTATAAATGCTACGTATTAACAGAGTTAGTGAGGAAATGAAGGGAAAATATTTAGTAAGTGCAAAGCATGTTAATATTTGGTGTATTTTCTGAGTCATATTTACTATTTATATCTTATCTAGTTCAAGATTTATTTTTGTTGACCATGCTTACCATTCTGAGCTATGTCAAAGGCCCATGAAACCATTACTTTATAAAGTTATTCCTATTGAATGGGACAGGCAGTTCATATTTTAGACTTTCTTTAGATAGACAAAGGAAGCTTAGCATCTTAAAATAATCAGTTATGGCAGACTTGCAGAACTCTAAGGCCAGAGAAAAGATAGTGTCCCAAGCATCCCGACGCCTGTTAGAAGTACACTCTTGGATGATGGCCACGCACATGAAACTTGACCCTTGAAAGGCTGAAGTGATGCGAGGCAAAGGAAAGGATTTTGGAAAACTGGCCAAGAACATGACAACCTCTGAGATCAAAGAAATGTTCTAGGCGATATGTGCCTGAGAGTGTTAATGGATTCTTCACTGCTTCTTATGCCTTCTACTTTTGTCTGCCAGAATTTCACTTTGTCCTTCTTCAACAGAGCAGACTGTGCACCCTTTTTTGGAATCGTAAGCCCTGGTTAATCTTGATAAAGCTGAAGTGAACCCTTATCTAATACAAAAAAAAAAAAAAAGATATTCTTAGGTTTAAGCTGATACTTAAAAGTGGTACTCTCCCTTCTGAGACCATAAAATAGCTACGGTTGTTGAGCATCTCCTGTGTCCTAAATACTAGACTATTGCACTTTAAGGACATTAACTCACAGGTGCTTTAGAACAGCTCAGTGAAGTTGGTCTTGTTTATCTCCATTTTAAAAAATGAAAATAGAGACTCAGAGAGTGTCAGTAACTTGCCTGGAGTCACACAGAATTCATATTCATGTCTGTATGACTTCTTGCCCATTTCTAATTTAAACACTGAGTTTTTGAGAGCTTCCTGTCCTACATGTTAATTACTTATTCATAAATGAATCTTACACTTCAATGTTTTTTTCACTTTTTAATTTTTTTTTTTATGTGAGTATCATTGATTGACCTGCAATGTTACATTAGTTTCAGGTGACCAACAGGGTGACTGGATGAGTCTGCGCATTATGTTGTGCGCACAAGTATAGCGACCGTCCGTCACCATAGAGCGTTGTTGCGATACCACTGACTATATTCCCTATGCTGTCCCTTTCATCTCCATGACTTACTCATTCCATAACTGGAAGCCTGTTTCCCCCACTCCCCTTCACCCATTTTGCCTATCCCCCTCCCTACTCTCTCCCCCTGGCAGCCATTAGTTTGTTCTCTGTTGTACTTTAACATTTTATTTAAAAGACTTGATTATAAATGCTCAAATTTCCATCAGTTTATATCTCATTTTGTAAAAGATACTGTGCTGGGTGCTGAAGATAAGACACAGTATGAATTGTGCCCCTTGCCTCAAATAGCTTATAACCTAGCTGCTTATAGAGCAGCTGTAGATTTCAGAACTTGAGGAAAATGTGAGGGAAGTGCAATTAGCCACTAGTCGTCTTAATGTATGCATCCCTTTTCCCTGCTTGGTAGTTCATGAATTCACTCACAATAAGCTTCCTAATTAGAAGTGGCTTATCTGGACTAGGGTATTCCTATCCTTAGCAGATCCTTAATACATATTTGTAGAAGATGAAAATATTAATAGTAATACCTCCATTTCTGACTACCTTAACCTGCTTGTTCAAATGTTGCTGCAGTAGCTTACAGAGGAAAGAAAAAGGGTTTTTGCAGTAAGGATATAGGGATTTGGTACAATAGCCACCTGCTTTGAGATGTAGTATTTAGTACCTATTGTAATATGTATTTACATTTCTGTAAAGCATCAAAATATGTCTATTAACTCATTTTCCTCTCAGTTTTTTTTCAGATGTCAACAATTTTATTGTAGGAAAGTTAGAAAAGACAGACTTTTTTATTATTTGTTAAAAGCCTATAATTAGTAAAAGAAATAAAATTAAGCAGCAGAGAGGGAAGGTAGAAAAAGATGATCATTCATAAGAAGAAAAAGAGACTCAACCAAAGATATAAGCAGAGAGAGAAACTTGAAGAAAGATGGTGTGTGGGCCCTCATTCTAAGTGCTCCTTGGAACTCGAGCTGGTGGCTATCACATCATTAGGAATGTTGACTTGTAATGTGAATCTAATCTGGTTTTAAATTTTTTCAGTTTCTAGAAGCAAAAGACCTTTAAGTTGGTAAAGATTCTTAAACTGGAAGGTCCTCCTATGTCCAGTTTTCTTTAGATCTCACAAATTTTTCTGTATTTGCTCTAGGCAAAATTGTTAAACATAGAATTTTAGAGCTAGATGATATTTCAGAGACAGTCTTAGTTCCTGTGCATGACAAGCAGTTACTGTAACTCAGGAAGTTCGGTGACTTTCCTGAGGTTACCCAGCTGGTTTGTGTAAGCCAACCACTTATCTTTTTAACAGATTGGATTCTAATATACAGGATGAAGTTGTTTCAGGAAGCACATAATCTATTGACTTTCTGAGACCATTATAATTTGTTCTTAAACTTAGTTCTGTGATCTGCCTTGTTCTGTTTTTGTCTTGTTTTGTAACATATTCATAGTTTTAGTTTTTCAACATTATCAGTAGAAAGTTAACTGGATATATATTGAAAACTTCTAGTTTGTTTTTATACAAGTATTAAAAAGCATTTTGTTGTTGTTGGTTACTGTCACTAAGTCTTTCTGACATTCATGAACAAAGTTGAAGCAAAAATAGGAAACCTTTCTATTTTCAGTTTTAATCCCCTGAAGTTTACCAATAACTCAGTGGGTATACTAATTGAAAAGAAACATTTTTAAATTTTTTTTAGGTGTAATCCCTTTCCATGGATTTTCAATGTATGGTAAGTTGAGCCTTAAAATATTCACTGTTTTTATCACACTTTAGAAAATTAAACGCGAAGATCATACTTTATACCACATCACCCACCCACTTAACAAGTTATTGTGAATATTTTTAAACACTGAGTTTAGTATTTGTTTATATCTCCAATTAAATTTTTTTAAAAATTAAGGGTCATCACGATTTCTCAGATGATGGTTGCTTAACAAATTAAAATTAGAGCATACTGTGAAAGTGCTTCTGTGTTGACCAGGTTCTAATCTGATGGAAACTAGAGATACATGTTAATATTTAGTTCTCATAGGTGGAAAATGAGGTTGCTTAAATTCCTGAACTAATTCTCCTAAGTCTTTTAAACAAATAATAGGTCAGAAAGAATGTGAAGGGAGGGCCAACACTGAGTTTGAGTCTATGCTTTCTCCAGACTGCTGGCATAGACAGCAGGTTTCACTGAAGGCTCGCACGTCTCGAGGGACCATGTGAAAAGCGCATGTGCAGGCGTGAGAACCCTGAATGCCTTTCCATCCTTAGGTGTCACTGAAGGAGGAATGCAAGAAACTTGATGAAGATGAGCAAAAGGAAGAATGCTCTGCACCTTAATGCAATTTAATGTTTAAATTGTCACATATTACATTTAAACATGTTGAAGAGTGTTGTCACCCCAACTGCTATCTCCCCACCTTTACACTAAACAGAAATACCTTAATGTTTTACTTTTATAAAAAGAATCAGCGACACATTAACACTTTTCTTTGTAAAAGCCCCTCTGTGTTCAACATCGGGCAATAATGGTGAATGACATAACGTAAGACTTTTAAAACTAGCAGACAACGAAAAGGGTTCAGAAGACCTAGGAACTTTGCATTATGCTACCCTTGATGGTGTTGATCACAGGCTTGAATTACAAGGCACTCTGCTTTATTCTCTTGAGCAACCAAAATTTCATAACATAATACATAACGTTATGATGACCTTTCAGCACATTTCTCTTTTATAAATATGTGAGGAATTTAAAATAGAAAACCCCAAAAAGGTTAAGAATATAAATTTTTAAATCTAATAATAAAAATGTTAGCGTGTTATCTATTTTAATTCCAACTGCAAGAATTTTTCAAGTAAACAGTTTTTAAAAAGTGAACTTGAGTGATTTGGAGGACATTAATGATGTCATGAAGGTTTAAATCTAGCGATTCTTAGGGAACAAAATACAACATTGACTCCGACTCTGCTTATTCACATGTCTGGTCACTTAAGTAGGCTAAGGTTTAATGTTCCTAAGGAAGTAGATGAGGCAAAATGTTTGATAGAGTTTCTTTATACTATTTTAGAAATGTATGTTAAGCAGCCACAAACACCTTAGCAACAACCACTTACTCAGAACAAGTATGTAATTCCATTGTGTCATTCCATTAAGTTGGGATTATGGTGGTTTTTAATTACCCCTTTCTTTATAATTTTTAATGACTGAACTTTTTACATGTGTATATATTTCCTTTTCAACATGAAAAAGCAATATATATGATTTTAAACTTGTCTTTGAATATTACTATAAAATACTGATTTATTCTTTCATGTTTCATTAATTTATTTTCTAAAATTTTAATAGTTCTGCAATGTTATCAATTAATTTCTTTATTCTTTCAGTTGCACCGCTTTGTTTTCTCTACCATGAACCTTCCAAATTGTATCAGATATTCCGTGAGATGTATGTGCGTTTTTTCTTCAGACTCCATTCCATCTCTTCTCATCCTTCTGTAAGTTCATAAAAATTGGATCAAATTAGACTCTAATCTGTTTTCTTTCCTTAAGAAAAAGTCTCCTGGGCGCCTGGGTGGCTCAGTTGGTTAAGCAACTGCCTTCGGCTCAGGTCATAATCCAGGAGTCCCTGGATCGAGTCCCGCATCGGGCTCCCTGCTCGGCAGAGAGTCTGCTTCTCCCTCTGACCCTCCCCCCTCTCATGTGCTCTCTCTCTCTCTCTCATTCTCTCTGTCTCAAATAAGTAAATAAATAAATAAAAATCTTTAATAAAAAAAAGAAAAAGTCTCCTACTCAGTTAAATTATAAAGCAACAAATTTTAATTTGTGATGTCAAGCATTCTACAGAATAAATGAAAGAGAAGAAGAAATTGATATTTAAGTATTTACGGTGGTAATTAGGGAGGAAAAGGGTCTTGATCAGTTGCATTTACATTATCTTTTATATATGAACAGAAAACACATATAAAAATGTCTGTATTACTGACAAGGATGCCTACCCTCTTTGAGCACTGACGTCCTCATCTAGGCAATGAGGTTAATACGTCTCTGTAGGGCTACAGAGCACCACGGTAGCACTTGGCTCCTGGCGGGTGTTCAGTAAATAAATGGCTGCTGTTTTTATTATTGTTGTTGTGATTATCATAATACTTTCTTCTTTGTTAATGAAAATCAAACATTTATTTGTCACTTGTTTTTCAATTTCATATTTGACTAATTATCAGTTACCATGGGTACTTTCTTTGTGTTCAGTAGATAGCTCCGTTGACCTCAATATGAACGTCCAAGAGGAGCCTATTGGGAGTCTAACATTTTTATCTATTTCATGTTGGCTGGTCCCTTATCACATCTTTTTTCCCCACCCATGAGCCTGAGTAAAAACAGTATTTATTTTACTTTAGTTATCCTTTTTTCACCTTTGGGCCTGCTGTGGTCTACTTGTGGATAACTCAACTGACTCTCCAGAAGAAACACTAAATTGGAATGTACCAGGGCTACCAGATTTCCCTGAAGAGAAGACTCTGTCACTGCTATTAAACTGAATTGCTTTTCTTTATCCTGCACAGTTTAACCCTGTGTATTCCTAGTCCACCTCCCTCAGTCTCCAACTTTGCTCTCCTACATTGCTAGTAGAAGCTGACAAGTAACAGAAATCCAGGATGTCTCTGATGAACAAATGAAGCACCACCAATTATCTTGGGTTCCTGTTCTGTGAGACAACTAGAGTTAGTGCTTATCTTACATTAATTTTTTAGTCTAGAGTAATCAGAAATATACCAATAATTCTGTTTTCTAATAACCTCATTTTTAGCCTCAGATTTCTTACTCTCATATTCTGTATCATTTTATGCTTCAGAGTTAAAAAAAAATTTTTTTTTAACTGGCTGCCCAGTATACACCCACAGTATTTTCCTTGTGCAGAGCACTGAATCTTGACATCGAGCAACCCTGGATATTCCTTCTCTAGCTTCATGCTGACCTTGAGGTGTCCTTTCTCTTTGAATTGGTGGGGTCAGCCCTGCCTCTTGCCCTTTCTTTATTCAGTGGAATAGACTTACAGGCAGTCAGCTCCTTTTCTGGCTTGTAGCCAGACTGAACTATTTGGAACCATGCCAGCCTTTTTTTCCTTAGAAACTCACAAAGAGGATTAAAAACTTCCTCACAAAGATCAACCCTGAGGAATGTTGAGCTACAAGAAAGACTTTATTCAGATTTGTCAAGTAATAAATGCACTTGAAAAACCATCTGCTTAAATTCGTTACTTCTTGTCCTCTACAAATAATGCCCTTATACAAAGTAGATTTCAATAAATATATATATATATCTTTATACTAAGGTAATGAAACATGCTTGTTTGATAACTTCCTGATGCAAATTTCAAACAGTCTGTAGTCAGTCTTCCCCTGGGAATGGATTTCAAAGAAAGAGTGAGAAAAGCAGGAAATATTTTCCTGGATGGGTGAGGCAGCCGGAAGGGAAGGGACATATGGAGGGAGAGAGTCAAGGGTGTGGCTATAGTACCAGAGAAATACCTGGAAACTGGAATGTAGCCAGGAAAAACTAGTTTGCTGGACATAAGTGATAAAATAGGGCCTACAAAGTAGCAGGTTTTCTATAAAATGATGTTTTCCTTGGATTCTCTGAATATTATACACCAGATTATATGGGGATCCTATTGTGTTAAAAAGGAGGTTCCTTAGCATACCTATATTAGTAAGTATCCATAAATAGGGAAAAAAATGTATCTTTAAACAAAGTATTAGAGGGGTGCCTGGGTGGCTCAGTTGGTTAAGCAACTGCCTTCGGCTCAGGTCATGATCTCAGGGTCCTGGGATCGAGCCCCGCATCAGGCTCCCCTCTCAGCAGGAAGCCTGCTTCTCCCTTTCCCACTCCCCCTGCTTGTGTTCCCTCTCTCGCTGTCTCTCTCTCTCTGTCAAATAAATAAAATCTTTAAAAAACAAAGTATTAGAGATCATTAGAGCATTTCCTGTTTTTTACTCTTAGACAATATAAAAAATATTTATGTTGATAATTTTTTCATTTCCATTTGAATAATTTATTGCCAGAGTTAATTTTTAAATACTAAAATATGTATTTCTCTTGTGTTTTGTTATTATATCCAGGGTATTGTGTCCCTCTGTTTGCTGTTTGAAACTCTTCTTCAAACCTATCTCCCCCAGCTCTTCTATCA
Source organism: Eumetopias jubatus (assembly GCF_037043125.1). Classification (NCBI taxonomy): domain Eukaryota; kingdom Metazoa; phylum Chordata; class Mammalia; order Carnivora; family Otariidae; genus Eumetopias; species Eumetopias jubatus. Next base: position 181,078,811 of record NW_028274808.1, on the reverse strand, counting down.
TCTCCGAGAAATTGGGGCTCAACCGTGAGTACCTTTCTCTCCTAATTGAAGAATAGATTGACATCAAAAAGTTCTGTTACATCATTGTAAAGCACCTTTAAAGATACAGTAATTCTTTAGAGAAATTAAACTAACAATTTCTCCAATAAAACAAAAATTATCAAGTAATAGAGTATAGCTCTACATTGTGCCAAAAATTCTTGGAAGAATTTCCAAAATCCTAATAAATTCTTATTTGCTGAGATTTTTGTGCCTGGTATAAGAATCACCAAAATGAACTAATTTCTATTCATAAGGAAAGGTGTTGGCCAAAATTGAGGCAAAAATTTGTGAACACAAATACTACATAAGAAATGTGATAATACTAAAATTAAGTCAGTTTAGGCTAAATTTATCAGAGAACAACTTAATGAAAGCTATATAAGTTAAAGTTTGCTGTCTTTTGTTAAAGGAAACTAGATCAATTAACCTAGTAATGATTGTACACTGTGATTATTTTGTTCTAAAAGTTTGAACATTTGTTCATTTATCTCCATATGAGTTATCAGTGAACATGTAGGTATGGTACCTCTGGACTTCAATATTATTGGTTCTCTTCTCTTTTTTTAAAATAACAATGTCTAAGGCAACAGAAGTTTCTAAATGATTTATTAATGTTTTGTCACTTCTTCCCCTCTGTGAAACCAGTTTCCCCTATTGGCAGGGCATATTTGAAAGGAGCATTAACTCTTTGAGACCACAAATGTAGTTAATGGGAAATACAATAGTTTAGTTTACTCCACACTTGAATCCACATCAGATGGATGGATGGACGGATGGATGAGGGGGTGGGTTTAAGAGACAGACCAGGATTTAAATTCTATTTACTAAACTACATAATCCTGATAAAATTATTTAATTCATCTAAGTCTCATTTTCTTTCTTTAAATCAAGATAATTCAACTTCCTCATCTTTAAAATCAAGAGAATTCCTACCTCATGAAGTTGTTTCAATAGTGAAGGATTTTATACATATACATAAAATTTTATACATATATATACATATATATATATACTTTCTCTAAAGCACCATTGAATTTCAGACATCTTAGATCTTAGAAATACCTTTTATAAAACACTACTTCATATCATCCATTGATAACACTGAGATTATACTCTTTCCTTTGTAGCCATTAAAAAACAAGATTCTGTTAATGATTAAGATTATAAAACAAGAATGTGGCAGAAATATTTTATGTTGCACATGTCTTTTTTTCTTAAACTTGTAGTAAATTGGCCTCTGTTTTACTCTTGTGAAATGAATATTTGTATATGATGAGGCTTTACGAGGATGAAGACATCTAGTTCACTGCTAGAAACTAAAGCCCTGATTTTTTCTAGCTATTTATGTACTTTAATCATGAAAAGGAACGAATTTATTTCAATGACTTATGGCAAACATTAAAATTCTTATGCAGAAGAAAGTACAAAAATTTAATTGTCAAGCTAGAAATCAATTTTTCAGAGGCTTTTATGAATTAGAACTGATGCTGTTGAAGGTTTTTAATTAGAATTTAATTTCTTCAGTAGATAATAGGACTATTCAGGTTATTTATTTCTTCTTGAATAAGCTTTGTACTTTGTTCATTTAATCTAAGTTATATTTATGGACATAAAGTTGTTCATAATATTCCCTAAATATTCTTTTTTTTGTTAGTTTCCTTTTTCTGCGTACGTGCATTCTTTTTTTTTTTTTTAAGATTTTATTTATTTATTTGACAGAGAGAGACACAGCGAGAGAGGGAACACAAGCAGGGGGAGTGGGAGAGGGAGAAGCAGGCTTCCCGCTGAGCAGGGAGCCCGATGCGGGGCTCGATCCCAGGACCCTGGGATCGTGACCTGAGCCGAAGGCAGTCGCTTAACCAACTGAGCCACCCAGGCGTCCCCCCTAAATATTCTTAATTAACCTTTTAATATCTAGAGAATCACAGTGACCAACACCTCTCTCATTCTTGAGATTGATATTTGTATCTTCTCTCTCTTTTTTCTTCTTTGGCTAGAGCTTTATTAATTTTATTCTTCTTTGAAAGAACCATGTTTTGGTTTCTTTGATTTTCTCTATTCTTCTGTCTTTAACTTCATTGATTTATGCTCTTACATTTATTATTTCCTTCCTTATGTTTGCCTTAGGTCTATTTTGCTCTTGTCTTCTTGTTTAAGGTAAAAGATCATTAGTTTGAGACCTTTCTTCTTTTCTAATATAAGCAATATTATTATAAATTGCCTTCAAAGCACTACATTACCTCCACACAACAAATTTTGATATGTTGTGTTTTCATTTTCATTCAATTCACAATGTTTTTTCATTTCTTTCTTTCTTTCTTTCTTTCTTTCTTTCTTTCTTTCTTTCTTTCTTTCTTTCTTTCTTTCTTTCTTTCTTTCGAGAGAAAGAGAGTATGCATGAGAGGGGGATGGAGGGGTGGGCAGAGGAAGAGAGAGAATCTTGAGCAGACTACCACCCACCCCACCCACCCCCCGAGCATGGAGCCTGATGCAGGACTCCATCTCACAACCCTGAGATCATGACCTGAGCCAAAATCAAGAGTGAGGCACTTAACTGACTGAGCCACGCAGGCACCTCTTGAAGTGTTTCCTAATTTCTCTTGTGACTTTCTCTTTGACCATGGGTTATATAGAAGTGTGTTGTTTAATTTCTAAATATTTGGAAAGTTATGATACCTTTCTATTATTGATTTCTATTTTAATTATGTTGCAATTAGATAACATGCTTCATAAGATTTCAATTTTTTTAAATGTGTCGGAGTTTGTTATATGGCCCATAATGTGATCTGTCTTCGTGAATATTCCAAGTACATTTGAAAAGAATTCATATTCTACTAGTGTTCAGCAGAATTTTCTGTAAATGGCAACAAAGGCAAGTTTTTGATAATGTTCAAGCCTTTACAAACTTAATTTTCTGTCTACTTTTTCTATTAATTGTTGAGCAAGAAATGGTAGTCTCTAATTATAATTGTGAATATGTCTATTTCTTCCTTCATTGCTATGTATATTTTTACTTCATGCATTAGAAGCTCTGTTTTTAGAAGAACTGATCCCTTTAACATTATTTATTTATTTTTTTTTAATTTTTATTGTTATGTTAATCACCATATATTACATCATTAGTTTTTGGTGCAGTGTTCCATGATTCATTGTTTGTTCATAACACCCAGTGCTCCATGCAGAACGTGCCCTCCTCAATACCCATCACCAGGCTAACCCATCCCCCTACCCCCCCCTTTAACATTATTTAATGTCTTTATTCCTGGTAATAAATCTACTGTGTTTGATAAAAACCATCCCAGCTCTCTTTCAGTTACAATCTGTATGGTATATTCTTTCTGTCCTTTTACTTTTAATGTATTGATTATCAATTTCTTTATTTTCTAAGTGCCTTTCTTGTCAAAAGTATAGTTGGGTCTTCCAGTGCAGCAATTTGTCTTTTTATTGGAGTGTTTATTCCATTTACATTTATAATTGATTTTATTGAATTAAAGTTATATCAATTGATACCATCTACTATCTTGGTAGACATTTTCTATTTGTCTTTTTTCTTTTTTTAAGATTTTATTTATTTACTTGACACAGAGAGAGTGAGGGAACAAGCAGGGGGAGCGGCAGGAAGAGAGAGGGAGAAACAGGCTCCTTGCTGAGTGGAGAGCCCAGTTCGGGGCTGGTTCCCAGGACCCTGGAGATCATGACCTGAGCCAAAGGCAGCAGCTTAACCAACTGAACCACCCAGATGCCCCTATTTGTCTTTTCATTCTTTTTTTCCTCTTTTCCTGCCTGCTTTTGAATTGAATATTTTTATTACATTTTATCTCTACTATTGGATTATTATTTATACCTTTCTTTTTTTATATACCTTTATTAAAACATTTTTTTGATAGATGCCTGTCTTAGTTTAGTCTGCTATGACAAATTACCATAAACTGTGTGGCTTATAAACAACAGAAACATCTCCCACAGTTCGAAAGTCTAAGATCAAGGTGATAGCATGGTTGAGTTCTAGTGAGGACCCTCTTCTAGGCTGCAACTGCTGACTTCTTACTGTATTCTCACATGGTTGGAGAGCAGAGAAGAGAAACAAGCTCTCTCATGATTCTTATGAAGGCACTAATCCCAACCCTGAAGGCTTCACCCACATAACTTCATCTCATTCCAACTACCACCCTAAGACCTCTTTCCTAATACCATGACACTGCAGGGGAGAGTTTCAACATATGAATGGAGGGGTGGGACAACAGAAACAATCAGTCCATAACAATGTCCTGGGGTTTACAGTATACATTTTTTAATTAATCACATTCTACCTTCAAAAAAAAACTCCAGGCCTGGATGGCTTTACTGGTAAATTCTGCCAAACATTTCAGGGAAAAATATTTTTTCTCTCTGTCTTCAGTTCTCAGCAGTTTGATTATGATGTGGCTGGGCATGGATTTCTGTTGTGTTTTTCCTGTTTGGGGTTTGCTGAGCTTCTTGAATCTGTAAGCTTATGTCTTTTACCAAATTTAAGAAATTTTCAACCATTATTTCTTCAAATATTTTTTTCTGCGCCATACTTATTCTCCTTTTCTTCTAGGATTCCAGTGATACAAATGTTGAAACTTTTGGTCTCATCCCAGAGGTCCCTGAAACTCTATTCATTTTATTTTCAATCCTTTTTACTCTATGGTTCTGATGAGACACTTTCTGTTGATCTGTATTCAAATTCACTGGCTCTTTTCTCTCTCATTACCATTTTGCCATTAGATCTATCCAATGAGGGATGTTTTTTGTTTTGTTTTTGTTACTGTATTTTTCAGTTTTACAGTTTCCATTTGGTTCTTAACAAAACTCATAGAACTGTGTGTTAATAAGGGTAAATTTTTACTATCCATAAATTGTACCTCAATAAACTATTTCTAAGAAACTAATTCTGCACTGTATATGGAGGGGGCACAATGTGTGGTGCTATTGTTCTAGTAAGACTATGAGAGATCCAGTAAAATGAAACTGGATGACATTAATAATTTAGACTAAAAAGTCAAATGATCTTTTTAATTTAAAATATCAGGTGGCCAAAACTTTCTTAAGAGAATTTAAGAATTAAATTAATTAAGAATCTCTTAATTCTCTTAAGAGAATTAATACCACATCAACAATGGCAATCTCTAGGTCCCTTTCTTTTGCTTTAAGAAAATAGCACAGATACTATCTACATAATATTATAACAGCTCCAGCAAAGAGTTTGCCTAGCACCACCCAGGGGCAGTCAAGTGATGTTTAGATGCTAATAGATAGTACAGAAGTGTGAGGGACTGGTTTCTCTCATAAGGCACCAAAGCTACAGAGTTCATTTCCTGATTGCAGAGAGAAATTATTATTGTAATGTAATCTACTTGTAAATAATGGAGTCTTATATCTCTTAGGATTTTTTTTTTTTCAAAATCAGTTGAATTTTCTGGTTGACCTTTCAGATTTCTGATAACCTCCCCTTTAAAATGAAGGGTTTGAAATCAGAAATCTAGTTCTAAGGTCCTTTATAGCTTTAAAACTATTTTTCTTTGTCTTCAAAGACTCTGCCTGTTGTTTTATTTTATTCATCCTTTGTAGCCATTTGACTGAAAAATGGGATATAATTCATTGAATTGGAAAAGTATACAGCTACCAAGCACTCTTTTAAGTATTTGGAATAAAAATTCAAATAATCATGATTCAAACTATTAAGAACTGTTGACTCTTAAGACCACCTCATCCATAGCTAATTAGTTCAGACCCTGAAAAACAGAACATAGAAGTGAGTGAGTTTTCTAAAGGCTGAACTATAACATAGCAGATATAATTTTTCCTCTTAATATGTCGAGACCACTAATTTGAAGACTCATGGTTTCTCACCATTGCCCTTCTGCAGCTTTTAAGAGAGCATGTAAGATTTAAATGCATAGGTGATTTCTAAGCCTCACAGAGAAGTTACCTAAACAATAGAATTGGTTGACTCTTCTGATATTGCCTTTTTGTAATAAGAAAAGCCACTGGTAAAATGTATTTTCTTTTTTCTTTGTTTACAGACTTCGCATATCCTTTAAATGGATGGTTCGAGCTTTCTCTGGATACTTAGCTACAGATCAACTCCTGCTTTTGTGGGATAGAATCCTAGGATACAACTCCCTGGAAATTCTTGCTGGTAATAAGTGCTTGTTGTAAAACACACGTTTCTATAATAAAGCCCCTTTCCCTTCTAACATTCATCATCTGTAATTGCAGTTTGAGTCTATAGTTATCTGTCGTTTCTAACTCATAAATATTTAATAGATCTATCTGCCTTAGAAAACAAGTACTGAAGTTCTGAGATCTAGATACTTATGTGTAACATCCCAACACTGGTATATTCCTTCTTTCTTGGTGTCTTTCTTCTTTGCTCCCAGGGAAGTCCATTTCTCCTCCCTCATTTCTAGTTGAGCAAGGGCTTACTATCCCTCAGCACCTGTGAAGTCTGTGTAGCGTGTATACTGCAGTTCTGTTCCTGGCTCCCCAGATATCTCAGCGTCTGTTCTGTGCCCCTTCCCAACCACTGCCTAAAATGCAGACTGACACAGAGCCTCTCTACAGAATGGAAATCTTAGCTCTTCTGGACTTCAGCTTCTACTGAATTCAAAACCTTTTCCTTTTTGCTAACAGTCTCTGACTTCTGGTGGTTGAGTTTCCCCTTTTAGGTATTCTCTTAAGCCAAAAAAAAAAAATTTTCTTTTTTTTTTTTCAGGAAGCCACAGATTTATCTCTTATTTATAATTAAGCAGTTCTTACAATAGAATATACACACAAGACAACTGTAGGATAATACATAGGGCACAGATTTCTTATTAATTATATTATTTTGCTTCTCTTATACAAAATAGGCTCAGTTATTTTTAATCATTGGGGTTATCAGGAAATTCAAATAAATAGCACAAGGTTTTCACAACAATGAGTGGAGAGCAGAAAAGTTGGCAGAGTGCTGGGCCCAACCTTTTCCAGTTGTGTAATATTGAATAAATTATTTAACCTGCGTGAGAACATCATTTCCTTACCTTATATTGATAGCATTGTGAAGATACCTCTCTGGGTTTGTGGAAATAATGCTTAATTGAAGAGGACCCTTTTCTTGCAGAAGATTCTTTAGGTACCATATTAACATATTCTTGAATGCTGAGAGGTCTAGAGTAATTGTATGGCATTTCAAAAAGGAAAATTACAGTAATAATAAAGTGCCATAAAGATAAACATCTCCCTTGGTGTAATCAGAGATTCCACTTACTGATGTTGTTAACAATTCCTACTATCTTTCTATCTCAACTGGATTTTAAGCCCACACAGGTATGACTTAGAAAAGAAGGGTCTGCCCTCATTTCTCTTGGCTGAATGGCAGTGATACTTATAATCTAGAGGTAGAGGAATTCTGTGACTTCTTTTAGATGTTTCTGATAGGCAGTTCTCATCCTCTGCTTGAACTCTCAGTGTTGGAGTCCTTGTCTGACAACATAGCCTATTTCACTTCTGGACAATATACCTTGTTAAAATGTACTCCTGTTAAACCACGGTCATCATCATGTTTTTTCTACTCTTGCCTTTCCCCAAAGCTTCTACTTTCCAGGCTAAGAAGCCTTGTTTTCTGCTACCATTTCTCAGGCAACAGGATTTTAGACTTTCCAGCAAATAAACCTCGTCTGGGTATGTCATAAAGTTTGAAGAGTGTTGTGTATAGTTTTTTGTATCATTTCAAAAAGATATTAGAGCGGGGCGCCTGGGTGGCTCAGTTGGTTAAGCGACTGCCTTCGGCTCAGGTCATGATCCTGGAGTCCCGGGATCGAGTCCCGCATCAGGCTCCCTGCTCAGCAGGGAGTCTGCTTCTCCCTCTGACCCTCTCCCCTCTCATGCTCTCTCTCTATCTCATTCTCTCTCTCAAAAAAAAAAAAAAAAAAAGATATTAGAGCATGTTAGGGGGATTCAGTATAAGAAAGTAATAATTAAGATTTTTCAAAACAGAATGGGCTTTTGACTGTCACCCAAAGGTTAAGAGGTTTTCTACTGTGAAAGAAATGTTGAATTGGAAGACCTTCAAGACCGCTTCCAATTTAAATTTTCTCATTTTGTGACTTAAAACCCCCCAGCAAACTCAAGTGAGAGAGAAATAAATGAATGTTGAATAATGCATTTGCTCTAAACTAGGCACTCTGCTGTGAGCTCAATACATTAATAAAAATGTTACTGCTGTAGAGGTAGAAATGCAGTCTGCACTGTAGCATCCATCCACTTTCCCTGAGTGTTTTTTTAAATCAACAGAGAAGAATTATAGAACATCTAGAAATGGTACTAGACTGGTAGGAACTCCCCTACCATGAATCCAGATAAAGAGCCATGGAGTAGACCATTTCGTGTAGGCATACCCAAAGTAGTTTTTATTATTTCAGACATTTTTTGGAATGGATATTTTGGAACCACCTTTTTTGCTCAAGTTAGTCATTATATAGTCTTTAGAAATTGTTAGTAAATATTACTGGCTTTAATTTTGAATTAATTAGGGTCTTTTGAAAAACAATTTAAAGCACAAGGGTCTTAATGCTTATGATAGAGTTGCTTAGAATTAAAGCGATGAGAATAGCTTAAAAGACGACAGGTAAATATTAGAGTTTCTCTATTTCCTGTGAAGCATGATTGCAGTTGAGAATATCCCAAAGTGGAGATCTTTACTCCTTGGCAAACAAACGTGTTCTGCGGAAGGGCTGGGCAAATCAAACATGAAGCAGACGCAAAGGAACTTCTGTGATGTGACACCAAGATAAATAAAGGTTATGAGCACATAAGCACTTGGGATGCTGAGGTCAATTAGCAAACTGATCTTTTTTTCCCCCCTCTTATCTACCTTTGGAAAAACAATTTCCCGCCATGTAAAACTCTTTCCTGCTACAGCAGAAAATTTGGCCATCCTGTCAAGCTTTCACCAACTCTATTAAATTATACACAAAAAAGGAAGTAGCAATCACACTCCTTAGCTTCTCAGATGTCCCCATTGTCAAAATGATTCCAGATTTTAAAAATCTATAAAGAAGTTGCTGGTCCACAGAAATTCTTTTCTTTGATATTCTTATAAATTTAGAAGCTTAGTGACTTTAAAGTACTTAAGTTTTCTCCTTTTTTGTTAAAAGGTAAATTTTTTGTCCCTGATCTCTGGTATCCCTTGTTACACATTAAATAATCCCAGCTGATTTGACTTTTTAAATTTTGTTTTACTGGTGCCATCTTTTTTTTGTCCTCAGAGTTCTCCTGTCTAACTAGTTGCAATGCTTTTCTTTTTTTTTGCCAGGCTGTCCACAATCTGTTTTACCCTAGAAAAATGCCTGTGTTTCCCAGTCTGGTCTGGTTGCACTCAGTGTCTGTCTGGGGAAATTAAGAGGTCTGGATGCTGACTTCTCCTCAGGCACAACAACCACTTACCTGTCAGAGCCCAGGATCACCATAGCATCATGCTTCAGGCCATCTCTGGAAAACCATTCTGAAGGACAGCAGAGATGTCGATTCATAGGAAAGCACCCAGATTTTCATGTCAGGGAAGAGTCATTACTACTTACTTTCAATCTCAATAAAGTCATCACAGAGTGAATGGTTAGATGCTCAGGCTCCAGAGCCAGGTTAAGTTTTCACTCTACTATTTTCTACCTGTGGGACTCCGAACATGTCCTCCAAACTCACTGGGCCTCAGTTTCCATCTTCATATAATGGGGCTAGCAGTGGTCCTTAACTCATAGAGTTGCTGTGAATTATCATTAGCATTATTATTATTATTCCCATAGTAAAAATGTATTTAAAGATATATATATTTGCATTAGCGATGCCATATACTTAGGAGCCAGTCTTCCAAATAATTTTGAGGAGTCCTTACCATTTATTTCCTAAATTTCAAGGACTTATTGGATGGGGAGGAAACTACCACCACTGGTGATAAAAAAGACAAAACAAGGGAGAAGTCAAGAGTCATCTTTAGGCAGCACCATCTCCTTGTCAGGGTACCTGCCTCTTATTCGGGTCCTTTTGCTGTTCATGATGATGCATTCCCTCACATGGGGTTTTATGACAGATTATATAATAAGACGGATTACACGTTAGCATTATTTTCTTGTCATAGGCATATGATTGATAGAAACAAAAATCCAAATGTTGCTGTCTACTACATGTACAGTATTGACCCTTAAGGTGTCCTATGATTTTTTTTCAAAGTTTCAACTTCTTTTTCCTATAGCCAACATTAATGTAAATTTCAGGATCAGTCCACAGCAGCTCTCCGCACAGCCCTATCTTATTTATTTATTTGATAGAGATTGAGGGAGAGCACAAATAGGGGGAGCGGCCAGCAGAGGGAGAGAGAGAAGCAGGCTCCCTGCTGAGGAAGGAGCCCGACGTGGGGCTCGATCCCAGGACCCTGGGATCATGACCTGAGCCAAAGGCAGCTGCTTAACTGACTGAGCCACCCAGGTGCCCCTAGAAAAATATTTTTTAAGAAAAGGCTTTATTGCACATGTCTATCAGGATACACCCTTGATAGATACGAAGCATGATCTGATAAATTTACAAATACAGTCTCCATATAACTTTTCAGAATCCTGTTGCATTAGTAAGAAATACCTGCATTAAAATAAACCTTTATTTGTATTTATTATATTTGTTATATATTTATTTATATTTAAGAACTTAGGCTTAAGTCATAGGTAGGAAAGAAGCAATTTGAAAATGGCTCTTTTAAGGCCACTGAATTTTCCTTTTTCCCAAACCTGTGGGATTCGGTCTATCTAGCCATCCGGCACTCTGTCCTCCGGAGCAGACAGTTTCCGTTCATCACAAGGCCTCAACTCAGAATGCCTGTGGGCAGTCATGTAAATCGCAAGCTCTGAGCCCTCCTGGTGGGGGGCAGGTGTGGGCATAGCAGTCAGTGTGTCAGGCTGATGGGTAGTCCAGCAGTTGAAATAGTATGCGTTCTTTTCCAGTGCTGGCGGCTGCTGTGTTTGCTTTCCGAGCAGTGAACCTGATGGAGGTGACATCACTGGCTGCAGCCGAAGTAAGGATAAGTTTCACTCGGAGGGGCTGGGAATAGTCCCTGAGAGATTGCCAGGCCCAGGCCCTGTGGTCTCAGATGCATAGGATACACATTACTCATTGCCTAGTTTTTTAACTCGGGTAAAACCTGTAAGTTTCAAGCTAAGTAATATTAAGTACTCAAGATTCCTGAATCAGTTGAAGACAATCTTCTTGTGAAGGAATCACAAACAAGATTATTATAGGAAACCATTATAACCATTATGGGGGAACCAAGATACCCAGAAATTTTAGTAGCAGCTACTGGGGCTTCGATTGCATTTTCTTGTTATTGTTCACATCCATGTATTCTGCTAGGACAAGGAAAAACGAGTTGAGAGAGTTAAAGACCATGCATTCAGATGATACAGTAAAGATACAAGGTTTTTTGGTTATTTTTAATAATGAGTTAATTCTTTAAAGCTGGTTTCTTTTCAATAGTATAATTTATACCTGAAACATAGTTCAGTTAAATAGTGGCTTACCATATTACTCTATTTGTTATCTCTCATAGAAATTTAAATTTTACCCTTAAAATAGCTGCCTACATTCTTTGTTTAAAGGGAAGAGGATGTTTATGCATCTTGCAATTGAATAAACATTAGTTCCATCTCAAAATGATTTCCTGAAGCCAGATACTCCGTATACTAGAATAACGGGACCAAGATTCACAATGTACGTTTATTTATAGAAGCAAGTTGAAATGTTAGACCTCTTATAAGCTCCTGCTACTTTGTATATTTGAAGAAGGCTCAAAGCAAAAGTCCAGGTTACTTTCTACTGCACATTTTAGCATTTTGCACATGTTCTAACATTAAGATGTTCAGAAAAGAGAAGGGAGGTTATAGCTTCAGTGCAGATTTAGGACACACGTGAAGATCTTAGAGAGGGTGTCAATGCCAGACTTACATTGCAGTGGTGTTTCTATTGTGGCTTCCTTTGCCCATTAGAATACTGATATTAATAATTCTTTCTGTTTTTTTGTTTCAGGCAGTTCTTGCTGACCTTTCTACTTTAAAAGTTATGCCTCTTCTTCAAATTTTTCTGTTTGCTACTGTCACCTGATCTTCTTCAAGGTCACTGACAACACATCTAGTTTTTCATTAGAAAATAATCATGAACTATGCAAACTGCATAAAACCAAAATGAAACTTTGCATATAAGCCAATAAAGATCATGTTCCCTCTTCATTTAAACCTAAGTAGTTTTTCACTTTTTGAAACAATAACTCCGCACACCAAATATTGCACTGCATGCTGCTGATTTTCAAGAGAGAAGCAATAGACATAACTTCTGCTAAATTGAGCATACTATATATATATACTCCTGACTTGTAAAAGGCATGTAACAATATATGCAATAAGAACTCAAGCTACTGTAATAAACTTGAAGAGGTAATGTAGCCTCTGGGACAATTTTCTTCTGTCAGTTTGCAAATTTATCTCTAGATAATGTATCATTTTGTCTTGTAAATTGCTCTTCACTCAGAGCCAGGGGTGGCGTAGAATGTGGGAAGATTTGAAAAAGGTAATGGAATTCAAACGTACTTTAGTGTTCTTAACGACTTTTCTCTCACCGGACATCTTCTAGATCCCCTTCCACTTTATTTCTCCCTGAAAGGTCTCAGTGGGGCAGGTCAAATCCAGTTGTCTCCATCTGACAGTATGTTCTTCATCACTTTCCGAAAAAAGAAAATTACAGAGTGATCTCTTCAAACTCCTCAACCTTCCACCTCTTGCTTAGAAGACTTGATGCTGCCGGAGTCTGTCACTTTGGAAGAATGCAGAGAGGACACCCACGGATTTAATGAAGGGAATGAAAAATCAAAGGCATATCCGCTTCTGCTGAATCTTGGTTTAACAAGATTTACTTCCAGGGCAGAGCAGCTGAGAAACTAGCGGGAGGTACGATAAGACATTCATTTTAGAACTGAAGACATTATGCTGGGCATCAGTCTTATTTTGGTCTTTATTGTAGGTGAAGGGTTTTATTTTATATCACTTCCTAAAGACCTACCATTTCTGTAATTTGGAATGATAGAATGTGAAAAAAAAAAGTCAAAATTTCAACACAACTTCGAATCAAGAGATTGATGCTCTTACTGAATGCCTAGAATTGTATTAGGTTTTGTCCAGATGTATTTCCTGAGTCTTTTATTTGAAGAGTATATATAAATTAGGGAATTTCTGAGGTTTAGCACAAGACTGCAAGTGTGATGGAGTTTGATAGAATTAGTTCTTAATTTGAAAATCTTTATGCTTTATTCATCGGTGCTTATTGAAAACAAAATAATAATTTATTATTCAGTGATTGATTCTTGAGAAACCCCATTTCATTGCTTTTGGAAAGTGATTCAGTTATAATCATATGCTTTGCCATTTGGGTGTGTGCAAATGCACATTCATCATGAAGATAAGCACACACCTTTGACTACTGTCTTCCTTTCTTCCCTGTTGGAGTTTTAAATGGTTAAGGTCAACTGTATACAGCTATGCCCATTGTTGGCTTCTTTAAGAGAATATGCATAAGCCTTTTTCCAAAACAGAAATGTAGTGGTCTAGTAGAAAAACTCTAGACTGAGTTCTTGTCCTAGCAGTGAGTCCCTAGATAATTTAATCCCTCTTATCTGTAATTGAGGGGGTGGAGGGTATGAGGGGCGGGCAATAGGAAATTATTGTATTTGTTCTTGTTTACCTTACCAGGTTGAGTAAGACTAAATGAGAAGATATATTTGAAAGTGATTGATTTTTAACTGCAAAGCACCAAGCAAATGTAAGATGTTGTTGGTATTAATTTTAAATATGACATTTTAAGGCCAAGTGGAAAAAGATATAAATGAAGAATGCTTAACTTCATTAACATCTGTCTGACTTTATACTATAAAAAATGAAATCTGGAACATGGCAGAGCAGATCCTTTCATCTGAAACAGGTGGTTCCAGCCAGCAGAGCTGAATCCGAACCCCAGAGCTGCTACACATTTTGCTGCCGTCACAAACCCCTCCCGGCCGCGCTTAGCTGCTAGTTGAAAATAGCACATCAAGGGCAGTCGGGCTGTGTTGCCCCCTCTGCCTCTCACCGCACTCCTCACACTGCCCCTCCTGGCTTCCTTCCTCCTGTGTCCTCCTACGCCACCTCCTACCAACCCCCGAAGCCCCCACATATGCTCTGCTAGTGGTCACAAGGCCCCAAGTGACCGGTGTTAACCAGGTAATCTTTCTGTCTGCAGCATTCACACTGATGGCAAAATAAGCTAGTAGGCAAAATGTGTTCGGCTCTTCTGGATTTCAGTTCACCCACTAATGTAATATGTGTGACTTTATATGATGGAAGAGTTTATTGAACAATCTCTCTGATAGAACCTTTTGGTAGTGCAGCACTCTGGCTAATTGAAATTTCCAGCAGGTCTTAACGGCATAGCACCCTCTTAACACTCAGCAGGTACGCTCTCTTCCTATTTCATGGAGAAAATAAAGACCATTAAGGTTGAACCCCCTCAGCCTTCTGCTTCAAACTTAGCTTTATTCTCCCTATACTCATCTCCTTCCTTCTTCTCTCGGGAAGTGTCTAGTCTATTCCTACAGTTCTCTAAATACAGGCTCGGTTTTTCACTTCCATGCCTAAAAATTCAACAACACCCTATTGCTTCAAGGATAAAGTCTGGGCTCTGTAGCATAGCAGGAACAATTCTCCACAGCTTGGTCTTTCCATTCTTGGGCCCGCACTCTGATCCATTATCCTATACCTCACTGTCACCAGGTTACTTGATCATCTTCAACCAGCTGTGGCCATGCCCTTTGTCTCTGCCAGAAGGACCTCCATATTTCAAGGCCCAACTAAAAAAAAATCTCTCTTGTGAAGACACCCTGGAGTCTGTATATTGGAATAATTATGCCTTTCTCTTTGTTCTCATAAAACTGCTCATCCACTAATATGGGTGCTAAGAATATTGAGTGACAGCTTTTTGTATGCATGTTGATTCTCACATCACTTATTCTGAAGTCAGTTTTCATTGACTGGTCCTAAGTATGGAGGATAAAAAAAGAATTTGTCCATTGTGTTTGTATCCCCTGACTTATTCTAAAAATTGTTGGGATCTGCTTTTCTTAAAACATAATTCCTCCTAAGTATCTACTAGTCTCCCTTCTTCCACAAAGGTTCTAATTTTTATTTGGAGATTTCCCCGCACCCTGGCACCGTATGCTTCAGATGAAGCTGACTCCACCCCAGGACCTCTGCGTCCTGGTCAAGCCAGTCACTGTGTACCATCCCTCTTGGCCACAGGGATTGTTTCAGGATCAGTGCAAAAATCTAAGACCAGTGAGGACCAATGAAACTTGATTACAAGACTTCGGTTTAATCTTTTGGGAAAGCTGGGCATAAAAAAGAGAGGATATAGGGTCTGGAGCTGCAGCCTAGAAATGGAAAGCATGAAAAGCTGCTCTGTTGACCTTGTTGATCCCCCAGTCACATTCTACCAATCTGCCCCTGGACTGTTTCGTTACCTGAGCCAAAAGATTCTTTTTGCAACAGAAAGGATCCTAACTGAAGGTGCAGTTATTTTACCTTTTAGATGACCCACTACAACAGGAGTATCATTACGTGGTACGGGACTCCTGTCTACACACTGCTTAAACTGGAGGAATCTTTTTTTTAACTTTTTTTCATTCAAGACACACCATGACCTTACAAGGATAAATTCTATGTTCCAGACCTACTGAGCCACCTGAAGTACCTTAAACACACAGTATGTCTCTCAGCTTTGGCCCTTTGCCCATATAGCACCCTCTGCTTAGAATGCCTTCTCTTCCCTCTTTACTGAACTCTTGCTTGTACCTCAAAACCCAACTCAGGTGTTGCATCATCAGGGAAGACTGCTTTCTTATGAATTCTCCTCATACATAAGTTATATCATAATCATATGTTAGCTTGTCTTTCTTCCACTGGACTATAACTCCTTAAAGGCCAAAATGGTTTCTTTTTCAGCTTTATATCTCTAGAGCTGGCATTGTGCTTACCCCATAGTGGGCTTTAATAAATGTTTGTTGAATGAACAGATGAAATCATCTAACCTAATTCACTTATTTTACTGATAAGGAAACTTGCTCAGTTCAGAGTAATAACTTGTTCAGTGTCACACAACTATTTTACCCACTAAGTTGACTTGTGGAGTTGCCTCCACAGGGAGAATAACTTCCCTCCCAAAAGAAAAGAATATCTTGAGAGAAAAAAACACTTCATAACTTTATAAGCACTTCATAACTTTAGAAACACTTCATTTTTGCATTTAAATCCACTTTGCTAAGGTATAATTTATGTACAGTAAAGTGTATGCATTTTAATTTTACAGTTCTGTAAGGTTTAACACACGTATAGACCCACATCACCATCACCACCACAATCACTTGTAGTATACGACATTTCCATTATCTGAAACAATTCTCTTTAAGCCCCTTCCCATTTGATCTCCCATTCAGACAACCATTCATCTGCTCTGTCCCTAAAGTTTAGATTGGTCCTTTCTAGAGGTGCGTGTAAATGGCACTCCACATATGTACTCTTTTTTTGTCTGTTTTTTTTTGCTCAGCATAATGTTTGAGATTCATCCATGTTGTGTGATTAGTTGTCCATTCCTTTTTATTACTGAGCAGTATTTCATTGAATGACTATTTCATACAGTTTGTTTATCCATCATTGTTAAGGGCATCCATGTACTCATATTTTGGCGTATTACGGATACAGCCACTATAAACATTTGTGCGCAAGCCTTTATGTGGACATAGATCGGCCTTTCTTTTGAGTAAATACATAGGAGTAGACTTGCTGAGTCATACGTGAGCATAAATTTAACTCTCCAAGAAACCTCTAAACTCTCTTCTGAAGTGGTTCTACCATTTTACGTTCCTACCAGCAGTGCGTAAGAGTTCTAATCGCACTAAATCCTCACCAATACTTGGTATTATCATGTTGATCATTCTAATAGGTGGTTTTACTTTGCATTTCCCTGATTACTAATGATGTTGAGCATCTTTTCATGCTTATTTGCCATGTATACATATTCTTTTTTAAAATGTTCAAATATCTTGCCCATTTTTAATTATCTTAAATTGTAAGAATTTCTTATTCTGGATACATTTACGTCTTGTAACATTTTCTCCCATCCTGTGGCTTATCTCTTAATTTTCTTAAGTATCTTTTAAAGAGCAAAATTTTTAATTTTATTGAATCAGTTTATCTTTTTTTTTTTAGGGCTCATGTTTTTTGTGTCCTATCTAAGAAATTTTTCCATAACTGAAGGTCACAAAGATTTTTTTCCTATGTTTTCTTCTAGAAACTTTATAGCTTGAGCTCTTACATTTAGGCCTATAATGCTTTTTTTAAGTTAATTTTGTGTACAGTACAAGAGTTAAGGATTGAGGGTCATGTTTTTGCATACGGATATGCAATGTCCCAGCACTCTTTGCTAAAAAAAAAAAAAAAAAAAAACCCACACACAAAAAACTATCCCTTTTATGTCAGCACCTCTGTATAAAATCAGTTGATCATATATCTGTGGGTTTATTTCTGGACCCTATTCTCTTCCATGGATTTATGTCTGTCCTTGTCTATTTATGTCTATTTATGTCTATCCAATACCACACTGTGTTAATTTTGTACCTTTAGAGTAAATCTTGAAATCAGGTAGTTTAAGTCCTCGAATTTTGTTTCCTATGTCAAAATTATTTTGGCTATTCTAAGTTCTTTGCATTTCTAAATAACTTTTAGAACCAGCTCTTCCACTTGGTACCAAAATTTTTTTAAAAGATGCTGGGATTTTTATTGAAATAGCATTGAATCTATAAATCAGTTGGAGACAATTGATACTTTAACAATATTGAGCCTACCAATCCATGAACATGAGATACCTTTCCATTTAGTTACGTCTTCTTTAATTCCATTCAGTAATATTTTGTAGTCCTCCATGTAGAGCTCCTGTACATATTTTGTTAAAATATCCTTAATTCTTTCACATTTTTATGCTATTGTAAATGGTATTTTTAATTTCACTTTCCAGTGGTTTGCTAATATATAGAAACACAATTGATTTTTTAATATTGACCTTGTATCCTGAGACCTTGCTAAACATTCCTAATACCCCTCTTTGTAGCCTCCCTAAGATTTTCTACATATACGATATGTCATCTATAAATAAAGACAATTTTACATTTTTTTCAAATCTACATGTTTTTTTTATTCATTGACTAGAACTTGCAATAGAATATAGAAGTGTTGCAGTTCACCTAATTTTAAATTAAGTGTACTTCTTTCTTGAATAAGTGCAATAAATATTTTAAATATACACCCGTGTAATAGTTTGGTCAATTTAGGAATAAAACAGTGGGAGGAAATGAAACATTCAGAATGAGGTGGGGAGACATACTGATACACAGTGAAGATAAATTTGGTCAGTTGTATGTTGCTGATGATCCAGATGTCTTCTTCAAATTATTCGTTTTAGCTTAAGCAATTGGCTTCAGGTGTTATCAATGTCTTTCTTATGTTAACTAGGCGATTGTTTTTGTATTACTTCTTCAATTATTCTTTATCCTTAAAACTTTGTTTTCAGATAATGTGGTGTGTATATATTTATTCAACAAACACTAAATGCTTTACTCAGAACAAGGTATTCTGCTGAGCACTCAATGTTTATATGTATTTGTATGTTCGCTTTCTTAGTAACAAATGTGGTAAGAGACAGAACTTCTTATATAAATAGCATACTGACCCCTCTTTTTGCAAGCAATGGTGCCTTGCCTCCTGTGGTAGGAAGAATAATGGTCCCCCATTAAAAGTTCGTGTCCCAGTCCCTGAACCCGGTGAATATGTGACCTTACATGACAAAAGGCACTTTGCTTCTGTGATTAAATTAGATTTTGAGAAAGGGAGATTATCTTGGATTGTCAGCTGGGTCCAGTGTAATGACAAGGGTCCTTATCAGGGAACGAGGGAGGCAGGCAGGAGTGTCAGAGTCAGGGAAGAGTTGGAAGATGTACTACCGGCTTTGAAAATGGAGGAAGGAATGCAGGTCGTTCTAGTAGCTGCAGAAGTCAAGGGAACGGATTCTCCCCTGCGGCCTTTAGGAGGAATCCAGCCCCGTTGACACCTTGATTTTAGGACTTCTAGCCTCCAGAACTATAAGATAGTAATTTTGTGTTGTTTGAAGCCACTTAGTGTATGGTGATTTGTTGCAGCAACAACAGGAAATCAATCCACCTCTCAGATAAATTAGATTTACTATATCAACTGTGACATATGATAGTAAGTTCACATTGCTTCAATTCTCTTACCTATGAAATAGATGATTCTACCTGTCCAGTGTCTCTCGTGGGCTTTTTATAATGATCAAATAAGATAAAATGTGTAAAAGTATTTTGAAGACAACCTTCTCTCCGGTACTGACAGGGAAAAGACCCCACAAAGTTGGGCGATTTTAAGACAAGCGTTAACAGAGGAAGAGAAGTGTTGGGGGAAATGTATTGCCAAGTCCTAACGTTTCCTTCCATGTGGACGTTGTTCACTGGCGTAATGTTCCTCACTCCCTCCCCCCGTGGACAGGAGCAAATTATATTATTGATGAAGTTGGGATCAGTGAGTAGGCATATAAAGCCAACTCCTTTCTCACATATTTCTCTTGGGATCCAACAACCCAAAGCAAGTGTATGTTCTGTACTGCTCCTCTACACCCTGGCTTTAGAAAGTCTGGATCCCAGGGTATGGCGGGGCGGGGGTGGTGGCAAGAGGAGGTGGCTACAGTTGTTCAGTGCATCACTGAGTGCACAAGTTTTGAAAAACCTGTCCTTGCTGCAAAATTAAGTCACACTCCCTGAGATTAACTTTATCAGCAAGATAGATGATATATCATCTTCATAAGCTTTCGTTTGCCCAGGTTTTATTTTTATCTCTCAAGTACTCAGAGCTCAGGCAGGAAAACAGGTGCTGTTTCTTGGATCTCCAAGCCTTATTCACCTGGGCCAGAAAGTTAAGGGTCGCAAGGGAGAAATTGCAACGATGGGTCATGGAATATAAGCTAGAAAAGAAGAGAAATGAAGGATAACTAGGGGGTGATGATAGATATGGATAAAGCGGGGTGGGAGGATTAAAGGTAAAAACAAAAAAGTAAAAAAGCATTTTTGAAGGCAGGGTACTTCAGCAAGTAACTTGGAAGGATAATGTTCGTAACCAGAATGGGGTATCTGTGTTTGAAATTTTGAACTTGGTGCCATTTTTGTTGATGCCAAAATCTAAGGCATGCTGGATAGAGTAGAGGAAAGGAGAACATCATTGAAAATATGAGGACGTCAAGAAACCAAGAGTCCATGGTGTTGGAGGAACCATCCGTATAAATATTGAAGTCACCCAGGAGGATGACAGAAGTAGGGGAGAAGAAGAAAACAGACTTGCAAGTTAGTTTTTCTGAGACTCAGAAGGAAAGACTCGGAAGCTACTAGTTAGTAACTGTAACTTGGAGGAGGAAGAGTGGTGTGACCAGATGGTGTGAGCCTCAAAGGAGCAGAAGGGGTTTGCAAGAGGGAAGGGGGAGTAAAACTCAAATTGGCATTGCCAAGTAAGGCTGGTGCTGAATCACTTTGAATGTAAGAGAGAAGAAATAATCCATTCAAGAGAGCGGCAAAGAAACCGTGTCCCCAGGATACAGCCTGCTTTTAGTTAAGCAAAGAGGTGAAGAGAACTTTCCGAGAAGAGGTTGAAAAATACGGTTTATGGATCTCACACTGGGAACTGGGAATTCCAAGAGACAAAGGGAAATGCTTTCCTAGGGAGGGGAATAAAAAGTGGGGTGGGGATTAGGTCCCATTAAAGGAAAGAAGTTTGGATAATTGATAACTGAGAAGCTTGGAATTCTGATGGAGAATGGGATAGACGGGGATGTGTGGACGGGCTGGTCCTCTCAGAGGTGACTGAACCCTCGGTTCTGCTGTGGTCCAGACTACTCTGTGGTGGGACAGCTGCTCCCTCCAGCATCCTGAGGCTGGCATGGTCTAATTATAGTCAGCTTCCTTTTCAGACAGCAGTTGTGGTTGTCTCTGAGAGAGCACTGCAGTAGTTTGGTGACTTAGCTATTTTTTCCCCCCACCCAGGGAATTTAGTTTTCCTCTCCCTCTTTTGGCTTTTGCCTATTCATTATTTCAACTTACTCATGGCTTGGGGAGAGACTGTTTTCTTTGCTCAGACAAAAGGATCCCTCCTTTATAAATGGAATCACTGCAAAGTTTTCATGAAATATAGAAAGCAACAAATTATCTCTAATACACAACTTAATTTGCACCCATAGCATGTACAGTGATGGACTGACCCAGAGACAGAGAGAGAGAATGGATGAATGAATGAATGAATGGGGATTAGAATGTCAATGGTAAGACTCTATATGGAGAAACAGGCAGGTTTTTCTCTTTCTCTCTGTCACCTTTCAAAGGACTTACCTTTGTAAGTCACCTTTGTCACCTTACCTTCAAAAAAGGGCACACAATTTTTTTGTGTTGTTGGGCAACCTCCCCTAGTGTAGGAGAAAAGTGACTGAATGATTATTTCATGTATGAGAGCCTGAAGTAAATAAAAAGACTTGAATACATGTATGGAAAGAAATATTTAGATCAGTGGACAGGCTGATAGAACCCCAACTCTGTCAGAGGTCTGGGCTCTGGTGGCAAAGTACAGAAATGTAAGGGGGCAGTGTACGAGGAACAGGGACTCCCCTGGACAGAAGGTCAACCCTGGACTTCAGCCCCGGGATAAGGTCAGCGGACTCATCTGTTGAGTAGGAACAACACCCTTCCTCTAAGGAACCACCAGACACCTATTCCATGTGAGGGAGATGGTTGGAAGAGACAGGAAGAGTTCCTATACCTGTGCATAGGGAACCATGCATCTTAGTAACTCCTGTGCTAGACACAGAGGGAACAGTCACTACTGTTGAAAGCAAATATTTTCACAATATCTTATATTTTTGTTTATACTCTATTAGACATTGATTTGAAACCCAGCTCCAACATTTGCTAGCTCTGCAACCTTGGTAAAATTACCTAATCTTTATAAGCCTCAATTTCTTCATCTGTAAAATGCTAATCAGTGCCAAATAGGGCATATAGGATAAATTTCCCACTAAGCACTGTTTTAGCTGCATTCCAAAATTTCCATGTATTGTATTTTCGTTTAATTCAAATACTATCTAATTTCCCTGTTTGATTTATTCTTTGATTCAGTGTGTTAGTTTTCAAGTAGTTCAAGTTTCCTCCAGTTATCTTTGCTATTGGTTTCTACTATAATTCCATTGTCATCAGAGAACATACTTTATATGGCTGGAGTCCTTTTAAATCTGTGGAGACTTGTTAGCCGGCCCAAGATATACTCTGTATTCATAAGAATTCTGTGTGCCCTTGAAATGAATGTGTATTTTACTGTCTTTGGAGAAAGTGTAAGACACATCATAAACTTGGTTAAAACCAGTGATAAAGAGAAAATCTTAAAAGCAGCCCAAGAAGTCCCATTCTGTGCAGAATAGCAAGGTTAAGGATAGTGGCATATTACTGTAAAAAACATGCAAAATAGAAGAGCATGGACCAACATCTTTAAAGTGCTGCAAAAAACATATAGTCAATCTGGAATTCTTTACCCAGTGAAAATATCTCTCAAAAATGAATGGGGAAATAGACTCTTTTTCACACATTGAAAAGCCGAAAATACTCATCACCAAGCAGACATGCCTTAAAAGAAATGGTAAAGGAAGTCTTCAAACAGAAGAAAAATGGGATCAGAAGGAAATCTGCATCTATACCAAGGAATGAAGAGTCCTGGAAATAATAATCATGAGAATAAATATAAAAACTTTTTTCTTAGTATTTAAATTCATTTTAAAAGTAAACCATGTAGGGGCGCCTGGCTGGCTCAGTCAGAAGAGCTCATGACTATTGACCTCGGGGTCATGAGTTCAAGCCCCATGTTGGGTGTAGAGATTACTTAAATAAATAAACTTAAAAAAATAAACCATGTAAAGCAAAAATAATAACAATAAATCATCAAGTTTATATAGAAGTAGAAGTGAATATGTGACAAGAGCAGCACAATAGCCAAGTAGGGTAGAAATATATTTCTATATATTATAAGGTTCTGTACATGAGTGGCATGTCATCACTTGAAGGTACACTGTAATAAGTTAAAGATGTATATAAAAACTGAAACAACCACCAGAATAAAACCACCAAGATATAATTAATAAGCTAAAGGAGATCAAATGGAATTATAAAAACATGCAGTTCAAAAGAAGGCAGAAAAGGAGTGAAAAGGAAACAAAATACAGCTAGAGAAAATAGAAAATAACAAAATACTCAACCATATCAATAACCACGTTAAATGTAAGATTTAAATGTAAACATTTTAGTTAAAAAGCAGAGATTGACACATTGGATAAAAACAAACAAAAACCCAATACCTAAATACATCGTCCTTATAATAAACCCATTTTAATATGAAAATACAATTAGATTAAAAGTGAAAGGATGAATAAAAGATATAGCATGCTATCACCAATCAAAAGTAAGCTGGAGTGACTGTATTAAATCAAACAAATCAGATTTCAAAGCAAAGATCATTACCATGAGCAAAGGTAAAGTCATCAAGAAGACATAGAAGTCCCAAACATTTATACACACAACAGAGTTTCTAAATATATAAAGCAAAATTGATAATGCTAAGAAAAATAGACAAATTTAAAATTATAGTCAGAGATTTCAACACCCCTCTATCAATTATTTACAGAAAAAGTGGGCAGAAAAATCAGGATATAAAAGAACAATGTTAATAACCAACTTTATCTAATCACATTTATAGAGGCTTTCATCCAGCAACAGCAAAATGCACATTCATCTCAAGTGCACACACAATTCTTATGAATACAGAATATATCTTGGGCTGTGTAACAAGTCTCTGCAGATTTAAAAGGACTCCAGCCATATAAAGTATGTTCTCTGATGACAATGGAATTATAGTAGAAACCAATAGCAAAGATAACTGGAGGAAACTTGAGCTATTTGGAAACTAACACACTGCTAAATCATCCATGAATCAAAGAATAAATCAAAAAGGGAAATTAGACAGTATTTGAACTAAATGAAAACACAGTATCTGGAAATTTTTGGTGTTTAGTTGGAAATTTATACTATAGAGGCCTATATTAGAAAACTAGAAAGATTCCAAATCAATCATCTTAGCTTCCATTAAAAAACTAGGAAAAAAATAATATTCAACCAAAGATAGTTATAAAAGGGGAAATAGTAAAGATCAAAGCAAAAATTAATGAAATAGAAAACAAAAACAATAGAGAAAATCAATAAAACAAAAAAGCTGTTTCTTTGGCAAGATCAATAAAATTGATAAACCTCTATCCCAACTGATCAGGAGGAAAAGAAAGAAGTAAAAAATTACCAGTATCAGAAATGAGGGCCATGCTATAGCTACAGGAAATATTATGAATAATTTATGCCCATAAATGTGATGTCAAGTAGTTTTAGCCAT
This sequence comes from Eumetopias jubatus, assembly GCF_037043125.1. Lineage (NCBI taxonomy): Eukaryota > Metazoa > Chordata > Mammalia > Carnivora > Otariidae > Eumetopias > Eumetopias jubatus. Next base: position 181,054,122 of record NW_028274808.1, on the reverse strand, counting down.
CCAACTTTGTTCTTTCTCAAGATTGTTTTGGCTGTTCTGGTACGCCTGCATCTTTTACTGAGGAATTGATCTTGGACAAAAACCCATGCGTAATTTTTTTTTTCAAAGGCAATTGCTAAGGCTTCACCTGGTAGGCCCCATGAGGAAGAGCGGCCCCCACACCAGATTTGGTGCACAGCCAACACAGTGCGGCCTCTAAAAGAAGTTGCAATGTGGACCAGCCTCCCCTGGATGGCTGTGCTCTTCACTATATCTGCCTTCCCAGCCCAGGTGCCTTCTTATGGAAGCCTCTTTATCAGAGGTCTTCTACAGGGGCCTTCTTCAGGGGCTCTGCCAAGATCTTCTTTTCAGGGTGCTGGGGGTGAGGAGGACCTGAAGACATTGTCTTCCCCTCTGACTCAATACTTGGTACTCTTCCACTTCTGTCTCCTCCCTCTCTCTCTCTCTTCCTGGTCCCCTGCAGGAGTCTTTTGTTTGGGGTTCCCTGAGCATTAAGACAATTCCCCGCGGGGCGCCTGGGTGGCTCAGTCATTAAGCGTCTGCCTTCGGCTCAGGTCATGATCCCAGGGTCCTGGGATCGAGCCCCGCATCGGGCTCCCTGCTCGGCGGGAAGCCTGCTTCTCCCTCTCCCACTCCCCCTGCTCGTGTTCCTTCTCTCAGTGTGTCTCTCTCTGTCAAATAAATAAAAATCTTTTAAAAAAATTAAAAAAAAAAAAAAAAAGACAATTCCCCGCATTGGTGCTGATACACCTCACCTTCAACTGGAGTTGTTTCATGGGACAAAATGGAAAAGGAGGGTGACACTTTTGTCAGGTTAGCCTCTTGCTTATACTATTGCAGTAATGGTTAAAGGCTCAACTGATACTTTGGTTTTGGCTTGTTGCCTTAATCGGCTACTCTGACGCCTGGGAGCTCAGGGCACTCTCAGCTCAACCCAGCTCAGTCCTCAACACATTTGAATTATAGTTTGCCAGTTTCTACAAAAAAGACTTCTGGGATTTTGATTGAGATTTTGTGGAATCCAAAGATCAATTTCGGTAGAATTGATATCTTAACAATATCGAGGCTTCCACTTCATGAACATGGTATACGTCCATTTATTTAGGTCTTTTTGAATCCCACTCAGCAATGTTGTCACAGCATATCTCTGCATTTGTTGTCAGTGTATAGGTCTTACGCAGCCTTTGTCAGAGCTTTCTCTAAGTTTCACATTTTTGATGCTATTATAAGCATTATTGTTTAATTTCAATTTTTGATTGTTGCTAGCATATAGAAATATTTTTGTAGACTGAAACCTTGCTAAACACATTACTAGTCCTACTGTTTTTTGTAAATTCCCTATAATTTTCCACATAAATGATAATATCTATGAATAAGAACAGTTTTCCTTCTTCCTTTCCAATATGGATGTCTTTTATTTCTTTCTCTGGCCTATGTGCACTGGCTAAAACTACCAATAAAATGTTGAGTAGAAGTTGGGAGAGTGGACTTTCCCCCTGTTCCTGACTTTAGGAAGAAAGCATTCACTATTTCTCAATTAAGTATGGTGTTACAGTAGATGATTTTTTTTTAAGATTTATTTATTTACTTGAGACAGAGAGCGGGGGTGGGGGCTGGGGATAGGGGGCGAGGGAGAGAGAAACAAGCGGACTCTGCACTGAGCACAGAGCCCAACGTGGGCTCGATCCCACGAACCTAAGATCAGACCTGAGCCAAAACCAAGAGTCTGACGCTTAACCAGCCACCCAGGAGCCCCTACAGTAGGCTTTTTATAGATCCCTTTTGTCAGGTTAGGAAGTTACCTTTTAGACCAAGTCTACAGATAGTTTTTATTAGGAATTAATGCTGAATTTTATAAAATTACTTTTTTGCATCTACTGATATAATCATATGGTTTTGTTCTCTTAATGTGTTAATATGGTGAATTGTATTTAAATAATCTGGCACAGTATGTATAGGAGAGCCGGGACGATGCTTGATTCTTTCTTTTTATCAGTTATCAAGGCCATCGGTTAGCTCCTTATTATTCTTCAAAGATGGTCATTTGTTTTTTTAAATATCATTAGGAACATAATGGATTTAAATGCGAAATTCTATGGGTTTCAATCCATTGCAATTTTTGTGATGATTGAAACTCAAATTGCTCCACCTTTGGTCAGTGACTGCCCCCTTCAAAGGGGCTCCTACATCCTTTTGGCACAACTCTAGTCATCACTGAAAGCTAGCTTGCTGTCTGGTATGACAGAATGTTCCAGGTTCATCTTGTGCATCTTCCACTCCAAACCTGAAAACAGCCAATTAATTCTTCAGGAAGTTCTGGTATCTTTTATTGGAACACAGTATTTTAAAGCCACAACCTGGTTGTTAGGGTCATTCATTGCTATTAGGTTAGTCATTGTTACCAGGCTTTTTCAAGAGTTCAGAGATAATTTCCAATTCCAATACAAACTACAGTATTTTTATCTTAGCTTTTCTATATTATATCTATATCTCCTTTTCTCAACATTGATAATCATGGTTCTCAAGGACAGAAGAGATGGTGGAATAAAATATCTATAACCATTTATTTCTTTTATCCAACAATTCACATACCATAGTCTCAAAACAACAAAACTATCACCCCAACACAAGAGGGTTTTTAAATATCTTTGTCATATGTTCTCATCATTCTAATACTATTATTTATAGTTGCACCAAATCTCTGACCATATGTCAGAGCATATAGTCAGAAATACTACACCCCTCTTCCATATAATCCTTATTTAGGCTTGGTGTTCTACAAGCTACTATATTGAATACTCACCATCAGTACTTATGCTGATGGCTTCCTAATCATTTTAGCTGTCTGAAGCTTCGATTTCTAGTAGATTTCTCAAGCACTCAGAGAGGGGCGCCTGGGTGGCTCAGTCGTTAAGTGTCTGCCTTCGGTTCAGGTCATGATCCCAGGGTCCGGGGATCGAGCCCCACATCGGGCTCCCTGCTCTGCAGAAGCCTGCTTCTCCCTCTCCCACTCCCCCTGCTTGTGTTCCCTCTCTCGCTGTGTCTTTCTCTATAAAATAAATAAAATCTTTAAAAAAAAAAAAAAAGAAGAAGAAGGACTCAGAGAAGGACAATAATCCCCAAAGTCTGCATGTTGATTACAGCTTGTATGCATCTTTTTTTACTTGAAAGTAAGTTTGGCTGGATATAAAATCCTTGGCTCCCATTTTATTTCCTTGACTATCTTAAATATGTTATTCTGTCTTCTTCTGCCCCCAAAAGGGATTTTGGATCTTTTCCTTATAAGTCACTTGCTGATTTTGACTGCATTTTCTAAGGATTTTTTCTCTTTCTTTAAAGCCATGTAATTAAAATATGCCTTGATGTTGGTTGTTTTATGTTAATCTTTTTTTTTTAAGATTTTTTATTTATTTGACAGAAACACAGTGAGAGAGGGAACACAAGCAGGGGGAGTGGGAGAGGGAGAAGCAGGCCTCCTATGGAGCAGGGAGCCCGATGTGGGGCTCCATCCCAGGACCCTGGGGTCATGACCTGTGCTGAAGGCAGACGCTTAATGACTGAGCCACCCAGGCGCCCCTTGTGTTAATCTTCTGAGGTTCATGGTGTGCTGTTTCAACGTGTAATTTCAAATCTTTTTTTTTTTTTTAAGATTTTATTTATTTATTTGAGAGAGAGTGAGAGAGAGCACCAGAATAGGGTGAGGGACAGAGGGAGGGGCAGACTCCCCGCTGAGCAGGGAGCCTGATCGGGATTCAGGGCTTGATCCCGGGACTCCAGGATCATGACCTGAGCTGAGGGCAGCAGATCCTTAACTGACCAAGCCACTCAGACTCCCCTCAGACCTTTTTTTTTTAATTTCAAGAAAGTTTTCTTGAAATATAATTTTTAGTGTTTGTTGCATTTCCTTGTTTGGGTTTTCTTCTACAGGAAACCCTGGGAGAGTAGGTCACCGGATATCTTTACATAACTCTATTAGATAGGCCTTCCCATTCCCATTTTTCAACTAAGGAAACTGATGATCAAAAAAATTATGTAAGTTATTCAAGTTTCCACAGCTGGTAGCGGGAAAGCTAGAACTCTAGTCTGATTACCTCTGTATCCTGAGGGCTTTCTCCCACACTACCCAGCTGCCCAGGTCCATATGTCACACAGCCTGATTTTCCCTGTTTTTATTTCACTGCCCTTCTTTCAGTGGTCACTCTCCCATGTCTTATAACCTTGCTGCTCAAAGAAGGGTCCTTGGACCAGCAGCATTAGCATCTAATGAGCTTTGGAGCTCATTAGAACTGAGGAATATCCTTTTCTTCAGGACTACTGCGTTTTTACAAGATCCCCTGGCAATTTTTGTGCACATTAAATTTTGAGAAGCAGTGGTCTAGCAGAAAAATCTAGACAGTGTTTCTCAAACTTTACTGCATGTTAGAATAACTACAGAATCATGGGCGCCTGGGTGGTTCAGTGGGTTAGGCATCTGCCTTCAGCTCAAGTCATGATCCCAGGGTCCTGGGATCGAGCCCTACATCAGGCTCCCTGGGAACCTCAGGGAGTCTGCTTCTGCCTCTCCCCCTGCTTGTGCTCTGTCTCTCTCAAATGATTGGGCTCTTTCTGTCTGTCTCTCTCTCTCTCTCTCTCTCAAATGATTGGGCTCCTTCTGTCTCTCTCTCTCTCTCAAATGAATAAATAAAATCTTTAAAAAAAAAAAAGAATAACTGCAGAATCATTTAAAAATCCCGATACCTAGGCTACAACCCTACCAATGGAGCCAGAATCTCTGGGGATGGAGCCCAGGTATCAATATATTTTAAGATTCCCTAAAAGTGCAGCCAGGTTTGGGAACCCGTGCTTAAGGCAGTTCTCTTCAGACCTTTTGTTCCTCCGAATCACCTGGGAGCATCTGAAATGGCAGTAGGTAGAGGATGGGGCCTGAGAGTCTGCATTTCTAACGAGTTCCCAGGTGACAGATGTTGCTGGTCCCAGGAGTTTCTGGTGTCAAATCAAACTACCTGGGGTTTCCTCCAGCAACCCCAATCAGTCTGGATAAGACAGGATCAGGGCGGGATCCCAAAAGGCACAGCCCTGGCCTGCTTACCTTTGCGGGAGATGAAACAAGGAACTCTGGGAGACGGGGGTTGGGGGCGGGGGTTGCTGCAGGCTCTTCTAGGTCCTTCCAGGTTACTTCACACCTGGCGCTGGGCTAAGCAGCCGCACCTAGCAGACAGGCTGCCGGTTCCCGGGGCATCAGATGGCGGCACGGCAGCCACGGGGCGAGCACACGCTTCTCTCTGGCTGCCTGCGCCTTCACCGGCTGTCTACTTTTTCTTTCCCTAGTCTGTTCTTCCCTCCCTTCGCCCTGGGTTCCTCCCTGGGGCACCTGCTGCGTACTTGGGCTTTGGACTAAGTCCAAAATGCAGACGCCGAGGCCATAGCCCTGAGGCGCTCAAGCCGGAGAGCGAGCGCCCGGCGACGAGTGCCTAAAAGTGTACACAGCAGGACAGAACTCGATTTGGTTTCCATCCCGGCCCCATTCATGACATGCAAGGTTTGGTCTGACGACTGCAGCTTGGCAGGACTTAACACGTTCTCACTCCAGCTTATAATTTACATATTTTTCTCCCTTGGCAAGACCCCAGCTACTGTCAGCAGCAGGTTGTCTGGGACTCGCTGGGTGTGAGGCAGCCCCGGGTTGGGTGAGCTGCGCCCAGAGTTTTGACTCAAACCCACTGGCCTGCAGTGGAGCGGGGATGGTTGCTCCTGAGGCAAAGGTTGAGGAAGGGCTTCCCTCTGGACGCCCCAAGGCTGAGGAATCCCCTGCCAGCCTTACCTGGCCCTGCCCCTGAGGTGGCCGAACACTCACCCAGAATCCCGGTGGCCAGAGCAAACTGACTCACTTTCCTCTAGGTCTGACAGAAAGAAAAGAGCGATGGTGTTGGGGAGGGAAAAAACCGAGACCTTAGGGTGCCCATTGCAAAGGCTGCCAAGTCGAAGATTCTTTAAATCTCAGTTTCTACATTGAGATCATCCTGTGTATTTTTCCTGGGGGTTTGTTCACTGATATTTTTCTTTCTTTTTTTTTTTTTTAAAGGTTTTATTTATTCATTTGAGAGAGAGAGAATGAGAGACAGAGAGCACGAGAGGGAAGAGGGTCAGAGGGAGAAGCAGACTCCCCGCTGAGCAGGGAGCCCGATGCGGGACTCGATCCCGGGACTCCAGGATCATGACCTGAGCCGAAGGCAGTCGCTTAACCAACTGAGCCACCCAGGCGCCCTCGCTGACATTTTTCTGAGCACTACCTACAAGGCCTTTTCCACATGCCAGGCAAAAGCAGTCATCAGGACACGTGTTGACCCTCTGGAATAACACTGTTTTATTTTCTAGATTCTGAAGACTCTGTTTCATTTCTTGCCAGTTTCTAAGGACTCAGAGAAAGCCACTCTGGGACCTAAAAGAGTTAATGTAGCTCAAAGGCTGAGCAGGCTTTTCCTCTCTGCTGGTAGCATAATTAATCCTTACTGTTCCCAAAACCTGGCCAAGGGAAGGCTTCATTCCCCAGATGAGGTTCAAACAATCTCCCTAAAACCCTTGTCCCAGCTAGTATCCACGGCCAGGTGCAATCTGGGTTGGACCCAGCCTCTTGGGATTGGTGTCTGGTCTCCCATGACTAGTCTTAAGTAGATATAAGCCCCTCTCTTCACTTCCCTAATCCTAATAACACCTCTTGGGAGTACTATTTAAATGGAGCTGTTTTGAGAGCTACAACAAAAGAAGAAATTTCGTATTCCATGAGTAATTGGCCTAATGAAATCTCACCTGTTGGGGGGTGGCTAATTAACCAAGAGAGAGCAGAGGAGGAAGCAGCTCTGGGGGAGATCCCCTGACAAGCAGGGAAATGTCCTAGGGTGTGGAGGGGGCTGTCTTTGGGACTGGAAGTTTTAGCGTCACCACTAAGACCCTCTGGCAGCCTTAAGCATCCAGTGAATTAGAGGAGCTCCCTAAGGGCTCTTAAGATCCAGGCCTGGAACCAACTGCCCTGAAAAGCCCCAGAGTTAAGGTTCTGCTTTCACCCTGCTGGTTCTCAGAGTGGTTGCTGGGAAACAGCATCAGCATTGCCTGGGAACTTGTTAGAAATGAGCATTCTCAGACACCATCCTGGATCTACTGAGTCTGAGCCCTGGTGGGATCCAGCAACCTGTGTCTGAGCAAGCCCTCCAGGGATTGCAGTGCAGGCTCAAGTTCTCGAAACACTGCTCCAGTGAAAAACATCATTGTTTGCTCAGCCCCTTTTACATCTGGATCACCCAGAGGGAAGGGGGGTTGGGAATTTCAGATCGGTCTGCCTGGTTCTGAAGACTAGCTTTGTCACCACCTAGTCCTGTGACCTTGTATGTCTGTTCCCTCAGCTCTAGGATGGGGGGAGTAATGCCTCTTCCAGAGGAAGGCGCGAGTGTCTTGTCTTCCCCCCAGCAATCCATCGAATAGGAAATTTACAGAACAGGACCCACCGCCCCTAGAGTGAAAATCTTGTGAGACAAGGAATGGCCACACATGTACAAGACGCTAAGGTTAATACATTTTTAATTAACATTTTTAAATGGCTCTAGGTTTAAAAGAGTTCAGTTCAGCCTTTGAGCCCTGAGGATAAAGAATTGTTTTTAGCAGAAAAATGTTTCCCCAGGCTGACTTTCATCCAAATAGTTTCAAAGATTAGATTAAAACTTTCCTAAAAAGTGAAACTTAACTTCATGCACTTATGCTTCCTCTTTTTTTCTTGTGAAGAGAGGGAGAAGAACAGATCGTGTGAAGCTTGATTTTCGGTTTTTTTGTATATGTAATTCAGGATTAGGTAAAGTTAAAACTGATCAAAATGATTTGAGCATTTTTCCTTCTCTCTTACTTACGGCAGAACATTTTTGACTCCATGTTGCATGTTACAATGCTTTTTGCGTACATATAAAAAAGCGTATCTTTAGAGCAGGAATTTCAGAAAACACAGAGAAATATGAAGAAGAAAACACCCATATCCTACTGCTCAGAGATGACCGCTGTTAATGTTTCAGTGTATTTCTATGTGGGTTTTTTTTTCTGCTAAAAGGTATGATTATTAATATGTATGTGTACATTAAAACTTTTTAATGGGATCATATCATACTGTGATCACCCTGCAGAGGTGGGATGGACTCCTCCCACCCAAAACTTGGTTCGGATGTCAAAACTGGTGATGCAACACGCACACACCAAGAGGATATGATAAGATTTATTACTCACATTCTGAGGCTTTCTGGAGGGAGAAGGGGAGTGCAGGACACGTGTCTAAAGAGGTCCAAGAATGGCTCAAGAGAGCAGGGAAAGGCAAATGGCATTGGTTTTTCTTGTGGTTAGGAAAGGCTGGGGTGGCCAGGCCTTGTGTGGTTTGCTCCTCCCACTGGTGCGGAAGGAATGGTGCCCTGCTCTTTCTCATCAGCTTACCCAGATATGGGGCAGAAAGGGAAAGAAGAGTGGTGAGCTCTACAGCTGTCACCAGCCCAACACCAAAACTGGAGTTAGACTCTTTATTACTTGCACAGCTGTGCATCTTTGTCCTAAATTTACTATCATTTGTTCTATGTTTAGGAATGACCAAAATCTTCATTGTCGAACTAAATTTCTTTTGACATTGGCATCTTGTGGCAATGCCAGTTTTCCCTGTAACTTATCATTTATTTGTTCATGTTCCAGAATGATTTATGGATTGAAAACAACATGATTCTTTTCTTATAAAACAAACAAAAGATCGTGGAAGAATAAAACGTAGCATATATCCCGAAAGCATTGCATCACTAAGTTTCCCTTGAAAATAAATATAGCTTGCTCAGGGAAAAGAATACAGATAGTTTCCTTGTTTGTGAGTGTATTTGCATATGTAATGATCACACATATCTCTCGCTATTCTGCAAAATATGACTGCAGAATGTGTGAGTCACGTATCTAATCTGCTTTTAAATATTGGTTCTAAAGAACGTAGGTACTTCTAATCCTACAGTTGGAGTCCACACCTTGTAACAACAAAAGACAACTCAAGTCAGCTTTGCAAACAGGAATCATAACTAACCGCGGGGCTATTTTTTCCCTCTGTAATAAAGAATGTTCCAGCATCTTTAATGACCGAAGATAATCCTCTGTCGTCATCTGGTGCATCTAGGTTATAAAAATATATACACTGCTTTGAAGAAAGGTTCTGGTCCACTGATGTCAGGTGAAGGTCAGATTATGGAAAACTGGCATTGTTACAGCAAGAAATGAGGCCTGCTTATGTTTTCTCTTGGTATTTTGAATAAAGAATCTCACTACACAGTTTCCAGCTTGAAGATTTAATTAAGGGCATGAGGAGTGATTGATTCTAGATGCTGATCACTGATGATGACTTGCATGCATTAGAGAAAGGCCTTCTATTGAAATGGATGAAAGGAAAAATATGGTTTCAGATTGAAGGCCTCCTGAAGAACATTTTGAATAGACCAGGAAGATCAGAACAAATTGGAACATCTTCTTCCAAGATAAAAAACACTTAAAAAAAAGCAATTTGGTAGAGACCTTAGCCAATCCTATTTTTCCCCATGAATGCAAAAGAACTTGTCATCTCTGAGGGGCGACCGGGTGGCTCAGTCGTTGAGCGACTGCCTTCGGCTCCGGTCATGGTCCCAGGGTCATGGGTTCGAGCCCCGCATCGGGCTCCCTGCTCCGCGGGAAGCCTGCTTCTCCCTCTCCCCCTCCCCCTGCTTGTGTTACCCTCTCTCGCTGTGACTCTCTCTGTCAAATAAATAAACAAAATCTTAAAAAAAAAAAAGAACTTGTCATCTCTGAGAAATAAAGTGGGTATGCTTTTTGAACCGAAGTGTAAAGGTTGGCAATACAATGTCAAAATAGTAGCTAGATGCGGGAGACATAAGACAGGAGGATAGAGGCAGGGTGAATAAATTGAGAAAGAACGCTCTCCCACAGTTTTTAATTTAGAGAAATGGGTGTTCCTCGTACTTCCCCTAAGAGGGAAGATGGCTCAGGCCATCACAGACATGCTCCCGGAGCTTGCCTTTTGGTGGCTGCTGTCCCCGGGAAGCTTCCCGGAGCTTCTGTACTGGTCACCTGGGAGCCAGGTCAGAGCTGAGCTCACACTCCTTCCTCCAGGAGCCCTGTGTGTTAACCTTATTGAGATGTTTAGCCACTCAGTGGCTTTGGTTTCAAACGGCCTCTCCTGTTTTCCAACCTCAGGAAGAACTCCTTCGGTATCTTCACCAGGGATAGAAAACAACCTGCATGAACTTGTTCACACCCAATCGGGGCGGGGGGCAGCGGGGGGAGGCACTGACCCTCTTCCTTCTCCGTTGCCCTGGCTGTAACAAAGGCTGTGGTGACTGACAGCAACAGGGCAAGGATCCCTAGGGTCCTTTAACCCCAAGTAGTTCTCCCAGTAAAGAATCCTGGAGGCTGTGTCTTTGTGAGCACTTCTGTGCTCTCCAGCATGGAAAAGCCAGGGAGATTAAGGCTGTTGTCTAAGCCTCTTATCTCCCAGGCTCAAAGTTGTCTAGTGACTGCCCAAGGCACTTGGCAGGAGCCCAGGAACCCAGCCTGGAGCTGGCCTCATCATCATCTTGTCTCTGCAGGCTACTGGCAAATGCCTGGGCCAGTGAATGACTGGGCAAACCACCCAGCTGCAACTTAAAACACACAAGAAACCCTTGTGGTGGGCATTCCCAAAGTTAGTCTTTTGATATACCCAAGAGACCTTCCCAGGGGCGCTCTGTTTGCCTCTGCTTCCCCCCACCTGCAGAGCTTCTAAGGCCTCCAGCTACTGCCAAGCAAGAGCTCTGTGTGGTCATGTTAACTCTTGACCCAGAACAGGAATTTTTGTGGTGACCCCAATCTAAAATGAGTCCCATGAATCTTCTGAAGACATAAAAGATCTTAACTCTTGATCAAAATAACATGTTTGAGTATCCTTAAATCTCTTGCATGGCAAGTTCATATTCTTTTTTTTTTTTTTTCTTTTCTTTCTTTTTTTTTTTTTTCCTTTTCTTTCTTTTTTTTTTTTTTAAGTAGTCTCCATACCCAGCATGGAGCCCAATGCGGGGCTTGGGCTCACGACCCTGAGATCAAGACCTGAGCTGAGATCAAGAGTTGGACATGTAACTGACTGAGTGCCCCCCACCCCGGGCACCCTGGCAAGTTCATGTTCTAATACTGAGTATTTTTTGAATTTGTGAAGGAAGAAGTAGTTCTCTGCCTTCGGGAACATTGGCTAATTATTTGTAGAGAGTTAAAAACTACCTTGATATAAATTCATGCTAAACCTCAGATTTTATTACTGTCTGATATTAAAGGGTGAGTACTGATCATGAAAATGATGATAATGGCCACACTTTATTAAACACCAGCTTTGGGTCACATGCCATGCTAGACACTGTGCCTACACTCAAGAACCACAAGACACATTTTATCACCCCCACTTCACATATGTTAAAAGTGAGGCTCTGAGTGGTGAGGGGACTTGCCCAAGGTCACAGAGGCAGTTTCACACCTGGTCTGTCTTTTATTTCCCCCACCCCCACCCCCCAGCTATTATTTTGACTTTGTATTGGCAATCTTTACAATTCGGTTCAAAAAGTTTGCATTTCAGGGATGACAAATTCTTTTGCAGTAGAGACAGAAAATACTTCTAAATCTCTCTCTTTTTCCCTCTCTCTTTCTCTTTTAAGAACTTTCACAATAAGATAGACTTTGATGAACTATGCATGCTGGGACCGAAGAAAACCATAATGGCCCCTGAGAATGGTAAGAGCACCTACCTCATAGGATTGCTTGGATTGGGTTCCAGTAATGCATGTGGAGCAGTTGACACGATGCCTATCACACAGTCAGCATTGAAAATGTTGCCTATCACCATCATGGTGACGGTAACAGTGATAATGACGATGATGACATGGTTATTGCCCTCAAGAAGCTCCCAGTCTGGTGGAGGAAACACTCGGGTAAACAGATAATCATCCTATAGTGCAGTGTGAATAATGCATGAAGGGGGACCAGGACCAGAGAGAGAGGAGAACTTGAGCCAGCCTAGGGGCAGGGGTGTGCCTGGGGACCACAGCATTCAGTCAACACAAAGACGCACGGTGCGTATGTGCACGGATGACTGTGACTTAAAAGGATGGCTTGTCTGTTCGTCTGATTGTGTAAACAGGAAAGAGGTTCTGACAACTGCTACTTTATCATTTCCCTTTCCTTGTGCTACAGAGGACCAGGATCTGTAGGAGCTTTTAAAAATATCACCTTGCATGCCATTGAAGAGTATTTTAGATTTGTATTCCAGTTATCAGAGATCCCTTTGTAATATAAAGGGGCAGGCAAGATGGGGAAAAAAAGAATTACGGTTGCCTACAAAACTGAACACATTTCCTGTGATTATAGTCTCAAGGCTGAAGTTCCATGCTCACTGCAGACTTTTTTTGACAGTGTGTGTACCTGTCAGAAGGTTTTAAAAGAGTGTAAACTAGGTTCTTTTGGGTTCCCAGAGACTCTGACTCAGGACTCCAGCAAGAGGCCATTTTCGTCTGTTGACCTTTCGTGAATGGCTTTCCCTGACCCGGGTCACCTGAAGACATGGCCTCCGGGCTCCTGGTCATCTGGGGAACGTGGCTTTTCTCAGCTGCTCATAAGAGCAGAGTAATTCAATCATTCGCCAGTTGTCAGTAAGTATCCAGTCTGCCCAAAGTGCTATGGGAGACTTTATGAGGAACGCCTGATCCCTGGTGTTAGCATTTCCAATCTAGTTAATAAGGTAAGGTCTACACTAGGAGGGAAGAAGTACCACACCAGGCTGCCACAGGAGGGGTTCAGATACTGAGTGCCACAGGACTTTGGAAGAGGGAGAGAGCTGCCTTGCTCCATGTAGGTATTTGAGGGAGGAACAAAAGGATGTGTCAGTTGAATGGATGGATGGGGAAGGGGGGGATGGGGAGATGAACACGTGCATGGGTACAGTGGCCTAACCATAACATAGTGGTTTTGAAGCCAGTTGGACAAGAGCTGCTGTTCTGTCCTTTACTAGCTGAACGACCTCAGGAGATGTGATTAACCCCGTCAAACCCAGTTCCCTCACCCATAAAAGAGAGATGATAAGACTTGCCTTGCAAGCTTATTGAGGGAATCAAATGTGATAAGGTTTGTAAAGCAACTGGCATATGGCAGGTACTCAGTGAAGAGCCACCATGTTTATTCCTAGTGGTAATGGTCTAGAAAAGTTTTCAGGTGGACACGCAATTGGAAACGGGCCTGAGACAAGACAGACCGAGGCGGAAAGGGGGAAAGGACAATCTGTTGGAAGAACAGCGTGATGAGAACGTGTACCTAGAAAAGCTGGAGGCACAGGCAGTGTGGCTCGGGGAAGCTAACTGGAGACACGGGTTCGCGGGGTCAGAAAGTCCATTTGGGGCCTGAGTCGGGAGGCCTTGAAACGCCAAGGGGTTCTGGCTCTTCCCCGGAGGCCCCGTGAGGAATCCTGAAGGTTCAGCAGGAAGCAGAACGGCTCCCTCTGGGCTCCGACCTTGGCCACATCCGGACTTCCTTTGAACTTGGAGGTTCTCATTTTCTACAGTATTTATAGTTCCCTTTACCTCTGACAAGTAGCCCCTGGACTTCCTGTGCCCAGGACAGCCGCGGGGCAGTGACAGCCAGCACCCCCTCCCTCCCCACGGGCAGCTGTGCCCCAAAACCCGCCCTTGACAGTTAAGAAGCAAATGATTTTTTTTTTAAAGATTTTATTTATTTGAGAGAGAGAGAGCACGAGAGGGAAGAGGGTCAGAGGGAGAAAAAGACCCCCTGCTGAGCAAGGAGCCCGACGTGGGACTCGATTCTGGGACTCCAGGATCATGACCTGAGCCGAAGGCAGTGGCTTAACCAACTGAGCCACCCAGGCGCCCAAGAAGCAAATGATTTTTTTAAAAAAGATTAGCTGGCACAAAGGGAAACCAGGCCCGCAAAACTCCCCTGGCGGATAAATGCTGCCGGTGAATCCGCTCTCACGGGGCCCAGTGCAGAAGGCCCTCGGGCCGCCCGCAGATCTGGGGGCGCGGTTCCAGCGCTTCCCGCCACCGAGCCGACCACGCGGAGGCTGACGCACAACCTACAAGGTGCCTGCCTACAAGGTTTCCTTCAATAGGAGGCAGCAGAGGCGAGGGGAGAGGTTCTCGGCTCACGGCTTTCAGAAAGCACGAGCGCCGGAGCTCAAGACGGCCCGGAGTCCGGCGCATCTTAACGGGGTCCTTCCGGGATCCCCCTCCGGGAGTCTGCAGAGTCTGCAAAATTCCGGGGACATGTGCGTTTTGTGAGGAGAGGACCCGTCGTTTTAATCCGCTCCTTTGGGTTCTGAGCCCTCCCGCGCGTCTTGATCACGTGTACCCTCCCTCTGGCTCTGCGCGTCCCTCGGACGGTGGGCAGCGAAGCGGATGGAAGCAGGCTCAGGGCCCTTCCGCTGCCCTGGCCCCACGACAGAGCCGACGCTAAGGTGACGTTCTCTGTTACTGTGGACAGAAGCGCGATGTGTCAGGGGGCACTACGGGAAGGTCTCGCCGCCCCCGGCGCCTCGGCTCCTTCCGCTGCGCCCCTCCCCCACGGGGCTGACTTCCTGTGCGGAGGCCGCGCCCTCCCCCGGAGCGCCGTGTGCGGCTGCGCCCCGGTGGCTGGTGGGCGAGCGCCTGGCCGCGGCTCGGGCCTTCCTGGCTCTGCGCTCGGGGACGACAGCAGCTGGAGAGAGAGCGGGGAAATGGGGGCACATGGCGGTTGCTTTGGTTGCTGTTGTTCGTCCTCATTTATTTGAATGACCAGCCGTCTCTTTGAGCCGACCTCTGTGGCACGTCGTGGTAGCTGCAGCGGTAAAGAGCCGCACGCTGGAGGCCGACGACTGCGGCTTGAGTCCTGGCCCCAGCGGTTGTTACTGATGCAACTTCGGGCAAGTTTCTTAACATTCTAGACCTCGGTTTTCCCAGGGGAAGTGAGGTGCACTGATTCCAGGCCTGGCTCATAAAAACTGCTGCGGTCACCCTCCACATTCTGTCTTGTCCCATTGGCTGGCCGAGGGGGCCTGCGGGCCCCGGAAGCCCTGTGGGATGATGGAGCCACCAAATGGAAGGAGCCTGGGTCCTTGAATCACCAAGTGGAAGGCCACCTGCCAAATACCAGCCCTGAACTATTACTTGAGTGAAAACATCTCGTATTTGTTAAGATTCTAAGATACCGAGAATCTACGATGAGTTTCTATAGCAGTAGGTCTACTTCATAAAGTCATTGCAAGAATTCAAGGAATTAACATAGGCAAAGTCCCTAACACGGTGCCTGGAACATATATAAATGAGCTATAAACATAAGTGCCATCATCATGGTATTTGAATGTATGGATAGATAGAAAATGACCTAGAGAAAGGGAGAGACAGAATTATCTTTAAGGGTTGCAAAGTTACGTGGCCAGAGTCTTTCTTCCCCCAGTTTTATTGAGATAACGGCACTGAATAAAGGTGTGCAGCATAACGGTTCGACTTGCATATATTATGAACTGATCACAGTAAGTCTAAATATTCATCATTTCATATAGATACCCAGGAAAGGGGGGGAAATACCTTTTTTTTCTTTGTGATGAGAACTCTTGGGACCTACTCTCTTAACTTTCAGTACTATACAACAGAGTTCAAGTTAGCACGCTGTACATGACATCCTTGGCACTTAACTTATCTTAAAACTGGAAGTTTGTACCTCTTGACCACATTCACCCAATTCCCCCGCCCCCCACTCCTACTTCTGGTAGCACAAATCCGATCTCTTTTTCTATGAGTTTGGTTTTTTGTTTGGTCAGTTTTGTTGTTGTTGTTGGGGTTAGATTCCACATATAAGTGAGATCATACGGTGTTTTTCTTTGTCTGATTTCTTCCACTAAGTCCAGAGTCTTAGCTCTTAGATTATTGTCAAGATAATATTAAAAATATATTTTTACTATACGGCTGTAGAGTTTGCATTTGGGGGGCAAAGAAAGGCACTGTAGAAAAATAAATTGAGGCATTTATTAGTACATTTCTGTGTTTCTTGAAGGAAAATAAAAGACAACTGCTTTTCTCAAAGAGATACTGTCTGGATGAAATAGACAGTTTTTTTAACCAAATAATGGTATTTATGCAAAAAATAGTATCTTCTCTTTCCCAGTCATATAATCGTTGAGATAATTTGCTTCTATGAGGGAGGGAGGGAGGGAGGGAGGGAGGAAGGAAGGAAGGAAGGAAGGAAGGAAAGAAAATAATTGAGCCCGCCTCAGCAGTAACCACCTCTGAGATGTTGGTATTTCTCTTGCAGTGCTGCCTTTCTGTCCCAGTCACAAAGGCTTAACCCCCAACATCAGCATTGGTTCTTTTTCATTTTTATTATTACAACAACCTCCTACTAGCCAGCCTGCTCCCTGTTTGCTCCCCATGCCTCCCTGCCCACTCCCAAATCCATCTAGCACAGTGTCCTCAGGATAATTGCCTCAAAATCCTTCTTTGTCACCCTCTCTCTCCTGCTCCAAACCCTGCAAGGCCCTTGGTTGTTTCTTGCAGAGAATCTCAGATGTGTTAGAGAAGAGCTATAATGGTAGAGAACAAACTGGTGTCATGTAGTCTTTAATCATTGATTGAATTCATTCAAATAACATTTCTTTAAAGATTTTATTTATTTATTTATTTGAGAGAGTGTACATGAGTGGGGGGAGGGGCAGAGGGAGAAGGAGAAAGAGAATTTCAAACACTCCACACTAAGCATGGAGCCTGATGCGGGGCTCAAGCTCATGACCCTGAGATCATGACCAGAGCCAAAATCAAGAATCAGACGCTTAACCAACTGAGCCACCCAGGCACCCCTCAAATAATGTTTTTGATCACCTGCTATCAACCAGGTGATAAAACAGTTAACAAACAAAACAGGCAAAAAAAATCTCTGCCCTCATGGAGCTTACTCTAGAGTGTAGGAAGATAGAGAATAAATGAATAAATACATTAAATCACGGTGCATTAAAGGTGATAAACAGGGAAAAATTAATTATAGAGGAATAAGAGTACCTATCAGGAGTGGGGTGGGAGGATGCCATTTTAAATAAAGTGATCAGGGAAGGACTCATGAAAAGTGATATTTAAGCCAAGACCTAGAAGATGAGGGAGCAAGGTATGTTCAGAGCTGAGAAAGAGCATTCCAGAGGAAGAATTTTGGACCAAAAGCAGGCTTGGTACGTTTGAGGGGTAGCACAGAGTCCAGTGTGGTTGGCATGCAATGAGTAAGAAGAGTCCAGATTGAGTGAAGGCCAGAGGACAATCAGATGGAGTTTGGCTTTTACCCTGAGTGAACTGGGAAGCCATTGGAGGATTCCAAGCAAAGACATGTATTGAAATGATTGGTCTGGTGGCTGGGTGGCAAATGGCCTAGAGTGGGCACAGACAGAAGCCAGGAGACCAGCGAGGAGCCTAAGATAGTAATA
The DNA here is from genome assembly GCF_037043125.1 of Eumetopias jubatus. Taxonomy (NCBI): domain Eukaryota; kingdom Metazoa; phylum Chordata; class Mammalia; order Carnivora; family Otariidae; genus Eumetopias; species Eumetopias jubatus. The sequence continues at coordinate 181,036,607 of NW_028274808.1, read as the reverse complement.
TGAGCAAGAGATGATGGATGATGGAAACTTAGACCGGGGTGGTACCAGTGGAAACTCTGGATATAGTTTGAACATAGATCCAAGATGGTTTTCTGATTGATTGGATGTAGAGTATTAGTGTGAAAGAATAAAAGAAGAATCTATAGTTTGAAGCCTAAAAATATAAGAGATGAGAGAGAAACTGGTTTATTGTGGGAAGATTAGGAGTTTCCTTTCTGGGTGTGTTAAGTCAGATGCATATTAGACATCCAAGTGGGGATGTCAAGTATGTCGTTGGAATTCGGGGGAAAGGTCCAGGCTGGAGACATAAATTTGGAAGTTGTCAGCATATAGATGGCATTTAAAGCTGTGAGACTGGCTAAGATCACCACTCAGAACACGTGGACAGTGAAGACATCAAAGGGCCAAGACCGCGGGGCCCCCATTCCAAGTGGTCTTGGAAATAAGAAGAACCAGCAAAAGAGACGGAAAAGGAGTGGCCACTCTGAGAGACGAGATTAGCAGAAAGTAGGTCCTAGACGCCAAGTGAAGAGTGTTTCCAGGACAGGCTGACAAACTACATCAGATCTGCATTAGTCATATAAGCTGAAGGCAGATCATTGGATTTAGCCACATGGAAGCTACTGGAGACTTGGGCAAAGAGCAAAATGGGAGCAGAATACTGATAAGGCCACCCCATCAGGAAGAACTAGGAGGAAGAGAAGTAGAGACAATACGTGTAGATACCTTTTGAATGAGCTTAGCTATAAAGGAAGTAAATAAAAGGGCCATAGCTAGAGGAAAATATGGGGTCGGCGGGGGGGGGGGGTTCCTTAAGGTGGGAGCAATTACATCATAATTGTATGTCACCAGAAAATCGAGAGTTTATTGGCTGAAGTAGCCTGCCATAAGCATAAGATTTCTTTGAAATCTTAAAGATTCACATAAATTTCCCCTTTTACTCTGACCCATATCTGTCTTAATGTAAAAGTATCTGTCCTCCCTGTGATATGGTGATTTACAGTAAGATATATGTATATTTTGTCTTCATCCCCATTTCTGTCACAGAACTCCTGAAACCCTTGGAATATCCTAAGTGATGAGAGCAATAAAGGTGGCTTTTGAAAAGTCCCTAGGTAACCAAAGGATGAGGGCAGGTTGTCAGGGGACCCAAGCATGTGTTTAGAGGGTTGGACCTTTCAATCCCACCCCATGCTGTGTCTATCAGGATTCCTCCTATGGTGTGTGACAGAAGCCCAATTCAAACTTACTAAACAAATGTGGAATTTATTCACATAACTAGAATGTTAGAAGGGGACAAATCAGCTCCAGACATAATGATCAAGGGTTCAACTAATATCATTAAGAACCCATCTCTTTTGCCCTTCAGCAGACGAATGGATAAAGAAGATGTGGCCCTGGGATCAAGCCCCAGTTGGGCTCCACACAGAGTCTGCTTGAGATTCTCTCTCTCCCTCTGCCCCTCCCCCCACTTGTGCGTGCTCCCTAAATAAATAAATAAAATCAATCTTAAAAAAAACTAAAAATAAAAAAGATAAAACCACATATACAGAAGAGATCAAAAGTCATAAATGGATGTGCAATTGAAAATATGAGAAATGTTTGATTTTTTAAACAAACTACATAATATCAAAATTAATCATAAGAAAATTTAAAAAGTTTTTAGATTTTAAAAACAGATAATTAATGTTAGCTAATGCTACAGTGGTAATGTATCAAATCAGCATGTTGTACACCTTAAACTTCTACGATGTTATTTGTTGAATTATATCTCAATAAAAATAAAAAATTTTTAAAGGGATAATTAAATGTTACTTAAGTAATTCTAGACCATAGAAAAATGTAGAAAGTTCTCTAATTCAGTATTAAAAGAGATGATCAACCAATCAATTAAGAATGCAAAAACTTTTTAAATTAGCCAATAGAATCCAGCAATGAATCAAAATAATATCTTCACGATCGAGTGGCATTTATTCTAATAATTCAACAGTTTACGATAAGAAAATCTGTCACGTAATTCATTACTGCAACATTTTCCCAATTACCTATTAATACTTAACAAATGACCCCAAAACCCAGTGTTTTAAGTAAATAACAATGTATTATTTCTCGTGATTCTGTGGTTTGGCTGGTTTCAGCCGGGAAGTTCTGCTCCACACAGTGTGACTGAGTGACTCGTGACTGTCTTCACTGGGAGTTCAGCTAGGGCTGGAACATCCAAGATGGCTTCTCATCATTTAGTAATTTAGCCCAAGCTTCATTACGGTATAATGTCTGGCTTCCGGGGAAGGAGGTGTTCTAAGAGGACCAATTTCCTTGTACAAGGACTTTTCAAGCTCCAATTGCATCATGCTTGCTAATGTTCAGTTGGCTGAAATCACATGAAAAACTACAGAAGTGGAAATACTGGGGAGTGTATTTCATTGGTGTCATCCATGCAACAGTCCACCACGATATTAAAAGAGAAAAATCAAAGGACCCTACCAACAAGTGCCCAAAACACATTTGATAAAATTTAACAGCCATTTCTTTCTCTTTTTTTGAAGATTTTATTTATTTATTTAAGACAGGAGAGCATGAACGGGGCGCGGGGGGGGGGGGGGTGGGAGCACGAAGCAGGACCAGGACCCTGGGATCATGACCTGAACCAAAGGCAGATGTTTAACCAACTGAGCCACCCAGGTGCCCCTTAGCAGCCATTTCTAATAAAAACTTCAGGCAAAAGAGGTGTGGAAACCAAGAGCAAACATTCATATGGAATCATATGAAATCACCAATGTCCAGCTCTTTTAGACCTATAAAACAACAATCACATGTGGCTTAACCTAATAACCTAAATGGCAAATGCTAAAACCATTTCCACTAAAATCAGGAACTGGAATGGAAAGCCATAATCATTACTATTATTTAACATTGTCTTGGGATTCTAACAAATGCATTGAGACAGGAATATGAAATAACTGATATAAATGTTGAAAGTGTCTAAACTGTTTAGATACAGTTATATGCCTAGAAAATCCAAGATAATCTTGTAAAATATTACTAGAATTAATAAAAGAACTGAATGTTCTGTCTTCTAGCAATAAGCAGCTGAAAAAGTTTCATTCACAATAAATAAAAACTTTTCTAGAAATTAATTTAATAAGTAAGGACACTTAAATGAAACTATAACATCTTATCAAAGTATTTAAACCCAAATCTTAACAAATGGAAAAAAAAAAACTTAACAGTCTTGGTTGAGAAGATAACATAATGTGAAAATCCATTCTCCCAAAATTAAGATATAAATTTAATGCAATTACAATTGGAAGGCCAGCAGCGTTGAGAAGGTGAGAATTGGATAAATTTGTATACAAAAGGATAAATGCCTGAGAATAGCTAAGAGAAAATTTTGAATAGGCAAAAATTTAATATAAATTAAAATTAAGGGAAAAGATTATGCAGTGAAAACTTGCCTCCTGTCCTTGTCCCACATCTGCCCAGATTCATCTAACCCCCCACTATACGTATATCCTTCCAGAATTTAAATAGATAGGTAGGTAGGTAGGTAGGTAGATAGATAGATAGATAGGAAGACATAGAGAATCTTTTTTTCCCATATTTTCTACATAAAGGGTATCAAATTATACACTCTGAATCATGTTTTCTACTTACTAAATCTCCAAGATATTTGTAGTACAAAAAGAGCTTTTTGGTTCTTTATTATTTAGATGCTTCACCTTCCAGGTGCCTGGGTGGCTCAGTTGGTTGAGAGACTGCCTTTGGCTAAGGTCATGATCCTGGAGTCCCGGATCGAGTCCTGCATTGGGTTCCCTGCTCAGCGGGGAGTCTGCTTCTCCCTCTTACCCTACCCCCTCTCATGTGCTCTCTCTCTCTCATTCTCGCTCTCTCAAATAAATAAATAAAATCTTTAAAAAAAGTGTTTAGATGCTTCACCTTCCATTGTATAGATACACAATAATTTATTTAACTAGTTTCCTATTATGGAATGTTGAGGTTATTTCTAATGTTTTGTTACTGTAAGCACTGTTACAATGTGAGTGTGTGTGTACCCACGTCTTTTCTCCTAAATATATCTGTAGAGTAATTTCCCCAAATCACTATTGCCAAAAATATGCATTTGAAATACTGCCAAATTGCCTTACATACGGGTTACGCCAAGGGGTTATGCCTTTACCAGAAATGAATAAGAATAGGTTTGCCCATAGCCTCTCCAGCATGGTGTGTTACAAACTTTTGGATTATTGCCATTTTAAAAAGGTGAAAATGGTATCCTAGCATAATTTTCATTGGTACTTGTTTTTTCCTTCTTATTTGGAGTGTGATTGAGCCTCTTTTAAGAGTAATTTGTATTTCCTTTTCAAAAACTTTTCATATTCTTTGCTCATATTTCTAATGGGTTGAAGGATAAACAAATGAATCAATGGAACAAAACAGAGAGTCCTAACCATGTATTTATAGTTTCAAGTAGGACAAAAGTGATTCTTCTTGTCTAGAAAAGGCAAATTTATAGACATAGAGAACAGGTCTCTGGTTGCCTAAGCTAGATGGTAAACAGATACAAGAAGACTTTTTGGGGTGATGGAAATGTTCTAAAACTGGATTGTCATGGTTGCAAAACTCTATCGACTTATTCAAATCACTTAATGATGGATGAATTTCACAGTGTGTAAATTATACTTCCATAAAACTGGTTTTTCTTTAAATTTTTAAATTTTAATTCCAGTATAGTTAACATACAGTGTTATATGAGTTTCAGGTGTACAATGTAGTGATTTGACAATTTTATGCATTACTCAGTATTCATCACGATAATGTATTCTTTAATCCCCATCACCTATTTCAACCAGCCCCGTACCCACCTCCTCTCTGCTAACCATCAGTTTGTTCTCTATGGTTAAGAGTCTGTTTCTTGGTTAGTTTCTCCCTCTTTTCCTTTGTTCATTTGTTTTGTTTCTTAAATTCCACATATGAGTGAAATCAGATAGTATGTCTTTCTATGACTTATTTGGCTTAGCATTATACTCTCTAGCTCTGTCCATGTTGTTGAAAATCAATAAAGCTGTTTTTGGGCGCCTGGGTGGTTCAGTTGGTTAAGCGACTGCCTTGGGCTCAGGTCATGATCCTGGAGTCCCGGGATTGAGTCCCGCATCGGGCTCCCTGCTCAGCAGGGAGTCTGCTTCTCCCTCTGACCCTCTTCCCTCTCGTGCTCTCTGCCTCTCATTCTCTCTCTCTCAAATAAATAAATAAAATCTTAAAAAAAAAATAAAGCTGTTTTTAAAAAGTGATTTTTTTTTCAATCCAGTGGGGAAGGATTGGATATTAAATAAGGATGAGGGGAGCCTGGGTGGCTCAGTCGGTTAAGCGTCCGACTCCTGGTTTCAGCTCAGGTCATGATCTCAGGTTCCTGGGATCAAGCCCCAAGTTGGCTCTGTGCTCAGCACAGAGACTGCTAGAGATTATCTCCCTGTCTCTCTCCCTCTGCCCCTCCCCCTGTGCTCTCCCTCTCTCTTTCAAATAAATAAATAAAATCTTTTAAAAATAAATAAATAAAATAAAGATGGGACAATGAGTGACTCTATCCAACCAGAAGAAAATAAAATGAGCCCCTCTCTTACCCCATACACAAAATAAATTCTAGGTAGACTGAAGATCTAAATGTAAAAATTAAAACAACAATAATATTGGAGCACCATATGTAAAATCTAGGATGGGTGAGAGCTTTTCAATCAATATTGGAAATTCAGAAGTTATAAAGTACATATATACATATTTGATGAGATAAAAATGAGAAGCTCTGGCTTGGAAAAGACACCCTAAACTAAGTCAATAGATAAACACTAGCCTGGGGAGCAACCCAGAGATCAAAGGGTGAACAGCTATAATACACAAAGAATTCTTACAAAACAAGTAAGTCAGGGATAAACACCCTTAAAACAGCCAAGGATGTGAATAGGTAATTCACAGAAAAGCAATTCCAGGTGACCAACACATGTATGGAAAGACGCTCAAACTCAGGTGTTAGCAGGGAGATAGGAAGTAAAGTCACAACAAGACATCAGTTTACACTGATCAGATGGAAAAATGGGGGACCAATAATCCCTATTGCTAAAAGGGATGTGGGGACTCTAGTACATATCTAGTTGGAAATACGTATTAATGCAATTTTTTGGAAAGGAATATGGCAACATCTTTCGTGATATCCCTGAGGAGTGAAAGCTTTAAGACTTAAGGACATGTTTTCACAGAAATGGACTCCATTGTAAACAGTGATTAAACAAGCAAACAAAAAACTGGACACAAAGTAAATACTATCTTTGGGAGAATGGTTAAAGAAGTTGTACTACAGCTACACCATAGAGTTCTATGTGGTCGTTAAGAAGAATAAATTGGAGCTAACCTTAGTGAATTAAGAGGGATTCCATTAGGTGCTGGAGAAAAAAAGCTGGATACAGAAAAATATAAAAATAAGAAAACAATGATAAGCATATATGTATTTATACAGATGTCCTTTGATGTTTATGGACGATTACATGAACAAGGAGGAAAAATAGTGTAAGGCTGATGTCTTCGTCTCCTCCAGTTGCTATAACAGAATACCACAGACTGGGTAGCTTCATCAACAGACATGTATTTCCCACGGTTCTGGAGTCTGACATCCCAGCTCAAGGTGTCAATAGATTTCATTCCCTGGGTGTATAAATTCATTCAAGGTGTCAATAGATTTCATTCCCTGGAAAGGCCCTTTTCCTGGCTTGCCAATGGCCACCTTTATCCTCATGGGGCCAAGAGAAGAAACTCCAAGGTCTCTTCCTCTTCTTAGAAAGCCACTAATCCCACCATGGGGGTCCACCCTCAGGACCTCCCAGAGGCCCCACCTCCTCATCCCATCACATTTGGAGGTAGGACTTCAACACGTGAACTTGGGGAAACCCGAATATCCGGTCCCTAACAGATAAATAGTAAGTTGTTTACACAGGTTAGGGCAACAAGGATGCACTGAGGATGCTACAGAACAACTAAAAAGGAAAAGGGGGGAAAGAGAAGAAAATAAACAAGATTCAGCTATTATTTATCTTTTAGTAGCCGATTTCTGTATAGCCCGATAGCTATTGCCTGGGAGATTTCTCTCTGTTTTCCAGTCGGAGACACGCTGGCTCAGAGAGGATTGTTCCCTCACCCAGAGCCCCCCAGCAAGGCAATTACTGAGCCAGAAACACCACCCAAGCCTCCTGACCTTCCCGTGGCTTGCACGGAAGGTGAAGTCTATTCCCAGCTAAGTGCAAGCCACGGGCAAGGAGTAGAGGAGCGAGGGTATAGACGGTAAAGGCTTGGCTTCATGCACCGGGGGTTTGGACGTGGCCCTGCCACTAGAGAGTTGCCCAGGGTCACCCGGCTGGGTGGAGGGCGGGTGGCTGCTTCCCGGCGCTTCCGGAAGAAGCAGAAGAGAGAAGGGCTGCCCCCACGTGAACCAGCGCCCGGGTCGAGCTCCGTGACTGCAGCCCGTTTGTGGCCAGCGGTGCCTTTGGGGGGATGAACAGGGAGTGGGAGTGGACGACCAGCCGCAGCAGATGTGACAGGAAATCTGTTCCTCGGTGGCTCTTGGCGAGCCGCTGGGGGTCTGGCGGAACCGGGAGGGGTGGGGGGTGGCGAGGGGAGGGGCGGAATGTCTCTTTTTCATTTTTGATTTTGCAGGTCCTTCTGAACGAGAATCGTCACTGCCTGCGTGTCTTTGGGAAGCGGGCGGCTAAATTACAAACAAAGGGAAGAGGGGGCGCAGTAGGAGTAGGGAAAGTGCAATTTTCTGGAATTCAGTGGATTAAAATGATTTCAGATGGAAGTCAGTGAGTGGTCAGCCTAATTTCTCATTCTGTTGACTTGTCTCTGAGGGCCCGGGGATCTAACGCCTAAAAAATAAAAGCAAGCAGCAATTTTTTTTTCTTTGCGTCATTAAAAAGTTTACAGCTTGTGATCCCTGAGGGTAGATCGTGAGCATTCCCCCCCCCCCCCCCCCCCGGTATCTGGGAGTCTATCTGGGACGTGACTCCCTCCAGAGCCGGTCCCCTGGGGGGGAGCCCGCGCAACTCAGCCAAATTCAAGGGTTGCAACTGAGCCTGGAAGCAAGCTCGCTCCGCTAAAAGGGGCTCTGGCTGCGCCCCAGCGAGGAGGCAGGACTGGGGCCGGGTTGTGCTGGAGCAGCTGCGGGGCGGCGTCAGCCCGGGCTTGCAGAACCTTCTCCTTCCTTTAACCACAGCCATCCGCTCTTTGCCTGCGCCCCACTTCACCGGCACTCAGCAGGATAAACGGAGCTCTTAAATAAACGGGAAGAAAGCCGACACAGTCCAGAGGGCGAGATTTATTTTTATTTAGAAAGGTTGAAGAGGAAAAATTCAAATCCGATTTAAATGTTTACTCAAAGAGGAGATCCACAGACGGCTGCAACATTCTAACCCAGACTCGGGACAAGAAGCTGAACACCGCTTTTCTGAAGTAAGCCACAGGCCCTGGAGAAAGCCCTTCGTTGAAAGAAAGAGGCCTGAAGATTTCAGGAGATTCATGAAATGCATTCAAGGTTACAGATGGTGGGCCCAGCTCCTCGTCCCCCAGCCGCTCCGAATGCATTTGCTGGGACAGGGGGCACGTGACTGAGATGCTCTCAGCCTTCTCCTTCTCACCTGAGACAGAGGGAGGGGAGAAGGCATCTCATGGAACTCATGAGATTAAAAAAACAAGCACTGGAAAGTGTTGGCACAGAGGAAGTGCTTAATAAAAGCAAGTTTGACTGTGGAAGGACGGTAGGCCTCCTAACACTGCTGATTCCTGGACGCTCTTACATCAGGACTCAGTGCGTCTGAGATAAGGCCCAGGAGTCTGTATTTCTAACATGCCCCCCAGAGTTTTCTACTGGATCACTAGGTTTGGGAACCAGGGTCCCAGGAGCAGAGCCACACAGAAGTGGCTCCAGCAAGATTCTCTCCCAGGAGGGCCCCATTCACATTCGATCCCTCGGCTTCAAAAGCCAACAAATGCCTAACACATATTAAACTCAGGCTAGTACTCCTGCCCAGCCTCACCCTCCCCATCTCCCCAGGGCATCTTGCGCCCCCAGATGCTCAGGCTGCAAGCAGGATTTCTCTCCCCCCACAACCTTCACAGCCACCAGCGGTCCTGTCAACAGCAAGCCAAACCCAGCCCTTCCTCCTGACCTCTGCCCTTACCTGAGCCAGCTTTCCCTCCCGCTCTGCTGTGGACCGTTTTGCAGGAACAGCCCAAGAGACTTATAAAGACTCAGTCAGGCCCCAGGGCCCCTGCGTCTATGCTCACCTGGCTCCTCCCTGCCTTCCCCGAGAGCTTCAGCCGCCGCCGCCCCCCTCCCTCTCACACATGCCAAGCTTGGGCCTGACTCACGGCCTTGGCACCGCCTCGTCCCTCTGCCTGGAACATTTGCTCGCCCCATCTGCCCTCCAGCCTTCCCATAGCTCCCGTTTTCTCCTCCAACAAGTCTCTGCCTCCATGCCAGCTCCTCAGGGAGGTGTGCCCTGGCTTCCAGAGCCAAGGGAGCCAGCTCTGTGACCTATGGCAAGTCACTCAGCATTTCTGGAGCCCAGTTTCCCCATCTCTAAAACGGAGATAATAGCAGTACTCACCCCCTAGGCTTTCTAGGATGATGAAATGAGTTTGAATGCACATTTTTTTTTAATTTGCAAAATTTAAATGTTTTTCCGGTTTTATTAAGATATAACTGACACATAGCATTATATTAGGTTAAGGTGGACACCATAATGATTTATGTATATATTGCAAAATGACGACCACAATAAGTTTGGTTAACATCCATCCCCTCGCGTAGCTACAGATTTTTCTCTTACGATGAGAATTTTTAAGATCTATTTAGCAACTTCCAAATTCACAATACAGTCTTTTTAACTGCGGTCACCCCGCTGTGTACTACATCCCTAGGTCTTACTTAGCTGACAACTGGAAGTGTATACCTTTTGACCCCCTTCCCCTATTTCCCCCATCCCCAACCCCCTGCCTCTGAAAACCACGAATTTGTTCTCTGTGTTTCTGAATTCCTTTTTTTTTTTTCTTTAAGATTCCACATATAAGTGAGGTCCTACAGTGTCTGTCCTTCCCTGTCTGACTTCCTTCACTTAGCATCATGCCCTCAAGTTCCATCCATGTTGTCACGAATGGCAGGATTTCCTTCTTTTTTACAGCTGAATTATGTTTCCTGGCATATAAATCCCACATTTTCTTGAGCCGTTCATTCGCTGATAGAAAATGTACATTGTTTAAAATGGTGCCAGACCCTTAGTAAGTGCTCAATAAATGTGAAGCATTAGCTTGTGTCCAGGTCAGAGCATTACAATAATTTGCTTATGTGCCTACCTCTTCTGTAGACTGTGACATCCTGGGGGGACTTACTCATCCCTATCCAGGCCAACTGGCAGGGTATCTGGCATAAAGAAGACACCTAAACTGGGTTGAACAGTGTCCCACCCCCCCGCCAAATTCATAGGCACACAGAACCTCAGAATGGTATCTTATTTGGAACTAGAGTCTTTGCAGATGCAACGAGCGAAGGCGAGATCATACTGGATAAGGACGGGCATTAAATCCCATGACTGGTGTCCTTATAAGAGGCCACGTGAAGAGACAGACAGGACACAAAGGGAAGGAGGCTATGAGGTGACAGAGGCAGCGATGGTACCGAGGATTGTCCCCTAGAGCTTCCGGAGAGCCCGTGACCCTGCCGACACCTTGACTTTGGACTTCCAGAACTGTGAGAGAATAAATTCCTGTCGTTCGAGCCACCCAGTTTGTACTTGGTAGGACAGCCCTGGGAAATAACACAACACCCAGTGAGCGGTGGGCGGGTGAGTGAGTGAATAATTCAGACACCTCCTTCCCCCACACTCTGACTCCCACGAGAAGGCAAAGTCTTTCCTGCTTTTCCCTGTTACATTGCAGGAGGTTCTTGGGCGTCGGCGCACAATCCCTCCCTCCTTTGGGAGGCACAGCGGGGAGGCAGAGTCTTCCCCCTCCTGCCTTAGAGGGCCTTAGAGGTGGAGAGCCCGGTAACTGCCCTGCCTCAGTCAAGGTCAGCCCGCCATAAACACAGCCGCCACGCCACCGCATCAAGACAGTGGCCTCCGTCCAGGGAGGAGGAAGTCGTTCAGACCCCCCGGGTGGTTGGACAACCCTGAGGAGAGGCCGCGGCGTGGAGGTGCGGGGCTGACTCTGAGCTCCTGCAACCGCTGCTCGGCCCACTCTTGGGAACCCTCTCACTTCCTCTCTCACATCCTGGCTATTTTTATATATCGAGCTGCCTCATTTTCCCCAGAGGGTCATTTGGGAAAGATAAAAATGCCTCCGAGAAACCACAGACCAAAATACGTTTCTGATGAGACCCGCCCACCCTCCTGGTGCCACTCGCTTGGCCGGTTGGTTCACTCCCACCCACAGGGAACACTGGTCGTTTGCCTCGGCCCCGTGGGTCTCTCTCCGGGTCCTGGATTCCCGGCCTTTCCAGGTCCACCCCTCCAGTCTTTAGAACAGGTCATGAGTCGGAGACATCCTCGCCGCTCATCTTCCTGAGGACTTGCTCTGCACCAGGCACCCTGAGCTTTACTTAATGTTCGGTACACCCCTAGAGGCAAGGACTACTATTGACCCTACTTTGGTGGGGGGGAAACTGAGGCACCAGGAGCTTGGATAACTCATCTAAGGTTACACAGGGAATAAAGGATCAATGACAAGCCAGGGTGGGATGATGGCAATATGGCTCCAGAGCCCAGGCTCGAGCCACTGCTGATGGTACAGCTCAAGGACACATCTCTGCAAGAGGCAGACTGTGTGTCACTGAGGACCCCAAAATGGTTCCTTACCTTGTTTGTTGTGTTTCCAAAAAATAGGATTGATTTTCTTAGCCATAATCCACTGGAAACCTTCACCGAAGCATTTGGGGTCAGTGGGACATAGATTCCATTCCTGGATCTGCCCCACTGGATGTGTAACCTTGAACAAGTTACTCAGCCTCTCTGGGCTCTGGTTTCTCCAGCTGTAAAGTGATGGCATTTACAAGTTGTCTGGCACCCAGTAGGCATTCAGCAAGTTTAGTTCTGTCAGCCTCCCTCTGCCTAAGTAGATCTTCCATGAAATTCCACAGTTAAAGAGATAGAATGTACCCTCCTGCCTTAGCCCATCTAGGCCACCATAACAGAATACCATAGATCAGGTGGCTTATTAACAACAGAAATGTATTCCTCACAGTTCTGGAGGCTGGGGAGTCCAAGATCAAGGTGCTGGCAGATTCCATGTCTAGTGAGAGCCCACTTCCTCGTTCATGGATGCCTGTCTGCTCCCTGTGTCCTTACATGGTGGAAGGGAAAACTCTGGTCTCTGCAGCCCCTTATAAGGGCACTAATCCCATGCTTGAGGGCTCCACCCTCGTGACCCAACCACCTCCTATACCAATACCATCACATTGGAGGTTAGGATTTCAACACATGAATTTGGTGGGTGGGGGGGGCACAAAAATACGATCTGTAGCACCACCTAGGTCACGTCTAATTTAAGTCAGATCATTATCAAAGCAAGAACTTTGATGCTAGCAGGGACCTTCAGAAATCAAGAAGTTTGGTTACTGACTCTGAGCACCAACTAGGCAATTACAGAGATGTATGTTGAACACTCCGAACATGGGCCTTGCTGAGCACCGACGACCTTGACTCCTGGGAGGACATAGTGTACTGGAACGAATGCTGGACTTTGAGGCTAAAGATAAGATTTGGACTCCTGGATCGATAGGGAATGGGTACTAACACCTGCTCTGTCCAGCTGACCCGGTTATTTTGAGGCAAAAGAAGTATGGGGTCAATGAAAAGTAATTGAGATACTGTATTATAAGGAGTTCACAAGCATAAAGCAGGGTTGGATAAAGCCGTGTTTGCCATGAAATGAGTTTGTTGGCAGCAGAGATACCAATCTGAATGGTGCAGGTTAAAGGCTGTATTCTGGTGTGAGAGGTGAGTTGGGTATTCTTGATCTGCCCTCCCCACTCTGTGCCCTGGGAGATGCTTCTCTTGGGATGCATCACATCGCTGGTGCTCCCCGTCCTCCGGCTTGGGCCCGGGCATGAGAAGGGATGCAGTGCTTTTGCCCTCTGCTTCTTGTCTAGCAAGCTGTCCATGGGCAGGGCTGCAATTTTCTCCCTAAGACCACACTCTTGTTGGGGGACCTCTTTTCCTCCATTCCGGCTCTCACCATCTCCCACCAAGAAGGTTAACAGGGTTGAGAAGGCCTGTTTAGGGGAGTGGGGAAGTGGGCCAGGAAGGGGAAGGCGGCCAAGACGGGGAGCGTCCATGGTGCATATGGTGAACATTGGGCTCAGACCTCTGGAAAACAATGTTGTAGAACGAGCCTCAGGGCTGTCCCTCCTGAGGGGTAAGGAGGCTGGGGTCCCCCCTTCAGACCTCGGGGTGCTGGGACTCCTGGCCACTTGCCTTTCCTCGTGGCTGCCTCGCCTGCCCACACCTCGTCAACTCTGCCTTCCTGCAAAAACTCTCTTCTCTTCCCCCTTGGGTGAGCCATCTCTTTCCCGCCCTGACTCCCAGACCTGCCGTGATTGTCCAGATTATTCCATCCGGACAACCAGATGTATACAGGACACAAGCTATCTGCACCAGAGGCTTCCTCTTCAAGTGCCTGCAGGTCCTCTCTGACTGAAGGCACCCGTGGCCCCTCACTCAGGGCAGACCACAGTGCCGGGGTGCTGAAGCCCCTGAGAGTCGCCCTTGAACAAAGACCGAGGGGGAGCCCCAGTGGGTAATACCTCACCCCTCAAGGAGAATGACTCCAAAACTCATTCTACAGCTTTCCAGAGGCGTGAGCAGAGCCCCTCACAGCAACATCTGCTTGTCCACGCTCCCTGTGGTGGCCGCCTTCCCTTCCCACTTCCTCGCACGCCTAACAGTTCTTGGGGTCACCTCCCAATTAACCTGCTTGCACTTGAATCTTTGTCTCAAAATCTGCTTCTAAGATACCAGATAATCATACCTTGATCTGAGACTTGATGGGGTGCCTCATTGGTCCAGGCCGCTCAGAAGCCACCGTGGACTAACCTGAATCCCATAGCAGAGTTGACAAGATCCTTCAGCATCAGGCTGCGCTGCTCACGGTCCAGCCTCACCTCTCCCCAGGACGGTCTCCATCGCACCCTCCCGCCTCACCTCCACGTACCAGTTATGCTCAGTGACTTGCAGTTCTTGGAATATATTTCGATCCTCAGGCCTCTGGCGCTGGGCCATGCTCTCTTTGTGCCAGCAACATCCTTCCCCTCCATTCACTGGTCTACTTTCCACCTGCCTTCGAGGTTTCAGCCTTCCTTGACCGCCCCCCACAAACAGGCACCCTGGCTGGGTGACCTGTCCCTCTTACGAGCTCCCAGAGTGCTCGGTTCTCATATTGCCCACTGGACTGTAAGCTCCGTGATGCAGGAAGCCCATCTTACTTATCTTCAAAGTCTGAAGCCTAGCACCCCTAGCTACACGGAAGAGGTTTTGAATAAATGCTTGATGAATTAATGGGAAAAAAGTAGTAAGTGGACAAGGCTTTTAATTTTGGAAATGGAATAAAACAATTCCTCTAACACACACACAAAAATAGGGTGAGCATCTTGGGGAAAAGTCGAAACCACTTTGCAGCCTGCCAGAACAAAGAGAAGGCAGCCAGTCCTCCCCGTCAAAGAGGTGAGCTTTGGCTCTGAAGGTCATGGAGGACAGTGATAGTTGGGCAATGGACTTAGGGAGCATGCGGAGCAGGGAGAGGAGGCTTTCCAGAGCGTAATATCCCAGGGCGGGACGAGTCTGAGTCGGCCTGGGAAACGAGGAGTGATCTGGGGCCAGCAGAGTGCAGGGTACCTAGAAGAGTGTTGGGGGCGGCAAGGAAGGTGCGGATGGGGTGCTTCCTCTGACCACGTAGACACAGTCCCAAGGCATGTGACTTTGCTTATTGTTCCCTCTACTGCCCCTCCCCCAGCACTGCCATCTTTCCTTCCTTCCTCAGCTTCCTGTGTTCATGGGTGAGGCTTCCTGTTAAGTCGTTCTGAGAACTGTGTCTTTCAGGGCTTCAGAGACCAGGAATGCCTGCCAACAAAATTACCACTAAAGATCCCCACTGAATTCCACGAAGCCATTCCTTGTGCTGCTAACGTGGGCATTCCAGGGCACGCCCAGCGTCCAAGGGGAGAGAGGGTGGGAGATGTTCTCTTCACTCTCAGGCGCCCATCCGTGACATAGTACCCAGTGCCACTCAGGAAAAGTAGCGTGTCACTCCACTTTTTGTCGACAAAGCCCAATTGTAACGATCGGGATGCTTGCTATTTAAAGTTGAATTCTACTGTGAATCATTTCCAGGACAGAGACTCTTTTGCAGAGTGGATTGCCATGTTCTTTTATTTTTACATTAATATATTTTTAAAAGCCTGTATGAGGTAAATTTGCATTTTTTTCCCTAGGATCCAGAAAAATACATATACATAACTAGGTAGTGAAAGAAAGACAATCAGCATTTGCAATAATGACAATAAGATGCCACAAAATCCTGGGGTGCTTTCTGAACATTAAACTATGGCAATAATCCCTTGTCCACAATTCCAAAATTCATTTGGTAGCAAAAATCAACCTACACTAAGGAGAAGTTAATTTATATTCACTTACCTCAGAACAAATACTCATACCTTTTGCTGCAGGCATATAGAATGTGTTTGACTACAGACTGCTGCCCTAGTTTCTGTTTGGGGGGCATTATATAATATATAGTTTATGAACACTATTATTTGTCTAGAATACAAAATATTTTGAATTCCAGAATGCATCTGACCCAAGGAGCGTCAGGTAAGCGATTATGGGCCGATAAATTATGTTCAACCTTACTTTAGTGTAAGCATTTTTTTATGAAGTTGGAGTGCTGGCTCTTCCCTTTTCATTGCCTGCCTCCTTCCTGTCCCCGCCTGGATCCATACTCCTCCATCCTGCCCTCTGCCCAGGGAGGCCAGTCAAGTGGATGAGCTCATTCTGGCTGACTCACTTGATGGCCAGTGCAGGGACTGGCTGGAGAACTGAAGGCCGGGGGAGCGAGGCTGGAGTATTTCTTCTCACTGCCTCTGGCTTTAGTGTCCATCACTGGCCCTTCCTGCCCGGCAGCCTAATGCACATCCACAGCTCTGACGCTGCGAACTGGGGAAGAGTATGCCCTCCCCTTCTCCTCCAGCTCCCCACTCCTGCAGACCTCTGGATGTACCCACTTCATGCTTGTTCTCTGCACCTTGTCCACACCTTGTAAGCAACCCCTTTATTAGAGTCTGTCCATTTCAACCCTCTGGAGTGAACACTTACTTGCTTCTGGCTGCACACAGACCAACTGATAAATCAGAGTCCTTGTACTGCCCTGGAAAAATGTTCTGAACTCAAGAGGCCCGAGTGTATGGATTGGCTAATTTGGGGCACTCCCTTCACTTTTCTGGTCCTTGGTTTTCCCATCTGTAAAAAGGGGCTGATAATGCCTATTTCAGAGTGTGCTGTGGTAATAAAACCAGTCACTCTATGTGAAAATGTCTAGGAAACTCTAAAGAAATACAGAGAGTTTCTTAAGAAACTAGAATATTCAGTTATTCCGAATATTCTTTTTTTTGAAATTTAATTTTTTTTTAAAGATTTCATTTATTTGACAGAGCGACACAGCCAGAGAGGGAACACAAACAAGCAGGGGGAGTGGGAGAGGGAGAAGCAGGCTTCCCCCCCCCCCCCCCGCCACCCGAGCAGGAAGCCCGAGGCGGGGCTCGATCCCAGGACCATGAGATCATGACCTGAGCCGAAGGCAGACCAGACGCTTAACGACTGAGCCACCCAGGCGCCCCTATTCTGAATATTCTAAACCCCTCCCCCACCAACTCTTCTGGATAAAAGCGTGTTTGCTTTGGGTCTCTGCTCAGGCTGCTATAACAAAAATACCACAGACTGGATGGCTTAAACAACATTTATTTCTCCCAGTTCTAGAGGCTGGGAAGTTCAAGAGCAAGGTGTTGGCCGATTCGGTATCTGGTGAGAGCCCGCTTCTTGGTTAGCCAATAACCTCATCTTCTCTTTGCATCCTCACATGACCGAGAGAGAGAGAGAGAGAGAGAGAGAGAGAGAGAGAGAGAGAGAGAGAGAGAGAGAGAGAGAGAGATCCTATATCTCTTCCTCTTCTTATAAAGGCTTTAATCCCATCAAGAGGGCTCACCGTCATGACCTTATCTAACCTGAGCACTTCCCAAAAGCCCCCCTCCTACTACCATCCCATGGGGGCTTAGGGTTTCAACATATGAACTGGGAGGGAGTGATAAACATGCAATCCATAACAATTTGTTTAGAGCAAAGGATACCTATGCTCTGTTCTGAGACCAGAGGAGGCCACAGGCGACTTGAAAAAGGAGAGCCCATGGTCTTCCCCATCTCCTTCCTTGATGTCCATTTCAGGACTCAGCTGTTCTTTGCTGCCTGAGCTTAATTTCTATCATCCACTTCAGTGAGTGTCTTGGGCAGAAGCTCAGGTGCTTTAGTCTTACACTAATCAATCCACTTTTCCTTTTCTATCTTCCACCATTTTGTAATTACATGGGGTTTCATTTTTATGTTCTTCCAAGTCTTCAATATCCTATCCAGTTTTGGGGCTGCTTCATCTGCTTTAAAGTCACATGCTTCCTAGAACATAAAGCAATAATCTTTAGTAAGAACTCTATCAGTCGTGAAAATTCTTTTTTTTTTTTAAAGATTTTTATTTATTTATTGAGAGAGAGAGAGAATGGTAGAGAGAGAGCATGAGATAGAGGAAGGTCAGAGGGAGAAGCAGACTCCCTGCTGAGCAGGGAGCCCGATGCGGGACTCGATTCCAGGACCCCAGGATCATGACCTGAGCCGAAGGCAGTCGCTTAACCAACTGAGCCACCCAGGCACCCCCTTTTTTTTTTTTTAAGACTTATCTCTACACCCAGCATGGGGTTCAAACTCAGAACCCTGAGATCAAGAGTCACATGCTCTACCAACTGAGCCAGCTAGGTGCCCCTAAAATTCTCTTTGCCTCTTTGTCCCAACACTATCTCAAGCAAGAATCTTCTATGGATGGTTTTTACCAATAGAAACTGTTGTTTGGGCTCTAGAAAAATCTAGATCGATTTGGGTGTGTGCGTGTGTTCAGACAAAATTCGTCAGAAAGATATGTAACTCTCTAATCATATAGGCTCGGCCTGATCTTTTCCTGGAGCTGGTCTTTCCAGCACTACATGGGTGTTCCCCATAAAAGGGAACAATCAACAAGATTTAAGTTCCTTTGAGTTCTTCATTGATTTTCCAGAACTTCCTCTTCCTATCACAAAACAGAGCCTTCTGAGCAACACATTCAGTTTAGCCTAATCTTGCCTGAAGCTTTAGTAAACAAGATACATTCTGGAAATAAAAGTGATTTCACATGTAAATGACTGGATGATACTTTCAACCTCCCAATAACCCTTATTATTTATCCTTATTGAATCTAATGCCAAAACAGATTCCGTCTTCATGTTACCCACTTCTTTTTTTAAAGATTTCTTTATTTATTTGAAAGAGAGAGAGCGTGGGGTGGTGGAAGCGATAGAGGGAAAGGGAAAGAGAGAATCAGGCAGACTCCCCGCTGAGCACGGAACCTGACTCAGGACGCCGTCTCCTGACCCTGAGAGCATGACCTGAGCTAAAATCAAGAGTCTGTCACTTAACCTACTGAGCCACCCAGGCGCCCCTTATGTTACACACTTTGAAAGTTGTTCTTTTAATCCCTGGAGTTCTGTTGTGCCAAAGATTTGCTAGAAGTAGAGAGGACATTCTTACACGACTTGGCGATACTTTGATATGCAAAGATTTGGGTCAGGCTAATCACAGTAATTGTATTTAATCACCATGTCTTGGTGTAATTTTCCTTCTTGGTAATTTATAGTTATACTTTAAAAGAAAAACAGAGTTCATCTCTCTTAAGTAAGACATGGCATGACACCTCTGTAGTATGTATGGTGACCCATGTGCGCGAAGCCTTACACATTTCTAAGTTCTAGGGCAGAAATGCCCACTACTACCCGTTACCCACCCCTCAGGGCTTACAGAGCAGATCAGTGCTCCCTATGTGTGTGAGTTAAACAGAACTGAAATTCAATTCAGAGGAGGTCTCCCCCTTTTATTAGGAGTCAGCAAACATTTTCTATAAGGGCCAGGTAGTAAATACGTTAGGCTTTTCAAGCCATATAGTCTCTGCTACAACCTCACAATTCTGCCATTGTAGTGTGAAAGTAGGTCATAGACAATAGAGAAGCACATGGCATGGCTGTGTTCCAATAAAACTTTATTTGCAAAATTGGTGTTGGGGCTTGTAGCTTGCCATCCCCTGCTACATGGTACAATAATTATCTCTAACTTGTCTCCTCCATAAGCCCCTTCTCCTCATGAAGATTCTCCACTGTTAAAATATTCAAAAATAAAGTTCAGTCAGTAGGCAACCATCATAAAAATAACTGATGCAGGCAAGAATCATCAATGGATATTAAAACAAATGGGATAGCCTGATGAGAAACAAGATGCATAGTCTCCAAATAACTCCCTACAACCTACTTATTAATGGCAAAGGGGAAAATAGTAACTTTACAGGGGAGAAACCTGGCAGAAACCCCCCCCTCCATCAAGTGATCAAAGTTAATATGCCTGCTCCCAGCATAAATCAACACCATATGCCTCACTTCTGTGGGATTCCTGCTAAAGACAAATAACCTGAATCTAATTGTGTGAAAACATCAAACCAACCCATGCTGAGGGACATTCTACATAATGTTTGGCCTATACTCTTCACAAATATTAGTCTCACAAAAGACAAAGACTGAGGAACTGGTCCAGATGAAGGAATAGAAAAGAAACACGACAAGTGAACCCAATGCACGATCTGGGATTTTCTTTTTTACAGAAGACATGATTGGGAAGACTGGCAAAATCTGAAAACTTTATGTAGTCTGTAGATTGAAGAGGCTTTTGTACCAAAGTTCATTTCCAGATTTTGATAACCATACAATAGTTATGTCCTTGTTTTTAGTGCACACATGCTGAAGTATTTACAGGTAAGGGGGCATTGTGGCTCTAGCTAGGGTGACCAGTTGTCTCAGGTGGCCTGGGCCTGAAGGAGGCAAGACTTCCAATGTTAAAATCAGGAAGGTCCCAGGCAAAATGGGAGGAGTTGGTCACAATCACTGCAGCTGACTCTCAAAAAGTTCGCGTAAAAAACGTGTGTGGTTGTATAAAACAAATGTAGTCAACGTAAACATTTGGGGGATATGCGTGACAAATCTTTGTCATATTCTTGCAACTTTTCTGTGTCTGAAGTTATAGCGAAATAACAAGTTGAAAGGAAAAAAAGCCCAACATGGTTTGAAGAAACACCCTCCAAAGCAGATTCAGATGTGTTCTGTGGGTCCCGGCAGTGAGTGCCACACTGATCAGAGTCTCTGGGCTGTCGAGTGTTCCTCAGATAACAGCTTCCTGGGGGCCTGCTGCTGGAAGCAAGGACAAAACAAATCCCCAGTGACTAACTGGTTCCTAAAACAAGGGTAGCTGTAATTTTTTCTTTAGTGTTTGTGAGCACCTTGCTCTGACCTTGGGTGTCTGTCTCCTCTCCCAGGACAGAAGCCCAGGAAGGTTCTGGGGACCAGAGATGGTCCCCAGCAAAGTGGCTAGGATGAAACACCTGTTGTCGGGGAAGACTGAAAGTGTTCCGATGCTTCTGGGGTCCTAGTGCACCCGTCCCCACGCTGTTTTGCTTCTGTGTGCCCTGAACAGAGTGGAGAAGGGTGGAGAGAGGAGGGAAGCGTCTACACAGAAAAAAAAAAAAAAAGGTAAGAACTGAAAGTCTAACTGGATCCAGCCTCTTATCAGTCCTCATCGTTTGCGTCCCGTGCTCACACTGGTCCACGCGGCCCGTGTCTCTCACCTTGCCAACTGCAGTAGCCCTAGTCATGCCATAGCAATAGCAGACGCCATGCTGGTCCTGCTTCTGCTCTTGTCACTTGCAGTCTGCGCCCCTTGTTAATCTCTACATCAGGCCATGCCACACCGTCGCCTCCAACGGCTTCCTGTCTCACTCAGAATAAAGTCCAAACCCCCTAACTGGCTCCGGAGGCCCTCCCGGGTGTGGTTCTCAGACGCCTCTCTGACCTTATCCTATACTGGCCCCAGCCTTGATTACTCCCCTATAACTGTGCTGGTCTCTTGCTCTTTCTCAGGCTACCCAAACATTTCATGCCCTCTGGGCACCTGTACCTGCCTTTCCCTCTGCCAAAAATGCTTTTCCCTCACATCACGGCCCTTCTTTCTCACCAATTTCAGTTCTCTGCTCAAATAACCCCTTCTCCCTGCAGTCTTCTCTTGCCACTCTGTCTAAAACTGCAAACTTCATACGTGTTCTCTGCTTTACCCTTCTCCTTATCACTTACCACCACCTCACGTACTACACATTTAACATTTGGTGATAGTCCTTCGCCCCATTAGACTGAAAGCTCCATCAGTGCAGAGATTTATTTGTCTTCATGGCTGAATTCTTAGTCCCCAGAACACCTCCTGGAATATACTAGGCACATAAATATCTGTTGACTGGTTACTAAACGAATGGGAATGTCTCTACTCAGGTTTGTGCATGCCCTGAGCCCTGTGTTGCTGCACTCGGCGTACGGATGCGTGGGTTCTAATGTGATTCATGGCCAAGAGCACCTTTGGACTTAAGCACGCATGTGCATAAACACTCAGCAGGTTCCAGACTGTTTGAAGGGCATTTGAGTCCAAACTCTCCTTTCTCTTAAAGGTCCCACCTTACATCCTAGCAAATAGAGTTAAGTGCACCTATCTTCCATTTTAAACGTAATTTGGGCTGAGACTTTTTTAAAGGGCTATTATACTTTTGCTTTTGAAATCATTTGGTAAGGAATCGCTTGGTGAATTTACACTTGGCTCTGAATTTCAGCAGGTCATCGTATACACTCAGAAGTTCTTTGGAAGTGGAATAGAATCTAACCTTAAAATGGCTTTCAAATGCGACGTTTTTATGACTCATCAATTCAGCAGTTAATGAAATCAGGATAATTCTATGCTCCGTGGGCATTTATGTGAGCACTGCTGAATTCAGATTTGGAAATGCTCCTTATAAACATTAGAGCTGGTAACCGTTTCCTTGGGGGACTCAGCCAAGTTTGTGGGCCCCTGGGATCTCACGGGACCCAAGTCTTGGACCCAGAAAATCCAACAGATAAAAGGGTCTTGGCAAGAATCTGGGATTAGAGAAAGGAAATCTCCCTTCACTGCCGGAGACTATGGGTCCTTGGTGAGGGGTCCATGCTCTGTGGGCGTGGCTGGGAGCCAGGAAGCCTGGGCAGGGCACCCCAGGCTTGTGCTGGGGTCTCTGTCCCCGTCAGCTGCTGTGCACCAGCCGGCCGAGGAACCCTCCTTCACCTGTGGCAGACCTCTGGTGGCCAGGCACACCCCTTCCCTTTGGGATCCCCTCTCCCCACTTCTATCATCTCCTGGGCCCTGGTGGCAGAAATGTTTTCACTGACATTTTGTGACACTTTTGCAGAATTCCGCTGACTCATGAGAGACAAGATGGGGGATTTTTCTGCAGCCGTTGCCACGTGGGAAAACAGATCAGTGAGTCA
This sequence comes from Eumetopias jubatus, assembly GCF_037043125.1. Lineage (NCBI taxonomy): Eukaryota > Metazoa > Chordata > Mammalia > Carnivora > Otariidae > Eumetopias > Eumetopias jubatus. The sequence continues at coordinate 181,013,854 of NW_028274808.1, read as the reverse complement.
CATCATATGCCGAGCCCTGCTGTTGTCTGCGCGGAGCAGTTTTAATCATGTAACCTTCAAAGCTGTCCCTCATTTGCAATGACATTAGCCTTGGTGATTTTATTTTCTCTCTCTCTCTCTCTTAAGCTGTCAGTTGCTGAGGGCTTCTTTGTTGCTTTCTCTGGCAGAGGCACGTTTATTTATTACAGAAGAGGTTGGCTCTGAAAGGATTCGTGCAAACTTTCTTCTGGAGATGAAAACATGTCATCCCTCGCCTGTGCCATCTACCGAAAACCCTTCAAAACCAAAAGCTAGTGACTATCCTGGTGGACAGATGTCATTGCAAGCAGGCATGGACCATTGTGTTTGTTTTCCTCGCTAACCCTGCACGACTTTGAACCCACTCTGTAAATAAAAGAGACAGGAGCACAAAACTCTTTACACTTCCTGCCTTCCTTCCCAGTGTGCTGACATTTCAAAGCCCCATATGTTTCCCTCAACGAAATTTCATGAAAATACATATTAAAAAAAGATCTGCGACCAATGTATGCTTCTTCATTTAGCTGTACACTTTAGAAATATTCTGCACTGAGCCACAAGCAGGATATAGTTTTAATAAATATTTCCCATTCAAAAATGTACAACTGGTAGAGTTTTGAACACGTCAAACTCCTCAAGAGTTGGAATAGACATTTGCCAGTTACCTCCCCAGCACGGATTCTCCCCCTCTGAACTTTGATCTTCCTTGTGGATACACCCCTCTTCCATTCTTACTGGGGGTCAAGATGGAATTGACCTGGCCCCCAGCTCCAGGAATGGACTATAACAGGCTCAAGCCAATCATGTATCCCATTCCTCAGGCCACATAGGTGGGTCAGGAATGAGTTCGTGATCCAATTTGGGCCAATGATTCATAGCGATAAACGCCTACATTAGGAAAAAAGAGAAAGCTCAACTAAACCTCAAGGAGCTAGAAGAAGAACAAATGAAACCCAAAGCTAGCAGAAAGAAGGAAATAATGAAGATCAGAATGGAAATTATATATGAAATAGAGTTTAAAAAGACAATAGGAAAAAAAAATCAGTGAAACCAAAGCTGCTTTTTGAAAGGATAAAAATCGGCAAACCTTTAGCTTGACTTACCAAGAAAAAAAAGAAAGAACTCAAATACATAATATCAGAAATGAAACAAGAGACATTACGACTAATACCACAGAAACAAAAAGAATCATAAGAGACTAAACAATTGTATGCCAGCAAATTGGACAATCTTGAAGAAATGGACAAATATCTAAAAGCATACAACTGACCAAGCCTGGATCATGAAGAAACAGAAAATCTGAACAGATCTATTACTAGTAAAGAGATTGAATTAGTAATTAAAACGCTACCAACAAAGAAAAGTCCAGGACAAGGAGGCTTCACTGGTGAATTCTACCAAACATTTGAAGAATTAATACCAAGCTTCCTCACCCTCTTCCAATTTGAGCTAGTGACAGGACTGACACTCCCCGGACCTGTATGGTAAATACTACAGCTTCTCTGTCCCCGGATCATGCCCAGTGTGGTGTGAGGATGTGAGGTGCTGACCGGCTGAAGCAATTTGCTCCCCTTGGGGGGAGAGAGCCCAGAATTGCCAGGAGCCTTTGTGTGGAATCTGGAGATAAAACTGCCACCACTTTGAAAACTGGAGAGACTATAAAAGCGAGCTCCTCGGGTGGCTTAGACTTACCTGAAGCCAGCCCTACCTCTGGACTTTTCATTTATGTAAGTCAATAAATTCTCTTTGTTGGTGAAGCCGGGTCTAATTGGATTCTCTGTCGGGTGCAAACACAAGAGACCTAAATGATTCAAGGCTGCTCACTCTATTCTTACCCACGCATCGCCAGCATCTAGAGAAACTGAAATCCGCGGTGAATGTGTTTTTGTTTCTCTGATATTGTGGTTTCAGTTCACCGGCAACCTCCATTCTTCCTTTTCTACATGGAACACCATTGTCTCTTAGAAACCACCCTTCCCCCACTCTCACTGCCTGCCACCCTAGCTGACCCCACCTCCTGGCTCCAGCAGTGGACATGTGACCCGGGGCATAACCAGTCAGGGCATTCCATTCATGGGACTGTTTGATTGGATCAGGGATAAGTAAACTGTCCCAAGATAGCCAATGAAAATAAGATCCAGGACTTTTAACTCTTATGAAAAAGGCAGTTGAAGAATTTGCAGAGGGAAGAAGATAGAAACATCTTGGAGGGCATATTTGCACCACCATATTTGCACCATGAATGTTTATGGGGAGAGCATTCCTAAAAATGAAGCAATAAAAAAAAAGAGAGAGAGAGAGAGAAACTTTAAGAGATAGTGAGAGAAGGCGGACCAAGTCCTAACAACTTTGAGGCCTGGATTGAGCCATGCCTGAAGCATGAAAAGCAGTCACTTCCTTCTTGTCAAGGCAGTTTGATCTGGGTTTTCTGTCACTTGTAGTTAAAATCTTGTATAATATGGACCAGAAATTTTTTTCACACCGAAATAAATATTTATTTCCATTTATTATAATATTCCTATTTCCCTCTAGTACTACTTAATGCAGAAAGTCTGGAAAACACAAAGAAAATAAAGCAAAATTCACTTTTAATACTACAACTCTGTAATTATGACTCCTAACCTGTAGTGTATGTTTTTAAGTCTTTTCATATGCATGTTTATGGACTTCTGTAACATAATTTCCAAATCATGTAGGTGCTTTATGATTTGTTTAGTTCCTTCTTTTTAACAGCTGAAGTCATTTCCTTTCTTTTTTTCTCTCTTTCTTTCTTCTTTCTTCTTCTTCTTTTTTTAAATTTACTATTTCCTATCATGAACATCTATGTTGATAAATCTTTGCACACACCCATGGCCACTTCCTTAGAATAAACTTACATGGCCATATGTATAATAAATTCCTCATTAGGTTGTTTCCAAATTTTTATTATCAATAATATTTAAATGAACACATTTATGCATTTCTTTATATGAAATAAACTCCTAGAAGTGGAATTGCTGGGTAGGGGCCATGCTTGCTTAAGGCTTTTGCTACACGTTGCCAAATTGCCTTGCAGAATGCTGTTTGAGTCTGTACGTCTGCTGTTCTGCCACATGCTCACACACACTGGAAATTACTATTGTCTCAAGTACAATCAAAATGAACATTTTTTTTCATATGTTGGTTGGCTATTTGTGGCGATATTTTCTTTTTTAAAAATCTGATCTTATGTATTTTTATGTATTTTTTTTTAATTTCAGTATAGTTGACACACAATATTACATTAGTTTCTGGCGTACACATTAGTAATTTGACAAGTTTATATTATACATTATGCTAGGTTCACCACGAGCGTAGCTACCATCTGTCCCATTACATCGCTATTATGGTATCATTGACTGTATTCCTTATATTCTGCCTTTTAACCCATGACTCACTCAGTTCTGTTACTGGAGGCCTGTATTTCCCTCTCCCTTTTACCCATTTTGCTTAACCCTCCATTCCCCTCCCCTTTGGCAGCCATCAGTTTGTTCTCTGTATTTATAGTTCTGATTCTGCTTTTTGTTTGTTTATTCTTTTTTTTTTTAGATACCTTTTATGAGTGGAATCACATGGTATTTATCTTTCTCAGTCTGACTTATTTCAGTTAGCATAATACCCTCTAGTTGCAGCCATTTTGTCTCAAATGGCATGATCTCATCTTTTTTATGGCTGTGTGATATTCCAGTGTGTGTGTGTGTGTGTGTGTGTGTGTGTGTGTGTGTGTGTGTGTGTGTATACACCACATTTTCCTTATCCATTTGTCTATTGATGGTTGGCTACTGTAAACAGTGCTGCAATAAACCTAGGGGTGCATATATCTTTCCAAGTCAGTGTTTTCATTTTCTCTGGGTAAGCACCCAATAGTGTAATTATTGGACCATATGGTATTTCTATTTTTAATTTTTTGAGGAAATGCTATACTGTTTTCTACAGCGGCTGTACTGATTCGCATTCCCACCAACGGTGCATGAGGGATTCTTTTTCTCCCCATCCTTGCCAACACTTATTTCTTGTCTTTTTGATTTTAGCCATTCTAACAGATGTGAGGTGATATCTCATTGTGGTTTCCATTTGCATGGGAATGATGATGAGTAATGTTGGGCATCTTTTCATGTGTCTGTTGGCCATCTGCATGTCCTCTTGGGAAAAATGTTCAGTTCCTCTTCCTATTTTTTAATTGGATTGGTTTTTTGTTTTTGGTGTTGAGTTGTACAAGTTCTTTATATATTTTTGACATTAACCACTTAATGGATATATCATTTACAAATATGTCTTGATATTTTCTATATTTCTAGATTTGCCTCTTCACACCTTAAAGTTTGGAAATCTTTTTCTTTTCTTTCAGGAGTAACTGGATAGATAAGGTGAGGCCTCATTATCAGACATTTTAGTTATTTTTCCAATGATATTTTCTATATGTGCAAAAAACTCCAGGCTTTAGTGGATGCATTTTGGTTGGAAACACACATTGCCCATTGCTTTAAATTTTTTCCTACAATTTTCTGTATCATTGACCTGCCATGAATTATGTAGAATGACTTGAGAGGTACTATTGTGTGATTATACTAGTTAATTAAAATGGGTCTGGAGCCAGACTTTCTGGAGTCAAAACCGAATCCTATCCCTTAGCGGTTATGTGACCTTGGATAAACTGCTGAAAATCTCTGCGCATTTTCCTATCTGTAAAATGGAGATAATAATATCTATTTAATAGGGTTTTTACAATATCATTAAGATAAAATGAGTGAAGCCCTTGTAACAGACCTCCTCATACAAGTTAAGTCCTCAATAAACATTAATGGTTAGTAACAGGATATAATAATAGCTAAGCCATATAGAATGTTTACTGAGTTACAAAGGATATAAACAACCCCTGTGATCATCACCAGTTCTCTGAAGCAACTTGTTTTGTTGTGTCCATTTCAGAAATGAAGAAACTCAGATGCAGAGGGATTACATAAGTCAGCCAAAGTCTCCTTGTTCGCGTACAGAACTGGGACTCACACCCATCTGTATTGCCTCTGAGAGAATATAGAGGACAGATTCTTTGCATTTTTAAAAAGATTTTTCATTTGAAGACCATGTTTTTGTCATCAAAGGAAAATGTCGTTCCTACTGCAGGTAGAACTTCACATTCTTAAAAAAAGCACTTAAATCTTATATTAGAGCAATTTCGTCCAGCAACTTAGATAAGACATAGTTAATGATGATAATAATAATGAAAAGCAGCATATTTAAAACAATTTAGGGGCACCTGGGTGGCTCAGTCGTTCAGCGTCTGCCTTCAGCTCAGGTCATCCCTGCTCGGCGGGAAGCCTGCTTCTCCCTCTCCCACGCCCCCTGCTTGTGTTCCCTCTCTCGCTCTGTCTCTCTCTGTCAAATAAATAAATAAAATCTTAAAAAAAAACAATTTAAAGCTTACATATATTAGTGCCCTTATTGTCTGCTTATAGTACTTACAGCTTATTTAGGGGAAGAAAAACATGAATGCATTACTACTGTGTTTTTCATTCTAAATCGGAAGATTGTTAAGATAATAGGGCTGTTACAATCATAAATACTTCTTAATGCTCTTCAATACATCTTACAAAACACTCATTTTGGAAGTCATTGTTATAGTTGATGTCCGCACGCATTTTGTTAGATAGGGTTCAGCTGGATATTCAAACACCCTAACAACAAAATCCAGTAAAGCTTGGCATAATGACATTTCAAGGTTTATAACCCCGTTGGCAGGCAGAAAAGACAGTGCTGTTTCTACTTACTGAAGATTAGTGCCCGGTGTTGGGGAGATGTTTATAATGGCTCTAGGTGTGGGTGGTGACGTAGATGGAGAGGACAGAGCAGAGAAAGCAGCTCAGAGAGAAATGTTATTAGCAGTAAAAGATAAGCCCTTCGGAGAAATAATAATAGTTATGAAATAGGAATGAACCTCCCAGTCATGCAGTTCAGCCCCCTCCTGAGATGGGGATGAGGAAGTCTCCCCCCACCCCAAACTGGTTACATAATATTTTTTTCCCTAGAAGCTTTCACAGCCTCTTGTATAAACCGTTAATGTGCTTATTCAATCGTATCATGGGGAACGGTAACTAATTTTTAACTTTAACCGGGATAGCTTGACCTTCCCATCATGACTCTGGTGAACCAAGACAGAAAACAATTCATAAGCATTCTCTCCCCACCACAAGTTGTATCACAATAAACGACCAACAGAAAAACTGAAAACACTTTATTTGCACTTTTGCTTGATTAAAACACTCAGCTTTAAATGTATTACTATTCAAAAGATCTCTCATCTTAGTCACCAGATCCACCATTTGGGTCAAAAAGATGAGGCGGGCACCCTCCTACTCACCGCTACATCCAAGCACATGGTTTTGAGGATGGGACAATTCCCTTGGGCTTGGAGATGGACAGAAGCCACTTAACACACATCTGCAGATTCCTAAAAGAAAGAACTTTGAAACCGTCCCTCCAAAATCTGGTTTGGCAGCTACTTTGATGTCTGCAGGTTTAAGGGGTTGGATGGAACCTGCCCTGTGCTTCAAGTCGGAGTTCCTCAGTCCTGGTTCTCACCAGGTGGGTGGAGCCCAGGAGAATTAGCAAGTACTCAGAGGCTCGGGTTCCTCTTCCATAAACTGGGCAAAGAGGATCAGCGGTCTGTGTGGGTGAACGCAAGGGGCGCCCATTATGATCACAGCTCCCAAACTGACTTAATGTACACCAACCAGGGATATTAATTTTAGCCTCCTAAGCCTCCTAAGCTGTAGCCTTGTCTGCCTTAAATGGAGGCAGCCTGATCTGTGACCTCTAGCTTGGTCTAAAGCAGACTCTTCTGACAGTTTCTCCAGAAATTTACTATGGGATGAAAAGAGAGTACAGAAACATCCGTTTCTGTACTTCCACACAATTTCGTGGCTGTTTCTTTCTGGCTGAAATCATTGGAATCAAATGGAAATCACTTCATCATTCCGAATCATCTCTAGATTAGCCTTTGCTTAGATGGAGAAGTATTTGATGGAATGACATTTTAAAAACTCCTCTTATAAAACATTGCTTCTCGAATCCACGATGCCCAAGTATAAAGCACTATGGTCAAGTAGTTAAAAGAGTGTGGACTCTGGAGCCTGATCACCTTCAGATCCTGCTTTTGCCCCTTATTAGCTGTGTGACCTTGGACAGGTTACTTAACCTCCCTGTTTCAGTTTCCTCATTGGTAAATAGGATAATAAAAGTACCTACCTTATAGGATTGTAGGGAAAATTTGCTTAATTAACAAATGGAAAGGACTTAGAATATTATAAGTGTTGTATTCAGAGTTAGCCCTTAGAACAGTGTTTGGCAATGAGGCACTGAGCAAATGTTAGCTTTTACATTACTGTTTTAAAGATTTTATTTATTTATTTGGGAGAGTGCATGAGGGAGCACAAGCTGGGGTGGGAGGGAGAGGGAGAAGCAGACAAGCAGACTCCCTGCTGAGCAGGGGGCTCGAAGCGGGGCTTGATCCCAGGACCTCAAGACCATGACCATGACCTGAGCTGAAGGCAGACGCTTAACCGACTGAGCCACTCAGGCGCCCCCACATTACTGTTTTAAAGGGTAGAGGCTGTGATGCAGAAGAGTCGGAAGAAAGAACAGGACAGGAAGGGAGAATAGGACAAATCCATTTGATTTATACCCGTTAGTCATTGTACCTACAACTTTTATCAAACCAATTATCTTTCTGGAGAGCTCCGAACTTTGCCTGGGCATCCGCAGATGCCCAGAACTCAAGATTGGAAGGAAACACAAAGCTCAAATAACAGGTAAGTAGAAGGAGCTCATTTTGAAAAAATATGTTTGCTTTTTAATGGAGTTTTAAGTGAGCTCCTGGAAAGGTTATTATGAAGTATGTGCCTGCACCAAATGCCTTAATGGGAAAAGCCTTATTGCGATTCAGTTGTTTAAATAATACACAGGTCATGTCCCTCCTGGGACTCAGTTCCCGCTGTGGGAATTAAAGTTCCTTTGAGTGTCCTGAGGTATTCCCAAACTTCACACAATCACATTTTAGAGCTAGAAGTTTCTTTAGAAATCATCTCCTAACTGATCTTTTTATAGCTGAAGAAACAAGCTCAAGAAGGGTTAAAGGATTTGCCTGAGGCCACTTAGTGACTGGGGAGCTAAAACCAACACCCACTTTCTTAACTCCTAGCCCAGTTCCTCACAGGTAACACATTTGCAATTGCACAGAGAGGGGAAGATGGGTGGCGGGGTGCTACAGTGCAGTTGGGAAACTCTCCAGTTTTCCCCCCCGCTCAACAGAAAAAAAGGATAAACTGATCACTTACCTGTAGAGACAATTATTATTTAGCAGAGAAATTATCTAGGCTCAGCAGTGACTCACCAAATGTTCAAGATAAAGGTTTATTAGAGGCAGGTACGATTTTTCTGTTTGTTTATTTTTACGTCATCAGGACTAAAACCTGTTGCTGCATTGGGTCCAGGTGGCACTTGGTGATGCCCGTGGACAAAGAACAAAGAACATGGCTGACTACCTAGTAGGCGGGGTTTTGCACTCCGGGAATTATTCTAGCAAGCAAGGTAGTCTGACACAGGGCCAACCCAGAGTTTTGCGTTGGGACAGGATCTCAGCATGCCTTATCGATAGCTTGGCTTTTGGCGATTGCTTCTGCATTCCATTCACACTCATCAACGCTACCGGAAGCATCTAGGAGCTGGCCTCGAGGAACGGGGCTTCCGTGATTTGGGCCATTTCATCCAGTTATGGCTCCCTGCCCCCAACCACCCCCACCGTGGCCAAGGTCCACAAAAGAGATTTGTGTAAGAAGCTGACCCTACCACAGGAGCACTTAATCTCACATTTGAATCTGGACGGAAGATGACATAACTGTTTACTCAACTTGGCAAGTGCTTGCAAATCCCCCACTCCTCCATCTACGAATAAACAATACTTATATGCAGAAGATAAACACCAGTGTTTGGCCACCACTTTTGAGTGCCATGGGTCAGCATACCAGTGAAACTTCGCCAGAGAGTTCTCGGCTCCCATCTTTAACTTGGCCGGATTATTCTGTAGTCGTTTGAGTTATAGGAAGTGCATGTGACATCTGCCTCGGCAGAGCAGAGGTTTCTGTAGAACTGACTTCCACTCCATGCTCACGTGTAGACAAAACTAAGAGATAAGGGAGAGGTCCTTGCAAGGACGTGAGGGGCCCTCGTGGGACCCTCTGAGCCACGCAGTGTTTGCATATTCCTGGGACGTTTATCGCCTCTGACCTCGGCAGTTGTCTTCAATTCCTGCAGATCCCCTAACCACCAGATGACAGCTTCTGCAATTCAGACACTGACTCAAGATTTTGTTTGTATCTGCGACCACACAGAACCAGGACGTGGATCTGCGTCTGTAGCCTAAACACCCTTTAAGACTTCAGTTTTGAAAAACAAAGTGACTGCCTGTGAGGTGTGATTTTTCACAGCTGCGGGGATTGCCCCGATCCACAGCCCCCTCTTCAAAGTGGCTGGTGCCTGCAGTTCCACCTGTGGAGACTCATCTTTCCATAAAGAAGCAATTCACCCGGACTGTCCAAGGAGGCTTCAGACCCCTGTGAACTCTTGAAATTATACCCAGAGTTTGGGTTTATGTGCATCTCCCCATGTCTAACTGTAAAGAAAGGATCTTTAGATGTTTGCTGGTACCCCAAAATGTCAATAACCCACCAAGTGTAAGAGTGATTGCTTTTTCTGATAAGATGTTTGAAGCTTTTTACCATTAGAGGTGTGTGAAAACACATAGACACATGGGCATAAATTTTATATATCACAAAGAAGGCCAACTGAAAACCTTGCCCAAGATATTTTCAAGGGGAAAAAAA